>NW_025814844.1:2400000-4800000 GCF_022079265.1 Lynx rufus | reverse complement strand
CGGCCACCTTCTAAATGACATGATCACAATGTGGACTCCTTCCCAATACGCTGGTCCTGGACTCTTTTGCCCCCCAGAGGGAGAGACACCTCCATCCTACGAAACGTGAGGGAGAGGTGACAGGTGGGGTGGGATCTGATGAAGTAGAAACCTATGAGTTCTGCTACCAGCCTCTGAGCCAGAGGTTGGCAGACTCTTTCTGTAAAGGGACAGATAGGGACTATCTAAAGCTTGGCAGATCACACGGTCCTGTCAGAATTCAGCTCGGTCACTGTATTGTGAAAGCAGCCATGGACAATATGCAAATGAAGAGGAATGCCTGTGTCCCCAGTGGAAGTTTATTTATACAAATAAGCGGCAGGCGCTGTGGGCTACAGTTTGCTGCTCCTGCTCAAAACCATCCCACCCCCATTAGCTCCCCAGAAAAATGGCCAATAAAAGCACCCTTCTGACAATAAGGATCAAGACCCAGGAATAAAAGAGAACAGACATCTGTTTAACTTTCTCAACTCCTTATTAGGGCTATTGTTGCCTCTAGAAGCCTCTGAAGTCCTGATAGATAGCAGGAGTGGAAGTCTTGTGCAGACAGAGCCCTCACAGCGGCAGGGAAGACAGGACCATCTGGGACGGATTAGGAGCCCACTCCTCATGCACATTTGTAGACTGACATTTTGTCCATTTTGGTCAAATGTGGGCAGTGGGCTTCTTCCTAGAATAGACATTTTCCCCACAGAATATTTGCAAGAGGCACATTTTTTTTTTCTTCCCTCCTTAACTGAACTGCGAAATGTATGCTCAGTGGAAAATTCGCCAACTAACACTTCATCAAGTGGCCCAACAGGCCACTTTTCCTCTCAGCTGGACCCCGGCTTTGAACATCATCACTGGCATCCAGCTGGGCAGTCCTGGAGCTCAGGCGTGGGTTGGGGACTCTCCTGTAATGCCCCAGCAACAGCCTGGGGAAATTGTGGGTCATCTGTTTGACTATCAACGTCACCCGGTTGTATACCCAATGATTTAGCTTGGATGTGGCTCTTTAGAATGGTGGGCCAAATACTGTGAACAAATGAGGGTTTGCCTTCTTGAATGTTCACGTGGGGTCACGTGATGAGATCCTTGTTGCGATGTTTTTGCTGACACCAGCATGCCTCAGCGAGGTCAGCCTTAATGGAAACTTAAGAGGATGTTAGTATCTGCCGTGGGATCGACAAGACAGACCTGTACTTGGTGGTCTGCTGAGTCATTCTACATGTTATCATTAAATGAATCCTTCCAGAATTGTTCAGATGGATGGAGGATTGTGTTTGAGAATGGTAATTGCTGCCTAAAATCCTGAATGATAACTTGTATGTGCATATATTTTCTTCTAAGAAGGAAAATATGCCTTGTAGATGTTATTTCCATAATCTCCCTTTTTCTTCTTTTGAATTCTAAATAATGTGGCTTACGAAACTGAAAAGGCAGCAAAAATAAAATTTCTTTTGGTAATGATTTCAATATCATTGTTTCCCCCTTTTTTTCTGTGAGCGACCACTAATGTAAGACTGGGGTTGTTTCTTCTATATCAAAATAAGAGAACTTGTTTCCTTTCAATCTTTCTACTCACCCTGAATTTTGCTTTCTTTTCCTCTTCCATCACATTTCTTTCATCCATTTCTAGAGCTTTCTGATCCAGCCTGCTAGTTGATTTACCGATCTGCAACATTTGCGATGAAGTAGAGAAGGAAGGTTAGCAACTCACTGCTTCAAGTCTAGACTCCTTTGCTGAGGGCTCACCTCTACCCTCTATGCTCCCTTGTTCCTTTTCTCCCTTTCTCTGCCCCCAACCCATTCCTTTAAATAGTGATAAAATGCACACATTTAATAATAAGTCTCGGGGCGCCTGGGTGGCTCAGTTGGTTAAGCGCTGACTTCGGCTCAGGTCATGATCTCGCGGTTCATAAGTTCGAGCCCCGCATCAGGCTCTGTGGTGACAGCTCGGAGCCTGGAGCCTGCTTTGGATTCCGTGTCTCCATCTCTCTCTGCTCTTTCCCCACTTGTGCTCTGTCTCTCAAAAATAAATAAACATTGGGGCGCCTGGGTGGCGCAGTCGGTTAAGCGTCCGACTTCAGCCAGGTCACGATCTCGCGGTCTGTGAGTTCGAGCCCCGCGTCAGGCTCTGGGCTGATGGCTCAGAGCCTGGAGCCTGTTTCCGATTCTGTGTCTCCCTCTCTCTCTGCCCCTCCCCCGTTCATGCTCTGTCTCTCTCTGTCCCAAAAATAAATAAACGTTGAAAAAAAAAATTTAATAAATAAATAAATAAATAAATAAATAAACAAACATTAAAAAATTAAAAAAAAGTAAGTCTCCTGCTCCCAGCACTCCTCCTCTGAGGCAACCACAATGAATAGTTTACCTGGGTGGTTCCGAAACTCCCCTGCGGGTGCAAGCACATGGTCCCCTGTCACTGGTTAAAGCAGTGGGATGGGGTATCCAGTCAACATTTTGCATTTTGTGTTCTTCTTTCAAACCTACCTCTTGAAGACTGTTCTATATCGGCACATGTGGGTCGACTCCAAACCTTTTCACGGCTCCTGGGTGGTTTCTAGAGTCCTGTGTGCTCAGCTCCACCTTTTTCTTGTGACCATCAATCCTCACTGGTCCCCAGTATCCTTGGGTGTAATTGGGATGGCTTTCTCAATCCCTCAAGAGGTGTGTCCATCTCCGTCCCGAGGCCATGTGTTTCTTCCCAGCGTGCTTGATGCTTTAGTCTGGCTCATCCTTCAGAGCCCAGCTCATCCCATCCTCTATGGAAGTCTCTCGAGACTGTGCCAGTCAGGCTAGCACTTAGTTGTTCCCTTTGCCTTGTCTTGTTTCCCTCTGACAGAGCCCAAATGCCCTCCAGGCAACCACTTCAGCCATCTTGTTCTTTCAACGTGTCTAGCACAGTCCCAAGAACTAATTTCATTAGATTCTTCCCCAAAGACGTGGTCGCATCCATCACTTTCCCTTTTTGATTGTGAGCGCTTTTAGGGAAGGCGTCTCCGGGCTGCTTCTGAGATTGCTCACAGCCCCCAGCGAGTAATCCTGAGGCTCACCCCAAACAGTAAAGGCTAGGGTTAAGTTTTGTTGATCTCTCTCTCTCTTTACTGTCATTCTAAGGCGCAGCCTGAAGCCATGACTTTATATTATTCTCTCTGTTATGATTTTCCCAGTTTGCTTAGAAAACTCTAACATTGGCATGAGCAAACGTCGCAAGAGGTGTGGGCATTTTCATATCCGCTGAAAGATATACCAAGAGCAGACTCTAATGTAACTCAAGTTGACGTGATTTTAGAGAAAGAAGAGGCCTCAGCGAACCAGTGGGTTGCCTGGAATCACCCAGACTTAAGGGAGGTTAGAACTCAGGCCTTGGTCTCCAGGCGATGGGCTGTGTTTGGTTTACTCTGCCGCTGTGCCCTGCTCAGCCATATCCTTCACCCCTGCCCTCGGGTACTAGGGCTTTCTGTTGCATAGTTGCAGTTTCTCTCACCTTTTCTTCCTCAGGAGGCAGAAACATTTATAATTCGCATATAACCCATCGCCTATGTTTGGTTATGGTGAATTGAATCCCTTGGTTAGGCATTGGTGGCTTCCTCAATGTTGTTCGGTAACGCTGAGGCAGACCAAAGCCCAGAACATCACTTGGAAGTCCTTCAGTTGTTCTTTCAAAGTTCTGATCTTGAGACCGTTTTCTGGATGTCATTTTTCTTTAGGGAGCCTTTTTAGACCCTGGCCGACCTCTTAGCCAAGTGATAAATTGCTGTTACATTTTGAAAAAATGAATTTGCTGTCTCCACCGGGCCCTTCCTTAGGTCAGGTAAGCTCCGTGACCTTCTCCCTGGGTGCCGAAGAATGCGTAGTCACTTTCATATTAAGAAAGAACCCTTTTTCCCTGCCACTTTATTTTCCAGTGTCTAAAGACAAAAAAAAAAACAATAATACAAAACAAAAACAAAACCCTGCAAAAAAGCAGTGGTGCAACATTTTGCAGCAGAAAATTCTCCGCTGAAGTGACAATCTGAGTGTTGGGATTAAGAAAAGATTAAGGATACAAATTCGGCGATCGTGACAGAAAGTACCTGGTAGACGGGATGTGGGGACAAAGAATGAAAAAAAAAAATGAAGAGTATATCTGGAAAGGCAGAGGTCATAAGTGTATCTTTTTATTTGCTCATCAATGTTCTGTGTTCACAAAACGGTTTTGAGGAAATGTAGTACAACAAATACAATGAAATGGTTTCAGAACTGTTCCTTAAGGACAACAGGTAATTTGTACCCTCAAAGTACATAGTAGGAATTCAGTAAGTGTGTGCTGATTCCGTTACGGATGTAGTGCAACAAACTTTTTACATATAAAATATCAGTTGTCTCATTGTCAAAATCCCTATGGTTTTATCCATCTTTTAATGCCAACCCTTTTTACAATATGATCTCTTATGCACTACAATGCACAGGCAAGCAAACCTTATAGATACAATTAATAATATCATGGTATCAGTTGTTGTGTTTTTTTTAATAGCTTGAAAGATTACTTTAATGTTCTATTTAAAGATCCAATGAATTGCACAAAGGAGCCATCTGAAGATATTAAGGTAGGTGTAGTCTATAGAGGATTGGAGAAATAATGCTAATTTATTTTCTTGTTTAGAAATGTAGATTTCAAGCAGTTGTGTTCAAATTGTATGCTGATACTTAAGGTGCCTTAAATCAACATCAGTGGTATGAAATTTTGGAGAGGCTGTATAACTACAGAAGATGTGGATTCTATTGATGAATCCATTTGCTTTGGTCCCTTGATAAAGTCTGATTTATTAACAGAGACCTAATATTCAAAATGTCCTTGCTCATGCTGAATTCAGAGGAAGGATTCAGCTGGAGTTAGTGTTATATCTTATGGCTGCCCTTGAAAATGTAATGTCTGAAAATTGGATTATCTTGCTATCTAGTCTGGGGTCGATCTTGGATGAACATTGATAGCCACCAGTGGGTCATTAAAAATGGGCAATCCTTGGCTTCCAGATTAAAGATCTGGGCCTTTCTTCTCATTTCCAGTAACTCTCTTTCTGTTTTTCCCCATCCCCATCTTGTCCATCTCGCAGGATCAGGGAACTTATCTTTCCTGCAGAGTAAGCACACTTTAGGGGACATGTTAAATGGAATTCACTGGTGAGCTTGGCACAGACTTGAACTATTAAGTAAACCTTTTGGATTAGTGCCTTTATACCTGCACACACTGTTTCCACCTGGCGGCAGCTGCAGCTGAGAACAGGTGAAAACTGAACACCCATGAACAGGAAAGGAGGCAGGTGAACTTGAAATTTAGAAGCTGGCATTGTAGTCACGTAACTCAGTCCAGCACAGGCCTGTGGCGACAGGGGGTTTTGTTGCCCTACATTTTTCATGGTGGACTTGTCTGGAATTATAGGGGTGTGATATATTATCTTCTGATTTTCTTTAGACAAAACGATCAGCTAGAAAGGGTGGGTGCATCATGCCAAGAATTATCTAAGTGAAACCAAATGCAACAGTCTGAAACGCTTGGACTGGGTTGTTTCCAAAACCTGTTCTTCCTCTGTGAGATGAAGTCAGCCCAAACTGCTGTCTGGAATGCAATAACCATTGCGAGGGTGCTGTGCTTTTAACAACGCGTTAGGAGAAAGTGTTTCTATGCCAGCCCCTGGAAGGTTATGTGATACATTAAGTTTTACAAGCCTGGTCCCTTTCTTGGTAGGGAAAAACCGATAAAGGAAAACTATATTGCCAGGGACTTGCCCCAGTGTGCATCTGAAACATCTCCACGACCACAGCCTGGCTTCGGACTCGCTATGATAGCCTTAGGCTTTTGGTGATTCCATCGTCCAGTCTTCTCCTCTGTTAGCTACAATGTGATATGCAGGCTGAGAAAATAGTGACAAGAGCCTTGCAGTCTGAAATCTGGAGAGGTCTCTGTAATAGAAGTGGAGACTTGAGGTTGGGAGCAATAAAAAATAATTTTTTTAATTATTTATGAAATAGAAAATAGAAAATTTACCAAAAAAACCCCTCAAAAATGCAAAAACGTAGACTTAGAATGCCTCCCTTCTCTTGGTTTGAAGTGTAAGGATTAGGAAGTGAAGATTTCCCTTTCTTTCCCCTTGACCCCCAAAGGAACCACAGCTAATGGTTTAGGAGCCATCACACCAGCCTCTTCCCTGTGCCTCTCTCTCTGACTACACACATCTGCACACACATAGTTCAGTGGTATTTTTACCATATTGGACTGTACTGTACGTAGTGTTTAACAGCATCTCTTTCTACTTAATCTTTGACATGGGTATTTTTTCCAAATCAGTTCAAATAAATCTGTTTCACTTTTAAAGGTTGCTACAAAGTATTCAAATACCTGTATATATTATCACTAAGTTGTCCCAATTTTAATGGACTTGTAGGTTATTCTTTTTTACATCTTTTTTTTTTAAGTTTATTTATTTATTGTGTGTGTGAGGCAGAAAGAACATGAGCAGGGGAGGGGCAGAGAGAGAGAGGAGAGAGAGAATCCCAAGCTGTGACAGCGCAGAGCCCTATGTGGGGCTCGATCCCATGAGCCATGAGATCATGGCCTTGAGCCAAGATCAAGAGACAGACACTTAACTGACTGGGCCACCCAGGCACCCCTGGACCTGTAGGGTATTCTTGAGAGAAGTACATTACAAATAGCAAACATTTAGATCTTAGAGATCATCTGAGTAAAATTTCTCTTTTCGTAAACGAGGAAATCGAAACCCAGAAAGGCCTAATGACTAACACAATTAATGGAGAGCCGTGAGTAGTCATCTCATGGTTTTTAGGCATGAGGACTCATTCTACGCCAAAAAAGAACATAAGGGTGCTCATGGGAGGGCAGAGAGACAAAGAAGCCTTCCTTCTTTCCTTCACTCACTCATTCATGTTCTTTCTCTTCTAGTTGTTAGGGACACATCACTAAAGAAAACAGAGAATAATCTCTGCCTTCAGGAAGCCAGCAGTTTAGTGGGATGGGTGGGGAGAGACAGAGGATAAACATAATAAATAAGTAAATTATGTTGTGTTAGAAAGTGATAAAATCTGTGGAGAAAAATTGAGGAGAGAGGTAGGGTCTGGGGGGAGTGTCAAATTACAGTTTTAAGCAAGAGGGTCAGATCAGAGAGGACCTCACTGGCTTTTTATAAGAGAAGGAGCTTTAGTGAGGTGTAATTGACATACAATAAACCACACGTATTTAATGGACATCTGAGAAGTTTTGACGTACGCAGTATACACTCAGGAAGCAACCACCACAGTCAAGATAATGAACATCCATCACTCTCAAAAGTTTCCTCCTGTCCTTTGTAATCCATCCTTCTTGCCCCTCCCTGCTGCCCAACCAACAATTATTACTATGCTTCTTGTCACTATGCACGTCAGCTGGAATTTTCTACATAGTGATACAAATGGAATCATATTGGCATGTACTTTTTTTGGAGGGTTTATTGCTTCTTTCAGCTTAATTATTTTGTGATTCATCTTGTTGAGTGTACCAATAGTCCATTCTTTTTAATTGCTGAGTACTATTCCATTGTTTAACCATTGACCATTTGATGGATATGTAAATTGCAGTTTTGGCCATTATAAATAAAGTTGTTTTGAACACTCATGTACACATTTTTGTATGGACGTGTTTCATTTCTTAAAACAATTTTTTTTTAAATTTATTTTATTTGAGAGAGAGAGAGAGAGAGAGCACAAGCAGGGAAGAGGAGCACAGGGAGAGGGAGAGAGAGAATCTGAAGCACGGAGAATCAGTGTGGAGCCTGATGTGGGGCTCCATCCCACAACCCTGGGATCGTGACCTGAGTGGAAATCAATAGTTGGACGCTCAACTGACGGAGCCATCCAGGTGCCCCTTATGCTTCGTTTCTATCAGATAAATACTTGGGAATGAAATGGCTGTGTGATAGGGTAGGTACATAAATTTAGCAACATGGATGGAACTGGAGAGTGTTATGCTAAGTGAAATAAGCCATACAGAGAAAGACAGATACCATATGTTTTCACTCTTCTATGGATCCTGAGAAACTTAACAGAAGACCATGGGGGAGGGGAAGGGAAAAAAAAAGTTAGAGAGGGAGGGAGGCAAACCATAAGAGACTCTTAAAAACTGAGAATAAACTGAGGGTTGATGGGGAGTGGGAGGGAGGAGAGGGTGGGTGATGGGCATTGAGGAGGGCACCTCCTCAGGATGAACACTGGGTGTTGTATGGAAACCAACTTGACAATAAATTTCATATTAAAAAAATAAATAAAATGCCAAGCCCTTTTCTAAAGTGACTGCAACATTGTAGATTCTCCTGTAGGCTGTATGCATCCCGATTGCTTCAAATCCTCACCCATACTTGTTAGGGTCAGTCTTTTTTAATTTGAGACATTCTCAAAGGTGTGTTGTGCTATTTTGTTAGGTTTTGAATTGCAATGCCCTGATGACTATTGATGTTGGTCATCTTTTCCTACACTCCTTTGCCTCCTATATTATTTCTTTGGCGAACTTTCTGTTAAAACCTTTTGCCATTTAAAAAAACTTTTTTTATAGAGAATTTTGAGAGTCCTTTAAATATTCTGAGCATAGCTCTTTTGTCAGATATATAATTTGCAAGCATTTCCTTCTCATTTTCTTAACAGCTTCTTCTGAAGAGCAGAAGTTCCTTAATTTTGCTGAAGGCCAGTTAATCATTTTTTTTTTAATGTCTTTATTTATTTATTTTTGAGACAGAGAGAGACAGAGCATGAGCAGGGGAGGGACGGAGAGAGAGGGAGACACAGGATCTGAAGCAGGCTCCAGGCTCCGAGCTGTCAGCCCAGAGCCTGATGCGAGGTTCGAACTCACAGACTGTGAGATCGTGACCTGAGCTGAAGTCGGATGCTTAACCACTGAGCCACCCAGGCACCCCAATCATTTCTTTCTTGTAGGCATTTGGCATGGTATCTAAGAAATCTTTGTCTAATGCCAAATCACAAAGGTTTATCTTAGGTTTTCTTTTGGAAGCCCTAGAGTTTTATGTTTTACATTTTAATTTATGATCCATTTTGAGTTAATTGTTCTGACTTTAAAAAATTCAGAGTAATGTCCCATTGTTCCATCATTTGTTGAAAACACCATTTTTTATTCTTTCTCCATTAATTTCACTTTGTAGCTTTGCGCAATATAAACTGACATGATTGGGCTTATTCTGGGACTCTCTTTTCTGTTCCATTTACCTATATGTCTATGTACACACCAATGCAAGACTCTCTTGATCATTATAGCTTTCTAATAAGTCTTGATGTCAGATAATACGAGCCCTCCAAATGCAAGCCTTTGTTTTCCTTTTTCAGAGTCATCTTTAGGATTGGCTCTTCTGGGTTCTTTGTGTTGCCATATGAATTTTTGGATTAGCTTGCCAATTTCTAAGAAATGTCTATTGGAATTGTAATTTGGATTGTGTGGAGTCTATAGATCAGTCTGCAGAGAATTGCTCCCTTGACAGTGTTGAATCTTTGGGGCACCTGGATGGCTTAGTCGGTTAAGCGTCTGACTATTGATTTCAGCTCAGGTCATAATCTCTGGGTTCGTGAGATTGAGCCCTGTGTCAGGCTCTGTGCTGAGAGTGTAGAGCGTGCTTGGGATTCTCTCTCTCCGGCTTGGGATTCTATCTCTGTCACTCTTCTCACTTGTGGTCTCTCTCTCTCTTTCAAAATAAATAAACTTAAAAAATAAATAGTATTGAGTCTCTTGATATATGAAGATGGTCTGTGTCTTCGTTTATTTGGGTCTTTAATTTCTTCTCAGCAATGTTTCCTAGTCTTCTGTGTAAAGATCTTTCACACCTTTTGTCAGACTCATTCTTAAGTATTGTGTTTTCTGATGCTTTTGTAAATGGAATTAATTTTTAATTCAAATTTCTAAGTGTTCATTGCTAACACACAGAAATGCAACTGATTCTGTATGCCTTATATTCAGCAACATTGCTAAACTCCCCTGTTCGTTCTCATAGGTATTTTTTTTTTTGAAATTCCATAGGATTTCTACATAGACAATCATGTTGCCTGTGAATGAAGAATGCTCTTTTTCTTTTCAGTCGACATGAATTGTACTTCTTTGTCTTGCCTCATAGGTTGGAAATTCCAGTATGAAGTTGGGTAGAATGTTAAGAATGGACATTCTTGCCTTTTCCTGATCTTAGTGAGCAACCATAAAGTCTTTTACCATTAAATATCATGTGTAAAGATACGTTTACACATATGTTTGCCATATGTTTATGGTAGGTTTTCTTTAAAGACCTAAAAATAATTTTTTTTTTTTAATTTTTGAGAGACAGAGAGACCGAGCACAAGTAGGGGAGGGGCAGAAAGAGAAGGAGACGCAGAATCCGAAGCAGGCTCCAGGCCCTGGGCAAATACTTTAAAATACAACTACAGACCAATATTCCTCATGAATAAAGATACAAAAATTATAAACAAAATTTCAGCAAATCACATCCAACAGTATATAAGGAGGATCATATACCATGACCAAGTAGGATCGATCCCAGGAATGCAAGCAGTTTGCTCTAATATTCAAAATCAATCACTGTAATTCACCACATTAACAGACTGAACTAGAAAAACCGTACAATTATGTCAATAGATACAGAAAAGGCATTTGAAAAAATCCCAGATCTATTATTGACAAAACTTTTTATCAAATAAGAAGTAGAAGGGAACCTTCTTAACCTGATAAAGAGCATGTATAAAAAACATACAGCTTAGGGCAATAAAAGTACTCCATATGATACTCTAACGATGGATACATGTCATTATACATTTGTCCAAACCCATAAAATATACAACACCAAGAGTGAGCCATAATGTAAAGTATGGGCTTTGGGTGATTGTCAATGGAGGTTCATCAGTTATAGTAAGCGTAGCACTCTGGTAGAGGACGTTGGCAATGTGGAAGGCTGTACATGTGTGGAGCCAGGGGATATATGGAAGATTTCTTTTTTTTTTTTTTTTCAACGTTTATTTATTTTTGAGACAGAGAGAGACAGAGCATGAACAGGGGAGGGGCAGAGACAGAGGGAGACACAGAATCTGAAACAGGCTGCAGGCTCTGAGCGGTCAGCACAGAGCCCGACGCGGGGCTCAAACTCACGGGCCGTGAGATCATGACCTGAGCCGAAGTCGGACGCTTAACCCACCAAGCCACCCAGGCGCCCCAATATATGGAAGATTTCTAAACTTTCCTTTTAATTTTTCTGTGAACCTATAATGGCTCTTAAAAAAAAGCCTTTAGGGGTGCCTTGGTGGCTCGGTCGGTTAAGCGTCCGACTTCGGCTCAGGTCATGATCTCACAGTTTGTGAGTTCGAGCCCCGCGTCGGGCTCTGTGCGGACAGCTCAAGGGCCTGGAGCCTGCTTCGGATTCTGTCTCCCTCTGTCTCTCTCTGCTCCTCCCCCACTTGTGCTCTGTCTCTCTCTGTCTCTCAAAAATGAATAAACATTAAAAAAAATTAGTATCTTACTTAAGTCCTGGCATTCTCAATATGAGTTATTTGCTTTGTTTTTCTTTATTTCTTATATCAGTAGTGCTAGAGATTAGTTAATATTCCTGAGCTTCTTGGAGAACGAGGTTTTTGTTGCACCTCTCATTTCACTGTTTACTATTTCAATGATTGTAACTCTGATCTTTATTATTTCCTTCATCCTGATTACTTTGGATTTAATTTTCTCTTCTTTATAAAAATTTCTTAAGCGGGAAGTTGAGATAATTTATTTGAAATCTTTCTTCTTTTCTAATATATGTGTTTAGTGCTACAAAGTTCCCTCTGCATACTTCTTTAGCTGTATCCCTCAAATTTTGACTTGTAGTACTTTCAATTTCTTTTAGTCTAAAATATTTTCTAATTTACTGAAAACATTTTTTTAATGTTTATTTATTTTTGAGAGAGAGAGAGAGAGACAGAGCACGAGCGGGGGAGGGGCAGAGAGAGAAGGAGACACAGAATCCAAAGCAGGCTCCAGGCTCCGAGCTGTCAGCACAGAGCCCGATGCGGGGCTCAAACTCACAAACTGTGAGATCGTGACCTGAGTGGAATTCAGATGCCCCACCGACTGAGCCACCCAGGCGCCCCATCTAATTTACTTTTTTGATTTCTTTTTCTAGTCCATGATTTATTTAAATGTGTGTTATTTAGTTTCTAAGTATTTGGAAATTTTCCAGATATCTTTCTATTATTAATTTCTGGCTTATATTGTGGTCAGAGAATATATTTTGTATGACTTGAAAACTTTTAAACTAATTAGGACATTTTCTCTTATGGCCCAGAATGTGGTCTATCCTGGTAAATATTCTATGTTTACTTGACAAGAATGTGGTTTCTGCTATCTTGTTGGGTGGAATGTTCTATAAATGTTGATAGTCTTTTCAAGTCTTCTATATTCTTTACTGCTATTTTGTTGGTTTTTAAAATTACCTATTGAGAAGAGGTGATGAAACCTCAGACTCAGACTATAGTTGTGAAATTTTCTATTTTTCCTTATAAGTTCTCTCAATTTTTGCTTCTTGTCTTTTAAAACTCCATTCTTGTTTGAATCAATATTTAAGACTATTATGTCTTCTTTAAGATTTGACCCCTTTATCACTATGAAATAGCTATTTTTATCTTTGGTAATATTTTTTTTGTTTTAAAAGCCTTCTTGATATTAATAGAGGTACTCCAGCTTTTTTTTTTTTTTTATAAGTGCTAGCATGATATATCTTTTTTGATTCTTTCACCGTTACTATATTTTTGTCTTACAGTGAATTTCTTATAGCCATTTTATAGATAAGGTTTGATTTTTAAAATCCAATCTGTCTTTTAATTGAGATTTCAGACCATTTACATTTAATGTAGTTATTAATATTGTTGATATACCCACTATCTTGCTACTTTAAAAAAATTGTCCTATTTATTCCTTGTTGCTTTTTCTCTCTGTTTTCTGTCTTCTCTTGAATTGATTATATTTTATAGTTCCATTTTATGTATTTTCTTGATATGTTTTATATATTTCCTTCTTGTGTTATTTTAGTTGTTGCTTTAGGATTCATACTATACATCTTTAACTTACCACTGTACTTCAAATGAGAATACAGCTTTTTATGTATCATATAGGAACTTTTTAACAGTGTACTTTTATTTTTCCCATCTGATTTCATGTTACTGTTTTCACACATTTCACTTTTACACATATTATAAATTTCACAATAGAATGCTGTTATTTTGCTTTTAAATAACTATGTATATTTTTAGGATATGTAAATAATGAAGTCTTTTAAATTTAGCTACATAGTTACAATTTCTGATGCTCTCCATTTCATCTGGTTTCACTTTCTGTGTAAAGAAGTAAAAAAAATAATTTCATGTAATGCAGATGAGTGCAGTGATGAGTTCCTTCAGCATTGACACATCTGAAAAGTTTTTATTTTGCCTTTGTTTTTGGAAGATATTTTCACTGATTTTAGAATTTTATACTGAAATTTCTGTCTTTCAGGATTTAAAGATCTTGCTCCCCTGTTTTCTGGCTTTTGTTGTTTCTAATAACAAGTGGGCTGTCATTTCTTTGTTCCTTTGTCTATACTGTGTCCTTTCATGCTATGGATGCTTCTAAGATTTTGCTTTCATTAGTTTTAGTCAATTTTATTATGATATGCCTTAGGGTACTTTTCTTTCTTTTTAATTTTTTAACGTGGATTTATTTTTGAGAGAGAGAGAGAGAGAGAGAGAGAGAACACAAGTGGGGATGGGGAAGAGAGAGAGGGAGACACAGAATCCGAAGCAGGCTTCGTGTTCTGAGTTGTCAGCACAGAGCCTGACACGGAGCTCGAACTCACGAACTGTGAGATCATGACCCGAGCCGAAGTCGGACGCTTAACCGACAGAGCCACCCAGGTGCCCCTAGGGTACTTTTCTTTATGTTTATTTGATTTAGGTCTCCTCCTCCTCCTCCTTCTTTTTAATATATCTTCCATGTCACTACTTCACATGTTTAATCTCTCCCCTAACTAGCTTCTAGAACATGTGGAATGCCATTTAAAAACTCTCTCAGCATGTCATCTGATGCTCAGTGTCTTAAAAATTGTTGCTTCATATATTTTTGTTGTTGTTTCAGGAAGGAGGGTAAGTTCAGTTCCTATTACTCTATCTTTTCATGGGAAGTTCCTTCTTATTATACTTCTTCAGAGAGATCTCTGTTGTTAGTATTTGGGGGCTTTTATACGGTCACTTTTAAGAAAATATTGCAGGCAGAAGAAATAGCTAGTGACAGGCCCTGGGGCAAGACTGTGTTCAGCCATGCTTGAAGACCATTCAGGAAGCCAGACTGGATGCAGTGGAGTAAACACGAGGAGAAAAACAGATGAGACGAACCTAGAGGAGTAGTGGGGGATTAGGTTGTGTATAACTTGGTAGACATTGGAAAGGACGTCAGGTGTTTTGAGGATGGGCTTGGAGAGTTTGAGCAGAGGAGTGACATGATAAGACATGTTATCTGACATCAGGATTGAAAACAGTTACTCTGGGGCGCCTGGGTGGCGCAGTCGGTTAAGCGTCCGACTTCAGCCAGCTCACGATCTCGCGCTCCGTGAGTTCGAGCCCCGCGTCAGGCTCTGGGCTGACGGCTCAGAGCCTGGAGCCTGTTTCCGATTCTGTGTCTCCCTCTCTCTCTGCCCCTCCCCCGTTCATGCTCTGTCTCTCTCTGTCCCAAAAATAAATAAACGTTAAAAAAAAAAAAAAAAAAAGAAAACAGTTACTCGGACTGTTGCACGGAGAATTGAACCTGGAGGTAAGACAAGTGTGGAAACCAGAAGGGTGAGGCGACCATTTCAATCCTCTATCCATCATCCATCCATCCATCCTTCCATCCATTCATCCACCATGGATCCATCCATCCATCTATCTATGAATTACTTATGGAATTTCCACTGTTTTCTAGACATTTTAAGTTTCATTTATTTACCCATTTATCAAATAACCTTTGAGTACCTACTGGCTATTGGCATTCCAACAGTGAAGAGACAGTGAAAATATAGCTCTGCCTTCTTAGAATTTTCATTCTCATAGAGTAAACTCACAATTAATTACTTAACCACAGTTGTGAAGAGTGCTCCAGAGGTTACAGGTGCTCTGAGAACATACAATGGGAGATCTGATCTAGGTGGTGGAGGGTTAATGTCCAAGGACAGCGAAGACTTTCTGGGAGGGAGGCACCTCACTTGAGCTTAAAGGGTGAACTGGAGCTATCTACTGCAAGAAGGAGACTTGGAAGAACATTTGAAACACGAGATATACATATATTTTTTAATATATGAAATTTATTGTCAAATTGGTTTCCATACAACACCCAGTGCTCATCCCAAAAGATGCCCTCTTCAATGCCCATCACCTACCCTCCTCTCCCTCCTACCCCCCATCAGACCTCAGTTTGTTCTCAGTTTTTAAGAGTCTCTTATGCTTTGGCTCTCTCCCACTCTAACCTCTTTTTTTTTTCCTTCCCCTCCCCCATGGGTTTCTGTTAAGTTTCTCAGGATCCACATAAGAGTGAAACCATATGGTATCTGTCTTTCTCTGTATGGCTTATTTCACTTAGCATCACACTCTCCAGTTCCATCCACGTTGCTACAAAAGGCCATATTTCATTCTTTCTCATTGCCACGTAGTACTCCATTGTGTATATAAACCACAATTTCTTTATCCATTCATCAGTTGATGGACATTTAGGCTCTTTCCATAATTTGGCTATTGTTGAGAGTGCTGGTATAAACATTGGGGTACAAGTGCCCTTATGCATCAGTACTCCTGTATCCCTTGAGTAAATTCCTAGCAGTGCTATTGCTGGGTCAAAGGGTAGGTCTAGTTTTAATTTTCTGAGGAACCTCCACACTGCTTTCCAGAGCGGCTGCACCAATTTGCATTCCCACCAACAGTGCAAGAGGGTTCCCGTTTCTCCACATCCTCTCCAGCATCTATAGTCTCCTGATTTGTTCATTTTGGCCACTCTGACTGGCGTGAGGTGATATCTGAGTGTGGTTTTGATTTGTATTTCCCTGATGAGGAGCGATGTTGAGCATCTTTTCATGTGCCTGTTGGCCATCTGGCTGTCTTCTTTAGAGAAGTATCTATTCATGTTTTCTGCCCATTTCTTCACTGGATTATTTGTTTTTCAGGTGTGGAGTTTGGTGAGTTCTTTGTAGATTTTGGATAACTAGCCCTTTGTCCCATATGTCATTTGCAAATATCTTTTCCCATTCCGTCGGTTGCCTTTTAGTTTTGTTGATTATTTCCTTTGCTGTGCAGAAGCATTTTATCTTGATGAGGTCCCAATAGTTCATTTTTGCTTTTAATTCCCTTGCCTTTGGGGATGGAAACACGATATGTTTTTTAGAAGCACCTGAAGTCAGTGTAGCATAAAAACAAGGGAATGGGATGGCCACCGAGTCTGAGGTTATGCAGGGCTTTACAATATATCCTCGGTGTTCCTATATCACAAGGGCAATGAAAAACCACTGAAGGGAGTTTTTCAACTGAGCAGCTGTGATCAGGTTTTAATTTTAAGAAGACCACTGTGATGAGAGTGTGGACAGTGGATTAGAGGAAGCAAGAAAACAAATGGAGTGTTCTTTGAAGAGATTATTGCACAACTCAGGGAAGACAGTATTAGTTTGGACCAGAGCCATCCCAGGGGATATGTGGGGAACACAGAGGCTGCAGAAGGGGAAGGTTTTGCTCTTACAGAGCGCTACAGCCCAGAGGAGGAAATGGGCACACACAAGCAGCAGTTCCTCTACAGCATGGCCAGGATGACATGAAAACAAAGAAGAAAAGGACTCAACTCGGACAGGGGTTCAGAGAAGGCTTTCTGGAGAAGCGGACGCAGGAAGCTGGAGGATGACTAAGTCAGCTGAAGACGTGGCCAGAGTATCCCAGGGGAAAGAATCTTCGTTGTTTGGGTGAATAAATCAGCCCTGCCTCCCTTTCAGTCGCAGATGGTAAGGCACACATCACCACTGGCATGTGGCACTTTTTCTCATGGGAATGAAACACGTGAAGTTTTAGTTTTCATAACAAGTCTGGAGATGAGGTGGGGCATACAGTATGATGAAAGTCACAGAGGAGGGCTTTGGGATTCAGGGAGGTTAACTGACTTGCGCAGCCCCACGCACACTGTAGGGTGCCGTGACCATCCACAGCACCGTCCACCTCTTTTTTCAATGTCCCAAGGTTCGCTGCATTGTCTTGTGCCATCGGGCCCAGATCAAACACTGCTCTTCCAGACTCACGGATTATTTGCTATGGTGTCTCTAAAAGTTGTTCCTTCTGCTCAGCGTGGGGTAAACCGCCACAGCGCTCATTTCTATGGTAACGCATCTGAAATTTTGCCTGATTGGGAGCTGTGGGTCGAAGAGTATAAAGACGGATCGGTTCTGAGGATCTAATGCACAGCATTGTGATTACAGCTAACAATACCGTATTATATACTTAGGAGTTGCCGAGAGAGATCTTAAATGTTCTCACCACAAAAAAAAAAAAAAAAAAAAAAAACATGGTAATTACGTGACATATTGTAATGCATAAGTGTATCAAATAAACACATCATAAACCTTATACTTACACAATGTTACATGTCAATCAGGTCCCAGTAAAGCTGGAAAAAAAAATCCAGAAGTCACTATCTTGCAGGTCAGTCTTGCTGGAGACGACATGAATGAAAACATGTTTTTCACGAATGACGAATGAACGATCACACCCACGTCACCGCTTGACTTTCCTTGAGTGTAACCATGGCTCAATTAATTATTATGGCATTTAATCTCATCAACTCTCTATTATTTGTGTGCACTGTTTTCTTTCTGAGAATTCTCCATGGTGAACGTTTAGTCCAAATTGTCCCCCTCGCCTCCGGCCAGCATGCATGAGGTCCGTTTCAACCTGTTGATAGTGTCCCAGGGCCAGCTCCAGGAAAAATTGTAAAGCGATTTCCCACCCCACGTTTTCCTTTTCTGATGAGGCTATCCCATCTGGCTCCTAGTACTCTCAAGTTACCCAGGTTCTTCCAGTCAGGAGGAAAATAGCTGAAAAAATAACTATAATCTTGGTGTGAGTTACTTAATGTGTTTAGCCTCACAGGAATGTTTTAAAAGAGAACCACAGAGAGCGAGAGCGAGGCACCGGGAGAAAGGAAAGTCAGAGAAAGGTGCCGTGTGGCATGGGGGGGTGGGGGGAGGAGGTGTTTTCAGTGGTGTTGGCCAGGACTGGGCTCACACACAGGCATTCGTGGAGTTGGCCCTGGGTACACGTTCAGGAATGCAAACGCATTTTAAAATGAGCACTTAGCAAGGCAAAGGGGAACCAGCTGCCGAACGTTCATTTACTACATCATAAGGTGAAATAGAAATAAATGGTTTTCCTCTTAGTATGTTTTTTCTTTGTCTAAGCCCTAGTGTCTCACCAACAGAACTGCTTCTATTACTGCAAACACGTGTCTCGGGGACAGTAAAGTCCCATTACTGTGGCCACACGGTTAGGTGTCTCTGTCACCAGTGCGTTTGTGTGGAGGTAAACATTCACTCTTCTCCTCAGACTTGGATTTGCCCTTTGTGAGTGAGAGGAGAGGGGGCTCTTTGGCGTGGTGAGGGGAGCAGCCCCTGGGGGGAGTTCGGGTTGAGTTTTAGCTCCTTTGGGTTAAGTTGGGTTGAGAACTTAACCGCCTCACGTTTGGGTTGAGGTTTAGCTCCTTTGGGTTAAGTTGGGTTAAGAACTTAACTGCCTCACGTTTGGGTTGAGGTTTAGCTCCTTTGGGTTAAGTTGGATTAAGAACTTAACTGCCTCACGTTTGGGTTGAGGCTTAGCTCCTTTGGGTTAAGCTGGGTTCCTTTTCTTAATCTCTGAAACAATGAGTTGAATAAAGAGATGGAGAAGAACTCCTTTCTCCTAATGTCCTTCCATCTTATGGATGGAATGCCCGCTTTCACCGACCTGCTGAACACTACCCGCTCAAACCCGGTGGCTTGAAGTGGTCTCCCGCCTCTTCTAAACTGGACGAGAGACTGAGAACACAGGTGGGAGCCGGGTGTCCCCTGATGCAGACGCACAGCTCCTGGTCTCGGAGCCCTGTGGTCACGATGTCCGTGGGACCTGACGCGAGCTGGCTGACACTGGTTCTGAATAGCAGGCTGTCCTGGTTGACAGTGGAGCCAAAGCTCTCTTGTAAAAAATGTTTTAGGTTTAAAAATGACACCTCTTAACTTATGCCAGATGTAACATGTTTTTGTTTTTTAATTTAAATTTTTTTTTCAATGTTTATTTATTTTTGGGACAGAGAGAGACAGAGCATGAACGGGGGAGGGGCAGAGAGAGAGGGAGACACAGAATCAGAAACAGGCTCCAGGCTCTGAGCCATCAGCCCAGAGCCCGACGCGGGGCTCGAACTCCCAGACCGCGAGATCGTGACCTGGCTGAAGTCGGACGCTTAACCGACTGCGCCACCCAGGCGCCCCTGTTTTTTAATTTAAAAAAATGTTTCTTGATGTTTATTCTTAAGAGAGACATAGCGTGTGGGGGAGGGGCAGAGAGCGGGGGAGACGCGGAATCCGAAGCAGGCTCCAGACTTTGAGCTGTCGGCATACAGTTCCTCCTGGGGCTCAAACTAGTAACCCAGAGATCGTGACCTGAGCCAAAGTCGGGGGCTTAACCGACCGAGCCACCCAGGAGCCCCTGAAGTGTGTGTGTGTGTTTTTTAAAAAATAGTAAAATGTCAAAGCAGGTGTTCTTGTAACTCTTTTTCTACCCAGGCAACTGCAAATATTTACCAGTGATGTTAATTT
This sequence comes from Lynx rufus, assembly GCF_022079265.1. Classification (NCBI taxonomy): domain Eukaryota; kingdom Metazoa; phylum Chordata; class Mammalia; order Carnivora; family Felidae; genus Lynx; species Lynx rufus. The sequence goes on along the minus strand of NW_025814844.1, from coordinate 4,780,111 downwards.
TCCAATGGGGGGGAGGGGTATTGGTCCTGCCTCTGTCCCTGTCCTCCTCACTGCCAAACATTTGGATGGGTCTCATTTTGACTACTTTAGGTGAATGCTTTGTCTACCCAGTGAGCTGAAACCCTCTCAGTGGATGCCTGTGATTACTTGGGAAAACCGGAGGTTGACCCAGCCAGCGCTGGACCTCACTGTGATATCACCATTTGGTGTCGCAGAGTGGACCCTGCTGTCCTTCTGTTTGTCCCTTTTCTTCTGCGGAGATGCCGCCTCCCACCCTTAGGCATAGCATGTCAAGACAGGCTCGCGTGGGAGGGGTTCTGGTAATCCGCGACTTTGCTACCCTCGGTTCCGCCTCAAATTGTGGAGTAAGGCTTTCCCTGCAAATTGCTTCCGGCATGAGTAAATGGGGTGAAAGAGAGTGAAGTGACAAAGTCTTTCATACTGACTTCCCCAAAATAATGTAAGTGGGGCTGTAATAATACAGACGGTTCACATTTTATGGAGGGTTTGACTTGAGATTTTGTGTCTTTATGATGGTATGAAAGCGATACCATTCAGTAGCAGCTGAACTTCGAATGTTCAATTCCTATATGATATGAGTATTTCCTGAGGCTGGGCAGTGGCAGCGAGCTGCGCCTCCCAGGCAGCCCGGTGATCCGGAGGGTGAACAAGGACAGCACTTAACAGCCATTCTGTCACTCTCAGGCCAGTATTCAGTTACCTGAGATATTCAGCACTTGACTCTGAAATAGGCTTTGTATTAGATGATTGTGCCTAACTGTAGGCTCATGTAAGTGTGGTGAAAACATTTCAGGCAGGCGAGGCTAAGCTATGATGTTCAGTAGGTGAAGGCGTGTTCAGTGGGTTTTCAACTGACGATGTTCTAAATTTATGATGAGTTCATTCAGACACAAGTCCCGGAAGATCTGCACCTGTGTCAGGGTTGTTGTGCAGATTGAAAATGCAGACGTCTGTCCAGCGACTCAGAGCCGGGCAGGTGCACATTTAGTGGGGGTTACCTGTTGTTGCCACTGCTGAGGCTTTACTATTTCAGGTTCTTTAGAGAAGGGCTCCTAGTAACTTTCAACCAGATTGGCTCAACAGTATAGCTCCGAGAACCAGAGAGGCCTGGGTAAAGACTTCTCCCTATTTTCTCGTCTCTTAATGTTGCTAATAGTGCCTAATTCATAAGTGAAAATTAAATGCTCTTTGTAAACCATTTAGCAAGGCAAGGTGTAAGTATTTAACTAGTGCAGAACTAGTTAGTAAAAGTGACAGCCAGACTGAGAAGCTAGGATTTCTTGGTTGTTTTTTTATTTTCCTCTCTCTTGTTCCCAAAGACGTTGGAAGCCCAGCTTCCTGGACTGTTCGCATTGTTTCCAGTTAACCCAGAGGCAGAAATTCCATTGTTTGTAGATTTGAGGTCTGGATCATAAAATTGCAAGCAGATGATCTTTTATCACTGCATAGACTTTCTGTGCAAAGCAGACATTATTTTGAAAACTGGTCTTGTGCCTGGAAAGGGCAAGTTGAGATCCCTCCACGCCCATTTTCTCTTTTGCGTGCCTGCATCATCCATCCATTCAGGCAGATGGGTTCACCTAACAGTTCCTGATTAACATTAGTTGAATAAACGGTCTGAATCTTCTTGCCAAAGGTCTTCATTCTGAAGTGTCCTGTGCATTTCTAAAGTCCCAGTTATGGTACTTAGTGTTGCAGAAATTACTGTTAGTTACAGATGGAAAATTCTGGAAAAAGAAGAGATATCAGCCACTGAAGGGAAAAGGGTTAAGGAGGTACCAGCACGGGATGGATTGGAATCTCTAAAGATTTGGGAAATACTCCAAGGATTGATTTGAGGGACGCCTGCGTGGCTCAGTCAGTTATACACCCGGCTCTTGATTTTGGCTCAGGTCGCAATCTCGTGGTTCGTGAGAACCAGCCCCCCATCGGGGTCTGCGCTGATTGCACAGGACCTGCTTAGGATTCTCTCTCTCCCTCACTCTCTGCCCCTCCCCCACTTGCTCACACACCCTCTCTCAAAAATAATAAACATTTAAAGAAAAAAAGAATTGTTTCGACAGGATTCCAAGTTGGTGGACCAGCGAATCAAATTTGCTGTGATGTAGGAATAGTTTCAGCGAGCCTCGGACGTTGTTGGAAGATAGGAACGTGTTATGTCTCCAGCTCCTGGTTTTTGGATACGCAGGCACTGCTCAGCCCCACGCTTACCTGAGGTGTGCTTTGTGCACTGTGGTTCCGAGGCAAGCAACCAGGAGGTATCACTTACCAGTCTCCATGATCTTCCTGATAGCATCCTTCCCTAGGGAGCATCTACATTTTGGCCAAACATTAGGCACTTAATATTTAATGTTAAAAGAGAAACTGTTTAGAAAGTCTAGGAACCTCTCATGTGCCTCGTGGCAATTATGAGATCCCTGGGCCCCCCTTAAACAAAGAGCTTTGTTCTTTTAAAGCAATTACCAGAAGTAAAAAAGCAATAATGCCAGGAAAACTTTTTAAAAGGCACGTCTGCAGGAAGATTTGAGTTCAGGCTGTCTGTGGGTAGCTGGAGAGCTAGCTGTGACCCCGGAAGAGCCTGTCATCGAGAGTGTCTGAAAATTCCGTGTCCCTACAGCCATCATTCTTTGAGAGCCCATCTGTGGTTGGTGGAGATGTATGTCAGCACTTAGCACTCTGACATCCCCCTGGGTGGGCTGGAAGACACTGTATCAGCAATATATACATAGTACAGCAAGGGAATCACTGCATCTTGAAGTTATTTGTTGACTATGTTGCCAGCATCTTTGGTAGCAAGTCATAATTAGATTAGATTAGATTAATAATTAGATTCAATTCGTGGTTGAATGGACTAAAAATGGCCAAGCAGTATGAAATAATTTTGCCCAGGAACTGCCCTTTGTTTATTGGGAAAGAAAACCCAGGTCCTGGCATTCACAGGCTCTGTGTCATCTGGACTCACGCTGCCTGTTTAGCTTCGACGACACCAGGTACCTCTTCAAAGTTTTTTCCCCTCCCCTTTTTTCCTCTCCCCTAAGACAGGTTCAAGGTTAGGTGCACCGTCTTTGCCAAGAATCTCTTTTGGATGAGAGTAGGACGTCTCTCCTTCTATCTTTAATTTTTATTGACATGATCCGATCTATGTATGCGTGTGGGAGGGAGCGGTTTTAAAAAGTATGAAAGTCGTACAAGCCCTCTGCAAATGCACGATTCATTTACCTTAGTTAGGAAGTGAGATAACACCCTACTTATATTTCTGTACTTTGCTGTCTTCAGTTAATATCATAAAGATCTCTCCATGTTGGTACCTACAGGTTAACTTAATGTTTTTCAAATTTTGTGCATAATGGTATACTGTCAATTTATTGCTATGTGTAACCATTTCCCTACAGGTGGAAATATTGGGGCTGAAGTGTATATTCTATCAAAATACTTTAATCGTCTAAAAACACTTCTTGCAGTTAGATAAAAAGTAGTTTCTGTAGAAGGCCAAAATCTTATATTTTAAAAAAGACTCTACCATCTGAAGGGGACCAGCCCCAGGAAGACATTTAGTTTCAACTGAATACGAAGTGTGTGCCAAGCACTGCCAGGCACTGGAGACACACAGCCATGAATGAGTCCCTGCCCTGGGAGCACTGTGCAACATAGACCACCGGTTAATACAAGGCCGGGGCGAAAAGTGCTATCGTTTTCTAAAAAAGGAATGATTGCTTTTGGCTAGAGGACCAGTCACAGGGACAGACCTCAGACTGGAAGAGTGACACCGGGACCTGGGGAGATCCAGTCCCAACGCCAGAGCCCTGCCTTGGCTGGAGAAGGCTTCCTCTTCCTGAAGCAATGTTCTCTCATCTGTGGTAGGCACGTTTAAAGAGCAGAGAGAGAGAGAGAGAGAGAGAGCGGTAGGTTCTCAGTACTGCCAAAGGCTTTGACAAAAGTTAGACATTTAAGATCGCCTTTAAAAGGTATGAAAAGGGGCGCCTGGGTGTCTCAGTGGGTTACGTGGCCGACCTCGGCTCAAGTCGTGATCTCGTGGTTAATGAGTTCGAGCCCTGTGTCGGGCTCTGTGCTGACAGCTCAGAGCCCGGAGCCTGCTTCAGATTCCGTGTCTCCCTCTCTCTCTGCCCTTCCCCTGCTCGTGCTCTGTCTCTCAAAAATAAATAAAACATTTAAAAAATCCCTTCACTTTATATGTCAATTAAGTATTTCTATATTTCTGCGAGTCTCTTCTTTATTGAATTTTAAAATTAAATTCCCCTTTAAAACCTTCAAGAATAGCACATGCCTAAAAGGAGAGAAACCATTCATAAGATCAGCCTGACGACCCCCCCATGTCCCCACCCACATCACGATAACCACCACGTATATGTTCTTCTACTCTTCCTTTCCAGCTCAGAGATAATTTTTAATTGTTTTCACAAAAATGGAATACACACACACACACACACAGTTAACCTTAAAAATAAAGCAGTCTGTTATTTTACTAGTAAAAAATAGGCTTATTTGGGAATAACAAAGAATTGCAATTCAGGACAAGCAAGCTACAGAAAAAACCATAGGCTAATCCAACAAAGCAGAGGGACATTATTTTATGGAGAAGAAGGAGGAAGTTAGGAGGGGTTGTTTCTGAATGAAAGCCCACTGGAGAGAAGCAGGAGTTGAGGATGATGAGGGTTTCTCACTGACTGAGCTGCAGGGCAGTTGATTTCATGTAGGAAATGCAGTGTCCATCTTTCCCTGTTGCTGCCTGAAATTGACAATTCCTTCCTGTTGATGAATCTTCTGTTGGGGCCTGTAATTGACAATTCTTTCTGTAATTGACGTCAGATTTTTCTTTGTAACTTGCCTTCAGGATACTGTAATAAACAGTTCTGATTTATGTGTACATAGTAGTGTTTTGTTTCCATTGGACAGATTTCTAAAAATGGACTGAAGTTTACACCCATATATTTTTTTGTTGCAAATCATACTCTGGCAAATGGCTTAGCAGAACAAGTTATGGTCTCTTATGATAGTAACTGTGCAGCTACATGGTTTTAATCATTGTTTTTGTTAACGACTATATCCATTTTCCTATTCCACTATTTTTTACTTCACATTACCTTGTGTACCTTGCTTATATCTTCCTAAACCTTCACATTTATGACTTTTTAAAAAAATCTGAAGTTTATTTATTTATTTTGAGAGAGAGAGAGAGAGAAAGACAGAGAGAGAGATAGTGAGCATAGGGAAGGGACAGAGAGAGAGAGAGAGAGAGAATCCCAAGCAGGCTCAGCGCTATTAGTGAGAAGCCCGATGTGGGGCTCAAACTCATGAAACACGAGATTATGACCTGAGCCAAAATCAAGAGTCAGATGTTTAACTGACTGAGCCACCCAGGCACTCCCATACTTATGACTTTTTAAATAAAATTTTTAATGTTTATTTATTATTTTGAGAGAGAGAGAGAGAGACAGAATGTGAGAGGGGGAGGGGCAGAGAGAGAGAAGGAGACAGAATCCGAAGCAGGCTGCAGGCTCTGAGCTGTCACCACAGAGCCCGATGCGGGGCTCGAACTCACAGACATGGAGCTCATGACCTGAACCGAAGTCAGACACTTACCTGACTGAGCCACCCAGGCGCCCCCATATTTATGACTTTTTAATGACTTCATATCCTTCCTTTTAAGATAGTAAAGACTGATGATCCCTCAGCTATTGGGCAGAATGGATAAGGAGGGTAATGGACCCTTTGTGAAGAATACAGAATAGAACAGAATGATTGGATTTGCTGAAGAGATAGAGAAAATAAACCCCGCAATGCTATTTTGATAACACAAAGTACTTGAACATGTTCTATCTTTTTTGAGCAGGATTCTGTGAACACTTTGGGGTATGTTTTATTGGTAGAAAAGAGTACTGTTCTTCCAATATGTAGACAGAACTGAAATTAGCAAAAAGATTAATAAATTTTTATTTTTCGGTTGTCAGATCTGCAGCACATTAGAGAATTGGTTCCCATTCTGACAACATTCAGGTGTTTCTATGTCTCCAAACTGAACCACTGAAGGCTTCAAAAGGCCCATTCAAAATGAATACTCACAGTATGGACCAATGCTATTTTCTTCGGTTGTCAGATCATGTAGTCATTAAAAAAAACTGCATACACAAATACTGCAAAAAAATGTTTGTTTGCTTGGTAAACAAAGCTTTTGTTTGCTTCTTAGAATGTCCATATTACTCTGAATTCATCATTCTTGAGGGCAACTGAAACCCAACCAAAGGTGACTTCACTGCCCAGATCTCAGAAGGCAATGTGGGATTGGAATGTTGAGAGTTTGCCTTTGGTTTGAGGTCCATTTTCCAAAAACAGTATGGTGAAAATAAAGTTGTACACTATTTTTTCCAGAAAGCGCTGGGTATGCATTACATAAAATATAGTCTCAGTATAAGATTCTCATGTTTCAGCAGGCAGTTTGGTCATCTCCTTGTAATGACATCATGAATGTCACAAGCCAGCTGTTTGACATGTGGGGCTTACAGTTGCTCCTCAGGGTTCTTGAGCCTTCTCTGGTTGCATGGGGGACAGGGTTCTAGTCTATAGAGGACAAGAGTCAAATCCCTGATACACATGAATAAAGATCCTGATGACCCAGTCATGGAGGGGTTCATGAGACATTGAAAGTTAAGATCAGCACTGGGGAAACTACTGTGTCTTAGAAGAGCTTCTATAAGGCAAAAAAGCAAAATTCTTTTAAGTTAATGTAGATGAAACGTAATAATTAGGAAGGTGCTAGATTGAAGTAACACATGGCACCTCTGGAAAATCATATGAATACCAGTCAAAAATGGGGAACTGAAGAATTTCTTCCTGGTGAGGCCACATGGACCTTGGAATTAGATGTATTTGGCCACACTAACAGTGATTCTCTAAGTCACCTGCAGTACTTATGAAAGTGCAGATTCCTGGGTTTTTGCCCAGACCTAGTGAATCGGGATCTCTGGAGGAGGATCCCAGACAACATAATTTTTAAAAAGCTGTCCAGGTGATTTTTGAACATAAACAAATCTTCTGAAAACCCACTATGTGGCAGGTACTGTTTTAAGGGCTTTGCATTCATTATCTCATTCATTACAGTGCAACATGAATCTACAAGCTTTGGATTATCATCATTACCCCTACTGTCTAGCCAAGGAAGCTGAGGCTTAGAGGCAACATTGAACCTGGCCATGGCCACACAGTGAGTGATGGAGTAGGGATGTGACACGTGCAATCTGGCTTTTGAATCCATGCTCCTAAGCACCACTGAGCTTTTATGTCCTTTATACTTTGAAAATCACTAAACAAACAAATTCTCTGCATGTCAGTTTCCTCGTCTATAAAGAGAATATGAAGATATCTAAAGAGTAAAGTCTGTAATATTAAATCCTGATGATGAAGAGAAGTCAAGCTTTTATAGACAAACTTCAAACATGGGAATGATAGTGGTAATGGAGACAATGATTATTTTATTTTTCGTACAGTGTGCCTTCTTGTCTCAGAGCTTTATTGAAGTATAATAGAAAAAAATGGTAAATTTGAGGTGTAAAACACAATGACTTGATATGGATGTAAACTGCGAAACAATGGCCACAATGAAGTTAGTTCATATACTCATCATCTCACAGAGGTCTCGCTTCTGTGTGTGTGTGTGTGTGTGTGTGTGTGTGTGTCTGTGTGTGTAGTGAGAACATTTAGGATCTACTCTCTTAGCAAATTTCAAGTATGTAGCAATATATTGTTAACTATAGTCACCGTGCTGTACATGAGGTGCCCAGAACTTATTCATCTTGCACAGCTGAAAGTGTGTACCTTTTGACCAACATGCCCCTTCCGCCTCCCCCTTGGTCCCCTCACCCCAGCCTCTGGCAACCACCACTCTACTCTCTGTTTATGAGTTTGACTTTTTAAGATTAATAGAGTATTTATTTTTCTCTGTCTGACTTATTTCATTCAACATAATGCCCTCATGTTTTACCCCTGTTGCTGCAGGATTTTCCATTCATTGCTGCATTACTCACAAGAACCAAGACCTTGAAACAACCTAACTGTTCACTGATGCATGAATAGACAAAGAAGATGTGGTCTATATACTCAATGGAATATTACTCAGCCATAAAAAGAAGGAAATGTTGCCATTTGCAACACCATAGGCAGAACCTAAGGGCATTAAGCTAAGTGAGTAAGTCAGACAGAGGAGACACTGGATAGCATGCTTTCTGATCTAGCTCCCGGGCTGAGTGATTTCACTGTGGCTAAAAGATCTGGGTCCCTTCCAATCTGTAAGTCTCTATTCTCTTTCCCTTTTATAAAAAATGTTTTTTCTCCTGTAGAAATTTTTTAGCCTGATAAAGATGAAATGTTTTTTTCTTGAGGTCAAATGTTTAAAGGACATCCAGCCCAAACACAAGCATCTGCATAACCAATAATAGATGATTCATCCTTTTGTCTGTATGAGGAACTTTGACTAGTGACCTACTCCCCTTTGGAAAATGCATGTTGCTTATGGGCTTCTCCTTGTTGCCCTGGCAAAGATGACTCGCCAGAACACTGGTGTCCTGACTTTTCCCTTTTCAGAGGATAAAAAGAATTATTTGGTTTTACAATTAAAATCTTCTTTTTTAAGGTGACTAAGTATCTTTTAAAATTTAAGAGCAGAAACTTAAGTCAAAAATACACTTACAAATTTATTGCCTGTTGCTGAGGCTAAATGTGACAATGTGACCTTTTGTCAGTTATTTGGCTGAGGAATTTGAATCCCTGTCAAGACTGTTCTTTCCAGCACCATGGGGTGACTCATGGGATGTTGAGAGTGGGTAGCTGTGGGTCTGACCGCCCTGGGGCACAGCTGTGACCTGTATGTTTAGGTAAGTTGTCTTTGTAGCTTACTTTCACTAATATCTCCTCATGAGGCATTAGGATGATCGACATTTATTAAATCCACAAACTGGCTTTTGTTAGGGGTTTCCGTATCTTCTAGAAAAATTTCTAGTATGACCAGAGGGGCAGAATAAACAGCCCCTCTTGTCCATCTTTGGAATACAAGTTATCTGTGCCAGAAGAGATGGAAATATTCTGTGACACTGGTGAAGTCAGGCTGGCTGAAGGAGACGGAAGGGGCAGGAGAGAGAATCAGCTAGACTGGTAACTTAAGAACACACTCTCCATTCCCGAATAATCCAGTTCCCATCATGGACGTCTGCCGGAAAAGGTAAAAACATGGACTGACATTTATTCAACAAATATTCATGAAGCACCTGCTATGTGCCAGGCCCTGGGCTAGGCATTGGGGATTCAGTACAGAAAACAATAAGACCAGGCATGGTTCCTACTTCCCTGGAGCTCAAGGTCAAGGGACAAATGCAAAAGAGCAGCTGTGGCAAGTGCTGCCAACGAAAGGCAAGGGGAGCCGTGAACGCAGACTGAATGGACCCGACCTAGAAGAGGGTTCAGGAAAGATTTTCTTGTGAGAGTCTTGTTTCAGCTGAGAACGGAAGGAGAAATAGGTTTTAACTTGTCAAATGTTGGGGAATGCCTTGTAGGTAGGGGAAAAATATATTCAGAGTCTTGGTGGTGGTGGTGGCAAAGATGGGGAAAAGAATGGTATGTTTGGAGAACTGAATGCAGTTGGGCATCCTGGGGGCGTAGCTTGTGCTTGGGGGTGTGGCTGGGGATGCAGTTGGCCCCTGGGCATCCTGGGAGTATCACTGGTGCTTGGGCATCTTGGGGGGCATGGTGTGAATGAAGTTAATGGCTTTGGTAGGGGCAGACCATGAAGAGCGGTTGTCGGCTTTGAAAAAGGGGCTGAGGCTTTGGTAGGAGGCAATATAATCAGATTTGTATTTGGCCAAGAACTTTCTATCTGCCACGTGAAGAAAAAAATGTAGGAAGTCAGGCTAGGTGTGTGGAGACAAGCTAGGAGGTGGTGACAGAGGCAGCTGGTAGGCATGGTTTCTGGGTTGAGAGTGGTGGGAGGGTGGAGACTTGGAGCCAGAAAGGAAACCCCGCCTTGTCTTGGAGATGATCACCCACAGCAAGTGAGAGACAAGAAGGCTGCAGGTTGACTCTCAGATTTTGAACTTCTCCAAATGGTTAGATGGTGGTTTTATTCACTCATGTAGGAGCCACTGGAAGAGGATGAGGGTTTTTTTTTTTTCCTGGAAAGATGGATATAATGTAAATTTGAAATATAGTTTTGATATTATAATGGAGACATCTGAAGGCAATTGACTATATAGATTTGAGTCTCATAAAAGGCATTGAAATTGGGTTTAAGAACTTGGGAGTCATTGTATAGCTATGGGGTCTGAGACAGTGTGAAATGAATGAACTATAAATGAACTTTGAGAAATTGCAGCATTTATGACTGGGTGGAGGAGGATGAGCCAGCAAAGAAGATTGAGAGGAAAATGTAAGAGGAAAACCAAGAGAATATAGTTTTCCTGGAAACCAAAAGAAGGTGGTGTTTCAAAAAGGAGAGAATAATACTCAATTGTGCCAAATGCTACAGATGGTCAAATAAAATGAAGACTGATCAGATTCCACTGGATTTAGCAACATGGAGATTCTTGGTAACCTCAGGAAGATTGACTTCAGACACTGAAGTGAAATCCAAGTGCAGGGACCGTTTTGCCCAAAACAAAATATAGCAATAGCTTTAGAGCACAAAGTGTAAGTTTAAATCACAAATACTGACCGGTGGCCTGGCAGGTTTCACAGAGAGATATACCATATGAATATTTCTGGCAAGACCTGTAGCGTTTTGGACAAACAGTAGTGTAGGGAAGAAAGGTAACACGTGTAAGTGGTGAGAAAAAGAGTTGTCTGAAGAGCTGCGTGCTAATCTTTGGTCCTTCTTTAGCTGACTTTATCAGGTCCCCTTACCTGTCTGAGTGGCAACTCTTGGGTATCAGAGGCTTCAGGTTAGGAAATAATTCCTAGAGCGCCTTAAGCGCCGATTTCTTCCCTGGGGACAGATGGGCAATGAGCAAAACTTCCATTCTATTGATGGCTCTAGGCTATACTGGGGGTAATTTCCTCAACTGCTCTGGGTTTCAGGTTTTCACTTGAAAATCTTCAGCTTTAGGTTGTTTTCTCCCCGCCCCATCCAAAGCCATTTGTAGTTGTGAAATTGCGATGATTAGGTTCATCAAAGTGAACATCTAATTTTGTGTGCTCAGTGAAGTGAATTAGGCATTTGCTATAATATCTTCATCACTGGATGAGCACATTCCTTGTACATTTTTCTAAAATAATGTTTTGTCTTCCTGCTTGACGCTTAATTCTCTGCGCATGCGCACGTGAGCTTTGCTCTCCCTGCCTGGTGGATGAGATCATGTTTACTCTTGAGGCCATGTGTAATCATGGCCTCTCTGTAACACCAAGGCCCAGATTTTCAGGAATAAACACAACGGGGAACGCATGATTCCCTGGTTTCATAAAACCTCTAAGGAACATTAGATAATGTTCATGATAGAAGTAAAACTCAATTACCCTCTATGCCAGTAGTTTTTATGCCTCATCAGAGATTCCACTAGAGGGATCACTGGGTATTTAGAAGATGTTTGGAAACAAAGCATTGATGGAATTGTCTTCAACGGAAAGTCATTAATGTTTATGACTTTGGTGGGTCTATCAAAACCACTTAGTCCTGCCATTGTTGCATTTTGGACTCAATTAAAAAAAAGTATTAGAGGGAATTAACTTTGAAACAATGAGAAAGATACTCTTGTGTACTGAAAGCTCCCTGAATTCTGGGAGACTGGGAACTTGGAGAATTATGCATCGTTAGGAGAAATAATTAGAAAGGCAGTTTTAGTCACTTTGTATTCTATAGTGTCAGTGAAATAATTACAAAACGTGCTGATTTAAACTGACTGCAGACATGATGGACAAATATTAAATTTAGTTTGAATGGAGTATTTACATTTTTTCAAAATTTATATTGAAATCTTGGGAAATAATGAAAGCTTTTAAAAGTTGGTTCACTAACTAAAAACTTCTGCACAGCAAAGGAGATTACCAATGAAGTGAAAAGTCAACCTACTGTATGGGAGAAAATATTTGCAAATCATATATCTGATAAAGGGTTAATATCTGAGATATATAAAGAGCTCATATAACACAAGGGTAGAGACAAACAATCTGATTAAAAAATGACAATCATCTAAATATATAGGTTTTCAAAGAAGACATACAGATTGCCCACAGGTACATGAAAAGATGCTCAACATCACTGATCATCAGGGAACTGACAATTGAAACCAGATGGAGATATTGCCCCAAACCTGTTAGAATGGCAGTTATTAACAAGAGAAGAAATAACAAGTATTGGTGAGGGTGTGGAGAAAAGGGAGCCATTGTATGCCACTGGTACAGCTACTATGGAAAACAGTATGGAGTTTCCTCAAAAAATTAAAAGTAGAAATATCATATGATCCAGTAATTCCACTTCTGAGTACTTATCTAAAGAAAACAAAAAAACGCTAATTCAAAAAGGTATATGCACCTCCATGTTCCTTGCAACATTACTTACAATAGCCTACATCAATGGATGAATGGAAAAAGATGATGCGATATATACGCAGACATACAGACACATAGACACACACAGAGAAGAATGTTATTCAGCCATAAAAAGAAGGAAATCCTGCCATTTGCCACAATATGGATGGACATCGAGGGTGTTATGGTAAGTGAAATAAGTCAGACGGAGAAAGACAAATATCATATGATGTCACTCATATGTGGAATCTAAAAACAAACAACAAACAAACTAGCCTCGTAGATATAGAGAACAAATTGATGGTTGCCAGAGATCAGGGGTGGGGGTGGATGAAATGAATGATAGAGTCAAAAGATACAAACTTCCAATTATAAAATAAATACATCCTGGGGCTGTTAGGTACAGTATGGTGACTATAATAACACTGCATTGCATATTTGAAAATTGCAAAGAGAGTAAATCTTAAAAGTTCTCATCACAAAAAACCAATTTGTTAAGTATGTATAGTGACAGATGTTAACCGAACTTGTGTGATTATGTCACAACGTATATAGATATTGGATCGTTATGTTGCACATCTGAAATGAATACAATTTTATGTGTCAATTATACCTCAATTAAAAAAAAAGTTGATCCACTGGAACCTAATACATGGCCTATCCACATACCGAAAAAATTAGGGTAACACGGTTACCTTTAAGCATGTCACGGGCACCTTTGAGAATCTGAGACAAGCTAGGTATCTTCTGTCTTCTCTCAAGACAAAGGCACACACACTCAAAAGCCAGGTATGCTGCCCTGAAACTGATGGGGCAACACTGAACATCAACCAAGCATGAAGTGCAGTTCTGGCTTATGAGGTGTTTCGGCACAAGGATGTCACCTTGTTAGTGTTCAGCACAATAGGACGCTCCTGTTGGGCAGCTACCAGCCAACACAATCTTGTATTTTTTTAATGTGAGACAGAAAGAGCAGTAAAGACAAAGGGTAAGCATCGTAAAGAGGCAGAAGTGGAAGACTTAGATGAGGAAAAGAGCTGAGCCAGTGAAGCTGTGTCATGGGAAGGACGGAGCCAGTCAAGAGGAAGCCATGGGCATCTGCTCCTCAATGGTGTTCAGGGTGACTTTGTTCTGCTGTGTGCAGATGATGAGGGGCATCTTCCGTGATGGCTTCCATGAGGCCTGGCTATGTTGCTTCTGAGATGTTTCCCTTTCATCATGATCATAAGCCCCTACCTAAGGCAGTGTTCCTCAAAATTTTGAATCAACGTCCCCCGCAGTCTGAGAGCCGTGACAGGAGACCTGGAGGTCTGGAGACCTGCCCAAAGTTGTAGGCAGCAAGCTAGAGAGTCCTTCATTTTCCTGTCATCTCGAAAATGCACCCTATTTTCATATTTCAATCTATTATATAAATGTATATGAATTACGTGTATATATGTGTGTATATATATATATATATGTGGTGACTATAGTTAGCAAATTTCAAATGCACAATACACTATTGTTAAGACGAGAGATCTTTTTTTCTTTTTATTGGAGTATCATTGACACACAATGTTACATTAGTTTCAGGTGTACAACACAGTGATTTGACAACTCTTTAATATATTTATTTTAACATAGGAAGACTCTTGACCAGAGAACTGATCCAATAAGAAAATGTGCTGCCGTTTGTACACCGCATTTGGAGAATTGATTTAAGCATCCTGGCACGTCTCTGTTCTTTACAAACTAAGTGGCCGGGAACAGGATGACCTCACTTTTTCCCAGAAAGCAGAGATGGTCAGTTGCAGTCTCTTGTAGATTGCAAATGAGTCTGGAAGCCAAGCTACAGTCTCCACTGCGGCAGCTGCCCTGGGATCCTAGTTAATATTCATTATTTCCTCTCTGTACTGGCCATTCAAGATTGCCTTACCATTAACAGGCCCTTCAGTTGGTCTGGGTGGTTTGACTGGTCGGGTAGCCCAGGCCTTTAACACTTAGGGGTCTGAAAGCTTAGTTGCCTCTTACAGGTGTGTGGTTGAAGACATTACTATTTACAGCTGTCATGGGGCATGGAAACACCTGGAAGGGCCTGTAGGACCCTCCTGATACTACGGAAGGTAAAGGTGCAGATATGGAGAGATGCATAAATTAAACCTGATATGATAACCTCTTAGGTACAGGGGCTCATCATACTCCTTGACATTTTGCTTTTCTCGTGTAACGTTTCACAGATGCATTTCCCAGCAGCAGTAGATTTCACATTTGAAACAGATCATCTTTGGCTTCTCTACAGAGTTTAAGTATACTGATAGGTCACAGTTTCTTTGGTCAGTATTCAACTACAAGATATTTGTCTCCATAGTATTTTTTGGCTCATAGGTTTCGGAATATCCATCTTACTTGGGTGAAACTCCTACATGTTCTTTCCAGCTGGACATTTGAAAGTACAGAGGAAATGATTACATCTTAGACTCAAAAATCCACTCAATGTTATGTCCATCAGCTTCTAAAATGGAGAACATAGAATTATAAAATTTAAAAATCAGAGATCTCAATAATCATCTAAGCTTATTTTATAGATTAAAAAACTCCTAAGATTTAAAATGACGTACATATTTTACCGTAACCATAATAATTTGTGCTAGCAAATACATGCAAGATATATATACACATATGTATATGGCATATACATATAAGATATATATATATATATATATGGCATATACATATAAGATATATATATATATATATATATATATATAATTAGGTACTGTGATAAGCAATGTATTTGTATGAGCTCTTATAATATTATCTGTTGCTATACACAACTTACGATGAGAAAAGATACCTATCTAACCAGTATTGGAACTGAAACTCAAAACAGGCTGTGTGACTGCAAAATTCACACTCACAGTACCACACACACCTGTTCCCAAGGCCAGTACTAGCAGATGAATTTGGAGGTGAAGCATTAACACGTACGCGAGTGCACCCTTAGATCACGACATGGAAGAGCCATGCAAATCTTTATTTATGCTGAGCCCGTTGGAGTGTCAAATGTGAAAATCTCTTCAAAACTGTTATGAGCTAAGTCTAAGAACAAGAACTAGAGAATTCAGCACAAAACCAGTGTGGTCGCAGCCCTTGAATGTTTATGGAAGCATTGTGAAAGCACTTTCTCTCCAAAACAATTTTAAAAGATTACTTTAACCAGCCAATGGACAATTTAAACTTCATGTTGGCTTAGTTAAAATATGTAGATTACAGTCAGATATTCAGATATTGTTTCTCTATTGAAATATTTCCAAAAGGATATTATTTTTTGTCAGGTAGATGGGCAAATAGATAATGGTAAAATATTTGATACCTGGGTTTATTCATTGGATAGAATTTTTTGCATTCCCTCTGGGTAAGTAGCGCTCTTGTAGGATGATGTCCAGAAATGGAAATATCCATTCATATAAAGAGCACTTACCCACTTATCAAAAATTCGAGCTCCTACTATGTGCCAGACTTGCCATTTGTTGCTATGGATACAAATAGCATAGAGCAGAATTTTCCTATGCTGTACCCTGCAGATTGTTTAAAAATGTTATTGAGGAAGAAGTTCTGCCATGCCTTACAGAATTAGTGTCTTTAGAAATTTCCCGTTCTTTGCTATGGTTCTCTAATAGCCCTGAGAGCCTGAAACACTTACATCGAAGGCCTAGGGTGTCACCCTACAATTATGGAGTTCGAGATTTGGAAGCACATCATAGATGCTTTCTTTGTTCTACAAATAAAGAAACTGAGGCCAGGGAGTGAAGTGAGCTGGAGGAGGTCACCGAACTAATTAAAACAGCAGTGGAAACCAAGCCTTCCGATTTCTCTTTTGTCCTTACTTTACCACATTACTGAAAGGTTCACCTTTGGATGATAAACCTATTTAACCGATTCCAGATATATAAGTAATTATTAATACGTCCTGTAAGCCTCAGGATCCCTTAAATAATATCAAAGGCTTGAACATGTTTTGTCCAGAAATTCTTCATTATAGGGGAATCTGGGTAGTTCAATCGGTTGAGCATCCAACTCCTGATTTCGGGTCAAGTCTTGATCTTGTGGTCTGTGAGGTGGAGTCCTGTGTCGGGCCCTGTGCTGACAACGCGGAGCCTGCTTGGGATTCTCTGTCTTCCTCTCTGCCCCTCCCCTGCCTGCTCTTTTTCTCTCAAAATAAATAAATAAACATTAAAAAGAGAAATTCTTCATTATAGATACTATATCTCGTGAGGATATTAAATTAAGCTAAATATGTAGCTTAATCCAATATCTGCTTTGTGTGTTTTCTGCAACAAAGAAGTGCAACAGTTGATGGTTAGGTTGCTTTTGATAGATGCTTTTAAGGATAATAATAAATTGCTCCAACCTTTGTAAATTTTCCAGGTGTATTTTGGGGCAACTTGAATCAATAACTGTTCGGCTTTAAATCTAACATATATCTGTAAGGTTGCCTTCACCTTTGATGTCTTTCCTTGTTCTATATTATAGACACAGTAATTTGCTTTCTGCAGGAAAAAGATGCTGAGAAGCATGTAGATGGTTCTTGGGGAGCAACACCTGTTGATGGTGAGGGAAGCAGACTCAGGCTGGGGAGAATTTGACCCATGATGAGGCTTCACTAGAGCTTTAGCCAGTGATCTGAGGGAGCCCTGGGCCAGGTTGGCCCTTCAGAGTTTTCTGGCCTTCAGACAAGATGCCCGGGCTTCTCTACGCCACACTTCCGGCCTCCTCACTGGAAAGGGGCTGACCCTGGCAAGGGAGCATGAACTTGGGTGAGGTGGCTCTTTTAGTTGAGGGCAATTCTTGGAAAAGGTCACCATTGCCAACCCTTGCCGCGGAGGGGAGGCTGAAAGCAGGCACATTGAACGGTCACGGGAAAGAATGAAATTGGGTTGGAACTTCCGTGCTGTCCTAGAAAATAACCTTCGAAAGACGAGGGACTCAAGTCACGTTAAGAAAATGAGAGTTAAAGCAATTGGTGAATTGTTGCCCTCAGTACTTGGGATTGAAAATTGTTAAACAGGCCGAAGGTGGAGAGATGAGTCATCATTCGGATATGTCTTCTTTTGCTGCTTCACGGCAAGGTGATCCTGAGCCTTTGCTGGAAGGGAGGAGTGTAAATGGCATAAAACAGCTGCCCTGGCCCCTCTTCTCGATGGTCTGGAGCTGCAGCTGGGAAGCCTGGACAGGCAAGGACTGCAGATCAATTGCTGCATCGAAACATTTTTTATTAAAGATTAACTTTCAAGCAGGGTTTTGGAACCGGCCCAGTTCTCCACTGACTTGTCAAATGCCTGGAAGATGAGTCTTAAAAACAGTAATACAAATCCGTGGGCTTGGGCATTAAGATGTGGGTGTCTGTCGGGGAGAACAGTGACAGGTTCTTTGAAATTAAGCATTTGTTGAATCATAATAATGTACATCTGAGGCGAATATAACACTGTGTGTTAATTATATGTCAATAAACAATTAAAACAAGAAGAAAACAGGGGCGCCTGGGTGGCTCAGTGGGTTAAGCGTCTGACTTCCGCTCAGGTCATGATCTCACAGCTCGTGGGTTCCAGCGCCGCATGGGGCTTTGTGCTGACAGCTCGGAGCCTGGAGCCTGCTTTGGATTCTGTGTCTCTGTCTCTGTCTCTCTCTTTCTCTCTGTCCCTTCTCTGCTCACACTCTTTCTCTCTCTCTCTCAAAAATAAATAAGCATTAAAAAATTTAAAAAAAAGAGGAAAACAAAAGCACAAACATGACTGCTCACTTTAATTCAACAAATCTCAATTTTGCACTAAAAGAAAGAGATTAAGCATTTCCTGTGCACTTTGGTGTCACAGTGTGATGAGAAATCCCTTCGGGTGCGGGGGAGGCAGTAGATTCAACCTGAGTGAGGGATATAGAAATTAGGAAAGGCATTGAGTTTTTTTAAAGGGAGTATTTGTAGGTTTAGGAAGCTAGACGAACAACTCGAACATTTTAGGGAAATAGTGTTTCTATCTAAGTCATCATTACAAGGTGTGATTAAAGATATTTGCAACATATTCGAACAGACCTCTTGGGCCACCCAGGATGTTGAAGGTCAGAAGACTGTGTCATATATGGACTAACTGAGGAAACAGAGGGTGTTTAGTCTGGA
This sequence comes from Lynx rufus, assembly GCF_022079265.1. Classification (NCBI taxonomy): domain Eukaryota; kingdom Metazoa; phylum Chordata; class Mammalia; order Carnivora; family Felidae; genus Lynx; species Lynx rufus. The sequence goes on along the minus strand of NW_025814844.1, from coordinate 4,761,417 downwards.
CCACTGCTAACAAGAGAGCGGGTGACCCGCCGAGAAGGAACTAAGCGTGTCTTAGCAGGTACGTGGAGACAGATTTTGCTCCAACCTAAGAAAGGACCTTCTCACCTGAGGATGTGCAAGCACCCCCACCCCACCCCAACTGGTCTTCCCGAGGCGGAGGCTGAAGGGGATCTGCAGGGATCTGAGGAGACATTTCCTCCACCACATGGGAGGTCAGGCCATATATCGGCTAGACACCTTCCCTGTCCTAGGATTTTATTCCTCTGAGTCCTCAGAGATGACTTTTTTTCTGCTTTCTACCCTGTTTCCTTTCTTGTTTTCAGTTGTCACCATCATGACTGTGACTAGTTCCAAGTAGAGTTGCCTCTTATTAGGCTGGTCGCCTCTCCCTCCCCTCCCCCTTGCAGCCCTGACATGTGGCAGCCTAGGGCACAGGGCAGGGCATGTAGTAGAGAGTCTGACTTGAATTCCTACTGTTAAGTTGCCTCCGGTATCCACTTTTTTTTTTAATTTTTTAATATTTATTTATTTTTGAGAGAGAGAGAGAGAGAGAGAGAGAGACCGAGCATGAGTTGGGGAGGGGCAGAGAAAGAGGGAGACACACAATCTGAAGCAGGCTCCAGGCTCCAGGCTCAGAGCCGGATGCGGGGCTCGAACTCACAAACTGTGAGATCGTGACCCGAGCCAAAGTCGAACGCTTAACCGATGGAGCCACCCAGGCGCCCCCCCCGTGTCCACTTTTCTGAGCATTAGGTTTCTTTGCATAAAATGGCCACAGTGGTGAGAAACCTGAAAATGCCTGTGTTGTCTCAGTGTCTAGCCCAAAGTAGGCACCCCAAAATGTTCCCTTCTCTTTCTCCAGGGCCCCTTGAATTTCCTTTCTAATTATGCAGTCACTGTAGGCTCACTCACACGTCATGCTCGGTAACTTCAGCCCCACTCTGGTGCTGCCTTTTGCCAACATTAGGTATCAGAGGTTTGCTGCCAAAAGAAGTCAGGAGGAAAAATAGCAAAGTACTCCATGGCCTGATACGTCTCATCATATTCAAGATCAAATGCATTATCCTTCTCACTGAGTTGCATCCTTCGTTCCTGACTTCTCTTGTGACACGGTCATGTGCATGTCACCCATTAATGGTCCCATCCCTGGGTCAGGTCCTCTAGGTGACTGGAGAGGAGAGCTCGTATCCCTGGAGGTACTTCTAGGCTTCACATAGAGGGAGGGGCTGCCGGCAGGGTGGGGTGTGGTTTCAGGAATGGGTGCAGACAGGGGAGTAGGGGCCCAGTGTGGCCCCATCAGACTGGAAGGTCCTCCTGAGAAGGGCCTCAGGCCCTGTGGTCCCCCTCATGCCCTGCCCGTGCCTGGCATGTTGACCAGGAAGAAGGACTTGGAATGTATAATTTCAGTATAATGCACGAAATGCTCTTCTAAAAATTCAAGAGATGATGAGAACCTGGCATGACAATTCAAATGAGAGAGAAGACCTTGATATTTGTAGAAAACTCAGTACAACTCCTCTTTGATGGTTTTGTTGACAATGACCGTGACTTTATTCATTGTTTGCTGAGTTTTTCTTTGCATAAATCTGAATATATGTAAAGGCAGGTGGCACCTGTGAGTGAGGGAGGATCCCTTTCACTGTTCCATGGGCTGTCCCCCCAGATGGCAGGTGCTGTCACCAACAGCTCACCTGCCACCCTCTCTGGACAGTCGGCCTTGGATGCTTGGAAGGACCTGGGAATTATTTGTACTCTTTCTTATTGTCCTTAGCTGATAATTGCCTGCCACGATGGTAAAAAGTCCTCAGGTTCTTGCCTCAAGACTCAGCAGACTCCGTGGTGCAGTTCATTCTCCAGAACACCCTTAAGGGATCAGGCTGAACCACATCCTTCTTTACCTTGCTTCTCCCTTGCCTGTAGGCTCCCCTCATGCCCATACAACTTTCTCACCAGAGCGCTCCATTAATACATGTCTTGCACAGATACTCCACCTCAGGTTCTGCTTCTAGGAAACTTACCCCAAGATGCTTCCACAGTCTGTCCCTTGAGTGTCTCGTGCACCCTTCATCCCATGTGTTGCAAGGAATCCCACCTGATGTGACACATGTACAATGCAGACCCACTGACTGCCCCCCAAAGAGAAAACAAATGAAATTCAATCCCATCACTCATCTACAGATGATGCTCTGGAGCCACCGTTCTTAGAGCTCCTTATCGTTGGGTGATATATTCCCTCTCTTTCCGTCTTGATCAACTTTTCATGTTCCCAAGAGGAAAGGGGAACCAACCACCAAGACAGTGCCATACATTGGTTAGGAGACGAGAGGCTTCTTCTACAGGGGTGATAAAGTAAATCAAAGGACCAACATTTCTCATTAACAGTAACTTGTTGGCTAATTTATTTGGTAAATAGAGTACATTTCTTGGTCAGCCAAAAAAGACTGCCACAGATCCTGTTCTCTGGGAGATTTTACTTGCTCCTAAATCCTCCAGGGCATCAGGAAGGGAAAGATTTCTCTGTGGAGGAGGGGCACAGAGACCTTCGTACATTTTCAACTATTACCAACATTGTTTGTACTTGCGCTTGAGGGTTTCAGGTGGATGTTAGTTTGAAGGATCTTTCTTAGAGTACAGTCTTGTAAAACCTTAGTCAGCTGTCTGCCAGTTTCATTTTTGAGAACTGTATTTGCTAAAGACTAATGTCAGAAATATTGCTGAGACATGCCTTGTGAATCTCCTGCCCTTATAAATTCTCAGGGCTAAGTCATACCTGTGGGACTTCTGACTTTTAGTGGGAATGCTGGGCCTCCATATATTTCCATGTTTTCTCATAACAACCTCAGGGCATGAGTGGGATATGATGGATTGGAGTTCTGGCATGGGCTGCAGGGAGCTTTTTTTCTCAAATTTGCTTTGGAGTATTACCAACATATTTCACCAGAGGCAAACAAATATCGCAAAGGGGGACATCATTTTTGCTTGGTGAGGGAGAAGGTACATTATGAAGGATTTGCTAAAATCTCTGGCTCCTCCTTGGTATTCTCATTCCAATTTCTAGTAATTCTGTTTCTCTATCGGTACATGATCTCACATGCACATGCACACGGCACGTAAACATACATACACACACATGAATCTGGCCATTGCAGTTGGCCCAGCTACTAATGGATATTGTGATCTGGAGACCTGTAGTCTCCTGGGCACCCTCTGCTCTCTCTCTGCCATTGGTTTCCACTGAGCAACTCTAGGCTGGAGTTTAAATTTCCTCTGGCTTTGTGGCAGGCCACGAGGAGTCGTTCACACAATCTGATGAATTCCTCTAACGCCTCACTGTCTGATGAAGCGGAGGGTCTGAATCCCAAGAAACAAGACGCATTGCAACCTTCATACATGCATTGCCGGCTCTCCATCCCAAAGCAACAGATTTCTTGCTTCATCTCATCCTCTTGACTCAGTCCATTCCCAATATCAGTCTTCTTATTAATTTCATGGGTTTCGGCAAGTGATGGAAATCCTCGAAACGTACTGAAGGCTAAAACAAGATTCAGTAGAATCCCCTGGAACTGTAGCTTAGGAATCAAGCTGGGTCTCTGTTCCATTTACTGTTGCTGGTAAACCAGCAGCCCCCAAACTTGTGACCTAAAACAACCACTTTGTAGGCTCTTGGGTTCTGTGGGTGAAGAATCCACGCAGGACACAGCAGGGATGCCTTGTCTCTGCTCCATGATGCCAGAGGCTTCAGATGGAAGATAAAGAGGCTGAGAATGCATTGGCATCTTGGGCTTGGAGTCCTGCAGCTGTCCCATAGTTGGAACTGGCTGTCAGTAGAGAGAGCCTAATTTGGGGCTGTTGTGGGACATCTATGGGACTTCTCCATGTGACTTGGGCTTCCTCACAACATGGTGGCCTCAGGGTAGTCAGGCATCCTATGTAGTGGGTCAGGACTCCAAGGGAGTGATGCAGCCTGGAAGACAGGAGCTGTACCACCTTTCGTGGCCTGGCCTCAGAAGTCATATGCCACTGATGCTGCTGCATTCTATTGGTCACCAGTGAGCCAAAAGCCCTATGCTCCATGTCTTGATGGGGAAGTAAATAACAAGCTTTCAGAAGAGCACGTGGAATGGAAGACACCATTTTGGTTGTCTTTGGAAAACACAATCTGTAGCCTCTCAGGGGTACTTACAAAACCATCAGGTACCTGAGCAGATTCTTTTTTTACATCTATTTCATTCTTCTCTCTTGTTTTTTTTGTTTTTTGTTTTTTGTTTTTGTTTTTGTTTTTGTTTTTTTTTGCATTCGGATTCTGCTTTTCAGTCTACACGTGGGACAGGGGGAAAGAAGGATATATTATTCCGTGGTCCTCAGTGTCATGTCAATTAGATGGGGACAACAATCCCTCCTAAATTTTTTTTTTTGAGAGTTAGTAAGATACTCTACATAAAAGAGACTAGCACAGACTAAGTGAGAGTCATATAGCTCCAATTGCAAACTGATTTTCCAAACTTGGGTCTGATGTCCTCCCTGGTTCAGTCAGCTGTGTCTGGGACCAGGGTTAGGGGGCTGATCATAAGCTCACAGGCTTTCTTTTAAGCTAGGCAGACCTGGGGCACCTGGGTGGCTCAGTCGGTTGAGCATCTGACTTCGGCTCAGGTCATGATCTCGCGGTTCATGGGTTCGAGCCCTGTGTCTGGCTCTGTGCCGACAGCTCAGAGCCTGGAGCCTGCTTAGGATTCTGTGTCTCCCTCTCTCTCTGCCCCTCCCCCACTCATGCTCTGTCTCATTCTCTCTCTCTCTGTCAAAAATAAATAAAACATTTAAAAAAATTTTAAACTAGGTAGACACTTTGAAAGGGCCCCGCTATATTTATTACACCATCACCCCCATTTATTTTAAAACTGTATTGTCAGACTCAGAATTTCTATTCACCCATTAAAAGTATACACCCTCTTAGAATTCCCCAAGAGCCCTTTGCAATTAGCATAGCCTATGTAAATAGTTAATGAAACTCATCAGACTTACTATAGAGATGGTAATGTTGCTTCAGCAAAGCACTTTGCGGGCATCAGTTTATTTTTGTTTCTCATACCATTTTTATTTGAGCCAGGCCTAGGATGAATCTTGAGGTTGGCATAGTTGCCTCAATTTTGTTTGCATGAATGCTTTCAACATCCATTCCAAACATGATGCACATGCATGAGCACATGCACGTGCACACACACACACACACACACACACAATGGATTCAGTGCCCAGGATCTTCAGATTTTGTTCTTTCCAAGACTCTGTCCTGGTCTGTTCTCCCTGGGCAATGTTTATTATCTGCTGGATGTACTTAAACAAGCTGTTATTCCAACCCAGCTCTAAGTGGGCTAAAACAACAAGACTAACATCAGAGACTTTTTAGTTGTTCATAATCACAATAGAATTCAAACTCTATTGGGGAAGGGATTTCTATTTGCCTTATTTATTGCTGTAATGCCAGCATCTAGAACAGTGCCTAGCATATAGTTAGTGGACACTGAATTAATATTTACTGAAAGTAGGACGTGTAGACAGTTTAATGTATGAGTCCTCCAAAGAATACTGGCATTTCAGTGATTAAACACTTAAAAGTATGTTGAAATAGATCCCAAATCATAAATATTAAGGTGGTGGGGTGCCTGGGTGGCTCAGTTGGTTGAGCGTCTGACTCTTGATTTCGGCTCAGGTCATGATCCCACAGTCCTGGGATCAAGCCCTGCGTCAGGCTCTGTGCTGAACGTGGAGTCTGTTTACGATTCTCTTTCTCTCTGTCTCTCTTCCCCTTTGCCCCCGCCCCCCATTTGTGCATTCTCTCTCTCTCTGTCTTTTTCTCTAAAAAAAAAAAATAAACTTTAAGGTGGAGATATTGTTGGGTCTATCTCCCTCTCAGTATCCCTTAAATAATAGGTAGTTAGTTTTGCCCCGGAATCCCACCTTTGCATGTGTCTTTTGCACATATCTTTTCCTGTTCATGTTCTTGGATACCATCTGTTCAAATTCAGCAAGGGGAGGTGGGATTCAGGGCTTGGCAGTTTGTGCACCCGAGGGCCAGTGACTCACCTGGGCACTTGTTTGCATGACTTGGTAGTCTTCGGCTTGCCTTGAGCTATGAGATGGGATAGTAGAATTCTATAATTGGTAGCCTGATATTCAGTTCCCATTTGGTCTCTTTGACTTTTTTTATTTTCCTCTAGTGGAGCCATGAGTTAGGAACAGAAATGAAAGGATATGCTTTCATAAGACTTGGTAAAGCTTTGGATATGCACAATGTTCGCTTGGGGTTTAGGTGACAAAGTTTTGAACAGAACCGGGAGAATTTTGCTCATTTCTGCCCAGACCCAACGTTGCTCTGGCCCACCCAGATGGCCTCTCTGGAGGTTGGATCCCAGCTTTTGTGGCTGGATTGATGAACTGCTGAATTGACGTCACTGAGCCCCAGGACTGTGCTAGCCATGGTTTCCGAGACAAGGATTGGCATAACCAATGGCTCCCTTAGGACTATAAATGTTAGACTTTTTATGTATATACATAGATTACACAAATAAAAGCCAGAATTTACAGAATTGCTGATGCTATTAATAAAACTATCAAAGAATTCTATTGCATTTCATGCTAACATTTATTGTATTATTTTCCATTTACGTTGTCAAATTGACTTTTTGTGATCCCTTGTATCTTTAGAGCAGCAATCTCCAATTTTTTTCCATGAATCACTAGTCCCATATGATGCTTCCTCAAAAATAATTCTGCTAATGAATAAGTTTTTGGGGTGCACTTCATATATTACCTTCTTGGAGCATTTTAATGTGCTTTAGCGTATTAAGTCCCAAAGAAATCTTTGGTAAGGAAACAGTATTCTTTGTTAACCTACAACATCCAAAACTTATGTGACTAGATGAATCCAACCATGTTTTATTCTTCTTAAAACCATTTACTATCTGGGGGCACCTGGGTGGCTCAGTCGTTAAGCGTCCGACTTCAGCTCAGGTCATGACCTCACAGTCTGTGAGTTCGAGCCCTGCGTCGGGCTCTGTGCTGACAGCTCGGAGCCTGGAGCCTGCTTCAGATTCTGTGGAGTCTGTTTACGTCAGATTCTGTGGAGTCTCCCTCTCTGCCTCTTCTCTGGTCATGCCCTGTCTCTCTCTGTCTCAAAAATAAATAAAAACATTAAAAAAATTAAAAGAAAAAACATTTACTATCTGGAGAGAACTAATAGACACAGAATACCTTTGGGGCAAACCCTGTCCTAGAGAAGTCAGTGGTTTGTGTCCTTCAAAAGCAAGTCCTAGACCTCCGCTTTTGTAGTTAGAAGACCTTCTAAAGGAAGTATTGCTCTTCCTACAGCCCCTGCTGCTGTTGGCTGTTCATTTATTGTGTCCCTGTTGTGGATCAAGTGCAGGGCCAGGTCTTTCTGTATATTTTCTGGAATCCGTATAATATTCCAACCAGGAGAGTATGATATATCAATTTTACCAATGAGGAAACTGAAATTCATGGAAGTTACGTAATTTTCACAAAGTCCAAGTGAACCCAAGTCTGCCTCCCTGTACACACTTTGACTATGAAATTGTCTTTCAAATAATGCTGCCATTTTGCAGCCCAGGGTCGCCCTCAGTCAGTCAACCAGCAAATACACAAAGTCCTTTCTCGTTGTTTAAGATGGCTGACTTTTCCCTCTCCTTGTCCTGTACGGTATTTCCTTGCTCAGTACTGCTTGCATGTGCCGTAGTAATATGAGCAAGAAGGTACCTCCACGTCATGGATTATGCATAGGCTCCTTAAATAATGGATTACAGACAGGACCCTAAGAGGTTATGTGTTTGGTTGCTGATGTAGTGTGAGAAAAGTGGATAATGTTGGATCAGGAAAGGAGAGGAGATAGCAGATGCTTCTTTCTGTGAACTTGCCGAATACCAGCTCTGCCAAAATTGCTTCTTGTTCTCTTGACGGTTTCCTTCTCACCTCTGCTGATTCTGGCTCAAAACCTACCTTTCCAACCCTCTGAGGGTACCTGAAAGCCCTTCTTAGAATCCCTGTCATTGGCTCTGGGAAGGCTACTTCTTAGGGCTGTAGGAAAAGCAGTGGGTAGGACTGCCAGAGGCAATTAATGGCCTCCTATCAGTTTTCCAGGTGCCATTGTATTGGAAAAGCCAATTTAAACCAGACTATACAAACCTAAGTGTGAAACGCTCTATTCATTTACTTTATTTATTTTTTTTTTTCAGCGTTTATTTATTTTTGGGACAGAGAGAGACAGAGCATGAACGGGGGAGGGGCAGAGAGAGAGGGAGACACAGAATCGGAAACAGGCTCCAGGCTCTGAGCCATCAGCCCAGAGCCTGACGCGGGGCTCGAACTCACGGAACGCGAGATCGTGACCTGGCTGAAGTCGGACGCTTAACCGACTGCGCCACCCAGGCGCTCATTCATTTACTTTAAAAATAAAACACAGTTTCCTATGTGCTAATAACTAATAAAAAAGTTATTATGCTCTCTTGAGAACAATTGTATATAATGCAATTATATTTGTATCTGAAGCATAATTTATTGTTATCATATGATATTATTATATATCTTATATTTCTTTTTGCTTTATTATATAGTAATATACTGTTGTTACTTGGAGAATAATTTTATTTTATCTGAAGAAAATTGGGCCCTGATCACATATTTTATTGATTAAAAAGTCTCATGATTCTACGATTTTGTTGATAGTTTATGATTGATTAGGGAATACTGATTCAGGTATAGAGACATTCTTCTCTTCTTGAACATGTTACTATGGGTTGCCATTGTCATTATTATGTAGATCTGTGGGTTAGGCTCAATAGAATATACACAGAGAATGTGGTCTTCATGGCCTCTTTAATGTATTATGCATTGTCAGATGTAGTTCCGTGACAAAGATGCTGAGGTTAAAAAAATACTCCCAAAAATGTATTCCAAAATGCATCATTAGAGAAATTTGAAGTGCTCTCTCTAGTGTTTACTAAATTACAAAATGCCAAGTAATGCTCTAATGTCCCAGATGCCTCAAAGATATTCAACTTCGATAGTATCCAATAACAAACAGAATTGAGAACTGAACTAAAAATCAGTTTATTTTAATTTTAATGAATTTTCTTGGTTATTGCCTTTTATCCCAACTTCCAATTACCTAAATCCTGACTACAGTATATCACAAATTTTAATCTTGGAAAGAGTAGCAAGTCAAGAGGTTAAGGTCTGCATTTATGGAAGACTTCCAGAAGTCCAAGGCAATTCTCAACTTAAATAATAAGAAATTCAGTAAAGCTATGAGCTTATTTGTATTATTATTTTTTTGATTACCTTTTGAATCTGTTCTCCAAAGTCTTCACATTACAGTCTACTCGTAAAGTCTGATTTTTTTAAATTTATTTTTTTAAGATTTTATTTTTAAGTAACCTCTACACCCAGCGAAGGGCTCAAACTCACAACTCCGAGATCAAGAGTCCTATGCTCCTCAGACTGAGCCAGCCAGGCACCCATCATAGGTCTACTTTAGAAGAAAAAGTTCTCAGGGCACCTGGGTGGCTCAGTTGGTTAAGCATTAGACTTGGGCACAGGTCATAATCTCATGGCCTGTGAGTTCAACTCCCGTGTGCGGCTCTGTGCCGACAGCTCAGAGCCTGGAGCCTGCTTTGGATTCTGTGTCTCCCTGTCTCTCTGTCCCTCCTCCACTTGTGTGTGCTCTGTTCCTCTTTCTGTCTCTTAAAAATATATAAACATTAAAAACGTTTTGTTGAAAGAAAAAAAATTCTCCTACAGTAGCATATGGTGTTCTATGAAATCTGTGTTGGATTCATTACTTCTCCAGTTAGTTTAACTATGTTTTCTTAGAAGGCAAGAATCTTCTAGAGGCCATGACTGACTACAAAGCAGCCATGCTATTTTTCTGATCTCTTTCGGGGCTCTTTGGACATTCTTGGCACAAGGTTACCATTTCAGGAAGTGGGATGATATGTGACTGCAGGCCTTGAGGTAACTCTATCCCATAATGTGAATAGAATCAAATGTGCTAACCCATTTGAGCCATCCAAACAGAAATTAAAAAAAAAAAAAGGTATAGGAAAATATGCTTTAAACATATTATCTTTTTTTCCATCTCTAAAACACAAAACTATGTAAAACCTGTAAGCATTTGCTCAAAAATGGGAAGGCAGATAAAAGATAATAGCTTCCTATTTGGGAGGAAGGTGGTCACATAGAAACTTCTAATTTCTTGGAACTAGAGTCACTTGGCTGTTTAGTCTCTACATTTAGACAACTGTTTGCCTCTTGAGTAGCTAAATAAATGTTTTCCAACTCAGTTTAGAAAACCAGCCTTATACCAGTATTATTCAATTAGTTTTGGAAAGGTCCTGGAGTTAGCCAGAGAGAAAAGGCAAAATACGTGCATGAAAGAGATTATACAAAATTTTAGAATAAATGCATCTACAGGTTGCGCAATGTGTAAACATAGTCAAATTTCCCGTAAGAAATGGTTCATTCCGTAAAAAATTCTTAAACATCTTATGCTTTCCTAATATGTTTTAAGTCAACCATAGCAATTCCTTCCAAATATATGCTTATCAACATCATTGCATTTATTTCCAAACCCGTGTATGTCTATTGAAATTCTCAATGTGAATAAAATTTTTTACATATTATATAACCTAATAAGATGTCTGCATATAGAGAGTTGCTACTTTTATAAAATGAAGTTGGATGTTTTGGAAAGAATATAACAAAGTGGTGGGCTAAATTTTTTATGTTGAAGTAGCTCTGGGTGAGATTATAGTTTTAAAATTGGAACAAATAGTGTAAGATAATTTAAAAATCTAGAGACAGCATTTGCTTAGGCTAATTTCCAGAGTGTTTTTAAAATCTTTCTCCACACAAAAAAGGAACTCTTTGATGATGCATTATGCAAGAAAGACACTGTAAAACTCCAAAATGCAGATCCATACACAAAGAAAATGTCTTATTCTTACATCAATGAGTGACAGAATGTTTATTTTCATCTTTCTTTTAAAGTATAATGTATGGCTATAGCATTGTTTTATGATTTCCTGACTTAGCTATTTTTTTCCCCCCAGAATTCTACCACCAGCCTGAATTGTAACAGACAGGTGGGATTCCATTGTAGCATTTCCCTCTAAGATAGCAATTCTCAACATTCTTGGTCTCAGGACCTGTTGGTGCCCATACAAATTATCGAGTACCCCCAAGAGCCCCAATTAACCCATGTTAATTTACCATATTAGAAACTTAAAATGAGAAACTCTAAAATCTCTCTATATGATTTTAATTTTTTAAATGTTTATTTTCGAAGGAGAGAGACAGAGTCTTCTTCTTAATGAAGAATAATGATAATTTCCAAGACAAATAAAATATTTAGAACAGTGGCATTGTTTTACACTTTTGAAATCTCTTTACTATATTTTATGTCTTTTTAATAATAAGGAACAGCTGATTCATATCTGCTTCTGCTTTCAATCCAGTCCTATGTTGTTTTAACTGTGGTATATGAGAAAAATCTGGCCTCACACAGATATATAATTGAAAAAGGGAGAAGTATTTTAATAGTCTTTTCCAATTGGTGTGGGTATGCTTCTTGGATGCCTTACTCAGACTGAACAAGTGGCAGTTTCTTCTTTTTTTTCTGATTTTTTTAATGTTTATTTATTTTTGAGAGAGAGAGAGACAGAGTGTGAGCAGGGGAGGTGCACAGAGAGAGAAACATACACAGAATCTGAAGCAGGCTCCAGGCTCTGAGCTGTCAGCACAGAGCCCAGCGTGGGGCTCCAACTCACAGACCGCGAAATCATGACCCGAGCCGAAGTTGGATCTCCAACCAACTGAGCCACCCAGGCGCCCCAACAAGTGGTAATTTCTTAAAGGCTAGTTGCACTGTACAATCTGAAAGCATATCAATAAACTTCTTGTTATTGATTACATTAAAATCTATTGGCCTAGCTTGCACTTTGAATGGATCTTTTACCCTGAATGATTTGTAACATTATGCGTGGCCGCACTGAGCCATGTAGGTCTTCTAAATGTTGACATGTTTTATTCCAAGATAACACAGAAAATCCACATTTGTTAATATTACTACTGATTTTGTCTAAAAAGCCTTTAAATGTTGGGAGGATTCACTATGGCGAGTTCACTATGGTAAATACGGTTTTCCAATTTTCTAATTTTTGCTTGAAATCCCAAATTTTTCTTTGGAAACAAATCTCCAGTTGTTTTCTTTGAGGTTACATGCTTACTTTGTTTCTTTTCAAGAAAACGTCTGCTAGATATCCATTTGAGTAGTCATAGTTGATCTGTCAGTCATCCTTTCAAGTACTATAAAAAAATGTCATTCCACGAAAATAGCAGTTGGTCAGCTCGCGACTTAGACAACAGTTATGTGGCCTTTTCCTTGAGACAGCTGTCATCTTCCATACACAGCAGAAGTGCCTTAAGAGAATTTGTCTCCCAGAACATTAAAAAGATGTGTACTCAAGGGTTGAGAGTTCATAGAATTAAATTTCTTTACTCCTTTATTAAAAAAACGTTCTTGAACGAAACTGGCTCTTTGTACACTTTCGTGTGTTTGGCAGTGAAGAATACAATGATGGCCCGTACACTTTGGTATCACTGCACTGATTTGTGCTCAGATGCCTGAGCAGTGTCACTCCCCCCCATTGTTTTTGTGCCATAAGTGCATGTCAACATGTGAGAAAGGCAAATAATGTCTCCAGAGTACTATAAAAATTATTATGAAATTCTAAAGAAAGATCATAAAAATATAAAATACAATCAAATTATCACAAAATATTAAAATAAAATAACAGGGGCGCCTGGGTGGCGCAGTCGGTTGAGCGTCCGACTTCAGCCAGGTCACGATCTCGCGGTCCGGGAGTTCGAGCCCCGCGTCGGGCTCTGGGCTGATGGCTCGGAGCCTGGAGCCTGTTTCCGATTCTGTGTCTCCCTCTCTCTCTGCCCCTCCCCTGCTCGTGCTCTGTCTCTCTCTGTCCCAAAAATAAATAAACGTTGAAAAAAAAATAATAAAATAAAATAAAATAACAAAAATATGAAGGTGCCTTGGAAAACGCCCTGGGAGGGATTCATGGACCACACTTTTAGAACCTCTTGTTCTCAGGGTCACTGAAAAGGTTCAATCCATTAATATACACAATGCATGTAGCACAATGTGCATGAAGGACACAAGAGTCCTTGATCACCATTACAAACTTCCCTGATGCTGATGTAGCACCCCAAGTCCCTCAAGCTCACAGATGTGTCTAGTCCTATCTAAAAGAGTTTGGCAGTTTAGATTTCCCTGGGGAGAGCACAGAGTAAGAATTAGCAACAGAAGGAGATATAATCAGTTATATTTGAGCTCAGGGTCTTACATATCCAGTTTACTTCATTCTAGGAGTTATTATCACAATGGAAGCCTGTCAGACCAGAGTGCATACTAAGGGTGGATTGGTCATTGGGGTGTAGACATATTAACGCTCACTAGTCCTGGCTCTTACCATTGCTTTGTCCACTCATCCAAGGGGTGGTCAGAACCTGAGAAACCAGTCACTCATACTCAAAACACTGATTTGAAGCAAAAAGGCAATTTGCCCCTTATGATAGAGTCGTCATTAAATGTCCTTCTGTGAAGACCAAAAATGATCACATTCTTCCTAAGAGCACTGAAGGTTTGCTTTCTTCAAGATATATGTGAGAGGAAAGTAAATTATTTCCAGAATGTCAGCTCCTTACAAGGGGCCTAATGTTAAATGTTTCTTTGGATTTGGATGGCTTGCACGAGGCATGGGGTTATGCATGTGCTCACGTGCATTTAGTGTGCCAGGAACTCCACTATTTCTCTTGATGAAATTTGGGAAGACATGAAAAGAATCGACTATATTCTACTTACCTTATATTTTGTTAAAAGAGAATATGCATAAGGGAGGACAAGCCAGCCCAGTCCTCAGTAATGTGTACTTAGCCTGTTTCTTCTCCAGGATGTCAGCAGTTTCTTTCCTTTCCTCAGGGAGCCAAGGAGCACTCGCAAATAATTGGATCCGGAGGAGATTTATGCTTTTAATGCTACATTCCTTTATCTTTCTAGTCATCTGTCTAATTTCAGATATACAAGCAATATTAGATCATCCCTTAAAGGTTTGACTATTGCAGGTTTGGGGAAACACTGAACTATTGCGTAATCTTAAACATGTCGACACAATATGTATCTTAGAAATATGAGTTAGCATTAGAATATAGTTTAATAAAGTTATTTTTGAATAACACGTATATGCATGAAAAATACAACTTAAATTATAACCCCCAAAGTAAATGCCGTTTTCAAACATGGCTGAATGTTTCACTGCAAAATGTGAATGTCTTCATTTGATAATTGCTGAATCCTTATAGCTCAAAAATTCTAAGGCTTCTTTGGTTTTGATCACAGTTTATAGATGATTTTGGGACAATGATGTAACTTGCACGTTTCTTGTCTCTGCACTTTTCTCTGTGTTCAGTATTCATGTGATTTTGAAGTTGAGCTGGCTTTGGTATCTGTCATCCCAGTGAAGACCCTGGGAACATAGGACGTGGGCCCTCTGTGGATTCTCTCAGTGCTCATGTCTTGACAACAGCCATGACAAGGTTGTCTACATGGTCTTCATGGTAACAGAAAGAACTGAAGAGAAGGAATGAACCCACTTAGCTGCTTCTTGTATTCAGCTGTGTTGGTGATCCATGGACTGAATTGTATAATTACCACAGTTTACCCAACTCCTATTCATTCCTTTACGGGTGTTATGGAAAAATGCTTCTCATACATTGTTTCATTTTTCAATTCTATGCTTTGTGGGAAGTACATAAGAATATTTTTAATTTTAATTTTAATTAATTAATTAATTTTGAGAGAGAGAGTGCCTGCACGAGTGGGGGAGGGGTAGAGGAGGAGGGAGAGACTCTTAAGCAGGCTTCACACCCAGCAGAGCCCCGTGTGGGGCTCGATCTCGTGACCATGAATTATTGGCCTGAGCCGAAATCAAGAGTCTGACGCTCAACTGACTGTGCCCCTCAAAAGTCCCAAGAATACTTTTTAAATACAGTTTCCTGGGGCGCCTGGGTGGCACAGTCGGATAAGCGTCCGACTTCAGCCAGGTCACGATCTCGCGGTCCGGGAGTTCGAGCCCCGCGTCAGGCTCTGGGCTGATGGCTCAGAGCCTGGAGCCTGTTTCCGATTCTGTGTCTCCCTCTCTCTCTGCCCCTCCCCCGTTCATGCTCTGTCTCTCTCTGTCCCAAAAATAAATAAACGTTGAAAAAAAAAATAAATACAGTTTCCTGGTTTGTTAATTCTATGAATTATCCTGTAATCCTTATTTTGGACTAGTCAGCACAGAGGAACTAAAATGTTATTTTTCATATAAGTAGGTAATTTTAGTTGTTGTTTAGAAATTCTTTCCTGTCATTCTATGCTACAGTATGTGGGTTTTGCACCGCATCATACTACTGTTATTAAAATTAATTTAGTCTTACATTTTATTTAGAATGGACTACTAGGGGTGCCTGGGTGGCTCAGTCAGTTGAACGCCCAGCTCTTGACTTCAGCTGAGGTCATGATCCCAGGGTCGTAGCGTCCAGGTCTGTTTGGGGCTCTACACTGAGTGTGGAGCCTGCTTAAAATTCTGTCTCTTTGTGTCTCTTTCTCTCCTTCTGGCCGTCCACTGCTCACTCTCAATCTCTCTCTCTCTAAAAAAAAAAAAAAAAAAAAAAAGAATGAACTATTTAAAGATTTCTGAGAAACAGCCATGATATTCATTTAAATTAAAAAAAAAACCCAACTATTTTTCCATCTTTCATGCTATACCCCAGAGGACAACAGAGTTATGGTTTTGTCTTGTGACAAATATACTGTGAGCAACAAAGCCTCTTAAGTGACTCAAATATGAGCTAGTATTGCTTGTAATAGTCCAGACAAAATATTAATCCTGTAATTGAAAGATAGTTCGTTTGTTGTGCAATCATCTGAGCAAACGGGTTGAAGATGCAAAAGTCTCGATGCAGAATTTGTGTGAAAAGTTACAAGAACATGAACATTACAGGATGTAACATGGCTTCTCACTCCAGCTTTTTTATACCTTTCCAAATCTTGCCAAAGTTTTATTGCCACACCTTGTTTTATTGTGTTTGTCCAATTACAGATAGCATGCCCATTGCATAAACTTTCTAATTTGTGCCCACCTTAAGGGGATGGTAATAATGGGCATTTGGTAATGTTGTTCTTCCTGAAAATGTAGACGTCATGTCCACGAAAGCTACAAATTTCTTTTGATGTGGAAAAAACTTTTAAAAGCTAAATTAAAAAGTGTAGAGTTCCAGAAAAGTTTTCCTTTCCTAGGACCTGGTCTACCCCTTATTTTGTCTTTGATCGTCTATGTACCTGAAGTGGTCACTTCACTTTGTTGGGTCTCAGTTTCTTCTTCTGTCAAATTAGGGTTTAGGACTAGATTTACTTTTGTGTCTCTTTGTCTCTAAAATCGTATCTTAAAAGGGACTGTGGAATCCATACAAAATACAGATAAAAAGAATTAAGAGACCCTTCTGATCTTGGCACCCAGTGTGACCCCTGTGCAGTCCCATCCTTTGAGTATGAGAAGGACTGTGGCTTGATTCTTATAAATAGAATATACTGACGGGATGTCACTCCCTTGATTCAGTTAGATCGTATGGCAAAGTTGATGGAATGTTATTCCTGTGACCACATCATGCTGTATAAGACTTCATTTTAGCAGGCTGGAGGAGGATTCTCCTGGCCTCAAAGAAGTGACCTGCCATGTTGTGACAGGGCCACCCGACAAGGAACTGTGGGCAGCCTCCAGTAACTGACAGCAGCCTCCAGCCAATAACCAGCAGAAAACTTTGTTCCTGCAATTGCAAGGAACTGAATTCTTCCAACATTCATGTGAACTTGAAATAAGACTGCTTCTTCTAGAAAGAAAGGCTGTTTGACTGACACCTTGATCACAGCCAATGACAGCCCGACGGGATCAGCGTAGCTGTGCTGGGACTCCTGACTTACTGAAACTGTCCATGGACGCATACGGAGATTTTCCATACATTCCTCACTCAGGTTCCTTTTTCTTTAATGTTATGTCTGTTTAATAAAATTAAGAAGTCAACATCAGTCCACTACTATTAGCCAAACTCTAGCTTTTGTTCAGAGTGCACCAGTTTTTCTGTTAATGCCCTTGTACTGCTCCAGAATCCAATACAGGAGTCTACATTTAGTTGTGATGTTCCTTTGCTGTCCAGAATTCAGGGACAGTTTATCATTTTACCCTTGTTTTTCATGACTTGACCATTTTGAGGAGTAGTGGTTGGGAATTTTGTGCAATGTCCCTCAATTTGGGCTTCTGAGATGTTTTTCTCATCATTGGACTTGGATTATAGATTTATGGAAAGAATAATCAGGAAACTTTGGAGTGATGGAAATATCCTGTGTTTTTTATGGTGGTGATGGCTACATGGGTGAATACGTTTGTCAAAACAGATTGAACTATGGCATAAAAATGGGTGCATATGACTGTATGCAAATCACGCCTGAAAGGGTTATGAAAACAGATATTTCATATGTATGTGCATACATACATATGTACACACACATAAAACACTTAAAAATTCTGGTTAAATACTATTTAGCTGGTTCTTAATTGCAAGACTGCCCAGAGCTTTTAAGATTCTCGTGTACTAATGCTGCTTCTGAGTCCCTAAGCATTAGACAACATATGCAGCGTTTCCAAACTTTTTGGACTATGAGACCCTTTCTCAGATTGGGAAATGCTGGTTTAAGGAAATTATATTTGAGTTTATGAGAAAAATAACAAAAGCATGGAGAGTCGTTCAGTTTTTCTACTCCGGTCAGCCAAAGACTGGGAAAAGGTTTTTGTGCATCCAAGTGGAAATGCCTTAGGGTGTGGCATGTTACTATATCTGTGAGTGTGACAAAGGAACAATATTTGAGAGCTGGAACATATTTTTCACCTAATCTAATTATCTGCATATACCTGTTTTTGCCGCACTTATCTTGGAAGCTATTTGGAAACTAGTAAGAAGAAGGACTTCAAAGGATGACCCCGCTCTTCCTGCAGCCTGGGAACTGCACGTCCACGGCTCCTGAAGATGTTGGGGGTCCTTTGCTCTTTGCCATTGCTGAGTACTTGAGCTCCCCAGAGCTGGATGGGTTTTATGCAGGTGTGAGGCTGCTGCGGCCAGTTGCTGAGGGCCTGAGGGGATGGCCCTTCCCTTGTAAGTGGGAAGAAGAAAGTGGGGGCAGTGCTGAGCTCTGGACGGGGCACTGGTACCCCAGGATGTCCCCCATTATACAGTCATTTGTTAATACGGTTCCACTGCTGACCACAAAAAGTGATCTACTGACAGAACAAGGCCACCTGTGTCTCTGTGTATTTCTATGGTTCCCTGTTTGGAGGCTGAATTCACGCGTGAAACAGTATTAGTGGATTTAGCTTCAGCAGAAAGACCTTATCTTGAGTTGTGTTTTGACGCCTTGGCAAGACTTATAGGCAGACCATGATTTGTGACTTGTTCCACGTGATCCATGGGTCATGTTCATAATTCCACTGCGAAATATTCCTTGCATATGTAGTTTCATTATGCATTTAAATAGTGAGACAATATTGAATACTTTCAAGTTTTCATCACAGCCTCAAGACCCCAAGTTTGCAATAATAGTGATTTATTACATTTGGAGATGCTTCACATGCAGTTAAAAGTATTCAATTGTGTTTGCTGCTTCTTGGCCAATACTGTTTCTCAAGACATAGCCACGCATGGTCCAGGTAACCATGATGATGGCCTGGATACCCATGGACCAGTGCCTGGAGCTGGAGTTGCTGACCTGGATGGGGCAGATTTGAAACACAGACCCAGCCTCAGACACTGAACAGAAGTCTAGTCTGGCAACTGGATATGGTGTTTGTTTATCTATCTATCTATCTATCTATCTAATTAATTAATTTTGGTGTTTAATTTTTAAATTTTTATTAATTTTTTAGTCTTTTAAATGTTTATTTTAGAGAGAGAGAGAGAAGACAGGGAAGGGGCAGAGAGAGAGGGAGACACAGAATCTGAAGCAGGCTCCAGGTTCTGAGCTGATAGTACAGAGCCCGACGTGGGGCTCGAACTCACAGACTGTGAGATAACTACCTGAGCAGGGGTCAAACGCTTAACTGACTGAACCACCCAGGCACCCCTGGATGCAGTATTTTAAAAGGATGTTGCATCAGGGGGTCTACCCCAATCAAAGGATAAGGCACTGGGGAGTCTGACCTGATGGGAGGTGGAGGTTTTATGCTGCAGTTTGAAGAAAACAAGCAATAAAACCAGAAATCATCCCCCGATGAAGGCTGGCTGTCCACCAGGCAGGTCTCCCCACGAGCGCAGGAGGCAGGTTAGCCTCCCCTGGGCCTTGGCTTTCTGGACTCAGAATGTGATTGTCAGTGCCTTCAGAAGTAATCAAGCTGGAGGACTGACTCCACGTAGACTGATTAGAAACCAAAATACCATTTTATTGCCACCCTATATGTTAACTAACCAAAGTTGAAATAAAAACTCGAAATAAAAACAGACACAATAAGAATTCCAAGCAGAGTAGATATTCGATCTGCTGCACAGCTTATTTTCTCTTTGTATACAAATCTACATGGGAGCCAAACGATAACCAGAGCACGGGCTCTGCGCAAGAAGAAATGTCTGATGCATCAGTCCCATGTCCTCTCTCCTGATGACAGGATATTCTGCCCCAAGAACAGGTTCCTGCTACCCTGGGGTAGGGCATCTTCTCCCTGGCACAGGGCAGGAGACACAGTGTTAGAACTTTCCCCTCACCAGCCTTTTCCTCTGCCTGCATTACTGATCATCCGCGTTCTTTGGGCACATTTCTTTTTTTTTTTTTTTTAATTTTTTTTAAACGTTTATTTATTTTTGAGATGGAGAGAGACAGAGCATGAACAGGGGAGGGGCAGAGAGAGAGGGAGACACAGAATCGGAAACAGGCTCCAGGCTCTGAGTGGTCAGCACAGAGCCCGACGCGGGGCTCGAACTCACAGACCATGAGATCATGACCTGAGCCGAAGTCGGACGCTTAACCGACCAAGCCACCCAGGCGCCCCTGGGCACATTTCTTTAGAGAGGTGAGTATCTTTTTGGTTCTAGTCAGATATTGCTGGTCTGAGAGCCATCCTGTCTCTTGAAGTTCAATTGTCATTAAGTGTTTGTTGTCAAGTTTCTCTCTCAGAGATCATCTGCTTTCCAAGTTCCTGGGGTGGAGAAGTTGCAGGAGAGAAGCCCTTTGCTGTTGAACCCAAGCATTACTAACAGCGAGTAGTAAAGCAGAATGTAAAGGATGCCAGAAACAGTCATATTTAAAGCCCTAAGCAGTAGGAAAACGTGTAACAGAGATGAAAATACGATCTTATTCATTGGTACATCACTTTGGGCGCTAAAGGGGCTGAGACACCACCCTCTCTATGACTAGGTTTGGTACTCTAGACGGCAGAGAGCAAAAGCATTCCTTCCTCCCTCCCTCCCTTTCAACAATTTAAGACTTAATGACTCCCAAAGACAGTCACGAAAAATACAATGGCCAGGTATTAATTCTTATTAATAGCAATTTGCATTCTGCATCTAGACTGCTTCATGTTTGCTTGATGTGTCTGTTTTTGCTTATGGCCATCATCTCTCTCACACAGACTCATGTTTTCATCTAGATTGCCTTTGAGATGGTAGGAGTAGATCTATTTTCCCTTATCAACCCCATCTGGATTTGCTCCTTTAGAGTTTTCTTTGTTATTGTTTACCTTCTTTTGGTCTTGTTCTTTCCTCCCAATGGGGTGATGCTGGATGGATGCTTCATCTTTGCTGATTGCCTCACTGAATCATTTGCTTCAATTAGAGGGATTGGCAAATCTAAAAGGTTCTTAAATATTTCAGAAAAATAAATGGCAGAGAAGTTTCCTAAATAGTTAATTGTTGGGACTTCTACTTCTGGGAAGATGGAGTAGATTTAGTTTCCCTTATTCCTCTCATTAAGTACAACTAAAAATCCTGCACATTTTATATACAACAAATAGAAAAAGAATTTGGAAGGTGGAGAAGAAAGCAGACTGGCTACGGGTGTGGGGACCTAATAAATAACATGGGGGTGGGTCACCTTGGTTTTCTTTTTGCCTCATACATTCCAGAGTTGGAGCTCAAGTCAGCAGCCTGGAAACACCAATGGGCACAGACAACAAAAGCCCAACAAAAGTCTGCTGTCTCTCGTCAAAGGCCCAGGAAAGGAGCAGCCTAGGAAGACAGAAGACTTTTTGATAATAATTACTCTACTGCAGCTAAATGCCACAGAACAAAACCCAGCAGCTCCACTCTCACCAGCACTGGTCGAATGGGGAACTTAAACACTTACCCTGGTCAGGCTGCAGTGAGAACCCCCAGTCCCCACACAGGGGTGGTGTCAGAAGAGGTGAGGTAGACAGTAGAGTAGAGAGAGTAGATGGGTGATCTTTTCAGCTTCTAGAATCTTTAGGTGAATGTATCTTGTTGGAATTGGGAAATTTCCAGCTCTGCCTTCCTTCTCATCTCCTTGTGGAACTGCAATGTCACGAATATTTGATGTGCTATTATAGTCCTACAAGTGCGTCATGATTTTCTATTTTTTTTTTCCAGTCTATTTTCTCTTTGCTGTTCAGATTGGGTAATTTTTATTCTTTCTTCAAATTTACTGATTTTTTTTCTCCATTATATTCATTCTGTTGTTGAGCCCATTAATTGAGTTTTAAAATTTTGGTTATGATATATTTTTTAGTTCTAAAATTTCCATTTGGTTCTTCTTTGCTGAGACTTTTTTGTTTATTTGTTTAAGTATGTTTGCAACTGCTCAGTGAAATAACTTTATGAGAGCTGCTTTGGAATCTTTGTTAGATAACTCTAACATCACTGTCATCTCAATGTTACCACTTATAGATTATATTTTTTCACTCACATTGAGATATTCCTGGTTCTTCACATAGAGAGTGATTTTCTTTGGACACCTGGATATTTTGGGTGTTATCCTATGAAACTCTGGATCTTATTTAAACCCAGCTGGCCTCCTCTGACACCACTCCTACAGAGGAAGGAGAGGTACACTGCTTCATTACCACCAGATGAGGGTACAAGTCCAGGTTTCTCACTCAGACTCTATGGAAACTCATGGGAGACAGAGGATTCTTAATGTTTTCAGGAAGAAGATAAATCACATAAAAATTATGCAAAAGAAAGCAGAAACGGCTACATTATTGTCAGATAAAATAGAAGTTAAAGCAAAGAAAAGGGACCAGAAACTAGAAGAGACATTATATAGTTATAAAATGGTCAAACCATCAAAAATATGTAACAATGCTAAATGTGAATCACAAAACAACAGAGCTGCAAAACATGTAAAACAGAAACTGATTGACCTGAGAGGAGAAATAGGAAAATCCACATTTACAGCTGGAGACTTCAGCACCCTTCTCTCAACAATCAATATCACAACTAGATAGAGAACCAGCAAGGCTACAGCAGATCTCAAAAACATCAATAACCAACAGGATCGAATCGACATTTCTGGCACACTCCACCTCAGAACAGAAGAATACGTACTTACAAACATCCATGAAACATATACCAATAAAGACCATATCTTGTTCCATATAACAAACCTTCTTTTAAAGTTTTAAAAGAACTGGGATCACGCAGAGTGTGTTTTCTGATCACAGTGGAATCAACCAAGAAATCATTGAGAAAGATAATAGAAAAATCTCCAAATGCTGACAAACTAAACAATGCCCTTGAAAATAATCCATACATCAAAGCGAAAGTATCAAGGGAAATAAAAAATATATTGATTGCGTGAAAATAAAAATACAACACAGGGCATAGGTAAAGCAGTCCCGAGAGGGCAATTTATAGCATTGATGCTTACAATGGAAAAGAGCAAAGTTCTGAAATCAATAATCTAATTTTTTTGTCTCAAGAACCTGGAAAAAGAGGAGCAAAAGAAACCCAAAGCAAGCAGAAGGGAGAAAATTATAAAGATGGGAGCAGAAATAAATGAAATTGAAAACAGGAAAACAATAGAGAAAATCAATAAAACCAAAATCTGGTTCTTTTAAAAGATCAATAAAATTGACAAAGCTCTAACAAAACTGCCAAAGGAAAAAAAAAAAGAGAAGACACAATCTGCCAAAATCACAATGAAAACAGAGCTATCACTGTAAACCCTGCAGACATCAATAGGATGACAAAAATAAGTACTACAAACAACTCCACATGCACATATTTTATAAATTAAATGGACAAATCCTAGAACCGATTCCAAACTACTGCAATGCTCCCATGAAAGGGATATGTAAGGGATATTCCAGAAAATAGAAAAGGAGGAAACACTCCCTTGTTAATTTTAGGAAGCTAGTACTACACTGGTACTAAAACCAAAGATAGTTCCAAACAGCTTGTTCTTAATAATGTAAACCTATAAACAGTGTGTATGTCTTTCCGTGGGTAAATGGTGAAATCTGTGCTACATCCGTACCATGAAATACTAGTCAGTAATAAAAAATAATAAGTTCTTTATACATAGGACGCCCCGGATGAAACTCCAGAGAATTATGCTGAGTGAGGAAAGCCAATTTCAAAAGATTACATATTACCTGATTCCACTTACATAGCATTATTAAAAGATAAATGATACAATTATAAAAATGAAGAACAGATTTAGACTGCCAGCACTTAAAGGTGGGGCGGGAGGAAGGCCCAGGGGGAAGTGGAAATCGTTATAAAAGGACAGTGAGAGGGGCGCCTGGGTGGCGCAGTCGGTTAAGCGTCCGACTTCAGCCAGGTCACGATCTCGCGGTCCGGGAGTTCGAGCCCCGCGTCGGGCTCTGGGCTGATGGCTCAGAGCCTGGAGCCTGTTTCCGATTCTGTGTCTCCCTCTCTCTCTGCCCCTCCCCCGTTCATGCTCTGTCTCTCTCTGTCCCAAAAATAAAATAAACGTTGAAAAAAAAAAAAAAGGACAGTGAGAGGGGTCCTTTTGGTCACGGAATTATTCTATATTTTGAGGGTATCATTGTCAATATTTTGGTTTTGATATTGATACCATAATTTAGAAATAATATTTGAGTGAAACTGGGTAAAAAGTACAAGGAATCTCTGTATTATTTCTCAGAACTACATGTGAATCTCGAACCATCTCAAATAAAAAGTTTCAAAGTTAATGATTATGAATGAAGAGTTGATTTTGACACAAATTTAAGTATGCACCGGGAGTGAATCACCTGGAAGTTATTTGTCTCCAATTTGCCTTATTTCTAGACGTGAATAAGGGTGGCTTTCCATTTGGAAGTTTTTTGTTTTCATTTTTACGCTTAATTAATGTGTTCACTTTTTAAGAGTTACCTCTCCTCTGTATTGATCATTGGGCAGAAAAATTCTAATTAGTAAAAGAAAAGTAATAAAACTTAGTCAACAGTATACAAATTCAAACCTATGAGACTTGGAAAATTAATTATTTTAGATTTTTCCTTCCAACACGATGTGGACTTTACCTCCTAATATTTGTTACCTTACTATTTTTTTTTTCAAAGATAACAGTACAGTTTTATTTTACAGATATTCTAACTGGAGTAAAAATTAACTGGCATCATAAGATACCGGAAGAAACTCAGGGTAGCAACCGAGTTATATGACAACTTCTGAGAGGTGGCGTGATACAAGAGAGATTTCACTGGAAATTGAGCCTTTGCTTATTTACTGAGCACATGAATTATTTTCTTAGAGGCTATTTCTTAATCCATAGCATTGGCAATATTATATCTATTTTATTGCTTTGGGAGGAAGGCTTCGTGGAAAGACTTTGTAGATTGTGAAGTGCTCTGCAGATGAAAGCATAGACTGTGTATCTGACACAAGTGAGGCAAGATTAATTGAAAAATTCCTTCCTACCCAAAGGATAATGTAATATTTACCCAAATTTTAGAAGACAAACAGGGAGGCATCCCAGGTTAAGTAGTAGGATGTAGTAGGATATTTTGAGATCATATCGAGGTTTTGTTTTGTTTTGTTTTGTTTTTTATTTTGGGTTTTTTTTGTGTGTTTGTTTTTGGTTTGTTTTTTTTTTTTTGCTATACATTTGCTATGATGGTCATAATGTTAAAAAAATGAGACCTAAAGACATGAATAAGTAGCCCAAGTTCATACAACACTGTAGAGATAGGACTTGTACTAGGAAAACTATCACTCATTTCTCTGCTCAATGCTCTTTTAGTCACATTACAGAGAACTTTAGGACTACACATTCATCATAGAACGTGGGTTCTGAATCCTAGACGCAATAATTTTGCTGACTCAGCTTATTTTCCTTTTGTGTGGGGAAAAGATGGGATTTTCATAAAAAGTGAGCATATATTTTCATGTGCCTGTTGGCCATCTGGATGTCTTCTTTAGAGAAGTGTCTATTCATGTTTTCTGCCCATTTCTTCACTGGGTTATTTGTTTTTCGGGTGTGGAGTTTGGTGAGCTCTTTATAGATTTTAGATACTAGCCCTTTGTCCAATATGTCATTTGCAAATATCTTTTCCCATTCCGTTGGTTGCCTTTTAGTTTTGTTGGTTGTTTGGCAATGAGAAAAAATGAAATCTGGCCTTTTGTAGCAACGTGGATGGAACTGGAGAGTGTTACGCTAAGTGAAATAAGCCATACAGAGAAAGACAGATACCATATGGTTTCACTCTTATGTGGATCCTGAGAAACTTAACAGGAACCCATGGGGGAGGGGAAGAAAAAAAAAAAAAAAGAGGTTAGAGTGGGAGAGAGCCAAAGCATAAGAGACTGTTAAAAACTGAGAACAAACTGAGGGTTGATGGGGGGTGGGAGGGAGGGGCGGGTGGGTGATGGGTATTGAGGAGGGCACCTTTTGGGATGAGCACTGGGTGTTGTATGGAAACCAATTTGTCAATAAATTTCATGTATATAAAAAAAATTAAAAAAGAAAAAAAAAGTGAGCATATAAGTCTTTGGTATTCCTAAAAGAGAAATAGCCATCATTCTCTTGCCCTCTAATTTATTCTGTTTTGGTGCAGTTCAACCTATGATTTCCGTAAGTTGAGGGATGAGAACTGGGCTTGTAGTAGGGCATCAGGGCAAGTAAATTGAGATCACATTGGAAGTCTCCATTAGTTTTATTCTTTTTTTAAATTATTATTTAGAGAGAGAGAGAGGTAGAGTGGGGGGAGGGCAGAAAGAGAGGGAGAGATAGAGAATCCCAAGCAGGCTCTGCACTGCCAGCACAGAGCTTGATGTGGGACTTGAACTCATAATCCATG
The DNA here is from genome assembly GCF_022079265.1 of Lynx rufus. Lineage (NCBI taxonomy): Eukaryota > Metazoa > Chordata > Mammalia > Carnivora > Felidae > Lynx > Lynx rufus. The sequence continues at coordinate 4,734,979 of NW_025814844.1, read as the reverse complement.
AGATCATGACCTAAGCCAAAATCAAGAGTGGGATGCTTAACCAACTGAGCCACCCAGACGCCCCTAATTTTACTCTTATTTTATTGAATGGCCTTATGTTACTAGCATTCTTGGTAAAAAATGTTTGTATGTCCTGTGAAAGGAATATTCAAAGGATTTCATCATCCCTTAGGATCAATACTTACATTTCTACAATTAGGTTATGGAGAACCCATGTGAATTTGTGGTTGAAGGTTTACTATGAGTTGTGATTAGAAGTGTTAGGGGGCACCTGTGTGGTGTAGTCAGTTTAGCTTCCGACCCTTGATTTTGGTTCAGGTCATGATCCCAGGATTGTGAGATCAAGCCCCACGTTGGAAGCCACAGTGAGTGTGGAGCCTGCTTGAGATTCTCTCTCCTTCTGTCCCTCCCCGGCTCGCTCTCTCTCTCAAAAGAAAAAAAAAAGTGTTAGAAAGCTACTGGGCAGCATTTCAATTGTTTGTATAGGAAAGGAAATATGACTAATGACTACACAGCACACATACATGCACACACTTCTCTTTGAGAGTGGAAGAGGGACAGAGGAGTGGCAAAGAGAAGAGTAAACAATGTGAATTGTTTATAAGGTATTACGAACTATTTTTAAAGACACTATGTTCTAGAGGTTTCTGATTTGAGTAATGTAGTCAAGAAAATTAGTATCATTAATACCAGATATCATTTAATGAAAACCAAAATTATCTGATGCCTCATTAGCAAGGCGTCAGATAATTTTAACCGCTTCTTTTTCTTAGGTAATTTCACTAATCTTGCGGGAGGCACTGATGAATGGTAGGCAGTTTTGGAGCCTTCGCAAAGGCATGGGGTGCTTAGATAATAAAACAAAATTCTTTGGCACAGAAGAGATTGTTTATGCTTTTCTTTTATTGCTTACTAAAGGCCAACATCCTACTTTACAGAGATCGATATTCCTGAATTGCAAACTTTTTAGAAGCCTAAAGGAAATGGATCCTCGTCAAAGTTCAATGTTAACCCTTTCTCTGCTAAGGGAGAGCAAAGTCGTATTTCCGTTGCAACTTCAGTTTGTTCTGCTTTGGTAGAAGGATGGGGTGACCTCCCAGGAGCCCATGAATGGTTGATCTCAGCTTCAGTATTCTAACCAGCCCACTCTTCCGCCTGGGGCACACAAGCAGGGTCTGGGCTTGCTGACATGCTGTGCTGGGACTATTTGCTGAGGGAGAGACTCCATTTACCTCTTTCTTGCCCCTCTATCAAAGTTTTTAATGCTTCAACTTAAACAGCGTCCTTCCAGAGCCTTCTCTGACTCCCGACAACAGTTGGACCTCCTGGCATCTGTTCTCAGCACCGTCTGGTTTTCTTCCATCACAGCGCTGTTCTCATGTTGTTAGTGTTTGCTTAATTCTCCGTATTCAGTGCTACAGTGTGAACCCCTGTTCACAGTGTGAACCCCTTGTGAACAAGACCAGTGTTTGGTTCAGGGTGAGGCACCTAACAGATGTTTGTGTGCCCAGACTGAGTGAGTATCATTAGCTGGGCTCCCACCACATCTGACACCCTTGGAGGCTGGGAAGGAATTGTCACTGTCACCTGCGACATGAAGAAACGGAGGCTCAGGGTTGACGTGATTTACCCTGAGTTCACAGTGAGAGCAGTTTCACACCTGAGTCTGCACGTTGCCCAGGTCCGTGTTCCTTCCACTCTAACATGCTTCCTCCAGCATTTCCTAGACTCCAACTTTTCCTGGTTCTGGAAAGCAGACTGGAAGAGTCGCCCCCCCCCGCCCCACCTTCCCACCCCCTCCCCCAATCATGACCTCATTGCAAGCACTGCCCAGGGGAGTCCTCTTTACCCCTTCTCAGCTAGAATCACGTCAGCTGCTGGTAGACTGAAGGCAGCACTCCCATCCTCTAGCTGACTCACAATCTTTGGGGTGGGGTGTAAGGGAACAGCTGAGGCAAATTTCCTTGAGGTGGACTGGGTGGCAACTAAATTAAAGCCCGAGGCCTCATCCTGACATGCTCTGGGATCCAATCGGACTGCAGATTGCCAACATCAACACTTTCCTGGAACATGCTGGAATTCCAGAGCTCCAGGAGAAGAGCAAGCCAGCTCCAGCGGACATCATAGCCCCCAAAGCACGCAGAAAGCTTAACTAGAGCAGTCCGCACCATAGCCCAAAAGGAGCTTTCTCTCAGGAGCTGGTAAGCTATGGCCCAGGGCCCACATCTGCCCCATCGCCTGTTTCATAATGGCCTGCAAACTAAGAATGATTTTTACATTTTCAAATGGTTTTAAAAAAATCAAAAGAAGAATAGTATTTCATGATATGTGAAAAATGGTATGAAACCCAAACTTCTGTGCCTCTAAATAAAGTTTTATTGGAACACAGCCATGCTCATCTATTTACGTAGTGTCTATGGCTGATTTTGGATAAATCCTAGAGGTCAGTCACTGCAACCAAGAATGCCTTCCCTGCAAAGTCTAAAATATTTGCTTGTCTGGCCTTGTCAAGAGAAATTTTGTTGACCTCTGCTCGAGTTGAACATTATACGGAAGAAATTCATGGCAAGGTTGCCCCTCCCAGTAATCTTTCAAGCTAGAAATGTCCAACTGTTGAAAGTTAATAACCTATAAAACCTTTTAACTGCTTCCAACTATAGCAGCAACCGTATGCACCCTTCCCCAGACCTCTGCCTCCCTCCATCCTTTAACACCAGGCTGGTTGTGCTGCAAGCTTTTTCTAATCTTGTGGGGTTTGGTCCTGGGTTCCCAGGCACCATGTTGGATGATGTTTCTGCCACTGTTGCGTGGTCAGCACTTTAACATGGGCCACTCTGATCCTCTGACACACAAGGTCACATCTTTTCCAAGTTGTGGGCGCAAGGAAGTGACTTGCTTGTAATAGTTCTGATCATAGAACTAAATAGATAACAATGCAGTAGATGGGGTGGAATTATATTTTATTATTTTTTGTGCCAGTTCGATGACTGCTCTTTAGTGAAAAAGCAAACTTTAATGAAAATACTTGCTATTTGGAACCTGTAGAATGATTAATAAAAGATTCTATCTTCTCTTACAACACGACCAGTTGTGGAAGTGGTCATTGGTATCATCACCACATTATGGATGACAAAACGTATATAGAATCATGTATGAGATTGAGGATGATTCATGTATGATGAGTGTATGGGGAATCAGGACTTGGCTCTAAGTTTTCTTATCTACCTTCACTCTGCAATGTCTTCATGCCTAACTACAAGTTATCCAAAGGAAATGATTTAAGAATTCTAATGATTTGTGATTGTGGCCGTAAGCAGCACCCCCAGTACCACGGAGAGCTCACTAATGAGATAGACCAGATGGAAAGTTTTGTCATGGGTTGCATTCACTTGTTATTCAACCATTCATTCGTCTTTCTAACAAACATTTATTTAGCAACTATTATGTATCCAGAGAGTGAAGCTAAGAAATAAAATAAAATGTTATGTTTGCCACCAAGGATAACCTCACGGAGGACGTAGATGATTCAGTCAATAATCATGGTGTTTAAAGAACATAATGGGAACACATAACGGAGTGTAAATCACACTGAGACAGTTCTGGAGGAAATGGTGCTTGAACTGATTTTGGAGGACGAATGATGTCTAACTAAAGAAGGAGATGGCAAATGACAGCCCAGGGATAGTGACTAATGTAGAGAGAATATATAGAGATGGATGTACTGTATATAGAAAAGCTTAGAGGCTTCAAAAGCTTGACTCATTCAGGGAATTTCAAATAGTTTTTTTGGTTGTAGTGGAGGGCATATTTGGAGAAATTGAGGGAAACAAGACTGGTATCAGGTCAAGAATGGTTACGTGTGCTGGGTGTTGGGTTAAGAAGTTTGAACATTTTCTATAAGCTGAAAAAGCCACCCAGAGGATTTCAGGCAGAGAAGTGACATAATCAGTCTTGTGTTTTAGGAAGATTATTCTGGTAGCAGAGTAGAATATGAAACACAGTGGGGGCTAACCTATAGCGAGGGAGACCAGCTATGAAGCTATTGCAATAACCAGGTGAGAAGAATGAAAACGTGAAAGACAGGCACAGTGGGAAAGGAAGGAGCTAGAGGAACAGATTAAATGGTATTGAGGAGGGAAAGAATAGGATGTGGTTTCACTGTGTGTGTGTGTGTGTGTGTGTGTGCGTGTGTGTGTGTGTATGCACATGCACACGCACACACAGGAAGGTGGCAGAGCAATATGAATTAGGGGAAGTTAAGGTGGACACCCACAAGGATTGTAACTTACTGAGAACCAACAGAACCAACCTATGGAAAAGGCAAGTCGCCATACTTCATCACTGGCAATCTTATTCGTCATTCAGAATATACTTACATCTTTTCTTCCTTTTCTCTCCAATTTTGTTGGACTTTTCCCAGTAATTTAATTTCACGCAAGCATTGGTGGCATCAACCAGAGTTTATTGCTCATTGGTTTTCCTTTTTTATCTTATGTTAAATTTTCTCTACTGAGAATGGGCACAATTAATTAGTCATTATAACTGCTTTAGTTGTCACTGTGATTGATCTTTCTCATAGACACACAGAAGCTATATCTTCTCTCTGTAAAGACCTACACTCAATGTGCAAAGCAACAGACTTTTCTTTAAATCAACACAGGATCATACCTCCTTTAATACCCTTCTGGTTGTATCTGATTTTCTTTATTCAGCGGGATCACTCTGCCCTGACGGGGAGATTTTCTGTCAGCTTTAATTTTTTCCTTCCTTCTTGGCTTACATCAATACACATTTGTTGAACAACTTATAGGTTGTATAAAAGCAGAAAATTTAGTGGTAAACCTAAAAGATCTTGACCCTCATTGATTTTATGCTCCAGAAGATGAATAAACAACAAGTATATAGATTCCTTAAAAGACCCTATCAGATAACAGTGGCTGATATGAAGGGAATAGGTAGGATGTTGTGATAGAGGTTAACCATTAGGAGGGAAAAAAAGTTAAATGAACTTTTCAGGGGTCTCTTTGGGATGTTGACCTTTGAGCTAAAACTATACAATATGTTAAGGAACATTCCAGATAGGTGGAAGAATAAATGAGGAGGTGTGTGAAGACCAGTGTGGCTTGTGTGTACTGGGAGATTAGAGAGGTATGTGTGACTGATCGTGCTGGACCTTGTGGCCCAGGGTGAGAGTGAATTCTGCATTAAAATAATTTAATCGGGGCGCCTGGGTGGCTCAGTCGGTTAAGCGTCCGACTTCGGCTCAGGTCATGATCTCACGGTCTGTGAGTTCGAGCCCCGCGTCAGGCTCTGTGCTGACCGTTCAGAGCCTGGAGCCTGCTTCGGATTCTGTGTCTCCCTCTCTCTCTGACCCTCCCCCGTTCATGCTCTGTCTCTCTCTGTCTCAAAAATAAATAAACATTAAAAAAATTATAAAAAAATAAACAAATAAAATAATCATACAAATACAATCATTTAAGCATATAAAACCATTATACTGGGGCCCTGGCTGGCTCAGTCAATATAGCATGTGACTCTTAATCTTGGGGTAATGAGTTCAAGACCCACTTTGGGCATAAAGATTTAAAAAAATCCACTATACTATTTTGAGTAGAGAAATGATATAACAATTGATTTCTTTTTTTTTTTTTCTGAGAGAGAGAGAACAGAAGCAGAGAAGGGGCAGAGAAAGAGGGAGAGAGAATGTTAAGCATGCTCCACGTTCAGCACTAGCCCCATGTGGGGCTTGATCTCACGACCCTGAGTTCATGACCTGAGCTGCAATCAAGAGTCTTTGCTTAACCAACTGAGAACCCCGTGATTTCTATTTTAAAAGCTTAGTTGATGGGGTGCCTGGGTGGCTCAGTTCATTGAGCGTCCGGCTCTTGATTTTAGCCCAGGTCATGATCCCAGAGTCGTGGGATCAAGCCTGGTGTTGGGCTCTCTGCTGAGGGTAGAGAGGAGCTTGCTTGGGAGTCTCTCTCTCTCTCCCTCTGCCCCTCTCTCCCACTCTTGCACATGTGTTCTCTCTCTGTTTCTGACACAATTAAGGTCTATTTTGGCTGTAGAATTGAGATGACTTGAGACACTGGATGAATAATGATGCTATTTACTGAGATGTAGAAGTCTGGAGAAAAGAAAGTGGACAGAAAAAAATCAGGAGTTCTATTTTGGGTATATAATGTTTGAAGGCTCTATTGGATATCAAAATATTATACTAAGTAAATAGTATGACCTAAAAGTAAACCCAAAAGAAACTGGAAAATAAACATGATAAGCTGTCCTTGTGGCTGCTTTAGCAGGAGTTATTGGCATTAAGAACCAAAAGGATTGGGTTTTAATGACCACACAAAGATAAGAGTCTGGTTATGTCATGTGAAATAAAGCTAATTACCGGGTCTGAGATCCTTATATGAACCTTGGACTTTTGGAACACCATACCATCAGTGAAACTGTGAATAAAAAATTGCATTTTGGCATAGTGAGATGACAAATGAATTTGTTTATTCCAGCCTGAGTTCTGGAAACAAAAAAAAAGGATTATATCTGAGAATTTTTAACCACAGGCCTAACCTCATGTGGTTTGTGGTTTGAATGTATATTGCTTACTTGACCATAGACTAAGCAATTAATTTTGCATTTCATTAAAACTTATTCGAGCAAGTCAGCAATAACATTCAAATCGCATGAAATAGAAAACAACATAAAAACACATTCCTCCTACCCTCTAGGTCATCCACGTTGTCGCCAATGGCAAGATCTCATCCTTTTGTATTGCTGACCTAAAGTGACATTGTGTGTCCACTATACCCAAACTAAAAAATTAGGGGCGCCTGGGTGGCGCAGTCGGTTAAGCGTCCGACTTCAGCCAGGTCACGATCTCGCGGTCCGTGAGTTCGAGCCCCGCGTCGGGCTCTGGGCTGATGGCTCAGAGCCTGGAGCCTGTTTCCAGTTCTGTGTCTCCCTCTCTCTCTGCCCCTCCCCCATTCATGCTCTGTCTCTCTCTGTCCCAAAAATAAATAAACGTTGAAAAAAAAATTTTTTTTAAATAAAAAAAAAAAATAAAAAATAAAAAAAATAAAAAAACCTAAACACCCGCTTCCCCCAGTATCTATCAAGGTACGAGATAAAAGAAAAAGCCCTGCCTTCCCTGAGCTCAGCCTTCTAGACAGAGAAAGTTCCCTTCTAGACAGAGAAAACCAGAAAACCTGTCTTCATTCTGAATCCATGTAGGGAGGGGCAGGGGATACTTTATGTGTCACCTGGCTCTTCCTACTTAGTTCAGCTTAATGTCCGGGCCAACTGGACATTCTCTGTTAAAATTCCAAACTTTTAGTTCTTTCTTCTATGGGGGTTTGTTGGTTGGCTGTTTCAAAATTATTTCTTAAACCCAGTTAGCTGGAGCTGTTAGTGGTTGATTTGTTTGACTAGCATCTGTTTTAAGATCTTTATTATGAAATCGACATCTTTTTCTCTCAGTAAGGCATTAGGTGCCAAAGATAATTTCCATATTATTTTTCTTTCTTCTGGGTTTATTCCAATAAATTCCTTACCTTGGACGAAATGGAAGTTTTTTTTTTTTTTTGTTTTGTTTTTTTTTTTTTTTTTTTTTTGCAGAACAACACAGCAAAGCTGACATAATAAAAATACGAATAGTTCTATGCCTGGCAGAACGTGGTTATTATATACAAGTACATAATAAAGAAATATTCTATAAAGAAATAGAGACCTCCAGACCTGGATGGTTTCATGGGTGAATTCTAGGAGTATTTGAGGTAGGAGTAATAGCAATTTTACACAAATTCTTTCAGAAATTTCTCATGGAAAAGGAACACTCCTTAACATTTTTATGAGGCTAGCATAACTGCAATATTAAAACCAGACAAGACTATAACGAGCAAATCAAAGAGCAATATCCACTATGAACATAGGTGCAGAAGCCCTTAAAAAACGTTAGCAACATATCCAGCAATATTTAAAAGGGATAATACATGAAGATAAAGTGGGGTTAATCCCAGAAATACATGATTAATTTAACATGAAAATCAGTGTAACTTGCCGCGTTAACAGAACGAAGGCGATAAAACATGATCAAATCAATAGAAGGCACAAAAATAATTTAATAATATCCCGTACCCACTGTGATAAAATCCTCAGTGGAAGAATAAAAAGTATATAAACTCCACTACATGAAACAACATGGATAAATCTCAGAGGCAATTATGCTGAATAAAATAAGCAAGACGCAAAAATAATCAACAGAATATGATATTTTTATGATGTTCTATAGTAATAGAAATTAATATAGTCATTGCCTAGGGGACGAAGGAATTGATTGGAAGCAGGAGTGAGGAAGACTTCTAGGCTGAGAGAAATGGTCTGTATCTTGATCTGTGTTAACGGTTACACCAGTTTACACATGATTCAAAACTCATTGAACTGTGCACCTAACTCATGTTTGCTTCACTCTATGTAAGTCCCATGTCACTGGACACATAGGTGAATAAAAGGAAGTCCAGATAGATGATATATCTGGGGTTCATGAAAAGAATTAATTTAAAACATTTTGGAAGATGTAGGTCGCCAAACCAGCGAAAGAAAAGTCTTGCAAATAAAGTCTCCCTGAGCGTGATAACAAGCCCAAATTATAGGACAACTGAGAAAATATACCATGAGCAAGTGTTGCCTGAAAATAAATGCTTCCAATCTGGAGCTCCCGTAGGGTGTCTATCAAGTATACACATGGAAAACAATCAAGAACAAAACCAAGAAAGAAAAAAACATGAGGAAAAATAAGTCCACGAACAAATAATAAATATATTTGATAGAAATAATCTATAAATGAAAAATATATTATTTGAAACTAGATCTCAATTGACATACGCAATTGAAGGGAAGGCAGGAAATTGGAAGACAGGGATGAGAAAATTTACCAGAACACAACACAAGAGCTCAAGAGATTAACAATATGTAACTGAGGTAAAGGGACCAGGTAAATAGATTTAAAAGGTCCAGAGTACAACACATAGAAATCGTCTTGCTTAGAAGGAAGGCAGGAGAGGTAATATTTTTAAAAACGTTTGGTAGTTTTCCAAAATCAAAGACATAAATTCATCAGTTCAAGAAGCGTGAGACTTAAGCATGATTAAAAAAAAATAATTATACCCCTAGGAATATTGAAGTGAAACAAGAACATCAGAGACAAAGGAAAGATCTTTTTTTAAAAAAAGTTTATTTATTTTGAGAGTGAGGGAAGGGGGGAAAGGCAGAGAGGGAGGGAGAGAGAGAGAATCCCAAGCAGGCTCTGCACTGGCAGTGGGCATCCCAAAGTGGGGCTTGAACTTGAACTGTGAGATCACGACCTGAACCGAAACCAAGAGTTGGATGCTTAACCCACTGAGCTACCCAAGCGCCCCATGAGAAACGATTTTATAATAAGTAATGAGAGAAGGACTTTTAATTTTCTTTATTACTATTATAAAATAAATAAAAACCATGGTAAATAAATTTTCACTTTAGAGCACCTACTTGGAGTTGAAATATTTTTTTTCTCAAGAAATGGAATTTTTATCCTTTACTTAAATATAGTTGCCCATTGAAGGGGGTGAGGGGTCCTGACCCCTATACAGTTGAAAATACACATATAACTTTTGACTCCCCTCAAATTTAACTGCTAATAGCCTACTATTGATGGAATCCTTCCCAATAACATGAAGTCAGTTTACACATATTTTGTATGTTACCTGTGTTATGTAGGATATATTCTTACAATGAAGTAAGCTAGAGAAAAGAAATGTTATTAAGAAAATTCTGAGGAAGAGAAAATGCAGTATTGCACTGTAGTTATTGAAAACATTATCCTTATATGAGTAGACCTATACAGTTTGAACCTGTGTTGTTCAAGGATTTGAATTGTAGTAAAGTCATGGTTTTCAAAAGGTGCTTGAGAAAATATTATTTCTTGCTCCAGAATTTTCTGACTTCAAACTCCTGCTACCAGATATTCATAAAACACTTTGATAGCTACGTAGAGCACAAATAAATACACAGTAGGTAATCAAACAAGCAAGAAACAACATAGAACAAGGATAATAATGACGATATGCATGGGAATAAAAAACAGACAGGAAGAAGGTAATTAGGTATGAGTCAAATTAAAATCTTACACTATTTGGGACTAAGGTAAGGATATTTAATAACTTTATATAATGTTAATCAACTATATGTGTATGAAAATTTAAGGATAAATACTGAAAAAGTGAGATTTTTAAACACCATTCTCTCAGAAATAGTTTAAGCACAAAAGAAATGAGTCAGAATGAAAACCACTTGAAAAACAAGTGTGATTCAATACACGCATGCACTCTGGATTTAAACCACACTCTTTTCAAGCACTCAAGGAATATTTATAAAAATAGACCTGTGGGAGAGCACAAAGCAAATCTGAAAAGAGAGCACAAATCTAGTAAAATCTTATCTGATCACAGTGCCGCGAAGCTAGAAATCAATAACAAAATAGAGTTCATTCCCCTATACTTTTGAAAATTTAAAACAAATACTTTAAGTCATGAATCAAAGTGACAAGAATGAAATTTAAGAAATATTTAGAACTAAACGGTTACGTAAAGAGGGGAAATGATTCCTCCCATAGACAATAATTATAAAAACTGGAACAAAATGGAAACTGGCCAAAAGCAGGCAGAACATTGCGACAAGTTGACTCATGAATGACTATTACAGTACGGGGTAAAACAAAGCAAAACAAAACAAAAACCTGTGAGTTAATGTACCTGGGGCCACTCCACAATCCCCTTCCCTAGTCACACACTGGCATCAGTGACTTGAAGGGGAAAATGATAGCTTCGCAGGGCAGCTGGACATTTTAAGGGAAAATTTGAAAGCAAGAGAACCACAGAAAATCTAAAATAAAGTCTGAATAAAATAAAGTCTGAGCATAAACCTCCGTTCAAATCACTGGCTGAGCACGAAACTACACACGCACCCAACAATTCCAGACAGCTGCAAGAAAAAGCAGGCAGCATTCGCAGGAGGAGTCCCTACTTGCCAGTCACAACTGCCTCTGGTAAGAGTTTTGAGTTTTCATGCCCTTGACCCGGTGTATTTCCCAACATACATAGTTCCTGCCGCAGATAGTGACAATCCTACTGGCTTCAGGTGTCATGACACAGAACTTAGGTCTGGCACAGCAACGGGAAATTTAAGAAACAAAAGCCAGAATCGGGGTAAGTACCCAGCAGATAAACCCCACAATGTGAATGTAGACTCTGCACAAATCTTTGGCTGATTACTAACCTACACAGGGGTAGGGGAGATCCCTCCAGGGGCCAAGCTAAGAAAGCAACAAAGGGATACGCAACTCCAGCGGAGGCAAGATATCAGCTGCTGTACGTCACACGCCTGAGAGATTGCACAGCTTGTTTCCAGGCAAATTAACTGCCTCTTAGAACAACCACAACAATAGCAAAAGCAAAACGCGCCTTAGAAAAATAGGACCAATACCGGGGTTTGGACAATGTATAATGTATTGTCTATAGTGTGGAGTTTTCAACCCAAACCCACTTGATATGCATTGGTCACGGCCCGGGGAGGTTACAAAGAGTGCTGAACGTGACCGACATTTATTCTGGATGTGGGTTCGGTTACGGAAGCAGTTGCTTCTAATATTATCCGATGATTAGAACAGAAAGTGTCATTTCAGTTTAGATCCTCTGCTTATATATCTTCATATCAAGGAGCCCATGTCACTGAGGAGGCAGGGCAAAAATGGGCTAAAAATACCGCATCCAAAGGAGTTCTCACATATAATGCTATTCACAAAGCAGTGGACTATTAGAAAACTAGAATGGACAGTTAAAACACCTGCTTACTGAATTGGTGGTGAGGGAAGTTAAAGGGATGGCTTGAATTTCTATCTGTATGTGTGGCATCAAGGTGGATCACCATCAGATCAACTGTAAGATACATTGGGAAATACGGAGAAAAGAGGAAAGGATATAGTAATTTACATAAGTATCTTGTCTACTTCTCAAAAAACTCTTTTTGCTTAATATTGTAGATTATGATGTAGGTTGCATCTACAATTTCTATTGTAAGACACAACAAAATGGCAATGCTTTTGAATCCAAGTACCTAAATTTTTAAGGACATGAAAGCTGCCAACTTTCCTTACTCATCTAAGATTAACATCTTAGCTTCCTTTATTCTTTTTTAATATCTATTTATTTACTTATTTGGAGGGAGAGACAAAGAGAGGGTGTGTGCGAGGCGGGGAGGGGCAGAGAGAGAGGGAGATAGAGAATTCCAAGCAGGTTCCAAACTGTCAGCGCAGAGCCCCACGTGGGGCTTGATCTCATGCATCGTGAGATCATGACCTGAGCCAAAATCAAGTGTCAGACGCTTAACCAACTGAGCCACGCAGGTTCCCCTTCGTCTCTTTCCTATCTAGAATATGAAGCAATTCTACATGCCCACATTTATCCAATTCTACCAGGAACGACTGGGAATGGATTAAAGGGGAAGCATAGGTTTGATGGTGCCCCCAGCTTTCTGGTTCAACCTTTTTGCCGAGATCAATAGTTCTACTATATTGAGGAAAATGTAGGTGAGGAATAATACTAAATGGGAAGAAGATGAAATGATTACCGAGGGAAAGAGAATTAGTAAGTGTAAAAGACAACATTGCTTTCGTGTCTAAGAGAGGTTCAGGACAAGAAAATAGTATTTAGTTGTATACTCCGATGCCTAACTCAAAACAAAAGCAGAGTTATTTGACTGGATAAAAATTAGTAGCAAGCTACATATATTTTTTAAAGAAATGCACTTTGGATACAAAAGGATAAGTAGGTTGAAAGTAAAAATAATGGAAAAAGATATATTATAAAAATAGTAAGAATAAAAAAGCTGAATGGTCTATATTAATATCAGAAAAAATAGACTTTAAGATAGGGAGCATTGCTAGAGAGTGATATTTTATAATGAGAAAATAGTCAATTCAGAAGAATGAAATAACATGTATATAATATTAATATAATAGTATATATACATGTCTGTCTTTATATGCCTTTTTAACAGAGCCAAAAATATATGAAACAACACTGTTAAAACTAAAGGAAGAAATGGAAAAAATCCTATTTGGAAATTTCAACACTTTTTTTCTCTGTAATAGATAAAAATAAACAATCAGTAATAATGGAGACTTGAACAACACGATCAAACACTTCAATTGGAAGGACATTTTTAGGGGTGCCTAGGTGACTCAGTCAGTTAAGCTTTCAACTCTTGATCTCGGCACAGGTCATTATCCCAGGGTCATGGGATCAACTGTCAGCACGGAGCCTACTTGGGATTCTCTCTCCCTCTCTCTCTGCCCCTTCCTTGCTCACACGGTTTCTCTCTCAAAATAAATCAATAAACATTAAAAAATGACATTTTTAGAACACCCTACCCAACAATGGACAAAATTTCAAGTGCACGTGAACGCTGACCAAAATAAATCATATGCTGAGACACAAAACCAATCTCAACTAAAGTAAAAGAATTGAAATCATAGCTTATGTTCTATAGTCACCAAGGAATGAAATTACAAATCAGTAACAAAAAGATATTGAGAAAATCTTAATATTTGGAAATTAAGCAACACATTTGTAAATAATTCACTGGCCAAAGAAAAAATAACAAGGGAAACTAGAAAGTATTTTAAGTTAGATAGCAACAAAAGTAAACATATCAAACATTGTTAGATGAAGCTAAAACAGTGTTTTAGAGAGTTCATTGATTCCCTTGGTATTTATATTAAATAAGGAGGTAAGACCTAACAACAATAATCTAAGTTTTCATCTGAAGAAGGTAGAAAAGGAGAGCATATTAAACCACAAGAAATTTATAATATCAAGAGTAACAGAGGGGAGGGACATCAAATCAGTTTCTAAGATGAAAATTTAAATAGGGGACTATTAGAGGAGCCTCAATGAAATGATTGTATTTCTTGAAAAATCAATACTAATTGAAGAAGAAACAGATGCCTGAATTGTCCTCTGTCAATGAAAGAAATTGACAATCTTCCCAAATTGAAATCTCCAGACTCAAATGGTTTCACTGGTGAATTCTGGGTGGCTCGGTCGATTAAGTGTCTGACTCTTGATCTCAGCTCAGGTCTTCACCTCACGTCTTGATCTCAGGGTTGGGAGTTGAAGACCCACACTGGGCTCCATGCTGGACGTGAAGCCTACTGAAAAAAAAAATTAGGAAGAAGGAATACTAAAGCTACAAGTGCTTTTGCATGCCATTGAGGCAAATTAACCCTTCTCAACTCATTTTATAAGGTGAGTGTACTCTCATACCAAAGACAGATAAAAAAATTACAAAAATAGAAGATAGAGAAAAATATCCCTCATGAATATGTACGCAAAAATCCCTAACAAAAAATGTTCAAATCAAATTATTAAATGTATAAGAAATAATAAGTTATGAAAAATGTTTAATCTTAATAATGCAAGGTTGTTTTAATTCTGAAAATCAACAAACGTATTTCACTATATTCTCATTTATATTCTCTTTTCTTTTATATTGGAATAAAGAGACAAAACATGATTTTTCTCAAGAGGCATCAAAAAAGCATGTGGTAGAATTCAACACAAGCAATAAAAGCTCTCAGCAAACTAGTAATAAAAAATAATTTCCTCAACCTGATGAAAGATAGGTATGATAAATCTACAAGTAACATCATGTTTAATGGTGAAAGACTGAATACTTTGTACGTAAGATCAAGAACGAGACTCAGCGTTCTTTTGACATTGTCCTGGAAGTCCTATAAGGAAAGAAAAAGGTAAAAGGAATGCAGATTGGAAATGAATAAAATTAACTTTGCAACAGGATTGTGTGGGCAGCAAATCTAAAGAAACACAAAAAAAGAAAAAAAAAGTGGTTTGGGGCAGGTAGCAAAGAACAGGTTGGGGTTAAAAATTCAGTCACATTTCGGGGTGCCAGGGTGGCTCAGTTAGTTGAGCCTCCAACTTTCGGCTCAGGTCATTATCTCATAGTTCATGGGTTCGAACCCTGCATTGGGGTCTGAGCTATCAGCACAGAGCCTGCTTCCGATTCTGTGTCCTCCTCTCTCTCTGCCCCTCCCCTGCTCGCTCTCTGTCTATCCCTCTCTCAAAAATAAATAAACGTTAAAAAATTTTAAGAAAATGTTTATGACCTTGGGGTAGGTAATAATTTCTTAAGTACAGTCCTAAAATATGAACCACGAAAGACATAAAAAAGATCCTTTGGATTTCATAGAAATTTAAACCTTTTTTTCTTTAAAATTAGAAAACTTCTCAGGCTAGAATAAATACTTACCAAACATATATCTGAAGAAGGAGTTTTATCCAGAATATATGTTTTTAAGTGCTCTCTACTAAAAAATAAGAAGCTACGAGCCATTTTAAAAATTAGCAAAGGACTTAAACAGGCATTTCACAAAAGAAGGTGTACAAAGGGCCAAAAACACATGATAAGTTGGTCAATTTTACTAGTTGCCAAGAAAATGAATATTAAAATTACTAGACACTCTCCAGAATAGCTAAAATTAAAAAATAAAACACCAATTTATAGTACCAGCTGTCAGCAGGGATTTGAAACAACAGTAACTCTCATAAATTACTTGTGGGAAAATGGTACAGCCATTTTGTTCTTTTTTTGTTTTTTTTGAGAGAGAGAGAGAGAGAGAGAGAGAGAGAGAGAGAGAGTGAGAGCATGAGCAGGGAAGGGGCAGAAAGAGAGAGGGAGAGAGAGAATCTTAAGCAGGCTCCCTGCAGGGCTCTATCTCACGACTGTGAGATCATGACCTGAGCTGAAATCAAGAGTCAGATGCTCAACCGACCGAGCCACCCAGGTGCCCCAGTACAGCCACTTTGGAAAACAGTTTTGCAGTTTGTTTTAAAGTGAAACATATAGTTATCATGTGATTCAGCAGTTACGATTCTAGGTTTTCACCCATGTCTGCACTACGTCTTGTATGCGAATATCCACCCCAGCATTATTTACTAGAATCAAACTGGAAACAATCCAAATGTCCATCAACCGGGGAATGAAGAAGAAAATGGGGTGTATTCATAAACTGGAATAAATACTCAGCAATAAAAAGTAATGAAATTCTATACAAAAACTATACGAAATTCTATAAAAGGCAAAATCAGAGTGAACAAAAGTAGATTGGTGTTTGTCTAAGAATGGGGTGGCAACCGGGATGGGGAGACAGGCAAGGAGGGGTGATAGTATGAGGCAGTGAGGGAGATTTCTGGGTGATGGAAGTGATCTACATCCTGAGTGTGGTTGTGGTTACATGACTGAACTCATTTGCCCAAACTCATTAAGCTATCCACTTAAATGATCAGGCCTCAATAAAGATGTTTAAATGAAGGAAGCTAGAAAACTCTAGAATGATGAAAATACTGACTATTTTAAAAACCTGTGTTTCAGCTGGTGACACTTCCAGAATTTTGTATAGATTCAAAATGTTATACTGTAGGAAAAAAAAGTTTTGCAAAGTAGGTGCTCTTTATCGTGATTCACCGTCATATGATGTGAAATGATGAGATAAATCCTCGCAGGAAAAGTGGTAATCAGCTCTTGCTGTACCTTTGAACACTTAGTGCTGGGACAAGGTGGCCTTGGGGCATTTCTCCTAGAGGTGCTTCGATCAGAAACGTTCTCATGCTGCTGTACTTCTTTGGGTGAGTTCTTCTGAGGAATGAACTCAGTCTTGTGAACTGGCTTATTGTTCTTGTCACTGGAAGCAGGGAGGGAGAGCACTCTGGGAGGAGTCCCCTGGACACAGAAGAACGTTCTCTCCTCTTGATGCGTCAGAGAGAAGAGGTTGACCCGAGGAAGTGATGGTGGAGAGGGAAAGAAGGTGGTTTCGTAGGGGGAAGACCAGTCACTGGATAAGTGGTGAGTGCATGTGCATGTGTAAAGCAGAGGATTCGAGAATTAATTCCGGGTTTTTGCTTTGGGAGGACAGCTGGAGTAGTGGGGTGATTTGCTGAGGAAGACTCCTGGAGGAGAAATCCATGTGGTGGGCACTTTGGGCAGATGGAGGAGTGAGGTGGTCCAGCGGGTGGTCCTCCATATGTCATTGGCGGTGAGGGTGAGGGGAAGGGGAGAAGAGCCCCAGCAGAAACACTTGAGATTCACCCATGCACATGCACATGACGTCACTGAAGTCGTTTGTATGGAGGAGATCCCTGGAGGAGCGTCCCAGCAGGAGAGGAGGTGAGGGGGGGGGTCGGTGGAAGCCACAACTGAGACTAAGAAGGAGAAAGCGGGAGAGAATGCGGGAGGAAAGTGGGGAGGTCGTAACTGTGGTCCAGCCAAAGGAGCGGCGTGGAGCTCAGGACCCCTGGTTAGCTTTCATTGACTTGGGATCGGTTGCTTCACGTCTCTGGACCTCAGTTTCCTCATCATGATGGTTTTGGGTTAGGCCACCTCTTAGATCCCTTCTATTTTTGAAGTTCTGTTCCCTGTTGGCAAAGCAGCTTACACTCACTTGGGGTTGTCTGTCTTTGTACGAAACAGGCCAGCGTGCACGTGCAGGCACAAACACCTCAGAGAACGAACAGCACTTCTGTCAACGCGGTCTGTCTCAAGAGAGTGGCATAAAAAGATGAAACCAATCGGTTAGTTGAACGCAGTGGCGGAAACATTCTGTTGCCCCAGCAAACCGCACGGAGTGTTGACGAAGCGGGAATGCAAGCGGCTTCCTCCGCAGACACCGAGGGGTTGGAGGGGGGGAGACGCCCTGCGGCCCTGGCAGCCTGCCCAGCGGACACCAAGTGAGCCTGGACCGTGGGAAGTGTCACTGGACGGTTACACGGGGTTAGCACCCCCTCCTACCATGGGGGATGCGTTCCAAGACCCCCGACTGGATGCCCCAAACCTCAGATAGTACTGAACCTTATGTATACTTTTTCCTACACATCGCACCTGTGATAAGGTTGAATTTATACATTAGGCACAGCGAGGGATGACCGACAGCGACTAATAATAGCATAGAAGAAGTATAACGATAAACTGTAATGAAAGTTACGTGAAGGTGGTCTCTCTGTCTCTTATTGTACTGTACTCACCCTTGCTTCTTGTGATGCCGTGAGATGAGAGAATGCCTACGTGCTGGGATGAAGGAGGGGAATGACGTGGGTGTATGACATAACTCTAGGCGGCTATTGACCTTCTGACTATACATTAGAAGGAGGACCATCTGCTCCCAGATGGAGATTGACCAGGGGTAACTGAAACTGTAGAAACCGAAACCATGATAAAGGGGACTACTGTGCACAGGAAGCCAAGAGGCCTCCTGGGCCCATGTACCTGTTGTCCTCTGGGAAGCTTTTATATTTTAAATATAAAATAGAGCTACATTTATGGCTGAATACTATTCCATTGCACATGTATGCTATCGCGTGTGTAATCTAAAAGAGTCAAACTCATAAAAAACAGAGTAAAATGGTGGTTGCCAGGGGATGGGCGTGGGAGGGTAAGACTGATGATGTTTAAGGGTACAAACCTGGGGGCGCCTGGGTGGCTGACTCAGTTGAGCGTCGGCCTCTTGATTTCAGCTCAGGTCATGAACCTGGGGTCCCAGGGTCAAGCTCCACATCTGGCTCTGTGCTGAGAGTGGAGCCTGCTTAAGACTCTCTGTCTCTGTCTCTGTCTCTGTCTCTCTCTCTTTCCCTCCCTCTGACCCTCTCTTCTGCTCACATACTCTCTCTCTCCAAATAAAAGAGTACAAACTTGTAATGAGCAATAAATAAGCCAGAGCTCTAACGCACAGCATGATGAATATGGACAATATTGTGCTATAATTATGTCACGTGATAAATATCACTACAATGGCAAATACCTTACAACATGTAAATGTATCAAAGTAACATGTTGCACACCTTAAATTTACACAATATCAAATACATTCAATAAAAATTTTCTGATACCAGAAAAAAGCTACGTTGTTACCTTCAGCTTTTAGCTCACTGATTAATGGGTTCAAGCCCACACCTACCTGGCATGCTGCTGGAATTTGTTTGTCGTAAATTTGCATTTGCTTTCAGTAAAACACCCAGCGGAAATGGATGAGAAATTTAAAGGGGATTTTCTATTTTCTTAGGATAGCTTACCCTCCTTCACATTGCCTCACTTCTGTTAACATGTTTCCATTATTAATGAATGATTTTCCAGAGTTATTACCACATATTCTTATCAACTGATAAAATCATCATCATCATAATACTATAATAATCATGTTTTTTTCTAAGGTCACATGATGATTGTAGACCTGCATAGTGATTATGCTGTCTCAAAGAGAATATGTAATCTCAACAGACTGTCAGAGTCCATGAACTACGTGTTTTGGGCACACCATGCCGTCTTTAATAATTTCCTTGAAATGGTGTGAATTTGAAGATTCCTGACCCTTCTTCCTGCTGTGGCCTCATTCACCAGGCCAGTCTGGTTTGTCTTCTGAGCCTCCAAGTCTCCTTTGCTAAGTTAATAAATAAATAAGTAAATAAATAAATAATAATTAAAATAATAATAAAAACTCCCCCAAGGACTCAGTCTAAATACCAGGTGAAACATGAAGAAGCTTTGAGTTCTTTAAATAACTAGAAAATGTGGAGGTAAAAGTCTTTGTGTTATGTCTAACTGCAGAGTATTATGAAAAGCAAATAGAAACCCAGCATTATGTGGATAAGAAGGCCTGGTCTACTGAGTTTTAACCTTACTCTGCTATTTTTCTGTGGTCATATTGAACATGTTATGTAATATATTTTTTCTTCAGATCCCTCTGGTAAAATAAAAGGCAGTAGTAATGCTCTATTTTTTTTGTTGTTGTTGTTGCAATATGAACATAAATAACATTATTTATGACTGTCAAGAAAGGTGAAAGTATGAAGTCTATAAACATCTAAAAGAAGTAACAGGACATCATACTGGGTCACTCCAGGATCTATACTTAATTTTACTAGACAGTTTTAATATAACATAGTGAGCGTGCGGAAAGTCAAAGATCATCCAAAATGCAAAATTAGATTGTCCGTCTGTTATGGACTGAGTTGTATCTTCCCCAAATTTATATGTTGAAACCCTAACCCCAATGTGACTGCACTTACAAGTGAGGTCTTTAATGAGTTAAAGTTAAATGAGGTCATAAGGGTGGATTCTTATTCTGATAGGACTGGTGTCCTTGGCAGAAGAGGAAGAGACTCCAGAAAGCTCTCTGTGTCTGTGGGCACACCAAGGAAAGGCCATGTGAGGACACAGTGGGTCGTATCTGTAAGCCAGGAAGAGAGGCTTCACCAAACACCAACCCTGCTTGGGTTTCTAGCCTTGAACTGTGAGAAAACAAATAAAGTAAATTTATGTTGTTTAAGCCGCCCAGTCTGTGATATTTTGTTATGGTAGCCCTAGCAAACTAACACATCATCTAAATTGTTCCTAAATATAGCTTTTCCCCAATGTGTATAGGGAAACATAGAAAAGTTTCTCTTTAGGCTTCTCACAGAAACTTAGAATTCTGGTTTAATTCCAGAGTTCTCTTTTCTTTGATATGCAAAAGGCAACTGAGAACATTTTACATGTTACGATGGTAAAAGTGCTTTTGATGGACCAAAACATTGATGTCCTCAGATTAACCTTTCTGAGGCTGGCCTAGGGTCATTCCAATCCTTTCTTTTTTACATCTTGGATCACTGAGCTATTGCATATACCCTGAAGAGGCTTAATGAAGTTGAGATTTCTATGTGGAAGCTATTTTATTTCTTTTATCACTAATTTTCCATGGAGATTTTCTTAAGAAAGCATATTCAGGGGTGCCTGCGTGGCTCACTTGGTTAAGCATCGGATACTTGATTTTGGCTCAGGTCATGATCTCATGGTTTCTGAGATTGAGCCTCATGCTTGGGATTCATTCTCTCTCTCTCTCTCTTTCTCTCTCTCTCTCTCTCTCTCTCAAAATAAATAAACTTAAAAAAAAGAAAGCATATACATTCAAATTGTTCTTCACAAGCCATGTTAGGTTGGCCTGGTGTTTTGTGACATAAAAGGTCCATATTGTACTTTTTGGAAGGAAGTCACTATGTGTGGTTTGAAAGGAAGCCCACATTGGGAGTTATGTTCCTTGAGGGCACAGTGTTTACATAAATTATTTGGAATTCTACTGCATGAGAGATTTATCTATTCTCTTTTATTTATTTATTGAGTCATTTATTTATATCAGCATTGACTCTGGCTATTTCTTTTATTCTTGGGTTCTAACCCAGAGCTGCTTTATTTTTCTGCTCAAATTGTTTCCGCTTTGGACATTGGAAGCTCTTTCATTTGGCTCTGGTGTCTTCCTCTGACATAGCGGCATCATGATAGGCTTTTTAAAAATGCTTCTTTACTTTTTGGCCTTCCAGATGTCCCAGGGTCACCTTGCATATTTCCTGCCTCAGTCATGGAGTCAGCTCTTTGCCCAAGAAAGCTTGGTTTCTTTTCCTGGAGGTCTAGGTGTGCTCATTGCCACTGGAGTGTTGTTGCCTCTAGGCCTCTCGGCTGGCAGCAAGGGAATATATGTGTGCTGCTAACTTATGCATGTATACACATATCTATAAAAATTTCTGTATGTAGCCATCTGTGCCTGTATTAAACCAAGCACGAGTTCATTCTGACGTCTCCAACTCTATCCAGGGCCACATAGACCTTTATAGTCTCCTCCCTTTCTTGCTTCTAACCTTCTACTCTGACATTGAAGAACATGGCTCCCACCCTTGGCCGCACATTCACTTACTTGTTCAATTCCAGTGTATTGGCTTAGTGATTTCTGAATTTTTAATTTGTACTTCTATGGGAGATGATGTTATCAACTACAGTAGGGTGCTTTTGTACAGTTTATTTTGGCTTCCATCTTACAGACTTCACTAATTTCCAAAGTTAGGTAGGGCACCTTTGTCTCCTACCCCCCCCCTCCCTGTGAGTTCATTCTGTACATTTGTAATACAGCCAGACCCTTTTGTCACAGTCTGCCTTCTACCTTGTGATCCCTCTACCTACTGACTGATTTGTTAAGAAAAATTTGTATACTTTGGAGTTCATTCTTTCTGCTGTTAAGTTGTATGGGTTTTGCCAAATGCACAGTGCCTTATATCCATCACTAGAGATAGCTTCATCACCTGAAAACAGTGTTTAATTTGTTCTAGACTCCCTTACTCCATTCCCCCAAACTGCTGAAACCACTGATCTGTTTCCCATCTCTATGGCTTTTCCTTTTACAGAGCATCATATAAATGGAATGTATAGTACGTAGCCTTTACAGACTGACTTCTGTGACTTTGCAGTGTGCGTTTAAGGCTCAGCCATATCTTTACACGGCTTAATAGTTTATTTACGAAAATTGCTTAGTAGCATTTTATCTTACAGGTACACCAGCTTGTTTATCCCCTCACCTAATTGAAGGATGTCTTGATTGCATTCTCTTCTTGCTGATTATAAATACAGCCTTTATCAGGGGTGCCTGGGTGGCTCAGCTGGTTAAGCGTCCGACTTCAGCTCAGGTCACGATCTCACGGCCGGGGAGTTCAAGCCCTGGGCTGACAGCTCGGAGCCTGGAGTCTGCTTAGGATTCTGTGTCTCCCTCTCTCTCTGCTTGTTCCCCCTCCTCCCCCCCCCAAAAGAGTAAATAAACATTAAAAAATAATAATAATAAAATAAAACTGTTATCATTCACGTGCCTGCGTTGTGTAGACAGGATTGCTAGATAAGGCACTGTTCGGCGTTGTCGGAAATTGCCCAACTGCCTTCCAGAGTAGCTATACTATTTTGCATCCCCATCAGCAGGTGCACGAGAATTCCTGCTGCTCTATCTCTCTTCCCAGCATTTAATGCTGTCAATGCTTCAGATTTTGGCCATTGTGATAGGTGGGTAGGGGTATCACATTGCTGTTTAAGTCCCATTTCCTTTCCTTGGGTGTCTTTTTGTCTGTCATCTGTGTATCTTCCTCGGTGAGGTGTCTGCTCAGATCTTTGCCCATTTTTTTTCATTGAATTATTTGTTTTCTTATGGTTAGGTTCTAAAAACTGGCTTTAAAAAGAGATTATTAAAAGGCACATTAGCGCAAGGAAAGTTTAGGAACTTTATAGCAATTTGATAGTGTCCATTGACTCTAACAACCATAAATTTGTGTTTGTGCCTTGGGGGTCTTTATTATTTTTAAATGTTATGTTCCAGTCACTTATTTCTATTATATTTTACAAAGTTGTCAGCCCATGCTAGATTCGAAATTAGAAAATTTTTTTACATTTATTTATTTTTGAGAGACAGAGCGTGAGTGGGGGAGGGGCAGAGAGAGAGGGAGACCCAGAATCTGAAGCAGGCTCCAGACTCTGAGCTGACAGCGTATAGCCCGACACGGGGCTTGAACCCACGAACTGTGAGGTCATGAGCCAAACTGTGAGGTCATGAGGAACTAAGCCAAAGTCGGATGCCTAACCAGCCGAACCACCCAGGTGTACCATAGGCTCGAAATTTAAAATGCAAACCAGGGGCGCCTGGGTGGCTCAGTCGGTTAAGCGGCCAACTTCGGCTCAGGTCATGATCTCGCGGTCCCGTGAGTTCGAGCCCCCTCCCCCCCCCCCCCCCCCCCCCGCCTCGGGCTCTGTGCTGACAGCTCAGAGCCTGGAGCCTGTTTCAGATTCTGTGTCTCCCTCTCTCTCTGACCCTCCCCCGTTCATGCTCTGTCTCTCTCGGTCTCAAAAATAAATAAACGTTAAAAAAAGAAATAAAATGCAAAACAAACAATGGCCAAAAGACCCCCAGTCCTTCACCATGGTTGGCTTGAAAAGCAGCGGTAACTTTTTTGAAGTAACACATCATATTCTTCAGGATGGATAGATGCCTTCATAACAAGCCCCCACATGTACTGGGGAATAGCACTATAGAAATCTATTTCTTGGCCTCATAAGTGTCTGCCTGATCTGACGATTCAATGGCAGGCTCTACACCTTGCAGGGCAGGGATCCGATCTCCCTTCCACCTGTGGCTTGGCTGGTTCCTGGGCCTCTTCTGTTGGATGCTATGCCTCCAACCTTTCATCAGGGGGAGAGGTAGAGTGAATAATTGCTCAGGGGAATCTAATGTGCCAGGACGGGGAGGAGGGAATATCACTTCTGCTTCGCAGTCGATCGGACACCGCTGTCACATGCTGCCACCAAGGCGGAGGAACGTCATCCATCTGGAAGCTCGGGAGGAATGGAAAGCAGGCAGAAGAGTTTCCAGGCAGTCTTGGCCATACAAACGAAATGATAGCAACTCTATGCTTTATTATTTCATTATCATCAAAAGGTGTTAAGAAACACTTCCATCTTTGTAGCTGTGCCATCAGAGCACACGGTCACCAAGCTCACTACGGGGCAGGAGAGTAGGAAAAAGAGAGAACAGAGAAAAATGAACAGCTATTTGCTAAAGAGATGAGGTAAAGAACATGCAGGGTAAATTACATCAAGAAGGTATGGAAAAGCATTGTTCAGCCCCTACCTGGGTTTTTTTTTTTTTTCCTTTATGTAAAATTCTGCAATAAGTCTTTCTTTTGTTTTGTTTCTTGCTTCCCTCAGACCGTTTTCTGTCACGAAGTCTCTGTTGTGAATATTTACCCCTCCAAAAAACCTTCCAGCAAATCCTGAGAAGCTGCAGATTTCCACATCTATTCTAGTAGTAGTCGACTCAGCCCCCAAGTGAAAACTACAACTTTATTCTTATCACACTCCAGCTGCGTGCCTCAATTTCTGTCAATCATTTACAATTTTGTGGTTGTATTTATACATTTACTTATTTTTATTTTATTTTATTTTTTTGCGGTTGTATTTAAAGACAGTTTTCTATGGTTTGCTAGCTCCCTTGACTTAGACAATCGGATTTCCTAGTAAATATCTTAAAAGCTTCAGGGATCCTTTTTTTTTTTAAATACTTATTTATTTTTTAAGAGAGAGAGAGAGAGGGCCAGCAGGGGAGGGACAGAGAGGGGGAGACACGGAATCCAAAGAAGACTCCAGGCTCTGAGCTGTCAGCACAGAACCCAACGCGGGGCTCGAACCCACAAACCGTGAGATCATGACCTGAGCTGAAGTCAGACATTTAACAGACTAGCCACCCAGGTGCCCCAGAGATTCAGGGATTCTTATAATAAAATTCAATGGCTAGGTTTTGCATGTATAGACAGTTTTTGGACAAAAATTTAGTATGTTTATCCTTAAATTTGACCCATAGTACAAGTAAATCCCTTTATTTTCAACTTCCACCTTTTCCAATCTCTAATTTGTGGCATTTTCCACCTAATGTGCAATAAAATATTTGCTGAAGCCTGTGCATAAACTCTTAATAATGAGGGTAAATGTGGGATGTATGATTCAATGTTTTCTTTAGAGATTCCAAGACATTATTTATTCCAATGCCACATCTCAAATACTGTAATGTGATTATTCATATTATGTTCCTTGCTTCTTCTAGAATTTTATCCTTGTTCTTTGTGCATAATATCATGTCACATTTTGGGGGGATGATCTGAGTTTCCATATTTACTTGTTGTTTGTTGAGTTCTGATGTAAATCTAGTTGAGGATGGGACTTAGCAAAGAACCTGGAAGAAGCCAGAAGTATCAGAAGTGATCCAAAGAAGGGTTATGGGTCCAGCAGTATGTGCAAACAAAAGCAAACAAGAAGTTGAGTGCTGAATGGACATAAGACAATCCCTCAAGGACAGCAAGTAAAAAAAAAAAGTTAGGAAGAACAGAATGTATACATCTCAATGTAATAGTATGAAAAAGAAATGTTTCCTATAAATAAAATATGAAGCAAACCATAGACATGCATGTGGGTTGGTGTCCCCCAGGCATTTGAGAGTTTTAGTAGGTTGATTTGAATTTCCACTCCATGTGTTGTGATTTTTTTAATGTTTATTTATTTTTGAGAGAGAGAGAGAGAGAGAGAGAGAGACGGTGCACTTAGCGGGGGAGGGGCAGAGAGAGAGGGAGACACAGAATCTGAAGCAGGCTTCAGACTCTAAGCTGTCAGCACAGAGCCTGAGGTGGGACTTGAACTCATGGACTGAGATCATAACCTGGGCCAAAGTCGGAAGCTTAACTGACTGAGCCACCTAGGCACCCCTTTGCCCTGTGATTCTTAAAGTTGCTCTCAAGATTTCTGTGTATGCATTGGGCTTGTGTTTCATGGTATACTCTGGTGACTTAGCTTCCATAGTTGGGGTGTTGGTTCTACAACCTACTTTAATTGTTATTGTTGTTTTAGTTTATTTATTTTGACAGAGAGACACAGAGAGAGAGAGAGCGAGTGGAGGAGAGGGGCAGAGGGAGGGACAGAGAATTCCGTGCCATCTCCTCATTGTCAACATGGAACTCGACTAGGGGCTCAATTCCACAAACCGCGAGATCATGACCTGAGCCAAAGTCAAGAATGGGACCTTTAACTGACTGAACCACCCAGGTGCCCCTCTACAACCCACTTTTAATCTCCCTCCTAGTTTCTATTAAGAAAAACTCCAGTAATATAAATAGTGTGTAAGTCTAATAGGTTTTAAATGTTTAGCTACAGTTCTGGCGGGTTTGGAGTCCATTGCATTTCTTTCTTTCAAAAGTTCTTAGCCTTCCAGCAATGGCTGCTCTTTTCACCTTCCTCTACGGAGTCCCCAGTTTCAGATCTCCTACTCGCTCCTGCATGTTCCCGAGCAATAAAACTCTCCTTCTTTTATCTGTGTTTATAAGGCAACTTCTCTTGTATGCTGGCATAACTTGCATAACTGGTATAACTTGTGTGCTTGTTTAACTGCAGATGGCTCCAGTATTCAGATTCTGAGGTTACTGACTTGCTCCTTGTAATGGTTTGTTTGATTGAACACGTGTCTCTTATTCACTCAGTCATTTCTGTAGCCAACCTTCAATCATATGTGCATTTAGTCCCATACAACCTGCTAAGCATATGGTAAATACTAAAGATATAAACCCTTTAAAACCCTTTTGTCAAGGAGCATGAAAAGATGCTCTATTAATCTTGATGATTTTTCCTAGGTATCTTTCCCTTATGCTTGGGGAAATCTATCATTCATAGCTATTGAAATATTTCCCCAACTTTCACTTTCCTTTTTGGAAGAGTTTTTATAATATTGGCTCCTTTGGGAAACCTCTTTCTACTTGGATTGGAAGAAAGGGATACTCTTTGATAGCCCCTTTAAACGTCCAGTTCTTTACATATCTTTGAATTACCATCCATCTCTTATAATTTGGATTTACCAATTGACTTAAATTACTTGGCAGTTAATTCAAGTACACAAAGGTATTAAAAATACTTTAAAATACTTTACAATATTTTAAAATGTTCTATCAGTATTTATGCTATAGTAGCCCTATAATACAGCACTATAATATAATAGCACTATATAGTTTATATACTATAAACTATAGTTAATAATACAGTGTTGTCTATTTGAAAGTTGCTAAAAGAGTAGGTCTTGAAAGTTCTCATTACAAGAAAAAAATCTGTAACTATGTGCAGTGATGGATATTAACTAGACTTACCATGGCGATCAATTCATAATATATACAAATATTGAATCATGTACACTTGAAACTAATAAAGTGTTATATGTCAATCTCAATTAAGAATGAATAATAAAAAATAAAGTTAATTTCTATTAAAAAGTTCCTTTGATCCTAGACTCCTTTGCAGCTGAAATTCAGGTGTAACTCATATTCTGATGGTGAGACGCATAACTGAATTACATGGAATAAAGCAAAGCCTGGCCCCCTATTCTGTTGGTATTGATCATAACGGTAGCAGCAGTAGCATGGTCTTGAGTTGGTAGCTCTATCATGAGCTTCCTGATCACAATAGAAGTGAGGGGGTTCTGGAACCAGGGTTTGTAGCTGTAGCTTGTTAACTTAGCAAGGAATCTCCTGGTTGTACAATTTTCTGACATCAGGGTGTGTGTGTTCAGTGATGTGGCCCCAGAGGCTACCTCTTCAGCCCTCCCTGTGATTCTGTAAGCCACTTGTATCAGTCAGCTATCGCCACAATAATGCTGTGTAGCAAATATCCCCCAACACGGTGGCTTAAAACAATAACCATTTATTTTTGCCCCTGAATCTATGGTCAGCTGACCAGGTCTACTGGTCTAGGTTGAGCTTGGCTGATCTCACTGAGAAAAATCACCACCAAACAATAAAAACCTCCAAGTATATATGAAGTGTTTACTATATGTAGGTAGTGTTTAAGCTGTGTGTGTTGAGGTACTAAATGAAACAAATACAAATCTCTGCCTTCATGTAACTTATATTCTGGCGAGTATATTGTATTTTGCTTTGATAATGATGATGTGATTCCAACATTTCCAATATTTTGAATAGTTGAATTATTTTATACAGTAAACATTGCCCTTCATTTAGGTTACCATATTCAGTCCATGAAAATAATTCTACAGTGGATTTAATCTATAAATCCATTGCTTGGAATTTAAGATTAATGAGTTTAAAGCCAGCTTAGAATCCATCCACGTAAGATCCTTGGGACAATAGATCATTTACCTTTATATTAAGGTATTAACAAGAGGATGTGGGTGGGTTTGCAGAGATTCATCTTCTTAAGTGGGATGATGTTTCTTACTGCCAATATCGTCTTCATCTACATGAAGCATTTTCTGTTTGGTATTATCCCTGGTGTGGAACCATAAAAGTTTAGAGCTGAGCACTTCTTCACTTTCTACCCGAGGAACCTGAAGTCCCCAAGTGCACAGTGTCCTCCCCTGGTTCACTTAGCCAGTTTGCACAGAGATTGGAGGCTAGAATGAGCCCTTCTGACTCTACGTAAGAGCTCCATGAGCTCTGGGACTTTTTCTCTCACATTCAATCTGAAGTGCTTGAAACAGCATTTGGCACATGATAAACACTTAATAAATACTTTGTTGAATGGGTGAGTGAATTTTTTTTTCTCTGGGTTCTCCATGAATAAATTATCCTTAATTGGCTGAGGTGAACTGAGAACACTTTTTATCTGCTGGTGTCTGATTTAGGCTTCCAAGTAAATAAGCCTAGGTATCTTCAAGGCAAAGGAAAATCTTTCTAAAAGACTTACAGAAACACATAATTGAAAAAACTCTATTTCTGCCTATAAATACAAAAGTCTATGCTATCTGTGATTTGTCCAATGATAGTGACAGGATTGTAGGAATACCGAATGTATGACTTTTTCCTGAAACATTTTTAGATTTCTCCAGCTTTTAAATATTCAAACCTAAACCCAAAATGACGTTTGTATTTGTCATATTTAAACATTGGGAATTTTTTTTTGCCTTGTTGAATTCACCTCTGCATTATACTTCCAAGCTTTTCTAGGAAGTAATTTGTGACTGCTTGCACATTTCTAACTTGAATTGACTTGCGTATCTGAATAGAATCTCTATTCTTTTACAAAACACCAGGTAGGGGACTCTATCTGTTACATTTGCAAATACGTTGTGGAATGAAAAAGGGGAAAAAACCATTTCCACTGTATGCACCTCTTCTTTGGTGGAATATCTTCTTAAAAACTACCTGAAGTAAATTCTTGCACACTCTCCACGCCATGTAAAGAACAATGGGGAGCCCCTGAAGGTTATGGAGTCAGAAAATGAAACAAAGCGAGATGACAGCATTCTGGGAAGTTTTCTTCATTTTGATTTCTGTAAGGGTAATTCTGATGCTGTATGTGCAATAAGTCATAAAAAAGGAGAGACTGTCTGCTCACCATTGATTACCTAACATTTTGTACAGGGCTTGGTATTCAAAAGTGAGTGAGTCAATATTTGTTGAATGAATTAAGGGGTAAGCTAGCAAAATATAGACATTACAAATCCTGCCCAAACTTACATAAGAATAAGCCAATTTGGTTTATTTATTATATCTTTTTAAAGAGTTTCCAACTGTGTGTGTCTCTGGGGACCAAGCAGGGTTCCTGGCACCCAAGACACTTACTTTGTCTTGCAGAGATCCCTGATATAGTCACAGGTAGAATGTGGAGAATTTATTTTCTTTCAGAATTTCAGTAAGTTGTAGTTCTGAAAATAGCATGTTTTTCAGAAATCCCAAGACTATATGGAAACTATTACTCTTTTAGATTAGGTAAGTCAAGCTTCATTGTTTCTGCAAGAGCGCAGAAAAGAAAAATTTTCAGTGATGAGACTATTGCCCTAGTTATAAGAAATGCGAATAGAAGGGTCATTTTTCTGCTGACATTTTAGTAATGCAGCTGTTGGTCTGACAGTGGTATTTGTCATGGGCTTGATGCTTTGGAAAGCTGGCCGGGTGCATTATGGTCAGACAGAGGCTGCTGACTGCTGCTTAATATTAGCGGAGAAGTTTTCCCTTTACATCTCTAGACAGTCAACAGAAAGCCATTAGAGGCTTCAGATATATTAATTTATTTTAGAACCCCTTAGAACTACCAGCAGTGTTTTCAGCCTTGTTGGCATAAACATTATCATTTTTCTTAAAGTATTTAAGTCAAGTAAGGACTGAGCTGGTTGCCTGCTTGGTCTTGGTGGAGTGTGGCAGGGGCAGTATCGTTTTCTTTCTCTCTGTAGTTTGTTAGGGACACTGCTACCAGAAAACCATCGCAAGTCAGAGCTCACTTCTCTGATGGCTTCTCTGAGACAGGATCGGTTTTAGTTTTGGCTGTAGGATCTGTGTGTGTGTGTGTGTGTGTGTGTGCACGTGTGTTTCCTAGAGTGAGAAGAAGAAGAAGCAGACAAGTAGAGTGGAAGAGTTAGATTATTCCCAACAGTGTAACAGAAGACGGCATGACCAAGGGTGATATTCTGGAGGTGGCTTCTCCATTGTCTCTGAGATCTCAATTATGACAGCTTTTAAGATGTTTATCAAGGCCAAGACCTGCATTCTAAGAGTAGCAGATGCTGCCATACCCACACATGCCACCTTGCTTGTACACTTCAGTGCACTGTCTGACTTATTGCCCACCTCCGTATTTCTCAGCAGAGGGCTTTCTTTGGCCACCAAAGCCTTGGATGTCCCAGGCAACAAAGCATCAGAGAAATTACCTGGGGAGATTAATACCATTTGGGAAGGGTCTTCAATCAATGACAAGAGTTGGCAGATAGATACCGCAGGGAATCCATTTCTTGGATGAGGTGCGTGGCTCTCAGATACACTGGCTCCCAGAATCCCCTGGGGCGCTCTGTGGTAGCTGGTTTGACAATGCACCATTTGTTGCCTACCTTCACTGCCTGGTCTCCATTCTTACTCCCGCAGTGATGTTTTCTTCATCTCCCCAGTAAACTGGATGTGCTCAAATCCTTGTCTCGAGGTCCACCTCCGAGAGAACCCAAACTAAGACTAAATAACTTTTAGTGCAAATCTGTATCTGGGCTGAGGAGCTAGACAGTGGACACTCAGGAAAAATCCAGTTAGTCCCACAGACTTTTGTTTGATGCAGTCAATGTTTTCAGCCTGTAATACTCTCTGGGCAGTTGCAAGTAAAGCTATCAAAATGAAAGCAATCTTCCTCAATCCAATTTGATGATTTAATCTGTGTTCACTCTCTCCACATATTTTTTTTTTCAAAACTTAAGAAGATTCAATGACATGCTCTTGAGATGTTGACTCTTTTCTATGAATTAGAATTGTGCTG
The DNA here is from genome assembly GCF_022079265.1 of Lynx rufus. Classification (NCBI taxonomy): domain Eukaryota; kingdom Metazoa; phylum Chordata; class Mammalia; order Carnivora; family Felidae; genus Lynx; species Lynx rufus. The sequence continues at coordinate 4,703,260 of NW_025814844.1, read as the reverse complement.
GCAAAGAGTAAGAACATTCTAGGATCAGCTATAAAAGGTTTTGATCATTTTTTTAATCTATCCTCATTTGAAAAACTGACCGTTTCCATGGGTGTTTGGGTTGCTTTTGTCTGGATCTCAGGACCACACTTTATTTCAGGTGAAGATGCACAGTTAGCAGAATGCCTTCCATTTTCTTCCACATGTTTTCTTCATGATCCATGGAACAAAGATTTATTTGGCAAGTACTATGTGTGTGGTCTGTAATAGACCCCGATGATTCACTACATTTCTTGGAATTTTGATATGTTGCAATTCATTAAATGTATGTATCTAAGGAAGATATGACTCCAATGCTTTTTAAATTTTCTTAACAATTCAAACCCATCCTGGCATCAGGAAGCATATTTTCTCTGCTCTACGCACCCAGAACACCTTATCTGTACCTTTCTGATATCACTGGTGCTTTAGCTTGCAAAATTTTTTTGGCAAATATTTTCTGCATACAACCTCTACTAGATTATAAACTCCCACACTGTCTAAAGTATGTTTTATATAAAATAGAAGCCAAGTGTGTGTTTCTTGTATAATCCTTTCAGAGAATTTTACTCTTAAAACTTAAACTTGCTCATGATGAAACTTGTTTGCCACTTTCATACCCGCTCACAGTTTATGGAGATAATCTTGGATGTACTTTTTATCACAGAGGCACTTCATTATCCAGAAAAACAAAAGAAGATGACTAAATATATTTTTTCTTAGAAATTTCCCTTCTAGTGTATCAGAAAGGGGCTAAGGAAAATTTCTGTTTTGAACTGGGCGATGACTTCCAGGTTTCTTCCCTATGTTAAGATTCTATAAATTAGTTAGCAGGGGAAACACATGCTTACTGATAGTTGAACAAGACCACACTGAAACAGAAGGTTCTTCTTTTCCTATTAAGTGCCTATCCCATTTTGCTTATGCTATCTTAGTGGTCATAAAAAGCATTTCCATAGGATGGGTACATTTAGATAATTCCACTAAAAACTTAATGTCATTGCCTGTGTGGAATTTAACTATTCAAGTCCCAAGAAATATGGTAGAAACTCAGAGCTGACTGGATTACCTATTATATCTCAATTTATGAGTCCTTCTAACTGAATGTGCAAGATAACATGGATTTTTTTTATTCATCTGGCTTTTTAAAATGATTTGTGAGATTAAATTAAATACAGCCTAGTCTGGGCATAGATGAAGGCAGGGCTATTTCTGAAGTGAATGGTAGCAATATGAAGTGTTAATTCTTTTTACTATATATTTTTCTATGATGCCCTTGTGATACATTGATATCTTGATTACTGGAGGAAAGGGCAATTCTCATATGAATCGGAAAATTATTAGAGGTGAAGTTAAATATTAATCAGAACTGGTATTAAATGTCTAAGATCAAACCAAATCGCACAGTCTAGTGTAAGGGAAATACCAGACACAGAGGAAGAAAGAAAGATAAGCAGAAGTTCAAAAGTAAGGAATGTATATACTGAGCCTATGCTAGGTACTTTTACATATGTGATTTCACTTAATTCTCACAAAAATTTTGCAAGGGAAGCATTATTTCCAGGTCTGCTGATGAAGTTGCTGAAAGTCAGGAGGGTCTGAGTCCAAAACCTTAATTAGGAGAGAGAGAGAGAAAGAGAAAAAGAGAGAGAGGAAACAGAGAGAAGAAGAAGAAGAAGAAGAAGAAGAAGAAACTTTTCCAAAGGAGACATCTAGATGGCTAGCAGTCACATGACAACATGCTCCACATCACTCATCATCAGAGAAATACAAATCAAAATCACAGTGAGATACCACCTGACATCTATCAGAATGGCTAAAATCAGCAACTCAAAAAACAACAGATGTTGGTGAGGACGCAGAGAAAGAGGATCTCTTGTGCATTGCTGGTGGGAATGCAAACTGGTGCAGCCACTCTGGAAAACAGTATGGAGGTTCCTCAAAAAATTAAAAAAAGAACTACATCATGACCTTATGACTTTATGACCCAGCAATTGAACCACTAGTTATTTATCCAAAGGATACAAAAATGCTGATTCGAAGGGGATCATGCACCCCAGTGTTTATAGCAGCACTGTTAACAATAGCCAAAATATGGAAAGGGCCCAAATTTTCATTGACTGATGAATGGATAAAGAAGATGTGATATATACACACAGTGGAATATTACTTGGTGATGAAAAAGAACGAACTATTGCCATTTGTGACAACATGGATGGAACTAGAGTGTATTATATTAAGTGAAATAAGTTAGAGAAATACAGATGTCATATGATTTCACTCATATGTGGAGTTTAAGAAACAAAACAGATGAACATAGGGGAAGGGACAGACAAATAAAATAAGATAAAAACAGAGTGAGAGGCAAACCATGAGACTCTTAAATGTGGAGAACAAACTGAGGGTTACTGGAGGGGAGGTGGGGGGATGGGAAAAATGGGTGATGGGCATTCAGGAAAGCACTTGTTGGGATGAGCACTAGGTGTTGTACGTAAGTGGTGAATCACTAAATTCTACCCCTGAAACCAGTACCACACTATATGTTAACTGACTTGAATTTAAATAAAGGAGGAGGAGAAGGAGGGGGAGAAGAAAGAGGGGGAAGAGGAGGAGGAGGAGGAAGGAGGGAGGAAGGGAAGGAAGCCAGGAAGGAAAGAAGGAAGAGAGGAAGGGAGGAAGGAAGGAAAAAGATAATGTACAGAATAAAGATGATAGTGAATAAAGAGCCACAAGAGTTGGAAGGATAGAGAAGAGAGTAGGAATAATGCAAGGAGGTGCCCTGATGGGTTCTGTGTCAAGGTGGAGGTCTTCCTCTTTGACAAGAGAAAAAGGTGCAGATATATACAGGACACTCACTCTCTTTTCCTAAAACTACCTCAGTTGAGCCTAAACAGTAGAGTGTTTTTAAAAATCAGTTATTGTGGGAAAAATGATAAGGATTGTCTTGCAATAGTAAAAAGGATGCTCTGTGGAAGAAGCTTTACTTCAGTTGCTATGAATATTTAAACTTTTGGTAAATGTCTAGGGTGTTTTACTTGCCAGCCTTGACTTTCCTTGGCTGTAATACAATCAATCAAATTTTAAAATGATTATTAAAATAATTATCTCTTCTTTGAAAGAAGTTGATTGATTAGACCCAAAGTTTGGGTCCCAGTGGAGCAGATGGGGAAACTGGGAAATGCTGGGCGCCGTTACCCACGGTGGGAGGGGGTGGGAGGTGTTGGGCCAGGGCTGGGGATGCTCCGCCTCTCTTCCCTCTAATGGCTGCAAGAGGGCACCGGACTCTGCGGAGGCCTCAATGGTTAATGTGAAGTTTGTAAATGCACTTGCATTTATGAACAGGACATCGGGATACATTATTAATGCCTGACTGAGAAGGATAACAGGAGGCTTTTGTGGTTTATGCAGTAAACTGTGTTTTCACTTAAGAGTGGAATATAGTAAATACAAATTGATGATGCAGGCAATAGTAATCATAAAACCACAGCACAGGCAGGCTGACAAGAGAGGCCTGGTGCCGATTTGCAGCTAATTCAATGGTAGACGTTCGCCTTCCAAATGTTTCTATCCACGGTAGGTGGGTATTAGCAAATACTCTGTCATTTCTAAAAAGCTTTGTTCACGCAAAGATCTCTGAATTACCATGGTTAGAAAAGCCAATGTCCTCCTCAGATACAATTTGGCTTGGGAACTTATTTAATGGTTACTATTTCGAGAACACAACTGGTTTTCATTTTTAAGTAATGTAATTAAAAATATAATGAATTGAAACCATCATTTAAAAAAATATTTCCAATAACAGAAAGATACTGGTCCTTCTTGAAATAATGTTTTCTTACTCATCTTGTTGTTCTGAGAGAACTTGGCGTTTATGAAAGCTTTAGGGCTTTCGGCAACTAAAGAATATGCTTGTCAACAAAGAGGGAGCTTGGGCATCCTCAGCTCACAGATCCTTCATTTCGAAGACACCAGGCAGCACAAATAGAATTTTTCTGCTAAAGCCACAGCTGCAGGGGCCATTGCCCTGGGCAGAACTATTTCAGTGGCTTTGGGTAACATGGATTTCAGGCCAGGTAGTTTACCCGCTATGTGGTTACCTGGAGGAGGAATTTAATGGCAAACCATCAAGTTCGGGCCGATCAAAAGGGAGTGCAAGCCATTCTTAGGTTGGAAGCTACCCTCAGTGCGATGCGTTTCTGCAATCAAGCCATGCATATATATGTTGGGTTCCTTATAAATATGCATTTCAGAGTATTTCCTCAACAAACCCTAAAAGAACACTTAAGTTCATGCTACAGAAATCCCAGCAGCAGATTCCACATGGTTCTTCTTCAAAAACAACAGCCTATTCTTTCTGTATACTCTAACAGGCCAGTTATATGTCCATGAGTTGCGGCACTGTGAATGTTAGGTTTATAAACTATGTTATCCTTCATACTCAACATAGTCATTTGTGCCCTTAAGGGGAAAGAAGGAGGGAAGGAAGGAAGGAAGGAAGGAAGGAAGGAAGGAAGGAAGGGAGGAAGGGAGGAAGGAAGGGAGGAAGGAAGGGAGGAAGGAAGGAAGGAAGGAAGGGAGGAAGGAAGGGAGGGAGGAAGGAAGGAAGAGTTCAGAATATAAACAGCCAACTTACGAACAAAGAAATTACCCCATGTATATGAAAGGGAAAGAGATTGGTTAACTGTGTGTTTACCTCAAGCAAAATGTGTTACATTTAAAGTATAGTTCTACTCTCAGAGAAAACAAAGAGCTTCAGAGATTTTAGTCTCTTTTGATTATTGCTTATTTTTAAATTATACATTGCTTTTATTTCCTTCCAAACAGAAGATGGTCTAAATGCTCACAAAAAGAATTGGGTGATATCCATGGGGAGATTTCTCCATAAATAGTGCAAAATACTTTTTACAAACAACTGAAAGTTTCAACGACAGGACCAGTTGGCTTCATATTGGTCTTTCTGATTTGTCCCCAGTCTTTTCAATGTGTTCACCTTTCTGTCTCTCTGCCTCTGTCTCTCTCACCTTCTCCCTCTACCTCCCTCTCATTTAGGATGTTTTAACATGTACTCTGTAAATGTTGTGATGTCTTGTTCTTTTCACAGACTATAGAAAAGTGGAGGAAGGATTAATATTTCTGAATCTCCTTGTTCAGAACACAAGGAAGGAAGTTGGATTCAGTGGCTGCATTACTGATCTCTCAGGATAAGCGGCTGAACTATTTAGCAGTGAAAAATATATGCTTTAATGTTAGATTATGGTTTTGCATTCTTTAGCTTGTCATAAAATTTATTGCCTTGCAGAATTATTACATGATGGTTTCAGATTAGGCCCAGATGGAGATCCAGAATGTAAAGTTGCAGAGAGAAATGTATAACATATGGTCTGAAATTCTCATTGAAGTTAATGAAACCTCGAGGTCTCAGGAACTATTATGACCTAGATGTTAGTCAAACAAGGTAATCTAAAAGATATTTGTACTTTTTCATTACGTTTGTGCCATTAGCTGAAAAAGAATGAGATACTAGCAGGTTTGAGGGCAAAAAAGTCTGGTGACGTAAACTTTTGTCCTGTAAAGTGTTTATCTTATCCCCACCTGAGTGCCAGGGAGCCTGGGCATCATCTTCATTCTGGAAAGAAAGTTCTCTGCTCTTCACTGAGCTAGTTCCGCTTTTGATGGAGCTGGCACTCAGGGACCCTTGGATGATTCTGGGGTCCTGGATTCTTTTCCTTCTTGGAAATTTGTAGATGTGCTTTTTTAGACCAAGTTTGAACACATAGTCAGATGCTATGGACTGAATGCTTGTGTCCCCCCAAACTCTCTAAATCTCATGTTGGAGCCCTGACTCCCATCATGATGATATTTGAATATGGAGTCTTCCAGAGGTACTTAGGATTAGGTGAGGTCATGAGGGGGTGGCCTTGACAATGGGGTTAGTGGCCCTCTGAAAAGAGGCACACCAGAAAACTTGTGCTCTCTGCTCAAGTACACTAAATTAAGAGGCCATGCATGGACACAGCAAGAAGAGGGCCATCTGTAAGCCAGGAAAACAGATTTCACTAGAACCCCGCTATGCTGGCAGCTTCATCTTGAACTACCAGCCTCCAGAACTGTGAGAAAATAAATTTTTATTGCTCCAACCACCCAGCTCAAGGTATTTTGTTATGGCAACCTGAACAGACGAAGACATCAGGTATAATAAGAGAAGATGGAATTAAATAAAGGAGACTCTCTTCTTACCCTCTACAGTAGGTGGAGTAATGGCCACACAAAGACATCATGTCCTAATTCTGCAACCAGGAAATGTTGCCTAACAGGAAAATGTTTCGAGGTAAAGGTCTTGGTCTAAGGAGATTATCCTGGATCATCTGAGGGCCCAGATCCAATCACACATGTCCTTGTAAGTGAGAGATGGAGACTCCAGGCACACTGAAGAGGAAGAGGCAAGGTGACCATGGACACGAAGATGAGGGTGATGCAACCACAAGGCGAGGAAGGCTGGCAGCCCCCAGAAGCTGGACGGGGAGAGTAGTGCAACGTCCCCTCAAGGCTCTGGAAGGAGCACTGTTCTGGCCACACCTTGGTTTTGGACATTCTGGCCTCCAGAACTGTAAGAGGGTACATTTCTGTTGCTTTAAGCACATTGATTGTGGCGATTTGTTCAACCTGCCAGAGGAAACGAATACTCTCTAACTTCTTCCTCTTCTTCCATAGAGTGTTTGCTAACTGGATATGTAAGGCCAGGCCTGACCCTGAATTTGGGGCCTGTGGTCATCCCCGGGGCTAGGCAGCAGCTGCGAAGCAGGAGTCGAGGGAGTGTGAACTCAGGCCTTACGCCTGGCAGGCTGTCCTGAGAGACAGTCTGAAAGAAGGTTTCTGGCCTCTGGGTCTTTACTGACCAGAAAAGCCCTCTCCCGGGCCTGGGGGGCAAATTCAAGCAGAGCAGTGTGATGCTATTTGACCAGTTGGCCCTGCGGTATTTCTCAACGGCAGCATGGGGCACCGTTGCCAAATCTGACCTTCAGTGTTTGAAAGGAACATATGAATTTTCTTTCTAGCATTTCTACTCTGCTTTATTTTTATGACGAAGATCGCCTGGATGATGCTTCTGGAGGATGAGCCCTTTTATATGCCATCGGCAAGCCGAGAAAGAGCGGAAGCCCTTACCGCTCCCTCCATGGGCCTTTCTCTACTACTTGCTCTAAAGCTCGGCTAAGGGGAAAGCCATTTGGTGGCTGGAAGGGCCTGCTGTTCTGAAGGGACCAGGAGAAGGGGGTGCTCCGAGAACCCTTTCACTTGAAAAGACCGGCTTTCTCAAAAAGCAGGCCATAATTAGTTGGTTAAAAGTTTAAGTTTTCATCCGTGTTGGGGATTTGGCGGAGGCTCAGCCCAACAATGGATAACACATGCAGGAAGTCTCTTGCGACTTCGACCTTCTCCTCCAGACTTCTTTTCCCTTTTCAGTTCTGCATCTAATGTTTTGTGAGGTTCTTTGCCTGTCGTTCGCATTTGCCAGGAAAAAAGAGAGCTGGCCTCGTTCTCTTGTTAGGCGACTTGTTCTTGTGAATGGTATGGATGGCTGGGCCAGCTGCCCAGTTCCCTATTTTTCTGCTTTAAATAATCAAAACTTAGAGCATAAATACTAACAAATACCATCTGTGGCATCGTTCTAAAATCTTTCTAGTAATCTCAAAAGCTTTAAGTAATTACTCACAAAGAAAATAAAGCATAGAGAAGAGCTCTGCAAATCTCTGCCTTCCTGTTTATGATGAAAACCTTTGAACAAACAAATATTTTGCAGAGTAAATGCTTGAGAACTTATGCCAAGGAGGCCAAGAGATTGCATAAAAAATAACATACTGCACACAAGGGATTCAACTACATATTAGAGAGTCTAATTATTTGTTGAATTACTTCCTCCCCCCCACCCCCGACCTTTCCGGGGGTCACCCACAACCTGGTTAAAGAATCACTTACATTTTTAATTCACTCAACATCTGAAACATTCAGACCTCTGTTTTGCACTGAACTTAATGGAGGCAGGATTCTAACAGAGAGACAACCTCCCACGTAAGTGAACATCCGGTATCCAAAGATCAGAAGAGCGAGTGGTCCTTGGTCATTGCTCCCATCGAGGCAGGTTTAGTTTTGGCCAGATCTGAGATGTGCAGATGCAGTATGGAGCTGGCCTGGGGAAACTGCCCAGGATTAATTAAACAAGCCCCACTGGGGAGATTATAGATATCTTAGTGGTCATCTATATTTGGATCCAGTAATTCCAGAGTGAGTCATACAGTATACTGAGAAGACCAGTCCATTTGGGAAAATGTTTCTCAGCTCAGAGATGTCACCAATGCACACATTTTCCTCCATAGATATGCCTACCTTAATGTGATCATTGCACTAAATTTGTACTGTTTGTAGAAACCAGAGAAATATAAAAAGTACTTGTGAGAACAGTCTTACTGACTCAGTCACAAACATTCGCGGATACTTGTTGTATTCGGGGTCCCGTATAAGGTTAGTCTCATCAAATGTACGAGCTATTTGAAGGTTCACGGTACGTTTTAAGAATAGAAAAATAGCAGGTCTTTGCATCGTCCACCTTTAGAACATGTCACTTCAGAAGTTTAAAACCCCATGCAGGCAATCAATCACTTAAAGTAACATCATGGCTTGACTCAGTGCTGGAGAGGTCAAGAAATGCATATGAAGGCTTGAACATCACAGTTCACTTACCCTGGTGAATTATTCACTTAGTGTGTAAATGGCTCTGAATTTTGCAATCAGAGACTGCAGTTATTGGCTAAAGTCATGTGTATGTAGTTCAGATTGTGATGACTAACTACACCAGTGACGGTCATACAGCAGCACTCTTGATTCCATACATTGAAGCTTCCTGAGTTGTCAAGAGACATCTTTAATTTGTCAGAGAAAGTTGTGGGAGTTTAATGCATAAAAACTCCTTTCTCCTTATCTAGAAATTAGGGGGCATTTGAAAAGTTTCACGTTTATCCAGCATCCATATGACATTTATGCTAGGTGTACGTGAGGGTAGCATATACAATTTATTTGGAGAGTCGGACAAAATGGAAGAGAAATCTCAGTAAAATGTGGTAAATGAGCAAATGTAGTCACAGACGGGCAACGTGGACAGAGATCAAGGGCACTAAACTCAGTCTAAATTGATCAGGAGAAGTGATGTCTTATCCGAGTCTTGAAGTACCCAGAGGAACTCCACAAACACAGTTGAGGAGGACAATTCACAAATGGAGAACAGCACAAGCAAAGACACAGGGGTGTAAAAGTTTATAGGCATCACAGTTGGGAATTCTAGGAGCAAAATGGGACCTGGAATCTGACAAGAGAGCAAACTGGAGAATGGAAATCTATTCATAAGATTTCCACGCTGGGGATATTGGACCTTATCTCATGCACATTAGAAAGGTCTTTCAAGGTCTTTCAAGGTCTGTCCAGCAGTAACGTAGACAGCAGATTGCCATGTTCCAGCTAAGAAAGGTAAAGGATTGGACTAACGTTCAAGAAGAAGGGAAAAAGATGAATATAATTTCTTTTTTATTTTTATTTTTTTTAACGTTTATTTATTTTTGAGACAGAGAGAGACAGAGCATGAACGGGGGAGGGGCAGAGAGAGAGGGAGACACAGAATCGGAAGCAGGCTCCAGGCTCCAAGCCATCAGCCCAGAGCCCAACGCGGGGCTCGAACTCACGGACCATGAGATCATGACCTGAGTCGAAGTCGGACGTTTAACCGACTGAGCCACCCAGGCGCCCCAGTCATTTATTTTTTTAAGGGAAAATTTGTTTACATGCAAAAAGTTGTGCAGAGTTAATGTCTACAACTTGATGACTTTAGAGACAAGTATACCTCTGTGAAACCATCACCACAATCTATGCCGTAAACCTATCCATCACCTCCAAAAGTTTCCTCCTACCCTATTATTCGTGATTGTTTTTTGTGATAAGAACAGTTGACACAAGGTTTACCCTTTTAGCAAATTGTTAAGTATATAGTACAGTATTGCCAACTGTAGGCACTATGCTGCACAGTAGCTAAGACTTTCACCTTGTGTAACTGAAACTTTGCACCCTGTGGGTAACACCTTTCCATTTCGTCCTTTGCCCAGCCTCTGGCAATCACCAATTCACTCTCTGCTTCCATGACTTTGACTATTTTATTCATAATATACGTGATACCATATTGTATTTGTCCTTCTGTCTGATTTCTTTCACTTGCAATAAATATCCTCCAGGTTCATTCATGTTGTTGCAAGTAGTAGGATTTAGTTCTTTTTTTAAGGCTGAATAATATTCCATTTTTTCACTAGACCACATTTCCTTGATCCATTCAAAACTTAATGACATTTAAGTTGTGTCCATGTCTTGGCTATTGTGGATAATGTTGCAATAAATGTGGGAGTGCAGATATCTCCTCAAGATCCTGATTTCAGGATCTTACCCAGACATAGCGTTGCCAGATCATATGATAGCTCCATTTTCAGTCTTTGGAGCTGCACCAATTTACATTCCCAAAAACAGTGCCCAAGGGTTCCCTTTTCTCCTCATCCTTGCCAACATTTGCTACTTTTTGTTTCATTTGGTTTTTGAAAATGGCCATATGCTCACAGGTGTGAGGTGATATCTCATTGTGGATTTGCTTTGCATTTCCCTGATGATCAGTGATGTTGACCAGTTTTTCATACCCCTGTTAGCTTTTGCACATCTTTTTTGGAGACATGTTTGTTCAGTTCCTTTGCTCATTTTTAAATTAGGTGTTTTTTTTTTTTTTTGTTTTGTTTTGCTGTTGAGTTGTAGGAGTTCTTTATATACTTGAATATTAACTATCAGATATATGGTCTGAAAATATTTTCTTCAACGACATAAATTTTCTTTTCATTTTGTGGATGGTTTTCATTGTTGTAAAGAAGATTTTTAGTTTGATGTAATTCCATTTTTCTAGTTTTTTGCTTTTGTCATTTGTGCTTTGGTGTCATGTCCAAGAAATCATTAAGGCCGATGTCCAAAAGTTTTTCCCCCATGATTTCTTCCAAAGTTAAGGTCTTACATTTGAATTCATTTTGAGTTGAGTTTTATGTACTATGTGAAATAAGGGTCCAAGTTCCTTTCTCCTTTCCTTCCTTCCTTCCTTCCTTCCTCCCTCCCTCCCTCCCTCCCTCCCTCTTTCTTTCTTTCTTTCTTTTCTTTCTTTTCTTTCTTTCTTTCTTTCTTTCTTTCTTTCTTTCTTTCTTTCTTCTTGTGGATATCCAGTTTTCTCAATACCATTTATTGAAGAGACTATCCTTTTCCCATTGTTTATTCCCTCAGCCTTTTCAATGGTCAGTTGAGCATACACATGTGGGTTTGTTTCTGGGCTCTCTATTGTGATTAATATGTCTGTTTTTATGTGAGTATCATAGTGTCTTGTTTACTGTGACTTAGTAACATATTTGACATCAGAAAGAGTGATGCCTTCTGCCTTGTTCTTTTTGCTTAAAGGTTTTGACTATTTGAGGTCTTGTATGGTTCCAGATGAATTTTAGGATTGTTTATCCTATTTCTATAAAAAATGCCATTAGGATTTTTGATAGGGAGTGCATTGAATCTGTAGCTCACTTTAGAGTACTTTAGGCATTTTGGCAAAATTAATTCTTCCAATGTATGAACACAGGATGTCTTTTCATTTAATTCTGTCTTTTAAAATTTCTGTTATCAGAGTTTTATAGCTTTCAATTCTTTCACCTTTTTATTTTTAAATATTTTATTCATTTTAACGCTATTTTAAGTAAGATTGTCCTATTAATTTCCTTTTCGGGTAATCCATTGTTAGTGTCTAAAAACACCGCTGAATTTTTGTATATTGATTTTGAATCCTGTGGCTTCACTGAATTCATTTATTAGCGCCAACTTTTTTTTTTTTTCAGAGTCTTTAAGCTTTTCTACATATAATATAAGATCTAAATATCATCTAAAAACAGAGGTAATTTTACTTTTTCCTTTCTGGGAGGTAGGTATGTTTAATTTCTTTTTTCCTCTCTAATTGTTCTGGGTAGGACTGCCAGTATTAGAGTTGCAGGGGTGGATATCCTTGCCTTGTTTATAAGATTTTAAGGATATTTTTGCATTTATGTTCATGAAAGATATTAGTTTGTAGTGCTCTCTTTTCTTGTAACGCTCTCTTTGTAAAATGAATTAGAAAGTGTTCTCTAATCCTCTATCTTCTGAAAGAGTTTATAAAGAATTTTATCATCTCTTCCTTAAACATTTAATTGAATTCACCAGTGAAGGTATTTGGGCCCTGAGATTTCTTTCTTTCTTTTTAAAAAATTTTTTTAAATGTTTATTTTTGAGAGAGAGCAAGAGAGAGAGGGAGAAAGAAAGAGACAGAGCATAAGTAGGCAAGGGGCAGAGAGAGAGGGAGACACAGAATCCAAAGCAGGCTCCAGGTTCTGAGCTGTCAGCACAGAGCGTGATGCAGGGCTTGAACCCATGAACCATGAGATCATGACCTGAGCTGAAGTTGGACACTTAACCGACTAAGCCACCCGGGTGCTCCAAGGTCTTGAGATTTCTTTGCGAGAATTTAATGCCTTTAATTGATCTTCTATTTGTTTTTATATCCATTTGGAAACTCTCACCTTTTCATTATTTAATCTAATTTATCTAAATTTTTGAACTTATTAACATAAGGCTGTTATTTTTTTTTAATGCTTATTTATTTTTGAGAGAATGATTGTGTGCTCCTGAGCCTGAGTGGAGTGTGGGTGGGGCAGAGAGAAAGGGAGATATGATCCTTCCAAAGATGGCTGGGCGCTGACAGCAGAGAGCAGATGCAGGGCTTGAACTCATTAACTGGGAGATCATGTCTTGAGCAGAACTGAATGAGCCACCCAGGCGCCCCCATAAAGTTGTTATTCATAATAATTACATTTCCATGTTTATAGGATCTGTAGTGATGTCTTCTTGCCCACGTCTGATAATGATAATTTGTATCTTATCTTTTCTCCCCCCAAAATCTGTCTTGCAAGAGGCTTATCAATTTCATTTATCTTTTTAAAGAGCAAGATACTGGTTTTATTTATTTTCTCTGTTCCTTTGTCATGTTCTACTGCACTGCTTTCTTCTTTTCCTTTATTTCTAGTTCCTTTTTCTACCTACATTGGATTTAATTTGTTCTTTTTCTAATTTCTTAAGGTGGGAACTCAGAACATTGGTTTTAGTTCTTCTCTAGCACAGGTATTTAATTTCTCTCTAAGTACTATTTTGTCTTCGCCTGACAAATTTTGACTTTTTGAAATTTTTTGATCATTTGGTTTAATCACTGAAGGATATCCCTTGGGATTTGTTTTTGTTTTGTTTTGTTTTATTTTGTTTGGGGGCCCATTGATTATTTGAAAGTGATTAGTTTCCAAACATTTGGCATTTTCCTATGTATTTTATTGTTACTGAGTTTTTTTTTTTTTTTTCAACGTTTATTTATTTTTGGGACAGAGAGAGACAGAGCATGAACGGGGGAGGGGCAGAGAGAGAGGGAGACACAGAATCGGAAACAGGCTCCAGGCTCTGAGCCATCAGCCCGGAGCCCGACGCGGGGCTCGAACTCCCGGACCGCGAGATCGTGACCTGGCTGAAGTCGGACGGACGCTTAACCGACTGTGCCACCCAGGCGCCCCGTTACTGAGTTTTAATTCAATGTTATTGCAGGCCAGAGAGCATAGTCACATGATTCCAATCTTTTAAATTTTAGATTTTTTTATATGAGTGAATATATGCTGCATGCTAGTAAATGTAGCTTATATACTTGCAAAGAATGTGCATTCTTCTTTTGTTGGGCGTAGTGTTCTATAAATATCAATTGGCTCTAGGTTATTGACAGTGTTGTTCAACCATTCTCTGTCTTTGTTGATTCTTTTGTCTGACCGTCCTATCAATCGCTGGTCCGAAGGCTGTTAAGAGTGGTTTTTGTTTGTTTGTTTTTCTTTGTTTTGTGTTTTGTTTTGTTTTTTACTTTCCTAACGGGTTATCAATAGCGTTCCCCCCCTCCTTGCCCGAAGAATGTGCTGAAAGCATAAAATATTTACTCTCTGGAACTTTAGGGAAAAAGTTTGCTGACTCCTGTGTTAAAATCTCCAACTGTGAGTGTGGAATTATTTGCTTCTTTCACATTAGATATAAGACAAGGGAATGGTGTAAATAAACATACTTAAAGTTGCCTTAAAAAGAATAAGAGCCTAAGTACGGGTATTTGTAAATCATGAACATGGAAAGAAAATAAACCAAACATCAGAATTAAATATTAAAACATAAGCAACAATTCAAAGCAGAAAGACTAAAATGGGAGCAAAGGGACTATCTTCTGTCAGTAAGGTACAATTCTTACTTTAAAACATGATATAAGTGGTTTCATGCTGCATATATTTTTGTGTATTCGCTTATTTTCCTTAAATACTTTTTGGTAGTCATACAACTTGAAAGGTCTTACTAAAGGTCATTTGTTTTCATTGCTGCATAAAATTCTGCTGCATAAAATACTATAATAGTATATTATTTTTGGATTCAGAGCTAACAAAAATATATGAGTATATAAAAATTTACTTGAAATGTTAACTTAAGAAGTAGTACAAAGGTTTCAACTGGGGAGGAAGGAAGACAGGCTGCCCAGAGGAGGGATCAAAAAGATGAATTAATTTTCTATCAATCTTTTGGTTTTCATATATTTGTTGCCTTATTTTTACAACTTTATTTTCTTAGCTACTGTACACTATATAAATAAACATTAAAAATAAAATTATAGGGGCACCCGGGTGGCTCAGTTGGCTGGGCATCTGACTTTGGCTCAGGTCATGATCTTGCTCTTCATGAGTTCAAGTTCGGTGTCGGGATCTGTGCTGACAGCTCAGAGCCTGGAGCCTGCTTCAGACTCTGTGTCTCCCTCTCTTTCTGCCCCTCCCCTGCACACACTCTGTGTGTGTGTCTCTCTCAAAAATAAACATTAAAAATTTTTAAAAAAGAAATAAAATTATAAATATTCATTTTGTCAATATAAGTTCTATGAAACTGTGCTAAAACTAATTGCATTAAAATGTATAGAGCAAAAGATCTTAGTAATGCAATGGGAAATTCACAGAAATGGAATAACACTGGGAGACTTTAGAATATCTCTCACCATCTAAGGCTTATGGTAGTAAAAAAAAAAAATAGAAGATTTGAAAGCTTACTAAATCACTAGAGTTTTACTCAATGACTGAAAATCTACTAAATTGTGTAAGCTGTTTTAATAAATGCATATGAATTTTTTATCCTACATATCAAGAATGACTGTCATTGTTTATTGAGTACACTAAAAATGTCTTTCTGTTTATTCATTTTTGAGATAGAAAGAGACAGACAGATGTGAATGGGAGAGGGGTAGAGAGAAAGGGAGACACAGAATTTGAAGCAGGGCTCAGGCTCTGAGCTGTCAGCACAGCGCCCGACGCAGGGCCGGAACTCATAAGCCGTGAGATCATAACCTGAGCCAAAGTTGGATGCTTAACTGACTGAGCCACCCAGGTGCCCCTTGAATACATTTTTAAAAAAGAATAGTCACATTTGGGACACATAGATGGCTCAGTTGGTTAAGCGTTCAACTCTTGATCTCAGCACAGGTCTTGATCTCAGGGTCATGAGTTCAAGCCTGCATTGGGCTCTGTGCTGGGTGTGAAGTCTACTTACAAAAAAGAAAGAAAAAAACAAAGAGTGAATAATATATTAGACTACAAAACAGACAAACAAACAACAACAACCCCCCCCACTATTTTCCCAAATCAGAAGTTAGAAAGACTGCATTTTATAAATATTACTGTCATTAATTTCTAATTAGCCTATCATACTTTTAAAATGTCTTATTTGACTCAGTAGTTAGTGTTTGCTGATTGCTTTTTAATTCACTTCAATGTGATGAATTCACCTTTTGACCAGGCAAATTTTGAATGGGTTTTTTTCCTTCAAGCTTTTTATTCATTCTGGATTGATACTAATTTGTATTTGTAGACTCAATCAGTTCCTGCTGTTGGAGAACTACAACAAAAGACCCACCAATGTTCCTTGGCTTCACTGACTAATGGGATAATTCTCAATTAATTTCAAGGATTATTAATTTCAAGGACCAGGACTTCTTTTTCCTGCTCTGTTGCATGTGGGTCACTTCTCTTCTTCACAGCCATTTTCAAGAGTAGTTTTCCCTTCAGCACAAAAGGTAAGTTTCAACTGAGCATTGAGGAGAATTATCTGACAAGGACAAGAAGAAGCAGATCTAGAAGGAGGGAAGGATGGTCTCCCTGTGATGGCTGGATGGGGAGCAGGTTCAGGCTGCAGCTAAGTGGTGAGGATGATCCATAGGAGACAGTTTGTATCTATGAATTGTACAGTCTTATGCTTTTTGAGGCTCTTGTGAGGGCTAGATGAGTGAGTTGTATCAGGCAGAGAGATCAAAGGAGACAAATTCAATTTTCTTCAATGTTGAGGTTGGATGGGTACTAAGAAGAAAATTTGAGTTCCTTGAATGGAGAGTTGACAGTGACGGATAGAGGGAGCACTTTGATCATTGTACTTTGAGACAGCTGAATGTACACTTATATTTTTTAAGCCAGTTTTATATAAAAAGAGGGAAGTGGAAATAAGTTAGCAGTTTACCTAAGAGCCACAAGGATGAAAGAAAATCATGTAGAGATCTGCACACTGCACTCCCACATAATCACTGAACAATAATAGAACACAAAATTGAAATCGAACACTGGCATAATGTAATTAGGCAACAATGCCATTAAAAACATTTCATTGAGTTTCTGTAGGTAACAGTTGATATCTGTTTTAAGGACAGTGATGGAAGAAGTATGAACTTTAACATACACACCACCGCACATTTTTGCAATTCACCTCATCAGCGTGGGCTCGAACCATCTACCTGCTGGATCGCGTTCATAGGACAGATTTGAGTGGCTCGATCACAGTAGTCAAGGTCTCCCTGCTCAATAACGTCCACTGTGGATGCATTCCAGGAAATGGTTTAACTTTATAAATAATGCAGTCTTTCTACAATTTCCCTTCCCTCTAGGTGTTGGTCTCTTTAATGATTTCAAAAATTATCCTGCTATTGCATTATCCCAGTGTTATTGCATTGTCTGAATTTTGGCAAGGGGAGGGTCTGGGGTTTGATAGCTAAAGCGCCGGAGGTGGAACCAGAATGTTCGCACACACTGCTTGGCTCTACAGTTTGCGCTCCCAACATCTTTTGGTGAAATAAATTGTTTGAGAAGGTGATGTTGTTTGGAAGGGTTCCTCAGCTCTCGTTAACATGCATTTCTTTTGGCTTTTTTTTAGTGCTTGCAGTTTTTCTGTAGCATCGCAACAAGAGCACCCAGAGACTAGGACTTCTTCCATTTCCTTGTGAAGGGAAGGCAACCGTTGGCTCGGGTGGTAGGTGGGACTGATGTAATAACGAGAAATTCGTGGTCTCATTTAAGTCCCATTTGCGATCCCATTTTTGACCTCTGGCATTTTGACATGGAAGATTTTAAAATATTAACTTGCAACCACCATAATTATGCCGACACTGATAACTTTTCATCAAGACCGTGGCTTTTGAAATGAATTCCGTTATGTCAAACTAAGCGCTGAGCCAATGGTTTATATAACACAGCTAAACAGTTTCCATATTTCCATATAATTTTTTGATGAATGAATTATTTAATTTTTTTGCACACACAGATTTTATTCATTTAATAAATATTTCTCTCCCATCACATGTTTTGGATTGTCAGTTCTCCTACCATGAATTTTTATTTGTAGTCCTTATTTCCCTCGAGTCCCACATTTTTAGAGCCCAGATTTTGCAGTTCTAAAACAGATATCAAGGTGCTGTGATGCATCCGAAGTTTTTGAGCAGCAGAAAATTTTACCATACAAGGTTTTAGCCTGTGTCGCTTTCAGTTTTTGTTAATTATTTCTATCAATATTATTTATTATAAATTTGAAAAAATTACTTCTAAGATTTTGTTATCCAAATCGTTGAGAAATCTGGGGGAATTTTATGGGACAGATAAATGAGGGAGCTAATGTGAGAAAGTGCAGGAGGGCGGGGAAGGAAGAGGCTCCAACAGAGAGAGAGACAGAGGGAGGTCACAAAAGGGACAGACTACGGCTGGAGGAAGAGGCGAGTGGAGGGCAAGCATTGGAAAGTAGAAGGGGTGAGGTAGAGAGTGAAATGAGAGGAGGAAGTAGACTAGGTCAGGGGAGATAAGGAGGGGGAGAAGGGCTCAGCAGAGGGAAGGTAAGTGAGGTAAGAGAAGGTATAGGGAGGGAAAGGGTCAAAATAGACTCAGGGTCAAAATGGTCCCTTCAAATCATTCTGCTTCAGAAAATCTTGAATTTCTCCAGGCATTCTCAAGGCATGGGGTTTAAAATATTCTAACTTCCCTAGTAGAACTTCCCTTTATTATGAATACTGTACTTTGCTTCTCAATTGGTGTCCCCTCTCCGGGCGCCCTCTGCACTCAGGCGGGGGGCAGGAGTAGTGAAGACACTGGGTGGCGCAAGAGGAAGGCGCCCCAAGGAGACTTTCACCGATTTCTCCTCCAGCAGAGTGCTCACAATGCTTTCCCAGGCCTTTGAGACAGGTTGGAGGATAGAAGGGGATCGCAGCACGTGTTCAGCTGCAAAAATGACAACCAGCCATGCGTTGAGAGTTAAGGTCCATATGCCATACCTCGTCACTGCCAACCTGCAATCATGTTCTTTTCAGTACACAATGAGAACGAACACTGACCCCTGTGAAGTATGGTACTATAGGCTCTTCTCCATACATTGACATGCATGCACAAACAGGTGCCCGCGCACATTTTTTTTTTTTTAAACCGGGATCATTTTAATGGTTTTGATAAACTGTTTTTCCCACTCATCTACTTTAAGGATATATTAGCATGCCCATGGACAGATAAAAGTTATAATTGTTAATAGCTTGGAAAGAGAATGGCCCATCAATGTGCTTTTTACCATATGTATAGCCAACTATGCAGACTGTGAATATTTTTAAAATTGCTAATTATATATGCAAAAACCTTATATTTATTCATATTTCTTCTTTACTATTTAATAGATTATCTTTTCTTTTTTTTATTTTTTTTAACGTTTATTTATTTTTGAGACAGAGAGAGACAGAGCATGAACAGGGGAGGGGCAGAGAGAGAGGGAGACACAGAATCTGAAACAGGCTCCAGGCTCTAAGCTGTCAGCACAGAGCCCGACGCGGGGCTCGAACTCAGGACCGTGAGATCATGACCTGAGCCGAAGTCGGACGCTTAACCGACCGAGCCACCCAGGCCCTAGATTATCTTTTCTTACATGTATTGGCCATTTGTAAATTGCCTATCATGTCTTATCCAATTTTCTATTGTGTCTTCCTTACTACTTGGTGATAACTCTGTATATTAATGCTATAGGTCTTTGGCATATAAAATGAAAATATTTTTCCAGTTCTTAATATTTTATAAAAAATGCTTGAAGAACAGAAAATTAAAAATTTTATGTAGTTAAATATATCATTAATTCTTTCACAGTTTTTGCATTTAATATCATGCTTAGAAAAGACTTCACATCCCAGGGCATAAATACATGGAGCTATAATTTCTTATGTTACTTTTTTATATACTCTTCTTTTTCAGATCCAATTTAATCCATCGAGGTTATGTCATAACTGAATTATTATTTTTTTATTTCTGATTTAAAATTTTTAATTTCTTTTTAAAATATTCTTTATTATTTTACTCTTCCTAATGGCAATCATTTGTCTCAACATTATTTATTGAATAATTCAGTCTCCACTATAGATTTGAAATGCCATGAATATACTTTGATATATTTCCTTAATTCCTATCGTGTTCCACTGATTTTTCTGTCTTGCACAGTAACTACACTGTTTAAATAATTAGTTAATTTTAATTTAATTTAAATCAGTAAATATATCTTAATATCCGATTGTGTTAAGTTCCAAGTTATTATTCTACTTTTTTCAGAATCTGTTCCCATACTTTGTCCTTCAGATACATTTTAAAATCAGATTGACAATCTGCAAGTACCACTCTCCCCCGCCCCCCCACCAAAATAGCGTTGAAATTTACACAGGGATGTCACTGCATTTATAAGTTAATTTTGGGAGAAATTCAGAATCTTTCAAGTTTTTAGTCTTCCCATGTAAGAACGAATTATATCTATTAATTTACTTAAGTCTGTTAAGGTTTTCAGTATGTACTTCTGTTTTTTTTTCCTTATAAACCTTAGACAATTCACGATACGTGTATTTATCTATATTATAATTCGTTGGCCTTGAAAACGAAAGTTTTAGTCATGTTTCTAACTATTTATATCATTAAAGTTTTTAATTCTTATGTCTTATTTTATAATTACCTGTTTGGGGAATTTCTCTTATTGAATCTACTGTTTTCAGATATTTACTGAAATCTCTTAGGCATTTCAAGGGAAACAGTCACAAAATTTGCAAATACTATAAAGTGTCACTTTCTGAGCACATTAATTAATACTACAGAGTAGTATTCCACTATAACATATACCACAACTGGTTTATCTATTCATCTGCTGAAAATATGGATTGTTGCCAAGTTTTGACTAATGCAAATAAAGCTGCAATGAACATGAGTATACATCCATATTTGTATGACTATATGTGTTTCTTACTCTTGAGGAAATATCTAGGTGTAGAATGGCTGAATTCTATGCTAATTACAAGTTTTGACATTTTAGAAACTCTCCAATGATTTCCCAGGGGGATTGTACTATTTTTAACATCCATCGGTGGTGTATGAGAGTTCTAATTGCTCTATTTCCTTCCAACACTTGTGTTCAGTCTCTTTAATTGTATACATTCTGATGGATTTGCAGTGAAATGTCATTGAGGTCTTAATTTTCATCTCCTTAATGACCAATGGTGTTGAGCATTTTTTTGTGTGCTCATGTGCCTTTGGTATATCTTCATCCATAAAGTATCTGTTCAAGTTGTCCATGTTTAATTGGCTTTATTTTTTAATTGCTCTGCTTTGAGGGTTTTTTAAATATATTCCAGGAAGAAGTCTATAGTAGGCAGACTTTTAAGATGGTCCCCAATGATTCTGGCTCAACATGTGCATGTCCTGGGGTGATCCCCTCATTCCGAGCGTGGGCTGTACTGATGCAATGGCCTCTGATGGAGAGAAGGCAAAAGTAATGGGGTATAACTTCTGAGACGAGGTTTTATAACGAGGTTACAAAAGATTGTGACACCCATTTTACTAGTACTCTCTCTGCCTGGCACTTTTTCTCTGGCTTGTCTTACATGTTATTCTGATGAAGTAAACTGGAGAGGCCCACAGGGCAAAGAGCATAAGACGACTTCTGGCCAATCACTGATGAGGAGCTGAGGCCCTCAGTCCAACAGCCCTTCAGAAGATAGATCCTGCTGAAAACCATGCGAAAGGGCTTGTATGTGGATTTTTCCCTAGCTGAGCCTACAGGTGACATTGCATTCCTGGTTGACATGTTGTGAAAACCCCTGAAGCAGAAGCTAAGCTATGCTAAGATTTCTGACTCATAGAAACTGTGAGAGGATAAATGTGTTGTTTTAAGCTGCTAATTTTGAGGGTCGTGTTTTATGCAGCAGTGGTTAACTGATACAAAGTCCTTCATCCAATGCGTAATTTGCAAATATTTTTTCTCCCAGTCTTTGAATTGCCTCTTCATTTTATTCTGCCCTTTAGAAGAATAGACATTCTTTATTTTGATGAAGTTTGATTTATCATTTTTGATTGTTAATGGATCATGCTTTTAGTGTTGTGTCTAAGAAATTTTTAAGTAATAGAGGGTAAAATAATTTTCTCCTATTTTTTTTCTGGAAGTTTTATAGTTTAGGTTTTATACTTAGTTCTTTTTTTAATTAATTAATTTACCCTGAGAGAGGGAGAGAATGAGTGCAAGCAGGAGAGGGGCAGAGAGAGAGGGGGAGAAAGAATCCTCAGCAGGTTCTGTGTTGCTGTCAGCACAGAGCCTGACGTGGGGCATGATCTCACAAACCATAAGATCATGACCTGAGCTGAAATCAAGAGTTGGATGCTGAACCCACTGAGCCACCCAGATGCCCCTATGCTTAGTTCTATAATTCATTAAAATTTTTTTTTAATACGGCATGAGGCATAAGTTGAAGTGTTGTTGTTTTTGCTACTAGATATACAGTTATTCTAGCACAATGTGCTGAAAAACTCTCCTTTCGCTATTAAATTGCCTTAATACTTTTGCCAAAAAGCAATTGACCAGATTTGTATGGTCTTCTAGGCTTTCTGTTCATTTTCGTTAGTATTTGTCTATATTGAGTCAAATACCAACACGTTTGATTATTTTTCCTTTTTAATATGTCTTGAAATCAGGTGGTGTAAAAGTCCTCCAGCTTTGTTGTTTTTCAAAGTTGTTTTTGCTATTCTATATATTTTGAATTTCTGTATGAATTTTAGGATTGGCTCAACAATTTCCACACAAAAAAATGCCCGCCAATATTTCAACTGGTTTTGCTGTAATTTCTAATCAATTTGGAGAGAATTGACATTCTAGTTATACTGAGACCTCCAAACCGTCAACAGGGTGTATCTGTCCATTTATTTAGGTCTTCTATAATTTCTCCCAGCAATGTTTGTACTTTTTGGTGTATGCCTCTTGCACATTTTTGTTACACTTATTTCAAAATATTTTATATTTTTAATGCTATTGTAAATGGTATCAACTTTAAAATTTTTAATTCTGATTGTTGATTATATATAGGAACACAGTTACATTTTTTTTATTTATTTTTATTTTATTTTTATTTTTTTTTTAAACATTTATTTATTTTTGGGACAGAGAGAGACAGAGCATGAATGGGGGAGGGGCAGAGAGAGAGGGAGACACAGAATCGGAAACAGGCTCCAGGCTCTGAGCCATCAGCCCAGAGCCTGACGCGGGGCTCGAACTCACGGACCGCGAGATCGTGACCTGGCTGAAGTCGGACGCTTAACCGACTGCGCCACCCAGGTGCCCCCACAGTTACATTTTAAATAACGGTCATGTATCCTATAACTTTGCTCCAGTCACTTATTACTCTGGTAGCTTTTTTGACATTTCCATCAAATGCCTACTCAGATGATCATATCTTTTGTAAATACAAACAGCTTTATATCTGCCTTTGCAGCGTAGATTCCTTTTTTATTTATTTTTCTTGTCTGTCGTGGTGGCTAGAACCTCTGCAATATTGAATAAAAGTGAAAAGAATGACATCTTTGCCTTGTTTCTTGGCTTGGGGGAAGCATCCTTTCTTTCACGAGTCAAGTGTGATGTCAGCTCTAGATTTTCACAGATTGCCTTTATCAGGTTGAGATAGTTCCTTTCTATTCCTAATTCGCTCAGAATTTTACTAGGAATGGATGAAGGATTTTGTTGGGTATGTTTCTGTCTCCATTGAGATAGTTACATGACTTTTCTTTCTGAGTATGTTAATACGAATAATTACAATGATCAATTTTCCAGTGTTAAACCTGCCTTACATTTCTGGGATAAATGTCATTGGGGCATGATGTATAATCCCTTCCACATCCTTGGATTTTATTTGCTGAAATCTTGTTTGGAGTATTTACATGTGTTTTCATAGAGAATATTGGCCTGCAGTTTTATTTCCTTAAAATGCTTTTATCTGGGTTTGGTTTCAGGCAATGCTGACTTTATAAAATGAGTTTGGAACTATTTGCTTCTTTCAATTTTCTGGAAGTGATTGTGTGTAAATGGTTTTATTTTTTCTTACATGCTTGGTGTACTTTGCAAGTGAAATCATCTTGGCCTCATGTTTTCTTTGTGGGAAGCTTTTAAAATATAATTTCAGTTTCTTTGGTAGAAATAGGGCTATTTCAGTTTTTGAGTAAATTTTAGTGGTTTGTATCTTTCAAGGAATTTGCATAATTGATCTAAGTAATTGATTAGCCTAAAACTGTTCATTATATTCCCTTATTATCCTTCTAGTATGTGCTCTAATTGTAATGATATCAGTTCTCTTATCCTTGATAATGGTAATTTGTGTCTTCTCTCTCTTTTTTTTCCCCTAATCTGTCAGATTATCAGTTTTATCAATTTATCAGTTTGTCAATTTTATTGATCTTCTTAAAGAACCAGCCATTGGTTTCTTGATTTTATCTATTTTTTTTTCTGTTTCCTAATTCATTTATTTTGATTTTAACATGTATTATTTCCTACCCTTTGCTTGGGTTGAACTTCTTTTTCTAGTTTGTTAAGACAGAAGCTTAGGTCACCGATATGAGAATTATTTATTTATTTATTTTTTTAATGTTTCTTTGTTTTTGAGAGAGAAAAAGAGAGAGAGAGAGAGAGAGAGACCGCAAACAGATGGGGGAGGGGCAGAGAGACAGGGACACAGAGAATCCCAAGCAGGCTCTGCATTGTCAGTGCAAAGTCCACATGGGGCTTGAACCTGTGAACCCTGAGATCATAACCTAAGCTGAAGTCGGATGCTCAACTGACTGAGCCACCATTCCCAGGTGCCCTGAGAATTTTTTTAATATAGACATTTAGTGCTACAAAATTTCCCCTAAATACTGTTTCAGTGGCATCCCACACATTATTAGATGTTGTGTTATCATTTTCATTTATTTCAATACTTTTAAATTTTCTTTTTGATTTCTTTTGTGACCCGCAGGTCACTTAGAGGTACGTTATGCAGTTTCTTAATATTTGTTGATTTTCCTGATATATTTCTCTTATTTATTCTAATTCGATTGTGACAGAGAACATGGTTTGTAAGAATTCTTTAAAGTATATCTAGATTTGTTTCAGAACATAGTCTGTCTTACTAAATGTTCTTTGTGTATTTTAAAAGAATGTGAATTCTGATCTTGTGTTGAGTATTTAAAAAATAACAAATTGGTTGCTAGTGTTCAATTTCTCTGTCTCCTTACTGATCTTCTTTCTGCTTATTCTATCAGTTTATTGTGAAATGAGCACTGAAATCTCCTACTATATTTGTGGATTATGTTTTTCCTTCTTGCAGTTGTAGCAGTTTTTGCATGATGCATTTTGAAGTTCTAGTAGTATGTATACAAACCTTTAGAATTTTTACATCCTCTTCTTCAACTGATACTTTTATCATTATGAAATATACTACTTAAGCTCCAGTAATGGTCTTTCTCTGAAATCTACTTTGTCTGATATTAATAGTCACTCTAGGATTCTTTTGTTTCATGTTAGCATGGGATACCTTTTTCCATTCTTTTGCTTTAAAAAAATTGTGTCTTTATATTTAGTGTATATTAAAGTAGGAAGTGTCAAGTAAAGTCTTGCCTTTTAGCAAATCTGAAAATCTCTGCTTTTTAATGGGGGTGTACAGACTTTCATAACACACACTTTTAACTTAACACTGTCTATTTCTAAGCGATATTCTTTTTTTTTTTTTACTTTTTTAAAAAATTTTTAACATTTATTTATTTTTGAGACAGAGAGAGACAGAGCATGAACAGGGGAGGGTCAGAGAGAGAGGGAGACACAGAATCCGAAATAGGCTCCAGGCTCTGAGCTGTCAGCACAGAGACCGACACGGGGCTTGACCTCACGGACCGCGAGATCATGACCTGAGCCTAAGTCGGACGCTTAACCGTCTGAGCCACCCAGGCGCCCCTCTAAGTGATATTCTTAAGAAGTAAGACTATACTTCTATTCATCCCTACCAGCCTTGGTACTATCATCGTCACATATTTTATTTTTACATGCATTAAAACCCCACATTTCACTATTATTTTTGTTTAAACAATTATCGGGGCGTCTGGGCGGCTCAGTTGGTTAAGTGTGTGACTTTGGCTGAGGTCATGATTCGAGTGAGTTGGAGCCCCATGTTGGCCTCTGTGCTGACAGCTCAGAGCCTGGGTCCTGCTTTGGATTCTGTGTCTCCCTTTCTCTACTCCTACCTCACTCATGCTCTGTCTCTCTTTGTCTCTCAAAAATAAATAAACATTAAAAAAATTTTTAAATAAAAAAAGTCAATTATCTTGTTTATGTCTACTTACAATGTCAAAGTCCAAGTGAGTTGTTACAAAGTCTCTATTTTCCTTTTGTTAGTTTTTCTTTATAATTTCAGTAATTTCTCTCTTTTTTTAAGTTTTTTATGTTATTTTTGAGAAAGAGAGACAGAGTGCGAGCAGGGGAGGGGTAGAGAGAGAGGGAGACAGAATCTAAAGAGGCTTCAGGCTCTGAGCTGTCAGCGCAGAGCCCGACATGGGGCTCGAGCTCAGGACCATAAGATCACGACCTGAGCCAAAGTTGGATGCTCAACCGATTGAGCCACCCAGTCGCCCCTAGTTTTCCTCTTTTATAATTTCATTTAAACTGAATCGTGTGGTATGTATTATTTTGTGTTTCTTTTACTTAGTAGAATATATTTTTTTAAAGATTTATTTGAGAGAGAGAAAGTGACAGAGCATGTGAGCAAGCAGGGGAGGGATGAAAGAGAGGGAGAGAGAGAATCCCAAGCTGACAGCACAGAGCCCGGCTTGATCTCACAACCCAGAGATCATGACCTGAGCCAAAACCAAGAGTTGGACGCTTAACCGACTGAGCCACCCAAGCGTCCCTTCTTGGTATAATATTTTTGTATGTATCAATATTCTGTTTGTTTTCATTGCTAAATAGTATTCCATACTATGGGCGTACCATAATTTGTTAATCCACTCACCAGTTGATCAGCTTTTGAATTGAATTGTTTACAGTTTTTGGCCATCATGAATAAAGCTGCTATAAATATTCAGGTACATTTCTGTGTGGACAGATATTTTAATTTCTGCTGAGTAAATCCTAACAGCAGAATAGCTGGTTCGTATGATTAGTACATGTTTAATTTAGTATGACACTTTGAAATTGTTTTCTGAAGTAGCTGCACCATTAGGCATCACTACCAGCGATGTATGAGAGTTCCAGTCACTCTACATCCTTACCAACTTTGAATGTTGCCAGTTTTTAAATTTTAGTCATTCCAGTGACCTACTAGTAATGACTCATTGTGGTTTTAAATTGGCATTGCATTAATTACCAGTGGTATTGGGCAACTTTGTATGTTTTTAATGGCTGCTCATATGTTGTCTTTTGTGTGTGTCTGGTGATAAATTTTGCCTATTTTTCAATCGTCGAGGTTCTTATTATTAAGTTCTAAGACTCTCCTTTAAACTCTAAACCCATGCCTTGAGTCTGATATATGTTATGTGAACTTTTTCTCTCACTCTGTAGGTTATCTTTTCAATCTCCTAATTCTGTTGTTTGAAGAGCCCAAGTTCCTAATGGTAACGACGTCAGTTTTATCATATCAGTTTTCTTATACGATTTGTGGGTTTCGAGTCCTCTGTAAGAAACTCTTGCCTAAACCTGACACACTGATTCTCTCCTATATTTTCCTCTAGGAAGTTTAGAATTTTAGCTCCTACACTTAACTCCTGGGTTCCATTTTGTATCATTTTTATGTATGTTGTAAAACAATGGTTGAAGTTAAGTTTTTTCCGAAACTGACATCCAGTTTTTACAGCAAACGTTCTTTGAAATTACTTTTCTTTCCCATGGAATTACTTTGGAAACTGCCAAAAATTGACTATATATGTTTCCATCTGTTTTTGGATACTGTGTTCCACTGCTGTGTATGTTTATTCCTATGCCAAAGCCACACTCTTTTGATTTACTGTTATTATAATGCTTGAAAACAAAGAGTATAAGCCCTCTAAACTTGTTCTTTTTTTTTTCAATTTGTTTTGGTTGTTCTAGGTGATTTTCATTAGTTATGAAAATTATACCATTAATAGTTTCCAGTATTTATTCTTGCTTTTCCTTTGGTTCCGAAGGGTAGGTAGTGTATTCTACTTAAAGGCTACATTTCTTGGCAGCCTTCTTTTTGTATAAATATGGTCATGTGATAAGTTTCTGGCCAATGAGATGCAAGGGTAAGTGTTGTACAGGACTTTGAAGAAGTCACTTTCAGAAGAAGGTGCTGGGGGGCGGGGCACCTGGGTGGCTCAGTCCGTTAAGCGCCCGCCTTCAGCTCTGGTCATGATCTCAGGGTTCATGAGTTCCAGCCCTGTGTCAGGCTCTGAGATGACAGTTCAGAGCCTGGAGCCTGTTTCGGATTCTGTGTCTCCTTCCCTCTGCCCCTCACCCCCTCAAGCTCTGTCTCTGTCTGTCTCTCAAAAAAAAAAAAATCAAAAAACATTTAAAAAAATTTAAAAACATAAAGAAGGTGCTGAAGGAGGGGCAAGTACTCTTCTGGTTTTCCTTGACCTCTTGTTTTTCTTACTTTCTTGTGATGTAGAAATAATGAGTAGAGCTTTAACAGATATTTTAAACTTTGAGTTGAGTGAAGAGGTAAACCAGCATTGAGAGCAGAAAATAGATGCTAGACGTCCTTCATTATTTTTTGTTTGCTCTTTTAATTTAAGGAGCCACCATACTAGATCTTTCTATATTCTTTCATGTAACAAAAAAACCTTTCATCTTGCTTAACTTACTGATGTTTTGTGCTGTTCTGTTGTATGTGACCAAACCCATACCTAACCGACACAGGTTCTACAATACATATTTTTTTCCTATCCATTCATTTTAAAAAGAAGGAGTTAGTCTGTTTCCAATGTAGTGTAGATCTTTTTTCCCCTGCTTTTTTTTTTTTTTTGATGCATTTCCTGATTAATGGAGCCTAGCTTGAATTTCTCCACTGAAATCACAGAAGTCCTAGATAATGATGGCTTCTAGTGTTTTCAGTGTATTTTTGTATACCTACTCAGTGCCCACTCTCCTCCACCTCTTTCAAATAGGACCAGATGTTTGTTAGGTCCTCCCCAGTCAACTCATTCATATAGGAGAAAACTGATCCTTAGTTCCGAGGTGCCAGTTTTGGCTTATGTCTACCAACATACTCTACTGCCTTCATCAAAGGTAACCAGTCACCAGTGGTCAGCTTGATCCTGCAGCCACTATTATGCCTTGTAATACCGTGAAAGTCTTAGTGAACAGATGGCATTCTCTGCAGCTGGGTCGAGTAATCCTGTATGCCACCCCATACTTGGACGTTCAGGTACATGAGCCAATAAAGCCCTATTATTATTTAATCCAGTATACATTGAGTTTTCTGCACTGTAAAGACAACAGAATGATAAATGATATGTTCTTTTGTTAAGCTCTTTAAGGAAGTAGAGAAAGAACGGGGAGTGTGAGCACCTGAAGGTCTTGGAGCTTTGTCATTTGGTGCTTTCTCTTGGTATTTGTAAAAATCCATTGCCTCCCAGTCAAGGTTGCTATGTTGGGAATAAAGGGTAGCAGAAGATGCCACCCCAGAATATGCCACTTTGACATAAGGAATATTTTGAGCTGAAGGCAATTGAGAAGAAGCAGATACAAGAGAAGATCCCTGCCCTTCCCCCATTTGCCTAAAAGCAGGACACACATTTCAAAGGGGTCCCTCCTCCCTTCTCTACAAGGGAGGACAAAAGCTAAACACTGGAGATAATTTTGGATTATATCTGCCTGGGAATGGTACCAGAAAAATGTATATAACTAACTTCACCAACTAGTCTTTATTGTTAGTTTACTTTCCTACAGTTTGTTGACCTCAGAAGCCTAAAACTGTTTTCCTTTATCCTGTCATATCGCCACGAATTTATTGTTCTTTGTTAAAGATGCTATATAAACTGGAATTCTAAAGCAACCCTCTGAGGCACTCATTTTTTTCCTGGGTCACTCCATGTGTACATGAGGAATACATGTGAGTACACTGTTTTTCTCTTGTTCATCTGTCTTTTCTTACAGGGGTCTGGCCAAGAACTCAGAAGAGTAGAGGGAGAAATGTTTTCCTTCCCCTGCAGGAATAGACCTCAAGGAATTAGAGTATTCCTCTTAAGTTTGATTTTTGTCCCCACTCAGACAGCGAATTAACTACTTTGATGTGAAATTATCTTAAATAGATGGACTTCGAGTAAGGACATTTAGTTGGAGGTGTTTACAACACAGATTTTTTTCGTTTGCTCAAGTTGAAACTCAACTGCCACAAGATGATTCCAAGGTGATTTTTTTTTTTTAAAGTGTCCTTCCCAAATTTTATCCCTTGCTTCTAGACTCCCTTTCCAGATCAGGAGGATGTTATGGTGATGTCAAAGAACACACATGATGGTATCAGAGAGCCAAGTTAGAAGGGAAAACACAAGTTGAGGAGCACCTACTTGGTGCTCCATCCTTTCATTGTAGAACCAGAAAGGGTGGCTCCATTTCGTTCCTAGTTTTCTCCTTGTCCTTCCAAATCTGGGATTGGTCATAGTGTTCAGTATTTCCTCCACTTACTTCAGGCATTACTGCACTGTTCTCTCACAAATGAAACTTGTGTGGAAGAGTATGTTGAGAGATATTTCATTAGTAAGTCTGCACGTATACATAGAGATAAATTGAATTAATTCTAGAACAACTAAGATTATATATATATATATATATATATATGTGTGTGTGTGTGTGTGTTTCTGTGAAAATTACATACTCACACTTATTAATTTATCACTAAATATCTTGCTTGCATTATCTCACTTAAAATTCCTATCACTATGTACACTCCATTTTCTAGATGTAAGGAAAAGAATACTCTGTGAGCTTCTTAAGGTTAATCAGTTGTTAAGTGATGAAGCTGGGATTTAACTCCAATTATCCCCGACTCCCAAATCTATTCATTCTCTGCTTTGCCAGGTTGCTTGCAATCCAGTTATGATGTCAAAATCCAGTTTGCTGCAATACATAAAGGGTGAGAATTTCCCAGAAAGGAATGGATTGGTTGTGTCATGTTCCTGCACTTGGTACGTATTACTTGTTACTACCACTAGGTACTGTTGATGGATTCGAGTAGAATTAGAAGAACCTGCTCAGAGGGTGAGCGACATTTCTGAACTGAATTTACATGTATAGAATGGTCCAACGTTGGGCATGGAAGCACTTTGGGAAACTGCTTTCCCTAAAGAAGTGCAATAATAGAAGTCTTCCCCATCTGCCTTACCACATGGTCATAATCTTGTTTTGAGGACAGCTATTAAAGCAATTGACATCTCATATCCATTTCCACTAATTGGACCAGAGTCATCTTTTAATTATTCTTTTTCAATGTTTATTTATTTTTGAGAGAGAGAGAGAGCGAGCACACAAGCTGGGGAAGGGCACAGAGAGATAGAGGGAGACACAGAATCTGAAGCAAGCTCCAGGCTCTGAGCTGTCAGCACAGAGCCCGACGTGGGGCTTGAACCCATGAACCACGAGATCATGAGATCTATTGATGAGATCAGAGAGAACTTTAAGAACTTTAAGTCAGAGAGAACTTGAGTCAAATCCAGGTTCCCCTGGTCATTTATGGAGATTTAGTCAAGTCCATTATCATTTTAAGTCCGCAAAATGGAGAGAATAGAATTAACCATGCATGCTTATGTTTGAGCATTTGATATAAGAAAGGGTCTTAGGCACCAGACACTTATTAGGCTGTTGTTGTTGCTATTGGTGCTCTCAGATTATCTACTCTTAAAAGGGCTCCTTAACTAGAGTTAATTAATTGTGGCTAATGATCTGGTTCAGGGCTTGGAGGATGAAATCTCTGGAAGAAGCAGAAAGTTGTGGGTGGGTGGTCTCTTGTGAAACCTACTTTCATGGCCTCCCCTTGTTGGAAGTACTGAGTGGTGATCACATATCTAGGACATTGTAGAACAAGTAATTTAATTCTTGCTGTGTCAGATGCAGACATCAAACGGAAGCACATAAACCTAACACAGAACCAGGGTTTACAAAAATGAGTTATTTTTATGGAAGTGATTTATGGCCATTTTGGATAGGAAATGTGAAAGGAAGGGGCAACCTAAGTCTTTTTAATTATTTATGTTTTTATTGTACCAACAGAAGTCTCTGGTTCTCTCTAGCTTGGACTAATACTGAAGCAGAAAACTCATGATAATGGAAGACTCAACTCTTGTGTTGGTGACTGAGAACATTATTCATGCTCATCAAAGTGCTTCACGGAAGTCGTTTAATGTGGTGTCTCTTCAGCTGAAAGAATGCTGACTATATTGATGGTTTCTGCTAATGCATAGAAAACAAACAGCAGCAGATTGGCTCATGTCTTCCCTTAGGATTCTCTGTCCTTATCTTTGCATTGATAGTTTCCCTAGTTGTTTATTTTCTCATTTAAGAAATAAGGATGTAGCACCACATTCCCAAACGGTCCCTGCCAATAAACAGGACTCTAACAGACCTCAAAGATTGGGGCTGGAGCCCCGCTGGGCTCTGGGTCCAAGTAAACAGGTAATAAATCCGAGTGGGTTTCCTTTGATCCAGTGGGACATTCACACCTGAGTTGGCCTTGACAAGAATGCCTCACTCCACTTAATGCCCTGCTTTCCACTCCTCATTGGTCACAGGATACATTTGGGGTGATCATGCTGGTGTTGCTTGCTTTACAAGCAATTTATGGAGATCAAATGAGTTAACACTCTTGTAATTTCTTTGAGAAGTGAATGCATCTGAGAGTAAGACATCATTAATTTTCCAGTCTTTTTATTATTGTTTGTTTCTTTATTTTGATAGAGATCGACAGCGAGTGGGAGAGGGGCAGAGAGAGAAGAAGACAGAGTCCCAAGACAAAAGAATCTGCACCGACAGTGCAGGGCCCCGATGTGGGGCTTGAACTCACAATCCGTGAGCCCAAATCAAGAGTAGGACGCTAAACCACCTGAGTCACCCAGGCAGCCCAATTTTCCTGTCTTAATTCCACTCTTCACACTTGTTATCAACTCCCTGGACTGTGTGGTCCTCGGCACAGACCTGCCTGTGAGGATGGGGAAGGTGAGAAAAAAAGGGAGGTTGTGGGACTCCACTTAGGACTTGCAATACGGCACTTAGACAAATAATTATACCATGCCACAGAGGACTTGTTTTGCCTATGTTCACTTACTTTGGTTCTCATTATGAAGTTGGAAAGACTTCGGTTTTCGGTGTTTGGGAGAAACAGTCAGTGGCCTTATTT
The DNA here is from genome assembly GCF_022079265.1 of Lynx rufus. Classification (NCBI taxonomy): domain Eukaryota; kingdom Metazoa; phylum Chordata; class Mammalia; order Carnivora; family Felidae; genus Lynx; species Lynx rufus. Next base: position 4,670,112 of record NW_025814844.1, on the reverse strand, counting down.
GTACTTGTGGAAATCTTTGTGGGCATGGCCGTGGCCAGGGCAGCCCTCTGCAGTGCCGTAGCATCCTGACTTCATTCCTCCTTCTGGCTTTGATTTTCCCTTCACCTTCAGCTCCTCAACGTTCAGATTTCCAGGCAAGTCACTTTGGGCATGGCCTCCTTTGGGATCCCGAGGAGCAACTTCATAAAATAGGAAGAGGTGACATTCTTACAATCATCATTTGCACATTGTGGCATGGTCACACTGAGAGTAGATGACAGGTTTTGTGGATGGAAAAATATTGAGTGACCTATGTCAACTGATTATTTGGAAAAAAAAAAAAAACCTTACAGGTTTATGGTAGTAAACTTGACACACAATGAGCTGTACTTCTTTAAAGTGTACGATTTGATGTCATTATCTACCGATTTTATGATCTTTATCATTACAGAGTCTATTTCTATTGACCGATTATTTTCTTTGTTATGGGTTGTTTTTTCCTGCTTCTTTGCATAGCTGGTAATTTCTGAATGAATGCCCAACATCTGTTGATTATCAGAATTTTCAGTGTTTCTGGAACTATGGGTAAGTGACTTTGTGGAACACAGTTAAGTTCCTTGGGAACAGCTTGATTCTTGTCAAGCTTGTTCTTAAATTTTGTTCAGCAATATCAGTGCAACCTTCTGCATAGGACCTATTTGGTCTCATAACTGAGGCAACATCCTTCTGAGTTCTCATCTTTTTGCCCTATGACTTGCAAGGTTTGTCTCCGTCTGGCTGGTGGGAAACTAACCTTAACCCTGGCCATGTGTGAGCTCCAGGAATGATTTCATTTGCCTTTTGTGATATTTCTTTTCCAGGCCTTTGATAATTTCCTCATGTACGTGTCTTTTCAGGCAAGAGGTTAATTCTGATTCCAGTTACTTCATCACTGTCAGAGCCTATGCCAGATGATTCTTATCATGGGAGAGAAACTGTTCCCTGCCCCCAAGCACATATGGCAGACCTGGATGGAAAGGCATTGGTGATACCAGGAAAGATGATGGGCAAAAGGAATTAAAATTGGGAAGTAGGAGAGAAAATGAGTGTGTTTTAGGATGGGTGTAAAGACAACCCAGGGCCTTAAAAACTTTCCAAAAGACTTTATGTCCCAATAACAAGTAAAAAATTCATAACACTGGTTGGCTCTATCCCAGCTACCTTAGTTCAAACATTAACATTTCTTACAGCAATTCCGTTGCAATATATGGTGTTATATGAGTGTATCTTGAACTCCATCTCCAATGGTTTCTCATGGTCAGTGAAGTCTCAAGAACATCATTAATGGTGGAGCTCCAGAAAATGTAGTCATAGGAATTACCCCCATGTTTTGGTTATGTTTCCCGTAGCAACAAGATCATACATGAAACTGTGTTATCTGTAAAGAGATATTGAAGAGATTATTTAAAAGCTGTGGACCTGATGTAAGACCAGCACAGTACCCCAAGACTACTAACAGAACTTGGGGGTAAGGGATTTTTAGTGAAGCCCATAGAAAACAGGAGATTGTTTTTTAAAAATAGTCATTGTTGGTCAAGGGATAGAATCATCCTTGATGACACCATGGACAAAGAGCCAGGGAAATAGACACCCAACTTCACACTGACTTTCCCAAAATGCCCTGCAACTGCTCTCCGTTGGCCAACCGAAATTGGGATCCTATTGGCCAAAACAATAATCTGAGTTCATAGATGTAGTCCATACATTTCGGCCATCCACGAAATGCAGCAGGGTATAAAAGAGTGACTCTTGGAAGGCAATCAGGATCTTGGAAGTCAAACAGGGTATCTATCATACTCATTGTAAATTTAAAGAGAATTTTTTTAATAACTTATTTATTTTTGAAAGAGAGAAAGAGAGAGAGAGAGAGCATGAGAAAGGGAGGGGCAGAGAGAGAGAGAGAGAGAAAGAGACAGAGAGACTCCAAAGCAGGATCCTCACTGGCAGTGCAAAGCTCAATGAGGGACGTGAACCCAACAGTGAGTCCTGAGCCCAGCCAAAGTGGGAAGCTCAACCGACTGAGTCACCCACGCGCCCCTATCATATTTATTTTAAAAACTCACATATGGTCTTTACAGAAATTTCAGAAAGTCACAAAAAAGTCCAAGGACAAAAGACCAAAATTTCCAGAGATTGCCATTTTGATATAGGTCACTCCAGTCTTTCCCCTCCCTCCTCTCTACCTTCATAAATCTGGAACACGCTGATAACTGACACATGCGTAGATCATCCATACATATGCATATCACATCTGCCTGTATAGATCATTCATATAAACATATCACCTACATACTAATTTTACCAAGTTCTATGCAATTTAGCATATTTACTATATTTTGCTAATTATATATATATATATACATATATATATATGTGTGTGTGTATATATATATATACATAGACAGAGAGAGAGTGAAAGACTATTTTTTATGTTGCTTATTCCCTTAGCCATATATTATGTTTTTCCTATAGAGAAAAAAGTTTTTACCTTTGCTTTAACCCTGAGCCATATACCATGGGAAACCAACAGATCGGAACCTAAGACTTTGCTTAACCTGTGATAATGTGTTGTATTTTAAAGATATTATTAAAGATCCAGTTAAAATAGAAAATTAAGTGATAGAGTTTTCTAAATATCACATTTCCCCTCCTTTTCTATGCCATCAAAGTTAAACTGGTTCAAAACATTATTCTGACACTCTTTTCAGATAAAGCCACCAACAAATATTTGAAAGAAAATCTCCTAGTTTTATTTAAGCATTTGTTTGTAATAGAGCAGTTGTTAAGAATTACATCAGATTAAAAAAATGTTTCTTAAATATACATATTTTAAGTTTATTTATTTATTTTTGAGAGAGAGAGAGCACACCAATAAGCAGGGTAGTGGCAGAGAGGGAGGGAGGGAGAGAGAGAGAATCCAAAGCAGGCTGTTGGCCCAGAGAGTAATGTGGGGCTCAAACCCATGAACCATGAGATCATGGCCTGAGCTGAAGTCGGACATTTGACTGAGCCACCCAGGTGCCCCTACATCAGATTTTTTAAAAGCAAGTAGTAGACATTCATTCAATCAAGAAAGCAGTTGAAAAAAATCCTCATTTTAATCAGAAACATTTCAACCCTCCACAGCTCCGTGTGGCTCTATGGCAAATAGTGAAATGCAATGATTTTGTTGGTGCTTTACCTATTGTCTATACTAAACCACTGCTTATTTCACCTTTTATATCCTCCTGATTGACTCACTAAGATTCCTTGAGAAAAGCAGTGCCAATGTAGTACAGGAAGTAAGCTCATTATTTGCCCAAAGAAAAATCTATATCCGTGTGTATAGGAAAGATCTATCTATAATCAAGTTTAATATACTGCATTATTTTCCACTTTCTTAAACTCAAATATTTATTTTATCCTATTTAAACACTTTTTAAAAATGTTTATTTATTTTTAAGAGAGAGAGAGAGCACGAGCAAGCAGGGGAGAGGCAGAGAAAGAGGGAGAATCTCAAACCCGAGGCAGGGTTCGAACCCACGAACTGTGAGATCATGACCTGAGCTGAAGTCAGAGGTCCAACTGACTGGGCCATCCAGGCACCCCAAGAGTATTTACTTTTTTAAAAAAAATGTTTATTTAATTTTGGGAGAGAGAATGAAGGGGGGGAGGGGGAGGGGCAGAGAGAGAGAGGGAGACACAGAATCCCAAGCAGGCTCCAGGCTCTGAGCTGTCAGCACAGAGCCTGATGCGAGGCTTGAACCCACAAACCAGGGGATCATGACTGAGCGTACGTTGGATGCTTAACCCACTCAGCCACCCAGGCGCCCCTATCCTGTTTAGAATGCTCTCATCTTGCCTCTTCCCCTTAGCATTTTCTAAGACATAAAAAGAAATGGAGAAACTTAGCTCGATTTTCATGGTGATATTGTCATTGCCCCTTCTCCCAAAATAAAATAAAGTGAACCCATAGAATCATTAGGATGCACTCACATTTGACATGAATTCTCAGCAAGTCTTCAATTCTCCCCCTCCTGTTTTATGATAGTTTTGGTAATGTTACAGCTAATCTTTTCTAGCAGCTGTATGATTCATACTGTCTTTTTTCTGCTTTCACACCAGGGATAATAGTGAGCTGAAGAAACTCCAATCTCTGTTCAGGAAAGTGGCCATGGTGACGTTTGAATTTCTATTTCATTGCTTAGCACACAGAGCTATGGAGGGTTCTCACTGTGAGTAGGGCTGACTGCCAGGGTTTTCCCTGAATTTTAAGATTTCCTTCATTTTTGGCTTTCACCTCCACATCCCCCGGGGACACAGAAAATCATGGGTTCTTGAAAAATAGGGTTTTATTTTATAAACAGTGGGGTTTTTCTGATCATTTTGTACCAAAGTGGACAAAACTGCTGAAGTCTCTGGGAGAAAAGCAAATACAAAAAGTTCAAAAGTTTGCTGTTTATAATGAATGTTTTACAAATTGTCCTTTTCCTGCCCTGAGTGACTCAACCGTTATCAATTTTTATGCGGTGCAGATTTTTCAAAACAGCCATCAGGAGCCATTCCTTATTTTCTCTTAATGTACCCGGTCCTAGGAAAAAAAACTGCACTGTCGTATGGAGTCAGTTACTGTCTGTCATAAATCTTGTCAACGTGTGAAACAACATGGTCAAGGAGGGAAGATTGAAGACCGTTATTAAAATACCTGGCTGAAAGAAATGTGCTAAGAGCTTCACGGTTGTTAGTGCTAAATTTTAAATGTGATGATTTTGAAAAAAAAATTAATTGGGAATAAATGTGGGCATCAGGGATATAGAATTAACGGCCTGTAGAAGGTGAATGCCTTTGGAAATATTTTCCTCCAATCACATGCTCACTTTAGGGAAAGATTCGACCTGTGTAGGATTTTGCAGATGCAGGTCAACAAAAGAGCGATGCCATATTTATCCCCCTGCCCCCCCCAAAATAGAAGGGGCATAAAATAAAAATGTCTTTCAATGATACTTTTCTTTTGTGGGTCTGATCAGTTGTGGTAAATGTTCTACCTCTTGCACCTGTTGGTCATAATTCATCATTTATGATGGGATCCTACTGAGTTTTACGTGCAGCTTCATTTTTGGTTGGCCAGCATGTGTTTGTACAGTTCCTAAGGCAGTGAGCGATGATGTCTTCCTTGGCCAGTCAAATTCTTACTGACTATGTCCAAAGTGAGTCAGTCAACAAATAGCCCTGGTTCTGGGATCCTGCTTAGAACAAAACATACAAAATCTCTATTCTTATAGTATTAACATTCAGGTGTGTATAAAAATAAGTATTTTTCGGGTTCTTGTCGACCCTTCACCAAGCGAGCTCCATGACTCTCTATCTTGTTGCTTTTGACATCCTCTTAACCTGGGATGGCACCCAGTGCAGAGATGTTCAATACATATTCCACTTAACAAGGAATAAGATCTCGTCTTAAGGAGATTCATCTGTCTCTTTCCACCTCATCAGTAGCTGTTTTGAAACTGAGTGAAGAAAGTATGATTTGACTATGTTGCCACACAGTTCTTTATGGGTGTACTCAAAATTAATTCAAATCTTAGCCTTAGTCAAGCTTCCCATCTGTTCTGGGATGTGGATGCCCTAAAAACCTGCTCCGAACCTGGTGCCTCGCTCAGGCTCTGAACGCCATCCTGGCGCCCGCGACTCTGGTAGCAAGGTCACTTCCTGGAATATAACATCTACTTGGGCATCGGCATGCTACCTGCCCCTGGATCTCCTGGATTCCCCACCTGCGGTCACGGATCTGTTCGGGGAAAATTGTGTTCCCAGGGTTGAAAAACCTGGTGTTTTCATAGCAGTATGATAACAGACTGGATACTAGATTGACACCTCGGCTTCCTGGGCCCCTCTGTCTCTATGGTTGTACATCCACACTGTGGTCCCACCCAACCTACGTCTTTCTTCCCTCCTTTCTTTCTTTCTTTCTTTCTTTCTTTCTTTCTTTCTTTCTTCTTTCTTTCTTCCTTCTTTCTTCCTTTCTTTTCTCTCTCTCTCTTCTTTCTCTCTCTCCCTTTCTTTCTTTTTAAATATTTGTTTATTTTTGAGAAAGGGTGAGATGGAGCATGAGTGGGGGAAGGGCAGAGAGAGAGGGAGACACAGAATCCAAAGCAGGCTCCAGGCTCTGAGCTCTCAGCACAGAGCCCGACGCGGCGCTCAAACTCACGAACCGTGAGATCATGACCTGAGCCAAAGTCGGACACTTGACCGACTGAGCCACCCAGGTGCCCCCCAACCTACATCTTTCTAATTCAGTAAATAGGGCCAGATGGGACAACCAACGGCAGATGGATGAGTATACAGAGTCCCTTCCATATGCCTCTCCAGGACCTTCACCTTTTTGCCTCTGCTCAGTGCCCTGGGAGGCTGACCAGTGCAGACTGTGCAAAGGGCTCCTGTCCCTGAAGGCCAAGGATATCTGGACCCAAGGGTCTTCATTGCCCAGCTCCTGTCCCTGGCCCATTGCTCAGCTAATTTCCTACAACCGTCTTGCTCTGATTACTTCTGTTCTGCAGGTCTGTCTCTCTCTTTCCCAGGACCCCCCCCCCCCTTTGCTCTCCTTAGTGTTATTAGCCCCTGGCTTTGGCACTCTGCCTCTTGGCTTCCTGGACATTTATAAATAGAGCCTGCATTAAATGCCCTCTTCATCACCAAATGGGAGTGTGCGTCTACCTCTTGCCATGGCCCTGGCTGGTACACTGAGGATACCTGTGCAGAGCCCTCAAGATAAAACTGATCTGACTTCGGAAAGCCGGGTGCCAGGACACTTACGGCAGCCGGGATCTCTGATGGCATCCCTTGAGGCTGGCCTTCCTTTCCTCCTACTGGTCTTGGTCCGCCAACCATTATTCCTCATCTCATTCACAGGTAAGGACAGATACAGTCTTTCTTTTTCTGTCGCCTACCAGCTTCATCCATCCACAGGAAACAGGAGCCCAGTGCTTGTGTCTATGGTTGAACAGGAAAGATGAATCCTGTCCCACCCCCTCCCTCCCTCCCCGTCTCCCCTCCCTCCTTTCTCTGCCTTAGAATTCTGACTTGCCTTCCCTCATAAACGACAATGAATGAAGTATCCCAGCTCAGAATATCCAAGTTTCTTATTGGTCCTGCAATGCACTAATACGCTGTAATTAACCATAATGATTGTCATAACAATAAAACAAAATCTTAATTTCCTCGTTATGAGAAGAATTTCCTCTCATTGCCTCGCCACAACGTTTCTTTATTTCAATTAACTGTACAAAAAGAAAGAAACAAGTTAATGGGCCAGAAATGGGCCTGCCCCAGAGTGGTGATAAATACTAGAAAGCTAATCAAGAGAAGTGGCCTTTCCAAAAAGAGCTATAGTCTCCTAAAAGACATTTGTTTTTAACTTTTGATTGTAATTCAAATGGTCTTGAGACAGTGATATTTTATTTTATTAAAAAAATTTTTTTAAACATTTATTTCTTATTGAGAGACAGAGAGAGACAGAACATGAGTATGGGAGGGGCAGAGAAAGGGGGAGACACAGAATCTGAAGCAGGCTCCAGGCTCTGAGCCGTCAGCACAGAGCCTGGCATGGGGCTCCAACTCATAAAACCGTGAGATCATGACCCGAGCCGTAGTCAGATGCTTAACCGACCAAGCCACCCAGGCGCCCCTAAAAGTGAGCCCAATGGACAATGATATTTTATTTTATTTTATTATTTTTTTTTAAATTTTTTTTTCAACGTTTATTTATTTTTGGGACAGAGAGAGACAGAGCATGAACGGGGGAGGGGCAGAGAGAGAGGGAGACACAGAATCAGAAACAGGCTCCAGGCTCTGAGCCATCAGCCCAGAGCCCGACGCGGGGCTCGAACTCCCGGACCGCGAGATCGTGACCTGGCTGAAGTCGGACGCTTAACCGACTGCGCCACCCAGGCGCCCCTGGACAATGATATTTTAAAAGGATGTTTGTTTTGTTTGTCTGAGTAACTGTAACATTTGGTTATGGTTTCAGAACATCCATCCTGGAATTTACTTACACAAGATTACAAATTCATTACGTTTTCCATCAACTTCTCCCCAAAGCTCTGACTTCCCTTATTCCGTTTTATAGATACTCTTTCTCATTCCCTTTAGAGCAACAACCTCTGCATCAAGCTGGTGGCTCCCTCAACCTGAGACCCTGTGTCTCTCATCTCTATTCCCACTGTCTGACTCTATGCCCCGCGTAGCAGGTGTTTCTGTTTCTCAGAAGGTCAGCCTGTTCTTCCAGACCCAGAGCAGCATAAAGGTGCCGCCCTATGGTGCGCTCCTGACTTAGCGCCATGGGCTCAAGGCGTGCAGCCTCAGTTTCCCATCGCACACATGGTTGGAGAGCTCTGGTGCCCTTGCTTATCTTCTGAAGACGGATATATCTAAAAATAGCTCGAGTCCACAAACCATCTATTTACCAAGGCCGATGGAGTTTTCCGAATAAGAAAAAAAATAGTTTTCTTTCATTCGAAACTTGACTGTTTGGACCGGCCTGGGGAGCAGCTACCCTGCAGCCCCGTCTGATGCTTGGATATTCTGGAAATGAGCCTCGGGTTTAACTACACCAAGAGGGAGCCCCACAGGGTTGCTAGTAGCACTGAAACGAGACACGGTGAAGTTTCTGCCTGGTGTAGAAGTTACAGCATTTCTAAGTTACTCCATGAGCTTTGGGGGGAAGCTTCGAAGTCTCCAATGCTGCCTCATTGATTCCAGGTTGGAAAACAGACAAAGGGGTTTCTGTGTGTTAGTTACTGCCTTCTGGTTTCTGTGTTCTCTTCCCACACCTTCGTAAATAATCCCTCACCAAACCCCTCCCAAACTGCTCTGTTTGTGCCCTTTGTTTCCTGCCGGGCGTCAGCACAGACATGCCTTCGCCGTGTCATCATTCACTTAAATGATGTCCTCAGGTCTCATGGAGTATTGATACCAAAAGTGTGCATTTCAGAGGGTCTCAGCAGTCTTCCGGGGATCTCCAGTTAAATGTCTCCGGCATGACGTTCGTGTACATCCTGTTTCCAAGGTACCAAGGGACCCAAATTACCATATTCTCTCTATAGGGCACCAGCCGATAAATATCTGGTTCAGCTCATTTATAGGCGCCAAAAACTGTATTTCGCAAATGCATTTATTGGAACTTTTCTTTTGTCCGAAAAATAGAACCATGCTAACCCAATGAGCTTTAGGCTGGCTTCAGGGCAAAAGCAAACATCCGATCTCAGGCACCTGCTAACGGTTTGCTCTTCTGTGATACTTCCATCCTATTTCTAGCCATTTGGTTCCTTTTGCAATCTACCTTCACTTTCTTTCATAAGATAATGAGCACCTTCCCAAAGAAGACAAGGGTTAATCCCATCCTGCCTGCCTCAGATTCTTTTTTCACTGAAGACAAAGTTGTTTTTTGTTTTTTTTTCCCCCTCTACTTCAGCTGTTAGAGCCGATGTGACAATTTGAAGAAGGATCAATAATGGCCTCCATGGTCAGAAATGTTAACTCCTACTCTTTGAGCTCCCTGCTCAGCCTTTTGGGGCTTCGAGGTGATGTGGAACGATTGGACTGACAGAACTGGTCATGAGAATCAACTAAAACAACACAACTTGGTTTTTACCGCCCCCCCCCCCCCATGCACAGAGATTAATGGCTGAAACGAAAGCTTCACCAGGAACCAAACCCACTAGAGTGCAGGGCTCTTGTTTCAAGGAGTGTGTTTTGTGACAGCATCGCTTGGCTGCTCTTAAGTTCCTGCTCCTCTTCCCACCACAACCCCCACCTCCAAGTCCCCCCTCCCCGAATGGCCACAGTTGGTCTCTCCTATCAAACAGGATTTGGTGCTAACATAGAAGTTGTGATGTTGGGGAGGCATTTCTTAGGCTCATTCAACGGGGCTCCAAAAATTCAGGTACGCCTGCAGTTTGGGAAATGAAATCTCCGTCCACTGAATTACTGAGAAGTCGTGCTTCAAAGCTTCTTAAGTAAATGCTCAGCCTCATGTCAAAAAGAAACCACTCCAGCTATTGTGAATTCAAAATGGCGATTATGGTTTTTGGTTTTTTTTTTTTAATTTCTCAGAAATACACCATTTGATGGTTCCCACGTTGCTAGGGTAGGAAGGGGGCAGAAGTCAAAACTTTCTTTGTTATGTGACACATGGAGCTCCATCCCCTACTGAATTATTCCATAACCAGTTTGGGTCTCTGTACATGCAGTATCTCTACGAATGTTAGAATTAAAAGGAAACTGAGGTTTGGAAAACCCAGGGCCTAATCCTGTGTCTCGATATCAGCAGACATGTGAGCTGGACAACTCTTTTGCTTTTCTTCCCTGGATGTAAAGGCCAGACAGTTTTAGTGGTTTTCCAAATTTTTGTGAAAAACATCTTCAAAAAACATTCATGGATGCCAGATACGTACGGCCAATATAACCGGGGTTAACAGAATTGTGAACCAAGAGTACATTACACTTCCCTAATCTGCTTCCCACCTCTGCTCCTACGACATCGCCGGAAAGTCCGAGGGTCCCTGGACCAGAGGCTGTGGCCTCCCATGACTCTTATATCCCGTGTTGTTAGATGTCCTTCATTTTCTGTTGAAGTTACCTATCTCACGTTTAGTAGACAAATCATATTTAATAAATAACACGCCGCATATCCTCCAGGAGGATGGGGAATTGTGGAATGATGTTGGGAGAATAATCAGGAGTAGCTATATCCGAGTGAAACTAAGAGCTTTGTGGAGAGATAACAGTTCAGGATCGCCTGTGCTATGCTGTTGCTTCATTACAGACCAGAATGTCGTCAGAAAGGTTGGAGGAGGGAATATTTATATATCATCTCTCTTATTTTTTTAAAGTTTATTTATTTATTTTGAGAGACAGAAATGGGAGAGGGGCAGAGAGAGAGAGAGGTAGAGAGAGAGAATTCCAAGCAGGCTCTGCACTGTCAGCACAGAGCCCAATGTGGGGCTTGATCTCAAAACCGTGAGATCGTGACCTGAGCCGAAATCAAGAGATGGGCACTTAACTGACTGAGCCACCCACGTGTCCCTCATCTTTCTTAATGTTCACAGCAATCTCCTGCATGAATAGCATGGTTTCTTTTCCACATGGGTAAATTGAGGCTCAGAGAATTTGGCAACTTGTCCACAGTCAAGCATCCAGTTAAGAGACAGTTGAGAATCCTCCCAGATGTCCTCACTCTAAACTCTGGGCTCTTGGACTATTTTCTACAGTGATTGTGAAAAGTGAGCCTTTGGAGGGAAATTGAGGGAACTCTGCAGATTGATGAATGAGCTGTGCTGGGATTAACCACCAGGCTCAATTTTGTGGTCTTTCCTTTGAAGGGTGTTATTGATCAGTCACTTGCTACTACTTACTTTTAAATATATGGCTCGTATTTTCCTATCAGATAAAGTGACCCAGCTGGTAAGGGTCAAACCATCACCCAAGTTATTCTTCCTGTTACAGTTGAAAGGAGAATAAAGAGCTCTCTGTGTTCAACAAAAATATCTTCAAGGCAAAGGTGGATTGGGGGAGGGTGGTCTGGATGCGATAGTACTTATGGCAGAAGAAAAAATTTTCTTTATTTTTTCATTGTTCTTTCTCTTTTTCTGTCTACTGCGACATATGTATGAAGGGGAAAACTATATTGAATAACTTTGATCTTGGGGATGAATGATTTTTAAGTTACAACCTATGTTGATGGAGCGAAGTCCTTCTTAGATACTATAATGACCCAAAGCAGGAATAACTCAGAACAAAACTTTTTTTTCTTCAACATTTTACCCAATGGCACTGGAAGACACAGAAAAATCAGATATTCTTGCCAGTCTTTCATATCAGAGATCAAAATCTACTTCTTAGTTGAGGTTCTTATAAGCAAGTGAGAGCATCCAAAGTCAACCAGCATGGTGAGCCATTTTCAAAGAGCAAACTAGTAACACTGCATCGGACTTAAGTGAGCTGCTTGGTAGACACTTAGATTTGTGTGCCCCGGACGGACCTAAGAAATTAGCTTTGGGGGCCGAGAGTTGGGTGGAATGAACATCCTAACTGAGCCCCCTGGTTGATTCATGTGCCCCCCAAATGTTGAGAAACAGTCCTGGTGTGGAAGCTAGGCAAAACTGGCTGCCTATCCTCATTCCATTGTTTAGTATCTGCGTGATTTTTGGAAATCTTGATACCAACATTGGAGGCCAAGGCGAGAAACTTTGAAAACAAATACTACACGGCTAAGATCTAGAAAAGGTTACTTGTTACTGCTTGAGCATAGGTTTTGACAGCCTCAGCAGTGCCGGGCCCATCATAAACGTTAGCCTATACTCTCACAGTGTGTGCAGAAAAGGCATTTTCTCTTAGAGCTTAAATAAAAGATAGGATGGGACTTTAGGGGGCCTGGTGTAGGGACCACTATGAAGTAGGGATCACAGAGAGGCTGTGAGTGTTAGGGGCAGCCTGATCCCAGGAACTCAATGGGATACCTTGTGTCCAAATATATTTCTCACTTTGTCATGGGGACTGCAATTTTTCACTGAGATTCATTGCAGTAGGCATAAAATGAGTTGTTCTCAGAAGGGTAAGACTTCCTGAAGCCTATTCACACTGATCCAGAGCAGAGGGGAAACCCTGGAATGGATGGGTTGGGAGGAAGTAGGGCACAGGATAGGGCAAAGCATGGAATTTACCTCTCAGGTTTTGTTTGGACCTGGCTACATTTTATTTGTTAAATTTGATCTTTCCAGAATAAACTGGATAGAAAGCCAACAGGCAAATTTTAAAAAACACATAAGCAGGGGATTATAATATAAAGCTGAATTTGAGCCACAAGCAAATTAACAAAAACGGAAGTAGGAGAGTTTAACACATTTTTCTCAGCCCTTGATCAAATATTTAGTAAATGCATATATGGAATATTTGAGTGAAATAATTGAATAATATGTTATCATTGAATAATACTGAATATTGAAAAATCCAACATTGAATATTGAAAGACATTGAATAACGTATTATCAAATAGATCTAACATACATTGAAATGTATACGTTATACACAGACACTGGACTTTCAATTCAAATGTTCATGGGGCATTTATACAAACTCGCAATATATTAGATTACAAAGAAAAATAATATTGCAAGTGAGAAGGAGAGTCAAAATTGTCCATTTTTGGCTATGCGATAATACTATAAATAAGTGCCAACTTTGAAAGTAAAATAATAAAACCTCAGCCATTTTGATTTTATAAAAACATCTGGAATATAACTTTAGGATCAAAGAGAAAGTCAAGCCTGAAATTGCAGAATATTTAGGAAATAACAAAAATGGGAAAACTCCAAATAAAAACCCATGACTTATTGCCAAACTTATACTCAGAGAAAAATAGAAGTCAGAATAAAACTTAGGTTGTTAAAAAGTACCAGAAAACAAAGTTAAGAAAAGCAGAAGGGAAAAATTACCTAAGTTAAGATGATATTGTCAGTCAGAAAAAGTAAAAAACTTACAGAATTGATGCATATATCATGGGCTATACCTTCAAGAGGAAAATAAGCAATAATTTAGATAAAACTCAGTAGATAAATAAATCAAGGGATGGGTAAGGAGAAGAGTGTAAGAATGCCAAAATGGAGAAATAATCAGTTAAATAAGACTTAAAATAATTATAAAAGCGTACTTTACACAAGTCCATCCTAAACAAGATCAAATATAGGATAAAAAAAAAAGTATAACCACAAAACTGGAAAGAGAGGGGAGAAAGAGAGACAGAGACAGAGAGGCCAAAATGTCTACTCAATCTCATAAACTCTAAGGAAATTCTTTCAAACTTAAAAAAAAACCAGATTAATTTTTATGTTATTTCAACTGTTCTAAAGCTTCCTGATTATCCTTACAGTGCCTATATAAAAGCTGTACCAAATCCAGATAAACGTAGCACACGATATAAAAACTAGATTAGTGTCACTTATAAATATTGATGACAAATAAATAAAATATTAAGAAGCGGTATCTGGCAGTACAATGAAGGAATACATAATAAGGATAGTAATGGATTATAGCCCACTGGGGATAAAAGAACGCATGTGTCCATAGGATGGATGGAAGGAAGGAAGGAAGGAAGGAAGGAAAGAAAGAAGGGAGGGAACTAGGAAGAAGGGAAACTCTTCTCTATACTAAAATACTAACCAATAAATATAAAAACAAATGGCAGACTTTGAAACACTATGTTGCTACCAGCACAATACTATTTGATTCAGGAAAAACTCATAAAGGGATTCTGAAACTCATGGGTAAAATGTAAATGAGCAAAAGATGTTCTACAGTCTTTGAAGTCTACCTCCCTCCACCGGTTACTTATCAATTACAAAGAAGAAAATGGTGATTTAACCTGGCACACATCACCTTACCAAAATGCACATGACCAAAAACGGATGGACTGACACCAGATGTTTCTTGTGATACACTGAGCAAGACACAACTATTCTATGGCATTCCTGCCCGAAATGCTGGACCTCATCCTTAGGACACAAGAAAAGGTCATTTTGAGGGACATCCTATAAAACAATAAAGACGTTGTTCAAAATTTCAGTGTCATGAAGGGAAAACCATCCTGAGGAACTTCTCCATGTTAAAATATACTAAAGGAACAACTGAATTTAATGGGAAAGCTTGGATTGGATCCTAGATCAGAAAAATAAGAGCCGTAAAAAACATTTGGGGCAATTGGCAAAACTTTAATATAAACCATAGCTTGGGTCATAGCGTTATATCATTGTTAACAACGTCCTAAATTTGATCATTGTACCTGTGGTTGTATAATAGAATGTTCTAGTTTTTGCTGCATACATTCTGAAGTGTTTAGAGGAACAGATTAATCATAACTGCAATTTCTTCTGAAATAGGTCAGTAAATAGAAACGTATGGGTGCGGGGTAAATATAGCAAGAGGTTAACATTTGTTCCATCTAGTTGAAGAATTATAGAAAAATTTATTTACTGTTCTTACAACTTTAGTAAACTCTTGTGCTTTCTTTTTATAAATAACTGGTAAAAATTTTAAACAGTTTTGAGGAGTACAAAATGGCTCGTTAGAAAGTACTGAAATAGTTCCAAAGGGGAGACGCTAGGGGCGCCTGGGTGGCTCAGTCGGTTAAGCGTCCGACTTCGGCTCAGGTCATGATCTCACGGTCAGTGAGTTCAAGCCCCGCGTCGGGCTCTGTGCTGACAGCTCAGAGCCTGGAGCCTGCTTCAGATTCTGTGTCTCCCTCTCTCTCTGGCCCTCCCCTGTTCATGCTCTGTCTCTGTCTCAAAAATAAATCAACGTTAAAAAATTAAAAAAAAAACAACAACAAAGGGGAGACGCTATGTGTTTATACCTGTAGTTTTCAATGTAACATAACAACAATTTGACAACTATTTCTAATATAGGTGCCAAACACCTTTAGTGAAGTAGGTGGAGAGCTTAGAAGGACAAATATATATCTTTATATGGACACACACATACCTGACCATAAGACAACTTTAAGCTTCATAACAGAATGGTAGAAGCATTTCTATTAGAGAGAGGAAAATAACACTTTTATTCTCAGCACAATTTTATTTATTTTTATTTTTTTAATGTTTATTTGGTTTTGAGAGAGAGGGACAGAGTGCAAGCAGGGAAGGTGCAAAGAGAGAGGGAAACACAGAATCCGAAGCAGGCTCTAGGCTCTGAGCTGTCAGCACAGAGCCCAAAGTAGGGCTCGAACCTACGAACCGCAAGATGGTGACCTGAGCTGAAGTTAGACACTCAACCGACTGAGCCACCCAGGTACCCTTCAGCACTATTTTAAAATATTGTCCTGGAAGTATTAGATCATACAACTGTAGCACCAAATATAAGTTATAGACATCACATAGAAATAAAACTGTAATTGTAAAAACTAAATTCAGATATTCAGTACTGAATTCAGATATTCAGTGAGATTGTTAGTTATAATTAATATATTAAAACCAACAGGAACTTTTTATTTGAGCAGGAATAATAAGATATAGTAGAAAGAAATAAGCCATTGACAACAGAAATCTCTTTAAAATTATGAAATACTCTTAATAAAATTAGCAAGCATTTTTTGTACCTGTAGAAGAACATAAAGGAAAAATTGAGCAAATTGAGCGATGTACCTGCTTCTTGGATAAAGAGTTCATGTTACTAAAAAGTACTTTTCCTGAAGTTAGTATATTCCAGGGCAACATCAGAAAGAGTCTTTTGCAGGTTGCTCGTAATCGTTATAAGTTTATCTTGAAAAAACTGAAAGAAAATCTAAAAATAATGAAAATAAAGAAGGTACAAAGCCATATCTGCATTACATATATTTTAAAAGTGCGATAATTAGAACTCTGTATTATCAGTAAGATATTAGTCGTTCCATTTATGGGATAGAGAATCCAGAAATAAAACTAAGATACCTATGAGATTCAGTATATTATAAACATGACATTTTAAATCAATAAAGGGAGGGGCGCCTGGGTGGCTCAGTCAGTTGAGCATCCGACTTAAGCTCAGGTCATGATCTCTCTGTCTGTGAGTTCAAGCCCCGCGTTGGGTTCTGTGCTGACAGCCCAGTGCCCACTTCGGATTCTGTGTCTCCCTCTCTCTCTGACCCTTCCCCCGCTCATGCTCTGTCCTTCTGTCAAAAATAAATAAAAACATTTAAAAAAATTTTTTAATGAATAAAGGGAAATGAAATATTTGATCTATGGCACTGGGAAACCTGAGCATTCGTGTTTATGAAAACACTACCTCATTCTAATGTAACAAGGAATTCCAAATTTTAAAATAAAACATTAGAAAGTGTAGCTAATTAAGTTTATAATCATGTATACATGTATGTGTGTGTCAGTTGCAAAAGAATATTTGTTGTGATGAGAACCTCAGAATGTTGGAAAAATCAGATACCACAAAAAATATAAAAGAAATTTACTTCCACAAGAATAAAACTCCCTTATTTCAAAAGATACTTCATAGAAACTGAAAGAAAAACTACAAAAGAGGAAAATGGTTTGAACAAAATTGTTGACATATAAGTAGTATTGTAAGGACAAAGCGGTATTTTTAAAAAAGAAACAATATGCAAAGGATGTACATAGACAATTCATGAAAAAATTACAAATGGCCAACAAGCATATCAAAAGATTGTTAACTTCATCGATACACATTAAAATAGATATTATCGTTCTCCTATGCAATTCACTTTCAAGATAAAAACAAAACACTTAACATTTTAATCCTTTTCACTGAACGTAGGTATTCTTTTGAGTTCAAATCGTACTTTAAGAAATTTGCCCATGTTAACTAACTAGAATTTAATAAAAACTTGAAGAACAAATATTTGCCCGAATATTTTCATCGCTATCTTGTTTACATTATGTGAAAAAAGATGATACTATACCTCTATTTATAGGAAATGGACTAAGTAAATTCCTGCACGATTATTTAATGGACAACAATCCACTCATGAAGATGATAATGTAGATTACAACTTTTGACATGGAAACGGGATCGTGGTATATTGTTCAGTTAAAAACGACATTTTACGACAGCACATACACTACAACTTTATGTAAAATGGTTGATCTCTATCTAACGGGGGACAGAGTTTCAGCTTTGCAAGATGGAATTGCTCTGGGCATGGAAGGTGGTGATGGCTGTGCAACAATATAAACGCACTTAACGTCACTGAACTTGACACTTAATAACGGTTAACATGGTATATTTACATGATGTGTTATTTTACCATAATTAAAACAAACAAAAAAGAATCAATTGATCCAAAAGAAAGTTTTCCTCCCAAATCTGTTGAATTTAGCAGGAAGATTTATCAGTTTGTGAAGTGACTCCGAGAGATGGTAGGGTTTATGTGGAAAACATGGGAATACCATATTCAGTGGGAAACCTCTTACAAAAGAATATACATCCAGGAAACAGATGGGAAGACAGAGGTTGAGGTTTATCTGATTATATCTAGATTCTAACCGGTGGCAGTAGCCAGTGATGTTAAGTTGGGATATTTTAAAGAATTGGACAGCTTAATTTTTTTAATGTTTATTTATTCTTGAGAGAGAGAGAGAGAGAGAGAGAGAGCGTGAGCAGGGGAGGGGCAGAGAGGAAGACACAGAATCCTAAGCAGGCTTCAGGCCCTGTCTGAGCTGTCAACACAGAGCCCAACGTGGGGCTCGAACCCACAAATTCCGAGATCATGACCTGAGCCAAAGTCGGAGGCTTAACCGACTGAGTCACCTAGGTGCCCCTAGAATTGGACAACTTTTAGTAGCATAAGTAATCTTTTTTTTTTTTTTTAAGTCGATACATTAAAATGTCCCATGAGAGGGAGAAGAGGAGTGAAAAGAGTGAAGTCATTTTGTGAACTGCAACAGATAGAATGTGGGCTTGTTTTTGCTGGGCAAAATGGTAGAGGCTATGTTTCACATGGAGAACAGTGGGAATGGCATCCAACATTCTATTTGAAATAAAAGGCTGTTTTCCTTTGACATGTCAAACAGACAAACAGTGCTTGACAAAACAGGAGTGGGACCATGTTGGTATGAGTTCAACCTTTTAGTTTAGTCTCTAAAAGTGAAAATCAAGATGTGGGTGTAGTTTTTCACAACAATTTTTACTCATTCTCATCGCCGCCGTGATCAAGACCTATTTGCTCACCATCTAATTTTATATTTGTTCCAATTTGACCAAAATAAATATGAATAGCAGGGCTTTCCATGCCTCCTGGGAATGCTGCGTGGGCGAATCTCAATGAATGCTGACTGCTTTAAAAATAGAACATGCCATCAAAAGGAGCATGGCTTCCCTTCCAACGCCATGGGCAAGGAACGAATCAAGGAGTACAGCTATCTTAAGGGAGTAATGACTGGGAGAACACATTTGTGTAACACTTTTCTGCAGCTGAAAATAACATACATATGAAGGAGAGAATAAGAAATATCAGGTGTCATAAATTTCCAAACCCCAGGTCTCTTCAAAGAGGATGAGTCAGAGCCACATGGAACGGCGGGGTATTGCATATCTTCACAGGAAAAGTCCACTGACCACAGAGAAGGGAAAGCACAGAGATCCCACAGAGGATTGAATCATATGAAAACTTGCCTTTGTTTTTCATTCCAAAGAATTCCCTATTCACCCAAGGTTAATAGCTATTTTCACATGGCCATCCACTGAAAGGAAAATAAATCTTGCCATGTCCCATCTACTGGAACTTCCATTATCTTAGGTCACTCCATTTGGTCCCGGTAATAATAGCATATAAAATGAAATAAATTTTAAGGCAAAAATTGGTAAGTATTAATTAGGATAGTTATGTATCAACAAGATGAATAACTTGCTGAGAAGATAAAATAATTGTGGATCTTACAATGTAGTGGAAAAGTCTGTGGTGCAAAAGCTAATGTCTACAAGTAAAAAATTGTGAAATTACAGTAAGAAAATTTGTACCTCTTTCAATATTGGGTACCAAAAGCAACAAAATGTTAATAAATATATAGAAGATTTAAAGAACACACAATATTGATTTAGTATACATGTAATAACCTTGCAACTAACAATTAGAAAATGTGAAAACTTACAGTGCCACTGAGTTGTATTATATAAGGACTTAAAAATGTTGGAAATGGCAAATTTGTTGCTACCGATAGTTCACCACATGCACATACAAAAAATGCATGTGGAACAGAACAGCATAAAAAATGAAAAAGAAAGAAAAATGAGAGGGAGGGAGGAAAAAAGAAAGATGGAAAGTTAAGAAAGAAAAAAGGAAGGAAGGAAGGAAGGAAGGAAGGAAGGAAGGAAGGAAGGCAGGCTCAATAGAAGTTAGAAACTAGTTAGAAGAGAAGGTAAATTCCAAGGCAACATTTGTGAAATACAGCTAAATAAACCAACAGAGGGAAATTTATAGCCTTAAAACATATGCATGGGGAAATAAATCTTCCCTTGATTTCTCTTATTCCTGCAAAGTTCTGGCCTCTTGAAGCACTGAAATTGACATGCTATGAAGCCAACATTCACTCCTCAAATATTTACTTTACTCCTCAAATATTTACTTTACTCCTCAAATATTTTTATTTATTTTTTTTAATTTTTCATATGCTTTGTGTATTACCTCTGCAGCTATTCATCTATTTATAGGTAGAGTTAATTTACTTTCATCCAAAGGATAAAAGTTTGTTTACCTCCCTGAGAGACAAAGGGCTAGATTAGGGACCTGGAACAGTAGAAAGGGACAGTGAATAAGCCTGAGATCATCTGAGAGATTTGGAGAATTATTTTTCTTATTTTTCTGTTCTTGAAATGTGTTTACATTTCAAAGGGATAAAACTTTTTATTGGATGCTCATGTTGCCTTTCCCCTGGAGACACCACTATTTCAAAGGGTAAAGAGCCAGGATCCTTATATAATACATAATATATGTGCAATATTATAATTTATATATTATATATAATTGTGTATAATAATTAATTAAAATTTTTGAGTTAAAAATAAAACCCAAGAATTTAGAAATAGAACAAAAGACTGATTCCAAAATAGTAAGAGAACAGAAATAATAATAAAAACAGAAATTAATGAAATAAAAATATGCAAACTTAAGAAAATTTTTTTAATTTTTATTTTGAGAAACTCAGAGAGAGAGAGAACAAGCAGGGGAAGGGCAGAGAGAGAGAGAGAGAGAGAAAGAGAATCCTGAGCAGGCTCCATGCTGTCAGCACAGAGCCCGACGCGGGGCTCGAACTCACAGAGGGCGAGATAATGACCTGAGCCGAATTTGGCCGCTTAACCGACTGAGCCACCCAGGCGCCCCGATTTTAGCCACTCTTAAAAGTTTTCTGTTAGTTTGCTTGTTCTCTCAAGAGAGTAGTGGTTTTTTAACGCATCTCTAATTTTCATTTCTCTGAAGATTAATGATATTGAGCCTTTTTTAATGCTCATTGACCATTCATGGCTTTGTGGTGTGTCTGCCCAAGATTTTTACCAATTTGTATGACTGGGCTCTTTATCTTAAAAAGGAAAGGAAAGAAAAGAAAAAAAAAAGAAAAGAAAAGAAAAGAAAAGAAAAGAAAAGAAAAGAAAAGAAAAAAGAAAAGAGAAGAAAAAAGACTTGTAGGCATTTTAAATATATTGTGGATAGAAGTCAGATAATTCTGGGATATATATATATATATATATATATATATATATATATAATTTTCTCCCAGACTGTATCTTCTTTGTTAAGTTTCACAATATCTTTTAATGAGCAGAAAAACTTAATTTTACTTTTAAGCTAGTTATGTCTTTTAAAGTGGAATTTTATAGCTAATGTATTATTGGGTTTTGCCTTTTTATCTATGCTAATAAAATCTATCTTTTAAGTACATCTCTAATCTCTCCCATCTGTTATGCTATTGTCATGTATTTTAGATTTACAAGTTTCAAAGACAAAAATACATTGTATTATGTCTGTTTTGTTGTTTATCTTTGTTGTTACCATTGTTTTTGTTAAAAATAATTCATATACAGTAAAATGGGCCTTTTTGGTGTGCAGTTCTGTGAGTTTTGACCAATGCATTGAGCAGCCCGTCCCCTACCCAATCAATACACAGAGCACTTACATCGTGCTGGTTCCCCAAACCACCTGTGCTATGCATTTTTAGCCAAACTTTCCTCTCTACCTCTTTAGCCCCTGATAACCAATGATTTATTCTCCAGTTCTATAGTTCTGCCTCTTCCTAATTATCACATTAATGGACTTGTACAGTATTTGGTCTGGCTCCCTCCCCCCTGCCCCCCCACCCCCCCACCTTAAACAGCATGGGTTTAGTCTGGCCTATTTCACATGGCATAATGCATCGTAGATCCATACATGCTGTTGCAAATTTCAATTGTTTGTTTCTTTTTATTTCTCGTAAGTATTCCATAGTAGGGATATAGTGCAGGTTATTTATCCATTCCCCAATTAGGGGAAACTTGGTTTGCTTGAATTTTTGGCAGTTCTGAATAAAGCTGCTGTCAACATTCATGTATAGATTGCTCTGAACAGAAGTTTTCACTTCTCTAGGGCAAAAACTTAAGAGTGGAGTTGGTGGGTCATATGATAACTGTGCGTTAACCTTAAAAGAAACTGCCAAACTGGGGCCCCTGGGTGGTTTAGTGGGTTGAGCAGCCAACTCTTGATTTCGGCTTAGGTCATGATCCCAGGATTGTGGGATTGAGCCCCATGTCACGCTGAGCGTGAGGCTTACTTGAGATTCTCTCTCTCTCTTTCTGCCCCTCATCTGCTTGTGCGTGTGTGCACGCTCTCCCTCTTTCTCTCTCTCTAAAATAAAATAAAATAAAATAAAATAAAATAAAATAAAATAAAATAAAATAAACTGCCAAACTATTTTTCATAGTTTTGCATTATCAGTAATGTGTGAATTCATTTTGCATTATCAGTAATGTGTGAAAGTTCTGATTACCCTTGTCCTCATCAGCACTTTACATTGTCACTTTTCTTTTGAATAGCTATTCTAAAAACTTTATAGTAGTATCTCATTCATCTTGCTGTGGTTTTAATTTGCACTTCCTAATATCTAATGGTGTTGAGTATTCTTTTTTTTTAATGTTTATTTATATACTTTTGAGAGAGAGACAGAGATAGAGACAGAGACAGAGAGCCCAAGCCAGGGAGGGGCAGAGAGAGAGAGGGAAACACAGAATCTGAAGCAGGCTCCAGGCTCTGAGCTGTCAGCACAGAACCTGATGTGGGGCTCAAACTCACGAACTGTGAGATCATGACCTGAGCCGAAGTTGGACCCTTAACCGACTGAGCCACCCAGGCGCCCTGAGTGTTCTTTATTGTACTTATTTTTCAGCAATATATCTTCTTTGGTGAAGTGCCCACTAAAATTTTTACCAAGTTTTAAACAAATGGTGCTGGGAGAACTGGACAGAAACATGCAGAAGAATGAAACTAGACCACTTTCTTATACTATTCACAAAAATAAACTCAAAATGTATGAAAGACTTGAATGTGAGACAGGAAACCATTAAAACCCTAGAAGAGAAAGCAGGAGAAAACCTCTTTGATCTCAGCTGCAGCAATTTCTTACTCAATACATCTCCAAAGGCAAGGGAATTAAAAGCAAACATGAACTATCGGGACCTCATGAAGATAAAAAGCCTCTGCACTGCAAAGGAAACAACAAAACTAAAAGGCAACTGACGGAATGGGAAAACATATTTGCAAATTACGTATCGGATAAAGGGCTAGTATCCAAAATCTATAAAGGACTCACCAAACTCCACACCCGAAAAACAAATAATCCGGTGAAGAAATGGGCAGAAGACACGAATAGACACTTCTCTAAAGAAGACATCCAGATGGCCAAAAGACCCATGAAAAGATGCTCAACGTCACTCCTCATCAGGGAAATACAAATCAAAACCACACTGAGATATCACCTCATGCTGCTCAGAGTGGCTAAAATGAACAAATCAGGAGACTATAGATGCTGGCGAGGATGTGGAGAAATGGGAACCCTCTGGCGCTGTTGGTGGGAACGCAAACTGGCACAGCCGCTCTGGAAAACAGTGTGGAGGTTCCTCTAAAAATTAAAAATAGATCTACCCTATGACCCAGCAATAGCACTGCTAGGAATTTACCCAAGGGATACAGGAGTGCTGATGCATAGGGGCACTTGTACCCCAATGTTTCAACAGCACTTTCAACAATAGCCAAATTATGGAAAGAGCCTAAATGTCCATCAACTGATGAGTGGATAAAGATGTGGTTTATATATACAGTGGAATACTACTTGGCAATGAGAAAGAATGAAATCTGGCCTTTTGTAGCAATGTGGATGGAACTGGAGGGTATTATACTAAGTGAAATAAGTCAGGCAGAGAAAGACAGATACCATATGTCTTCACTCATATGTGGATCTTGAGAAACTTAACAGAGAACCATGGGGGAGGGGAAGGGAGGAAAAAGTTACAGAGATGGAGGGAGATCTTTGACAAATATGGTATTTGTCTTTCTCTGCCTGACTTATTTCACTTAGTACATATCCTCTAGGTCCATCCATGTTGTCTCAGATGGCAAGAGCTCATCCTTTTTTATGGCTACATAATATTCCCTTGCATGTATATGTCACATCTTCTTTATTCAAACATCAATCAATGGACAATTGGGCTGCTCCCATAGCATGGCTATTGTAAACAAAACTGCAATATATATAGGGGTGAATGTTTCCTTTTGAATTTTCATTTTCATTTTCTTTGGGTAAATATACAGTAGTAGAATTATTGGATTATACGGTATTTCTATTTTTAATTTTTTGAAGAAACTCCATTTTGTTTTCCACAGTGACTGTATCAATTTACATTCCTCTCAACGGTGCATGAGGGCTTCTTTTTTTCCCCTATCATTGCCAACACTTCTTATTTCTTATCTTTTTTTATTTTAGCAATTCTGACAGGTATGAGGGGATATCTCATTGTGGTTTTAATTTGCATTTCCCTAGTGATGAGTGATGTTGAGCATCTTTTCATGTGTCTGTTGGACATCTATATGTCTTCTTTGGAAAAATGTGTATTTAGGTCCTCTGCCCAGTTTTTAATTGGATTGATTTTGTTGGTTGGTTGGTTGGTTGGTGTTGAGTTATAGAAGTTCATTACAAACTTTGGATATTAACCCCTTATTAGATATTTACAAATATCTTCTCTCATTCACTAGGTTATCTTGTTGTTTTGTTGATGGCTTTCTTCGCCATGAAAGAGCTTTTTATTTTTATGTAGTCACAGTAGTTTATTTTTGCTTTTGTTCCCCTTGCCTTAGGAGACATATCCAGAAAAATGTTGCTTCAGCTGATATCAAAGAAATTACTGCCTGATGTCCAACTATTTTAACACGATTTGTTGAAAATATTCTTTCTCCATTGACTTTCCTTTGCACCTTTGCCAAAGCCCAATTGTCTATAATGTGTATTTGTATATCTGAAATCTCTATTCCCCTGCCTAGTTTCCTTAGTAGCTTTATATTAAGACTAGAGATGAGGTAGTAGGCGTACCTCAGCTTTGATCTTTTTGCAAACACATTTTTGTGGTACTGGTTTTTTTTTAGTTTTCATGTAAATTTTAGAACAAACTTGTTTTCTAAGAAATATGCAAAGACATTGCATATAAGAAGTCCTGCAAAGACATTGATTGGGATTGCTGTAAATTTGTAGATCAACTCTGGGAGCATATTAAAACTTAAGAGTTTTCATTCTCAAGCTAGTCTACACGTAGCCTCCAGTGATTAATCAAAATTACCTTTATGAAATTTTTTGGTACCAGTTATTGGTATCGAAGCTCTGCTTTAGGTAAGCTGACCTCAGCTGTGATTCTTTGTGTTCTCTTGTATCTCCAGATGTTGGGGTGATGGTTTGTCCTGTGACCTCACTTTTATGATGGTGCTAATCAAATTCATTGAGTTTTAGGGTACTCAGTTTTTATCTTGTGAGAAAGGGAGTGAAAACTCTAAGCTCTTTACCTGTTGGAGGTGAAATTAGAGGTGGGAATTACATTTTGAATGTTTTTATTTTAAATGTTTATTTATTTATTTATTTATTTATTTTGAGAGAGAGAGAGAGAGAGAGCATGAGGGGGATGGAGAGAGAGAGAGAGAGAGAGAGAGAGAATCCCAAGCAGGCTTCATGCTGACCCAATGCAGGGCTTGATGTCACAACCGTGAGATCATGACCTGAGCTGAAATTGAGAGTCAGAGGCTTAACCGACTGAGCCACCCAAGCACCCCTAAATTTTGAATGTTTTAAATATTTGTGACTGATTTGGGAAAGAGAAAGAGAAGGAGAGAGAGCTAGAGAGAGAGAGAGAGAGAGAGATGTGCTATATGAGTCAGGACAGGCTAGGTAACAAATAATCCTTAAATCTCTTAAAACTACAAAGGTTGACCATGGACTTCCAGTGTGAGGAAGTAAAGATCTTGGCAAATTTTCTCCCCCAAAAGTAATGACCAAAATATGCAAAATTGCCAAAAACCATCATTGCAGGATTCTAGAAACTGACCCATAGCCGTACAGCAGTGGAGAAAGGTTCATTCGAGGAAAAATTACTGAATCTTTGGTAAACACCATGGGAGTTTGCGGTATTTTAGCCAGGAGCTGCTGCCATTCCCTTCCCACCTCCTATCAGGTCCATTACTCATCGGGAGTCTTCTAGGACAGGGCAGGGCAGGCAGCAAGAACTGGTAGCTTCTCTGCCAGGGTGGTTTACTTGATTTGGTGGAGAGCAAGGCACAGCCCCACACCTAGGTGCATTGTTTAAAACAAAGGGGCCATGGGGCCCCTGGGTGGCTCAGTCGGTTAAGCATCCGACTTCAGCTCAGGTCATGATCTCACGGTCCATGAGTTGGAGCCCAGCGTCAGGCTCTGTGCTAACAGCTCAGAACCTGGAGCCTGCTTCGGATTCTGTGTCTCCCTCCCTCTCTGCCCCTCCCCCGTTCATGCTCTGTCTCTGTCTCAAAAATAAATAAACGTTAAAAAAAATTTTGGAAAAAAAATCTGCCACTGACAGATTTAAAAAAATAAATAAAGACAACCAAGGGGCCTTGGCAAGCAGCCAGTGAAGGCTAACATCTCAGATGGACTGATTTGAGATGAGGCAACCAACAGAAGAGAAAACTGACCAGAAACGTATGAAGTGATCCAGGCAGTGAGGTAGCCATAATGGATCCTTGTACACTTGTTTTTTTGCTTTTTTTTTTTTTAAATTATCTCTATAAGGTCCTTTGTTTGATTTAATCACCATAAAATCCCATAAATAAAAATTACGTTAAGTTTGCAAGAGAGCAAAGGTTCAAAACCTGAGTTGGGGGATAAAAATCATGTTTTCCCCACCGTTTTATTTCATCTAAATTAAGTTAGATGTTAAGGCACAAAATTTACTTGGGCTAAGAGGCTATCAGTTAAAACAGAGGCAGTAATGGCTTTTGGTAGAATTGCAGAGAAATTTATTGTGTGTATTCTATTTTTTGTTTAAAAATTAAGGTTAATTCTCCTAATTCATTGGGCATTAGAAAGACAAAAGCTGTTTATACTGTTGTCATTTTCTTTGCACAGATCTGTTACTTGAAGAAACCTCTTCTGTGATTGTTTTTCTACAAATGTCTCACTCCACCATCCAGTCCACAGTTGTCCTCGATGGATGTGACTGGTTCACATTTGGAGCTCCAAGGTGTAGGGAATGGAGTGCATTCTGAATTTCACGTTATTTAATGGCTTCTGGGTGTGTACGTTACCATGTGTTTTATGTTAAATACTGATGGAGCTCTGCACTTGATTAACTGAGTCCATAAGCCAGTTGGTGACCAGAATGAATATTGAAATGGGAGAATCAGGAAAATAAGGCTGAAGAGATTGTTGGCTTGATGACTTCAAATACCCAAAAGCCACAAAAATTTTAATTACTTTCAAAACACTGCACAGACTTAGAAAACATGAAGTGGCGGTTTATTTAGTTACTTTTCTCTTATGCAACATTGCTTAGCCAATAAGATTGTAAAAGTAAAAACAATAGCTACTTCTAATAAAAGGGCTCTTTCTATTGAAACAGTCCATTTCTAATGCAAAGCCTCCTAAATAGCAGGCTTGAATGAGAATTCAAATAGTTTTAATCTAACAGGTCTTGCTCTCTTTTTCAGTGTAAATATGTTTTGAAAAGGATGATCATGGCTTTCCTCGTTGTGTGCCTTGTATTTCGTGTCACTTCATACTCCGTGCGACCTAAGCATGGCCTGCAGAGTTTCCTCGACTTTGTGTGCTGAAAATATCGTAAGTTGAAAACACACTGAACGCACCTAACCTACTGAACGCGAGCTCAGCCCAGCCTGCCTTAAACATGCTCACAGTACTTTCATGAGCCTGCAGCTGGGCAGAATCATCTAACGCCAGGCCTATCTTATAATAAAGTGTCGAATATCTCATGCAATTGATTGAATGCTGGACTGAAAGTGAGACACAGAACGGCTGTGTGTCCGTTGTTTACATTCCTGATGGGGTGGTTGTGGTAGACGCACGACAGGAGAGTATCTACCGCATGTTGCTAGTCTGGGGGAATTTAAGAAACAAAACAAATGAGTAAAGGGGAAGAAGAGAGAGAGAGAGGCAAATCAAGAAACAACTATAGAGAACAAATGGATGGTTGGTTACCAGAGGGGAGGTGGGGGTGGGGTGGGGAGAATCAAACAGGTGATGGGGATTAAGCAGTGCACTTGTCGCGATGAGCACTGGGTATTGTACGGAAGTGTTGAATCACTATATTCTATACCTGAAACTGATAGTACATTGTATATTAACTGAAAGGAATTCAAATAAAAACTTAAGGCAGAAGAAAAGATCAAAATTCCAAATTCAAAGTATGATTTCTACTGAATGCGTATGGCTTTCACACCATTGTAAAGTCTAAAAATCCTAAGTAGAACCATTGTAAGTTGGGGACCATCTATACGTGGTAGTATCTCAAAACCTCAGGTTTTGTTCAGCTATTGCTTCTGTAATAATAGGATTAATAACTAATACCTCATACATGACACAGTTGTATTAAGGATTAAATATTAAAATGTATAAAAGGACTTGCCGCACAGGATGCATTAAACGATAGCTGTAATTATTATAGTTTTCCTATTAGCTGCATTCTGTTCCTTTTCCCATTCAATTACATAATGTCAGAAATATTTAACCAGACTTAGGAGTAAATTGGTATCATCTGAAACCATTCCCTAATATCTGGGCAGACCTCAGCTTCTAAGTCATTTTGTGAATTCCTGTCTTTTTACTATTTGGATTCTCTTCTCTAAATTGCCAGTCACCCTCAGTTTTTTGTTCACTTTAATTCTACTTTTGCAAAATAAACATCTACATTGCTTCTCTGGGTTTCCCGCCCCCCCCCACCTTAAAATCAACAAACCAAAAAGCAAAAACAAAATCCTGACCCACAAAAAAATCACTACCCAATAGCCAATGGGATTCAGATGCAGATTTATGTTGGATTTCTGCCAAAGGCTCTCTAACCTCAAACTACGAGAGAGATTTTTGTAGTTACAAGGTTTCCATAATGGTTTCTTTCATATAAATGGTCAAGATTAATAAATTGGTGATAAATTGACCATGATTTAGTCCAGGTTTTTATTTTAGCTGCTCCATCTTCCAAATTTACTTGCTCTATAAAGGGATATTTACAGACTTTATTTCATGCGCACAAACTGTATGAGGTCTTCAGGCAAAATATTAGCTCCAGTGCAGTGTGGTTGTAATATAAATAGAAGTTTTAAAAACCTAAAGAAGTGTTTTAATTACTGGTTTTGAGCCATTCGATTATGTGTGTTGGTCTAATTTTAGGCATGGTTTAATACTTGAGTTTCATTGACCTTCTTGGATCTGCGGATCTATAGTTTTCATGAAATCTGGAAAATTTGAAGTCAGTATTTTCTCAGATTTTTTTTTTCTGTGCCACTTCTACAGGAACTCAAGTTACATACATGTGTATTAGGAACTTAGTAAAGTTGTTCCACAGCTCACTGATGCTCTATTTATTTTTCGGTATTTTTCTTTCTGTGTTTCATCATTTTGAACAGTTTCTATTGCTGTGTTTTTAAATTTGCTAATCTTCTCTTCTGCAGTGTCTAATCTACAGTTTCTCCCATTCAGTGTACTTTTCATCCTAGGCATTGCATTTTTTTTTTTTAACCTAGAATTTCAATTGGGAATATTCTGTATCTTAACATGCTCAAAATTTCCTGTACCTTCTTTAACATATGAATATAGATATAACATTTTACTGTTTTTTACCTTCTTTAATGTATGGATATAGATAATAACATTTTACTGTTTTTTTCTACTATTCTACCATTTACATCATTTCTTGGCCAGTTTGTGTTCATGGACTGATGTTCTCATTATGGATTGCGTTTTCCTGCTTCTTTGCATGCTGGATAATATTTGCCTGGGCCAGACACTGTGAAATTTACCTTGTAGGGTGCTGGGTAGTTTAATATTCTGAGCTTTGTTCTACAAACAATTTGATCTTTTCAAGGCTCAGTTTCAAGTTTTGTAGATACAATAACTTTCTGAGGATTCTACCTGCCTCCCCATGAATGATCAAGTGTTATACTCTGACTGGCGGGGACACAAACTTCTTCTAAGCCTGTTTGTGTGTGATGTGCAAGGATTGCCCCCTCTACTCCTTTGGGTGCTTCTTTTCCTGGTGTGTGGTTTCTTCACAAGTGTGCAATGACCCATCTGAACTCAACTGAAGACCGTCCAGAATGCTCTCTGCATGCGCCTCCCCTCTCTCCTGTTCTCTGCCATGTGAACTTCCTCTGAGGCCTCCCTGGATTCCCGGCTCTATCTCCTCAAATCAAGGAGATTGCTGGGGGGTTTTGGGGTGTTGCTGCCTGAACACTCTAGGTGGTGAAATGGCACAATGGTGGACTCCATTTTTCCCCCATCTCTCAAGGATCAGTTGTGTGCTGCCTGGTATCCGGTATAGAAAATTATTTCATATATTTTATCCTGGCTTCAAGTCATTTCATGTGGGAGAAGAAATTCAGGAGTTCTCTGAAGAAAGAAGATGTTAAGGAAAATTGTGTGGGTTGATTTTGGAGAAAGTTCCAAATTTCTTGCATGAACACCTACCTTCCTTATATCCCGTAATCACGGTGGATGATATCTGATGTTTCATGTGATAAGCTTATATTTTAAATATTTTATTGAACATGAATGCCAGCATTTTAGTAAAAAAATGAAGCTCCTCTTAAGTCTAAATAATGGCATTTTAAAGTTA
Organism: Lynx rufus; assembly: GCF_022079265.1. Taxonomy (NCBI): domain Eukaryota; kingdom Metazoa; phylum Chordata; class Mammalia; order Carnivora; family Felidae; genus Lynx; species Lynx rufus. Next base: position 4,639,239 of record NW_025814844.1, on the reverse strand, counting down.
ACATAGTTCTTTGTTAACATTAGGAAAAGAATCTATAAGAACAAAAAATACCTAGGTTAAATGTGGCCAATTTCTTGGTTTTAATTTTAGAATACTCAGAATTTCCTTAGTTGGGATTTTTTTAAAATGTCTGTGAAGAATAATATTAATGGAATAAATTAATTTTCCTTGATGTTGCTTAGAGATCACTTAAGGAAAATTTATATATATTCTTGGAATGACTCTTAAAAAAGGGTTTTGTCGAGCTGGAAAAATGGGGAACACAATTATTAAAAATAAAAAAGTAGAGGGGCACCTGGGTGACTTGGTCGGTTAAGCGTCCGACTTCGGCTCAGGTCATGATCTCACGGTCCGTGAGTTCGAGCCCCGTGTGGGGCCCTGTGCTGACAGTGCAGAGCCTGGAGCCTGTTTCACATTCTGTGTCTCCCTCTCTCTCTCTGACCCTCCCCCACTCATGCTCTGTCTCTCTCTGTCTCAAAAATAAATAAACGTTAAAAAAAATTTTTTTTAAATGTAGAGGAACAAATTTATAAGAAATAAATTCTTTTTTTTTTCTAAAAATAGAGGAAATATATTAGAAGTAATTTTTTTTCAAATAGATATAATCTGTCAGGAAGAATAGTAAATTGCTTCAATTTTCTATCTTGCAGTGAGTAGGAGAATACTTTTGAATCTTGACTTTCTCCAAGTTCCCAAACATTTAATATCACTTTTAGCCAAATAATACATTTTGATTAAATAGAAGCAGTGTTGTGCAATTAATATGCTTATGTTTCTTCTTGTTTTCTACACAGAGATCTTCTATTTCAAATAAACAATTTGTGATGACAGACCCATTATCAGACAATGTAGGACCTGTTTCAATGGTGTTTGTTATCAATATGTTGTACAGTTTGAAATGTTCTGGTATGGCACAAGTACATTAAAATTTAGTGATTGGCTTCTGTACATTAGTTTCTCGTTCAGAATAAACCAGGTGATTGTTTAATTTATTGCATAGACCTAAAGAATGTACCTCTTAAACAAATCAAGGTCGTATTTTAAAATAAAGGAACATTTTTTTACTTTTATTTTGTGGAATTTCATTTCAAAGATTTCCAGAACTCCCTTCAATAAATTTTATTCACTGGCTACTAAATGAGCAATACCAAAGAAATTTGTCATATGTTCAAATCTGTCATAATTTCTTGCAAGGATTATTACTGTTTGTGCTTTTTGTGGGGAGAGGCGGGTTAGCTGTAAGATACAATGTACTGGCCACTTTTAGCATGAAAATAGCAGGCAGTTTCCCCTGCATCACGTGGAAAATACATAAGAATCTTTTTTTGTTTTATTATGTAATCATTAAAAGCATCTTGGTGCTTTAGATTCTTTGGCATTTCATCCCACTATTTCCTTAGTAGACCCATTACATTCCCAGTTGGTTTTCTGGGATTTGGATCTCCTTATTGGCCTGCTTGCCAAGAGGGAAGGTAGGGGCTGATCCCAAGGGGATGAGCATTGTCATATAAGGAGGCTGCCTCACTTGGGACCTCTGCATGAACCCCAGACAAGGGGGATTCAATCAAGGAGAAATGGGTCATTTCTGCAAGCCTGATGTGTCCAAGGCAAGCTGGGAATTCAAAACTCCTAACTGCATCCACCGGATATTCCCTTCCCACGTTTCACTGTCCCCGTCCTTCACTGCCGGGGCTCTGGCCACTGTGTAGGAGACCTGCCAGGCTGAGAATTTACCCTCTGAAATTCTGCTATTCTTACAATAAGGTCTTGGGCTTGGCGTTTCACTCTGCTAGTCTTCGGCCTCAGGAGATGAGGGTTTCGTGGAGTACGACCAAGGGGCCCTCTGGCTTTCACATGATACCTTCCATTGTTCATTACTCACACTGCCCTGTTATTATCTCTCTTCAATAAACCAGGGGCACTCTCACATCCATGCGGCTCCATAGCCCTTATAATTACCATTTCCCTCATGCCTCACAAGTGCAAAAGATAGCGCATCGGCCAGTACGCCCCCTTCCAATGGGGCGCCGTCCCATTTCAATGCAGTGCAAGAAATGGACGGTTGTACCACTAGCGCGTGCTAGGGGCTGTGTAGATTCCACCAACGGCCAGAGATGGTGTCGTCAGCGCTGGTGATGATCCACCCTCAGATCCCCTCTCAGAGGACGCTTCCCAGGTCCACACCTGGTATCAATGCTCTTAGACTGGGTTTCCTGAACACAGACTCCGAAACAGGTTTATGGATGTTCTTCTGAGGAGTGCTCTCAGGAGTTATCCCTGTGACGAAGAGAGAGGACAGAGGGGAAGCTGACACATGATGCAGGTGCGGCTGGTGTGGCAGCCAATCCACCAGGGAGCTCTGGAGATGAATAGGTCGTCGGGGTAGCCCCTGATTAGAAAGAGCGTCAGGGCTGTGTAGGCTTGCATCAGCCAGTCATTGATGCAGGCTTCCCTGGAGGGGGCATGACTTTGGTGGGGTACTTCCTGAGGCCCAGGAGAATTCCCAGGAAGGAATGCAATTATGAGTGGTCAGCAACGGGCAATGTTCTCAGCAGGGGGGATGGATGCCTCACTCTTAAAAAGGGGATCTGTTGGAGTGCTTGGGTGGCTCAGTCACTTGAGTGTCCGACTCTTGATTTTAGCTCAGGTCATGATCTCCCAGTTTGTGGGATCGAGCCCCACCTCGGGCTCTGTGGCTGACAGTGTGGAGCCTGCTTGGGATCCTCTCCCTCCCCCTCTCTCTACCCCTCCCATGCTCTCTCTCTCTCTCTCTCTCTCTCTCTTTCAAAATAAATAAATAAACTTAAAAATGTTTAAAAAGAGGGGATCTGGCTGCAGCATATTCTATAATAGAGCTTCAAATAAAATATGTCACTTGCAGAAACCTACACCTTTAAAGTCCTTAACTCGTCAGATTTCTACAGGAGTCTGACGCTTAATGAAGCTAGTCTGTCTTCCTTCTGACTGGTATATTTGCTGTGGAATAGTTCATTATCTGGATTGGAAGAATTTAGTTCATAAAACTAGGTCCATTAAGTATAGCAGGATACCAATGGGGGAGGGGGGAGGGGGTTGCTTAGCTTTCCTGTTTCATAGTGACTTTCTCTGAAATTAAAGACTGCTTGTGTTGATATTTACAAAGGCAAAGGTTACAAGTTAAAAGCACCATGGCAATGCAATAATGTGCTTTTCTTCCTTCCTGTAGCACTGAAATTGACTTTACCCTTACTCATGTTGATAGCAAAACAATTCCTTGCCCTTTCACAATATCATCTGCTTTTTCAACCTGACTCTTGCACCCATTTTGGCCCTATTCAGGCTGCTGTCCCTCTCCCTTCATGACACTTTCTCCTGGGCCTGGGAGGTGAGGCTGGGGCTTATAGTATCGTGGCAAAAAGGTAAGGCATCTGATACTCTTGCCATCTTTTGTACTCAGTGATCTCTGCTACAGTTGTGCTAGTCCTACCTAGTCCTGATTGTCAAGGTGGAATGCTTTTTCTCCACCCCTGATGTTTCTTACCTTGAGGGAGCTCTATTAGTGTAACACTTCTAGCCTCCTCTTACCCCTTTACCCACACCAGCTCAGGGGAGGTGGAATGACTTAAAACCACAGTAGATTTAAGAAAATGAAAGGGTGTCTGGGTGGCTCAGTTGGTTAAGCCTATCCGATGCTTGATTTCAACTCAGGTCATCTCTCATGGTTCATGAGTTCTAGCCCTGCATGGGGCTTTGCGCTGACAGTGTGGAGCCTACTTGGGATTCTCTGTCTCTTTCCTCTCTCTCTCTCTCTCTCTGTGCCCCCTGCTCACACAGTCTCTCTCTTGAAAGAAATAAGTAAACTTAAAAAGAAAAGAAAATTAAGCAGAGCTCATCTAGCCCAGCCCAGCTCCTCATTTTTTTTTTCTTCTTTTTGGGAATAAGCTTTCTAGAGGAAGAAGGAATTTTCCTGTTCCCCCATCCTGCCAATCCAGAGCCTCCTGAGCTGGTGCAGTGACACCAGAATGGGAACAGTCTGCATACTTCATAGGTTTTGGGCCCATGTGTCCTTCAATTTAGGAGATATTATGGTTTTCCAGATACTGATTTTCACCTTATTTCTCAATGCATTCAGATGCCAGGCAGGTCAGAAAGGAAGGGATAAGTAATATATATTCTACAAAACTCTTTGAAAGAAAAGAGAGAAGGAGTGAACAAATTCAAAATATTGTTTTGAGAATAATACTATTTTGGTGCCTAACCTCCAAAAATATATTGCAAGAAATGGTCACTCCAGACTAATATCTCTCATTAACAAAATTTCAGCAAATGAAATCCAGTAGCATATAAAAATGATCATAAGCCTGGAAGGTTGACTTAACACCTGGTAACTAATCATTGTCATTCACCATATAAATGGAATAAAGGAGGAAAACCATATCATCACTTACTAGATGTGGAAAAGTTATTTGGTAAGATTCAACACCCATTCATGATTTTTTTTTAAAAAAAACTCTTGAAAATAAGGTATAAAAGGTAACTTCTGAAACATGATAAAATATATGTATTGGAAATCTACAGCTAACATTATATTCCAAGTTTTCATATTTCCATCTAAAGGCAATGTAAAAAATATATTTTTGCAACTTAAAAATGATGTATGCTGTTACCTAGAGCGTGATAGTAGCTATAGATTTTTTCTACAGCTTTTAGTTAGTTACTCTACTAAATGGAAGAAAAGGCAAAGATGTTCTCTCTCAGAATTTCTATTCTTATTGTACAGCTATTCATAAGGCAAATAAAAGATATAAAAGGCACACAAATCAGGTGGAAAGAAAAAAAAATTTCTTCGTTTGCTGATGACATGGCCATCCAGTCAGAAATCCGTAAGTGTTTTAGAGTTAATACTTGTAACAAAGCAGCAAATAAGTAAATGACCACGAAGATCACAGTGAAAGAGGTGTAGCCACCTTTTATCAAGTGAATTCGTAAAGGAATAAAATGTTGAGGAATCTCCAAAAGCCGTGGAACTTCTTTTGGAACTGCTTCATAGGAAGCAGGTTTCCTATTAAGTCCTGGACCAAAAATGTTCTAAATGAGCAGTAACAGCCTTTGGGTTCATCAGCCACGCTTCTGGCGTGCTACGTAAACGGCGTTGACAGAAATCCCACCAACACGAATGGCTGCCAAATTACTACCTGTATCCTTAGCAAACTGTGTAACCGCAATGCAGACGCATCAATCGCGGTCAAGTTGGGTTAGATGCAGTTGTTTCTATAAGAAGGCTGAGTTACCTTTAGCCACACCCGCGAGGGCAGGCTCCCAGGCTGAGCACAGAACTGCAAGTTTGGCAACTACTACGACTCAGGTGGGAGTTTGAACCAAGGAAAAGGCACCAACTCATATGTAGTAATAGGTCTTGAGACAGGAGCACAGACCCTGACCCATCCAAGGTGATCTTGAAGGAGTTACCTGGTTGCCCAAACTAGCAGCCGTGAGCGGAGTGACATTATGAGGATTTACACCATCCTTCTGGGAACTAGTGCTAACCATTATTATTCCCTGAAGAAGAGGTGCCATGAAGCCCTAAAAGTGCCAAAGCCCAAAAGTTTGGAATGACCAAAGTCCTTTCTCTCTGGACTCCAGCCCAATGTAACGGCTGCCGCAACTGCAAGAAAACCAACTACTGTCGCCTGAACCCGTTTTTAAATTGCCAATGATTTGGTCCTACTCTTCAACGGCTGAATCCTGCCAACATTGGCTGCAGTGGAAAATCTGGATGCCAGTGTCATTTCCAAGCTCCCTTTGAGACCGAGGAGTACAGGACTAAAAAAAACCTTGTGTTACTTAAAAAAAAAACAAAAACAAAAACAAAAAAAAACCCACTTCTGTATTAGTTTCCTATTATAATCGCTGTCACAAAAGATCACAAATTTAGTAGCTTAAAGAAGCACATATTTATAATCTTACTGTTCTAGAGATCAGATGTCCTAAAATCAAGCTGTCAGCAGGGCTGCGTTCCTCCTGGAGATTCTAGGGGAAAATCTGTTTCTTTGCCTTCTTTCAGCTTCTGCATACCTTGGCTCACTCTGTGTCTCCCTTCTGTCTCTGTGTCTCAGCTTTTGTCTCCGACCTTTCTTCCGTCACCACATCGCATCTCCCACCGACATCTTCTGCCTCTCTCTTCCAAGGACCCCCTGTGCTTCCCCACTGGGCCCACCCAGATCATCCACGATCATCTTCCTACTTAAAATCCTTCAGTTAGTTATATCTGCACAGTCCCTTTTGCCATGTGAGGTAACATGTTTATAGGTTCTGGTTATTAGAATGTGGACACTTTTGTGGGGCCATTATCCTGTCTACTGTGACCCCCGCTCCGGCACCCAAAGATCCATGACCATCCCACGTGCACAATGTATTCACCCCTCCGAATATCTCCTCAAATCTCAAATCACTGCAACTTATCAGTCCTGTAGTAGATCCCAAATCAACCGGACACCCCAACTTGGACATGACCTGGAGTCTTAGGGGTCTGGAAGCACAATACACACTGGGACTGTGTTGCCCTGGGACCCTTGCTCCATCCATTAGAACCCCTCCCTCTCTCTCTGAAGGTTGGTCAGGAATGGGAGACGTGGGAGCCACTGGAGAGCCCCTTCTGGTCCCGACCTTGTCAAATTTTAGAGTAGCACCTATTATCTCTGTGAGTAATAAATCTTACTCCAAGTCGAAAGTAGCCTTGGATCTGTCTTGTCAACCAAGCAGAGCAGAGACAGTTGTAAACTTACCGCTGACCCACATGCAAATTTAAACGTAAAATAATGTAAATCCCAAAACCAGTTAGCAAAATATAGGACGAGGATTTGCAATATAATAGTGCCCCGGATTCCTTTTATAATCTTTTAGTTTTTTTCCCACGGTGGCATCTTCCTCACCTTCACTGAGAATACCTTCATTTTTAACGTGGCAGTAGTTTCAGAAGCCCCCCTTCCAACAATATGATCCCGACAGTAATTATAGTTGGTATGGTCATCCTGCATTTGGCTGCAGCTCGAAAGTACTTGACCTATTTTGCCACGAGAAGACCGTTCTCAGAAACCGATACCCCACACGCCGTTCCGATCTGTTACTAACGGTCTGTGCTCCGGTTGATAATCCATTTGACAAATGCCATTAAAAAAAAAAAAATTTCTGCCTTTCTGACTTTTCTGGTAAACAACTGGAACCTTTCTCAGCAGTAAGTTTAAAAACTGGTAAGATTGAGGGGCGCTTGGGTGGCTCAGTCAGTTAAGGGTCCCACTTTGGCTCAGGTCATGATCTCACGGTTTGTGAGTTCCATCCCGGGGTTGGGCTCTGTGCTGACAGCTGGGAGCCTGGAGCCTGTTTCAGGTTCTGTGTCTCCCTCTCTCTCTCTCTCTGCCCTTCCCACACTCACACTCTGTTTCTCTCTTTCTCTCTCTGTCTCTCAAAAGTAAATAAACATTAAAAAAAATTTTTTAATTAGCAAAATTTATTAGATTGAGATGTGTTAAATTTGGGCTGCTTGGGTGGCTCATTCGGTTAAGCAACCGACTCTTGATTTTGGGTCAGGTCGTGATCTCATGGTTTGTGAGATAGAGCCCCATGTAATGCTCTGTGCTGTCGCAGAGCCTGCCTGAGATTCTCGCTCTCTCCCTCTCTCTCTGCCCCACCCCCACTCACGCATGCTCTCTCATTCTCCCAAAATAAATAAACGTTAAAAACAAGAAATGTAATTGGGGGGGTGGGAGGGAGGGGAAAGTGGGTGATGGGCATCAAGGAGGGCACCTGTTGGGATGAGCCCCGGGTGTTGTATGGAAACCAATTTGACAATAGATTTCATATTTAAAAAAAAAGAAATGTATTAAATTTAAGCCCAATGTGCAAGACTTCATCCATGATTTGGGTCACTACTTGTTTTGTTAGTAATAAGATCTTTCTTTGCCATTAGTCATTTTTCATTGCAACACACCATTTACTCCTTAGGCCTCAAGCTTCATGAGGAGCCATAATAGTTGAATCAGAACCACACAAACATTGGTTTTAAAGATTTTTTTTTTAAGTTTATTTATTTATTTTGATAGAGACAGAGAGAGCGGGAGAGGAGCAGAGAGGAGAGAATCCCAAGCAATCTCCATGCCTTCAGTGCAGAGCCCACACAGGGCTCAAATTCACAAACTGTGAAATCATGACCTGAGCTGAGATCGAGAGTCTGCCACGTAACCAACTGAGACACCCAGGTGTCCCACAGACATTGGTTTTAAATTTTTTTTTTTCAATGTTTATTTATTTTTGGGACAGAGAGAGACAGAGCATGAACGGGGGAGGGGCAGAGAGAGGGAGACACAGAATCGGAAACAGGCTCCAGGCTCTGAGCCATCAGTCCAGAGCCTGACATGGGGCTCGAACTCACGGACCGCGAGATCGTGACCTGGCTGAAGTCGGCCGCTTAACCGACTGCGCCACCCAGGCGCCCGGTTTTAAACTTAGGAGTTGACTTCACTGTGTAGAAAAGAATAACGTTTCCACTAAGAAAAAGCGTTCGGTAGCTGAAGCAGCGATGGGCTCTGAGGCACTCAGGTGAAACCCCAGACTTTCCCTCCAGTGTCACCAACCCCAAATGGATGCTAGAGGTGGGGAACTAAAGGGTCCTTTGCTTCAACCTCAAGCATCTCAGGCTCCAGCCCATGGCTTTTTCCCTGCCTGACCTCTCCTCACACAGTCACCTGTAATTCTACTTTCGGTGTTAAATGTGGGCTGGCTTTATTGTCCACCTTAACATATGTGTTCCACAAAGGTAAGCCATATTCCCAGGAAGGTTGCAGAGCGTTGTTTTGCTCGGAATCAAGACGATTTCTGAAATCTTTGCGGTTGTTATAGCCCACTCGACTTCTCACGTTGAGCCAGCCAATCCTTTTGAAACTCGTAAGAGAAATTTGAGTTGTTAGACTGCACAGCACCGTGCCTTTCCCTCGTCACCCACCCTCGTCAATGTCCCATTGTCCCCACAGTTGATATAAATGTCGTCCACCAGCCTGAAGGCACTGTAGACTATTTGATCCTTGCCCCGGGAACATAACTGCCTGACATATGAACCGTGAAAAATCTGGCTTGAGTTTAGAAAAACTTCATCTGAGAAAAATTCTTGGCTTTGTGAAGGACAGTCAGCAATTCCCCAGAATTTAATATAATAGTCGACAAGATTAATTTATATTATTATGAATATGTACCTGGCTAACTATGATACAATCCTCTGGAAAAAAAATAATAGAATCAATATAAAATATTGGTAACATCTGATAGCTGACAGAGCACCAGCACGGGGCCAAATATTTTTTAAAAAGTTATGTGCCTGCATCATTGGCTCTCAGGGCAGAGGGATTGAAAGACTAATCTTTAAAGTATGATTTCTTTTCCTCCCTTCAGGATTGCTCCACTGGGAAAGATCTGGAAACTGGGAGCAACTCTAGGACTCTGAGGCCACATAGTTTCAAGTGGATTCTGGCGACTTCTAGGACTTCAGTGACCTCTCCCTTTCAGACACTGAAAGGTCACCTTCTCGGGACTGGCCAGGGCTGGCATGCAGGAAAATGTTCGCCACCATATCAGAGAGTTGTTGAAATCTCACTCTCTTCAATCATGACTATTGAAGGCAAAACCAGACAATCTCTAAACTATTTAAAATAACTGGGAAAAAATGCTAGAGTGAGTAAGAGGCTTTTATTTTCCCCCTTGTCTGAGATTTAAAAAAAAAAAAGAGAGATATAGTGTTACACTTTCATCTTAAACATTATCTCAAAGAAATCCAAGAAAGTGTGGAGAGAAGACTGCGGGATTCTGCTTTAGTGATTAAATTAAAGAATGATTTGAAGTGAATTTTTGCATGTAAGTAATAATAATACTGTTAGTGAGTTCTGCACATGTAATAGCATGAAATACACCTGGAATAATATGCAGTATTATGCAATATATATAATATGCAATGCAGCTGCTCTTACTGTCCCCACTTTGCAAATGAAGAAAGCATGCTCTGCAAGGTTAGATAGCGACCCAAAGCCACAAGCAAGTTATCTGTAGAAGTGTAACTTGAGCCAAGATATGCCTGACCCCAAAGCAACACTTTTTTTTTTAATTTTTTTTTTTTACCGTTTTATTTATTTTTGATACAGGGAGAGACAGAGCATGAACAGGGGACGGTCAGAGAGAGGGAGACACAGAATCTGAAACAGGCTCCAGGCTCTGAGCTGTCAGCACAGAGCCCGACGCGGGGCTCGAACTCACGGACCGCGACATCATGACCCGAGCCGAAGTCGGCGGCTTAACCGCCTGAGCCACCCAGGCGCCCCATCAAAGCAAAACTTTTAGGGTAGCTCTCAACCACTGCACTACACGGAACCTCCAGGAAAAGAGAACAATAGAACCAAGCTTCTAAAAATACATATATCTGGTGCAAACCCGTCTTTCATCGGTAACTAGCTAAGCGGTGTGAGCGAACTTTCTTTATTGACAAAGTTGGGGTAAGTTCTTTGAGATGAGCTATAGGACAGCACTCAGCCCTGTACCGGAGCAAGATCAACTGAATTGTTGACTTCTTTCCCTAAAAACATATGAGGATTTCTTAGGACAGGTATGAACATCACAACTAGTGGGACTTCGAAAGTGTCACTGCTCAATATGGCAGCCTTTGGGGACATATGGCAATTTAAATTTAAACTTAAAAAACATTTTGAAAAAAAAAAAAAACAAAAACTAACACTACATAGGACGGAAGGACCTGTCAAAAAATGCAAGGATAAAAGTTACAGCAACTTTGTGAAGGATAAGGATGGGGTGGAAGGGACTCTTCCTGCTGAGGGAGCAAGGGGGATAGGCGTGGAATGCAGAAGGCAGAGGGGTCTGTGTGAGCTTCTTTGTTTAGTCTTTGACCCATGGTTTCCTGGCTTTTCCCAGGCACTTGGCATCGAACTTGACCAAGTCCGCAAGAGTCTACAGTCCCTGATCACAAGGTAGGATGAAGACACATCATCCCAAGGAGCAAAGCCTGTGGGAGAGGCCGGTGATGAGGGCAGAAGGGACAAGTGACCCCTCAGAACCTCTAGGCCCCCCTCTGCCCAAAGCTCCATGTGAGGCGACAGCTGTACAGTAAACCCAGGGCTGCTGTGGCAGAAGTGGCTGTGACAGGCAGCGTGACCCCCTGGGGACAAGGTCCATCTGTGCCAGGTACCTCCTGGCTGAGCGTGAGCGAACCTTTCTGAACGTGAATGAACCTTTCTGAACTCTCTGCATACCATCCCTCAACTCTAAAAGGGTTGATGTGACACGACATGTATGTGACAGTGATGTAATCTAATCACTGGCACCCAGCAGGGACTACGTGCATTATTGCATTATTGCCCGATTATTCATGGCTCCTTAAAGTCCCCCAAACTGCACTAGAGGTTGTCATGTAATATACATAAGTATAAAAAACTATCTAGGCCCTTAAGAGGTTTGCCTTTTTCCAGGGGAAGAAAGATATCCAATCGCCCTATCTGGGCTGACCATGTAATTTATAGACCAAAGTGGGGTCCATCTGAGAGCCAAAAAGCGCAAGAGAGCTAATTATGCCCCGTGGCAGGCATCAGTCAGGAGTGCCTGGGCAATCTGGGACGTGTGGTCACCCTGAGTCACATCCAAAGTTCCTGCTCTCCCTCGATGAGGCCGGACCTCCTGCCCTGGCTTCTTTGGCATTCTGTTTTCCCACCTTCCTCACCATGTCACATGCTGCTGCTTATTAATTCTCTGTCACATCTAATCCCAAATAGGCACCTACTCCAGTTGTGAGATGAGAGGCAATGTCGGGGTCAGGAACTGTGTTCATCCAGGTACCCATTCATCCCACTCCTTTAAAAGGAATTTTTTTTAATGTTGATTTATTTTTGAGAGAGAGAGATACAGACAGACAGAATGCGAGCGGGGAGTGGCAGAGAGAGAGGGAGACACAGAATCCCAAGCAGGTTCCAAGCTCAAAGCTGGCAGCACAGAGCCCCATGCAGGGCTCGAACTCACGAGACCGTGAGATCATGACCTGAGCCAAAGTGGGACGCTCAACCGACTGAGCCACCCAGGCACCCCATCCATTCATCCTACTTCTGAGCATGTAGTTGGAATTCAATAATTATTTGTTGAATGATGATAACTTTCTATGGTGGGTGATATCTACAAGTATCAGTAATTAGGATGTCAGTTTTGTGTCTCATCTGACGATCTAGATGTGTGTGTTCATGTGTATACACTGGCATATGTAATGCAAGCATACGTAGGATAAACTCTTAAAATGTTTAGATTCTTCCACTGTCCAGTATGGCAGCCGCCAGGCATAGGTGTCCTTTAAAATGTAAATTAATACAAATGAAATAACACTAAAAATTTGGTACTTCATTTACACTAGTCACTATTCACACACAGCTTGTGGCTACTATTGGGAGCACAGATACAGAACATTTCCGGCAAGTTTTTTATTGGCCAATGTGGGTCCAGGTATATGTGACCGCAAGAGTTGGGACCACCTCAGAAGAACTTTGAAAAGTCAATCATTGTCTAAACTCAAAATAAGATGGTACACTCCTACTGAATTTCATAGGGAATGTTTTCTTGAAAAATCTTAGAAAGTTCAAATAATATAGAGGGGAAATCTGTTTGCTAAAAGCCCAAAGATCATCTAAAATCCCTAAATAAATCTTTCTATTTAGACACATATTATTGGCACTGTTTTTATGCATCTTATACAATTTTTTTTTAATTTCACGCTTTCCTTCATACTGCCCTTCTGTTTGAAAGCTAAGATTGGCTTCTGATTAGGACATGTCATGATTTCCATTTTTGTTTCAATAGCATACAACCGTAAGGCTTACGTTTCCCATGAATAGCATCAGTCTGTATGTTTCTTTTTTCCAATCATTTTACAAAACAAAGAATGGAATATTCAATAAAATATTAAAGGTATGGTACAAATCCTGCCCTCTAGATCAAGATAGTGACAGGCAAAACTGGATTAGACATTTCTACTCCAGCCAGAAAAGTTTGCAATTTGAAGGACAAGGTCTGAATGGCATATACACGCTGGGTTAGTGACGTCTGCAAGTGGACAGCAACCACGTGCACGGTCAGTTGTTGATCAGATGTGCTGGAGAGTAGTCTCAGTTTCCCCTTCTACATCTACTGTCCCCGCTACCCGCCCTGGCCTGTGCTGCAGGGGGCCGGTTTCTAGGAAACCCCTTATAAGCAAAATCGGCTTTATTGTTCTTTCATTGTGTGCGTTGTGAGCTACACTGCAGAGAAAACCCCAGACCTTTGCCTTGGGTCCCCATCTTTGTCTACATTTCCTCTCGTGACTTTGGTACTATTTATATGCCGCTAACTCCTACATGTATATCTCTTCACCAAAGTTTTACAGGTTCTAAATTTGTATGGGCAACTGTGTATTTGACCACTCTTTTTGAATTTCCTACAGGCAGTTGAAAGCAAACATGTCCCAGACAGATCTTTCCTTTTCGCCTCCCCACCCTGTTCCCTAATCTGCTCCTTCCCTGTCTTCCCTAGTTTAGATTCCAGTAAGTTAACATGTGCTCAAACCGTGAACCTAGGTATTTATTCCTTAGGGTTATTTTCAATCTATAATCTCCTTTATTTACTGTCCTGAAACTGAATAAAACATCCTCTAAGGATAATGTGTTTTTTTGCATTATTATTTGCTATGATAATGACAAAGAATTGTCACATGCACTGCAAAGTAATAGAGCATTAGATTATTAACTTACTTTCCTACATTGCGGATTGTTTATAAGGCTGATCTTAGCACCCTAGTAATAAATAACAGATCAAAGCATCCCCAAATCGTCAGTACCTTTGCTAGCTATTTAAGTTCGAAAATTCTTTCACGTGGGCCCTCAGATGAAAATGACCTCTTCATCTTGTCTTACCGAAGGCTTCATGGAACCAGGGGTTTGAAGGGGATATAGTCCTCTTACAGCCACATCCTGTCCCCAGGCTTTCTTTTTATGCCAGAGACACATGCCTGTGTTTTTTCTTTGATTCTGAATCACTACTGAATTTAAATTCCTTCCCTGTGCCTGGGGTTGTGAATACATTTGTTTAGATGAGATTTGATTAACCCAACAGGTACCACCGAAGAAAAAGATTTTCATTTCTTCTGGTTCTGCAATGTTTTAAATACATACTTTTATAATATATATATATGGGTTTCCAGGGGCTGCTAGAATTTGCTTTTAGGGGTTTGGCGTTTGGAGCTAGAGGGCATAAACTCCTTTCAGCCTGTGCCAGTCTTTAGATGTCAGAGATGTAGCTGGTTCCTGGATTTATTTTAGGAAGGCGTCTTCCCTGCATGTAATGACACTCGGAAACATGGATGGCACCAGCCTTCGGTGAAGAGAGAACAGCTGGATACCAGGTGGATGGAAGGTCACCGGGAATGTTTGCTATTTTTGAAAATCATATCCTCTTTCTGCTTGATGATATTTGGAATGGCACAGTTGGAGATTTTTTTTTTTTTTTAATATAAGGTACCTTGTCCTCTGTGAAAATACAAATCCTCAGGGAAGCTATTGGCTCGGGGAAGTCATTATGCCACTGGAGTTAATTTTATTACCTCATTTTCCAAAGCAGGTTTTGGAAAGGAAAGAGATGGAGGAGAAGCATATGGGGGAACTAAGTTCCCCAGGAAGTGAGAAGAGAGCAGAAAATGCAAAAGGCATATGGAGGATGGTAGGACAGCATCTATTTTAATTGTAAGGAAGCAACGGAGAGACCAAAGTGGTGGGAGGGAGGCTGGTAAAGCCAGAAATCATTAGGCGTGAGCAGGAGTGTTTCTGCGCCCCCAGCTTTTGGGTAGACTTCTGCCCACTCTTTGGCTGTTTGGCCTGAAGGTTCTCCACCACTTTATTGACCAGAGTACTTAATCTGAAAGCACTTCCAATATCACTGAACCTTCTCAGTCATTCCTGAGCCGGAATGTAAATGTCTGTCCTCTTTAGCGCTCCGTGGCCAACTGTTCAAGGCACTCATGAGAAACATTTGAAAAATGATTTTGCTACCTTCTCTAATGTTATTAACTTTTGACATGCACTGCATTAAATGGCAAAAGGGAAAGCATGTGTATTTGTGAGAGGTATGTGTGTGTTCACACACACATTCTCTCAGTTGACAGCATTTGAATTTTTTTCAAAGCGAGGGAAGGCATGGGTGCCAATAACTGTGTCTTACATGAGATGGGCCAGAGGGAGGAAGCGCCCTCCTACAGGCATGCACAGTGACGCTACAGAGAGTGTCCAGGCACTGTCATGGGTCCAGTATGGCGGATGCGGGAAGAAAGAGGCGGGCCACAAGGTATTTTATTCAGGCAGACCCTCACATTTATGGTCAACTGGGCTTTGATGAGAATACCAAAGCTACTTGTTGAAGGAAAGATTATGTACTCCTTTTCTCAAATGTTCTTGAAACAACGTGCAAGAGAATGAAGGTGACCCCTATCTCATGTCATACACAAAAATTAACCCCTGATAAACCAAAGACCTAAATGGAAGAGTTATAATTATAAGACTCTTTGAAGGAAATGGGTGTAAGTCATCATGACCTCGTATAGACAATCATTTATTTTCCTTTATTTTTAAGTTCTTTTATTTATTTTGAGAGAGACAGAGACAGTGTGAGGGGGAGAGGGGCAGAGAAAGAGAGGAGGGGAGAGAGAAAAAGAGAGCATCCCCAGCAGGCTCTGTGCTACCAGCACAGAGCCTGATGAGAGGCTCAAATTCACGAAACTGTGAGATCGTGACCTGAGCCAAAACCAAGTGTCCAATGCTTCACTGACTGAGCCACCGAGGCACTCCTAGACAATCATTTCTTACATGTGACAGCAAAGGCATAATCAACCAAATAAAAAAAGAATAGATAAATGTGCCTCACCAGACTTGAAGACTTTGGGGTATTGAATGACGCTAGAGAGAATGTGAAGGGGCAAGTCACAGAATCCAAGAGAGTGTTAGCAAATCATGTGTCTGATGAGAGTTTAACGTTAAGAATCTGTAAAGAGCTATTACCATTCAACAGCAAAAGGACAGATAACCCATTAGAAAACGTGCAAAGGGCACAAGCAACAAAAGGAAAAATAGATAAAAATAGATAGATTGCATCAAAATTAAAAACTTCTGTCCGTATGTAAGTGATGAATCACCAAATTCTACACCTGAAACTAATATCACACTGTTTTGGAAACTAACTGGAATTTAAGTAGAAACTTGAAAAAAAAAAGAAGAAATTAATTAATTAGTTAATTCATTTAACAAACCCAGTAAAACCTAAAACTTCTGTTCACAACAGAGGCGACACAGGAGAAAAACATGTGCAAATCACATATATATGTGGTAACATATAACATCCGCATAATTATGACCATGTATAAAGAACACCTTCAGCTCAACGACAAAAATACACACTCCAATTTAAAAAATGGGCCAAGGACTTGAACAGACATTTCTCTCAAGAAACTGTACACAGGGCCAGTTAGCACACGGAAAGATGCTCCATATCGTTAATCTTCAGGAATATGAAAGTCAAAGTCACAAGGAGGTGTCATTTGTTGCCCTTTAGGATGACTGCCATAAAACAAGCAAACAACAAACCCAAAATAACAAGTGTTGGTGAGGATGTGGCGAAACTGGAATCCGTGAGCGTGGTTGGCGGGAATGTAAAATGGTACGGCTCCTGTGGAAAACAGTAGGACGGTTCCGCGAAAATACTAAAGGTGAATTACCACGTGATGTAGCGAGTCTGTCTTTGAGTATGTGCGCACCCGTGTTCATAGCAGCCTTATTCGCAATGGCCAAAATGTGGAGACAAATGAAATAATCCTCACCAAGTGCATGAATGAACAAAATGTGGCATATTTGCCCAAGGCTGGGGAAGAGGGAATGGGAATTGCTGATGAATGAGTGGAGTTTGGTTTTACAAGATGAAAGAGCTCCCTGGATGGAGAGTGGTGATGGTAGCACAGTAACGGGAACGTACTTAGTACCACAGAACCGTGTACTTAAATATGGTTGAGATGGCCAATTTTATGCTATATGTATTTTAGCACAATTACACTTTTAAATATGCACTTGAATAGGTATTTTCCCCAAGAGATACAAAAATGATCGAAAAGCACATGAAAATGTGCCCCACGTCACTAGTTATTAGGGAAAGACACATCAAAACCACAAGGGAAGACCACTTTACATCCACTAGGAGAGCTATAATTACAAACATAAAAAGAACAAGTGTTGGTGAGGAGGTGGAGAAATGAGAACCTGGTGGGAGTATAAAATGGCGCAATCAGTTTGGAGACAGTTTTGGCATTTCCTTCAAAGTTAGAGTCGCCACGTGACCCGGGAATTTCACTCCTAGGTACACACTCGAGAGATCTGAAAACAGGTGTTCCTACAGCAATTTGTCTGTGAATGTTCATGGCAGCGTTACTTATGATAGTCAAAGAGTGGAAACTCTTCAAATATCCATCAACTAATGAATGGATAAATGTATATGTAAAATGGAGTGTGTTCCTACAGTGGATTTTTTTTTTTAAGAGAGAGAGAGAGCAGGGCAGGGAGGCAGAGGGAGAGGGAGAGAGAGAATCTTAAGCAGGCTCCATGCTGATGTGGATCTCGATTTCATGACCCTGGGATCATGACCTGAGCCGAAATCAATAGTTGGGTGCTCAACTGACTGAGCCACACACGCACCCCCATACGGTGGAATTTTATTCTGTGATAAAAAGAAATAAAGTACTGATAGATGCTATGACAAGTCAGACATAAAAAGTCCATTTTATAAAATTTACTCTAGGCAAATCCATAGAGACAGAAATGAGATTAGTGGTTGGCAGGGGCTGGGGAGAGGGGGAAATGGGGGATGACTATTAATATGCATGAGATTTCTTGGTGGGATGATGAGCATAATCTGGAATTAGATACTGGTGATAGTTGCACAACATTGTGGATATACAAAAAAAACCCCGCTGAATTGCACACTTTAAAATGGTGAATTTTATCTCAATTAAAAATAGTATGGTAAAAAATTTAAATAGAGAAATAAAGAGAAAAGCCCTTTTTAGACCAATCCTCATTTTCCCCCACATCCCAGATAAAGGTGGTCGGGGTTAATGTGTGCTTTTTTTCTGGATTTTTATGCATTTATAAATTTATAAGTATTATAAAATGAATTAGATCATACTGTATTGATTTTTCTATAATCTGTTTCTTATTTTTAATAACATATCACTAATACCTTTTCATGTTCTGACATGTAGATATATCCTTATTATTTTTACGAGTATGAGTATATTAATACTCATTAATTAATACTCATACTTTGTGGCATCTAATCACTTCCAACTTTTCACTGATAAACATTTCACTGAAATTATGTACATCTTTACGTATTAGGGATATTATTTATGCGAGTTATAGCTCTGGATATGATCATTTTGTGCCATAAATATGCACAAAACATTTAACTTAGGGTAGGTACAGCCAAATTACACTAAAGCATACTAATTCATTCCAATATTTTTGTATAGTATTTGAGAGTTTCTGTCCATACAATCTCATAAACACTATTTATTGTCAAATTTTGTAAATTTGTGCTAAAGTGATATGACAAAACTATGTTTTCTTATCTTTTATCCACTTTTACATTATGTTTGCCTTTTTCTATTTTTTAAAATTTTTTTTAACATTTATTTATTTTTTGACAGAGAAAGACAGTGAGCAGGGCAGGGGCAGAGAGAGAGGGAGTCCTAGAATCCAAAGCAGGCTCCAGGCTCTGTGCTGACAGCTCAGAGCCTGATGAGGGGCTTGAACTCACCAACTGTGAGATCATGACCTGAGCCAAAGTCGGACGCTTAACCGACTGAGCCACCCAGGTGCCCCTATGTCTCCCTTTTTCTTATTTACTTTCAGGAAGTCTTTGGATAAGAATTAACCTTTGCTTTGTTAAACGTTAAGTTCCTAGTGTCTGTCTTTTAATTTTTTATTTTATTTTTAAGTAAACTCTGTGCCCAATGCGGAGCTCAAACTCATGATCCTGATATCAAGAGTTGCTTACTCTCCGATCTGAGCCAGCCAGCCGCCCTGTCTTTTAATTTTTAAATGCTATCTTTATTGTACAAAACCTTTAAGTTTTAACATATTCAAATCTTTAAGGTTTCCGGTTTTAGACCTTAGGAAAAGCTCCTCCATTTTATGATTATACAAACATCTTTCAATATTTTCTGCTAGTGCTTTTCTAGTTTGCGGTTTCACATGTAGCTATTTAATGCATGGAGAGCTTCCTTTTTTGCATGATGTGAGATAGGAATGGAAATTTATTTTCCAAGTGGACGTGCCATTTTGAAAACACTTTTCATTTATAATACTATACAATAATTAGGTAAAGTACCGTTGTTTTATACATCACATTCTCATATATATGCATGTGTGTGCTCTCGACTTCAACCTGTTTTGTTGACTGGTTATTTCTGTCCCAATTATGAATTCATCACTAGTGTAATTACTTAATGTGTTTTAACATCTAATATTACCTTCATTCTACTTCTTCGTAAAATACATTTAGGCTGTTTGCCTATTTTACACACACACACACACACACACACACCACATTTTGCAATTACTATTTCACACTTTACTTCTATTACAAAAATTTTTTCATGTGTATTTATTTTTGAGAGAGAGAGAGAAGGATAGAGTGCAAGTGGGCGAGGGGCAGAGAGAGAGAGACACACACACACACAGAATCCGAAGCAGGCTCCAGGCTCTGAGCTGTCAGCACAGAGCCCGACGCGGGGCTCGAACGCATGAACCACAAGATCATGACCTGAGCCGAAGTCAGACACTGAACCCACTGAGCCACCCAGGCACCCCAATATTTCCCACTTTATAAAAAATAGTGCTGGAATTTTAGCTGGGATTTCATTTTTATAGCAAATAAGTTAAACATGTGACTGGAGTAATAGTATCCCTTATGTAAACATTTACTTATTTGTCTTAAAAAAAAAGTCATTTGCCTGGTATATTTTTGTCCGTATTCTCCAGCTTCTGCCTCCTGCGTCTGCCCGCAGATGGTTGTGTGCTCACTGTCTCTCACCTGTAAGATCAGGTGTGCGGTCTACTGACTCAAGCGTCTTCCCAGAAATAATCTGACCTTACGCCTCCCCAAGTTAGCGTGTGAATAATTTTCTTCTATTGTGTGGTTGAATCAAGTCGAAAGCAAAACAAAACAAAACTGGAAACAATTTCTGTCCTCTGAAACAGCTTCAGGCCAAATTGGAAATGCACGTTATATTCTTCGCCATTTCTGTTTATGTTACCGAGTTTGTGATTATATGAGCATGTTTGTCCCTGGTGGATGCAATACGTGGTTTACCCAATTTTTAAAAAGACTGTCACCTTTTTCCCTTAAGGTGATATTATATGGGTCATATGATGGCAGCTTTTTTTCTTAATTAACTTTAAAAATGTTTTTTTTTCTTGGATGGACCTTGAAAGTATTGTACTAAGTGGAATAAGTCAGAGAAAGACAAATACCTTATGACTCCATACATAAGTGGGCTCTAAACCCAAACAAACAAAATGAATAAATACAAAGCAGAATCAGACCTGTAAATACAGAGAACAAACTAGTGGGTGCCAGAGGGGAGATGGGGAGGGATGGGGAAAATGGGTGAAAGGGAGTGGGGGACACAGGCCTCCAGGTACGAAATAAGAAGTCATGGGAGAAAAAGGCACAGCCCAAGGAATGCAGCCAATGATATTGTAGCAGGGATGTAATGGGACAGTCAGCAGCTACCTTTGTGGTGAACATGGCCTAGTGTGTAAATGTGTCAAGTCACTAAGTTGTACACCTGAAACTAATGTAACATTGTTTGTCAACTACACTCAAATTCTTTTAAAAAGGTTTTTCTCCTCTGGCTAATAAGGAACTTCTGGAATTCAAGCTTGGCTACTCTAATTCTGGACACTGTTACATCCCCCCTTTTTTTTAAGTTTATTTATTTATTTTGAGAGAGAGAAAGAGCAGGGAGAGGCAGAGAGAGAGAGAGAGAGAGAGAGAGAGAATCCCAAGCAGTCTCTACACTGTCAGTGCAGATCCCGATATGGGGCTCAGACTCACAAACCGAGATCATGACCTGAGTCGAAACCAAGAGTCAGATGCTTAACTGAGTGAGCCACCCAGGCGCCCCCAGTTACATCCCATTTAGTTTTAATTTTATTCATATATATATACATATGTGTGTGTGTGTATATATATATACATATATATATTAAATTGGATATATGTCTATAATGAAATTAACTGAAGAAGCTCAATTCCTTTTTTTTTAAATATATAATTTATTTTCAAATTGGTTTCCATACAACACCCAGTGCTCATCCCAACAGGTGCCCTCCTCAATGCCTATCACCCGCTTTCCCCTCTCCCCACCCTCCATCAACCCTCAGTTTGTTCCCAGTATTTAAAAGTCTCTTATCATTTGCCTCCCTCCCTCTCTGTAACTTTTTTTTCCCCTTCCTCTCCCCCATGGTGTTCTGTTAAGTTTCTCAGGATCCACCTAAGAGTGAAAACATATGGTATCTGTCTTTCTCTGTATGACTTATTTCACTTAGCATCACACTCTCCAGTTCCACCCACGTTGCTACAAAAGGCCAGATTTCATTCTTTCTCATTGCCAAGTAGTATTCTGCTGTATATATAAACCGCATCTTCTTTATCCACTCATCAGTTGATGGACATTTAGGCTCTTTCCATAATTTGGCTATTGTTGAGAGTGCTGCTATAAACATTGGGGTACAAGTGCATCAGCATCAGCACTCCTGTATCCCTTGGGTAAATTCCTAGCAGTGCTACTGCTGGGTCATAGGGTAGATCTATTTTCAATTTTTTGAAGAACCTCCACACTGTTTTCCAGAGTGGCTGCACCAGTTTGCATTCCCACCAACAGTGCAAGAGGGTTCCCGTTTCTCGACATCCTCGCCAGCATCTATAGTCTCCTGATTTGTTCATTTTAGCCACTCTGACAGGCGTGAGGTGGTATCTCAGTATGGTTTTGATTTGTATTTCCCTGATGAGGAGTGACGTTGGGCATCTTTTCATGTGCCTGTTGGCCATCTGGATGTCTTCTTTAGAAAAGGAAGGAGCTCAATTCCAACTTTCTAGTTTCTGGCCCTTATTAAGAATCTATCCTTTATTTTATCTTGAAGGTCAAATGTGACAGGCACCATCTTTGAAGGATAAGAAAAGCACTTCCCGCGGAGTGAAGTGCAATCTATTCTGAAATACTTTTTAATTTTAAGCTTGTTTTTGGGTGCACTTTTTTTAAAAACTTAAACTTTTCGACATTTAACATTTCAAAGATAAGCTCTTTTGAATGACTTCGTTATTCACAGAGGACAACATTCTCTCAGGTGAAGCTGAAGAGTTACGAGCTCCCTGTCACCAATGAGGCTTTAAGAGTCAGCTGACAATATTGTCAAATTACATAATTTTTGTTAGGCATTCGCCAACTTTTTATTGCTCTTGAGTTAATGAACTTACTTCATTGCTCAGACATGCACTCTGCAACTATTTAATCTTGGTGAGTGCATCAGGAAGTTGTATTGCTTAGTATTAAATATTCCATGAGAGGGGCGCCTGGGTGGCTCAGTCGGTTAAACGTCCCACTTCGGCTCAGGTCATGATCTCGTGGTCCGTGAGTTCGAGCCTCCCCCCGCCTCCGTCAGGCTCTGTGCTGACAGCTCAGAGCCTGGAGCCTGTTTCAGATTCTGTGTCTCCCTTTCTCTCTGACCCTTCCCCGTTCATGCTCTGTCTCTCTCTGTGTCAAAAATAAATAAATGTTAAAAAATTAATAAACAAATATTCCATGAGAGCTTTGTTGATTTTTTTTTTTTTCAGTTACAGGGTGGGTGTTTGACGATTCTTGATTTTAAAGATTTCCGGTTGTTTTTGTTAACCTCAACAGAAACGGCTTTCTGGAACTTGACGGTAGACTGTGGGGTTACCTTTTCACACCTGCTATTGAGATTGAGATGCCTCCGGGGCCACTGTGGGCAGTCCACGGAAGACTGGAGGGGTGTGGCTGTCCCTGCCTCAATAGGGGCAGACACCTCTGTCGGCCTTGATGGATACCAGGCATTCACATAAGATTTTATTTGAATAAAGAGTTTAATTACCACAACCACTTTGATAGAATTGCTTTAAGACCCAGAACTTTAGGGACTAGATGACCCTTCAGCATCTTGTCATAGTGGAATAGAATTGTTTCTTTTTATTTATTTATTAAAAAAAAAATTAAATCCCAGTTAGTTAACCTATAGTGTAATAACGATTTCAGGACTAGAATTTAGTGATTCATCACTTATATATAACACCCAGTGCTCATCCCAACAAGTGCCCTCCTTAACGCACGTCACTGATTTAACCCATCCCCCCCCAACATCACGCCAGCATCCCCCAGTTTGGTCGACCAGAATTGTTTCTTAAGGATGTTTGGATTTTCATAAGCAGCCCCATGGTCCACATCCGGGCCACATCTCAGAGTGGCCTTGCGTCCAGGGGTTCTTTTTGTCACACCACCCAGCTTTCACAGGAAGACCACAGTCCCACCTTGCCCCTCAAGTCAGCTAGGGCTACTGCTTTGCATTTGAACAACATGGTTCCGTACAGTATACTCCAGAGTGTAAATGTGCACCACGGTCTTCCTTACCTAATGAAAGCTGTGTCATGAGCAATACTTCTAGGTGATTGTCTAAAGAATTGTCAACCAATGCATTTTTCTAGATGCTATAAAATCTATTCTTGCATCAGTTGGCTAATAGCAATCTGCATATTGGACCGAACTGTGAACTTGCTGTTACTGAATCCTGCTTTGTCCTGACACTACATGTCC
This sequence comes from Lynx rufus, assembly GCF_022079265.1. Classification (NCBI taxonomy): domain Eukaryota; kingdom Metazoa; phylum Chordata; class Mammalia; order Carnivora; family Felidae; genus Lynx; species Lynx rufus. The sequence continues at coordinate 4,615,271 of NW_025814844.1, read as the reverse complement.
GCTTTGGGAGAGCAGAGGAGGAAAGACTAGCAACTTCGGGCTGTCTTTACTGCTCTGATAACTTCCAGGGTGTTGCGTCTATCCTTCCGTGTCTTTTCCGTGAAGAAGAAGCTGCTCCTTGCCCGCATTCACAGCACATGGTCCCTGACCAATTGTTTATTGTCAACTTGAAGGCATTTCAGGTCATATAACTGTTATTTAACTCTTTTAATCAGTGGCCAAAAGACTCAGAACCCTATTATTATTTTTTTTACATATTTCTCATAAATGTAAAAGACCTCCAGGCAGAGATCTGGATATTGGCTTTACTGCTGCTTTGATCACTTTATTGCTTCTTCCTCTGCGATTTCTTCATTGCTTTTATTTTAAATGTTGTTACAGTGTGCATGTATTTATATAAGCTACCTTCATTTGCTTTGTTTTTATAAAGGAAGGTATAAGAAATTAAAATTACAATCAATTTATAATGTAGGATAAATTTAAATCAATGAATGTCCACTCCCAGGGGTGGCGATTTGTTACAACTTTTCTCCAAAGACTGAATGAAAACCTTACCTCACACTTACCCTTGACCCCAAAGGCACAGTTTTGATGTTGACCTCTGGTGGAGAAATCCTGCCAGACCTTGTCCTGTCATCTTTCCACCTTCACCTTTCCAGCACTGACTGGAAGGAGTGGTAGAGATGGAAAATGCCTTGTGTGTGTGTGTGTGTGTGTGTGTGTGTGTGTGTGTGAGATGTCTACATTCTGATATAGATAACACCGACTCTGTTGTAAGTATAAGAAAGGAAATATGTGTTCCATTACACAGTCATCAGGAGGCTGGAAAGAAGAGGCAAATATGATTTCCAAAAATATATTTAAAGCTTTTTTTTTTTAAATAGATGCAGAAAGCAAGGATTCCACTGTGGGACTGTGCATGTGTATCAACATTGAAAGCAGATATCTAGGGTCATGCATCTCAAAGTTTTGGACCATCCTTGCTTCAAATATTCTCATCTGTTATCATTTTCCACATTACATGACTTCATAGTTCAAGAAACATGGTCACTATATGCTTGTGCAAAGTATGAATTGAGAATATGACGAAGAATGAACGTCTATAATCTAACCTGTTTTTATCAACAAAGCCATTTATTTAGGAGATTTTGTAGACAACCCTGAGTTAATATACCACTTAGCCTAAATTTTGTTCACACTTTATTTTTGATTTTATCCCTTTCCATTTTCAATTTAAAGCCATACACACGACAATAATATTTAAATTTCAACTCTTAGCTTGTTTTTTGGAGGCTTGCTATTCAAATTGTGGTCCAAAGAACATGGACATCAATGTCACATGGAAACTTGTTAGACATTTAATGTCAGATTTCATCCAGACCTACTGAATGAGAATTCACATTTTAGTGAGGGCGTTAGGTGGTTCCTATGCACATTAGATTTTGAGAAGCACCCACTTAGTAGAGAAACTCAAGAGTCATTTTAATGTGTTTCTGTATTTGCTACAAATTGCTTGAGTTTTATGTTATTATAATTGTTAATATGATGGGTTATCTAATAAGTCTTGTCACAATTACATTTTGCTAAATGCAAGTGTGTACAAATGAAATGCTATCCTTGGTGAGTAGTCTGGGAGATATATGTCCAAAGTAAATATAAATTACACGTGTACAGGGCTTTGTTAAGTGTTAGCCATTGTTTTAAGTTTTTCTTACCTATTATTTCAGTTACTTTTTACAGCAGCTGAGATGCATTAATTGTGAGTCACATTTTTATCATTCATTTTGGGGAAATGGGGGTTTCAAGTAACTTTTCCCAGGTAGCACAGCTGGTCAACAATCGGGCCAGGCTTGGAAGCCTGACCCACGCTGTTCACCACATTGTCACTCACACACATAGGTACCAACTTTCTTTGCTGCCTACTGGGGTCCAGTAAGACAGAGTAGTGACTGTGATGAATAGATCTGCTTTAGGTACAAGGACTTCAAAACAAGTAACTACTCGTGATTTTTCAAATTACTCATATCACAATCCCTTTGATTTTTTAAAATTTATTTTATGATATCTGTGGTGATAATGTCAGCTGCACAACCCCAAAATTAAAGAATTTCATATTTAAATATAGGAGCAAGATTGAGTTTTCCTAAGCATCTGGGTGATTTTACCACACTTCCTTGGAGATAAATTGCATAGCCCACATCTAGGCAGAGGAAGTACATGAATTGTAAATAGGGTAATAAGTCTGGTTAGTTTTTTTCTATGATGTTACACAATTTTGTGATGAATATAATTTAAATATTATCACTGAGCTTTAAATTAGATGGGATGTATTTCTTAAATTATGGTCAACAGACTCTCAAGGATTTTTTTTTAATTTTTTTCAGCATTTACTTATTTCTGAGAGACAGAGAGAGACAGAGCATGAGCGGGGAAGAGGCAGAGAGAGAGGAAGACACAGAATCCAAATCAGGCTCCAGGCACTGACATGGGGCTCGAACCAAGAACTGTGAGAGCATGACCTGAGCCGATGTCAGACGCTTAAACAACTGAGCCACTCACGCGCCCCGACTCTCAAGGATTTTGAATTAATAATAAAAAAAAGTATTTCAGGTAAATTCTCAATATTTTTTAATGTTTTCTAATCTATAAGACAATATAGCCAAATATGGAGATCAATGGTCAACACTCACAGTACTAAGGTCTTCAACTAAGTAACCTGACAATGCCCACTGTCCCCTCCTAAGGAAAACTGTCCCTCGCCTAGCTTCCTGCTGAAGATCATGGCTCAGGCTGTGTTTTGAGGAAGTGGCTGACACTGATTGATCTAAAGGCACACGGTTGGTCTAAGGTCATTGAATCTCTAAGCTTGCTGGTGCCACGGAGGTGACCTACCATGAAAATTTCTATACTAAGGTGATGGTTATTAAACTTTGCAAGAGTCTTCAGAAAAAGTTTAAAAAACTAGGGAGAAAGCCATCAAGTCGGGAGAAAAGGAGAGAGAGAAAACAGAGACACAAAGAGAAGCAATGAAGTCCTGAGGGAAAACAATATGGACTATAATACCGACACCCAAAAAGAGGAAACCAGGACAGGACGAGGAAGAAGATGAGACCCCAAAATGTCCAAGTCTTTATGCAGAGTTTGCTAGGCTAACCTGACAATACTTCCCATTATTAAATTTTACCCCAATCTCTTTCCTTTTCCTTCTTGTCATGGTCATTCTAGAGGTGACCTCCATTCCCATACCCTTAAATATGATCTATCTGTTGATGGCTTCCAAGTATGTGAGGAATGCTTAGAGTTTAGGAAAATAAAGGAAACAGGCCAAAGGGATCAAGGCAAGGAAGAGGGAATGAGCAAATGTGTTCAGTGTTGCTGTGGTTATTGACCATTACCTTTGGTAACATGAATGCCATTGGTTATTGGCAGGAACAGTTTTGGAACGGTAGGGACAAAAGCAGGATTTAAAGAGGTTGGCTACAGAGTTAGAGGAGAGCTAGATCATCAAGAAGTTGTCAATCACAGAGAAACGGGGTGGTAGTGTGCTGTGGTGTAAATGCGCCCCTCTCAAATTCATATATTGAAACCCTAACTCCCAAAGATGATGGTATTAGTAAATGGAGCCTTTAGGATGTTCTTAAGTCATGAAAGTGGAATCCTCATCAATGGGATTAGTGTTTTATGAAAGAGGCTCCAGAGAGATCCCTCACCCCTTCTGCCACATGAGGATATAAGAAATCTGCAAGAGATCTCCCACCTGACCATGCTGGCACCCTGATCTCAGACTTTGAGGCTCCAGAACTTTGAGAAATAAATTTCTATTATTTACAAGCCATCCAGTCCATGGTACTTTGTTATAGCAGCCTGAACAAAGACACAGTGGTATGAGAAAGTTGGGTCAAGGGAACATATTTTAGAATTTCAACACTTGTGGTATATTTGTATGTTTATGGGAATGTTCAAGCAGGGAGAAAAATATAATACAAGAAGAGAGAGGTCGAATGCAGAAGGAAATCCTCAAATCGACGAGAGGATAAGTTCCAGTGGACAAGTGGAAGTGTTTCTTCATAACGTGGCCAGAGCATAAGACTTTAAAAAATGCAATTAACAAAGCTGATTGTGGAAATACTGTTGATAAGAAAGCCCTACATTTATAGACTACGCAGGGAACATTTTTTAAAATTGGACATTAAGTAGCCAAAAAAGCAAGTCTTCATACATTTCAAAAACTTATATAAACATATTCTTTGTATTCAATGCAATAAAGTCAGAGAGTAATAATGAAGAGATGATCAAAAATCTCCCCATGGTTTTGGAAGTTACAAAACCCTTCTAAGTAAATCAGAAGTCAAGAAGAAACTACTATATAAGTTATGAAATACTTAAAAATGAATGATAACATAAATATCATAAATCAAAATTATAAACGACAACTAAGTTATACCTATTTTGAAGGGAAATGTATAGTTTTAAGTTCTTTAATTATAATAGAAGAAAGTCATGAAAAAAAAGTTTAAATGTCCAACCTCATAAATTAGAAAAAGAGTAATAGAATTAAGGCCCCCAAATCAGAAGAAATAAAATAATAAAGAGCAGAGAATAGAAAAATCAGCCAAAGATAAAATTAAAAAATCAAGAAAAAAATTTGTTTTTTGAAGACATTTCTTTGTCTAAACTGGTACAGCATGAGAAGGAAAAAGAAAACACAAATAAACACTAGACAGGAAAATGAGACATAACCAAAGATATACCAAAGATTAAAAAATAGTAAGTGAATACAATTGACAATTTTATTCTAATAAATTAGAAACTTTTGATAAAATGAATTCCCTAAAAAGTAAAATTTACCAAAATTCACTCAAAAAGACAGAAAATTAAATAGTCCTATAACTATTAAGGCATTTGCAGTTGCAATTTAAAATCCTATCATCAGAAAACCAGTCAATTTGCCCAGTCACATTTTATAGGTAATTTCCAAAAATTCTTAAGAAAGAGATTCTTATCTCACAAAAACTCTCTCAGAGACTAGAAAGAGAGGGGAAACTTGCAAATGTATTTCACAAATTTTTCAATTTTATTTGTTTTATGAGTAAAATCTCATACCAATGCCAGATGAAGATAGTATGAAAAATGAAGATGTAATTTCAGATAATTTAGTAGACTTGGTGGAAAGTCAAGAAAATCTTCTTCTGATTGTGATGATGTTAAGTCATCACTTAACAGTGTGCATGAGATTCTGGAGTTTGGGACTATGGGAAGTACAGGATCAACAGCAGGTCCGCATCTCTGTTCCTCACTCCTAGTCTTGACTCTGACCAGGTCTCCTTGGAAACCCACTGATCGAGTTTACCAGCTGAAGGATCAATGAGGGAGTCCCAGGGAATGCTGTGTACTAATTTCTTACCTACAGCATTCTTTTAGTGGGAAAGACATGATCTTTTATTTAAAGAAACCTACAGTTAATGACTTTCTGAAACACAGCTATACTGATGAATGGAATTTTGTAGTCCTTGAGAGACATGAAAATTGAGTAACTGATTCATCCTGTATAGAGGGTTATTCACTTTAAATCCAAACTCATTCCAAAAGGAATAAAAGGGGAATTACATATGATGGATTTGGCACTCCCCAGACATCAATATGTTTCCACTGTTTCTTTTTTGTATCTTTTGTTAATTGTTAGAAAACTTGGTACTGGGTGAGTTTTGTGTGATAAGGGAATCTGATTCTGACAGAGAAGATAGGAAAACTCAACATAATTAGATATTTTTTTTTCTCCAGGTTAATTTATAAATATGATACAATGACCATAAAAGCACCAATCATACATGAGAGGGGTATGTTGGGAGAAGCTGGACAAGTTGATTCTGAACTTCAATATGAAAAAATATCCAAGTAACACTAGCCAAAACTTTCCAACCCCTCCCCGCCTCCCGCTCTACGAGGTATTGGAATGTAACATAAAACTACTTGAATTAAGACTATCCGGTAATGTGTTAGTCAGGAGAGACTAGGTTATGACGAAATACAAATCATCCCAATATCTCAAAAGTTTAAATAACAGAGGTTTATTTCTTGTGATGTATGTCCTCCATGAGTTAACAGTAGGTTCTACTTATCAGAATCACTCAGAGACTCAGGCTGGCAAAGCCACGACCACGGTCACCATTCTGGTTGCTTTACCAAAAGACAAAGATATCTGAAGGATCTCAAAATGGCAATAAATGGTACTTAGTAAACAGTTGCCTAATGGATTAAGTAATGCATACTGTATGCGTTTTCATTTCTTCAAATTTCCTTTTGTTTCCCTCCTAACCATTTAACTTTTTTCTTTATGGGAATCTTGATATTTCTTATTGAGTTTATTCCTACGTATTTTCTCTTTCGGTGTTGTCATAAGTGGGGTTTTTATTGCTATTGTGTCTTCCAATCATTGTGTGTATGCATGAAACTTATTGGTTTCTGTATATCGATTTTGCACCCAGGTGCTTTATCGAACTATTTTATCATTGCAATAATACATCATTACATTATTATAATATTATATAGGTCCTGTGGAAATGCTGTAAATGATTTGATAGCTTTGCCCAGCTGTCCAAAGGACTCCTTATCTTTGAAGCCCAGCTTTTCCTGAGACCTGTGTCCTCTGCGCTCCCACCCCTCCCCCAAGGCTTTTAGAAAGTCCCCCATTTTCCCTTTTTGGAAAGGCCTCTTTTTGTGTTAGGTTCGTGATTTCGTATGCTTTTCCACTGCAAATGGAGTTTCCGTTTGTTTCTTAATCTTCTCATGGCAATTAAGTGATTTCCCAGTAAAGAAGGTGTAAATGTCAGCTTCATGCTGCCATGCTCAAATTATAAGTAGCACTTTGTGTTTTGATGCTCTGTTTTTAGACACTTGAATGGAATTTAATCATTCTTATTATTTACATAGTTGGGAGGAGAAAAAATCTTATTCTGTAATATGTCCTGACAACAGTCTTTCTTAAGTTTGTGTTTGAAGATTATTTTGTCTACATCTTTTAGTGTTAAAATTGACAGAAGACTGGAATGTCTACTGATGAACCATTTTCCTTTCCTCTCCCTGAGGATGAATATATAAATGAAAGCCTTATGCCTCAAAGGTTTTTGTTGATCACTTAACAAAGATTTTTGTGAATTTCAAATATAATAAGGTATGAGAAAGTGTCTTGGGAACTGCAAAGCATAATACAAATGTAAGACTTATTTTTTTGTCAGATACATTGTAAGGAGAAAGAAAAAGAGTAAAATGAGGTGGCCAATCTTGATCTTGAGAAACATTGATAAAAATACTTGGGCTAACTAATGACCAAACTGTTTTTATGGAAAAATGGACACAGTACACAGCCAAATCTGCAAATGTCAGTATCATTAAACATATTTTTAAAAAACAATGTAAATAATCAAAATGAAACTAAAATAGCCCAGGACTGTGAACTGGAGAACCGCCCTAACGAATGCTGTGACTACTGTAAGGAAGTTGACGTGACATTTTTGAGTTTACGTTGTACATTCAGTTTTATAGATCATGTTACTACTCAAAATACTACAAACAACTTATCCAGAACCTTCTTTAAGGCTGGATAAGGCAGAAATCAAATGCATCATTTTCTTAAAATTTTTTTAATGTTTATTTTTGAGAGAGAGAGCAAGCAGAGGAAGGATAGAAAGAGAGGGAGACACCAAGTCTAGAGCAGGCTCCAGGCTCTGAGCTGTCATCACAGAACCCAACTCAGGGCTCGAACTCACAAACCATGAGACCATGACCTGAGCCAAAGTCAAACGCTTAACCAACTGAGCAACCCAGGTGCCCCCAGATGCATCATTTTCAATGGAACATCCTTCTTTTATGAAGTAAAATGAAGAAAATACAGTAAAATCTGGTTTGTCACCATAATTCATTCCAGAAACATGCCTGTAATCCAAAGCACTTGTGATATCAAGGGGGATTTCCCTGTAAGAAATAATGGAAACTCAGATGATTTGTTCTACAACCCAAAGATGTTCATATAAAAATGATTATAATTGTGTAATATAATACAAAATAATAAAGAAAATACAAAATATAAAGAAAAACAAAGAAATTAAACTGCACTTTTGAAAGCCTTCGTGGCTGGTGTGAGGGAGACAAGAGAGAGGAGGGTTATTGTGTAGGATGACTTTCACTATCACTAACAGAATCACTGCGGTCTATTGGCTCAATGGGATCTTTTTCTTTTTGCGCAACTGTAACAAGGAACCTATCCAATGACACTTGCTTTTGCCTTCTTTTGAGGATTTCACGGAAATGTGATATTGCATTGATGGTCACCCACAATCCTGCAGTGAGAGAGACAGAGAGAGAGAGAACCATTGGCTCAGTTGTGATCATGTGACTTCCGGCGGCACGTACTACTCGTATCGCAAGACATCGCTCGTTTATCAAGTTAAAACTTATTAGAAATGTTTGCTTGCCTTGCAGGACACTCGCAGAACAAGTTACTCACAATGCAAGGTTTTACTGTAATTCATTTCAAAGAATTAAATCAGGTTCCAATCCGGATGTATGAGAAAATGCTCCCAACATAGAGAATAGGCGAAAATAAATTGATTCCTTTTCTTTGGATGGGTTGTTAACAGCTTGGGGTTCAGAGACTAAGTAGACAGACCAGGGATTAAAGACACAGTGCAGAGCCCTCAAGGAGTGGTGGGCTGGAGTCAGCGCACACAGGCACTCTTTCCAGCCCACCTGCCCGTCTCAAATCTCTGTCCTTGTCACTTTTGGAAGTGGGTCTCAGTGGGTAAATAATAACCGAACCCAGTCAAAGGAAAACTGGCCTCTGGGCTATACCTGTAAAGCAAGGTGCGTTAAGACTCTCCCTGGGGAAGTGTAGGTGATTAACAATCTGTTTTTAAAACCTTACTTCAAAGTGTGTGATCTCCATCTGGATTGTCCACAGTGTATTACTGTCTGTGAAACAGCACATGTTTATTTTTTCTAAAAATGAACTAGTCCGTGCTATTTATTCCCAAGGAATAAATACAGGAAATGTATTTGCAAACAAAACAGGAATCAATGGGGAGTCATGAAATTAGTTTCTAGAAGGTTTCCAGCACTGTAGAATTCATATGCTTGCTATTTTGAAGATTTTTACTATCTTCCTATTTTCTTTTATTTACTTGCTCACGTGTTGTTACACATAGCAGGCATGAAGGGCCAACTTGTCCTTCTAAAGTGAAATACTAAAGAGAGAGTGTCTGGCTTCCTTGCTGTGGGTCCTATGGAAAAACTGAAGGCATTACAGATGTGGTTTTGTCCCATATCTGAGGGGGCAGCAAGTTCCATGAATAAAAGGAAAAAATCTCCACAGTACCTGGCGTGTAATAGGCCCACAATAAATACACTATATCCTGAATTCCAAGTCTCCTATATTTTCACACTGATACCTCTGACATCAGTGTGCCTCTTTCAGTTGGTGGCTCTGTCGGTTATAACTGAGTGCATTCTGTTTTTTAGAGGTACATAAAGAGAGGGTGCACATGGCCATCAGCAGTGTCTTAGATTTGATTAATGGCAGTCGCTGTTAAATAAGTGAAGATAGTCGGGGATAGGCCATGAACTAACTGAGACATTCCAATTTGCCTTCTAGGAGATGAACCCCTTCAATCATCTCTCATTCGGTTCAGGAATCAGTATTTCATCTTGCTGCTTGATTTGTGAATAAGAAACTGTTTCAGGGACGCCTGGGTAGCTCAGTCGGTCAAGCATCTGACTTCAGCTCAGGTCATGACCTCACAGTTTGAGGGTTCCAGCCCTGCCTTGGGCTCTGTGCTGACAGTTCAGAGCCTGGAGCCTGCTTTGGATTCTGGGTCTCCCTCGCTCTGTGCCCTTCCCCCACTGGTACTCCGTTTTTCTCTCTCTCTCTTAAGAAAGAAAACATAAAAAAAAAAAAATTAAAGAAACTCTGTTTCAACACTGACAAAGGCCTTGAAAAGGACAAAGGTATCACGAGAAGGTCACACCGAAGTCTGTGTCTACTTGGTGCACCACAAAATGATACAGAAGGTTATGCCATCTGCAGAGAAAAAGGTGGCATTTAGGTAAACAATCTGGGTATGTTAAGACACGTTCCCTCCCCCACGCCGGTTTCTCAACTTCAGTGTAAAAGGCAGCGGGCCGAGGTCGCTTTTAGCCTGTAACCCATGTGCTTATGCAGCCTCTCCCCTTTCTGTTTTTCTTGCATGTGGTTTAAGACCCCCCTTTGGCGGGTGGCCTGCCAGCCACCGATACCTAAAACGCCACGTTGTTCCTTTCCGTTTACCCTGTCCGTGTAGTTGTAAAGTACAGGCTGAGCTCAGCTGCAAGCATTAATCCCAGCATGTAACAGGAAGCCTGCGCGCGTGCCAGAAGCCTGGGAGGAACTCCTCTCACGCTTTTCTATCAGGCTCAGCATGGGGGGCGGTGGCACACGTGCTTTCCAATGGGTCTTTGAATCTGGCCAGAGGTCTGCGTCTCCTGCTTATATGTCGCAGGTGCTATCATAAATATTAGGAAAGGAAAACAAATCTGGGAGTGTACACAGGACTGATGGAAGAATCAATTTATAAAGCATCCGTACCCGGCAGTTCCGGGATGAAGTCAAGTCTTGGGACTCTCCGTGGGAGAGAGCTATATAAACGTTGACTTTGCAAATGCCTTTATGTTAATTTCCTGTATTACATTTATAAGGTGTAATACACATGGCCTGTTTCTACTGTACTTACAATATAAGCATTCATTCCAGAGCCAATATTTTTCGCAGGTGGTGTGTTAACTCTGCCATGTCGTGAGGCAGACCGTGTGACATGTCACCACAGGAAAATGCTGCTCCCATTCGGCCATTTGCGCACGTCTGTATTTGCATACAAATATATTTGCATCCGTGTATGTATTTCTGCCTGTGTGTTTTATTAGATACAATATGTAGAAAGCGTTAGAGTCTTTGTTTATAAAGGGATCATGATCTTTTCTACAGAAAGTGAGGAAGAGCACTTAGTAAATTGCAGTCCTACTCTGAAAGAAACTTTGTGGGGCGATTTCCATTAATATTCTCCATGTGTCTGTCAGGACATATAGCTAGATCTACCATAATTAGCTATGGCAGCTTCAAAAATGATTGCCAAGATCATTACAATCCTATGAAACTTACTTGATTTGAGTAGCTAAATTGTCTTGTTTCTTTTTTTTTTAACAAACAATACAAAAGTTACATATAACACAAATACATGAATAGACACTTCTCCAAAGAAGACATCCAGATGGCCAACCGACAATGAAAATATGCTCAACATCACTCATCATCAGGGAAATACAAGTCAAAACCACAATGAGATACCACCTCGCACCTGTTAGAATGGCTAAAATGAGCAATTCAGGCAACAACAGATGTTGGCGAGGATGCGGGGAAAGAGGATCTCTTTTGCATTGTTAGTGGGAATGCAAGCTGGTGCAGCCACTCTGGAAAACAGTATGGAGGTTCCTCAAAAAACTAAAAATAGAACTACCCTACACCCAGCAATTGCACTACTAAGTATTTATCGGAGGGATACAGGTGTGCTGTTTCTAAGGGACATATGCACCCTGATGTTTATAGCAGCACTATCAACAATAGCCAAAGTATGGAAAGAGCCCAAATGTCCATCGATGGATGAATAAAGAAAATATGGTATGTATATACAATGGAGTATTATTTGGCGATCAAAAAGAATGAAATCTTGCCATTTCCAGCTACATGGGTGGAACTAGAGGTCATTATGCTAAGTGAAATTAGTCAGAGAAAGATAAATATCATATGACTTCACTCATCAGATACAAAGATACAAAACAGATGAACATAAGGGAAGGAAAGCAAAAACAATATAAAAACAGGGAGGGGGACAAAACATATTCTCTTAAATATGGAGAACAAACAGAGGGTTACTGGAGGGGTTGTGGGGGGGGGTGGGCTAAATGGGTAAGGGGCATTAAGGAATCTACTCCTGAAATCATGTTGCACTGTATGCTAACTAACTTGAATGTAAATTTAAAAAAATAAAATAAATAAGAACAAATAAAACAAACAAAAAACAACTGGAAGGAAGGTGGGGGATTCTTGAACATTTGATTCCAAGCTTTCTGTTTTGAAAGCAGGGCTGTGTAAAATGTGGGTAAAGAAGCTTTAGATTCAAGCCAGGTTGGCTGGGAGGTTCTCTGAAGTTTATAAATATGAGCCAAATATTGAGGAAATCAGGACTGAGGTTTGATTTGGACGTGTGCCAATGAATTCATAGTCTAGAATGGAAACAACATAGAATGTGATACTTTTACATGGTTTCCATCCAGAACAAGGTAAGACTTCAAACAGCAAACTGCCAGCAGCCAAATCAAAGAGAAGATTTCATAAAGCCATCGTGGAGCTGGGTGATACCTCTCAGCAGATGCTGAGCAGCGTGCCTGTCACCGGGGGAGAGACTGGTCTGGCGTGCCCAGGAAGGCATAGAGCTGTCTGTTCCTGTCATACCTGTGTGGGGTGTCAGCCAGGAAGCTGGAAGAGCTCCTCTTGGCTTGTACTTTGCAATTTACTTATGGCATCATTTTTGTTTCCGTGTTCTACTATGGAACTCACTCATGCCATAACTTCGGGTGTGGAGGAAAGTTAATGCCAGCTGGGTGAGGACAAGATAAGCTACTTGACAGATGGACTACTTACCTTGAGGTGAGGATTGGCAATCTAACACGAGGGTCCATTAAGCCTTTATTTGTAATTTTTTAATGTTTATTTATTTTTTTGAGAGACAGCGCATGAGCGGGAAAAGGGGAGAGAGAGAGAGAGAGAGAGAGAGAGAATCTGAAGCAGGTTCCAGAATCTGAAGCAGGTTCCAGAATCTGAGATGTCAGCACAGAGCCCAGTGCAGGGCTTGAACCCATGAACTGTGAGATCATGACGTGAGCCAAAGTCGGACGCTCAATCTACTGAACCACCCAGGTGCCCTGGGTCCATAAGCCTTTTTAATGAAACATCACTATCAATGAAACATTTTTAAGCACAGTGTGAATTTCCATATTTATTATAGATTGGAGAACACTCTGTTGTATGGGCCTATTTTGTACACTATACATTTTAAGTGAAATGGAAATTTATAAAGGCTACCATAAAAATGAAGTAATTATTACTTTTACCTGCAAACATGGTTCATTTCAGGAGTGTTAGCTCCTCCACTTTTTGTTCTCTTGAGCTCCTATCACAAGAGCTGTCTTCAGTCTGTGGTTTCTTTTGTGCAGGTCAGTTAAATCTAAATAATATGATCAGTAAATTGTGAGCATACATAGCTAGCAGTGCATCACATGAAGCTGAAGGGAATCAGCGAGCAAGAGGTGTTTGGCCACGCCCAGGCAGTGACTGAAAGGGGGGGCCTACGCCTGCCGACTCCATCTTGTTCTGTGTCCTTCACCTTGACCACACCTCCTCCCCTTGAGTAACCACCCCCCCCACCTGCCTAACAGGACTCGGACCCTTTCCCAGCCAATCGGCTGAGGCCATAGCCATTACCTCACCAACTGCCCCTAGGCCCCAATAAAACCTTTGTCCTTTTGAAACTCGCTCTCTCTCCCTAGTATCTCACCGCTGCGTCAGTGCAGGTAGGGGATTGAGCTCGAGCTAGCTCGAATAAAGGCTCTTTTGCTTTTGCATCGGACTCTGCTCCCTAGTGGTCTTTGGGGATCACGAATTCTGGGCATAACAGTGACCAATGCTCATGTTGGGTGAGGACCTAAGTGCCTGTCCATGTTCAATGCGGAAAAGCCCAAGCCCTTTCTATTTTTAGAAAAGGCAAAAATAGCTGTTAGCGCTCTGCTTTGCACGCCTGGGCACACGTGCACTTCTTGGAGAACTCCCTTGTAAGTTTCTGAGCCTAAGACAACAGTGGGCAATGGTCCGACATTGCAAGCGTTGATTTCCAAGGCAAAGTCCCATTCCATGCCAGAAGTGGATGCTTAGGAGATGAAGAAGGACACTGAGGGGTATTAGAAAAAGGTCCAGACTCTGGGCTTGTCCTTCCTTCTCTGTGTTCCCAAAGCTGAGCCTCACCACCCCCAGCAGGTCCCCTAACACCCTGTGACCACCTCCATCAGAGAGTGTGTATTTCATGCCGTCACAATGGCCTGTATACTGGTCTTTTTCTCATCAGGCCTTTGGTTCTATGAGAGGTGAAATGAAATGGGGTCACTCATATCAAGGGGTTTTAAAATGGAGGCAGGAGGCCATAAAGGCAATGAGCCGATGCGGGGCCTCACAGGTGGAACCATGAACTTTTGAACCGGGCCAGACTGCAAATACTCCAAGGACTCAGCACAAATACCTATAACTTGCTACAATAACAGACTTTTGTTTTGTGATAGCATTAGCGACCAATTACAGTCAACCACGATTAGTTTTCTGCAGCCAACACCAATCAAAATCCTTTGTAAACAACATAGGCAAGCATTTCCTTTTTGTCTTCAAAATCTCCTGACTGTGGCTGCTGCCCCAACCTGTTGTACCCCGAATTGTAATTCTTTGATCCTAAATAAATGCTTTTACTTAATTATCAGCTCCTCACAATTTAGGTTGACAGTTTCTTAAGGAATTAGGGACTTTGCCTTATTCACCCCTGTATTCTTAGCAGCTTGCTTGAAGAAGAAGTCAATAAATGATTGCCAAGGGAATGAATGAATCAAGCAGTCAATCTCTCGGTTCAGCCTTGGCTCAGTAGGCTGCATTTGGAGTCAGGGTCCAGCTCTCTACTCCAACAGGGGACAGGAGAGAAGAGGGAAGTAGGATCTGGGCTGACTTTCAGCCAACTGAGCTAGCTCCCAGTGTACACATTAGTAATTAGAAGTTTCAGGGGTGCCTGGGTGGCTCAGTCGGTTGAGCGTCCGACTTCGGCTCAGGTCATGATCTTGGGGTTCATGAGTTCGAGCCCCACGTCGGGCTCTGTGCTGACAGCTCAGAGCCTGGAGCCTGCTTCAGATACTGTGTCTTCCTTTCTGTCTGTCTGTCCCCCTTCATACTCTGTCTCTTTGTGTCCCTCAAAAATGCATAAATTTTTTTTTAAAAGTTTCAACCTGATATTTAGTTAGGAATCCTACCAGAATGTGGGTAACATGGGAACCACAGCACCACCCAAGTGCATGCAAATGTCTGCAAAGCGGGGTTGTTCAACAAACGCTCTTTCCCAGTGCTGTTCCTACCTTCTGGATGTCCACCTCCAGAGTCGCTCCCACATAGAAATTCTCTAGTCCCTCTGGTCACTGTGTATGTGCTGCTGTCAATGGAGTAGAAGGGGAGTGCGATGGAGTAGGGAGAGGGAGCAGAAGGGAGTAGGGAGCAGGGTGAAGAAAAACATCCAGAAGCCCCAGTGCCAGGAGGCTGCAGGAATGGCTGGACACTGGGGACCAAGAAAGCTCAAGCTTCCAGATTTTTCATGTTGCGGAACTCAAGGTATAACATGTTTGGAAGGGGTGAGAAAAGCAACTAAGGAGGAAGAGAGTGAGAGCGGGGAAGGCTACTCAGGCCCTGCTGATCGGCACCCAAACCTTCCTTCCATCAGAGAGACCTGGGAACAGTTATAACCTTATCCATGACAATCCTGCAAGGGACATGGATGGCTGAATTGGTGCAAATGACCTGGAATTGTTGCTGAGTTCCATCTGTGTCCTGGGGTATAGGGAGGCCTCTGGCCATGGAATTGCATGCATTATGCCTGCACTCTCAGGTCTATGGCCCTTGCACTGTAGATGTTGCCGGCATGCTCTCTCCTGGGCGGGGGTGACAACCACATGAGGTGCCAAGTGCTGAGCCCCTTAGCCTGTGCGGCCCTGCAGTCCAGCTGTGGTATTCAGAGTATTAGAGGCATAGGTGTTCTCTGAGGAGCCCCAGTACACCAGAAAGGGATACACCAAGGGAGGGAAACTCTCACCTTGGGATTCTTGTATTTTATAGTTGATTAAGTACATGACAACTTCTTCTAAATTTTTACTCCAGGTCCACAAATGGGAACATATACCATTGTGAGTGGGTAGTCATAAGATATAACTAATTGAGAGGGATTAACACTGGACTATTATAGAGTATTGCTGGAAGGATCAAGTTCATTGGGTGTAGTACAGCATAGCAGAAAAAAACCATAAGAGTGACTGCTGTCTCCTAAGTATAAACATTTTATTCATCATGGAATCATCTCATCTACCATTTTTGCTCGTATCTTTGCCTGTCTGTAACCTCCACATCAGTTCTCTGTTTGTTCGTCTTCTTGTGAAGCATGCCCCCGTCCATTCCAATATCTGGATTAACTAGGCATCAATCATTTCACATACCTTTACGGAGGGACTTCTTGGCGGTAAGCTCTATCTGTGCCAAGTGCTGGGGATACAAACATCAAGGGCATTACACTTGCCCTTGAGTAGTTTATTGTCTAGTAGGGAAGAAAAACACATAAACTATAAGTGTTTTAAAGAGTTACTGAACCTAAGTATCCATCAGTAGATAAATGGATAGAGAAGATGTGGTGTGTATACATATACATATACACATACATATACATATATATATGTATATGTGTGTGTGTGTGTATACACACAATAGAATATTACACAGCCATAAAAAAGATTGCAACAACATGGATGGGCCTAGAGGGTATAATGATAAGTGCAATAGGTGAGCCAGAGAAAGACGAATACCATATAATTTCACTCACCGGTGGAATCTAAAAAACAAAACTAAAGAACAAATAAAAAGCAGAATCAGACCTACAAATAAAAAGAACAAACTGATGGTTGCCAGAGGGAGGAGGGGAGAGAGGGTGGGCAAAATGGGCCAAGGGAGTGGGAGATACAGGCTTCCAGTTATGCAGTGAATAAGTCATAGGAATAAAAGATACAGCACAGGGAATATAGTCAATGATATTATACTAGTGTCGTATGGTGGCAGATGGGTGCTACACTTGGGGTGAGCGCAGCAAAATGTGTTGAATCACTGCACAGCACATCTGTAACTAATGTAATATTGTGTGGCAACTATACTCAAAAATAAAAAAATAAAAAAGGAGAGTTACTGATTCTAAAATAGAAATAGCTATACGGAGAAGGAAGAATAAGTCTTTGAGAGAGGATTGATCCAATTCAGCACAGCTCTTGAATCGGCTCACATTTTTTTTTTTAATATCTTCATTGCCACCACCTGGGTCTAAATATTATCTTTTTTTTTTGCTTCATTTTTGCAATCACCCCTAACCATCTTTCTGTATCTGCTCTTTCTGCCTACTATTCCAGTCTCCAAACTGCCACTGTGTGGAAGCAAATATGATTATGTGTTCCTCTTGCTTACAACTCATCATGTCCCATTGTCAAGGATAAAATTATACAGGGACTTACGTGACCTTCCTGCATTTCCTCCCTCATTTCGCCTCCTCCCTCTTACAGCCCAAACTCTTGCTTTCATGCTTTCATGCTTTCATGTTTTCATTTTGCCTTGGGCCTTTGCTGAATGTCTCCTCTGCTCCACTTTTAACTTTCACTCATCCTTCTGATTTCAGTTTGGGGACCTTCCTTACAGAAGCTTCCCCTGCGCTCCTAGACTTGATTCCAAGCCTTGTTAAATACAGCTGTGGCTCCCTACATTGCCCTTTATAGCACTTATCCCCATTTATTCTGTGCTGATTTGATCAATGTTTGTTTCTTTAAAGAAAAGAAAGAGCCAAAGCCAGTAGAAGGAACAGCAGAAATCAATGAAATAGAGACTTAAAAAAAAAAACAAAACAGAACAGATCAATGAAATCAAGAGCTGTTTCTTTGAAAGTAGACAAAACTGATAAACCTTTAGCAAGATGTATCAGGAAAAAAGAGAAAGGATCCAAATAAATAAAATCAGAAACAAAAGAGAAGTAATAATTGACATCACAGAACTACAAAGGATTATAAAAGAATACGATGAAAAACCATATGCCAACAAGTTGAACAACCTGAGTAAGTTCCTAGAGACATACAGTCTCCAGAAGTGAATCAGGAAGAAATAGAAAATGTGAGTTGATGGACTACCAGTAACAAAATTGAATTGGTAATGAAAAAACTCCCAAGCAGCAAGAGTACAGGGCCATATGGCTTCACAGGTAAATTCCACCAAACATTTAAGCAAGACTTAATACCATTTTTTTTCAAACTATTCCCAAAAATAGAAGAGGAAGGGAAACTTCAAAATTTACTCTTTGAGGCCAGAATTCTCCGGATACCAAAACCAAAGACACTACCAAAAAAAAAAAAAAAAGAAAGAAAGAAAAGAAAAGAAAACTATAGGCTAATATCTTTGATGAACAGAGATACAAATATCCTCAACAAAATATTAGAAAACTGAATTCAACAATACATTAAAAGGATCATTCACTACGATCAGTGGGATTTATTCCACAGATACAGATGTGGTTCAATATTCACAAATCAGCAGTGCAAAACATCACGTTAGCAAAAGGAAGGATATAA
Source organism: Lynx rufus (assembly GCF_022079265.1). Lineage (NCBI taxonomy): Eukaryota > Metazoa > Chordata > Mammalia > Carnivora > Felidae > Lynx > Lynx rufus. The sequence continues at coordinate 4,596,746 of NW_025814844.1, read as the reverse complement.
ACTGTATGGTCACCTTACAGATGAAAGAAAAGCACTTGAGAAAATGTCATATCTGTTCATGATAAAAAACAAAAAACAAAACAAAACAAAACTCTCAACAGAGTAGGCTTAGAGGTAACATATCTCAACATCATAAAGGCCATATAGGGGCACCTGGGTGGCTCAGCTGGTTATGCCTCTGACTTTTGATTTTGGCTCATGGTTGGTAGGATCGAGCCCTGCATCAGGCTCTGCACTGGCAGCGTAGAGCCTGCTTGGGATTCTCTCTCTCCCTCTCTCTCTGCCCCTCCTCTGCTCACTCTCTCTCTCTCTCTTACAAATAAATAACAACTTTAAAAAATTAAGGCCATATATGAAAAACCCACAGTGAACATCACACTGGATGGGGAAAAGGAAAAAGGTCAGGAACAAGACAAGGATGTTCACTCTCACCACTTTTATTCAGTATAGTGCTAGCTGCAGCAGTCAGACAAAAAAAGAAATAAAAGGCACCTAAATCAGTAATAAAGAAGTAAGACTATCACTATTAGCAGATAACATGATACTGTATATAGAACACCCTAAAGACTCCACCAAAAAACTACTAGAATTGGTAAGTGAATTCAGGAAAGTTGCAAGATGCAAAATTAACATACAGAAATCGGTTGCTTTACTTTTTTTAAGTTTTGTTTTGTATTGTTTTTGTTTTTGAGAGAAAAAATGAGTGGGGTGGGAAGAATAGAGGGAGAGGGAGAGAGAGAGAATCTTAAGCAGTCTCCCCACCCAGCATGGGGCCCAATGTGGGGCTTGATCTCACAATGCTGAGATCATGACCTGAGCTAAAATCAGGAGTTGGATGCTTCACCAACTGAGCCACCCAGGTGCCTGATATACAATAATAACAAAGTAGCAGAAAAAGAAATTAGGGGAAAAATCCCATTTATAATTGCACCAAAAATATTAAAATATTTAGGAATAAATTTAACTAAGGATGCGAAAGCTCTATACTCTGAAAACTATAAGACACTGATGAAAGAAATTGAAGATGAGACTCAAAAAATGGAAAAATATTCCATGCTCATGGATTGGAGAACTAATGTTGTCAAAATGCCCAGTAGCATACCCAAAGCAATCTATAGGTTCTCTATCAAAATACCAATACAATTTTTCACAGAGCTAAAACAAATAATCTTAAAAATTTGTATGGAACCACAAAAGATCTTCAGTAGCCAAAGTTATCTTGAGACAAAAGAATACAGCTGAAGGTATCACAATCCCAGATTTCAAGATATACTACAAGGCTATAGTAATCAAAACAGTATGGTACTGGCACAAAAACAGATCCATAGAACAAAGTAGAGAGACCAGAAATAAACATATGCCTATGTGGTCAATTAGTCTATAATAAAGGAGCCAAGCACATGGAATGGGGAAAAACCTTTTCAATAAATAATGTTGGGAAAACTGGACAGCAACATGCAAAAGAATGAAACCAGACCACTATGTCATACAGTACACAAAAATTAACTCAAAGTGGATTAAAGACCTAAATGTGGGGTCTTAAACCATAAAACTCCTGAAAGAAAACAAAGGTGGTAATCTCTTAGACATCAGCTTTAATAACATATTTATGGATTGGTCCTCCTCAGGCAAAATAAATAAAAGCAAAAATGAACTATTGGGACTACATCGAAATAAAAAACTTTCCTCAGCAAAGGAAACTATTAACAAAACAAAAAGGCACCTAGTGAATGGGAGAAAATATTTGCAAACAATATAATCAATAAATGGTTAATATATAAAATATATAATAATTTATAAAGCTCCACACCAAAAAAAAATCTGATTTTAAAAACAGGCAGAGGACCTGAATAGACATGTTTCTAAAAAGGACATAGATGGCCAACAGACAATGAAAAGATGCTCAACATCACTAATCATCAAAGAAAGGCAAATTTAAACTACAAAATATCACTTTATACCAACCAGAATGGCCAGTTAATAAAAAGACAAGAAATAACAAGTGTTGATAAGGACGTGGAGAAAAAAGGAACCCATGTACTTTTTGTGGGAATGTAATATGGCACAGCCATAATGGAAAACAGTATGGAAGTTCCTCAAAAAATTAAAAATAGAAATGCCATATGATTCAATAATTCCACTACTAGGTATTTACCCAGAGTAAATGAAAACACTAATTCAGAAAGATACATGCCCCCCGAGTTTATTGCAGCATTATTTACAATAGCCAAGGTATGGAAGCAACCCAAATGTCCTCTGATAGATGAATGGATCAAGAAGATATGATATACCTTTTCACACCATCATCATTGCCGTAGTAGATGGTAGACGCTCTTCACCATCCCTCTCTGTTACCAGGATGGTATATCTCCCCCATCTGCTAGGAGTGTTGGTTCCGCCATAGCTCACTACTAGGGTTCTCTGCAGAGCCAATATAATGGAAGACTATTCAACCATAAAAAATAATGAAATCTTGCTATTTGTGGCATAGATAGACCTAGAGGGTATTACGCTAAGTGAAATAAGTCAGACAGAGAGAGACAAATACCATATGATTTCACTTCTATGTGAAATCTAAAAAACAAAACGAGTAAACAAACAAATAAAAAACCAAACCGAATCTTAGGAGAGAAAACTGGTGGTTGCCAGAGAAGAAGGTGAGGGAATCGGTGATATTGACGAAGGGGACAAACAGGTACAAACTTCCAGTGGCATTTGGCTGGCTCAGTTGGAAAAGTGTGCGAGTCTTGATCTTGGGGTCATGGGTTTGAGCCCCATGTTGGGTGTAGAGATTGCTAAAAAAATAAGCTGAAAAAAAAGGTACAAACTTCCGGTTAGAAAATAAATAGGTAACATTTGTGAAAAGTACAAGTAGGGCATATAGTCAATAATATTATAATAATTTTAATATTGTATGGTGACAGATATAACTACACTTATTTTGGTGAACATGGAGTAATAATAATAATGTATAGAATTATCAAATCAATATGGTGTACATTTGAAACTAATATAACATTGGGTATCAATTCTACTTCAATAATAAATTTTTAAAAAGAAAATAAAGTAAGGAATAGGGTAAAAAAGAAGGACTTTCTCGGCAAAATATTTGATTCCTTTATAGGCCCCTTGAGGGAATAACTTGTCTTTTATTTTCAAGGAATGAGATTAACATTTACTCGCCCAATGGTACAATCTCTTCTTCTGGGAGGCGAAGGGTTCACACAGCCAAGGAGAGAACGGGTATGTTCAAAAGACCATGACAGACATTATACAAGCCTGCAGCTTGAAATCCCCCAAATTTACATCCCTCAGAGCTATCTTTTTCTCCACACATGATCTGGGATTTCCCTCACTGCCTTTCAAGCCCAGTGATATGACCACTCAGGGCTACTGCATCTATTGTAGAGATGATTCCTTGTAGAGGGGACATTATTTGGGTCCAATTTGGAATGGTCCAGGTTGGGTGGCAGATGGGGGATGGTGCTGGCCTTTCTACTCTAGAAAAGCTGAAACCTTCTATGAGCCTGTTCTGTATTATTTATCTGGCTATAGAATGTCAAGTGGGCAATTAATACATACTTAGTAGTAGTAGATTCCTTTACTCGGAACTTCTTACAGTGCAGTGGGAATGATTACTTCTCATAGAGAACTCAAGTCCCATGGGACTCATTTGCAATTTCCTGATCTAAAGATGTCCGGAACTAAACAAGCAAGTTTGTGCTGCGTGGTTTGGTGCTGACTCTTAACTCCTCTTCGCATGGCACTTCTGACCCATGACATGCAAAATGATACTTCCCTTAGACTTCCCCAAACCTCAGTGTGTATGAATCGAACCAAGTTTCCCTTGAGACTTTGCTAAAAAATAACTTGGTGACTAGGAGGAGATGATCTTTCCAGAAACATGGTGGTGGCTACATTATGTACAAAATTTGAGCAACAGACCAGTGACCAAGAAGCTCAGCCCAACGTTGTCCTACTTTTATTGAATTTGTAACCAGGTAATTTCATTTCTTAACCCGTATTTTCCCATCAGCAGGAAAAAGCTGATGGGCCCTTTTCAATCTTCTTTGTTCCACGGTGAACCATATTGCGATGTCTTAAGAAAAGGTCTAACTGCACGTTCTCCTGGACTGTAGAGACCAGCTGATTTTTGTTCCTTTTGGATGAAAATGGGGAGTTATCGACACCATGATTCCATGTGAGTTAGAATTCCAGAACTTCAGAAAGCATAACAAAATGGAATAAGGTGCTAACTGACTTGAATCCTGGAAGAGACCATGTGTAGATACTGTTGGGAGGGAGAGTCCCCAAGTTATCAGCATCAAGAATAGCAGTGACCCACCATCATCTACAGTCAGGAAAACAAGTCTACAGTCATACAGCAACTCTACTATGACATCACATACTCTATGCTGTCCTGTCCCCTGCTGGCCCCCACTGGCTGACCTTCTCACACCATCATCACTGCTGTAGTAGATGGTGGACACTGCTGGTGTTATTCACCATCTGTGTCACTTACCAGGATGTTATATCTCCTCCACCTGCTGGGAACGTTGCTTCTCATTGCTATGGTTCTGTGGAAATCCAGTGAGAGCCCTTTGGCTGCATCCCTCCCCATTAAGACTAGCGTACTTGCCTCATTGGAGGCAACACACCCTCTCCCTTGCCAAAGAACAGGCCAAAAGTAGACTCAAACCAAGACCACATCTTGCTTGGTCCTTTCCGTCTACCTTATCCTGCTTCCCTCCTTCCCTCACAGAGTTTTTCTGAACAGAATTTTCTTAACCAATCAGACACACTTGAAACGTTTTCCCAGCCTCTGTTTCTGGACACTGCCGGAGCATTTTCTGGGGCCCCACTGCTGGACTTTTTATTTGATGCTCTTTGCCTTCTGAATTTCTGCCCTCATCATTCCCATATCTTGAATCTATGCCCTGCACTTTGCCAGGAAGGAGGTCTTTCTTTCAAGACCTAGTTTCTTTCAAGAAGGAATCACATAAGCCCACATTTGTAAGAACTCACAGTAATGCTGCTACTTGAGGAGCACTCCAGAGCTGCCGCCATAGTATGGCTCACCCAAGCCCTGCTTCACAGATTTGCTAGAGACCATGGCTGCACTGAGCTCCTATTCTGAAAAGAGAGGGCCTATGGCATTTGGGTTGCCACTTTTAATATAAATAACTATTGAGAGTGGTTAGACACAACAATAGCTACATTCCAGGCTATGAATTTATGTACCACTTACCAGAAGAAAATGAACTTTTCATACCAGCATTTACCAGTTTACTGAAAGGACAGTTTTTCATAAGCAATAAATTCTCTGACCATACACGGATCTCCAGATGAGGAGCTCTGGTCAAAAATTGTGGAAGCTTTGAGATTTTCCCCTACTTGTAAGCTAACAACTTAGCCAGTCAGAGTTTCATGGATATTGACAGGGGACACAAGACGGCTGGGTCAGAGACAAAGGACTTCACCACAATAGGAATATCTGGGAAATTTATATTTTCTTGCACTGGTTCCCTGAGCCCCAAGCCCCTCAAAGTGACGGACAATGAATTCAACAGCCCTCAGGTGGCCAACCATTGATGGGCCTCAGTAAAAGTCTCAGTAAATGGGCATGAATCCAAAAGTAATGTGTTGAGATATACTGTTTTGAGTCTGGTGAATGTGATCTATCAATATAGCTTTCTGTAAACACAACTTGATTCATCTGTAGAAGTTAGAGAACCTTGAGTAGAGATGCTTTGAGTATTTTTTTTTTTTTTTTACCTATTTGTTACATCTAGGTTGTTTCTATTGGCATTGTGTCAGGAGCTAGAGAGTGGTCATTTCACTTGAGCACATTCCCGGGAAGGGTGTTCACAATGTTGATGGAAGGAGTATGAAAATGGCTTTAAGTGCCAACTCAAAAGGTGGAAAACTTACTTTCTTGTGCAATTTGGGGGTCTGACTTGAAGAGCTGACTCAACGGATAAACCTCTTGCAAGAAGATGGATATCAGGAATGGCTGGGTCTCGGCCAGCAGCTTGGCTTCCATTTCAGTGACTGCCAAGGGCTTGCAGGAGCCTGAAGGGTTCTGAACAGAGATTCCTGGGCATAAGCCTCTGGTTAGTCCATGAGTGAGCTTCAGAAAGCTCACGACCCCCTGAAACCATAAGTAAAATTTTGTATGTATGACCTTCTGAGCCATTTACCCTTGGGGGTAGAGGATCCACAGGTCTCAAGAGATCTGACTGTGGTTATTAACCCTCCAAGAGTTAAGCACCACCAAGGACAATAGAAGGCATTTTTGATCCAGAAAATGTAAGGGCTACCATTCAAGTTTGCTGATTAGACCATAAGAGAAGCTTCTTTACAACTCTCAAGTCTGGGTCAGATAGACTTTTTCGTCTAACCTCAGCCAATAGCCACCTTCTAATCGGGCTTGCTGTGGCACTCACTGCTGTCAGCTTGTCCCCTTCTTAATAACAGCGCTTGGATTTCCTTCAGGTTGTGGTTGCCAAGCACTTGAGCAGAGTCTGGGCCCAACCCCACCCCAGGTTCCAAAGCCTTATTCACCTCCCAGGTTTATTTGGGGCATGGGCGTGAGATGATGTTCCCGTCAATGAGAAGTAAGGGGAGTGGTAACAGAGTGTCGAGGGAAGATTTTCCCAATCTAAGCAAAGGTCAAAAACCAGGTCATTCTGTCTCTCTCCCCTCAGATCTTGCTATGTGAGGACAGGATATTTGGAGCTGAGAAAGCCCTCTTCCAACCATGAGGGAGCCAGCTTGAGGAGGAAAGACAAATATAGAAAAGTATGAATCCAGGGGTGCCTGGGTGGCCCAGTCAGTTAAGCTTCTGACTTCGGCTCAAGTCATGATCTCGCAGCTCACAAGTTCGAGCTCCGTGTCGGGCTCTGTGCTGACAGCTCAGAGCCTGGAGCCTTCTTTGGATTCTGTGTCTCCCTCTCTCTCTGCCCCTTCCCCCGCTTGTACTCTGTGTGTGTCTCTCTCTCTCAAAAATAAATAAAACATTAAAAAACTTTAGAAATGTATGAATCAAGGGGCGCCTGGGTGGCTCCATCGGTTAAGTGCTGACTTGGGCTCGGGTCATGAGCTCACAGTTTGTGAGTTCAAGCCCCGCATCGGTCTCTGTGCTGACAGCTCAGAGCCTGGAGCCTGCTTCAGATTCTGTGTCTCCCTCTTTCTGCTCGTGCTCTGTCTCTCAAAAATAAATAAATGTTAGAAAAAATTAAGTAGTGTATGAATGCAGGTTGCTGGGGAAACTGTAGAGACACTCCACTAAACAAAAACAATTGATTTTTGTTACAGATTGTTATATGAAATGACAATTTCCCCTTTATAAAAGCTGTTAGAGGTAGGTGTTCTGTTATGCGTGACCTAAATCGCCATAAATGATGTGTTTGTCATCAGAACAGGATGAGAAAGTACAAACTTCCAGTTATAAAATAAATAAGTCACAGAGATGAAAAATATAGCATAGGGAGTATAGTCCATAATATTGTAATAACTCTGTAAGGTGACAAACGATAACTACTTTTCATGGTGAGGACTGTAATGTATAGAATTGTTGAATCAATATGTTGTACACCTAAAACTAATGTAACATTGTATATCAATTCTATTTCAATAATAAGTAAAACAACAACAAAAATAATATGGGAAAGCACACGACATGGTGGGGGGGGGTGGGTAGGCATGAATTAGGAAGCCAACATTAGGTGACAAGATTTGGGGGCTCCTCTTGGCAGTGTCCCAAGGCCTGAACCTTCGGCCCCTCAGGTTCTGTCTATGGAACCTCTGCCCCACGATCCTGCTCAGGGTCTGTGAGCATCATCGCGGAAGTTAATTCCAACAAAGGCGTCCTTGACCCAAGCAGCATCTCTCACGGGCTCTTTGTACAGCAAGTGAAACCTTTTACTACTTCATTGTTAGCAGTAAAACATCACCTTAGTGGACGCGCCTCAACTGCTGGCCCATTTTTACTACAACCTAACTCAGCAGGTCTAATACATGAGTATCTCCACCTCAGCAACAAACTCAGCTGGTATGTGAAGTCAGCCCTGAGGAATTCGACAAAACCACCCCCTGTCCTCCCCACCCCCCACCACGCACCCCCTGCATCAATCACTTGGATCCCGGGCCAAGCCCCACCCCTCTAGACCGGGTCCCTGCTCAGCCTCTCACCTGGTTCCCTGCCTCCAGTCCTGTCCTTTCAATGGAGTCTTTCAAAGGCAGCCCCCACCTTGCCTCTCAAAGGAAATCCTTCTCAGTCTCCTACTTAAATCTCTTTTCCGGCTTTCAGTGACTGTCAGGAGAGAATCGAAAATCCTTATAAGCTTTGCAGGGCCCCCCACGGGCTTGTCCCTACCTGTCCCTTGGGCTTCACCTTTTCCCACCCCTCGTCCTTGCAGGAGCATTTCACAGGCTCCAGGCTTCAAGGACATGTTCTTATTTCCTGTCTGGGCCTGTGGCCCCACACCCCACCCTTCTGCTTAGTTACTTCTTGCTCAGCTCCCCCCACCAGTCCCAGTTCAGGAGGCACTTCTTTCAGGGGTACACAGTGACCTCCACATTCCCTTCACCTTCCCTTTTCTTCTCTGTGATAGCACAGTCTTCCAACATCATTGGTATTTTTTTGTCTCTCTTCCCTGCTAGCCTATAAGCCTAATAACACATAGCGGTCTATTGGCCGCCATTGATAATACTTTATAGTTTTTATCTTATTTATTTTAAGTAGGCTTCATGCCCAGTGTGGAGCCTCATGCTGGGCTTGAACTCATGACTCTAAGGTCAAGACCTGAGCTCAGATCAACAGTGGGGCACTTAACCAACTGAGCCACCCAGGCGCCCCATTAATACTTTTAAAATGACAGAACGGCAATATTTAATACGTATTGCGCACTTACCGCGGGCTACCTATTGTTCTGAACCTGCATGTATATCTCATAATCCTCTCTCTCAGTGAGAGATAGATATGGTAATAGCCTCATTTTACAGTCAAGGAAACCAAAGCGCAGAGAAGTTAAGTAACCCGCTAAAGATGGCACAGCCAGAAAGTGGTGGGCTTCTGGGAGAAAATGGTCAATTACTTTTTAAATGAATGCAGTTCTAACTCTGAAAGGTAGGTGTTCTTATCCTCCTTTCACAGATAAACAAACTGAGGTGCAAAGGTGGGAATAGTTATCCAAGTTGTCCTGAGAAAGAAGAGTACAGAGCGGGGCTTAGAACTCAGGTATGTCCTGCCATGGAGCCTTGGCCCACCTCCCAGTGACTCTACTCTTGGGATCCTTCCATGTCACCACTTTCTGCCATGCATATCATTGTTTTCTGCCACCAGGGGCAAACAAAAAATATCCCTGAAAAGAAAGAAGGTCATATAGGTAGGAGTTAGTCAACAAAACAAAGTAATTTTGTTAGTCCCTCTGTCATGGGATGTTTCCCGTGGAAACTCTAGACACACGGTTTGCAATTAGGTACTTGAAGTAGATTCAGCATACTTTAGAATTATGTCCTCAAATTATTTAACGACTGAACCTTCTTAGAATATACTCTCATATTTCACATCCTTACAAAGACTATATTTTAAACAGTAAGAAAGATCAAATCACAAGGCATGCCATACATTTTGTTAAAACTGACACATTCTTAGAAATTCCTTTCTATATTTTTCAAAGGTTTATATAAAGACCTTACTTGGGATGTTTTTAATTGTCTGAGTCTGTTACTTGTTGGAGATGAATTGCCTGATTTAGTGATATTACGGTATTTAACGTAGACTGTTTTCCTTTAAAAAAATATAACTTCCTTGCAAAACATTCCAGAGCAACGTTTGATGCTAACCAGAAGCCAATTCAAGTAGATTCATTAAAAGTGAAGTAAATGGGAACTTCTCAAATACAGATTAAATGAGACAAGGCAAGTTTCTGCTTTGCTAGATAACTTTAATTTCACATAAAAACACACAGTGAGAGTCAATATTCCAGGTGATTTCTAAAATGCTGGGAACCTCCTTTCACAATTTGAAACTTCTTGTTTTGTGTATGTGAGATCCTGAGAATAACCACATTTAGCTGAATAAATCAATATCAGGTAGCTGTTTAAGAATGTCAAATTATTAAAAAAAAAATTAAAAGAATGTCAAATTCTTAATTTCAAGGTTGGTCTTGATTTTGAATTCTCATTTTCTAGCAAGAAATATATAAGGGTTCTTAATGTAAGGCTTTAAGCCTTACATAGAAATATATCATAGAAATATTTGTATAATCCAAAACATAGTTGCACACTAGGAAAAAAGTCCTAAATTGTAAGATATCAAGAACCAAAGGTCCTACTCGAATAGCCAAGTCTGGCTATTTGGAACTCATCAGGTCTTTGTCTTTGAATTACTGTAGGAAAAGTTTGCACTAACCTAGAAGTACCTGGTAAGCAAACTTAGTCCTTTATAATATGCTGGGAAAATCAGGAATATATATTTTGGAAATCAGTGCATGAGGATTTGGTTGTTTGTTCAAAAATAAGCAGTTAGACGTATAAGTTACAGAGCTAGGAAATTGTCTGAAAACAGAGACTCTTTCAAGGTTGTGTTCAAATCTTTGATCCTAGCTAATTAGGATTGCTGTTCCTTCTTGGTGGAAAAATTAAATAAAAAAAAAATCTTCTCCAGAAAGATCTCTGACAAAGGTTGGATTTCAGTGGGAAATTTTTAAAATCAGAAACTTTTTGGTGTTTAGATAAGGATTTAGGCTAATGTTGTGGCCTTATGAAGCTGAACAAGTCAAAGATTCTCCAAAATTCAACTCAAGGTGTTCTTAATGATAAATCAGATATTTTTTAAGTTGTTATTTATTTATTTTTGAGAGAGAGAGAGAGAGAGAGAGAGTAAGAGGGGGAAGGGCAGACAGAGAGGACAACAGAGGATGGGAAGTGGGTTCTGCACCGACAGCAGAGAGCCCGACTTGGGGCTGGAACTCACAAACCATGAGATCATGATCTGAGCCCAAGGCACACGCCTAACCGACTGGGCCCCCAGGTGCCCCCCCCCCAACCCCCCCGCCCTTAATGATAAAGATACTATGATTAACAGATGAAAGGCAGGAACAAACGGTTTAATGATAGACATACTAGATGGGGTCTGCCTGGTTTTTCAAAGAAAACTTTGTTGAATACAGTCAGGCTTACATACAGCAGCAGAGTGGAATAGTTGCCGTCATATGGCCCACAAGACCTAAAATACTTACCTTTATAGAAACAAATCTGCGGCCACTAGACTAGATAGATTATCTGTGACCTCAGCTGAATTGCAGAGCTCAGTGCTGGTGGAGTAATTCTCTCGACTCCCACCCAACCATCCTGGGCACGGGCTTTCTAGGCAGGAAAACATTCCCTCACCTCGGATAACTCTTAATTTTTTCGATTCATTTTTTTGCTTTTTGGAGTTAGGGTTCCTACTTGAGGTTTTTTTTGTCACCGCTTCTAGGCTCCTCTATACTGTGTTTTGCTTTCCAAGTTTCTCTCTGTTTTAAAGGCTGAATTCAAGTCATGCTGATTTGCGTCCCAGCAGCGAATGTGGTATGAAGACAGGGTGTACCCGTGGAGCCAGCAAGTCTGGACTGATGTCGCCGTGAGGCCACTGTCAAAGAACTAAAAATGCTCTTTCTTTGGGTGCCTGCAAGGCTAATTGGAGTTGATCAGTTCCTCCCCTCCCCCCCCGCCCCAGTCATTTCTACAATGCAGTGAGAGAAAAACTGTGGGGAAAAGAAAAATTGTTTGAAAGTCAGAGGGCTATTTTAACTAAATAGGATTTCTGGAAACAAAACGTGGAATATCTTCAGAGGACAAAGCCAAATTAGCACGTATGTGTTGAGGGTCTTCCCTGAGAAAGGAAATGGAGCCCGGCTGAGCCAAGTAGAAAATCATGCATCATGACCATGCTGCGTGTGGACCTGAACCAGCCAGGGTCAGGGCGGCGAGGGCGTCGTGGGAAGCTCCTGAGCCACCAAACAGGCACGTCCATCCTCCCCTGTCATCTGTCTTCCTGAACTTTCTGAACTTTCGTGAACTTGGAGTTTCCAGCTCATAGGCAGAAAACTGCATCTACAATTGGCTTCTCCCCAACCATGATCTTAGCTGGATGAAAACCTAAAAAGCAGTGCATCCAATTTCATCAGCGAGCACATAATTTAACATGCTGCAATTGAGCACGACTTGGCAGCAGAAAAATAGTTAAGAACAAACCCTCTGCTGTGAGCACTCGGCTATCAGAAGCAATTCATAATGATGTGTCTACATTTTTCAACGGCGAAGCGGATTAGGAAGGCAGTCTCCGTCTCCAGCAATGCACCGTCTGACGGATTTAGCCTGCCTCTCCTTTGAAACTTACTGACAGATTTGCAGCCTCCACGATTCCACTGATGTTGGTTATTTCTGAATGTTTGTCTTACTAAATGCTCAGTAGTATGAAAAGGTTCTCTGGGGAAGCTTTTCTTTTCTAAAAGCACACTCTTGTTTCGGACAAATGGCCAACTCTTTTTGACTCTTTCAAATTCTTCAAAATTCAGTGGGATAAACAAATTGAAGGATCCCTCTTTGGGTGTTTTAACAGCGGGTACCAGGGGATTGGGGAAAACATACCTTATTATTCAGTTAATGTGGAAACAGACACCTAGCACAAATATTCATCTGCTTTTACGGGGAAAGAGACGTAAATAGAAAAAAACAGGATGATCTGACCAGGTCATTTGACTTATGATTTTAAAGACTTTATACTATTATTGGTTTGAGTTAAACAGCATGGCGTTCAAAACCATTTACATGTCCCCAAAGACATTTGTTTACAATTGAAGTGTGCTTCTGAAGCTCTCCTTGACCATTTTCCTCTTAATGCAATAGGAGGAATTTTTTTTTTTTTAATTCAACCTTCTTCCCTGACGTGTTTTACTTCCGCATGCACCTAGAGGTTTCCCTTCAGGGTTCCTGTTGCTCTGCCTCTCTCTAGCATCCCTCGGTCCCCCCCTCCCTGTCCCCCGCCCCTCCCCAGGCCCACCTTCCATCTCTGGAAAAAAATAACTTCCTCTGCATTTCTTTTGCTGGTTTTCCTTCTTCAGCTTCATGCTAAAATACCAGCATCTATTCTCGGCTTATCTGCTCCCGAGGCGTGGACGGTCACCTCTGACATGTAGCCCCATAGACGCTCCTCGAATCCAGGTTCCCCGTTTCCAGCTGCCTATCAGGCACCTGCACTAAAATGCACCTGCACGACGGTGGCTGCGCACCGGATCTGCCGGGGCCCTGCTTCTCTCCTTACTGACGTCCAGTAAAAGAGGTTCTTGCCTCTTAAGCCTCTTTCCTCGGTGAGATGCGTCCGCCTTCTCCCACTTAACCCGAAGCCCTAGCCGTTTTGTATTCCTCTGTGCCCCTCATTCCCATGCCCACCACTAAATTGTACTGATACTCCACGTCTCCTATCCTGCCTTTATGAGTTATTAATGCCCTCTGGCCTAGCTCTAGAGCTGGTTTCTTTGCTTCTCACCTCAGTGGCTCCCTGCTCCCCACCTCACTGGCAGAGCCCACATCTGAGTCTGTCCCTCTCTTCTCAACCCTCACAGCCGGAAGAATAGACAGCCTTAACATCATGCCCAACAAACTTTTGGGCCTCATTTCCCACTGCATTCCACTCCTCTGGGTACCCTGAACTTTTCTGGGCATCTGAACACAACCTTCCTGAACATATACTTGGCCTTTCAGCCTCAGGGTCTTTGCTCAGACTGTTCATTCTGCCCTTCTTACCTCAGTCTACAGATCCTTCCAGATCCTATCGGTCTTTGTGGGCTGGTATAAATGTTACCTTCCCCCCCACCACCACCCTCCCCGTTTCATTCTCCAACCCTCTCTTATACACGCCCAAGTTCTCTACCTAAGTGTGTCCATATATCCTACTCATCACGTCTTGATTTGATTAGGACCCCTTCTTCATCATCCTTTTAAATTCAACAAATTCGGTCCAGGGTCTACTGTGAATGTAACATCAGAATAATCCCCTCATTTTGTTTTTAACATATCAAGGCCCACAGTCTGTCTCCAACCTCATCCTTCTATCCCAACGCCAGCAAGATAAGTTTGGGGGCCATAATCTTGTAGCTATGCAAAATGTCTATGTTTCAGATGTTAGATAAATATCTGTTGAATTGATTTTAGTAGTTACAAATACAATTTATTATTGAAGGATACTCGAGGCTGAGGGGCACGGAGACTGTAGTAGTTAAGTGAACCTGAGCCATGAAGTCAGACAGTCTTGAGGTGAATTCACGCTCTATGTTACGTAATATTTCTGGCTCCAATTTCTTTATCTGTGAAAGCTGATAATCATACATCATTTGTGTGAGGATTATTGATGACAGGATGATTGATTGATGATGAGAGCTAACCTTACACAATCCTTACTCTTTCCTGGGATTTTTTAAAAATTGTGTTTAATGTTTTATTTATTTTAGGGAGAGAGAGAGAGAGAGAGAGAGAGAGCTCAAGTGGGAGAGGGGCAGAGAGACAGGGAGACAGCGGATCCAAGGCAGGCTCTGCGCTATGAGTGCAGAGCCCAACACGGGGCTCCAACTCACCGACCGAACCATGAGACCGTGACCTGAGCCGAAATCAAGAGTTGGCCTATTAACCGATTGAACCACCCAGGTGCCCCACTCCTTCCTGGAATTTTTGGTGTGCCTCCTGCATTTAACCGCTTGATGTATGTTCCTTGATTTCACCTCTGAAAATATCCTTCCAGGTAGAGGTTTTATTGTAATCCCCATGTTAAAAATGACAAAGGGGGGCACGGTAAGATGAGGTCATGCAGCTACTAAGTGACAGAGCTGAGCTGGCATTTGTTCTCAGAGCCTGTGCTGTTAGCTACAGCATTTTCCCGCCTTTTTGTTAGTATATATTTTGTGCACTACGATAGGCTTGTATAGCATTTGCCAAGTAGAAGGTAATTGAGAAACGACAGCAAACATTACGATTGCTCTAAGGTCTATGATTTAGTTAATCGCATTAGTCTTTCAGATCATGGGGATACGTTTAGCCAGAACTTGATAAGCTCTCTTTGATTTTTGGAAATAAATTTAACGTTATTCAGAACAGAAGGCCCACATGATAAGGGGAGGAGATGTGGGAGGATGTCAAACATTCCCTCCTATTGTTTTTATTGTGTTGTCTTTCTTTTCAGTGGAGACCAGGGCTACCCGCCCCCCAGGTTCGCCATCGGAGAGTAAAGCACGGAGGTCAGGAGGAGGGCCCCTTCCCCACACTGCCAGTACATTCTCTGCCATCTCTAGGTCCTTGTTCCTCCTGTGCCTCTGGAGGGCTGTGACTTCTCACCTTTTATCGCTAAATGGGTGCTCCGAAGTGCTCGTTGAAGAAGTGAACGGGTGGCCCAGGGTACAAATACAAAAGTATACGTATCTGTGCCAAAGCAAGCAGGAAGTAAAGCAAGAAGGCAAGTGAATCAAAGAAGAACTAAGGAAGATGAGCTTTGACTCGTGCAAGTCAGGCCATGGTCAATACTGAGGGAAGAGCTAATTTAGTAATAATAACAGTACCTTGTGTTTTTGTAGTTACTTATCTTTTCAGAATACTTCCACAAATAATAAACTAATGTTTGTCTCTTTTTCTATTAAAAAAATTAAAAAAATTTTGTTTAAATGTTTATTTTTGAGAGAGAGAGAGAGAGAGAGACACAATGTGAGCAGGGGAGGGGCAGAGAGAGAGGGAGACACGGAATCTGAAACAGGCTCCAGGCTCTGAGCTGTCAGCACAGAGCCCGACGCAGGGCTCGAACCCACAAACGGTGAGATCATGACCTGAGCCGAGGTCGGATGCCCAACCGACTGAGCCACCCAGGCGCCCCTAATGTTTATCTCTTTAAAACACTATTTTTTTTTATTCTAAAATGATGCTTGTATTTTTTTACGTTTATTGTTTTTGAGACGGAGAGAGAGAGCACATGCATGTGGGCATGCGAGCAGGAGAGAGGCAGAAAGAGAGGGAGAGGGAGAGAATCGCAAACAGGCTCCACGCTGTCAACGCAGAGCCCAATGCAGGGCTCGATCCCATGAACCGTGAGATCATGACCTGAGCCAAAATCAGGAGTCAGACACTGAACCTACCGAGCCACCCAACTGCCCCAATGATGCTTGTATTTTAAAGGATAGACATTGTTCTACCCATTTAAAAGATCACAAAATCAAGGCTTGGAAACATTAAGTTCCTTGTTTTCTTCTCACACAAGTCGTCATTCAGATCTGGAACCACCCTTGGTTGGTGCTTCCGAACCAGCAGGCTTTATGTGGTTCTCTGAGATTGATCAGGCTACTGCCATCACGGCCTGGGGTGTATTGCCCACCATACTGACAATTCCTGCATTGCTTTTATTCATTCAACTAACATTTAGTGAGTCTCTGCACAAAGGGTTCTGTCTCAAGGTTGTGAACATAGCAAAGGATAAAAAAAAAAAAAAAGTAAAAATCCGTGCCCTTTCCTGCGTACCCTCTATGGGAAATAGAAAATAAACAAGCTGGCTTAACAGTTAATGCCTTGAGTTTGATTTTAGCACCTAGGCATCCCGTGAAACTTTAAACTTTCTGTGCTGTTAGAAAGTCAAGATAAAGTCAGCAAATAGTAATGTTCTATACCGCTTCACTATTTATATATTCCCTTCTTACCATTAATGTCCCTCCGGGACTACCTGATCCTAAAACAATAGTTAATTTACACATCTGGGTACTTGGATGAGGGAGGTTCAAGAGAAAAAAAATAAAGACATCATCAACAGAAGAGCTACAATGCCCCTGGCTAGTGGTGTTCATTGTGAATTACTTCGTCTCTCAGTCAGGGACTGAGTCAATCAACAAAGCATCTCTGTAGGTCTCCAGGAAGGGAAGGAGCCTCGATTCCTTCATTTCTAAAATTTCCCCAAATTCCAAAACCTTAAAGTAAGCCAAATTATGAAGGGTAATCTTGGAGAAGTAGTTGCTTCTCAATATTCTGGTCCAGGTTGGGTTTGCTGGGGCCCAGAGGCTGAGAGATGCCAGACTGTTGGTTGTTCAGCTCAGCAAAAGCCACCCCTCTGCCTGGCCGACTGACGGCCAGACGTGGTAGGCCATGAATATACATTTGATACTTTGGTCTCACATTCAGGCCTGTTCTAATGCATATACATGCAACTCAAGTGCCCATATCTCTTAAACTGACATGGAGTCGTGCTAGCTTACTACAGAATAATGTGTGAATGCTTTTATAGCTCATCACCGAGATATTCACACTTGCACCCATCCAATTAACTATAAAAGTCTCAGTGCATGTGCTCACAACCGTTGCTTCCACAAGGCCAAGGGGATGGGGCACCTGAGTGGCTCAGTCAGTTAAGCGTCCCAACTTCAGCTCAGGTCAGGATATCACAGCTCATGGGTTCGAGCCCTGTGTCGGGCTCTGTGCTGACAACTCAGAGCCTGGAACCTGCTTCAGATTCTGTGTCTCCCCCTCTCTCTCTTCCCCTCCCCTGCTCACACTTTGTCTCTGTCTCTCTGTCTCTCTCGCTCTCAAAAATAAATCAACGTTAAAAAAACAAAAAACTAAAGGCCAAAGGGACAAACTGACTGTGCTGTTTCGTGGCTGCTATAGCTGCTGCTGAGCTAAGGAATGTTATTCCAGTGTCTAAATCCCGGGTCTCAGTAGCCTTCCCTGACAGTGGGACTGCAGAGAGCAAAGAATCAACTCGATCACTTGGGGGAAAAAAAAGAAAAAAAAAAAATTTCCAGTGCTGTCAGGGTCAACAGTGCTCTCTGATGAGACTTAAACTATTAAAATAACAGGATTTCTGGGAAAGACTGACCTGTGTTTGCTGGTGATTTGGCCAGTGGTCTAAAACCTTTCCCTGAGAATAACTTTATTCTGTGAGTGAGCCCAGGAGACAGGGATAATGCCAGATAAATGATATGAGTCAGTGCAGGTAAAATGGCCCAGGCCAGCACATAGGCCCATTTGTAAAAGGATGGGCCTATAAGAACGCCGAGGAGTAGTGTCTCCCCTCCTCCTGTGCCCACGATGCTGGTTGAGGGTCTTGAGTCTGGACGCTTCTGTGGAAATGTGTCTCCTCTCGTTGTGATGAGGCCCAGAATCTCTTAGCCCAGTAAAAGGCATTAACTCTGTGGTAGAACATTTGTCAAGCGTGTTTGCTGTGCCTCCAGCTTTCGGCTCAGCTCCCTTCAGGGTCCTTCCTGCTTGGAATGCCCTTCTTGTCCTCGAGGCCTACCTTCTCAGCGCCCCAGCCCAATGCCACGTGCAGCGTGAGGTATTTCTGATCATGACTTGAAGTACAAAGAAGATACTGTCATCAGAATGACCTAACTATGTGTTGTATATTTTGCTTAATAAGACAGGGAAACTGATAGTTTTCTTTCTCATTTATTTTCCTAAAAATAAATAAGGATTTTTCAAAAATGAGGACGGCTACAGCATGTGATGGGAACCCTCCTCTATGGTTTGGTCTCCTTATAGTGACTGTAGTGGCCCTGTTAACCCAAGTCATGTCATGTTACTTTTCAGCCTGCCAAGAGTGTCCCATCTCGCTTGGAGTGAAAACCAAAGTCCTTACAGTGGCCTCTCTGACCCCCCTCTCACTCCCCCACTGGCCCCAGGTTTCTTCACTTCCTTCTATCCTGTCGGGCACGCTCACCTCCTTGGAGGGTTTGCTGTTCCCTCTGCCTGGAATTCTGTTCCTCAGATATGGGCACAGTCTACTCCCTTGCTTCCCAATCTGATTTGCTTTCTGTGTTATCCCAAGTACCCAACATGGTTGATGCTTAATATTTATGAATAAATTAATGGTTTTTATCAGTGGAATACAAATGAAAGAAAGACAAAGGAAAGAAGGAAGGGAGGAAGGAAGGAAGGAAGGAAGGACAGAATAAGGGAGGGAGGAAGGAAGGAAGGAAAGAAGAGAAGAAAGGGAGGGGAAAGGAAGGGAGGGGAAAGGAAAGATGGAGAGAAGGAACGGAGGGAGAAAGGGAGATAGGGAGACCGGAAGAAACATTGCTCAGTTTAGCATAATGCTACCTGATATTTTTCAGTTAATCAACGGATTCTATTTTGCGTATTATTACCACTTGGGATTTATGAAATTTCCAGAACATAACGGTGTGAAATTGATCAGTGTTACTTGCAACAATCGTTTCCAACTCTGGAAGCACAAACTTCGAGAAAACATTAAATATACTGTGACAAATAGCTCATTGGCTGTTCATAAGACAGGGATGGAGAGTCAGTGCTCTGTAGTTTTGGTTGGGAATGGTGGGAAGCCACTAGGCCATGTTCATGGAGACTGGGATAATCCAGAGCTTTCTCTGGAGGGAAAATCTGTGGCCAGGAAAGAAAGGTATCTTTCCTAAGTTATTACTCGATCACTAGTGAGCAGACCTGCATCAGAGGGTGAGGATCGCCTCATCTTAAAACGGGTCGTCGAAATTAACGCCAAAGCTTTTCACAAACACAGGAGAATCCTTCGGGAATATTCTGCATGTGCCACAATGAGAATGACAGTTGCATGACACATGCTTCTAAAATCTTCCCTTTCAGGGAAGTAGCAGTCTCTTTAGCATCCTCTGGAGTAAAAAAAATAAATAAATAATTGCCATAACAAATCGATTAAAAGGAACACGCAAAAACAGATACTGCTCCTCCCTGTGTCAAGAGAGCAATGAAATATTAAAATGAATGTGGAGAGTCTGCAGAGGTGGCAGTTAGAAGCTTAGAAGGGGCTCACAGCAGTGAGAACTAGGACCAGAGCAGCCCCTTGGAAACTGGACTTTTGATGTGTCTCATACGGCAAGAGCACAGCGAGAACCCTTCCCAGCACATATTCTGCTTCTGATTTGAGGTAGGCTTTCTGAAGAGTGTTAGCCAGTAAGTCCTAGGTGGAAATGAGCCATCGTCCTAGATTTCCTCTCGGTTTTTATCTCTCCCATCATGTCCTGCTGTGTTTCTTGTTTTCTTTCTACTCCGTAGAAATCGGACTCCCATCTGACTGCAGCCGAAATGCCTACTAGTTATGGTTTCTTTCTTTAGTCATCAGATTCTATCTCGTGCCTCAGTTCAGTACATGTTGAATTTGTTTCCCGAAGTTCCATTGTGCAGAGTCTATCTACCGTGTTACATCATTTGCAGAGTATTACATTTGCTCTTATTTCATTTCCAAAAGCTTCACGGGGAAGGTGGGCTTAGGGTGATGTATATATATATTGGTATGTTGGCTTAGGGATGCTTGTGGAGGAAAATAGTCAATATGTTGATATGAGTGACATGGGGGGAGAGGGACAAAGAGAGAGAGGTGGAAGGGGAGCAGAACCAGGCATGGCAGGCATGACTTGTATAACAAGTGAGTAAACGGAAGGGGGCGATTCAAGGTAAGGTACCGGAAGTAGCCTTAATATTTGACACTGACGTAAGAGAGAGCAGTGTCACAGTGGCCTCCACGACTTAGCCAACCCTTATTAGGCACGTACTGGACCTCTCTGCAGGGTCTCCCAAAGATAAACGCCCTGGGGACATGCTCCAGATACTTACAGGGGAGAGAGCAATGAAGGAGAACACCTCCTCCCACAGGAGAGGGAGATACACTTGAAGGTCTCAGAGTAACTGCAGCATGGAAGATTCTGGAGTGGCTCAGAAGGAAAGGGCTTGGTGTGCCATATGGGGAGAGGTGGAGAGCAAGGGAGGAGAGGACGGGGCACTGACGAAAAAGCTGGAAAGATGCTAACGACACACTTTCTAATTCTCAGCTAAGAGGGAATCTTAGTGGCTCTCTGCCTGAGAAATAACGCTTCAAGATGACACATATTTCCATGTCTGTTTCAAAAGGGCCCTGGATCAAATCCTCTTAACAAATCCCTGTGTGTGCTGTCTGTACCCACAGCATTGGTTCAAGTTACTCTGCCGGGCATGTTGAGAAACCACACGTACGTTTTCAGAAGGGCTTTAAGAAGATTCCAAAACCTGGGGCGCCTGGTTGGCTCAGTTGGTGGAGCACCCAGCTTCGGCTCAGGTCACGATCTCACCGTTCATGAGGTCGAGCCCCGAGTCGGGCTTGCTGCTTTCAATACAGAGCCCGATTCAGATCTTCTGTCTCCCTGCCCCTCCCCTGCCCGTGCTCTCTCTCTCTCTCAGAAATGAACATTAAAAATTTTTTTTCCAAAAAATCCCAGAACCTTAAATCTCAGTATTTCAAAAGTCTTTTAATATTGTCTGTAAGGATTAAGAAAAAAAAAAAAAACAACGTATGATTTACTGAAAAGCTCAGTATTTCAAAAGTTCTTTTTATAGCATAGTGTAAAGGATCATATATTTTTTTTAAACTATGATTCCTTGAAGGTATAACCTTATCGGCCATAAGAAATGAAAGTTCCCTTTCTGGGGCGCCTGGGTGGCTCAGTCGGTTGAGCATCCGACTTCGGGTCAGGTCACGATCTCACGGTTTGCGAGTTCGAGCCCCGCTTCGGGCTCTGTGCTGATATCTCAGAGCCTGGAGCCTGCTTCAGATTCTGTGTCCCCCTCTCTCTCTGCCCCACCCCTGCTTGTGCTCTGTCTCTGTCTTTCAAAAATGAATAAACATAAAAAAAATTTTTCTTAGTTCCCTTTCTATCTTTCCTCTTAACCCACAAATATGTAGTCAACTGCATTTTCTTCTGATTCTTCAATGCCTAGAAGTGCCGTTAGCATGTAGACCGATTACACACCTGCTTTTTTAATCCCTCCTGTTTGGACTGAGGGAATTTTATTTTATTTTATTATTTCTTTAGTTTTAAAAGTTTATTTACTTTTGAGAGAGAGATAAAGAGAGAGAGAGAGAGTGGGGGAGGGGCAGAGAGAGAGGGAGACACAGAATCTGAAGCAGGCTTCAGGTTCTGGGCTGTCAGCACAGAGCCGGACACGGGGATCGAACTCCCCAACCACGAGATCATGACCTGAGCCCAAATCGGACGCTTAACCGTCTGAGCCACCCAGGCGCTCCTGGACCGAGGGCATTTTAAAGGAGTGGTCATGGATTCATGCTTGCCCTCGCCAATGACCACTGCACGATGGAAGCAGGACTCTCGGGCAGGGATAGTCCCTTCCACACCCCTTTTGAACCAGGCTACGCTTTGTGATTAATTTGCTCCATCTTACAATTGGGTTGCATCATCTCTAGATAGATATTTCAGTTGAAACGGCGCTTTCATCATACAGTTGGTGACGCTGCTTTGTGACACAGCATGATGACCTATTCTTACAACGGCATCAGAAATGGCTAAATCCAAATCCCATTCCTCACAACCAGAACCTTTTAACGATGCTGCCACTGGTAACAACTGGAAGGCTACCAGCCAGGCACCATTCTGGACATGCTCTGGCCGCTTTCTGGACATGGTGTGATTGAAGCAGGCTTTTACATTCCTTTCGCAACGTGAGGCTATGGCATCTGAAAATCAGCGTCCAGCCCTGTCGGAGTGGCTCGGGTCAAATGATTCCACAAGGAAGAGTGTGCTCTGAGTCCGTTAGCAAATTCACGCAACTTATTTTCACTGGGCATTTTTTTTGTTTATTAATTTTTATTACTTTTTAGTTTTTTTTTATTGCTTTTTCATTTTGAGAGAGAGACAGGGCATGAATGGGGGCGAAGCAGAGAGAGAGAGAGAGAGAGAGAGAGAGAGAGATTGAGAATCTGAAGCAGGCTCCAGGCTCTGAGCTGTCAGCACAGAGTCCAACGCGGGGCTCCAACCTGCGAACCTCAAGATCGTGACCTGAGGCAAAGTCTGAGAAGTCAGATCCACAACCGACTGAACCACCCAGGTGCCCCCAGGGCATTTTAAAAATAGGTGCCAGTAAGCACTAAAACCTTACCATTTTTCATGAAACATTTATTCTGTGCCCTGAAGACATGGAAGCACGTTTTACTCTAAGACTGGCAACCGCTGCCCCACTGTTCTTTCCCTGATCTGTTCCAATTGGAATTAGAGCCATTTCCCACATCTCAAACATCAGGTATGTCCAGAAAAATCTTCAAGGATCTCAGTACAATGAATCCCGCTGAAGGAAGACGGTATCCACTTCTCCTCATTTTATCATTGGAGTGAGGCATTCAGTTGTCAAGGATATAAATAAAGAAGGTTTAAGGTAAAAAAAAAACTACAAATTATTTAGTGAATGTTTTTTTGTTTCCTTCCTTTGATTTTGTGGATTCTGTTCCATTTCATTCCAGAAATATCTCTCTGATACAGAATCAACATTTTCCATTTTATTTTATTTTTTTAAGTTTGTTTGTTCTTGAGAGAGAGAAAGACAGAAAGAGAGAGAGGGAAAAGGGTAGAGAGAGAGAGGGAGAGAGAGAATTCTAAGCAGGTTCTGTGCTGTCAGCACAGAGCTCAACTCGGGGCTCGTTCCCATGACCCTGGGGTCATGACCTGAGCCAAAATCAAGAGTCGGATGCTTAACCAACTAAGCCACCCAGGTGCCTCGACATTTTACATTTTATAGGTGGGAAATAGAAGATGTTGTAGGACAGACCATGATGATATGGTATCTCAGAAGAAAAGCATAAAACTTCAACTTCTTTGGCCACTGTCATCTTTCTGGCTAAAACATCACTGACTTTGTCATTGTTTTCTTGATTGGTTTTTTTGGTAACACAATGGACAGACTGTTAATCGCAGGAATAAATCCTTATAATAAATTAGGCTTCCATCAAAATGAAATAAAACCCAAGTGCTTTCAAAGTAAATCTAATTTGTCACAGGCCAATACGTCAAGTCATTTATAAGGCAGTTCCTTACTGATTGACCCTATGCTCCTATGTGATTCTGAGATGCAAAGTGCCACTAAGATGGCTGATCTCCAGTTTATAAAATGAAAGTCACGCACATGCACAATGATCGCAATTCAAGGTAATCCCATCATCTTTGCACTGTCCTTGACATCTGTCCCAGGCTGCTCATGTCACCTCTTTCTTCTGTCTCAGATTCTTTCGAGGTCTCAGCTAGATGGCATCAAGGATCATCAAGGTGGCAACGAAGATCTGCTGATGTGTGGACAGGATCACGATTCAGATAGGAAGTTCTTACTGGTAAAATGGTCGAAGTTAGCTTTTTTTAAAATGTATTTTTTTCACTTTGTGCAGGAGATACACACCTATTTATTCCAATATCAATATCAAGACAATGTTTTCAAACAACATTAATACATCCTAGGCATTCATGGGTAGTAGCCACTCAGTTCAGAGTTGAAGATCCTCTTTTTCCCCAAAGAAAAGCATTATTCTTTTAGCACTTTTATCAACGTAATTATTTCTGGTTCTGGGTGGCCCGAGAGCATACAGCAATCTATTAAAAATGCAGTCATTTCCCTGAGTGAGAGTCATTTCATAAAATATTGCGCTTCTACAATTCCTAGGAAACATTTAAATATATTTGGATGGCCTAGGATCACCAAGAAACTGGTCCGGGTGGCTGTTGACAAGGGGCTCTGCACACCCTGACATCATTTATGACAGACTCTCCAGTACATAATACTATCAAATATTCGTTTTGTTTTTACTAGCTGAATTTTCAAATTATACTGTTTTTATTATTATTCTTTCTGTTTACCCCCCTCCCCCCCCAGAAAAGAGTGAATCCAACACCTCTTCTCTTTTCAAGGCAAATCTGCTCAAGTGCTGAAAGAGACAGTGTAATATTGTCCCTTGCTTCAAGCCATGGCCAGGATGTACTTCTGCCATTTTATCCTCGCTCTCTTTTCTTTAAAGTCAAGTGAAACTGAAGGAGATTTTCTACCCATTGTCCTCAGTTAAAAAGCATTGCTTTGTTTCATTTCAGAAGTTTCACCCTCACCGCCACACATGACGATGGGGTGGTGGGTGGGCAGTGGCTTTCAAACATGCATGAGACAACCAGCTTGGCCCTTCTTGTCCATTGCATTTTTGAGCTCCAGTCACCAAACTCAAGTACTTTTTTTTTTTCTTCTCCATTTGAATTCCCTTCTGAAGCACTGATTATATTTTGCAGGTAGAGCTTAAGGCTGAATTAATAATATCTAGGATAAGTATATTTCTCCCTTCTCCATTAGTAATGAGGAAATCGACCTGTAAACTTCTGGTCTGGTGCAGATACAACGCCACTTTGCACAATCTATGCTGACTGGCAGCCTTAAATTTAAAGGTTTGTAAAAACCTATTGGGAAATTTCAATACCTTCTTATGCAGACCAGTCTAACCGCCTCCAGAAAGCTCCAGGTCAGACAAAGGACATCTCTGTTCCACCTGAGAGATGATGGTACCGCACAAGTCTGATAATAAAGACTGACATATCTTTCCCTCAGGGCTAGATAAGCCTACTGGTCTTATCTATAGGCACCTAAGGGAGAGATTTCCCCAAAATGAAGAGAACTTCTTCAAAAATGATTTGTCTATACGTCCAGAAAATGGATGGATGGATGGATGGATGGATGGATGAATAGATTTATGGATGGATGGATGGTTGGATGGATAAACAGATATTTAATCCCAATTTACCAGCATCCCACTATACATTTTGTTGGCAATTATTTTACTACTGCTTTTTTTTTTAAAACTCCTACTATTAGGTTGCCCACTTAAAGGGACTTTCCAAGTCCTGTAGTATTATTTTTAAATAAAATAATTGACTTCTAAGTATTTTTTCCACTAGAAATGACAGTATCAGGATATAGATCCTTTTCATGAAAAAACATTGATTGCATTTCTCACACATGACAAAGATATCAGATCTCATTTCATTGACTCCAAGATACATTTTTTTTTCACATTTTATCTTCTCTGAAACCATGAAGTGTCTTAGATTTAGTGCAATGTGTCATATATTCTGAGTTAGTCACCTTCAGGAGTATTTTGCTATAGAAAATGGCTGAATACTTACTATAGACCTTGATTTTGCATTATTTTAAAGAAATTTTATAAATGGATAAATGTAAACATTATTCAATGGCTTCAGATAGGTGTTTGGATATTTGGGGTCATTGTTTTAGCATTCTCAAAAATCCTAGGGATTCTAGATGATTTATAGTTTTGACATGATTAAATCTGGCTAATTGTAATATTTACATCTAGCTATATAAATAATTATATATCTAATCTAGTGTGCATCATATAAATATAGTTAACACTATGGACCCTAAAATGAATATCGACTTCATATTATGTATGAAATTAGGACTTTTTATAATTGTATGTGTCACTTAAAGACCTCTAGGGCAGGCTGCAAACTGGACACTTTTCTCACCAGTTTTGAGATTCTAGTGGAATCGCTCTGGTTGTGATCCAGGTGGAGACGGTAAGGGTCCCAGGACTTGTTCTCGTTCGCAGTTTGCTCACCAGATTGCATTCTTGACGTGTAGGCTTTCGGTGTAGACCTCATTAAGAGGCTCAAATGATGTGGTCTCAGTTTGGCAAGAGTGGTGGCAGTGTCTTGCCTGACTGCCCACACCCTGAGAGGAACAGCAGTGAAACCATCATAATACCGCTCATCTCTCTGTGCTACTCCTGTGAGTCTGGTCATGTAACTCCCGGACTCTGCCTGGCTTCTTTTTCCATTATGTGGCTGCGACACCTGCCTTCTCTGGGATGCACCTTCCCACTCTAAATGTCCAACTTTTATCCACACTTTAAGGGTTGGCTAACATTCTGCCCCTCAGTGAAGTCTTCCCTAAAACTCTGGGCAAGAAGTACTTACTCCTTCCTCTGGGTTCTCTTAACATTTTAGCTCCACTGCCTTAGAACTTGGCACTTTTCGCCCTGGCAGGTAGTGATTTATTTCCTTGTTGTGTCTTATCTACCACACTGTAAACTTCTTGGTATTAAGAACGTATAAATAGGTTTTTATCTCCCATAAAGAACATATGTTTGAAAGCATTTTAAATGGGTGCCAGCATGTTTTGTAAAGTACTCTCAAAAGATAGCTGTTTCCACCCTCACCACTGTGGTCATCATCGCTGTCATTGTCACCATCACCACCATCTTCATCATCATCATCATCATCGATGGAGGTGGTACCCGTAGTCTGGAACAAGCAATCCGTTCTTTTCTCACATTTAGATCTGTCTTCCAACTTAACCTTGATCTGTAATACAGAAGATATTGTGGATCTCCATCTGTCCCCATCTTGGACTTGTGTCTCCTTTGTTCTGGCAGGGAAGAGGAGGACCATTTACCAGGCCCACTCAAAGACAACTTGGAAAAATCAGTGAGGCAGGCCACAGAAGTTTGCTTGTTGGGGGCAAGGGGAATTTTCCAGGAGAAAACATTGTAAGGGAGGTGATAACAGTAATAAAAAAATAATAACAGTAGTAAGGTTTACTGAGCACTCACTCTGTGCAAAGACCTAAGTATTAACTCATATCATATCACCTACAATATGACAAAAGAAGTCCTATTATTATACCTAGATGCTACACTATGACCCAGTTGCAAAGCCCTAATTAGAGGATTCTCATTAAAACGTGGCATCTGATTATTTTTCTTGGGTCTGTAATCATGAGTTCACTGTAAGTTTTAGGGAGGAAGATAACGTGAGTAAAAACAGAAGAACCATTTTCATTAAAGGTGAGGTAAAACCCCTTGGCTACCTCAACCAATGTAACCTTAAAAAGAGGTCACAGGAGTAGGAAACCACCAGTATGGAGGTGCTGCCTGGGGGACGGGGGGGGGGGGGGGGGGGGGGGAGAGCCAGGGGAGCTGGCATTGACTAGTCCCTGAGAGTGAGTGAGCTGGGTCAGAAAGAAGGGAGAGTACAAAGAAACATCTGTGAGCTCCTGTGAGTCAGGACTGAGGCATTTGAGGAATGTTTGTAGGGGACTCCTTGGTTTTGCCTTGGTAGAGGTGGAGAAAGGCAATAACTTCATTCCCTGCCCTCCTACCCTCCTTCTTTCTTTCTTTTGTTTTCTTTCTTACTCTTCTATTTAAGAAAAACAAAAGAATTCATGCTCTTTGAATCACCAAAGTTCAGGAACAGGAACAGGGCCAAGCATCTAGTCCTTATTCCTACAACACGGAGGCATCAGAAAGAAAGACAAAAAGGTTAAATTCCCAGGAATGGTAATTTGGAAATCCCAGGTCCCTCCTCCTCACATCTCACATTACTTTCAGGTGTTGGTTGTCTGGCCATCAGGAGCCATAAAGTGGACAGAACGGTCAGAGAGGTGGGCACATTCGAGCCCCCTGCCAA
This sequence comes from Lynx rufus, assembly GCF_022079265.1. NCBI lineage: Eukaryota > Metazoa > Chordata > Mammalia > Carnivora > Felidae > Lynx > Lynx rufus. Next base: position 4,568,469 of record NW_025814844.1, on the reverse strand, counting down.
CCTCTGAGAAGCCAACGCATTGCCTCAGGGAATGGGAAAATCATCACAACATTCAAGAAGTTCATTACCAGAAGTTCTGAGCCCCAAATTTAAATTGGCAGGTTCTCCAAATGAGACTGAATTTTAAAATTGGTACCTAGCCCTGCGGATGAAGACAGAGTTTCATGGTCAGAATCCACATTGACATTATATCATTATAGCTAAGATTTACTGAGAACCTATCAGAAGCCAAGTGGTAGCCTATTGCTGTACATGTAGCACCTTCCTTGATCTTGACAAGAACACTGTGAGGTATGCACTATTCCAATTTTTTCAGATGAGGAAGAAAAGCCCAGAAAGATTAAGTACCCTGCCCATGGTTGCACAACTAGTGAGGTTTGGAGCCAGAAAGTCAGGTCCTTAAATGGGTGTGCTCACTATTGACTAATCTGACAGTCACCCCTTTATCTTAGAGGTGAATTAAAGACAGCCTGAGAGACAAGCAGGAGTTAAATGCTTCCCTTCTGGGGCATTAGTGTAATCTAAAGAGAAATTAAATCACAATAAAGAGGCAAAACTTGACTGGACTGAGACAAGAAAGAAGTGATATTTAAGGGAAGCAGATACAAAGATAAGCATTTGCGCCCCTCAAATGATAACTTTTAAGTACAGAGTCAGGCTTCCTCTGTTCAATAAAGGCACATGTGAAAAAGGATTAGAGGTTTTAGTTGCATGTCAGCAGTGTGATGTCACTGCCTCCAGAGATCATGCAAGTTCAGGTGACAATAAATAAACCACTGAGGCATGAATGGGAGGTGGTGTATTCCCCCTGTAACTTCAAGGTGGTCAAAACAGCATTGGTAAATCTGGAATGAGGCTTTTTGGTGGTCTGGTTTTTTCTTATAAAATTGATCTTTTAAAGGTTAATTAGACTGTGGCATTGGAAGTCCGGATAAAGAGACAGGTGACAATTTGAAATCATTTCCTGATGGGGGTATTCTGAAATTGCTTATACATGTTATTTAGTATGTGTCATTTTCCAAAAAAGGTGTTAGGAAGACACCTCCATCCCCCCCTGCACACAGGGGCCAAGTGCGAAGAGTACAAGCACAACTCCTAGACCATCCTCGAAGAGCTGCAGCAGAACGTAAAAATGTAGGCAGAAATGAATATTAAGTCATCTGCAGTGTAACCGAATAACTGAATAGACAGAACTAGGGATGGGGCAAGCAGAGACTTCTTGCTCATCACTGTCCCTTCGCACCCATATTCTGGATGCAATGTCAGGCAATTCTTAGCATTTTCCAGTCACTACTAGGTAAAAACAAAATGGTTTCCGTTTTCCAAGGACCAAACTTCAGTTCAGTGTGACATCAACACGTAGATCTTCATTTCATTCACCCATTGAGCCCAACTCAGCCAGGGAAGCCCACCATAGGAAAGGATGTGGTTGATTCGTTTTCTCTTCCTGGCCCCACTTCCTCCTCCCCTGAGTGGTTGTTACTTTGGTAATCATACAAACTTCTAGTTAAGAGTTGGGAACAAAGGTAAAGAACAGGCCCCACCTTACTTATCTGGTAAAAATGCCATCTTGTTCTCAAGGATTCTAAGGGCTAATTCTTACTTTCCTAGGAGACCCTCTGGACTCTTTTGAAGACCAACCCTGTCAATGGGGTTCTCTTGTCTTGGGGTGTCCTTCCTTCTCCGGTTGCTTCCTGATGATTTCCTGATTCTTGTTCCTTGCAATTCCCCCCTTTTGCATTCAACTCACCCTTCAAGCAGTCCTCTTGGGTAGGATCTTAGCCTGGATCTCCATGCTGGGGTTCATATCCCGCCCACAGAACCTGCACCGCCTTTCCTCTTAACTCTGCTACCACAGAGTTTCCAGCCGTCCTCCTCTGCCATCGCAAGGCAGCCAGCTGGACACCCACGTTTATAGTCTGAGCTACACACAAATCCTGTGTCCTTCAGATTCCAGGGAGCAGGTACCAGCCTGTGGCTCTCTGGAAGCTCCGCCTTCACATGAAACATACCCCAGTGCCCATGGGGGAGGAAAACACAGGGCTCAGTCACAATGATCATCAAAACATTCTTAGTTGCTGTTCCTTCAGGCTGCATGGTGAGTGATTTACCATGTCTCACACAGTCTGGAGGCGGACGGTGGGCTCGTGCTGTAAGAACTCATTGTGCATTCTCTAAGGAAGAGACTTGCAGGTGGTCTAGTGGACTCTCTCATCACGTGATCAGACTTGGCATCCAATGTAATGATCTCAGACTTTGGGGCCTTCCTTAGCCACAACTGGAACAGCAGGAAAAATAACCGTAACTGTCCCATTATTAGATCTGCATCTCTTTCCTTCCTGGCTGAAATAGCATTGTTTTTTCTCCCTGTTTCCAACACAACTCCCTCAATCCCTGAAGACCCTCCATGCTCTACCATGTGAACTATTGTCTTATTAGAGGACCTGAGGTATATTAAAAGTTGTATTCCTACATTCACAAATGATCTATTTGAAAATAATGGAATATGTCATCAAAGTAAGCCCATCCTTAACATAAAGCATTACTCACCAATGGTTCTGCCATGGTAACAAAGATTCTGCCCCACCTACCTCTAACTTTGGATGGGTAAACTGTGCAAAGACAAGATTTGATGGAAACTGTTCCAGCAACTGTGGATATTGAGGGAGAAGAAACAACTATTCCAGAAATCACGAACACTATCCTCTCTATTGGCTTTTCGGCATATTTTGCAAAAAAAAAAAAATGATGAAGTCAGCTTTTTGGTTAAGATAAGATTTTAATGAAGTTTTAAACAAAACATAAAAGTAGTCTAGAGATCAAGGGTTAGCATTTCCCAATGAACTTCATTTGCTTAGATTTGGGGGCAAAAGTTTCACTTGATAACATCCGTCTCATGATCCAGGTCAATAATTTCCTAAGACATGCTCTTTTGTTTGCATATGGGAGTGAATTCTTTGCCTAGTGGTGTGTGCGTGTGTGTGTCAGGGGAAGAATAAGCTAGGTCGAAGGAGGAAGACAAAATATAACTAACAATATACATTAGTCATATCTGAGACACACAGAGATAGACAGCATTTTGTCCTAGATACATCAACAGCTACTATAATGGAGACCCACAGAAATTTGTATCCAGCGTCTCTTTCTAAAAATTGCCCTTCCCAATCTCTTTCCATATGACCATTGTGGGAGCTATCATATTAGTAAGGGGACCCCACCTCGAGGCCATCATTTATTTGTCCAGGAGTGGACATGAGATTCAATGCAGGTTAATAAAAAAAAACTCCCCCCTCAAGAATTTTGGAAGTGAATAAAAAGAATAAATCAGCCTCTTCTGGGTGTCTTCAGTTTATGATGTAAAGGTCAGGACCAGATGATGGCCAAGTCGACCAAGAAGCAGAGGTGAGCAGAATGTATAATCCAGATGCATCAACATTTAGAGAGAAGAGAAGGAGAGAAAATCTTGACATCAGTCGAGTCTGGTCCCAGCGGAGCCTGAAGTTTAACCACAGTTCTTCCTTGTGTCTAATCCCAAAAGTTTAATCATAAGTGTGCTATTTTGCTTTATGTGTCTGAGGTGAATTTGTATTATTGGAAAATTGGAGTCTTAACTAATGGGCACAATTTAATGAATAAAAGAACATGACCTTGACCCTGCAGCTATTTTTAGACCATGGTAAGTCCAGAGCAGCCATGGGTGGGTGGGTACTCCCATGGGAAGGTGGGGGAATCAACACATCAGCCATTATTGCAGTTCTAGATTTTTCCATTCAGCCCCCCATTTGTACTAAGCGATCAAACTAGAAAAAAATGGGGGATTCCTAAATGTTCTCGCTTGCAAGAACATTCATAATTTGAAATTGCCAGGAGCAGGTGAGAGCCTTCTGAATAGAGAATGATCACAGTGGGAAAGGAGTCTTCTGGTATCTTAACAAAAACATGTCCAGGAAATACTGAGAATGTATCATTCTTGGCTAAGGGGTTTCTTGGACCTGATAAGTAAGCAGTTTGCAAAATAAGCAGGTTTGCCAAGAAAGTAGAATTAAAAAACCCTCAATTAAAACTTCAGAGGAGGTGCTCTGAAACAAAAAGTAAATTCTTGGCGAGGAAGCAGAGTAAGAGATTTTGGAATGAAGAAAAGTATGGACAATGTAAAAAGAAAGAGTGCCACAGACTTCAGCTCCAAAGTAGTGGCTACCAGGGTGTGTGAGCAGAGCAATGCCAGTTCATGGTATTTGTTAAGTCCATATACGTGGCACACACTTCATAGAAGTGGTTGTTGTGTGGTGTGTGGACATGTGTCCAAAAGCAAAGACTTTACTGAAAACCACAACGGTTCCCAGGAAATGAGATGCATGTGTGTGTGTAAGGGGTGTGGGATCCACATGCTAATAAGCATGTAGGTGTTGAATTCACCAAAGCCTGCTGTTTTCACTAGATGGTGGATAAATTGTTCAAAGAATCACATCTGGGAATTTTCTGATTAAAGGCAGCCTATCCCAGATTTGTACAATGTCTCTCCCCAAGCAATTCTTTCTGTGCAAAATCCACTCACTCGCTCACCGCTCATTTATTATTTAATTCACTGAGCACCAACTAAGTGCTGGATTCTTGAGATAGAGACAATGCAGTGAAGACAACAGGCACATAAACGTCCAATTTCAGTACAGAAGTTAAGGGCTTGCAGACCAACGCATAAAGATTCTATGGAAGGCCTTCAGAAAGCCCCAGTCAAGTTCTGGAGGGAACAGAGCAGGCTTAATGGAGATCCTGGCCTCTGATATGAATTCTAGGGGATGAGGAAGAGTCATCCAGGGCCTGAATGAAGCGAAGGAATGGCAAAAACAAGGGCAGCAGCATGCGTAAAGTCTCAGAGATCAGAAGCACGTGCCCCATTTTAGCTCTTGTACAATGCTCGGTTTGTGGGGGGTGTGTGTGTGTGTGTGTGTGCGTGTGTGTGATCATCTGTGGGCCTTCAGGCAGTCTCTGCCAGCAATAGTAGTGGAGGGCTGGGAGCGGCGACCCTCCAAAGAGCCTCGGGCCTTATCACCGCTGGCTGGGATGGAAGTTCCCAACCAGTGGCACCATGATCGCCGTGGCATGTGGGTAACCATGATCTCACACATCGTCACCATGTTCTAAGAACACAAGGAAATGCAGGGTTTGCATTTCACAGATTCCCGTTAACATTTTACAGATGAGGACTTGGAAAAACACGGAGAGGTGCTGACATGATTTACCATAATTTCACGGTGGTTCTGTGCTGGAGAGTGGCGTCGGGACTTGCTTTTGATCCCTTCAAGTAATCCCGTGGCTCGAATGTGCTGCTTCCAAGCTGCTGGAAGAAAGGGATGGGGCTATAAACAGAAGGCAATATGCTTCTTATTGTATACTAAGAGAACTGCAGTGATCTTGTGGTTTGGTGGGTGTCTCCACTTAGTCGTGATTCTTAATGACAGGGTGTGTCTCAGTACCCTAAAAGGGGATCCCAAGACAAGGCTAGTTGTTACCTGGTACCTTATGATGATGATAGTGAGCAAAATGCTTACATTATTAATTCCCGACTCTATCAACTAAAAGTCTGATAGCACTCCAGTACTCTCCAAATGTAATTCTGCAGTCAATACTCAGTAATTGAGGGACTGCACTTTACGGATTCTAATCTCTTTCTCTCATTTTCCCCTCCAGCTCCTCATGCTTTGTCCAATTCATTGCATTACATCATTTCCATAGGAGGCTGTGGTGAGAGCCGGAAGAAGAAGCGAAACTCAAACTGGCCTTGTTGTTTTCTCCTTTAGTAGCTCTGGGAAATGAATTGATAGAACATGTACCCATTGGCTAAAATGCTCCTTAGGGTTTACCTTCATTCATGTTGATCTTGCTTTACTCTTTCCCTCCTCCATCATCTAGTTTCCCCCATGCCCACCCACCACACGTACGCACATAGATACTTCTTTGCAGTGTACAACGGAGGGTATGTTGCAGCACCTACGATTCCTCCTTAAGAAAGTAGAAACATGTTTGAGAAACACATACCATACAAAATGTCAGACTCACAGTATGGTCTGGACCCACCATTTATTAAAAATTTGACCTTGGATGGGGCGCCTGGGTGGCGCAGTCGGTTAAGCGTCCGACTTCAGCCAGGTCACGATCTCGCGGTCCGTGAGTTCGAGCCCCACGTCGGGCTCTGGGCTGATGGCTCAGAGCCTGGAGCCTGTTTCCGATTCTGTGTCTCCCTCTCTCTCTGCTCCTCCCCCGTTCATGCTCTGTCTCTCTCTGTCCCAAAAATAAATAAACGTTGAAAAAAAAAAATTTGACCTTGGGCCTGGAACTCACAATCTCTGAGCCCCACTTTTCATCCATGAAGCTGAAAGCGTTAGATTAAATGTTTTTAACACCCCTTGCATTTCTGCGGGGCTCACTTGAACAAAATGAACTTTGCACCCCATGGGCATGAAGAATATCCATTTGATGCTTTAAGTTGGAGTGTTCTTTCTTCGCTCTCCAACAGCTGGAGACAATTAATTGCAAATAAAAAATTTGTCTTCAGCCCAGCTTTAGAGATGAGACGCTTTGTAGATGGAGTTTCCGTGAACTTTGTGAAATTTATTAGTTGTGGAATACAGGCGGTTGGGCTTGCCTGAACCAACTCTAAGGATGGGATGAGAGCAGTACTTACTTTTGCAGGCCAGAATCTACCTGGGAAGAAGAGACCCTGATTATCAAAAGGGACCTAGGATCTCCAGTTATAATCACCATAATAAAACTGGTGGGAGGTGTGACTTACCAATTAAACTGAATTATAAGGTTTTGATTTGAATTTTTACCAGAAGTAGAAAAAAATTCTCAGTTGGAAGAACTTTATTTGTACATATTCAGGTCATTATGCCACCTTTCCAGCAGTAAATTTTATTTATATTGTACATAGAGGAGGTAGGTTTATGAGACATGTTTAGGCAATTGGCAATGGGAGGGTTGAGTGCCAAACAAATAAAAGTTTGTACTTCAGAAGGATAATAAGAAATACTCGTTTACAATTCTTTTCTGCCATTAATTGTTTAGATTGGATTTATTCTAAACGACTATTTTTTCCCCTCAGTTTATCTAGGAATAAGTCTAGGATTTTTAGGCTATGCTTATACAAACATTTAAAGAAAACATTAAGTAGACTTTAAGTATTATGGATATTAATTTCTTGCTGCAGCATAGCTCTGTTCTGCTAAACATTTCACACTTTTGATATAATTATCAAAAAATGATGGGGGAAATATGTATGTGGGTTTCTATGTCTTTTTCTTGAGAGAAGTGTGGAGGAAGGGGCGACAAGATGTGATGGGTTGGTTAACATTGGCTTTCTGTATCCTTAACAGGTATTTGGGATTTTTTTTGTTGGTCTGTTGTCTAGTATGTCCCTCCCACAATAAATAAGTCCTTCCTAATTGCATAAAGGACTTTTCATTTGAATTTAAAGGAAGTATTTTCCCTCTTCTTTACTCGTGTGCATTTTAGTGACTTTGATGTAAAACAGATTGCAATAACCATTTACATCAGATCTTTAACTTTGATAAAGAAGGAACTGGCATTAATCAAACGATGAGTTGGACATCCCTTTGGCTGAAGAAGAGATAAAGTAAGAAAATATCACCAGCCTCCCACCATGCCGGAATGTTTATCAAATCTTTGAATTGGCTTCTGAAAGTTCCACTTCTTATATGTTGACGACTTTTTGCTCAGAAAGAGTTTTTATTTATTCAAGGCTACAGACAAATGTGTTCAAGGTTATTCCCTTCTGGTTCATGGGCCAACTTCATGGATCCTGTTTTTAAACCAGGATATTTCTCTTCTTAGAGCAATTGCTTAGAGTGTTTTCTGTCTGAATGGCTGATCTGCCCCACGCATGTTTGTTGACCCACTGACATCAGTTGGAGTTGATTTTCCAAGAGTGGAGATGAAGTTCTACTATCACTAACATTAAAAACAGCTCACATCCTGTGTCTACTAGCCCACATTGGCTTCATCTCCCTCGTAGGATTGGTTTTCTCTGGGTGAACTTGCCCATGTGGGAAACGAATGCACCACATTGCTCTAACAAACGGACTTAATCTTATTAATGGCAACATTATTATAAACTCTGTTCCCTAAACTTTTGTGTCTTTATCCTCCCTAGTCTCACATTAGCTACATATATGAATTCAGTTGAATCCAATTAGCAGGTGTAGGGGAGGAAAAACGTTTCCTTCTACCCTCTTAGGTTCGTTGCCTGGGGTCCTGCCAATTTGACAAAGATTAACAGGAGAAAAGCATACGATTTTTATTTGCTGTCAATTTGTACATGAGGAGGGGGCCTTCTTATGAAAGAAGACCCAAAGAAGTGGATAGACCTGAGAGCTTATATACCATTTCAACAAAGACTGAAAAATTGTAGAGATGTGACATGATCATGGAAAAGAGTTTTGAGCTTCCAAGGATGGCAAACTGTGGGAAGACAAATATATGGAGGAAACAAATGGAAAATAAGGGCTAGCTTAGCAAGGTTTGTTTGTGTAGGTCCATCTTTAGGGTCCTAAAGGAGAGGGGATTTATGGCAGTCCTTATTCCTTAGGAGTTTCTTTCAGTCGATAAAGGAAGCTGACACCTTGCTCTTCCTGGCACGGGAATATTGCTACTTTCCTTTCTGACCTGCTCTGGACCCGTTTGCCTCTGAATGGTACTTTCCTTTCTTCGGAAATTTACTTCTTCTTTCCAGTTCAGCTCCCAGTTCTGTTAAAAGGATTTTCTTTCACAATAATGAAGAGTGTTTGATTTTTATTGAGATCCAATGGGAGTGACATAATGCTTTCCAATATATCAGAAGAAACTCACTGCAAAATGAAGATTGCTTAGGGGGCTGGTTCTTCACCACGCAGCTTCCATCTCAAGGTCCTGACATGTTGCATGGCTGGTTGTCACCAGCTTCTAAGTTTATTCCTAATTTAATAGTGCTGTTTTCAGACCCCGCCTGAGCAGGTGTAAAACAAAAAGAAAAACAAAAAGTTTAAAAGCTTATACATGATTAAGAAAGCTTTAAAAAAACAAATTTAATGCCTGAAATTAAAGGAGATGCTACCACTTTTTTTATGCTTGTGTTGTTTTGAATATAAGCTTTCAAGTAACATAACCCAGGGCATAGATAGCGACCTCAGAGTCAAACCGCCAAAGCTGGAGTCTTGGCGGTTAGGATAGGCATTTAACTTCTCTGCCCCTCAACTTCCTCACCTGTGAACTGAGGACAATAAAAGGTCTTAGCCTGTGAAATTGTTAAAGCTAAATTAAATAATACATGTAGAAAACCTAATAATAATAACCTAAAAATAATGCTTTGTACATGGTAAGGATTCAACAAATATTAGCCCGTGATGTTGTTGTTGTTGTTATTATTATTATCGTTATTATTATTAACCAAAAGTATCAATTTCTCATATCCTCACACTCTCCACTTAATGTTAGGTCCTCATCTCTAACTGGATATCTAATTATTATTCTCCCATCACCTCAGATCATCTAAAAATTAACCCATGATTTTTTTTTTTTGCACGAGTTCCTCTCTTTTCCCCCATTTCTGTAAGAATTAGCATAATTCCCGCTATTGGTCGGAAGGTAAATTGGTGCAGCCACTGTGGAAAACAGTATGGAGATTCACAAGACATAAAAAATAGAACTACCATATAATGCAGCAATGCCACTTTTGGGTATTTCTCTAAAGAACACAAAAACACTAATTCAAAAAGATATATGCAACCCTATGTTCATTTCACCATTTTTACAATGGCCAAGATATGGAAGTGACCTCAGTGTCCATCAAAAGATGAATAAAGAGGATATGATATATCTCTGTATATATCTATATTTGTATCTATATCCAATGGAATATTGACTTAAAAATGACTAAACTCTTGCCATTTGTGACAGCATGGATGGACCAAAGGGTATTATGCTAAGTGAAGTAAGTCAGATAGGACAAAGACAAATACCGTATGTGTTCACTTTTATGTGGAATCTGAAAAACCAAACGAAATAGCACACAAAACAGAAACAGATTCAAATACAGAGGGCGAACTGATGGTTGCCAGAGGGGAGGGAGGATAGGACGATGGGCAAAATAAGTGAAAGGGATTAAGAGGTACAAACTTCCAGTTATACAATACCTAAGTCATAGGAATGTAAAGTTCAGTGTAGAATTTGCAACTTTGCAATACATTCAAATGTAACCTGTGGTCTTGTGATTTATGAGAAGAAATATGTGTATTTGGTCTTTGTCCTTGGCACTGAGCACCTAAACCTGTTGGAATTTCTTAAGTGATGGGAGCAACTCAGGTGTCTTTTGTTATGTTAATGAGGTGACTTTTGGAAAGCACCTAAAGACTGAGTTGGTTGCCAGTGGAGCTAACCATGTGATTGGAGGGTTAGAACTTTCAGTTCCACTGCCTGAACTCCTGAGAGGGGAGAAGGGAGAGGAGCTGATGGTTGGATCAATCAAGAGCAGCCAATGATTTAATCAATCATTGCTATCTCCCCATAGATAGTGTCAGAATTGAGGTAACCGTAGGACATCCAGATGGTGTCCAAGAATTGTGGGGGAAACCCCACAGGGGCCCCTGGGTGGCTCAGACAGTTAAGCCTCTGACTCTTGATCTCGGCTCAGGTCAAGATCTCACAGTTCATAATATCCCACCCCACTTTAGGCTTTGTGCTGACAGCAGGGAGATTGCTTGGGATTCTCTCTCCCTCTCTCTCTACCCTGCCCCCCCCCAGTCATGCACATTCTCACTCTCTCTCTCTCAAAATAAATAAACTTAAGTAAAAAAGCCCCACAGACTGGAAGTGGGCGACAGAACCTGAAACCCCTTCCCATTCCTTGCACTGCTATCCCCATGGTCCAAGAAGGCTGTGGAAGCCTCCTCCTGACTGGCCTCCCTTATCCCAACTCTTACTCTGCTGGAAATTAGTGTCTACACATTGCCCAAACATAGATCACGTCACTCCTCTGCTGAAAACCTTCAGTGGTCAACAGTATCACGGAGAGAAAAATACAGTCCTTACTATTGCCTTCGAGGTCCTACTGGATGTTATACCTACCTGCTTCTCTGATTTCATTTCTTCTCCCTCTCTTTTTCACTCTCTCCACTCCTGCCTCCCCAGTCTCCTTGTTGTTCCTAGGACTTAATGAGCCCACATTTCCCTCACAGCCTTTGCTGTTTGTTCCCTCAGATGGAAAATCTCCTACCAGACAACCTCCTGCCTCTCCTACTGGCTCCATTTAGATCTCTCTTGTGTATCAACTTATGAGAGAAGTCTTCCAGGATCACTCCAAATAGCAACCATTACCACCTGCCCATCCTTCACGTGTCTCCTGACTCTACCACATTCATCTGCAGACAGCACTTATCACCTGATACGTATTAGACTGTAAGCTCCTGAGACCAGATACTCGATCTTATTCACTTCTCTATTCCTACTGACTACCTTGCCATCTAGAAAACAGTAGCGGCTCCATAAATATTTATTGAATGGTTTGACTAATGGCGCCACCCCAACAAGTTAATGAGTCAATGATTTTGGAACCAAATGTACAAGTTTATATTCCTTTTATAATGATTTTCCCATTTTCAAGTCATTTGGAAGCAGCAGGACTGCCTTTAGGAAACTTAAGACCATGACATAGAACCAGAGAACTGATCATTTATTATAATTCCTTTTCTCCCAAATTTTCCCTCCACTAACACTGCCTGCTGCCCATTCCTTCCTGGAGTGGGTAGAACAAGACTGGTGGTCTTTTTTTTGTTCCCCAACTCCTGTTTCAATTCAAACAATAAGTGGTTGTAATGTGCGTTATGACAAAAGTTGTTGTATCCCTTCTTTGGTCTTTTAAGTTATCTTCCTGTTAGTCTATACACGAAAAATAATGCCTTTCTAAATAATTTGCCTCTTCTCTACTTTGCTATTCAAGGCAACTGGCTGGGGTCAATAATTTCTGGCATTTAAAAAAATCATCATTATTTAAAAGTTTACATAGAACACTCTTTATTGATGTATAACTCTGAGTTTTAACATATATATGGATTCTTATTGACCAAAATCACATTCAGGGTACAAAATATTTCTCACTCTCCAAAACTCTGCCATGCTGTTTCTTTATAATCTTTATAATCTGTTTCTTCCCCTCACTGGAGCCCTTGGAGGTCTCTGACTTTCTTCCCTATAATTTTGCCCTTTTCCAGAATATCACATAAATAGAATCACAGTATGTAAAGTTTTTACACTGTTTTTTTTTTTACTTGATATAATACCTTTGAGATTTATCCAAATTTTTTGGTGTATCTACAGTTTGTTCTTATTGCTGAATTGTATTCCATTATATACAGTTTACTTACCCATTCAGCTACTGAAGGACATTTTGTTTTCATTTTTCAAAAATTATGAATAAAGCTACCATAAACATTTAGGTACAAAATTTTTTTTTAGTTTTTATTTATTTTTGAGAGACAGACAGACATCCCTAGGTACAGATGTTTTTAAAAAAGTTAAACGCTCATTTCTCTGGGGAAAATAACTAAAAGTGGGATTGCTAAATCATCTGGTGAGTACATGTTCAACTTTATAACACATTGTCAAACTGTTTTTCCAGAATGGCTATATTCCCACCAGCAGTGTATGAGTTCTAGTTTCTTCTTATTCTCAACACTTGATATTGTCATTAAAAAAAAATCTTAACTATTCTACTTGTAGTAATATCTTATATTGCTATTAATTTCCATTTTATTAATGGCTAACGATGTTGAACATCTTTTTAAGTGCTTATTTGCCATCTATATTATCACCCTTGGCATCTGTTAAAATCTGTCCTTTTTTATTGTGTTATATCCTTATTGTTCAGTTTTCAGATTTCTTTATTCTGGTTACAAGTCCTATGTTAGGTGACTTGCAAATATTTTATTCATCTATACAGCACCTCATTTCATTCTTAGTGTCTTTTGAAGAGCAGGCATTTTTCATTTTGAGTTCTCTGAATTTCTTCTAAAAATTATATAGTTCTATGTTTTGCTTTTAGCTCTATAAATCATCTTGAGTTCATTTTTGTATAGGGCAAGAGGTTGAGATACAGGTTCAGGTTTTCGTATATGGTTGTCCAATTGTTCAAATGCTATTCATTGAAAACACTATTCTTACTCCATTGAGTTGCCTTCACACTTTTGTCAAAAACCAGTTGAGCTCCATATTCTATTTTATTGACCTCCAAATCCATAGCTTCACGAATATCACACTCTTAATTGGTGTGGACTTGTTTTGCCTTAAAATAGGTGGTGTGAATTCCCCATATTTATTGCCTTTTCCCCCCAAATCATTTTGCTATTATAATTGTTTTTAACATATAAATTTTTAGATATCTTTGTATTTACAAACAGTCTGCTGGGATTTTGATTGGAATTCATCAAATCTACAGATCAATTTGAAAAAAAATTAATATCTTAACTATTTTTAGTCTTCCAATCCATGGTGTGTCTCTTGCCTTATTTAGGTTGTTGATTTCTTTCAACAACATTATATAGTTTTATCATATAATCTTGAATATGTTTGCTGGATGTATACTGAAGTATTTTTTGAGAATTATTGTACATGATATTGCTTTTCAAATGTGGGTCTCCAGTTGTTCTTTACTATCATACAGAAATCCAATTGATTTCTGAAGGATGACCTTGTACCCTGTGGTATTGATAAACTCACTTATTAATTCAAGATTGTTTTGTAGATTCCTTGATATTTTCAGTGTAGTCTTTGAACAATTCCAGCTTTCTTGTTTCCTGACCAGTCTGTATACTTTCTTTTTCTTGCTTTGTTGCACTGACACGGACTTTAAATACAATAATAAATAATGGAAGTGATGAGATTAAAAATAACTTTCTTCCCAGTCTTGAGGGGGGTGGATTCAGTATTTCACCATTAAGTATTGTGTTAGATGTGGGGTTTTGTAGGTATCTTTTATCAAGTTAAGGAAATTCTTTTTCTACTGCTTTGCTGAAAATTTTTGTTGTGAATGGATGTTGAATTTTTTTTCAAATGCCTCGACCTCATTTAATATGATCTCATTTTTTTTCTCCCTTAGTTTATTAATATGATGAGTTACTCTTGCTTGAGTTTGAATATTGAACTAGTTTGCATTTCTGGGGAAAATTCTACTTGAACATAGTGTATTATTCTTGTTATATATTGATGGATTTGATTGGCTAATATATTTTGAGGAATTTTCTATGTCTGTGAGAAGTATTAATCTGTAATTTTCCTTACTTGGAGCATCCTTGTCTGGTTTTGGCATCAAAGTAATTTCAGACTCACAAAAAACATAATGTGTAAAGAGTTATGATTTTTTAAATATATGAACACCCAATATTTAAAAGGATGCATGTTAACACCCTTCTCATACCATCTTTGTTTAGCATGTTAGTTGTTATGTTAAAATTATATGAACTCTAACATAATGACAACTGGAAAATCTCCAAGCACTTGGAAATTAAATAGTACCATTCTAAAAAATTCATGGGTCAAAGAGGAAATCCTCAAGGGAAATTAGAAAAGTTTCAACTGAATAAAATGTTCCCTTCTTTTTCTGCAAAAGATTGATGTATAACTGGTGTTACTGCTTCTTTAAATATTTGATAGTATTCCTGAAATGATCTGTGCATAGGGTTTTCTTTTTAATAAGATTTTAAACTACAGATTTAGTAGATAGGACTATTCAGGTTATCTATTTCATCTTGGATGAGTTTACTTAGTCACTAATTTTTCCTACTTTCAAGAAAATGGCTTATTTTTTCTGAGTTGTTTAATTCATTTGTATAGAATTGTTAATAATATTTCCTTATTTTTCTTATGATATCTGTGACTTTGTGCTGATATGCCCTCTTTTATTCTTCATATTGGTAATTTATGTCATCTCTATTTGTCATTCTGTCTAGAGGTGCATGAATTTTGACAATTTTTTTCAAAAGTCTTTGTTTCATTGATTTTTCTCTATTTATGTTTTCATAAGTATTTTATTTCTGATCTTATTTATATCATTCTTTATTAGTCTATTATGTTTTCATAAATAAGATCATTTATTTTTTATCTTATTTATCTTATTCTTTTTCTGCCTTTTTCTGGTTTCTTGATACAGAAGTTTAAAATGTTGACTTAAAATCCTTGCTCTTTATTAACACAAGCATTGAATGCTATAAATTTCCTGGTAAACATCATTTTAGCTGTGTCATACAAATTTTGATGTATTATACTTTTTATTTTATTCAGCTTAAATATTTTCTAATTTCTCTTGAGACTTCCTCTTTGACCCATGGATTCTTTTTTAGGACAGTGTTGTTAATTTCCAAATATTTAGAGAATTTAAGTTACCATTATGTTAGAGTTCATATAATTTTAACATAACTATGGAAATTATGAACAAAGACACTGTGGGAAAAGTGTACTCAGAATTTCACTTGTATGTCACATCCTTTTTTTAAATGTCAGGTATTCACTTACTTGAAGAGTTAAAGCCCTTTATTCTTCTTGGACATTATCTCAACTCAGACTGGACATCATCTCAACTCAGAATGTTCTTTCTATTACATTCTGGATAAAGTTTAACACCGTTATTTCATATAATTCCTTACATATTGTTCTGCACCTGTTACTTTCAATTTACTTAATACTCTTTCTAACAAAAGACTGCTTTTTATAAAATATCCTCTATTCTTGGTTCTCCAAATACTATAAGCTGAACACCTTAGAAGACTCATTACCCTTTTCCATAACTGTGACTTAGCTCTGTTTTTTTCGTGTGTGTGTGTGGTTTTTTGTTTTTGTTTTTGTTTTTGTTTTTTTCTGATAGAGAGAGAGCATGAGCAGGGGAGGGGCAGACCCACTGACAGCAGTGAGCCTGATGTGGGGCTCGAACTCACAAACCACAAGATCATGACCTGAGCCAAAGTTGGATGCTCAATCGACTGGGCCACCAGGTGCCCCTGTGCTTTAATTCTTACACATACTGACGCCTTGGTTGCTTTTCTTTATTCCAACTTGCCTAAGCCCCACCAGTATTTTCAGAGACTAGTTAATATTTCATCTTTCCTTTGAAGTCTCTTTGACTCTTCATGACTGATCCTCAATAAAACTTAGTATATTCAGCCCAGCTGAAAATTTCAAAGTAGATCACATAATTCTTAGATGCCTGAAGATAACAATCATATAGTGTACTTAGTATTCCAAGAACCGTGCTTACTGCACATAACAGGTTCTCAATGGAAAGTTTTGTTCTGTTTGCTCTTTTCTATTGTTTATTTGGTGAGTACTGTCCAGAAAATCGATTCTAGGTAATTATCTAGCCACAGTCTTAGCTCAATAACACGGAATAGCATTTTTCCAGACATGTGTATGGGTATATGAGTCCCTTATTTCAATCAAGAAACAAAAGAGTCCCGTTTTCATAAAGTATAGGGAATCCATGTATGCTGATCACCTCTTATTCACCCTATTGGTGAAGAAGGGATTTCCCACCTAAGTTGTGTGAGATGGCTGAACACACAACCCCTGCCACTGAACAGATGATATTGACAGCAGTTTACTAGTCACATATACCCACAGTTGGGGAAGAGAACACTGCACAACGTGCAAGGCCACGTGAAAAAATGCACCCAGGAGCATAGTGAACCAGGAGGGGCAAACTTTGTAGTAACCGGATGGGGGATACCCCCTGGTTTCTATGGAAGGATGTGATTGCCTTGGTTAAATAATTTCATAGCTGGCAGCACTTGTGGTGCTGAAGGAGCATGGAAAGCAAAAGGCAGAGGAGTCTGTGTGAGTTCCTGTTTAGTCTTTAACCCTTGAGAGATCCCCCATTGTTTCCTGGCTTTTGCCAGCCATTTGGCCTTGAACTTGAATAAGTCTGCAGAAGTGTACGGTCCCTGATCATAAGGCAGGATGGAAGCAGGAAGAGGACCAGGGTCTGTGGGAGAGCCCAGTGCTGTGGGCAGAAAGACCAGTGACTCCCCAGAATCTCTAGGCCCTCCTCTGCCCAAAGCTCCATGTGAGGTGACAGCTGCGTGGTACACATGGGACTGTCACGGTGGAAGTGGATGTGACGGGCAACGTGACACACTGAGGACAGGGGTCAGCTGTGCCAGGTGCCACCTGGCTGAACATGTGTGAGTGCTCAACCTCTCTGCTTCCAGTCCCTCATCTCTAAGAGGGGTGATGTGACATGACATGGATGTAGAAGTGACGTAATGTAATTACCTGGTACCCAGGAGGCACTGCCTTCATTATAATATAATTGTCTGGGTATTTACTGCTCCCTAAGCCCCCAAAGCTGCACTAGGGGTTGCCAGGGAATATAAAGATTGTCCCGTCTACCTATGTTGTGATATGTTGTGCTTCCACTTTCATTTGTTTCGAGACATTTCTTAATTTCCCTTTTGATTCCTTCTTTGACCCATTAACTGTTTCAGGAGCCTGTTGTTTCATCTGCACACACTTGCAAATTTTCCAGTTTTCCTCTTGTTACTGATTTCTAGTTTCATACCATTGTGGTCATAAAGGACACTTGATATGTTTTTGATCTTAAGTTTGTTAAGACTTGTTTTCTGGCCTAACACATGATCCATTCTGGAAAATGTCCCACGTCCACCTGAGAAGGATGTGTGTTCTGCTGTTGTTGAATGGAGTGTTTTATATATGTCCGTTAGGTCCACTTGGTGTACAATGTTGTTCAAGTTTGACGCTTCCTTCTTGTACTTATATCTGGATGATCTATCGATTGTTGACAGTGGAATATTGACTTCCCCTAGTATGACTGTATTGCTGTCTATTTTTCCCTTTGGGTCTACTAATATTTGCTTTATATATTTAGGTGCTTTGATATTAGGTGCAAAAATATTTACAAATATTATATCCTTCTTATGGGTTACCCCTTTAAATTATATAATGAACTCTGTCTTCTGTGATAGTTTTTGACTTAATGACTGTTTTGTCTGATAAAAGGATAGTGAGTTTTTTATAGGCAGCATAATGTTCGATATTTTTTTAAAAAATCAATTCAGACACTGTGTGCCTTTTGATTTATGAATTTAATCCATTTACATTTAAATTCATCATTGATGGGTAAGGACTTACTATTGCCATTTTGTTAACCATTTTCTGACTGGCTTGTAGATCCTTTGTTTCTTTCTTCCTCTCTGTCTTGCTTTGTGATTTGATGATTTTTTGTAGTGATATGGCTTGATTCCTTTCTCTGTATCTTTTGTGTATATCCTACTGGCTTTTTTCTTCATGGTTACCATGAGGTTTACATAAAATATCTTATACTTTACCAATATACTTAGGCTGATGGTAACTTAACTTTAACCTATAAAAAACTACACTTTAACTTCTCCTCCCACGTTTTATATTATTGATGTCACAATTTACATTTTTTATATGTTTTGTATCTGCTAAATTATTGTAGCAATATTTTAATACTTTTGTAATTTTTATACTACAGTTAAAAGTGATTTGCATACCATTACACTATTGGAGTTCTGTGGATTAGATTATATTCTTACCTTCACAGTGAAATTTACACCTGCGTGTATTTTCATGATTAGCATGCTTTTATTTAAACCTGAAGTGTTATCTTTAGCATTGTAAGGAGGGTCTAGTGGTGATGAACTCTCATAGCTTTTAGTTATCCAAGAAAGTCTGAGAAATAAACTATTTCTGAGGGACAGCGCTCCTGTTAACTACATTATGCCACAGGGGTGAGGAGTTGACATACCTCTGAATTAGGGCAGTGATGACATATTGCTGGCCTTGCTAACTGAAAGAAAACTGTTTTTGAGGGACCTTATTGAAAGGGATGGAGAAAAAGACATTTGTCAGATGAATAGCTGCATACCAGGTACTGGGAGATGTATTGATTTACTCCAACAATGAAACCACATATGGCATAGCAGTTGCAATTGGAGTCACCACATGGTGAAGCTTGTAGCTATAGTCCACTGTCATTCTCCAAGATCCATCTATCTTCTCCATAGCCAAAAAGAAGAGTTCCATGGAGATGCGATGGGAATCATCACCCCTGCGTCTTTCAAGTCCTTGATGATGGCACTAATCTTTACAATGCCTCCAGAAATGTGGTATTACTTTTGGTGTACTATTTAGAGGGTCTTCTATTTGCCCTCTCCTGGGTTTTTCCCACCATAATAGACCTTATTCCACAAGTCAGAGGACTAATGTGAGGATTCTGTCAGCTGATAAATATATCTATTCCAATTATATTTTCTGTAACTGGGAAAATAACAAAATAGATGTAGGGATCCACTGGGCCTACCATGAGACAGAGCTGAGCTAAAACTCCATTGCTAATCTGACCTCCATATGCCCTACTTCGACTGGTGGACCACAGTGATGTTTGGGGTCTCCTAGAATTAGTCTCATTTAGAATCAGCATCAAGGAGCCCCCAAAATGTCACTTACTTCCTTTTCCTCAACGCAGATACCCTGGCAAAAAAATCCAGGTTTACTTAGGGAAGGCTGGGGAAAAGATTAACAGCATAAATTTTTGACAGTGTTCTGGGGTACTTCCTCAACTGTACCCAGCCTCTCTTCATTCAAGGAGCTCTGGGTCTATAAACTAGCTCAAGTCTGGGAATTGATGGAGGGGCTGTGACTCTTTGTTGTTATAATTCAGGTTAGATTTTTGTTCCCTTGATCTAGTTCTTTTCTACTTATACAGATCAAGTAAGAATGTAATAGGCTGTCTCTCTCTTTCACTTCTAGGAATTCCAGAGAACCAACCAACACCAGAAGTTTATATGAGTCAGACTATTCTGTTTGCTGCTTTGACTTTGCTGTTCATGACGGTAACCACACTCTCTTCGCCCTTGGTGGTTGAATGATGCCACTTGGCTCTGCCACCTTAGGGTCCAATTCTTCCCATTGCATTTAGTTCCTTCAATTCAGTGACCACAGTACCCACTGTAAGGTGTTGCCTACATAGAAGAGTGATCACAGAGCTCTTCAAGGATTCTGGGGCTCCCCTCACAAATTTACTTGTCATGGTAGTAGTAAAAAGTTTGTCTTCTGGACCCTCCCTGAATGAGGAGGTCTTACATGACAAATCCAATATCCCTATTGGGGATTATTCCAATTTCCCTAAGGCTTTAAATCTCTTCCTCTACATTACACCAAGGCATATCTGGCATTTCCAGCTCACTCACTGTGGGTCCCATTTTGGTTTCAGCCAATCCCTTCCTGTTTCAGCCAATCCCTTCCTAACTCCTCAAACTGCGACATTAAATGCAGAATTTCTGTTTAGTGAGCTCTACCAATAAATCTGGCCTAATCCACCTTTATGTTCCTTCCACCATTATCCCATTTCTTTAGTATGCATTCCTATGCATGGGCCCTGGATTTCTGTCTGCATAAATTAGAAAACTCAAGTAGTTATTTTGGAATATAGCTACCTCATAGGTCACACTTTGTATCTGGTCTGGAGAGGCCTGTTTGGATTTGAGTCTAGTTAAAGCCTAGAAGCAAAGAGGAGTGGTGAGGCGGGTCTTTAGGAGAATCAGCCTGGTCTTGCATGGTAACTGCCTCAGGGGAGGCCATTACAGTTTCACAAGCAATGTAGTGTTAATCCCCTCAGATGGAGGTGGAGAGGCCCCTAGTGCTGGGGCTGAGGAGACTGCTTGCACTGGAATAGAAAAGCAAAGACTCGTCAAAATTTAGGGCTCCATGTCTCCAGCTTCATCAGGGTCTTCCAACAGGTCCCGATTCTGACTTATAAGATTTCATTCCTTCCCAATTCATGCCTTTGTTTTAACAGGAGACACCCAGTGAGGCTGGGGATTCAATTTGCACTGTAATTCATTCAGTTACAGGATGAGATTCTGTATTTGATTTTCAGCAATCTCAGCACTGCAGCTATAAGAGATAAGGGATTTCTTCAGAGTATATATATATAGAAGCTTTTGGGTCATTTATGCAGTGCTTGAGGTGGGGATTCAAATCCTGAGCTCATCCTTCTCTGTTAAAGTCCTAGCCACAGCAATCAGACAACAACAACAACAAAAAATAAAAGTCATCCAAATCATCAAGGAAGAAGTCAAACTTTCACTCTTTGCAGATGACATGATACTTTACACGGAAAACCCAAAAGACTCCACCAAAAAACTGCTGGAACTGATACATGGATTCAGTAAAGTCTCAGAGACAAAATCAATGTACAGAATTCTGTTGCATTTCTATTCATAAATAATGAAACAGCAGAAAGAGAAATTAAGGAATCAACTCTACTTACAGTTGCACCAAAAACAAGAAGATGCTTAGGAATAAACCTAACCAAAGAGGTAAAAGACCTGTACTCTGAAACCTACAAAACACTGATAAAATAAATTGAAGACAACACAAAGAAATGGAAAGATATTTAATTCTCAGGCATTGGAAGAAAAAATTATTATTACCACGTCTATACTACCCAAACAATCTACACATGTAGTGCAATATTTATCAAAATACCACCAGTTTTTTTCACAGAGCTAGAATAAACAATCCTAAAATTTGTATAGAACCACAAAAGACCCTGAATAACCAAAGCAACCTTGAAAAAGAAAAGCAAAGCTAGAGGCATCACAATTCTGAACTTCAAATTATATTACAAAGCTGTAGTGATCAACACAGTACTGGCACAAAAATAGACACGTAGATCAACAGAACAGAATAGAAAACTCGAAATGAACCCACAACTATATGGTCAATTAATTTTTGACAAAGCAGGAAAGAACATCCAATGGGAAAGACAGTCTCTTCAACAAATGATGTTGGGAAAACTGGACAGCTATACGCAAAATAATGAAACTGGACCACACTCTTACACCCTCCACAAAAATAAATTCAAAGTGGATTAAGGACCTAAATGTGAGACACGAGACCATTAAAATCCTAGAAGAGAACACAGGCAGTAACCCCTTTGATATCAGCCATAGCAAATTTTTGCTAGATGTCTCCTGACAAAAATAAACTATTGGGACTTCATCAACATAAAAAGCTTCTGCAAAGCGAAGGAAACTATTAACAGAACTAAAAGGTAGCCTACACAAGGGGAGAAGATATTTGCAAATGACATATATGATAAAGGATTAATGTCCAAAAGACATAAAGAACTTACAAAGCTCAACTCCCCAAAACAAGTAATCAAATAAAAAATTGGCAGAAGACATGAATAGATATTTTCCATATGAAAAGATGCTCCACATCACTCATCATTAAGGAAATGCAAATCAAAACTACAATGAGATACCACCTCACACCTGTCAGAAAATCAATAACATAAGAAACAACAGGTGGTGGTGAGGATGTGGAAATAGGGGAATCTCGCTGCACTGTTGGTGGGAATGCAAACTGGTGCAGCCACTCTGGAAAACAGTATGGAGCTTCCTCAAAAAGCTAAAAATAGAATTACCCTACAGTCCAACAATGGCACTGCTAAGTGTTTACCCAAAGAATCCAAAAGTACTAATTCAGAGCTATACATGCATCCCAATATTTATTTATTTATTTATTTATTTATTTATTTATTATAATTTATTGTCAAATTGGTTTCCATACAACACCCAGTGCTCATCCCAACAGGTGCCCTCCTCAATGCCCATCACCCACTTTCCCCTCTTCCCCACCCCCCTTCAACCCTCAGTTTGTTCTCAGTTTTTAAGAGTCTCTTATGGTTTGCCTCGCTCCCTCTCTGTAACTTTTTTTCCCCTTCCCCTCCCCCATGGTCTTCTGTTAAGTTTCTCAGGATCCACATATGAGTGAAAACATATGGCATCTGTGTTTTTCTGTCTGACTTATTTCACTTAGCATAATACCCTCCAGTTCCATCCATGTTGCTGAAAATGGCCACATTTCATTCTTTCTCATTGCCAAGTAGTATTCCATTGTATATATAAACCACATCTTCTTTGTCCATTCATCAGTTGATGGACATTTAGGCTCTTTCCATAATTTGGCTATTGTTGAAAGCGCTGCTATAAACATTGGGGTACATGTGTCCCTATGCATCAGCACTCCTGTATCCTTTGGGTAAATTCTTAGCAGTGCTATTGCTGGGTCATAGGGCAGGTCTATTTTTCATTTTTTGAGGAACCTCCACACTGTTTTCCAGAGTGGCTGCACCAGTTTGCATTCCCACCAACAGTACAAGAGGGTTCCCGTTTCTCCACATCCTCGCCAGCATCTATAGTCTCCTGATTTGTTTATTTTAGCCACTCTGACCAGCCTGAGGTGACTGCATCCCAATGTTTATAGCAGCATTATATACAATAGCCTAATTATGGAAACACCCCAAAGGTCTACCAACTGGTGAATGGATAAAGAAGATGTGAGCGAGGAAGATGGCGGCGTAGGAGGACGCTGGGCTCACCGCGCGTCCTGCTGATCACTTAGATTCCACCTACACCTGCCTAAATAACCCAGAAAACCGCCAGAGGATTAGCAGAACAGAGTCACCGGACCCAAGTGCAGACGAGAGGCCCACGGAAGAGGGTAGGAAGGGCGGCGAGGCGGTGCGCGCTCCACGGACTGGCGGGAGGGAGCCGGGGCGGAGGGGCGGCTCGCCGGCCAAGCAGAGCCCCCGAGTCCGGCTTGCAAAAGCGGAGGGGCCTGACGGACTGTGTTCCGACAGCAAGCGCGACTTAGCGTCTGGGAGGTCATAAGTTAACAGCTCTGCTCAGAAAGCGGGAAGGCTGGAGGACAAAGGGAGGGTGAGCTGCGGAGCCCCCGGACGACAGAACTCAGTTTGGCGGGGAACAAAGGCGCTCTCCAGCGCCATCTCCCCCGCCCATCCCCCAGCCAAAATCCCAAAGGGAACCGGCTCCGGCCAGGGAAATTGCTCGCTCCGCGCGAACACCCAACTCTGTGCTTCTGCGGAGCCAAACCTCCGGCAGCGATCTGACTCCCTCCGGCTGCACAGGGCCCCTCCTGAAGTGGATCACCTAAGGAGAAGCGAGCTAAGCCTGCCCCCCCTGCCGCCGTGCACCTTGCCTTCCCACCCCAGCTAATACGCCAGATCCCCAGCATCACAAGCCTGGCAGTGTGCAAGTAGCCCAGACGGGCCACGCCACCCCACAGTGAATCCCGCCCCTAGGAGAGGGGAAGAGAAGGCACACACCAGTCTGACTGTGGCCCCAGCGGTGGGCTGGGGGCAGACATCAGGTCGGACTGCGGCCCCGCCCACCAACTCCAGTTATACACCACAGCACAGGGGAAGTGCCCTGCAGGCCCTCACCACACCAGGGACTATCCAAAATGACCAAGCGGAAGAATTCCCCCCAGAAGAATCTCCAGGAAATAACAACAGCTAATGAGCTGATCAAAAAGGATTTAAATAATATAACAGAAAGTGAATTTAGAATAATAGTCATAAAATTAATCGCTGGGCTGGAAAACAGCATACAGGACAGCAGAGAATCTCTTGCTACAGACATCAGGGGACTAATGAACAGTCACGAGGAGCTGAAAAACGCTTTAAAGGAAATGGAAAACAAAATGCAAACCGCCACAGCTCGGATGGAAGAGGCAGAGGAGAGAATAGGTGAACTAGAAGATAAAGTTATGGAAAAAGAGGAAGCTGAGAAAAAGAGAGATAAAAAAATCCAGGAGTATGAGGGGAAAATTCGAGAACTAAGTGATACACTAAAAAGAAATAATTTACGCATAATTGGTATCCCAGAGGAGGAAGAGAGAGGGAAAGGTGCTGAAGGGGTACTTGAAGAAATCATAGCTGAGAACTTCCCTGAACTGGGGAAGGAAAAAGGCATTGAAATCCAAGAGGCACAGAGAACTCCCTTCAGACGTAACTTGAATCGATCTTCTGCACGCCATATCATAGTGAAACTGGCAAAATACAAGGATAAAGAGAAAATTCTGAAAGCAGCAAGGGGTAAACGTGCCCTCACATATAAAGGGAGACCTATAAGACTCGTGACTGATCTCTCTTTTGAAACTTGGCAGGCCAGAAAGAATTGGCACGAGATTTTCAGGGTGCTAGACAGCAAAAATATGCAGCCAAGAATCCTTTATCCAGCAAGTCTGTCATTTAGAATAGAAGGAGAGATAAAGGTCTTCCCAAACAAACAAAAACTGAAGGAATTTGTCACCACTAAACCAGCCCTACAAGAGATCCTAAGGGGGACCCTGTGAGACAAAGTACCAGAGACATCACTACAAGCATAAAACATACAGACATCACAATGACTCTAAACCCGTATCTTTCTATAATAACACTGAATGTAAATGGATTAAATGCGCCAACCAAAAGACATAGGGTATCAGAATGGATAAAAAAACAAGACCCATCTATTTGCTGTCTACAAGAGACTCATTTTAGACCTGAGGACACCTTTAGATTGAGAGTGAGGGGATGGAGAACTATTTATCATGCTACTGGAAGCCAGAAGAAAGCTGGAGTAGCCATACTTATATCAGACAAACTAGACTTTAAATTAAAGGCTGTAACAAGAGATGAAGAAGGACATTATATAATAGTTACAGGGTCTATCCATCAGGAAGAGCTAACAATTATAAATGTCTATGCGCCGAATACCGGAGCCCCCAAATATATAAAACAATTACTCATAAACATAAGCAACCTTATTGATAAGAATGTGGTAATTGCTGGGGACTTTAACACCCCACTTACAGAAATGGATAGATCATCTAGACACACGGTCAATAAAGAAACAAGGGCCCTGAATGAGACACTGGATCAGATGGACTTGACAGATATATTTAGAACTCTGCATCCCAAAGCAACAGAATATACTTTCTTCTCGAGTGCACATGGAACATTCTCCAAGATAGATCATATACTGGGTCACAAATCAGCCCTTCATAAGTTTACAAGAATTGAAATTATACCATGCATACTTTCAGACCACAATGCTATGAAGCTTGAAGTCAACCACAGGAAAAAGTCTGGAAAACCTCCAAAAGCATGGAGGTTAAAGAACACCCTACTCACGAATGAGTGGGTCAACCAGGCAATTAGAGAAGAAATCAAAAAATATATGGAAACAAACGAAAATGAAAATACAACAATCCAAACGCTTTGGGACGCAGCGAAGGCAGTCCTGAGAGGAAAATACATCGCAATCCAGGCCTATCTCAAGAAACAAGAAAAATCCCAAATACAAAATCTAACAGCACACCTAAAGGAAATAGAAGCAGAACAGCAAAGGCAGCCTAAACCCAGCAGAAGAAGAGAAATAATAAAGATCAGAGCAGAAATAAACAATATAGAATCTAAAAAAACTGTAGAGCAGATCAACGAAACCAAGAGTTGGTTTTTTGAAAAAATAAACAAAATTGACAAACCTCTAGCCAGGCTTCTCAAAAAGAAAAGGGAGATGACCCAAATAGATAAAATCATGAATGAAAATGGAATGATTACAACCAATCCCTCCGAGATACAAACAATTATCAGGGAATACTATGAAAAATTATATGCCAACAAATTGGACAACCTGGAAGAAATGGACAAATTCCTGAACACCCACACTCTTCCAAAACTCAATCAGGAGGAAATAGAAAGCTTGAACAGACCCATAACCAGCGAAGAAATTGAATCGGTTATCAAAAATCTCCCAACAAATAAGAGTCCAGGACCAGATGGCTTCCCAGGGGAGTTCTACCAGACGTTTAAAGCAGAGATAATACCTATCCTTCTCAAGCTATTCCAAGAAATAGAAAGGGAAGGAAAACTTCCAGACTCATTCTATGAAGCCAGTATTACTTTGATTCCTAAACCAGACAGAGACCCAGTAAAAAAAGAGAACTACAGGCCAATATCCCTGATGAATATGGATGCCAAAATTCTCAATAAGATACTAGCAAATCGAATTCAACAGCATATAAAAAGAATTATTCACCATGATCAAGTGGGATTCATTCCTGGGATGCAGGGCTGGTTCAACATTCGCAAATCAATCAACGTGATACATCACATTAACAAAAAAAAAGAGAAGAACCATATGATCCTGTCAATCGATGCAGAAAAGGCCTTTGATAAAATCCAGCACCCTTTCTTAATAAAAACCCTTGAGAAAGTCGGGATAGAAGGAACATACTTAAAGATCATAAAAGCCATTTATGAAAAGCCCACAGCTAACATCATCCTCAACGGGGAAAAACTGAGAGCTTTTTCCCTGAGATCAGGAACACGACAGGGATGCCCACTCTCACCGTTGTTATTTAACAT
Organism: Lynx rufus; assembly: GCF_022079265.1. Taxonomy (NCBI): domain Eukaryota; kingdom Metazoa; phylum Chordata; class Mammalia; order Carnivora; family Felidae; genus Lynx; species Lynx rufus. Next base: position 4,541,168 of record NW_025814844.1, on the reverse strand, counting down.
AGTGCTGGAAGTTCTAGCATCAGCAATCAGACAACAAAAGGAAATCAAAGGCATCAAAATTGGCAAAGATGAAGTCAAGCTTTCGCTTTTTGCAGATGACATGATATTATACATGGAAAATCCGATAAACTCCACCAAAAGTCTGCTAGAACTGATACATGAATTCAGCAAAGTTGCAGGATACAAAATCAATGTACAGAAATCAGTTGCATTCTTATACACTAACAATGAAGCAACAGAAAGACAAATAAAGAAACTGATCCCATTCACAATTGCACCAAAAAGCATAAAATACCTAGGAATAAATCTAACCAAAGATGTAAAGGATCTGTATGCTGAAAATTATAGAAAGCTTATGAAGGTAATTGAAGAAGATTTAAAGAAATGGAAAGACATTCCCTGCTCATGGATTGGAAAAATAAATATTGTCAAAATGTCAATACTACCCAAAGCTATCTACACATTCAATGCAATCCCAATCAAAATTGCACCAGCATTCTTCTCGAAACTAGAACAAGCAATCCTAAAATTCATATGGAACCACAAAAGGCCCCGAATAGCCAAAGGAATTTTGAAGAAGAAGACCAAAGCAGGAGGCATCACAATCCCAGACTTCAGCCTCTACTACAAAGCTGTCATCATCAAGACAGCATGGTATTGGCACAAAAACAGACACACAGACCAATGGAATAGAATAGAAACCCCAGAACTAGACCCACAAACATATGGCCAACTCATCTTTGACAAAGCAGGAAAGAACATCCAATGGAAAAAAGACAGCCTCTTTAACAAATGGTGCTGGGAGAACTGGACAGCAACATGCAGAAGGTTGAAACTAGACCACTTTCTCACACCATTTACTAAAATAAACTCAAAATGGATAAAGGACCTAAATGTGAGACAGGAAACCATCAGAACCTTAGAGGAGAAAGCAGGAAAAGACCTCTCTGACCTCAGCCGTAGCAATCTCTTACTCGACACATCCCCAAAGGCAAGGGAATTAAAAGCAAAAGTGAATTACTGGGACCTTATGAAGATAAAAAGCTTCTGCACAGCAAAGGAAACAACCAACAAAACTAAAAGACAACCAACGGAATGGGAAAAGATATTTGCAAATGACATATCGGACAAAGGGCTAGTATCTAAAATCTATAAAGAGCTCACCAAACTCCACACCCGAAAAACAAATAACCCAGTGAAGAAATGGGCAGAAAACATGAAAAGACACTTCTCTAAAGAAGACATCCAGATGGCCAACAGGCACATGAAAAGATGTTCAGCGTCGCTCCTTATCAGGGAAATACAAATCAAAACCACACTCAGGTATCACCTCACGCCAGTCAGAGTGGCCAAAATGAACAAATCAGGAGACTATAGATGCTGGAGAGGATGTGGAGAAACGGGAACCCTCTTGCACTGTTGGTGGGAATGCAAATTGGTGCAGCCGCTCTGGAAAGCAGTGTGGAGGTTCCTCAGAAAATTAAAAATAGACCTACCCTATGACCCAGCAATAGCACTGCTAGGAATCTACCCAAGGGATACAGGAGTACTGATGCATAGGGGCACTTGTACCCCAATGTTCATAGCAGCACTCTCAACAATAGCCAAATTATGGAAAGAGCCTAAATGTCCATCAACTGATGAATGGATAAAGAAATTGTGGTTTATATACACAATGGAATACTACGTGGCAATGAGAAAAAATGAAATATGGCCTTTTGTAGCAACGTGGATGGAACTGGAGAGTGTGATGCTAAGTGAAATAAGCCATACAGAGAAAGACAGATACCATATGGTTTCACTCTTATGTGGATCCTGAGAAACTCAACAGGAACCCATGGGGGAGGGGAAGGGAGAAAAAAAAAAGACGTTAGAGTGGGAGAGAGCCAAAGCATAAGAGACTCTTAAAAACTGAGAACAAACTGAGGGTTGATGGGGGGTGGGAGGGAGGGGCGGGTGGGTGATGGGTATTGAGGAGGGCACCTTTTGGGATGAGCACTGGGTGTTGTATGGAAACCAATTTGTCAATAAACTTCATAAAAAAAAATAAAATAAAAAAAAAAAAAAAAAAAAAAAAAGAAGATGTGAGATATGTATATGTATATATGTGTATATATGTATATATACATGTATGTATATGTATATGTACATATATGTATATATATGTGTATATATGTATGTGTGTATATACACACACACACACACACACACACACATACAATGGAATATTACTCAGCCACAAAAAGAATGATGTTAACAGAGCTAGAGAGTATTATGTTAAGTGAAATACGTTGGTCAGAGAAAGCCAAATACCATATAATTTCACTCGTATGTGGAATTTAAAACAAAACAAATAAGCAAAGGGTAAAAATGAGAGAGAGTGGCAAACCAAGAAACAGACTCAACTATACTGAATGTTGAATAAAATTGAACAGAGAACAAAATAATGGTTACCAGAAGGAAGGTGAATGAGGAAAATGGGTTAAATAAGTGATGGGAATTAAGGAGTGCACTTGTTGTGCTGAGTACTGGATGATGTATGCAAGCGTTGAATCTCTAAATTGTACACCTCAAACTAATATTACACTGCATGTTAACTAACTGGAATTTAAATAAAAACTTAGAGAAATGGATGCCTGGGTGGCTCAGTCATTTTAGCGTCTGATTTTTTATTTCAGCTCAGGTCATGATCTCATGGTTTGTGGATTCGAGCCCTGCATCGGGTTTCACGCGGTCAGTGCAGAGATTCTGGGATTCCCAGTTTGGGATTCTCTCTCTCTCTCCCTCCCTTTGCCCTTCAGCTGCTCATCCTCTCTCACTCTCTCTTGCTCAAGAATAAACAAATTAAAAAAACAACAGGAATATATACACAGTCACCTAACTGCTTGCTTTTTATAAGTGGTTTATTAAGAGTATTTCATGCAGGTAACTTGCATCTATTGTAAGATCATACCATGAACCATTAGTGCTGTCTTTACTTCTAGAAACAGAATCATTCATGTCTTTAAATCTAATCATGTGAGACAGTCAATTCCAGAAATTCTAGAACTAATTCAGCAAACTCATTCTTAAAATTCTACTTCCCTAGAATCATTCTTGGTACCAAAATCTGTCTTCATCAGAGTTCTGCAGAGAAATAGAACTGAGAGAGAGAGAGGGATGGAGAGAGAGAATTATAAGGAATTGGCTCCTGCAATTATGGAGGCTCAGAAGCCCTAAGATCTGCAATCTGAAGACCTGAGAACCAGGAGAGCTGATGGTATAAGCTTGAAAGGCTTGAGAAGCGTGGTGTCCAGTTTCTCAAAGACAAGCAAAGATAAATTCTCCCTTACTCTGCCTTTTGTTCGACTCAAGTTTTCAATGGATTGAATGATGCCCATCGACACTGAGAAGGACAATCTACTTTACTCAGTCTACCAATTTAAATGTTAATCTTATCCAAAATCGCTTTCCTAGACATACTCAGAATAATGTTTAATAAACAATCTAGGCACCTCATGCCCCAGTCCGGTTACCACATGAACTTAATTATCACATGAATACATATGTGCAATGAAATCTTTTCAAAGAGGGAAGCTATGGTCAATTGTGCTTGAACATGAAAGGTGTATCCCAGTGCATTGGTCATCCTCCCTTCATTCATTTTCCTGAACTACACATTATTCAAGATCGCCTTTGCCTATTTCGATTTCCTCCCTATATTTTAATTATCTCTTTTTACCTACTTGACTCCTTTATTATTTTTCTTCCAATTTCTAGCAATTTTAATGCATATCACTATTGAACATGTTCTACTAAATACTATGCTGAACCCTTATTTAGACCACCTAATTTTGTCCTACTACGCCAACAGTGATAGTGATCACAGCCATACAACCTCCATACAATCAAAAATCACACTTCCAGCAAAGAAATTCAAATGATAGCTTTCAGATTTTACGTGATCATGGAACCACAGAAACCATACACACGTACACATACACCACATGCACCCGCTACTTATTTCTGGAAGAGACACATTCTACATACCCACCTAATACCTTCCCCTCTAACCTTATTCTTTCATTCCATGAGGTCCTACTGTACCCTGATCTTGAGGGGAGAGAGCCGTAGAAGTCCTCAAGTTGGCATGCAAGGTCCCATACCTATTGGCATGCTAGAAAAGTTCTCCTTGCCCCCTCTTCCAAACCTGATTCACAAAAGAACAGATTCCATTATAACCTGAACCTGTGGGCAACTAAGATCAAACACGTCAACATTTCCAAAATGGATGAGTTATTGGTTTCTCTCTATTTTAAGTGTCAAAACTACATGATTGTCAGTGAATAATTTATCTTATTTGGGGTCACAGGGTAAGAAAAAATTAAGTAAACTAGTCTAGTTTGTAAACAGTTGTGTAAATTACTTTTCATAAAATAATTTATTAGAGAAGCCTTAGATTTACAGAGCAGTACAGAGAGTTCTTATATACTTCCTCTCTCCTCCTCCTCCATTTTCCCCTACTCTTAACATATTATATTAGTGGTACATTTGTTACAACTGAAAAATCAATATTAATGCATCCTTCTTAAATAAACATCACAGTTTACATTAGGGTACATTCAACATTACACAGTTCTAAGGGTTTTGCCAAGTATATGGTCATATATCTGCTATTCTGGTATCATAGAGGATAGTTTCACTGTCCCCCAAATCCCCCTATTCATTCCTCTCTTCCTCCCCCAAACTGCTGGAAACCACTGATATTTTTACTGACTCTGCAGTTTTTCCAGGATGTCATAGAGTTACATTAATATTAGTGAAATCTTTGATCTCCTCCATCAGAACTTTTGCAGTTTTCTTCATATATATATGATACGTATCAGCTTTGGTTTTTATTTAAAAATTTCATTTTTTTGGTGCTAATGTAAATGATGTTGCATTTTTAATTTCGAATCCTAACTGTTTGCTTCTGCTAGACAGAAAAGCTACTGATTTTTATACACCACTTGGTCACGGTGCGTAATCCTTTTAATGTTTCCTAATTCAGTATTTTGCTGAGGATTTTTGCACCAATATTCATAAGGGGTATTGGTCTGTAAATGTTCCTTTCTTGTAGTGTCTTTGGCTTTGGTGTCAAGGCATATAGAATAAGTTAGGAAGTATTCCCTATTCCCTTCTATTCAATTTTTGGGGGGAAGTTTGAGAAGGATTGGTGTTAATTCTTCTCTAAATATTTGGTAGAATTCACCAATGAAGCCATTAGATCCTAGTTTTTCTTTGTTGGGAGATTTTTTATTAATGATTCAATCTCCTTACTAATTGTAGGTCTATTCAGATGTGTTGTTTAATCCTGCATCTTGCTAAGTTTCTATATATAATCACTTTTTACTTCCAAGGGTATTTTTGTTGATTCTTTGGAATTTTCTACGTAGACAATAATGTCATCTTTTTTAATCTTTTGTTATATCTGTGGATAAATGAGAAGCCAGCTCCACTCTTTTAACTGGTGTGAGTTAAATTACTTGGTGTGATACCTACAATTAACCTACGATTAACCTGGTGTGAGTGATGTGTTAGCTCTTTCATCCATTAACACATTTGGTTAATAGCAGTGAAGTGGGGAAAATATATTTCAGAACAGGAGGGATACTTTGAATGTGGAACAGAGTACAGAGAGGAATGTGTGTGTGTGTGTGTGTGTGTGTGTGTGTGTGTGTGTGTGTGTTGGCGTCTGTATGATCAATTGTAGTCTCCTGGAAAATGTGTTTAGTGTGGGATGGGATTGGGGAAAGGGAGAAGACTACACCAAGAAAAGGATAGAAGAAGAATACAAGGAAGGAAAGATATGGGTGGTGGACAAAAACCTTAATATTCCACGGTAGCTGGATTTGTGAATGGTAAACATTTGCATATAGTTTTATAAAATTTTGAGTTCTTACTCTTCTTTTATAAAGTTAAATTGAACTTCCACCACACCACAGTTTTTAAATTTCTGTGATCTAAATCAGGAAAGTTATCCAAAAGTGGAAAATAACATTTCAGAACGTGGGAGGCATGATTGCTAATGTCATATGGCCTGAAGGCCAGGCAAGGATTATTTTCAGTGCTGCACTTAGTACTACCCATAGTTTCCCACTGATTCAATGTCCTGGGATTAGTCAAGTTTCACATTAACTTATAGATTTTTTAAATAAATGCACAATAACTTCTATGCGGTAAAACACATAACTCCAAGGTTTTATTGCCCCGTGGAAATTAATTAGTTTTGTATCGAAGCAGCAAGCGTTCTTATTCTTCTTTAAACATCCTAGTTTCTCAAATATTCCTTTAAAGGGTGATAACATCTTACAGGTTCCCTCATGTCTTAGTCATTTCAGGCTAAGAATGCCATAGACTGGGTGATTTCAACAACAAACTTTTATTTCTCACAACTCTGGAGACCAGGAGTCTGGCATGAGGTTGTTAGCATGGTCAAGCTCTGCTGAGGGTCCTCTTCCTGGTTTCCCCACATAGGAAAGAAAGAGACAGAGGATACAGAGAAAGAGACGGAATGAGAGATTAAGAGCTTTCCTTTGAATACTACGTGGCAATGAGAAAAAATGAAATATGGCCTTTTGTAGCAACGTGGATGGAACTGGAGAGTGTGATGCTAAGTGAAGTAAGCCATACAGAGAAAGACAGATACCATATGTTTTCACTCTTAGGTGGATCCTGAGAAACTTAACAGAAACCCATGGGGGAGGGGAAGCAAAAAAAAAAAAAAAAGAGGTTAGAGTGGGAGAGAGCCAAAGCATAAGAGACTGTTAAAAACTGAGAACAAACTGAGGGTTGATGGGGGGTGGGAGGGAGGGGCGGGTGGGTGATGGGTATTGAGGAGGGCACCTTTTGGGATGAGCACTGGGTGTTGTATGGAAACCAATTTGACAATAAATTTCATATATTAAAAAAAAAAAAAGAGCTTTCTTTTGTGTCTTTGTATAAGGCTCCACCTTCATGACCTAATCACTTGCCCAGTGCTTCACCTGCTGATACCATCACCGAAGGGGTTAAGATTTCAACATTTGAATTTTAGGGTGATGCAAATAGTCAGTCCACCATACTTTATTATTTAGCGAGTTAAATAAAACCTATGATACAGATACTCCTTTTGTATTTGCATGAAAGTCATGATTTTATTCTTTGGAAACTTGAACTGTTTTGGAGGTTCACCAAGAGGCTCAGCTAGGCTCACCCAGCTGTACCCAAACCTAGACCAGGTCTGTGACATGGACCCCATGGCTTGTTTAAGCCCAGGCATCTTTTCTTGGCTTCCTGAATGAATCCCAAGTAGCAACAGAGATTTTACTTCACTGACTCCCTCTCTTTTTATTTATTTTTCCTTTCTAATAATTTTGTTTCGGTTCATATATGGCTGATAAGTTATTCCTAGTGGTAGTAGAAACTTTGGAAACTTTGGAAAATGTTGGTTTTATGGTTTGACCACATGAGGCTATCTGTTGGATGGACGATGAAGGTATATTCCTTATTAGCGAGACATGATAAAGAATACAGTTAGTCGTTTTTCGTCTGTTTGTGCGCTCAAATCAAGAATTTCATGCTTGCTTGAAAAGGCAGCTCTTTGAGTTTGAACAGGTGAAATTTTGTGTTTCTATATTTACTTTTAACCTGTGGCTGAAGGTGTCCATTCATCTGTGAGTCTGTAGGAAGGCCTTTGACTGTCATTACATGAGTGTGAAATGTTTTCTTACCATCAGATGGTATTAATACATTATATTATGTCTCTTAAATTAAAGGATCCCTGTTCTGATTCGGTAATAGAGATAAATAAGCACTTACATAAATATAAGATCCCCAAATATCACATAAACTAAACAGAACTTCGAATACTACAAACATGATATACTTTTAGGAGCATATACATTCTGATAAAAACTGCTACTTCAGAAATGTCTTAAAACATCCAATTTTACGTAATTAAGACGAATCTTCAGAAAAAACAGATTGGTTTAATGATCTTGGCTTAAGAAAGAAAAACAAACAGCTATAATTCTCTTCTCTGACTTTTTAAATATAATACAGTTGTACATTCTTCCTGATATTTAAGTTTGCTTTATGTTGAATCTTCCAAACATTTTATATCGGTTTACTGATCAAAAAGCAGTCACTGCTGCTACGTCATGTTTAAGACTATGAAAAAGATAAGTTTGTGTTCAAGTAAATTATATCTGTATTCTGACAAACATTGTCAACAGTTTAAATAGTCCAAGAGCCTTAGATTACTTAACAACTTGATTTAGGGGCACCTGGGTGGCTCAGTCAGTTTAAGCATCTGACTCTTGGTTTCAGATCAGGTCATGATCTCATGGTTTCGTGAGTTCAAGCCCCACATTGGGCTCTGTGCTGGCAAGATGGAGCCCGCTTGGGGTTCTCTCTCTCCCTCTCTCTCTCTGCCCTCCCCCACTCGTGCTGTTTCTGTCTCTCTCAAAATAAATAAACTTAGAAAATACAAAAAACAACTTGATTAATATTAAATCAATTAATTACTGAATAATCTTTGTACGCCTAGATAATTTCTAAGTAAAATTGAATGCTGAGACCTTACGAAACAGAAGTAAAATTACCTGCTCCTGCTTCTTATTTTCATATGCTATAATGTCACTTTCATAAAGCTATTCATTTGGCCACTTTAAGAACGAAGAAAAAGGATGTGTGTTGCCTTGTATGTATTTGTTGCTGAAATATTTGCATATGACAGATAGTTCTTAATTATCTACCTTCCAGATTTTTCTCATACTAAATGGTACTTTGATTAAAAGTTATGACTCTTTGTCAGGAGAGGTGAGCAATGGTAACAGAAATACAACTGCAAGTCAGAGGTACATTCTTGTCTGATATGTTTTTATTTGTCAGGTTAAAAAGAGAGAAGAGTAGGGGCACCTGGGTGGCTCAGTTGGCTAAGCATCCCACTTCAGCTCGGGTCATGATCCCACAGTTCATGATTTCGAACCCCGTGTCTGGCTCTGTGTTGGCAGCATGGATCTTGCTTGGGATTCTCTCTCTGCCCCTACCCTTCTCTCTCACTCTCTCTCCTCAAAAGTAAATAAAAATAAACATTAAAAAAAGAGAGAATAAGGCAGTGTCTGTAAGTGTCTGGTTGTTTCAGCAATATATCTGAGTGGATACAGAACGTTGCAGAGGGTTTATAAAAAGGAAATTTTTATTTGCATTGATTTATAATACTGAGCCTGAAAGATGCAATAAAATGTATTAAAGTTTTGACAAGGTTGGCTTAGTTTTGATGGATTTACTCATAAGGGAAAAAAAAAAAACCTTGTGAAACTTTTACTGTGAAATATGTGATGTTAAAACTTGAACTTGGCTTTTCTCTATTGAGATGATTGATTTATCTTTGAACTCTTAACAAGAGGCTAAAAAGGTTGTTTTTCACCTTTCCTAAAACCTGCTTGATTGGAAAGATTCCATATGTCTCTAGAATAATTTTTGGTTTACTCACGGTCCTGGTGGGCATTTGCCAGTTTTGTGTCTAAGCCAGCAATCTTATCCTCCTATAAATGCCTTAGGTTTTAAAATGTTTTCTGGGGGTGTCTGGTGGGCTAAGTAGGTTAAGCAGCTGACTCCTGATTTCAGCTCAGGTTGTAATCTCACAGTTCATGAGATTAAGAAACCCCGCATCAGGCTCCGCACTGACAGCTTGGGATTCTCTCTCTCCCTCTTTCTCTGTCCCTCCACTGCTCTCTCACTCTCTCTCACAAAATAAATAAATAAACATTAGAATAAATAAAATGCTTTTTGAACTGGTCATGGAACCTTACTGGTCCCCTCGCTAGTTAACGCGCTAAATAAAATTTTTGATCTGTACTCATTTCATATTTGCCAGAGAGTCATGTTTTTATATGTATGACAATTACACTTTAACATTTATTACTAACAAGGAATTAATATATTGATAAAGAAATAATTATTTTCCTGACTTTCTATATAGGGAGTGGGTCACAACTGAGCCTGGCCTGAGGCATGTCAGGGTCTCAGCAGCGGGCTGTGAGCCAGGCTGGTCCGACAGCTCCCACTAGGCTTATGCTCAGGTTGTGGAAATGACAACAAGTAGGGGGAGACCTATAAGTTGGCAGCTTTGGCACACCCGGGTGGCCGTGGACAGCCATCCCCACAGTGGACGGACTCAGTGAGGAAAAGATTACTTGCCAAGTGACAGCCAAGAGGGATTGTGTGAAAGGGCATATCACACCCTCCCAAGGCTCTCAGACCGGCTTAAATGAATTTTATGGGCGGTGGAATCTTTCAACTGGCGAGGATAGGCCAGACAAATGTTTTACTAGTGCCATTGTGACCCTAACTTAGACTCAGATCAGTGTAGCCTAAAGAGGTCTAAAGTTCTTGACAAGATTTCACAATCAATCCCTTGACATGAATTGAAACAAAATGTAGCATAGGTCCTGGGAAGAGCAGTGGTCTAAGAATTGGGACCTACTTTTAGCTTCAGCTCTCAGTAACTATAAGGTTTAGGCAAGTCTCCCTGAGACCCAGTTAACAAAGTGGCGCTCACTTCCCGGATGGTATTGTAAGATTGCTACAAGGATTTGCCAGGTACACATGTATCTGTCACATGTATCACATGTGACATAATGGCCAGCACTTACATTGCACTTACTGTGAGCTAGAACGACTCTAAATGTTATTCTAAATACACATAACTCACCTAACCTTCACAATCATCTCGTGGGAATATAATAGTATTGTCATGATTTTATGGAAGAAGAGACTTGCTCAAGCTCATGGAGTTTTGTCCTGATGGAGTCAGGATTTGAGCCCAGGCAGTCAGTCTGCGGTACCTGGGCAGCTCCCCATTTTGTCGTGCTGTGTTTGACAATGAAAGCTCTTTACCATTTTTGCAAAGGCCCGTGCAAATGTAGAAAGTATTATTTTTTCTGTCCTCAAGGAACCCATAATCAAGTGGAGGTCATGGAGTGGGAAATACGGATAACCAAGGGAAGGACATCACAAAGAAAGTCAAATAGGCTGACCCTACCAAAATATTCTTGTCAAAAAGATTTGATTAATTTTTATTTTCTGCCATTGGTTTTATGATAATATGCTTTTACCTTTTTCTCCCAGATATAAAAATTGCATAAAATTGAATCTTTTTCAAAAGATGCATGCCCCATGAATCTTTTTCAAAAGATGCATGCCCCATGGAGACTGGGAGGGGTCCCACCCACTCCTCCACTCATGCAGAGAAGCAGACTTTCTAAGAAAGGCTGATACATAAGTAGTTTCAGGGGTGGGTGGAGAAGAAGAGTAAACAACATTGCGAAATACTTCAGAGTAAATAATGGCTTTGCATTTGTAAACACACGTGCCCAGTAGGCCCTAAAATTAGACATTTTTAAGCAAGTAAAAAACAGAAAAGATATGCATGCACTTTTGCAAATGGCCTCCAGATGGGAACACTGGCACTCAAAGACAGCTGCGCGCTTTGCAATAGAACCGCTCTTTTGTGGCCAGCGGTGATGTTGGCCAGCGCTTCATAGGGCAGATGTGTCAGCCCAGTGCCACTGGAAAAGATCCAGAAATGCACAGTGCTCCAGTGAGCCTGCCACATGCATGGCCCGTAGCTGGCCACAGCCCAGGAAAAGAAGGACCCACGGTCCTTCCACGGTCTTGCTACCAAGGGTTTTGCTTTAAGGACCGTTTTACCTGAGGGCTTTAATTTTTACAATGTTGGCTGTTTGTAGTCAATTTCTGCACCCCTACTTCCGTTATACATCAATCATAAATACCAACTTTTCTCTTTTAGATGAGTTTAAAAGACACTCAAATGTCCCCTACTTCCCTCACAGAACTGGGAGTCCTTGGCCTTCTTCTGCGGTCTCAGTGCTTTCACTTTCTCTGCTTCTATTCAAGACCAGGCAGGATCTCAGGTGGGAAGGGCTGAAGCAGCTTGACGCAGAGTGAGGTCACTTGGGATGAGTTCTTCCAAGGTCCTGGGACACAGGTCTTAAGATTAGGCCTCTGCCTTTGCAGGGGCTGAAACTGTCTTTTGTTCATCTCCACTTTTGTTTACTGGTCTTCTGAACATCACCACCCCCGTCACACATACATCAATGGCCCGACTATCTTTTATCCAACTCTTGGGACGCCAGCTGCCAAGATTCATAAGCTTTGCTTATCTCTGGGCTCCCTGTTGTATCCTTGCCTCATCTGTGGGGATGCCTGTCTTGACGGGTTCCCTTCCATCCCCGTATGCTGGGATTGGGTCTATGGTTTCCATGGCCCTGAGGTCTGAGCTTCACTTACATTCAGCTTTGGCATAGGTAGGATCTCGTAGGTTGGGCTCTAGTCAAGGACTTAGCACCCCCACCCTCCATTTTACTTAACTGCACCAGGCCTACTATATCCCATGATATGATTCAACTTGACATAAACTCCTACTCGATATTTGAAATTGTTACAACCCAATCACAATTTTATCACGAAACTGACTACAAATCATTATTGAAAAAGTCAATTCCTTTGCAAAGAACATCTACTCCTGCCTCATATGGTTTGTACAGAACACGCTACCAGTATCGAACTTGACACACTTTTACTGTTTGGTATATTGTTTGTGCTATGGATGAGGATTTCAGATCATTTCTTACTCTCTTCCTAGGGCTCTTGTTTCCCCAGGAACACTTCATGAATGATGGTGTGGCAAACACTAGGGCAGCTGGGACCCACATTTCAGATTCTATTATTTTCTTCCAATGTGATAGAAGATGTTACTCTTTTCATGCTTCATGAACATAGGGAATATTTTATTCTAAATATTTGACCTTCCAGCACTGCTGCAGCACGGCTGAAAACTTGCCATCTGCACCCCATGCTACCATCAATTCTAACCCCTACTGTGGAGGGCTCATGGTGGATAGAGAACCTGAATGGGAAACAATATGTGCTAACGACCTGTGTTAAGACCAGAAACTTCACAGTCCTCTGTCTGAAGATGATATTTGGAAAGTGAATATCTTCCCTAGTTGGGCAAGGCCATATCTTTCTACTTCTTTATTTTCTACCTTGTTTACATAAGATCAGATTTTTGGAAATATTTTTGTGATTTCCTTTTCGGAATTAATATTGATCTATTCTTAAAAATGAAACTAACTTAGGGGCGCCCGGGGGGGCTCAGTCTGTCGGGTGTCCGACTTCGGCTCGGGTCATGATCTTGTGGTCCGTGAGTTCAAGCCCCGCGTGGGACCCTGTGTTGACAGCCTGGAGCCTGCTTCAGATTCTGTGTCTCCCTTTCTCTCTGACCCTCCCCTGCTCATGCTCTGTCTGTCTCTCTCTCAAAAATAAATAACGATTAAAAAAATGAAAATAACTTAGAAATACATAAGGAAGAATAAAAATCAACTATAACCCTACATTCGCAGATGATTTCTGCTTGTAGTTTGATAACGTTTTTAAAATATTTTTTCTATATGTTTGTAAACAACCCTTTGATTTAATAGTGTAACCTAGACATTTTTATATACAGATCGACATTATTCCATTGTATAAATACACAACGTTAAAAAAAAAAAACCTCTTTTTCATGGACTTCTAACTTGTTTGGCGTTTTCACTCTTACAAGCAGTGCTCCGATAAATATTCTTCTATAGATAGCTTTATAAATTTTTTTATTCAATCATTTTTTAAAAATACATTACAGAAGTGAAATTTCTGGTAATTAAAAATTTGGGCACCTATTTCTAAGTTGCCCTCCATATGGATCATACCATTTTGTTCAGCATCATTTCCTCATTTTTTTACACTATTGGATATTATCAAATTTTTTAAGTCATTGCCAAGGTAATAGGGAAGTATACCTATGTATCATTTTTGTTTATATTTCTCCGATTATAGAAAAATAGGATTGATTTCTTTCATGTCTTTATTACCCAGTTGATTTTTTTTCTTTTGTAAATAGCTTTCCATTGCACATTTTCCATTGAACAGTTTCTTTCTTTTATTACTGTGTTTGTAGAAATCTTTATTTGTTAAGGATAGTAAACCTTTATTGGTCCTATGTTTTTAAATATTATCCATCTTTTTCTTTTGACTTTGCAGTGGATTTTGTTTGCCTAAAAGACTTTAAAAATATTTATGTAGTGAAACCTACCCCTCATAATTTTTCTGGCTCTGGCTTTCCTGGCATATAAGGAAAATTCCTCTCTACCCAAAATGTTATGAAAATATTTATGCTGAAAATTTTAACCGTTTTATTGAGATATAATTCACACAACATATAATTTACCCAATTAAGTATATGATTCAATAGTGTTTAGAATATAGAAAGAGTCGGGCCACCGTCACCACAAGCTAACATTAGTATATACTCATCACTCCAAAACAAAACCCTAGACCCATTAAATTCCCCCCTCCTAACTCAAGGCAACCATTAATCCGCTTTCTGTCTTTGTTGATGTGTTCATTCTGGACATTTAACGTAAATGGAAACATACAATATGATGTTTTGTGACTGGCTTGTTTCACGTAGCATAATGTTTTCCAGGTTTACCCATGTTGCTGCACATATCAATACTTCTTTCCTTATTATTCTCAGATAATACTACGCCATGTGGTTATTCAACATTGTAGTTACGCATTCATTAGCTGATGGACGCTTGGTTGATGATTTTTTATTATTATTATGACTAATTCTGCCGTGGGCATCGGTGTACACATTCTCGTGTACAAGTATGCTTTCATTTCTGTTGGGTATATATATAAAAGTGGAATTGCTGGATCATATAAAAAATACATTTTCTGTTTTAAGGAATGGCCAAACTATTGTCCAAAGCAATTGTATCATTTTACATTCCTAACAGCAAGGTATGAGGGTTCAAATTTCTCTTCTCCAACATTGTGATTGGCTGTCTTTTTTATTAGAGTCATCTCCAGTGAGTATGAGGTGGTATTTTGTGGGTTTTCCTTTTTTTTTTTACTAATGGCTAATGGCGTTAAATACCTTTTCACGTATGTATTGGCTAGTTTTGTATCTTCTTTTAGAGAAATGTATTTTCATAGTCTTTGTTCTCTTTTGCTTTTTCCAGAATGTCAAAGTGGAAAATGTCAAATCATGTGTACTCTTTTTAGATTGGTTTATTTTACTTTGTAACGTGCCTTTTAAGCTTCCCTCGCGTCTTTCTGTGGCTTGGTAGCTCACTTCTTTCTAGTGCCTTTGTATGGATGTACCAGTTTGTTTTACCATTCGCATATTAAAGGACATCTTGGTTACTTCCAGTTTTTCATGTATAAATAAAGCTGATAGCATTTTGTTGGAGATATTTTGTACCTATGTTCATAAGAGATTGTTTTCTCTAGTTTTCCTTTCTAGTAATGTCTTCATCTGTTTTCGATACTGGGGTATCATTCATCTCCTAGAATGAGTTAAGAAGTATTCCTTCTGGCTCTATTTTCTCAAAGATAATGAAGAGATTTGGTATCATTTCTTCCTAAAATATTTGATAGAATTCACCAGTGAAACCATCTGAGCCTGGTGCTTTGTTTGGGGAGGTAATTATTTATTCAGTGTCTTTAATAGATACAGGCTTGCCCAACTTCAGCTCAGGTCATGATCTCACGGTCTGTGAGTTCGAGCCCCATGTCGGACTCTGTGCCGACAGCTCAGAGCCCGGAGCTTGTTTCGGATCCTGTGTCTCCCTCTCTCTCTGCCCCCCCCCCCCGTTCATGCTCTGTCTCTCTCTGTCTCAAAAAAATAAATAAAAATTAAAAAAAAATAATAAAAAAAATAGATACGGGCTTATTCAGACTATCTATCTCTGTGTGATTTGTTGAGTGTGTGTCTTAAGGAATTGGTCCATTTCATCTAGATTACCAAATTTGTGAGTTTGGAGTCGTTCATCATATTTCTTTATTATCCTTTATCTTCTTCATTTTTAAATTAAAAAAAATTAAATATGTTAGTTAACATATAGCATAATGATTTCAGGAATAGAATTTAGTGATTCATCACTTACATATTATAACATGCAGTGCTCATCCCAACAAGTGTCCACCTTAATGCCTTTTGCTCATTTAGCCCATCTCCCCACCGAACACCCCTCCAGAAACCCTCAGTTTGTTCTCTGTATTTAAGAGTCTCTTGTAGTTTGCCCATCTCTCTGTTTTTTATATTATTTTTGCTTCCCTTCCTTTATGTTCATCTGTTTTGTTTCTTAAATTCCACATGAGTGAAATCTTTAGTATATGTATTTCTCCTCTGAATTATTTCGCTTAGCATAATACAGTCTAGTTCCATCCACGTTGTTGCAAATGGCAAGATTTATTCTTTTTGATCACCAAGTAATATTCCATCAAATATATATACCATATCTTCTTTATTCATTCATCAGTCGATGGACATTTGGGCTCTTTCCATACTTTGGTTATTGTCGATAGTGCTCCTATAAACATTGGGGTGCATGTGCCCCTTCAAATCAGCACTCCTGTATCCTTTGGATAAATACCTAGTAGTGCAACTGCTGGGTCATAGGGTAGTTCTATTTTTAATTTGTTGAGGAACCTCCATACTGTTTTCCAGAGTGGCTGTACCAGTTTGCATTCCTTCCAGCAGTGCAAAAGGGTCCTCTTTCTCTTCATCCTCACCAACATCTGTTGTTGCCTGAGTTGTTAATTTTAGCTATTCTGACAGGTATGAGGTGCTATCTCATTGTAGTTTTGATTTGTTTTACCCTAATGATGAGTGATGTTCACCATTTTTTCATGTGTTTGTTAGCCATCTGGATGTCTTCTTAGGAAAATTGTTCATTCATGTGCTTTTTCCCCATTTCTTCACTGGATTATTTGTTTTTGGTTATTGAGTTTGATAAGTTCTTTATAGATTTTGGATACTAACCCTTTATCTGATGTATCATTTGCAAATATCTTCTCCCATTCTGTTTGTTGCCTTTTAGTTTTGTTGATCATTTCCTTTGTTGTGCAGAAGATTTTTTTTTTATCTTGATGAGGTCCCAGTAGTTCATTTTTGCTTTTGTTTCCCTTACCTCTGGAGAGATGTCAAGTAAGAAGTTGCTGTGGCCAATGTCAAAGAGGTAGTTGCCTGTTTTCTCCTTTAGGGTTTTCCTCCTAGGGTTTTCATCCATTTTGAGTTTATTTTTGTGTATGGTGTAAGAAAGTGGTCGAGGTTCATTCTTCTGCGGGTCACTGTCCAGTTTTCACAAAACCATTTGCTGAAGAGACTTGCCTTTTTTCCATTGGATATTCTTTCCTGCTTTATCAAAGATCAGTTGGCTGTATGTTTGTGGTTCCATTTTTGGGTTCTCTACTCTGTTCCATTGATCTATGTGTATGCTTTTGTGCCAGTACCATACTGTCTTCATGATTACAGCTTTGTAATATACCTTGAAGTCTGGAATTGTGATGCCTTCAGTTTTGGTTTTCTTTTTCAGGATTGCTTTGTCTATTCAGGGTCTTTTATGGTTTAATACAAATTTTAGGATCGTTTGTTCTAGCTCTGTGAAGAATGCTGGTGTTTTTTGATAGGGACTGCATTGAATATGTAGACTGCTTTGGGTAGTATCGACATTTTACAATATTTGTTCTTCCAATCCATGAGCATGGAATGTTTTCCCATTTTTTTTGTGACTTCTTCAATTTCTTCCATAAGCTTTATATGGTTTTCAGTGTATAGATTTTTTTATCTCTTTGGTTAGGTTTATTCCTAGGTATTTTATGGTTTTTGGTGCAATTGTAAATGAGATCAGTTCCTTGATTTCTCTTTCTGCCACTTCATTATTGGTGTATAGAAATGTAACTGATTTCTGTACACGATTTTACATCCTGTGACTTTGGTGAATTCATGGATAAGTTCTAGCAGTTTTTTTGGTAGAGTCTTTTGGGTTTTCCACATAAAATATCACGTCCTCTATGAAGAGTGAAAGTTTGACTTTCTTCTTGCCGATTTGGATGCCTTTTATCTCTCTGTGTTGTCTGATTGCTGAGGCTAGAACTTCCAACACTATGTTTGACTAACAGTGGTGAGAGTGGACATCCTTGTTATGTTCCTGACCTTAGGGGGAAAGCTCTCAGGTTTGCCCCATTGAGGATGATATTAGTGGTGGGCCTTTCATATATGGTCTTTTTGATCTTGAGGTATGATACTTCTATCCCTACTTTCTTGGGGTTTTTTATCAAGACAGGATGCTGTATTTTGTCAAATGCTTTCTCTGCATATTTTGAGAGGATCATGTGGTTCTTATCCTTTCTTTTATTAATGTGATGTATTACATTGATTGATTTGAAGATATTGAACCAGCCCTGCAGCCAAGGGATAAATTCCACTATATCATGGGGAATAATTCTTTTAACATATTGTTGGATCTGCTTTTGCTAGTATCTTGTTGAGAATTTTTGCATCTATGTTCATCACGGAGATTGGTCTATAGTTCTCCTTTTTAGTGGGACCTTTGTCTGGTTTTGGAATCAAGGTAATTCTGGCCTCATAGAATGAGTTTGGAAGTTTTCTTTCCATTTATATTTTTTGGAATATCTTCAAGAGAATAGGTGTTAACTCTCCTTTAAATATTTGGTAGAAATCCCTTGGAAAGCCATCTGGTCCTGGACTCTTGTTTCTTGGGAGGTTTTTGATTACTGACTCAATTTCTTTACTGGTTATGGGTCTGTTCAAATTTTCTATTTCCTCCTGTTTCAGTTTTGGTAGTCTATATGGTTCTAGGAATTTGTCCACTTCTTCCAGACTGCCCAATTTGTTCACATATAATTGCTCATAATAGTCTCTTATTATGGATTGTATTTCTGTAGTGTTGGCTGTGATCTTTCCTCTTTCATTCATGATTTTATTATTTGGGTCCTTTCCTTTTTCTTTTTGATCAAACTACTGGCCAGGGTTTATCAGTTTTGTTAATTCTTTCAAAAAACCAGCTCTTGGTTTCATTGATCTGTTCTACTGGTTTTGTTGTTGTTGTTGTTATTGTTGTTTCAGTATCATTGATTTCTGCTCTAATCTTTATTATTTCCCTTCTTATGCTGGGTTTGGGCTTTATTTCCTCTTCTTTTTCCAGCTCTCTTAGGTGTAAGGTTGGGTTGTGTATTTGAGACCTTTCTTCCTTCTTTAGGAAGGCCTGGATTGCTATATACTTCCTTCTTATGATTGCCTTTGCTGCATCCCACAGGTTTTGAACTGTTGTGTTTTTATTTTCATTGGCTTCCATATACTTTTTAATTTCCTCTTGAATTTCTTGGTTAACCCATTCATTCTTTAGTAAGATGTTCTTTAATCTCCAAGTATTCAGGTCTTTTCAAAATTTCCTTGTGGTTGATTTTGAGTTTCATAACATTTTGGTCTGAAAATATGCAAGTTATGATCTTTATCTTTTTGCATTTGTTGAGGGATGATTTGTGACCCAGTATGTGATCAGCTTTAGAGAATGTTCCATGTGCCCTCGAGAAGAATGTGTATTCTGCTGCTTCAGGGTGAAATGTTCTGAGTATATCTGTTAAGTCCACCTGGTCCAGTGTGTCATTCAAAGCTATTGTTTCCTTATTGATTTTATGCTTACATGATCTGTGCATTGCTGTAAGTGGGGTGTTGAAGTCCCTTACTATTATGGTATTGTTATCAGTGAGTTTATGTTTGTAATTAATTGATTTGTATATTTGGGTGCTCACAGTGAGGGCATAAATATTCACATTTGTTAGATCTTCTTGGTGAATAGACCCCATAATTTTGATATAACGCCCCTCTTCATCTCTTGTTACAGTCTTTATTTTAAAATGCAGATTGTCTGATATGGCTACTCCAGCTTTCTTTTGATGCGCCTTTGGATGATAGATCATTCTCCACCCCCTTACTTTCAAATGTAGATGTCTTTAGGCCTAAAATGAGTCCCTTATAAGCAGCATAAAGGTGGGTGTTTTTTTATTCCTTCTGACACCCTATGTCTTTTGTTTGGAGCATTTAGTCTATTGACATTTAGAGTACTGAAAGATATGAATTTAGTGCCATTGTGTTGCCTGTAGAGTTGGTGTTTCTAATGATGTTCTCTGGTCTTTTCTAGTCTTTGTTGCTTTTGGTCTCTTTTGTTTTGTTTTTGTCTTTTCTCTACTCAGAGTCCCCATTAACATTTCTTGCAGGGCTGGTTTAGTGTTTTTGAACTCCTTTAGTTTTGTTTGTCTGGGAAACTCTTTATCTCTCCTTCTATTTTGAATGACAGCCTTGTTGGATAAAGAATTCTTGGGGCGCCTGGGTGGCGCAGTCGGTTAAGCGTCCGACTTCAGCCAGGTCACGATCTCGCGGTCCGTGAGTTTGAGCCCCGTGTCAGGCTCTGGGCTGATGGCTCGGAGCCTGGAGCCTGTTTCCGATTCTGTGTCTCCCTCTCTCTCTGCCCCTCCCCCGTTCATGCTCTGTCTCTCTCTGTCCCAAAAAATAAAATAAAAACGTTAAAAAAATTAAAAAAAAAAAAAAGAATTCTTGGCTGCATATTTTTCTGATTCAGCACGTTAAATATATCCTGCAATTCTTTTCTGGCCTGACAAGTTTCTGTGGATAGGTCTATCTGTCTTCCTTTATAGGTTAAGGACTTTTTTTCCCTTGCTGTTTTCATATTCTTTCCTTGTCTGTGTATTTTGTGAATTTGACTATGATATGTCTTTGTGATGATCGGTTTTTGTTCAATCTAATGGGAGATCTCTGTGCTTCTGGGATTTTGATGTCTTTGTCCTTTCCCAGATTAGGAAAGTTTTCCACTATAATTTGCTCATATAAACCTTCTGCCCCCTTGTCTCTCGCTTCATCTTTTAGGACTCCTATGATTTCAATATTATTCCTTTTGAATAAGTCACTGAGTTCTCTAAGTCTTATATTGTGCTCTTTTGCCTTTGTTTCCCTCTTTTATTCTGCTTCATTATTCTCCATAATTTTAACTTCTATATCCCGGATTTGTTGCTCTGCTTCGTCCATCCTTGCATACATTAAAGATTGTCTCAGTTACAAGCATTTTTAATTTAGCCCTGACTAGAGTTTACTTTTTAAAATCTCCACAGAGAGGGACTCTGTGTTTCTCAATCCCAGCTAGTATTCTTATTATCATGGTTCTAAATTGTAGTTCAGATATCTGTGGTGATTAAGTCCCTGGCTGTCATTTCTTCCTGTTCTTTATTTTGGGGTGAATTCCTTCGTTTTGTCATTTTGAAGGAAGAAAACAATTAATAAAATTAAAAATTAAAAACTAAAAATTAAAGACAAAAAAATCAAACAAATAAAGCTAGATCCTAGGTGTGTTTTGGTCTGCTTGTTGAAAGAAGCTTGATAGAATAGAGAAAAACGGAAAAGAAAAGAAAAAATGTAAGAAAAAAATGAAAAATTAAAAAATATATACAATAAAATAGAATAAAATGAAATAAAAATGAAATAGAATAAAAATTTTTTAAAAAAATAAAAAATGAAGTAAAAAATAAAATAAAAATAAAGTTTTCTCTTTCGGTATCCAAGAAGGAGGGAAAATAAAAGAAAGAAAAAAGAAAACAATTTTAGCAAAAATAGAAGCAAAGAAAATGAATAAATGAACCAGCAAACAGAACAAAACCCAAATAAAGTTACATCCAGTTTCCCCTAGAATTCAAATTATGAAGTCTTCTATAGTCCACACGCTAAGCAGGTGGAGTGACTTCTGTTTCTCTTCTAGGGGATGTGCTTAGAGGGTGCAGTTGGGTGGGGCTTGGTGTATCGGCTCCGTTCTCCACTAGGTGGTGCTGCCTAGCGTAGCTTACTGGGGTGGATCAGTGTAGGGTGCACATGCGTTAATAGGAGATGTGGAAATGGCTTCACCCAGCTCCAGTCTCTGGCACAGGAACTTCAAGCTCTCACCGATACATGATAAAGCACCCTTCCTTTGTCACAGGCTTCCATCTACTACCTCCCTCTATCCTGTCCATGTCCAAGCCATCCGCCTGCCAGTCAGCACCTCCCTCCAGAGTTTTATCTCAGATGGGGTTGTGTTTCAAAACCCCACACTTCAGAGACCCCTGCGTCTTGGACCTGTGCCAACTCTCTGGGGGAGGGTCTCCCTAGCAATGGCCAGGTGCCAGCTTGCCCCAGAAAACGTTCGTGTGATCCCGCAGCAGCAGAGGTTCAAAGATTATGACAAACCACAACACAGCTGGTGCTAGTTTTCACCACACTCTGGTGTCTTTGTCCCAATACCAGCAAACGTGTCTGTTTTCCGGGGTCTGATGGGACCTTTGCCTGTGGGGAGGCCATATGGCCTGTAACCAAATGCACTTCAAGTAGGGGAACCACTGCTCCCTGTGTGGCACACAAACCCCTCAGACCATGCTCCCTGTACCTGGGGATTTGCCCTGCTTCCTCACCAGAGCCCCACCAAGCACGGAGCTCTATAACTTCATACTCTTTGCTCCACTGTTTATAGAATCCTGGTGGTATTGAAACCCTCTCCTTTCTTCCTATCAATGGTTTTGGGGGAATAGAGTTCTTGTTCATTCCTCTGTGAGTGTTTTCACTCTTTCTCTCTCTTTCTCTCCAGCTACTTTCAGGGGAGTGCTTTACTTGCATGATCCCAATGTGCCACACTCTCCCCCTTTCTCTTTCTCTGTCCTCTCTCTGCAAAAATGGCTCTCTACCCTCCGTGGCTTTTCTCTCCCCAAGTTTACCTCTCTGCACCACATACCTGCCGAGTTATGTGGCTCAAGTTATGCAGGTTGTTGTGTTAATCCTCAGATCGGTTTCCTAGGTGTTTGAAATGGTTTGGTGCTGATCCAGCTGCATTTCAGGGACGAGACAAGCTCAGGGTCTCCATGCTGCTCCATCTTAACTCTTCTCCTGAACCCTACTTATTATCCTCTCAATGTCTATGGGATTAGCTGTCATGATCTCTCTTTCATTGACATCAATGATTTGTTATTTTCTCTGTATTTTTTCTTGGTTAGCTTGGCTAGAGGTTTACCAATTTTATTGATGATTTCAAATAACTTTTAGTTTTGTTGAGTTTCTTTATTACTTTCCTGTTTTCAGTTTCTCTGATTTCTGCTCTACTTTTTATTATCTATTCCTTCTAATGAGTTTAGGCTTAAATTGTTCTAATCTGTCTAGTTTCCTAAAGTGAAAGCTCAGATTAGTGATTTTAGATATTTCTTCTTTACTAATGTATATATCCAATACTATAAATTTCCCCCAGGCATCACTGTCACTGAATCCCATAAAGTTTTATGAGTCGTATTTTTATTTTATTTATTCAAAATAGTAAAATATTTTCTCTTTAGGTTGCTTCGTTGACCCAGGTGTTATTTAAAAGTGTGCTAATTAATTACCATGTATTTTTCAGCTATCTCTCTGTTTCAGTTTGTTGGTTTAATTCCATTGTAGCCTAAGAACATACTCTGTATGATTTCTTTCTTTTAAATTTGTTAAGATGTGTCTTATGGCCCAGAATATGGTCTTTCTTGGTGGTGGTCCCATGTGAGTTTGAGGAGGATATGTATTCTATTTTTGGATAACATTCTACAAACATCAATTAAACCCAGTTGAATGATTGCTGTGCAGTTCAACTATATCTTTAGATTCCATGGTCCATTGATTTACCTCTCCTTCTGATACCCTTCACTTTTTCACATTTTTTTCTTCACTCCCACTAGCTAAAACCCTAGCTTTGGATATGTTTCTACCTGAATGTCAGCAGTGAATTCTTGCTAAAAGAGTACAACGGAGAATATTGTTATAAGCATGAATTCATGATCTCCAGCCTCAAATAGGGCCGATACTACTTACAAGCCTCACACGTCTCCCTGATAACTGTTTCCAACTCTCTAAAAACTATTAAAAGTTTTCCTCAAGCTTCTCAAATTTCCTAGTCCTTTCCCCTCCCTACCTCCCTAATTAGATCTTCTCCTATTTCTCAGATTAAGTAGAGTTACCAAATGAGCATGCCCTTAACCACCCCACTCAAAACATAAATCCCTCTTCACCAGAACCTCTAGGGGGACACACTCTCAATGAATGACACCACCACCTAGTTGCCTGAGTCTGACATTTGGGGATCATTCCTTATTCCTTCTGCCTCTTTCTTCCCCATCCCAATCCCTTACCCAGTCTACTCTCTTTTGTTTTTTACCCCTTCTCTCCTAACTCTGTGATCACTGCGCATTTTGAGCTCTTTTTTCTATTCTCCAAACAAGTATTGAAATGGTCCATTCTCTAGACCTCAGCCAGAGAGTGTTTAAAATGCAAATATGAGAATCAACACTCTCCTCCTATCACAAGCCCCTCATAGGCCCCCCACACCCACCACTTCTGCACACACATCAGAGATTTTCCATTTCTCTTGGGGTAAACCTTGAAATCTCTGTTCTAACCTCCTGGATCCAGATGGTTGGGTCCTTCCTACTCTTCAGCCTTACCTTTCCCCATGCTCCTCACCCCTCCACATTACATCCATGTTGCCCTTCTCAATTCCTCAGACGTACCTGCTCCCCTTGCCACAGGCCTTCCATGGACTGTGTGTTTGGCAAACTACCATGTCCTCCTTTTATCTCTTCGACCCCACTCATCCTTCTCCCATTGTCCCCCAGGGAAGCCTGCAATGGTCTATCCTCATCCTGACCATGTATGTACTTACAGCCCTGCCTGACTTCCTTTTAGCCCTCCCCACTATTGTAATTTTACATTTGTTTGACTGGCCAAGCAACTACATTCGTTTTCTTCTCCAGACTGTCCAGGCCACAAAGGCAGGGACCATGATTGCTTTTGTCCTTTGAATCTCCTGTGCTTGTTACATCACAAACAACCAACAAACACCAGTAAAATGACTCAATGAATCATTTCTAGGAAACCAGGGGCCGAGGTATCCTGTTCCTCTGTTGCTCCACTTTTGGCCACTAACACGGTTCTCTGATAGAGCTGTGGCGTATCTCAGCGTTTCTGCCACCCTGATATGCCTACGCCAGTTTTAAATATGCCCCTCATTCCTTGTGAGAAGACGATCATCATCATATATCATTGCTCCTTTTATTGAGTGTTCACTATGTGCCAGGTACTGCACTGAGTACTCTGTATGTACCATTTATTTAATGCCTATAGAAATACTATGGATTGGGCTCTAGTTGTATCCTCATTTTATGTTCTTTTTGGGAAACTGAGGTGCCCAAATGTTAAGTTTTTCCCCCAAATCACTCCCTAGCTGAGCTATGATTTGAAGTCTGTTTTGACAGCCTGTATGCTATTGTACATAGTTTCCTTAGAAAACGACAGGCAATTAAATTATAAGAATAGTAGAATTTGGGGCGCCTGGGTGGCGCAGTCGGTTAAGTGTCCGACTTCAGCCAGGTCACGATCTCGCGGTCCGTGAGTTTGAGCCCCACGTCGGGCTCTGGGCTGATGGCTCGGAGCCTGGAGCCTGTTTCAGATTCTGTGTCTCCCTCTCTCTCTGCCCCTCCCCCATTCATGCTCTGTCTCTCTCTGTCCCAAAAATAAATTAAAAAAAAAAAAAACGTTGAAAAAAAAAAGAATAGTAGAATTTTGTGTGTGGGGGGGGAGAAAACACAGTGTGAATAATTTTCAAAAGCTTTGTCTACAGATGTACATCTGATGATACCAGGTGCTCTACAAAGGGATTTTTTCAACAATAAGAACTAATCTGTGTACAAATATTTCGTTTGATTTTGGCAACAACTTACAAAGTTGTTGAACAATAGATGGACAATAGAGAAAACTGCTTCCCAAGGTCAACTTGGGTAGCAAGGGAACGAGGTTCCTGAATCCACTTTTTGTGTCCAATGGAAACAGTTGCTTTCCACACTCCCCATGCTGCCTTCCTACCTTAACAATAGTGACTTATGTTTAAAGCATTTCCAGGGATGTTCCTGGTTTTCTTTTATGTACTGTTTGCATCAACTTTTATAAGGGATTCTCATGATACATTTTTTGAGAATATAATCACTTGTGTTACTAGCCATGATTTTCATGGCTCACTGTCTTTCTTTGTCTTTCAGTCTCTGCCGACATTGGATTCAGTTGAGAGAAGAGGTCACCCAGCTGACCCTCCAGAGGCCCAGTCTTTCCAAGACGTCTGTCCTCTGTTCCTCAGAGAGGCTATAAAACAGCATTCAGATGCCAAAGGGATTTTGGCATCCTTCTCCGTACTTAATAACACACAGGCTGCCCACTATTCCTTGACTCTTATCTCTTTTTTCCTGGGAAAAACTCTGCTATTTTGCTCAATGACGTGAAGCTATAATGCAAGAGAGGGTGGGGGATACAGTTAATATATTCTAAAGAAATGTAAACCAGTGAAGGGTTTTGGTAAGACTTCTCCCATAGACATCTATTCGTATAATATCACGAACATGATGGAACATTTAAAAAATTCAATGCTTGTTCCATGAATTTGGAAAAGCTATTCTTATTAATTTATATGTTAATGTGGAATAGTTTTCCCTTGGACCGAATGATAGAGTTTGGGGATCACAGGATGAGCTATAAGGGCCCATTGTATGACTGCCAAGAGGTCTGGTAAGTGACCCTTCTTCCAGTTCCACAGCACAGACAGCAGGAATGTACTTGGATCTGGCTGTGTTCGCCTGGCAAGCTGAGTGAAAAACGAAAGGTTAGCTCATGCTGGCTTGTATGCTAATGAGCATATTGCATATCGTACAACTCTGGGCTTCATGACATACATCTGGCCCAGGTGACTTGGTCTTTGACACGTATCTATATCACACAAATTCACATCAAAAGATGTGAAGGGGATTATGTTAAGTTCATCAATCATAGAGAAGCAGAAGGGATACAGTGACCTGACCTCAGAAGACCTCAATTCTTATTTAGACTGTCGATTATGGGTTATTAGTCAAGTTATATCATTCTCTGGAGCCTGGTTCCTTACCTTAGTTCACAGATAGGGAGTAATACATGAGATGATACATTTGAAAGTACCTCGTCACTTCAAAATTATAAGAAAAAAGGGAGATGAAAGGCAGAAGAGACAGGCTCTACAAAGTAACACTCGACAAATCAGAATCATTCCATCTTTTCAGATACGTGTACATGCGCCGGACGAAACCCATAACGAATTTTGTCTTTTCGAACGAATAACACTCTACTGGCCATATCATATGGGAATCTAATTATTTTGATACAAGATTTCAGCACTGCAGGTGAGACTTCAGTTCCTTATGAAACCATTGCCTCCCATCCCAGCCCTCTCGCTGCAACTGGAAGCCCTACCACACCTTTTCATAAAGTTCCAAACAGTAGTGTGTTCCTGCTTTAACAAGCAGATATGTCCCCACCGAAAATATTTGATTTTAATTTACCATTTCAACATTATTATGGAATTGTAAATTCGATCCTACTACTTTCTTTTTTAATACACTGAAGTATCTACCTCCCAGGTCAAAAAGATGCACTTCGTCTTATCTATCTGCAGCACGGTTTTCCATAGTAGGTATATATCACAATTCATCCTGTACTTTATTGTTATTTTGATTTCGTTATTTTGGTTATTTTTTGACTTCTCACACTTATTTTTTTTTAATGTTTATTTCTTTTTTGAGACAGAGACAGAGAGAGCATGAGTGGGGGAGGGGCAGAAAGAGAGAGGGACACACAGAATCGGAAGCAGGCTCCGGGCTCTGAGCTGTCAGCACACAGCCGGACGCGGGGCTTGAACTCACAAACTGCGAGATCATGACCTGAGCCGAAGTCGGATGCTCAACCGACTGAGCCACCCAGGCGCCCAGACTTCTCACACTTAGAGACAATGTTGTAATATATCCTTTATATATGTCCTTTTGCATTTGTGTGAATATTTCTCCAGATTAGACACAGATAAGAGGAATTTCACAGCCAGAAGATGTGGGGGGTGTGTGTGTGTGTATAATTTAGTCGTAAAAAAGAATGAAATCTTGTCATTTGCAACAACATGGATGGACTTAGAGGGTATTATGCTAGGTGAAATAAATCAGAGAAAGGGAAATACCGTGTGATTTCATTTATGTGTGGAATCTAAAACAACACAAAAAATGAACAAGAACACACACACACACACACACACACACAAACCAGAAGCAGTATCATAAAGATGGAGGACAAATTGGTGGTTGCCAGAAGAGAGGGAAGGATGGGGGGAATGGGCCAAATAGGCAAAGAGGACTAAAAGATACAAACTTCCAGTTATAAAATAGTTTAGTTCCAGGGGTGAAAAGTACAAGACAGAGAGCGTAATCAATAGTGTTGTAATGACTTTGTATGGCGAGGGATTGTGGTTTGGGCTTCTCATGGTGACCCCGGGGTAATGGATGCAGCTGCTGCATCACCGTGTTGTGCACCTGAAACCAATACACCATTTATGTCCACAGCAATACAAATAAAAAATACAATAAATACAGGGGCGCCTGGATGGCTCAGTCAGTTGGGCGACCGACTTCAGCTCAGGTCATGATCTCGCGCTCCGTGAGTTCGAGCCCCCCGTCCGGCTCTGTGCTGACAGCTCAGAGCCTGGAGCCTGTTTCAGATTCTGTGTCTCCCTCTCTCTGACCCTCCCCCGTTCATGCTCTGTCTCTCTCTCAAAAATAAATAAACGTTAAAAAAAATTTTAAAAAAATACAATAAATACAGAAACGGAAACTCTTAAGTTCATTCAAAGGGTGCCCAATCACGTGTCCGTCAACAATGTTGTCAAAGGCACCAAATTCTCCACATCGTTGATTGCACCAGTGCCTAGCGTTTCTTCCAATGCTTAGTAAGCCGTTCTCCATTGACTTAAAAGCTGAACATATTCTGTTTTGTTTATTCTTTATTTTTTTCTTAAGCAGACTTCTTTATATACATAAACCATATGTTCTACAAGGTTATTTATCTTTATTTTCAGATTGAACTGTAAATGTCCCTTATATATCCTGATTCAAACATTTTGTCCGTTATCCATATTATTTCCACCAGTACTCTGCTTTTGTGCACGACTTTCTCTCTGTGTTGGACAGAAGTAGATTAACTCTCGGCAAAATTGAGAAGCAGGTGCAGTCATTAGGACTGTTTTTCTTTTTAATATCTATTTTCTGGTTTAATATAAACAGTGCATGAAAAAGCAGTACATGGTTACCTACTACACGTATTATGGAAAACTCCAGAAATGGCACTTTGTGATACAAATTTGTGGTGTGCTGGTACCATTTACCAAAGAGTGTGCAGAATGTGGGTCATTTAAATTTATTTTCTTCTCCAAAATCTAGGAATGGAAATTGTAATATGTACTCAGTTCTAACTGATTTAAGGAATGTAGTTGAGCTTGACTTGTTTATGATAACACTTACAGAGCACAAATAAATTGCAGTAATGTGGTTTGTAAAGTGCTGAAGTCTTAGAAAAGTGATAGGCCCTTAAATTGCTCTCATGTGCTCAATGTATTGAGAGAAGGGGTTCAGTGGGATATACTAAGTGGACTTTTGACATAAATAAATTGAAAAAACCTTGTCTAAACACAACCTATATGTGGAGTTGGTAAAATGGAAGCACCCTTGCAGAAATGCTCCATCAATGAAAAGTAGCATTTAGTTGGTGATTATCAACACTCTCTGTGCATCAGGATCAACCATGATGCTTTGTAAAACACAGGTTCTGTAGTCCACTCTTGAAAATTCTAATTCTGTGGCTCATGTTGGGAACATAGGCACCTAACTGCCTTTGTCAAAAGTGAGAATCTCTAACTCTAGTGAAGGCTTTTGTCCCAACATTCTAACCTTCTGACCATTACGATATGATTATTCCATCAGTGAACGAGATCAGACTCTTACCTTTCTGCCCAGACCTACCTCTTTCCTATTAAAAGCCCTGTATTTTCCAGCCATCCAGACATAAAATCTTGGATCACTCCTGACTCTTATGTGTACCCTGCCTCGTAATCAGATCAGTTTCCAAGTTTCACTGATAATACTGTCAATAGCATCTATTACATGTGCTTCTCTGTCCATAATTTACATCCCCAAAGTCATGCTTTAGATTATCTTAGCACCATTTATATTCACTCCAAGATTACTGCTTTTTTTAAATTTTTTAAATGTTTATTTTTGAGAAAGAGAGACAAAGCATGAGTGGGGGAGGGACAGAGAGAGGGGGAGACACGGAATCTGAAGCAGGCTCCAGGCTCCGAGCTGTCTTACTTCTTAAAAACTCAGGGGGCGCCTGGGTGGCGCAGTCGGTTAAGCGTCCGACTTCAGCCAGGTCACGATCTCACGGTCCGTGAGTTCGAGCCCCGCGTCAGGCTCTGGGCTGATGGCTCGGAGCCTGGAGCCTGTTTCCGATTCTGTGTCTCCCTCTCTCTCTGCCCCTCCCCCGTTCATGCTCTGTCTCTCTCTGTCCCAAAAATAAATAAACGGTGAAAAAAAAAAATTAAAAAAAAAAAAAAACTCAGCTTGAATCATTTTATTTTCTTGCTCTAAAACTTCCACTGGTTTCACGTAACCTACATTTGAACAACAAATTCCAAGCCTGAGATTTGCTGCAATATCTTTCAGATGATCTCTCTGCCTTATATTTCACTAGTGTTCTATATTTGTCTTAGAGTTAAGTTGGATTGTGTGCCGTTCTCAGAGTCTAAGCTTGCCATCACCATGACTGACTCAAGCTTCTCTTTCTCTCATCCTTTGTGAACATACCCTGTGAATCCTGGAACGAACATGTCTCCCATGATCTCCCACGTGAACGTGTCCATTACTCCCTGAGCCAGACCATAAGCTCCACATGAGCAGGGAGTGTGTCCGTTTTCCTCACCCCTTATACAAGTGGACTTCCAGAACGTGGAGACAAGAGGTTTGGGGTGTTTTGTTTTGTTTTGTTTTTGTTTTTTTATGGCTCTGTCTTAGTCATTGTGGTTCTTTTGCCCTCCTTATCTAGTTGTTTGGTTAGTAGCTGTGTCATACAGCTGGTAATATATTTCTTTGTGATGGATGCCTTGGCAATCAAAAGGTGTCAAGCACCTACAATACAGTGAATACTGTCCCCCAGTCAATGTTTCCAAATGTTGGCTCTCAACACTAATTGGATTTGCAGCTTTAGCCCAATGTCTCATAGAAGGTCTTAAAAGCACAGAAGTTCAAACTTTATCCCAGACCCGCAAATCAGCTTCTCTGAAGGTTGACCTAGTTATCTAGATTTGTCAAAACTCCATGAGCGATTCTGATGCACGGGTGTGTGGATGGGTCAATGTATGGTTCTCCACCAAATTCATTGAACTACGAGAGATCCTTGTACCTTTCTGAAAGCACTTGGCTTATTAGCCCTTTGATGCCAGTTTCATTGTTATTGTTACTATTTTCTTCATTAAACATTAAGTGTCTTGAGGTTAGTAATTTTGAGATACAATGATGCTGAACTTTGAAACGTTTAGGGTGCCCTCTACATAGTAGGTGAAATAAAGGCTATGCACATGTGCACAAGGATACATAACACTTCCGTTTGGTACAACACAAAAGTTTCTTGTCAGCTCAAAGTAAAAGTATGGGTAGTGTTGATTGTTTTTTTTCTGCCTGTCTCTGATTCCTCCAATCTTGATATGACGTATCCTGTCTTCCTAACCACATATGCACAAATGTAACGGAGGCAGGCTAGTGATAGTCCGAACCAGCTAGCCATAAGGAAGAGGACGATGAAGTCTAAACTAGGACAACGGCGAGCTTCCTAAAATGTTTCTAATAGGAGCTGGTGGAGAGGGAGATTTCTGTCTTCCTGGGCTTGGAAAAATTAGAAGAATGTGAGTTTAGATTTGCTTGTGGTGCATTGGCTGCTGTGTGAAGAGGGTTTGTCATCCCTGGAGAGGGAGGACAGGGAAGCTATCCCAGAGGCAGGAGAGACTCTAAGGTGGTTAGAGTATTGATGAATTGTTTGTAAGGCCAGCTCTGCCACCATTAACCTATAGTTTTGTTAAATTCCCTCTGTTTTGTTCTTAAGCTAGTTTTAACTAAGCTTTGTTATTTACAGACATTGTCCTTTGACTTATACCACATTAAAGGAAAATGGGCTAGATTGTCTTCATCTTAGCTGACTTTATTTTCTGCAAATAGAACACCAAAGGCACTTCGATCTTACACTAAGATTAAAGAACATGACTACTTTCCAAGCCACACAAGCAGGTTTGATATTTGACTGTCAATCTTTTACTGTACAAGTTTTCAAGCAGATAATCCACATCAACATTTGGTCTTTTCCCTCCAGTGTCTACCTGAATCAGAGGTGTCATTTTCACCACAAAATACATCAGAAATGCATGGTTATATTTCAGAGTTTCTCATAGTGGTGTGAACTGTTCTATGACCTTTTATCCAAAATATTATTGGATTATAGCCTATAAGATAAATTAATGTTTCTATCTTGGTACCAGACCAATGAGTTAAATGTAGATGTATTTATGAATACATCCCTTGCATCCTTTCTTCTTTTAAGGACCATGAAAATATCTCCCATTCCATGTGGGATGTGGTGTTGCTTTTAATTTACTACATTGCTATAGTTAGAGGCTGTTTCAGGGGTTTCAATGACAAAACAGATACACACACACACACACACACACAACCCCAAAACAAACAAAGAAGAAGGAGAAGAAGAAGGAGGAGGAGGAAGAGGAGAAGGAAGAGAAAGAGAAGGAGACAAAGAGGAAAGAAGGGAGGGAGGAAGATAGAAGAATATGACCAAAGACAATGGACCCCTGCAAACATAATAAAGTAGTAAAGCAGTAGCCATAATCTCAATGTCAGCTGCTGTGCCTCAATGATATGAGAGTGGATAAATGTGGTATGAGTCTATGAATGAAAGCTTTGTCGTTCCCATCCTGGAGGAGAACCATGAGAGAGCTATTGCAATATGCATTTCTAGTCTTGCCCCAGGGCCATGTTAGTTTTCCTGCTCTTTATTGCAATGTGTCATCTTCTTTCCCTAGATTGGTGTCATCATGGTTAATGCCACATATTGGAATTCACTGGTAAGATACACATAGGCTAGTGAGTTGGAGATAAATGCTATAAAGTTTGAGGCAACTGTCGCATCAATGAAATCCAATGACCTGGGGAACGCCAGGACATTTCTTCCAGGGGAAAGAACAAGCTATTGTGCCATGCACCTCCTCCCACTGAGAGAGAAGTATAGTGCTTGGGAGGTTTCTTTGGATCTTGGAGCCAGCATGTATCACTGTTGGGAAATTTGCTCCAAATCACGTACTAAATGACCTGAAAGGCTGTCCACGTTAAGGGGAATCCATAAAGGAGCAGGTTCTGCAGCAGGTACATGATGAGATACAAACAGCCCATTCTCTTGGACTATATGGCCCAACAAATCCCACAGAGTTATTTGTAGTACACATAGATCCCTAGGGAGTCTCTGACAAGTCCCATTACAAGAGTAACAGTGCAGTCCCCTAGGGTTCTGCGCAAGACCATACTTCTGCTGAGAAAAAGTAGATGCTAATGGGAAAGGAGTTCTCAGCAAGCTGTTGGACTTTGGTAGAAATGGAGTACGTGTCCATGGGTCATCACCAAGAGGCTCTGGCCAGAACCACCCATCTGGAGTTGGGTGAACATACCCATCACCCAAAAAAGTTTCCCCATGCTCCTTTGAAATCCTCCCAAGTGCCCCTCTGCTCTTCGGGAGCAAACACTGATCTGTTTTCTGTCACTCCAGGTTAATTTTCATTTCTTAGAATTTTATCTTACTTTTTATTTAAAAACAATTTTTTAATGTTTATTTATTATAGAGAGACAGCATGAGCAGGAGAAGGTGGCAGAGAGGGAGACACAGAATCCAAAGCAGGCTCCAGGCTCTGAGCTATCAGCACAGAGCCTGATGTAGGGCTCAAACCTATGAACTTCAAGATCATGACTTTGGCTGAAGTCGGATGCTTAACCCACTGAGCCACCCAGGTGCCCCTCATTTTCTAGAATTTCATATAGAATCATATAATAGGACTGCATTTTATCTGGCTTTATTCACTCAGCATGCTTTTGAGATTTATCCATGTTGTTGTATGTATCAGTGGTTCACTTTTTTGTTTTTATTGCTGTTTTCAATGGCATGGAGATACCACAATGTTTATTCATTCACCTGTTAATGGACATTCAGGTTAGTTCCATTTTTTGACTATTGCCAATAAAACTACTATGGATATTCAAGTATATGTCATCGTATGGACAATGTTCTTATTTCTCTAAATGTCTAGAATTGAAATGGCTAGATCATACGGAAGGTATAGGGCTTACCTATTTAAGAAACTGACATTTTTCCCCAAAAAGTCTTTGTATCACTTTAAAGTCCCATCAGCAGTGTATGAGAATTCTACATCCTTATCAATACTTGGTATTGTGAGTATTCATAAGTAGAACCATTGTAATAAATGTGCTATCTTTTTTGTGGCTTTAATTTGAATTTCCATAATCACTAATAATATGGAACATTTTTTTATATGCTTATTTGCTATCTTTTTTGGTGAAGTTTGTTCAAAGTTTTTGTTCATTTGTATTAGGTTGTTTCTTTGTTATTGACTTTATAACTTATTTACTCTTCTGGATACAAATGTGTTAGCATATATAAGACTTCAAATATGTTCTCCAGATTGTGGCTTGTATTTTTCATTTTTGATTTTTATAAAGTTAAATTCATCAATCTTTTTTATGGATTATGTTTTAGTGTGATATCTAAGATCTTAGCCTAATCCAAGGTCATGATCTTTTGCTCCTGTTTTTCTTTTTTTTTTAAGTTTCATAGATTTAAGTTTTGCAATGAATTAATTTTGGTAAATGGTGTGAGGTATGAACCGTACTTCACATTTTTCCCATGGATATCCATTTGTTCTACCACCACGTATTAAAAATCTATTCTTTCTCTACTGATTGCCTTTGTACCTTTGTCAAAAATCAGTTGTGTACAAACAAGTGGGTCTATTTTTGGAGTTTCTATTTACTTCAATTGATCAAATTGTCTATCGAGGCAACAATGTCTTACTGTCTTGAATACTGTAGCTTTACATTAAGTCTTGAAGTCAGGTAGTGTTGGTACTCCAATTTGTTCTTCTGTAACACTGTTTTAGCTACTCTAGATACATTTCAATTCTATATAAATTTTGGAATAAGCTTTTCAGTTTCTTTCTAAAATGCTTGCCAAGGTCTGACTGGGACCAAATTCAATCTATAGATAGGTTTAGGAGAACTAATGTCTTAGCAATATTAAGGTAGTCTTCTTAACCATGAACATGGTATATCTTTCCATTTATCCACTTCTTTAGGCCTTCTTTAATTTCCATCAGCAATGATTAGCAAAATAGAAGGCACGGGTCTTGTACATCTTTTTTCAGATTTATTGCTAACTTTTATCAAATTCATTTCCCAATTGTTCATTTATAATATATAGAACTGAATTTTCTATATTGATCTTGTATCCTGCTGCATCGCTAAACATATATGTTAATTCCAGTAAAATTTCCATAAATTTCATCAGATTTTCTACATAGACCATATGTTATCTGAGAATAAAGTGAGTTTTTCTCCATAAATCCCAATCTTAATTCCTTTTATTTCTTTTCCTTGCCTTTTGCACTGCCTAGAATCTCCAGTACAATGTTAAATAAAAGTGGGGAGACTACATTTCCTTTGCAGGAAAGCATTCAATCTTTTAACTTTAAGTATGATAATAGTTGTATGTTTTTCATAAGTTCCTTTGATCAGGAATAAGCAAATTCCTTCTTATTTCTATTTTCCCGAGAGTTTTATCAAGAATGGATGTTAGATTTTGTCCAGTGCTTTTTCTATACATATTAAGGGGATAATATGGCTTTTCTTTTTCAGTTCATGAATATGGGCAATTACATTGATTAATTTTCAAATGTTAGATCAACCTTGCATTCCTGTGATAAACTCCATTTGGTTAAGATATATTATCATTTTATATAAATTGATCTGCGAGAATCTTGTTTAGAATTTTTACATCTATGTTCCTAAGGGACGCCAGTCTGTCTGTATTTTACTCTTTTGGAATATATTTGTTTAGTTTTGGTATCAGAGTAATGCTGGTTTCATATAATTAGATGGGAAGTATTCGTTCTTTGCCAGTTTGTGGAATGTTTCTGTAGAATTGGATCACTAACTTTTCAAACAGTTGGTGGGACTCACTAGTAAATTGATCTATTTCTTTGTGAGACCTTTTTCAGTCCAATTTCTTTATTTATGAAGGATATCAAGTTATTTATTTCTCCTTGCATAGTCATTGAGAAGATTGTGTTCTGCAAGGAATTCTTTCATTTCATATAAATCTTCAAATTTATGGGAATAAATTTGTTCATACTATTCCACTGCCATTCCTCTAATTTCTATAGAATCTATTGTGATGTCATCTAACTCCAGATATTGGGAATTTGTATCTCCTTTTATTTCTGATTAGTGGGCTAGAGGTTTATCAATTTTTAAAATCTTCCTACACAACATCTGCTTTCGATTTTATTAATTTTCTCCATTTTTCTTTTTTCTATTTTATTTCTGCTTTGGTTTTTTTCTGTGTTAGTTTTCTATTGCATAAGCTGGTGCATCTGATCCTTGAGTCCTGGCCCAAGCCCATCATGTTGTTGACACAATTCAGTCCCTTGTGGTTGTAGTCTCCCTTTTCTTTCTAGCTGTTGGCTTTGGATCACTCAGTAGCTACATGCCATTCAGTTCCATAGGCAGTTTGCAACATGGCTCTTTGCTTTCTTCAAGGACAGCAAAAACATCTTTCTGATGTTTCACCCTCTTTTCAGAGCTCACCTGATTAGGTCAGACCCACCCAAGATGGATTTTTGTTGTTGTTTCGTTTTGTTTTTGTTTTGCTTTTTAATTAACTCACTGTTAACTGAGTAGTACCTAATGACACATGCAAAATTCCTTTGCCACCTTGGAAGTGATATCCTAATGTATTCACAGATCTTGCCCATACTCAAAACGAGAGTATTATACAGAGTGTGTACACCAAGAGGAAGGAATGTTGGAGGCCATCTTAAATTCTGCCTACCACATTATCACTTCCTTTTTAATTATTACTTTAGATTTCATTGGATTTTCTAATTTCTTAAGGTAAAATCTGAGGTCTTAATATGAGACCTTTGTTCTTTTCAAACCAGCACTATAAATTTCCCACAATGGACTGCTTTGGCAACACTGATCAAACCTTAGTATCTTTTTGTTTGTTTTTGAAGTATAGCTGATATACAATATTATCTTAGTTCCAGGAATACAACACAGTGTTTTAACATTTTATACATTATGAAATAATCACAACTCTATTTACCATCTGTTACCATACATAGTATGGTACAATATTATTGACTATATTCCCTATGCTGGACTTTACGTCCCTGGGACTTATTTATTTCATAGCTGGAAAGCCTGTACCTCTTAATCACTTTCACCTATTTTTTCTTATCCCCCAACCCCTCCTCTCTGGCAACCACCAGTTTATTATTTCTCAGGTCTTGATATCTTGTATTTTTGTTTTTACTCACTTAAAAATACTTTTACTCACTCTTGACCCATGCCTTACTTAGAAGTGTGTTACTTAGTTTCCAAATATTTGAAGATTTTCCAGAGATCTTTCTGCTGTGGATTTTTAATCCAATTCTATTATGATCACAAAACATACTTTGTACGACTTGGGTCTGTTGATTTTAACTTATTGAGGCTTGTTTTATAACTCAAAATATTGTTTATCTTGGTAAGGGTATGATGTTCTTGTGCACTTGAAAAGGATGTATTGGGCTGTTGTTAGATAGAATGTCCTATAAACATTGATTAGGTCAAGTTGTTTGCTGGTTGATAAAATCATCTACCTCCATATGAGTTCATATTAGTCCATCCGTTATTGAAAGGGAAATATAGAAACTGCCACCTATAATTGTGGGTTTGTCAATTTTTCCTTGCAGATCTGAGTTACCACTTCTTGTATCTTGAAGCTTCGCTGTTAAATATGTAAACACTCAGGATTGTTATGTCTTCTTGATGAATTAGTCTTTTGGGTTTAATTCAATATTTGATGTAAAACAGATTCTTTTACCCAATTCCTCATAGCCTTCAATGCCCAACCACATGACTACCCTACAGTTATAACTGTCCATATGCCGATGATGGAGTTAGCTGCATGAAAACAGAGAAAGAACTGTGAAAGTAAGACACTTTAGGCTCCAGGGCCATCAGAGTATAGTCTCCCTTGAGTGATTCCCTGAAATGTGAAAGCTTAGTGTTTAAATCCAATGTATGTAGGAAGAAAGAAAATCGGCATTTGTTAAGCACTTTCTCTGCTCTCAACACTTTTACTTTACTATTACTATCACTTCTCCTCCTTCTCCCCTTCCTCCTCCTCCTCCCTCTCCTCCTCCTCCCCCTTCTCCTCCTACCAATATCTACAATTTATTGCTCATCTTACTATTTGCCAAACCACTGTGGCAAACACTTTGAATGAGCAGTCTTTTTTAATGTTTACAGCAATTCTGTGAAATATATCTTAATTAATTCCATTTTACAAAAAAAAAAAAAAAGAACAATCAAGACTCATTGAACTTAATGGATTAGTCAAGAACCACTCAGTTTGTTAAGTGGGAGTCACACCCCTGTGGAGTCGGCAAAATTCTAGAGTCGTTCTTCCAAGATTCTCTTTTCTGGTTTTTTCCATCAAACACTAGCCTAGTACTAGTTGCAGATGCAACTAAATACAGTAAAGCCTTGTGAGGAACTTGATCTGCAAGTGTTCCTCAAGACGAGCAAACATTTCTAATAACTTTTAACTTGATAAATGAGTAGTGTCTTGCAATATGACACCGAATGTCACATGATGACAGCTAAACCGATGGTCCTTCTCTCTCTCTCTGCTGGATTGTGGGTGATCATCTCCCGTGCTCAGATGCTCAGTCTCAAGCTTTGATGTTTGGCAGCAATCAGTGATCTTTCAGGACGTTGGAAGGTGCCCAAAACTGGCACTAGTGTATTTTTTGTCACTTCAAAGCACCTATGGACAGTCCTTTGCTTTTCTATACAAGAGTAAGCTTAGGAATGCTTTGCTTCATTCTAAGTCATTGGATAGAGTCCTTGTTAAAGCTGCATGAAAAGGAAAAGATTCCATTGAGCCAGTAGATAGCAGCGATTCCATTAGTGATGGTGAAAGTCGTCCTACACAATAACCCTCTGCTCTCTTGTCTCCTATACCAGCCACCAAGGTTGTCAAAGGTTACTTCAGGTTAATTTGTTCATTTTTCTTTAAATTTTGTATTTTCTTTATTATTTTATATTATGTTACAGTATTGTAATCATTTTTATATGAATATTTTTGGGTTGTGGAATGAATCATCCTAGTTTTCATTATTTCTTATGGGGAAATTTGCTTTGATATACAAGTGCTTTGGATTGCAAGCATATTTCCAGAAGTAACTATGCCTGCAAAGCAAGGTTTTACTGTAGTAGACTTCACGATGGGGCGACCATGCTGGACTATCCAGGTGGGCTGAATGGAATCTCCTGATCGTTAAAAGCGGAAGAGGGAGTCAGCGGAGCCCATCAGAGAAGGTGGCACAGGGACGTCAGAACGATTTGAAGCACGAGGAGAACTCAGTCTGCTGTTGTGGTCTTTGAAGATGAAAGTGGGGGGGGGGGGGGAGAACTGTGAGTCACCAGATAGGTGGCCTCTGGAAGCCGAGGATGGCTGCCGATGAACAGCAAGGAAATGGAAAGTTCAGTGCCACGATGTAGAACTGAATTGCCAACGACCTGCACAGCTCAGAAGCAGCTCACCCCCAGAGCCTCCGGGAGGGAACTCAGCCCTGCTGACCCTTTGATTTGAGGCCTGTGAGCCCTAGAGCAGACAACCAGCTGAGCCACACTGGGACATGTCTTCCAACGTCCAAACTGAAAGATAAGTCGGTGTTGTGGCTAGCCACTAAGTTTGTGGTATGTGTTAAGGCAGAAATAGAAAGGAATATATAATGTCTGCCTTCCTCCAAAATCCACATCATCCCAGGGATTAAAAAAAATCTGACCCCCCCCCCACTCACTCTTTCTCTCTCTCTCTCTCTAAAACACACATTAAATTTTTTTTTAAAGAACAAAACATATTTTTTTAATGTTTAATTACTTTTGACAGAGAGAGAGAGGAGACAGAGTGTAAGCAGGGCAGGGGCAAAGAGAGAGGGAGACACAGAATCCAAAGCAGGCTCCAGGCTCTGAGCTGTCAGCACAGAGCCCGATGTGGGGCTTGGACTTAGACTGTGAGATCATGACCTGAGCTGAAGTCGGGCACTTAACCGACTGAGCCACCCAGGCGCCCAAAGAATAAAACATATTTTATGTATTCCCTATAGATATGAGAAAATTCAATTCAGGGGGTACCTGTGTGGCTCAGTGGGTTAAGCATTGGACTCTGGGTTTCGGCTCAGGTCATGATCTCATGTTTCATGAGTTCAAGCACTGACAGTGCAAAGCCTCTCTCTCTTTCTCTCTCTCTCACTGCCCCTCCCCGCTTACTCTCTTCGCCTTTCTCGAAATGAATAAATTAAGAAATTGAAAAAAAAACTCACAAGAATGAAATTAAGAATTATTGAGCACTGCTCTGTAGCATTTAAATAAATATCTGTATAAATTATAAAGGTGTGCTTTCAACCAACAACTCTAATTTCAAGACCTTTAATGCTTTTTGTTCATTAATGAACAGAAAAGACCATGGGAAATTTGCTATACTTACTCTATGTTGGAAAAAGGAAACCAATGAAAGAATCCAAGTGTAATAAAGGGACAAAAGACAATCTGTTACCCTACTCTCTGATTGTTTACTCTTTTCAGTTCACTTTGCTTTATCCTAATCAGTGTTGAGAAGCACAGTGGTAAGTAGAAATAGCCAGATGGGAAGTAACTATCTTTTTCTTTCTTATAGCAAGGTTGCCTTGAGGTTTTTTTTTTCTTTCCTTAGGAAAGGGACCCTACCACATTCCACCTTTGATGCTCGAATCCCTTTATTTAGGGTCAAGGAGCATCATCTTGGTTTACAGGTTTATATTTTTATAACATCATCACATGAGTGGCATCTTTTTTTAAATTATGCCCTCAATGAGACTGGAGGCAGACCATACAACCAGGGGAGCTAAGCAGGGTATGATTAAACACCCTCCTAAAATTAGGAGGATAATCTCCATGAGGGTTTTGAATCCGCCCCCCCCCCCCAAGTTGAAAACCATCCTTCAAATAATTCCCTGGGGTTTTAGCCATTCCGGGTCTGGACTGGGACATGAGTAACCATTTTTATTTGCTCTGTGATCTCCTCTATGACTTTTCCCTCATCTTCTATCTGTAGGCAGTAGTTGCTCAGGTTAAATTTTTCACGAACACTTCTCTCAGAAGCAAGCATGTTATCTAAGGCCAAGCAGTTTTGATGGGATTGTACATTTTGGTTTGTTGCTTGGCTAGTAAGTTAAGAGCTCTGGCAGTTGCATTGGTTACAAGTTTTACAACTGCTGGCAGTCTAATTATGTGGCTTAGCATGTAAATGGGAGTGTCGTAGCCCCAATACCCATCTTCTTCCCAGGTGGCAGGGCCATAATATTGGATTATACGCTCGGGAGGGCATTTGTTATCTTTTTTAATTGTTAATTTGTAAGGCACACTATATTTTTGAGTCTCCCTGTCCCTATACATTTGGACTCCCAAATGTTTCCATCTGGCAAGTGGGAGCAGGAAGAAAGATGGACGAATAGTTTCCAGCACGTATGACCCTGACCAGACTGAGGGAAGTACCATATAGGCTGTCCTTCCACATAGCTAGGACAGTCCACCTGGGCCCTGCCATTTGATGGCTGTGTTGACATTGTCTCAGGCCTCTTGGAGATGAGAGAAGTTAGACAAGGGGTGGGGATCTGGCTCTAGGTGATCTGGGGTCCCCAACGTTGGGTTTTTTGGGCAGTTGATTTATGAAATCTTTGGCCTAGGCATGTTAAGGTTTGTTTGTTTTTTTAAATTTTTTAACGTTTATTTATTTTTGAGAAAGAGACAGAGAGAGAGAGAGAGAGAGAGAGAGAGCAGGGGAGGGCAGAGAGAGAGGGAGACACAAATCCAAAGCAGGTTCCAGGCTCCGAGCTGTCAGCACTGAGCCTGATGCGGGGCTCAAACGAACTGAGATCATGACCTGAGCCGAAGTCAGACACTTAACCGACTGAGCCACCCAGGTGTCCCTGCATGTTAAGTTTTTAACAGAGATGACGATGAACTTTTTCCCCAGTAGGCAAGACAGTTTTTCCCAATAACTGAGCTTTTGAAAAGCCAAACCCCGGTAGTAGGACTGGGGTATTTTGTTTTCCTGTAAGGTTTGTGGGGATCTAATTTTTTAGTCTCATGTCCATTGTTTCCCCATGTTGGTACCAACAAAGTATCCTATCCACAAAAGGAGAGTGTTAACAGAAAACTCTTATCAGATTTTTAGCTGGCTGGGGCGGCCTCGGCCAATCTTATGACAAAGAGTAGAGCGAGAATCACAATAATAGTGAGGAACAAGGCATGACAGTGCATCACAGCAAGGAAATATATAGAAAATAAAGACAGTCTTTTGTTTCATTGGGCCTTCAATTCCTCAAGCTTCTGTGCATAGATTAGTCAGTTTCCGGAGTGACTAAAGCAGGGCTGCGGTCTCCCGGAGCCTCTGGAGCTGCAGATTGCTTCTTCCGTATGGTCAGTTTGCATGGCATTGATGGATCAGGACTGCACTCCCAGTTTCGAGATGCCGGCTTCACTCTGCTGTAGTGAATCCAGGGACCCACTTCAGCTACCTTTACTGCAGTAAGGATGGACAAAATGACAGTGAACGGGCCCCTCCAGAGGGATCTTAAGGGGTGGACACTTTACTCCTTTATCCATGTAGCATCTCCTGGTTTAAAAGGGTGAACGTCTATGGTCAGATTCACTGGTAATCGTTCCCTGACCCAGTGTTGAAAGGTGGTTAGGGTAAAGCCAAGGGCCCGCATCTGTTGTTTTAGGGTTAGGTTGTCTATCTCATTTAGATCACCCCTTATGCCCTGGATAATGGGGCGAGGGCACCCATAAAGGATTTTATGAGGGGAGAACCCCATCTTCTTCTTCCGCCTCCCAACTGCAGCTGTAGTCTGTTTCCCTGAAGGTCCCGTATCTCTCCCTGCCTACTGTTACCCCTTTCCCTATTTATTTCTCCCCTGGAACAGGGCCTGTAAGTGCTACAGGGGACAGGGACCCAATGACCGCTCTGGCTTCTTCAAGCTGATAAAGGACGGTATAGGGGTACAGCTGTTAGAGTCTACCCAAGGGTTGGTCAAACGGCCACAGTATGGTTTTACAGGAAGCCTGGCAGGCAGGAAGCGGCATAAACATTAACAGACACAAAGAAAAAAAACACAAAGTGAAGATTATACTGACCAACAAGATGGCATCTTAAGATAATGCCTAATTTGGCTATTGTTGAGAGTGCTGCTATAAACATTGGGGTACAAGTGCCCCTATGCATCAGTACTCCTGTATCCCTTGGGTAGATTCCTAGCAGTGCTATTGCTGGGTCATAGGGTAGGTCTATTTTTAATTTTCTGAGGAACCTCCACACTGCTTTCCAGAGCGGCTGCACCAATTTGCATTCCCACCAACAGTGCAAGAGGGTTCCCGTTTCTCCACATCCTCTCCAGCATCTAGAGTCTCCTGATTGGTTCATTTTGGCCACTCTGACTGGCGTGAGGTGATACCTGAGTGTGGTTTTGATTTGTATTTCCCTGATAAGGAGCGACGCTGAACATCTTTTCATGTGCCTGTTGGCCATCTGGATGTCTTCTTTAGAGAAGTGTCTATTCATGTTTTCTGCCAACTGATGAATGGATAAAGAAATTGTGGTTTATATACACAATGGAATACTACGTGGCAATGAGAAAAAATGAAATATGGCCTTTTGTAGCAACGTGGATGGAACTGGAGAGTGTGATGCTAAGTGAAATAAGCCATACAGAGAAAGACAGATACCATATGGTTTCACTCTTAGGTGGATCCTGAGAAACTTAACAGGAACCCATGAGGGAGGGGAAGGAAAAAAAAAAAAAAGGACGTTAGAGTGGGAGAGAGCCAAAGCATAAGAGACTGTTAAAAACTGAGAACAAATTGAGGGTTGATGGGGGGTGGGAGGGAGGGGCGGGTGGGTGATGGGTATTGAGGAGGGCACCTTTTGGGATGAGCACTGGGTGTTGTATGGAAACCAATTTGTCAATAAACTTCATATAAAAAAAATAAAAAATAAAGTTGGGTAACTTAAAAAAAAAAAAAAAAAAGATAATGCCTACAGTTTCCACACCTGTCAAATAATCTAAGAGAGACCCTGACTTTGCAAACAATATATGTCAGGGAATCTCTCATAACCCAGGTGATGGAGAAGCAGGATCAGTAAGTAAAAAATGGTGGCCCTATTTCCAAGAGTTTGACCCTAACTTAAATTAAAAACAAAAATTTTCAAGCATCTAATGCTTGTGAGGAGTTTATTTAGAGTTTTGCTGAGTATAGGCAGACAGTCTGCTGTATTTTGAGGTGTAAAACTTTTCCCAGAGCCAGGAAGGAGTTCTAGAGAAAGAGTCAAGGTAGCCATTTACCATGATTAATTTGTAAATGTTTGGGTAAGCCAAACCT
Organism: Lynx rufus; assembly: GCF_022079265.1. Taxonomy (NCBI): domain Eukaryota; kingdom Metazoa; phylum Chordata; class Mammalia; order Carnivora; family Felidae; genus Lynx; species Lynx rufus. Next base: position 4,496,477 of record NW_025814844.1, on the reverse strand, counting down.
GAGTATTATTTTAGAAAGCAGAATTTTTATTACTTTTTGTGCCTTTTCTGTCTTGTCGGGGAAGGCCTTTACCCAATTAGTAATACTACTTGCAGAACGGTCCTTGACAAATTTTTTCCTAGGAAACATCCTTTGGGCCATTTGATAAGTTTTGTCCCTCCCTAAGTGAAAGGCCTGATGCTGTGTTTTAATAATCTTTTAGTTCTGTGAGCTTGGTAATAATAATTGCCCTGCTCTGTTTGTAACCATTCCAAGGGCTGGAGATAGTGCCTAGAAGTCAGACCCCAGTTTATTTTGGGGGCGGAGAGTAGGTGGGATTGAGTCTCCTTTAGTAATTGATACAGCAGCAAACTATCTTCCTGAACCCTGGTGTCTACAGCCTACAATATGCAGTAATTTTTAAAAACTCACATAATTGTTTATCTGTCCTTTACAGTAGCACCATAATCTTTGATTTAGTTATAATGTCCCTTTCTAGCAAGGGAATGGGGCTCTCTGGCACTATCAGTAAAGAATGAGAAAAAATTAGGTTTCCCCATATACATCCCAGGGGCTGGGATGAGAGAAAAAATTAGTTAGAAATGTTTTGAAGATGCCTCTAATCGTCATGCTGCATTTGGATAGTTGGCCTGGAGTGGAAAGGAGGACAGAAAAGACAGCTCTAGGATCAGGGAGGAAATCAACCAGTTTTCCTTCTACATTTAGAGTCACCCCAGTACCGGAGGTTCTGGGTTTCTGATGAACGGTTGGTTTAGGGTAGCCACCGTGAAGAGTCCCGGCCCCCCGTTAGTCCCTTCCAGGGACAATGGTTATCTGAGCCCTCACAGATAGAGGTCCCTGAGGGCATTCAGATCTCCAGTGATTGTCTCCATACAAGGGGCATGGCTTATAGGGTTTTCATTTTGGTTGCCCCCTCTGAGGACATTCTCATTTTAGTGCTCTGAATGGCCACATAAATGGCACAATGTCAGGACCTTGGGAAGTGCACTCTGACATAATACGTAAGGCCACAAGTAAGGCCTCAGATTTCTCCCTTTTTTCCCCCCCCGCAAAGCTTCCTTTTCTGTTTTGTTTGTAATATATCCAATTGGAAGTTCACAAGAACTCCTTCAGGGTTCCTTCAAGACCAACAGCCAATTTTTGCATTTTTTCTGAATATCTAGGGCTGATTGAGTGACAAATTTGTCCTTTAAAATCATCTCAGCCTTAGGGGTGTCAGGGAGGATAGGCATATATTTAATGAGAGCCTCCCTCAACCTCTCCAGGAAGGCCATTGGACTCCCATTTTGTGTTTGTAAAATAATGGCTAATTTAGCATAACTTAAGGGCTAAATCTTAGATTTCCTTAAATTTTTTTTTTGGTCCAAAACATCTGTTTCATTAAGAGTCTGATTTAACAAAAGCATTATATCTTTCCAGGTCAACTCAAAAACATATGTAATATTCTAAAAAGCCCTTATATACTTATCCAACCAGAAAATTTACCTAGATCTCCTTTTATCTGTCTTAAACCTTGTAATGTAAATGGTTGTTTTTTTTTTTTCTTTTTTTTTTAAACCCCTCTGATTTCCACCTGTAAGACCTTGGGAGTATGGGCTGTGACCAAGCAAGATTTTCTTGGCCATTGTAGGATGTATTAATTTTATTTTGGCCCAACAGTAACTTACATATTGATCATTGGCTATTGAGGGAAGGGGTTAAAGAGCCAAAGTCAAGGCCTATCCCCCTGCATTTTTCTTTTTTTTTAATTTTTTTTTCAACGTTTATTTATTTTTTGGGACAGAGAGAGACAGAGCATGAATGGGGGAGGGGCAGAGAGAGAGAGAGAGACACAGAATCGGAAACAGGCTCCAGGCTCTGAGCCATCAGCCCAGAGCCTGACGCGGGGCTCGAACTCACGGACCGCAAGATCGTGACCTGGCTGAAGTCGGACGCTTAACCGACTGCGCCACCCAGGCGCCCCGCCCCCTGCATTTTTCAACAATGCCCACATAAATATGTTTCAGCCATGTGGATATCCATTTTTGGCCTACAATGGGCTAAGTTTAGTAAAATGGCTCCCATGTATCTTAGTAAAAGCCCTTTATATAGGGTTCATTCCTCATATGGCACAGGCATCCATCCCTCTGTTAAACACACAAATGTGGAGGAATTTGAGGCTCACACAAGAATATTGCCATCATTTTCCCAGCCTTTCGACCAAAGGAGGAGTAATTTTAATCTTAACCCTGTGTACTTTTCAAATTCATTTATTTTAACCTTAGTCTGTCCTGACCACACATAAAGTTTCTTTTTAAAGAGTTTCCTTCACGAAGCTTCTACAACTTCTCTTTGCATTTAGGTTTTGTCCCAAGTCATTTTTCTCCAAATAACCAGTCTCATTTAGGACCAAATTACTTTCTTTTACCTTCAACAAAAATATATTTTCATTTCTTATACCTTTCTTTTATATTTCCTACTTTTCTGCATATAGAGTTGCTTTTCTTATTTGTATCAGTTTTAACTACATGAAGCAGAATTTTAACTCTTAGAAACCTTAGTTTCCGGTGAAAACTAAGTAGTAACCAATTGTGAACTCTAGGTTACATCAGAATTTTTTTTTTTAGATGGCAAACTTATGAATCTATTAAGCACAAAGCATGTTTTTCAACAGTTCCAAATATCCTTAGTTTGTTTTTTTCTGCAACAAGTCAGAAGCACAAACCTACATCTAGTAATTTGTGTTATATATATATATATAGCCTCTTATCTCATTAGATATCCAATGAATTTAGTCTCAATTTATCATGCAAGCAAAACTTTAACATTTTTAGGTTACCAAAGACATTGAAAGCTATCTTAACAATTACCCATGAAAACTTTGAGACAGACAGACTTAACCATCATTTTAAGTCATCCTTTTGTTAACAAATTGGAACAGAGATAACATGAGCTTATTTGACCCTCAGCAAATCTATGTAGAACAAAAAAAAATTTTTTAAGGTTGATAAACATGGTCTATCTCAAACCAACAAACTTAAATTAGCTTAAACACTGAATACGTTTTACTGGAGTCCACGTAAGACCATTTGTTCCCCATGGTTAATTTTTACCTGTAATGTTGGTGGGGAAATCCAACGTCTGTGGTCTTCACTCCTCGAAGTCTAGGATGGGAGGGGGAGCTGATGGTGCCTGAGGCACTGAGGAGCCAGTTATGCAGGTGACCCCTCAGGTGGTGCAAAAACAGGAGGGAGGGAAGGGAAGGCAGAAGAGAGGACGTTCCAGCAGAAGGCAGAGAAAGAGAATTCCCAGTTTTAAATCTTGGCAGCTCAGACAGGGGGGCAGACTCCAGGTTTCTTTTGTTTTGTTTTCCACCCGTGGAATTAGGCAGTCCATGTCAGTTTGGAGAAGACAGGGAATTACCCGAAACAAAAGGAGTTTCAGCAGCTGCTTGGGAATATTCCTTAAAGAATATTCCTTAAATATCTCCCATTCTGAGAGATATTTAGATATAAGAGAAATGAAGGAGAGACAAGTCCCCGTATACAGTCATATGGTAACTCCAACCTGCTGCCCAGTGCCCAGCGCCCAACGCCTTAGAGTTGCAGCTTTGTTCCTCATCCCTCGCGGAATTGCTAGGGCAACTCTGGGAGGTGATCAAGTTCCCCGTCTGCCTCTTTCGGGCGGGTCGGCCAAAACCAACTTGGGTTCTCACAGTCTGATGGGCGCTCTCTGAACTGATTCCTGGGCCTTACGGATTCCATTGGCGCATAGAGGGTCCTAGCCTGCATTAGGCTAGGGTAGTCTCCTGTGGATCCAGCTGTCTGCTGGTGTCAGGTGAGCCACCTCTCCTGGCACCTTGAGGTTCGCATCCCCGGTGGCGAAGAAGGTGGCAATGCACCGTCTCAGAATCCCGGACCAGAGCCCCCCCCAGGAATGTAGCAAGATTCTCGCACAGAGAGTCAGGACACTGAAGCTTTTCTTTCCAGGCAGCAACTTTACTCCTGCCTGCACCGCTCAGTTGGATCCGTACCCGACGAAATGAGCCCCCAACACCTCGTGGCGTAGTTTTTTATATATCTTTTACTTCTATGTCTCCCATATATGGTCACATACAAACATGTAGTCTGATTAAGTGGTCTCGGGTTGCAAGGTCGTGAGGGATGTTGTCAATCAAGTAAGCAAATAGCAAGGTTGCCTTGAGGGTTTTTTTCTTTACTTAGGGAGGGGACCCTACCACACCAGGACTCACGCTATCGGTTAAAAGTGAAAAGTAATTTACTGAAGAGTGTTAGCACAGTGCATCTTCGCTGCGGCTGCTGGCCAGGAGAGCTACGCAGCCAGGCACAGGCTCAAACTGCTCAGGTGCACACGTGCCCAGGAAGACCCCCCCCCCACTGCTGCCCAGAGTGGCGCTGGTGGCTGTACCCCCCGCACTGGTGGCTGTACCCCCCCCACGCTGGTGGCTGCGGGGGAACAAGGCCAGAAGCCCCAACACTGCAGCCCCCCAGCTCTGGCTGCCTCTGCTTCTGCGTCATCAGCAACGGGTCTGCGGGTTTCTCTGCGCTGTCTTCAGCGCTCAAGTTTCTCTGTGTTTGACCAGGGAGCCTGCCCCACGTGAGGCCCAGACCTGCGGGGGGGGTGGGGGGGGGAGGTGAGTTTCTGGCTCTGCCTTGGGGAGGGAATTCTTCAAATATTAAACGGTTGTTCAAAAAAATACCAAGCAGGGCCACCATTTAAGCCTCCGACTTTGGCTCAGGTCAGGATCTCCCAGTTCCTGAGTTCCAGCCCTGCATCGGGCTCTGTGCCCACAGCTCAAGGCCTGGAGCCTGCTTCAGATTCCGTGTCTCCCTCTTTCTCTGCCCCTCCCCAGCTGGCACTCTGTCTCTCGCTCTCTCAAAAATAAATAAACATTAAAAAAAAAAAATACCAAGCAGCCTGAAAACTTGACTAATGTTCCCTCTCATGACATAAACACCCCCGTGGCCCATTTGGTGCACTATGGAGCAGAGGTAGTTTTTATTCTGAACATTTATCAGGAGGGGGAGAAATTGCCTCTATGGTGGATTTCATCAAGAACAGTGCATACCGGCCCAGGCAGCGTGAAGGCTCATTTTCCTGTATTAGAGTGACGTTTGCTAGCACGTACACAGCTATTTCTTTCTTCTTTGGTAGAGACCAAGTGAAAGCTGCTGGCACCGTTTGGAGAGCCAGGTGACAACAGCTCCTTCATTGTCCAGAGGACCTGGCTTCCACTTGGACTTCCAGTAGGAATTTTAGAACTAGCTCTCCAAACATTAACTATAAGGTGATGTACTTTAAAAACATTTTCTTAATGTTTATTTTATTTTTGAGAGAGAGTGACAGAGCGCGAGCAGGGGAGGGGCAGAAAGAGAGGGAGCCACAGAATCCAAAGCAGGCTCCAGGCTCCGAGCTGTCAGCACAGAGCCCGACACGGGGCTCGAACTCAGAAACCTGGAGATCGTGACCTGAGCTGAAGTTGGAAGCTTAACCCGACTGAGCCACCCAGGCGCCCCTATAAGGTGACATAATTTCAACAGAAATACAAGTGAAACTATTTTTTTGTGTGTATCCTCAGCTGTGTCTTCTATTACATCTATGTTTCTTTTCCTTGCTTTTTCCCATCCGTGTTTGTGGAAGTCTGTGCTTCCAGACTCTAGGCAGCTTGTTTGTGTATGTAGTTCTTAGAGGATCTAGGGAAAACCATTTTCTATTATGCTGGTAGTAACAGTCCGAGTCATTATACTGCCTCTCTCTTCCCTTTCATTGGCTCCTTGTCTCTATTTCCCTCATTTCAGACAGAACAAAGAAAGAATGGTTAAGTCAGGTATTTTAAACATTGTGACGTTTTCCTTCTAATTAGGAGAATTTCCTGCCGTAGGCAGGTGTCATCTACCAATTCCTAGGAAATGATTTTTGATGTTTTGGCTAGAATTCATAGAAGTTGTTATCTTGTTTTCTACAAGCTTCTAGCCTTAACTACGTTTCCTAACAAAAATTATTTCATGTCCCATAAAACAGAATGGACTCTTGTTTCTTTTTTTTAAGTTTTTATTTATTTAAGTAATCTCTACACCCAATCTGGGGCTTGAACTCATGACCCTGAGATCAAGAGTTGCATGTGCTTCCGGCTGAGCCAGCCAGGCGCCCATCTTTTTAAAAAACAGAGCTGTATTATATATAATGATTTCTCCACAATTGTTTACATGTTGACTCACACCCGGTGTTAATGAAAACATGGTTGTTGGAGACTCACATAAAGCGTTATTGTTGGCGATACACTAGAAGGTTCTGAATGACTAAGAACAAGATGTCACAGACTTCTCATCCAGTGCCCTCTACTTCTTCATATCCGTTAACCTTTATTTGTATTATCTCCCACATTTCATGATCTTCCTAGGTGACTCGCTGAAGATTTGGGGATATCTCATCTTGGATACGAAGAGAAATACTTTAGTACTACATCATCTCTGCCAAGTAACATGAAGCACATTTAATGGATCGTCAGTATCTTAAGCTAAAATAATAATCATTTCAAGAAAATCTCGGGGATGATTATGGAACCCTCAAAATATGTCCAACAGGAAGGTGGCCATGTATGGAGCCTGTTCTGCGAGTTGGCCCAAGATTCCTGTCCTCAGTCAAATGCAGACCATTTGGAAACTGATAGAATTGCAAGGCTCAGTTGATAGCACAGTGAGTTCTGGGATGGGGCGGCCAGGGTTTTCCAGCAGGTCAAAGATATCCCGTCCTTTCCATCCAACCTGATTTACGGGAGACATAAGACAAAAGGCCTGGCAGGAGTCAGGGGCTGGAAGTCAGGGGCTGGAAGTCAGATTTCTGGCAAGATGGTGTGTCTGCACATTCAAATTCAGTAGCAGCATCAAACCTCCTGGTCTGGATGTCTTTTGTTTAGACTTTTATTTTGTTTCTTTTGCCTCCAGATGAAAAGAAAGAAAAGTCTGCCTGAGCATAGCTTAGCTGGCTTTGGGCGATAAAGCCTCTAACTCTGAAAAAAATAGTGCTTTTCCCTCTTACAACTCTGCCCTAATGAAATGCAGAATGATATGAAAGCTAATGAGAAAAAGGTGGTAGAGGCAAGGCTTGGCTGCAAAGAAGAACTGAATTTATCTCTTTCACCTCCCCACACTTCATAACTATACTAGATAGCAGACGGAAGATTGAGAAGGCATTGGCATGGGGGAGGGGAAAGAGCTGGGAGTCAGTTCCACTCAAGAGAATGGATTCAATTAATGGTTACAATGTATAATCAGATTGACTTTTCCTGGAAGTCAGTGATTCTCAAGGTGGGATTTCAAAGTTGGGACTCCTGGAGTTGCTAGGGTTTCTTCAAGGAATTCATGAGGTTAAAACGTCATAATAAGGGGCTCTTGGGTGGCTCAGCTGGTTAAGTATGTGACTTTGGCTCATGGTTTGTGAGTTTGAGCCCCAGGTCGGACTCTGTGCTGACAGCTCAGAGCCTGGAGCCTGATTTGGATTCTGTCTCCCCCCTCTCCCTGCCCCTCCCCCACTTGTTCCCTCTCTCTCTCTCAAATATAAATAAACATTAAAAAACCTTTTTTAACCTTCAGAATAAAACTAAAATGTGACTTGCCTTTTTAACCATGCTGAACTTTGTATTTAAAGATGAAAAGAATGAAAAAATAATAAAATAAATAAATAAATAAATAAGGGGGGGAGGCACCTGGGGCTCAGTCAGTTAAGCATCCGACTCTTGATCTCAGCTCAAGTCTTGATCTCAGGGTTGTGAATTCAAGCCCCGGGGTTGGGCTCTACACTGGATGCAGAGCCTCTTAAAAAAAAAAGAACAAAAAAACTAGAGATGAGAAGAAACGTCAGCACCTTAGCACAAATTAAGGTAGTGGCGAACGACTGTGCTGTCTTTGTACTATTCACTGCCGCACAGTTCGACCGAAATGTCAGTTTCACCTCAGCATATCATTGGCAAAGCTCTAAGTATTATTAATTGTATGGCATTTTGGCTCTGAATACATTAAAAAAAATTTTTTTTTTTTACTTTGAGTAGAGTTGACACACAATGTGACATTAGTTTCGAGTGGTCAACCTAGCGCTTCTTCAACCTCTGGTCACAAGCCTAGCTACTGTGTGTCACCGAATGGAGCTGTAAGTCTTTCCAGTGTGTCTGTCGTGTGGAGACATGGAACACGCAGGCACGCCTGCCCCACGAGGGTGCACGCCTGCGCAGAAGCACTTGTGAGATTACTTCAGCTGCACACGACGCAATTGTTCCTGAAAGAACGACTGAAAACCTTCCGTTTCTCGGATTTGGGCCTGGGCCAAGGCTTGTCTCAAAAATGAAGTGAGTCTGTCACTTTCTAGAAAACACCAAATGGCATTCATTGTGATGATAGAGGTGTCGAGTGCAAATCAGAATTCTTGAAAACTCGTAATCGCCACTGTGAGCCTGACCTCTTCCCAATTTTCAAGAACTGATGTGAGATTTATAATGAAAATAACCATTGTGAGTGCTTTATAGTGTGTAATAAAATGTGTGAACGTTTCTAAATCAGCATAACTCTGAGCCAGTATTTTCTTTTTTTTAATTGTGTCTTATTTAATGTTTATTTATTTTTGAGAGAGAGAAATAGAGCGCGAGGACAGACAGAGAGGGAGACACAGAACCGGAAGGAGGCTCCGGGCTCTGAGCTGTCACAGCACAGAGCCTGATGTGGGGCTGGAACTCATGAACCATGACCTCATGACCTGAGCTCAAGTCGGATGCTTAACCAACTGAGCCACCCACACGCCCTCCTGAGTCAATATTTTCTAGATGATGAATGTGTGATATAACAAAATCACATATGGATAAATGATCCACTCCAAGTGAAAGATAGACCAATGATTCTTGCCTCAACAAACATATTTCATCAATATGATCACAGATTCCACGCTGCAATTAAACTTTAAGAAATTACCATTTGTCAAGCTTTCGTGCACTGTCAATGAAAAAATACCTGTAATAATCTGGAAAAACTACTAAAATACTAAAATAATCTTTTCTTTTCCAAATATAGCATACATCTCTGTGAGGCTGGATTTTGTTCATCCTAAACAACATATTACAACATTTTGAATCTGGAAACAAATATGAAAACCCACCTCCTCTCTATTAAGCACAAGGAAGGAGGAGCCAGGGAGAATAGGGTGATCTTACTGAGGAAGGCTAGGAGTCTGAGGAGGGCAAAACCACAGGACTTCACAGAGAGGGAGTTCCAGGAAGAAAGAGCTTCACAAAGAGCTCTGGGGAATCTTTGCCCTTGAGCCTTTAGCTGAGTGCCTATGAATCACTACATGAAAATAAGGAAAATACCCAGTGCTGGGGAAAGACCCACCCAAAAGGAAAAGAGGAAATGAAGCTGGAACGCACATCAGGTGGGAATATTTCCTGTTCCCAGAAGCCAGAGTGGAACACCTCATAATTCATGGGCCATTGGGTAGAGTGCTCAGAAGTCCATGCGGAACACTTAACAAAATGGAGTATATTCTGGGCCATGAAACAAATCCCCAAAATTCAAAAAGATCCAAGTCATACAAAGTATGTTCTTTGACCACAATGAAAATAAGTTAAAGGTCAGTAACAGAAAAATATCTGGAAAATCCCCAAATATTTGGAAACTAAGTAGCATACCAAGTAGTCCACGGAAAAGGGAGAAAATAAAAGAGTGGAGAGATAGGAGGTATTTTGAATTTAATGAAAATGTAATTTAATCATTAAACAAAATCTTCTATTCAGAATCATAATGAAAAAAGGGAGTAGAAAAAAATTACCAACATCAGAAATCAGATAGGTGACATCACAATAGATTATACAGTTATTGAAAAAATAATAAGAGACACTTATGAACAACTTTAAGACAAAAAAATCAATAATGTAGATGAAATGGACAATTCCTTGAAAGAAAGAGTCTAACAAAGTTTGCTCAAGAAGAAATTGAGAAACTGAATTCCACTATATTTATTAATATGCTTGAAAAGACAACTCCATGCCCAGATGTCTTTATTGGCAAATTCTACCAGGCCTTTAAGGAATAAATTGTAGCAATGATAGACAAATGCTTCCAAAGAAATGAAAGTTAGAGGGAATATATTTTCCAACTCATTCTATGAGGTCAGAATCACTCTGATTCTAAAAAAAAAAAAAAAAAAAAAAAAGATATTGAAACAAATGAAAAGTATAGATAAATATCCTTCATACACATAAATACAAAAAAATAACAAAAATCACAGTAGTAGAAGTGAACTATATATAAAATGATAGTGGATAGCATAAAAAATGAGGTAAATCTGACAAAGGTATGCCAGACTTAAACACTAAAGACTGTACATCACTACTGAGAAAAGCTAAAGAGATAAATATATGGGAAGTTCTACAAGTGTGTAGATCAAGCTTCAATATGGTTAAGAGTCAGTTCACCCCATACTGATTTATAGAATTAATGCAAGCCTGATCAGAATCCCAGCATACTGTTTTTCGGTGGGAATGAAAATGCTGATTCTAAAATTCCCACGGAAAGGCAAAAGGCTTAAGGTAGTCAAACAACTCTGTAGAAATGGACATAATTCAAGGACTCACATTTTCTAACTTGAAATCTATTATAAAGCTCCAGTAATCAATTCAGTATGCTATTGGCATAGAGATTTGCCTTAAATAGATTAATGAAATAGAATACAGAGTCTGGAAATATATATATATATATATATATATATATATATATATATACATTTTTATCAACGGTACAAAGGCCATGTGGTGGAAAAAGAATGACTTATCCAGTGCTGTGCTGTGCTGTGATAAGTGGATATATGTGTAAAAAAACTAATCTAAAATTCACACCTTATGCGATTATGAATTTTAAATGTAAAGCCCTAAATTCTAAAACTTCTAGAAGAAAACATAAGACTAAATCTTTGTGACACTAGGTAAGGCAGGGATGTTTATGGACATATGTTGTTATTTCTCTAGAGTAGAATTTTTGAGTCACATGGTATTTCTGAATTACATATATATGTTTAATATTTATTTATTTATTTATTTATTAATGTTTATTTATTTTTGAGACAGAGGGAGACAGAGCATGAATGGGGGAGGGTCAGAGAGAGAGGGAGACACAGAATCCAAAGCAGGCTCCAGGCTCTGAGCTGTCAGCACAGAGCCCGATGCAGGGCTCGAACCCACGGACCGTGAGATCATGACCTGAGCCGAAGCCGGACGCTTAACCGACTGAGCCACCCAGGCACCCTTGTATGTTTAATTTTTAAACAATGACTGGAGAATAGTATAAATACATTATAGATTGCTAGAATTGGTTTATACTATTCTCTTGATTAATGGACTGATAACAATTTTGAGAGTGGTCTTTAAAGACATGTTGGAGTTCTGGAGATCTGCAGAGGGTTCCCTTCAAGTCTGCAGCTCAACACAGTTACCCCCAGCAGTAGAAAGTGGTCCAGATAGGTGTTCTCCTCCTCCCAGCCACATTGGCAGAAACCAAGCAAGCAGCTCCATAGAACCAAGGAACCTGGATGGCAGGCCAAGTGACCACATTCTCTACTTAGAGCCATGGGACATTTCAGAGAAGCTTCTTCTGACCTTGAGGGTGACACCATCAGGAATTGGGCATGAGCCCTGCCAGCACCTAGCAGGCTGGAGTCCTAGAAAGTTCTCTCCGTTTGTACCTCATGTGTCCTACCTAACAACAACAGGCCAATAAAAATGTATTCTGTCCCTGAATATGGCACCATATGGAATGAAGTGGGTGCCCCACTGGGGACGAGTGAATGACATGAAAGGATTTTGAAAACTAATTGTCATAGGATTCACAGCCCACCAAAGAAAGCCAGAATCTATGCACTAAACCTAAACAGAGAAAATGCATGCTAAAATAGAAGAGTTAAATAGGATCTATACTCTCCTAAAATAATACCTAAAAAGGTCCAGGATTCAACAAAAATCATGTGTCTTAGCAAGAATAAAGAAAGTAGTGACTCTCTAAAAATAAAGTATTAATTTAAAAAATCACAACACTGGAACAAGATGTTAAAATGATCCAACAAGAATTTGAGAGCAATGATCATAAAAATGTCTCCAAAAGCAAGTACAAAATACAAAGTAACAGCAAGGAAATAATAGTTATAAAAGAGAACCAAATGGAAGTTACGAGAAGTGAAAAGTACGATAATCAAAATTAAAAACTCACTGGATGGGCTCAAAAGTAGACTTGAGATGAGAGAGGAAATAGTGAACTTGAGGACAGATCAATATAATTTATTTCAATCAAACAGAGGGAAGTAGATTATAAGAAAGTAAAGATTTCCAGGTAGTTGTGGACAATAACAAAAGATCTATTGCAGATTATATAGTGTGAAGCCCAGAAGGAGAAGAGAAAGAGCGTGAGACTAAAAAAATATTCAGGTAAGTACTGGCTGGAAACGTCCAAAATTCAAATGTAGCAAAAGATACAAACCCACAGATTCAAGACATTGCATGAAACAAAATAAGATAAACCAGAAGAAATACAGGCAAGATATATCATAATTAAACTTCTGAAAATGAAAGACCAAGAAGACATCTTAAAGGGATCCAGAGAGAAATGATGCATTACCTATGGGGGAGCAGTTAGAATTAGAGTTGGTAACTCATCTGAAATTATAGAGTCCAGAAAGAAGTGGAAAACATTTTTTAAGTAGTGGACAACATATTATCAATGGCAGATTTTAACTCTAGCAACACAATGAAAGGATGAAGGGAAAATAAAGACATCCTCAGACCAAGGAAAGAGAATTTTTCACTAGCAGAACAACCTGTAAAGCATGACTAAAAGAAGGTCTCCATACAGAAAAGATATGATAACATCAGAAGGCTTGGGACCTCAGAAAGAAAAGCACAACAGCTGAGTAAAAATAGGGATAAATATAATAGAGTATCATTGCCCTCATGATTTTCTGAAATCATATTTTGTGGTTGAAGCAGAAATTATATTATCTGATGTTGAGCTCCATGAATGTAGGGGAAATACTTGAGACAGTTATATTACTAATGGTGATGGCAAGAGGATATAAATGGAAGTAAGATTTCAATAATTCACTCAAAGTTGTAAAACATCTATACCTGTAGGCTGTGATAAGTTCTATATGCATATTGTAACATGTAGAGAAACCACTGAGAAATTATACAAAGCAAAGCAATATGCTCAAAATCAGTACAAATTAAACAAGATAGAATTCTTCAAAATGTTCAAGTGACCCACAGGAAGACAGTGAAAGAGAAACAGAGGGAACAAACAAAATATAAAGTAAAACATCAAACTTAAGCCTTCACATGGGCATAATTGCTTCAAATGTAAATTTTCTAAATATACCAATTGAAAGGCAGAGATTGACAGAGTGCCTTAAAAACACCCCATGAACCAATTATATGCTGTCTGCAATAAACTCACTTCAAACACACATAGAGAGGTTGAAGATAAAAGTAAGGAAAAAGATATATCATGCTGCCTATAATCTGCCACCCTGAAAAAGCAAAACAAAGCAAAACAAAACAAAAACAGAAGTAGCTCTGTTAATATTGGTAAAGTAGACTTCAGAGTGAGATAAAAAGGGGAGTATTATAAAATGATAAAAGGATCAATATTCCAGAAAACATAACAATACTAAATGTATATGCACCAAACAACAAAGCCTAAAAAAAAAAATACACAAAGCAAAAATGTATACAGTCGAAAGGAGAAAAAGACAAATCAACAATTATAGTTGGGAACTTCAAAACTTCAGTAAATTCTGGAAGCACTAGATAGAAAATCAACAAGCATAGAGAAGAAGTGAACAATCAATCAACTGGATTTAGTTGACATGTATAAAAGAACACTCTACTCAGCAGCAATAGAATAAATATTTTAAGTGCCCATGAAACATTCACCAATATAGCCTGTATCTTAAGATATTAAAAAATTCATTAAATTTATAGAGTTGTAATTTCACAAAGTATGTTCTCTGACCATATCAGAATCCATTGAAAAATAAAAAACAGAAAGATAAGAAAATTTCCCAACATTTGGCAATGAAACAACACATTCTGAAAAAATCATGTGTCAAAGAGTGACTCTCAAAGGAAATTTTAAATGCACAGAATTAATGAAAATATGGTATACCAAAATAGGTAGGACACAGCTAAAGCAATGCCAAAAGGAATATTTATGGCACCAAAAGCTTACATAAGAAAAGAGGAAAGATTTCAAACCAATTATCTAAATTTCTACCTTAATGAACTAGAAACAGAACAGCAAATAAACTCAAAGCAAGTAGAAGGAAGGAAATGGTAGATCAGAGGAGAAATCAATGAAGCAGAAAACAAGAAAACAATAGAAAAAAACTCAGTGAACACAGAAAGCTAATTCTTCAAAAAGGAATCAACAAAAATGATAAACCTCCAGCAGTACTGACAAGAAATAACTAATCAGCAACTTAAAGAAATGGGAAAATTCCTCAAAAATCACAAACTACCAAAATTCAGCCAACATGAAATAGGTTGTCTGAATAACACTACAAATATTGATTTGTAAGTTAAATTAAATTATAATGTTTCTGAAGAAGAAAAAGCCAGGGCCAGTTAGGTTCACTGAAGAGTTCTACCAAACATAACGAAAAAGAACTAGCACCAATTTCATGTAATCTTTTTCAGAATATATAAACAGAGGGAATATTTTTCCAAACAATTTTATGAAGTTAGTATTAAATGAAACAGAACAACAAAACAACAAAAAAAATGAAAACTATAGACAAATATTTTTCATGAACGTAGACGCAGAACTTTTACAGACTTGGAATATACATTTGCAAATCACATATCTGATAGAGGGCCTCTGTCTAGAATACATAAAAAAATTACCATAATTCAATCGTAAGAACACAATCCAACAAAAAATGCGCAAAAGATTTAAATAGATATTTCACCAAAGAAGACATACAGATGTCAAATACACACATGATAAAACGCTCAATTTTATTAGATATTAAGGAGATGCAAATCAAAACCACAATGAAATATTGTACGTATCTATTAGAATGTCTAAAACTAAAAGACCAACCTTACTATGCGTTGACAAGGATATGCAACAATTGGAACTCTCAGAACATTGCAGGTGGACATTAAAAATGGCATACGACTTTGGAAAGAAATCTGGAGGTCTCTTAAATAATTGCATATACACCTACTATAGAGTCAGCTATTTCATTGTTAGGTCTTTTCTCAAGATTAATGCAATCAAACGTCCGTATAGGGACTTGTACATGAATACTCCTAGGGGCTTTATTTGCAATAGCCACAAACTGAAAACTATCTGACAAACAGAACTGGAAACTATCTAACAAATAATTGGATACATAAATCATGTATGCTTACAATGGAATACCCCACACACATGATAAAATGGAATGAAGTATTGATACACACATATGTTTGAATCTGAAAATAATCATACCGACTGAAGAAAGCCAGGCCAAAAGAACACATATGCTGTAGTTCCATTTATGTAAAACTCTGGGAAGTACAAACTAATGTAGAGAGACAGAAAGTAGATCACGTTTGCCTGGGACAAAGTGCAGGGAATGGAATGATCGGAAGCGAGGAATTATAAAAAGTTGGGAGAAAACTTTGGGGGATGATGAAATTCTTCATTCTTTTGACTGTGATGGTGGTTTTACGCAAGCATACCTAAGGCAAAACTTTCCAAACCGTACAGTCTAAATACTTCATAGATGTCAATTACCCCTCGATAAAAATGGTTAGAAAACAGCAAAATAAGGGGTGCCTGGGCGGCTCAGTTGGTGAAGCCTCTGACTTTGGCTCAGGTCATGATCTCACAGCTTGTGAGTTTGAGTCCCAGTTCAGGCTCTTGAAAAAACTTTTTAAAAGAAACACCAAAAAAGAAGGATGTAACAAGTCAAGCGCAGGTGAATGTATAGTAATTGCAAAGTTAGTTATTGGATAGGTTGTTGTAATGAATATTAAATCTTCCAAGTACAGACTGGAGTTAGAGTATAGCTTTAGATTGTGATTAGAGGGAGATTAGCAAGTGACAATGGCAAGAAAGTTTGGTTACAACTGCTTCGCATTCAGAGGATGCAAGGAAGGCTAGTGAGAGAGTACTAGAACACACACTGCAGTGAGGAGGCAGGAAAATGTGAGTTGACGGTGTATACCCACTATATTTGTAGGTGCAAGTGTTTGAAGCAAGTGGATAGAAAGGGTGTTTCTTCAAAAACACAGTATTGTAGGGGAGTGGGCTTATAATTGGCAGTTCCAGAATGAACCCTGGAAAGATGTGGGAGGAGGCTGGATTCGTTAGCATAAGGAGGCTCAGAAAGTATGATAGGAAGTTATGGTATAGATGAGGCTCTGGTAGAGGATAGGGGTGGGATGGGAAGATAAGGTGAGGGTGAGAAGTCCTGGAAGTGGCTGACACCATATATCCCGAATGTCAACACAGGGTTCTTTGGACACAGAAATGACTCAAAGTCCCAGGCTGATGTCAACCAGAGGGATGAGGGCTGCTGTAAAATACCCAGAGGGTTACTGTGCCCAGTTGTGGGCGTGATTGCTTCGTGGTGTTTGGGCCACCCAAAGAGCAAAAGACACTGATGAGTAAGAGTCTGAGGTCTATCAGTGTATCTGCCTCTTAAATTCTCTTCCACACACAGGAAGTTCCTATAAATGACAACTGTTGTGATTTTGTATTAATACCAAGATGGACCCTTTCTAAAAGAAGATTGTTTTTATTACAATCCGCATGAAAAGTGTTTGTGTCCCGGGAGTTGGCATTAACCTAAATTGGGATACAGAAGGAACTTTGGCAAAATTATATTTTACAAATCCAAATATTCTTTTGCCCACCCAAAAACCTGCATGATACATACACATTAATTATATAAGTATATTTAAAAGTAGTCTACATGTAGAGATGTTTACCATGTACGTATTCAATGTGAGGGCTTCAGATCAATCATATTTACCTTAAAATTAAACTAGCAATCGTACTTAACTATGGCATTCCAAACCTAATGGGCACACACCTTTGAAATAACACTTAGGTCAGCAGTCTATTGAAATTTATAGACAAACATTTCAGATAAGCCAGTACAGCCAAGACTGGAGATGTCCACAGTTAGCTGTGAAATCTTCAGTAAACAATTGAGAATACCTGCAATGCATTTTCTTTAGCTCGCTGCAGAGACTTTGTGACTGCTGACGAAGCTTCTATTTGGCTTTTTTATCCTTCTACCCTTCTAGAATTACTGCAGTTGAACTTTAGAGTTCCAGCACTAAAAGTCTATTTCTTTATCTTCTTTAATTATCTTATAATGTAATAGTCTTTCTTCCCAAAACAGATGAGGTAAGCAATGGCTTCCTTCTATCATTACCTTTTCAAAGCAAATGTTTTTGTAGTAGATGTTGCATACAAAACAAATCTTCTGACCACCTTCCTAAATACCTTAGGACTTTTTGTAAAGCCTCCATTTGAGTCATAAGCATCATGGCACCTTCCTGATCTTTTCTTCTCTCCAAGATGACATGCAGTCATCTTGAGCTGGGGTGCTCTGGCTGCCGGGAGTCTTGCAACAATGGTTCCAGAGCCCCTTAGACCTAATGTTTAGTCTTCCTACCCCACCGGACAACCCTCTGAGGGGATTTGCATGTTGAGATGTTCAACCCAAGTTAATTCTGTTCCCCCTCTTAATTCTGCCAGAAATTGGGTCTTTCTCTATAACGGATGGCATGTTTTTTCAATGGCAGATCAGCTACCTTTTCTCCCCCCAGCCCTTACTTGACTTTTTGAATATCTAGAGCAATTGCGAGGTTGTGTGTGTGTCTATGTATGCAACACACATTTACACGTATAGCCTACCTTGTAGGTTAATTTTCAGGGGAGAGAGGGAACTACCAAAAACAAAGCAAAACCAAAAACCAAAACTGTTTTCTTTTCATAGGAGGGATAATCCTTTGAAAGATGATGCTCTGCCCCCTTAGCCGGGAGAATATCTATTCCTGGAAACATGTGGTCTGACGTCAGAGAATAATCTCTATTATTTCCTTTGGAGGGAAAGTCAAAATTTGTTGATAGAGAAAAAAGAAAATATGTATAACTGAGATATTTTTTTTTCTCATTTTGAATATGTAAGTGTATATACTCACTGAATTTTGATTAGGATTTCATCATTTAGAATAAAAAGAACCATATCCATGATATTCCCTTATCCCTAGCTTCCAATATGGATGCCCAATTCACTTAGTAATTTATTAAGTAAGAATGTACTCTTCATTTTGACATCATCAAACCTCACTGTTTTAACATCATTTTATCAAATATGGTTCTCAAAAACTGTAAAAGCTTAGAATAAACCAAGATCCATTATGGTATTCTCGTGTGATTTATGGCCATGCAGAATGAGAAAGAATTCTGGATGCATTCTTAAAAGATGATCTCTTGTGAAGATTTGTGGTGCTTTAGGGAAAAAGATTAAGCCTTTTTAGAGAATCTGCTAAAATCATGCACTTAGTGGATTTACTCACTAAATGCTTAAAATTATGACATTTAGCTGCCACAAATTATTTTTGGAATAAAAGTTGATATGAATAAACATTGCTGTATTGTGACATTTTAAGCATGAAACCCTTTTCACAAGCCAACTATGATGAAAGGCAGGAAGTCGACAAGCCAAAATTCTCTGTCATCATTGCTAAAACTGTATAAGAGCAAAGGTAGTGATTTTTGCAAAATTTAAAATTTGATATGATACACATGGCTTTCTTTCCACTAAACAATGTCCTTTCCAATTAGAAACTGGAACATATTCTAACTATCATATCTCTACTATAATTTGAAAACATTATAATGCTAAGTAAATTCTATGTACCTGATACATTATAAAATCTCTCCATTTTTTTCTGACACTATTTTCCTCTCACTTCCAGGTAGCAATAAGGTTTAAGTCTTTAAGGCTTTGATGAATTTTAACAGTTGTCAGATTCACTGTTCATTGAAAACAGAGCCCCTCCATATTGTAAGCAGTAAAAACTTCAGTCCCTGTGTGACAGGCTGTGATACATCAGACAATGATTTTGGATGAGATGATTCTAAGATGATCATCCTGGCCTATGCTTGTGATGCACATACTAAATGTTGTAGGCTCCGACATTTGATAAGGTCCCCTGAATAATACCTGGCATATGATGAGCACTTGAAAAATATTTATTGAATATGTCAGTCGCTACTGATCGTAAACTGTTTGAGAGCTTGGCATTATCTATGTTTTTATTGTTGCTCTAACCTTGTTACATGAAATAGTGCCAGTTTCATAGTGAGTACTCAGTAAATATTTGCTGGTTGATGAAATATTTGGCAAATGGGCGAGTAGTTGGCCCAACAGTATGGTGGAGTGGTTGAGAAGGTAGGCTCAGTATGTACGTGTCAGGATTCAAACCACAGCTAAGCCACTTGGCAGGTTATGACCTGAAACAAAAGACTACCAATAAGCCTGGGTTTTCAGACAGATAAAATGGGCATAATTTTTATATCTACCTCATAAAGTTGTTGGGGAATGGATCAAATGTGTGGGAAGGACACTGCACAGTGTCTGATACATAGTAAGCCTTCAATAAAGATTAATGCTATGGCTGAGTAACATTCCACGGTATATCTATACCACATCGTCTTTATCCTTTCATCTGTTGATAGACACTTAGGTTGCTTCATATCTTGGCTACGGTAAGTAATGTGCAATTTACATAGGAGTGCATATATCTTTTTGAATTAGTGTTTTCATTTTCTTTGGGTAAATACACAGTAGTAGAATTACTGGATCATATGATAGTTCTGTTTTTAATTTTTTGAGGAACCTCCACACTGTTTTCCACAGCAGCTGCACCAATTTATACTCCTGCCAACAGTGCTCAAGCGTCCCCTTTTCTCCACATCCCTGCCAACATTTGTTATTTCTTACCCTTTTGTTTCTAGCCATTCTGACAAGTGTGAGGTGATAATCTCATTGTGGATTTGATTTGCATTTCCCTGATGATCAGTGATGATGAGTACCTTGTCCTGTACCTGTTGGTCATCTGTGTGTCTTCTTTGGAAGAATGTTTATTCGGGTCCTCTGCCCATTTTTTAACTGAGCAATCTCCTTATTTTAAGGTCAGCTAATTAGCAATCCTGATTTCCCCTTTGCCATATAACCTAACATATTCAGACACTGGGTTTTAGTACATGGACATGACTAGGGAGCATTCTTCTGCCTAGTAATCAGGACTTAGGGGTCAAGTGTTCAGATTCTGAATCCAACAATTTCCAACTATGATATTCTTTTTTAAAAAAAATGTTTATTTATTTATTTTGAGAGAGAGAGAGCACAAACAGGGGAGAGGTAGAGAGAGGGGGACAGAGAGCACCCCAAGCAGGCTCCACGCTGTCAGCACAGAGCCCAAAGTGGGGCTCAATCCCATGAAGAAGCATGAGATCAGGAGTCAGATGCTTAACCAACGGAGCCACCCAGGCGCCCCTCAACTATGGTATTATTTTCAAACTAAGGATTTGCTTATCAGAAATCAAGTGATTGATTTTGAAACGATTATGGACCATTGTAGCCTGCAGGTAGCCATAGCACATCCTGGACTAACAACGAAAGCAAAGTTCCAGAGCAAATCAATATCAGAGAGAGAATAAAGGAAGACGTTTGCTTGCCAGTTTGGGCTTTTGACAGAATAATTCTAGAGAAATTGGAAAGTAAAGCAGACCCAGTTCTGGCCTTCCTGTGCATCTGTCCCTGCAATGTGGCTGTGTTCTTGTAGGTTATTTGGAAAAGAAAACCATCTTAGAATATGCCATTGTATGCACATTGTTGTATATTTTATTTATTTATTTATTTATTTATTATTTTATTTATTTTCATCTTGTTTATTTATTTTTGAGAGAGAGAGAGTGCAAGCGGGGAAGGGGCAGAGAGAGAGGGAGACACAGAATCCAAAGCAGGCTCCAGGCCCTGAGCTGTCAGCAACAGAGCCCTACGCAGGGCTCGAACCCATAAACCATGATCATGACCTGAGCCAAAGTCAGATGCTTAACTGACTGAGCCACCCAGGTGCCCCCTGAACTCAGGATTTCTTATAAATCACTCAATTTAACTAATTATAAGATTATACTAATACTGTATATTAGGGTATATTTTTCTGACATAAGAATGACTAAATATTTAATGGTGTTTTCACAATATGGCATCAATAAGATTATTTTCATTAAAAAAGAAAACAAACAAGCAGAACACGAAGGGGAGCGACCTAAAGGGTTTCGGATAATTCATCCCTTGCTGCTGCTAAATAAACAAAGTCTGAGATTACTGAACATTTAGCCTCTCACATTATTGGTATAATTCCCTTCACCTTTACCTCAAAAGTGAATTAAAGTCTCCACAGATTTGACTCTGTTGAGTTGCTGACTTTGCAAAGGTCTGTGTAAAGAAAAAAAAAAAAAATTGGCCTGGGCTGCACAAACATCCTTATCGAACAAAAGCAATATATTTTTATGTATTGACTTTTGTGTGATTCAATTTGCAGTAAGTATGGGAGTAACCTTTCTAAACTGCCCTGTGAACTTAAAAGCAAGTTTGCATTTTGTGGTTAACTTTTCTCTGACTGTATGACTTCCAGACTGATGACCCAGCTTCTCTGGCTCTTGAAACCTTTTAGCAGAGTGATGGAAATGAACGATTTTCCAAATGCTGAGAGTCATGCTGTAAAAATTGGATAGAGACTTTTGGGAAGGCAGGCCTATTAATTAATAATTGTGATAATTAAGTTAGATAAGAGACAAATTGCCCTTTAATTGTTTCCATAGGCAGGCACTGAAGGTTTGGCTTTAACTCTATCATTCTAAACAGCCATAATTTCCATAATAAGTAGGTGTGTTTTCATTTGAAAAGCCAATATGAGTCATTCAGTATATTGGGATTTTTTCATTTTGCCCCTTTTGGTAACGTGCAAAATTTTACACCCTCGACAGATGAGTAAGCATTATTCAAATTGTGCTTGGAGTCAATATCTCCTCTCTGCTTAATCATGAATTGTGTTGAAAATGACGAGTACTGATCTGTTGTTTCTGTTTCGTCAGTACACTCTGGCCTATCAGAGATTTACCTGGAAATCGTGGGACTTGCCCTATTGAAATTTATTATTTTTATAGTTGAAGCTGGTCTTTTTATGCTATACCAATTGTCAGCCAAAATTAATCAGATACATTGTATTTTATCATTAGTTGGTTAACAGTCTGATTCTATGACACTTGTAGAAGTATTTCCTTAGGAAAACGGTGGTGCATTTTTGCCTAGATGCTTTCAAAAGAACTTACAGTTTGGAAACTTTAAAATAGAAACAAGTTTTCTCTATGCTCCATTCAGAATATTTCTGGGAAATGTCAGTGTAGTGGTTGAATAACTGTATTGTTGAAATGTTTCAGCTTTGGGTGGTTTTTAGCAAAAACCACATTGACAGTTATCCTGTCTTGTTATTGTCCATAATAATAACAATTTTCTATTGTCATTTTAAAAGCAAAATATCTGTGGTGAACTGTTCAGGAATTATTAAACCATTCTAAATGAATTAATTAATCTAAATTCTTTCAAATACCTGCCACATGCTTAGTTTTGTGGTTGGTGTTAAATACCAGGTACGGGGCCCTTTCCTATTTAGAATCAAGAGCTCTCTTTATCTGGCTATGTTGTGGCTTCACCCTAAATGAGCAAAGTAGCAAGAAGGCAATTATTAGTATTATTGCTCTTAATTAGAAAGGTTAAAGTGAATTTAGTAAGTTAATTAGTAGAAACTTGTATTTGGCTCATCAGTGTTATTTGGCTGAGACCGGAATATGGCAAAGAGCTAAATTAAACATTTGAGTCAAAGATCAGGACACTAGTCCAAAGTGTTTTCTTAAGTCCAGTGTATTTTGGGTTTACGTGATCTGGGTCTACCACGCACTGCATAATGTATTTTTCTAACGTTTGTTTATTTTTGAGAGAGAGAGAGAGACAGAGTGCCTGTGGGGGAGAGGCAGAGAGAGAGAGGGAGACATAGAACCTGGAACAGGCTCCAGGCTCTGAGCTGTCACCACAGAACCCAATGCGTGGGCTTGAACCCACGAACCATGAGATCATGGCCTGAGCCAAAGTCAGATGCTTAACCAACTAAGCCACCCAGGCACCTCCAGGTTTTAGTATCTTCTATCTAAAAGTGTTTGTTGAGTTGGAGCTCGTTGATTTTGGCTCAGGCCATGATCTCATGGTTCAGGACATTCAGCCCCATGTCGGGTTCTGTGCTGACAGTGCAGAGCTTGCTTGGAATTCTCTCTCTTCCTCTCTCTCTGCCCCTCCTCTCTCTCTCCCTTTCAAAATAAATGAACATAAAAAGTAAAAATGTTCGAGCCAAAGTCACCCATTGATGGGTCACAACCCCTCCCCAAATTTAATGAAATGGAAAAGAATAGCAAATAGGCCACATGGTGCATTGTTCAGCAAAATTTTGTTTCTGATTTCATGTGTATGCATGTGTGGTCTGGAAGGAAAATGTATTTCTTATCATGCGGGTTGTGGATGAAAGAGCTTGAAGATGATTACACTAGAACAAAGCTTCCTAACCATTTCAAAATTGGCCCGATCTCCTTTTTAAAGTACACACATCTGAACCTCACTTAGTTTTGTAGAGGGTTTTGGTTTTTCAAACAAGCTCCCAGGGTGATACCACCTTTTGAATATAAATTGAAGAGATTTTACTTGCAAAATTCCTTAGGAATGAGGTGATTGTTGAGAAATAGGCAAAAATAAGTAAAAAAAAAGTGCGCCTCATACACCAGGTCCACGGGGACTTTTCTCTGCAGGGTCCTGATTCCCCAGAGCAGGAATTAACCTGTCTGCTGCTCCTTTTGATTGTATATAAGCAACCTCTACTTTTGGAAACATCTTTGTCTGAACATAAGAATCCATTAGTTAGTATAACAAGTTAGATCAAAGCCCAACTTTTGCTAACAAGAATTTGGCTACATCAAAAGTTGAGATTTGGTAAACAGTAAACACAAAGTCCTCTGGTAGGTTCCGACTTTCAAGAATTGCAATGTTTCCTACATGATCATTTTCAAGGTTACCTTTGAGATGGTTGGAGGGAGGAAGTACCTGCAAATCAATGCAGTCTGATGCAGAGTGGATATTCCTGGGATTGAAAAGTTTCCTGATATTTGCGAATCTCCAGCCCTCTTGGTGTCACCCAGTGTTATGAACATAGAGAACTGTTTTGGGGTCCCTGAGATATTTATGAGAATCTTACTTGTGGAACACTCCAAGCTTTTGTAAATCCTCCTATACTTGACATGCAATGTGACAATAGGCCCTGTGAGTGGTTTTTCTAATGCCAGAAGAGAATAGATAACAACCAACAAATCCCTCCTTTTCACCGGTTACACCCAATGATTCCCTCATTCATTTTCATTTGTTTTATTCATACAAATTATAGTATGGGCAAGGGTCTGTGCTGATGGCCAGCAAAGAATGAGACAAATAGGGTCCCTGACATCCTGGAGCTGAAAGTCTAGTGGGAAAAGTAGGCATTAGATAAATAATTACAAATAATTAATTAATTAGTTTGTGCAGTGAGGGAAAAGCACATTCCCTTCTCATTTACGAACCAATCTTTCAACTAAATATTTATCAGCACCTGATAGAATGAAATGAAACAGGAGGAAAGATGTTCTGCTTCTTAGCACCGTCCCAGCCCTTGTCTCTGTCATAAGGCCCTAACTCCATGAAGCTGCCAAGCTGGCACTTGGTCTTCCTGGATGGAGCCCGCACAGGGTGACAGAAATCATCCATAGAAGGAGCTCAGCCCCTTGCCCAGATTTCACACCGAGCCTCTCAGTTGCCACGCGTTGAACTGAGGAGGCGTGGGGCTTCTTTTTCCCCTCACCATCCTCAATTGGAACCTGAAGTTACTTGTTACTGAAATATGGTTTTTAATAGTGTTAGATAGTGAAGTACTGTGGTTTAGTTTATTATCTTGAATGAATTGGCTTACTTGTTGATATAATTGTAACTCTCCTCTTCCTATTCTGGATTTAAAGCAAAATTAACTGAAATATAACTAAACCTTTGGAACATACATCATTTTGCTAATTTACATTCTTCTCTTAGATGCTTGCGATAGGTTACTCTCA
The DNA here is from genome assembly GCF_022079265.1 of Lynx rufus. NCBI lineage: Eukaryota > Metazoa > Chordata > Mammalia > Carnivora > Felidae > Lynx > Lynx rufus. Next base: position 4,471,197 of record NW_025814844.1, on the reverse strand, counting down.
AGAAGAATGTTACTACTGGTGGAATTTATTATATGTTAGCAAAGTGAGTGGATAAATTGTTCTGGTGACAACTTCAAAGAATTATCTTATTGCTCTTTTAAAGCAAAGCATACATTATGAATGTACATAAATGTATCGATGTCCCTGTTAATTTCCTCCTCTGCTTTGATATGGATTCTTTGGTGAAATCGACAAAGACTCTGTTCCTCGAAAATAAGTTTGTTCTTCTTACCTTGAATAAGTCTGGATGAAAAATGAGCCAAAAATGACCTTCAAAACACTTGATCTCCCTTCTTTTCTTGAGTCAAATTTAAAATACTCTAGAAGGAATGAGAGCTTAAAGGTCTGCTGTCATTAACTTGGTTTAACAAAGAATGTCTGTGTGTAGCAGGATTCCCACACAGAGAGTCATGACACCAAGGCTTTTCTTTCCAGGAAGCAACTTTACCTGCCAGCATCTCTCAGTTGGGTTCATACCCAAAGAACTGAGAGCCCCAAATGCCACATGGTGTAGTTTTATTATATATTTTCCACTTCTTTGTCTCCCATATATGGTAACATACAAACATGTAGTCTGATTAAGTGGTCTCATATTACAAGGTCGTGAGGGATGTTGTCATGTATGGGTATAACCAGGTTGCCCCGAGGTTTTTTTTTTTTTAATTTCCTTAGGGAGGGACCCTACCACATATGCATCGATCTATATCCTCCTACAAGAGATTCACTTTAGATATAAGGACAAACACAGATTGAAAGTGAAGGGATGGAAGGAGCTAGTCCATGCAAATGGAAACCGAGAGAAAGCTGGAATAGCTATACTTAGATAAAATGGATTTTAAATAAAAGACAACAATAAAAGACCAAAAAAGGCATTATATAATGATAAAGTTTCAATCCAACAAGGTAAAGTAAACTTGTTGTAAATTTTTATGCACCTAGCGTAAGAGGACCTAAATATATAAAGCAAATATTAACAGACCTAAAGTGAGAAATTGACAGCAATGCAAAAAGAAGTAGATTTTAATATCCCACTTACCTCAATGGGTAGATCATCCAAACAAAAAATTAATAAGGAAACATCGGCCTTAAATGACACATTAAAGCAGGTGGACTTAATAGACATATATAGAACCCTCCATCTGAAAATGGTGGAACACTTATTTTTAATTGCACATGGGACATTCTCCAAGATAGATCCTATGTTAGGCCACAAAACAGGTCTCAATGAATTTAAGATGATTGAAATCGTATCCAGCATTGTCTCTGATCACAACAATATGAAACTAGAAGTCAACTGCAGAAAAGACAATTGGAAAATCACAAGTATGTGAAGATTAAACAATATGCTGCTGAACAACCTGTGGATCAATTAAGAAATCAATGAGTAGATTACAAAAATACCTTGAGAGAAATGAAAATTAAAATACAACATATCAAACTCTATGGGATGCAGAAAAAGTAGTACTAACAGGGAAGCTCATTGAGATACAGGCCTATCTCAGGAAATAAGAGCAATCTCAAATAAAGGATCTAACTTTACATTTAAAGCAGCTCTAAAAAGAAAACAAAGCCTGGAGCCCCTGGGTGGCTCAGCCAGTTGAGCATTCAGCTCTTGATTTTGGCTCACATCAGGATCCCAAGGTTGTGGGATTGAGTCCCTCATCGGGCTCCACACTCAGTATGGAGCCTGCCTAAGATTGTCTCTCTCTCTTTTAGGGCACTTGGGTGGCTCAGTTGGTTAAGCATCTGACTTCTGATTTCAGCTCAGGTCATGATCTCACAGTCTGTGAGCTCAAGCCCCCGCGTTGGGTTCTGCGCTATCAGCTTGGGATTCTCTCCCTCTCCCTCTCTGCCCCTGACCTGCCTGCGTGTGCTCTGTCTCTCTCTGTCTCTCTCAAAATAAACAACAACAATAACAAAAAGATCATCTCTCTCTTCCTCTGCCCCTCTCCCCGACTTGTGCTTTCTCTCTCTAAAATAAAAAAATAAAATAAAAATGAAGCCTAACATTAGTAGAAAGAAGGAAATAACATAGACCAGAGTGGAAATAAATAAAAAAAGAAATTACAAAGGCAATAGAAAAGATCAATGAAACTAAGAGCTGGGTTTTTTTTTTTTGAAAAATAAACATAATTAACAAAGCTTTAGCTAGATTTAACAAGTGAAAAAGAGAGGGTTCAAATAAATAAAATACAAAATGAAAGAGAAGTTATAATTGATACCACAAAAGTACAAATGATGATGAGATTACTGTAAATGATTACATGTCTGTCAACAAGTTGGACAACCTAATTAGAAAGAAATAGTAAATCTGAATAGACCAATTACAGTAAGGAAATTCCATCAGTAATCAAAAAACTCTCAACAAAAAAAGCCCAGGATCAGACTGCCTCACTGGAAAATTCTACCAAACATTCAAAGAATCCTTCCCAATCTCTTCCAAAAACTGAGGAGGAAGGACTACTTAAAAATTCATTTGATGAGGCCAGAAATACCCTGATACCAAAACCACACAAAGATACCACACACACAAAGAGATTATAGTTCAATATATCTGATGAACATAGATGCAAAAATGCTTAACAAAAACCAAATTCAAAGATACTTTAAAAGAGGGCGTCTGCTATCAGCTGATAGAACATGTGACTCTTGATCTCAGGGCTGTTAGTTCAAGCCCCACATTGGGCATGACGCTTACACACACACACACACACACACACACCTTTAAAGGGTTCATATATCATGACCAAGTAGGATTTATTCCATGAATGCAAGAATGGTTCAACATCAATGTGATACACCACATTAATGAAATAAAGAAAAAAGCCATATGATCATCTCAATAGATGTAGCAAAACATTTGACAAAATTCAAAATCCTTTTATGATAAAAGCTCTCAACAAAGTGGTATACAGGGAATGTAACTCAACACAATAAAGGTCATTTATGACAAACCCATAGGGAACATCATATTCAATGATGAAAAACTGAAAGATTGTCCTCTAAGATCAAGAACAGCCAAGGATGCCCCCTCTCTCTGCTTTTATTCAACACAGTATTAGAAGTCCTAGCCAGAGGAATGGGACAAGAAAAAGAAAAGGCATCCAAACTGAAAAAGAAGAAGTAAAACTCACTATTTGTGGATGACATGAGACTATATATAGAAAACCCTAAAGACTCCACCCCCAAAACTGTTAGAACCAACAAATGAATTCAGTAGTTGGCAGGATACAAAATCAATATAAAAGGCTCTTATGTTTCTATAAACTAACAACAAATCATCAGAAAGAGAAGTTAAGAAACCTATCCCATTTATAGTTGCATCCCAACCAATAAAATACCTAGGAATAAAATGTAACCAAGGAGGTGGAAGACCTGTACACTGAAAACTCTAATACATTGGTGAAAGAAATTGAAGATGACACAGGTGAAAAGATATTTCCTGCTCATAGATAAGAAAATATTGTTAAAATGTCCATACAGCCCAAAGCAATCTACAGATTCAAATATAATCCTTATCAAGATTCCAGTGACATATTTTCACAGAAATAGAATAAACAACTTAAAATTTTGTGTGGAGCCAGAAAAGACCTTGAATAGACAAAGCAATACTGAGAAAGGAAAACAAAGCCAGAGGCACCATGCTCCTTTATTTCAAACAAAGCTATAGTAATCAAAGCAGTATGATATTGGCATGAAAACAGACACAGAGATCAATGGAAGAGAATAGAGAGCCCAGAAATAAGCCCTCACTTATGTGGTCAATTACTCTATAACAAAGGAGGCAAGAATGTATAACAGGGAAAGATAGTCTCTTCAGTAAATGGTGCTGGGAAATCTGAACAGCTCCATACAAAAGAATGGCTGGACTTCATCTGATGGCATACAAAAACAAAACAAAAAATTAACCCCAAATGGATTAAAGACTTAACTGCAATACTTAAAACCACAAAATTCCTAAAAGAAAACATTGGCAATAAGCTCATTGACATTGGTCTTGATGATGATTTTTTGGATCTGATTCCAAAAGCAAAAATAAATAAATAAGATGACATCAAATTAAAAAGCTTCTACACAGCAAAGAAAGCCATCACCAAAATGAAAAGGCAACCTACAGAGTGGGAGAATATGCTCGTAAATCATATATCCAACAGGAGTTAATATCCAAAATATTTAAATAACTCATATTACTCAGTAGCAAAAAACAAAAAACAAAAAAACTCGACTGAAAAGTGGGCAGAGGATCTAAATAGACAATTTGCCATACCGATGGCCAACAGACACATGAAAAGATGCTTAACATCACTAATCATAAAGGAAATGCAAATCAACAACACAATGAGATACCACTTCACACCTGTTAGAGTGGCTCTTCTCAAAAGGACAAGAAATAAAAAGTGTTGGTGAGGATGTGGAGAAAAGGGGACCCTCATGCACTGTTGGTGGGAATGTAAACTGGTGCAGCCACTCCGGAAAACAGTATGACGGTGCCTCAAAAAATTAAAAATATAACTACCCTGTGATTCAGTAATTCCACTTCTGGGTGTTTATCTAAGGAAAATGAAAACATAGGAGCACCTGGGTGGTTCAGTCGGTTAAGCATCTGAATCTTGATCTCAGCTCAGGTCTTGATTTCAGGGTTGTGAGTTCAAGCCATGTGCTGGGCTCTGTGCTGGGCTCAAACCTAGTTCGAAAGAAAGAGAGAAAGAGAGAAAGAGAGAAAGAAAGAAAGAAAGAAAGAAAGAAAGAAAGAAAGAAGAAAGAAAGGAAGGATGGAAGGAAGAAAGAAAGAAGGAAAGAAAGAAAGAGAGGGAAGGAGGGAGAAAGAAAGAAAGAAAGAAAGAAGAAAGAGAAAGGAAGGATGGAAGGAAGAAAGAAGGAAAGAAAGAGAGAGAGGGAAGGAGGGAGAAAGAAAGAAAGAAAGAAAGAAAGAAAGAAAGAAAGAGAAAGAAAGAAGAAAGAGAAAGGAAGGATGGAAGGAAGAAAGAAAGAAGGAAAGAAAGAGAGAGAGAGACAGAGGGAAGGAGGGAGAAAGAAAGAAGAAAGAAAGAAAGAAAGAAGAAAGAAAGAAAGAAAGAAAGAAAGAAAGAAAGAAAGAAAAGCAAGTGAAAACACTAATTTGAAAAGAAATCTGCCCCCTATGTTCATCGCAGCATTATTTACAATAGTCAGTTGATTTACAACTGTCAATTGATAGTTGAGTAGGTAAAGATGATGTGACACACACACACACACACACACACACACACACACACACAATAGAATAGTACTCAGTCATAAAAAGAATGAATTCTTGCCATTTGTTTTTTTTAGAGTTTGTTTGTTTATTTAAAGAGAACTAGTGGGGGAGGGGTAGAGGGAGACTCTCGGGCAGGCTCCCCACTGTCAGCACAGAGCCCCACAAGGGGCTGGAACTCACGAACCGTGAGTCATGACCTGAGCTGAAATCAGGAGATGGACACTTGACCCACTGAGCCACCCAGGCGCCCCGAATTGTTGCCATTTGTGAAAGCATGGTTGGACCCAGAGGGAGCTAGTATGCCAAATAAGTCGGACAGAGAAAGACAAATACCATATGAGCTCTCTTATATGTGGAATATAAAATACAAAACAAATGAGCAAACAAACTCATGGATACCAACAACAGAAGGGTGATTTCTGGAGAGGAGGGAGTATCGGGGGCAGGGGAAATGGGTGAAGGGGGTCAAGAGGAACAAACTTCCAGTTATAAAATGATGAAGTCACGGGGTTGTAATATACAGCACGGTGACTCTAGCTAATAACACTGTGCTGCAGACTGGAAAGTTGCCAAGAGAGTAAATCCTAAATGTTCCCATCACAAGAAAAAGAACTTTTTTTGTAACTTTGTATGGTGACAGATGCTAACTAGGCTCATTGCTGTGATCATTTCTCAGCGTGTACAAATATCGAACTGTTACATTGTACACTTGAAACTAACCTAATGCCACATGTCAATTATATCTCAACTTTTAAAACTTAAAAACAAATAAATAAATATGCAAAGAAGGTCTGTGCACACATGGAAGGATCTGAGAACCGCCCCCACTCCCTACCCCCCAGCTCTCTCACCCCCATCATTTTTTAGCAATGACTTCTGCACTCTGACATGCTGTGCCCCAAGGAAACCCAAAGCTGCTGTGGGTTTGACATGTCCATAAATCATCATGCCCGCTCAGTTCTGCACCCTGTTGAGTCACCAGCCTGAGTTCAAGCACTGGGGGTTGATGCCTGTTTTATAGGGCTAAGCCAGAAATTCCTTCTTAGCTGTGATTTTTTTGTTCACAAAGCCTGGGGCTATCTCATGCCTTTGTGGTTTCCATAGTGGCTCTGTGTGTGCATGTGTGCGTGCGTGCGTGCGTGTGTGTGTGTGTGTGTGTGTTTCCATGTCTCTCTGTCTCTTGGTCTCTATATCTCTCTCTGTGTGTGTCTCTCTCTCCCCACCCTCTCTCTAGGCCATTTTTTCTTTAAGCCCCAGGTGTTTGGACATGCAGATTTTATTCTATAGGTAATACAGCCCTTCTTTCCTTGTAACTATTAGCTAGAAGGAAAGAAAAAAAAAAAGCAGATTGGCCAATTCCTACAAAAGGAGAGCGTCTTTTTTGGAATTTGCAAAACTGTTATCTGTTTGCCCCACCGTCAGCAAGGCCCCGCTGATGCTCATCTGGACCATCCCGTCACCAATACCTCTAATGTCCTTCTGTTCTACGCTCACGCTGCTGGTTCCGTCTAAATGCCAGCCTGGGTTAGAGCTGCCATGTCCTTCTCCTGCCCACATCCACCAAGGCAGGCAACACCGGACACATTCTTGCCCCCACATCAGCTGGCTTGACTCCAAAGCCTCACCTCCGACCTTAGCTGGCACCCAACTGTAGGCATTTGTGCTGTCACTGGTTCCAGAGGAGAGCTCTAAATGGTGCTTGCAGAGTACCCTGGGTTTCCAGTCTCTGGAACTGACTTTCTTACATGCTCCTCGTGGACCCAAGCAGCGACAGCAAGTTAGTTATGAAAGGGGGCCAGATTCTAGATGCACAGGCTGTATTGAACCAAGTTTGTACTTTCCTCTCTCTGCTGAAGGCCAGTTTAGCCAAAGCCTGCCTCTTGCCCACATTCCAAAATCCCAGATAAGCCTCCTATTGTCCCTTATATTTACAGCCTCATCACCAAGACATGTTCAGCCACCAACCTGCCATTGTGGACAAGGTCCCCAGTAGTGTACGGGGCCTCGCTGACCTGAGATCTGCATGCCGCGGGCTCTATGCCCAGGGAAATTGTCGTGCCCGCTACCCAGGTCCTCTGATGACTTCTCCTGGGTAATTCAGCCACAGGGAACTGTGGTGGAATGACACGGGATGACACAGTCAGAGGACCAGGAAGCAAGAACCATGGCCGCTCTGGTTTCATCAGGGATTTTCTGTAGATATGAGTGATCTGGGCTGGGCAATGTCCCTCAGGCCTGGGACCTTTGTCCAATTCATGAATGAGAAGAGTAGCTGACTGAGAACACCATTCATTAAGCACATCCTTCAAAACCTGTATCAGCCCTATTCGGTGGCTTTACTTACTCATCAAGCTTTTTGGACCCTCTACAGACAACCTCTCCACCTCTCTAGCCACTCTCTGAGATAGAGTTCATCTTGAGTTCTTCTCTGCCCTTTACCCCCATATTCACTCATCTTTCTCACTAATTTTAACTAGAATCTTGTCCTTATCCTGTCTCCAGGATAATGTCCCCCCTCCACATTATTGCTTAGGAACGTGTTTCTGATCCACAAATGGGAGCAAGTCTTGCCTCTCTGTGGCTCCATCAGCTCTTTTGCCAGCCAGAGGAGAGTCTGGCTCTGTCCTGTGACTCATTTTTGTTTCCCATGCATGCGCCTTTATGTCCTTCCTGGTCATGTACTTTCTCCGGATGCCCCACTCTCTTTGTCCTTCACAAGTCAGCTTAACCCTTTCGTGCCCTTCTCCCTCTCCCCACACATACCTATCAGCAGTGAGGTCCCCTGTAGCCTCACAGAAATCTACATGAAGGGTGATTACGGCACTTAGCATCATCATGTCTCATATACCTTCTCGCTAGTAACCATCGGCTCCTTGAGGATAAAGGACATCTATGGTCCTGGAGAGACCGGGGTCAAATCCTGATTCTGCTGTTGTCTGTGCACATGTTATCTGATCTCTTCGCTCGGAATGACCTCCTCTGAACTCCGTGGATAATGGCACGTGTCTCGCAGAGCTAGTGTTAAGACTAAATGAAATACTGTAACGTACTTCTAAACACACTGCCTAGAGCGCAGCAAGATCTCAGAAAAGACCTCTTTTAAGGTTCGGATTCCAACAGAGTGCCTGACAAGTCCTCCATTGAAGATTCATCCACGCAACAGCCATTCATGGAGTGCCTACTATGTGCTGAGCACCCAGCTGTGGTCTGAGTATACAACACGGAATAAGACACATCAGTGAGTTTGGGATTAAGTAGTGGGGGGACAGCGAGTAAAGATGGAGTTACAGTTTTGTGTAAAAAGTTATGTAACGAAGCTCATGGTTGGTGGGGGGTGGGGGTGGGGGTTTGCGGGGGCCGGAATAATTCATTGCCTGGCAAGGAGAGGAGAAGCAGAGGCTGCACAGCCACAGTTGGTGCTCAATAAATGTTTTCTGAACACTATACGTATTACTGGTGTTTTTAATTAAAAGAGCAGGACAGGATGAAGGAGGAAGGTTTGTTTGTGGCTTTGTGGTATCACTAATTGGTGCCTTTTTAGTTCTTTCTTGGGGACCGTCCAGTTTTTCTATTTTTCAGGCTGTAATGCCTGTTTGATGCTTTCACGGGGAGTTGCCTGACCTGGACATCGAAGAGGTTATTTCAGGACTGATGTTCCAAGGAAAATGCATTATCACCTGATGGTTCTCCTGAGCCTTATTCAACTCTGCACTGACTTCTGATGGCTTTTGCAGGAAACGTGGGGCCGGGGATGGTCTGAGTCATATGGAATCACTTCAGTTGGCAATCCTGAGAGACTTGAGGAGGGAGGAGGTGGATAGACTCTGCCAAAACATCATGGAATTTACCAAGTGGCATCGCCTGAGAAATACACACATTCCAAGAGACACTCAATATTAACTCGCCTGGATTAGGGAGAGCTTGCCAGGATGTGTCTGGGGCCTAGGTTACAAATCATAAGGTGCTATTACAGGTGTAAGATATTACAAAAAGAGAGTCTATTCCAGAAGTTGTACTTGAAGGTCTCTGAAGCTGTCCAGAATTGGAAGTTAGGAATTGTTTTGGAACCCGGAACCCCTTCCTTGCTGCTAACATGGATACTGTGCAATGTTTGTTCTGCATTTGATAAACTGTGATTTTAATTTCTTTAATGTTTATTTATTTTTAAGAGAGAGAGAGAGAGAGAGAGAGAGAGAGAGAGAGCTGGGGAGGAGCAGAGAGAGAGGGAGACACAGAATCCGAAGCAGGCTCCAGGCTCTGAGCTGTCAGCACAGAGCCCGACGTGGGGCTCGAACTCCCAGACCGTGAGATCATGACCTGAGCTCAAGTCAGGTGCTTAACTGACTGAGCCCCCGAGGCCCCCCAGATAAACTGTGATTTCAAAAGCAAGAAGAGCGATAACGATGATTACGGGGTGTCCTTTACTTTGCAGATAACTTCAATTCTTTCCATGAATCTCATCAATAAACTTCTGTATGACTTTTCTCATAAAATACTATTTGGAGATAGGCTTACTACTGTATTATAGATTGGCTTTTTTATTTTGACTGGATGGAACGTAGCAACACAGAATAAGGGAGGGAACTGTTCAATGCACTTTAGCATCAAAGATTTCTTCACCCCTCTCTTTCTTAGGCTAGTCACCCAACTGTAATTTCTTTTTTTTTTTTTAATTTGATTTTAGAGAGAGAGCTCGTGAGCAGGGGAGAGAGGCAGAGGAAGAGAAGAGAGAGAGAGAGAGAGAGAGAGAGAGAGAACCTTAAGCAGTCTCCATGTTCAGCGTGGAGCCTGACTCAGGGCTCGATCCTGTGATCCTGGGATCATGACCTGGGACAAAATGAAGAGTCAGACGCTCAAATGGCAGAGGCCACCCAGGTATCCCACTCACTGTAACTTGTGAGTGTTTCTGGGGCCTTCAGGGCCAGAGAAGATATGGGCCTGAGCTTCTAGGGTATAATACACGGCACATGTGGCTGTCACTGGGCTCATACTGTCTGTGCGTTGAACAGAAAGTGGCAGTGGGGTGGCAGCAAAGGAGGGAAAGAAAGGGGGGGGGAGAAAAGGAGAGGAGGATATAGAGAAGCAAGAGGTGAGTGAAAGGAACATACGATTCTCTCCAAGTGAAAAGTAGAAGTGGTCCACGTGGCCAGGGCAACCGTGGCAAAGAAGCTTGTGCTTTGCTGATCTGTGTCTCCTGAGCTGTTTATGTCTTGGCCTCCCAGAAACACAGCCTTCTGTATTTTGTTTTGTTTTGTCTTTATTATTATTCGTAGCAAAAGCATCCTGACTTTTGCCTGACTTTCTGTTTCTGAAGATGTCCCTGTTTCTGAAGATGTCCCTGTTTCTGAAGATGCTCTGGAGAGGCTGAATCTGAGCACGATATGAGAGCTGTGGACTGGGAGGAAGAAGGGACAGATGAAATGAGAAAGGGAAAAGACCGAGAGTGGTGGAGAATTCTGTGGATCTTTTCTAGCGAGGGCGCTAGTAAACTAGGAAAACTACCATTTCGAATTTGCAGATTTATGTTAATTTAATACCATGGCCTCAGTGTCATGATGCTGTTTCTCTTTTGAGGGCGGCGGGGGTGGGGGGGGAATCAGATGATAAAACGGTTTGCCATTTTTCCTCTTGGCTGCAGAATAGCACAATGCGGTGACAAAACTGTAAAAATATGATGTTAAATACCATAGCTCTGTAATTACCAAACCAAAATACTAGGTGCTTGCCAAGCTTTGCAGTCACAAAACTGCTGCATAGTTCTCACAAACTCCATAAAACCTCTTCAAATAAGTTTAAGCATTTTAACTTTTTGAAGTTTTGAAAGTCAGAAGAGGCTTTCCTTTAATTTTATATAGGAGAACATATACAAAACCCTAAATGTTAAAATCGACTTTAAAATATGTATATACAGAAAGACATGAATGGTGTGCAAATTAAAAGGCATTTTGCTTTCCTAGTTTTCTAAGGTCTGGATATTTCTGGGTCGTATTTTTCTCAGAAAATCTAATCGTACAAGCAGTCTGTCACTTGCACACAAGCTAATTGCAAGGAAGCCTCCTACAGTCAGCAAAACTTTACTGAGCATCTTTTATGTGTTGGAGGGAAAAGTATTGTTTTTTATATTGTTCTATATTTATTGTATACTTAAAGGAGATACTTAGAGTTTTCATCAAGCCCAAACTTTTTATAAACACAGAAAAAGTTAAAAAGATAATACAACAAATGCTTTAATAGCCTTTACCAAAATTTATCCAAAATTTATTTATCCAAAAATTTCTAACATTCATATTTGATATTTGTCCCCCTCTCTCTCCCTGTCGTGCACTCTCTCTCTCTCTCTCTCTCTCTCTCTCTATAACTATAGATATGAATCCAATCCAAACCAATATAGGGGCACCTGGGTGACTCAGTCGGTTAAGCACCTGACTTTGGCTCAGGGCATGATCTCATGGTTCGTGGGTTTGAACCCCGTGTCAGGCTCTGTGCTGACAGCTCAGAGCCTGGAGCTGCTTCAGATTCTGTGTCTCCATCTCTCTCTGCCCCTCCCTTGCTCATGCTCTGTTTCTCTTTGTCTCAAAAATAAATAAACATTTAAAATAATTTAAAAAATAATCCAAACCAATACAAAATATTTTAAGTACATATTTCTATATATATATACACACACTTTTTTGTTGCTATATTAACCATTTGATCTATTGATGAAGATACAAGAAACAAATTGAACAGATGCCATATATTAGAACATACATGATAGAGACGATGCTGTGGTCCTCCCCCCACCCCCCCCCTACCCCCTGCCAAAGATGCCCTTTATTGGCTGGTACACCCAGTGCCTACTTACTCCCTCACTACAGCCCCCTCTCTGGAAAATTGTCCTTTGACCTTTCCTGTCATGAGTCACCTCAGGGCCTTGTGCCTCAGGGGGAGATAACTCAGCAATACAACTGATGTTCCATAGGTGCTTATCCCCGCCTGTGGGTTGAATTTTGCATCTATTGAGATAATCATGTGTATTTTTCTTATTTATTCTAATACGGTGAATTTTACTAATAGATTCTCAAATTTGAAACCATGCCACAATCCTGAAATAAGCACTATTTTGTTAAGAAGTATTATCCTTTTTACATATTGTTGGATTTGGTTTAATATTTTGATGAAGATTTTTAGTCTACATTCCTTGGGAATATTGATCTGTAATTTTCTTTCCTTGTAATATCTTTGATTCTGGTGTCAGAACGAACGACATTGACCTCATAAAATGACTGCTTTTGCCTCTGCTATTTTTACAAAGTGAGTATATAGAATTAATAGTATTTCTTCCTTAAATGTCTTAGAGAATTTACCAATGATACTATCTGGAACTAAGGTTTTCTGGGTTTGGAGATTTTTTAAAAAATTTAATTAATATTTGAGAGACAAAGAGAAAGACAGAGCATAAGCGGGGGAGGGCCAGTGAGACAGAGACAGAATCTGAAGCAGACTCCAGGCTCCGAGCTGTCAGCACAGAGCCTGACACTGGGCTTGAGCTCACGGACCGTGAGATCATGACCTGAGCTGAAGTCAGACGCTTAACCAACTGAACCACCCAGGTGCCCCTAGGTTTGGAGATTTTAATTAAAAACATACATATTTTTAACTGGATTGGAAGAGAGCCAAATTTTTTATTTCTTCCTGAGTCAGTTTGGGTTCTGCCCTATCCCTAGCAACCACTGACCTTTTTATTATCTCCATAGTTTTGACTATTCCAGAATGTCCTACAGCTGGAATCATACCATATGTAGCTTTCTCAGATTGGCTTTTTTCACCTAGTAATACGCATTTAAGCTTCCTCTATGTCTTTTCATGGCCTGATAGCTCATTTGTTTTGGGCTCTGAATAATATTCTATTGTCTGGATATGCCCCAATATATTTACCCACCCACCTACTGAAGGACACCTGGGTTGCTTCCGAGTTTGGGCAATTGTGAATAAGCTGCTGTAAACACCCATGTGCAGTGTTTTGTGTGGACATAATGTGCCGACTCTTCTGGATCAACACCAACGAGTGTGATTGCTGGATCGTATGGCAAGAATATGTTTCGTTTTGTAAGAAACCACCAAACCGTCTTCCAAAGTGACCGCATCATTTTCATTTCCCACCAGCAGTGACCAAGAGTTCCTGATGCTCCACATCCTTGCCAGCATTTGGTGTTGTCAGCGTTCTGCATTTTGGCCATTCAAACAGGTGTGGAACGGTGTCTCATTGTTTTGATTTGGCTTTCCCCGGGGACATATGATGTGGAGCCTCTTTGGCCTCTTTTTAAATCAGGCTGTTTATTTTCTTATTGTTGAGTTTTACAAGTTCCTTGTGTATTTTGGATACAGTCCTTCATCAGATGTGTCTTTTGCCGATGGCTTCTCCCAGAAAGACATGCAGAGAACAAATAACGTATATTTCTTTTTTTTTTTAACATGTTTTCAGTGGCTGCCTTATAGTTTGCGATATGCATTTACAATGAATCCAAGTCCATTTTCAAATAACACTGTGCCACTTCACAGGTAGGGTGAGTATGTCACAATAACTATGCCACACCCTGTGATCTCAGTCACTTGTTTGTTAGAGCAATTGAGAGTGAGTGGCCCCCTTGTCAAGGAACTCTGTTTAAATTTTACTAGCATTTTTTAAATCCACAGATACTGCTTCTCAAATCAAGAATCTAAGTTCTGTTCATACTGATGCAGGGGAAAGCCTTCATGGAAGCAAATGGCCTTCATGTTGTGGTGTGGGCCAAGTCTCACATTTACCATTTTTTCCTATGGTGGACATCGGCTTAGTTTGAGCCTAGTCTGAGTTCCTAGATTATAAATGTCTTGTGGGCAGGAATATTTTTCATGTATGTCTTCATAGATGTCATTTCTACTCTGTAGATAGTAAAAATAAATACATCTCCCTGAGTCTTTTCTTTTTCCATTTGCAAATCATCATTTCCCTTTGCGTCTGTGCTTATGGAGTGTTCTCATGAGGAAGCACACTTTATGGGGAACGGCAGTGACTGTCCCTTCCAGGGAGTGCTCAGCCACGTGGGAGCTCGTCCTCTGCCTGCTTTAGCCATTATCAGCCTGTGTGGTGCTGGACGCGTCGCCATGGCTCCTGCTTGGCCGGGGCCCTGTGGGCTTGCTGCCTCTGTTTCTCTGCTCCCTGCGGTGAGGTCAGCAGAGGCAGCAAGCGTTCTCCTTCTCACCTCTCACCAGGATGGAAAGGGATGACCGAAAAGCATGCAAAACAAATTGTCAAAGCTTCAAGAGACATATTCAACAGCGAGTCTGAAAGTGCTCATTCTTCCAAATCAGTTGCTTTGTGCAAATACAGCTGTTAGCATCCCACGATTTTGAAGTGCTCCACACATTGTACCTCTTCATTGAAGCTACAAATACAAGTGGCTCATATTTACTAAGTGCTTACCACGTGCCAGGGAGTTATGGGAGCGCTTTACGTGAAGTAGCCCATCTAACTGTCACAATGACACGGAAACATACATGTTATCAATATCCTCACTCTGTCGATGGGGAAATTGCGGCTTTGCAAGAGGGAAATTGCGGCTTTGCGAGATCGAAGGCCCCAGAGCTAATAATTGGTAGGTCCGGACTTGAATCCCAGGCCCATGCTCTTAGTTATTACACCATAGTGACTCCTCAAGTAGCGTGTATGCTGAGCCAGTCTCTCTTCTGGGAATTGGATATGAGTGCTGAACAAAATACATGCTTGCAGCCCTCATGGGCTTTCAGTCTAGTGTGACAACCGATGCAAATAGACACGCGTGTGCACAGACACATACACGTAAAATTTAAGATAGTGATAACCACTATGAAGACAAAGAACAGCCCATTGAGAAGTAGAATCGTGAGAACTTGGGGAGAGGGAACAGAAGCCACAGATCGTGAGGTTAAGAAAGGGTTCTTTCAGGAGGGGATCTGAAAGCTGAGATTGAAGAATGAGAACAGCACCTTCGCAAGAAGACAGGGAGGATGAGCTTTCTGGGGAGAGAAACCAGATGTGGGAAGCCTTTAAAAAAAAAAAAAAAGAACTGGGTATTTTCACGTGGCACGAAATCAAAACCACTTGCCTACCTGCGTGTCCAATGCATTCAGCCAATATCAATGCCTACTTCTAATCCTTTTTAATGTAGAAAGTATATTAGAAATAATATGTGTTATCCTTGGCCAGGATTCAGGACTACTCTGTGAGGGGGATCTATCAACCCACATTTGGGCCACCTTGTGGGACAGGATTGGCTGCAACACGTACAACCAGGACGGCTGAGCCACTGGCATCTGTCTGAATCTTCGAGAGCAGGGAAGCACACTTAACTGGCGACTGTCCACTTGGGCAAGGAAAGACCTGACATGATTCTCAGTAACACACCATGCCAAAGAAGAGAGAACACAGCTTCGTGACCCAACATGGAGGGCCTGGCAGGCAGTGCCAGGTGGCGATGGCTCCTTAAAAGGTCCTACTGGATTGGACATGGGACACATGTCCAGAACCAAGGACAGTGTCTGAAATACAGTAAATGCCCCAAAACACACAAAAAAGTTGCATAAGTTGATGGGATGGGATTTAGAGCAGTGAAGGGAAGGGAAAGGAAGGAGTCATTTGGCCACTGTGCTTTGAGAATAGAGGGCATCTCACAGCTTTTATTGAATAGCTTGTTTCACATGACGGTCTGATTTATTATTTTGTTTGATTAGTTGGTTTTTCGGTATCCTGGACGTGGGTTTGTTATAAGGGAAGGGAAGATGTTTGGCAAGGAAAGGATGATTCCCCCAAAGTGTATGTTTTGGGAGAGACCATGAATCCTTTTGATTGCCTGGTCCCTAAGCAGCACTAAAGCCGGCCCAGGAGCTGTACTGAGCATCTGGCCTTTACCACCTCACCAGGCACACTGAGAACGAGCTGCTCATGGTTGCCCCTTTCCAGAGCATGGCCCTTGCTTGAACAGCAGCTACCTCTCTGGGGAGGTTATGATCCTACCACATGCCCTACACTGCTCATGGCCAGTGACCGACAGGCAAAGAAATACAACTGCAGCACCTTTCCTAAAGCAAGGCCATGTCCGTCATGTAATTTGCATTTCTGAGTGCTTCCTGCGACCAGGATGACACTAGTGGGTATTAGGATCCCTCTTCTTTAGCTTTCCTCCCCTGTCTACCTGCTTTCCCACCCCTCTCCTCCTGGCAGCCCCCCTCAATTGGTCACTTGCACCAAAACCCTCACTTCTAGGGACTCCAATCTAAGGTAGCCAGAGTTCATCCTTCTTCTGGACAAGGGCTTTGCTCTCTGCTTGAACTGATCCCCCCAGTTGGAAGTCTGTTTCCCAGACTCTGTGAGCTTGGGGATTTCATGTTTACCTTCTTATCCTTGTGCTAAAAACAATTGTCAGGGGAAACATTCCCTCTAGGAACTGCCTTGCTAATGGGACCAGATATTGGCAGTGTATCGATTTCCTTTTCTATTGCACAGTGTTCATTTGGTCACTGGAAAATGCTATTCCCACTCTCCATACTTTTCTATTCTTTTTTGAAGGGCAATCATACTCCAGTCATTGCCCTGTGCTGGGGGGAGAAAGCTCACATTCACATATACTAAATACAATAGGAGATTTGAATCTCACTAATTTTCTATGTCACTTCTGGGAGCAGAACTCCATCAACGCTTCCATTTATCAAGAGATCAAGAAATAAGACTTTTTATGACAATACCTTATCTTCTGAGAGATATTTTGAAGATCACAAGACTCTGCAGATTGATCTTGCCTGTACATGCTTTATGTAACAGTATGTCTGTGACCGAAGGTGCATCTATTTGCAGAGAGGATTTTCAATATTTGGCTCTTAGTAATATGGTAAGCTAGAAACTTTCGTCTGGCTTTATTCCTACCTAACTCCCAGGAATGATTTGCAAATTAATGAGATAATGTCTGTGAAGCACTCTGAGCTCTTAAGAGAAAGGAACCAGATAAACACAAGGTATCCTCATCAGAGTCACTACATTCTGCTTGACTTTCATGCTTCTGGGAACACAATTAAGCTGCTTCTTCCTTTCCAGCAGTCCTGTACCCAAGTGGCCAGACCCTTGATTTCTGTACAGATTGTGAGCTTGCCGCTCTCTCTGGCCACACTTCACCTTCATTGTTTTAACAGAAACAAAAATACAAAACTTTAAGTAGCCAACCGTAGGTGGTATAGCTTCTAAGTGCACGCTCTGGGATTTGACTGTTGATCCCATTTAACCTCAAATCCCTTCCTCTCTCTTGTTTTTCTGAGGGTAAGAAATAGCTTCCCTAGCCTCCCCGCTTCCATGATGAGGAGAGGCTGGAAGAGAGTGAATGAGGTTGAATAACACTGTGTAGCGACTCCAGAGGGGAGGGGTGGGCACACTCATGTTGTGGTGAGGGCTCGGGGGCAGTGTGCTTTCACCTCACAGCGCGGATCCTGTCATTCTCAGTGAATTCTTGAGTCCTCCTAAAACCTTGTGTTCAGGAATCAAGATGTCATCCTTCTTGTAGTGGATCTCCGAGGTCAATGCCAGGACATGGGTGCTGAAGGTGGGGGCACAGTCCGAGTCCTCCCACCCCCCACCCCCCAAGATGTGTTTGGTGCCTGCCTGTGACATGCGTTAGTGCCCGCTGTCCTGGAGCCACCATAGGGCTGTGGAAAGGACTCTGGTCCAGACTGTCCATCCAGCTGATGGCCCTAACTCTGCCTCTTGCTCACCAAGAGACCTTGAACAAGACAAACCTCTGTGCAACTCGGGTGCTACGTGAGCTGGGGACCAGGTGGCAAGTACATTTTATTTTATTATTATTTTTTCCTGAAAAGTACATTTTAGAGGCAAGGGAAAGGGATACTAAATCACAGCCTCTTAGCCCGAGGTGCTTTCTCTTCAAAACACACCTGGACACACTAACCAGTGCATATTTGATGCCCTTGTCATGATCTTCTTCCAGCCCGGAGAGCAGGCAGGGCACTAAGGGTGGAGCCAGCATCTTGCACACGAGTTACCACAAGGAGGCAAATCAGTGGCCAACAATGACAGGACAGAAGTACCAAAGCAGCCTGAGATGCCGGAGGTGTCACTGTTCGCCTGCACCAGCCCAGGACCACCGTCTCGGGACACTGGGCACATGAGAAAAATTCACTCCCGTTCACTTAAGCCACTACTGTAGGGTTTCCATGAAAGCAATTTTCATTCCATCAGATCTAACAGGAACTTGAGAAAAAAAAATCAGGTCTACGAAGGAATGTTTGAAATATGTCTTATTAATGACGATCCTTGTCCTAAATTTGTTGTGTGTCCTGATTTATTAGTCAGTGATAGTGAGATGTGTACATATATGCCAAATACTAATACCATCTATATAAAATATAAAGATAAATATCATATACATATATTATATAAGTTTAACTACTATTTAAAAATATATAAATATTATGCATATAAATATAAATATCAGACATAAAACATACATATAAATACAAATACCATATATAACAATATTCATTTAACTATTACCTGATATAGATAAGGCATACAATACCTAAATATTTAATTCATAACTTACAAATATATAATTACTCAGAGTTGGCGCATATGCACAAAATGCTCTTCTGATAGCTGTGTACGTGTGCGTGATCCAAAAGGCACGGAGACCATCTTTCCATAAAGTCTCCAAACTCAATGGTAAGAGTCATACAAAGCTTTATAGTTTCTGGTACATTTGATATTCATAATGACCCTGAGACCTAAGGAGTATTAATATTATTGCTTAGGTTTTATAGCTGCCGAAACTGTAGCTCAGAAAGGCTCTGTGGCTTGTGCCGTCTTCCTTGGCAAGGAAGCCATGGGGGCAGGCACACACCCAGACTTTCTGGTTTTTTGGCTCATGTCCTGTTGCTCAGTTGTATTCTTTTTCCATTCTGAATCAGAACTTCTTCCTGAAATCGCTATTGCTGACACGTTTTTAGAAATTATCTTAAGAAACATATTGCTCACTCCATGGTGGGGCGGGGGGTGGGGGGAGGTGGGGAACACCCTAAAAGCCACTCTCCTTGCATCTAAGTTCCTACCACGTTGTCGAATCTCATATGATTTGCTCTCGTGCATAAAACAAACGGAGTCAGGACGCATGCGGAAAAATATGCTTGATACTTATTATTTGTTACAGAATTCTTCTCAAAGCTGGTGGCTTCGAAAGTACAGCATTAACTGGGGCACCTAGGTGGCTTAGTCGGTTAAGCATCCGACTTCGGCTCAGGTCATGATCTCACCATACATGTGTTCAAGCCCCATGTTGGGCTCTGTGCCGACAGCTCAGAGCCTGGAGCCTGCTTCAGATTCTGTGTCTCCCTCTCGCTCTGCCCCTCCCCTGTTCAAGCACGCTCTCTCTCTCTCTCTCAAAAATAAACATTAAAAAAAATTTTTAAGTACAGCATTAATGATGATGATGATATTACATATTGGTTTACATTTCATAGTTTATAGGTTATTAAATATGATCAAATGTGTTTTTTCATTTTATTTTCTCAAGAACCTTGTGTGTTTAGTTGGGCTTACGTATGCCAAATCATAAATCAGCATCACCATATAATTACTGAGAAAATTAAATGATACATGAATTTAGCCGCAATAAAGAAATTGTGATTGCCCAACAAATACCATAGAATGTTGTGGCAATCCAAGATTAAAGGGGAAAAGACTACAATCTACCACTGACTGGATCAAACTATATTAATTTGTTTTGTTAGCGTATTTCATTTTATATAATGTAATCGTAGCTTAGCTAGAATTTTGTGTTTTTTAAACATATCAGAAATGTCTTGCTACTGATTGTTTCATAATTAAAATATGTGAATACTATTCCATGAGTAACCTATAAGTGAGATCAGATCTATTAATCCATTTCATTATTGCTAGATAATCAAGTGTTATCTCTAGTTTTTCACTATTATTGAACAATGTAATGAACATTTTATGATGAAAATTTCTTCCCTGTTTTGGATTAGGTCTTTAGGAAATGTTTATAGAATTTATGTGGGATATATTTTCCCACATTCTTTTATGAAAGGAGTTTTCAAATTTACATTGGATTAAACAAGAAACACATGTTTGCATTATCAGCATAATTTTGCCAACTTTGTTTACTACATTTCAAAGTTCATCATTTATTTCATGGGTGAAAAATTGCACTTCATTTTGGTTTTAACTTTTCTAATCTTAGTTTCAGTGTGGGTCAGTATCTTCCCGTGTATTATTTTTCTCCCAGGTAAATTTCATAAATTATTTAAACAACATGGATAGCAGCTGCAACTCATTGTCATTTGTGTGGTGACTATCCCCCTTGGTCTATTGTTTTCTTTTCACATTTTCATGATGCTAATTCCTATTATATGCTTTTTTATCACATGGTTAAAGTCTGACAACATTGAAAAACTTTATGTATGGGTTTGTGCAAGCCCAGCTTCATGAAGGTGTATATGGTGAGATAATGGGGGAACTCAAGGGGTTTTTGGAATGAAAATATGAATGAGAGTTATTTCCCGGGGCCCAGGAATGCTCGCAGGGAACCTTGAAACCTACAGTTTTATCTCAGCAGCTTGCTTATTTATTTATTTATTTATTTATTTATTTATTTATTTTTATATGAAATTTATGTCAAATTGGTTTCCATACAACACCCAGTGCTCATCCCAACAGGTGCCCTCCTCAATGCCCATCAACCACTTTCCCCTCCCCCCCCCATCAACCCTCAGTTTATTCTCAGTTTTTAAGACTCTCTTATGGTTGAGCAGCAGCTTATTTACAGCACAGCCTGGAACTACAAAGTTGAATCCTAAGTGGGACAAGCAGGTGGACAATGATAGATTTTGATTATATGAGAAGTTGGGATTCTTCTGGACACAGAATTAGATGTCCAGGTGAAGCAACACGAGGGGCCATGCTTGGACACTCTGTTGGAGAGGAGAAGCTGAGTGAAGGATCGGGAAAAGGACGCCGAGGACTGGATTGACTTGTGTGCCACCTGACAAGTCACACAGCCTCTCCCCTGCCCACCCTCAACCAAGAAAAGCTCCATGCTTGGTTTAATGCTCCATTCTTCCCACCTTGAAATTTTTAATAATTTTATCTTTGGGCTTGTGTTTTGCAAGTGAAGTCCATGGGACAATGGAGCATGACGTGAGCAAAGAGATACATGTGATATGCCTGTCCACTGTACCTTGCTGCTCTGTTCACATTTGACCTTTCTGATGCCTGAGAGCACAGAATCCCAGTGGACCACAATGTATGGGAGAAAATGGCAGGTGTGTTATATCTGACTGAGGAAGTTGAGGGACGACTGACAGCTCCCAGAGTCCACACTTTCTATTTGAACAAGAGGGCAGAAAGAAGGCAATTGTATTGTAAAAACCACTAATGGCCAAGGAACTCTATCTGTCATGTCCTTTCTTACTTATGTTACTTTCCTGGGTTAGCCAAGCACGTACATTCTAAGTGATAACAGAGGGACAGAGGAAAAAAAGACAACCCACAGTTCCTTTCCCTTTTAGTCTGTTCCTACTCATCAGAAAACTGGAAGTACAGAGTAATGGTAGCATGCGTGTGCACCAAGAAGTGAAATAAACACAGTTGAATTACAGGTGCCTGGGTGGCTCAGTCGGTTGAGCATCTGACTTTTTTTTTTTAATGTTTATTCTTGAGAGAGTGAGACACAGAGTGTGGGTGGGAGAGGGAGACACAGAATGGGAAGGAGGCTCCAGGCTCTGAGCTGTCACAGCACTGAGTCAGATGCGGGTCTTGAATGCACGAATGGGGAGATCATGGACCCGGGCTGGAGTCAGACGCTTAACTGACTGAGCCACCTAAGCATCTGACTTTTGATTTCAGCTCAGGTCATGATCTCATTGTTTGTGGGTTCGAGGCCTGCCTGGGACTCTGTGCTGACAGTGTGGAGCCTGCTTGGGATTTTCTCTCTCTCCCTCTTTCTTCCCACTCCCGCCCTTCAACATAAATAAATAAACTTAAGAAAAAATACAGTTGGGGGGCACCTGGGGGGCGCAGTCGGTTAAGCGTCCGACTTCAGCCAGGTCACGATCTCGCGGTCTGGGAGTTCGAGCCCCGCGTCAGGCTCTGGGCTGATGATGGCTCAGAGCCTGGAGCCTGTTTCCGATTCTGTGTCTCCCTCTCTCTCTGCCCCTCCCCCGTTCATGCTCTGTCTCTCTCTGTCCCAAAAATAAATAAACGTTGAAAAAAAAATTAAAAAAAAAAGAAAAAATACAGTTGAATTAGTTTCATGTTAACAGTTTTGCTGAGAACAAAATATGAATGTATATACAAGCTACAAAATATGAATTATGCTGATTTCAATGATTCTGCATATGATGTACATGCTCTCATATTTGCATTAAAAACTGGCATTGCAGAATATCATGATTTGTGGTTAAATCCATGCTAATTTTTTTTCATATAAAACATCATTAAATGGCAAATTAAAAATGCTATGACAGGGGCGCCTGGGTGGCGCAGTCGGTTAAGCGTCCGACTTCAGCCAGGTCACGATCTCGCGGTCCGTGAGTTCGAGCCCCGCGTCGGGCTCTGGGCTGATGGTTCTGGGCTGATGGCTCGGAGCCTGGAGCCTGTTTCCGATTCTGTGTCTCCCTCTCTCTGCCCCTCGCCCATTCATGCTCTGTCTCTCTCTGTCCCAAAAATAAATAAACGTTGAAAAAAAAAATTTAAAAAAAAAAAAAAATGCTATGACATTTGGAGAGAAAGGCCATGGAAGAAAGAGAAAAGCTTTATATTCTAGTATTCTTAGTAACACTTTTCTCCTGCTTTTTGAACAAGGAGACCACATTTTGCACTGGAACTTGCAAACTATGTAGCTGGTCCTGGACTCATTCATCCGGGGAGAGACCAATTATTTTAGGGTGTCTCAGAATGCTGCCACCGTATTAAGATGTATAACATCAGCAACTTGTATTTTAGCAAAAGCATTTTATGCCAGTCATGGTTCGCTCACCTTTAATTTTGTAGCACTCTTTGTTTTTAAAATGTCTACTTTCGGGGCGCCTGGGTGGCTCAGTCGGTTAAGCGTCCAACTTCGGATCAGGTCATGATCTCATGGTCCGTGAGTTCGAGCCCCGTGTCGGGCTCTGTGCTGACAGCTCAGAGCCTGGAGCCTGCTTCAGATTCTGTGTCTCCCTCTCTCTGACCCTCCCCTGTTCATGCTCTGTCTCTCTCTGTCTCAAAAATAAATAAAACATTTTAAAAAAATTTAAAAAAAAAGAAAAAAGAACAATAAAATGTCTACTTTTCTCAGCTTTTTAACAGGATACAAAAAGAGGCGTTTTCTCCCCAATTGGAAATGGAGGGAAAGCGAACCCTGAGGCTAGCTCTGTGCTAGTGAGAAATAGACCCTGTTCTGCTGGGGGCTTCTGACTTGGATGCAGTGCCTCAGACTGGGGAGAAAGGAGACCGGTGTCTTATGTTTAGTTTAGTAAGAGGGGCCATCTCCTCACATCTCAAAACAAACAAGCAGAATGCTTGTTTGAAGGACCTAAAAGAGTCTTGGAAAAACCCGTGATGTTTATCTCATCTTTGGGCAAGCAGAGACAGTTTCACGCTGATCCACGGAGAAAACGGGATTGGACTTTCCAGAGTCAGGAAGTCACCAACGACGTCTGTTTTGCTTGTTTGGCAAGTGTGGTGAGACTGCTCATAACCACCAGTGTCTTCCATCTACTGGAGTGAATGGACAGCACAAATAAATTCTGGGTCTAAAGAACAGCATCCTATTGGCTACATTGTGGCCACAGGCCCAGAGAACACACATAAATATGCTCTCCCTGTATAAAGGTTTAAAATAAGGTAAATTAAGCACACAGAAACGCCAAAGAGGGGAAAACCTCCACAAAATCCAGAAAGGTCAAGCGATTTATAGTCATTTCAACCAAGTCAGCAATTACCCAAGTCTGGAAACTGCCTACCACTATCTCTTTACTGCATCTCAGTGAAAAGCAGCTGAGCTGAGACAGGCTAATGCGGACTGGTAAACTCCCTAGGTTTTGGGGGCGACCATCCTTACTTCTTTAACATGCCAGGCTGTGTCCATTATTCTACTTGCGCTTTGTAAGTGTTTATTACTGTTACAATTGAATTAAAAAAGAAGATATAAAGGACATGGATTGGAAATCCCCATTTAAGCTGAGGAGGACCCATATTGGTAAAATATGGAAATTGACCATGAACTGCTTATAATGCCTTCACGTCACGTTCTCTGTTTCCAGGAGGCTGGTTGTTCTTCCTGCCTCATAATGTTTGCTTTTTTCTCCACTCACCTAGAGAACTCCTTTATTCATTCAACAAGTCTTTATACAGTGTCAGCCCACGTCCTATTTTAGGTACTGGGGGTACAGCAACAAACAGAACAAAGTCCCTGCCCTCATGGATCTTACACTCTGGGAAATCCACGGTCACCCTCCAAACTGCAATAAACAACTCAGATTCTTGAGGAATCTGTTCTCCTCGAACTCCCTGGGAGTGAGTTAGTTTCACCGTTTATACTCTCCCATGATGCCTAGTACTTGTTCAGTCCTCTGCACATCTGTATTGTTCACTTAATTTTTTATAATTACTTGATTATTGTCTGTCTTTATAGGATGGATGGTCGCTTCCTGAAGGCAGCAACTACTTGGTTCTGCTTACTGGGGTATTTCTGAGCCTATCAGCCTATCTCCGGCTGCAAGAGACATTTGTTGTCATACCTAATTGCTTGCTCTGGACTCTATGGGCTTGTATTTTTTTCAATATACTTTTAGCCAAAAGGTGGCACTGCAGGAGAATAAGTGAACAAAGCTTTAAACTAGTTGACTCCCTGGTCCTTGAACGGGATATGTGAGTCCCAGTTACAGGCTAATGTTAATAACTAGAAATAACCAATTCCAAAACTTGCTTACACTCAATGTATACACATATCTGAAACCTCTATTAAAGACTAATGAGTGAAAATTACCTAGGCTTACTGAGAATATTACCATTTCTTTTTGTAAAGTTTTTCTTTTTTTTAATGTATTTATTTTTGAGAGAGAGAGAGAGAGTGTGAGTAGGGTAGGGGCAGAGAGAGAGGAGAACAGAGGATCTGAAACAGCTCTGTGCTGACAGCAGAGAGCCCGATGTGGGGTTTGAAGCCATGAACCGTGAGATGGTGACCTGAGCTGAAGGTGACACGATCAACTGACTGAGCCACCCAGGCGCCCCAAGAATGGCACCATTTCTAAGACCATTGAAAAGATCTTGATGGAGTTCCAACAAATACAATTGGCATTCAAATCATTCTGAAATGTGTATTTAGTAACTAATAAATATCTACTAGGATATAGGCAGGGAAGCTATAGGTAAAGAAAAAAATCTTGTGATTTAGTTTATGAACTTGCTTCAAACAACTGTAATTACTGTTAAATTGTTCCCCCAATTCCAGTTCCCTTTTTGAAACTCTTCCCAGAATTCGATAAGCCTTTTAAGACAAAGTGGTGTTAAAACCCGTAGTTTTAACAGTACAGACTTTAGCAGCAAATACACAGAAAGCAGCCAGACAACTTCTGAGATAAAAATCTGCTCACGGTGTTGGCTGTGAATAATGAATGGTGGTTTCCATGTTCAGTGTCAACCATATGGGTACCTGTGTGCCCAAGGCAAGGCACCAGCTTTGGTGGAGCACCCTCCCCATGAATTCATAATCTCTTCCTTTATGTATCAACCTTACAAAAAAATAAATAAAATTTTACATCCTCCATTATTTTCATATGAGATCTTTCTTACCCAGTCATAGATATTTGTGTGTGTGCGCCCCAAACTATGTGGTTCCTAACTAAAATAACTTCTCAGTGAATATTGTGACTTATAAATGAAAAAAACAGAAATGGATTACATCTAAAAATGTGTTGGTACATGTATAAGGAGAACCTATGTTACCAATGCTAGAAGACATCCTCCAGCTGCCAAGAGGCACCACATCCCCTATGGGCTAGATGGCACTGAGGAATTCCGGCAGATTTCACTGGGAGAAGAAAATGCCGGGTTGACAACCTTTATGCTCCTCTGGGAAATAACTGGTTTGTAAAGCTACCATCTGAGACAATATCCACCCCTGAGATCTTCCAGTATTTGAGGGAATAATAATCAACATAGGGCAACACGAAATAGAACAGTATTTGCATATTGAGCATGTCAGAGAAAATTAGCACTGGGGACAAAGCTGGTGTTTCTGAATGATCTCATCAATCGGTGTAGCATTAAACCGAGTTCAGGAAAGATAAAAGCTAAACTGGTGGGATGAAACCCACGCAAGGCACAAAGTGCCATATTGTTTATGGCGAAAACCAAGCACTTAGGAAAATGTCTATTACTCACCTGTGTCACAGGTTTTAAACATATTACTAAGAGCGGGTGTGTTTCTGAGTGTCAGAGCAGGCTGCTGAACTTCAGCTTGACAGTTTCAGAAATATAGGACCAGACCTTGCTTTCCAATAATAGCCATGACAATAGTGGTCGTAATGGCAGTTAATATTCATTGAATGATTACAGTGCACCAGGCACCTTGCTTAGCACTCTATAGATTGTCTCTCTCTGCATAGCACTGCGTATTTCGTAGGTTTTATCACATTCTTCAACTTAGAGGAGGACTCCGAGGCACTAAAGTCTCAGTGGTCATCAAAAGAAGCCATCGATGGATTGTCCACATAGATACAGAGGCACAGGGCGATTGGTGCTTGATTCATCACCTGTGCTAAACGTGAGGCCATAGGCTTAGACACTCATCGACTATCAAAACAATGTGTGCATGCGTATTCTATGTAGTCGATTTTCTCCCCAAAGTATTTTCTACCTCATGCCAGGTTTCACGCTCAGATTGAGGATTAAGGTCTCTAGCATGCAGGACTCCTGACCGAAGGGATCAATATTCTTGTGGGCTGGAGAGTCCTTAAAAACAAGGCTGTCTAGGTATTAGATACTGCTTCTCAATTTAGGTAAATGTTAGGGTAAAATAGCCCTTGTAAAGACAATGCCACTGACTACTGATATGCATGCTTGGGTAACCCCATTGCGAAAATGTAGCTCTAGAAAGGTGGATTTGGTTTGGTGATGCTGGTTTTGAAAACCAATAGCACAATTCCTGAGTTCTTTTTAAAAAAAAATTTTTTAACATTTATTTATTTTTGACGGAGAGAAAGAGACAGACGGTGAACGGGGGAGGGGCAGAGAGAGAGGGGGACACAGAATCCAAAGCAGATTCCAGGCTCTGAGCTGTCAGCACAGAGCCTGATGAGGGGCTCGAACTCATGAACCATGAGATCATGACCTGAGCCGAAGGCGAACATTTAACTGAGCCACCCAGGCACCCTGACATTTTCTGAGTTCTGATATGTAAATGAAGACAGTGATTCTCTACTCAGACTGCACACCTGATAATCATGTAAGAGCTTTCACAAAAATACAGGCATGGAGGGGTAGGTGGGACTATTAAAGCACAGTCTCTGGATGTGGAGGGGCACCTGGATGGATGGCTCAGTCAGCTGAGTGACTGTTAATTTTGGCTCAGGTCATGATCCCGGGGTTGTGAGATCGAGAGCCACATTAGTCTCCACACTGAGCATGGAACCTGCTTAGGATTCTTTCTCTCTCTCCCTCTGCCTCTCTGTCCCTCTCCCCTGCTTGCATGTTTTCGCTCACTCTCTAAAAACAAACGAAAAAACAAACAAACAAACAAACAGAATCTCTGGATGTGAAGACTGCTGAGTATTTAGAGTCCCTAAAAAGCTCCCCAGGTAACTGCCATTTGAAGTTGGGATGGAGAATCCTTTATATGTGTAGTCTAGACAAAGCTCTGTGAGTATATGTGTTGGTAAGACTAAGAAGTGGGATGCAGGTCTTAGAATCTCTAAAAACTGAACAGACATCTTGGCACACTTTGTGGCAGAGAAAGCAAGAAATACCCACCGTTGCGCTGGGTTTCTTGTCTCCTAACTTAAGCATCCAGATAGTTATTTTGAGGATACCTACACAGTTGGTATATGGAAAGCCTACCAAGAATGTGACAAAATATTCAGAGACAACTGAGCATTCATGTCATTTCACAATACTATTTGAAATCCAGGAAGGCTTCCTGACTTCTTAGTTAGGTCTCAAGAACAAGTTGTACCAGAGAGGGACGGAGAACGCCATCTATGAACATCAAATGTTAGATATGTCAGAAAGGTGCAGATTCTACCAAACACAAAACATTTCTTGGTAGTAGTCAATGATGTGCTGATTATGTAAGTTTCTATTGTTTCCTTCACTCCTAGTTTTAGGCTCGTGACTACATTTGAGATTTAGATATCCAGGCTTCTTCAGGGCTCCGAAGCACACACAGAGTCTAGGTTTTAGAGTGTCTTCACAAGATTTTGCTACCTCCAGTCTTCAAAGAAAAGTAATGGTTCACAGTTTGTTATTCTCAGAGATTTTGCAAAGGCATCTGAACTTATTTTTACTTTATTAGTTTTTTAATGTTTACTCATTTTTAAAAGAGAGAGAGAGAGAGAGCACCAGCGGGGCAGAGAGAGAGGGAGACATAGAAACTGAAGCAGACTCCAGGCTCCGAGCTGTCAGCACAGAGCCGGATGCAGGGGCTCAAACCCACGAACTGTGAGATCATAACTTGAGCCAAAGTCAGAGGCTTAACCGACTGAGCCACTCAGGTGTCCCAAGACATCTGAATTTAAAATACAAGTTTACTTTATCTCAAAAAAGGGAGACCTGGTTAACACAAAGAACCAAGGTTTGTATAATTTTCATCAACAGATTTTCCATCATCTCCAACCAATTCAAGCCTAGAATACCGGTGCCGAATGAAGTTAAATTCTTCCCTCTCTGTCCTCTTGATGGAAAGACCAATTCTGAATGGTCCCCCCTACAAATTCAAAATTCTGGTTCTGAGAATTCTAACAGTGCTCCAGCAGGAGCAGATCTCCGCAACTCTTGGATGATGGACACATCCCAGATACGCTGGCATCTCCCTGCTGTTACCAGATTTCTCTGGATCTCCCCTGGAAAACAAGAAAACGGAGATTTTTAGGAGAAAAGGGAAACAGTATACTCTCTTTCCCAGGAATCATAACAAGCAACGACCAAAGCTGAGGCGAAAAGAATAGTTCTCCAAAATGTATGAAGTGTGTGCATATCTGAACGCCATACCCCTTCTTAGCAAGACCCAGGATTTCCCAGAGTCCATTCATTCAGAGTTGAAATTTCTCTCAAGTTAAATATGGACGGGATCATTGGTCTGGGTTGATCCCGGTTCTATTCTTCAGCAGTGCAAGTGGGCACGAGAGAACCTGGCACAAGTGACAGTCACGCAGTTGTTCAAGCTCCTGACTACTCCCGGTGCCACGCCTGTGCAGTGTTCCTGGAGCACTCGAAGATTCTCTGGGTTTGGGTAAGCTCAGGGGCACCCCCTGTGGACAGGATGCCAGGAGGTGTGGCTTCTGTTTCTGCAGAACGACGGGACGGAGCAGAGCGGAGGGTCTGCGGGAGCGAGGAGCGGTGGAAAAGCGCGGAGCCCGGGCGAACGAACGCTTAAAAGTCCGCGGGGCTGGTGAGACCCGGCTTGTCCGTGCGCGCCGGCGCTGCGGGAGCGGACGTGCCCGCAGCGTCTGAGCCCTGCGCCCGCCTCGAGAGCCGCCGCGCGGGGGGCGGGCTCCCCGCGCGCCGGCTCCGGAGCCGCGGTCCCATTGGCCCGGGGGCACGCCCGTCTTCGAGTGAGGCTTCGAAAGTTTCGTTGAAGGTGGAGAAGTGCGCGCCCGCCCGGGAGCCGGGGCTGCGCCTCCAGGGCGAGGCTGCACGGCGGCGGCGGTGGAGGTGGCGGCGGGCGGGGGGCGCGCTGGCATCCGGACAGCGTTTGGTTTTCATTTTATTTTTTTTTTAATTGAGGCCGTGGAGGAGGGAATTGGAGTCGGCCCCACTGGCTGTGTGCTTTCGTCTCGATTTCTGCCCACGCTCGCACCATTCCTCCTGGTGAGAGAGGGACTCGCACCGCCACCCCGCGGACCGATAACTCGAGCCCAGTGCAGGCGGGGATGGTTGTGCGCGCCTGGCCGCTCCCTCCCGGGTCTCTTCGGCCCGAAGCTGGGGGGCGCAGAGGCTGAGCCGCGTCGCCTTTCGGGGATCCGCCGCCAGAAGGTTCGGGACCGCCGGCAGTTACGAGAGCCCGGGCCAAAGGTCGCGGCGTGCGCAGGCGGCGGGGCCCCGGCAGCCGACTCACGTTGGCTTCAGAGGGGATTCCGCAAAGAAAGCTTCCCTTCGCCCCTGAGCTACGCCCCAGGAGCCAGACGGAACGACAGCCCCTTCTAGTCCCCTTTCCTCGCCGTGCCGCCCCCCGGGACCCTCCCGAAGTGCCCCCGTCCAGGGCTCTGGCCCCGGCCACCCTCTGAAGAAGCCGCAGCCACCGGGGGATTGGGGGATTTCACACTTCATGGGCCGACCGAGGGGGCGCCGGGCGCCGGGCGAGGGGGCTACCTAGAGCTTGGTTAGGGGCGGCCGAGCGCCGGGTGAGGCACTGCGGAGGGACCAGCGAAGGGTGGCGGAGAGACCTGATAGGGGCGACCGAGAGCCCGGCGAGGAGCGGTCAACAGCCCGGGGAACGCGCCCTCGGGGCGGACAGCGCGGCGGTCCTCTCCGAGGCGATGCCCGGGCGGCTGCGGGCAGCCGGCCGCCCGAGGTCCTAGGTGGGCATGGACCTGGCGCCCCAGTCCTAGGGACCCTCGAACTTCGCCGCTCTGCTTGGACTCGCCGGACCAACGCAATGGCCTCGGAAGTAGTGTGCGGGCTCATCTTCAGGCTGCTGCTCCCCATCTGCCTGGCAGTAGGTGAGTGTGGCCCTCTAGCCGAGGTTACTTGAGGGGCGGGGGGGATGAAGGGGACTCCTGGGGAGGGGGCCAGGCTAAGGAGCAAAGGAAGTTCAGGGCTCTAGGGCTCAGGGACTGGGGAAGTCAGCGCCAAGGTCCCGGTGCCGGCGGAGTCAGACGCTTGCTGCTGTGTCGAGTGCCATAGCAGGGCACTCTCTTCCCGCGCTGGGGCGCAAGATCGGGGTCTCGCTTAGTGACGTGTAGGGTCCTGGCGGCCAGGTTCCGCATGTGTTGGAGACTGTGCTGAATTTAGTTACACGTGGAATTTGTTTCGTAGAATATTGCCTTGTGCATAAAGGATGCAAATTTAGCTGGAAGGCGGTTGTAAACCGTCTTCCCAGATACAGTGCAGGATCCTACCAGGGTCCCCTCAGGCCCCTGTCCCCAGACGCACAGCACATGGTGCATGCAGAAGGTATGGACGCCATCTCGCCCCCACTCTATAGCCCAACAACAGTGACGGAAGAAGTGAAGGACTCCGGTCGTTCTGAAAAGAAGAGGAGGAGGAAGGTATAGGGAAACAATGTCCTGAGCTTGCTTACTTTCTTTTATTCCACCAAAGTCCCTCTAACAAAAGCGCTGGATGCTGGGGTCCTATGGAGGACCAAGTCCCAGTTCCGCCCTCCAGACACCCACCCTAACAGATCTTTAAAGGGTCAGAAAGCCGGACTGGGGCTCCCTGGGACCGGGGAGGGTTAAGGGAAGGCCAGAAGTGAGCCTCTTCCACTCCCAGTAAAGGATCTCACTATTTCTACAGGGCCTGCTGGGTATTAAAAGCAACTGGGTGTCAGGTCTAAAGACTGGCAGCCTGCTTGGAGAGTTTCTGCGTTTCTCCTCTAATAGAAGGTGCCTGTTTCGCTGAATCCCACTTCTAGGAATGACTGACAGCATCGAACTTTTCACTTCCCCCACCAGAGCTAGAAAACAGAGCACCTTTTACCAAGTAGCAGTTGCATTTACAAAGAAAACGTGGCCTTCGGAGAAAAGACCAGCTTTTTGCAGATTGCTAGAGGTTGAGGACTCAAGATCACACCTGTGCTGAGGGTTTTATTTGTGCGAGCAATCGACAGGGGGGCTCTAGAGTGTTTCGAGGGGGTCAATCCCAGCTACCTGGGAGGATTTTGTAGTGCCAGAAACTCCACGGAAAAACCAAAGAAAGCTTTCAGGTGGAAACAGTCTGCAGCAGAGATGCAAAATCCTTGAGCAGCTGGAGGGGTCTGCATGCGTGTGCTCGCCTGCCTTTGCCATTTATTTGAGTTTCAAGGCAGGACCATTTTTCAGGGATCTTGGTCCTTAATAACCAATAACCAAGCATGGAGAGGAGGAGCCCAGCATCCACGAAGTTGATGTGGACCTCTCTCCACCAGTTTGCTTAAGTTTGAAAAGGGAAAAGACTTTGGGAGAGTGATTTTGGGGAAAACAGCACCAGGCTACGTCTGGTGCCTTACATACATATAGGCTCTGGGCATCTTCTGTGTATCTGTAGCGCCTGGCACCGTGCCTGGCACGTTTACTGTTTGACTAGTGGAAGCCAGTGCCTGAGTTAAACAAGGGGGTTTCAGTATGAGGGTTGATTTGTGGTTGTCCTTGCAGACTGGGCAGGAGGCCTGGGGAGTGGTCAGAGGGTCAAAAGGCAGGCTCTTCCTCTCTCCACAGCTCACCCCCCCCACTTCTTCCCTCACCCCAGCTTCTTTCCCTCTCAGCCCCTCCTCAGGGTAGCAGCTCCTCCTGGAGTTCTGCAGGTGGTTACCTGCCACCAGCTCAGGCCACTCTTGCTTGAGTGATGTGACAGCAGGGATTATCCGCCCTTTGCCACCCACTTCGCTCTGGGCTTCGTCCCTTGCAGAACCTAGCTCGCCAGCCCGGAGTGTTCCGCGGCTGCTGGGGCCGTGTCCTTTCGATAATCCGGGGGTCTACACCGCAAAGCCCATCAGTGAGACTGCTGAGCTCTGCCCTGCAGAGGGAAAAGGGCGCGCGGCACGCCCACCTCCCGCGCCCCGAGGCTCGAGCCGGCAACTCCAGAGCTGCGCGGAGGCTCCCGGGGTGCAGGGCAGAGCGGGGAGCGCTGCCCGCCGGCCCGGTCCAGCAGGACCCCAGCCCTCCGGCTTGTTCCTCTGCGCCGCGTGGGCCCCGCTCAGTGGCCGGCTCGCGGGACCGGACCTTCCTGGAAGGAGAGCTGCTGCTTCCAGGAACTCAGACGCTAACCCCGACCCCCCCGCCACCCCCCCCCCCCCCCCCCGCCCCAAGGCCTACTCCCCTAGCTCCCGGGAAAGCCGGCTCGGCCCTGTGATCCCGGGCCACCTTCCCTTTCCCGCTCTCGCTTCTGAATTACCGTGGGTCTTCTGGGCTAACCGAAGGGAGGCTAGCCTGTGCGCCTGTGGGGGCAAGAGGGGGGCGGTGGAGGCCCCCAGCTGGGTCTGAGCCTGTTGCCTACCCCACCCTCGTGGAAAGCCCACCTAAGGGAAGGTGAAGGAGGTACCAGGACCTGGGACCTCGCCCCCGCCTGCAAGAGAGCAAGAGACCCTTGGGAGGACCTGAGGGCCTATTCCCTGAGGACCCCCTCACCCCTTGGCTTAAGAAAGACAACCACTTCCAGCGATGAGATGCCTTCTAATCATTGCACTTGCAGGGACAAAAGGGGGCTGGGTAGGTGTCACCTGATTTGGGCATTCAATTCTAAACAAGAAGTGGATCTTTTCAAGGTTATTGGAGGGTTTTCAGGTCTGCTTGCTCCCAAGGTGCTACTAAATCAAATATTCAGGTTTCCCTAATATCCTGGTCACGGAGAGTGCAATGATCTGTTTGCCATTAGAATCGATTTTTACATTTTAGACATCTATTTTTGTATCTGGACAAGGCAGTCTTCAAAGCCAGGCCTTTGCAGAAGCTTGTGTATTTTTTTTTTTTTAATTCTCTAACATTGATGTTGAACTTTTTCTGCACGGATATGCTGTAGCCTTTGGGCCTAATGATAGATGCTAAAATTAAGTGCCATTGTGTTTAAACTGATGCTTGAGGTTTTTCTTTTTTTCGTATAGAAAGAAGTTTACAGAGAAGTGGTAAGTGATATCAGACCTCTTTTATGTAGGTCTTGTGTGGCTCTTGAGTGTTAAGAGCAAAATAAAAACTATAGTTTAATATGAAATAATATAAATGTTGCTTACCTTCAAAATGAACATCCAGTGATAGACTTTCCCACATCGATAGAAACTGAAAATTTTAAAGATCTGCACAATTACTTATCATTACTTGAGTGGCCATTCTGATTTTTTCTTAAAAATAATAAGTGAAAGGGGTGCCTGGCCCAGGTCACGATCTCACCGGTCAGTGAGTTCCAGCCGCACGTCATTGGGCTCTGTGCTGACAGCTCAGAGTGTGGAGCCTGCTTCAAATTCTGTAAATCCCTCTCTCTCTGCCTCTTCCCCACTCAATCTCTCTCTCGCTCTGTCCCTCAAAAATGAATAAACGTTAAAAAATTAAATAATACATGGAAGAAAAAAACAGACAAAACTTTCCATAATAGTATGAAATCGTTAATAATTATAATAATATCTGGTCATTGTTGAGTACTTTAGACATATTTTTATACTTCTTTTAACATGATTGTACTGTCCCACCCATCTTAAAGTATATGATTTGAGTCTATTCCTGGGTCAGATCTGGATTTGTACATTTTAATTCACATGCATCTGACCCATTCATTCCATTTTGCCTAGTGTTGCTTGGAGTTTCCTAATGTCTTGCCTAGAAGAGCCAACTTAACCATTGTCAGGGCAGTGGTCCAGGTGCCGCAAGGCCACAGTGGCCTCATACCTTGTGCTTCCCCTAAGTGAAGTGACTGGAGCTTAGGAAAGAACAGAGCAGAACAGCAGACAAAAAGAATCAACCACCCAACTAGTGCTCTGAGAAAAAAAAATCACACTTGGGTAATTGTGCAAATCCCGGAATAATTTCTGAAATTCCCTTTAGAGATAGTTGGATTAACATTAGAGCAAAAACATGGAGTCAGTCTTGAAATATGTGTGGGTAGGGCTATCTAAATACAATTTTTTTTCTCCACGGCATCATATGTTTCTCCCTGTGTGGTACGTGCCATGTGGGAAGTCACACACACACCCCAAGAATTCTAGATGATGCCTGGTCAGAGGTCTCCGCTTTGTGCTGCTATAGCTCTTGGTGGTAGGAGGTTTCAGCTGCTGAAGGATGCATTCACAGTGTTGAAAGTTACTTTCTTTTCCTGTTACACCTTCTCAGCCTTATCTAGGTAGATAGTATTTATTACTTTCAGAAAGGAGAAAAGTTAATCGTGGAAAGGTTGGAAATACATAGTTTAATTCTAAAATAAAATATTTTGTAAGCACAAGCGGACATGGTCATTTTGTTACAGGAGTCGTGGAAGCTGGAACTATGTGTCCAGCCTGTGGTTTACCAGTGTGTCTGTTGCCTTACAGGCAATAATATATGCTTGTTCATAGAGATAAGCAAGATGCTTCGGACTTCACCTTTGGGGGCAGAGGTGTTGTGACTTGGCAATTTCAGAGATCTCCGTTCACGTCCCAGCTCTGCCCTTTACCATATGATCATAGAGTTGTTTTTTCCTTGTTTCTCTTCCTGCAAAAGGGAGTTATTAATGCCTCCTTCCTTGGGTAGTTGTGAGATTGTGGGCACTGCACACCTTGTGTAATGTCTGGCACTCTGCAGGGGCTCAACATGGGAGGTATTATTATTGCATTTATGTAGATGAGCAGAAGAGCAGTGATGCTTGAGGAACGGCTCAGTAGCAATTAAAACTACCAGCTAGTGACCTGGGTCATAAGGATACTGATAAGAGTAGGTAGGATTCATAAGAAAGCAAGTCTGTACCTTCCTACAGCCAAATTACTCCATTGAAAGTTGGTGTGTGTGTTGTAGGAGAATTTTTAATTATCAGGAGTTTTCACACCAGTTTTACTCATCATACTCATGGACAATTGTGTTCTTCTAGTTAAATATGTTCTCCTTTGAATTGTGCTGACAGTGCTTACTTTTGCCTTTCTGATGCTACACCATTATTTTCATCATCTTCATTGAATATGATTTCATTTATTTATTTTTATATGGACATCTTCCTTTTAGACCCTCTGCTACTTTAATCGTATATGAAGTTGCACAGTAACAGTATATACTGTTATAACTTTTCTATTCGGGAGAACTTAGAAGAGTGTAGGCACACCTGGATATTTAAGAGCAGTTGATTAAGAACTATATGATGATACAATGTATATAACGTAAAATATTAAATTTTGTAACATTTTTAGATTTAGACAATTGTTTTTGAGGATACAGAATCAGGTATACAAAATAAAACAAGTGTTCCATTGAATGGAGGCTAAACGCAAAGCTGTATCGGGAAACACTTCCAAGTATTTGGCTGTAAGAGATAAGCGTATATGAGGCTTATCGCATTCACCAGACCCTCCACTTGGGCCTTTCAGACCCATCAGGACATGGCAGGATCAAGGATGATACCTACTAAGTATCTGTGGAGAGAGCACATCAGACCTTTTTAACAATTTCATAATTGTGAACTATCCCATAATTATCTAACAGGCATGGAGCATTTAGCTAAATCACTTTTAAAACTTGAGTATAATATAAACCTTTGCATATTTTTCTATATATTGGTAGATTTTTAAAAACTATAATAGTAATTTAAAATGTGGTTCAAGTTTCCTGCAGAATATGCATTTTTTTTTTGTTTGTGTGACGTTTTCTGATTGCTATTTTTGAATTCTCCATTCAAAATGTACTGGTAGGCACAGTTCTGCATTCAGCTAGGATATTGTGGATGGACATATTTAAACTTTTTGCTATGTGAGTTTCAAATACTTGATATATTTTATTAAAAAAAATAGTGGATCTGCTCTATCTGTGTGGTTAGTTCTGGCTTCCTGTGGCAATTCCACTAGCCCTCTGGGGGTGAAGGTGTTGCTGAGACTTTATCTAGTATCTCTTTTTATTTTTATTTTATGTTTATTTGCCAGTTTTATTGAGAAATAACTGACCCACATCCCTGTGTAAATATAAGGCGCGTAGCATGAAGGTGTGATTTACATACATGGTAAAATGATCCCCACAGTAGGTTCAACTAACATCCACCTTCTGAATAGATACCATACAAAGAGAAGAAAGGAGAAAAGAAGAAAGGAGAAAGATTCTTGTGATGAGAACTCTTAGGATTTCTTCTCTTAACGACTTTGCTGTGTCTCACACAGCAGGGATAGCTGTAGGCATCATGTTGTCCATTACATCCTTAGTACTTGTACATCTTATTATTGAAAGGTTGTATCTTTTGGCCAACTTCCTCCAGTTCCCCTACCTCTCTCACTCTCCACATTTTTTAAAAAAGATTTCACACATAAATGAAACGATACAGTGTTTGTTTTGTGTTTCTCTGTCTGACTTACTTCACTTAGCATAATGCCCTCGAGGTCCATCCATAATGTTGCAAGTAGTATGATTTCCTCATTTTTGATGGCTGAATAGTATTCCATTGTGTGTGTGTGTGTGTGTGTGTGTGTTTGTGTGTGTGTGTGTGTGTTTCCATATCCATTCACGGACACTGAGGTGGTTTCCGTGTCTTGGCTGTTGTAAATAAAGCTGCTGTAAACATGGGAACGCAGATACCTTTCTGAGTTAGTGTTTTCATTATCATTGGATATATTCCCAGAAATGGAATTTCTGGATGATATAGTAGTTCTACTTTTCATTTTTTTGAGGACCCTTCATGCTGTTTTCCAGAGTGGCCGCACCATTTTACAATCCCACCAGCAGTCACAAGGTTCTCTTGTCTTCACATCCACACCACTATTTGTTAGCTCTTATCTTCTTGTTGATGGGATGATATTTCACTGTAGTTTTAATTTGTACTTCCCTAATTATTAGTGATGTTGAGCATCTTTTCATGTGCCTGTTGGCCACTTGTATATCCTTTTTAGAAAGATATCTATCCGGGTATTTGCCCATTTTTTAATTTTTTTTTTTTTTGGCTTTTGCTATTGAATTACAGGGGTTCTTTATCAGATATGTGGTTTGCAAATCTTTTTCCCATTGCATAGGCTGTCATTTCACTTTTTTGTTTTGTTTTGTTTTCTGTGCAGAAGCTTTTTAGTTTGATGTAGTCCCACATGTTTATTTTTTATTTTATTCTTCATGCTTTTGGTGTCATATCCAAAAATTCATTACCAAGTCTCATGTGAAGGAGCTCTGTTCGGATGTTTTCTCCTAGAAGTTTTGTGGCCTCAGGTCTTGCTTTTTAGTCTTTAGTCATTTTGAGTTAATTTCCTTGAGTGGTATAAAATATGGGTTCAGTTTCATTCTTTAATATGTGGCTGTCCAGTTTTTCTATAGAACCATTTGTTGAAGGGACTGTATTTTCTCCATTGAGTATTCTTGGCTCCCTTATCAAATATTAGTTGACTCTATGTGTTTGGGATTATATTGGGGCTCTTGATTCTGTTCCATTCATCTATTTGTCTGTTTTTATGTCAATACAATGCTGTTTTGATGACTAGAGCTTTATAGTATAATTTGAAATCAGGAAGTGTGATGCCTCCTGCTTTGTTCTTCTTTCTCAGTATTTCTTTGGCTAGTCAGGGTCTTTTGTGGTTCTATATAAACTTTAGGAGTGTTTTATCTACTTCTGTTAAAAATGCCATTCGAATCTTGATAAGGATTGCATTGAATCTATAGATGGCTTTGGTGGTATTGCCATTTTAACAGTATTAAGCCTTCCAGTCCAGGGATATGGGATACCATTCCATTTATTTATATCTTCTTTGATTTCTTTCATCAATATCTTACAGTTTTCAGCATAGAAATCTTTCACCTCCTTAGTATTTTATTGTTAAATTTCTTCCTAAGTATTTTATTGTTTTTGATGCCATTGGAAATGGAATCTGTTTCTTTATTTCTTTTTTGAAAACTTCATCATTAGTGCATTAACTACTCTCTTAAGGAGTTATTTATCCTGTTACCCAAACTCAGGTGGATTCTCCTTTAAGTATTTTTTCCCAACTCTGAACTCTCCAGTTCACTCCCCCGCTCCTCCCTGCCTTTTGACTTGGTTTGGTCAACACCAGGCTTCTTATCTTCCCCCTACAGCCATCTCTGGTGAGCTCAGTGCAAGCTTCCCCTCCTCTCCTTGACCTGCACATTTACAAAGGCTGTTCTTGCCATTGACCCTCAGGTGCAGGTGCTTTACAAATCAAGTATCTCATTCACAGATGCTCTTCTAGGTTTGTCTTTGCTCTTTCACCTCAGTCAA
The DNA here is from genome assembly GCF_022079265.1 of Lynx rufus. NCBI lineage: Eukaryota > Metazoa > Chordata > Mammalia > Carnivora > Felidae > Lynx > Lynx rufus. Next base: position 4,431,676 of record NW_025814844.1, on the reverse strand, counting down.
CAGAAGGGTTGCCTTGGGTTCACATCCCGTGTGTTCTGCAGTGCTGGAGAACCTCCAGTCGCCATCTTGGCCTCTTGGCCTCATTCAGTCCTTGTCATGTGCTGAGCCAGGTGTGACTTCCCCCTTTTCAAAGCCCTCCAGAATTGATTCTGTAGTATTTGGGGCTTTTGTCAGCATCACTGACATTCCAACCTCACCCAAGTCAAATCAGGCAAACCAGCATTGCCATTCCACCTTCCATACCGTATGGGCTTGGTCATCAGCCCAGGACATTTGTATTCCTCTCCTGGGAGCAAGTAGATTCTTTTCTCCAGTTGATAGATGACCCTTTCAGCAAGTTTAAAGCAAATACAATTCAATTCTTCCCAAGTCCTTTTTTACTTATAGGTTTCCCAGGGTAGTGAGGCTTACATAAGATAAACTTTATGTCTCTCACATGACAGTCAAGATGTAGGTGATCCAGAGCTGGTATATTAACTATTCTCTGTGACGTTTCCAGGGGAAGCCACCATTGCTCTGCTACGTTGCAGGTGTTGCATTCATCCCTGTGGTTCAAGATAGCCTGTTCTCATGTTAACGTCAAGCTGAGGGATGGAAGTAAACAGAGAAGGGACACTTTCTCACCCTCTAAGGACACAACCTGGAAGTTGCATGAATCACTTATGTTCTCGTCCTATTAGCTTGAGTTTAATAATATCATTTACCTACCTAACTGCAGGGAAATCTGGGAAATCCATCTTTATTTTGGCTGGTAATGAGTTCAACTAAAAATGGGGGAGGATGGTTCTGTTACAGTGATAGAGAAAGAGAGAATGAATATCAGCATACAAATATAAGTCTATGCCTCCTGTAGGTGAAGGTAATTTAATGTGCTTTGCAGACGCTGATTTTCTTACCAACCATCTCCACTTTGCTTCCAGGCCTATAACTAGACTCAGGTACCAGCAGGCTCCTAAAGGTAAGGTACAAAGTGTGATCCATGAGAATCCAAAAGAACTGAGTTTTCTAATTTATAGAGATGGAAATTTGAGGAAGATGTGTAGGAATGGGTGTTAAGGGTATGGGATAATATAAAGAAGAAACATAAGGTTGGACCTCGCCAAATTTATTGATGTGGAACCACTAAGAAGAAATTCTGGATTCACTGTTGTTACTCTAGAAAGGGCTATGATTGGTTGGTTGGTTGGTTGGTTGGCTGGAGCATGGACAAAAAGGTGACCTACACTAAAAGAAGTTGTAATGCCAGATCTGTTTTAGTAAACTATAGAGGAAGAGATCCAAAGGCTTAGGGAGATTGGAGCGATAGAGTGAATTTACCATGGAAGACCAGTGCACCCACCTGGTCCAGAGGACACGTTTCTCCACAACCGAGAAATAAAGTTGTGAGGAGACCCTCAAAATTCTTGAAGAATTCTGTGGTTTCTCTTCTCTATAGTGCAATAGTGGAAACTGCTGCCACTAACTGGGGATCCTTAGATACCGTGGGGATATTTGGGTTCCAGGCACCAAGTGGCCCACTTAATTGCCAAAGCCAAGATGGGTGTGGTTATCGTAATGGACAGTGGAGTCAAAGCAGTAATCAGAGTAGTCTGACTTGAGGAGACCTTGGCCTTTGGCTCACCAAATTCTGACTTGGTCTGTATACATGGGAAGAGTTCTAGGTGAAGTGAACTGAAGTCTGACTTGAATCACCAACCCAGAGTCTTGGCCCCTCAATCAGTTGCCAGGCTTGAGCTAGTTCACAGACTCAGAACCTGAGTGAAGGGCTTGTGAGGAACTGAATTATCTTTGCTTAGAAATGGCTCAAAGGGCTCTCTGTCAACTAGAACAAAGACTCTACTTGCTACCAGGACAAGAATACAGACTTTCTGGGCTGATGGCCAAGCTCCGTATTGGAGGTGGAATGACAACACTGGTTTGCCTGATTTGACTGAGGTGAGGCTGGAATGTGCTGTGCTGAGAAAAGCCCTAAGTACTCTGCTCTCAGGGTAGCAGGCTAGGTCCCCTTGATGAAGGACCCTCTACACTACCAACTACACTTGCATTTCGCTTTTCCCATTGTATTTCTTTGGGTAGCAAGTGTCTTTATTTAAAGTGTAAATATTTGTGGAAAGATAAGATGACTATTTTATCATCCACATGTTAGTATAAGTTCAAATAGCTTATTTTCCCTTTTTCACTTTGTGATGGAATGGACACTTTAACTGAATGGGGAGGCGTAGTTGTTAAATAGTGGGTGTAGGTATGGTCTAGATTCCAGAGATCTTTTTTTCAAGGAGCCATAATACCATGGGTCACTTAGGGCTTACCAAAGTATGCCAATAACAAACGGAGCACATTTTTCCTAGGTCTAGCCCTATACACAAGAGACAGAACACAAAAAATCCTTCCTCTCCTCTCTTTATTTGTATTACATGGTTTCAGACATCCAAGGAGAACCTGTTGTGATTAAGTACAGCCCTAAAGTCTCGTTGTTTAGGTACAGATCTTGGCCTGTTGTACAGGCTGTGTGACCTTAATCAAGTTGTTTAACCTCTCTGTTCTTCAATTATTTCATCCATAAAATGAGTTGATAATAATAGTACTTAGCTCAGAGGATTGTTGCAAGGCTTAGACGATAGTGCTCATAAAGTGCTTGATGCAGTGCCTGCCACATAGTAAATATTCAATAAATCTTAGATCTGATGATTAGTTCCAGACTCAGAAATTAGGCATTGCTATTAGCCAAAGGCTGATTTGAGGACCTGCTCATCAGGAACAACATACTTTCAAATGGGCAGATGCTTTGGGGTTCTAATCAACTTCCAGGGGAGCTTTGGAATGAGACCTGTTGTAAATTGAAAACTGCCTTTCTTGGGGCACCTGGGTGGCTCAGTCGGTTAAGCATCCGACTTTGGCTCAGGTCATGATCTGCTCTTTGTGGGTTCAGGTCCTGCGTCGGGCTCTGTGCTGACAGCTTGGAGCCTGGAGCCTGCTTCGGATTCTGCGTCTCCCTCTCTCTCTCTGCCCCTCCCATGCTCACACTCTGCCTCTCAAAAATAAATAAACAAAAGAAAAAAGAAAACTGTCTGTCTGGACCCCCTCCTGCCCCCGTCATCTATGCTGGAAGCCTCTGCACCACTGTTTATTGCTACCGCTGGAACAATGTGACATTCGTGTCTTTCCTCTAATTCCCCTTCGCAGGCAGAGTGAGTTGTTCCCTCTGTGTTCACCTGGCACTTGGTTCATATCATCACAGAGTTTTATACTTTGTTATATGATTGCTGTCTTCCCTCCCATGTGTCTGCAAGTTCAGGGACCTCACGTAATCCTTCTAGATATCCTCAGCACTCACTTACTGCCTAACAAGTAGTAGATATTTAAAAATATGTATCTTATTTGAATTATAGGTTTCTTTGTCCCGTCATTATACTTCAGCTGCCTAGCAAAGGCTATAACATCCCGTGAATACTGAAGCAATATTTGCCAATTGAATAAATAAGGAATTCATAGGCTAACCATTTTTCTCTTGAAGGTCTCAGAAGTTAGAAAATCCAGTTAGGTCTAGCATCTTATAGCTATTGGTTTCTACGTATTTGACAAGAACATTCCTAACAGTCTAATTTATACGCGCCACAGCTTTTAAACTGTGAATTTTATCAACATGTGGATGAATAAATGGTACTTGCTCTGCAGTGAAGAGGGAAGGAAAAACACGTTGACGGTGGTAAAGCTTGACCGGAATGTCATCCTTGAAGTGCATATTATTTTTGAAAATGTTTTCAGCTCTCTTGGAACCACACAAATCGATCTGTTTTCTGTTGTGGCCAAATCCACTAGGTCAGCAGTTCTGGCCACAGGTGCAGGAAGGAGGAAGAGTGTAGAACCTTAACAAGCTGGTAATTTTGAAGCAGAGCTCCGTGGACATGAATTATAGATCTGTGCAGCTTTGAGTGGTTCCTGCTCCTGCCATATTCTTTGTTCCTTCTGTGTTCCCCAGACTGTACCTGCCTGCAGCATTCGCTCTGGCATCCCCTCAGGAACACGTGCCCCTGCTGGAGAATCTAGGCTGCGAGTATTCTGGAAAGGGCCCTGGTCTGAAAGCCTAACGACCAAGTCTCAACCCTATTAATAAAGAGGTTTGTGACTTTGCCAAGTCGCAGAAACTCTCTATTCCTCAATTACATCATCTAGCATATGAGGTGTTCAAGAATGAGAAATATTTTCATAGATTCTCAGAGTAATATTTGTGCACATAATTCTTCTCGTTATTAGAAGATATGACTGTAAAGCATTGGTTTTTAACCGGCACAGCAGAATTTTTACATCTAACTTGTTCTCGGCTCTTAATAACCATCGTACATAAATCGTTTCACACTTTGACCTCAAAGAACTATTAGGAAAGGAAAGGGAAATAATTTTGTATCACTTTAGGTACTTGAGGGTTTTTCACAACGGTTGGTATGAAGGAGAGTTTAGGTTTTGTAATCCTAACATTTCAGTGACTCTCCCTCACTTGCCCTCGACACAGAATCATGCACACATCATCATTGGTGATGGTAATAACAAGAACCACAAAATGTGCGGTCAGATCTGGTTTAGAATTGGCCGTGTGTAGCTTTGCGTAACAAAGGAATTTTACCACCCATCACTTATGGTCAGACATGTGCCTATAAGGAAAACCAAAATACACAGTTATTAATGGAAGCTAAACGAAAGTGTAGAGACATAGAATTATGGAAACAATTTGAATCAGGAAAAGATTTTGAGCAAAATAGCAAATTTATCACAAAACGTAGCATTTCAGTGACATTGTAGACCTTATGAGATTTTAGCTGGATGGTTCTATTATCCAACAAAGGACACAGGAGAGGCACAAAACTACAGGTGTGTGTAGGTAAGAGTCCAAGCCTGGTGTGGGGAACTGGGGGCTCCCCCATTCTGGCGTTGCTCTCTCTTGGCTTCAGGGATAGCTGTGGGGGTGTGAGCTTCCTGTGGTTCAAAGCCTCTACCCACTCCTCCTCTTTTCAGTCTTTTTTAAATTTAAGGTTTTAAAAGTCTTTTAATTTTGCCCAGCCAGGCAAATCCTGACTCTTGTTGGCCTTGGGGCCTGAAGTCACTGCAGCTGATAAGCACTGAGGCATTTCCAGCTACAGCCAGGCTTGATATTCCCCTGCCAGACCGAATTGCTGTCGCACACAGCCTCTGGTGGTCATCTTCAGGCAGGAGAGAGGGTGAAAGGTCAGATTACAAGGCAATGGGAAGAGGGATAGTCATAAAATGGGGTTTGTTTCCAGGGAGCCAGTATTTCCCGGAAACCTCCAGCTCCCTAGACTTTATCGTTAACAACCACACACCTCTTTAACAATAACTTCCAAAGCATCATCATTCTTGCTGCTGCATTGCCTTATAGGCATGCTGTATTCTGACCCACGGTGGCATGGTCTAACAACCCCTACCTCATTTCACACTTTGGGCTACGTTCAAACATGAAAACCACTCTTGGCATGCACAATCTCCTACCGTAGAGGTTAATTAAAAGGGATGTGATATAGGCCCCAAAGGCGTTTGTTGAATTGGATATCAAAATATTTTGAGCAATCATCTTTAGATTCAGTGTTACCATCCAAAGGTATTATCTTATCCTTATGACATTGATCTGTTATCTGTTCCAATAGTCAGATTTGCATATCAGATCTGGTCCCTACATTTACATTTTAAATGTAGTGCTGGTCTACCACAGCGAGAGCAGTGTGCTAATCATATTCAGTTAAAGCATCTCTGCAGTACGAGCCCCGCTACAATCATATTTCATAAATTTGAATATGTATATAATGCAATTCTCTGAAAAAGAACATACTTAAAATTGTCATTTTAATAGTCCTTGGTGACTTTGTTTCCTTCATTATTTTTTATTATCTTCTGATTTCCACTAATTTTTTTTTGGCCCTTCTCCTGTTATACATTTCCCAGAATGCACTCAAATAATACAGTAATCCAAGACTGTTTCATAATGTGCCCAGTCTCCCTATCTTAAAATAGCACTGGCTTTTGTTTATTCCAATGTCAAAGAAAACTCATGGTGGGTTTTTTTTTTGCTGATTCACCTCTATCACTTTTGACTTTATTGCTTTCTAGGTTTCTTTTTTGGCAAATGCCCAAGAGGAGTTTGACAGTTTCTTAAAATCTTATTTTTCAGTTCTCAGAATATTACCTTTTCGACTTTCCCACCGGTGTATTCCTGGCTCAATTAATAGCACTTCATTTCAATTCCCAATGAGAACGTAAGGAAAGATTTTTTTTTTTAAGTCACCCATATTCTTTTTTCTCCTTAAAAATTAAACAACATGGAGGGACACATATAAGAGAGGCTTAAGGGTGATCCGTGGTGTGGATAGCTCAGTGCTGACCCCAGGCTGCAGTCCTCTCTTGTTCCGTGTGTGTCGCCTACTATGTGCAGTAGCAGGGGGCTGGGCTCCTAGGGCTCCTGTTTCTGTGCGGGCAGTAAGCTGTTAGGTGTTCATTAAAGGCCTTTGTCATGGATATACTCACTGTTGTGTGTGTGTTTCAAGCAAAACTAATTAAATTGCAGTTTTTTCATGACTATGCCCATCATTGAGCACCACAGCTCGTCTTCTTGATATCGTTCCTCCACGAGTCCAGAACAAACATGTTTTCTTTTGTTTTCACCATTTTCTCTCTAGAGTGTCCTACATATCCGTGGCTACGTAAATACAAAGTGTGGTCGTCTCTCAGCAAGTAGAGTTCTAAAGTTTAGAGACTCTCAGAGGTACAGGGTTTCCACTTAGAGCTACTCCGAGGCAAAAATGGAACATGCCCGAACAAGCTCCACGCCTTCCCTCTGAGCTTTTCTGCCTCCAGTGGTACTACTTCCTCACCTTCTCTTCTCTCCCTTCCTGCATGGGCTTCCAGGACTTTTCCAGCAAGGTGACAGGTGAGGGAAGAACACGGGCTTTGGGGTTAATCAGACAAGGTTTCAAACTTTTGCCTAACTGCTCATTAGTGGTAAGATGGAGACGAGTTGAAGTTGTGTAGCTTCTCTGAGCCTCAGTTTCCCAGCCTGAAGAATAGCAGAAATCCCACGTATTTCAAAAATAATAGTAAGAAATAAAGGAAAGGATGTAAGTCAGGTGCCTAGTACGGTGCAGACACATGAAGGGCTAACCGAATTTTCTGGTTAACTTTTCTCTTCCTTTTTCTTCCTCGTGCCTGGGGTCTCTGTCTTCTGAACACTGTACCCTGAATGTGGCCTTGGCTCCTCGGCTTCAGAGCCTTGTGGATTGGTAAGGCTTCAAGGGAATGTGGTTGCCTCCCAGGGGTACCTGGTGTCAACTAGACAAAAAGCTGTGGCCAAAAAGAGGGCAGTTCTGACGATAGGAATTCAGTGACTAATGAGGCTAAAAGAAGGCCATTTCTGTTTCCAACCGTGGTGATAAAGTGCGTTTTCTGTGGAGCTCATGGTGACTTAAATTCAGTTATAATTCTTTACAGTAGTCACTTAGTCAAATATGCAAAGGGTAGGAACTAAGGTGGATCCACCTTAAATGATGGTAGATATGGGTGAAGGTTACCCAACGGTGATGCGTCTCAGGTTTGCTGTGTTAAGGAAGTGGTGATACAATATGCAATAAATAAAACTTAGTTCCAACTCATAAAATATCAGGGCCGTATAATACTTGAGTTGCGTTTCTTGATTTTTTAATTGTTATCTCAGACACTGAACTTAATAGCCATGAAACGTGTTATGTTTTGAGTTTTGGATATCTTATTTTCCCTAATTGTAATTCTTGTGATACTGAAATTTAGTGAACATATTCCCACTTCGGGTTTAAATGCTAACAGGTAATTTCATAAAAATCTGACTGGAGTTGAGTAATTTCCTTTGCCTTTACAGCCTGGTTCCGATTGAGTCTGTTGGGTGTCGAATTAATCTTCCAAGAGTTTCTTTTTTTCTTTTTTCTTTTTTTTAAGTTTGTTTACCTTGAGAGAAACAAGGAGCAAGTGAGGGAGGGGCAGAGGGAGAGGATGAGAGAGAATCAATTCCAGCAGGCTCTGTGCTGTCAGCCCGATACGGGGTTCCATCTCATGAACCGTGAGATCATGACCTGAGCAGAAATCAAGAGTCGGACACTTAACCAACTGAGCCACCCAGGCACCCCACAAGAGTATTTTTGAAAGGATTCCTTTAAGGATGGCTTATTTAAGTTGGATAGATTTAATAATTATAGTTTCCTGATTTAAACATTTGTTAGCAATTATTGAAAAATGAATGATTTTATCATAGTTGTTAGGTGAGCCGAATATTGAGAATTCTGTAAGGGTATCAAAGACTATCATGTTTTGCACAATTTAAAAAAAAAGAGAAAGAAAAACTTCAAAGATATAATATAAATGTGATTCTCTGTGCTTAGCTATAATATAGAAATTAAAAGTTTTTGTAATAAGTAAAAGACATTAAGCAGAGTAAATGAATATTTGTCGGTGTTAAATTAATTATTTAATCTTATATAATCTTATGTTCTGACGATATTTTAAATACCATCAGGGTGTCAAGAATTTTAATAACATCAGAACTCCCGCTAAAAAGACATTTTCATTATGTGTCACATGGATTTCTAGTATGTGGGGGCAGCCGGCTATGCTATTTTAACTCAGCTCCCAATACAGTCAGACTGAGTTATAGGACATTTTAATGCAATTGGCCAAAGGTTGAGGCTACATTTGAATTTCTACTAGGTATCTTATGCAACCTTATCGAAAATTCCGAGTGGAGCTTGTAGGCACGCTACAAGTAGGTAGGATTCTGTTAACTTCCAGGAAGAGATGTTAAGGGGTCATAAGCCTCCTCACAGATCTCCTGTGATGTATTAAAATCCATGGAAGCACACCTGTCAGAATGGCTAAAATCAACAACACAAGAAACAACAGGTGTTGATGGGAATGCAAACTGGTGTAGCTATGGAAGCAGCCCAAGTGCCCATGATTGGATAACGAAGACATCACACGCGCGCGCGCACACGCACACACACACACACACACACACACACACACTGGAATATTGCTCAGCTATAAAAAAGAATGAAATCTTGCCATCTGCAGTGATGTGGATGAAACTAGAGAGTTTTACACTAAGCAAAATAAATCAGTCAGGGAAAGACAAATTCCATATGATATCACTCATATGTGGAACTTAAGAAACAAAACAAACAAGGCACCTGGGTGACTTAGTCAATGAAGTGTCCAACTTTGGTTCAGGTCATGATCTCGTGATTCGTGGGTTCGAGCCCCTTGTTGGGCTCTGTGCTGACAGCTCAGAGCACCTGGAGCCTGCTTCGGATTCTGTGTCTCCCTCCCTCTCTGCCCCTTCTCCGCTCACGTTCTGTCTCTCTCTCACTTTATTTCTCCCAAACGTGTTTAAACATTAAAATAAAAGAAACAAAGCAAATGAGCAAAGGGAAAAAAAAATAGGGACAACCCAAGAAACAGATTCTTAATTATAGAGAACAAACTGATGGTTATTAGAGGGGAGAGGAGATTCAAGGAGTGCACTTGTCTGATGAGCACCAGGTGATGTATGGAAGTGTTGAGTCACTATATTGTACACAGGAAACTAACATAACTCTCTGTTAATTAGCTTGAATTACAATAAAAACTTATAAACAATCGATGGACTCACTAACTGCAGAGTTGTTCTGAATTTGTATGTCTACCAGATGTTAGCCAATTTCTCTATGTGAGAAAGTAATGAGCAAATAAATGAAGTTTAGCTTTGGATATTTTATCAGCATGGACAACAATAGTTAACTCAGAACTAATGCCTTAATTATTGCAACTCATTGACACAATTGGGGAATTCAAGCATCTTTGTAAAAATCTTACACATTTTCTTATATTCACAGGCATTAATCTGAGTAGTTCTAGAATGGGTCACATCAAGGCAGGCCTTGATTCTGCTTAAAAAAATGAAGTGACTCATTTGTGCTTCTCACACTCTATGTCACCATTTTTCTATTTTTTTCCACCTGCTGTCAGTTTCATCCTATGCCAGAGAAAGTCACTACACAGAGTGAAATAGTCACCAGTTCAGTGACAGCTGAGCATCTGGTACAGAGCCAGCCCACCTTGGTCTGATCCCATCTCTGCAACATTGGATCTGTGTGACATGAGGCAAGCTACTGCGCTCTCTGCACCTCAGTTTTCCCACGTATAAAATGGGGAGAATTATAGGCCCGGTCTCACAGCGTCGTTCAGAGGATTACATTTAGAAATGCCTGGCATGTTTTAAACCCCGCTATGTAAAATATCCAGCATGTATCCTATGCCTTTGCTGTGGAAAACTTGAAGCACCTGAAATATGAAAAATTATTTGGAATAGTTGATTGATTTATTCAATCTTTTAATAAAGTGTAATAAGTGACTGTTTTATGCGTGTGACCGTGTGGGAGGCACCAGAACGAATGAGCTGAAGGAGAAACCAGCTGGTCCTAGGTCCCAGGTATTTTGCATACATCACTCCTTATTCATTCTTAGAACTCTCCAAAGCTGGCATTAAATCTTACTTTATAGGTGAAAACACTGTGTTTTAGATAGTTCCGGTGATTTTCCCAGGGTCACAGAGCTACCACTTTGTGTTAAAGTAAAACAAAGATTCCAAAGACTCCAGATCTGTCGTGCTCCCTGACTGTTACTGAAGACACAGGCCAGGGTTTAGCTGCAGGCGGAAGGGGCTCATGGGAGTGTGCTCCCCTGGGTTTGGTAGACCAGCTGGACTCTAGACATTGTCCTGCCTCACTGAGGCTCACTTTGTGATCCTGGCCAAGTCTGGTCTCGAACTCAGCTGATGGAATATGGAGTCCGGCCGTGTATCCCAACGCTAATGGCCTTGTGACTCAGTTGTTCCCAGAGGGGGGTGGGGGGACCTACCCCAGCCATTTCAGGGTGACTTTGTGCCTCAGAGAGAATGATGCTCAGTAAATCATCCACTGCTCTTCCTCCCCCATGGGACCTTTTGAATTTTATGATGTCATTCCTGTCGGGAAATATTTTTGTTTTACATAAACGTTCAATATCTCAATCCGGTTTTAGGATAAATACAAAGAAAGAGTTTCGTAATTCGATATTTTTGAGAAACACAGGGCTAAATGAATGTAAATGTTCGTTACGGCAACACCATTTAGAGCATAGTATCTGATGCAAAGTGTGAGTTTCTAAGAATTTGGTATAACATGCAGAGTTGCCCAGACCTATTTGACCTGGAAACCCTACGGGTTTCCCTTGGCCCTGGTGTCCTTGGGAGCACATACGGGAACATGCTATAGGAACTTTGGACTAACTGGCAGACCGATGAAGGAGTTTATTTGGGGGTAGGGGTGGCTTTCAGAAGACCCACAATCTCCTTTTTAGGTGTGGCATGAAGCCAAGCCTGACTGGTGGTCCCTGTCAAACCTACTATAGGACAGAATAAACGTGATTGTTCTTTTCTTAACCGTAATTGCTGACTTATGTTTGCACCATGGCTTATTGTAAAAGCAGAGTGGTCAAAGGGAGAGAAACCAGTTAAGAAACTAGACATTCCAGCTGTTGTAGAATGCCTGCAGATAAGCAGGCTCTAAACATTCCAGGCCCAGCAGCACCAGAGTGAAAGGGCAACAAGGGTTAAAATAAGCCCAGCCGCGTCCCGTAACGTCCCATCTGGTCTGAACACTGCAGTGGCCTCCGGAGGGTCTTACTGCATTGTCTGCCTGTGTGCACTTCCTCTTCCATATGCTGGCCACAGTGATCTTTTACACTTAAGTCAGGTAGTCAGATGTCATCCTCGGCTCTAAGGCCTCCAGCATTCGTTGCATTTGAAAAGAAACACTAAATCCCCGACTTGGCCTCCAAAGCCCATGGTTCCTGCACCCTCTGACCACCCGGGAATTGTCTGTAAAACTCAGATCCAGCTATGTTTGCTCTAAGGTCTTTGCCCTTGTTTTTCGCTCTAAGGAGCAGCTCCCTCTAGGCCTCGGTGTGAATGTCACCCCTTAGGGACATCTTTCCACACCACCTGAGACCCCAGCCCTCACGCACTGCCACACCACGCCATGCCATGCCATGCCACGCGGCTGTAATGGCCTTCACAGTGCTTACTACTCTCCTATCTCTTTCATGTTAGTGAGTTCCTGTATGATTACGGGCATACCTCCTTGTATCGTGCTTCCCGTCACTGTGCTTCACAGATAACCGCGTGTTTTTGCACATGTAAAGGCTGTGGCAACCCTGCATCGGGCAAAATGTGTCAGCACCGTTTTTCCCACAGCATTTGCTCACTCTGTGCCTCTGTGTCACATTTTGGTAATTCTCACAATATTTTAAACTGTTTCATCGGTATTATAGTAGTTACGATGGTCTGTGATCGTGATCTTTGACGTTACCACTGTAATCGTTTTGGGGGTGCCGCGAACCGCACCCAGACAGGACTGTGAACCTGGTGGATGTTGGGTATGTTCTGACAGCTCCGCTGACTGACTGTGCCCTCATCCCTCTCGTTTCCTTGGGCCTCCCTATTGCCCGAGACACGAGAACATTGACATTGGGCTAGTTAATACCCGTACAGGGGCCACTAGGTGTTCAAATGAAAGGAAGAGTCACGTGTCTCTTAGTTTCTAAGTCAAAAGCTAGAAATAATTAAGCTTAGTGAGGAAGGCATGTCAAAAGTTGAGAGAGGCCCAAAGCCAGACCTCTCGTGTCAAACACTTAGCCAAGTTGTGAAGGCAAAGGAAAAGTTCTTGAAGAAACTAAAAGTGCTGCTCCAGTGAAGCCACTAACGATAAGAGAGCAAAACCACCTTATTCCTGATATGGAGAACGTTTCAGTGGTCTGGATAGGAGATCAAACCAGCCACGGCATTCCCTCATGCCAAAGCCTAATCCAGAGCCAGGCCTTCACTCTCTTCATGTCTATGAAGGCTGAGAGAGGTGAGGAAGCCACAGAGGACAAGTTTGAAGTTGCCAGAGGATAGTTTTGAGGTTTAAGGAAAGGAGCCGCGTAACATAAAAGTGCAAGATGGAGAAGCAAGTGCTGATGTGGAAGCTGCAGCAAATTATCTAGAAGGTCTAGCTAAGATGGTTCAAGAGAGTGGTTCTACAGCTTCCAATATAGACAAAACAGACTTATATTGGAAGAAGACAACATCTAAGGCTTTCAGAGCTAGAAAGAAGTTAATGCCTGGCTTGAAAGCTTCAAAGGACAGGTTGACTCTCTTGTCAAGCACTAATGCAGCTGGTGACTTTAAATGGAAGCCAGTGCTCATTTACCATTCTGAAGATTCTAGGGCCCTGAAGAATTATGCTAAATCTACTCTGCCTGTGCTGTAAGTGGAACAGCAAAGCCTGGATGACAGGACATCCGCTTACAACATGAGACCCACTGCTTAGAAAAAAAAAAAAAAAGATTCATTTCTAAATATTACCTGGTCACCCAAGAGCTTTGATGGAGATGTATGAGATTAATGTCGTTTTCATGCCTGCCAACACAACATCAGTTCTGCGGCCCATGGATCCTGGAGTAATTTTGACTTTCAGGCTTTATTATTTAGGAAATGCATTTTGCAAGGCTATGGCTGCCATACATAGTGAACCATCTGATAGAGCTGGGCAAAGTCAATTGAAAATTTTCTGGAAAGGATTCACCATTCTAAAAGCCATTAAGGGCATTCATGATTCATGGGAAGAGGTCAAACTGTCAACATCAACAAGAGTTTGGAAGAAGTTGATTCCTGCCCACGTGGATGACTTCAGGGGGTTAAGGATTTCAGTGGAGGAAGTCACTGCAGATATGGTGGAAACAGCAAGAGAACTAGAATTAGAAGTGGAGCCTGAAGATGGGACTGAATTCCTGCAATCCCATGATCGAACTTGAATGGATTAGGAGTCGCTTCTTATGGAGCAAAGAAACTGGCTTCTTGAGATGGAATCTTCTCCTGGCGATGGAATCTTCTCCTGGCGAAGGTGCTGTGAAGGTTGTTGAAATGACAGCAAAGGATTTAGAATATTTCATCAATTTAGTTGGTAAAGCAGCTGCAGAGTTTGAGAGGATTGACTGCAATTCTGAAAGAAGTTCTACTCTGAGTTAAGTGCCATCAAAGAGCATCTCGTGCTGCAGAGAAACTCTTTGTGAAAGGGAGAATCCATTGACATAGCCATCGACACGTCAGCAGCCACTGACACTGAGACAAGACCTTCCACCAGCAAAAAGATTATGACTGAAGGCTCAGATGATGGCTAGCACTTTTTTGGCAATAAAGTATTTTTAAATTAAGGTGTGTGTATTGTTCTTTAAGACATAATGCTATTGCCCCCTTATTAGACTACAATATGATATAAACATAACTTTTATATGCCCTGGGAAAACAGGGACTTCTTCTGACTTGATTCATTGCAGTGGCCTAGAACTGAACCTGAAGTGTCTCCAGGATATGCTTCCATATGCCTCCCACCACCTTTGATGTTCCCCCAAATGCTCAGATTTCAGCATCTTGAATAGGGCCTTGCCTACAGTAAGCATACAATTTAGTACATTACGTTAATGTTTATACAGTAGCAATGTAATGGTGTCATCCTGTTCATTCATTCGTGTCTCAGTTTCCTCATCCATAAAATGGAGATAATGTTAGTATTTGTCTCATAGGGTAACTGGGAAATTCAAAAAATAATGTATTCAAAGTGTTATTAACATAGTATCTGGCATATAGTAGGCACTTAAAAATTTTTTTAATGTTTATTCTTGAGAGAGAGAGACAGAGAGACAGAGCACAAGCAGGGGAGGGAGGGAGGGAGAGAGAGAGAGAAAGACATAGAACCCAAAGCAGGCTCCAGGCTCTGAGCTGTCAGCACAGAGCCCGACATAGGGCTCGAACCCACAAACTGCAGGATCATGACCTGAACTGAAGTCAGATGCCCAACCAACTGAACCACCCAGGCACCCCTATAGTAAGCCTTCAATAAATAAAATTTTGATGATGTTGATATTTCATTGGTTCATTCAATAGTCATTTACTGGTCAAGCAGTATGGCTAGATTCTGTGAATGCAAGAAAATATATAAGGCATGGTTCTTGCTCTTAAGATTCTCCCTAAACTTTAGGGAGCCCAGATTCGCTGCAGTGCTCAGAAGGGAAAACTGCTAATTGTGTCCATCCGATTATGCCACTAAATGTTTTGAATGATGATAGGAGGTGAATAAGAAACTGAACCAAAGCTAAGGAAAGGAGTTCCTGGTGTGTGAATGTTAGCCCTTTAATAGGAGTAGGCGACACGAATATGAAAAAGTCGCAGTACTTGCCACCTGGGAGCTCAGCCTCCAGTGCAGTATAGGGAGATGAGTCCTAGAACAAGTTAAAGGCCAAGGAGAACAAGCATGGAGGGAAAGTACTGCTTGGCTAATAACAGACCAACCTCACCAGCAAGACTTGTTTTCAGAAAATGTGTAATAGACAAAACTGTGACCGAAAAGAACGCGTTGACACTTTTGGGAGTATTTAAAGCAGGGGACAGAGACTTTAAACCAAAGAATCAAATGTCAGGGGTGGAGTTTTACACTTGGGCAACCTTGCCGTAGGCCTTTGGTGGGCATAGACAGAGAGAGGGGGTGGTGGGGTCTCCCAGCTGCCCCCGATGTTGGCAGGGCTCAGCTGCATAGCTGTTCTTCCTGGAAGGCAGATCCAGGCATAAGTCCAGATTGAAAGCCAGCATATTTGGGGAAGTAACTAGAGTTACACATTCTCTGATTTGGAGTGAGGACAGCACTCCATGCGTAAAATCATAGTCACTTCTTCTTTGTCCAGCTTCTGGTAGGCTGTGTCTTCCTCTGAAGTTGTATGCCAGAATTGTGCCGGAAGTCCATGCGGTAGGAGACGTGAGTGACTCTATCTGTCGTTCCCTTGGAGGAGCTGATCTCCCCCTTGTCTTGGACATGCCTGGCTGCTTCCTGCAGTCAAACTGCTGAAAAGCCAATGCTGGCACAGACACCCGAACACTTCAGGAAAATTGGCGTTGCTCAAAAAGAGGATCCAAAGTTACTGTCCGCCCGAGCTAGGAGGTTGTCTGGTCTTGGGCTCGAGTCTCTTTTTTTTCTTTGGCATAGGTCTGCTTAATCCTGGCTTTGAAGTTTCTTTCTTTCCTCGTGGTTACCACAGGCCTCCGTACAAATCAGGCTCTTCCCTGAAGGGTAATCCTTTATTTGGAATGGAGCGTGTTTCAGTTTCCTCAGACGTGGAGGAAACAATGCAAGAGTTTAATGAAGTGTGCTGGTCTTTTAGCACTCAACAGGAGTTCTGTCAGTAAACAGAGTGATCCAGTTGTATATGTGATTGGAATGACTTATTTCCTTCCTCAAGTGTCTTGAGATAAGGGCCAACGTTAGATTTTAACGACAGCTTCATCGTCGCAAGTGTTCTGACAGCGCTAGTGACGAAACATTAGTGTCTTTTATCTAACACATTGCAGGTCACATGCGTTTTGCCCTATAAGTTCAAGAAGAAAAGGGACTGTGGTTTCCTTTTTCACATCCCCTCCCCACTCTGGAGCTGGGGCAGCCTGGCAGGTGCATTCGTATGTATCCATGCTTGTGTTCCTGTGTCTACGGAAGCCTCCTTCTCTCTGGCGTACTGCTTGCAAGTGCTGTGTGAAACCGGTATTGCTATGGTGAATTTATGTTCCGGGAATCGGAAGGAGGAAACCGATTTCACGTGGGAAAATGAAAACTTGGAAACATTAACTTTTTTGTGTGGTCTGCTACCAAGAAGGGGCTGGGCCTTCCAATATTGGAAGTCCAGTATTGGGCTTCCAATATTCTTTTTGAAGTTTTGGTCTGGTGTACCAAAAAAGTGATCCCCAGCTACAAAATAAATAATAAATAAAATAAAAATAAAAACAAAAAAAATAATTAAATAAAATGAAATAAATCTCAACAAGTACTGACTCTCATGAATGTTCTTATTCTGGATCTTTCCATCAGTTTTCTCCATTTCTGCCAGAGTCATCTTTATAATGGAAAATCTGACCAGGGAAAACCCAATGCATAAATGTAGCTTTAGCTTTTAGAATAGAATGTGTCACTTACTCTGAGGAATGAATAAAGGAGCCCATGTACCCCTTGGATTATCCCGGCTCTGCCAACAGGAAGGGACTTTCTGTGAAGGTCTTGTCCTGCCTGCTGGACGCTTCTGCTGGCACGCCCACGGAGTCCTGGCTGCTGCCTCGAGGGGCAGGTAGGGTGAGGTCATGGTCATGGTGCTTCCTCTTGTCTAACTGTCCTCACTTGACACTCTTGACTTTAGCTGCTAAGATTTAAGCGGTTCAGCATTCTATACATTTCTTCGGGGGACATCTGTCACTAACACATGTCCTGTAGACATTCAACTAGCATATTTGGATTGTTTTCCATCTTGCACAGTGCTGTTACAGTTCTATGGACTGACACCATAAATGATTACTTGCATAATAGCAGTGCTGGGAGGGACTAGGAATTCAATTCATGAATTCATTGTCTTCATCCATTTTGGGGCGTTACATTAGCCATTGTGATCCTGGAGGAATACAAAGTTGCCAAAAGATAGGGTCTCACGTTGAGTAACGTTCATATAGTCAACTGCAGTTTGCCCGAAACGTCCTTTATTAGACTGTCGTTCATTCATTTATTCAAGAAATATGTGGTGAAAATGCCTCCTGTGTGTCTTACACAGTGCTGCCTATACTTATCCGTGCTCTAGTTGGTTTATCTTTATAGCGAAGGAAACTGTGGGATCTCTGCCTGGTGGAGATATTAACTTAATTAAATCTGTTTATGTTCCTGAAAATGAAAGGGTTCCTTCCTAAGTAATCGGCGGACAGGCTTTATACTAACACAGAATGGTCATCTACCAATTAGCCTAGTTTAGTGAAATTTTACTTGTCTGGAAATTAAAAAGCTCATGGGAGATTTTTCTCTCCTGGAATTAGAAAGTCTCCATTTCACTGGAAAGTGTTTATCTTTGAAGCCATCTACTTCACCTGCTCTGTTTGAAGTTAGTTCATTATTGGAAGGGGGGGGGAGTGTAATTGTGTCTCAATGCAAGACTAATCTGTTTGTTCACGTTAAAAAATACCCACAAATTTTAGATATATTGATCAACTTTAATTCTCAAGGGATTAGATGGTAAAGACTTACCTTGTTTGCTATGTAAAGATTTTATAAAATTATGTGATCAGTGTATTAGAATGATGCTTCTGGCTGCTCTCGGATGAGTAAAATCTTATCCAAGTGTCTTGTACACGCAGCTTGCTACATTCAAGGACAAGACTCTGAGGCTCTCCCTCCCTGCTACTGTTACTAATGAATTTCACCTCATGTTTTATGGATAAAAAAAATCCACTTGTGAATAGTTGTTTTGAAAAATTTATTTCAGAACTTTGGTTTGTTTCCTATGCAATATTGCTGCTAATTCTCATGACATTGGATCTAAAATAAAAGTAGACTGACCAACCATATGAGGTGGAATCAGTGTGTGAATGTTTATTCTTGGGCTGGAATTTTAAGGAAGGAAAATGATCATTTTAGTGTTTTGTATAAAATTTGTGAAGTGAAATTCTCAGTGATGGTATTCATTTCCGTTTGAATGTGCTGTGAGAGGTTTACAAAGCGATTCCTGACTGTTTAAATCATGACTTTGGAAGGTAAATCGTGATAGTGTCTATCAGAGGCACTGGAAAAGGGGAAAAGTGCCAGGTGAGATTGAAAGAGATCTTTTCATTTAATGCATGATTTTGTCATGAAGTGTATACATCAGTTCACAGCATCATTGAAATGGGCCATCAAGAGTTCAGAAAGAAGGATTTATCCACCGTCCTACAATGAAGGGTTGAATATACCTGTATTTCGGTCATGGGAATATATGCAAATATGTCCGCTCATTGCTGGATCTAATGCTATAATAGAAATAGTTTTCACTGCTTAGCCACATATGGCGTCAGAGCAGACTTTGACTGTTTAGACTTTTGGAGTTTTCGGCTTTTTGGAATTTGAAGGAAAGACTTGCCAAGAGATATTTGAGAATGTTGGGGAGCATGAGCCGCTATGGAGCAAGCCCAGTTCCTCAGATGTGTAACAATGAAATATTGCTCCATCAGCTTTATTGATTAATGGGAAAAAAAGAGCCGACATGACATTTTGCTGAATTTTGTATTTTTAATATAATTTTATACTTCTTCATAAAAGTGATTTGTTCAAAATAAAATGTGATTTAATTTGCATATTTTTGTCATTAAAAATACAAGTAAATTATGAACAGAAAAGATATATTCTGTCTCTGACCATAGGTCCTAAAACTATAGATCAATAGGAATAGTAACGTGGCCTTGCAGAGGTAGGTATTTGATTCATAATGCCATGAATATCCTCAAAGTCCTGTAGCCATGGTTGTAAAGATATGGTTGTAAAGATATGTCATTAGATTTAGATTTGATGTGTAACTAGAATTTCCATAAATTGCTGATAATTTTTCAAAGCTTTCCGTTTTAATTTTATTCTTTTTAAGGTTTGGGGTCACAGGGTGCATGGCAGTCTTTTAAATCCATGGCGGGTAGAATTAGCTGTGTATTTTCCTATTTAGTAGCCCTCCCTGACCTCCCTTGCACCCCGAGAACCTAACATAGTAGGTGCTCAATAAAACGTGCTGCGCTTTTCTTTCTGCCAATTCCCTGGGTAGGAACCACAAAGTGGGTAAGCATTTGTCTCGTTTAAATGCTGACATGTCTGACTTCCCTAACAAGGTGAAGAATGCACTGAAGAAAATTTAGCCAACAATGCAAAGCAACAAACCATGTCTTTTGGAGGAGAATCTAATTTGTGGTAAATATTTTTCAATAAAAAAAAAAATGCCCCCAAACCCACATCTGGGTCATGGTGCTGTGATCTCACTGGTGCTTTGTAACAGATGTGAAGCCTACAAAGGCTGGGTGACTTATTAACCGAGTGTGACTTGCTGTTATTCTGGGTCGGTGGTAACCATGGCTCATGGTCATGAAAAGAACAGCTTTAAATCCAAATGACAGCCCTGCCTTAGTTTAAAGCTAAAGTTCTCTTTTCTGCTTATTATGGATCTTTGATAAGAAATACAATTGCTGAGAAGTCTGTTTTGCTTGCTGTTTGCTACGAGCATTGTGAGGCCTTTCCTGAATGTAACCCGCTGTGTAGTAGAATGGGTTGTAAACCTTCCTAAATGTAGTCTGATATGTAATGGAATGAGTGATTGTACATAAACTAACCGGCATTTCTCGCTTCTGTAAACCTGCTTGCTTAGCACATTCCTCACCCTACCCCCTTCCCCCTTCCCCCTTCCCCCTTTTTTCCTCCTGCCACAAGTAACGGACAAAGCCTTCCCGCCAAAGGACAGACAAAGGACGCCCAATCAGAGAACAACAAATGTCCTTACTTTAAAATCAACTAATCAGGCCCCTCATAATTTGAAACCTCCCCTGTGCTATTTGTCTCTGTCTATAAAAACGCTGTACCAACCCTGATCGTGGCCTCTTGCGTCACCGGCGATGAGTGCGCAGAGGACCAGGTTCGAACCTGCAATAAACGACCCTTGCCGCTTGGCTTTGACTTACGACTCTGGTGGACTTTTGTGGGAGGTTTCGGAACTTCGGGCATTACAGTCATTTTAACTACGCATGGGTCTGGAAGGCTGATTGGTACTATGGTAGAAGCATGAGCCCATAGGTGGGGAGACGTAGTGCCCTAGGCAGTTCTGCTGGATGCAGTCTGATTATCCTGATCATTTTATAATGATCCCAAATTAGGACCTGCAACAAACCCAGTCTCTACACTTACATTTTGGGGCACCTGGGTGGCTCTGTCGGTTAAGCGTCTGACTTCGGCTCAGGTCATGATCTCACAGCTCGTGAGTTTGAGCCACACATCAGACTCTGTGCTGACAGCTCAGAGCCTGGAGCCTGCTTCAGATTCTGTGTCTCCATCTCTCTCTGCCCCTCCTCCACTCGTCCTCTCTCTCTCTCTCTCTCTCTCTCTCTCTCTCTCTCTGCCTGTCTCAAAAATAAATAAAAACATTAAAAAAATTAAACTTACATTTTGGTGACCAAAATCACTGCAGTTTTATGAGGTATCAACTGGTTAGTAATTCCAAGCTGTGGTTGTTTTTCATTGCATTCACGTTCATGAGATTATTTATTTACTGTGAGAAACTCTGAGACTAGTAGTTTAGTATATTGTAAGCCACGGGAAAGAAAGCCGTTCGAAATAGGCACCTCCTACATTGATGGTCCTGGCATGATCTGGTGCTGGCCATGACCAGGGGCAGTGTTCAGATTTGTTTGTAACAGCTAGATTCAGGTACATGCCGGGTCATGTTCAAGAACCAACTTTTGTTGCCTCCTCCATATTCTGCAACCCTACTGTCTTTATATTTCGTTGTTAGTATAAACCATAGAGGTCAAAATCACTTCCGCAGGGAAAGACGCACACAGTTCTTCTAGAACATAATTAGGCAAAGGCAGTTACCGTTGGTGATTTTTTTTAAGTGAGCCATAATTACTTGGTTTTATTTGTAATCAGTTGCTAGTGTTTTGTTCTTTTGCATTTCTCCTCATCCACCCAAGGAACTATTCTTTTTATGTTTTCAGTATTGTTAGTAGTCAGCAAGAATGTAGATTCAACTATCCTAGCTTCGTCCTTGCTCCCAGCTATGTAACCACGTGACAGGATACAGGTTTCCCTGGGATAGATTTTATAGGCTTCAGTTGTTCTCAAGGCAAGGATTTCAAAATTCCCCTGCAGGTTAGTGTCCTGTTCTGGGTCTTTCTCTGCCCTCAATCCACCCATTTACTGGAGCTGCAAATTCTTTCAACAGAGTCTACGCTAATGTCTTTTTGGTGTAACTAAACTGACATGATGGATGGATCTGACTTATTCTCTACGTTAAAACACTCTGAGACAATGGTACTACAGAATCTGTGTCAGTGATTCATCCTTAGGACACTATTTTATAATAACATAAGGGCGTGTGAGGTGTTTCTTATACTTCTCATTCCACTTCCGGATGGTATTTTTTTCTTTTTACATTATTTCTGTTATGAAACATTCTGGCATTGTTTGGCATTTGGATGAGATCCGAAGGTTAGGTGCGATCGATCGTGCCTTACTATTTTGTCTGATGTTCTAATGCTGTTTGGAAAAGGTTTGTTCTCATCTTAGGCCCATTGGAAGTGAATGATGCTAACACATCTCAGGGTTCTCTCTCCAGGCATCTCAGTCAATTGCACAATGAAATAGAAAGGAACAGGTGTGGAAGAGGACAAGCCTACGGGGCAACACCTGCACCCCCAGAGCCCTTCAAAAGCACAGCATTGGTAGAGGCAGATTGTGTAGTGGTAAAGATCATGCAAAGTGAAACACGAGTGCTTGGGTTCACGTCTGCCTCTCGATGGTGGACAGTTGGCATAAGCTGTGCTTCAGACGTGTCCACTTGGAGTGATAACAGTACCCCAAGAAATAATTTACACAGTAGAATGAGGTAAAAATAAACATGAATTTGGTGGAATGTGTCAAGAAGTTTATGGGGATTGAAGGAAATATAAAAATTGGTACATGTGTGCTGACAACATAAACGTTTAGCCATCCAACTGGTAAATAAACAGAAAGCTTAGTATTCTGAATCAATGGAAGAGAAGCCAACATGTTGGTCTTAAGAACGTCTTTGAATGCAGCCTCTGTATCCCTTGGCGTTGAGCAGCTGTATTTGAGCACGAATATCCTTGTGGAATTTAGTCTTTTGGAAGCAGAGGGCACTGACTTCATGTCCCTCTGTTGGACCTGGTGATGCTCCTGGTGAAGATTGACACCTAAAGAAGAACCCCATTGATTCCGCAGACTCTTCCCATCCAACCTTCTTTTAAAGGTTAGTTAGCTGCGTCTTTCAAGTCGATGCCACATTTTGATCCCATAGACAAACATCTAAAGGCAAATTTCTGTCTGTCTCAACTCGAAATATTTAAATTCTTAGACTTTGGAAATTTTGAGACTTACTGATGTAGGTGATGAGTTAAAACGTAGGGGAGCAAGTCCTAAACAACTTGTTTTATTGCATCAAACTTCTATAAATCAGCACAGGATCTAGGTCTCCTTATTTCTAGGGAAAAGTAGCACTTAGGGCCGCCAGTTATGTCTTACTTTCCGGAATGCCGGGATTAGTTTGTAAATGCTTTTGGGAATTGGGAACTTGAGGATTCCCCAGCCAGCCAGACAAATGCTTTGTGTTGGCTGTTTACAAATCACATTGCGAAATGTGCATACTGGGATAATTTTGTAGAGTGTCCTTAAGATGGCAACGTAAATTATATTTTCCTAAAGTGCTCAATAAAATCGTGACTGCTATAACTTCAGCCACTTGGAGTCTCTCAGTCATGTAGCTTATCAGCATCTGTTTTTGCTTGCATTCTGATGACTTTGAAGTTTGAAGACCTCCCTGGGATTTAACCAGAGCTCTTTTAACTTTAGATATAGTCCTGTTTTGCACAGAAAATGATTTTCAGCTCATACCAAAGGATAAAGAAAGGAAGTTTGCAAGTCTTACTCATTTACACCCAGGGGGCAAATCAAGCATCACAAAGGGACATATTCACACCTTCTGGAAGCTGCCTTCTCAAGGTTCCAAAGTACATCTTCAATCAGTGCCTCTGAGGCTTGGGTCCACTGCCCATCAGGGGGCCCCCACACCCTTGGAAGTTTCCAAAACCAGATACCATTAGGATAGGTAAGGGCAGATACTGAACACTCGTTTTTTTCACTTTTATAATTCTTTTAACATCTCTTATATTTTGGAAAATAGCAATTATTTTAGCTACTGTATTTTTGCAAGGTACTGAGCTGAAGTCGGACGCTTAACCAACTGAGCCACCCAGACGCCCCTGTTTGTTTGTTTTTTTAATACACCTTGTCTTTTTCCTGAAAAGATTCAAGGGCGCCTATATAGGGGTACATTTTCAACATTATAAACAAGAATGGCTGGAAATCAAGATGAAAACACTGCAGGTGGCAGGTGACAATAAAAGGCTTGAAAAAGTACCTGCCAAATGATCACAATATGTCTAGTTAACATCCATCACCACACAGCTATAATATTTTTTCTTGTGATGAGAACTTTTAAGATCTACTCTTTTAGTAATCTTCAAATATACAACAATATTGTTAATTACAGTCATCTCGCTATACATTACATCCCTCGGACTTAGTATTTTATAACTGGAAATGTGTACCTTTTTACCCACCGCCACCATTTTGTACACCCCCCACCCTGCTGGTGGCAACCACCAATCTGTTCTCTGTATCTAGGACTTCTTTCTGTTGTTGTTTAGTGACACCGTATGATATTTGAGAAAAATGCTTCTAAAGTCTTCCTACGTTAGCTTTGTGCAATTTTATCAGTGTAAGGGCGTTCAAAAATGGTTACTCAGCTTCAAGGCTGGATGAGCAAGGAATTTGTGGGAGGGAGTCGTGTAGCTGAGATAGAATCAAGTGCATTTTTATTCTTTCATAGAGTCTTGGGCTATAATTGGCACAAAAAGACGAGGGAAGATGATTTTGATGTTTATTTGGATACTTATTTTTCGTAAGAGAACATCAAAAATTTGTTTCCTTTTAAATAGACGGTATTTTAGAGCAGGTTTAGAACGGTTCACAATAAAACTGAACAGAAAGTATAGAGATTTCCCATACACTCCTGCTCCTTGCACACACACCCCACTTTAATGTCTAGTACTGCAGTGGTACATCTGTGCGAGTGATGAACCTACATTGACACATCATTATCGCCTAAAGTCCATAGTTTACATTAGGTCAAATTTTAAGAAATTCTAAATAATTAATTATTACAGTGAATCTTTAGTGTTACTGTAGAACATGGTTTTTTTGGATAAACTATTTTCACAAAAGGAAAACATTTAATTAGGTTTTTGTAAAATTATTTAAAAAACCTATTGATGTACAACTATTGAACTACTCTTGCATCCTTGGAATAAATTCCAGTTGATTGTGGTGAGTGAATTTTTTAAAGTATTGTAGCATTCGGTTTGCTAATATTTTCTTAAGGATTTTTGCATCTGTGTTCACCAGATATTGTCCTGTAGCTTTCTTTTTGTGTAGTGTCTTTATTGAATTTTAGACTTAGGGTAATGCTGGCCTCGTGGAATGAATTTGGAAGCTTTCCTTCCTTTTCTATTTTTTTTGGAATAGTTTGAGAAAAACAGGTATTCGCTTTTCTTTAAATGTTTGGTAGAGTTCACCTCTGAGGCCATCTGGTCCTGGACTTTACTTATTGAGTAAAGTCCAGAAGGCAAACTATGGGAAACTGTATGGAAGCTCCTCAAAAGATTAAAAATAGAATTACCAAGGGCACCTGGGTGGCTCAGTAGGTTAAGTGTCCGACTTCAGCTTAGGTCATGATCTCACGGTTCATGGGCTGACCCCCGCATCGGGCTCTGTGCTGACAGCTCAGAGCCTGGAGCCTGCTTCCGATTCTGTGCCTCCCTCTCTCTCTGCCCCTTCCCCACTCATGCTCTGTCTCTCTCTCTCAAAATAAATAAACAACAACAACAAAAACTAGAATTACTATGTGATCCAGTAATTCCACTACTATTTACCCAAAGAAAACAAAACACTAATTCAAAAAGATATATGCACCCCTGTGTTTATTGCAATGTTATTTACAATAGCGAAGATATGGAAGCAACCCAAGGGTCCATCCATAGATGAATGGATAAAGGAGATGTGGTAATTACATATATACAATGCAGTGTGACTCAACCATAAAAAAGGATGAGATCTTGCCATGTGCAACAACATGGATGGACCTAGTAGATGTGTTGCTAAGTGAAATGAGTAAGTCAGAGAAAGTCAAATACCGTATGATTTCACTCATATGTGGAGTTTAAGGAACAAAATAAATAACTACAACAACAAAAAAATAGACAAGAAACCAGACTCTCAAGTATAGAGAACAAATTGGTGGTTGCCCGAGGGTAGGTGGGTGGCAAGATGGGTGGTATAGGTGAAGGGGAGTAAGAGTGCAATTTATCTTGATGAGCACTGAATAATATATAGAATTGTTGACTCATTAATTGTACACTTGAAACTAATAGAACACTGTATGTTAACGATGATTCAATTAATAAAAGTATTTAGAAAGTAAATCTCCTGAAATCATATGAAAGTTGGATGAACTTAGCCTCGGCAACTACAATTGTATTTATTTATTTATTAAAAAAATTTTTTTACATTTATTTATCTTTGAGAGACAGAGAAACAGAGCGCGAGTGGGGGAGGGGCAGAGAGCAGTGGAGACACAGAATCCAAAGCAGTTTCCCAGGCTCTGAGCTGCCAGCAAGAGCCGCACACGGGGGTTCAACTCACAAGCCATGAGATTATGACCTGAGCCGAAGTCAGATGCTTAACCAACTACTGAGCCACCCAGACTCCCCAGCAACTACAATTTCAAAATATCTTTCTACGGGGTATGATTTTTTTATTCTGGTTAGAAAAGTTTAGGTCTAAAATATGACTTGGATTTCAGTTTGTTAGGGGAAGAATCTAAAGAATTAGAGTGGTCATGAATCAAGATTTAGATTTATTTGCCTAACTTTATGAGCAAGAGGTATGAGTTACCTGTTATTCAGATACAATAAAATTTATCTTAATTTGAAACAGTGTTCTGATATATTTTTCCTTCTTATATTTAGAAGCATTAAGTTCTCTGAATACGTTTCAGCCATATGTTAACTTTCTTCCAGTGCTTTTAGGAAAATTAATTTTAATAGTGAATCTTAGAATGAAGCGTTCTTATTCATACTAAGTTTTTCAATATAAAATTTCGTTTAATCATTTCATTTTCTTCGCACAGAATTTATGGAGAATAATTAAGTGCTTTAATCAGAAACTGAATCTTCATTCAACACATGAAGTCGTATCTTGATAGCATTTTGTATTGTGTGTGTGGGTTAACTGTAGGTTTCCTAAAATGCCTTTTTCTTTCCAGAGTGTTGCTATAGCACATTTTTCTCAATTCTGGAATGACTTCATCAGTACAAAATATTTCTATCTCTATGTGCTTTTTTCCCCAACAAAACATGCAGCCACCTGCAGTGTTTTCATCTTGATTTCCAGCCATTCTTGTTTATAATGTTGAAAATGTACCCCTATATAGGCTCCCTTGAATCTTTTCAGGAAAAAGACAAGGTGTATTAAAAAAACAAACAAACAGGGGCGCCTGGGTGGCTCAGTCGGTTAAGCGTCCGACTTCAGCTCAGGTCACGATTTCGCAGTCCGCGAGTTCGAGCCCTGCGTCGGGCTCTGGGCTGACAGCTCAGAGCCTGGAGCCTGCTTCTGCTTCTGTGTCTCCCTCTCTCTCTGCCCCTCCCCCGTTCATGCTCAGTCTCTCTCTGTCTCAAAAATAAATAAACGTTAAAAAAGAATTAAAACAAACAAACAAACAAACAAACAGGGGTGCCTGGGTGGCTTAGTCGGTTAAGCGGCCGACTTCGGCTCAGGTCATGATCTCGCGCTCCGCGAGTTCGATCCCCGCGTTGGGCTCTGTGCTGACAGCTCAGAGCCTGGAGCCTGTTTCAGATTCTATGTCTCCCTCTCTCTGACCCTCTCCCATTCATGCTCTGTCTCTCTCTCTCTCAAAAATAAATAAATGTTAAAAAAAATTTTTTTAAATAAAAAACAAACAATAAAAAACATGGTAAGATAAAAGATCTCCATAACTAAAGAATGTTGGTTGTAAGAAGGCAGCAAATCCTGCCAACTGGGAGAAAAGCTGGGGCTTGAGCAATCAAAAAGAAGCAGGCCCTGTTTGGGCAGGATTTAGGGGTAGAGGGGAAGGTAGACATTGGAGGTTCTTTATCCTGGAGTTGAAACCAGGATTGCTTCTTGGAAAGAACCACCAGGATTTTTTTCTGCGTAGATCACCTGGGGCTCATGGCATTTCTTTTGGGTGAAACCAATCCCACAGCCCTAATCTGATGAATCAAATCATGATTCCCTTCTCAGTCAAAGACAACTGTTTACAGAAAAGTGAAACACCTCTATAGTGCCTGGTGCGGAGCTGAGGGGACAGGAAATACTCCATGTGGGATGGTGACCAGCTGACCTGAAAGGATCCTCTCTTTGGGGATCGTGGAATTGGAGCTGCACAGAGAGCAAGCTCACTGAACAGCAGATGGCATTCTGAAGGACATTGAACTATTTTTGTGGGCATCTCCTGAGGACTGCTGACCTTGGAAGTGAGCGTCTATGGCTAAGAAGATGATTCCTCAGATCTTATGTTCTCTGGTAGCTTTAGAAAAATGCCTTATTACTGAAGACAGTTGCACATGCCTCCTCCTTGTAAAGAGCCCTATTTTAATATGGCTAGCATTTCAAGATAAGCTTGAGAAGTGGTTTGAGAGGAGGTGTCTGAGGGCCTTGAGTGGGAGGCTAAAGACCTTGGGAGTTTGTGCAGAGGGGACCCATGATAGACTCTCCCTTAACTTGAACATTATAAGGTGATTATTTTAAAGCTGTGCGTACAACTAGACTAGTGTAATGACTTATTAAAAGAGGCATACGCTTTTTGAAGATTATCAGCCTACGATGATATTTAATTACCTAGTGTATCGAATTACATTAATGTAGTGGACTCCAGTGCATATCAACAGAGTTGTCACAGACTTGGCTTTGTGGTAGCTGTTGAAACCACATGAATATTTCATCATAGGGTAGTGGTATGATAAATATTAAAAAAGGACAGTGCTAAAAAGTTGTGTCTGAAAGGGTTATGTGGTTGGGAACACACCAACAGTCTGGGCACAAATCTGGGCGTCCTCTGCTTCTGGCTCTGTCTGCTTCGGGCCGTTCCTCATTATCACGTCTCCAGGGTTGGGGAGGTGGTGGCTGGGAGCCATTATCTACGACCTGCACTGTCGTAGATAATATGTAAGGGGATAACCTACTTGCTGATATTTGAGCAGTTCCTTCTCTGAAATCAAAAGCCAGATTCAGATTTGGGTAAGGAAGGACTTCATTCAAAAAGGCTTGGGGCAGGGGGAAGGACGTCCTGGCTACGAGATCTGCCAGCATCTCGAAGGTCAAGAAGAGAGGGCTTTTCCTTCATAGAGAGGGGTAAACGGATAAACAAGGTGTGGGAAGTGGGATGAGCAGGTGGCATCATGGGACAGCCATCAGTTGCTGGGGACCCTGAGGTCAGTCTGTTCTCAGGAGGCCCCTTAAGGAGTGGGGGGTTCTGCTCATGGGTGAGTCTTATCTAAGGCCCTATGGGAAGGGTAGCTGGCTGAAGTTTGGTTAAGTGAAGAAAGTGGGTATTTTGTCCCGATTGGTCAACGAGGACAAACAGTTCTGTTAATAATTTATGAGACAAAGAATGGGAGTATGGGGGTTCTGTGTGTCACCTTGTTATCGGTAGACAAGAAGAACATCTGAGAATTTCATCCAAATCATAGAGGAAGGGAGATTCTCTGCAGTGAGCCTTTTCCTGAAACACAAAAGGGAAGGGGCTCTTTTTCCTTTCTTTCTTTTGACAATAAATGTCTTTTAATAACATTACTTTTGGTAACTATTTGTACATGCATTTAAAAGTAACTTTGAACCCCTGGGCTCATTACCAATTGAGTACTGAACCATCTTCTCCAGAAAGTGAGCAACTCTGTTACTAGCAAATGTTTGCAAATCTCACTGTCAGAGACAGGTTATTTTACACGGTGCTGGGAAAAATAACTAAGAATTTAAATTGTTCATTGTATACACATACACTGGTTCAGATTTAATGGCTCAGATTAAACAAACATAGACTTTACATGTATAAATATTGTATCATTTACAGTTATGTCGTATCTATTTTGAAAGGGTAACATTTGAAAGTTTGATTTTGCATGCAATGCCCAAATCAGTTTCTTACTGCCTGAATCCCCAAGTATGATTGAGCTCCCAGTGTCCTCATGGGCGGGGAGTGTCTTCACCTGTGCTGTTTTCCAGGAGCACAGAGCTCACCTGAAGTTCTATATTGTCACCTTATTTATGCAAAAGGCATATTTCTGACATTCCACGAATCAATTTGAGTCAGCAGTGTTTGAATGTCTGTGCTATGCTGGGTGTGGGATTGGGTCAAAAATGAGTAAACAAACCATGACCTTTTTCCTCCAGGTCTGAATTGACTCTGAGAACACCTTAGAGAGGTAGTTAGATGCAGTAGACCCAGAGGCCATGTTTGAGACCATCAAAGAATCAAGGTATCTGGACTCTGAGCAGCCTTGTATGTTCCTTCTTCTCTGGAGCACCGCCTTCTTCCTGTACGTGCATTATCTACAGGGGAAGAGGCAGCATCCAAATTTCTGGGCAAATCCTGAAGCATGATGTGTTTTCACAGTAGACAGCACAGCATGCATTTTAGCTTAATTCTCAGAAAGTATTTAGACTTTTTTCCGTACCTGATGTGGAAAATGTTGATTTATGAGTAAATATGTAATTCTTCTTCACAACCCTAGAAAGACCCTGATGGATATCAAATATTTATGTGATTTAAACAGCTACAGCAGTGCCAATCTGGGATAACTTTGTGGATGTGCAGTGGACTCATCAGTTGGTGTGTAATTTGGAGCCTTGACTCTCAGCAGTACTATATAAGTAGATGATGGAGTTGGAGTATGTATTTTGGTCCTGACACTTAGATTCTGAGGTCGTAGGCCTCTTTGAGTTCCTGGTGGGGGGTTAAAGTATTGAACAGTTGCTCTCAATACAGATGCCCGTGCCTTTAGTTGGACAGATTGGATGGGACCTCTCTAACGGCATTTAAAAATTTTTTATGTTTATTTATTTATTTTTTTTTATTTTATTTTTTTAAGTTTATTTATTTTTGAGACAGAGAGAGACAGAGCATGAATGGGGGAGGGGCAGAGAGAGAGGGAGACACAGAATCAGAAGCAGGCTCTGGGCTCTGAGCCATCAGCCCAGAGCCCGACGTGGGATTCGAACTCACGGACCGCGAGATCATGACCTGAGCTGAAGTCGGACACTTAACCGACTGAGCCACCCAGGTGCCCCGTGTTTATTTATTTTTGAGAGAGAGACAGAGACAGAGCATGAGCAGTGGAGGGGCAGAGAGAAGAGAGGGAGACACAGAATCTGAATCAGGCTCCAGGCCCTGAGCTGTCAGCACAGAGCCTGACACAGGGCTTGAACTCACAGACCGTGAGATCACGACCTGAGCTGAAGTCAGACTTTTACCGGACTGAGCCACCCAGGCGCCCCTCAAACAGCAGTTTTAACTGATTTTAACTCAAACCATCTTCTTGATGCCAAAATGAATTTAATTAATTAATTAATTTAAAAAAATTTAAAAACAAAACACTCCTGTTTGTTCAGAGTTTAAACAGTCACCTTTATCTTTGCAAACGTTCAAAATCGAATCCTATAGATACAAACTACCTACAAGATAAATTATAAATATGAATATCTGGGTGTTCACAAGAACACATCATAATCCTCCAAATCCTGTTTTAAAGTTAAATTACTTTTAGTCTGTTTTCATCTTCTCAGTTATAAGGAGTTCTTTATTGGTATAACATACTGTCACGAGTATAAAGAATCCAGCCCAGGGCTTCTCAATCCCAGTGAAGAGCCTCACCCTTCAGTGAGAACTCCTGAATATGCTTGGAGACACCAGCCCAAGATAAAAGTTTATTGGAGATCTTGTGTTTTCCCTTGAAAAAGACACACTTTCCTTGTACGTCATAATTTATCCATAGTTGTTTTGATATCATAATAATATTTTAAAAATGACTTCTCATCAAGAATAGCATGCCAGTCAAGAAACCTCAGGGATATTGGCCACGCTCTGTCACGGCTGAGTGTGCACAGGTTACCTGCTTCAAGAAGCTGTGTCAGCTTCAAGTGTAAGCAGGGATTCGGTGTGACCTGAGAGCACGAGAGGAAGTAGGGGCGGCAGGAGAATGGACGAGGACTCTCAAGGTCAAGTGCCTGCAGGTACCAGGCAGGTGAAGGTGGTGCAGAGAGTGGCCTCAGTGTCACAGACCTGGGGGATGCTGGCCACTGGAGGACACGTGCTTCTCCAAAAGGGCAAGATGCCAGGACCATTGCTACCGTGTGGCACGTGAGCCTACTTCTGCCAGAAGCATGATGAAAGAAGAAAATTGGAAAACGGGTGTTTGTAAGAAATCTTACGTCGGTTCAAAATTTGATCGGGGAAACAGAGGCGGCTTTCTCTGAGTAAGGGAACTGCAGGCTTGGGTCTCTCTGGAAGGATGTGAGCAAAGAGTTCTCACAGACCTACAGTCCTCTGTCTGCAGTACCAAGAAGCAGCCGGCAGCCTTGGCTGATCTCCGAAAGCTCTGAGACTCTGTAGGTTGCCAGCCCCAGTGCTCCAGGAGCCCAAAGAAGCTGCCGCCATCAGTCTCAGTGTCTATGGCACTGACGTGGGTCATTCCCGAGGACTGTGGAAGGCTGCTGAGACCCTCAGGTATGCCACCTGATCTGTCTCCCTGCACATCTGTGGGAGCTGCTCCAGAAGTATCTCAGCTTCCCTTCTCTTCTGAGTTTCTGTAGGGTTTCTCCCGATAGACTCTAACACAGACCCTTGTGGAGTAGAAGCTTCTGGGCAGAGCAGTCCTGGCTTCCCCTTCATGTGCAAGGAGGGCCTTAGAAGGGGGTGGCAGCGGTGGGGACTGGATGGCAGACAATCCAGCCCATTCCTGGACTTAGTGTTTTGGCAGATAACTCAAATGTAAAATGCTGTGCTAGCCAACACTGTGTGTTCCAAAGAAAATGCGTGTGTGGGCCAGGGCGCCTGTGGTCAGCTGGACGGGAGGAATGGCAGGAAGTGCAGGACCCAGGACGGACAGAAAGGCGTCAGGAGGCAGGCTGGTTCAGAACAGATGGCAAGGCACTAAGTCAATATGATTGACTTAAGGATATGGCCGAGCCTGGCTTATTGAATTCATTTTGCTCCCCTGTTCCAAACTCCCAGTATCTCTGAGAAATAGTGGAGCCATTACCATTTTCCCCACATCTGTGATTACTGAATAGGTCCGATGTGTGTTTTCCCCCAATACCATCAAGCAATTAAGTGAATTCCAACATGATCTATCTGGAGATAGCATCAGATCCCAGAGGTTAAGGGCTCAGTCCCACAACACTCCCCCTGCCCTTCAGATATCACTCATAAGTCCCGGTTATCATTTGGGTTTCTGAACAACCAGCTTTGGATGGGGGTTCCAATAACCCCCTGCTTGGGTTCCATTGATTTGCTAGATCAGCTCACAGAACTCAGAGAACCATTTTACTGACTAGATTACTAGTTTGTTTTCAAGGCTCTAACTCAGGAACACCTATGTTCACCAACCTGGAAGCTCTCTGAACCCTGTCCTTTCAGTTTTTATGGAGGCTTCATTGCATAGACATGATTGATTGAATGATTGGCCATTGGTGATTAAGGAAATCTCCAGCCCTTCCCCTAACCCCCAGAGGTTGGAGGGTGGAGCTGAAAGTTCCAGACCTCCAGACACCTGGTTGGTTCCCCTGGCGACCAGCCTCCATCCCTAGGGGTTTCCAAAAGTCACCTCGTTCACATAAACTCTGGTGTGTTTGCAAGGGCTTGTTAAGAATAACAGAAGACACTGTGTCTCTCTTATCACTTAGGAAACTCCCAAGGTTCTAGGAGCTCTGTGCCAAAAACAGGGGCAGAGACCAAATGTGTATTTCTTATTGCAAATCACAATATCACAGTAAGGTAAATGATTGGACTAAAATCACATGGGAACCCATTGGATTTGTGAGGACTCAAGTCCTCACTGCCCATCATAAAGGCCTGTCAGCTAGAATGTGGTAGAGGGTCAGTTCTTAACACAGAAAGTGATCTTATTTTCTTCTTCAATAAAAGGATGTTTTTATAGAGGAAACAGAATTGAGACTTACTTTTTAAGACATTTTATGTGTATGTTGATGGGAAAAGTGGGGATGGGAGGCTGAAATTCTGGAGCTGCAGCCTCGGGAAAATGAAAAGCTTCCAGCCACTCTTGAACTTGTCTTCATCCCCCAAAGGTGCAGACGGATTGGGAGGGTGCACGGTTTGAGGGCTATGTGGTTAAAATGGGAACTTTGCTTCAAGTCTTACTATCTACTTTCTTTTAAACTTCTGGTAAAAACCAGAATTGACTTGTTCCACTTTCTATGCCTATAAAGTCAAACCTCTAAGGTAGAAACAGGTTTATGCCAAAAAGTAGAAATTTTAGCAAAAGCAATACGAGAAAAGAATGGTCTGTAAACTAAGATTTTAGCATCTCACCTGTATGAAGAATTGACCCAAGCATACAACTTTTTTACTTCTTGGAATTAGATTTTCAATACTACTGAATTAGTAGATTTTCTAACTACTAGATTTTTCAATACATACTGAATTAAAGATGGCCCTCCTCACCCACAAACATGGCACGTAAATAGCCAAAGGAGTAAGACCATCACAATACATACAGAGTACAGTGATTTTCATCTCACAGAGATTTGCTAATGTTGTTTGATTCAGCAATACCTCTGCCAAAGAGGCTTTTGTCTCCCTCAACGGAGCGCATGGACCATAAGGCACTACTAAAATCTCTAGCTGTTTAGGTGTGAAGTTGGGGGCTCAGTGGAGTTCTGGAGCTGTGGTTTTTGACTTCTTCAGACTGTTTGCTCAGTGTCGCTACTGTTCCCCTGGCATGATGTCACCTTTCCCTGGATCCCTAGAGGCAGGGCACCTCAGGCAGCTGCAGACATGGCAGGCTGACTGGTCACTCCACTTTGGTGTCTGTTGTACTCTAAGGAAAGGGTACCCTTCCTTGAAAATCTCTTGGGAAGAGTTCCTGTGTAAGACAAAATCCACATGGCCCTGTAACACTTCCCCTGGTAATATTGATGTGTCTTTTACCCAGGTGTTGAAAGGCAATGTGGTGCAGTAGAAAAAACACTGGTCTTTAACTTTCTACCCCGTACTGGTCACTTAGCAGCTGTGATGTGGATGTTAACCCTTGGTGCCTAAACCTGCATCAAAAGTGGGACAGGGGTGCCTGGCTGGCTCAGTTGGAAGAGCATGCGGCTCTTGATCTCGGGGTCATGAGTTCAAGCCCCATGTTGGGTGTAGAGATTACTAAATAAACTAAAAAAAAAAAAAAAAAAAAAAAGGAGGTAACAACAAGACCCACCTCACAGGGTTGTTGTGAGAATAAAATTAGAGAACTCATGAAAATCTGGTTTAAACTATAAAACTAAATGTCCGTTGTTAATCTTGGACTTTCACTTAATGATTTCTTTTCCTCAACACTTTGTACTGTGATGCTTTTCCCTTCTGAAATTCTGCAGATAGAATCTAGCTTTTTTTTTTTAAGAATGAAAATATCGTGAATTTTGTTTCAGGCTACAGATCTGAATGTGTGTGGTAAATGTGTCCTATTCTGTTCTGTACCTTTTCTCAAGCAAATGCAGAACACAGCAATATGCTGGGCACGGAGTTTCAATGAGAACTTTACATCAGTAATTTCAGCAGCAAAGGAGTGGTTCAGATCTTTATTAAATTAATATTATAATCATCCTAGCAAATGTGAATTCTTATGGCTTCTTTGTTTTTATGGAACCCAGGTGACTTTGATTTCCCCCCAGACCTACTTACTCTACTTGTAGGTTAAATCAGAGCAAGTTAATATAAAAGATGCAAGTTTGATAATGTATGTCGTATGCTTAAAGCCACTGTCAAACTACAAATATGTGTTCTGGATTTACCCAGTTTTGCAGAAACTCGGAGGGAAAGAATTTACTTTTTGTTGTCGTTTTTGCTGCTGGCTTCCGTCTTAACCTTCATAATTAAATGATACTTCTCAGCCCCAGTCATCCAAACAAAAAAACTGCCTTCTGACTTACCTAATTACAAAGTGAAATCAAAGGGATTTTGGCAAGGGTTAAGGTTTCAACTCACTAGTATTCAATTTGGGTCTCCACAATTTCGAATGTCTTAACCTTCATAATTAAATGATACTTCTCAGCCCCAGTCATCCAAACAAAAAAACTGCCCTCTGACTTACCTAATTACAAAGTGAAATCAAAGGGATTTTGGCAGGGTTAAGGTTTCAACTCACTAGTATTCAATTTGGGTCTCCACAATTTCGAATGTTCTATAATGCCATCATGTAGAACGCCTGTGAAAGAAATCTATTGACAGGGCACCTGGCTGGCTTAGTCGGTGAAGCTTCCAACTGTTGATTTCGGCTCAGGTCATGATCTCACTAACTGTGAGAGGTGCATAGCACCTGCTTGAGATCCTCTCTTCTTCTTTCCGTGCCCCTCCCCTACTCGTTTTCTCTCTTAAAAAAAAAAGAAAGAAAAGAAAAAGTAGAAAGAAATCTACTGACTATTGCCCAGTCAACTCCATAATAGTCTATGTAAATTTTTGAAGCTTTCTTTTGAAAAAATGGACCCAACTGGTTTTTTTGAATGTTTTACTTTGGAGAAGCAAAAACATATTTTCTTCCCCACTAGATTCTTGTATGTTATTTTATTCAAATACTTAAATTTGGTCTGTGATTTTCAATTTATTGTCTTCCACCGCCTTCCCCCCCCAACCTCCAAATTCCTGAAGGTTGATAGTCTAATAGCATCTCCTGGCCTGTTTTCTCACACTTTGAAGACAAAGAAAGCTTATGGCAATATTTTGAAGTTTAATGATAATAGCCAACACCTTCACCGAGTGTTTTTGAGGGGCTATGCACTGTTCTAAGCCCTTTGCATACATCTAAGGCTCACAACAGCTATGGGGAATGCACACTATTAATAAGCACCTCTTCCTTCCCTTTTGAAATGTGATCTTTCAAATAATTCAGAGAGCATTTTTATCCACTCCCCTCCACCTCCCCCCACCCCCTCAAAAAAAAAAAGGTGTATGAAGTCACAACACTCAAGTTTGGAGGACAAAACCACCCATAGGTGTTGGCGAGGAGCAATTTTATTCTGCTTTTCAAGATACTCTGGCTCATCGAAGGATTAAATTGACATGAAACAGATTAACCGGAGAAAAGCAAATGTAATTTCCTACATACAGGGAATCCACATACGCATGAGATTTCAAGCAAAATGAGGTATATATGTCATCCCGCACTAAGGAGAAGATTGTAGGGGTCTGGGACTGCAAAGAGAAGGAAAGCAGTTTACAGGAAGATGGCAAAGTAAATGTTTGGTAAGCCACTGTTCGCTGGGCCACTCTGAAACAATGGGACATAGAATTTTGCCAGACTTTACTAGGTTCCTCCCTGTCTACCATGTCTAGTTTGCATTATACTATGGTTACCTATGGTGATAGCTCTCTTCCAGTAGCAGGGCCTCTGTTGAAATTCTCTTAGGCAGTTGCGGGGGGTGGGGGGGGGGAGGTCAGAGTTTCTTCCTGAGCCTTTTGGGCCTTGATTGTTTTCACCTTGAAATAATCTACATGCCAAAGTGGCACACCTCGTGGTGACTCATTCTGAACCCCTGCACACGTCAACCAAACATGATTTGTCAACTGAAGCTTTACCTGATTCATAGAACTCTCCCCAGTGGTCCATCTTCTTGGGGCTCAGGATACCCTCTGGAATGGTTTCTTTCTGGACAGCATTGTAGTCCCTCTTTCCGTTCCCAAGAACTGGCAGCCTCTGCTGGAGCATCATTTACAGGAATCCCTCCTAAAAGCCATTCCTAAGTCATTCCTTCCTGGGATGTCTCAAGGAAACCTGCCACCATCGTCTCCAGATTTGTTTGTCAAGGCACTCCTTGTATGGGACCCTCCTTATAGTTTATGCATGCAAGAGGAGACTGGATAGGGCCCCACGGTTGAGTGGTCATGAGGAGATGGCCTGTTGATTAAAACAGCTGCCATATGAGTGTTGGCCTAAAGCAGCATTTTCCAGATACGTTCAGGCACAATGACCAAGAGATATTTTTTAAAATCTTATTTTAAAGAGATAGAGTCTGTGAGCAGGGGAGAGGGAGAGGGAGAGTGCAAGAGGGAGAGAGAAAAAGAGTGAGAGCGAGAGAGAGAGAGAAAGAGAGAAT
The DNA here is from genome assembly GCF_022079265.1 of Lynx rufus. Lineage (NCBI taxonomy): Eukaryota > Metazoa > Chordata > Mammalia > Carnivora > Felidae > Lynx > Lynx rufus. The sequence continues at coordinate 4,393,529 of NW_025814844.1, read as the reverse complement.
CTTAAGCAGACTCCACACTCAGCACGGATCCGGACACAGGTTCGATCCCACGACCCTGGGATCATGACCTGAGCCAAAATCAAGAGTCAGATATTCAATCAACTGAACCACCCAGGTGACCCCCCCCCCCCCCGCAAGAGACATTTTTAAAATGGATTCATGAATGACTTTTCCTCCCATGTGCCAAACAACGAAGCTTGAATTTTTCAAATAAACAGAAGGTTTCGGTCCTTTTGAGAAGCCCTTGGGACCACCTAATCGGTCAGATAACCCTACAGCAGAGGCACTAGATGTTCGGGAATCTGTGTGGTCCATTAGGCCACTGCTACTTCCAGCTGAATCTTGCCTGGAGGGAGAATCAATCTAAATGCTTTGCTGGTTGTTGTCCAACATAATTTTGCTTATATTTTATAATGTAGTTTTTATGCAGTTAGGGAACTTTACGGTCAAATCTCAAGAAGCAGCGGCATTCAATGACATATTCCCCAGTTCAGGCCATTGCAGGACATGCGATGCTGGGATACTGTTCCGTGGCTGCTTTCCGATGACCGCGGGGTCATGTGGGTCAGACTCGAGCACCCTGCGGATGATTGGGTCCGTTTTGCTAAAACCGCACACCTAAAGCTTGCTAAACTGTTAAGAGGCTGGGGAGATTGAGATAAACTAAGCTAGAGATCCTTGCCAAGTGGCCATTCTAAGTGTGGGAGCATGCGGTGCTGATGATGTTGAATGCTGGAATAAGTTTCTGCATCAAGCTATTTCTTACACAAGCCTAGAAGCATTTTACACATGGGGCGTATTCCTACCAATGTACAATAGCTTAGTTTCTGTCTGGTGACAGGCCAGAGGAAGAAGTTTGATTTTCAAGTTCCCTCCCTCTCAGGCACTGTCAGACAAGGGATATGAGTCTATTTTGGTTTGCAGTGTTTCGGCCCAGAACTAGGATTTTTTGGTTGCAAAGTTCAGAAGCAAAATCTTGATTACAGAAAGCAGATGATTCACTGGCACTTCCTTAGTCATGGCAAGGCCTGGGGTCCAGATCTCACTTATTTTCCATTCCCTGGGCCTGCTTCTTTTCTGTACTGGTGTCATTCTTCGTCAAGCCATTTCTTGTCAAATGAAGCAAGGGGCAATTCTCTGCTAATGGACATAGAGCTGGTGAGTCCCATGAAAATAATCTCTTTTTCACCAGCTCTAACAAAGGTCCTGGAGACAGTGCGAGGGGACTTGCTGGGATTTCAGTAGGAATCGCGTGTGAGGGGGCTGGGGGTGGGGAACTCATTGGCCAAGCCAGGTCACAGCCTGGACTGGAGGATCTGGTCTACCACTTTGGAAATATATAAACCACGTTGGAAGACAACATTCCCCAAAAGAAGGAGGTGCAGTTGTGCTACAGCAACACGCGACCCCAAGATCTCAGTGGTTTCCAACAACCAAGATACATCTCTTGCTGGCCCTACGTGTTCACCACAGTTTTGCTGCAGCTCTGTCCTGAGGCCTCTTCGCTGTGGGACGAGCTCACGAAGCAGCCCATAGGGCAGTGCTTGCCTTGTGGCAGAGAAGGAAGGTGGCCAACCGCACAGCGGCTCTTAAAGCTTTCGCTCAAAAGTGCACTGTTCTCTCATATGGCTGTTCAAGCAAGTCACAAGGTCAAGCCTGGTATCCGTACAGTGGATCGTGTGATTCTCCTACCGTGGGGCCTTCTGGGGCTGCAGCCACGATGATGAACAGTCTACTGGAAAGGCAGTCAGAAAATGGCAGCCAGTAGCGGCCAAATGTGTGCGAGAAGGGTCCTCACACACCCCAGGGTGCAGGCCCACAGTAGGCTCTGCTGCTGTGGACCCGTTGGCTACAGTCGGTTCTGGGGCTCACCCTCGAAGAGCGTGTAGACCAAGCAGGTGTGCTGAGTCATGAAGAGTGAAAGTATCTTGTCAGGTAAGGAGAATTCTCAGGAAAGGGGTATAGCTAGTTGTGGAATAGATGGTGAGCATCTGGCTAGTGAAAGGGATTCAGGAATAGGCCAGGAGAGTAGGCTAGGTGCTTTTGGGGATCCTTTTATACTGACAGCTTTGCCTGGGACCATGGCAGTCCCGGGCAAAACTTCATGAGTACTTGTCCAGTACTTTGAAAGGCTGAGAAAATTACTTTTTAATACATGCTGTGAAGTCTATTCCTGTGACTTTGGCTTGCCAATGAACTCATTTTGCTCGGCCTTTCCTCAAGACTTTTCTTCCTGGAGCTACTGTGATGTGGGTCCCGAGACCCCCCTGCTGCAGAAGGAGAGGTGAGAGGATGGAGATACTGGCACTTTCTGTGTGACAGGCTGACTGGATACAGCACAGTTACATGACTTTCTCTATGTCACAAACCCAGCATGAATGTTTGGTTTACTTAGATTTTTCTTTTTGATACCCGGAGGTACCACTCTCAGAAAATGGCTGCTTGAGGAAAGAGAATCCTCCAGATAGGTACTGTGGGAGCTAAAAAGGACTGGCAATTACCTTAGCTATCACCTATTCAGATTTGCATGTTAGAAATTAGGACCCAGAGGCTCACTGAGGCGAAGAGGCCTATCGAGCTTCACCCAGCTGGTTGGTTCCAGAGTCAAACTGGATCTTCAGTGAAATTTGTGGCTATTGCTGGTCTAATCCCCTACCCCCTGTTAGTCACCATGTAGAGATATTAGATGAATCTTCATTACATTTATAGCAATGGCAATATTTACCTCACCAAAGAATGGTGAGGTCATTGTATATATATTATTTGAACACAATCCCCTGGTACTGCTTAGAACAGGAAGAACATAGGATTCAATTTTGTTACACACAGGTCCATAAGGACCTCTTGCTTCCAAGTCACAGCTGTCTAACTCAGCCTGCTTTAGACAAAGAGAAGAAGGCTTTGGAATATTTGTCTGATTGCAGGAAGACTGGCATCAGGGAAATTAGAACCAGGAATTCCAATGCCACCCGATGCTTCCCTCTATTCTCCCAGATCGGTGCACTTCATTTGGAAGTCTAGAAACTTGGCTGATCCATCCCTGGGGCACTGTACTTCCCAGTTTTTCAACAGGGAGTGATGGTGCCTCTTTTTCCAGTTATAACTCAAAAATCCCTTGGGGCACCTGGGTGGCTCAGTCGGTTAAGCGTCCAACTTCAGCTCCGGTCATGATCTCGCGGTCCGTGAGTTCGAGCCCCGTGTCGGGGTCGGTGCTCAGAGCCTCAGAGCCTGGAGCCTGCTTCAGATTCTGTGTCTCCCTCTCTCTGCCCCTCCCCCACTCTCACTTTGTTTCACTCTGTCTCTCAAAAACAAATAAATGTAAAAAAACATAAAAAAAAATAAAAAAATAAAAAAAAACCCAGGGAAGGACTCTCACTGGTCTTCTGTGGGTCAGGGATCTTCCCTGGCTCAATCATCCCTAGTCAGGGCCAAGGTATACTAGGATTGGGGCATTAGGAAAAAAATGTTTGGAGAGGCGCCTAAGGGGACATTCATTCCCCCAAACAAAAGGTGTCACTTCTGGAAGATGAGAGGGAAGATGTAGAAGTAAACTAGATTTCTACTACATGATGTCATGGAATTGTTCCACTCTGCAGTTTTGAATAGAGAGGCTGTGTGTTCTGTAAGCTTCATATTTAATAATTGGTGCTTAATTAAATGTATAATCCATAATATTCGGTAACTTTAGAAGGCTTTGTAAGTATGCTTCATGCCCTTGGAAACAGTTTTATTAAAAAAATTTTTTTAACGTTTATTCATTTTTGAGATACAGAGAGAGACAGAGTGCAAGCGGGAGAGTAGCAGAGAGAGAGAGAGGGAGACACAGAATCCGAAGCAGGCTCCAGGCTCCGAGCTGTCAGCACAGAGCCCGACGTGGGGCTCGAACCCACAGACTGCGAGATCCTGACCTGAGCTGAAGTCAGCCGCCCGACTGAGCCACCCAGGCACCCTGAAAACAGTTTTATTTTGTTTTTAAATTTTTTTTCAACGTTTTTTATTTTATTTTTGGGACAGAGAGAGACAGAGCATGAACGGGGGAGGGGCAGAGAGAGAGGGAGACACAGAATCGGAAACAGGCTCCAGGCTCTGAGCCATCAACCCAGAGCCCCACGCGGGGCTCGAACTCCCGGACCGCGAGATCGTGACCTGGCTGAAGTTGGACGCTTAACCGACTGCGCCACCCAGGCGCCCCAAAACAGTTTTATTTTAAATATCAAAGAGTTTTTATTTGTCAAGAGTGATGGAGACAGGACTGGCAAGGTCCATTCACTAAGAATCCATCCAACAGGCCAAATCATGTGCTTACTGTTAAGCCACTTAGAATTGGAAGTTAAAAAAAAAAGAGAGAGAGAGAAATTTTATGCAGGACATTGATCCCCATGAGCTAAGCCTAAATCAAAGAATACGTAACATAGTGTAAAGTAAAAAATTTAATTCTTTTATGATTATCTCTTTATAACAATTAACATCTTCATTTTTTTACTGAGAATTTCCTCCTTCCTTCCTTCCTTCCTTCTTCCTTCATTTTTTTTATTTTTTAGAGAGAGAGAGAGAGAGAGAGCATGGGAGAGGGGCAGAGGAAGAGAGGGATAGGGAGAGAGAGAATCCCAAGCAGGCTGTACACCCAGCACAGAGCCCAACATGGGGCTCAGTCTCACATCTGTGAAATTATGACCTGAACTGAAATCAAGAGTCGGAAGCATAAGCGGCTGAGCCACCCAGGTGCCCCTTACTGCGACTTTCTAAAATGACAATGATCAGGATATGTTCTATGACAACCATAATCCCTCCATCACTGCTGTGTCATGGGTCTAGAAAAAATACAGAGCAGAAATAAGAAAAGCAATGAGTGGGGTGTCAAGGAATTTTAAAAGGATATGGTTTTTACTGAAAAAGACAGATGCTTGACCTATTTTTTATTCACTTTCAAAACACATTGACGTATAATTTCACGTCTGATAGCTTATAATTAGGGAAGGCCAGTAGAGGGCTTGGGTAGGCTCAGTTGGAAGGAACCCAAAGTGGGCTTGAGTAGGATGAACCTAACCCAGGGTGGGGGTGCCACTTAACCTTGGGGAGCTTGTGAAGAGGTTGAACCAAACCCAGACCCCATGTGCTCCTAGACCGCTGGGGATGCTTCCATCATTAGATACTCTCCAAAAGTGCATCTCTAGCCCAGAAGGCTGTCCCACCTGGAGTGAACTCTTGAATTTGCCATGGCCACCTGAGGTTACACTGGTCATTTCTGCTTGCCTTTGTATGCCCCCAGGTGCCCAAGGCACTTCTTGGAAAATAACAAAAGTGAAAATATGGTGAGCATGTCCCTGGACAGAATCAAAGGGGGAGTCATGATATACAAGGAAACACCTTTTGATGGGGTACAGTTGAAATTCTCAATGGGCAGGACGGACCTAAAAAGATGTTGTCCTTGGCATTTAGGATAGAAGCCAGCTAGATCATCTAAATTGTCACTTTAGTTTCAAGAGTCATTTGATTCTGTTACATGAATATTTTTATGGTAATTAATTCCATTCCTTCTTAAAAAGCTTTCATATGGAAGGAAAAATCAAATGGAACAATCATTTGAAACATCAGTTGTTTTAGCAAGACAATCAAATAAATGCTTGTGGATTTAAGGCAATGGGTGTATTCAATTAAAAACCTCATTGTTTTTGAATAATTATGGAAACTCTCCCAAGTCTAAACTTTTAAATCTTCCCTGCAGAGCAATATGCAACTTAATGTATGGGTTGGTGAGGAAAAAATGGCCAAGGTATTGACCATTTTATTCATATCTGTTGAAAGCTTTATATTGATGTATTTTAAAATATCCTTAATTTTCTTAATATAAAAATAATAATTAAGAGCTTTTTATGATGAAAGACTTCATAAACAAAGTATAACGGCAAATGGTGTGCTAGGAAAAAAACATTTGTAGGGCATATAACTAAGGTTCACTTGTCATAACATATAAGAGAATATAACAATTCAGCTGGAATAAAGAAGAAAAAGCCTACAAGAAAAATGGAAAGTGATACTTAGCAACAACTTACAAAAGAAGAAGTACAAATTACCAATAAGTCATATAGAAATAAAACTCATTACTAATAAAAATGTGAATTTAAATGATAGCAAGATCTCGTACCTCACCTGTTGAAACATAAATGGCACAAAATAAATGGACTCATTAGGTAGTGCTGAGGATGTATTTAATAAGGAACTTCTCTATGGAGCATATGTTTTTCAACTTGTTATGGAGGCAAATTTGGTGTTATCTATCAAAATTTAAAATATGCCCATTTTTGGGGGGGGCACCTGGGTGGCTCAGTCGGTTGAGCATCCAACTCTTGATTTCAGTTCAGGTCATGATCTCACAGTCCTGAGATCGAGCCCCGCGTCAAGCTCTGTGCTGACAGTGTAGAGTCTGCTTAGGATTCTCTCTTGCTTCTCTCTCTCTCTGCCCCTCCCCTACACATATGCACACTCTCTGTCTCTCTCTCTCTCTCAAGAATAAACAAATTAAAAAAAACAACTTTAAAAGTATGCCCATTTTTCTTCCACTAGGATGTTAACCTACAGAAATACTGGCTCACATGAGCAGAGACATGTGTATAATATGGTTGAATGCAGGACTGAAATCTGAGGTCTGGTCATATGGGACTGGTTCCATAAATCATGGTAACTGTGGAAACTATGCAGCCTTTTAAAAAGGAATACAATACATATTTATGTCCTAACATAATAAATTGCTTGTTTACTGAAAAAGGCAAGTCATAGAACATAGCCTGTGAGATATCCTTGTTTTTACAAAAAAGAAACTGGTTGGGAAGAAAACACACTAAAAATTAATAATGAGTACTTGTGAGGAATGGAATTCAAAGTAGGGGGTGGGGAACTTTCTTTTTATTTTATGAATTTTTTAATGTTGGAAAATTTTATATAGAGCCTTCTGTTATTTTGTAAGAAAAAAATAGAAAATTGGAAAATAAAGAAACATGGGGGGAGACAAAGGTCACCCATAATTTCGCCACCTACATGTAACTATTTTTAACATTTGGGATAATACTTTCATGTATATATTTCCACGTGTGTGTGTATGTCTCTTGTTTTCAGACGATTTTCCCCTGTGTCAATATTTTTGAGAAAATCCTGTTTAATAGTGGTTTATGACATCCTCCACCAGAGCAATATCATAATTAACTTAATTATTCCACATTGTTGGACATTAACGTGTTTCTAATTTGTAAGTATTACAGATAACTGCGGAGATAACCATTCTGACAAATAAATCTCTGCCTGCATCTCTGGTTGTTTTCTTAAAATAAATTCTTAGAAATAAGTTTACTGGATTGAACTATGTGAGCATTTGTTTAACTTTCAATTTTATAATTTCATCTTTATGATACAGTTGTAATTATAATTTAATTTTGAAAATCCTTGAACAGAAGACTGTGAGGTGAAAAATAAAAGGCTCCCATGTTTCCTTTGTCACCAACGTGTAGTATGTAAAATAATGGGAAAAACATATAAATTCCCAGATGTCTCTAGAAAACAGCTAAGTGAGTCAACTATTTCTGATTTAGGAATATTCATCTGCCATGAAACAGTACTTCCAACCATTTAATGCAAAATAATCTTTCGTAGGCATAAACCAAGGTGTTTGTAATAGGAGAAGAGAGGTAATGTAGGGGTGCCTGGGTGGCTCAGTCGGTTAAGTGTCTGACTCTTGGTTTCTCCTTTGGTCTTGGTTTTATGGTTCATGAGTTCAAGCCCCACATCGGGCTCTGCACTGACAGCACGGAGCCTAGTTGGGATTCTCTCTCTCTCTCCCACTCTCCTTGATCCTCCCCCACTCTCTTTCTCTCAAAATAAAGAGAGAGAGAGAGAGAGAGAGAGAGAGAGAGAGAGAGAGAGAGAGGTAGTATATTCAGGTGAAAATGAACTGGAGCGTTCTGGAATGGGACAAGTTATACAGAGGGGAGAGGTCAGTGAAGATGATTTGACTAGTGGTAGTAGGCTGTTTTGCTCATAAATAGCTCCTGCGCTCCTCAAACTGTAAGCCAGTTCTGGCCAAGCCCTGTGTTTTGTCAGAGGGCTCCCAGCTCAGTGCTTGCTCTGTCCTAAATTCTGGACTCGATCCCTCTCCATCTGGGATCGGCACACCTTTTCTGCGAAGGACCGGACAGTCAGTATTTCAGGCTTTGCACGCCACACAGGCTGCGTTGCAAAGACTCTGTTTTGCTGCCGTAGCAAAAAAGCAGCTGTAGACAATATCAAAAGGAAAGAGCGAGGCTGTGCTGCCATTAAGTTTATTTATGAACGCTGAAATCTGACTTTCATATAATGCTCACATTTCGCGAAATATTCTTTCGACTTCTTTCCCATCATTTAAAAACGTAAAAACCGTTTTTAGCTTGCAGGGAGGGTTTGGCCCAAGGGATGGAGTTTGCAGGCACCTGTTCACAGAATATGGAACGGGAACCTCTTCCAAGGAAAGGATGGAATTGCCTCAGATACAAAAGAAAGGTCCTGCACTGGAGACAGGCTTTACTCATGAACTGTTTTTGGCTGGCATTGTCCTAGAGGAAAAACCTTGGTATCTTTAGATGTGAAACCTTTCTCAGACAAAGCAGGTGAAAACCTGTTGCCCACTCTCATCTCCTGGGGTGGGGGATGGAGGACCGGCAGAAGCAAATTGCCGATCTGGGGGGCAGTGGGCAGCCGGAAACACAGGAGGATGAGCGCTTCTCATGTCAGTTAGTTCCGGATGACACACGGTTCCTCCTCCTCTCCCCTTGTCTTCCTCTGTCCCAGTTTTCAGACAGACTTCCTTTGAATGACAGAAATCGTGGTGGGGGGCTAGGGGTGGGGGCGAAGTGCAGAAAAGAAAGCATACATGTGAGAAGTTACGTTTTCAAGGTTAAGTCGGCCTCCTGTTTCCCTCAAATCCTTGTGAAAAGGACTGGAAGTGGCCACATGGATGGCTTAGTAGAGCGTCTTCATTTAATCGATGAGCAAGCTGGAACCCAGGCACAGTGAGGTGTATGTCTCAGGTTGACCGTCTCTAGTGGCGGAAGGAGCTCTGGAACTTAGAATTGGGGCTCCTGTGTGCCTGCTCAGGGCCTCCACCCGTTTGGAAGGAATTCCGCAGTAAAAGCCAAGCAAATATCACAGAAGCCAATGACATGGTATTTGGTAGCAGGATATGGAACCCGGTGCCTGGAGCCCGCAGGGTCTGTTTGGTAGACAGACTTGGTTGGGAAAGGGCGCTGTGGTCCCTCTCCCATGGCTGCCTCCCTCAGCCCACATGCCATGCCTAGGCAGGGTAGGTGCCTGGCGGTGGCCCAGCCACTGTGCCGCTTCTCGGAAGATCTGCTGCCCAGGTACCTTTGAGGATTCAAACAAGGGACTGGAGCTGGCTTGCGGGATTAGAGAATGTGAACCATTTTAAGACAACTCCAGTTTTCTCTAGGCCCTTTATCCTGGAATCGGTGGGGGACGGGTCAACGCTCCATTGCTCCCATGGTCTTTCATTCAGCCCGAAAACAAGAAAGGCTTTTCAATATTGAATTTGGAAGGATTGACATTTCTCCCTCATGGCATCTGAACTTAATTTATAGTCTTCTACTTCAACTAACTACAAATAAACTAAAGGCCTTACTGAACAGCTGGGCCAGAGTATTATTTTTGGATGTCATGGGGGCCAGCAAAGGAAAAAGAGCCCAATTCACTTCTGTCTCTCCTCTAATCTGCTGCGGGGGATTTCAGGGCTCTTTAGATCAAATCTTCCAGATTGGTTGACGTCCTGATTTAGGATCCAAGAATCCTAAGCAAGGGGGTTCATGTTGAGGTTATTAACTTTTATTAGCCGCGAAACAGGATATGCCTGTTTCTTTCCCACTCCTGTTTGATTCTTGATTGGGATGAATAAAGTAATTTTCACACGTGTTATACGAGTTTGTTATGTGTTCCGTACTGTTCCGAAATGCCTTCGACCACCATTGAGTTAATTTTAAAAATGAAAGGGGAAGAAGCAAAGTTGGGGGATGGAATAAATAGGATGCTAAGTTGATATTGACCTGAGTTCTGGTTTAGCTCTGACCTAGGACAAGTGAGTTTGCCTGGCTGGGTGTCAATTTCCTCGCTTTTCAAATGAAAGCCACCCAGTTCCAACACACCGTGATTCCAAAACACAGAGTGAGGGCCTTTTTCTTTGTAAGTAGCTTGTATCTCCTGTCATGGCAAGGAAGGAGAATATAATTTTTTTTCTCACTGGGCCGCAGAAGACAATGGAAGGAGGCCAATGTCTAGACTTCAGCTCCAAGTCCTGATTTGGTATATGCTTTTTATTTGTGACTTACAGATGGGAGAAAAATGGCTACTCTCCCATGGGTCTCCACAGTTAGCAGCCATTTTCACTTAACCGCAGGGCAAACTTTGGAATTTCCCTCCCATTCAGAAGAACATAACCAGTAACATCTTGGCCTGAGCGGGAAGTCCCACCCGAGAGGAGCCAGCATGGGCAGTGGGAGGGGACCAGCGCAGCTCCCTTCCCTGCCCCCAAGGATGAGGCCACTTAGACCCTCTTCCGCTGGATGGATTTCGGGTTCCTAGGAAGACCTGACAAGAGCTCCCAAGACAGCTTTCAGTCAAGTCCATCCCTGTGGTGTTTCACTTGACTTTTTATTAAGTGCTTCTAAATTTGCAGACGAATGTTTACATAGGAGAGACATTTTTATGAGAGCTGGAAAATGGTCCCAGGCAGTGTCTAAAGACATTTTATAATTTATGTAGAATAATCAGCTCTTCACCCAGCTCCTGTTTTTCTTTTCCTGTTTAGAATCTGTACAGAAAAAAAAAATTGAGAAGGAATGTCTTCACTTTATTAAGAGACTTAAAAGGACAGCTGGCGTTAGTAGGAAGGCTTGGGGGGCTGGCGGGGGGCTGGCTGGGGGGGATGTCTGTTTTCAGAAGGTGAATGGCTGGGCTTCCGAGCACCTGCAGAAATTACTTGATTTGGGGCCGATGCTGCTGCTACCTCCAGGCACCTACAACTGTCTGGTCTCCTGTATTCTGGCACTGTCTTTAAGAGGATGAAGTTGCTTCACCTGTTGAGGAAACTGTAACATAGTGGGAAAGTCATCAGTTTGGAGTCAGAGGCCAGGGTTTGAGTCTATTACAGCTACTTTCTCTCCATGTGACTTTATGAAAGTGGATAACCTTTTCAGAATAAATGGCTTCCCCACTGGCTTGGGAGGGTTAACTATTACATATGCACGTGAAGGGTTGAACACAAAACGGTAGGTCAGGTTATTAGAATGGGAAGGTTGAATCACTTCGGCCATCCAGTCCACTCGATTTACACAGCTGTGCATTTAATATTCTGTCACTTAATATCCATGTGTTGAGTGTTTATAATGCACTAGGCTCTATGCCAGGTGCTGAGTGTATGGGGATGAACAATATTCTTTACCTTCAAGGTACTTACACTCAGAGAGAAGCCTTTTATTTAGCCTACAAATGCTGAGCACTTAAAACTTTTAAAGTGTCTTTTAAGGTAGTTTAAGATGTTGAGTGAGTAGATTGATACCAAAGAGAAACCCATTTTTTTGGCATCTTCCCGGAATCTGTAAAGGGAGAATTTTGTAGAAGAGACTACCTAGTGCCCCAAACTTAAGTTGACTGTAATCATCTAATGACATCATCAGAGCAAGCTTGTTTTCTTCTTGGTGAATTCATATGAAGTTACAAAATGATGAAAAAAAAAAATTAAACCACATTTAGTTATTGTGTTTGTTCATTAAATTGTATATGTTAAGATGAAGTGATTTTAGAACTCTTTCGGGATCTTCATATTGGATCAACAGTGTTTGCCATGGAAGGTGTTGGTTGGGCAACAGCTTGAGTGGTGGGACTGGCCACTGCCCCAAAATGGTGGCCCTGCTTTATTTAGGCTACACAACATTTCTGGAAATGGCAGGTCACCTTATAGACCAAAGAGAAAAGTTACTGTCTTCCCCTAAGCTACTTAATGACCTATTCCATATTATTTTTTCAATGTATCACTGAGAAGTAAAACTACTAAAGTTAGAATGTTTCCAGAAATCATTCTCTGGTTTGAAAATCTTTTGGAAACCAAATGACCTGGGTTCCAAACATTCAGTATTGTAAATCCTTACGCACATCAGGCCTTAGGGTAAGTGAGAATGGTGTGGTCTTAAGCAATACCTCAAACAGATATGAAACCATTTTTTTCTGAGGCTAGGTTTCGACAGGGAAAGGCAAGAGAAAATATGAACGTCTGCCACTTGCTGAAAAGATAGGTATGTGAAAATTGTGAGTTGGGGAAGGCAGGTATGGCAGCTCTGTGCACGATAATTTTCTCACTTCCAACCCTCATTATATAGGCAAAATTACTCAATTACTACGGGACAAAAACTGAACTTCATCTGTGAATCCCTTTCCTGGTTTTACAATTCTCTTTTTGTTCACATTTTTTCAGTATGCCAAGTTGAATCCAGTGTGCCCCACCCAGTTAAGTTTATTCTTGGTTGTGAAAAAAACGTGTCTAGGTTTTTTCATAGGGATTAAAAAAAATTTTTTTAATTAATAATTTCTTTTCCTGATTACAAAAATAATCTATGTTAATTCTAGGAAATCTAAAAATAGACTGAAATCTGTAAATAACAGAATACCAATCAATCGTCTTCTCCTACTGAGTAATGACTACCACTACTATTATTTTTATCTTCCCTTACCCTAGCTTTTAAAAAAAAAGAAGATTTAGGTATAACTTTTTATATCTTAATAAAATAATCATATGCTATACATTTTTGGTAATTTCTATACTTATCTAGCAATCTCTTGGTAAATGTTCATTATTAACATGATTTCAGATGGGTGAACAGTATTTGGTAATTTGGAATTTCCTTAATATTTTAAACTATATTTAACTATATAACCTATTGTTATTTCCAGTTCTTTGCGTTTATCAGTAGTGTTTGAAATGCTGTGTTTTGATCTTGGAGTGGAATATACCCCATGAATCGCTAGCCTCAAATCTCTTTTTACAGCCAAGGTGCCAGGCAGCCTCTTGAAAGCTGACTTTTTAGCCACCTCTCTCAGTGACATTAAGCCTGCATCAAAAACCACATTTGCCACATACTCAAAGAGTCTTTTATTGGAACACTGGCTGTGTTTCACTTACTGCACGGGAAAACCCGCTGTTGTACCCTTTACTGAACAGGGTGACAGAACACGTTCTGCTTTAGGAGGGTGTTGGGGTGGAAGGGGAACTTCCCCTGATTGTGTCTGAGTTGTGACTCGGACAGACGGGGTGAGATGTGCTTTGTGCTGTTGATTTGGGGCTGCTACCTTTGGAAGCCAGTGTCCGGTTGGTTCCTCATCCCTGATTCTGAGAGCTGAATCAAGGATTGGCAGTTATCCGGTCTTTATCCCAGAGAATACATTGAGTGCTAGGATTCCAACAGCAGCCGTGGCGTCCCGAACAAACCAAACACTTGTGCAGTGTTCCTGGTCACAGCCCTTCCTGGTGGGCATGCTCAGATCTTATTTAACCCCTCCCATGTCACCCATGAAATGGGTAGTCTTCTTATCCTTACACTGCAGATGAGATGACAGAACCAATAACGTTTACACCGAATGCGTTGTTAGTTGCTAAATGAGTTGTTAAATCATTTCGGTCTTGGAGTAAGTTTTCAATATAAGCATCCCTTATTAATGGCACTGTTCAAAACTTAATCGTTCCTGTAATTTCCCCACTATACCTCTGTATTTATTAGCTAATATTTCTTGTTTAATTTTAAACAGAGGCTGGCGAGGGGACATTTTACATACATTTAATTTTAAACAGAGGCTGGCGAGGCTCCCTGCGTCCCTGTATTTGTGGCTTTGTCAACAAATGTGTCTTCCCTGTGGAAATGTGTGGTGTGGCCTTTTACAGAAGAATGTGTCCTGCACAGACTCTTAAAGGAAGTAGGGGATGTGGTTGTGAAACTCTGATTGGAAAGATAAAATGGTTGCGCATCTATTTTTTGCCTTGTATTTATACTTTAAGCTTGCATATTGGGCAATTTGCCTAGAAATAATTGACTTCCCTTGCCCTCCCCTCTCCCCTGAGCCCCTGTCCCTTCAGGTCCAAAATAGGTTTCCATGGTGTTTGGCCATCCTAGCCAGTGGATATTGTCAAGCCATTAGCTTGTGGAATTTCGTGCAGCCCGCACTGAGGGTCTCCCATTCACTTCCATTTCCAAGCTTAAAGCCCAATATAAATCCTTATTTGCCCCTTTGCTGTTTTGCACCTCCTTTTCCCTCACCCCTGTCTCACCCCGTGCCACCTCCCTCCCCCCCCCGTCCCCCCACCATCCTTGCTTCCTTGCACTTAATCTGGTAGGCCAGATATGGCAGGTAACTGTTTATCAGAGGTCAGAGGGGACTTCTGCCGTCTCTTCCAGGAAAAGGCGCCGTTACAGATGCTCTGTAATGGAGAATCGATAGAAAAGAAGAACCTTGGCAAGCTGAGCTGAACAAGAGGCACAAAGCGGCAGAATCTGGGCATCAGGACCGTTAGGTTCCTTGCTTGGCCTCACCATCCCGCGCCTTTCAGAAGGGCTCTTCCTGGCTGGGCGTTACCTCGAGGCCCCTTTTCGAATTTCAAATTAAACCCTTCACACACTTCTCTTTTATGGAATGAGAAGAGACATTGGAAAGTTTTTTGACATCTTTTGTCATGATTTTGTGATACCGTTTGAGACCACAGCTTATGAGATCAGTAGGTTCTCTTTGTAGGACTTAAAATGGCCTGGATTTTGATCAGAGCCCAGAAGGAGGTTGCAGTGAAGGGCCAGGCCAGGAGATGCTCCTTGCACAGAGCTCAGACACCTCTGGGTTTGAAACACTACTGACTCCTCAGGCCCTGCAGACATGGAAAAGAACGTCTCCTCCTCCCGCTAAGCACCTCAGCAGCATTCCTTGATCAATAGAATATTTGAGGAGGGAGATGTACCTTCCACCTGTCAACATTCTTGTGCTATCAGGTCAGTAAACCATGTGCCAATTAGAAAGTTCTCTGATGGAGTTTCTAGGGACTTGGCAGGGTCCCTAGTGCACAGTTGGTGTTCCAGAATGCTAGATGGTGGTTATTATTCCTCGAAAAAAGAATGGTTCTCCCCTCCCCCCGGCCCCATCATTTCACCTGAGATTTGGTTACATAAGCTTGTCTCTTTTTTTTTCAACGTTTTTTTATTCTTTTATTTTTTTATTTTTATTTATTTTTGGGACAGAGAGAGACAGAGCATGAACGGGGGAGGGGCAGAGAGAGAGGGAGACACAGAATCGGAAGCAGGCTCCAGGCTCTGAGCCATCAGCCCAGAGCCCGACGCGGGGCTCGAACTCACGGACCGCGAGATCGTGACCTGGCTGAAGTCGGACGCTTAACCGACTGCGCCACCCAGGCGCCCCAGAGCTTGTCTCTTTTTTAAAAAGTTTTTTTTTTTTTTAATTTTTCTAATGTTTATTTATTCTTGAGACAGAGACAGAGCGCGAACAGGGGAGGGGCAGAGAGAGAGGGAGACACAGAATCTGAAACAGGCTCCAGGCTCTGAGCTGTCAGCACAGAGCCCGATGCGGGGCTTGAACCCACGAACTGTGAGATCACGACCTGAGCCGAAGTCGGACGCTCAACCGACTGAGCCACCCAGGTGCCCATAAGCTTGTCACTTAAAACAAATTACAAGAGTTTGGACAGTTAAGCATTGTACATACATCCTTTACCCACTATTTGCAGAGTCCTGGGATGGGAAGGCATCTTGGAAGGTTATGGAGGCTGTTGGTAATTCACTGCATTGGATTCTTTTTTTTTTTTTTTAAGTTTAATTAGAGAGAGAGAGAGAGAGAGCAGGGGAGGGACAGAGAGAAGGAGAGACAGAATCCCAAGCAGGCTCTGCACTGTCAGAGAGGAGCCCAGTGCAGGGCTCGAACTCACAAACTGTGAGATCATGACCTGTGCCGAGATCAAGAGTCAGAGGCTCAACCGACTGAGCCACCCAGGTGCCCCTCACTGCTTTGGATTCTTACCTCTTGATGAAGTGAATGATTTCTTAAATTCAGTTATGGCTTTTCTATTGCAAATGTTCGAGTATACATTGTGTTCTGTTTTAGTTCAATCCAACAGCAGGTTTTAAGTCTTACTAGGGAGATCCTCAGTGTATCCTGTTCAGCATTCTATTATCAAGATGCATTAAGACGAATTACGCGCTGAGAGTTTACAGGGGTGGTCATCCATCATGCACACCCAAACTTCCTGGAATACTTGGGAAAAGTGTAGTTGTTGAGGCACGACTGCTGCAGATTTGGACTCCGTGAGTGCGAATGGGACTGCCCAGAAGATTCTGACATGTGGCCGGTTGTAAGGACCCCTGACCAGTGAAGACGATACACACATGTGCACATATCGTTAACACTAGGCCAGCTAATAATGGCTGTTATTGATTTACAAACAGTATATCAGGAGCACAGTTTCTATGATAACTAAATCAAATTAAATGTTATTTGTAGAGTTACCTGGCTGATTCCCATAGGCAGTCTGTTTCTTGGTACTTGCTCGTCTCAGTGGACATTGGTCGCGATGTTGGAAATTTCCCATTTACTCCTCCAGACCTCAAGGCACCCTTGAGGGCACCGGAGGCTGCCCCGCATGGACTAGTCAAGCCCTTGCCATTCTGGCTTTGTTTGGCCAGTGAGCAGCACTGGCAAGGGGCCGGAGGGCAGGAGGAGAGAGTGCCCACTGTTGAGGGCACTCTGGTTCTCTGCAATCCTTTTTTTTTTTTTTTTTAATGTTTCTATTTATTTTTGAGAGAGAGACAGAGTGTGAGTGGGGGTAGGGACAGAGAGAGAGAGGGAGACTCGAAGCAGGCCCCAGGCTCTGAGCTGTCAGCACAGAGCCTGATGCAGGGCTCGAACTCACAAGGGCTCGTGACTCACAAGAGGTCATGACTTGAGCCGAAGTCAGAGGCTTAACCGACTGAGCCACCCAGGTGCCCCTGCAATCCTTTATACCTTTTTGTAACCCAGACTACCCTACTGGATATGGCCCCTGCTTTACACTTTAGTTGCCTGGTTTGAGGGTACCACCTGTGGTCCACTAGGTCCTTGGTTGACATGGCCTTATGTATTTGTAGCTAGGAAACAATACATATGGTAAAGCATAAATTGATTACGCTACGGATCAAAGAGGAAAGAAAATTAGAATACAGCAAAACTTCTCAATACAGTTCTCTGTGAGTCTGCCAGGAGCTTTAAGGTTCTCCCATGAACATTTCTAATGTCTGCTCTGTAGAGACGAAGAAGTCTTGCTGAGTATGGAAATCCAATGACTAGACAGTCGCAGAGAATGTTCTGGACTTCTCATATAAGGGTGTGGGTCCTAGCACTTCATTTCATCTAAATTTCCTCAACCAAGCAGTTATTGTAAGAGCATCAGAGTGAGAGTTCTTCATTATTCTAATTGTCTTAGAATTCTGCTCTCACGTGTTGCTTTCAGGACCGTCTGTGTTAAGTCCCCAGGGATACGGGAACAAATAGGACATAGTTGATGCCTTTGGGTGCTTACAGTTTTGTGGGTCAGGGGAAGACTTGCAACCAAATAATTCAAGTGTTGGGTACACGTACGAGTCTGTACAAGGCCTCATGGGAACACAGCCAAGGAAGTGCCTCGTTCAGCATGGAGGGTTCAAGAGATGACTTTCTGAATGAGATACTTGAGTGATTAAGAAGACGACACAGGAGGCAGTATGTTTTAACACAAAGGCAAAGAGAAAGCCAGAAAAGAAGCAACAGCAATGGCAGTTGCCAGCAGGTTGTCGTGCCTGAGGGTTTCAGTGTGCTCAGAAGGGAATAGGTGGAAAGGCAGAAGGAACCAGCACGCAGGAGTCTCTGGGCTGCATGGCAAGCCCTCCTCCTGTTGCCACACCTTGCTTCCGACCCTGGAGGGGCCTCCCTGGGAGGAAGCTCAAGACTTCATGTAGCTGGGGGCGGCTGGATGGCTCAGTCGGGTAAGTGGCCAACTTGGGCTCATATCATGATCATGGTTTGTGAGTTCAAGCCCTGCGTCAGGCTCCGGGCTGCTAGCTCAGAGCCTGGAGCCTGCTTCGGATTCTGCATCTCCCTCTCTCTCTGCCCCTTTCCCGCTCACACACTGTCTCTCTCAAAAATAAATAAATTAAAAAAAATTTTTTTTAATTAACAAAAAAAAAGGACTTTATGTCGCTAGACAGAAGCACAAATGCAAACCTGTTAGGGCAGGGTGGGGGGGGGGGTTATGCACTCTTGGAGAAAAGTTGTAGAAAGAGTGCAGAAGAGAAGGTGAGCACAGTATTTTTTAGGGGATGTGAGGAGGTACGTAGACAAAGTGGGAATAAAATCATCAGCGTTCATAGAAAGCCCCAGAGCATAAAGCTGTTCTCTTGTCACTGTACGTCAAGGTTATACCCTCCTTGAACACCAGCCCCATGTTCTTATTTATTTGCAGAGGAAAAACACTTTTATTATCTAGAGTCAGATAAATATATTTACATTACGGTGAATAATGACCAAGAGTATTGCTTGGAGGAGAGATGCTTATGCACAGACACAGGATTCTGCCTGCGGAGAAGGTAGTTTGGCCCTGTGCTAACTCATCCGCTCTGACAGCCTCAGGGTGGGAAGGGACACTGATGGGTTTGGCCAACTTCCTGCCATGCTACAGATGGGATTGTCAGTCATTGTTATCCAAAACACACAAGACTTACGTTATTCCCTGAGAAGAAAAACCTTGGAGATTGAGGTGCAATTTTGAATGAAAAATCCTACTTCTCTTAAATGTGACATTTTCAGCTTCTTCACCCTAAAAAAATTCTTCCCATTAAAAAAAAAACTTGAATTATTTATTTGCCTCAACTTTTGTATTATAAAAAAGTTTAGCTGGATAAACAGGGATCCATTATCACCACATGATTGTGTTTTGCACGTTGATCACTTCCTTCAGAATAATTTCTGGCAGGTTTGTGAATTTGTTCTTATTGTTGGGTATTTTATAATAATATCAAGTTTTCCTCTTACTTATTTTTTCCACTTACTTGTCAGTCTCTTTAACCTGTTGTTAGGGATTCCATACCGAGTTTTCATGACACGAGAACAGGCATAATAATGTATTTAAAACATTAAAACAAAAATGTTTTTAAAACATTTCCCACTGTTGACATACTCTCAATCTTCAAAAATCTGTGTATATGATAATAAATACTATTTTCTTATATGTCCTGTCAATCCAATTCAATACAACATATATTTGTTGGTCGCTCACTCCATGCCAGGAAGTTGTACTAGATGCTGAGAGTATAAGGGAATCATTTATAGTCTTTGTCCTGGGTACTTCACAGGGCTCAGATCACCACATATACCATTAAGGTTTTCATTATGGGAAATATGCCTTTCCTCTCCCTCCCTCCCCACACCTTTCCTTTCTTCCTCCCTACTTTTTTTATGTGTGTTCTAGTAAGCATTATAATTCAAGTGAGATTTAAGTTTCCCATATTTTCATAGTGATGTGTGTTGTTCCATATTTAGCCTGCCATTAAGGTCTAGGAAATTGCAGCTTTAATAGAGAAGGGAAGAGGGGCTCAGGAAGAAGGAAGGGTAGGAGATTCATAATTTATCAAGCTAGGAGTACTGGCTCATCGTTTATGACCAGGAAATGGTTTAAAGATTTAAAGGTGTGTGTAAGAACCCCGCTAGGTCAGGGCGGGTGTGTGGGAGGCTGGGGTGGAGAAGCTTAGCCAGCTTCTGGTTTCACCAGATACATTTGAAAGGGAAGGAAGAGGAGGGGCTTTCCAGGAAACTCGACATCCCATCAGAAAGAAAGGAGGAATGAAAACTTTTGGGTATTTCAGGAAAAGCAGGCAGGTGACTGGAGTTTGTGGCATGGGGAGGCCTGAGGCTGAGAGGGGTTGTCCAGATTTTAGAGGGTGTGGACCGTTGTGGATGAAGAGTCAGTATAAGGAAGCAAGAAGTCTGAAATTGAGAGGTTGAGCCAGTTTTGATTCTTGTTCTGTTGTCTTCTGGTTACTGACATGACTTAGGGCACGAGATCCTTTGAGAGTCCTATCGTGTTCATCTTTAAAAGAAAATGACAGTACAGCACGGGACTTTGTGCAGATAAAAAATATACTCACGTGTGGGTTCATTCTGTCATTGACTCATTTACTTAGCAACTGCTGTGTGGCGACTTCATTCTGGGGGAAACAGACCAACGGAAGAACCAGATGATGTCGAGTCTCTAACATCAGGATGAGTGATAGATGATACAAAATGTATATAACTAATAATTGTCATTACTCTTATCCCACAGCTAGTTTAAGGCAAGGGAAGGGGGTGTTCACATTTATATCCTAGAAAGATGATTCTGGGAGCCTTGCACCCCATTCCCTCTGAAACCTGATTTCTGGAAAACGGGACCTGGGGAAGGTCACATTTGCTAGCGGAGTGATGTCTTAGCGGAGTTTCCGCCATCTCAAATTATTAGGATCGGGGTCTCATTAGATAAAACAGTCAAAAAAGTAGGGTGTAGGCCTCTAAGAGTAAGTAAAATTAAATCACATGGGCAGCCAAACCCAAACCCTGTGCATTCGAGGGGAGGGATGAGAAAGGAGGAAGTCCACGGGACAAACTCACTGTGGGTGGGTCCCCATCGTGATGGATGGCCAGTGTGAATGAAGGAAAGCTTCTGGAATCCAAGGTTTGAGTTCTGGCTCGACGTCCTAACCCTTGTGGGATATGTGCTCTCTGAAAAGGAGTGTTAACAATTCCTACTTCACAGGACTGTAGGATGTATCAAATGAGATAAAGCTTTGTAACCTGAACAGCTCTAGCAAATTATTTTCCCCAGAACCTGGCAAATGCTCTTTAAGATATGATTGATTCACCAAACGGTTATGAAGAGAAAATTAATTACATCAGATATCAAATAACTACCATTCCCTTTTTTACCTCCTCTTTCTCCTAATTGAATTGATTGGCTTTTTAATAAAAAATGGACTATGCAGACTGGTTATTTGGTAGCAAAGACATATACAGTGGCTGTCAAATGAAGCTTCCCTGTCCCCTGAGCCCCAGTTGCTTGGCCTGTGAGAGCCCAGAGCTCTCTGAGGATGATTTCTGCAAAATTCCCCAAGTCTTTCTGCCTGGGGGCTTCCTATATCTGTGGCTTGCCTCAGTTCTGCGTCATGTCAAGTCGGATGCAAGGTGCGATTCTTTTAGGTGCTTTGCACGGAGGCTTTATGAGTCCCCTGTTTCCTAGGAGGAGGTCACACCGTGTCCTGCAAGGCGTACACAGCTGAGTGGCTTCACTTCCATGCTCAGGGTTCTCTTTCTAATCTCTCTCCTTTTCTGAAACCCCGTCTAGGAGAGCCTTTGTGCCCTTTCCTGGAATCCTCGGGATCTCCCATTCAAACCCAAGAATCTATCACACAAAATGTCCAAACAAATACAGTTCTTTTTCTAAGAGAAACCCTGGTCCCAGCTACTAATTGAATAAAAAAAAAAAAAAAATACTGCCATCTTGTAATAAAACACAACAGATTAGCTTTTGAGAGTAGCTAGACATGAAATAAAGTTAAAATATTGAAGTCAGTCTGCCTCATACTCTTCACCCGTAAAGTGATCGTATTCAGATTTTCCTGAGGGAGAGGACTGGCCTTGCACCAGCTGCTGGTCAGGAAGGAACAGGAAGAAAAAAGACTGGTCTGGGCTGGACCCTCCGGTTGTGAATGGCGGGGGGCGGGCAGGTAGAGCAGGTTGCTGGGCTCACCTGAAGGAGTTCTGCAGAGTGAAGGAGGTGACAGCCACTCTGGTGACTGACGTCTGTGACAGAAAGGGTCACCTCTGATTCACAGGACGCTACAGATGGATGGATTCATTCCCATGTGTTTCCACATTCCTACATGCTGGTAGAGGAGTTGAATATAATTTACTAGGACCAAATTGTGCTTTTTCTCCTTTGAAATGCCCCCCATTATTGCAGTCTGGAAGAGGACTTGGGGGGAGGGACTTGGGGGCCCCAGGGTGTTTTGCTAAAGAAAATGAGTAGGAAGAAGAAAGTTGGAGTTTGCTTTCCTTTACCGTCCCGGTTGTATTTCTAGGCAATCTGCTGCAAAAGTTAACAGAAGTTAACAGGTTCCAGATGATAGCTGAGGGAAAAAAAAAAAACACAGAAACTGATTTTTTTTTTTTTTTTTTCCTGAGACAAGACCAAGAAGGATCATTTGTTCTTCAGGATCCATTTGTGCCAAGGAAGGGCAAGCCTATTTAAAAATACCAAGCCACCTCAGGATTTCAGTGGAAGGTAGTGAGAGCTCCTAATCTCTGTTTCCCTGCCCTTGCCCTCCTACTTCAGTTGTTGCTACGAAGGTTTAGTTGGCTTACTACACTAGTTATTACTGATGGAGTGGTTGGGGGTGACTTATTGGCCATTGTGTGATTCACCCCAAATCACGTACGTTTCATTTTGCAAATTTCCTGCCCGTTTTTTAAAGTCAATTTTGAGAGGGAGAGAGGGAAAGAGAAGACCACGCGTGCGCGAGCAGGTGAGGGACAGAGAGAGGGAGAGAGAGAGAATCCCAAGCGGGGGCTGTGCTTTTTTTATTTGCTCTTTCAGTAAATAGTTACTGCATGCATACTGTGTTTAGGAATAGAAAGTGGAAATAGAGTAATGAACAGGAAGGAGCCCCTGTTCCAAAGTGGCCAAGGGCCTGGTGATATGCAGGTTTGGGGAATGGCTAATAGGGGGCTCTAGCTGGAATGGAGGCATATTTAAGAGAGTGCATTGTTGCTTAGAGCCTTTGCAAGACATAGGTAATGGTGGCAGGGTCTGCGACCTCCCTATCTTTCAATGAAATATTACCAAGTGACTTAGCAAACGCATTTGTAGAGGTAACCCGACCTCTGCAGAATTTTGATATGAACCACCCAGCTGAGCCTCACAATGGCTCATGAGTCATACCTGCATTTGGGAGATAGACCAAGATACCCAAACAGTCTCATCTGAGGGGACTCTGGGGAAAGTTCTGACACATTGTGGATCATCTCGTAAATAATGGGGCATAACAATGGGTCAGGAAGGGTCAAATGTCATCTTATGCCTGGAAACTTAGGAGATCCAAGACTTCTTTATCTATTGGCCAACAATCAAATGCTTTATCGGGTCAAGGCCGAGAGCTGATGGAAACAGAGTCAGCTTAACCATGTTACTGGAATTGTTACTCTATTTCTCCAAATAGAGCAGCCTGTCAACGAGTTTTAAACTATTTAATTTCATAAGGCAGGAGGATGTGGTATATGATGAAAAGAAGGGTAGTAAGGCAGAGAGTGGAAAAGGCCAAGGCAGTCTGGGGAGTGGGATGTGGTTGGGTGGGCAAGCCTAGAAGTCTCTGTAAGGATTCTTTTGTACCTACTCCTTTGTCAGTGACACAGACTTTGCGTGCAATCGGCATTTGGAGCGATGAGGAAGGGACTAAATCCAAGGTCAAAGATCCTGCATACAGAGCAAAGAGATCTGGCAGAAGAGGCTAATCCATTGCTGTTTTGGATGTTGTTCTGGGAGCGATGGTTTGACACCGTGGCCGGAGGCTGCCCTCATTCATGTGGTATCATAAGCATAAAGCCCAGACATGGTCGAGAGCTGAATCGGTGCCACGAAAGGTGTGTCTGCTTCTCAGGCAACAGAAATATTTGAAGGCAATAGCAATAGCTCCATATATGTCAGAGAAGAAGGTGTTCCCAGGAGGAAGCAGGCAGGATGTCAGAGTAAATTTATCAAGATAAAAATGGTTATCTTTCATCAGTTTTCAGCCTTATTAGTTGTCAAACAAGATATAGCTCTGAGCAGCATCGTGTGCTGAGGATGAAAGAAACATGAACTCATTGATTTCTTCTTGTGTGAGTGCACATGTCAGTCCAGGAAGAATGCTACTGAGAATAATCCAGACTGTTCTACAGCCTATGGTGAAAGCCTACACACAAAAAATCTTACTTTACTAAATCTTTCAAAAAAGGAACCGTAGGAGGTAGTAAATTAACCCTGTTATTAAAAAGTCACTGCCACTTACACAAACCTACTTTTTATACATGCCTATACCTATGTTCCAGCCCTGGCTGTCCCCCTTTTCCATACTTGTCTCAAGTGGTTTATACATAGAATAGCACTGTGGCTGATTCTCTTATTTCTGAAATGGAAATGATGTTTATTCTCCACTTGTAACACGGTTTGAATCATGAGAACTTACTAATATTTAAACATCAGTGGCATATCAAGTTCAGTGGTTCAACCTAGTACTTTAGAGATGCTGATATCCACATAGATGGAGGGTAAATTTCCAAACGTGAAGTCTCGATGAGTCTGTAAAAGTAAACTTGTTAACAAATCTAAGCAAAGTCCAGTAAGGAACTTTGCTTTATCATTAGGTTCCTAAGCACTTCTTAGTTTTTTCAGAGGACCAATGATGTAAAAGCCCAGCTACAGTAAATTTGTAATATAGTAGAATTTATATTTTTTAGGAAGAGAAGTTTTAACTTTTGGGAAAATTACAGAAAAGTAGCATTAATTAAAAATAAGATTGAGTTCATAAAGACAGAGTTAATTAGAAGTCAAAAACTGGAAGTGAAAAGTTAATATAAAATTAGGCATGAGTGATAATCAGCACTCTTATTTAAAAACAGTGTTTGGGGCACCTGGATGGCTCAGTTGGTTAAGCATCTGACTCTTGGTTTTGGCTCAGGTCATGATCTCATGGTTTGTGGGTTCAAGCCCTGCATCGAACTCTGTGCTGATAGCTCGGAGCCTACTTGGGATTCTCTCTCTTCCTCTCTCTCTGCCCCTCCCCTGCTCATATTCTCTCTAAATAAATAAATAAATAAATAAATAAATAAATAAACTTAAAAAATAGTTTTTACTGAGCACAATAAGTTTTAAATTCTTACAAATAATCTTTTTACAGGTTAAGTCTTCATTGCAATCAATAATTTGAAACCCTAGAAGAGGGTCTACATTCTGCTAGTCACAGTCTGCTAGAGAGGTAGAATGATCCATAGCTTTGTAAAGTGTTTAGTTACACAGAGGTGCATCAAGATGGAGTTAAAAGGTACTTTCCGTCCTTGTGAATAAATGTGTGTATGAAGAAAGGGGAGTGATTTAGTAAACGTGGCAACACGTTTCATTCGCAAATTCATTCATAAAAGCTTTGTTTTGTTTCATTCGCAAATACAGGAGACAATCTGTGCTGTTATTCTCTCACGTGAGGAGGGGTGAGCAAGGTCAAGCTTGAGCGGAAGGATTTGTATTTTAAATATGACAACTTTCTGTGGGTAAACTTATAAAATGGTGAATAATAGGTTCAAAGATATTTATAAACAAGGAAAAAGCACCATAGTCTTTAGAATTCGTTTTATGCCAACTGTATAATCAATCAGGATGTGTTTAGAAAACTCAGTTAAACTTAGAATTTTTTTTTAAATGTTTATCTATTTTTGAGAGAGGGTGAGCAGGGAAGGGGCAGAGAAAGAGGGACACACAGAATCTGAAGCAGGCTTCAGGCTAGAGCCTGATGCAGGCCTTGAACTCACGAACTGAGAGATCATGACCTGAGCCAAAGTTGGAGGCTTAACCGATTGAGCCATCCAAGCACCCCAAGTTAAGCTTTTAATACTGTTAGTAATATTTGCTATGTATTAAATTAATTAAAAAATAAAACAGAATCCTACCTCTTAATAATTTAAAAGGCAATGAATGTTTAAATTCAGAGGCCAAAAAAAAAAAATCCAACTAAGATTTTAGTGACCATCTGGTTCAGCTTATGTTTTAGAGATAGCACCCCAGGTTGTTTTGAGTTAAGTAGAAAACTCATACCAAAGGCTTCTATCCTTTATTTTTATTTTTTTTAACGTTTATTTATTTTTGAGACAGAGAGAGACAGAGCATGAACGGGGGAGGGGCAGAGAGAGAGGGAGACACAGAATCGGAAGCAGGCTCCAGGCTCCGAGCCATCAGCCCAGAGCCTGACGCGGGGCTCGAACTCACGGACTGCGAGATCGTGACCTGAGCCGAAGTCGGACGCTCAACCGACTGAGCCACCCAGGCGCCCCAAGGCTTCTATCCTTTATAAATGAGATGCTTTCACCTGATTTTTCCTTAAACTGGCTTTAAATTTTAGCAAACTGAGTAATGGTTATGATTTTCTGCTACTACAATTTGATTCTAAGACCTTGCAATCCATTACCATGTAAAAGTCTTATTTTCTTTGATGCTTTATTCTAAAATTACATTCTTTTAACTGACTTCTTTAATGAAATTAATGTACAGTATAATATTGCTCTTCTAGTTTTTCTGAGATATATTGACATATAACTATTGTATAAGTTTAAAGGTATATATTGTATTGATTTGATACACTTAAATATTGCAAAATGATGACCACTGTAGTGTTAGGTAACACCTTCATCATGTCATGTAATTCCATTTCTTTTTTTTTTTTGTGGTGAGATATTTCTATTTCTTGAAGTGTGACAAATACCTGATTGATGGATTCAGGACTGTACTGACGAACTCCGTGGAACGAAGTCAGCTTTCATACATCTCTGGACAATGTTAAAATATAGGGACTATCCCCAAATGTGACAGCATATTCTATTATTTGAAAATGATTTCTATTAGCTTTTTGTGGTACACATGTATGAACATTCTTATGGTGTGCAGAAAGGAGATAATGCAGGTGTTACATGATAAGAATAAGTATGCAAGCATATGTCTTGCCTTTCTGACCTGTAGGGGGAGAGAGACCTTTTGGTAGCATCTTTCTTTTTTTTTTTTAATGTTTATTTATTTTTGACAGAGAGAGACAGAGACAGAGTGTGAGCAGGGAAGGGGCAGAGAGAGGAAGACACAGAATCCGAAGCAGGCTCCAGGCTCTTAGCTGTCAGCACAGAACCTGATGCGGGGTTTAAACTCCTGGACCGCAAGATCATGACCTGAGCTGAAGTCGGACGTTTAACTGACTGAGCCACTCAGGCGCCCCTGGTAGCATCTTTCTTGATGAAATATTTTTGAACCTTTCTGAAGGAAGGTGTTCTTGTCCCAGCCTTGTCCAGCCTCTTGTGGACGTGGAGGTCAGACATAAAGGAAACGGGAAGAACTGGGTCCTGCCTCTCAGTTCTAAAGCATCACTACTTGAGACATTTATAACTTTAACCGGATCTAAGACACAGGAGTGTATAATGGGAAAAAGAATTCTACACAAATAGACAATGAATCAGGTGACATAACAGCCTTTTTCCTGTCCCTCTTCTTTGATAGCTTTCCTTAGGAAAAATCTACCATTGTTTAATTTTTTTCCCCGCTCCATTGTAAATACTTGCAGCTGATTCTCTTGTTGTCATTTTTTAAAAATAAAATAACCAGGATTTTGAGAGGACATCCTTTTAAAAGCAATTAAATGCTCCAGAGCGGAGAAGGAAAAAATATTAAAAGTACGAACCAACAAAAAATTTCTGGAATCACTGAATGGACAGAACTCTTTTGTCACTTGGTGCTGAAGTTGCTTGTTCTGAATACTGTGTTTCTACTGCTCTGGCAACTGTTAAAATAAACAAAACTCCTTGAGGCAATAAAGAGCATTTAGAATGTACTTAGTTGAAATGGAGATTCTAAACATTTAAAGCATTGTCTCCGAGGCCATCAATAGTGAGATGCTGTTTGGCTTTGCTACAGGGTATGAAGGAAGTAGATCACATCTGGCTAAAAATTCAACTCTGTGAGCCCTTACCTTTAATAACATAATCTAAAATTATTGCCTTCAACTATTATGGAAGGGTAAATTAAAGTTGCCTAAACCTCTCCGCGATCATATTGTAGTCAAGGGGAAATTATTATACAGATGGTCCCGCCTTTCGGCGGATGATTGGACAAAAGCAATATGCATTCAGTAGAAACTGTATTTTGAACTTGGAATTTGGGCTGGCGGCCTGCAGTGCAATGTTCTCCCACGATGCTGGGTGGTAGCAGCCGCTGCTCCCCGTTCACCACACTGGGTACGAGGGTCAGTAGCCGTAAGACTTACATTCTTGCCATTCTATATCCAGACAGCCATTGTGTTTGTCACTTTCAGTACAGTATTCAGTCAGTTGCACCAGCGATTCAACACTTGATTATAAAATTGGCTTGTGTCAGATGATTCCTTTAATTGTAGGCTAAAGTAAGTGTCCTTCGGGGCGCCTGGGTGGCTCAGTCGGTTGGGCGTCCGACTTCGGCTCAGGTCATGATCTCACAGTCCATCCGACTTCGGCTCAGGTCATGATCTCACGGTCCATGAGTTTGAGCCCCACATCGGGCTCTGGGCTGACAGCTCAGAGCCTGAAGCCTATTTCAGATTCTGTGTCTCCCTCTCTCTCTGACCCTCCCCCACTCACGCTCTGTCTCTATCAAAAAATGAATAAACGTTACAAAAAAGTAAGTGTCCTTCGCACGTTTAAGGCAGTCTGGGCTGAGCTATGACGTTCAGTAGGTTAGGTGTATTAATACATTTTAGACTATCATTTTCATCTTACTTTGGTTTCATTGGGACGTAACCCCACTGTAAGTCGAGGAAGATCTGTACACAAACTGCAATCAAGTATTTTTATAAATGTTGCATGACAGGGGTACCTGGGTGGCTCAGTCAGTTGGGCATCTGACTTCAACTCGGGTCATGATCTCACTGGTCATGATCTCACAGTCCGTGAGTTCAGGCCCCGCGTCGGGCTCTGTGCTGTTGGCTCAGAGCCTCTTTGGATTCTGTGTCTCCCTCTCTCTCTCTGCCCCTCCCCCACTTGCACTCTGTCTCTCTCTCTCTCAAAAATAAATAAACATTAAAAAAATAAAAATAAATTTAAAATAATGTTGTGTGGTCATCTTAACAATTTCATACTTGCAACAGATTTTTCCCCTTCTCATTTTGATGAATTGTCAAAGTCCAATCATTTCCTGTTGGGAGAGTTTTCCCAAAACTGCTTGCCAACTTTGATCTTTACAAAATGAAGTTCCTTAATGAGGCAAGTTCAATTGTTTACAGTTCAAACGATGGTATTCGCATTTATAAACCACTTCACTTGATAACTTGTTGACTCCTGGTTTGTAATTGTGGGCCCTCTAGGCCTGGCAAGGTCTTTTGTTTGGGAAATTCCTGTCAACCGTTGTCACCCTTTTGGGGGGGGGGTTCCATATAATTCTGGGTCATTAAAACCAGGTAGGAATAGTGGAAACTGTAGTACATTCTTAGCCAAAGCAAAGAATCTTTCTCCTTTGAGCAATTTCAAAAAAAAATTGTACTATCAACAGTAAAGTTCTTGAGGCAGAGGGCAGAGGTCCAGGTGTCTTGACTGTCCAAGAGAGGTGCGGGGTATCTGGAACACAGTGCAGACAGAACACAAGAGCTCATTACGAAGAGTTGCACATGTGCTCCTGAACAAAGGCAACATCATGCTTGATGAAGGAGCGATTGCTCTTTGCCTTCTAAGGCTTTTCTAGCTCACATGTGCTGCCTCAGCAAGTTCAAAGGCACATTTTGCGCTTGATGGGGATAACTCACTTAGAAATGTCATTTAGGGGTGCCTGGGTGGTTCAGTCCGTTAAGTGTCCGACTTCAGCTCAGGTCACGACCTCACGGTTCGTGAGTTCAAGCCCTGTGTCTGGCTGTGTACTGACTGCTCAGGAGCCTGGAGCCTGCTTCGGATTCTGTGTCATTCTTTCTCTCTGCTTCTCTCCCGCTCATGCTCTCTCTCTCTCTCTCTCTCTCTCTCTCTCTCTCAGTCTCAAAAAATAAACATTAAAAAAAAAAAAAAGAAAGGAAATGTCATTCAGAGTCCCCAGCAGCTTGGGTGAGCTCCTGGATAGCAACTTTACACAAAAAAATAAAGCAGGGAATTCACCTTGTTGGGCCACTGTCATCAGTCAAATGGGATAATTTCAGACAAAAATAAATGAAGTTGGATTTTTAGAAGTGGCTTGATTTTTAAGTGTGGGTATCTCTTAATGCATACAAATTGCCTAGGTATTTAGCATCTCAAACTATCTGAGAGTTTCTGGGAGTCAGGAACCCAGGTGTGGCTCCGCATGTGGTGCAGGCTGTCTCACAAGGCTGCAGTCAAGGCGGGGTGGGGGGTGGGGGTGAGGTCACGGTCTCCAGATGAGCTGCCTCCAAGCTAACTCGCGTGGCTGCTGGCCGGAGAGGGCTGGCTGCTGGCTGGAGACTTCAGCCCCTTGCCACATGCCTGGTGAGCAAGGGGAGAGGCAGAGGGGCACCCAGAATAGAAGCCACCAAGTGGTAGCAGGATACTTTTACTGTCTCTCTTCACGGGGAGTCACTGGCTCTAGCCCATATTCAGAAGCAGGGGATTACATATGGGCATGACAACCAGGAGGTGGCCATTACGGGGGACCATTGTCCTTGTCCTCTCCTTAAGGTCTTCGGACTTAGCTGTGAATAGTGGTTACCAAAGGCTGTGATGCGAGACCCCAACAGCGGTCTCCTTTCTCCCCCTCCACAGTCAGTCTTGGGGAATGTCCCCAGTATACACATTTCCACTATGCATAATTGGAAACCTGACAGAGTGAGGTTATAAAACTGAAACAGCAAGACTGATACATGCAGAGCGTTTATCATCCTGTGGAGGGAAGGCTCTGGCTCACTGAGCCCCTGACGGTTAACTGGGGACGGGATAGCCAGGGGACGGGATAGCCAGGTGACGGCATGGAGCCATCGTGAGGCCGAGATGCTTCCTAATGATTGTGCAGCCTCGGGGACTAGACTCCCCGGCTCAATCCTCAGCCTGGTTACTTACCTGCACTTCCTGGTTTTTCGTGTGTAGAGAGAGAGTAATAACAGTCCCTGTGAAAGGGGCATGGTAATCATATGGTCAGTGTGCATGGAGTGCACACGTCAGGGCTTGACACATAGCAAGCACATTTTTGTAAGCTATTATGAGACACATTCACAGCGGATAAGTCACTGTGAGTGCTCGTTAAAGTGAATTCTACTTGAGTTTTTCCCCCAGAAATACTCAGGAATGGGTAATTTTGCTGCACAATACTAATGAACATGGACAAACCCCCTAGGGTAGGGCTGAAAAGAAAGAAATGTTCCAGTTGTTTAGATGTGTATTTTGTTTACGGTTGTGTAAATGTCAATTGTGATGTTTTTATTTAAATGTCCATTGTGGTGTGTTTCTGCTGCCGGGCAGGCTGCACACTTGGATAGCCTGCTTCTCTTTCTGGATGCCCTCACGTCTTTTCCATTCCATTTCATTCATTTCTGCACTTTTCGTGATTCTCGTGGGTCTGAGCACCCCCTGTGCACGGGACCCTGGAGACAGCAGAGGTGGTCACAGGCATCTGTACTGATGTGTGCGACGCTGAATGAGAAGTGACCTGGGAGAGGCACCAGGGGGTGAAATGCACCTGTTTGGGAGGCTGTGGACATGGGCGATGAGCCAGAGGAGGACACACGTAAGCCACGTGGCAAGATGCTTGGTGGAGGAAGGATGGGAAGGTGTTGCGGTCGGAGGGAGGGATGCGGGCGAAGCCTGCAGGCAGGAAGCAGCATATGGAGGGTGCTGGCTCTTTAGCTGGGCAGCGGCGCAGCACGCAGGGTGTGAACTGAGGCACAGAGCCACGGGCGTAGGCAGGAGCTGGGCTTGCAGCCTGGAACTGAGGGTGAGAAACGGCACAGAACTGACATCTCAGAGTGACAGCCAGTGTCTTCTGATCCCTTCCTTGCAAGGTGCACCCGGTCTGGCCCCATCCAGGACTCTGCTGGCACACTGGCGCCCTGTGGAACACTCTGGGGCGGGTCAGCCAGGCCGCGCCCGCTTCTGCTCCAAGTCCCCGCCCCGGCACCCTCTCCCACGGAAGACTCGGTCAGCTGGCTCACCTGCCTCACCTACCCCCTTTCCCTGCTGACTTCCTCTTCACATAGTGCTTGTTTTCCACCGTTTCTGGTGGTTGACCTTGTGTTTGTTGTTCCTCATACGTCTCCTCACCAAAATGTGAGTTCCCAAAGGCAGAGGAGGATCTTTGGGGGTCCCGGCACATAGTACACGCTCAATAAATATTTGTTAGCTGAATGAATAACCAAATGTCTTTGAATTGTTTTTAAGGAGCTTCAACTGTGGATGAGAAATAAGAGACAGAAGGAAAAACAATCTAGAAAGCCAATTCAAGCATATGTTTTTATTCCTTTACATTGTCCCATTTATATATTTTCCTATCAGCCCCATCAATAGTGTGAAAGTTTATTCCTGCTTTGGGTCTTTCCATAAAGGAGATTAGGAATGTCAGTGATGGTGTAAACAGCTACAAATATGTGCGCGATTCTTTTGGAATGAAAAAGCACGTTTTCTGAATTCCTCCTTTCCTTAGGATACCATCCCTCACTTTGCCCTACTCTGCCGCTGATTGCTGGACTCTAGAGTAAGCCACCAGAAGCGAGGGCTGGGGGCTGGCCTATGCCATGCTCCTGCTGTTCAAATTCTGTCTCAAGATCAGCCCTCCTGGATCTGGTCTCCCTGTGTGGGAACCATGTTTGTGAGTCCCAATGTGCATCCCACACTGGATTGTCCTGTGGTTCCAGATGCTCCACCCTCTGACCAAGGGCACCCAGGCCTTGCCCGTGCCATGTCTCCCCTACTCAATCCTCTCGGGGTCTCCTGACCCCCCCCCGGACTGCCCTTCTCGTTTCCTACTTCTTGGTTACAACAGTGCTTCTCTTGCATTTCCATGTGACGACCTCCTCCTTCAGAGACCTTCGAAGACATCCTTGCTGGTGATCAATTCACCTCTCTGTCGTAGTGAACTTTTTCGTGAACACTTGTTCTCTTGTGAAACTGGACCTTCCTGGATTTTCTCATGTCTGTCCTAAATTTTCTGCCGCTTTTTTTTCTTGCATACCTGCCAGTTTCCCCTCCATCTTTACCCCATATGCAGGCAGCAGTCGGGGCAGATGCTTCTGTCTTGTGTACATCTGTCCATTGCTCTTGCCTTGGGAGAATCTTTCCTTTCTTGTCATTTCTGCGAACACTTTGCTCAGGCTGCAGCTCCCTTTCCCCCTAGAGCGCTAAGCAAGGATGCTGTCCATGCTAACGACTGGCTGTTTCCATCTGGTCTCCACCCTGTGATTTAATTCTGTGAGTTTGTCTAAAGGTAAACTCATATTTTTTAAAGTTTATTTATTTTGAGAGAGAGAGAGAGAGAGAGAGAGAGAGAGAGAGAGAGAGAACAAACAGAGGAGGAACAGAAAGGGGTACAGAGGATCCGAAGCAGGCTCTGTGCTGACAGCAAAGAGCCCAGTGTGGGGCTCAAACTCATGAACCGTGCGGTCATGACCTGAGCCGAAGTTGGACACTTAACCAACTGAGCCACCCAGACGCCCCTAAACTTACCACTTCTTAAATCACTTTTCTCCATGGCAGTAATCCTTATCATTGCCTGGGTTACAAGCCTTGGAGTCACTGTTGTATAATTTCTCTTCACACCTCTCCATATTTATTTTACAAAATGCTTTTTTATTCCATCTGCTGCTTTTTAAACTTGCTGTCATCACTGCTCTGTCTGGAATCCTCATTTATTCCCCAATTACCACAACTTTTCAGTTTCACTCTCTCCCAGTCCAAATTTCTCACACAGTCACCAGATCATCATCATCATCATCATCATCATCATTATTATTATTTAATAGTAATAATTGTTATTATGGTTATGTACTAACATCAACTCCATAGTCCACTGCCTTCTATTTTCTCTCCTCCCAACTTTCATTCCAACATGTTTCCATCTGTGTAATCATTAAACAGATTTCCTCACCTCACAGGTTCATATTCAGTCCTTCTCGTCTTTAGTTTTTCTTTAGTCAGCCAGTAAATTTATTTCTTATTGCTATAATGTGCTCATTTTCTTTCTGCATGGAACACTGCACACTTTCTTCTCCCTGGATAATAATGAGGATGATACGATAAATGCTCATGTTTTTGAGGGCCTCCGGGGTATAAGACGCTGAGCCATAGGTATTATCATATTATATCTTTCTATTTATCCCTCATAATGAGTCAGTGAGTTAGAGACAGTTATCATGTGTGCCTCACAGATGGGGAAATGGGAACCTGGAGAGCTAAGGCACGCACTGGAGCCAGTCGTTGGAGTTCTGTGTGTCAGATAAGCGATGCAGAAGAAAGAGCGTAGGGTCGGGAGCCTGGCAGGTCTGAGCTTAACTCTAACTCGGTCAAATCCTAGTTGGGAGATTCAGGTGAGCGGTTGAGTCTTTCTGAGCCTGACTGTTCCTACTCATAAAATGAGGATTAAATGAGAAAATTTGTGTAAAGCCCTGCCATGGAGCGTTTACCAAATATCCTTCTGTTGTGTGTCTCTTCTGTCTCCTCTCTTCCATGGAAAAACCTTCCCCGCGCATCCCAAACCCTCCCCAATCCCGTTGCCTCTATATTTCTGTAGCAATGTTAATTTCTCCAGCTTAATTTATGACTCATTTATGGACTGCATTCAGGTATGTGGGTGCTGCCTTCCTGGGTAGATTTTAAGAGCAAGGATCATGCGTTTTAATTCTGCATTTCTAATGGTGCTCGACAGAGTGAGGAACACAGAAGAAAGGCTGAATTTTTACTTCCTAATTGACTTATCTGCTTAGGTCGCCATTTGATCTAGCGACGGCTGATGCGGTCACCCACGCAGGCCCTGTGCACCCTGGTCCCATCAGCCTGCCATTGTTAATGACGCTCTCCCTCTCATTTCTCTTCCCAACCGCAGCGTGTGCGTTCCGGTACAATGGGCTCTCCTTTGTCTACCTCATCTACCTCTTGCTCATCCCCCTGTTCTCGGAACCAACAAAAGCAACGATGCAAGGTAAGAGACTTGTGCTGTTCTCTGCTGAGGTCGGAATGCATTTCGCTGGGCTTCTGGGTCTGTCTTTATCCGATACGAGAGATGCTGTCTGTGTGTCGTGCTGGTCCCGTTGGGAGCGGGCGTCAAGTGTTTGAGCAGCTGCAAGTTGAGTAGCGTGGAGCTGGTTGGTGACACGTTTTTGTCATTTACAGAGCTATCCTCCCCCACAAGTTCCCAAGTCGGTCTTCGTTGGTACGCTTGCAGTGTATCTGGAACATTCTGGCTGGTTAAGGTGAACTCAGGGTATTTTCAACAAAATAAGGCAGAGGGTGGAGCAACATTGGCACACGCTTTGCATGTTGGATTGCTGGGGAGAATGTGGTGGCAAGTGGAAAGGAGGCAGAGCACCGTCTTCACATTTCCAAGCCACGTAGCAGGAGTACTGGGTAGGAGGCCGGGTCCCGGTCATGACTTGTTTATACATCAGCTGAGATCTCTTCCATATGCCTCAATCAAGTACTGGAAGAGAGTAATCTGAGTCTGGGGGAGGGTTTCTCAAGCATGTTGCTGCAAAATTTTGGATCCATTTCCCATTGCCCTGCAAGAATCTGAAGGCATAGAAAAGAATGTGACGATTTCTTCTGAGGTTCAAATTAGGAGGCATGGTCTGCCTTCTGAGTTTCCATATTTGAAGTTCTTCCACAAGTATAAACATTAAACCACACCAGGTCAATTTTTCCAAACAATACCGTCAGAAATAAAGACTGTGCCCAGTGTCTCAGGTGAGATGGCTGTATATTAACATGGAAAAAAAAGGAAGTTGTGTTTGGCCCAACCAACAGGGTGGTGCGGGAAGGGCCATTGGTCACTGCCGCCAACTTATCAACTTGTGAGTCTTCAGGAAAAGAGGGGACGACTTGGTGTATGCAGTACAGCAAATAATGGCTCTGTCTTTCCTGAACTATTGCATTTATAATGCATATTATGATTCTTCATCTGAATAGTGAGGACTGCAGACGCCGTGTTGACTTTCCTGCCTGAGGGAGAACCGGAGTAACCACTCTTGGTTTTTTTTTAAGTTTACTTATTTATTTTGAGACAGAGAGCACATGAGAGTGGGAGAGGGGCAGAGAGAGAAAGAGAGAGAGAGAGAGAGAGAGAAAGAGAATCTCTCACTGACAGCCCAGAGCCGATGTGGGGCTCGAACTGACGAACCGTGAGATCATGACCTAAACTGAAATCAAGAGTCAGATGCTTAACTGACTGAGCCACTCAGGTGCCCCCCTAAGTAAGGGCTCTTCGAAGTCACTTAAATCCTTACTACAACAAGTGACGAAGAGCTAGAGAAAAGTGAGTGCAAGCATAATCCTTATCAAACCTCAAGATCCCTTGTTCAGGGGACCACACCCACTCTTGCCTCATTCCTACAGTTCAACATAAACGAAGACATTGAAACAGAGTAATTTCTGGCCTCAGAACCAAGGTTATAACATACAGGCAACTTGTATTTCATGGCTTGGCCTGGAGCTCATGTTTAAAAAAAAAAAAAAGGGGGGGTATCATACACATTCAGAAACAAGTGCTTTAAAAATGAGTACCTGGGGCACCTGGCTGGCTCAGTCCGTTAAGCGTCTGACTTCGGGTCAGGTCATGATCTCATGGTTTGTGAGTTCAAGCCCCATGTCGGGCTCTGTGCTGAGAGCTCGGAGCCTGGAGCCTGCTTCTGATTCTGTGTCTCGCTCTCTCTCTCTGCCCTCCCCCGCTCATACCCGTCTCTCTCTCTGTCTCTCAAAAATAAATAAACATTAAAAAAAATAAAAAAGGAGTACCTGTATATGTTCAATTAAATGATCTGTTACTTTTATATCAAGGTATCTCCTTATGGTTTTATCTGAAAATCAGGTAACTGGAATTTTTTCCCTTCATACTTAGATGACAGTGCCTGGCTTTGCCTTCTTCCCAACTAACCAGCCCTGCTTTCTGTCGAGTTGCCTCAGTCTCTGCAGGGGTGGTCATGCGACTATTTCAGAAGCGCGGGACAATCGGCCCAATGTTTCTACCTGGTGCACCAGGGACTGACACTGTCAGGAGGTGAAGCATGAAATCAAAAGCAAAAAGCCGTTCTTCTCTATGTAAAGAAATATCCCAAATTCACAAAATGTTGCAAGGTCGGTGCCCAGGCAAAGCATGATCAGCACGCACGTCTGCTGGTGCTGCTCCTAATGGGAGAGAGGGAGGCACTGGGCTTGAAACGGAAACCCACAGGCATCTGTGCAGCTAGTATAGGGAAGCACTGTTGTGAGTACTTTCCTCTTTCCTGCACTTCAGGACCAAGGAGCTAAGACACAGGACTGATATTCAGATACAGTAACCTCACTTATTTATTTGTTTGTTTGTTTATGGAGACACAGAGGGTCTCTAGGCGAGGATACCCCACACATTTTTTTCTGAACGTGCAGGGCTCACAATCCAGACATTTCTAAAGTCTGTGTTTGGAGATACGCACACTGGGCATTTCTGGCGGTGCGTGGTCCGGGACCTGCAAGCCGACGTGGCATAGACACAAGCAGTGGTGGGTCTGGCAGAGTGACCACAGTGTGGTTTTTCAGGAAGAGTCAGGCTCCGACATGCTCGGACCTCCAAATTCGCGTTCACCTACGTTTCTCATGAATCGGTAGGAGAGCACGTTGTCAAACTGAAAGAACTGTCAGCAGCCTCTGTGCTGCCTGCTCGCAGACTGTCTGCCTGAAGCCACAAGTGAGTTTGGATTGCCCCCGGAGCCAAAGGCGTCTGTGCGCATTGCAGGGACCACGTAATGACGTGGACCCCCTAGACTGGAAGCATGGTGCTGACGTGTAAAAGTTACCGCGTGACCCCGTGCCCTGCATTTGGTCTGTTGGATTTCTTTCACTCTTGTGTGATTATGTTTCCTCTAAGTGTATCCATAGAGGGACAAGCAGGTGGAGCGTTTCAGGGTTGCAGCTTGGAGGGTGTTTCTGTGGCTTAGTTCCCGGCCTCACGATTTCGTGGGTTTGAGCCCCACATCGGGCATCAGGCTCTGTGCTGACGGTGCGGAGCCTGCTTAGGATTCTCTCCCCCTCTCTCTGCCGCTCCCCTGCTCACACTGTCTCTGTCTCTCTTAAATAAATAAACTTAAAAAACTGTAAAAAAAAAAAAAAAAAGAGTCAACAGGGGTGTCTGGGTGGCTCGGTGGGTTAAGCGTCTGACTCTTGAGCTCAGCTCAGGTCATGATCTCGTGGTTCATGAGTTTGAGCCCACATCGGTTTTGCGCTGACTGCTTGGAGCTTGCTTGGGATTCTCTCTCTCCCTCTCTTTACCCTCCCCTGCTCATGCTTGCTCGTTCTCTCTCCCTCTCTCTCAAAATAAATAAATAAACTTAAAAAAAAAAGAGCTAACAGAGGCTGGAGGACTATAGTCATTAGAAGATGATATAATTACATAATTGCAATATTGTGATGGGACTGGATTAGACTACAGTGGGGGGGAGGCAGGGGTGTCATGAGCAGAACTGGGACACAAGAGCCACCTGAGTGTCACTAGAACCACAGGAGGCAGTCAGGGGACCGATCTGTGCGGCCAGGCATGCCTGGCACTCTTACTAATAAGAGTCATGTGAGGCAAATGAGACAGTTCCATGTTCGTGGTCAGTGAACTCCCCATAGCTTTTCAACTGTCAGGAGGGGTGGTGGAGGGGATCTTTCCCTTCAGTCTGTTTTCCACCAGACAAAACATCCCTAGTTACTTAAGAGTGATTTTTCCACCGCTCCATCCGGGTGGACGTGAGCTGGAGGCGCTTCCTTCCTCCTGTCAGAATCCCTCCTAAACTGCCAAGTGCAGGAAGCTGAGGTGTAAGTTTGGAATCGCCTCTGAGGACTAGGCACCCCATTTCCCAGCTGTCAGGAGGCCTTGGAATTTCTCCCTGGGAGTTGATGTCTGAAGGGAGCTCTCTCTCCCCTCCAATTCCCCCCTCTCTCGCTTTCTGTCTCTCCCTCTCTCTCTCTCTCTCTCTCTCTCTCTCATACACACACACACACACACACACACGGGTGTGCACACTCAGGCCATGGAGGACAGGCACCTTTCATCTGCCATAGGTCAGCGTGCAATTACTTACCTCAACAAGACCCTCACCCCTCTTCTTGCCCTTCGGATTTCCCAGGCAAGTCATACTTCAGAGCCGCTCCAGGCCCTGGAGCTCACAGGGGTGTCTCTGGGAAGCCACTCTCACTAGGCTTGAAAATCTTTCTAAGATAGTTAATTCTCTCGGCTTCTCCACCATTCTGTTTCATACCCTCTTCGGGGGAAGGAACCACGGGTTGAGAACAAATGTCCTTTGCCATAGCATTCATTGGAAAGTGAGGGAGGCTTGGTTCCTCAGCTCTTTCAGGGTTGCCTCTGAAACTGAGCCAGAGTCCCATTTTAATGCATTTATTATCTGAGTCTCTTTCCCTTCTGACATGTAAACTTCAAGATGGGAAGGATTTTGCTGTTTTGTTTACTCCTGTATTTCCAGGTCACAGAAACAATGTCTGGTGTATAGTAAGGCAGTCAGTAAATATTTATGGAATGAATGAATGAGTGAATTTATACTCACACTTTCTCATTTTAGAAGCATTTATAAACATAGCTATGGTCTTATGCTTACCTCAGTCTCCATAATAGCAAACATCATAGAACAGTTTAGTGTATATTTTCATCCCTCGGAGACAGAAGCTTAGGGTACAATGGGCCATGGGATTTTGCTATTTCAGACTTAATTGGGGTCAGAAGATCATGAGTAATTTAGTACATCAAGATGTTTTATGCTCTTATAGGCATTTTATTTAAGCATATAATACTGTAGGAAGGAAAAGAAATCTTTTTCTGCTGTTTCCCTAATGGTGTGCTTTGCATTGGGATTGAGACTGCACTCCATTAAACACTAATATATAATTAGCTTCAAGTGGCTCATACATTTGAAGTCAAGGAGATACTAAGTTTTTTTTTAAGTTTATGTATTTATTTTTGAGAGAGACAGAGAGAGAGAGAGAGAGAGAGCGCAAGCATGAGTATGGGAGGGGCAGAAAGAGAGAGAGGGAGGGAGAAAGAAAGAATCCCAAGCAGGCTCCATGCTGCCAGCCCAGAGCCTGATACAGCTCAAACCCATGAGCTGTGAGGTCATGACCTGAGGCGAAATCAAGATTTGGAGGCTTAACCAACTGATAACACCTTAACCAGGTGCCCCAAGATACTATGTTCTCTAACCAGACACAGATTCCCTATACCTTGTGGCATATGGAGTATACCACATCAGCCAATATGGTGGAAGAGTGTTTTGTTTGAATGGAATATAAGTAGTAAAACATATTAGTTGCAGAAGAAGGCCATGGTAAATGCTCAGTGTATATTGGCTAATAATAATATTATTATTTTGAAGTACACTATTACTTTCAACATCAGAGCGAGAGAGTTTTAGAAATCCTAGCCTCATCTGGATGACCACCATCAATATTTACCTCGGGACTTTTCCAGCGCTGTCTCAATATCTCTAAGAATCACGTGATTTCCAACGTTTCTTGCTAAATCGTATTTGGGTCAAATAACCTGTTAATAGAAAGCCAATAGCACTGCCTACTAAGCACATATTATTTATGTGCATGAACTAGTTTAAGTCTCACAACGACATTTTGAAGTGGCTGCTGCTATTATTAAAAACTGTTACCCCAAATCCTTGTGCTGCAGATGGAGACTGAATTCCAGGTGGGTTGAGAATAATAAGCCCGAGGACACACAGGTGCCCTATGGGTGGCTGTGCTCTTCACAACTATGTTGTTCTGACTCACACCCCCGAGAGAGAACAAGGTCCTCTGGGGATTTGCGAGGGACAAGGGAAACCTAGTCACTTAATAAATACTTGTTGGCTGATAGATTACTAGGCTCCAGGTCTGGAGAGACAGTTTGAGTATATTTAAAGGAGATATTTTAATTTGCATTGGTTCAGATTGATGACCTATGCCTTATGTTATATA
Organism: Lynx rufus; assembly: GCF_022079265.1. Lineage (NCBI taxonomy): Eukaryota > Metazoa > Chordata > Mammalia > Carnivora > Felidae > Lynx > Lynx rufus. Next base: position 4,352,537 of record NW_025814844.1, on the reverse strand, counting down.
GAACATATATCTTACGGTGACGGGTTATTTCTTTCAACAAATATGAATTCAAAGACTTCCCTTCGCAAAATACGATGTTTGAATTTGTGAAGGATAAAAAGAAGAAAAAGGGGTTCTTCGCCTCTCAAACACATGGATATTATATATCTCATTGAATGAGAAAGCCATATAATTATTCAGTGATGCTGTCATCTCTCTAAATTCATCTCACACTACTTTCCTGCAGTTGGCCTTAGGAGTAAGCTTGGTCTGATTTATGCAACATTTGGAGTCCCTTCAATGGCGGGGGGTGGGGGTGGGGGGCTGCTGGTGATGTAATTAGTCTTGTCAATTTTAAGAAAAGAGATAAAACCCTTGGGTGCCTGGGTGGCTCAGTCAGTTGAGCTTCTGACCTCAGCTCGGATTCATGAGTTTGAGCCCTGCATCGGGCTCTGTGCCGACAGCTCAGGGCCTGCAGCCTGCTTCGGATTCCGTGTCTCCCTCTCTCTCTGCCCCTCCCCTGCTTGCTCTCTGTCTCTGTCTCTCTCTCAAAAATAATGAACATTGAAAAAAAATTTAAAAAAGAGATAAAACCCAGAATATTTAGTATAAACAAAATATCTTCAGGTCTCTCCTCATTATAAATGAGGATGTTTAAAGTTTATATGAATGTGGGGCCCGTGAGTGGCTCAGTCGGTTAAGCATCCAACTCTTGATTTCGACTCAGGTCACGACCTCACGATCCTGAGATTGAGCCCCGTGTCAGGCTTGAGCTGAGTGTAGAGCCTGCTTGGGATTCTCTCTCTCCCTCTCCCTCTGCACTCTCTTTTTCTCTCAAAACACATCAAAAACATAAAGTTTATTTGAATAAGAACACTGTTGTTGCTGTACACAAAGGACAAATACACACGGAACATCTTTCCATGATGAATATATGTGGATATAAGAATATATTACATGTAGGGTATTGTTATCAAATGAGATACCCAGACGAGAAGGCAGTATCCTGAAGGAAGTAGCGATTAACTAGATTTACCCTGGAATCTTGATTACAATAGTAGGCAGTGCCTTCTTGACCCAGACCAGAGAGTTAGATGTCATATCTGGAGATGTCCTTGGAGGGAGGATGTTAATAACAGTAAAGGTAGCCAACTGTTATGTCACAGGGTCTATTGTAAGCACTCCCTGTATAGTAACTCATTTGATAAGAAGATAGAAAAATGATTTATTGAAAAGGGAGAACCTCCATTCTGGAATGAAAAGAAAAACCCACATTTATTGTGAACCGGGTTATAAATCCACTTAACAAGCTAGGAATAGTCCATGGTGAGGTTCTCATATTACTGTTGTCTCCTCTTATTAAGGAATTGGTGGGGAGGCTACATTTGTGAGACTTAGATGCCCGTTCTCCTTCTGCCACCCCACCTCATCAAGCCTTTCCATGGGTCCTTCCCCACAAAACTGTGATAGAGTGAGTCCTTGCACGTACCTGGTCATAAATTCTTGGGTCTTGACTCTGTAAATGCTCTGGGTCCGGGGCGTCTTTCAGTTGGTTTTAATAAAAAGTTTTACATCTTTTCATTTACTCTGGATAAATAATAGTTCTGACATTAGAAGCATACATCTGGCCACAGTGTGAATTTGCTGTTCGCTGGAAATTGCTTCTGTCTGCTTGCTTGGTCCTGCCAGCAGGTGTTCTCTTGGGCTGCTGGATAAAAGGCTCTTATCTTAATAGTGTTATTCAGTTCATATAGTCACTTCCTTTTTGGGGGCTCCATGATTAATAATTCTCCAGCCCCCACACACATACACACACACACACTAAGACATACGGAGATAATTGTTGTCTAAGGTGTATAATTCTCTCTAATGCCAAAGTTGTCTTCTTGTTTGAAGACCCATAGTCATTCTGAGAGCCTTCTTCCCAAATGTTTGCCAAGATTGGGCAACCCTGTAGGAGGTGAGAACAGCACTCCCAGTGGTAGAGGCAAGGGAAGGACCTCGGGTGCCTGTGTGGATCTTTCTTAAGTTTTCTGTTTTCATTTATGATGGCTAGCTCCTCCTGCAGTAGGGGCAGCACAGGTAGTGGGTCCAGTCCTGTGCCAAAGCCAGATTGCCAGAGGAAAAACAGAACCACATGCTGCCAACCCTTTCGGGCTTTGCCTTCAAATATTTTTCAATACGTGGTTTGTGGAGGAGATTTTTATCTTCCCTGTGATCAAAGGAGTGAGTCCCTGAAATATCTTGTTTTTTTAAAAATAAACTTTGCTTTGTTATTTTGAATAAGGTAACAGGTCCCCTGGTATATTTGCTTGCATTTACATGTGTAAGTTACAAAGAACGTATTTTTTTTTCCTCGTTGTTGGGATCTCTTTCAACATTTGGAAGGGGGATAGAATTAGAGAGGGTAGTAAAGGAGATGAGGCTTCACTGAACTTTGGTGACAGTGGTTAGCAGGCCAAGTTAACTTTTGTAAAGGATTGCCAAAGTTAATTTTAAAATGACAGGGGAGAAAAAGATATTTTCATCTATCCAGCTCTGAACAGGGGTCCCGCTTTAGGTGGAAATTGTACTAATCATACGGAGACTGCGTGTGTGTGTGTGTGTGTGTGTGTGTACGTGTGTAAAATAATCATCAAAAGGGCCTTATTCTGAGGTTCTCACCCAGGATGCACCTTACCAGAATCACTAACAGCACCCTGAGAAAAGAATGATGTTCAATTTTCCTCTATGAAGAGGCGAAGAGGTCTGTTAACTTGTAAAAACATGTTTAGACGTCAGGGAGGAAATAGTAGCAGATATTTAAAACTGCTTGCATCTGGTTTTTGTTAAAAACACTGTTAGTCTTTATACCATTAGACTTATTATTACTATGTTTTATTATGTCATAATAAAGCAAAACCCAAGAAAATATTTAATTGAGTAAATTATTAGGTGTTTTACTATTAATATCTTCTCACCACCAAGAGGAATGCTAACAGAAATAACGAGATGCTTGTTTCTCGCACTTTTGAATGAATTAATTATAGGTCCTTTTTCGGGATGGTTCAGATGTAACATTCTTTTGTTTTAAATTTGGCAACCACTGCTCGGTCAGACAGAAGGACTTTCAGGAATACATGTAATTCTCAGCCCAGCAAGCATTGGATCATGTTGGTTTATGACTGGGGATAGGTTTTCAGAAATCCCAAACGCTTTCCTTTATTTGGCTCTGATATACCAAGCCTGTAATATGGCCTTAGCTGTTGTTCAGATGAGGTCCTGTCATTACAGGAAGGCAGTTTACCTGAATTGGTATCAGTTTGTTGATCTCATCTCCAAATTACTATTCTTTTGTTTATTCATTGGACAAACATGTACCATTGCCTACCCTGTCAGGCTTTGTACTGGATAGACTGTATTGGATAGACTGAGGTAAATGGTATGGGCTCTCTGTCCCCAGGATATAAATCCAGCTCTGCTATTTATTTAACTGTGTGGTCTTGGGCGAGGTCCTTAGATTATCAGCGTCGTTGTTTCCCCATATGTTGAGTCCTTGGCACTGGTCCTTGACACAATATTAAGAGATCTACCTGTGGGGGTCACGTGTCCCGTACGTGGGCACCTACTTATGCCATATATGCTGAACAGATGGAGAAAGAGCTCTAGAAATCATAGCTCCTCTCCTACATTTTTTTTTATTATAGTTGACATGCGTTGTTATGTTAGTTTCAGGTGCACAACATAGTGATTCCACATTTATATGCATAATGATGTGATCACGTCAACCTAGCCACCATCTGTTACCAAATAAAATCGTTAAAATATTATTAACTGTGTTCCCGTTCTGTACATTGCATCCCCATGACTTATTTATCTGATAAGCGGTAGTTTGTACTTTTCAATCCTCTTCCCCTGTTTCGCTTATCCCTTACCCTCCACCAGCAACCACCAGATTGTTCTGTTTCTCTAGTCTGTTTCTCATTCGTATTTTAGATTCCACATATAAGTGAAATCATACCATATTTGTTTTTCTATGTCTGACATATTTTACTCAGCGCGATATCCTCTAGGTCCATCCATGTTGTCACAAATGGCAAGATTTCATTCTTTTTATGGCTGAGGAATATTCCACTATATATCTTCTTAATCCATTCATCTATCAGTGGACACTTAGGTTGCTTCCATATCTTGGCTAAATAATGCTACAGTGACCATAGGGTGCATTTATTATTATTTTTCTTATTTAAAAAAAATTTTGTTAAGGTATTTATTTATTTTGAGACAGAGAGCAAGTGGGGAGGAGCAGGGAGAGAGAGGGAGAGACAGAATCTCAAACAGTCTCCATACTATCAGTGCAGAGCCCAGTGTGGGGCCTGATCTCACAAACCATGGGATCATGACCTGTGTTGAAATCAAGAGTCAGACATTTAACCGACTGAGCCACCCAGGCGCCCCCATAGGGTGCATTTGTCTTTTTGAATTAATGTTTTCATTTTCTTTAGATAAATACCTAGAAGTGGAATTGCTGGATCATAAGGTAGTTCTAGTCTTATTTTTCTGAGGAACCTCCTTACTGTTTTCCACAGTGACTTTACCAATTTATATCCCCACCAACTCTGCACGAGGGTTCCCTCTTCTCCATGTACACACCAACAGATGACATCTCATTGTGGCTTTGATTTGCATTTCCCTGATAATTAGGAATATTGAACCTCTTTTCATGTGCCATCTATAGGTCCTCTTTGGAGAAATGTCTATTCAGGTCCTCTGCCCATTTTTAAATTGGATTATTTGATTTTTTGATACTGAGTTGTGTTAAGGATTTAACCCCTTATTGGTTATATAGTTTGCAAATATCTTCTCCCATTAAATAGGCTGCCTTTTTGTTTTGTTGATGGTTTGCTTTGCTGTGCAGATGCTTTTTAGTTTTATGTAGTCCCATTTATTCAGTTTCGCTTTTGTTGCCCTTGCCTGAGGAGACAGATCAAATATATATATTTATATTGTTAAGACTAATGTCCAAGAGATTACTGCCTATGGTTTCTTCTAGTATTTTAATTCTCTGGTCTTACAATTAAACCTTTAATCTATTTCGGGTTTATTTCTGTGTCTGGTATAGAAAATAGTCCAGTTTCATTCTTTTGCATGGAGCCGTCCAGTTTTCCCAACACCATCTATTGATGAGACTGTCTTTTCCCCAGTGTATATTCTTTCCTCCTTTGTTTTTTTTTAATGTTTTTAATTTATTTTTGAAGGAGAGAGGGAGACAGAGCATGAGCGGGGGAGGAACAGAGAGAGAGGGAGACACAGAATCCGAAGCAGGCTCCAGGCTCTGAGCCGTCAGCAAAGAGCCCGACGCGGGGCTCGAACCAACAAACTGTGAGATCATGACCTGAGCCGAAGTCGGACGCTTAACCGATGGAGCCACCCAGGCGCCCCTCCTCCTTTATTGAAGATTAACTGACTGCATAAGTGTGGGTTTATTTCTGGGCTTTCTATATTGATCTATGTGTCTGGTTTTGTACCATTATCATACAGTTTTGATTACCATAGCTTTGCCGTATAGTTCAAAGTCAGCGAGCATGATGCATGCACTTTGTTCTTCTTTCTCAAGATTGCTTTGGTTATTCAGGGTCTTTTGTGGTTCCATACAATATTTAGGATTATTCTATTTTTGTGAAAAATTGACATTTTGATAGGGATGGCAGTAAATCTGTAGATTGCTTTTGGGTAGTACAGACATTTTAACAGCATTCATTCTTCCAGTCCATGAGCATGGAATATCTTTCCATTTATCTTCGATTTCTTTCATTAGTGTCTTATAGTTTTCAGAGCACAGGTCTTTCACCATCTTGCTTAAATTTATTCCTACATATTTTATTCTTCTTGATGCAATTGTAAATTAGATTGATTTTAAAATTTCTTTTTATGATAGTTTATTAGTTTATAGAAATGCAGAATTAATGTATATTAATTTTTTTAAAAAATTAATGTTTATTTTTGAGACAGAGACAGAGCAGGGGAGGGGCAGAGAGAGAGGGAGACACGGGATCTGAAGCAGGTTCCAGACTCTGAGCTGTCAACACAGAGCCCAAAATGAGGTTTAAACTCACGAACTGCAAGATTATGACCTGAGCTGAAGTCAGATGCTTAACTGACTGAACCACCCAGGTGCCCCAATACATATTAATTTTTTAAATAAAAATATTTATTTCTGAGAAAGAGAGAGAGAGCGCGCGCACACGGCAGAGGTTGGGGGGACAGAAGATCCAAAGTGGGCTCTGCACTGACAAGCAAAGAACCTGACACAGGGCTCGAACTCCCAAACTGTGAGATCATGACCTGAGCCAAAGTCAGATGCTTAACCGACTGAGCCACCCAGGTGCCCAATGTATATTAATTTTGTATTGTGTAACTTTACTGAATTCATTTATTAGTTCGAATGGTTTTTCTGGTGAAGTCTTTAGGTTTTTTTCTATATATAGTCTCCTGTCTTCTGCAAATAGTGACAGTTTTACTATTTTCAACTTGAATGCCTTTTATTTCTTTTTCTTGTCTGATTGCTGTAGCTAGGACTTCCAATGCTATGCTGAATACGAGTGGCAAGGGTGGACACCCTTGTCCTGTTCCCAAGCTTAGAGGAAAAGCTTTCAGCTTTTCACCATTGAGTATGATGTTAGCTGTGGGATTTTCATACATGCCCTTTATTATTCTGAGGTGTGTTCCCTCTATATGCACTTTGTTGAGGTGTTTTTTTTTAGCATAAGTAGATGTTGACCTTCATAAAATGCTTTTTTTCTATCTATTGAAACAATAATACAGTTTTTATCTTTTTTGTTTGTTTGGTAAGGTGGTTTGCTAATTGGTTTGCTAATATCTTGTTGAGAATTTTGTTTTGCATCCATGTTCATCAGGGATATTGGCCTGTAATTTTACTTTTTTGTCATGTCTTTTTCTGGTTTTGATATCACAGAATTGCTGGCCTCATAGAAGAAGTTTGGAAGCATTCCTTTCTCTTAATTTTTTTGGGATAGTTTGGGAAGAATAGCTATTAACTCTTCATTAAATGTTTGGTAGAATTTGCCTATGAAGCTATCTGGTCTAGGACTTTTATTTGTTGGGAGGTTTTTGATTATGGATTCAATTTCATTACTAGTATTTGGTCTGTTAATATTTTATATTATTTCTTGATTCAGTGTTAGATTATATGTTTCTATAAATTTATCCATTTCTTCCAGCTTGTCCCATTTATTGGTAAATAATAGTTTGTGGTAGTCTTTTATGATCCTTTGTATTTCTGTGGTAGCAGATGTAACTTCTCTTTCATTTATGATTTTATTCGGGACCTTTCTATTTTTTCCTGATAAACTTACAGTAAAGGTGGTACATTAGCCACCTACACAGCTAGTATGAAGGCTCAAAGATAAAAGTAGTCAAATCATCTATATATACAATAACCAGTCTAGGGATACACAAAATAATGAGATGTAAAATACAACATGAGAACCAAAACATAGGAGGTGGGAGTAAAAATGTAATTGCTTTTATAATGTGTTTGAACTTAAGCCACCATCAACTTAAAATAGACTGCTCTATACATAGATACACAAAGACTAAAGAAAAAGGAATACGAACATAACCTTAAGGAAAGGCACCAGATCACAAGGGAAAAGAGCATGAAAAGAAGAAAGGAACAGAGAAGAACTACAGAAGAACCAGAAAATGATCAACAAAACGGCAATAAGTACAAATCTCTCAGTTGTTTTTATCAGTAGTAAGTGTAAATGCACTCAGTGCTCCCATCAAAAGATGTGGGGTGGTTGAGAAAAAAAAAAAAAAAAAAAAAAAAAAAAAGACGTGTCTTTGTGCTGCCTGCAAGAGACTCACTTCAGATTTAAAGATGCACACAGACTAAAAATAAAGGGATGGAAAAAGATATTCCACACAAGTGGAAATGAGAATATAGTCCTATCAAACAAAATAGACTTTAAAAGAAAGACAGTAACAAGAAACGAAGAAGGGCATTCTATAATGATAAAGTGGTCAATCCAAGAAAGGATCTAACATTTGTAAAATTTATGCACCCACATAAGAGTGCCTAACTATATAAACAACTAATATCAGACATAACATGAGATGTTGATAGTAATACAAGAATACTAGGGGACTTTAGTAACCCACTTGTATCAATGGAAAGATCAACCAGACAGAAAACTGATAAGGCAACATCAGTCTTAACACATTAGGCCAGAGGGATTTAATAGATGCTCACAGAACATTCTATACACAAGCAGCAGAATACACATTCTTCTCAGCTGTACATGGTACATTCTCCAGGATAGAGCACATGGTAAGCCCTAAAAGAAGTCTCCATAGATTAAAAAAGATTGAAATCATGTCAAGCATCTTATCTGACCACAACAGTATGAAACCAGAAATCAGTTACACAAAAACAAAAAATGAACCAACAAAAAACATCTGGAAGAAACACAAACAGGTGGAGGCTGAAAAATATGCTACTAAATGCTACCAGTGGTCAATGAAGAAGTCAAAGGGGGAAGTCAAAAAATACTTTGAGAAAAAGTAAATGGAAACACAACAGTTCAAAATCTTTGGGGTGCAGCAGAAACAGTTCTGGGAGGGAAGTTTATAACAATACAGGCCTACCTGAGGGAATAAGAAGAATCTCAAATCTAACCTTCCATCTAAAGAAACTAGAAAAGTGAGAACAAACAAAACACAAACTAAGTGGAAGGAAGGAAATAATAAAATTCAGAGAGGAAATAAGTGAAATAGAGACTGAAAAAAAAAACAGTAGAAAATATCAGTGAAACTAAGAGCTGGTTCTTTGCAAAGGTAAGGAAAATTGATAAACTTTTAGACAGACTCATCAAGAAAAAGAGAGGGATGGGGCGCCTGGGTGGATCAATCGGTTAGGCATCCAACTTCAGCTCAGGTCATGATCTCACAGTTTGTGAGTTCGAGCCCTGCGTCGGGCTCTGTGCTGACAGCTCAGAGCCTGGAGCCTGCTTCAGATTCTGTGTCTCCCTCTCTTTCTGCCCCTCCCCTGCTCATGCTCTGTCTCTCTCTGTCTCAAAAATAAACACAAAATTTAAAAAAAAGAGAGAAAGAGAGAAAGGGAGCACACCTCCTCTGTTACAATTTATTTTCCCTTTGAACATGTTCAACTGATTTAATATGCTTATGTATGTATTTTGAGTCAGTTTCTTTCAGTTTAGAAGTTGGCTTACTTCAAAGACTGGACAAGACTAATTTCTGTTTGATTCAATTGTTAGGGAGTCTGGACTTTACCTCCTGTGTGACTATTACTCTTAACCCACCTGTGTTTGCACAGATTTATACAAAATAACCTTTTGAGATAAAAACTTACTTTTAACTTTTAAAAGTTTACTATATGCCAGAAAACTCTCCCAAGTTTTCTAGACAGTACTCATTTAATTCTTATAACTCCCTTATGAGATAGGTGTTAGTATTACTGTATTTTATGGATAAGGAAACCGAGAAACACACAGAGGTTCATGAATAATTCTTGAAATGAACAAGTTGTAAATTGATTAAAGGAGTGAGAGCATCTAGTATAAATAATTCAGTTACCTACATGGACATTTCCCTCATTGGACTATATGATAAAATTAATACAAAGTGAAAATAACTCCATATAGATTTGGCATGTTGTCTAATTGCTTTATGACAATGTAAGTGGACAGTTGTACTGTAAACCACTTTTTACTGTATTTCTTCAGCATTAAGCAGAAAGAATATACTGAGGATATTGATACAAAATATGCGTTAATTTTGCTTGTTCACTGAGTAAGCATTACTGAGTGTCTGAAGTGGGCCAGGCATTCAACTTGGCACGAGAGCCACCAGTAACCGAAAACACTGGTTCTTTTAATCTTATAGCTTACCATTTGGTTCTCCATCATTCCCTTCTCTATTTCCTGCTTCCATCCTATCCTTACTCTCTCCATTAAAAAAAAAAAATAATGTTTATTTATTTTTGAGAGAGAGAGCGACAGAGCATGAGTAGGGGCGGGGCAGAGAGAGGAGACAGAATCTGAAGCAGGCTCCAGGCTCTGAGCTGCCAGCACAGAGCCCGATGCGGGGCTCGAACTCACGGACCACGAGATCATGACCTGAGCCGAAGTCGGACGCTTAACCTGCTGTGCCACCCAGATGCCCCACTCTCTCCATTTTTTAAAATTAATTTTTCCTAAATATATTTTCTGCATTTCCACTTGCCAATACTATGCGCATGTAAGGAGCATTTGGGGAAAGCCACCAGCAGCCTCTTCGGTGGCCTGGAGACAGAGCTGTCAAGCTGTGACAAGTGGCACATGGTGCTCGGCATACTGCCTCTGCAGGTGGCAACGGCTGGGCTGGCCTGCAGTCCCTTTCCAGAGCTCCAGACCTGAAGGCCAAGACTCTGTGGGCATTTAGGTATCAAGGATTGCGTGCATGTATTCTGGAGTGGTTTCAGATCATCAAGATAGCCTCTTTCTTTTTTTCTCTACAACTGGCTCGTCATGACCAGTGCTACAGGATCCCTTGACAATTGGGTGCAAAGGATTGTCACCCTCATGGATCAACTTCTTCATTGTATATCACACTCCTTTGGGTTTAATGGCATCTGCAAAGTGAAAGTTGCTCTTTTAAAATGCAAGGACACCCGGCAAGGTAGGGCTCCTGTAGTCCGTGGGGAATGCCTTAACTCTCCTTGGAGTGGATCTGTAGTGCTCTGCCCAGGTTCCCCCATCCCTCCCTCTGAGAGCAAGGATGGCAATCATGAGAGACATCACAGAGTAGGTGACCCTGGGGCAGGGCTGGTGGGGAGACACGGGTTGGGAAACAGGGCATCTCAGAGTGCTTATACAGGCTGTGATCCACATGAGCTCTGGCCAAGAGGACTTGTAAAGGCTGAATTCTGGCCCCTGTTTTGCCGACCCCCAAAATACTAGTCTAGTGCAAAAGCACTTGCTTCCAGAGGAATGAATCCTGTGGGTGAGCTAAGAATGAGAAAAAAAGTAGGAGAGCACACCGCAGACACATTTTAGAGCAAAGCACAGTTTTCCTGAAGGTGAGCCCTATGTCACTCAAAACGATCCTATAAATGCTCGCTCCTAACTTCTTCAGCATTCTTGAGAAACACCATGACATGGCAGGACGTTGTGCAGCCCTCAGTCTCTAAGGTTCCTGCTTCCGCCTCCGTGGAGCAACCTCGGTGTGCCGGTCACAGAACTAAAGGGTTGATATGATCCATCGCTGCTCTATCGCATACTGAGAGTTAGTAAGCGGTCAGGTTGTTAAGAGCAGCAGAGCCAGAATGAGCACAGAGAGTGGCCAATGGTAAGGCAAGGTCCTTGCAGAGGTGAGTAATGGGCAACAAAGTTGCAGGATGAGGGTCTTCTGGATGGTGTGATCTGTTACCACCTGGCACCCTTTTTTTGGTCCACAGTTGCCTGCCAGCAGACTGTGCAATAGGTGAGGATTAATTACCTATTTACTGCCATGTTCATTCAACGCCCAGGTTATTAGAGAGGTATGATCAAAGACGCAGGCTTTGAAGGCTACTTTTTCATAAAGACAAGGGTTTAGCAAACACTTGTCCATCTGAGTGAGCTGAAAACAGTGACAAGGTGCTGACTGGGCTGCATCTGTCTTTGTATAACAGGCGCTGGTTCTATCGTTCAGCCATATGTTGCTCATCAAATATTCAGCAGCTAGGGCTTTTACAAAGGCTTTTTATACTCTCGTGCACATGCAGCAGGTAATAAGGACACTCGGCTTCTGAAAGCTATGCTTGGCTTTTTTGTTTGAGTACCAGCTCGTTGGAAGGAGGGAGGGGATTGGGGAATGGTTACCTGGGAAGTTTAAAAATATTTGTGGCCCAGGGTTTTGTGGATTTTTTCTTATACTTTGTAACATCCTAACACAATCTGAGTGAACAATCCCCTCCATTTATTCATGGGACAATCTATTATAGGAAGATAGAACTATATTGAATGTCAGGGCAAGATTGTAGTGTTGGTTGATCGATTGATTTCATCTGACAAATATTGTTGAGGCAGTTACTTTTTGAAAATCATATGTTACGAATGAGTAATACAACCGTAAGCAATATAAACCATAGCCCTGTAATCCAGAACTTTACTGTCTAGTTAGTGATCCTCAAGGGTAAGTTTTTTATTTAGAAAATGTTCTAGAGTCTAGAGATTCTTATCACTCGAAGATTCTGTGTTTGTGAATTCACCTACCTGCTAAAATTTATTTGTAATGCCAGAATGATGCTCGTAGTGCTTTCATGGTCATTCGTGGACGTGTGCAGAGTGGCAGAAACTTGGAGTCACCCACCATGAGTGTTTCCAGTTGGGGAAGAACAAGGTGAAACTCTTCCTGCTTTAGCTCCCATTTGGTAAACGAGGGTCCTTTTTGCAGTCTATTTAGTGCCCCATTTTCCACATTTTGTCCTTTTTGTTGGTGATTTTGCTGTTTAAAATGCTCCCCTCGCCCCTGCACAAACCAGAAGAGACTCTTAAACAGAAAACAAACTGAGGGTTACTGGAGGAGTGTTGGGTGGGAGATGGGCTAAATGGGGCATTAAGGAGGGCACTTGTTGTTTTGAGCACTGGGTGTTATACATAAGGGATGAGTCACTAAGTTCTACTCCTGAAATCATTATTACACTACATGTTAGCTAACTTGGATTTAAATAAAATTAAAAAGTTAAAAATAAAATGGCCCCCTAGCATAGTGCTAAAGTGCTGCCTAGTGTTCCCAAGTACAAGAAGAATGTGAGGTGCCCTATGGAGAAACTACATTTATCAGGAAGGTTTTGTTTCGGCATGAGTCATAGTGCTGTTGGCCATGAGTCATAGTGCTGTTGGCCATGAGTTTGATGTTAATGAATCAACCATATATATTGAATAATGTGTCTTTAAACAGGCACACACATAAAACAAGGTTATATATTGATTGGTTGATGAAAATATTGTAACCAGGAACCTAACCCTATTTTTCCCCTGGGAGCAATGGTTCAGTATTCTGCAATTCAGTGTTCATGGTGGCATTATGGAACGCAGCTGCCTCGAATAACAAGAATTAATTGTATACATTTACACTAGAATGTGAAGGTTAGGGTTATAGTGATACAGAGCTTCAAGTAGGAGAGTAGAACTATCATATTGTTTGAAACGGATTTCTTAAAACGTTGCAGTTAGAATTTTCTTTAAGGTGAGTTATGCTATGACAGCTTGGAAAATAGTGTGGCTGAGGAAAGCCTCTAGGAAGTTGTTACAACTTCCTGTTTGTTGAGGAGTTCTCTGTTTGGTTTGCAATTAACTGTGTCTTTTCTGAATTTTTTTTTCTTAAAGGCCTGGAATTTTAAACTTGAGACATAGATCTATCTCTGGGAGTGTGGCACTATGTGAGATATGTGTTATCCTTACAAGATGGGGTGTAGAGGAGGGATGTGAAAGAAGCTTGCAATTTCAAAATTTTGAATGTTTAAATTCTCCATTAATTTAATAATATTTGTTTTTATATTTCACAAAGATTTTTTTTTTACTTTTTAAATTTCTATAACGTTCACAACAATATCCTAAAAGATTGGTATTATTATCTTCCCACTTTACAAATGAGGAGTAGGTTCAGGTTAATTTGCCTGTGTGTGTGTGTGTGTGTAATTTTTCTTCTAATATTTCAATCCCCATTTGTGGATCTAATATGTGTGAAAAGATAATGTCAGGACTAGTGTGTTGATGAGACCGTTTTCACTAACAATGGTATTATTTTCAAACATATCAGTAAGCTGTTTATGAGGAATATAGGAAGGCAGAAAATGGGTACTTACACCCCATGAATTTCATGAATGTTTCTTAATTCTTGGTTCTTGCATAATGTATAGGTTTGTTCTTTCTCTTGAAACTTCTGTCTTGCCTACACAGAGGAAAAATGTCCAAAAAACAAGCAAATTATCTATAGTCCATACATGCATACATAATATGAAACATTATGATTACTAGGTAAAATGCAGTATGGACAGTTACTTTTGAATTTTAGATAACCACCAACATTTTAGTATAATTTTTCCTAAATTACACGAAATGTATACTTAATAGTACAAAATTAAATTATTCACTTTTATTTGAAATTCAAATTTAACTGGACTCCTTGCATCTTTATTTGCTAAATCTGGTGACCTTAATGATAAGTGTGTGTGTGTGTGTGTGTGTGTGTGCGCGCGCGCGCGCGCTGTGTGTGTGAAAAGGAAGGAGATATTCCCTACTTTTTCAGATCACCATTCTCTTGACTCAGTATGGGCTTTATACAGTAAGCATTTGTTAACTTGGCTTTTCAATTTAATGCAAAATGTTGATTTACTCAATCAACTGTTTATTTGTAGCCTGTTAACAACAAAACAGATTGGAAATTTCATCAGGCTGGGATTATAGTTAGCTGATTCAACATGTATCTAGAATAGCCCCGTTTATATGCCAAAACAGTTTTTTGATAATTTTTGGAGAGTCAGAGCCTGCTTACTGATAAAGCTAAAACTTAAAGTTATCAGAAGAAGACTCTAAAGAAGGACTTTTCTATATCTTAACTATAAATTTCATTCAACTGAGGAGGCTGATGAGGGTCCCTGAAGTGCCCCCATGTTACAGTTAATTTCTGGCATTCCTCTTCCCATCTCTCACAGCCGTATGATAACATCCAGGTGTATCCTTCATCAAACACACGCATCCTGCTGACCGTAACAGGTGACTTTCTAATAGCCTCCTCTCAGGCCATCAGGAGGTCTGTTTCATCTCCGTCCCTACCCTCCAGATTGCTAACAAACCCATTCCGGGTAGGACTATGTCCAGGTTATCATTGTTCTGTGGAGAAGCCACTGAGTAATCATGGGTGGTGTTTATTCACAATCTGGCGAGCGTTGGAATGCTTTTATTGGTGAAACAGCAGAACTTCCTTTTCCCACACTGGCTATCTGACACTTAGCCCCACAAGGGTCAGTGGGGGCTGTGCGTACAAAGTGCACATGGTCAGTTCCCCTGGCCAGGAGGCACATGTGTGTGCGGGATGCTGACCCTGTGTGACTGGCCTGTGAAGGATGGGAGTCCTCCTGAGATTGGAGGGGACAACAGATGGTTGAGGCTGCCCCCCAGGGTCTGTCCTTCCGGTAGCCTTCTCCCCGGTGTACATTTCTTAGCATCTTGCCTTGTCAGGGAGAGGTTTCTTCTTGGCCTGAATGAGAACACGATTTGTAACTCTCAGGAGAGAGATGGTTACAGGGTGCTCCATGTTGCCTCCCCCCAAAACACTGCTAAAAGAAAGCATCTTTCCTAGAGAGAACACTTGGCCTTTATGAGTAGTAGGAACTAGATGTCATGGAGATAAGATGGCAGCCAGGACCTTGGATAAAATGGCCATCTGGAGAAAGATAGGTGGGACATGGCTATAATCGGTGAAGAGACACTAATTCTGTTCAGCTCCAGGTATCATTTTTGACATTGCTGGGTTTTGCCGAGTGGCACTATAGACATTTAGTGAGTGGATGTTACCCCGTTGGAGAATTGGATGGAATAGCAGGCAGATTAGTTCCTCACAGGACTCTATACTTAATTTTCCAAATTGCACAGCATTGTATTGAAGCAGCGCTGATTTGTGATGTTTTCTCATGTTAAGAAGGTCTATACAGTTGACATCGCAGAAAAATGGTGAACACGTTTAGTCTACACGCAAAATGGCCACAGATGTGGGGAGCTAATATGGTAAAATAAACAATGACTAACATCGTGATTTCCTCCGGTTCCAACTATTTAGTTTAAGAACCCACTGACCTTTAGAAACAATGAGAGTGGCTGTCGGCAACACAGGACGGGCTCTGTGGTGCTGTTTTTGCTTTGAAATCATGTCTTTGTCCCTTCATGAGCTCAGGGCTACACTGCCCCGCTCACAACTCTTCCAGCCTGTGGGTCTTTTGCAGCTCCCGAGCTTGGTATTGAATTGTTCTTCCTCTTCATTCCTAGAGCCCTATGATTAAACTTGGGGAACTTGTAAGTCATGTCCCGACCATCTCCTCAGCGGTTTCTTGGAACTTGCAATGTGCGTGTTTTGGGGCACACATCACTGTTCAGGATTCCCCCAGCTTGTTACCCCAGAGAGTGTGGGGCAATGATTAGAGAAGTTTAGTGGAATGCAAACCAGTTAATGATCCACGTTTTAGAATTTTCTTCAGTTTTCCCACCCGTCACGGACTATCAGGATACCAATAGCAGACTCTCCCTTCTCACCGTGACACCTGGGACAGTCTCACATTGTGGGTTATGTAACATGTCCCATCAGAGACAGGATTCTGTTTCCACCAGAGGGAGCCATTTTGCCCCAGACAGCTCACCAACTTCAGTACTTCAAGGCCTTTCGGACAATTCCCACGAAGCCCATTTACTTGGCCTCATTTATACTTTTCTCTAGAAAAATAAAATTACTTTTCAATAATCCTTTATCTTATCTTGACTATTAGTTGAATTTAAGTTGTGAGAAAAACAAGAATGTTTTTGGAAAGGAGACAAACAGAATACAACTTCATGAAAATCAACCTTCCTGGAAAGAAAAATTAGCCCTAATGCAAGAACCAATCTTAATGATGAAACCAAAAGACACTCTTTCCCTCCAAATTGAGGTTAACTATGGGGGTGGGGATGAAAGAGAAGGAGAAAGATTTCATAAAGGTAAGTACACTGCTGTAAGTACAAAGCCAGAAAGTAACCCTCATGAGTAGGTACATAGATGATAGTAGACTGTGCTTTCTTTTCTTTTTCTTTTTTTAATGTTTATTTAGTTTTGAGAGAGATGCAGCGTGAGCAGGGGAGGGGCAGAGAGAGAGGGACATACAGAATCTGAAGCAAATTCCACGCTCTAAGATGTCAACCCAAGGGGCTCAAACCCACAAACCATGAGATCATGACCTGAGCCGAGGTCAGATGCTCAACCGACTGAGCCACCCAGGCGCCCCAAATGTGTTTTCTACATGAATGATCGAACCCTGAGCATTATGTGGCCTCCCCAGCCACATCCCTCTGTGGTGTCTGTCATTCAAGAATAGCAGCAAAACATCCACTTATGTAACAAATTTAATTATATTGCAGACATGGGATGCAATTATTTTATCAACAATGAAGATGACAGGTCCTCATTATGTTCTTATCACTATACCCATTATCTCTGAGATATTTATTGGAGAGTTTTAAAGTTAGGACTTAGGATACAAAGAAATAGAAAGAATCAAATGTCTCTAAACTCAAGTAGTTTGCCATCTAATTCTGAGATTATACTTGGAAATAATGTCAGACAATGTAACATCGTGTCCATAATAGGAACTTTAGCTAAAGTATACTGTTTTGTAACTAAAGGGGGTGGGCTTGTCCTGGATGGTGAGGAACATGTACTGAGGGTCCTGATTTTAGCTTGGCATAATTAATATTTAGCCCCTCTTTCAGACAGTGTTTGGCCAATAACAGCTCTGTATGTTTTTACGGCTTCTCCTGAAAAGTGAAAACAGGGCCATGTCATGTGTGACGAGCTATATCTGTGATTTTCTGGGCTACGGTTCATGCAAAGTCTGCTTCAACTATTACAGCTCTCAGTTAAAAAAGTTTGAGTCTGTTTGTGTGTCTTTAGGGAGCAGGGAGGATTGGGAAGGTTGGAGCAGTTGTAGTTCCTGTTCATAGTAAAGCATCAGGAAAAGAAGTCCTTGGGGGAATCTTAACATATCCAGTGTGGAAGCTTGTTTTTGCTGATTTTGAATCCTGAAGGTAGTGATGTAAAGGGGAAGAAAGTGTGCCTGTGTATGTACATATGTGTATGTGTAAATATGTGTGTGCATGTGTGTATGTGTGTGCATGTATATGTGTGTTATGTGTCTGTGGACATGTGTATGTGAGTGTGTGTGTGTATGCATGCATGTATATATGTGCATGTGAATGTGCATTTTTGTGTCTGTGTGTGTACATGTGGGTGTATGTTTGTGTACCTGTGTGTACCTGAGTATGTGTGTATATGTGTGTGTGCATGCATGTGTGTATTCATGTGTACCTGTGTATTCATCTGTATCTGTGCATCATGTATATCATGTAGTACGTACATGTCTATTTAACATAGATCCAACTTAGGAAGTGGGTTATTTCGGTCAAGGAGATGAGAAGAACGGGAAGAATGGGAAAGTCAGGAGGCTTTGCCTCAACATTTTAAAGGAGGATAGTACTGTTCTGTAACATAAAGCCAGAAAGCAGAGCGTAACAGAAACCTTGCCCAGAGCAGACTGGTATTAGAAGAAATCTGTTAAAATGATGTCTCTCCCATATTGTGGAACTTGGCACAGCTTTTTTTTCCTTTCTGCCTATAGAATGTTCCATTTGTCTGAAAAAGTAAAGTCAGTGTTTGGGTGTTACCTTGCAAAGGGTTCGCTACTGTCACCTAATCACTGGTTGAGTGTCACCTAATCAAAGCCCGTGGGCTTTCTGCATGCGGACCAGGCTGTGCTAATGTGTTCCTGCTTATTGCCCTAAGCTGTGCAAGAATACTGGCTTCCTTTCCCTCCTTTCCTTTCCTCTTCAGCTTCATGGAATCGTACACGTGATGTGAGTTTTGCTAACACTAATTTTATGAACTAGACACCCTTTAAAAGTATCCCTTGGTCACTTATTTTGTTTAAGGACACATCCAACACCTATCCACCTTCTTCCAGCCAAGGCTACTGTGGTTTCAAAACCACGAGACTTACTGTCCTCTCTACTATCTCAAAGGAGCGGAAAAATGGGAAGCTTGGAAAAAGCGAAGCATAGCCCTTTTGTCCCTCGCAGCTATGCTTATGGATTGCATGGAGCTCTTTTCTTCCCTGTTCTTTTCTGTTCTCTTTCCTTCTCTTTTACTTTTTACCCATGGAGAGATTGAAGTGTAGAGAAGTCTCATAATTTATCTAAAGCCACAAAGTAAGCTAGAGATGAAACCAACATAGGAACCTGCACTTCTGAGGTGTGTGTCTCTTTGCTAATAACTCCCATGCTGCTTTGCAGTGACAGGGTGCTCACCTGTCGCGTACGGACAGTGGGAACCGTACGTGCTCACGGGAGGTTTGCATAAGAAGCGCTGTCTCCCAGACCTCCATGCATGTTGAGAAATGACAGGTGAGGAAGAGAAATTGGATCGGGCCTAACACTTCTGGCATGGATGGAGATTCCTAAATAATGGCCCAACTTACGCTTGGTGTGGTAAATGGCTACCTTTTAATTTCCTGTCATTGAGTAAGTCTGGGTTAAAAACTAGGGAGAAAAATACAACCTAGAAACACTATTGCTCAGCTAGGCAGTTTGAAAGCTATGGGTTTTCCTTGCAAGGAGTTTGTGTTATTCAAATATAATTTGATGGATTCTATGTGAATTGGTGGTATGATGGTTATGGCCATGTTCTTGCACAGTGATTCTGGCGCCTGGGATCTGGGGAAGAGAAAGGCTAGGACATAACAGATCACGGGAGTAAACTCATTTGGGATGCAGATATGTAGCCAATATTACGATAATTCAGCCTCAAGGAGATAAACATGAAATTCATTTTATTGTGATTTTGGTGATACTTTCTCCCAGTTTATCCCATAGGACAGACTTAATAGGACCATACAGGTTACCTGGTGTGAAAGCAACCTTTAATAATTCAGTGCCTTCAACACTGTCAAAAGTTTTATATAAAATACTTACCTATTTTTATCAAACATAAATATCTGGCTTTTAAATTTATATCCTACTTTATTCCAAATAGGATGTAAAATGGCTTACAAAAGTATATATAGCCTATTAAGTGAAATTAGTCAGTCAGAGAAAGACACAAATCATATGACTTTACTCATAGGAGGACTTTAAGAGACAAAACAGATGAACATAAGGGAAGGGGAACAAAAATAATATAAAAACAGGGAGGGGGACAAAACAGAAGAGACTCATAAATATGGAGAACGAACTGAGGGTTGCTGGAGGGGTTGTGGGAGGGGGGATGGGCTAAATGGGCAAGGGGCACTAAGGAATCTACTCCTGAAATCATTGTTTCACTATATGCTAACTAATTTGTATGTGATTTTTTTTTAATTAAAAGATTTTTTTTTTACATTTATTTATTTTTGAGAGAGAGACAGAGCACAAATGGGGAGGGGCACAGAGAGAAGGAGACAGAATCCGAAGCAGGCTCCAGGCTCTGAGCTGTCAGCACAGAGCCCCACACGGGGCTCGAACTCACAAACTGTGAGATTATGACCTGAGCCGAAGTTGGACGCTCAACCCACTGAGCCACCAAGGCGCCCCTTGGATGTAAGTTTTAAAAATTAAAAATAAAATTAAAAAAAAACCAAACTATATATAATATAATATATAGCATAATACATAGCACGGGAAGAAAGGTAAATCCAGGGATAAAGTTAATACCTGAGGTTCTGCCGGCTTTAGCAGAGGTGGGTTCATAGGAAACACCAAGCATCTTCACAGCCAAGTCAAAGAGGGAAACAGTCATATAAAGTATTCAGAGACCCTAAGACGGAAATCTCAGAAGTATAACAATTCCTGATACCATGGTGTAGAGTCAGTCTTACTCATCCTCAGGAAGGGGACCTTGTGAGATGCTGTGACCCTCGTTCTTACAATATCTTCAGTAGTTAAATAATGGAGACGATTCCCTTGTGTATCTTATGCATAAGATAAAATGGAGATTCTCCCAGGGAACAGAGGACTGCATTTGTTTGAGCCTGAGGGTCCCCATGCTGCAGTCACGTCAGACCGACTTGCTGAAATTGGGTCCAGTTGTCTGGATGAGGACCCAGCGCTGGTGGTTCTGACAGTCCCTCCCATGTTCCGGAGCTCTGCCAGGGCTGTGCCTTGGCTTTCAGGCCATCCTCCAGACACGGACTTTTTGCTAACAAGCGTAGGTAGGGAGTGGTAGAGATCTTGAATTTCTGCCCTCCAACGGATATCTGGAGTGTAGACACTACTGCTGCGCATTAGGAGAGAGCCCCATGGGCTTTGGAGTCAGGGCATCATTTTTTTGAAGATAACTTACATACAAATGGGCGCTGTACCCATTTAGTACATCTTCCCACAGTGTGGATTACTGACTTTCTCATCAATATCTTACTTTCTAGCCCTCTGTGGACATTTTTCAGGGGCAAAAGCAATTTCCCATTCATATTGGAGGTCCCGGATATTTTTTCTGCCTCCTGACAGTTAGCCTGTAACCTCCGTCTCCTGAGTAGGCTGCCCATGTCTAACCTCTAACAGGTGGAGTCAGAGCGGCCCTCAGCTCGTCCACATCCACACGCTGGGATGCATGATTTGTTCTCTCTGGCGAATTGGCTTGCTACACCCCAGAAAACTGGGGCTGCTCCTGCCTTGCGCTGTGGGATAAAGATGGTCTTGAGTTCCCTCCTGGCTCATGTCTAGTGTTGGCGAAAGAGCAATCTGCCTGGCACTCAGGAAGTGGCAATTTGGCGAATCCATGATACACGATTTCAAAATGGTTATGACTGCCGGATACCTGATGCTGGAAGACTTTTTCTTTTACATATATTTATTTACTTTGAAAGACAGGGAAAGCATGCATGAGGGAGAGGCAGAGAGGGAAGAGAGAGAGAGAATCCCAAACAAGGCTCTGCACAGCCAGTGCAGAGCCTGACGCGGGGCTCAAACTCACGAACCGTTGAGATCATGACCTGAGCTGAAGTCGGATGCTTAACCAGTGGAGCCACCCAGGCACTTGGGAAGACCACCCAAGTCTTCCGATGCTGGAAGACTTTTTCAGCACATGGATGCCTATGTGTTTGTTTCAGTTCCAGTAGCAGGCAGTGGGGCAGTAGGACTGGGTGGAGACAGTCCCAAAAGGATGGCACGTTTAATAAATTTACTGTACTCCTCCCCCACTCCTTCCTTAATAGAGGAAATAATGCTGTTCCTGTTTGAGACAGAAGAGAGTAAAGTGAAACTTTTGACTTAAACATCTCAGGAGAGAGGGGCAGCCCAGGACCACGTTAGCACTAAAAGACCAGGGTCAGCTCCAGATGCCCTTGGAAATGTGCATGCCAGCCCTGACTGAGAGGAAGCCACTGCGAAACCCCGCCCAAGTTTTGGACTTTAAAAAATTGTGTCAGAAAATAAAATGTGACTTTCTTTCTCCCTTCAGTTTCAACTCAGCACAAAGTGAGGTGGAGTTTTTCAAGCGTGACGCAGTAAAATCTGCAGATAACATTTTTGGTAGGATGCAAGGGGGAAAAAATGTTACTTGTCAGTTTTGCACATTCTTAGCTGTCAGTGATTATGCACCTAATTCAGTCATGTGCCAACTTTAAATCCTATTTTGAGTTCCTCTGAGCGGCCGTCGTGAGAGCGACGCTTATCCTCTTAGCCTGGCGGGTTCACGTGACAAGAGTGTTTCATCTCTGGCGCGCACTGTATGTGTATGACGCTTGTTACACTGTTTATGTTTTGAGACCGGCTTTCTCAGTGAAATGCAGTTATTTTGACATTAGGCATCGGAGACAGTTTCCAGGAGACAAACATTTGTCATGGAAGGTGTTCCTCCAGCATCTCATAGGTCATGCTGTCAAAAACCATGGCAAAATAAGCCTTTCTCTAAGTCAACATCATGCTAGCTTTGACATTAATCTCACCCGAAATACAAATGCATGGCAGAACGCTGGCCTACAGCCAGTGTCGTATCTGCATTAGGTTGGCAAGAAAGAGATTGGCATCGCTAGCCAGAGTCAGCCTTAAACTCACTAGTGGTCTAGTGTCTAGATTCAGACATTCCATGCACTTAGAATCACATCCTGCCTCCTCCACTGAGTAGTCTTAGGGCTTTGGTAAGTTACGTCGTACCTCTAAACCTTAGTTTCCTCATTGGCAAAATGAAGGTATGAATAGGACCCGCCTTGAGTTTATTGAGGATTGTTCTGGGGCTTTACCTGTGTGCTATCCTAGAGCATGTTCCACGTGCACTTGACAAGAATGTTGTATCCTGCTGCTATTGTTCTGTAAACATCTGTTAAGTCCATCTGGTCTAATGTGTCACTGAAGGCCAATGTTTCTTCATTGATCTTCTGTCTGGATGAGCTCTCCACTGATGCAAATGGGATATATAAGCCCCTTACTATTATTATATTACTGTACATTTCTCCTCTTATGTCTGTTTGTGTTTGCCTCATATATTCAGGTGCTTCTTGGTTGGGTGCGTAAGTATTTATGAATGATATGCCCTTTTCTTGGATTGGCCCCTTTATCATTAAGTAGTGCCCTTCTTTGTCTTTAGTTACAGTCTTTGTTTTAAAGTCTGTTTTTTCTGACGTGGGTATTGCTACACTGGTTTCTGTTCATTTCCATTTGCATGGAATATCTTTTCTATCCCTTCACTTCAGCCTATGTGTGTCTTTAGATCTGAAGTGAGTCTCTTGCAGGCAGCATAAAAATGGGTCTCATTTTTTTTTAATCTACTCAGCTACCCTCTGTCTTTTGGGTAGAACATTTAGTCCATTTATATTTAAAGTAATTATTGGTAGGTATATACTTATTAATTTTTTTCTCGTTGTTTTTGTAGTTCTTTTTTCCTTTCTTCATCCCTTGGTTTCTCCTCTTGTGGCTTGATGGCTTTCTTTAGTGCTCTTTGGGCTCCTTTGTTTTTGTGTGTGTATTTATTGTAAGTTTTGGGTTGTGGTTACCATGAGGTTCATATATATGTGCATAGAAAGTCACCTAAATGCAACTGCATTCTAAAGGCACTATGTTTTTGCCCCCTCCCCCATTTTTGTTTTTGACATCATATTTTACATTTTTTAATTATGTACATCCCTGAAGTTATTACACATCCCTTGACTTGTAACAACCTATTTTAGTTATAGTTGATTTTATTATTTTTGTTTTTTAACATCAATACTCACTTTTTAAGTGCCTTATCCACTGTCTTTATTATATATTTGCCTTTACCAGGGAGATTTTTTTCTGTCTTATGTTTTTTATTTCTAGTTATGGCCTTCTCTTTTCTGCTTGAAGAGCACCCTTTAACATTGTTTGTAAGGCTGGCTTAGTAGTGATGAACTCTTTTTGCTTTTGCTTGTCTGGGAAGCTCTTTACGTCTCCTTCAGTTCTGAACAATAACCTTGCTGGATAGGGTATTCTTGGTGGCAATCCCTCCTATACTGTTGAAAATGTAAATTGGTGCTGTCACTATGGAAAGCAGCATGAAGATTCCTCAAAAAATTAACAATAAAACTACCATATAATTTAGCAGTTCCATTTCTGCAGATTTATCCCAAGAAAACAAAAACACTAATTTGAAGAGTTATATGCACCCATGTGGTCATTGCAACATTATTTATGGTAGCTAAGATACGGAAGCAACCCAAGTGTCCATTGATAGATGAATGGATAAAGATACGGTACATGCCCAGAAACACACATGATGGAGTATTACTCAGCTACAAAAAAGAATGAAATCTTGCCATTCGTGACAACGTGGATGGACTTAGAGGGTATTATGCTAAGTGAAGTAAGTCAGAAAATGACAGTTTTGTGTGATTTCACTTATATGTGGAACCTAAAAAAAACCAAAAAACAACAAAACAAAACAGATGAGCAAACAAAACAGAAACAGCTTATAGATAACAGGAAAGAAACTGTTGGTTACCAGAGAAGAGAGTGAAGCGGTGGATGAAATAGGTGAAGGGGATTCAAAGGTACAAACTCCAGTTATAAAATAACTGGATATATATACATATCCATATATATCCATATATATCCATATATATCCATATATATATATATAATGTATAGCATAGGGAATATAGTCAATAATATTGTAATGATTTTGTATGGTGACAGTAACTAGAGTTATCATGAAGGATCATTTTGTAACATAAAAATACTGAACCACTCCTAAGTTCACGTGAAATTAATAGGATATTGTATGTCAATTATATTTCAATTAAAAAAAAAAAAGAATAGTGCCCGCCTCCATGTTGTAGACGGCATTCAATGACATAATGTGTCAGGCTCAGAATGGAGGCTTACCAGGTGTTAGCTATCATTATTTCCCCACCTGTCCATATCCGACCAGTTGGAAGAGGAGTGGCTGGTCACTGGTCACTTGTATCCCCATTCCTTATCTTCCTGGATTGTGAGTTGAGCACTGCCCTGGACCGGAAGGGGCTCAGGGCCTAGAATTCCTCTTTCTTGTCCATATGCAGCCAGAGTGGCTAAAGTATTTATGCTCGCTCTAGGGCAGTCCCAGAATAGCTCTCTGTACTAAGAGAGCAGGGGCTGAGACTCAGAGAGTCTTTATTCCCAGCTGAGGGAAGGCTATAATGGGCAGATGCTATTACCTTCTGTCTGCAGACACGGAAATGAATGGCCACTAACGGTGTCAGTGTCGTTGATTCCTTTGCAGAAATCTCTGTGGCCTAGTTAAGAGACCCCTGAGCTTTGTTTGTTTCAAATGTAGTCCTCCATCCTTCAGACCATACTGGAGACCTGAAAATCAATGTCGGAACCGAGGACTCTCTGCTGGTGTATTCACTGGGGTTTTAAATTCCTGCCATTCACAAAGGCTTTTTTCACTTCATCAGTTTCTTGTTCAAACTAAATAAAGTAATTAATATCAAGTATTTCTGGCACGTGACAGGCCCTCAGACATGTTAGTTCTCATTATTATTGTCATAATCATCATTAGAATCAGCTGTGGGAGAGAGAGAGAGAGAGAGTGTGTGTGTGTGTGAGAGAGAGAGAGAGAGAGAGAGAGGGAGAGAGAGAGAGACACAGAGAGTTTTGCCTCAGATCTTGAAGAGGTGTTGGTGAATATAAAGGGTTGGGATGATATTCAGCTGGCATGCACTTGTGCAGCCAAGTGGAACATAGAATACTAAAATATATCCAATTGGTTAATAAATAGCCACTTCCCTGAGCCTCGACTCCAGTGCCCAGATGCCCCAGCTCTCAACTCTTCCTCCAGGACCATAAGATCACCTTATGCTTTAGCATCTAGAGGGTTACATCCAGCTCATCAGAAGACTGACCCCCCTCCCGCCCTCCCCCTCGCAGAATCCTTTCCCACTGATAAAATTAGCATAGTTCTGAGTAGTTGGTGTTTAGGTCAGACTGGTGGTTAAGTAACTTGAATATTATTCCCAGAAAAATTAGAAAAATATAAAAATAGTCCAATTTGAATATCACCTTTGTAAAGATTATTAAAATGTCAAAATAGTATGAGTTTCAGAGTTGTAAAATTCAGCTGCTTTAAGAAATGACTAGGCCAATTAAAAAACTTCTAGGAGTCTTCACCAAATGTTTTTTTTTTTCTGATATAAAATCTGAGAATTAAGAGTTGAATATAATTTTAAAAACCGTGATGTGTGAAATTTATTTTCTTAAAGACAAAAAGTAAGCTTACTCAAGATCCTGACGGGCCAATTAAAAAATTACCAAAGCAAGATTTTATCACCATGAAATGGTCTATTGACTCTGAAATCCTGCTAAAAGTATAGATGCATTTTGCAGAGTAACTAGAACAAAACCCAAGTTAATAAAAAATATGATTTTTTAGTGAAATCATACCTTTTTTCTAGATGCTCATCTTAATGGACATACTTTACAGTCTGAATCAGTGAGTCATCTTGAATGTGCCCCCTGTGGATGAGGTCTTGCACAAAATCCACAAGTGGACAGCCTGAGTCCTCACCACGGACCCAGAGGAGACCAGAGTTTCTAGCCCTTCACTGGAGAGTGGGCTAAGCTGGCATTGTGTTTGACTTTCAGAAACTAGGACAGAAGTTAAACTTGATGAAGATATCAGGTGAATAAATGCCAGAGCTTTCTAACTGATATCAGGCACTCCCAATTACACTGAGCAGTTGTCTAGTCTTGGGCCTCTATTTTCTCATCACAAACTGAGCGGTTGAACTCAAGAAGTACATAGAAATATTTCTAGATAAGAAATGAAAGGCGGTCCCAAAATCAAAGGAAGTGTTATAGAGAATACTAAGAAGAAGTGCTGTATTTTCTTGATTCCTGGATACATTTTCTCCTTTATTTTGGGATTTTGAAAATGATGGAATATCTCAGAATGGAGGAGCAAATTGGCTCGTAGTCTCTATTTCCATCAAACCTGTGGACTTGACCAAGGGCAGTGAGTATCTATTCAGATGCTTGGCACCTTAGTTGAATTTATGTACATTAAAGCACCAAACAGGGCTTCGTTTCTTGGCTGAAATTTTGGGTGGTAACTTGTCATTTAAAATTCTTTATAAATAGCATAGAAATAGCATAGTTTGAGAAGCATTGACATTGAAAGGCGTGTATGCAGAGCGTTGCCTTCTTATATATTTTTTTAAAATTTTTTTAACGTTTATTTATTTTTGAGACAGAGAGAGACAGAGCATGAACGGGGGAGGGTCAGAGAGAGAGGGAGACACAGAATCTGAAACAGGCTCCAGGCTCTGAGCAGTCAGCACAGAGCCCGACGTGGGGCTCGAACTCACATACCGTGAGATCGTGACCTGAGCCGAAGTCGGACGCTTAACCGACTGAGCCACCCAGGCACCCCCTTCTTATATTTCTTAAAGGCGGTAAAAATCACCAAAATTTTCAGAAGAGATAAAACATATTCAAGCTAATTAAGGTTGTTCAGATCCATTCGTACAGCTTGCCCAGCGAGAGGAACAGACAATAACCAAGGACAGTGACAGCGATGTAGTTACTAATTGGGTTCAGCGCTGTGAAGAAAATGAGGATGGTGATGTGAGAGAGGAGACAGATGATGGAAAGGTCCACCTTCATTAGGGGGTCTGGTTAGGCATGTCTGATAAAGGATGAAAAGTCAGCCAAGTGAAGAATGGGGCAGAGGTGGGGACACAGAGGGGGTCCCTGGGGCGGAGAGAACTGTATACGCCTGTTGGCCTGCTGAGGAACAGAAGGAGGGCAGAGTGTCTGGCACCAACAGGAGTGAGAGATGCCAAGGGCATCTCTGACAGATGAGCAGTGTCGTGTAGGCGCTGGCCAAGAATTTAGATGTTCTTCCAAGTGCAGTGGAGAACCACTAACGGGTTTTAAGCAGGAGAATGGTGCGGTCTTATTTGCTGTTTTAAAGATTATAACTATGCCAGGTGATGGATGTTAACTAAACATATTTTGCTCATCTCACAATATGTATGCATCTGTCTCATCAGTACGTTGTGTACCTGGAACGGATACTGTATGTCAATTACAGCTCGACGAGAAAACAATCCACCTGAGGCCAGAGTGGGAAGAGAGATGTAATGCAGCAGGGGGCGGGGCCGATGTGACTGGCAGCAGCAGTGAAGGGCAGACATCCACAATCTGTTTGGGAGGAAAAAGCAGTGAGACTTGCAGATGCATTTGATATGGGACGTGTTGGGGAGGGGGGGGGCGGGATTAAGGAAAAGCCCTGGGTTTTGAGTTTTAGCAACTGGCTGGGTGGTGGTGCGCGTTAGCTGAAATGAAGGTAGGGCAGAGTCGGCGGAGGAAAAACCCAGAGTTTCCTTTTGGATGTGCTGTGTTTGAGTTGGCAGGGAATCTGCCCAGCAGTGTTGCCATGGGGGCCGGATTCAGATACATTTTCAAGTGGAATATGAAGAAAGCCTCGATTACATTTGAACTGTGATCGTGAGCATTTCATGTAATCTCCTGGTAATCTTATTTCGTTGTAAATTCGTAAAATCGTAGCGTGATGTTCCCCCGGTTATTATTTAAGCAATCGGCGATGCAGCTTATAATCCATGGTGCTCTAGATGCAAGGTAAAATATGCTCTGCCAGCACAGCTAGTTGTTTTTTTCTTCCCCCAACTCTGCTCCTGTGACACTGAATGTGGTCTTTGGAAGGAGGGCGCTTGAATATTTGCTGAGGAGATGAACTGGTAGGTCTTCTGATAAAGTACCAAGTGCGGGAAAGACCAAGACTGATGATCTCAGCCCCCTGGCCAACTCTGGGTGGCCACGTATTATTCAGAACTGCCCAGACTGTCAGTTCCACCACTCTCCAGAATATTTGAGGATCTATCCAAGGAAACACAGGTGCCTAAAATGGCAGACTTGGTGGTCTGGCTCTACTTTGTCACACGTCGTCTCAGGAAACATTACGGAAAACCCTCAATGACTGTGCCATCACACGTCCATGATGCTACTTCCCTCCGTAAGATGCCCCAGTGCAGCAAAGCCTGAGTTCTTTCCTGGCATTTGGTTCTGAAAGTGGAATACCAACTGGAATTTCTAGAAGTTACAGCTCCTGGTGCCACCACCCATAAATATGAATGTGAGCATCCGATCTATAAACAGAAGTGCCCAGTGCTCGCCCTTCTGTGACAGCCTTTGTGTAAACATAGGGACCCAACTAACCATAAACGGCAAATCTCCTGTTTCTGTGGCGTCCTTCTCGGATAGGGTTTTTGAAGAATTTATCGAAAAAGGCTTTATTTTAGTAAAACTCTTTTAGTCTACGTAACAATTATTTTTAAGTCTGTTCTGCTGTTAAAACAAAACAAAATAAAAATCTCTTAAATGGAAAAACCACTTACCAAGTCATAAACTGAAACTCCAGTATTGAACTGAAACTCTAAGTGATATATCAGGATCACTATTAGACCTGGAGTTACAGCGAATGGCTATTTTCAGTTAATGTTAATGATTTTTACGTTTGTTTGTACAGCATAATTGTGAAAGTATACCCCAAATGGAACTTAAGCCCCACTGAACCTGCATTTGTCCATCAACCAATTACCTAAGACAGATGTTTAAATTAAATTTTCTCCAGTTTGTAGTTTTTAAAATGGTACCGACCATGGTTTCTGAAGAAAACGAGGCAAAGAAGATACGAAGTTGAAGATTGTTCCAGAAGATTTTTAGGTATGGCTCTCATGCCCGGCTTAGATTATTTTGAAAATTAAATTTTAAGTGATATTTCCTATTTCACTGCCAATGTGATTTTTTTTTAACCTCTTGAGCTTTATTACCAGAGCTCCCCAACGGGACCATTTGCAGTGGCCCAGTGGTCCCTGTGGTATTCTGTTGACCAGTTGGAGCAGCCCCTCATCTATTCAAGCGTACGTTCGACAGAGCAGGGTCCTACCTAGACAGGCGCTCAGAGGTCAAGGTTCACAGTTAGCTCCTTCTGTTCTTTCATCTCAAATGCTGTTCGTTTTCATCTCTCCAAGTTTTACCCACACTCTGGGGGCTGTTCAGACACCGTGCCAACCCACTGTGAATTCTGACACTTGCTTCAGTTTGCCTGAATCTCCATCATAAAAGTGTGGCTGAGCTCACATCCCTTTTCACACAGGTGAGCAGTTGACTGCTCCCTGAGACTTCCTTTGCGATGGCCTTGTGTCACAACATAGTTTGTAAGATGCTCTCCAGCAGAGTCAAATCCAGTAAGCCTGAGTCCTGTGCAGAACTTGGAAGGGGTTCACACCAGTTCAAGTCTGCCATAGCTACTTACATTTGGTTCTTTCCAGGGCAGTGGGCTGGCTTGCTTGCTTGCTTTCTTTCTTGCTTTCTTTCTTTCTTTCTTTCTTTCTTCCTTCTTTCTTTCTTCTTTCTTTCTTTCTTTCTTTCTTCTTTCTTTCTTTCTTTCTCTCTCTCTCTCTCTCTCTCTTTCTTTCTTTCTTTCTTTCTCCTTCCTTCTTCATGATTCAGTTCCACACACGTTTAGCAAATGCCTCTTTGCCCCTCATCCTATCTGGGGGCTGAACATACACAGCTGAACATGATGTGGGTCTGTGTCTTAAACCATTTACAGGTTAGTTGGGAAGACACATACATCAGGAATTAATTGAATACCTGATACATAAGTAAAGCAATAGAATTTTTGAAGAGGAGGTTGGGGAGATAGAAGTTAGACATTTGAGCCTTTGGGAATTCAGGAGAAGGATGAACAAAGTTGAATGGGTGAGGGACAATGGAGGGCGTTCTGGACAGAGGGAGAAGCCCCGAGAAGCCATGAGGTAGTTTGGTATGTGGAGTTCAGTCCACAAGGAGTGCAGGCAATAGAATGGAGAACAGAATGCAGATACATTGGTGCCTTGCCCTTAGTTTATCTTTACTGTTTGTTAGTAGATTCAAGACAAGGAGTCCTAGAAGATGGAAATGTGGATGAGATCAGGTCACAGATTGTGTCCAGGAGCTTGGAGCTATCTGAAGCATCAGCAAGCCATGGAAGGGTTCTAAGTAAGGGAGCAGAATGGTGAACTTTCTGTTTATGTATAAGAATGAGACCGGGCACGGGGCACCTGGGTGACTCAGCCGGCTGAGCATCCGACTTCAGCTCAGGTCATGATCTTGTGCTTTGTGAGTTCGAGCCCCGCGTCGGGCTCTGTGCTGACAGGTCAGAGCCTGGAGCCTGCTTCGGATTCTGTGTCTCCCTCTCTCTCTCTCTGCCCCCTCCTCTGTTCGTGCCCTCCCTTTCTCTCTCTCTCTCTCTCTCAAAAATAAATAAACATTATTATTTTTTTTTCTTTTTAAAGAGTGAGACCAGGCTGGAAGCAGGGAGGTGAGCAGAAACATTGTTTCAATCCTGGTACACTTTGTCTACTTTGTTTAGTTCTGCAACAGACTCTAAATGCAACCCGGGTTTCAAAATATTAATAAAAATCAGGGGTGCCTGGGTGGCTCACTCGGTTGAGCATTCGACTTTGGCTCAGGTCACGATCTCACAGTCCGTGAGTTCGAGTCCCACATCGGGCTCTGTGCTGACAGCTCAGAGCCTGGAGCCTGCTTTGGATTCTGTGTCTCCCTCTCTCTCTGCCCCTCCCCTGCTCATGCTCTGTCTCTCTCTGTCTCAAAAATAAATAAAAACATTAAAAAAAGTTTAATAAAAATCAGCATAATGTGTGAAAGAAAATAAAGACAATCACCCAGAACAGCTCCAGACTAACTACTTCCTCATATCTTTGGTGGCCTTGGGTATTAGCAATGGCTTCTGGCACAACTCAAAAGCATGTTCATAAAGAAGGAACGATCCCGAGCACCCCGGTGGAACAGCAGATGGGTCCGTGTAAGCTTGGAGACAACGCATTCTCTTGGTCTCAACCAGCAACCAGTTGGCGAGAATTGGGAAGGACATCACTTCCTACTTGTGTCTGTGCAGAGTAGCTCCAAAAAGGGGGGCCCCAGAAGGGACTGGTGGCTCCTGAGGCTTGATGCTGTCCCTTCTCTGAGTGGAACTCAGAGTGGAAAATCTGCAGAGGTAGGCCAAGCTCCTTCTTCTGCCCTTATTGGCTCAGCGATAGTTGTGCAGTATTCAGCGGGGCCAGCTAAATCCTCCCCAGCCACTGCACAGGGGGAGAGTAAATTATGGGGATGTTCTCATTTGCCACACAGTTGTCCTTGAAGGCTCTGATCTGTTTAAAGGATGTGGCTTCGTTCTGTGTCTTCACGGTCTTACTTGGGGCCAGGCATTCAGGAAATGTTGGTCAAAAACAGAGTCTTCTGATTCCAGGAAGGCCCAAAATGTGACAGTCCTCTGGGGTGGAAAGAGGAACAGAGTTCCCTGGGTTCTGCCAGGATACGATCCCCTGGATAATGGGGATAATGCGATAAGATCCCTGGCGTTCCTCCTGGTCCCTGGAAGCCCACTGTCTCTTTCCAAGTTCGCCCTGTACTCAGAAGAGCACTTGGAGTTCAGACCTGAGTTCCTGGCCCCACCAGGAACTTGTGGTGCATCCCTGGGCAATCCATGCAAACCCCAAATATTTCCTGTAAGACAACAAATACAGATATCTGCCTTTTTACCTCACATAGGATTTGTGAGGATCAAAAGTCATAAGACACATATATTCATGACTTACTATTTAAAAGACACTGTTTCAAGCGTGTTACATATTTTAATATAACCAAAAGATGAGGGAGATATTTTGGTTATCTTCTTTATTTACCGAGGAGGACAGAGGGCAGAGGTAGTGTAAGGGCTCACCACTCTTTAAAAAAATTTTTTTAATGTTTATTTTTGAGAGAGAGAGACACACAGAACAAGCAAGGGAGGGGCAGAGAGAGAGAGAGAGAGAGAGAGAGAGAGACACAGAATCCAAAGCAGGCTCCAGGCTCAGAGCTGTCAGCACAGAGCCCGACATGGGGCTCGAACTCACGGACCTTGAGATCATGACCTGAGCCAAAGTCAGGTGCTTAACCACCTGAGCCACCCTGGTGCCCCAGGGCTCACCACTTTTGACTGTAGGAGCTGAG
Source organism: Lynx rufus (assembly GCF_022079265.1). Lineage (NCBI taxonomy): Eukaryota > Metazoa > Chordata > Mammalia > Carnivora > Felidae > Lynx > Lynx rufus. The sequence goes on along the minus strand of NW_025814844.1, from coordinate 4,319,289 downwards.
ATGTGAACAGAGGCAGTTTGGCATCGAGTACATTGCTACGCACGACAGCAACCCCCAATGAGAGGATGCTTGCAGAACTTCCGTGACAAGTTGAGTTCCACCTTGTGCACGGTGCATGTGTTCCATGTCCAACTGTAAGGCAAAAATCACATATCGTAAATGTTATTTAAAAAAAAAAACCCTTAAATCTTCATTTTTTTTCTCTTTCCAGCCCTCCTCCTTTACCTCTCCCCCATCCTTCTTTTTTACTTTTATTTCCCAGCCAAGTACAGATATTTTCATTCATATAATTAAACAGAATTGTGTACTGTAAAGATCCAGAATTCCATTCGCGTGTAAGGTCCCCGTGTTATGCAGTTGTTATGGACTGACTTGTGTCCCCTGAAATTGGTATGTTGAAGCTATAGTCCCCACTGCAACCGTACGGGGGGTTAGGGCCTCTGTAGAGGTAATTAGGGTCGCATGAGGTCATAAGGGGGGGGGGGGTCCTAACCCAGTAGGACTGCTTTCACAAGAGGAGGAAGAGAACGGAGCTGTTGCTCACCCAGAGGATGTCACACATCGCTCTGAGGATACCGCAAGAAGGTGGCCGTCTGTAAGCCAAGGAGAGAAGCCTCTGGAGCAACCGTGCCAACGCCATGATTCTGAACTTCCAGCCCCCACGTTTATTGTGAGAAGACAAGTAGACCAGGCCCCTGGTGTGCCATACTTTGTCATGGCAGCCTGAGCAGATGGAGACAGCCCAAACCTGCCTGACAGGCCAGCTTGCTCTTTACTGACTTCACTTCAAGCATGGTTGGTTGTTTTATTTCTTTTTTATTTTCTTCCTTGTCAAGTTAGCTAGCATTCGGTGTAGTCTCGGCTTTCAGGAGGAGATTCGTCATTTACCTGCAGCACCCAGCGCTCATCCCAGCCAGCGCCCCCCCCCACCCCCATCAACACTCTGTATTTAATTGTTTAAGAGTTTCATATTTGTTTCTCAGAACCAGAACTGAGCGGTTTCCTTGCAGAGGCCGCTACCGTCGCACCCTGTCCAAAGGCCAGATCTGAGCGGCCAGCGTGCTGTGTCGCTGCATGTGACCCTGCGTGGGCAGAAGGCCACGCCTCTAGGGACCCGCGAACTTGGAAGGGTTGACAGCATCTCTCCAACTGTAAGCGCCCTCCCTCCGTCGCCCGCTTTCACGCAACCAGCCCGCTTGCCGAAGTGAGCCCTGGTAGAGACAGGTCACAGAGCATTTCAAACCTGGCAACTGGAGGAAATTGCGAACACAGGGTGAATGCATGGGGTTTGCTCATGAGCTGCTCTCCTGCTCACCTGCCTCGTGTTGGAGGCCCTGCTGGGGTGACTGGGTGAGCTAGAAGAAGGTAAGGCCAAAGGATGCTGCCAGGAACACCGGGCACCTGGACAGTCCTATTAAGATCGAGAAGAATGGAGGGGGCGCCTGGGTGGCTCAGTCAGTTAAGTGTCCGACTTCGGCTCAGGTCATGATCTCGCAGTTCGTGAGTTCCAGCCCCACGTCGGGCTCTGTGCTGACACCTCGGGGCCTGGAGACTGCTTCTGTGTCTCCCTCTCTCCCTCCCTGCCCCTCTCCCACTCGTGCTCTGTCTGTCTCTGTCTCTCAAAAATAAATAAATGTTAAAAATTTCTTTAAAAAAATTATCAAGAAGAATGGAGCCACGTCAGGGCCAGGCATTTCCCTCACTTAGTCTGTAGTCCCCAGTTCTAGAAAAATGCCTGGCACCCTGGAGGTGTTCAAGTGCACGTGCTGAGTAGAATGAGCTAATGAAAGCACGGATGGAAAGGACACACATTTCTCATTTATTCCACCAACCGTTTTAGCGTGACCTAGATAATGAGAGCTGAGGGAAAAAAGATCCCCAGGTGCCCCATGCAGGGGTTTTCAAGCCGCTGTGTCTCATCCTCAAGGGAATACAAAATGGAGGCAGAAAGCCATCAGAGGGTGGAGTGTTAGCTTCCGCACAGAAGCTCAGCCCGCATTCCCAACCCCGCCACCATGAAGACACGCACGTCGAACTCTCTGTGGCGTGGAGGAGGAGACGAGACTTTCTTTCAGAAACACCCAGACCGGGTGGACTGCTTGCCGTGTGACGCGTTCGTTGAAGGGGACAGGAAGTGTTTCCTCCAAAGTAAAGGAGACCAAGAAACGGGAAGTGACATCACGTTCCATTTCACTCTATGAAAAACCATCTTGAGTCCTTCCAGGAAGGGACTGCCCATCTCCCGGCCCCTGTGACCGGCACCTCCGGGTTGTGACATGTGAGCTGGTTGAGATGGTGTGGTTCAGGGACAGGTGGAGATGGTTGGAGTTTCCTCTTTTATGAACCAGAAGATCCCTGTAGACCCCTCAGTGGGGTTGGGGTTTTTCTGCCTAGCCCAGACACCCTGTTGCCTATGGTGGACCCATGTCGGTCGGTGCTCCTGGGTTAGGCCAGTATCTCCACCTCAGGTAATGAAATGGTTCTAATCCCTGTCTGCTCTCTTACCTTTTCACCTCACGCACTTCTTTGTTTTCCATTAGGGTTCATGTCAGTTTGTTTCTTCTGGTTTTTGGTTTGAAAGCTCAGAAGAAAATAACTCAAAGCGTAAGACAGAAGAATACAGTAGCAGGTTAGTAACTTGGGAATTTCACGTATTCTTAAAGCTACCCGTGAGGCCTCAGGCTTCAAAAAAGGATGATCGTAGTGAGACCATTAATTGTTTAAAAAGACAGGGCTCACTTTGTGAAATAGAAACTATGAGTTTGCCTGTCCCTTATTCCCAACTTATATTTAGCGGTTAGAAAATTGCTAGAGACCTGTGATTTTAATATTTTCAAAACACTACTCTGCAATTATTGGGCAGTTTGGACACCAGCTGCCTGCCATGATTTTGTCCACAACCCCAAGAGCTAGGAGGGTTAATTTTTCCAGAAAAAATACAGTAATTCATTAGTGCCAGGCATAGACAGGAAAACAGCTCGTATGCAAATGTGCAAATTAGAAATACCTAATTTTGCATTTCGTTTTGGCTTGAACCAATGATGGGAAATAATTGTACCCCAAGTGCCAATTCGGTTTAGGCTAAGCAGAAATATTACCGTGGGAAATGCCTGGTTGAACACTGTTGAATCGTCTGGAGCGTTGGAACCCTAGAGCTCTGGTGGTGATTTTAAGATGTTAATGGAGCCCATCAGACAGTAGAGGACTGCGGACAAGTATTAAAAGCCATGAAATGGCATAAGATATAATTAAAAGTCACATCTAATCTTTTTGAAAGTGGTCTGTTCTGTGTTGTCTTTCCTTGCGGAGAGAGGAGTTGTTTTGTTTTAAGCCAGTCTCCAAATCCCACATTTTGAGAATTAGGAAATTGAAGCCGAAGTGTCTAATTTGTTTCATAGAAAGCATTTTTTTAAAACAGAGTACAATATTGGGTCAAATAAAGACTAAATAAAATCAGTCCCAAAGAGAGTTCTTGCATACATTCTGCAAAGCACTTCGTGTGCACAACGTTGGGGCTGAGATGACTTGTGTCTTCATGGATTTACTGTTTAAGGAGAGCTAATCAACAAGGAGGTGATCAAGTACAGAATTCCATTATAGGTTGTAATTAGTGCTATGAAGAAAGTAAGCAGGATAGTGAGATAGAAAGTGTGTAAGTCAACTTGTGCTGCATAACACACAATCCCAGTATCCCACTGATATACAAAAACCATCATTTCTTGTTCATTTGTGTGTGTAGGGGCAAGGATGTAGGGCATTCTGACCAGTTTGAGGCATGGCAAGGGCACCGATACCAAACATTGCTACAAGGCCAGGAGAGAAGCCCAAACAATGTCTTGGTGTGACAAGACAAGGAAGGCCCCTTAGAAGACGGGACATTTAGATTGAAACTTTAGGGAGGGAAAACATCCAGTCATGTTGACGGTCTGGATGAATTTACCACCCAGGAAGTGCAAAAGCACTCAGTTGGTAAAAGGCTTACCTGTTCCTGTGATGTGAAAGGAAGCCCATGTGGATAATGGAGAACAGTGTAAGAACAGTGTGGGAGGGTTGTCACTGGGGATCTTGTAGGCCTTGGTAAGGATTTTAATTTCATTCTCAGTGTTGTGGAAGTCTTAAATAAAGGGTTTTATACTTAAAAATCCCCTACTGGTGATAATGTGAGAAGATCTACATCTTTACAAGACCTCCATCAAAAATACATGATAAGGGAGTGAAAGGGGTACCAGGGAGACTCCTTAGAAGGCTGTTGCTTTCCATGGTCCAGGACAGAGGTGGTGGCAGCTTGGGCTCACTGTCAGTGGAGATGGGGGAGGGGATGGATTAGTGGACTTCTGGGAGGTAACTCAGCAGGTGTCTCTGAAGGATTGGATGTGGAGTATGGTGGAAGCAGAAACATCCAGAACTTCTCCCACGCTTTTGCATTGATCAACTAGATGGATTATAGTGATATTTACTGACATGAAATAAAAAGGTGGGGAAGCATTTTGGGAGGGAATTAAGAGATTCACTTGTGACATGTTATATTAAAGATAACTGTTACAGATTGAATTGTGTCTCAGAAAGATATGATGGCATCCTAACCCCTAGCACCTCAGGATGTGACCTTATTTGGAAATTGGGGCATTGCATATGTTACTAGTTAAGATGTGGTCATACAGTGGGATGGGCCCTAATCCAAGATGACTGGTGGTGTCCTAACAGGAAGAGAGCGAGACATGGAGATGTATACACACACACATGTGCACAGACACGCACACAACTCAGTACCACGTCATGACTGAGACAGAGATTGCAGTGATGAGGCTGCAAGACGAGGAACGCAGGGTTGCTGGCCACCCCAGAAGCTGGAAGAGGCATGGGAGGACTCTGCCCTAGAGCCTTTAGAGAGAGTATAGCTGACAATCTGACTGCAGACTTCCAGCCTCCAGAACTGTGAGGCAATAACATTTCTGTTGTTTCAGGCCACCCAGTTTGTAGCTTCCTGATGGCAACCACAAGAAGCTAATATAATGCCTAAGGAGGTGATTTGCACAAGAGTCCTTCTGGGCTGAGAGAAAGAGGTCTGAACTGGAAGATGAGAAGACCCTAAGGGAGAATGTTCCAGGCAGAGGGAAGAGCACTCGTTTGGGCAACGTGATGCTATCTCATTTATACTTAAGAATCATTATGCAATGCAACTATCATAAACACTAAGAAAATAAATAGGTGTGAAATTTTATAGCATGTTTCCATCCCTGGAATGATTGAAATAGGTATTATTATGTTATATTATCCCAGTGGACGTAAATAAAAAGCATTCATACTTTAATAAAGATTGCCTACTTGCAGTGAAATGTGTTATAGTGAAAGTCATTTGCACTTCCTCAGAGTATTAAAAATACCACCGTTTTCAGAACCGTAAGGGACATTCGAGGTTATCTCTGGAAGAACTCTCTTGTTAAAGCTGAGGTTTCCTGTGTTACCATGAACAGGTCACTCCATTTCTACTTAAACACGTCCGGTCAGATAAGGAACTCATTGGCTTCCAGGGAATCCAGCCATTTGACATTTGGAAGTTTTGACCTTAGAGGGGAAAACACGTCTCTTGATGACTTCGGCAACTTTCCTGAGTTCTGTCCTTTGAAAGATCTCAAAGTTAAATTCCATGTCTCATCACCTGGAAAGCCATTTAGATGTGTGAATGCCGCTTGCTGGTGAGAATTCGCCCTAGCTTTGTATGACCGATTCTTCCATCCAAGGTTGTTTCTGGCTTCCACCAACCCTCTGGGAGTCCCTGACCCTCCCTTCTGCTCACCAGCATCTTTCCCAACTCTATGCTTAAACATCGGCAGGTCAGAGTGTCCTCATTAAAAATCAATACTGAGGAGAGAAGGAAATAACATAAAGGCTTTGAGCATGAAATGATGAACTTTTCGCATCTGCAAAATTAAAAAGAAAAAGCTAAATAAATACATAAAACCTTCATGCATGTTGATAAAAACTGGAAGGGAATATGCCTCCAAGAAAAATATACTGTACACCTGGATGCAGTTTTTATAATTATAAGTGATCTTTTTAATACCCTGTGTCTGTTTTTACACACTTTTGCTTTTGCCCTTTCTAGGGGTCAATCTACATGCAACTTTTATATCTCTTTCTTTGTCACCTGATCTCTTGTTTTCATGCCTACCTTGTTGCCTGTTCTTCATGAACTACCTACCTACAGAGGTTGTCCTCGTTGTGCCTTGTCTGTGCCTATTTCTTTGCTCTTATTTTCCATACCTTCACTGTTCATATCTGTCCGGTTATTGTGATATAAGGTTCACTGTCATTCTGTCCAGCCCGTTTCGGCCCCTCGACCTCTGTTTCTCTCCCCGTGGGAGTCCAGCTCCCTAGAGAGTCATCAAAGGCTCATTTCCTTCCTCCTGCCCACAGTACTGATTACATTTGCAACACTGAGACATAAACATAGGTTAATAAAAGTTTCTGTTGTCCTTGTTGGTTTCAGTGTACCAGAATGAAGGAAAAGAGGGAAAAATAACTGAAGGAGGTGAGGAAGGAGAGGGAAAGCAAGGCAAGAAGGAAGAGGGCGTGTGCCAGTGTGTCACCAGCACTGTGTCTGATGCCTAGCTATTTGTCACTAATGCGGTGACCGAAACAAGGAAATGTTACAAAATAGTTGGAAAGGTTTCTATATTCAAAATAATGTCTAAAATATAGAGTTGAGTGGCATGTGGCTGGCTCAGTTGGAAGAACATGCAATTCTTGATCTCAGGGTCGTGAGTTTGAGCCCCACATGGGGTGTAGAGATTACTTAAATAAGAAAAAAAAACCTTTAAGTTGAACACTCACGCAGGGGTTTTCATGTGTGTCTGGGTTTTAATTTTCCATAAGAAATTCAAGTCTGCCCATAGAGGGCCGTGCCAGTTAACAGAAATGAAGTATTACACATACGAGTTTTTTTCTGTTCTGTAGCTTAAGGTACATAAGAGTTGTGCCCTGTGCCCCTCAGGGTCAAACAGCCAAGTGGACAAGGTGGGAAAAGTGATAAATCTTGATTGCCAGAGAATATTCTTTTTTTTTTTTTTTATTTCTAGATGAAATCAGGGAGGTCTGGTGATGCTGGGACTCTCAGGCATGGGACAGGGGCCCAGGTGACTGTCATTTGGATTTATGGCCACACCTGTTGCAGGTGATGGCGCCTCTGAGCTGCTAATGCCAACAGAGGCTCTGGGTTTCGTTTGGGACTGAGTAGATGACCCCTATATTCATGAGCCAATAAACTTTCACTTACCTTCTGTTCCTCTGGGTTTCTTAGTCCACTTGCAAGGTTCTTAAAGTCCCATTAGTTCTCAGGTATCACTTCTTCTATAGACCTTGGATGGATTTTGGAACTTTGTGTTTTTGAATGACCTCTATTTGAGGAGGAATAACGCATTTGAGGATTGAAACAGTACGGTCTTGGGCACCATCCAGCTGGTAGAAGTCTCTCTGACATGTTTTATCTAAGTGTTAGGTTTCCCATATCACCACCTTAAAGAGATCATTTAGTTTCGGATTGAGGCCCACATCAGACCACCCACATGCCTTGCAGTGCTCCTAATGAATTAGAATGTTGCATCCCATTGTTCACCATTAGGTGGTTAGCTCTGCAACTGGTAGGGGTAGCAGCCGGTCCATCTGCTCTATTCACAACCTCCCCAGTTGCTCAAAAATGCATATTTTTTTCTGGTATGTGGATGATCTTGAATTAGTGACTGAAGTGTAATAGAAAATGGTAAAGTCAAGATCAACTGCTCTTCTAACAAATTACCACAAACTTAGTGTCTTAGAACAACATGAATGTATTCTCTGATGGTTCTGGAGGTCTAAAGCCTGAAATGGGCTGAAACTAAGGGTTGTAGTGCTTACTGTAGGCTCTGGCGAGAACCCACTTTCTTGTCATTTTCAGCTTCTAGAAGCTTCCAGGGCACTTTTTTTTTTTTTTTTTTTTGGACTCGTGGCCCCTTCCATCTTTAAAGCCAGAAATGACTGGTTGAATCCTTCTCATGATCCCATCTCTTTCCTGCCTTCATCTTAACCCGGTAAGGGCCTTTGTGATGACACAGGGCATGCGTGGGTACTTCAAGCTCATCTCAAGATCTTTAACTTAATCACAACTATAAAGTTTGTTTGTTTGTTTTGCCAAGTAACGAAACATATTTTCAGATTCTGGGGATTAAGGTATGGGCATCCTGAAGGGCCATTATTTTGCCAGGTAACTTTTCAAATGGATAGTGAAGAAATAAAAGATTTAATCAGAAAATTTTAGGATCTATGAATAACCTAATGTTTTGAAAGAATGCACTGATAATCAGTGCTAATGTATATCAAATTAAACATTACATTCATTTATGGACTAATGGATAGAAAAGGATGGCCGTCTATTTTCTGGCTTAAAGATGTTTTCATTTGCATGGTGTCATATAATGAGGAATGGAGAAAAATCAATTTAAATTGCCACCTGAGCTTGCAGCCTAGCACATCTGATGAAAATCAGACATTTACATTTAAGTTGCTCACACAAGTTTTTGAATCTATTTAATTATTAAATAGAAATGAAGCCTAATTAAAGATTGTTGGCATCTAGAGGCATTTAATAGGCTTTCACAGTGTCTGTAGAAATTAGATATAAGATGAATAAGGACTGAACGCTGTACGTGTCCTAGGTGCTGGGAATATAGATGATTCCTGTACCTTAGTTTGAGGATGTGTGGTACTTGAGAAAAAACATGTTCATTAAACATTGTGGGTAGATGCTCTAGCTCACATTTAGATGTCATAATGGAGCACTTAAGGGAGTTAAAGAGGATGCTGGTAATGATTTTCTAAAGTTACAAGTAATAATCATTCAGGTTTATATACTTTTGAAAATATTTCACCTTCAAAAATAGAACACAACCTAAATTTTTTTTTTCCTTTTGCTAAGGGACAGTACACTGAAATCCATTGGTAATGTACCAGTTTTCAGTTTTAGGCACGTTTACCTTTAATATTTTTGGTGGTCCTAGCTATATCAAGGATTGTGGACTTAATTTTCGTTGGGAGTGCAAGTGAGAGAGCAGCTAACTGCCTATTTCAAGGGCATTTCTTCCAAGGCAATGGTATGGGCTATCCAGGCTGTGAATCTTCTCAATGAGGTTCTAGCAGTTGAGTGCTGGAAAATAATTATGCTAGAAAAGAAATAGGAACGCCCATTGCAAGGTTTTTAATATTCTGTTTCAAATAGAATTCTAGGGGCACCTGGGTGGCTCAGTCAGTTAAGCGTCTGACTTCGGCTCAGGTCTTGACCTCATGGCTCCTGAGTTCCAGCCCCACATCGGGCTCTGTGCTAACAGCTCAGAGCCTGGAGCCTGCTTCAGATTCTGTGTCTCCCTCCTTCTCTGCCCCTCCCCATTCTGTCTCTCTTTCTTCAAAATAAATAAAATTAAATAAATAAAATTTAATTAAAAATTAAGATAGAATTCTAGTGGTTTTTGTATGTAAGAGGCTTAAAGTAAAATCTAGCATATTTAAAATATAAATATTGTGTTAATACATGCAGTAATAAGGTCTTTGTTAGCTATAGATGTAAGTTTCATCCTACTACAAAAGGAAAAGGATTAGCATGCACTCATGCTCTGATTTACATAAGAGAAAAAAGTCTGACTCCAGTTGCCAGGAGAAATGAGTTTGATACTGATGCTTATAACATTAACCCCATTTTTCAATCATTGGTAATATAATTGAATTAAGACTCTTTTTCAAAGTACACTTAGAGGAAATAGAACATGTGGAAACAAATCCTTGTCAAATAGATGAATGAATGAAGAAATAAAAGATTTAATTTGAAAATTAAAATGTCAGAGAGATGAATATATGTTTTGAAAGTTCCTAAGTCCTTTATCCTTGTAGTTTATAGGAAGGTCCTTGCATATTATAGCTGAGGGACTGGGTATAGCAACTTGTAGTTAAGGGCTGTGCCTTCTCTGTTTTGTTTTGTTTTGTTTTGTTTTTCCACACTGAAAACATAGTGTCTTATCTACTATAAATGTATAATGAATACATGTTGAATGAACAAATAAATTCAGTGGATTAAAGAATAACCTAACATTTCATCCATTTGTTGATTCAGTAGGAGGATGTTTATAACAATATACTTACTCTTTTAAAAAATATTGATTTGGCTTCCTCTTTGGGCCAAGTACTTCTTTGGACAAGTGTGTGAACACATAGAAAGTAGACAAGAGCCCCATCCTCATGGCAGTTATCAGGAAGGCAAAATAATAGTCAGTATATTAGATTCTTACATTATTTAATGAACTACAGATGACTGTTTGTAATTTCGTTTCTCTCCATTTTTTCAGAGCCACCCATTCCAACTTGAGGTTTTCCAAGAAAACAGAGCTAGAGAATAAGTGAGCGTTTGTGAGTTAAGACCCTTTGAATCAGTGACTTGATTCACTCACACATAGAACAAAGATGAGTTCCATTGGTGCATTTCTGTCCTCAGAGACTTTATGGATGTATGTGAAGAGTGTGAGGTCACATCCTGGACTTCACTGTGTGATTAGGTGTCTGTCATTCCTGTTTTTTATACAGCCTGCTCCCCTTCTCAGAGCATTTTACAAGCAATAAATCATGATCTTGCATAGAATCTGGGGAGCAGATAGGGAGCATTTTGAATGGCTCCATTTGACAGATTTGGAAACCAAAGGATGGAGGGATGATCTCTTTAAGGGCCTTTATTTCTCTCTGGTTTATGTGTTATTCAAAGGCAGGTGCAATCCATTGCACCTAGTACATATTTATTGAATTAAAGCTACTTTTTATGTAGCGCTTTGCAATGAGTCCTTTCACTAAGGATCTATTGTTGAAGAACATCTTGAAGTGAAGGTTCAGAAGTTCCTTCATAATCTTTTTCTTTTCGTGCAGTGCCCACAGGTGCCCATTTTCTAGGGCTGCCATAACAAAGTACCACAGCTCTGAAAGCTGGATATCCAAGATCGAGGGGTCAGCACTGCTTGATTTCTTCTGAGGCCTCTCTCCTTGGCTTGCCAATGGCCGTCTTCTCCCTGTATCTTCACATGATCTTCCCTCTGTGTGTGTCTGCGTCCTAATTTCCTCTTCTTATAAGGGCACTAAGTGTATTAGATGAGCCCTCCCCTATCACCCCGCCCCGACCTCATGTTAGTTTACAGGAAACATTACCTTTTTGTAAATCCTGTCTCCAAAAACAGTCACGGTCCGAGGGACTGGCGGTTAGGACCTCCACATAAGCATCTGAGGGGGACGCAATTTGGCCCATAACATTTATTTGTATGGTGCCCCACTTGTTGTATTCATCTGTATGAGTACAAATGAAGTTTGGTAATCTTTAGAAAATTAAGAGGTATTAAGACCTCTAAAACATTTCCACAGTTTACCTTGACCAGCCTTCTTGCCCAGCCAGGCCTCACCTTCCCTCATCCAGAACTTTCTGTATAGGAGTCCTCAGCCCTGGCTTACTGTGGAATTACCTGGGGAGACTTGACAACAAGCCTATGATCGAACCCATCCCAGAGCAATGTAATCATAAGCTCTGAGAGTGGAATCTGGACACACTGTTTGCGAGGGCCCCTGAGTAGCTTTAACGCAGCAACCTCTGCGAATCCCTGCACCCTTCAGAGACTCAAAGCTTAGTCAATAATTATTTCATAAAAACCCTTCGCGTATGTTGTCCAGTTAAATGACAACTACACCTCAAGAACAGCCAGCCACAATCTCTGCCTTGAGGCAACCTCTGATTTGGTGTAGTAAGAGAGTGTGTCACAGATTTTGAAGGACTTGAGCAAAAATCACATGAGTCGTTATATAGCAAATTTAATCCTATAAATGAAGCATAAGGGCTACTATGAGAAGTTAGTAAAAACAATTATTGTATGAAAAAGTTTCTGTGCCTCTCTCCCTATTGAATTAATCAGCCGGAAGATTTATTATTATCAGTAGCAAAGCTGGGATATATGGCAGAAGCCAGTGAACCCAATAAAAAATAGGGCCCAGTGCCTCGCCAAAGACAGATGTCCATAGGAAAACAACTGAGGAACTGGGAAAATCATCACTGAGTCATTAAACTGTCCAGGTAGCTGGGAGGCAAAGTGGCCACAAGAGTTAACTAGCCATTGTAGTGTGAACTAATTAAGACAAGGGCATATGTATTTGGAATTAACTTTGATGTTTGTTGGTTGGACAGAAGCCAGCGCTCTGGTGTTGGTTGGTCTGTTTTCAGTCCAGAGACAGCATCTTGGGTGATTAGCACAAGGTGCCTGCTATGGCTGGAATGTGTATTACAGGCTCAGAAGGCAAAGGTAGTTTGGTTGTTTTCTAAATGATCTGGAAAAAAAGATTCTTTTTTAAAAAGGGGACATTTCTAAGTTTAGGGAGTTTGATACCCACAAAGTGATTGATGGGAAAAACTATCGGACAGAGGATCTCCGGGTTTATGGATTACTCTGTAGGTACATGTATCACCCCTTTGTCACTTACACAGTGCACTTGCTAAATGAGGAAGAAGGTGTACTCTCTGAGGGGCAGTCAGGAGCCAGTGAGACTCGGACTGAAGTTGGTGTAGGTGAGAGCCAGAATTTTATATTTACTCACATACTTACCATTTCTGTATTCTTCATTGTTTCGTGTAGATCTGAGTTCCTAGGTAGTGCGATTTTCTTTTCCTGAAGAACTTTCAGCATTCCTTACAGTACAGTTTTGGCGGTTGTGAATCCTCCTGGTTTTTGTGTGTCTAAAAATGCCCTCATGTTTGCCTTCACCTTTGAAGGATAGCTTCACTAGCTGTAGAATTTTTGGTTGAAAAACCTTTCCCTCTCTGCTTCTGTATAATAAATATGTCATTCCGGTATCTTCTAGCCTCCATAGTCTTTGATGATGTCAGTCATAAATCTTGTGATTGTTCTCCCTTAATGTGTTTTTCTCTGGCTCTTTTAAAGCTTTTCTCTTTACCTTAGACTCTCAGTAATTTGAGTATGATATATACCATGGTGATTCCTCTTTGAGCTTATTATGCTTAGGGTGCACTGAGATTTTTAAATCTCTAAGATGGGTGATAATTGACTAGAAAGGGTGTGAAGGACATTTTGGGTGGTGTAAATGTTGTAGATCTTGTCATGATGGTTTCACAGATGCAGACATTTGCCAAAACTCACTGAATCTTACACTAAATATGTATTTCACTATTCAGTCTAGACAAGTGACTTAAAGCTTTTATGTTTAAGCATGACCTATGGGAGCTGTGTGTATTTTCTCTAAAAATTGAGTCTGTAATGACTAAATGTGGGAATTCAATTTACTATTTTGTTTCTGAGGACTCTTTAAAAATCTCTGCACGTATATTTTTTCCTCTAAATGATGTAAGTCCTGGTTAAAGTGAAAAAAAAATAGGTGATATAGTAAAAGTACTTTAAGATCATTTTTAGATTACTTGGGAAGGGTTTTAATATTAAGGATGTACTCAAGTGTCAACAGAAAAAACTAAAAGGGAAGCATCTTAAGAATTTGTGTGTGTGTATGAGAGAGAGAGAGAATGGGGAAGGAAGAAAGAGGGAAGGGAGGAAGGATGGAGGGGAGGGAGGGAGGGAGGGAGGAAGGAAGGAAGGAAGGAAGAAAAGAAGGAAAGAAAGATGGAAGGAAGGAAGGAAAGATGAAGGAAGGAAGGAAGGAAGGAAGGAAGGAAGGAAGGAAAGAAGGAAAGATGGAAGGGAGGGAGAAAGGAAGGAAGGGAGGGAGGGAGGGAGAGAGGAAGGGAGGAAGGAAAGAAGGAAAAGGATGAATGAACTTGAAGGTGATGGGAAGGAGGGATCTGTGAATTTGGCCACTATGTTTCACAGCAGATATAGGGATGTCGGTATGAATGCAAGGCCAATAAACTAATAGGTAAATTTTTTAGCTCAATGAATTTAACTGGGAGGAGACAAGTTTTGCCTGTTTCTTTCCCTTCCATGCACTAATGTCCTGCTTCTTTCAATCTGTTACCCTGGTGAAGGTTAAAGATTTTACATTATGTCCTCCACATGGCTGTGGTAACAGCTGTACATCAGCACATGACTTCTTACGTTCACCTGTTGCTTTTCATTCATTCGTTCATCCATTCAACCAATATTTATTGTGTGCTACTTAAGCACTTTTCTGTGCTTTGGGGGTGCAAGGATAATCAAGCAGGGCAAGTAGGATCTTGGACTTGTGAAGCTTACATTTGAGATAGAGATAGAGAGAGCTATAGATAGAGAGAGATAGAGACAGAGAGATAGAGATAGGGGAGAGAATAAAAAAAGAAACAAATTAAGGTAATTGCAAGTGGTGAGGTGTGCAAGGCAGGGTAACATGAGCACCTGGGGGCGGGGAGATGGTGTCCATTTCAGCTTGCAGACCAGAGATGGGTTTAAATGTCTGATCTGAGACCTGAGCAAAAGGAAGGGGACAGATGTACAATCTAAAAAGAGAAATTGGCATGTCTTCTTGCCAGTTTCATAGATAAATGAAAACATACCCATGGAGCAATGGCAAAAAACTAATTAAAAGGCTGTTTTTTGAGAATGTGCTAGGCTCTTTCTGGGGAGAGACGTTGAGGATAATATGTGCCTTTTACTGGAGGACCCACACCCCCCTCCCGCCTTTGCAGATGAGTCATTCCTCTGGTGCTGTGAGCACAACCAACCAACAGAAGGCAGTGCTGGCTGACGAGCTCAGGAACGGGGAACATAAACACTGCAGGTCACAATGCACTGAGTCATAGCAACCTGGTGCATGTTCCCTGTGGGGAAAAGGACATGATAACAGCACAGAAATCTCTCCTGACCAGTCAGCCAGGGCAGAAAGACTCTCCTGGCCAGCAAATCCGGGCGCCTCACGCCAATGGAAAAGCAGATGTGGAAAAAAGCCTGACGAAGGTGGGGAACAGCCGGAAGCAAGCTGACGGTCACTCATCTACACCTGTCTTTGGTGAGCGCCACTCTCAGGTGTGTGGGGACACCTCCAGTTCCTCCCCCCAAATTTCCGAGTCTCTATCCACATGAAGCTGAAGGCAGTAACTCCTTCCTCCATCTATCCATGCCTGACAATACGTGTGGAACTAAACCCGCCTTTTTGAAGAGATGCAAGAGAAAAAAAGACAAAGGTGAAGTTATATGGGTAGATCTAAGAGAACGAAGTGTAGCAGAACAGACATTTTTTTTTTTTTTTTTCAGAATTGAATTCACCGTTTTCCTGAAGGGATTGCAGAATAACTCTGTACAGAAAACATCTAAAGCTAATTGCTGGAAGAATACTCCACAGGGAACGAGCCCGCCTTGAAGGGGAATGGACTCAATAACCTGATTGTTTTCTCCCATTCATTACCATTTGTGGGTCCCCTGGTGCAGAATTTGGCAAACTGGCTTAGTAAAATAACAAGAAGTACGCAGACTTCTTGTTGGCTTGATGCGAAATGTTCTTGCCAACATACATTGGGATCAGTACACAAGGACCACGTTCTCTCTCATTTGTGTGATTTTCATTTATTAAGTCCTCTCAGTAACCATTTAATGGGGACTCTTGTGTGCAAAGTGCTGTACGAGACACTCAGGAGTGTCTACAGAGGTGTGATATTTGGCTCCTACCTTCAAGGAACTTACAGTCTGGTCAACATTAAGAAAGACACAAATCAATGATCTGGAACGAGATGTTGGAAAGGACTTCTCTGACAAGCCTGCGTGGTGTTGAATGCAGTCAGAATTGGGGAAGCACAGATTTCAGAAGGCACTTTTTCTATCCCCTACCAACGAATTATGGAGGTCACTAAAGTTCTTAGAAATGAGACCATTAAGTTCACAATTTCCTTAAAAAAAATTCTCCCTTACGATTTGGACAACTTCTCATAGTTGGAATCATCTAAAACATGACTAAGCCTTTTTATTCCCAAAAGCCAACTCCCTGATACATTGAGTTGTTATGCAGTTTCCTTGAGGATAAGTGTGGGGGTATAACTCAGTCTGGATAATCTGTGAAATCCCAGAACCAGAGGTGGAATGGGGCAGGGTCTGGTAAATATCTAAGTTCCTCTCTTTTTTTTGTTTCACTCTGAAATTTGTGGGATCTCTATCCAGAGGGAACCAGGGGGCAGTGTAGCCGGCCCCCTACTCCCAGTGCTGGGGGGTGTTACTACCCACCCCATGGGCAATATGTAGACCCCTGGGAACTTACAGGGGCATGGGGCAGGACATGTCTGCAGTCAGAAGATGTCTGCAGACAGGGAGTTTCTGCAGTGGATAGGCCTGCACTCACAGCCTACACTTCTCAGGTCTTGGCAGAAAAACATGGAAACCATCAGTTGTTTAGAGTCAAAGTTGCAGAAGCCATAACATGGTTTAAAAGACAACAACAAAAGAGAGAGAGAGAGAGAAAAGCTCCAAAAAATAACAACTATTAATTCTCTTCCCTTGTCCTATAGTTTGTTTACTGAATTGGCAGAAAGCCCCAATTCAGAGGTTTCACTTTTACATGAAAGCTTTTCTCAGTGCTCTGCTAAATAGCGTACATATTCTTGAATCTAACTGTATCATTCAGCCTCCAAGTGCTGTCCTCCTCTCCAGAAGGAAGACGTGGAAGGACAAGGACAAGGCTCATTACCCCATTACTGGGGTGGGTCTGCGGAAGGCTGAGCAACTTCCTGTCTCCTGTGTTTGGCTCTCTGCCTTTGACTTCATGCAAAGGCATTGACCATTCCATGAGGGAGCCCCAGTGCTCACTGCACTTGGAAATGCCTTCCTCTGTTTGAGTGAGACTGGTTAATCAATTGATCCTACTAAAGGAATTTCTTCATATCCACGTTGGATGCTTGTATTGGCCTGTTCTCTGCCAAACCTGCCTGTGGAGGGACCTGAGAATGTGCACGGAAAGCCATTTTATTTGGGTGCTTGAGTTCTCCAATTTGGCCTCCTTTCCATAGTTCAGCTTTTGAGACTTAAGCAGACATTTTTAAGTGTGCTTACACAAGGTTCTGTGTATATTAATACATTTCTACCTGCCTATCGTTTTTTCTCCTTCTGTAAAACATCACAACAGAACAACTACCTCATAATATTAAGAATTAGGTAGGGGCGCCTGGGTGGCTCAGTCGTTTAAGTGTCCAACTTCGGCTCAGGTCACGATCTCGCGGTCCGTGAGTCCGAGCCCCGCATCAGGCTCTG
This sequence comes from Lynx rufus, assembly GCF_022079265.1. Classification (NCBI taxonomy): domain Eukaryota; kingdom Metazoa; phylum Chordata; class Mammalia; order Carnivora; family Felidae; genus Lynx; species Lynx rufus. The sequence continues at coordinate 4,302,073 of NW_025814844.1, read as the reverse complement.
TGCTGACAGCTCAGAGCCTGGAGCCTGTTTCGGATTCTGTGTCTCCCTCTCTCTCTGACCCTCCTCCGTTCATGCTCTGTCTCTCCCTGTCTCAAAAATAAATAAACGTTAAAAAAAAAAAAAAAAGAATTAAGCATATATCTACAACCTGAGTTCTGGCTTTTGGCCTGACCTCCTTTTGGAAATGGGGAAATTAGCGAAAGTGAAGTGGATGGGGTGGGGGGGTCTTCTCCAGGGAACGGAGCCACATGAATGGAGACAGGGACACCTGGTATGGATGAGTCATACTGGGCTTTGTTTCTTCCCCACAAATGTGGAAGGACCCTCAGACATCACAGAATCAGTGCAAAGCCTACTAGGAAATTTCTTGACTATCAAAGCACAGTTCTTTTTGACTTCAAATGTGCTTTCTTCTACTAGAGCAGGGATCAGCAAACTGCAGCCCACAGGCCAACACTGTCTCTACCCACCACTGTGGCCTGTGAGTTAATTTAAATTGCCCAAAAAAAAAAAACATTGAAATTGTTTCGTGACATAGGAAAATTACCTTTTATTCAAATTTCAGTCTCCACAAATCAAATTTTACTGGAATACAACCATAACTTGCTCATGGATTGTCTGTGACTGCTTTTGCACTACAATGGCAGAATTGTGTCCTTGCTTAAAATAGGTACTATCTGGCCCTTAGAGCTAGAGGGCCTAGAATTTCCAATTCTGATGAAAGTTTTGGCATCTTCCCCACTCTACATGTTCATGCTCATGTACATGTATGTATCGTTGACCCTTGAACAACACAGGTTTGGACTATGCAAGCCCATGTGTATGTTTTTTTTCCAAGTAAATATGGTAGAGTACTATAGATATATTTTCTCTTCTTTATGACTTTCTTTTGTAAATTTTTTAATGTTTATCTTTGAGAGAGAGAGAGAGAGAGAGCAAGTGGGGGAGGGGAGAGAGAGGGAGACACAGAATCCTAAGCAGGCTTGAGGCTCCAAGCTGTCAACACAGAGCCCGATATGGGGCTCTAACCCATGGACCGTGAGATCATAACCTGAGCCAAAGTTGGACGCTTAACCAACTGAGCCACCCAGGCGCCCCTATGATTTTCTTAATACTTTTTTTCCCCTCTAGTTTACTTTATTGTAAGAATACAGTATATAATACATGTAAGGTACAAAATATGTGTTAATCAACTATTGTTGGTTAGTCTTCTGGTCAACAGTAGGCTATTAGTAGTTAAGTTTTTGGGGAATCAAAAGTTATATGTGGATTTTTTACTGTGTGGGGGGGGGGGCCAGTGGCCCTGACCCCATATTGTTTAAGAGTCAACTGTATGTTTCAAACATGGTTTCTAATAATTTAAGAAAAAAAATGTCATTTCCAGTTGCTTTCTAGTTTTTATTACCTTTCTGATGTACCTAGCGTATTTTCTGCTTCTCAATAACATGTATGATCTCAAAGGTACAATATGTCCTGTTCTATCCAAAGACACTGAAGTTTTAAACAAGATGTCTCTCACATAGTAGTTGCAAAACAGTAGTTTCATGAATACATTTACAAATAAATGGAAGGCAATTCATCAAATAATTCTCCCACTGTTTCTGCTGCTTTCCTGGAATTCCTAATGATCTATGTTGAATTTTTTCCGTCTGTCCTCCATGCTCTCGACTGCTGTTTTACATCTTCTTTGTTACCTTGTGCTGAGTTCTGCATGAGGTCCTCAATACTGTCATCCAGTTCACCGAATTTATCTTGGCCTCCACCCAATCTAGGGGGTAGCTTACCTGTTGATCTGTTTCAGTAGTTAAATGACCATATTTTAAATTTCTAAGACATTTCGTTGCTGTTTTCAGTGTCATCTATTTTATTTCATTTCTTCTGTCTTTGAAAAAACAATTTCTTGTTCACTTTTCGGGATTTACCTTATTTCTCTTTTTGGGGGAACCCCAAGAAACTTAGTTTAAAGTCAATTTCAGTCTGTTGTATGTTTCATTTTACTTTCGATGAATTCGTGTTTCTTCATGTATTTTGAATTACTGTTTGTTCACTAATATCGAACAAGAAGGCTTCCTTGGTCTCCACCCCAACCCCTCTTGCTCTGGTTCTAGCTTTCCCCTTCTCCACACCCTCTGTGCTCATCTCTCTAAAACTTTTCCGTTGCTCCCACCTGGACCTATGGGATCCCAGTGGAGACGGAGAGATCTCTCCTGTGATGATGTTGGGGGTTTGGGCTTCCCAGGTATGGGGTATCCATGTTCTCCCTCTTCCCTAAGCACACAGCTCCTTGTAAACTGTAAATCACAAAGTGGTCAGGAGAACATTCTTTCCCAGCATCCTTTTAAAATCTGGGGAGCTGTAACCAAACCTTTATTTTAATCAGTGTTCCTAACAACAGCTCCCTTGCTCATGCCAAGCATGTCATTAGATATTCACCATGAAGCCCACTTTCATTTTTTTGTGTGCCTGCTTTAAGACCAGCCTGCACTCAGCTTTGCATTTCTCTGCTCATCCTGACCCTTACATATGTTTATCTTATGCTGGTGCCTGGTTATATTTTCCTGGTGATCAGCTTCATATTTTACCTATTGCAATTGACCCTTGAACAACCAAGGGCTTGGGGCAAGCCCCCCCCCCACCAACTCCATGCAGTGGAAAATCCACCAGTAACTTTTGACACCCTAAAACATAACTCTTAATAGCCTACTGTTGGCAAGAATCCTTACCAGTAACACAGCCAATTAGCACATATTTTTGTATTTTCCGTGTCTTCTATGCTGTATTCTTACAATAAAGTAAGCTAGAGAAGAGAAAATGTTGATAAGAAAATCCTAAGGAAGAGAATATATATTTACAGTGCTGTATGTAAATTTTTGAAAAAAAAATCCATGAATAGGCAGGCCAGGCTGGGACAGGCGCAGGGGCCTGGACTTAGCTTCCAGGGGAACTGCAGGAAGGGACAGCTGCCCTGTGTGCCTGGAGGTACCCCACCAATAATGGGTGGCCATCAGCAGCCAAAGCCACACATGAGTGCATTGGCCTTCGGATGCAGAGATGCTGAGGTGCTGCTTTAGGGTTGGGGGCAAAGTGGGGAGGCGCTTCTGGTGCTACGCCATCCCTGCCCTCTGGGCAAGTTCCTGTGCTTCAGCCCAGCCTCCTGACAGCCAGCCCTGGTGCTCTCCCCAACCTCCCCATCCATACATGGGGTGACCTACAGCCCTGCCAGGTCCTGCCCTTGCCTGGGCTCACCAGGGGGCCTCCTTGGTCCTCAGAGGTCAGCGGCCATGACCCCTGTGCAGATTGCCTTCCATTGGGTCCTATGGAGAAATGTCTCTGGCTTGTGTGGTTAACTCTTAAAAATTCTGTGTACCAGTGGACCCGTCCAATTCAAACCCGTGTTGTCCAAGTGTCAATTATATTTCCATGTATGTCGGGCAAAAGGTACCTCAAAAATAGGAACTTTCTACCCCTGGGAAGTCCCAGGCCCCTGTGCTTTCTAGAGTGAGAAAGCCCTGCCACTTCATGCTCTCAGTTCTGCTTCTTGCCCCAGATATTTAGCCATTGAGGTCCCTGTTAAGCTTGAGATATTATGCTAGCGTGGTGCCTGCTTTCAGGAGGCTTATGCTGCATCTGAGGACAACGAATGTCTAGAACAAGATGACCTAGTTGCTCTGTGAGGTGCTGCCCCTAGCCCCTCCATGATGGTGGCACTGATTCCCCCAGGTTTCCTGGAGAGTTGACTCAGGACTGCTCACAGCAATCACTGTCGTGAACTGTAGGAAGCTGCCTTGCTTAAGTAACACCCATCTCTGGGGACAGCTCACATCTAGTTTCTGGCCAGTGATGGGGGTGAGTGGGATACACAGGCTTAGCCCGCTTGCCTCGATTCCAGACAGTTGTGAAGGGCCATTCCAGCTCCAAAGCTTCCCAAGGACCCTCTGAGGGCTCCGCTGCAGCCACATTGCAGTCCAGATTCTCCCCTGGCTCAGTCCTGCCTCCCTCACCCCTCTATTGATGATATTGCCCACAGCCCTCTCCAATAATTTCCTGTACACCAATCTCAGTCTGAGTCTATTCCTGGTCACCCAGCCTAGGGCAGCAACTGACAATATAAGATATACATTTCTGAGTGTCAGATAAAGACATTGGGTCAGAGTAGTAAGGAAAGATGTAAAAGATGTGAGACCTGGTCATGAATGATCGATTTAGAAGGAAGGATGGAGTGGACATTTGTAATGCTGGCAGCTTCGTGTCCTTTTCCTGGTCCCTCCTCTAGCATTCTTCTGTGTGCCCAGAGAGTCATCTTTCTCTCTGGCATTCTTTTAACCACCACCGCCCCCCCCCTGCCCTCTGATTATATCCATTTCATTGTGAGGAACCTTTTAGAAGAAACTACAATACTTTAAAAGTTATTAAATAATAGCACATAAAGCCAAGGTAATAAATGACGGATCCAAATGGGAAGGCAGAAGGGAAAAAAATATTTTTTTTTTGGCTCCAACAATATGTCAATAAAAAAATTGGAAATAGAAACTTGAGCGTTTGCAAGGGAGGATTAAGACGTGGGTGTGGTGGGGAATTGCAAGTCCCACTCAGAGACATGCAGTAGAAGCTCGCAGTCTAATTTGTGAAGGTGCGGAGGACTCCGAAGGCAATGATCTTGTCATCCATTCTTCCGTTGGCTTTGTGGTGCTCCCAGAAAGCCCCTCTTGCTGTTTTTTAGCAACAAAGAGTTCCAGGAGGGTTGGAATGATGACCTCAATGAGATTTCAAGGAGAATATGTGGCAGACATGTATTTCTTCTCTGCATTTGTATGAGTCTGATACTAATGAAATGGCCATTCCTGTAGATCAGAATGGTTAGGATTAGCAAGTTCATGTATACTCAACCTACAAGCTTGACGACTTAGTTCATTTTGAAGTCCTAGCACACTCTTTTCCAGCTAATAGGTATCAATAGTTAACCTCATTTTGAATTGAAGAGAAAAACCTTGGTTTTATGTTATTGACTTGCTTTTCGTTTTTTCTACCTGGCGCATAAAGTTGTGGGAAATCCTTTAAATATAAATACTTGCTTTCCGAGGTATATTTTTTCTGTAAATGCCATTTACATTGGCGACATGGTTAATTCCACTGGGGTCTTTCTAATTAAGTTGCAAATAAATAATAAACATATCTTGGGTGCTTAAAAATTTGAAATATATATAGAACTCTTCAAACTCTGTTTTTATGCAGAATTTGAATTCAATTAATTAACTTATCTATAAAGCCGTATCAGTGAAACTTCTTGCTGTTTCATTTTCACCAAAAAGTGAATGACCACAAGGCTCAGAGCTCTCTTACAGGAATTGTTAAGTTTATGGAATGCCTTACTTCTTTTTTTTTTTAATTTTTTTTAACGTTTTATTGATTTTTGAGACAGAGACAGAGCATGAATGGGGCAGGGGCAGAGAGAGAGGGAGACACAGAATCGGAAACAGGCTCCAGGCTCTGAGCCATCAGCCCAGAGCCCGACACGGGGCTCGAACTCACGGACCACGAGATCGTGACCTGAGCTGAAGTCAGACACTTTAACCGACTGAGCCACCCAGGCGCCCTGTGGAATGCCTTACTTCTTAGATGGAAAATTTTTAAATTAGCTTATAAATATCGGCATAATCATGAAAACCGTGGATCTTTCACATTTGTATGTCACACTTTGAATACATTGAAAGCTAGAGAATTGGAAATGTTGGCTAAGGCAATAACCTCTGAATTACTTTTATAAGTGTAACAAATTATCACATTTATGTTTAGATTTATACCTAAGTTACCTTTATACCTGTCTTTAAATCCCAGTTCCTGGGGGTACCTGGATGGCTCAGTCAGTTTAGCATCTGACTTCTGCTCAGGTCATGATCTCATGGTTTGTGAGTTCGAGCCCTGTATCAGGCTCTGTGCTGACAGCTCAGAGCCTGGAGCCTGCTTTGGATTCTGTGTCTCCCTCTCTCTTTGCCCCTCCCACACTCATTCTCCCTCTCTCTCTCTCTCTCTCTCTTTTTCTTCCTCCCTCCCCCCCCCAAAAATAAATAAACACCAGAAAAAGTAAAAAATAAATCCTAATTCCTGGATAAAATCCATAAATAATAATAGTCTTTCTTTTAGCTCTATTTGAGGAAATATATGACAAATAAACAGAATCTATGAGAAAAAAAAAGCTTTAAGCTAAAATTTTTGAAAAAAAACCTCTATGTTTTCTCCTTATTATTTATTTCTTCTGATAGCACTGAATTTTTTCTGCCTTAGCATTCTAATAATTAGAGAAATATAGTATACAAATACACAATTTGGTACTCTGTAATTCTGGCCATAAATTGTTCATTTTGTGAATCTGCTTTTTGGGTACTTCTGTAAATCATCTTGAAGTTAGCATATATATTTTTAATCCTTTTAATATATGCCCCATTTTCTTGTGTTTTTAATTATGAGTGATTATTTATTAGGTGACATATCTTTGGATATTTCATATTTCTTGTATAAATAAGAGTGACTATTCAAAACACATGGGCAACATAATACCCCCAATTATTTCTGTTCACACGAAATATTTCCAAAACCACAAAAAAACCCAGGGATCATTTCTAGAAATGCCATGACTTAATTGGAGCATGGTTATAATCAAGAGGGGTGTGTGTGTGTGTGTGTGTGTGTGCGCGCGCGCGCACGCGTGTGTGAAACAAATACCTTTTTATCCATTTTTTATCCATTATGTCATCCTTCAGATGACAGATACTCTTCGATGTATTTTTGTTTTTGTTTTTCATTTGAAAATGTCTGTGTTTTGCCTTCATTCCAGAAGGATATTTTCACAAGTTAGAGAATTCTGGGTTCGTGGTCTTTCCTTTCGTACGTTTAAAGGTACTGCTCCACACTGCGTTCTGGTCTCCATGGTTTGTGGTGACAAATATGTAGTAATTCAAATAGTTGTCTTCCTGTATATACTGTGACATTTTTCTCTTGCTGCTTGCAGTATTTCTGGCATGTTGGTTATCATGTGGCAGGGAGTGGTTTCCTTGAGTTCATCCTCTTTAGGGTTTACTAAGCCTATTGAATGTGTAAATTATGTCTGTACCAAATTTGGGGAAGTTTTAGCTATTATCCTTTTTTTTTTTCTGCACCAATCTCTTTCTCTCTTCCTTTGATAACTCTAAGGACACAAATGAAACAAGTGATAAGCCTTTTGAACTTCAGGTCCCTGAGGGCCTGTTAATTTTTTTTATCTTTTGCTCTCTGTTACTCATCTTGCATAATTTCTATTAATCTTTTTAAGTTGACTGACTCGCTCCTTTGTTATCTGTCTTCTACTATTAAGCCCATCCAGGGAGTTTTAAATTTCAGATACTGTATATTTTCAGTTCTAAAATTTTATTTATTTATTCTCTGCTGACAACTTTGATATTTCCATGCATTCAAGATTGTTTACCTTTACCTTGTGGAATGTGGTTATGATGGATGTTTTAAAATAATTTTTTAATAATTTTAACATCTGGGTAATTTTAAAGTTGACCTTATTATCTTTTCTGTTGACAATTGGTCAGATTTTCCTGATGTTTTGTATGTCAAGTAATCTGAGATTGTATCCTGGTCACTTTGAATATTATGTTATGAGACATCAGGGTCATGTTAAAATTTTCAGACAACTGTCGATTTGTTTTTATTCACGTCTGTGTTTTAGCAAGCAGTTAGTCTGTTTGGTTTTACGTCACAAGTTTATCTCACGTTCTATGGGTGGTGGTACCAATATCAAAATCTTTGCTTTTCTCTTTGGTTCTTCCCTGCATATGCAGCACTCAGAGATTAGTCTGGTACTTGAGTAGTTCGTTGCATCATAGTTCAGTTCTTAAAGGTCTTGTGGGTCCATTCCACGCATGTGTAATTTGGGCGTGCGAACAAGACTTGTGCTGATTTGTAACAGAATTAGAGGAACTCCCCTTCTGGCTTTCTTCTCACCAGTATCTCCTCTTTAATCTTTACCTCGTGGTACCCCTTTCCCTTGTTCCTCTGATCACAGAGAGGTAGAATTGGGGGCAGGAGGTGGGGGTCTTTAGAGGTCTTCAGGGCAGTAGCAGCAGTGAAGCTTTGCAACTGGAAGAGTCTTTGGTGCAGGATTAGAAGGAAAAAAACAGTTTTGAAAGAGTCTATGTTTGATGGTATTAGATGTAATTATTATGCTGCATTTTATTTAGATAAAGGAATAATAATCTCCTATTCAGTTCGTTCAAAAGAGTATATATACACAGTACATGCACACACAATAAATGAAAACCAAAAGTTTGAATAAAAAATGTTTTGAGGGGCACCTGGGTGGATCCGACTCTTGATCTCAGCTTGGGTCTTGGTCTCGGGGTTGTGAGTTTGGGCCCTGCATTAGCATCTGCGCTTGGTATGGAATCTACTTAAGAAAAATAATAAGGGTGCCTGGGTGACTCAGTTAAGCACCCGACATTGGCTCAGGTCAGATTTCATGGTTCGTGGGTTTGAGCCTTGCATTGGGCTCCATGCTGACAGTGTGGAGCCTGCTTGGGATTCTCTCTCTCCCTCTATCTCTCTCTGCCCCTTTCCACTTGTCCTTTTTTTCTCTCTCAAAATAAATAAACTCAAAAAATTTTTTAAAAATGGTAAATCTTTTGAAACCGAAAGAACACATCAGCAAAAATGGCAGAGAAGGTAGTTTTCCCTACACAGCATGAGGTAAAATTCAAGAAAAAAAATAGAATAATTTTTTCAGAACCGTAGAAAACAGTGAAAGATTTACAATGGCCAAAGAAATGTTGAATCAAGAAAAAGGTAACTTAACGGCAGGATAATTTTTTGGCATTTTTATTTGCCTTTGCTCCCTGCCCAGCCCCAGCATGTTGGCAGTCCTGAAGACAGCTGCCAACATTGCCAATGTGGGATCCTGGTCCCTGGTTCCAGAGGGAAGAGAGAAGACCTATTCTCAAAGACTTGTTTTCGTGTGTTCTAATATGTCTGGGGCTGCCTGAAAGTCACTTGACTTGTTTCACCCAATTCAGAAGTCGCTTAAAGCAGAAAAGACCAGCCATTCCTCAGAAACCTTGTGAGGCAAATGAACAACTCACAGCTGCCTGTTTCAGAAGGTTACAGCTGAGGCAAGCAATAGGGTGCTGAAAGCCTGGGAGTAAAAGCCGAGAAGTAAAATTCCCAAATTTCTTTGGGAATTTTTGGCATCCAAAAGTGCCCATGTATACTGGGGAATATAGAAAGTTATATGCATGCTAAGGGCAGGATGCATACTCTGAAAAGACCCGAGAAGACCCCAAGCTTTCACTTCTGTAAGATCTCTAGTCTCAGCGCAAGTAGGAAGTGAAGGCTAAGGCAGAATTGTAAGCAGCCTCCTCCCTCTCTCCCACTCTTTCTCTCACCATCCACGGTCCCTGATATTTAAAAACATTTCTGTGTAAACACTAGTGAAAGACAACACAGAGGAATGGACCACACATAGAAATGGATATGTATTTCATGAAAATTAGTTTAGAAAAGTAACTAGGTGCACTTTGCTGGCTTAATCAGTAGAACATGTGACTCTTGATCTCGTGGTTGTGAGTTTGAGCCACACATTGGGTATAACGATGACTTGAAAAATATAGAACCTTAAAAAAAAGAAAGAAAAGTAACTAAACATACAGCTATAGCTGTAATCAACAAAAATAAATTCTGAGGGGGAAGAATCTGGTTTCCAGAATTATCACATGGTAATATTCAAAATATCTAATTTTCAGGATAAAAGTGTGAAGCATTAAAAGAAACAAGAAAACATGACCTGTTCACAGCAGAAATCAACAGAAAATTTCCCTGAGGCAACAGACCTTGAACTTACTAGACATTTTATGTTGCCTATGTTGTATGTGTTCCAAGAGGTAAATGAAGTCATGAAAAAAGAACTAAGGGAAATGCAGATAATTTCTAATCAAATTAGAGGAAATAAATAGAGAGATGGGAATTATAGAAGGTAACCAAACAGAAATTCTGAAACTGAAAAGTATAATAGCTAAAAAGAAAAATAAGTTTCAAAGTGCAGATCTGAGCAGGCAGAATAAAGAATTAATGAACTTGAAGATTGGTCAGTGTAAATTATCCAGTCTAAGAGCAGATTTAAGAAATAAAGAAAAATGAACAGAGTTTAGGAGAATTCTTTTTAATTTTTTTAAAGTTTATTTATTTAGAGAGAGGAAGAGGAAGAGAAAGAGATAGAGTGTGCAAGTGAGCGTGAGTGGGGTAGGGGTAGAGAGAGAGGGAGAGAGAATTCTAAGCAGGCTCCATGCTGTCAGTGCAGAGCCCGACACGGGGCTGAAACTCACGAACTGTGAAATCATGACCTGAGCCAAGATCAAGAATTGGACACTTAACAGACTGAGCCACCCAGGTGCCCCTAACAGAATTATTAGCCACTGTCAAGCATATCAACACACACATAATGGGAGTCCCAGGGAGAGAGGAGAGAATGAATGGGCCAGAAAGAATATTTGAAGAATATCAAAACATGACAAGTTTGAAAAAGCACATGAAACTACACATTTGAAAAGTCAATAACTTCCAAGAGGAGAAAACTGAATCCCATCATAATCACATTGTCAAAGCCAAAGGCAAGGAGAAAATTTTGAAAACAGGGAGAAAGAAATGACTCACCACAATCAGGGAAACTTCAATTAGATTAAGAGCAGATTTTCATGAGAAACCATAGAAGCCAGAAATGTGATACTTTGAAAGTGCTGAAAGGAAAACAAAAAGAAAAGAAAACTGTTAACCAAGAATCTTCTATCATGCAAATTTATCCTTTAGAAACAAAGGAGAAGACAAAAATCCCAGATAAACAAAGACTAATGTGTCACTCATAGGTCTGTCCTAGAAGAAATGCTGAAGAGAATCCTTCAGGCTGAAATGAAAAAAACATTAGACAGTAACTCAAAGACATTCAAAGAAAGGAAAAACTCCAATAAAGATACTGTGTAAACATAAAACACAGTATTGCTGTATCTTTGGTTCACTACTTCTCTCTTAATTTCCTATATGATTTAAAAGACAAGTGCATAAAGCAATAAGTATAAATATATGCTAATAGGTACACAATGTATAAAGAAGTAAATTGTGACACCAACATAAAGAAAGGATGAAGCTGTATGGAAGCAGAGATTTTGTATAATATTATATTTATATATATATATATACACACACACACACACACACACACATATATATATATATATATACACATATATTTTTTTATTTATTATTGAGAGAGAGAGAGTGCGAGTCAGGGAGGGGCAGAGAGAGTGAGACGCAGAATCAGAAGCAGGCTCCAGGCTCTGAGTTGTCAGCACAGAGCCTGACTCGGGGCTCGAACTCACTGAATTCATGAACCATGAGATCATGACCTGAGCTGAAGTCATATGCTTAACCAACTGAGCCACCCAGGCACCACAAGATTTTGTATAACATTGATGCTAAGTTGGTAACCAGCTCAAACTGGATTGTTATAAATTTAGGATATCAACTGCGATCCCCATGGTAATGAATAGGAAAATGTCTAAAAAATATACACACAAAAGAAAATGAGCAGGCAGTCAAAATGGTACCCTACAAAAATCAATTAAACACAAAAGAAGGAAGTAATAGAGGAAGTGAGGAACAAAAAGGATATAAGACAGACAGAAAAAAATAGCAAAGAGACAGAAGTATATCTTTGGTAATCATTTTTTTTAATTTTTTTTAACGTTTATTTATTTTTGAGACAGAGAGAGACAGAGCATGAACGGGGGAGGGTCAGAGAGAGGGAGACACAGAATCTGAAACAGGCTCCAGGCTCTGAGCTGTCAGCACAGAGCCTGACGTGGGGCTCGAACCCACGGACCGCGAGATCATGACCTGAGCCGAAGTCGGCCGCTTAACTGACTGAGCCACCCAGGCGCCCCGGTAATCATTTTTATATAAGTGGTAATCATTTTTATATAAACTCTCCAGTGAAAGGCAAAGATGGTAAAATGGATAAGGAAACATGATTCAGTTGTATGTTGTCTTCAGGAATCTCACTTAAAATCCAAATACAAAGTTGGTTAAAAGTGAAGAAGATGGAAAAAGGTATTCAATGCAAATAATAACCGAAGAAGTGCAGAAATGGCTACGTTAATATTATACAAAACATACTTTACATAAAAAAAACTGTTACAAAGGAAGCATTCTATATCAATAAAAGATCAATTCATCAAAAACATATGACAATTGGGGCGCCTGAGTGGTTCAGTTTGAATGTCTGACTTGGCACAGGTCATGATCTCATGGTTTGTGAGTTTTAGTCCCGCGTCAGGCTCTCTGCTGTCGGCGTGGAGCATGCTTCAGATACTCCGTCCCCCTCTCTCTCTACCCCTCCCCTGCATGCTATCTCTCTCTTAAAAATAAATAAAACATTTAAGATATGACAATTATAAACATGTACTCACCAAACAACACAGCCCCAAATATGGGAATCAAACCTTGACAGTTTTGAAAGGATAAATAGACAATTCTACAGTTGTAATTGAATATTTCACTAGATCACTTTCAGTACTGGAAAGAACACCTAGGTAGAAGATCAATAAAGAAAAAGAGGACTTGGACAATACTATAAACCAATTATATATATACAGACAAAGAGAGAGAGCGAGAGAGAGAGAGAATCACTGCCCTGAAGAGTAAGAGAACGCATAATTTTCACAAGTTTACATGACATAGTTCCAGGAGAGACCATATGTTGGGCCATAAAAGAATACTCAAGAAAGTTTTAAAGATTGAATCATATAAAGCATCTTCTCAAACTACAAGGGAATAAAGCTAGAAATTAATAACAGAAGGAAAAGTGGAAAATTCACAGATACATGGAAATTAAATAATGTGTTCTTAAAAACCAGTGGGTCAAAGAGATAATTACAAGGGAAATTAGAGAATCCTTACAGGCAAAAGGAAACAGAAGCACAATATACCAAAATTTATTGAATGCAATTAATTGAGAATTTGTTGAATCAACAAAAGTTGGTTCTTTGAAAAGATCAACAGAATTGTCAAACCTTTAGCTAAATTCACAAATCTAAAGTGAGACAAGATGTAAATGATAGAATCAGAAATGAAAGTGGAGACAATACTACCAACCTTACAGAATTAAAATAATTATATGTGGGGTGCCTGGGTGGCTCAGTCAGTTGGGTATCCAACTTCAGCTCAGGTTTGTGAGTTCGAGCCCCACATCAGACTCTGCTAACAGCTTGGAGCCTGGAGCCTGCTTTGGATTTTGTGTCTCCCTCTCTCTCTGCCCCTTTCCTGTTCACACGCTGTCTCTGTCTGTCTCAAAAATAAATAAATGTTAGGGGCACCTGGGTGGCTCAGTCGGTTAAGCATCCGACTTCAGCCCGGGTCACGATCTCGCGGTCCGTGAGTTCCAGCCCCGCGTCGGGCTCTGCGCTGATGGCTCAGAGCCTGGAGCCTGCTTCCGATTCTGTCTCCCTCTCTCTCTGCCCCTCCTCTGTTCGTGCTCTGTCTCTCTCTGTCTCAAAAATAAATAAACCTTAAAAAAAAAATAAATGTTAAAAAACATTTAAAAAATAATTTTATGTGAGTTCTATGAACAAAGATACCCCAACAAATTAGATAACCTAATTGAAATGGTGAATTTTCTAGAAACATAAATATTACCAAAATTGACACAAAAAGGAAACAGAGAATGTAGACAGACTTATAAAAGTAAAGAATTGAATCAGTAATCAAAAACCTGTCAGCAAAGTCTTGTACCAGATAGCTTCTCTGATAAATTCTACCAAATATCTAAAGAAAAATTAACACCAATACTTCTCAGTCTTTTCCAAAAACTAGAATAGAATAGGAGGGAATATTTCCTAACTCATTCTGTGGTACCCGTGTTACCAAGTAACAAAGCCAGAGACAACACAAAAGGGGAAAAAAAACAACAAAACTGCAATCGAGTATCCTTTATGAATATAGATGTAGAAGTCTTCAGTGAAATACAAGCAAAAATAGCACTTTGAAAGGATTACACATTGTGACTAAGTGGAGTTTATTTTATCATGCAAAGATGGTTCAACATAAGAAAGTCAATCAGTGTAACACACAACATGAATAGGACAAAAGGGGAAAAAATAACAATCATTTCAATTGACCCATATTTGGCCATTAAAGAAGTAAGTTAAAATGAGGCCATTAGAGTGAGCCCTAATCTAGTCTGTCTGGTGTTATAGAAGGGGGATGTTTGGACCCATAGAGATACCACGGGTACATGTACACAGAGAAAAGACCATGTGAGGGCTTAATGGGAAGGCATCCACCCAAGGGCAAGTGAAGCAGAGAGGCCTCAGAAGAAGCCAGAAATTGCTGACATCTTGATCTTGGATGTCTTGCCTCCAGAACTGTGAGAAAATAAATTTCCGTTGGTTAAGCCACCCAGTTGTGGTACTTTGTTCTGGCAGCCTTAGCAAATGAATACGTCCATCTACTTTTACAGTTGCCAGTCAACATTGTACAGCAAGTTCTGGCCGAGAAGTTGGGTGAAAAAAAGTAAAAGACTACCAAAGTAGAAAAGAAAAAGTAAAACTGTTCTTATTTGCAGATAGCATGTTCCTACATATAGAAAATTTCAAAGAATCTACAAAAATACTACCAGAGTTAATAAAGAAATTCGGCTAAGTTTCAGGATGCAAGATCAACACACACACACACAGACACAGACACGTACACACACAAAAGATCAATACACAAAAATCAGTTTTGTTTCTGCCCATGGGAAATGAACAATCTGTAGAAAAATTAAGAAAACAATTCTGTTTACATTAGCAAATCAAATAATAAAATACCTACAGATAAACTTAACCAGGTGAACGACTTGTACACTGAAAATGTCAAACATGCTGACACAAATTAAAGAAGATTGAAATAAAGGGAAAGGTATCTTGTACTTATGGGTTAGAAGATTTAATATCCTTAAGAATGTCATTATTACCCCAAACAAGCTGTAGATAATGTGCGAATCCAATGAAAATTCCAATGGCCTTTATTTGCAGAAATAAAAAAAGCTAATCTTCAAGTTCATATGGAATTGCAAGGGGTCCCAAATAGCTAAAACGGTTGAAAAAAAGAAGAATCAAGTTTCAGCAATCATGCTTCTACTTCCTGATTTTAATAGATTTTAATACTCACTCCAAAGCTACAGTAATCAAAACAATATGGAATTTCTATAAGGATAAAAGTGTAAGCCAATAAAATAGAATTGAGTGTTCTCCATAGAAGATGTGCAAATGGCCAACAGGTACATGAAAAGATGCTCAACATCATTAGTCATTAGGGAAATGGAAATCAAAACCACAATGTGATACCATTTGACATCCACTAGAATGACTCATTATTATAGTAAATAATAATTTAAAAAATCAGAAAATACCAAGTGCTGACAGAGATATGGAGAACTTGAAAATCTTGTGCATGGTTTGCAGGAATGTAAAATGTGGGAATAGCTTGGCTGCTCCTCGAAAAGCTAAATATATAATTACCATACGATCATATGCAATTCATTTCCTAAGTATGTACATAAAATAAGTGGAAAAAGTACTCTAACATAAATACATGTACGTACATGTCCACACCAGCACTGTTCACAGTAGTCAAAAGGTAGATACAACCTAAATATCCATCAACAGATGAATAAATGAAGAAATGCTCATACATACAAAGGAATAATACTCAGCCATAAAATGAGTGAAGTACACACACAACAACATGGATGAACCTTGAGAACATTATGCTAAGGGAAAAGAAGCCAGACGCCAAAGGCCACGTATTGTATGATAATATTTATATGGAATATCCATAGAGACAGAAAGCTGACTTGTGGTTTCCAGGGAGAAGGAAAAGCAGGAATTGAGAAAAAGTAACTGCTTCATGGATGCTTTTGGAGTGATGAAAATGTTTTGTAAAGTATATAGAAGCAATGGTTTCACAACACTGTGGATATACATATAGAATATATTCACAATGTGAACCGGGATTATCTTAAAATAGGGAGATAAAATCAATTGAATATCTCTCAGGTCTACGTTCAACAAACCCTTAGAGGGATTTCTCGGTAGCCCAAGAGAAGATCCCATCAAAACCTGCACAATATTTATCTTTGAGGCAAAACAGTGTCTTGGGAAACTGTTTATGTGTCCCACATATGCCATCTATATATCACATACAATATTTATATATTATATACATAATATATGTATAATATATAAATCAAGAAATGTTACTGTAAGGGAATACTTGATAAGTAAAACCCAGTTATTCATATCATATAAGTATACATTATTTGACTGATCTTGAGAAAATTTTATCTCTGTGTGTTAATCCTTAGTTGTCCCTAATGAAAGCAATAAAAACTACAGTAGAATTGAGAAGAAATCAGAAGATTAATTCCCTTCCCTTCTGCTTCCTTTTATTTTAAGCTTTTCATTTTCCTAAAAGGCTAATAAAATTTAACTTCCTTAAGCTATGTTTCTAAGTAACTGACCACATGCCAAAAGTATATTATGTCAAAAGTTAGAGAAACCTGAAGAAAATGCATTTTAGAATGAAATGTACATTTTAGCTGTATATATATTTTATGTTTGTGACATTTTAAATCTTTATGCTTCATTTTTTTTTGGGGGGGGGACTGTTCCGTATTTTCCCTGAGGGTATTTTATGGGCTCCTCTGTCTTAGGTCCACGCAAGCAGCATTCACTAATGCTTCCACGTCAACATTAGAAACACAGAAGTAAATACCCTGAGCTCAGAGCCTGGGGAGAGCCATCGCCCCAGCAACCATGGCAGTGGATGGGGGCGGTTAACACAGTTGCTGAAAAGAGTGAGTTAGGACATGTGTGTGGTTTCTCACTTTGCCTCAAAGATAAATATTGCCCAGGTTTTGATGGGATCTTCTCTTGGGCTACCGAGAAATCCCTCTTTCCTGTATGGGTTTGTTGAAAGTAGACCTGAGAGATATTCAACTAATGGTGTCTCCGTATTTTAAGGTAACCCTGGCTCATTCTTCTTTCCCAACATCAGATTAGTAATCAAGGCAGTGAGACTGTGGCAAGCAGTTTTTTAACCACTAAAGAAGGATTTTATGCTGAAATGAGATAATGTAACTTTTGGTTAGATCTTAAAGTGTGTGTGTGTGTGTGTGTGTGTGTGTGTGTGTGTGTATAACACAAGTATACTTAAATATAAAATTATATGCACTATATTATATATATAGCTTATGTATTTATCATTATGTAAATATAAAGATATAATTTATTTATACATACAAATTCATAAGTATACTACATACTTATCAGGTATATATTTGTCATATAAATAAATTTTATTTGTACATAAAACTTTATAGTTTCAAAGGCCTGGGGGTCCATCTAATCAATTCCCCAGTTGCATGACCAGAGGCAGGCCAAGGACCAGAATGTAGACCATCCAGTCTGGCACCTACCTAGTCCTCTCCAGAGCAGAGTTGCAGAAGTGTACTCTTTAATTCACAGACCAGTTTTATTTTAGGATTATTCAGAGAGCATCTCTCATACCCCATTCTCATTCCTATTTCCTGCCTCCCCATAGGAAACTCCTTAAATGTGTTTTAGACATATATTAACTATACATAAACACATTTGTGTTAAACATATATGTTATTTTTCCAGATCTGTGTTCTTGGTTAATCTGAATTATTTTGTGGTCTGTGTCCCGCAAAATAATTGTCCCATTTTGTTTCTTATTATTTTTAACCCATTTTTTTTTAAGATCTACATAGGTGGTTCTGCTTTCATGCTCCTAATGGTTGCACATATTTCAAGATGCACATTCAGCACATTTTTACATATTCATCTCTTGACTGGCAGAAAATTAGAATATCTCCAAATCTCTGCTGCTACAGACAAGGATGATGAATGTTATGACTCAAGTCCCCATGTAGACCTGTTGCAAAAATTTCTCTGGACTTTATAACTCAGAATGTGGCTGCCAAGTCAGAGACTGAGACGTATTTACGTACTGACTTCCAGGAAGGCTGTACCAATTTCACGCTATTACTGTAATATTGTTTCCCCTCGGAAAAAAACTCAAACTCAATATTATGGAAATATATACATTTATATACACATACATATATATATACACACATATGTATATATACATACACATATATATACACACATATATATGCTTATGTATTTATAAATATATAATTTATGTATAAATTTATTTATAAGTAAATATATAATTTATATATAAACATATATAATATATAAATTATATATTTACTTATGTTATATATAATTATATATTACATATGTTTATATATTTATTTATAAACATATTATATATGTTTATATATATATATAAATTTGAGAGAGAGAGAGCACGGGGAGAGGGGCAGAGGCAGAGAGAGAGAATATCCCAATCAGGCTCCATGCTCATGCTCAGTGCAGAGCCTGACATGGAGCCCGATCTCCTGACACTGGGATCGTGACCTGTCGTGAAATGGAGTCAGAAGCTCAACCAATTGAGCCACCCAGGCACCCCAATATTATAGATTTCATAATTTTTGCTAATATGATGGGTGTAAGGGGTGCCTGGGTGGCTCAGTCGGTTGAGAGTCCAACTTCAGCTCAGGCCATATCTCACAGTTTGTGAGTTCAAGCCCCGCATCGGGCTCTGTGCTGACAGCTCAGAGCCTGGAGCCGACTTTGGATTCTGTGTCTCCCTCTCTCTCTGCCCCTCCCCTGCTCTCTCTCTCTCTCTCTCTCTCTCTCTCAAAAATAAATAAATTAAAAAAAATTTTTTTTTAATGTGATGGGTGTAAAATGTTAACCCATTTTTGATTTTAACTCTAATGACTTAAATAATGTCTTTCCACTTTTAGTTTCTCTGTATAAATATATTGCCCTCTCAAGTTTTCCTTTGTAAGACCTATGTAGATGTTTTGTTCACTTCTCTCTTGGTTCAGTGGTCTTCTTGTTGATGTTCAGGCATTCTTTGTCTATTGAAATATTAATCTCAGTAATGTCATCTCTAATCTTAGATGCCCCAGCTGATCATCTGTCTGTGAAATCTATTTATAGTGGTGTCTATTGAATTTTCTATTTTAATGTAGTCAAACTCATCTTTATTTATTTATTTATTTATTTATTTATTTATTTATTCATTTACTTAATTTATTTATCTTTATTTTTATAGCTTATATTTTGGGTCTTATGTTAGAGGCAATCTCCATGGAAATCCAAAGCACAGAGTTATTCTTCCATATTTTCATCTATTGACTTTAGAATGTTATCTTTCACATTTAGGTTTTTATTTGCTGGAAGATCACCTTTATGACAGGGATTCAGTATTATTTTTATTATTTTTTTATTGAAGTCGATTTTTCACCTGCTAGATAGCCTATTCTTCTTCTCTTGGCTTGTGGGGTCAACTTTGACATTCATCAAGCTCATATGAGTGAATTAGGTTTTTTTTTCTGAACTGTATGTGGTATTCCATTTGACTTTTCTTCCTTTCTGTAAGGGAACTAAGTTTCTGTTTGTTTTGTTTTAACTTCCAGGTTTAAAGCATACCTTAATTGTCTGGTAGGACAAATAAACCTCACCCATTTTTTATCTCAAAATTTCAAAATTGGCCTGGCAATTCTGAGGTTTTTGTTCTTCCAAATACATTTTTAAATAAGTTTGTTGAGTTCTTCAAAAATTCTTTTCTTATATATTTTGGAATATGTTTGTTGATGGCCTGAAAGTTTCTCTCTCTTCTCAGACTGGTTTTCAAGACTATCAACTGATTGAATCAGCCCTGCCCAAATTATCAAGGATAATATCCTTACTTAAAGTCAGTTGATTATGGACTTCAATCATATCTCTAAATTCATGACAACGTCTAGATTAGTGTTAGATTAAAAAACTGGGGACTATAGTCCAGCCAAGTTGATACATTGGCAAAACCATTTACAATACAGTTTTGGTTGCTAATTTAGGTTGTATCTTGTTTTCTATTTGATTATTGTTAATATAAAGGAACTATATTGATTTTTATATGATGATCTAAATCATTTTCTGAATTCTGGCATTCTAATAGTTGGTCTGTGGCTTCACTTTGGCATTCTATATTGATTATATCATCTACAAATAGTTTCATTTGCTCATATTGTCTGCAAATAATTGTAGTTATTACAATTCTTCATTCTTTTTCTTATAACGTTGGCCTATGCACCCAGTGATATGTTAAGTGGTGTCCTTGATCATTGATCATTAAGTGTCCTTGATCATTCTCTGACATTAATGTATGTCTAAAATTCCACCACAAGTAGATTGCTTGTTTTAGCTGTGGTGTAATACCTTCATCATATTAAGGATATTTCCTTCTATTCCTAGTTTATTGAGTGTTACTTTCTTTTATCATAAATAGAATTTGACTTTATGAATGCTTCTTCTGCATCCATTTAGAAAATTATATCAGCCCACTGGTGTGTGACTTACACATATGCATTTGCTAATGTTAAATACTTGTGTCTCTGTGATAAATAAACCCTAGCTCATTATTATTTTCTTAGTATAGTTGACACAAAGTGTTTTATTAGTTTCAGGTGTACAACATAGTGGTTCAGTTTTTCTCTGTGTTCAAGTGTAGCTACCATCTGTCACCATGCAATGCTATAATATATACCATTGACTATATTCCTTATGCCGTACCTTTTATTCCCATGACTTATTTATTCCATAACTAGAAGTCTGTATCTTTCACTCCCTTTGATCCATTTTGCCCGTCCCTCTACCCCTCTCCCTCGAAAGCCACGTTTGTTTTTGTATTACAGGTCTCTTTTAACCCCTAGCTTAATGTGATGTATTCTATTTTTACTCTGCTAATTCAGTTGGTTGGCAAATATCTTTTTTTAATAATTTGTGTCTATGTTCATAGGTAAAACTGGCTTCAAATTCCTTTTTATTTTCTAGCCTTGTTTTATTTTGAATTTAAAGTTACTCTAACTTTGTAAAATATTTTGGGCAACTTCCCTTCTTTTCCTATTTTCCGAAACTACTTTGATAAGATAGTTTTTTTTTTCCCCTTTAACTTTGGCAAAGCTCTCTTATAATACTTTCTGGGCCAGGGGCTATTTGTGGTCCATTTTGTGGTAATTTGTCATATAATAAGTAGGAAAGCATCGTTCTTTCACATTGGATTTTTAATCAATGTTAATTGTACAATTTTACAAAGGGAACAAAATACCTTTAGCTTTAAACTAAGAATTAAGAGAGTAATTATTACACTTGACACACTTCTGGGTGTGTCTATGTAATAGATTCGGCAGAAACAGAATCCGCGTGGAATGCTGCAAAGGTCAGAGTGAGTGTGTTGCATCTGAAGCGCCCTCACCGTCTCTGTGTTTCTTACCTTCTAGGACATACGGGCCGGTTATTAAAGTCTCTGTGCTTCACCAGTCTTTCCTTCCTGTTGCTTCACATCATTTTCCACATCACGTTGGCCAGCCTGGAAGCTCAACATCGTATCAGACCTGGTTACAACTGTGAGTGTTATGGTGATTTTTTTCTTCATATTATGTATGAATAAAGCTGTGTGCTGTAATGCTTATAGAAATCTGTACAACAATTACATCATGAAATCCACAATCATTTGTGGTCATTTGGCAATCCTGTATGAGAAATACATATAAGGAAACTGTCATGGAAAATTACAAGTAAATTACTTAATGAATGTTCAACAAAAATTAGGTATTTGGGCCCTATTTGTATGTAAGACATTATTACTGGGCTGAATCTAAAAAAAAATCAAGATATATATATATATATATATATATATATATATACACACACACACACACACACGCACACATATATGTGTATGTATATATGTATATATGAATATATGCATATATGTGTATATATGTATATGTATATATACACATGTACATACATACACACGCACATATATATACACACACACATACACACACATATATGTGGTGACTATATATGTATACATATATATATGTATATGTACATATATAGTCCCTGGAGCATATGGTACAGCTAGTGAAGCAAGACATATACAGTTTCTAACATGATTAACATGAGTACAGAAATTGAATAACTTATGACTGTGACCTCAGTCCTATTCTACTATTCTATCTCTATACTATTCTACAGTATAATGTAAGATTTCATATAACTTTATGAGAAAAATGTAATGACACAGAGTTTCTTTTTTTTAATTGGGAGTATTTTATTGCTACTCACAGGGAAATAGTATGTTTGTATGCATTATATTTTGAAGTTTTGATCTGAGAAAGTCAACATATATATTCTTCATCTAGGTGACATCATCTTTCCAAAAGTAACGTGCTATCAGATAATTTGACTTCAGTTTTTATACGATGTGTGACTGTCATTTGAAAAAACAGAAGCATTTCAAGTAGATGGAATACATTCCACCTGTTTTAAGTTAGGCCTAAAGAAACCCTGAGATATTTGAAAAAGATTATAATAACTGTTTTAAATTGTCAGTTTTTCTTTGAGGAACCTATTTGTAGGTTTTCAACTTCCTGATTTTTCATAAAAGCAAGCACAAGTGATATGAAGTAAACCTATCCTTTCCTGTCAAATAAAAAAAGGTCAAAATTCTTCATGAATCAAAGACTGTTAACACAAATATAGTGAGATAGTCTTTAGCAAAATTCATATTTATAAATTATTCAGTATCCTTCACCATCTAACTTTTAGGAATCTACAGTTTACAGATCTAAAGTTAGTAATCATTTTGGCCATTTTATTGAATTCAAAATTCATTGGATACCAATGCCTATCAAAATGGTTTTGATTTAAAAATCTATGATTGAAGATATAGTTCTTGTTTTTCACATTGAGATATAATTCATATACCACAAATTTCACCTATGTAAGGAATATAGTTCAGTGGTTTTTGGAGTGTGCAGCCATCCCCGCTATCTGATTCCAGAAAATTTTCATCACCCCAAAGAGAACCACCCCGTGCATGGAACAATTATTTCTCGTTCCCTTTTCACCCAGCCCTAATTTAATTTCTGCCTCTGTTAGGTTTACCTGTTCTAGAAATTTCATCAAAGAACTGTGTGATATGTAACCTGTTGTGTCTGGCTTTTCTCACGTAGCATGATGATCTCAAGGTTCATCCATGTTGTAGCATGTATTGCTGTTTTGTTCCTTTTCGTGGCTGAAGAATATTCCACTGTTAACATGGATTGTTAGCAATGTTGTTTTGCTGTTTGGTAAAAGTCAGCTCATTATTCAAAACTTGAAAAAATAAAGTGTTTAAATCATGACACTTTAGTTCCTTTAGTTATGCTATAATGATAAAAAGCATTTATTATGTTTGGCCAGGTTCAGATCTTTCTGGACTTAGGAGAAATGTCAGAAGCTGTATTTTCTCATGTGTTTCCGTCACAAATCCTTTGGAGATTTCTTAAGAAGGCATTCGTAGGATCATAAGGAAGGTTGTCTGAATAAAAGACTGTTTCATGAATAATGAGTTGTCTGTCACTGGAAGTATTTAATCACAGGATATATTACAACTTACCAGATTTTAAAATTTTGAGTTTATAAATATCTTGCCCATTTCTACTGAGTGATATTGTGGAAACAACTGTACCGGAGGGTGTCTAGATTAGGAAATGCACTTCATCATTTCTTCTGACCCAGAGTCTAGGTATTTCTGGGGTTTTTTTTTAAATCAAAATGATGATTTGCCACAATTCTACAAAAGTCAAAACACAAATGTAATATGAAATGTTAAAACAGTATTCCCCTTTCCACATTTATAAATATATTTACTCTATGTATGGCCTCCCTTATGAGGTAGACACAGAGACAGACAGACAGGAAGACATACAGACTTACACACACACATACACATGGAAATTTGTTCCTCCCTTGTCTCCTCCTTCCCAGGCAAGGGTCCAAATTGCCTGGATCCTGTGGATGGGCCCTGCATTAATGCCATGAGAAGTCCACACTTCTCAGTGGTGAAGGTATGGAGGCCATCTTTGGTGTATTCAAAGCTGGCCTCTTGACATAGCATTCTGTACAACTCAACCTTGAGTTAGGTCTGCCTTTACTAACCTCACATCCTAAATATTTGGGCTTGTAGATACCAAGATATTTCCATGTGTCTGTCAGAGATATTGTTATTCATGCACAATTACCTTCTGCTGTCATCGTTCGCTGCAGTGTAACTGGAATATGTCCTGATCTAACATCCTGCCTTCCCTTCCTTTTTTGACATCTCCATACAAAAGCTCTATTCTGTTCCACCGAGAGCCGATATAATGGAGATCATAACAGTAAATTTTATTTCTACCACGTTAAATTCTAATGTGAAGTTTGTCCCTACAAAAGTTGATATTGCAATTTGCAGTTGCATATTTTTGATGAGGTCACCAACAGAGAAGGGATGCGCTAAAGACTGTGTTAGAAAAAGGAATTTGAACTCTTTGCTTTCAGTCATAAGCCCCTTGAAAGTGACTTTACAGAAATCATAAATTTCTTCTGAAAAATGAGTGATGCATGTAACACTGTTGGCTCATCGGGTGTTACAGAGTTTTTTGGTCCAGTTTCGTGTGTAGCATTTAAAAGCAATACATTCTTGAAAAGGGATAAAAGGGACAGGCAAACAAACTTCAGAGCTTTGCAAACTAGGTTAGTCCAAAATTGACACAGACCAGGTTTTCAGCCTCGAGCATTTTTTAATGATCAAGTTATATAAACTCCAGAAAATACTGTTAGAGTGGGTAATGGAAACACTGACTTTTAATTTAGAGTTGACTTCACTTCAGTAATGTTATTGTTCCTTGACCATTTGGAGTTTCGATTACACCATCAGAGTTGTAAACACAAACCCAGCTAGTTTGATATCCCACATTTGAAGGGTAGCCCTTTTTTGGCATCTGTAGACACAAAGCAGCAAAATTTCAAACAAAAAGACACAACGTGTCTTGGCCAGCATTGCTGTGCATTTTGAATGCTTTCTCTCTGCTCAAGACATTGGTAAATGAAAATGCAATAGCCCACACAGGTCAGATTTCCCAATCATATTCAAATTCAGGACCACCATGTGCTCATTTATATGTGTTTAATTTTGTTTTCCTACCTATTCCTTTCCCCATTTGAAACTCATATACTCTTACCCTCATTATAGCAAAAGCTCCCAGGATCCCTCAGGAATCTAAGACACATGTCTGGGGGACAACAGTAGCATTTATAAATATTGAGTCATTGAAAGTTCTCGTTCCCCTAGAGCCCTGTGAATATTAACTGGCAGTAGTAAAGAGTTTTTTAAACCAGCCTATTTAGTTTCTGACTAGCTGGCAGGTTTGTTAAAGGTGCCATTGTGCAGACCTGAAACGTAACCTCCACACCCCCTCTTTCTCTCTCTTTCTTCATTTCCAAAATGGTGCTTATAGGTAAGTGAGGAAATCTATGGGGCAGGGGTGGGGGAACCCGTGTAAATTTTCCTCAAACATGTGTTGTGCCGCTTACTAAAATATTTTCATTCCATCAAACCTATATTATTTAAATAAATGTAAACCCGGTTTCAATTATGTCATTACAGATTCCATAGAAGTAGTTTGTTTGACTCACTGGTGGATGTGTGGCAACATTAGTGAAATTTCAAGGCCAGTCTGGCTTCTTGTGCGGTGCTAAAGCGCGTTATTGATTGGAAGGACCTTTTGAGTTTGAAACTCTGAAGGAGAAATCGGTGGTGATAATAGGTGCTATTTGTAGAGCGTCTACTAACTGGTAGGCCCCAAGGATCATTACGTTCCCTTTCTAATTAATGATTCCTTTTTCTTGTCACAGATGAGCCCGGATATCCTTAAGTAGGGCACTCCATACTCATGGCCCTGGTCCGTTCTCTGAGCAAATCTTTAGGGTAGGTTAGGGTCTGCAGATGGCCAGCTGTGCATTGCCTATGGGCACCCCCTGAAGAGTTGAGTGGGAGCTGCCATCCACTCCAGGCTCTGAGAGCCAGGCTGGAGTAAGCCGGATGTAGGGGATCATTTTATTGCCACAAAGAGGCAGTCTGCTGGCCAAGCCTTGCCCCGGTGGGGCTGTGCCTTTTATGAGCTGTCTGCCCCAAGATGGTGCCTTTCTTTTGTATACATGCGGTGTCTGTCTGCTGGTGGCGCTGAGGTAGGGATGAGGCTAATGATGGATGAGACAGGGGTGAGGAGTGAGGGTAGCATTGAGCGTGACGGTGAAGAAATGAGCAAGTGAGTCATCCACACTGCCACACGTCTGAACTGGGATCTGAGCACTGACCTGCCTGGCTTTCCACCTTCTTTCCTTCTTTTTTTTTTTTCTTAACGTGTATATATTTACTTGGGGAGGGGAGGGGTAGAGAGAAGGAGAGAGAGAATCCCAAGCAGGCTTCATGCCGCCAACACAGAGCCCGATGTGGGGCTCAAACTCAGGAACTGTGAGATCGTGGCCTGAGCCAAAGCCAAGAGTTGGACGCTTAACCGACTGAGCCACCCAGGTGCCCCAACCATCTTTCCTTCTATTTGGGGAACTCCTGATTCCCCATCTATTTAGGATTGTGTCCTCCATTGCACTTTCTAGGACTTCGGAGTAGTCTAGTTTCAAAGGATTTACATATGTTTCTGGTATGTCCTCATAATATTTCCTTTGCTTTATTAGATTGCAGCATTCAGTTAGAGTCTTTCCTCCTGAATGACAGAGGATCAGATCAACTGCTTTCTCCCTCTTTTGGGGCAGAATGGGGGAGCATCTAGAGTTCTGATTTTCCACACTAAGAGCACAGGAAACTAGGCCTAGAAGCCCATTGACCAAGAGGTTATTATAGGCCTTAATAGTACTTTATCCTGATGCTCGTCTATCCCAAAACATGAGGGTCTCCGTGCTGAGACCCAATATATGAAACATTAACATGGGACAAGAACACTGAGGGACAGATGTGGGCCTGGCAGTTCGGCATCTCATCGGATGGGGTGGGTGCATGGAGTGAGCCATTCTTATAGACATTCTGATTTCTGGTGCCAATGCTGACTTCGCTCTTGGCACATGTAGACAGAATCATGCTCATCGTTAATCGTGCTAATTGGAGATAGACCCTTAGATTTGCAGTCATCTGATGAGTCCATCCTGGTAGAAGTAACCTCTATGGATAGTCTTTATTTTTTACATTTCACACAGTACTATGGAGGAAAGAGTGAATATTTATGAAGTGGGAGGGAAAATATGTAAAAGGAAACTATCCCTACACTTGCTTTACCAGTAATTTTTGAAGTTACTTTCTGCTGCTTGCTTTCTTTATGTAATTCTTTTTTTTTTAATGTTTATTTATCTTTGAGAGACAGAGAGAGAGAGCATGAGGGGGGAAGGGGCAGAGAGAGGGAGACACAGAATCGGAAGCAGGCTCCAGGCTCCGAGCTGTCAGCACAGAGCCTGACACGGGGCTCGAACCCACGAACTGGGAGATCATGACCTGAGCCGAAGTCGGACACTCAACTGACTGAGCCACCCAGGCATCCCTCTGCTGCTTGCTTTCTTATTGAAGTTAGCCTGGAGTCGCCAACAGGTGACATCGGGGAGAGCCTTGATTCTCCTCCTTCTTCTCTTCTTCTCTCCCCTGACACCTTCGTGAATCGACAAACTGCCCCTCAATACAACAGTTAAAAAAAAAAAACAAACTCTGGACCAAGTTCCCTGGTCATTTGTGCCAGGATGAGGGTACTGGTCTAATTTTCTCTTAACTAAAATAGTCTAAAAGCGTCTGGGTTGTACATACACCTTACGATTGCATTTATTGTAAGTGCAGTTAGCCTTAGGTGTTATTTCCTTCAGTCCCTGGTAATTGAGGCAGCTTGCTTTTTCCATCCCCCGACACGCTTAGGCACGTGCCAGCCTGTGATAGAGCCTGGCGCTCGTCACTGTCGGCAAGGAAGGCTGTTCCAGTCTAAGACTAATTTATGATCCGTACTCTCTGGATGGGAAGCATTGCTGAAAGAGAACTCTAGCAACCTGAGATTTGATGGCTTCTACTT
The DNA here is from genome assembly GCF_022079265.1 of Lynx rufus. NCBI lineage: Eukaryota > Metazoa > Chordata > Mammalia > Carnivora > Felidae > Lynx > Lynx rufus. Next base: position 4,273,929 of record NW_025814844.1, on the reverse strand, counting down.
TCTTGGAATAACAAATGCATTCAGTTTTTACTGCCAAAAGCCAGAATTCTCCAGGCGAGAGGAAGGATTGAGAGGGTAGTACCATGTGGGAGAGAAACCCCATCAGGATGAGAATCTCTTAGGCCAGTACCTTGTTGATACCCTGATTTCTCTTGGACTAATAGTCATGCAGTGACGTTCGGTTTACGTAGTGTTTTTCAAATAGAATATTCATTTTATTGTGAGAAATATTTGGCATGAGAATTGTGTATACTATTCACTACTGGAGCAGAGGCAGGATCTTACGTGATGGTAGGTAAGTTACTCATCTCTGTGTTTCAGCGTCCTTGCTTGTAAATGTCTGCCATCTCAAGGCCTGTTTGTGGCGGTTGAGTTAATACAGGCAATGCCCTTAGAACAGTGCCCAGCCCATAGCAAGTGCTCATTAGATATAAGCTATTATTACTGTTGTCACTATCATTAGATAATGATAGCACAGCTATCATGTAGCACAGCTACAAGGTGACAGAAATTTCTCAGAACTGAATCCCACCTCCAAATTATACACAGTCACACGGATGCACCTTCGAAATTATGAAATGTGTGAAACTTACATGGTACCAAATAATTCTGTATTCCAATCTTTATCTTAATTGCCTACTAATTCTGTTACATTTGGATTGATGCGACTCTACCCTGTGTGGTCGAAATCATGGCTAATAGGGTGAAATGGTGCTGATTGGAAGGTGGTGTCAATGACACGTGTCTTTAGTGACCCTCCAGCCTCCTTCAGTACTGTTTTTTCCCCCTTTTCTTCAAGAGCACCTCCCCTGTTGAGGGATCCCTGCCCCATGGCTGTACTGCTGGGTCTGGCCTGGACTCGTGAATACATCAGAGCCCTCTCCTCATTCCTTCCCTGCCCTGAAGCTTGTCACCCACCCCATGCCCTCCAGCATAGAGGGATAAATACTAACATATTCACTGTTTACTACCTTTTCTATGTTACAGAATTTTAGACAAGGCAAAGGCTGAAAATGTTAGGAAGAGAAGTGCTAACTTTTGTTTTGTTTTGTTTTGGAAAACTAAACGAGCACTTAACTCATATTATCCCACTTAATTCCTCCTATGTCTCTTAAAACATAGTGGCTCTCGCTCCCATGGATGTGAGGACTAGAGGTGAAGAGTGTCTTCCGTTAGGTCACTCAGTTAGTGGCAGAACCAGAATTCAAACTGAGGTCTTTCGGACTCCACAGACCACATCATTTCTAATGTGCTGTGCAGCCTTGTAAGTGTGTGGGGAAAACTTTATGGAGAAATGGGGCTTTGGCTAATTAGATTTTGAGAGATAGATAAGACTAGGACGCACACTTTTTGGAGGATCTGTTGAGGGAGAGGATAATTAATCAATCGCACTTACTCTAGGTAAAGCATTAATGGTTGGTAGTATGTTTTACTTGGTAAATATTGGTGTTTAAGAATATCTTCACCCCCAAAAGCGAACAATGTGGACTCTACAGAGGCTTCCTGGTTGGGCGCATGGATGTACGTTTGCCACAGGGAATGCGTATTTCCTGGTCCTTCCGGATCGACTGTCCCTGTCTGCCTCACCTCCTGTGGATCCTCTATCAGCTTGCTAACAATGGAGGCCTTCTGGTCTGTGAGCGGTTTTAATCTGTATTTATCAAGCCTGAGAAAATTGGAGTTTTGTTTTGTTTTTTCCTGAAGAGGTAAATCAGTCAATAAATCAAGATTATGTGGGCTGCGTTTCGGTGCACGGACATCTACTTCCCTGAAATGTGAATCTCTGAGATCCTGGGTCCTGAGGCAGTTTCCAGAATGACACATAATAGCGTCTGATCTTTTCTTTTGAAGACAACAGTCTTTCAAATATTTGAAGGCAGCTGTGATATCGCATCTAAGTATTTGTTCCAGGTCCATCCTGAGTCCCTCCCCTGTGCTGTCTGCTCAGCTGGTCAGCGTCTTGTGTGGCTGATTGGATAAGAAAGCGTCAATGTCTTACCAGGTGGGGAAACTGTGGTTTCAGTTTCCAGAAACTGGTAACAGACCTCACAGGGCTGTGACTTTCCTTGTTCTCGAAACTGTCCTTTTTTCCCATCAGCTAAACTTATGGGTCTGTCATGGATTGTATATTTGCCATGTAGATCTTTTCTCACCTAAGATACCAGATCTATTTCTTGTGAATCCAACTTCTAATTCCCTTAAGGCAGATGTGCCCCCATCCTTGACTTGGGATTTTGATTCTCCTTGAGTAGAACTCTTTCCTTACCATGCAGCATCCTCCTCTTATCCCTAAATGAAGTAAAATGTGTGGATCTCCTGGCACGCCAATAAGTCTTATTTTCTTCACTCTTGCTTTGGCCTCACCGTATCTCACACCCAGCTTCTTCTTCATCTTTTTTTTTTAAATAACATCTTTTTATCCCTTTCTAAGTTCTAAGTTTTGCTCTAAATCAGTATTGGTAACAGCTTTAATGTACAACTGCCCCTTATGGGCCAGGCATCGTTTTTGTGTAATAATCTCAATATCGCATAGTTCTGCAAGGTACTTACTGTACTGTACTTACAAGTGAGTAACTCACTTGCGGTTAAAGAGACTGAACAGCAACAGAAGAGATAGGTTCTGATTGGTTAAAAAGTGACAAATGTGACTTGCAGGCTCACAAGGATGGCGTTGGCTCCCTGGGGCCCATGGTGTGTGTGCGCATGCGCACACACCACAGGTCAATTGTGCCTCTCTAAGGAGAGGGAGGGGAAGAGCTACAGACAAGGCAGAAAGATGACCTCACCAGCTTTACTTCTCCCGTCTCCATGGGTGTCCTTTCTGCCCCCCCACTGGCCAGTCCTGCAAGCTTCCAATTCCCCATCTGTACCTTTGCTGTAGTTGTTCCCCTGGGGGAGTCTTCTTACCCACACCTCCCATCCCATTCCTCCTCCGCTGGGCCCACCCTTCAGTGCTGAGCACCTGTTCCAGGAGACCTGGCCGACTGGGTCACGTGCCCTTCTGCTCCCTGAAAGCTCTGCGCATCGTCCATTGATCTTCTTGTGCTGATTTATAATCACTGATTGTATATATATTCTCCCATTAGCATGTGATCAAATTGAGGGTAGGGACCATCACATTTTGTTTATTTTTGTGACCTGAGTGCCTACCACAGTGCCCCGTGTGTAGTATACGGCCCGGTAAGTGTTCGAAGAGCAAAGAAATGAGTTAAGAGCAGGGAAAAAAAGGAAATGAAAATGTGACAAAGATGAGAGGGGACGACTGTCTTGTTTTGTCACCAATTTTCAGGGGACTCCTCCCCATCGAGGTCTGTCGTTAAACCTTTGAGGAGAGCAGCTGTCCCGTACGATGTCCCCTCTCTGCCACGAACTTGTTCCGCTCTCTCTGTCCCCTATGTGCCTCCTGAAGATCTGACTCGTAGTCATTGCCATTCCCCTCCTTTCAGTTCAGGCGGAAATAGGAGAACGATCCATTCACGCGAGGGCTTTTGTTTCTTTTTAAAAACGATATCCCAAACAAAGGAACCTAGTATTGATTTCCTTTGCACAAGGAAATTTGGATTTCCATTCGTATTTGGGGCCATCGAGGATGAACGTAGAGAAGATGATGCTGGAAGTCGCAAGGAGGGGAGAGGAGAAGGGGTACGTGTGCTGTGGCAGGGTGGCCTCATTAATAATTAGGGAGGGAAGAGAAGCCCGCCAAAGATAATAGACATGCCATTCTCCTCCAGCTCATTGCTCCCACTCCATGGGCCCACCGGTCCTTGCTGTAAGATAAATCACAGGGCAGGAAGTTTAAAATGATTTGGGATCGATTGTGTTTGCTTAAATAACAATTTCCCTAGCCTCAGTTTCATGATGCAGCATTTCTAGTGTAAATTATTTACCATAAAAGCACTAAGGCAAGTCTGTGTGGTATGGGAATAAACTTAACCTCAAAGTGATAGACAACATAAAGCTATCAGTGTATGTTTTGAAACTCATGGTATAATGGAAGGATATTTCAAGGGCATAGAACAAGCAGCAAAATTGGGCCAGATATAGTCATGACATTCCAGAAGATATTAATCGTGTGGATGTAAGTTCACTTATTCTTCAGACTTACAAAGTGATCTGTGCCTTAGGGCTGAGGTATGTGGGTTCATAAATGAATACCATTTCTTCCTATAAACAGAAGTTTAGATTCAGAAAATCCCTCTTGATTTCACATGTTAAAAGTGTATTTCAAGGATGCAGAAGATCAGCAGAGAAGTTGTTAATATAATTTCTCTCTTATGTTCATTTTTAGAGACATCAAAAACATTTCCTGACGTCTCTATTGTAGGTTATGGGCATATATAGAATATTACTATCAAAGATACTACTGTAAAATATCTGATAACACTTATCGACAGATGTTTTGCATATTGTTTACCATTTATTTTCTGATAAAAGCATTTGCTTTGCAAATATGTGCATCACATTGATAATTATGGCTTCAAATGCTCTAGTTTCGTTACTTTGCATTGTTATTTAGTGATAATCTGTAGGTTTAAGGGAACAATCATTCTCAAAGGGCCCCAAACCATTGTTCAGTAGCAATGCTGTGGAGTAAGATGCGACGGCTGATTTCCAAAAATCCCCATGTGATGATTGCATCTCCCCCACTGCCAACAGGTCACAAAACCCAAGGCAGTCATGACATATAAACCACATGAATCAAATCAGGATACAGCACGCACAGATTTCCTTCTTTTTATTTTTGCAGTATCAGAATTTCCTAATTGAGAAATTTGAAACAATGTTACATTGAAATTAGAATAATGACAACCATGATATCTTGCCTTGTCAATTTTGAAAATATTTTCCATAAAGTTGAAACCACAACAACCACAAAGAAAATCAGTTCAAAAAAATTTTTTTTAATGTTCATTTTTGACAGAGACAGAGTGTGAGCGGGGCTGGGGCAGAGAGAGAGGGAGACACAGAATCCGAAGCAGGCTCTAGGCTCTGAACTGTCAGCACAGAGCCCGACGTGCTCGAACTCACGAGCTGTGAGATCATGACCTGAGCTGAAGTCAGACGCTTAACCGACTGAGCCACCCGGGTGCCCCAAAGAAAATTAGTTTTAAATAATTCAGGTTATTTATAATTCCGCGATCCTGTCATGTATTAATTTATTTGCTAAGTGTTTATGAAATCCCTGCTGTGTGCGTTCCTTCTGTTAGGTGCTTCTGATACAGCAGTAAATAGACACCACAGGCCCTCCTGCCCTTACAGACATTCCAGTCTACAAGTAAAAGGCAAAAGCAGACAAATAAATGAATGACAGTAATAGCCTGGTGTAGGCACTAGTGTATGGCATAAGCTATACAAAGAACGATAGAAATATACATAGTACTTACCTCCTTTGGCCTGGGTGGGAGACTCCCTCGAGGACGTGATGCTGAAACAAAAACCCGAAGGCTGAGTATAATCCCTTCAATCTGTGTCCCTGTGATGGACATCAAACCTGGGTCACCTTGATGGAAATCAGAATTTTTTTTTTTTTTTGCTATGTGTTGTGTTTCCACATTTCTATAAATATTTCACCTCTGGCATAATCTTTCTTCATCGTGATACATAAGAGTGTCCCAAAGTTTTCCTTGGGTGGTTTTGATTTTTGCTGTTCAGTATCGTTGGTGAGCAGTTATACATGAGCAGTTGGTGAGCAACTGTTGTTGGTGAGCAAATCTGTTGTTTATTTCCTGAGGATAAGTTTCCAAGCGTGGATTTCTTAGGTCAAAGAGTTTAAATATTATTATTCCTCTTCTTATACTGTAGCATATTGCTTATCAACATACTTGTAAAGCTTTTGGAATGCCACCTGTAAACATAAATAAATGATGAATAGAAGGATGGATTGATGGATAGATAGGCAAATAAGTGAGTAGAGAGAGAGAGAGGGAGAGAGAGAGAAATTTAAGACTGTCTCATAAACTTTGAAGTCTTGGGACCCCTGAAAGCCTCAGAGAAATCCTCAATCACAGCTTCGTTCTGACATAGAAATGGCCAAGGAACACATAAAAAAATGCTTAGCAGTAGTCACTAGGGCCATACAAATCATACCCACAATGAGATACCACCTTGCAAACACTAGGATGCCTATAATAAAAATGTTAAGACAATAACAAGCATTGGCGAGGCTGTGGATAAATTGGAACCCTCATACATTACTATTACAAGTATAAATGGTGCAGCCACTTTGGAACTCAGTTTTGTGGTTCCTTAAAGTATTAAACAGAATGACGTGGTGATCTGGCAATTCCACTTCCAGGTAGATGCTCAAAAGAATTGAAAGCAGGCGTTCAGATACTTATATGTGAGTGTTCATGGCAGCATTATCCATGATAGCCAATGATGAAACAAAATCCAAATGTCCATCAAAGGGTGAATGGATAAACCCAATGTGGGGAGGGGCAACAGGGAATGAGTATTTAATGAGTGTGGGGTGTTCTTTTGGGGTGATGAAAATGTTTTAAAACTAGAGAGAAGTGAGGTTTTCATAACAATGTGAATGTACTAAAGGCTACTGAATTGTTTACTTCCAGATACTTAACCCTATGTATATGAATTTCATCTCCGCAAAGGAGAAAAATAATAAAGAAGTGTACCGTAGTCACTGAAGTCTCATCAGCATTTGAAGAAAGCATTTTTGCTGCCCTAGTCAGTCTTAAATAACCCAGTGCTTTTTCTTCTTCTTTTTTTTTTAATGTTTTACTCATTTATTTTGAGAGAGAGAGAGTGCAAGAAGGGGAGGGGCAGAGAGAGGGAGAGAGAGAATCCCGAGTAGGCTCTACGTTGCCAGCACAGAGCCTGATGTGGGGTTCAAACTCACAAACTGTGACATCATGACCTGAGCCGAAAGCAAGAGTCGGTCACTTGACCTACTGAGCGACCCAGGTGCCCCTAAACCAGTGCTTTTTCTAAAAATAATTATTGGTAAAAACAAACATTTTCCCATATGTTTACTATTTATTTTTGTGGAATAGTATTGCTCATATTATTATTCATATTATTCTCTGTAAATATATTTTACAAGTTTGATTTTTAAAATTGATTTTTGTGGGGCACCTGGGTGGCTCAGTCGGTTAAGCATCTGACTTTTGATTTCGGCTCAGGTCATGATTTCATGGTTCGTGAGTTCAAGCCCCACATGGAGCTCTGTGCTGGCAGCATGGAGCCTGCTTGAGATTCTCTCTCTTTCTGCCTCCCTCTCTGACCCTCCCCCACTCATGCTGTCTCTGTCTCTCTAAAAATAAATAAACTTAAAAATTTTTTTAAATAAAATAAAATTGATTTTTGTTAGGGTGGTTCAGTCAGTTGAGTGTCTGACTCTTGGTTTTGGCTCAGATCACAATCTTGCGGTTCATGAGATTGAGCCCCACATTGGGGCTCTGTGCTGTCCCCTCTGTGCTTGGGATTTTCTGTCTCCCTGTCTCTTAAAATAAATAAATAAACATTTTTTTTTAAATCCTAATTTTGGTTAACTTTCATTACATTGAGTTTTTCATTTTAAAAATTGTAATCCATTTCTCCTAGCTTTTCTTATCGCTTCAATGCTGTAAATTTACAGAGCTGATATTTATTGTACTCCACTTTTTAATTTTTTTACATTTTAATAAACTAGATGCAAGTCTTTTAATTCCTCTGGAGTTCACTGTGCATAGAAACCTTGGAGAATGGATTCCGCCCCCCCCACCCCAAATGGATAGTAGGTTTCCCATCACTGTTGATTAAATAATCCTTTCTTTGATACCAATAGGTGAGCTTTGCTCATGCACAAGGCACTCTTCTCTGAGGCCTGGCGGAAAGGTGGCTTCTTCAGTATCCTGTAGGAGTTCATTTCGTTAATATATCTGCCTCTCCTGCTGCTTCTCTTTCTCTTGCTTTCCGCTCCGCATCCCATGTTTCTTTTTATTGTGAAACTTGAAATTCTATTTGGAGGAGATTCTGAATAAGCCTGAAAAACTGAAATGCTAGTAGAAAATGTAGATTCCCCCAAATGCAGATGACCATACCCTGAATTAGCAACTATTGATAGGCTCAGTAACCTTCATGTCCAAGTCAGACATCAACTATGTGTGTTTCAATACCAAACCATAAAATTGAGAAAGAGCTTCTGGGAAGGATAAGATTATACCCTATATTTTCAGACTCAGCTCACCTTTAATGTATAGATGTTTTTATCTGTCATCCTTCCACGAATTACATCATTATGAGTAAATACATCTATTTGGGGGAGACAGAAGATAAAGGTAGAAAAGAAATTAAACTTTTTTCTTCTTAGTGTTATCTAGTATAGCCAGTTAATGCGGAAAACCATCTTTGACTTTTTCCAGATGTTACGCATCTGGTCAAGATCTCGACTTTAAATTTGATATGTCTCTGGTGCAATTCTTCAGTTACCTAGGCAGAGGTACAGAAATGTTGCTTTCAGTTTTATAGAGTAAATGCTACTATTTTAAGAGCTATCCAATGTCTCAGTAAACTGGTTCTTTCTGAAGCTATTTCTACTTAATCTTGATTGGAGGAACATTCATGAGAGTGTTTATAGCCCCAGAGCCGAGTCTAAAATTTTCGAGTCCACAACATGATAGAGGGGTGTGCATTTCTTGATTGAATGGAGCTTTCACGGTTGTTACAACAAATAGCTATCAGCTCAGAGGGCAAAGTAACCCCTTATGTAGCTAACATGTACTCATAGAATGTGGTCACTAGAAAGGACCCTTCCATTTAAAGAGGTTCAATCACCAGCACATCCTTGGGATGGAATTATGAGTCCCAAAATTGCAGTGATAGAGCATCTCCGGGTGAGTACTGGAAATGTGTCAGTGGAGGAAAGAAAAGTAGAAGGAAAGGTAGAAAGAGGAAGGGTGATGTAGCGTAGCTGTATGAAGCACAAAAGTCTGGTTCTTCTGCCATCATAACTGCCGAGACTGCATGAAGATCAACCGTGAATCCCAAGGAGAGGAGCAATGAGTGAATGAATCCTGTGTGCAGCCCCAGTCTTTACATGTCTCCACTCACTCAATGAAAAAGTTGAGAATGCGTTGGGAGAGAATGCCAGTTGTCAGGAGGAAGCTATGGGGAGCAGAAACAGGGCAGTGAGTCCCAGGGAGAAGCTGTGGGCTGGCAGGGGGAAGATGCCAATCAACAGACAGGCAGAGGGGCAATGGTTGGGTATTTGACCTACCGCACCTACACACGGATGTAGTTTCCTCAGCAGAAGCAGCCCTCCCATTGCAATCCACCAGCCTTGGGCAGGGCCAGGTGGGTGGACTCCCTGTCTAAGAAGATGAGAAGGGCTTGAATCTTTGTGGGAGAAATGAGATAAAAGACACAGGTATCACACACACACACACACACACACACACACACACACACACACAAGCCTGGGATGTCATTCTTTCTCACTCCTTTTGAGACTCTGTCATTGAACAGAGCATGTGGAAAGAATTCTAACTCAGTTGCAATTTGGGGAATCAGTATAAGTGCACAGTGTAAAGAGCTTGTTGTCTTGCTAAGGTAGTTGATTATAGTCTTTGGTCATAGGTTCTTGGACAAAAAAAAATGTGAATTGTGAGAATCAGGGTGCATACCTGGATGGCTTTTCGTGCAGCCCAAACAGTGAGGGGTCTCACCTGAAATTCTGTTAAGTCCTTCAGGGAAAGCCAATGCTGGTTTTGGGTTGTGAGATGTTTTCATTAATGGATCTTTAGGGAAAGTCCTTGTTTCTGTTTCTTTGTTATTCGTTTCAGATTATTTCCTCTCAGACATAGGAGCCATCCGGCCATATTGACTTTTACATTTAAGGTTGGATAAGTGTGGCCTTATATCACTCGTAAAAAAATCCTTCTCTACTGAACTCAAATTCCCTTTGTGGAGTTAGATCCCCAGCAGTGTAAATAGAGAGTACAAAAATGCCTTAAGAGGATCCCTGGAATCACCTTCTAAACGGCATTTACCCTCCTGGGAATTGTATTCTATATGTGCCACCTCCTTTTTTAATGTCTATATCCAGAGAATAATGGGCTTCTCTATCCAATGGAATGTATAGTTTATCCCATCCAACCTTTTCACTTCAAGGATAACCAAACAGAGACACAGTATTTATGTGACTTTCCCAAGGTCACTGAGAGCTAATTGCAAAGATCATAATAGGGCACCTAGTCCAATGCTCATATAATCATGTTTCTGAGAAAATTGTGAATATCATTTTAAAATTAGGGTTGGGGCACTTTTTCTGGTCTGAGTTGTCAATTCAGGGCGAAATAAATGCACACGCAGTTGATTTATGAAAACCAAATAAAAATAGATGTTTACCATAAAGTTAGAAAATTCATTGTTTTGCAGCCACAGCCATGTAATTACTAATACCCGATTGCTTCTTGATGTTAACGAAGGTGTTTCAATATACTGGGTCTATATGGGGCACCTGGGTGGCTCAGTCGGTTAAGCGTCCGACTTCGGCTCAGGTCATGATCTCGCGGTCCGTGAGTTCGAGCCCCGCGTAGGGCTCTGTGCTGACAGCTTAGAGCCTGGAGCCTGTTTCAGATTCTGTGTCTCCCTCTCTCTCTGCCTCTCCTCTGTTCATGCTCTATCTCTCTCTGTCTCAAAAATAAATAAACGTTAAAAAAAATAAAAAAAATATACTGGGTCTATAAAAGACGTTTTTAGGGCTGGAAATGCTACACTTTATGTTTTTAATTACTTTTTAGAGTTTGAAGGTAAGCAATAGTATAAAGACACCCTTTTAGGCTAGAGAATTCTTTTTCTGTTTTATTTTTGTTTTTTTGTTTTTAATTTTTTTTAATGTTTATTTATTTTTGAGAGAGAGAGACAGAGACAGAAACAGACAGACCATGAGTAGGGGAGGGGCAGAGAGAGACAGGGAGACACAGAATCCAAAGCAGGCTCAGGCTCTGAGCTGTTAGCACAGAGCCGGATGTGGGGCTCAAACTCACAAGCTGTGAGATCATGACCTGAACTGAAGTCAGATGCTTAACCAACTGAGCCACCCAGGCACCCCTAGGCTAGAGAATTCTTACTTCTATTGTAGAGTCTGGCTTCCTTGTTTCTTGCAAGAGATCTTCGGAATCAGGCATATAAGAACTTTTGCTTTTTGCTATCATGTAGCTAAACCTTTTAAAGCTATATTTAAAGCATTTTAAGTGAATTCTGCAGCATTAAAACCAATGTTAATATTTAAAGTACAGATGAATATTGGCTGGTCATTTAAAAAATTTCCTAATTTTGGGGCGCCTGGGTGGCGCAGTCGGTTAAGCGTCCGACTTCAGCCAGGTCACGATCTCACGGTCCGTGAGTTCGAGCCCCGCGTCAGGCTCTGGGCTGATGGCTCAGAGCCTGGAGCCTGTTTCCGATTCTGTGTCTCCCTCTCTCTCTGCCCCTCCCCCATTCATGCTCTGTCTCTCTCTGTCCCAAAAATAAATAAATGTTGAAAAAAAAATTAAAAAAATAAATAAAATAAAATAAAAAATTTCCTAATTTCAATAAAAAAATGAAAAGCACAACTGCATTCGTGTAAGATCATGCTCAGAGCCTTGTGATCTCAGTTATTCCAAAGCTGATAAAAAGCTTGATTTACTTCAATTTGATCATTTTTTTACTTTTACAAATATTAAAATGTTAGTATCCATATATATAAGAAACTCCAGATTCTCTGAAACTAGAAATGTGGCATCTTTAACAGTTTCAGTACTTATGACACAGAGACATTTCTTTATTTCTAAGTGCCTAGATACAATAGGTATGATAAAGACTTACTGATACAGTCTGTGATGAGATTAAAATTTATGTCTTGTATTTATTTATTATGTCTTGACTTTATTGAAGGTATGTCGAATAATATTTTACTTAAAAGAAATATTGATGCTTGTTATATTAGAGCTCTAATTTAAACCGGAGGCTCTTAACTAAGTCTAAAAGTCTTCTGACTCTCCGCCCTTGGACAGGTCACTGTTCCTCAGCAGATTTTGTGATTTCATGAAATGGAAGCGTGGTGGTAGAAACATATGAACTGATTAGAAATCTTGCAGAAGGTGTTGGTATGCACAGGTGTTGTTTAACAAAGCGCAACGCAGAGTTGTCCTAAAACACTTTGAGAATTAACATGTTATATTTGGATGAATGTGTTACCTCATGTCAACCATACCTGCAATAGATTATCTTTATATGATGTTCTGACATATTGGCAATGAACTTGGCCATGTGACATTTCCCTCAGCCCAAACAATTAAGTGATCCAAAACTCGAGACTTTAAAATTCTGACTTTAGATAAAATAATCCTAAAATAAAAGTAAGATGTGAAGTTTTTGATGAGATCTTTATGAAATCACTGACCCTTTCTATTAATTCAGATGCAGGTGAGCATACCATTTTACCATGAAGATTTTGCAAACAAGAAAAAACCAAATACATTTTCCATTTAAAACAGCTTTTTGAGTCACCAGTTCATATTTTAAAATTTGAATTAATCGGCTAGTGAAAAGCAACAAGAGGCATCTCCTTAATAAGACTGAATAATTAACCTATTTTTTTGTTGACAAATATATTCAGCGTCTTTGTGCTACAGTTACAGGTGGACATTATCATCAACAGTATCTGGCATTTATTTTACTCTTGAAACTATTATTTTTCTTGACAGTGAGTCATAGCAGTAAACATTCTCAATAATGATGTAATTTTTGTAAAAATTTATTATGCTTCAGTAACTATGCCAGTAAACTTGATGCTCAATAAGCTACAATTCTCACAGAGTTGGTATTTTTATTTATGTTTTAAAGTCAGAGTGACCAAATTTATTCCCTAGAATATGTCTACAGTTTTATGGCCTTAAGACTTACTTTAAATGATAGGCTGCCTGAAGTACATGCATGCATTTCTGGAAAAAGTAGGCTTTTTGTTTCCATTAGAGTGAAACCAAGGTGTTATTCCAAGGACGTTGGGATTGGCTAAGAATCCTGAAGCTGATAAGACTTATCAGTTGGAAACTCTTTCCCAGGAGGCCAAGTCATTCAAGGCCTTATATCTGATTCCAGGAAATAATGGTGGATGTCTAATTTAAATAAACAGAGAGAGGATGTCCCTGTCCCACCCCAAGAATGTCAGAGTCATGGCAAGCACAGCCTGAGGCTAGTCATTCACCCAATAAATATTTATTATCACACCCACAATGTATTAGATACTGTTCCAGATGCCAGGGATAAAGTCGCTTCAAAATAACAACAAAAATGGAAACCCTTGCCCTTGAGGAGCAGACACTCTGTAATGTGGAAGGCATATAAATAAGCAAGCTTCATAACATTCTGATGGCAATAAATGCTAAGAAGAAAATTAATCCAAGAAGGTAGAAATGAAATATTGACGTCAGCCATGCTTGAAGTTTTAGATAGGGAGGTCACAGAAACACACAAAGTGGAAACATGAAAAAATACAGCAGCAATTTTCCTCATGCATCACTTCTATTTTCGGATGAGTTGGCATCCAAAGCACACACTCTATGGAGTTGTTTATAGAGCTGAAATGTTAAGTAGCTGGAAGGAAACATGAAAACACAAGCATTTCTGTTCTAGTGACCGTATCCACATCCTTCCCACCTCAGGATCCCAGATAACAGGTAACCGAGAGTCTCCTATGGTTTGCCTCTCTCTGTTTTTATCTTATTTTTCCTTCCCTTCCCCTGTGTTCATCTGCTTTGTTTCTTAAATTCCACACATGAGTGAAATCATAGGATTTTTGTCTTTCTCTGACTGACTTATTTCACGTAGCATCATACCCTCTAGTTCCATCCACATTGCTGCAAGTGGCTAAATGGGTGATGGGCATTGAGGAGGGCACTTGTTCGGATGAGCCCTGGGTGTTGTGTGTATGTGATGAATCACTGGATTCTACTCCCAAAACCAATACTACGCTGATGTTAACTAACTTGAATTTAAATAAGTAAAAAAAAACCCCAAAAACAAAACAAGAAACAGGTAACTGAGAGGAAACATGAGACAGAATTAAATAATTTCTGTCAGGCATCTCACAGGCCTCCAGGCCTCCTCAGGGGACATTTCTCTGTCCCCTCTCTCCTGCTAGAGCCCAGCCTCACTCCTGCCACCCCGAGGCCCCGTTGTCAGTGGAGATGAAGGTGATCATGTCTGAATGTAATTTGGACTCGGTTTCTAGAAAGTCTTTTTCTGTTTGAACTTGCATATTTCAATTCCGCCGTGAAATACAACATAAGGAAGGACACATGTTCTTCTAGAACTTCAAGGTAAAAGCACGCGCTCACGTTCCTTTCAGCTCTGCTTCACTTCCTCTTTCTCTTTTTCCCTTTCTCTTCTCCTTTCTCATCTTCCTTTCTGCTCCTTCCTTATAGTCCCTTCTCTCTTCTCTGACTACTCATCTTCTCTATTGAATAGTCACAGTGTGTGAAGGATTGTCTCAAGAGCCAGAAGAATGTAAAGAACTTAGCATCTCATGACGTCTGCACCCCTCAGGGCGTGAGGAGTCTGTGTGCCTTTGTAGCAGACACTTGTTACGTGCGGCTGCAGATCCCCTCAGCCTCCCTATCTCTGGGGCCTTTTGTCACCCTTGTCAGCCACGGCCGTCACCGTGGCAACCAGTTCTGCGTGGGCTGCCACCAGTCACCCAGGCTTGGACCTCGCCCTCCTGTCTGCAGCTTCTCCTGTGGTGTTGAGGTGCGACTGTAGGGAGGCCAATGGAGAAGAGGCGCATTGCACACAAATGGTGAGGGATTGATACCTCAGGGGAAGAACCTTCCATCAGTGCCTGTCAGGAGGAGGATAGGTTTATCTCACTTTCTCCCAGGATGGATTGTCCTGAGAAGCAGTTTCTACCTCTTGGTAGATAGTCCTGCAAGATGGAGCTATGAGTGCCCCTAGGTGGTGGCCAGTTGCTAGAATGTCCAATTCCTGACTTCACTTCCCTTCTTCTTCACTCTTGTTTCTTGAGATTGCCTTCTTGAAAAAAAAGTCCCTCAGGGTCTGCTGTCCCTAGTCCTGGAGCTCCTGGTGATGACCTCTTTTCTGTATATTCCTGTCTTCAGGCACTGAGAGCCAAATATTTTTCACAATAATCAAGTTTAGATACAAGACATCTCTAGAAATTCTTAATGCAGCTTTCACATTTGTTTATTTAGATAAACCAAACAGGTGTGTGTCTGCCAGCTTACCTGTGCAGAGGATGATGGGAGGGTGAAGCAGAACTTTTGAGATGGTTTCATATTGCTTAGACCTGATCTGCCAAATAATCCACAGAGATGGGATCCTATTCAACTATTAGCTCTCATGACTCACCAGCCTGTTCTAGGATGTGATCAGCTGTAGAGAAAAACTGGTGTCACGGATACTCGATCATTTCTGAAGATTGGGAAAACAGCCATAAATTATTTTCATTCTTGAAAATAATGAATATAGCGCAGGATGACGAAGGCACCTCTTGTTCTCCTGACAATTATTTGTTCAGTGACTAAATCTACCCAGGGAATTCTTTCTGTAGATGGCCGGAAGCGTGCATTGCTCTCTGCTCTTGGCGCCAGGCACCTGCCGAACAAGGTATTGACCAGAAAATGTGAGCGACTGGCTCAGCACTCCTGGCATCTGGCCGTTTGGCATAAGAAACAGCCCACTCGATCCCTAGTTGATCCATTTCTGTTACAGGGCTTTCAGTTGGCTCCGGGCTCTGCCTGCTGTCATGCCTCAGTCACCACTGTTCCCATGCTCTGACCACACCACAGGTGTGTGGATGGGGTCAGCATGTCCACCGAATTCCCCTTCTTTCTGTTGTGAGTTGGAAGTCCAAACAAAGCCTGTCTCCAATGAGCGGTACACGAACCTGAAGAGAACTCATGTAAGTTACAATGTCACTGTTTTCCTACTGTTTGTTTTTGTGTCCTAAGGAGCATCACTTCTGCTGGGTACACATATAAATGATTCTCATTCCTATACAAACATGCACGCTGTCAGGGACCCTGTCTGTGTAGAAATTCCAGAAGATCAAGGTTGCAGGATACAAGGTCAGCATACAAAAGTCAGTTGCAATTCTATGTACTAGCAGTCAACAATTGGAAATACAATTTTTTAAAATGGTATTTTTTTTATTTTTTTTAACATGTATTTATTTTTGAGACAGAGAGAGACACAGCATGAACAGGGGAGGGGCAGAGAGAGAGGGAGACACAGAATCGGAAGCAGGCTCCAGGCTCTGAGCCATCAGCCCAGAGCCTGACGCGGGGCTCGAACCCGCGGACCGAGAGATCGTGACCTGAGCTGAAGTCGGACGCTTAACCGACTGAGCCACCCAGGCGCCCCTAAAATGGTATTTTTAATGGCACCAAAATAGCACCAGATTTGATACAAATCTAACAACATGTGCAGAAACCCCAGTGCTGCTAAAATAAATCAAATGAAATCTAAACAAATGGAGAGATACATTGTATTCATAAATTGGAACACTCAGTGTTGTTAAGATGGCATTTATCTCCTGAATGATCTGTGGATTCAAAACAATTCCAGCCAGCATCCCAGCAGAGTGTTCTTGTATAGATCAACCTGCTGATTCCAACACACACACACACACACACACACACACACACACCCACACGGAAAAACGAACTAGAGGAGCCAAAATAATTTTGAAAAAGAAAAATGAAAGTTTGAATATTTACACTCCGTGATTTCAAGATATACTTATGTCGTGTAAGGTGTAAAGTTTCATATTCCACCTTGACATCTTTGAGCCTCCCCGGGCTCCCCGCCAAACCGTAAGCTCCCCAGCTCTCACTGAATACGCGCCCTGCAGCCAGAAAGCCTCCCTCAGCTGCGCCAGCCCAGCTAGCCTGGGCTTCATTCGCTGCTACCCCACACAATCATTCAAACAAGCCAATCTCATCCCCCTGGGTAACCATGGTCTACCCTATCCTCTTCACATCACAAAGCCCGCCTCCCACAGCCCTATTGGTTCGCTCTGTTTCTGAGTGCAACCCAGTAACCTTGTGTGTCTACAGTGCCCTCCTTCCCAGGGTTGTGAGTACGTGTCACTGAGAAACTGCTGCCAGTCTGATCTGTCTAGTGCTGTGTGTTGTGTGGCCATCGCATACTGTTTAGGGCAGGGGATCCCTCCCTCACCAAGGGGTAACAGGAGGCAGTCAGAACACCGCAAAACCACCCTCAAGTCAGCTTGCCATCGGCGAAAGGGCATATACGTGAATTGACCGGACTGAGAGAGTCCAGAAATCCACCCACATAGACATGATCAATTGATTTTCAACAGCGTTGCAAAAGCAATTTGGTGGAGAAAGAAAAGACTTGAAGCGAATGGTGCAGGAACAGTTGGGTATCCATGTTAAAAACCAAAACAAACAAACAACAACAAAAAATAACTTCAGCGCTTCCCTTGCATCATATGCAAAAATGAACTCAAAATGGCTTATAGACTTAAATATAAAAGTTAAAACCATAACACTCTTACAACACCTGAGTGCCCCTTCTAGGGATTCTCTCTCTCCCTCTCTCTCTACCCCGCCCCTGCTCTCTGTCTCTTTCCCTCTCAGAATAAATAAATGAACTTAAAAAAAAACACCTTCTGCTCCTCAAAATCCACTGCGAAAATGAAACAAAGGCAAACCACAAATTGGAAGAAAATTTTTGCCAAACACATATCTGGTAAAGGACTTCTGTCCAGAATATATGAAGAACTTCCCAAACTCAATACTAAGAAAACATGCATCTCATTTTTTTTTAATGGGCAAAAAATTTGAAGAGACTCTTCACTAAAGAATATATACCAATGGCAAATAAAAACAGGCAAATACACTTAACGTTGCTAGTCATTAGCGAAATGCAAATTTAAAACGTGAGATTAACACTATACACCTCTTAGGTTGGCAAAGAACAAAAAAGAGAGAGAGAGAGAGAGAGAGGGAGAGGGAGGGAGGGAGGGGGAGGGAGGGATGGAGAAAGAAAGGAATGGAGAGAAGGAGGGAAGAAGAAAGAAGAAACAATACCAAGTTCTGACAAAGATGTGGAACTGGAATTTAAATACCTCACTAGTAAGAATGATTATTGTACAGACAATTTGAAAACAGTTGGGTGGTCTGTTACATAGTTACTATATGCTTATAATTCAATCCAGCAATCCCACTGTTGGGCATTTATTCAGATGAAATGAAAATGTCTGCTCACACAAAAATCTCTGAACAAATGATTATAGCAGTTTTACTTATAATTACCCCAAACTGGAAAAAAGAAACAACAATTGAAAGTCTTTCAGCTGATGAATGGATAAAGAAACTGTGGTCCTCTGATGGAATATTAATCAGCAACAAAAAGTAGCAAACTATTGATACCCAAAGTAGCATTGATAAATCTCAAATGTATTATGCTTAGTGAAAGAAGCCAGTCTCAGAATGCTACATACTATATGATGACATATATGGTATTCTGAAAAAGATCACCCTCTAAGGACAGGAGATAGATCAGTGGACACCAGTGGTAAGGGGATCAGGGCAGTGGTTGACCACAGATGTCATGAAATTTGGGGGCTGAGGAAACTTCTCCACCTCTTGACAGAAGTGGTGGTTACATGACGGTATGCTTTATCAGAACTTGAAAATTTATACACAAAAAACCCAGTGAATTTTATTGTGTAAATTATACCTTAATAAGAAAAAAATGATTTTAATTTTTTAATGTTTATTTGTTTTTGAGAGAGAGCACAAGTGAGGGAGGAGCAGAGAGAGAGAGAGCCTGGCGTAAGGCTTAAACCCACGCCCGTAAGATCATGACCTGAGCTGAAGTCGGACATTCAACTGACGAAACCACCCAGGCGCCCCGAAAAAAAAATAGATTTTGAAAGTCAGTGACCACGATTGGAACAGATTGGACTTTTTCCTCAGTGTTAGTTTTGAGGCTTTGATGAGGAGTGGAGGGATCACAGCGGTAGATTCTGTTTCTGGCTATAAGTTCTCAAGATCAGTGTGTCAAGATCTATTATAAAGACCAAATTAGATGATGTTTTTGAAACCGTCTTATATTTTATATTTTCTTTATTGAGTTATTCAACAAATACTTACTGAATATATGGGCATACTGTTTCCCAAGAAGTGTCCCAGCCTCAGGGTCTCACAGAGGAGGATGCTGTAGCCCCCTGCCTTGGGAGTTGCACATCTAAAATGTGAGTTCGACATGGAAACACATCCCTGCAGCAATGCACGATAAAGCCCTGTAGATCATTATGGGGTCAAGTGGTCCTCAAAAGAATGATTGAAGGGGCGCCTGGGTGGCGCAGTCGGTTAAGCGTCCGACTTCAGCCAGGTCACGATCTCGCAGTCCGTGAGTTCGAGCCCCGCGTCAGGCTCTGGGCTGTTGGCTCAGAGCCTGGAGCCTGTTTCCGATTCTGTGTCTCCCTCTCTCTCTGCCCCTCCCCCGTTCGTGCTCTGTCTCTCTCTGTCCCAAAAATAAATAAACATTGGAAAAAAAAAAAAAAAAGAATGATTGAAGAACTTCTCCAGCTATGGGGCCATGGGAGGGAATTGAGAAACTTGGAAGGTCTTGTACATCATTTATAGAATTTAGAAATTAGTGTCTAGGTAGCAGGAGCCACTGAAATTTTTACGGAGTTGTAGAAACATGAGTAAATTATGTTTTAGAAAGATCGTCCTGGCCACAGTGTTAATTGTTAGTGTAGAGGTGGGTGTGGGTGCGGGTGTGGGGTATGCGTGTATGATAACTGGGGACGATGGAGGTAGAAAGACCAGTCAGGGACTGTTGGGTGAAAAGTGGCGTCTGAGTGAAGCCGATGACAGAGGAATGTTAGAATATTTAGGATTTATTATCTAATTCAAGGAGAAAAGAGAAAGATACCTGACTCAGTGATTAGAGGTACCATTTAAACAGTATAAGACCATGCAAGGAAGCTCATATTTGGCAGAGGGAAAGGGAAAGGGTGGGAGGGGCAGGAAGGATGGGAGTCAGTTTAGTGTTTGAAATCCTAAGATCGATGCGTCTGTCCTGAGATCCATGTGCTTTATAAGTGAAAACGTCCAATAGGTCATTGTGTAAGTGGCTCCATGGTTCAGAAAAGACACCTTGGAGACACGAATATTGAGGTTATCAAGGTGCTGGTAATAGATAAAGCCACATTTACAGTAACTTACATTTCCTGCTCCCTCATTGAAAGAAAGAGCAGAAAACCAGCCCTGTTCAATTGGCAATCAGAGATTTCAGCTGAAATGACAAAACATCATCAGTTTGCACGGTGTGTGTGTCCTTCAGTTCTTGCTTTCCATTCGGTTGCTCTAACGTGTGCTTTGTGTGTTTTCGTACCTGCCTCTTCCGTTAGGTGGTGAACTACTTCAGAGAAGCTTACTTCTCTTCTCTTTAGCTTTAAGCAAGGTGTCTGGCACATAGGAGACAGATTTTTTTAAGTGACAAGATGGTATGCTATCGATTGACCTTTCTTCAGTTCACTGTATACTCATTACATGCCCATTAATTTGGGGGGGGAGTAGGTTTATCTGCGCTAACCCCCTCACTGGAGTTAAACTCTAATTCGTCATTTATTTTCAATATTAGCTCTCATTAAAATATGTAGAGTGAAGCCAACATACGTCTCAGATGACCTGCTTAAGTTGGCCTCGTTAGGAGTCTGAAGGCAGCGATTTTTCTGCCAGTTGTGGCTGATGTCCCGGCCAGACTGAATGCTTTTCTGAGCCTTTTCATCCAGACAACATAGAAGAGTTTTGTGCAAGATTGCTGCATGGGTCCTAGGAGCTGGCATGACTTCTTGCTCTGCCCGAAGCCACCTGAACTCTTAGAATAAGGAGGTTGGAAGAGGGGCTCTTGGAGACCTTCTATCACCTCTGGGCTGGAAAACACAGCCCTGGGATGATCGCTAGAAAGGGTATTTGAGAAGCGGGGCATCTTTAGCCCCATAAAGTTCTTGCCCAAACTCCTTTTAAAAAATTAATTTAAGGGGCACCTGGGTGGCTCAGTCCGTTAAGCATCCTACTTTGACTCAAGTCATGATCTCACGGTCCATGAGTTCGAGCCCCACGTCAGGCTCCGGTGCTGACAGCTCAGAGCCTGGAGCCTGCTTCGGATTCTGCCCCTACCCTGCTCGCGCTCTCTCTCTGTCTCTCTCTCAAAAATAAATAAACATTAAAGTTTTTTAATGAAAAAAATTATTTGAGCACATTCAGGTTGGTATTGATGTAGTTTGTTTGATTTTTCTTGTTCTCATATGGCTTGTTGCATTGCTTATGTGAAGGGCAAACCTACACAAGCTCTTCACTCATATCCTGCATTGCTATTGATTTAGGCTGCTACAAAGTGGCAGGAAATGAGGAAAAAAAGGTTTCCTATTTTTCAGTCAGAAGCCAATTACAAAATTCAAACCTTAGGTTATTGCTTCCTGGGAAATTTTATCTCAAAATAGATATAACTACTATTTTACTAGCCAATAAATGATTATCCCTGTATTAATACTCACGAGTTCTATTATTCAGCGTTCTTCCCAGGGCTTTTGGCCTTGCATTGAAATAGACAGGTCCCAGCTATTTTCTGGAGCTGATAGTAAGGGCTTGCGTAATATCAACATGTTTATAAGAGTCTGGCTTGTAGAAACAGGCTATCACACCCTCACATATATATTGTCATGAGAGTGAATGCACGCACATCTACCCGCAGCTTTACAAAACACACCATTTAATTTCTTTTGCATGCTTTGTATTTCTGTAACACACATGCACACATACACATATTATAAAATCAAATCTGAAGTCAAATTCTCTAGAAGTTAAAGTTTGCAAAGAAGATTATATCTTTGTAAATTACTGTTAGAGAATAATAAGACAGTTTGGAAAAAGAATCAGCAGGTCTTTCATAGCCACTTCCAGATATTTTTCCCCTTTGGGACTGTAAATCTTTACACAGTCCTCAGCCCCACACACAGTTTTCCTGTTTGGTACCATACTGATCCCTATCATTTCTGACCATCTGTGAATACATTCTCAACACCCATTCCAATCAACAGACCAAAAAATGCATCAATCTTAAAACATCATCAATACAACAAGTTGAGAAGCAGGTCAGATTTTATTAGGATTATTTGATATTTGCTGGTATTCAGAGATTGCATTAATCAAAACACATGCATCGTAGGTTTTCTTAAGAACACATTTCTTATAGGGGCACCTGGGTGGCTCAGTCGGTTGAGTGTCCGACTTCGGCTTAGGTCATGATCTCGCAGTTCACTGGGTTCAAGCCCCACATCCGGCTCTGTGCTGACAGCTCAGAGCCTGGAGTCTGCTTCGGAGTCTGTGTCTCCCTCTCTCTCTGCCCCTCCCCTGCTTGTGGTCTGTCTCTGTCTCTCAAAAATGAATACACATTAGAAAAATTTTTAAAAATCACATTTCTTATAGAAAAGTCTTCTAATTTAACAAAGTTAATTATATCTCATAAAGAATCTGAGATAAATAAAGAACTACTGGTCAGCATATAAAAATAATTCCATTGTATATGTATGAATATTAGTACAGTAATTGTTAGCACAAGTTTCTCTGAACACCTCTGTGTATTTTAATTATATATTGAAATCATATTTAAAATAAAAAGATTAACAATACAACTAAAACCTTGCATATATCTTAGAAGCCTCAAGTGGGCCCTTCTACAATCTGGAGATTTAATTTAAGGTGGTAATTGATATGTTTAAGCTGATGTCATTTTATGTTTGTTCTATTTTTCCCCCTTTTTTCTTTTTCTACCTTCTTTTTGATTATTTTTTTTTTCAACGTTTATTTATTTTTGGGACAGAGAGAGACAGAGCACGAACGGGGGAGGGGCAGAGAGAGAGGGAGACACAGAATCGGAAACAGGCTCCAGGCTCCGAGCCATCAGCCCAGAGCCTGACGCGGGGCTCGAACTCACGGACCGCGAGATCGTGACCTGGCTGAAGTCGGACGCTTAACCGACTGCGCCACCCAGGCGCCCCCTTTTTGATTATTTTTAATTAAATTTTATCTTACCCTGTTTTTACTTACTACCCAAAACTCTTTGTTTTGTTCTTTTGATAGTGTTCTTTTTTTCAGTTTTAGTGAGATATAATTGACATATAACATTGTATTAGATTTTGTGGTACAGCCTAATGATTTCATAAATGTATATATTGTGAAAGGGTCACCACAGTAAGTTTAGTTAATGTCTGTCATCACATGTAGCTACAGTATTTTCTTCTTGTAGTAAGAACTTTTAAGATTTACTCTCTAAGCAACTTTCAAATATGCAATATAGTATTATTAGCTATAGTCAATATGCTGTACATCACATATATATGGCTTTCTTTGGGCTTATAATATTCACCTTTAGCCTATCATAGTCTATGTTCATGTGACGTTTATAACACTTCATTTATTATGAACCTTGCTGTAGCATACTGGAATGTATGCCCTCCTAGCACTTACACTGTTCCCATTACATTTTACTTACATATGTTTAAAAAAAACCCATAATACATAGTTTTGTTTATCCAGTCATCTTTCAAAGAAATATACGTAATACATAAAACATCTTCTATATTTACTCATGTAGTTATCATTTCCGGTGTTCTTCATCCTTTTTTTATATTTTCACCTGGATCATCCCCTTCTGCCTCAAGGACTTCTTTTCATATTTCTCATAGAGACAGTCTCCTAGTGTGCAAAAAGTCTATTTCACTTCAAGTTTCTATTGCTGCCCACAATATTTTATTTTTATGCTCCCTATATTGTGTTTGGGATGAGATGCCACAGACAGCATATTGATGAATCACGTTTCTTCTTTTTCTTTTTTTTTTCTTTTTTAGCCACTCTGCCGATCTCTCTTAATTGATGTTTTTAGACTATTTGTATTTAAGGTAGTTATTGATATGTATGTAGGGCTTAATTCAGCCATCTTATTCTTTGTTTTCTGTTTATTTCTTGTGCTTCTTTCTCTCTCTTCTTTTTAATTTTCTTGTGGGTTATGTGAAATCTTGATTTATTTACAGTATTTGAGGGCATCACTTTACAGTTTTCTCATTGTTTTCTCTAGGTGTTACAGTATATAGCTGTGATATGTAACATATCACAGATTATTGGTGTTGATGTTTTTAACACTTCAAAATATATATTGTCTTCAAAATATATAATTGTCTTAATTATTTCCTGTCCATATGTTGAGCACCATATCAAATGGCGTCATGATTTTTACTTCAATCATCAAATGTGATTTAAGAAACTCATTAGAAGGATATCTGTTACATTTAGCCCAGTTGTGGCCCTTGCCATGTCCCTATCTTTCTGAAGTTCCTAGCCTTCCTCTGTTATTATTTCATTTCTGTTAAATAGGATCATTTAGTCGTCCTTAAAAGGTAGAGTTGCTAGAAAGAAATACTCTTAGTTTTTCTTCATCTAAGAATGTTTTTATTTCTCCTTCATTCCTGG
The DNA here is from genome assembly GCF_022079265.1 of Lynx rufus. Taxonomy (NCBI): domain Eukaryota; kingdom Metazoa; phylum Chordata; class Mammalia; order Carnivora; family Felidae; genus Lynx; species Lynx rufus. The sequence goes on along the minus strand of NW_025814844.1, from coordinate 4,249,420 downwards.
AACAAATTTTTACCAGACATAGAGTTCATGATTGACGTTTCTGTTCTTTCAATGCTTGAAAAATCTTGTGTTGCTTCCTTCTGGCCTCCATGGTTTCAGATGAGATAGATGTTCTGATTTGAACCGATCTTCCCCCATAGATGATGCATGATTTCTCTCTGGCTACTTTCAGAGTTTCTTCTTTGTCTTTAATTTTCAGAAGCTTAATTAAGGTGTGTTTTGGCAAGAGTTTCTTTGGGTTGAACCTTCTTGAGGATTTCTCAGCTTCTCGAATCTGTAGGCTTCTGTCTTTTGCCAAAATTAGGGAGTTTTCATCCATTATTTTTTTGAATACTTTCTCAGTTCTACTTTCTTTCTGTTTTATCTGGGATCCCAAAATATGAATGTTAGCTGTTTTGTTCTTGTCTCAAAGATCCCTGACATCTAACTCCTTTTTTTCCCCATTCCATTCTGTATTTTTAAGACTAGACAGATTCTGTAGGTTTTGTTCTTCAAATTCATCATTTTGAAAAGTCTCTGACTTTTCCATGTCATCTACTACCGAACACATCTAGCAAGTTGTGGATTTGTATTTTTTGTTTTATAATTTCCATTTTGTTCTTTTTTTTATGATTTTTATTTTTAAGTGATCTCTACATCTAATGTGGGGCTTGAGCTCCCAATCCCGAGATAAAGAACCACATGCTCTACTGACTGAGCCAGCCAGGTGCCCCCATTTAGTTCTTTTTTTAATAACATTTCTTTGTTGAGGTTTTTCATTTTTCGTGTGTTTCAAGATAATTTATATTTGTTTAATAAAGTGTACTTGTGATTGCTGACTTAAAACCCTTGCCAAATCATTTCAAAATCTGATTCATCTTGGTGTTGGTCTGGGATATATTTTTTTTCCCTTGTTCAAGTTGCGGTTTTTCTGGCTCTGATGCCAATGATTGATTTTCACTTGTATCCTGGACATGTTAGATGTAATAGATAAGATTCTGGATCCAAATTAACCTTAAAAAAAAAAGTAGTCTCCCTGTTGAGGTGTAGCACAAGGCCCAGGTGGGTGTTCAGCTTCCCACAAAGCGCTTCCAAAACCAGCCCAGAGAACCACGTGGAGTGTTGAGTCACATTGCCTTATCAGGGATATGTGAGATCAATTGCAAATTTCCATTGACCCCACTGGCACTTTCCCGGTGAAATTTAGTGTATGGCCTCATACTACCTCATTCCTTTCAAAATGTAAGCTCAGCTCCTCGCTGAACCTGCAAGAATACCAGGGAATGGGAGACACTGCTCTGTTGTTGCATGGTGGGAGTGAAATTGCTGTTCCTCACTAAGCATCCCTTCATTTTCGGAAGATCTCTTTGCAGGAGACACAATTAGAAGTGACAGGTTTTTCCTTTCAGTCCTTTAAGTACGTTGTGCCCTTGTCTTCTCACTTCATTGCCACTAGTAACAAATCTACAGTCATTCTTACTTTGTTCTCTGTCGTGAGCGTGTCTTTTTTTCTGTCTGCTTTTAAGATTTTCCTTTTTCATTGATTTGGAGCATTTAAATGATATGCCCCAGGGTGATTTTTTTCCCATCTCTCTTGTTCCTGGACTTCATTGAGCTTATTGGATCTTTAAGTTTATGGTTTTCATCAGAGGTGGGAAATGTTTGACAATTATTTCCGGGTCCAATTACTTGTGTACTATTGCACTTGATGTTGCCTACAGTTCAATGGTGCTTTTTTTTTTTTCATTTTTATTGATTGTTTTTCTTTTCTGTGTTTCAGTTAGGTTACTTGCATGATGTTACTCATGCTCACTAACTTTTTCTTTTGCAACATCTAATCTTCTAATCACTTTCAGAGTATTTTTCATCTCAGACATTGTACTGTTCATCTCCAGAAGCATAATTTCTTGTCCTTTTCTATCTTCTACCTACCTATTTAACTTCTTGAACGTATCGAATACAATTACAACAACTGCTTTAATTTACTTGTCTGCTGAGGTGAACATCTGTGGCAGCTCTGGGATGCTTTTGATTGATTTTTCTGCTAATTATGGGTCATATGTTTTCTGATTCTGTATACAACTGGAAATTTTTGATTGGATGCCCACCTTGTAAATTCCTAGAAAAGCTCTTAAGCTCTGTTCTGGAATGAAGTTAAGTTTTTTGGAAACATTTTGATCCTTTGGGTCTTGTTTTTAAAATTTGTTAGGCAGGACCAGAACAGCATTAAGTCTGGGTCCACTTTTCTTCATTGCTGAGGCAGGCCCCTTTTGATTATTCTACTCAATGCTGCCTGGTAGGAACAGGAAATATCGTTGGCCTTGTAAGATAGGTAGGCACTGTTCCTTTTAATCCTTTCAGATGGGTTTTCCCTCAGGCTCATGGAATTTTCTCATACACATGTGCTGTCTAGTACTTGACTGAATCCCCAAGCAGAACACTGGATATCCAGGGTACTTTTTCTGTGCCGATCCCTACCTCCTTGTACTCTGTCCTGTGAACTGTACCATCCTTGGTCTCCCTGGACCCTCAGCTCTGTCTCCTCCACTCAGGGGGTCCCCTGGACTAAACTGGCCCCCTGGCCCCTCCATGCTCCATTCTCATGGCAGTAATCTGGGAACAGGGGTTGTGCTGCTTAGTTTGTTTCCTTTCCTCAGAGGTCACTGTTAAGGTATAACCCATTACACCTGGGGCCAACTTTATCCAGATGTCCTCATTTGGATTCCCTAATATGGGTGGAACCTGGGATTGATAACCATTTCACACTGCTCTGTGTGACTCTCCAGCATTCCAGAGTGTGGCAGACATTTCTGGAGCACAGACCAATGCCTCGCTCATTCTCTGTCCTCAGAGGATTCCTTGCTTTCTCCTGGGAGAAAGCATTTAAATGCTTTCAGAGGTGCATGTAAATGTCTTTTGAAATGTTGTACTCGACACTTTTTGCTTTTATTTAGGGTATCTAGTTGGCTACACTGCCAAAAATAGAATTCCTTTATGTTTAGATATGTAAATTTGAGACATTTTATGTTTTCTTTTTTTTTTTTTCTTCAACGTTTATTTATTTTTGGGACAGAGAGAGACAGAGCATGAACGGGGGAGGGGCAGAGAGAGAGGGAGACACAGAATCGGAAACAGGCTCCAGGCTCTGAGCCATCAGCCCAGAGCCTGACGCGGGGCTCGAACTCACGGACCACGAGATCGTGACCTGGCTGAAGTCGGACGCTTAACCAACTGCGCCACCCAGGCGCCCCAGAGACATTTTATGTTTTCAAATCAATGTGTCAGACTTGTAAACAGGCCCAAGTAGATTTGGTCATGCACAACTATTAAGTTATTAAATAGCAGTAGTCCCTGATATTTAGAGAAATCTAGGGCCATATGTCTTTTCTCTATATCCTTGGTTGGGGTATGAGTTCTCAGATTCCATCTTTTAGTATCTTAGATTGAATGTTTTGTTTCTAAAGTTTATTTATTTATTTTGCAAGAGATAGAGACAGCACAAGTGGGGCGGGGGCAGAGAGAGAGACAGACAGACAGAGAATCCCAAGCAGGCTCCTCACTGTCAACGCGGAGCCCCATACGGGGCTTGAACTCACAAAACCGTGAGATCATGACCTGAGCTGAAACCAAGAGTTGGATGCTTAACTGCCTGAGCCGCCCAGGCATCCCTTAGACTCAATGTTTTTAGAGATGTAAGCATTCATTATCAATAGGCACAAAAGTAGTGACATATCCTGTCCTGTATTCTTCCCAGAGTGCCTGGCCCTAGAAAGAGCTGTGAGCACAGCATGCATGCCGTGTTCACTAGAGGAAAACACTGTGTCTACAGGTAGGATGAGTCACACCTGCCATTGGCATCGGTGCACATGAACCCTGAGGACTCAGTAGGTAGGCCCGGCACTATGATGCAATCAGCCCTCCCCCTGCACCGTGGGCCAGGCCACTGGGAGCACCAGGAGGATTACATGTGGGTACCAGGGCTCCACCATGTGCCCACCAGTGGACACAGCTCGAACACCAACACTTTCACCTGGGAGCCCTCACTTTAACACTTATTTTGATTAATAACAATCCCTGTGTGAATCAGACATAGAGATGGCCAAAGAAGCTCCTCGAGGGTGTGGCTTTTTGTAGGAGATGTTGGCTAACCCCCCTGGAGTGTGTGTGTCTGACAAGGGCAACTGACTGCCCCTGGGGCGCGGGTGAAAAGCCGCTAACGTGCACGTATCTCCCATGGCCTGTGCCAACACATTTATAGACTAAACCGCCGAGCCCTTTCCACAGGTACATTTTTCTCTTAGGGTCATCACTTTCGTGGTATGTGATGATCGTTCTTTTTGGATTGTTCTACACAAAAAGGCTGAGATCATCTGTCTCAGCCCTTCAGCCAGCATAAACGCACATGCATCTATGAACTGAAAAATGGCTCGGGATTACAATTTCAGTGCAATCTGTAATATTAACTCAAGCTCCTACATTTTATTTATTTTATTTTATTTTTATACAGTTTTTAAAGTTTATTTATTTATTTTGGGAGAGAGAGAGAGAGAGTGAGAGAGAATCCCAAGCAAGCTCTCTGCTGTCAGTGGGGACCAAACTCACGAACCATGAGATCATGACCTGAGTTGAAACCAAGAGTCAGATGCTCAACTAACTGAGGCACCCAGTCTCCCCTTGAAACTATGCCTTTTGAAATGTGAAAATTAAACCCTCGTTATCTCTTTTGTGTGTTAGAAATTTGCTGTTTGGTTCTTCATTTATAAAATGAATTAGTTTATAAATTCATTCATAAAATGCATTGACTAGTCTCTCTTTTTCTGGTCATGAAGAATCTTTCAATATGTTTATTGTTGTCTTTTAGAACGATATATTTTATTCATGACATGTGAAGCCTAAATAATTAATTTTTAGTATATTTCTGGAGTTGTTCAAGGGTAATTAAACTGAAAGCTAAAAATGTTTAAATCTTCGCTAACTTCCTAAGGAGACTTCTTAAAGAGACTGATTTATGAGCCTTTCCTTCCTCCGTCTGGCCCTGGATTTTTGGCACAAGTCAGAGCTTAAAATAGGTGTTTGCCTGTGGTCAGACATTGCTGCTATTAATACTTATTAGATGCCTAGTATATTAACTTTTATTCAGCTTTTCACATTTCTGGAGCACTGAGCAATTTGCAAAGCACTCGCCACACTATTATTTCAATTTAATGCTAAGAACCACATAAAGCAGGTATTGCTAATTTTGTCTTACAGATAAGAAACCTGAGGCCAATAGCCTGCTGTCACAGTTGGTCAGGGTTGAATGGAGATTTAACCATATGTCTTTGAATCCCAAGTATGCTCCTTCTGTTATTCCGTAGATACCTCACTTCCCATTTTGGTGAATTATGACGTGGGATTAAATATATAATGAGCCTTTTACATGCCATTTCAGATGGCTAAGTTATTTGCATGTTGAAAGCAAAACATGTACAAAAGCAAAACATATATAAGCTCACATATATAAGACTTATTTAAAGTCTACCTACATAACTTCTCACTGAGAGTTATTTCTCTCACCTCTGCTCTCTGAAATCCACTCTTTGTGCCTCAGCCAATTGAATTAAAGCTTTTTTTTTAAAGGAACACTCTAATGTGCCTTAATTTACTATTTTCCTACATAAGCACAGCCAAGGCAAAGCCTTTGAGAATTTGGAGTATAACTCAAGAGAACATCAGGGAAGAAGGTGACAAGAAGGCCATCGAGAGCCTAGTAAATTGCTCAGGAGGGACTGGAAGTAGCTGGAAGGTGAGGTGCTTGGAAGGAAGTTCCCACAATTTGGGAGACAGAACACTAGTAAAATGAGAGGAATAAAGAAAAAAATCTGATTCTGTGGAAGTCTGGTTATGATTCCAGTAGAAGGCTGTCTTAAAATTGCTTCCGTCTATCATATGAAGCATAAAGACACCATTATAATGCATAGCTCTGTATATAGGGGAGATAACATCTAGAAATTTAGGGAAATCTGTCAGAATTCCCCAGATCTGTCCAATCCCAGCCACAGGGTGATGACCATTGACCCTTTCTTCCCTGTATGAAGCTCTCCACCAGCATTACAGGCTTAGAACATGTGAAAATATCACATGCACAAGCTGGTTCAAAGAGCATACCGCCAATAGGTCTGGGATGCCTCGTTTAAGATGTTTAAGATGCCAAACTCAAAGTCAGAAAAGAATGAAGACTTCTAGTGTTTGTTGCGAAAGAAGGCTGAAATCAGTAAAATACCAAACAAACGGGAGGTGGCTTTTCATTCATTCCCGTAGTAGCTCGTGGCAAGGCTCCATTCAGCAGCCTCCGGGAGCTGTGTTTAATTTCATGCCATCTCCCCGTCATTACATGTAATTTTCTAGCGAATAGTTTACTCTTCACAAACTAAATATTCATTTCTCTTGATGACAGTAAGCTGGATTGTCTGTTTAGAAGTTGTCATTGTGGAGAAACCAGAGTAGACTAAAATGAACATTCTAAGCAAGTTTAAAAACTGCCCGGATCTCCAGGGATGTCAGAGAGAACGGCTGGGGGGGCATCCACAAGGAGGAAGCTGGAGGGGAGGAGGGGCCATAACTCTGTCGTGCAGAGCTGGGGAGAAGCCTCATCCTCACGGGATTCAAGCAGCTGCAGTATTGACGGGAGCACTATTGGTTTGTGTCTACACATGCCTGAAGGCAGAACTCAGTGGAGTTAGTGTTTTGTTTTTCTTATCTCTAGCGAAGATGTATTCTGTTGGGTTAAGTTTTTGATTGCCTGGCCTATAGTGATGACATCTGACTGTTTCCTTCCTACCTTCAGACACTATTAATTCTAGCCCCAGGAATTTTAATCTTGGCAAAACTGCTACAATTTAGCTGCCAGGCCTTGAACTTCCCCTGGCCAGGAGGGTTAACGCCAACCGGCACAACAGCAGAAACAAAGAAACGGTGAGGGGCAGGACTTTTGTATCAGTGATACTGCACTGAGGGCTTGCTACAGCCTGGTTGTGGATGAAGCTTCCCTTCTGTGATTTTAACCCATCCATCCTCCCTTCCTTCCTTCCTTCCTTCCTTCCTTCCTCCTTCCTTCCTCCTTCCTTCCTCCTTCCTTCCTCCTTCCTTCCTCCTTCCTTCCTCCTTCCTTCCTTCCTTCCTTCCTTCCTTCCTTCCTTCCTTCCTCCTTCCTCCCTCCCTCCTTTCTTTCTTTCTTTCTTTCTTTCTTTCTTTCTTTCCTTCTCTCTCTATTTTTTCTCTTTCTTTCTCTTTCTTTCTGTCTTTCTATCTTTCTTTCTCTCTTTCCGGCCTGTGTTCAAAAGCAATCTCAATGTGCACAGACTCCAGGAGACGTTCCAAAGCAAGCTTCACCTTTGTAAATCCAATGAAGGTGATGAGCTGTGAAGTTTGCGTTAGTTTAAAGAAAAAAAAAAAAGAAGAAGGAATTGAGACGTTTCAGTTGCAGAACTCTGATCTGCAAGATGTTCCAATAGAAAGTAAAGCAGGGCCCCCAGAGAGGCATTCATGCTCTGAGAAAGCAAAAGCCTCATTTTTAGCAGGAGTTTCAGGGAAAGCCGGTGCCAGCTAACAATGCTAAATGTCACCCCACAGAGCCTCTCTGCTGTCACTCTGAGAAGTCATTAGAATCTGCTCCCTATGCAGACTGCCCAGAACATCCTCATACATATCAGCTAGGGATAATGTGTGGAAGAGAAGGGTTTTTTTTTTTTAATTTTTTTAACGTTTATTTATTTTTGAGAGAGACAGAGATAGTGCAAGCAGGGGAGGGGAAGAGAGAGAGGGCGACACAGAATCCAAAGCAGGCTCCAGGCTCTGAGCTGTCGGCACAGAGCCCAATGTGGGGCTCAGACCCATGAATCACGAGATCATGACCTGAGCCGAAGTCAGACACTTAACCGACTGAGCCACCCAGGTGCCCAAAAGAGAAGGTTTTTAAGGGGACCATTTTAAATGGATCACTTCCCATGAGCATACCCCCCACTAAATCCTTCCTCAAAAGTGATAGGAAGAACAGAGTGTGGAGAGTTGGAATCTCCTTCCAGGTAAATGTGGGCTACAGAGCTCCACGCTGGGCCATGCCTAGTGCTCCCAGGGATGCCGTGGGTGGGATGCCACCGCGGTCAGGGTGGCGAGCAGTGGCCTCAGTGGTGCTGGAGATGGGCGAAATCTCAGTAAATGGGGGGGGGCGGGCAGGGAGGTGGCTTTGACCGCAATAGAATGAAGAGTCCTGGCTCTTGAATAAGTCAGATTGCTTTTTGAACAAAATGTGCCTTAATTGAAGCCAGAATTTGTTCATAGTTCTAATTTAGCAGATTTCTGTTATGTGCACGAAATCTCCTTTTCCTGGAATCTTAGGTTTGGAAGCGTGCTCTCTTTCATTCCCTCCACCTTTGCACCGAATTTTATCCATTTCATTCAGAGTCTAGTTCACAAGTGGTGTCCTTTTAGAAGGAGCCACATCAACCTCTGCTGTCATGGTCATCCACGACTTCTAATTCTGCCCTCTGAGTAGCGCTGCGCAGCCTAGCTTCTCTCCTGCATCACTGCACTGGAATGTTCCCGGGAGTTGTCAAGCTTCCCTTCCCCTCTGTGGACTACAGGCTAAATAATCCAGGTTTCTGCCAGCCAAGTAAATATTCCTGTTCATGAGCATGGTGGCATCGTAGGGAGGCTCTCTGAGAGTCTGCATGGTGCATTGTCCCCAAGAAGAAAACTAGGACTTCAACCATGATATTCTCAGTTATCAAAAAATGACATACCTTTTCTTTTTAATTGCAACAGCCATGCAGGGCTATTTACTGGGGGAATAGCACCGCCAAAGCAGGGGTTAGAACACAGATATTAGAACCAGACAGCCTATGCTGGAATCCTGGTTCTTCCACAATGGCCATGCGACCCATGGCAAGGTAGTTAACCTCTCTGTGGCCCCAGCTCCCACATCTGTAAAATGGATCTAATAAGAGTCTCTATCTCACAGAGGAGATCTAACAAAATGAATGAAGATTTGTAAAAGCCTGCAATAATACCTGCTACATGTTAAGTGATATAAAATGGCTTATTAAATAAAAAGGAAGAAAGCAAGGGAGGAAGGAAGGAAGAAATGAAGTTATTTAAGAAGAAAGACTTTTTATTTCTTTGCATGTCGATAGGGGGACAGTTAAGCATGGGCTCATAACAGACCTAGGGTGAAAGCATCCTATTGGACCAGGTCTCAAGAGGAGTGGAGAGTTGGACATTAAGTTAAGCGATTCTTCTGAGTGTTTAGGTTTTGAGGCTCTTTGCTGTGCCCAACAAGCCTAACATACCTTAAAAAAATTATCAACGAGGGTATTGTATGTTTGCCAAAAGTAGTATATAGTCTGTAAATATATATTTATAATATTAAAAACTCCTAACTCTTCTCGTCTCTCAGTCTTTGCATAAGATTCAAGTTACCCAACTGAAATTATTCAGGATTCTTTAGCATATTAACAGATGCTTTCCACTATCTAAATGCATGAATTAAAGTGGATTTTCTGCCTGATTGGAGGTGGGGGTGGGACCACAGAAATCTCTGTCCACACCTGCTGAAATACACTCGCCGTGAGAGCCACGTGGGCACCCAGCGGTCACACTGTCCAGTCTTTGACCTCGGTTCTCCCCCTGAGGACACAATGCCACTGTCCTCTGCTCAGGTACTAGGAGATCACAGTAGTTAATTCTGCTGGGGGACATAGAACATGACCACGAGCATTTTTCAGACTGAAAAGTAGTTACATCATGCCATCAGTTCACCTGAATTAGAGCTCGGGAAAAGAAGATCCATCTCGTGACATGTCTGCGTGGCAAACAGCGGTCCTCTGCAGGGCTCCCAAATCCCTCCAGGAGGTGTGTTGGATGGATAGAGAGAAGGTGTAATTCCATCATCTCAAATAAATGACAGATGATATGTGTGATGTAGCCTGTCCCGTGATGGTGGAGACCCTTGCAGTACATAGCCTAGCACACACTAATTAGCTCCATATCCAAAGATAACAAGTGGGGGGAAAAGTTGCAAAATAAATGGAAAATCATTAACATTCTTAATATATAACCTTAGGAATGAATAAGGAAATGATGACTCCAATAGAAAAATAGAGGGGGGTGGTGCCTGGGTGGCTCAGTCAGTTGAGCGGCCAACTTCAGCTCAGGTCATGATCTCGCGGCCCGTGAGTTCGAGCCCTGCGTCAGGCTCTGTGCTGACAGCTCAGAGCCTGGAGCCTATTTCAGATTCTGTGTCTCCCTCTCTCTGACCCTCCCCCCTTCATGCTCTGTCTTTCTCTGTCTCAAAAATAAATAAACGTTAAAAAAAAATTAAAAAAAAAAAGAAAAATAGAGGGGAAAAAGGAAAAAGAAAAGAAACATAGAGAAAAGACAAAAACAAGCAATTAAAAAGAATTTTAAATGGCCAATGTAGTGTGAAGAGAAGTTCAGTATCATTAGGATTAAAGAAATGTAAATTCACGGGAGAGTTAGGTAACATTTTCTTTGCCTGTAAAACTGGGATAGACTGAAAAAGTGAATGGTGGCTCTCTGCTCTCCCACCTTGCAGCCTGCAGCTTTATCCCCCGATTACAACTTTCTCGGCCCTTCTGCCCTTCATTCAGCAAGTTCTCAAAGGTGCTAATGGACAACTTTGCTCCAGGTCTTCTGAATCTTATTGTCTCTGCCTGGAAAGTCTTCCCCCGACTCCTTGTCTGCTCTGCTTAAAAATATCCCTTCCCCAACGCCCAGTGGCTCAGTCAGTTAAGCGTCCGACTTCAGCTCATGATCTCACAGTCCGTGGGTTCGAATCCCGCGTCTGGCTCTGTGCTGACCACTCAGAGCCTGGAGCCTGCTTCAGATTCTGTGTCTCCCTGTCTGTCTGTTCCTCCCCTGCTCATGCTCTGTCTCTCTCTGTCTCTCAATAATAAATAAACGTGAAGACATTTTTTAAAATAAAAATAAAAATGTCCCTTCCCCTCCCAGTTTAAAGTATTCTCTCTCTCAGCTTTTTTTCACCTTCTTAAAATTGGCTGTAATTTTTAATCATATGATTTTCTTCATTGCGTCTCTTCTGCTCTGGACTGTAAACTGCAAACAGGCAAGAAGCATAGATGGTGTGTTCCCCGATTTATACGCGGGACCTGATTTAATGCTTAGCGTGCAGTAACTGCTCGCTTCGTATTTTCCAGATGTCTGAATACATTCATGAAGTGGGGTCTTTAAGATTTTTAAAATAATGTTACGCTTATGGTATGTCGAGTCCTATGACATTGCCTTTTTTCAACTATCATTATTTTTGTCAACTATCATTAATTTAACATGGTTTGACTTGTAAATTAATGTGATTTCTCAGGGGATATTTTCAGTTACAGTATTAAAAGATGTAAACATACCCATACTCTTGCTATTTCTTTATCTAAGGATAGATAGACGTATAGATAAAGATACACAGATATAAGTAACCATATGCAGAGAGGTGGCGACGCTCACAGCCTTATTCATAATTTAGTAATAATAAAAAAAGATTGAAAAAGAAAAGATTGAAACAGACTAAATGTCTATTCCAAAAGAAGAAGCTAATTAAATTAGGGTACATCCATGTACTGGAAGTGAAGTTAAGAGAAGTACATTATGTAACAGTGCATATGATTCTCTCTCTCTCTCTCTCTCTCTCTCTCTCTCTCACACACACACACACACACACACACACACACACACACATCGATAAGAAGCCCGGAAGGATATATACCAACATATTAACAATGGTTAATTTCTGGAAGGTGGGGTTACTTATGATTTAAATGCACATACATTTGTGCTATAAGGAAAGATCCTTTGAGAAGATTAAATTCTAGAACCCATTGAAGTTGTAGATAAATGTATGTTTAGATAGTTGGATGGCAGATAAAGATGAGAGAAATAGAATCATAATTCAGTTGAAATCTACACTTCAGACACTCCCAAATTGTAAGCAACTTCTATTTACCACAGTTACAGAACAGAGTTCTTGATTTTATCACGGAAGTCTGGGGTGGTAAGTGTGAGGTTCTGCAATTTAAAATAAACTATTCTCCGTTTTAAACTAAAAGGGCTGAGAAAAATCAAATGAAGCATTCCTAATACCACACTGTGGTGCCTTTAGGAGGTAGGAGATTACCTACAGGGACATCCATTTCTCCGAAATTAAGGCACGTTTGAGCTTGATAACAGAATTATAAAAATGTTATCTGTCATAGCTCCTTAGATATATTTTTGGAAATAGTATCTTAGAGTTATAACCTTATTCTTCCCAAAGTATAACAAGAACCTGAAGAAGCACCTGTGACCAGACAGTGTAGGTCCAGCCGTGCGTGTACTGGGGGCTCAGTAAATATTAGTGCCCTTTTGCACCCCCGGCAAAGAAGCCACTAGAACTTTGTACACTCAAGAACCCCTCGGGTCAAGGTGTTTACTCTGACATCCCATCCGTGTACCAATTTGTGTCAAACCCCAATAAACACTGCAGAAGAGCTTTAAACACTTATGGGTGAGATTAGCAGCCTGTGTCCTCAGGGCCGGCCGTGAACGAGGTCTGAGAGAGTGGGGGGGGGGGGCGGGGAACAGCCTCCTCTCAGCACCTTGCCAGTGACCTTCCGCTTCCCAGCTCCTCCGAGGTGAGAGCGTGTGCAGCCAGCGACCTACCTGTGCCTTACTTGGAAGGGCCCCCAAGTGTGAAACTTCTGAAATGCAAAAAAGCCTCCTTTACGCTAAGCGATCTGTAAGAGCTTTTTCTTCTTTGGTTCAGACTGTCCAGTCTTACTGGAAGATGCAGGGGCAGGTGTAGGGATCCAGGCAAAATCATTCAGACCTTCTGTGCGCCTGGGGCGGTTCTGCGCCATTCTGAATTGGCTCTGGGAGGGCAGCCTGCCTTAGGGTGTCCCCATTCACACAGCAGCAGAGCGCCTTAGTGCTGTCTGTGAGCGTTTGCAGCTCCTGCCACACCTTTTTCAAGATTCCTTTTTTGAGCTCTGTCAGTTGAGATGGTCCACCTCACCACATAAAGAAGGATATTTTCTGTGGCGCTAATTTACATTGCAGCCATGGTTAACGCTGGGAGAGTTTACATGAAGACGGATGCACAGATACCTTTTGAACAGCAGCTGGGAGAGACGACAGTCAGCCAAAACCTCAGCAAAGCGCTGTAAATCTTTTTGAGTCGGCACTAAGACAAACCAAGAATCCTTTTTCCTCCTCCCATTAATGCATCCGAAGTAAGCCATTAAACAGGGTTAAAGGTAAATTGTTGTAAAAGTTTTGCAGAAAGAGGGAGGGGCTGTGTCCAGCTTTGAGACATTGCGACCAGGCTCGGCTTACTCTCCACCTTTTATCCCAAAAGCTTCATGGGGCTGTTTGCAAAGGTTCCTTTGCTTTGAATTATGGCCTGGGAAGAGAGGTTTTGGCCAGTAAAAGAGGGGACAAATGGATGCTCTAAGGAAGCTGGCCACAGACCACTTTAGGTCACTAATAAATAAGGGGAACTCTTGGCTCTTGTGATGCTGGATCTAGAATAGTCTCCTGGTTTTAATCTGTCCCCGTGGACCAGAACATGATGGCATTGCGACCAGGGACTTGTGAAGTCGTTTGTTCCATGCTTGTCACATTTAGTCTTTTATAATACCCCTTTTTCATTTTTTATTTATAGCATTTATGTGCCAGGCAGTGTTTAAGAACTGAGGGTTAAAAAATAAAGTAAAACCCTAGCTCCTCCTCTCAAAGGGGAAGTGAGAAGCACGTAGTGAAGCAGAGAAATCACCATATAGTAAATGAGGCGACTTGTCCTCCTGGTCTGTGTGTGAGCCTGACCTTATTGCTTCCACGTGAAGTCACATCTGAAAGGCTGCTTTGGGCACGGTGTCGCCATGCAAAGGTATGGTATTGTTATTAAGGAACTGGATGCTTATGACATTTTGAATCCTCCCTAGACTAAATATATTAATCCACGTCTAAGTTCTTCAGGGTTTGGTCTGCTGCCCTCGTCATAAACATTTTATTCCCCTAAAAATGCAGTTTTTATATCTCCAATTTGACCTAAAGCATAGAGAGTATACAATAAAATAAAGGAAGCCTGCTATAGTTATCAGCCCCCAGAAAAGCTTACGTCTGCAAGTGTTAGTCTGGCTTGATTTGAGCTGGACTACTGGAAAACCACAGAGAGACAGGAAAATTCTGTACTTTGTCCAAGAAAGCTTTGCCCTTCGTTTTAGGTGTTACTAAATACCTCAGATTTGAAAAAATGATATTTATCTATCTATTTATCTATCTATCTATCTATCTATCTATCTATCTATCTACACATTTAAAATGTCTGATATTTGCTGCATTATTTAAATGGGTATTGATTGCTTTTCAGCTGGTTCAAATTTAAAACTCAGGGATTCTGCTTTGTGCCAAGAAATTAGTCAGACATTCTTAAATGCGAATGTAGTGTTCACAGTATTTATCAGTAAAAAGCATGATTCTGAGGGATAGGCTTGGCTGCTCCGGAACTGTCTTACATCAGCCTCTCCCCATGGCCTGGGGGGTACGGAGGTGGGGGGGCGGAGCCAGAGGAATCCTATGGGGGGTGGGTCTGGAAACTCCCCATGGAGCTCCCCATCTAACCAATTTCAAGTTTCTGTGTGGGAGACAGAGCACCCCCACAGATGCTTTTTTGAGCCAAGAACTCAAGCTTTGAAAGGGGTCTCATCAAAAAAAAAAAAAAAAAAAAGTTAAGAAAAAATCGTGACGTCTGAGAGAGTCAGATAACAATACTTGGAAAAGTGGCTACCAGTCTCTGGGGAGAACAGAGGATGCACAGGAAGGACATTCAGGAAGTTTGTAGCTTGCGGCCTTCTCCTGTGTGTGACCCAGATGACAAGCATATGCCTGCCCCTCCTTCCTGGTGGCTACTAAGTGAAAGATCTTCAGGAAGAAAACATTCTCATTGTTTCTTTCACAGAAGCAGATTGGAGGAGTGCTGTGTGGCGTGTGCGTTTAGCTGTCAGACTACATAGTTGCTTAGTTGTTTCCAATAAGACCTCAGGAAAAATAAGGACTAGTTCCTTAGTGTGTCCAGTTTGTATTTTCTAGTCAGCTAATAATGGTTGGCCTTGTAGACTCCTGCTTATTGCAGATCTTTGAGGGAAGCTCTTGTCTTCCTGCTCCAGCAAGAACATCTCAAGTCATGTTGCCTGTTCATCTTTGCAAGCTGGCGCTGGAGAGAGGATGGGGGTATTTGCTTAAGGTGCAGGAATTAGCCTAGACTCCGTTCTTTTCATTAAATCTGGCGTCCAGTTTGTTTCAGTTATTTCTTTTTTCCTAAAAGCAGAGGATTAGAGGGGGAAATGCACAATTTGGCCTCAAATGGGAGTCTGGATTATGGAGGTTTCTACCTAGTTGGGTTCATTGGAACCTGCTTTCCTCTCTAGTTGATTTATTGGACTCGGATTTTCAAAGCCCCCTCTTTTGACGTAGTCCATCTGCCTGATTGAATTGAGCCTTTCCAGGTGCTAAGACGGCCACCTAAATATGTCCCATCTAGTGGTGCACTGGGGAAGTTGACATTCAACCAGATATTCAAGGAAAACCACCTGCTTTGTAGTAGTCACTGATTTCCATGGCATAAATACCCTAGCCCTGGGTGACCCCAAGCTGCGAACATGATGCGACTGACCAGGGAGTTAGGAAGAGACCCTGGGCTGGTGCCAGCTACCTCCAGCTCACCCTTGCTCCCCAGGCTGTGGTCAGCCAAAAAACAAATGTCTCTGAGGGTCGGACCGTGACCTTCTGCATCCTCGCTCAAGCTGCCATTGGAAGACACTTGTTTTCTGTACCTTTCCCATTACAGGTCTCTACCCTCGAATGCAAACTGAATCAGAGAGGGGATCCTGAGGATGTATTTCCTAATATCTGAAATGAAAAAAATCAGTATTAGTGTTTCTCTAAGTAAAACGGGCAGCCAGTTGCAGAGGAAGTGGCTAGCCGAATGAAGGAAGGGCACCACAAAGTCAAACTTTAGTTTTATGATTCTTCACCCACCTTGAATGTGGCTCAAAAAAATTTACAAACATAAAAATTTCACTTCACTATAAATAAATCCTTCATTTATTTACTTAGCACTTTTATCCTTAAATCCTCTTAAAGATTTACCCTTTTAAATCTGTGACACTTTTATCTCCCTAACCCTACTCTCTTCTTTATTTTCTCCATAGTATGTATGCATGTATATGTATGTATATGTGTATAGCCTGATTTTTGTTATTTTTCCCCCCAGTAAATGTAAGATTCACGTTTGCTGCTCTCTTACCACTGCTTAGCATGTAATAGGGCTTCATAAAGCCTATTGAATAAATTGAATGAATACCTTACTTTTACCTGTTTTCACAGGTATTATTAAATAACGACTGGATTTTATTACCGTATTAACCCAAAGATAATAGGTGACATTTAACAGCAAAGATAACTTAAATAATTACAGAATGAATCATTTAGAAATATACAGTGTTCTCAGGAATAAGGTAATCTTGAAATAAAAATTGTTAAATGTAGGACAGACAATGAGAGGAGGTTTTTCTACATACATTAAATGTTTTATGACATGATAAAATTTATATCAACTGTATTGAAAATGAAGAACTACAAGCTACCCAGCACTCCATATAATAAATAGGTATTATGGACTTTTGTCTGCACTTTATAGTTGACCCATGCTCAGAGGAAACAACTCAATTGCTGCTATTGCAATTTTAAGCTACATATGCTTCATCAGTTTTTCTTTTTCATAAAATTTCCAGCTATCAAAATGTCCGCCAGTGTTTATTCTGTTTTTACAAGTGAACATCAGTCTTTGGCATACGCTTCTGGCAATGGGAAGTTTGTAGTTAGCGTAAAGAAAGCCACAAACCATACAAAGGAACTGTAATGTTATAAAAGACGCCCAAAGGCACATAAAAGTGAAAATCCTCATCCTACGAAACTAAGCATCCTCCACTGAGATGCTTGCCAGTGTTCTATAAATACTGGCAAATAAGAAACCTGAAATAACTCTGTTTTCTTCTTCCTTCTCTCAGAAGAATACTATAAGTGCATTTTTAGTGGAGAAAATACAGTTGTGTTATAAAAGACCTCATGGGTCAACTTTGCGTTTCATTGTTCCGCCACCTACCTTGCACATGTGGCATACCCCTGGGACCAGTAGCGCAGGAAGTGACAAGATCTCTCGCACACAATTCATGTTCTCACGTGTATCTTTCAGGGACAGCCTCATAAACACCAACCTGAAAACTTTTATAAGCTTGGTAAGCTCTTTGTGAAGTGCTTCAGTGTAAACGAATAAAGTTATTTATTGGTTTAACCTAAAGACACATTCTGCGCCTTTCCCCTGCGATAATGTTAGGAGAGTTTTGGCAAACGTGCACTAAAAGGAAAAGTATGTACAACATGATACCGTGAAACCAACCACAAAACACAGTGATGTACCAAATTAAGAACAGAAATGCTGAAGTTAATTGCTCTACATTTTAATGTATGCCTTTGTTGAAATCTGTGTGTGTGTGTGTGTGTGTGTGTGTGTGTGTGTGTGTGTGTGTAAGGAGAAATTGGGCTGTGGTTATTCCATGCAATTAAGGTTCTCAGGCTCCCCGGTGCTGCCTGCATTGCGACGTCGTACGTTGAAATGCTAGTCAAGAGGCTTATAATGTAGCGGCTACCAGCTGTCTACATTTGTCTGGATTTGTGTGAAGATGCTGCTGATCGCATTGTAGAGACGCCTTGACTAACCTGAGGACCCAAAGTGAGTATACCAGCATCATAGCTGACCGTGCAGGTATTGGAGAAGGGATTCAAGGCTAAAGTTACTTTGCTGCTGGAGCTGAGTTACTGCGATCGGCCCTGCTGAAATTTCAGATACTTCATCTTTGGTTTTGAGAGGAAACCGACACCCCAAAATGGAGAGAAGTTAGCTTCGGTGGTGCCGTCCGGCCAACGTATACAAAATAGCAGACTAGTTTAAGAAAGGAGACAAGCTGTGTGTCATTGACTCTGACATGTAAAATTTTATATTTGAGGCCTAGAAAATAAGGGCATGTGAATTAAATATTAATTTATGAAGATGTGACATATACGGACCCAAGATTGCCAGGCTCCTGACGCCTTTTTTTAAGGTGACTCTAACTTGGTCTCCTGCTACAACTCAGGCCTTACCTCTGATGAGCTGCTCTTGAATTTTCACAATGTTGTGACCTACCGTGTTCCCTAAAGCTGAACACCCTCAGCGGTGGATAGCAGACTGTGAATTTTAACAGTTAGCACTTTCTAGTGATTTTCCACTCATTAATTGATTAGATCTTATCTCCTTAAATTTTTATGTCAAGCCATATCACGAAGTTCCTGTAAGAATGAGCAGGATGGGGTGCGTAAGTGGTTCAGTCGGTTAAGCGTCTGACTCTGGCTCAGGTCATGATCTCATGGCTTGTGAGTTCAAGCTGCACATCGGGCTCTGTGCTGACAGCTCAGAGCCTGGAGCCTGCTTCAGATTCTGTGTCTCCCTCTCTCTCTGCTTCTCCGCCCCCCACTCATGCTCTGTTTCTCTCTCCTTCCAAAATAAAGAAACACTAAAAAAATTAAAAAAAAAAAGAATGGGCAGACTGGAATTTTATGAGAGCATCTAAGAGTTTCAGGCTAACTAGGGAACTGACACATTATTTTATTTTTAAAGTCAATTTCAGAGCATATCACGAGACCAATTCAGAGGTAGCCCTTCATTCTAAGCTTTCCACAATGAAGGTGGTTCTTCATAGTAAAGAACATGGCCGGATCCTTAAGTATCTTCTCATTTGTCTAAAACAGATGGCTTTATTTGTGTAATTTCAGTGTTCTACATAATATCACTCCCTGAAGAAAGTAACCTATATATGGATGTGTAGTGTCTGCAGTTCTTGAAGGAGGCAGTCAACCAGGATGCTTTTTTGTGCGTCCATCGCTTACATTTCCTGCTCCCTTCCTTCTTTAAAGAGTGCTGTCTGAACTGCCCGCCATCCTGCGTGGCCTCTACTGCAGACACAGTCCACGGATTCTCCCTCGTCTGTCTCCTGTGGTCTCAGAGTCCTCTGCCTGCTCAGAGCCTTCTCTCCTGGCTACCTTGGAATCTGGCAGTGTCCTTCCTGTCTGTGTCTTCATCCTCGCTTTAGTTTATTAGGACCTCCATACAGCTTAACCTGAAGGAGCCACGTTGTCCATGACCTGGCTCCTCCCACCCCCTTCTCACCCCTCCCCACCTCAAAAAGGCCTGACTTTTATTTGTTTTTTTAATTTAATTTTTTATTTTTTAAAATTTACATCCACATTAGCATTGAGTGCAGCAATGATTTCAGGAGTAGATTCCTTAGTGCCCCTTACCCATTTAGCCCATCCCCGCCTCCCACAACCCCTCCAGCAACCCTCTGTTTGTTCTCCATATTTGTGAGTCTCTTATGTTTTGTCCCCCTCCCTGTTTTTATATTATTTTTGTTTCCCTTCCTTATGTTCATCTGTTTTGTCTCTTAAAGTCCTCATTTGAGTGAAGTCATATATTTGTCTTTCTCTGACTAGTTTCACTTAGCATAATACCCTCTAGTTCCATCCACGTAGTTGCAAATGGCAAGATTTCATTCTTTCTGATTGCTGAGTAATACTCCACTGTATACATATATCACATCTTCTTATCCATTCGTCCATCGATGGACATTTGGGCTCTTTCTGTACTTTGGCTACTGTTGCTAGTGCTGCTATAAACATGGGGGTGCGTGTGTCCCTTTGAAACAGCACACCTGTATCCCGTGGATAAATGCCTAGTAGTGCAATTGCTGGGTCGTAGGGTAGTTCTATTTTTAGTTTTTGGAGGAACCTCCATACTGTTTTCCAGAGTGGCTGTACCAGTCTGCATTCCCAAAAAAAGGCCTGGCTTTTAAAAGAAGTCTGCCCTCACCACCTCCACTTCCTGACCATCCATATAGTTCTCAATCACTCCTTTTCTGCACGATCTTTTCTGTAATTCTACTGAGACTTTGCTACACATGTTACCTGTCTTCTCCAATAGCTAAAAATATGTGAATGCCCTCTTATCAAAATTGGTCCCTCTACTACATTTGATTCCCTCTTCCCCCTCTTTTCACATTCATTTAACGTTTTTTTTTTTTTCTTAACTGGATCATCTTTCTGAAACTGCTCTTTAAAAATTAACTAATTTCCCCCAATCGCCATCCCTGATGATCTTATGTCTCTAAACACTCTTGCTGAAGAAGCAGCAAAAATAATTTGGCATCGTGGAAACCTGGATTTGAATGAATGGGACATCACATCAGCTACGATTTCAGTTAGGTTATATAAAGATTCTGAGTCTCATTATCTCATCAATTTCTATTAAAATTTAAGTTTTAGGGGCGCCTGGGTGGCTCAGTCAGTTAAGCGTCCGACTTTGGCTCAGTTCATGATCTCGCGGTTTGTGAGTTCAAGCCCCGCATCGGGCTCTGTGCTGACAGCGTGGAGCCTTGGAGCCTGCTTCAGATTCTGTGTCTCCGTCTCTCTCTGCCCCTCCCCCAAGTGTGCTCTGTCTCTCTCTGTCTACCAAAAATAAATAAAATGTAAAAAAACATTTTTTTAATTTAAGTTTTAAAGTCATATAGTATCCTACCTTGTAAAATAATGTATTTAAACATTTTATAATCATTGCATGTTTAGGCTATTTGTAGTTCTCAGGATGGGTAATTACCAAGTATTTTCAGATCCTAAGTGTTCCTATAACTTTTCCCTGATAAGGACTATGTGCCCGAAAAGACACTGGGCCAAGAGGGTTGGGTCCCTTCCCTCCTGTCAATCACTTTCCACACATGTGAACGTGCACACACATGCATACACACACAAACACTCCTGGTGTCCATTGTTTCTGAGGGTTGGAGTGGATGTGGAAAGATCTAGAAGGCAGGAAGGGCAGGGAAGGGCAGGGTGATGGTGACAATGACAGGGCCAGCAATCTGGCCTCCTCAGAGGCATTCTGTGCAGGGAAGGCACACTACCACTTCCTGTTCTGTATGGATCTGTGTTTCTGAACCAGGAGGAGTATGGTGGGAAGAGAATGGAACATGTTTTTACCTTCTGAAGGGCCGACTGGTTTGTTTGGTTTCCATGGGAAACAGATGCACAGAACACTACATGCTGAGTTTCACAGTTCAGTTGACCTACTTGTGAAAGTTCCTCTTAGATCCTTGAAAATAGATTTACTCTTAGAGTGTGTGTGTGTGTGTGTGTGTGTGCATGTGAGTTCCCTGGAAGTTGGTAGAAGAGACATCACAGGCTGCCAATCAGATCCAATCTTTTTTTTAAAAAAAAGATTTTATTTTTTTAAGTAATCTCTACACCCAACGTGGGGCTCAAATCCACAACCCCGAGATCAAGAATCCCATGCTCCCCTGACTGAGCCAGCCAGGCACCCTAGAGCCAATTTTTGTGCTCAACAGTTCATTTTAAAAATCCATTATTTGATGAGGGGATTCATTATTTAGGAGGTACATTTCATTTTGGAGTACTTTGAAGATAGTTTCTCAAAAGAAAATCTTTCACGTGTTGTAACAGCCTCCATTCATAGAGGAGAGTGGCATATTTGTGAATAGACTTGTTGACTATGTCTGAATAGGCTAGTCTTAGTCTCCACAAAGAATGAATACGGGTAATGGATTTTGTCACATACTGACCAGTCAGCTCAGATGACAGCATGAAACATGTGTGGTGCTCCTTCAAAACCTCCTGGACATGAGATATTTGGATACAAAAACACAAATGTAATATTTGTTCCTACTTACTGAGGCAGCAAACTTTCAAATTGAGAGACTGAAAAAGCTAAAATGGTAGAAATTAATTAATAATGCAAACAGTCATCAATTCTATTCAGGAAAGTAAAATGATTAGGTATTCAACATTTTAGTCTAAAAAGCAAATTATTTCCTGCAGACATACTATATTTGGGATTATGAACCCTAATATATAAAGTGTTGTTATAAATCAATTGGATAAAAGACAAACATCTAATAGGCAAATGGACAATGAGCGTGAATAAGCGATTCATAATAGAAAATATTAAAATCTTAAAAATCTAGGAAAATTTATTGAATTTCATTACTAATTACAAAAAGGTAAGTTAAAATGTTTTATAGAAGGTAAAAGGAATTCAGTCAGTTACATGTATCTGAATAAAATTTGGGGGTAAATTTTTGATTAATATTATCAAATATACACATGTATATATATGTATATACTTTAATATGCACTATATATATATATATACACAATGTATATTAATACATGTTAATGTATATGCATAGATCATGTTACATTAACTCTTACTTTTAGGAATTTATCTTAAGTATTAATTGAACAAATGTTTAAGATATATGTAAAAAGGTATTTAACACATGCTTATGGTATTAGCAAAAATATAGATATAGTTTACATATTAATAAGGACTTACTTTTTTTGAAAAATTATAGAATACTATATGGGCAATAAAATGATTACATGCCTACATTTATTGACACGGAAAAGCTATATTACATATTACTAAGTGATTAAAGCAGGTTTCAAAATAGGATGACCTTTAGTTTATATGTGCGGGTATGAATGTGAGAGTCTTAGCATGGGGGTGGGTGTTAATGCAAAAATAAAAGATTATAAGTATTTTCATGTTTTGTGATGATCTGTGGTTGGTTGACCCTTTAATGACAACACAGGTTTGAACTGTGTGGGTCCACATATACATGGATGTTTTTTGGTAAATGCAGTACAATACTGTAAATGTATTTTCTCTTCCTTGTGATTTTCTTAATAACATTTTCTTTTCTCTAGCTTACTTTATTGTAAGAACACAACATAGAACACAGGTAACATACAAAATAGGTGTTAATGTCATCAGTAAGGCTTCTGGTCAGTAATAGGTTATTAGTAGCTAGGTTACTGGGAAGTCAAAAGTTATATGTGGATTTTCAAATGCACGTGGGTCAGCACCCCTAACCCGCACATTGTTCAAGGGTCAACTATATATTATTTTACAAATAAGGGAAAAAATAAAGTCGCTTATTTTGAAAAACATACTGTTGATGATGTGTTCTATATATGCCACCATATTGTTCATGAGAATTATGAATTCTGACCCTTACCATTCATGAGTGATCATCTCTAGATGATGGAAAATTAAGACCTATTATGGGGGTGCCTGGGTGGCTCAGTCAGTTGAGTGTCCGACTTTGGCTCAGGTCATGATCTTGCGGCTTGTGGGTTCGAGCCCCGCATCGGGCTCTCTGCTGACTGCTCAGAGCCTGGAGCCTGCTTCAGATTCTGTCTCCCTCTCTCTCTGCCCCTCCCCTGCTCTCATTCTGTCTCTCCCCCTCTCTTAAAAATAAATTTCTTTTAAATTAAAAAAAAAGACTTATTACGAAAAGAACTGACAAAGGGTACGTGTAATGAAAACCAAAGTATGCAACTAAATGACACTAACTGTGTACATAAAGTGGTGTGTCATCTATTTACATGACAGAGCAGGACATGATGGGCATTACAAGAGTATTAGGTGGAGGGGAAAATGATATTTTAGAAAATACATGTCATTGAATATGAAAATTATTAAATAAGAGATGGTGAAGAATTTTTTTTCTTGATCTTTTACAGTGACTTTTAACCAATTAATAGCAAATCTCATCTGGGAGTTAGGATGCCGAAAATTTGACAGATCTCTTACCATGTAACCCAGAGTGCTACAGGCATGCTCAGTGGCTGGAAAAATTGCATTACTTGGGTTCATATCATTCATTATAACAGCCATTTCTGTGGTTTAAGAGAGTTTTAGCTACAGTTCAACCCAAGAGCATCTTCATATTTGCAAAGTGAACTGTCACTGCTGGCCAACTGAGAAGAATCTATTTTTCTCCTAGAATTTCACATTATGTTCAACGTTAGATGCATGGTACAATCTTGACTTGTGGCATAGATGTGAACATCTCTCAGGAGTTAAAAATAATGTAAATGAAGCTTCCACCAGAAAACTTGTAAGCGGTCTAATTTCCTGGTATTTGTGTTTGATCACCGAATTCTGTGCCAGGCCACACGTTCAGCTGCCTGGCGGCCCCTGCGATATATAAAAAGTACTTCCATTTTTATAGGAATGTGCTGGCAAACATCTACCACTTCTATGAATTATTAGTCCTTTTCTGCTAATTATTTTGGAAAAAAAAAAAAAGCAGAGGTGTAGGTCCAAGTTCAAGTGGCTCTCAACATCTGAGACATACTTGGGCTAAAACTGTTCAGTTGGAAGAAAATCTCTGCCCCATATGGCCACCAGGTCTACCAGTGCATTATGAAGCCTGTAGGAAAAATCATGTTACTTTCTTTTTGTATTAGAAATTGAGCAACAGATTGAAAGAATGACTGATAAAAGTAATCGCCGAGGAAACATAATAAAGCGAGTGACCAATTTATGACAGGACGTAAATTGACGTCTATGAAAAACAGAAAATTACGAACTGAAAGGGACCTGTTGGACACCCTGGAACTTGAATGGCTGGTTTCAAACAACAGGCCCAGCCCTGCGATTTTACACTACTACTAATAAACAAATTTGAAGAAGTCAAAATTAATCGACCCCGTCCCATCATCTTCAGGTTACATTTTGGCGTGTGGCCTTCTGTCTATGTATATTTGTATAAATCGTACTCCTAGGGGTCATGCTGAGTGCTAAACAGAATTAACATAGTTTTGGAAACTCACAGGTCCTAGATGAAAGATCATATGGGAAGGTGTTTGATGATATATCTTCTACTGGAGGCTCCCACATGCTTCTGAAATTAATAACCAGACACAGAAAACTTTGTAAAATTAAAAAAATTGTTATGAATTCCATATTGAGGCCAGATCAGGGTGAGAGACAAGTGATAGCAAGGAGAGTAAGGAAAGGAAGGTGAAGAAGTATGGAAAGGCAAGAAGACAGGATGACAAAGCAATTAGTAAGGAGGTTCAGAACGTTGACTCTGTGGCCCCAAATCTAGATTTCCCTGCCTCCTGGGCCAGGGAGCCCCAGCAGAACGCACCCATTTGGCTTGGGGAAGATGGTTCCCAAGAAAAGAAGTTTCCATAACTTCTTTCTCTTACGGAAAGAACAGGAACTTGGATCTTCAGATGCCAATTGGAAAATGGGGGTGAGAGGGAGAGAGAGAATGGATAGTGTTTTGTTTGTTCTGTAAAGTAGCGATGGTTGATTCATTTCTTCAAGGAGGAAATGTCCTGCACTTCTCTGCATGGTGGTGCCCCCCTTGAAGAGTCCGTGCTGCAGGATGCTACAGGGCATTTTGTTAACCTTGGGCACACACAGCATCGATTCGGGAACTTGCTGTACAGACCGAATGGCCTTGAGTCTTGGTTTGTTTGCAGCTTCTGGACACTGTCATATGCCATTCCACACTTCAGTTCTGCTGTTGGATGTTGGTGCTATCAAGGGCGATTTTTAGAACTAAAGAACCCTAATTCATTATTTCTGACTCCATCTACAATCAGAAAGGAAAAACGCCCCTAGGCTTTGTGTCTGATATTCTATGCCATATATTTTTCTTTTTGTTGTTGCTGTCCTTTGCTTTCCCTTGAAGAATGGAACATGTTTTAGACTTCTCCATATTATAAATCTCATTTGAAAAGTGTTGAATCAAGGAAGTCTGCCAGCTACTTTTGTTTTCCCTACTTTTCTCTCTCCCTGTTGGACCGCTCCAGCAAAGGAGAATAATATTACCTTACCATGTAAAACATGGTTAATGGCTTTAAAAGAATTCCCCAACAACTGAATAATGAGCTGCCAAAAATATTCTTGGTGCCAGAGGGATCTGGATATGTCTGTTTCATTTATTGTGTGTTTCTCATTTCATCATGACTAAGTGCTCACAAAAGACATAAAAACCCAAACCTCCAGGGTATGTGGGGTGTTGGAGGGCAGAAACCATATTTTAATATATTCAGTCGTATAACTAACACAGTAAGATGATTAGTAGAGTATCCACAGCAAACAATGATGAATGCCAGTTGTAGGTAAGATGCTCAAAGTATCAATTAAGTTAGTATCTGGCCACTAGAAGGAAGTCGTTTTTGTACCATCTCTGTTGTGCTTGGTTGAGTGGCTGAAGAAAATTTATTCCAAGGAGTGCTGGGAGTCTTGCACCAAAAACTTTTATCTTGTTCTGCTTATTTGAGTGAGTCTACTAAGAAATGTGAAGAGGGAACCTATTTCTTTTTTTTTTTTTTTTTAGTTTATTTTTTTGGGGTGGGGAGGGGCAGAGAGAGAGGGAGACACAGAATCCAAAGCAGGCTCCAGGCTCTGAGCTGTCAACACAGAGCCCGACACGGGGCTTGAACTCACGGACTGCGAGATCCTGACCTGAGCCAAAGATGGACACTTAACTGACTGAGCCACCCAGGCGCCCCTGGAAGCTATTTCTTAACTAAAGTTTCATGTTTTAAGAGCCTGATAATAGATAATAGAGCCTGATAATAGATAATAGATCTATTAAAAAGGGGAGTTTTCTTAGAAATGTATTTAAAAAATGAGTTTAGGGATGCACGCAGCAGATCTGGGCAAAAAAAAATGAAAATGTAGAAAAAAATGTAAAGGTGCTTTGTTTCTCACCGGAAGCAAGTCAACGAGAATAGCGTCCGGACCCTCTCATGAACCCCTTCAGCCTCCCCTAGACCCTTGCCACTCGGTCTGAGCTCAGACTGTCTGGTTCTCACTTGGCAGGAGACTCTTAATCTCTCCCACTTCTCTGTTTGGGCCAGGCTGTTGCCAGCTGTCTTTGAATACAGTGTGGTTTCTGACTCAGGTTCTGTTATGTTTTGCCAGGGTCTTAATTGCTAGTATCTCAGGGGCAGGGTAATTGTCTTCCAAGAATTCCTGAGATAGGGATTTTGAATTGCCTGTGACTCACAGGACAGATGACATTCATATGGGCCCACTCCCCTGGATGAGGAGCCATGGACATTCCTGGGCTGGTTAACTAAAATTCCACGACTCCTACTTTTACTCCGCAAAGCATACTGGAATTCAATTGGATAAGAGTGACTTCATCCAAAGAGATAAGCCTGAATCTGCTTTAAATCTGTGTGTGTGTGTGTGCGTGTGTGTGTGTGTGTGTGTGTGCATGTGTGCATGTGTGCTCAAAATTCATAACAAAAATGTAGTCCTTTATTATGTAGAATACTTGTTTAAAATGCTTCGTCATAACCAAGTATGTGAACCGAAGGCAAACATCATATTCATGCTCTCTTGGGACTCAGTCTTCAGAGAGGGCCCAGGGAAACCACTGTATAATCCCCTGCCTTTTCAGGAAGCCTAACCCTAGGAGACGCTGAGTTGCCACCAGACAGTAAAGCATCTGAAGCCGAATTCTCTAGAAAGAGATACAGCACCATCGTAGTTCACTGTGACTTGGGGGAAAACAAACAGGGTAGACTTTATCTGCCTCTGGAGACCCAGTGCTGAATCTCCCGTTTCCTGTTTGCAGAAATCAGTTGTACAGAAGGGCAGTGATTATCTGCTGTGATTAACAAGCTAATGCAAAGCATAACTCACGAATTTAGGGCTAAGTGAGTGAGTGCTGAACTCAAAATGTATTTGCCACTGACTCATGTAAATCGTCAAACCATGAGTTAATACAAACCCTTAACTTCTATTAATGCAGTTTTTATTAAAGTGGTCTTTGATAAAAAACAAAAATTTAGCACTCTTCTGTCTATCAGGTTCTCGGGAAATTATTATGCCTATAAGGTAGGGAAGAATTATTACATGAAAAATATTATAGAAAATCTTTTTTTAAAGCCCAGCTGTTCTTTTATGGATTTGGATATACTACTCTTTAAATCATGTCACTGGAAACAGTATGTTTTGCATGCAAGAGACTTCTGATTTAAATGTGTAGCTTTAAAAAGAAAGAACTGTTTGGGGCGCCTGGGTGGCGCAGTCGGTTAAGCGTCCGACTTCAGCCAGGTCACGATCTCGCGGTCCGTGAGTTCGAGCCCCGCGTCAGGCTCTGGGCTGATGGCTCGGAGCCTGGAGCCTGTTTCCGATTCTGTGTCTCCCTCTCTCTCTGCCCCTCCCCCGTTCATGCTCTGTCTCTCTCTGTCCCAAAAATAAATAAAAAACGTTGAAAAAAAAAAAAATTTAAAAAAGAAAGAACTGTTCATCCTTGTGCTTCAACACTGGTGAGATAAAGGCCTGGTGTTTAATGAGTTAGACCTTGAGGGCACCATCTTGCTTTCCATGTGCCACATGAAATTAAAAGTTGAATTTTAGGGGCGCCTGGATGGCGCAGTCGGTTAAGCGTCCGACTTCAGCCAGGTCACGATCTCACGGTCCGTGAGTTCGAGCCCCGCGTCAGGCTCTGGGCTGATGGCTCGGAGCCTGGAGCCTGTTTCCGATTCTGTGTCACCCTCTCTCTCTGCCCCTCCCCCGTTCATGCTCTGTCTCTCTCTGTCCCAAAAATAAATAAACGTTGAAAAAAAAAAAGTTGAATTTTAGCGGCTACAACTTACAAGATGCTGTTGCGTTAATTTAGACAAGAGAGTTTTACTCCTGTTATTCTGATGCATTCGGACTCTTAGAGTGTGATTTTGTGGCCTACAGTATAACCAGAGGAAAGGGAGGTAGAGCTTTGTCACTTGTTCGTTGTGTGGAATGTTCTCTAAAAGGGCCATTTGGGGACTGGTGGTGGGAACGATGAGTTTGAGGGAAAACTCATCCCATGTAACTGTAAAGCCAAGTATCTACCAGGGTGTGCAAAAAGAGGACAAAACTAACTGAATGCTTGAGGTACATCAGTTAATTATGTTCTTTTGTCTCGTTTACAGGCTCAACATGGGAAAAGACATTTCGGCAGATTGGCTTTGAAAGGTAAGCACCATTTAGCATGGCTTCACTTTTCGGTTCTCCTGTCCTATTTCACTCTAAGTAATTTACTGATGATAGATCAGTGGTCTCGTCACCACTGCTGTAGGGACTCTATGCCCATGAGGAAGTCATCATTTTGCCCCCAGAGCCTCTGTTTCCTTGTAAAGTAGCCCTTTGAATGATAAAATCCCTGCCAGCCTGCAGGGTGAACATGGAGATCAGATGGAGGAATTTATATGAAAATGCCTCTTAAATCAGGAAACAGCATCAAACGTGAGTTGTCTAATTGGAGAATTATGGGAAGTCGTTTGCTCTTTTCTAGCTTTATCACCGCTTGTGTCCCATTAGTTGTACAGTTTTAGCACAAAGAAATGTACATTGATATTGACACCTTTCCAATCATCACAATTGTTAGATCTTAGTCGCTGCAAGTTAGAAGCTGAGATCATGTCTCTCCTAGCTAAAAGCACTCCTTCACCAGCATCTCCCCAAAAGAAAACAAAATGGACTTATTATACCATCAAAGTAGAGGTAGAGTTAATAAGGTTGCTAACCAACCTGCCTTGGAACTCAGTGGCAGCTTGTGTGACAGACGTCTCTCATTTGGTGTCTACTATGGAGCTTCCCAGGTCGGTACAAACTTATTGGAATAGAGGAAAGTGACTTTATTTTATTTTTTACTCTAAAAGCAGATTTTGACTAGTTCTTTTTATCACATTGGAAATGTGTTTTTAGGTGTATTAATCAAGCTGACAGAATGCTTAGAGAAATAATAAAATACTTTAAAATGCATTTCTCCGTTAGCAAGAGACAATAAGAATTGTCAGGCTCGCCAGGCTAACTATGGTGGCATTTCCTGTATCATTTGTTATTTGATTCAGAGATTTATTTCTCTCTCCACTTAAACTTCCACCAAAAATCAGCACCATCGCTGTTGGTCTCCCCGTAAATCCTTGTAGTTTATTCTGAAGGTTATTGCACGAGGTTGGCTTGAGAGGCAGATATCGTGGGCCAACTTAAAACAGAGAATAGAAAATCCTATCATTCTTTCATTTTGTGTGAAGTCTTTTCCCAAAGTATCTTTCTTTCTCTTGATTCTTCTTTCATGTTAATGACAAACACCAAACATAAGCAAAGGGGTGAAAATAATAAATTGAAAGTCATTATCCAGCTTCAGTGGGAAGCTGGATACTTCTTTCGTCTGTTTTCTTTTTCTTGTCTATTTTAGGGAAAACCTCGGACATCGTGTCACTTTTTCCCTACATAAGTTGAGGATACATCTCTGAAAAAAAAAAAAAATGGGTGTTTTCTTCCAGAATCATAATACCATCATACCAAGTGCAAATAACAATAAGTCCATGGTGGGAAGCCTGGGTGACTCAGTTGGTTAATTGACTTCCGGCTCGGGTCATGATCTTGGGGTTCATGAGTTCTAGCCCCGAATTGGGCTCTGCACTGACAGCACAGAGCCTGCTTGGGATTCTCTGTCTCCTCTCTCTCTGCTCCTCCCCAGCTCATACTCTCTCTCTCTCTTTCAAAAATAAATAAACTTAAAAAAAAAAAAAAAAAACAAGCCCTTGGTATCAATGCTTCCATTTCCTGATGATCTCAAAAATGCCATCTTAAAGATACTGGTTTGAATCAGGGTGCTATTGAAGCACACACATTCCTGTTTGTTGTTACATCACAGACAACAATTCCCTACCAACTTCATTTTGTTTTCTTCATGTCATTGACTTATCAAGAAACTAGGTCAGTTGTCTTGAAGAAGGTCTCACGTTCTGGATTTGTCTGTTTGTGGGATTGTGTCTCTATTCATTCTATTTCATGTCAATTCAGCATGTTCCCTTTCACTCACTGGGAACAACTTCACCTTGGCTTTTTGTCCTTTTGACACAGGACCATCAGTCTTTTATAGTTTCCGTGTTTCTAGTACAGTTCTATGTACAAGCCCATCCGGTATTCCAGACCCGGAGTCACGCATTCTTCCAAGGAGCCCTACTTTCTTTGTGGAGAGTGGTATTTTGAAATCACAATCTAAATACTTGGGATGCCCATCATTTCTAGACCATCATTGTTTCCGGGCTGTTTCTTCAATACATGTTAGAGGTAGAAAATACTTTTTTTTAATTAAAAAAATACCCTAAATTCATACATTATTTCCAGATCAAATGTAGCCCTACAGAATTTTTAACTTCTCTGGTACTATATTTGTATTTATTTTATTTTTCACTGAAAAATAAAGTTTTGTTTGGTTCTTAACAAAACTTATTTCATTTTAATGTATATATATATATAATATATAGTATATATAAAATATTATATAAAATAATTTAAAAATAATACACTAATATTACAATTCATACTAAGAATGTTAAATGAAGTCTTTAAAACTTGCATTGTCGGGGCGCCTGGATGGCGCAGTCGGTTAAGCGTCCGACTTCAGCCAGGTCATGATCTCGCGGTCCGTGAGTTCAAGCCCCGCGTCAGGCTCTGGGCTGACGGCTCGGAGCCTGGAGCCTGTTTCCGATTCTGTGTCTCCCTCTCTCTCTGCCCCTCCCCTGTTCATGCTCTGTCTCTCTCTGTCCCAAAAATAAATAAACGTTGAAAAAAAAATTAAAACTTGCATTGTCTTGGGGTGCCTGGGCGGTTTAGTCGATTAAATGTCCAACTCTCGATTTTGGCTCAGGTCATGATCTCAGGATTGTGAGATCCAGCTCTGGCTTGGACTCTGTGTTGGGCATGGAGTCTGATTAAGATTCTCTCTCTCTCTCTCCCTCTCCCTCTCTGTCTTCCCCCCACCCTGCTCGTGCTCACGCTCTCTCCCTCTCTCCAAAAAAACAAAAATGTAAAATAAATACATTAAATTAATTAATTAATTAATTAAATTTTCATTGTCTTAACTCCGTATTACATTAAGGATGTACAATCAAAGAATGAAAAGTAAAAGTAAAGTTGCTTAAGGTTTTTTTCCTATGTGATTGTAGTCTAACTTTTTATATATAACTTGGCTCATTTGTTTCAGAACCTTTTTAATGTCAATGGATTTTTAACATTTCATTTTTGAATATATCGCATGTATATATCTCCATGTACCAATTATATTGTTTTTATATGTATAACGTGTTTTCAGAGAAATGTCACATGCATCTTCTTCCCCTGTGCCCCACGCCTTCCTCCTTCTACAATTACCATGTTTATTAGCTTTTGGTTTAACCTTTTGGTGTTTATTTTCACACGTGCAAACCAGTCCTCGTGTGTATCTGTATCCTTGCCCTATCTTGCATGAAGAGTGGCATATTATACCCATTATTCTACACTTTGAGAGTATATTGTGGAGATCATTCCCCATCAGTGTCGATAGGTATTCATCACTCCATGAACCTGCCGGTGGCACTACTTTGTGTGGATGAGCCAGCACAAAGGATGAGACTGGGATCTTATCCAGTATCAAGCTTTACTAATCATTTCAGGGATTCAAATGACCAAAGGACACTGGTAATGTAAGGAGAAATCCAGGATAGCCCATGTGACTCCTCAGGTCCTTTTTCATACCGGCTCTATCCCCTTTGACCCAGAGTGATAGTTGAGGTTTCTAATGAGATTTGCAAGTCCCTCACGTAGGAGGAAGCATTTGATTTTGCAACATGTCTAGTTTTATGCCTAAGAAATGTGACCTTCTCCAAAGAGTCATAACTCATCCATCTATAGATTGAAGATTTGTTTATTGTAACATCTTGAACCAAGGCTTTCCTGCTTGACACATTCCATTGATGAGGACTCTCTTCCTAGCGAAAGAAAAACTAATTAATTAATCTGTTTGCCCGGTGATCTAGTTAATATGTTTACACAGAACCTAAACCAGGTCACTTACCTTCTTCCCTCAACCCCAGTATCTCCTTGGTATTCAGGGGAAAATGGATCACAAGCAACTTGCTTCAACTCCTTCTTTGCCAGTACTCTGTGGGTGGACCTTCAGGCTAATTTCCAGTCTTTTGCTCTTCCAAAAGAACTCTGTAATGAATAACCCTGTGCACACTTGTGCTTTTGCCAGATTATCTTAGGGATTAGATTCCCAAGGACAATCAAAGGGTAAATTTATACGGAATTTTGCTAATTTTGCCAAGTTTCACTCTCTTGACTTTTGACAGTTTGCACTCCCACTAGCAATGCAGGAGAGTGATTATTTCCCCAGTGCCTCATCAACAGAACATGCCGTCAAACTTGAGATTTTTGCCAGTCTGATAGGTGAGAAATAGTATCTCAGTGCCCATTTAATTTGCATTTATCCTGCATCATTTTCCCATTAGAGTAAAGAACAGGTTAAGATCTTTGCTGTCAACTACATGAAGCAAGAGCACTTTGGGCAAGAGCTTCTTCTCAGATGATTAAGGATTCACTGATCAACAGGATTTGGCAGTTGAGACATTTTCTGTGTGTTTCTGTCATACACATTTGTATGACCTTAACCTTTCCCTCCTTACTTGAATAATGATCTAAAGAAACAGCTACTGTGTACCAAGCACTATGTTAAATAATTTCTAGTCCATATAGCAACCACACAGACCAGAGATTGGCAAATGGTTACTATAAAGGACACATAGTAAATATTGCAGATTTTACAGGCCATATAGTTTCTGTTACCTCTCAATTTTGCCTTCTGGCAGAAAGCAGCCGCAGACAGTGATTATGGCTATATTCCAATAATACTTTATTTACAAAAACAGGCAACTGGCCATTATTTATTGACACCCACCCCCCCACCGTAGACTGTGGTTGCCATCTCAAAGGTAAAGAAACTCAAAGAAATCCAGTAATCTACCCATATAGTCATGGCCATTGACTTGCATTAGTACTCCCCTATATTCATTTCCAGGTTTGCCTGGTTCCAAGGATGAAGATTTTTACACCAAAACACCCTAAATTCTTCATTATAGGTCTCTTTTGTGTTGTGTTGTTTTATTTTCCATGTCCTTATAGCTCTGGGGATATAATCTCCAGTCACCATCTTACTGGATATTCTTATCTGAATAAAACTAGGCAGTATCAAGTTCATGCTGCAATGCCTCCCTAAAATTGTTATACTTCCAAACAAATGTGCAGATAAAAATATTGTTAAGGAATATATCAAGTGCGATCCTTTATTGTTTAACGTAATCTCAGCTGGGTGATCATCCTGATCTTTTTTTTTTTTTTTTAATTTTTAAAAAAAATTTTTTTTTTCAACATTTATTTATTTTTGGGACAGAGAGAGACAGAGCATGAACGGGGGAGGGGCAGAGAGAGAGGGAGACACAGAATCGGAAGCAGGCTCCAGGCTCTGAGCAGTCAGCACAGAGCCCGACGCGGGGCTCGAACTCGTGAACCCTGAGATCATGACCTGAGCCGAAGTTGGACGCTTTACTGACTGAGCCACCCAGGCACCCCGCATGAAGCATTTTAAAATATAGAACAAATATTGATTTTGGAGGTTATTGCGCATTTACAGTCGCAAAGACTGTCGAGCAGTGCTGTTAAATGTGGCTGTGCTTTTTTCTTCTGGAGTTTAACCTCTTCTTTCTCTTAAAGGTAATTCCAATTATATCTTAAATGAAGCGATCTGGTTCTTTAGAGAAATTGTGTAGAGATATTGATCTTTTCATCGCTGTGTCCTTTGAAGTTTGTCCATCAATCTGTTTGCTAGCAGATTATTTTAAAGTGGCCACATCTAAAGAAAAGAAGTGACTAAGTCAGCTAAAGCTTCAAAGTTTTCTCCAAGAATAAGAAAGCAAAGACTCCCTTTGTTGTACATTTTGTAACCGAAAGCAAGACCTAAGGGATCTGCCCTGCCTGCTGTCCTTGCAGGAACACTTGCCTGTGAGATGGTGTTTAGCCATTTCCTTTCTGGAATCTGTGTGATTATATACATTATCTCAGAGTAAATACACATCGTCACAGTTTATGTGGCTGAATTCGTGACAATGTGTTTTTTCACCTTGCAGACAACCACATTGCCCCTCTGTGGAGGATATCAAGAGTTTATTTTAGGATTTCAGCATAGGAGTGTGTTGTAATGTACAAAAGGTATAGGTTCATATGTCTTGGATCTGACCTTCGTTACCGCCTTCTCAGCCCTGCTACAATATTGATATTTACATAACAAAAGCAGACATGGGGTTTTTGTTGTTATTATAAAAAAAAAAAAAAATCTGTGCCTAACAGTTTGACTTCAATCTGAAGCTCAGCTTCTTGTGCAGATCGTCTAAATTAATGATTGTAAATGTTTCCAAATCACAGTCCTTCATTAATCTCTGTTCAAGTGATGCATATGGGTGGGGCTTTGGAAATTCACTGATACTCCAACATGTTCTAAGCAAATGTATCAGCTAGGGAATGGCCCACATTTTCAGGGGCTTACTCCAACAAATGTTTCTTTCTCACTCAGGCAAAGTCTAATGAGGAGGCCAGATTGATCTAGAGGGCATCTTGCCTTGTACATGGCCTGCCATTCTCCGGCTTCAACCTTGTGGCACTTATGCCTCAACAGGACGCTTCTGAGTTTGCTTAAGCCTGGAAGGAGAGCTTGCAGCAATGCATCCTGGCCCTTAAATGTTTCCACCTGGAAGTGGCATTTGTCACTGTGACTCACAGTTTGGGGCCCAAAGAGAATCACCTTGCTAATAATTTAGGGGGAAGAAGAGGTGTCACCGTGACAGAAGTAGAAGGCACTCGTAATATCTGTCACAATAAGCTCTGAGCAAGGTCTGAAATGGCTTTCTCTTTCCAAAGCTGCACTTTTCATCTGAGCAAAAAAAAAACAAAAAAACAAAAAAACAAAACAAAAAAAAAAACTTTTTTAGCAAGTAAATAGGTTCCTGCAGAGTAACTTGCCAAAAGAAATAAAAGTTCCTACTTTCTGGGAAGTCTTATTGCTGCCTATTTTAAAATAACAATCTTGTACTGATATTCCACCCTTTTTTTTTTTTTTTACTTAAAAAGCAGAGAGCCTATTCTTAATGAATCTGTATAATCAGCACGGTACCTCAAATTAGATTATTAGTAACAGTATTGCATGTGACTTTATTTGATGCTCTACTTGAATTGTGGAATGAAGTATCTTTCCCCTTCAAAGATTATTTTAAAATATAAATCACCCTAAAAGAGCCTGCTGTGATGAAACGCAAATATTCCAAGGATTTTTTTTTTTTTTTGCCAATGTAGACATAATTCAAAGAACATGGCTTTGTCTTCGGGGGGTTCACCAGCCTTCCACAGCCTGTCTGTTGTCAGGCTCCTCCCTCGCATCTAGCCCGTGAAGACCATCTACCCACCATTCTAATTTTAAATATTATTGTTTTTGCAAAACCTTACCTGATGGCTTCCTCCCAGGGCCCCACCTCTTCCATCATACCTCATGCATTCTTCTACGCTGCCATATTAGTGCCATACCTTATTGGATGAAATGTGGGCATAGTTGATCAGTTACCTCATATGGTGTGATACATGGACACTTTGTATTGAAACTTACTTCCTGTGTTTCTCTCCCTTTGGACCTTGAAGTCTGTGAGTGTGTGAAGGATGGAACTGCCTTGATACCCTGGTGCCCAGGACACTCTCGCAGTGTGCTAGCTCAGCAGACGCGTGTTGCGTGTTGAGTACAGAACTGAGTCCTCTGTGGCGAGGAGCTCAGGGGTTGGGTGGAAAGGGACTGTACAAGAGTGCGCTTCTTAGGAGGCAGGAGAGCAGGGTCCCAGCGTCTCCTTTTTCCTGCACTGTGGTGGCCTGTAGGAGGAGCCTGCAGCCGGAGCCAGCTCGTCCCTGAGAGCATCGGGAGGAGGATGTGGCTTTATTCTCTGTGTCAGTGTGAGCAATTACTTAATTCGCTGACCTTCGTATTAACACGGAGCATCCCGAGTCTCTCTTCTCAAACTACTCAGTCTCATGCGCCGGGTTTGGCACCCGCTGCCTCCCAGCATAGGATTCCCTCTGATAGGACTGAGAGCTCCACCAAGGCAGGAGCTGTGTCTGTCTTGTTAACCGAGACACCTGGCACCTAACTCACTTTGTGAAGTGGTTGGATAAAGGAAGATAGGAGTGAGGACCTGATTCTGGCAACAGAACCAGGGGAGGGCTTAGCAGACTCTTTGTACCGCGTTTCATTGGCTTTCCCCCATTCCTGCCTCTGGTGCCTTTCAGGACACTCACGGTTGTTTGTGCCCAGCCCCCACCTCCTCCCAGAACCTTCCCCTCGCCCCACTGAGCACCACCCTCAGGGTCCTCTCCTGTCCTCTCAACCCCTCCTGCTCTTCTGTTAGAACAAAGCCACCAGGTATGTTCATAATCTTATATGTACTTATCAGTGCATATCAGGTCAAACTAGACCTATCCTTCTGAGGGCAGGACCTCTGCTCACCATCTTATGGCCTCTAGTGCTGGCCCACACATTGGCAAATACAGGCATTTAATAAGTGTTCGATAAATGGCCTTGCAAATAAATATTAGTATGGCATTTCTCTGTTGGCCCAGCCCCGTGGAATCTGCTTGTCCTGATAAATTTTAGTTTCTTTTGGCTTCGGAGAATTAACTGATTCCTTGAGAAATTTAAGGCAAATCTTCAAATTCCTTTCAATCCTCCCGCTTTATGTGTAACTCACTAGCTGTGCTATTGAAATTAATGCTGTTTCTGCAGATAATGCTCTATAAAATGTGGAAAATAATGGAAAGGTGCACTCCAATGATGGATTTATGATGTGCTTTTCCATATGAAAACTTGCATCCAAGAAATGTGATGGTTAAGGGAAATCAATTTTGACAGAAACAAAGATATCAATGCCTAGAGTCACTGTTTATGTTTCTTAATTGTTTAAGGTCATGTCTGTGGGATAAAATGGATGATTTTGAATACCTATTCATTTAGATCAAGACAAGTTTTTCCTTACATTGCCTTTCAGAGAAGCCTACGGAAAGGAAAACACATTAAATTCAAATCACAGCATTGTTATAGTCTTGTGGTCTATGGAGTAAATCAAGGGAAATCATAGCTGGGCTTTAGCAATGTGTTTTCACACTCACAGCATTTAAGCCAATGGTATTTTTGCATATGGATGTAGGTGCACAATAGATGTTTCTCAATTAAATGATTTGCCCTGTTTTGGTTTTCTGAAAGATGAGCTACTAAATTCTTGAATTCCTTTAGACCCCATGTAAATATTCCTGGAAGCTTTAGCAAGCTGTTTTGAAATTACGATATAAAATATTTGTCAGGGGCGCCTGGGTGGCGCAGTCGGTTAAGCGTCCGACTTCAGCCAGGTCACGATCTCGCGGTCCGTGAGTTCGAGCCCCGCGTCGGGCTCTGGGCTGATGGCTCAGAGCCTGGAGCCTGTTTCCGATTCTGTGTCTCCCTCTCTCTCTGCCCCTCCCCCGTTCATGCTCTGTCTCTCTCTGTCCCAAAAATAAAATAAATGTTGAAAAAAAAATAAATAAATAAAATAAAATATTTGTCAAAGTAATTTCTTAATGTTTTTTATTTATTTTGAGAGAGAGAAAAAGCAGGAGTGGGGGAGCGGCAGAAAGAGGGGGAGAGAGAATCCCAAGTGAGCTCTGCGCTGTCTGCACAGAGCCCTACACGGGGCTCGGTCTCACGAACCATGAGATCATGAGCTGAGCCAAAATCAAGAAGCTGGACGCTTAACCAACTGAGCCACATAGGCACCCTGCCAAAGTCATTTATACGCAGGAAATGACTAGATGAAAAAGATGTGTCTGTATTTTGGTATTTAAAATTAAGCCCAACATATGC
Organism: Lynx rufus; assembly: GCF_022079265.1. Taxonomy (NCBI): domain Eukaryota; kingdom Metazoa; phylum Chordata; class Mammalia; order Carnivora; family Felidae; genus Lynx; species Lynx rufus. The sequence continues at coordinate 4,210,679 of NW_025814844.1, read as the reverse complement.
ATTTATTCATTTATTTGACAATTTGAACATTTTCAAACCTCTGCTTTATGCCCACCTCTGGGATAGATTTGGGTTTTCAGAGGAACGTGACAGGGTAAGGGAGTTAGATTTTTCAAAGACCTATCGAATGGTGGCCTCTCTGAGAAACACTTTGCGTATCTGATTTATTGAATTCTTACAACATTCAGGAGTTGGATTCTACTGACTTATGCTAAGCTAGCTAACAACCTCATATCCCAGTGACTTACAAGACCAGGGGTTTATTTCTTGCTCATATTAGGTGTTGGTTTCAGAGGCTGTGGACCAACTGTGGCTCTTCTCCAAAAGCCTTTTTCATTCTGGGATCCAGGCTGAAACCAAGCCTTCATTTGGCACATGCCCTTCTTGTGGCTGGGGAAAATAGCTATGGCCAAGGCAAGCGGTGGCTCTTCCAGTGTTTGCTCAAATGGGAGATGAGCCACTTCCGCTTACTTTTAGTTGCTCAGGCAGGTCCCGTGGCCAAGTGACAGTCTGTAGGCAAAGCAGCACACTCCTCCTGCAGAGGTGCACTATAAGTCACACGGGAATGGTCAGGAGTGTATACTACTGTTTCAGGAAAGGAGAGTGTCCCATTGGAAGAAGTTATATAATCTACCAGAGCATGCCACCCGCATTTAGTAAATGAGCAAAGCAACATCAGAGTGGTTAAGTAATTTGCTCAAGACCACACAGCTAGTGAGTGTCAAAGACAAGATATGAACTCACTTTTATGTGACTCTACCTTCGGTACTTTCACAGTCTTCCGTCCAGCATTTATGATGCTTCATGCTGACAAACATTGGTTGAACACACATTATTCTTGCTACGCTGAGGGCTGGGGGGGGAGGGGATGGAAAGACACGGTCTTGGTCTTCTAGAAGACACCAATATGTAAATATAAACTATGACGCAGCGATGATGTGCTACTGTTTAGTGCAGCCGTTTGAAAATGTGTTTGAGGGGCTACTATGTACCAGGTATGACCATAATGATGCAAATAATACAGAATGGAGTAGAGACAAATGGGGCAATGTGCCTGCTTGCGGGGGCACGAGCAGAGGCCTGGCTGACTAGTTTTGAGAGGCAGGGAAGAGTGGTTTCTGAAACGTCACTGCAGCAACTGCCCTGGCGGGGTTTACAAGGGTGATTTTTTTGGAGACCAACCATCAGATGTTAGAGACAGAGCACAAGGGCCACAAATGAAGACAGAAATGAAACTGAGAACGGGTGGGAAACCCATCAGGATAATCTTTGACAGTGTTGGGAGCCACTGAAGAGTGTGAAACCCAGGGAAGGTACTGTTAGATGTACTTCTAGAAGGATCCCGTGGGCAGTGACATGGACCAGAGGATAGCTTAGGCGAGCAAGATGAACTGGAAAACACTGCAGTAGTTCAGGGGAGCGATTACTCCTGCCTGAACTGAGGTAGGGGCAACTGAATATGATAGAGAGGATGTGTGCCAAATGTGTTTTAGGCTTTAAAATGGGAAGTTACAACTCAGTGGGTGATTGGATGTGGTGTGTGAGAGAAGAATTCTGAAATGGGCCACGTCCAGTTGGCTGATTCCACTCTCTGGCTGCTGTCTCTCCATCTAGTGCCTGCAACACTCTGCTTCTCTGCCCTGGGGCTTTCTCTAGCCTTTAGGAAATTTGCTCCATCCACAGGCAGGGCAGCCCGGAAGGGCCTGCAGTGAAAGGCCGGGAAGCATCGGTGAGCAGGAGAAATAAGTGGATATAGGGATATAGGTGCTGCAGCTGCCGTCAAGAATCCAGAGGGCATCGCTTGGAGTGTGCAAAAGCTTCCTAGGAGCCGCTTACAGCAGTGACCTGTCAACGGCACACCTTGTGGGCTTCTCTTTCTCCATCCATCGCTGTCACATTCTTGCAATTTCCAGAAGACTCCCCAAATAAACCACCTGCACCCAGGGCTTCCACTCCAGGCAGGCTTTTGGAAGACCTGAAATAAGATACCAGTGCTAAACTATCTTAATTGACACTAAGGTAAAAAAAAAAAAAAAAAAAAAAAAACTTAGATTCCAATTTTATCTTTGGTATTGATTTATTTTGTGAGTACGAAATAGCGCTATTATTATTTGTAATAGTATGTAAAAATTTTTTTAATGTTTATTTATTTTACGAGAGAGAGACAGGGCAACTGGGGGCGGGACAGAGAGAAGGAGACACAGAATCCGAAGCAGGCTCCAGGCTCTGAGCTGTCAGCACAGAGCCCAGTGCAGGCTTTGAATACACGAACCGTGAGATCATGACCTGAGCCTAAGTCGGATGCTCAACCGACTGAACCACCCAGGTACCCCTGTCATATTATTATTTTAATGAAAAAATTATGAACCTTTAGCAATCTTTGGTTTAAATTTTTGGGGGACATAGGTGGTGACATGTCATAGATTGCTAGAAAATCTGCTGAAAGTAATAGGCTTTCCAGAAAAATTCTCATACTCACATAAACAGAACATTTTACGTGCTGAAGATTCAGGGGATTCAAAGAGCCTTAGAAGCACAGCGCAGTAAATGAACCTCAGTTAAAAAGCCCTGTTTTAGATGAAGACATCATTGTATTTCTTTCTCAGTGTATAGAATCTGCAAATGTTTATTCTCCTCCCTCAATTACCCGGAGGTACATGGCCAATAGGAGTTAAATTGGGGTCCTAGAATCATGCCGTTTGAGACTCCAGAGACTCCAGAGACCCCAGAGGACCCTTCTTCCTTCTTTTGCACATGGTTACATTTAGGCGTAGAGAAATTAAGCAGGAGAGCTAGAAATCGGCTTTTAAACTCAAGATTGGTCAAAGCCCAGATCTGTGTGCAGATCCAGATCGTTTCATAAAACTCCGTGAAATGGAATTTTATTACTAATGAAATTATTTTGCCACCATTTAGTAAGGCTAATTATGTCATCATTCAGCCAAGTAATAATATTCAGCCAAGCGCTGTAGACATCACTGTGTGTGCATCACCCGCACGCAGTCTCCTGCAGTGGCTGATAGCACCAAGCCAATTTATGCGTATAGAAACCAAGGCGCAGAGCCCCTCCCCTCAGTGGCCACGTGGCTCGGAAGCAGTAGACAATGGATTTAATCTCTGAACACCACCACTCAACCTACTTTCTTGCTTTAGGTCTCAATGACAGTTGCCAAAAATAACTCTATTGACCTTTACTCTTCATGTGCCCTGCTGGATGGGTGCACGTGTGTGTGTGTGTGTGTGTGTGTGTGTGTGTGTGTGTGTGCATGTGTGCAACTATGTATTAAGAAGAGCAAGTGACTTACCTTTCCTGCTTCAGACCCACCTACCGCTGATACACAGTCCAGAATTCTTACCACACCATTAGAAGGGCTAAACCAAGAGCCCCAGGGCTCAAAGAAGGGCCGTCACGATGAAACATTCACGGCAATCTATTGATATACTCCACATATAGAATAAAACAAACAGCTAGGCTCCTTTTGCCTGGAAACAATGTGGCAAGCGTAAAAAAAACACCAGAGAATCTGAGAGGTTGATTCTCCCTGCGTCTCACCATCAATCTCCGACATTGGCTGAGGTTTCGTTAAAGTCACAGGATATCAGTTCTCTCAGATGAGGGTAGTATGCACATGTCAAATAGTCTCTGTCAGTAACAGTTTTGTTTAATAAATATTTTCTAACCCTCCCTTTATCCTTTCCTTTCAAAAATGTATCTTTAAAGAATCAAGCACAGGACTAAGTAAGGATGTTGTTTTGGGGAGCTTGGGTAGCTCAGTCAGTTAAGTGTCCAACTTTTGATCTCGGCTCACGTCATGATCCCAAGGTCGCGGGATCGAGCCTCACGTTGGAGTCTGTGCTGACAGAGCGGAGCCTGCTTGGGATTCTCTGTCTCCCTCTCTCTCTCTGCCCCTCCCCCACTCACTCACATGCTCTCTCTCTCTCTCTCTCTCAAAATAAATAAATAAAACAAGGAATATTATTTTCTATAACCATGTAACCAGGGAACTCAGATTTATTGCCAGTGGCTGACTGAAACACTCAACTTAAAAGTTTTTAGGCAAAAATGAGTGCCATTGGCAGGCAGAGATATCTGCCCTGGGTGTGGAGGGGGACTAAAAGCACACCTGCCTCTGTTTCCCATTCCCAAGGGGATTGTGGACTGTGCCAGGGTGACCATCCTCACACCCCCAGCCTGGCTTAGCAGGATGTTACTATTTGGGATCAGAATATGTCCATCAGAGATTTGCAAGGCTGTGGTGAGTAGCAGTCCCCCTAGGCACCTTGAGAGAAGACCACTATGTTCTAAGACCGACTGAATAATTTTACCTTAGTCTAAAGTCCTGTAAGATGAGGGAACTCAGTCTTAGCTTTTCTTTAAACTCCCTGTCATGAGATGGCCACATTTCAGCATAAGATAGTAGGTAGAGGTCCCGTTCATTCTTGTTATAAGCACTTACTCAGTGTTGCCTCAGCCCATTCAAGCTACTGTCACAGAATACTGCCGACTGGGTGGCTTAAGCAACAAACTTTTATTTCTCATGGTTCTGGGGCTGGGAAGACCAAAATCATGACGCCGGCAGATTCAGTATCTGCCAGAAGAATTGCTTCCTGGTTCAGAGACAGCATTTTTTTCTCTGTGTCCTCACATGGCACAAAGAGAGCAGGAGAGCTCGCTGGGGACTCTTTCATTAGGGTATTAATCCCATTCGTGGGGGCTCTGCACTCACGACCTCATCACCTCCCAAAGGCACCCCTTTTAATACCATCACATTGCTGGTTGGGATCTCATATGAATTTTGAGAGGACACAGACATTGAGTGCATAACAAGTGCCTGTAATTCCCACACAGTTGGAAGAAATGCCAGAAGATCTTAACATCTGAGGCTGTACGTCTCTATATAACATATAGTTACATATATATAACATATAACGTATAGTTACATATAGTTATATATAACATGTAACATATAGAAATGCATTAACATTTCTTTTGCAATTGATCAGATTTGCTGTTTTCTTTGATCTGCCAAAATATCTTGTGTATACTTGAAACAAATTAAAAGCCACAGACTAATATATGTACAGAGGTGTGTGTGTATGTCTGTATATCACGAAAGTAGGTGATTTGCATTTCTTACGTTGTTGAAAGCTTTACCATAGGAATTTGGCTCACAACTTAGAAAATGACTTTAAATTCAAGTATAGTGACATCAGTCAGTAAGTATTTGGTGAACAGATCTATTTTTCTTCTAGAAAAAAAAAAGATGTAATCCTTCATTGAAATTTATCTCTCTCTTAAAATATGGCTGGAAAAAAAGATTTTCTGATTTGTAATCCCCATCTTCACTAAATCAGGTCATTGTGACTAATATAAACAGTCTGAGTTAATGAGTGATAAAGATCAGGTCCTATGGAAAATGATGCAGTCTTGAACTAAAATCCTAAATTCTCAGGTGGTTACCTTGGCACCTTGTCCCATACAAAATTAGAGGTACCAGAAGGAATGTTTTATATTTCATTAGTAACATGAACAAATGAACTGTGTAATATATCACTTAAAGGTTTCAAGTCTTGGTGTAGACAGCATGATGAATAATAGACAGGAAATTCATGCTGTTTGATATGGACGTAGAATTTGGATGTTGAGTCTATAAAATGGAATGTTTTGGAGACTTATGCTAATAGTCCGATACAGGCATGGGGTTCAGATTTCTTATTTGCTCTACGTCTTACTTGCAATTCTGAAATTAGCTCTTTCATAGCTCAAACTACTCTGAAATGTCTTTTCCAGTTAAACACCTTAGCTAGAGGCCAAGCCATTATTGCTTGTGGGAAGTTGCAGTTTGTGTTAAGTGTATGTCGTAGGAACTGTTTGAGTGTTCCATCGGACCCTTAGAAATGCATCATCCTGGGGCGCCTGGGTGGCTCAGTCGGTTAAGCGTCCGACTTCGGCTCAGGTCATGATCTCGCGGTCCGTGCGGTCCGTGAGTTCGAGCCCCGCGTCGGGCTCTGTGCTGACATCTCAGAGCCTGGTGCCTGTTTCGGATTCTGTGTCTCCCTCTCTCTCTGACCCTCCCCCATTCATGCTCTGTCTCTCTCTGTCTCAAAAATAAATAAACGTTAAAAAAAAAAATTTAAAGAAATGCATCATCCTGGATGACCAAAGTGGAAACAGTTCCTTCTGACTCTTCTTTTTCCTGATCTATCTTTACACATGCCCGTAGGCACATAAATGCGTCTGCACACAAGATATGTGAAGTGGCACACAATTACAGTTTTGCACCATTTTCTGTAGCTTGGTCATTTCATTTCCATAGTGACCTGTGAGTGAAGAGTGAAGTAACTTCTTTTCACACGAGCAAGTGGCAGTTAGGTCTCTCTGATCGTCAAGCCTGCATACTTCTTTGCTTTGCTAACCTCTCAGATGTGAATCCGGGTGGAACCCGTCAGGGGGAATCCCGCCGCCAGAGTGGTGATGATGTGAATGTCACTGGTTGTGTTCTTTACGCTTTGCTGGCCTCAAGTGATTGCATCCCTCTTCTCGCCTCACTCCTGCACTGCACAGGTTTACACACGTTCGAGGAACACTTCCCAACATCTGAAAAGGCTCTGAGGTTCATTCCCTCCTTGCCATACACTTCCTATTGTCATTACTTCGGTTTAGGCCCACCTTACTCCTCCTCGGGAATGTGAAATGACCTTCTCTGTCTTACCTTCCTGCTGTGTTCCAATTTTTCCATATCCCCTTGCTTCAAGACAGGAAAACTAAGTTGTTTTTACTAAAACAGATATAATGAAATTATTCATTAGCCTACTGAATTAATGTCTGTCCTCAACCTTAATTTTCTACATTTTCCCAAATTGGGGACCCACCCACATTTCCAGATTGTCTCCCACTGCTTCCTTCTACACACATAACTCAGGTTTTCTGAAGATTGGAATCAGAATCCGCCCCATACTTTCTAGACTCTGTTTCTATCTGGAACACCCTTTGCTTCGTGCTTTGTTACCAAAATCTTGCCATCTCGGAGACATTTCCCTTATGTCACCTCACCTCTTTCTGGACACTCCCCCCCCCCCCGCCCCCTGTCCTGAGTTTCCGTGTGATATAGTTTCTCTTCGTAAAATTTTTACTTCAGAGAGCATCCTTGCCAAACAGACAACCATATTCATGGCTGAGTGCTCAGCCGGATACCAAATGCAAAGCAGATACAAAATAACATTTGTTGCACTGAATCTCAGAGATAATTGGTAAGCTAGAACTTTATCTAAATCAATGTTTCCTCTGCATAATTAACAAGAATTTGCAATGTTTGCATCTGCCCATGTGAATATCATTTCACAGCAGGGAAAGCTTTAAAGACAGAGTATTAGGGGCACCTGGTGGCTCACTGGGTTAGATTTCCCTTCATGATCTCAGGCTCTGTGAGTTCAAGCCCCACGTCAGGCTCTGTGCTGACAGCTCAGAGCCTGGAGCCTACTTCAGATTCTGTGTCTCCCTCTCTCTGCCCCTCCTCTGCTCACGCTCTTTCTCTCAAAAATAAATAAACATTTAAAAAATAAATAAATAAATAAATAAATAAATAAATAAATACAGACTATTATATGAAGATGTGTCATCTGCTCTTCCAGTGGAGAAGGAAAAGTACTTTAGAAATCCTTAAGTCATTGTATTACCAAAAGAGTTAGTTGCGGTCCTTATTTCAGAAGGATCATATAAAATAATTACAATTTGTTGGCAACACAGATTGTATTTTCCTTTGACTCTAAGAGTATGGTCTCGTACATTGAAACATGTTTAAAGCCATTGGAAATGGGAAAAATCATGAATATTTGTGCATGTCAATGGTCATGGCTATAGGAAGGAGCAGCACTATTTGGTATTTTTAGTTTTTCACATGACGGTCTTCGGACTTGGGAATCAATACTGCATCACTCTGTTGCGGCAATGAGAGGCTGAGCGATTTTTTCTTGTGCAGAAATTGTGTTGAAGGCCATTACCTGAGAAGGAAATAGTTCTGGACCTCTACCCCCACAACTCTTAATGGTACAGTCGGTGGTGAGGAGAAACAGACTCACAAACCTGCTCTTCAAACAAGAGATGGAAACAGGCAGTGACAAACTCCCACAGTGGAGCAGTTAACCAATATCATGCATTTCTGCCCTCATCTCATAAGCTGTGAACAATAAAAAGCCTGGGAGCATATTATTCACAAAGCAAATGGAGAATGCTGAACAACGAACAAGTCAGTAGCACAGAGAAGTATCGACATTAAATGAGAGAAGTCAGGGCTGCCTGGGTGACTCGATCAATTAAGCATCCGGCTTGGGCTCAGGTCATGATCTTACGGTACGTGAGTTCAAGCCCCACCTCAGGCTCTCTGTTGACAGCTCAGAGCCTGGAGCCTGCTTCAGATTCTGTGTCTCCCTCTCTCTCTGCCCCTCCCCCGCTTGTGCTCTATTTCCCTCTCTCAAAAATAAATAAATGTTAATTTTTTAAAAAAATGAGACAAGTCAGAGAAGCCACAGAGATGGCTCCAAATGGATTCTACTGGATGCTGTTCATTGACCTGTTTCTCATAAACAGAGAGAAAATTGTTTTCACTTGGTCATCATGAGAACTGTTAGGGTTTGAAATCTTCTCTGCACTCTGATCTGACTAGTGAAATGTATTTACTTAGAAATCCACACAGATACTTGAATTCCGCACTGGAATGAATACCATTTCAGGGGACGTGCGTGTTTTGTATTAGAACACTAATGGATGTAGACCATTGTCCGGAGGAATAGGATGTCCTTGTCCCTAGAAATCCCAAACCAGATGCTCAGGCTTTGCCCTCAATTATTGGGTAGTCACCAGCACTTTCCAGGAAACAGGTGCCTAACTTCTTGAAGGAAAATGACGGTGAGGTGTGAATGTCGTTCTGCTCGGCTCATCCATTATTACTAGGATACATCTGCTGAGTGGTTGAGTGGTTCGTGTTGGTCTCCACCTCTTCCACCCAAGGGATGCTCGTATGGTTTACAAATTATCCACACGTTTGCTCTGAGTTACTATTAGGGCAGAAAAATAAAAAAGCCAAAACAAGCAAACAAACAAAAAACAAAGAGCCAGGCCATCTGTTGCAGAGAGCCGTCAGGTAGAGATAAAACCCGTGTGTCAAAGTGAGTGTACTCATTCCAGTGAGTAAGCTGAAGTTTGTTTCTGGCTCTGTCTGAATGAGGCACCCCATGGTCACCAGTCCCTCTCAGGCCCTGACACTGCCCACTATCTGACCAATAGCACCATCCCCCAAGCCATGTGTTCTGTTGGTGGTTCTGGTGTGGGGGCCAAGTAGTTTCCCAAGGTCATTGGCTTTCTCTACGAAGCAAGCCAGGAGTAGCCCAGTGCTGGTGGCTAGGAAGCACCTGAAAGACAGACGTTCTCTGGGCAAATGATAGTCCATGAAGGCTGCGGGAGAGGAAGAACCAGGTCGAAGCATGAGCCAAATGCTTTTCTCTATTAGAGAATTTCTTCTTGGGGCGCCTGGGTGGCTCAGTCGGTTAAGTGTCTGACTTTGGTTTCGTGGTTTCGAGCCCTGTGTCAGGCTCTCTGCCCCTCCTGGCTCTCTCTCTCTATGTCTCTCAAAAATGAATAAACATTAAAAAAAAGAATTTATTCTCAGTAAGGAAGGGATACTGAAATCTGTAGACACATAATATTAAAACACGCTCTAGAAGGACACTCTAGAGCCATCACAGTGGCTAAGCACTCAAAAATACTGAATTGAAGTGCTTGTTGAATCGCATGGTAAAATGAGAACTTCATTACAGCATAAACAGTGAGCTGTTATTGAACATCCAGTCGCACCAAAGCTATCAACTCTAAAAAATGATGATTTCTTGTACAGTGTGATAAAGGTGTTAATTAAATAAATACTTCATACCCAGCCTTGAGGCAGGCATGAAGAGGGTAGGAAAGAAACATAAGAAATGGCCTCATTCTGAACTGTTCACTCATTCTCAAATAGCTGCCCCAAAGTTGACTGTTGGACAATATCAACAGGACAGCTTTTGCATTCATATCAAGGAACCCAAGTGGAGACACCATGGGTCTGGACTCAAAGGAAGAGACCCAACGTGGAACACTGGTTACATCTTGATGAATCATGGGGGTTAGTTAGTAGTTGCAGGGGGTGAAGGGAGAGTCTGTGAGGGGCAGTGACAGCAACAAGGATGGGGTAGGCGTGACCTGTATGAGCACTGCTGAGAAGTCTGGCTTGGCTGGGGCAGAAGACTCGTATCCTGAAAACAGGAGAGAAGCACCCGGTGTTCAGATTTGTAGGTTTACAAATGGCCACAGGTCACTTGAAGAGTGTTGATTTTATTTATTTATAAGAATACTAAGTCTTTGTTTAGGAGAAAATCTCTCAATAACCTAGCTGTAATCCCATAAACTGGGGATTTGGTAATAGGTCTCGGACTGTTTGAACATAACTTCCCAGAATTTCGAGCAAAGGGATGCACAAAAGAAACCATTTCCTCTGCATCCAGCAGTGTTAATTTTATCCTTGCCATAAATTTTTCTATTAGGGAAACCCCCTGGGAGAAGCAGCCGATGAACAGCTTCTGTGGAAGTACAGTAGCAAAATGCCCAAGGACCTTTGGGACCATCTTTCTTGTTGAATGTTGAGACGTCACAGAGCAATGGCTACCATTCAGTACATTTTCTGTGTCATTCAGTTAACAGATTTACAGATGCAGCTGGTTTAAAAAATGCCAGTTGTACCGAGTGCTTGCTTGGTTTGGTTGCAGTGTTTCTTCCTTTCCTTTGTCTCAGATGGTGGTTTTCGTCTTGAGTCCTCATAGGTCATTCTAGATTGCCTTTGTCATTTCATACTGGATTAGTCCAGCTTGCTCTCACGCTCTCTGTCAGTCTCAATCTCTCTCTCCCTCCTCTTCTCTCTCTTATTGGGTTTACTGAGGTATAATTTACATTCAGTGAGATTCACCCCCCCCCTTTCAGGGTATAGTTCTGTGACTTTCACAAACAGATACATCATGTACCCACCACCACATTCAAGATACAAAACATCTCCATCATCTCAGAAAAGTCTCCTAGTCAGCCCTCTCCCTGCTCAACTGCTGATCTGATTTTTCTTTCTGTGGTTTTATCTTGTCCACATTGGCCTATGAATGGACTCATGGAGCACGTGGCCTCCTGTGTCTGCTTCTTTCACTTAGCATAATGCTTTTTTTGGTTCATCCACAGAGTTGAAAGTATCTGTACTTCATTCTCTTTTATTGCTATTTGCATTCCATTGTATAGATCATTGCATAGATCAGAAGTATCTATTGACCAGTTGGTGGGTGCTTGGGTTGTTTTTAGTTTGGGGTGATTATGAATAAAGCTGTTAAAAACATTTGCATCTAGGTCTTTGTGTGACTATATATTTTTGCTTCTCTTATTCCGGGAGTCTCTAAATTGTCTATTTTGTCTTCAGTATGCCTGCCAGTTAATGAATTCTGCATTACTCAAAATGCTTACTGAACAAACTTTTGAAAACTAAATCACATTTTAACTGCATGGGGAAGTATATTTAGAGATACTCTTTGGCAATTCTATTTGCTGTAGACCAGCACACTCTAATCTTTGCTTCATAGATTTGTATTTTCATGTTTTTGAATCTATACGGGTACACTTTTTTGACAGTTAAAACTTCAGAGTTTCTTTCTTTTTTTTTTTAAACTCACGTGACTACCTGGAACAATTTTGACTTGTTTTACAGCTTAGTACTTCTAGTTTGCTTTAATTTGGTAGAGTACAGATCCGCAGCCCTTACCTGCAAGCTCAAATTCAAAAATGCCTGGGAACTTAACGTTTGAGTCTAATTTGTTGATGGAAAAGCCTAACCTGACCTGAACGCACCTGGTAGCCAAGGGGAGACCACTGCAGTTAGCGTGGCTTGTCCCAGGCGTGTGTGTTTGGATGGGGCCACAGCCCCAGTGCCGGCTGCCAGCACTAAATCATACAGTAAGAGGAGCCTCTCTTAAGTCTGGAAGAGTATGAATTTTGAAATACATTTGGCTCCAAGAGATTTGGAGAGAGGATTTGTGTTATTTTCATCTGTTCTCTACCTGGGTATCATCTTTATCTGTGCTCTGCCCTATACAACTGCCCCACCTGTTTGACGGAATGTGCTAGAGAATCCTTTTCAAACTTCTCCTGTGACCACGCTAGTACCCTTATGCCAATGGTACAATACAATGCAAATATATGAAATTTCAAAAAACAATGGCCGCTCTTACCACATGCGGTACGCTCCTATGTTTTTGTTCCGTTTCATTCTCTTGCTTCATGAAAAAGAAAATGCTGATTGATGACCACTCAGTGTATTTGCTAATAAATGAATTAGTCATGACGTATAGTTGGAAATGAAACAAAGCAAAACACAACACTGAGCTGGAGGGTGAGGCCCAGCATGATATACAGAAAGCTGGCAGCAAATTAGTGGAAGTTAATCCCTCTTTTAGCTGCTTACTGGGAGACATTACAACAGTGACAAATGCTTGTACCTCATGGCATTTGAAGAGTGTCACACTGACGAATGAGAGTCGCCCTGCCTCAGAAATGGGGATGAGATGCGCCATCCTCACACCTGAGATCAAGCAAATGGAGACCCCAAGGCTGTGGATCCTCTAATAACGTAGAGTGAATCCCTGACCTCCAGAGTAGATTTTGCCTGGTCCCCATTTTGCAGTAACTCAAGAGAGCTTTGCAAGCCCACGAGAGAATTATAGCAGGAATGTGCCACTCAGGGCTTTTGTGGGGCACCAGAGCTGCTCTGTGATACGACAGAGAATTTGTTCCAGGAACGAGACTGTATAAGTTGTGGGCGGAGCCAGGGAAGCGAAGTTCTGACGGGAAAGATGGAGGTGAGGCAGTGCGTCTGAGGAGTGGGCACATCCAGGACTGGAAGTGGGACCTGGTGGGAAGCTTCTGGAAAGGCCTATGGGAAGCTCTGTCTGTGCAGCCACAGTCTGTGCTGGGCCTGGTCTGCTTGACCTGCGGGGCCAGTTTCCAGGAGGAAGGGCTGGGTGTGGAGTGGAGGAGAGCCGGGGCGAAGGACTCCTGCCTGACACCTCTGTCACCTCATCCAACTGTGAGAAGCCCCAGGACACAGCGGCCCTGCTTCTCTTGTACCCTCCAGCTCACACACAGGTATCTCCTGGGACATTTCTGATTCAAAACTCTGAAGGGTCAAGATTCCAGAAACAGCCCCACCTTAACCAAGTTGAGGCAGCACAACCCAGCAGCTAGGAGGTTACCCTAAACTGCAGATTGTTATTCTAAATACCTTTAACTGTGGTCTTCAGAAACCATACTGTTAATGTTCATCATTAATGTCTCCAGTCTGCAGAGACATTACAGTCATATATGATTGCTTGGAGAGGTCAAGCATTTGGTCCAAAGCCTGAAAACAATTCATTATCAAAACACAAAGATTTCTCAGTCTGACCTAACCAAACTACTCTATTAATAGGCTGTGGCTTAGAATAATTTGCTGCTGTTTTCCTCAAACATTGCTCAGTGGTACTTTATTCAGTAGGCAAGTCTCAGATTGGGGGGTGGGGGAAACTGAAAGAACATGGGAGCTAGATTGGAACCCAGGGCATTGCCCGACGGAAGTACCTATGCGCATAGGTGCTGCCCCAGATGCGTTTCACTTCTCTCCTCCCTGTTGTCTTTTCTTAAATCTTCCCCATATCAGGAATCAGCGGGGCCCTTTCCCGTCTTTCCCGGCCTCCCCATCTTTCCTTCTCCCCCTTTGCAATCAAGCATTTAAATGTTACTGCCACAAAGTGTGCCCTTAGGGGTGAAGGGCTGCCTTGAAGTGCTAACTGCTGGAGTGTGGGTGTGGGCAAGCCAGGGCCTGGGGAGCAGGTTGTATGGAGGTACTGGAGGGAGTGTCCCCAGTATAAAAAAGTGACCCTGTACCAGGGATTACATAGCTGCAGGTGGATGAGGCAGCTGGTGTGGTTTGGAAATTAGTTCCATTAAACAACAACAATAACAACAAAATGATTGAGCATATAACTAAACATATAAAGCACACTGAGAGCCAGATTTCTCACCATCTGAGCAAAGACTTATAAACAGGGAAGGGGCACTTGGGTGGCTCAGTCGGCTAAGCGTCTGACTTCCACTCAGGTCATGATCTCGCGGTTCGTGGGTTCGAGCCCATCGGCCTCTGTGCTGACAGCTCAGAGCCTGGAGCCTGCTTTGGATTCTGTGTCTCCCTCTCTGTCTGCCCCTCTCCTGCTCATGCTCTGTCTCTCCTTCTCTCTCAAAAATAAATAAACATGAAAAAAATATGAAACAGGGAAGGCAGAGACTAGAAAACATCCCGAGGTGTGAAATTGAAAGGGAACGTATCAGAATGGATTCAAGTCTTTTAAGAATGTATATGCACAGAAAGATGTAGAAATCGTAATCAATGTACATTTTTGTGTGCTAAATACACCTGTTTCCTACCCTGTTGAGTGGGATAGCCCAGAAACAATGGCCAAGCACCCAGACCTCTGAGAACCCAGTTCTGAATACCATGTTCCACTAAGGGAAAACAGGGCTCTCTGGGGACCAGAGAGTAGAAAGGATGGAAGAAGAGGAAATAGGGGATGGGCCTGAAACCTCACTGTGCCAGAAAGTTCGAAAATGCTTCATGGACGATAAGGACGTCACAGGGGCCAGCTTCCAGGGACTCTCCAGCTCAGGGGCAGTCTGAGCCTCAAAATAAATAATGGTAGTTTCAAAATACAATGTGGAATTCTTGGGTCCACTCTGATGTCAGTTGGCTAAGTAATTAATTAATTGGGGATAAGGGGGGAGGGCTTGCTTGGAGCGGAACGGCAATTAAGTACAGGCGCAGTTAACCAGCTTTGGCAGCCATCATAATGGTAGTTGATCCTGGCAGGAGATGTTGATGAGGGTTGAGGTTGGGGGATGGAGGTTTGACAAGGAATGGGGTTTTTGTAATTTTGGAATATCTGCCCACAAAATATGAGTCGAGTACAAAAGGGAAAATGGCAACAGTGACCCAACCAAATGACTCAGGTGGGATATGGTGGAATCACGTGCCCCCACCTGGTACACAGAGACCAGATAGCATCATCTCTGTGGAACTTTTCACAAGAAGCATGAGACAGATTGAGGGTTATCCTACATAATGAAGACTGTACTCATCCACTGTCGAGATCACAAAAGACTAAGAATGACATACCGAGAAGTTGTTCCAAATGGTAAGAAACTGAGGAGACATGACAGCTACATGCACTTCCCGTGCCTGGGGAGGGTCCTGGCCCCAGAGGAGGACAAGGCACTGTCAGGACATTTGATGGAATAAGAAGGGGGTGGTCATTGGATAGTGGCATGTCGGTGCTGATTTCTGCATGGGAAGAATGCATGGTGGTAACGCGGGAGAGAGCCCTCATTTGGGTGAAGTATTCAGTGGAGCAGAGAGAAGGGGTGACACAGATGGAGATATCCGGTTCTCTTCTTTTATAATTTAGGAAACGGAGAAATTAAACAACTTGCCTACATGTACATATAAAAGCAAGTGGCTTAGGCGCCTGGGTGGCTCAGTCAGTTAAGCGTCTGACTTCGGCTCAGATCATAATCTCACGGTCCGTGAGTTTGAGCCCCGAGTTGAGCTCTGTGCTGACAGCTCAGAGCCTGGAGCCTGCTTCAGATTCTGTGTCTCCCTCTCTCTCTGACCCTCCCCCGTTCATGCTCTCTCTCTGTCTCAAAAATAAATAAACACTGGGGCGCCTGGGTGGCGCAGTCGGTTAAGCGTCCGACTTCAGCCAGGTCACGATCTCGCGGTCCGTGTGTTCGAGCCCCGCGTCAGGCTCTGGGCTGATGGCTCAGAGCCTGGAGCCTGTTTCCGATTCTGTGTCTCCCTCTCTCTGACCCTCCCCCGTTCATGCTCTGTCTCTCTCTGTCCCAAAAATAAAAAAACATTTGAAAAAAAAATTAAAAAAAATAAATAAATAAACACTAAAAAGCAAGTGGCTTGTAAATATTGACCAATAACCTCGGCACATGCCTTGGCATTGACATATGAACGTCCAAATGACATTCAAGGTCATTCCTGGCCTGGATCCTGCTACCTTTCAAGACCTTCTCCCACCATTCATTCTCATCTTTTAGATCACAACAAAATGAATTTTCTTGGAATTCCCCAGACACACCATACTAATTGAGACATCCTTTGAAACCCATCTCAGACGTTCAACCGAGGGAGCAGCCCCTGTTGCCTCCTTGACAAATAGAGCTCACCCATCGTTCCCTCTTTTTGCTGACACTTCTACACATGGGTAATATTGATAATATTGACTTCACCCATCTTCAGGAGTTTATTGGCCTCCTACCAGCCTTTCTTAGTTGCTACAGCCAGGCGCAGTGTCTTTCTCTGCACCGTCTGCCTAGGGCCTGGCAAAATGCCTGTGAGCTGATACATACTCATACATATTTGTTGAATTAAATTAACAGGAATGGGGTTCACTTCAAGGTCTTTAAGTCCAAAGTTCATGCTGTTTTCTTTATTCCGTGTTAGCTTTCCGTAGTGACACACAAAGCCTTTTGCTTTTTTCGGATCCAGTGTTTATCAAGATGATAAATGAGCTACTTGGTTGCAGCCACGCATCGCATGTCTTACTTTCTTTCCAACAAAATTAATTGTAGTTCATTTTCCCCAAACTGTTCAACACGGGAATTCAAACAAGGGGGAACCTCTGATGTGGCATGTTGTGTTTACTCCAGTGTGGTTTCAGGATGAAGACCTCTGATTGTTTTTAATATTATCCTTGTAGCCCCACCTCCACCAGAACCTGGTAGCTCACCAGCTGGACAGTGTGACCAGTGCTTTGTTTTCAAGTTGGAAGGCAAGCCACTTCGGGATATGCTCCAGGTGGTGCAGTTCTGGTTTTTGTGAATGTTATGACGGAGTTTTCTCCTTTGTTATGAATACATGACGTGGAGACTCCAAACAGTGATCTATAGGATTTAGTGGTGGTGGTGGTGGACAGACTATCCTCTGAGGGCTCAGAGAAAGTAAGTAAGAAGAAGACAAATCCAAGAGGCGGGCATAGGCGGTTCCCCAGCAAGGAATAGAGGACAGCTGGAGGAAGTTCTTGGTCACTGCATTTTTATCAATATTTTTGATAAACCATAAGAAAAGATTTCTGAGGGGGTTTCACCAGGACCTTGCCTTGGTGGTAGCCTTTTTGTGGCCACAAAATCAATAAACAGGAGGCATATGAGGAGCTCTCAAATGCATGGAGAAGTGGACAGGAAGTGAGACCAGTGGATAGAATGTATGATCAGTTACACAGAGGCTTCTATCAACAAGTTCAAAAGAGCACACACGTGAGTTTTGATTGGAACAAGTGCAGAAGATGTGGGTGAAAATTCACGCTGATAGAAACTACATCAGCGAAGGTCCAGAAGTTGGAAGAAATATGTCCTTGTCATAGGATGGTGAGACCCCTAGAGGAAGGTCACAAGTTCAGGAGGAACCAGAAATCAGATTAAAGATAGGGAAACTTGAACTTCACGGAGAGAATTTTGGATTTGATGCTAAGTTTTAGGGTAGTTTTTAGAATATTGCCCATGAGAGTCATGTGGCAAAAGGAGTGCATTTTATTGTCTGTTTTGGGGGGTTGTTTTATTTTGTATTTTGTTGTAGTGTTTTTGTTTTTATTTGAATTCCACTTAGTTAACACACCGTGTAATATTAGTTTCAGGCATGCAGGTTAGTGTTTCAACACCAGGTGCTCATCACAGATAGTGCCCTCCTTAATCCCCATCTCCTATTTAACCCATCACCCCCACCCACCTCCCTCCTGGTAACCATCAGTTCTCTATAGTTAGAAGTCTGTTTCTTGATTTGCCTCTCTCTTTTTTCCCCCTGCTGGTCATTTTTTTTTTCCTTAAATTCCGCATGAGTGAAATCATATGGTTTGTCTTTCTCTGACTCATTTCACTTAGCTACATCCATGTGGTTGCGAATGGCAAGATTTCATTCCTTTTTATGGCTGAGTAGTATTCCATTATATATAATACATATTAATGTAATATATATTAATGTATTAATGCAATATATATTAAAATAACATAGTATTACACAATATATAATGTAATATAATATATTAATATAATATAACATATTAATATAACTTACTAATATAATATATTATGATATATTAATATAATGTATTATGATATATTAATATAATATATCATTACATATTATATTATATAATATATTCAGTTATATAATTTATTTATGTAAACTTAATTATATATAATTGTATAATTTAATTATTTAATTATAATTATTATAATTTATTTAATTATAAATTATATAATATATATTATATTACATTAATATAATATATAATTTATGTATTTATATAATTTTATAAATAAATTTTAATTATTACAAAAATTAAATTTAAATTAAGTTTAAAAGACTTATAATTAAATAATTTTATACAGAATAATAATTCTATATAAATATAATTTTATTATAGAATAATATATTATTATATTAATATATTTATATAT
This sequence comes from Lynx rufus, assembly GCF_022079265.1. Taxonomy (NCBI): domain Eukaryota; kingdom Metazoa; phylum Chordata; class Mammalia; order Carnivora; family Felidae; genus Lynx; species Lynx rufus. Next base: position 4,192,072 of record NW_025814844.1, on the reverse strand, counting down.
TAATATAATATATTATTATATATCATGCATTAATTATTAATATTATATATTAATGTATTAACTGTTATTATGTATAATATTATGTATTAATATATATAATATATATATAAATCACATCTTCTTTATCCATTCATCAGCCAATGGACATTTGGGATCTTCCCATAATTTGGGTATTGTAGATAATGCTACTAGAAACACCGGGTGCCTGTATCCCTTTGAGTTAGTGTTTTTGTATTCTTTGGGTAAATACCTATTAGTGCTTAGATAGCAGCAGTGGTGTGCCGGTAAATGTGGAACAACCAGCTCTCTGGGGGAAAAGTGCACTATTGGCAGCATTTGCCAACTTCCATGATGTAAATACTCGTACTGTAGTCAGTTTCAAGCCAGTAATACATCGTCACTGAACACAGCTGGAACCAGCCAGCTCCAGCACACTCCTGAACAGCTAAGTACATAAGGACAAATGATTTGTCAGTCACCTAACCCTACCCTTCCTTCCCTACCCTTTTGTGAATGCCCTCCATCAGAGCAAGAACCTTAGGATTCTCTTAACTGACCTTCTGCCTCATAAATAACAGAAGTGAAAAGCCATCTGCACACTTACATGAGAGGGAAGTGTGTGTGTTCCAAATGGAAAGTAGCAACTTGTCACAGTGAGATAAGTGGATCAAAATATTTGAGTACTGTTTCACCTTTAAGGTGCTCACAAAAATCTTGCCACTAATAAAAAAAAAAAATCCTGAAAATCCAGCATCAGCTCATACCTTTAGGATATTAGAAATTGGTATGCAATTGCTATTTTAGGGTAGAAAAGGTTTCAAAGTTCACAGAAATGAGCTATTTGGATTCTCCAATGCATCAACAACTGTGGAATTCTGTTTGAATTCCTTGATTTGGATACTGAAAGTGATTCTCAAAAAGTGGTACATTTCTTTCCAGAGTTTCTCATCTATACCTTGATTCATTGACATCAACTCTATTGGTTTTGGTTTATGTGACTTGCTGTATGAAATCATATATTCAATAAAGAGATAGCCTCCATCCATATTTTCAAGACATATGTGGGAAACCATTGAAATCAGAGTTCTATATTTCACATTAAGGTTTTACTATTAGATATACATTCACTCTGTTCTTAAAGTGGTTTGCTAAATCTGAGAGACTGATGGACGTCAGAGTACTTAAGCTTAAGAAAATCAAAAGTCTGACTGCTAGCGTGTGAACTTCAGAGGCCACTAGAGAACAAGGTAAACCATATTTATAGCTTGTATTCATTTAAATAATGCTCATCTGATATTTTAATCATCTATTGGAATTCAATTGAAGCTGACCTTTCTACTAACTCTGAACCGAAGGACTTGCCTCCCCAAAGGAGTTGCACAAATTAAATTATTCTTCTTGAACTTCTGGAGGTGACTGTGGTTGCTTTTGTATCTGGATGTTTCTTCTCAGCAATACTGAAACTTCACCATTTTTCTTCTCTCCCAGTCCCATCTCAATTCCACTGCCTCTTTATTTTGGATTTTTCTAGTTGGAATGAAATTTTAGAGTTCAGAAGACCCTGAAAAATCATTTCGTAGATGAGAAAATCTGAAACTTAGAAAAATTTCCATGTGCCCATGGAAATACCCACATGCTGCACTATTTCTCTGCACCTTGATGGGAAGGATGGTGATTAAATTTGACTAATGAGTCATACCAAATACAATCATGGTGATTACAGCATCGATTGGTCACTATTCCCTGAAATCATAAAACTCCTAGGGAAAAAAAAAATAGGCCATGAGCTCCTTCCATCTTATTGTTGAATTTTGGGATCTGACTCCAAAAGCAAAGGTAGCAAAAGCAAAACTAAACAAGTTGGACTTCATCGGAAAACAAAACAAAACAAAACAAAACAAAACAAAAAAACTTCACAGCAAAGGAAACCATCAACAAAATGAAGTCAGTTCACTAAATGGGAGAAGATATTTGCAAATCATATATCTGTTAAGGGGCTAATATCCAAAACACATAAAACTCAAATAATTCAATAGCAAAAACCCAAACAATCCAATTTTTAAAAATGGGCAGAGGATCTAAAAAGACATTTTTCCAAAATAGACATGCAGATGGCCAACAGGCACATGAAAACATGTTCGGTATCACTTATCGTCAGGGAAATACAGATCAAAATCACAGTTAGATACCACCTCACTCCTGTTAGAATGGCTATTATCAAAAAGACAAGAAATAACAAGTGTTGAAGAGGTTTTAGAGAAAAGGGACCCCTCCTACACTGTCGGTAGGAAAGTAAATTGGTAAAGCCACTGTAAAAGCCAGTATGGGGGCTCCTCAAAAAATTAAAAATAGGTCTACCATATGATCTAGATATAGCTAATCCACTTTGGGGTATTTATGCAAAGAAAATGAAAACACTCATTTAAAAAGATACATATGCACCCCTGTGTTCATTGCCAACAGTAAGGAAATAAGCATTCATGGATAGTTGAATGGATAAAAATACGACACACACGCACACACACACACACACACACGCACACACACATAATGGATTACTTTTTGGCCATAAAAAAGAAGGAAATGTTGCCATTTGTGACAACATGGATGGATCTTGAGGATATTGTGCCAAGTGAGATAGGTCAGACAGAGAAAGACAAATATCATATGATTTCACTTGCATGTGACATCTTAAAAAAACGAAACAAATGAACACACAAGACAAATGAACAATTAAGACAAAACAAAACTCACAGAGAACAGATTGGTAGTTATCAGAGGGGAAGGAGGTTCGGAGGCGGACAAAAAGGATAAAGAGGGGTCAACTGTATGATGATGGATGGTAACTAGACTTACTGTCATCACTTTGTAGTATGTACAAATATCAACTTATTGTACACCTGAAATTGATATGTTATGTAGCAGTTTTACCTCAATAAAAGTCACTATCTTTTCCAGCCAAGATAATTGCCTTCATGTTTTTCACATATGTTCTACACAAGGAATTTTAGGCAGTATGACTATTCCAACTTTTAAAAATAATGTGAAGAATTAAAGATAAACTTTTGTACCTACCAACTGGCTTTCAACCAGTTTAAGACCTTGAGCATTACCAATATTTGATTATTGGTATTTATATAATAGCTTATGATACCCCTCTTACCTGCCCAGAAATAAGTATTTGTCATTTTCATGCCATTCTTTATGCACGGATCCCTAAGTGATCTGTATTCTGTACTTTTGCTTCTTCTTCTTTTTTGTTCCACGTTATGTTTGTGAGATGATATATCCCTATTTAGATCCATCACACACACTTTTGCTCTAGTTTATTCATTTATAGTATTTTATTTTGTGGAAGCATACTAATTTAACCAATTCATTTTCCTCTTGAAGGATATGCAGGTTATTCCCAATTTTCAGCTTCCTCAATTCCTTTGCTTTTCTTTTTTAAAAAATTTTTTAACGTGTTTTTGTTTTGGTTTGGTTTGTTTTGGTTTGGTTTGAGAGACAGAGACAGAGTGTGAGTGGCAGAAGGGTAGAGAGAGAGGGAGATACGGAATCCGAAGCAGGCTCCAGGCTCTGAGCTGTCAGCGCAGAGCCTGACACGGGGCTCGAACTCACAAGATAATGATCTGAGCTGAAGTCGGACACTTAACTGACTGAGCCACCCAGGCGCCCCCTCAATTCCTTGTCAAGAGGTAAAATCATTCTCAACAAATAAGATCAATGTGACTATAGCACGATTGGAAAGAAAATGTTTGCCTATTTAAGAGAACCTGGTGTTTTAAGCAGTTTAGTGTATGCTTTTTTATATGAAAAGTATCATTGTATGCCCGGAAAGCAACACTATCTAAGATAACATTTTATAGGGAAATGTATATATTCATCTCGTTAATTTATTAAAATCGTTCTACACAAAACATGGTTAGCCTGATTTCAAATGTAGAATTTATTTGAAATGCAATTTGCTTTTTTGTTAAATGCCCTGTATGTATACTTATAATTAGTTTAGAGGGCCTTATACAAAAATGTACTCTATACAGTGCCCCGTCCGTGGACAACCTAATTTATTCTATTGCCTTTAGCCAACACACATGGAAGAAAACTCTCAAAACTACCCTTTCAGCCATGATTTCTCTCTCAGGCACAAATTTCATGGGACTTCCAGCATGAAATATCGCCTCTGCACTACACATCACACCCGCCATGAAAACACGGCTTCCATGTCCCACTTCCTGCAACCAAATCACAATCTCTCCTGCGATCTCTCAGTTTCCTTGGTGATTATGTTCCTCCTTTGTTCTAAATCCTTCAGTAGTTCTGGTTATGTGGGTTCTTTGCCAAAAGTCCAAGCCCTGGGCCCAGCCTTAACCCATCTCTCTGACTTTATCATGCCCCTTACCTACCTTCATAAAACCAACAGTCAATTGCCAGGCTAGTACTTGGCACATGATAGATGCTTAAAAAATATTTTTTTTAATGAACAAATGACAAATTCTGCCAAACTGAGCCATTTAACATTCATTAGATGCACTTCCTATCTCTTGTTCTAGAAATGTTTTCTCCAACGTTTGTATTGGACGAAACCACATGTATATATTTCATGGCTTATATTTTCCAGTTTTGACAATTACATCTTTGTGTCCAAGTAACTGAGACTACTCATGGGCTTCTGATCTCCAGCTAGTCCCAGACAAAGAGACATTTCTTCCTGTCTGGGTTTGTATTTTATTTTTCCTGAGTGAAATTATCTAAATGAACTAAAATATCTCATCTAATGCCTCAGCAGTACTTCGCACAAACTGCTGTGGTACAAAGCAAAGTGTAAATATTTGGAGATAACATTTAATTTATTCTGCCAGCTTTTATTCAGTGTGTACATTGTACCATATATATGCATATGTATATATATAGAGAGAGTATATGTATATATAGATAGATAGATATGTACGTATATAGATATATGTGTATATATAGATACATATGTATATGTATGTATGTATGTATGTATAGATATAGATATAGATACATATGTATATATATAGATACATAGATACATTCATGCATATATGCACATACATACCTATACATATATATACACACATGCATGCATATATATACATATATATGTATATGTATGTATATATATATGTATAGATATATATGTATCTCTATATATAGATACACAGAGGAAGTAGATAGGAAGCCCTCCTTTGGTAAATAATCGAGTGACATAAAATGTTAAACATTTTATGATTGAGTATGTGCAAGGTATGGCAGGCTTCTAAAGGAGGGAGTGGTCAAGGAAGGGAGATGGAAGGGGTTCACAGTGGAGATGTGGGAAGTGGGTTTGAGAGATGAACAGAATGTAAAAGTGTCATGGGAGAAAGGCCACTGTTGCCTGTGGGAAAAGATCGCACAGTAGCTCATAGGGGAAAACACTTGCAGATTCTGGTGCTTGCGTTCAAGATGGATGGAATTTGAGGTACAAGGAAATCATAACAAGAGTTAGGGCAGCCAGGCCCGGAACACAGAAGGCCTCATATGTCACACTCAGCGATACGGACCTTTTCTGTAGGCATCACAGTTGACATGCTCGACCTTATGCTTCTAAAAATTAAGCTCTGGTAGCAATATGGAGACCTGACTGGCAGAGAGGACAACCTGAAACAAAATAGTAAGGATGCTATTCCAGTAATCGAGGAGCAGAACTGAGCTGTGGGAATAAAATGGCAGTAAGAGAGACAGTATGGAGACAGAACCTCCAGGTTTTCAGTGAGAGAGTGGTAGGGTCCAGGTTCTCTCTTGGCTGCTGGATGGATAACAGCACCCTTTTTCAAGGTGAGGAATATCACTGGAAGGACAGATTTTGGAATAAAGATAGCATTTAGTTTTAAAAGCTGTAGAAGTGGAGATATCTGGTAGGAAAATGGGTATCTGTTTGTGTGTCTCAGGGGACATGTTAGGACTGAGTATGTAGATTTGTAAGTCATCATGTTGGTGCCGACTGGAGTCTGGGGAATAGATACATCATCCAGGTCTACCATGTAGAGTTAAAAGAGAAATAAGTGAAGAGTAGAACCTTGCAGACTCATCAATATTTGAGCAGAAAAGAAGAGTCTGGTGGGCACAACCCACCGCGTGTTTCTGAGTGGGATTTCCCAGCAGTGTGAGATTTCAAGAACATCCATGGGTAGGTAGGTAACTGGAAAAGAGAGGCGAGAACACCGAGTAGATTTGAGGGCAGCAAGAGCTGATCTTGCTTGTCAAGTGCAGCGCAGAGGTGGAGTAGGATAAGAATTAGAATGGGTCGTTTGGGCCTTATAGCTGGGAGATCACTGGTGACCCTCCACAGGGCGTTTTCTGAGCAGTGTGGGGAAAGGAGCCTGTTGCACTAGGTGGAAGACAGGTGCCGGACTATCCGAGCAAGGACAGGTGCAGTGAGGGGTGGCTGTACTCACCAGACAGCTTGAAACAGAAGTGCTCTGCCCCTAGGTGAGAAGTTGAGCCAGTCATTTAACCTTTTCCCTTGTTGGCTTCCAGTCTGTAAGATGAGGAAGACTGGACTATTTCTAGTTATCTTCCAGCTGCATAATTTCAATGACTTACGGAGTCAATGGATGGATGGTTGGACAATTGGATGTGAGAAGGGACTGAGATGCCACTGACTTCTAAACTCATTTGAGACCTATTAAAAATCGAATTTATAAGGATTAGCTACCCATTAGGGTAGTTTCCAAAGTATCTATTAATTTCAACCAAAAATCTAGACCAATAAGCAGACGGTAACCCAACATTTCCTAAGACCTGTTCCACGAACACCAGCTCAGTAAAATGTAATAGGTATTAGATAAAACTTCTAAGAAATGATTTTTGGTCAAATAAATTTGGGAAACAGAGTCTTAACTAAATCAATTTTTTTCTTCCAAGGTTTTATTTAAATTCAAGTTAGTTAACATATAGTGTAGTATTGATTTCAGGAATACAATGGAATATTACTCAGCCATCAAAAATAATGAAGGCTTTCCATTTGCAACCATGTGGATGTAACTAGAATGTATTATGCTCATTTGAAATAAGTCAGTCAAAGAAAGGCGAATACACTATGATTTCACTGATACGTGGAATTTAAGAAACAAAACAGATGAACATAGAGGAAGGGAAGGAAAAATAAAATAAGATAAAAACAGAGAAGGAGGGAAGACTAGGAAGATGGCGGCGTAGGAGGACGCTGGGCTCACCGCGCGTCCTGCTGATCACTTAGATTCCACCTACACCTGCCTAAATAACCCAGAAAACCGCCAGAGGATTAGCAGAACAGAGTCACTGGACCCAAGTGCAGACGAGAGGCCCACGGAAGAGGGTAGGAAGGGCGGCGAGGCGGTGCGCGCTCCACGGACTGGCGGGAGGGAGCCGGGGCGGAGGGGCGGCTCGCCGGCCAAGCAGAGCCCCCGAGTCCGGCTTGCAAAAGCGGAGGGGCCTGACGGACTGTGTTCCGACAGCAAGCGCGACTTAGCGTCTGGGAGGTCATAAGTTAACAGCTCTGCTCAGAAAGCGGGAAGGCTGGAGGACAAAGGGAGGGTGAGCTGCGGAGCCCCCGGACGACAGAGCTCAGTTTGGCGGGGAACAAAGGCGCTCTCCAGCGCCATCTCCCCCGCCCATCCCCCAGCCAAAATCCCAAAGGGAACCGGCTCAGGCCAGGGAAATTGCTCGCTCCGCGCGAACACCCAACTCTGTGCTTCTGCGGAGCCAAACCTCCGGCAGCGATCTGACTCCCTCCGGCTACACAGGGCCCCTCCTGAAGTGGATCACCTAAGGAGAAGCGAGCTAAGCCTGCCCCCCCTGCCGCCGTGCACCTTGCCTTCCCACCCCAGCTAATACACCAGATCCCCAGCATCACAAGCCTGGCAGTGTGCAAGTAGCCCAGACGGGCCACGCCACCCCACAGTGAATCCCGCCCCTAGGAGAGGGGAAGAGAAGGCACACACCAGTCTGACTGTGGCCCCAGCGGTGGGCTGGGGGCAGACATCAGGTCGGACTGCGGCCCCGCCCACCAACTCCAGTTATACACCACAGCACAGGGGAAGTGCCCTGCAGGCCCTCAACACACCAGGGACTATCCAAAATGACCAAGCGGAAGAATTCCCCCCAGAAGAATCTCCAGGAAATAACAACAGCTAATGAGCTGATCAAAAAGGATTTAAATAATATAACAGAAAGTGAATTTAGAATAATAGTCATAAAATTAATCGCTGGGCTGGAAAACAGCATACAGGACAGCAGAGAATCTCTTGCTACAGACATCAGGGGACTAATGAACAGTCACGAGGAGCTGAAAAACGCTTTAAAGGAAATGGAAAACAAAATGCAAACCACCACAGCTCGGATGGAAGAGGCAGAGGAGAGAATAGGTGAACTAGAAGATAAAGTTATGGAAAAAGAGGAAGCTGAGAAAAAGAGAGATAAAAAAATCCAGGAGTATGAGGGGAAAATTAGAGAACTAAGTGATACACTAAAAAGAAATAATTTACGCATAATTGGTATCCCAGAGGAGGAAGAGAGAGGGAAAGGTGCTGAAGGGGTACTTGAAGAAATAATAGCTGAGAACTTCCCTGAACTGGGGAAGGAAAAAGGCATTGAAATCCAAGAGGCACAGAGAACTCCCTTCAGACGTAACTTGAATCGATCTTCTGCACGACATATCATAGTGAAACTGGCAAAATACAAGGATAAAGAGAAAATTCTGAAAGCAGCAAGGGGTAAACGTGCCCTCACATATAAAGGGAGACCTATAAGACTCGTGACTGATCTCTCTTTTGAAACTTGGCAGGCCAGAAAGAATTGGCACGAGATTTTCAGGGTGCTAGACAGCAAAAATATGCAGCCAAGAATCCTTTATCCAGCAAGTCTGTCATTTAGAATAGAAGGAGAGATAAAGGTCTTCCCAAACAAACAAAAACTGAAGGAATTTGTCACCACTAAACCAGCCCTACAAGAGATCCTAAGGGGGACCCTGTGAGACAAAGTACCAGAGACATCACTACAAGCATAAAACATACAGACATCACAATGACTCTAAACCCGTATCTTTCTATAATAACAATGTAAATGGATTAAATGCGCCAACCAAAAGACATAGGGTATCAGAATGGATAAAAAAACAAGACCCATCTATTTGCTGTCTACAAGAGACTCATTTTAGACCTGAGGACACCTTTAGATTGAGAGTGAGGGGATGGAGAACTATTTATCATGCTACTGGAAGCCAGAAGAAAGCTGGAGTAGCCATACTTATATCAGACAAACTAGACTTTAAATTAAAGGCTGTAACAAGAGATGAAGAAGGACATTATATAATAGTTACAGGGTCTATCCATCAGGAAGAGCTAACAATTATAAATGTCTATGCGCCGAATACCGGAGCCCCCAAATATATAAAACAATTACTCATAAACATAAGCAACCTTATTGATAAGAATGTGGTAATTGCTGGGGACTTTAACACCCCACTTACAGAAATGGATAGATCATCTAGACACACGGTCAATAAAGAAACAAGGGCCCTGAATGAGACACTGGATCAGATGGACTTGACAGATATATTTAGAACTCTGCATCCCAAAGCAACAGAATATACTTTCTTCTCGAGTGCACATGGAACATTCTCCAAGATAGATCATATACTGGGTCACAAATCAGCCCTTCATAAGTTTACAAGAATTGAAATTATACCATGCATACTTTCAGACCACAATGCTATGAAGCTTGAAGTCAACCACAGGAAAAAGTCTGGAAAACCTCCAAAAGCATGGAGGTTAAAGAACACCCTACTCACGAATGAGTGGGTCAACCAGGCAATTAGAGAAGAAATCAAAAAATATATGGAAACAAACGAAAATGAAAATACAACAATCCAAACGCTTTGGGACGCAGCGAAGGCAGTCCTGAGAGGAAAATACATCGCAATCCAGGCCTATCTCAAGAAACAAGAAAAATCCCAAATACAAAATCTAACAGCACACCTAAAGGAAATAGAAGCAGAACAGCAAAGGCAGCCTAAACCCAGCAGAAGAAGAGAAATAATAAAGATCAGAGCAGAAATAAACAATATAGAATCTAAAAAAACTGTAGAGCAGATCAACGAAACCAAGAGTTGGTTTTTTGAAAAAATAAACAAAATTGACAAACCTCTAGCCAGGCTTCTCAAAAAGAAAAGGGAGATGACCCAAATAGATAAAATCATGAATGAAAATGGAATTATTACAACCAATCCCTCAGAGATACAAACAATTATCAGGGAATACTATGAAAAATTATATGCCAACAAATTGGACAACCTGGAAGAAATGGACAAATTCCTGAACACCCACACTCTTCCAAAACTCAATCAGGAGGAAATAGAAAGCTTGAACAGACCCATAACCAGCGAAGAAATTGAATCGGTTATCAAAAATCTCCCAACAAATAAGAGTCCAGGACCAGATGGCTTCCCAGGGGAGTTCTACCAGACGTTTAAAGCAGAGATAATACCTATCCTTCTCAAGCTATTCCAAGAAATAGAAAGGGAAGGAAAACTTCCAGACTCATTCTATGAAGCCAGTATTACTTTGATTCCTAAACCAGACAGAGACCCAGTAAAAAAAGAGAACTACAGGCCAATATCCCTGATGAATATGGATGCCAAAATTCTCAATAAGATACTAGCAAATCGAATTCAACAGCATATAAAAAGAATTATTCACCATGATCAAGTGGGATTCATTCCTGGGATGCAGGGCTGGTTCAACATTCGCAAATCAATCAACGTGATACATCACATTAACAAAAAAAAAGAGAAGAACCATATGATCCTGTCAATCGATGCAGAAAAGGCCTTTGATAAAATCCAGCACCCTTTCTTAATAAAAACCCTTGAGAAAGTCGGGATAGAAGGAACATACTTAAAGATCATAAAAGCCATTTATGAAAAGCCCACAGCTAACATCATCCTCAACGGGGAAAAACTGAGAGCTTTTTCCCTGAGATCAGGAACACGACAGGCATGCCCACTCTCACCGTTGTTATTTAACATAGTGCTGGAAGTTCTAGCATCAGCAATCAGACAACAAAAGGAAATCAAAGGCATCAAAATTGGCAAAGATGAAGTCAAGCTTTCGCTTTTTGCAGATGACATGATATTATACATGGAAAATCCGATAGACTCCACCAAAAGTCTGCTAGAACTGATACATGAATTCAGCAAAGTTGCAGGATACAAAATCAATGTACAGAAATCAGTTGCATTCTTATACACTAACAATGAAGCAACAGAAAGACAAATAAAGAAACTGATCCCATTCACAATTGCACCAAAAAGCATAAAATACCTAGGAATAAATCTAACCAAAGATGTAAAGGATCTGTATGCTGAAAACTATAGAAAGCTTATGAAGGTAATTGAAGAAGATTTAAAGAAATGGAAAGACATTCCCTGCTCATGGATTGGAAAAATAAATATTGTCAAAATGTCAATACTACCCAAAGCTATCTACACATTCAATGCAATCCCAATCAAAATTGCACCAGCATTCTTCTCGAAACTAGAACAAGCAATCCTAAAATTCATATGGAACCACAAAAGGCCCCGAATAGCCAAAGGAATTTTGAAGAAGAAGACCAAAGCAGGAGGCATCACAATCCCAGACTTCAGCCTCTACTACAAAGCTGTCATCATCAAGACAGCATGGTATTGGCACAAAAACAGACACACAGACCAATGGAATAGAATAGAAACCCCAGAACTAGACCCACAAACATATGGCCAACTCATCTTTGACAAAGCAGGAAAGAACATCCAATGGAAAAAAGACAGCCTCTTTAACAAATGGTGCTGGGAGAACTGGACAGCAACATGCAGAAGGTTGAAACTAGACCACTTTCTCACACCATTTACAAAAATAAACTCAAAATGGATAAAGGACCTAAATGTGAGACAGGAAACCATCAGAACCTTAGAGGAGAAAGCAGGAAAAGACCTCTCTGACCTCAGCCGTAGCAATCTCTTACTCGACACATCCCCAAAGGCAAGGGAATTAAAAGCAAAAGTGAATTACTGGGACCTTATGAAGATAAAAAGCTTCTGCACAGCAAAGGAAACAACCAACAAAACTAAAAGACAACCAACGGAATGGGAAAAGATATTTGCAAATGACATATCGGACAAAGGGCTAGTATCTAAAATCTATAAAGAGCTCACCAAACTCCACACCCGAAAAACAAATAACCCAGTGAAGAAATGGGCAGAAAACATGAATAGACACTTCTCTAAAGAAGACATCCAGATGGCCAACAGGCACATGAAAAGATGTTCAGCGTCGCTCCTTATCAGGGAAATACAAATCAAAACCACACTCAGGTATCACCTCACGCCAGTCAGAGTGGCCAAAATGAACAAATCAGGAGACTATAGATGCTGGAGAGGATGTGGAGAAACGGGAACCCTCTTGCACTGTTGGTGGGAATGCAAATTGGTGCAGCCGCTCTGGAAAGAAGTGTGGAGGTTCCTCAGAAAATTAAAAATAGACCTACCCTATGACCCAGCAATAGCACTGCTAGGAATCTACCCAAGGGATACAGGAGTACTGATGCATAGGGGCACTTGTACCCCAATGTTCATAGCAGCACTCTCAACAATAGCCAAATTATGGAAAGAGCCTAAATGTCCATCAACTGATGAATGGATAAAGAAATTGTGGTTTATATACACAATGGAATACTACGTGGCAATGAGAAAAAATGAAATATGGCCTTTTGTAGCAACGTGGATGGAACTGGAGAGTGTGATGCTAAGTGAAATAAGCCATACAGAGAAAGACAGATACCATATGGTTTCACTCTTATGTGGATCCTGAGAAACTCAACAGGAACCCATGGGGGAGGGGAAGGGAGAAAAAAAAAAAAAAAGACGTTAGAGTGGGAGAGAGCCAAAGCATAAGAGACTGTTAAAAACTGAGAACAAACTGAGGGTTGATGGGGGGTGGGAGGGAGGGGCGGGTGGGTGATGGGTATTGAGGAGGGCACCTTTTGGGATGAGCACTGGGTGTTGTATGGAAACCAATTTGTCAATAAACTTCATAAAAAAAAAAAAAAAAAAAAAAAAACAGAGAAGGAGGTAAACTCAAATTTCTTGTTTTGCTACATAACTTATCAAGTTCTCTACTACAGTAATATGCACTGTGATTTTCTGACACTTATTTGACCACTTTGTTTTCTTTTATTTCGTCTTATTATATTCAATTCACAGCATTTCTGGGGACTAACATTCTGATTAGCTTACTTTAGTAGACACTGGTCCACTACATTGTCCAAACAATGAAGGAAACTTGATTGATGAGACGATCCCCAAATGACATATCAATTAGACTGTGACCTGTTCGTTGTACATGCTCTTCAGATTCTTCAGAAGTTTCATTGTTTCTTCAACGGTTGCATGAATGCACTGCTTTGTTAACTCAGCAAGCCAAGAGTAGTAGTTAATAGGTTAGCACCTCTGTGGCTGAATGGTTTCATTGCAAATCGGGATCACAGCCCAATCCTGGATCCAGTAGCTGAATTCTATCACAGTGAGTGGAGTGATTGCTTTTGCAAACAGCATTCATCTCCTCCCGTGATGTATGTATGCTATGAAATGTGTCTTCGGGGACCAAGAAACACAAAGCTGAGACTGTTGCCTCAAAGTGACTGCAGACTGGGAACTTAATGCAGTCCACAGGTGGGAAAGGCATAAGGCTCTGCTCTGGCTTCCCGGTCTCTGTGCTGTGAGGCAAGAAGCAGCTGAGGCCAGACCTAGAATCCTTGTTACCTTTCCTTTAAGAATTCTTTTCCTCTCAACTCCGCTTGGTTGGTGCTCTTCATAAAATGCCACAGTCAACGTGTTTCCCGGGAAAGAGCTATAATAATCTATTCCCCCAAGCCCCCCTGATTAGGACTGGTGGGTCTCTGGAACTGAGCCCCGCACAGCACCAAACAGCCCCTGGAGCCTGGCCTTCTTTCCTGGTCTCTCCCCTGGACCCCTTCTTTCTCTTTCTTTCTTCTTTCTTTTTATTCTTATTTTTGTTTGCACTGTCTGATCACTTTTAAAGTATACAACAAACCTCTCCCTTTTTCCTGAGATAAAATCAATCATTAGATCTCATGCTGTATGTTTCGTTTGGGGTGAAGTTTTCTTAATTAAATCCTCTTACCCTTCCCCCAAATGAAAGGGATTTGCCATTTTTAAATACCTCTGCCACAATCATGTCTGTTTCATTTATGGAGGTAAGAGATCTCTTAACTACTCATGCTTCTCTATTCAGAAGGGTTTAGAGCCATGTATAAAAAAAAGAAGCTTATGTGGGGCATGCCCTATTCTGGACCATTCTTTAAAAAGAAGATGTGAGGATATTTTTTTTTTTTTTTTTTTTTTTTTTTTTTTTTGTCCTGGAAGATCCTAGATGGGAAGATTCTTTAGGTAATTAACACTTAACTTTTACATATGCTATAGTGACAAATAAATGGAAACATTCTAAATGTACAGCAGTAGTGGAATAGTTAAATGCTGTCAGATCATGAACATGGTGATGTTTAAAAATAATCAGTGAGTTGATGGGCGCCTGGGTGGATCAGTCGTTTAAGCGTCCGACTTCGGCTCAGGTCATGATCTCGCGGTCCGTGAGGTCAAGCCCCGTGTCGGTCTCTGTGCTGACAGCTCGGAGCCTGGAGCCTGTTTCCGATTCTGTGTCTCCCTCTCTCTCTGACCCTCCCCCTGTTCATGCTCTGTCTCTCTCTGTGCCAAAAAAAAATGTTAAAAAAAATTTTTTTAAATAATCAGTGAGTTGAAAAACTATTAATGATCTATTACAGGAGCTAATCATTTTCAAAACATAGTATGAGCTTAGTGTTGTAAACCGTCACTATGTATGTCTAGAAACAGAGGAAAACTAGAAGGAAAAGCCACGCAGATATACATGCGAGAACCCAGTAGTTGAGAACATAAAATCTGGTCCTAAAGGGAGCTTGAGTATACTTCTGTTCTCTCTCTATCTGTGTTGACTTGAGGGAAGTATATTTACCTTTTGGAGACTTAGTTGTTGTTGTTGTTGTTGTTTTCATATGTAAAAGGAGGATAAATAATAATACCTATCTCCATATGGTGGTTGGTTGGATGAAATACTATATACCAAGCTCTTAATACAGAGCAATTGCTCAGTTGTAGTAGATATTATTAACAATGCTTTCATTTACCAAAATGTTAACAACGGTCATTTCTAGGCAATGGGGATCTTGCTTTTTATTATATTTTATGTTTTTTTTTTAATGTCTCTTTTTGAGAGAGAGAGAAACAGAGCATGAGTGGGGGAGGGGCAGAGAGAAAGGGAGACACAGAATCCGAAGCAGGCTCCAGGGTCTGAGCTGTCAGCACAGAGCCTGATGTGGGGCTCGAACTCATGAACCATGAGATCATGATCTGAGCCAAAGTCAGACACTTAACCAACTGAGCCATGCAGGCGCCCCCCATTTTATGTTTTTATCAAAATATATAATGCATACAATATAAATGAATAGAGTATGTATTTGATCACGTGCTTAGTTCCTAAACGAGTTTATCTCTGATAAACATTGAATCACTTTCATTTGACTTCTATAAAGAAGGCAAAGAGTAGTATCCCTTTGGCATGGAGAAGGAATGCATTGGCCATGGGAAACCCCCCAGTGAATACAGTTTGTCAGTGTCAGGCATTACACTTGAACTCAAATCTTCCAATTCTAAGTTCACTGTCCATTCTCCTAGGTTGAAGGAAGAAACATATTAGATCCACCTTTCTTGGAACAGTATGGAAAACAAAATCAACTAAGTATTCAAAATAATGAAGAGGTCCTGCATTCAAGGACTGCTTTAACATTTTCTCTCTTTTTCTCTAGCTTTGATTTACGTCTAAGGTAAACTATCTCCCAGCTGCTAGTATGTGCTTCAGCTAGATTGCAGACACCTGTATCTGTGCTGCACATGTGGCTTATTTAATAACAATATGGATCATTAGCATGTTTTAGGAGTGAGAATTGGGTTAGGATCCTTTATAGTATTTCAGAAACTCCAGTGAAATCGTGGAACATTCCTGAATCTTAGTACATTATATAAGATTCTGAGATGGAGGGAAAGCTTTCCAGTCCCTTCTAGGCAGAAACTGAGGATCCCTTTTTTAAAACTCATTAAGAAGATTCAGAAATACTTTAAGATAGTGTAACCATAGAAATAGAAAAACAACTAAATTTCCTCCCTCTTTTTTTTTTCCCTCCGTAGCTTAAAGGGAGCTGATGCCGGCAATGGGATCAGAGTGTTTGTGCCTGATATCGGGATGTTCATTGCTAGTCTGACCATCTGGCTCGTCTGCAGGAACATCGTTCAGAAACCCGTGACCGAAGAAGGAGCACAGTATAACTCGGAGTTTGAAAATGAAGAATTGGTAAATCTGACGTCCTGCATCCCTCTTCCTTCTTTGATTTCTGAGAGCCTTGACCCTTAATAAGTTGTGGAGAAGTGAAATGTGCATAGCACTTAGGCTCTGCAGAGCTTGGCTTAAATGTTCACAGTTACTTTGCACAACCCTCCCTCCCCCGGTGTAGTTCTGATGGGTAGGCAGTCTCCTCCACACCTTGGCCACCAGGAGACAGTTCAAGGAGTGTGAACACTGCCATTCATGAGGCATTCACCCCAATCCAGTGTTCTTTTTACTCTCATCTAATATTATCTCTGATGGTTAACCTTTTAAATTCATTATATTGTGGCCCGTTGTCTAGATACCTTAGTCAATACAAAATATTTAGAGAAGTAGCACCTGGTAGTTTTAGGAGAAAAAAAGTAATTCCTTCCTGAAGGGAAGCTTTCTGGTCTGTGTACTTTGCTCTTCAGAGAAGAATTGTGTTCAGAGCATGCTTTGATCATTATTTTAAAGCAATTCGGGGCGGGGGGTGGGGAAGGAATACACACACACACACACACACACACACACACACACACACACCTTTGGAAAAGTATAAGAATTGGAAAAAGGTAAAAATAATGAGGAAAATGTATGTTAATTTTTATCTATGTGTTTTAGTAGAAAGAGTTTCAGGAGGAGCAGGGAGCACATCAGATCTCACTCCCTGTATGAGAGCAAGTTGGACAGCTCGTCACTGTCCCCAGATCTGTTTCAGAATGTTGCTCTGTTCTAACACTGTACTTTGTTATGTGAGTTTCAGTGACGTTGATTTAAAAAGTAATTGATTTGGTAATTGAAAGATGAAATTTGCAAAGGAAAAAATATTGAAAAGACTTACTCTGGACATTTGACACAAGAGACACAACTAGCAAATGTTTTTACTCAGAAGTTGGGCAAGAACTTTCACCTGCAAAACTGGGGTGAATTGAAATCAGTTATTTTGAGAATGGTAATCACAAGGGCATCAGGGAAGACAATTCTCAGTTATAGCAAATGACTTACTTATGTGCCTCAAAAATAGGTAGCAAATTGCCTTGTATGGTTATTTAAAAAACAATAAAGAAAGCGAAGATATAATTCAATAAATCCATACAGACTAGAAATGATATTACTACCTAAAATCACTATGGGTAAATAAATGATCACATTGTATATCAATATTCTGCTTTTTTAAAGGCAGACGTTAACAAGTACTTGGTGTAAAAAGCAATTATAGCAAGATAGCAACTAACCTTATCTTTCATTTATGTCTACAAACTCTGTAGGACTTATCAGTGTCTTAAAAATGGGTAAAACTATGAAAGTGCCTTTTCTTCTTGTTGGCTTCACAATTTTAAAGCAGAACTTAAATTTTAATTTCTACTTTTACATTTATTTATAATAGTTACAGTTTTGAAAATAATCTGGCTTTGATAATTACTGCCCAAAATTGTCCAAGTTTGGTGAAAGTAAACCCAGGAACTTGAGCTCTCCAGACTTTGGATTTTTCATTACTATTATTTATAAAAGCAAGACTGGTTTTCCGTTATCCTCATATTACGGATAGAGGGTAAAGGATGCTTATTGCAAATTGAGTGGACTCAGAAGGCAGACTTGGAAGCTACCTAACAGTGTTAGTGTGATGTCGAGAAATGTGTTTATTCTCTTTCTTCTGCAAAATGAGGATGATCATAATCCTACGTCGTAGAGTTGCTGCAACCACTAAATGAAATGTCAAATAAAACACACCTAGGGCAGCGTCTGCTCATTGGGCTGCTTAATGAGATGCTACTTGCTCTCCGCATCCTGCTCTTCTCCAATTGGAAAGTTACTGGAGCAGTTTCAAATTCAGAGTCCTCTTAGAATGATAGAAAGTTAAGCTGGGCGGTCCGTTTGAGGCCAACCTACTCAGTAAGAGTCTCTTATTCGTCACTGAGCCATAAATGAATCACAAAGCTTCTTAGGAAAAGAACTTCTGTCACCGAGGACAAACGCTCTTTTGCCATAGGACTAAGAAAGCCTACAATGACTGTTGGAAGGTCATGGATATCAGGTTATGGTTGAGGTCACACATCTGGTGAAGAAGAGAACACAAAACCATCACATGGATTAATTCTAAAATCATGTTTCCTTCCTGATTTCTCACAGCTCTCAAAGATACACTCAGGATACCTCTCACCTGTTTAAAATTTGTTTAAATATCTGTATTCCCTATATTATCAATCACATTATTAAAAAATTACAATAAATTGGGGCACCTGGGTGTCTCAGTCGGTTAAGCGTCCGACTTCAGCTCAGGTCATGATCTCACGCTCTGTGAGTTCGAGCCCCGTGTCGGGCTCTGTGCTGACAGCTCAGAGCCTGGAGCCTGCTTCAGATTGTGTGTCTCTGTCTCTCTCTGCCCCTCCCCTGTGCTGTCTCTCTCTCTCTCTCTCAAAAATAAATAATAAATACTAAAAAAATTTAAAATAACAATAAATTGATAGACATTCTATATTACTTATTTGGGGATTTGAAAATACTAAATATTATTATGAGGTCGATTTCTTTCTCATTTACATTTGTTTTGGCCTCCTTTAGATATTAATTTCCATCCTCTTAGCACATTCCAGCCCACCAGGTGGCCAGGGAGAAGCAGGCTGGTGAGTGAATCTTCTGAGACAAATCCACAAGGAAATATTTCTAACATGTGAACAATCTTGCTCAAGTCTGAAAAGAATAGAAACACACGGCCAAAATAAGTAGGGAAGTTATTTTGTTTTGGAAGGTCCCAACATATTTCTTCCCTTTTATAAATCTTGACATTTGCACCAATGTTTGTTTTTTGAGGATCCTTTGAAAAAAATAGTGCTGCGGGCATTTCTTCTCCTTTCATTTATCTCAATAGAGAAAGGGCGAGATTAATCCATTGGTGCCTGAGAGACTTTTTTTCAAATCCAGCATTGTTTTAAACTAGCAACTAATCTCTGGAGAAGACTCCTGCGTCTTTCGTAACCTTCCTCGACTGGATAGTGAGGCTCAAGTTTGGTGTTTTAAAGGGCATCGCAAATCCCAGAATTCCCCCCAGAAATCCCCAGGGGAAGTCAGTGGGTGGGAGAACCTGTTTCGCTTTTGCGTTGTACAGAGAACAGACTTCAGTAAGGGAGCCAACTCCTCCAGTACCAGGAAGGTTCTCTTTAACTGACAAATCTGTGGGCTTGTTTACCTGTTCATTGTAACTCAGAAGCACATCTACAAATCCTAACTGGGAGAAAGATTCCTAATCTTAAATCTTAAAAAAAAAAAAAAGTTATGTTATGAAAATTAAATTGTGTAGAAAAGGGCTTCCTGCTCAAAACACTTCGTAATTTCACCAAACTGCTATTATCTTGTGTATTTCTGTAAAACTAGCTCTTTCTATTTAATGAGATTTCAGGCTTTATTTTTTTGGGAAACAAATAGTATTTTAATATATTATGAAAACAAATTTATGGTAAACTAAATGTTTATTCAAATAGGAATTTTAGTCATGACTTGGTCTGGTTAAATAGTCTGACAAATCAAATGTGAAGCATAAAAAAGAATATTTCAGGGGCACCTGTGTGGTCCAGTTGGTTGAACATCTGACTCTTGATTTCTGCTCAGGTCATGATCCCAGGGTCATGGGATCAAGCCTTGCACTGGGCTCCATGCAAGCGTGGAGACTGCTTGAGATTGTCTCTCTCTCTTCCTCTGCCCCTCTCTCCTGCTTGCGTGCTCTGTCTCTAGAACAGCTTTTTTTTTTTTAATATAATTTAAAAAAAAAGAATATTTCAGTGTAAGTCATCCGCCATCTGTTAAAAGTTTGGGGATTCAACATTTGGATCCTGCTAACATTATCTGGAAATTCATTCTGAGCCTCAAAACCTGTGCCCTCCTTTCTAAAATCTAACGTGAACCAGTCTCCTGTGGCATCCACATTCTGGCACATAAAATGACCAATGGGGCTATGCCTCAAGTTTCAGCTTTGAGGTTCAAGTTACTATTTTTTTTTAGAAGAACAACAACAACAAAAAAAAAGAATGAAAGAAACCCATCGTTTTGTTGTCACCTTCTCAATAAGCATTCCGCATCTCCCCTGAGATGTAGTCCAAAATCACTTGCTTTAAGGGATCAGATTTAAGACAGATCACTGTCTTTTCAGGTCTTTCCGGTGGCATTTGGAATGTTAGCAAGTGGGGACAACTGCTTCCCCCCCGCCAAAATGCAGCCCGCTTGGTCTGCCTTCTCTGGGTTAAACACATTTACAACTTGGGGGAACCTTAATGGTGGTGATTTTAGATGCCATTCATTTAAATAAAGAAAAAGTTTTTAACTGGAGGAAACCATTGGCCTGTTGTCTTCAGAAAGCTCCAGGAGAGCTCAGTATTACAGTCTGAGCAACAAAGTATCACAGGGACAAGTTAACTTCAGATCCCTGACTAAATTTACCCCCCACTGTCTTCCAGATACATCTTCCTGGACACCAGGTGAGAGCATGAGGTCCCTCTCATCCTTTCCTCTGATAGAAACACACGTGGGGAGCATACCCATGTGACAGTCAGAGGCGTCCTTATCACATAGAAAGGCAGGGACATTCTGTTATTGACAGTATGTTAATTGAGTGAACTTTGTCTAGACTGGACTTGACTATGTGACTGATAGTAAAAATAAAAGAAGAATCAGCAGTTAGGAAGAGAGCTCAAATATTTTTAAATTATTAAAATAAAATGATTTCAAATTAAATACATCTTCATTCTCCCACCCATTTGTTCATTTGACAACATTTAACAGTGTGTGACTAATCTCTGCTTTTTTTAAAGAAATCAAAGCTTCAGGGGCGCCTGGGTGGCTCAGTCCCTTAAGCATCCAACTTCGGCTTAGGTCATAGTCTCACGGTTTGTGGGTTCGAGCCACGCATCGGGCTCTGTGCTGACTGCTCAGAGCCTGGAGCCTGCTTCGGATTCTGTGTCTCCCTCTGTCTCCGCCTCTGCCCTGCTCACACTCTGTCTCTCAGAAATAAATAAACATTAAAAAAAAAAATCAAAGCTTCAAGGTAGACTTTTACCCTTAAACAGTATGTCTTGATCAATGTTTTTAGAAATTCTTGGCATATTTTGTTCTGTGTTTGGAATATTTGATAGGTGATTTTGTGCATCTGAAGTGCAAATAACAACAAAACGGTCCCAAGGGAGACTCACGTGGGGAAGTTGCAGGGCCTGGTGTCCCTCCAGTGAGGGTGTGCGGTCAGGCACACATGTGATGGGAGGAACCCATGTGCCCCACCCCTGCCACCTGCTCCTGCTCCAGAGGCTCCACGTCACCCTCACTCCTTCCAGGGTGGTCATGCTCTCCATCCTTCTCTCAGCTGCAAATACCCCTGACATGGAGTTGTCACCAACTTGGTTTCATTGAACTGCCCAGGTTTCTTTTTTTTTTGTTTCAATATATGAAGTTTATTGTCAAATTGGTTTCCATACAACACGCAGTGCTCATCCCAAAAGGTGCCCTCCCCAATACCTATCACCCACCCACCCCTCCCTCCCACCCCCCATCAACCCTCAGTTTGTTCTCAGTTTTTAACAGTCTCTTATGCATTAGCTCTCTCCCACTCTAACCTCTTTTTTTTTCCTTCCCCTCCCCCATGGCTTCTGTTAAGTTTCTCAGGATCCACATAAGAGTGAAACCATATGGTATCTTTCTCTATCTGACTCATTTCACTTAGCATAACACTCTCCAGTTCCATCCATGTTGCTACAAAGGGCCAGATTTCATTCTTTCTCATTGCCACATAGTATTCCATTGTGTATATAAACCACAATTTCTTTATCCATTCATCAGTTGATGGACATTTAGGCTCTTTCCATAATTTGGCTATTGTTGAGAGTGCTGCTATAAACATTGGGGTACAAGTGCCCTTATGCATCAGTACTCCTGTATCCCTTGGGTAAATTCCTAGCAGTGCTATTGCTGGGTCATAGGGTAGGTCTATTTTTAATTTTTTGAGGAACCTCCACACTGTTTTCCAGAGTGGCTGCACCAATTTGCATTCCCACCCAACAGTGCAAGAGGGTTCCCGTTTCTCCACATCCTCTCCAGCATCTATAGTCTCCTGATTTGTTCATTTTGGCCACGCTGACTGGCGTGAGGTGATATCTGAGTGTGGTTTTGATTTGTATTTCCCTGATGAGGAGCGACGTTGAGCATCTTTTCATGTGCTGCCCAGGTTTCTTTCAAAGTATTGGTGGTGTGTTTGAGGGCAGGAGCAAGACCTCCCAAGACCTCCCAGCCCTGCTCCCACCAGCCTGACTGCTGACTGCCCACCCAGTTAACAGGAGCACCGTTCACTGTCACTGGAGCCCCAAGCCCTGGTACGACACTGGGTCCCTTGGGCCGCTTATCCATTACCATCAAAAAGTCCCATGGGTCCTCCCTTCACATTGTGTCTAAACTGTTCACTTTTCTGTCTCTACTGCCACGGTCCTTCTCCCACCTCTCAACTAGACCACTGAGTAACCTCCTACCAGACCCCCTCACTTCCAGCTTCCGTTCTTACCCTACCCCACGGATACCACGCATAGCATCTGGATTATCCTTGTAAAATTATAAATCGAACGTGTCACTTCCTTAGGTAAAACACGTCATTGGATTCCCATGAAAGGAGAACAAAATTCGGGCTCCTAACGCTGAGGGCTATGGCACTTCCTGCCTTTACATCCTCACCCTGTGCCCTGCCCCACTCCCACTCTGTGCTGTGCCCACACTGCCCCCCTCTCTGTGCCCAGCACCGGCCAGCTCTTTCCCTTCTGCCATGCAATTCACTCCCTGCTCATTGCATGGCTGATTCCTCCTCCATCATCAGGCGAGCTCTTTCGCATAGAGGCCTTTGCTGTATCCACCTTGTTGTACCCATAACATTTATCATAATCTGTAATTATTCTGCATAATGCTTTTTTTGTTATTTACTTTCTGTCTCCCTCAGTAAACTGTAAGCTCTCTGAGGGAGAGGATCACATCTGTCTTGTTCTTTGTTGCAGCAAATCCTAAGTTAGCAAAGTGATCTGAAATTGTACACATGGTAATACTCAAATACTTATCAAGTTAATTGGTTAAGCACTGGTTGATTAATATGGAGTCTTGCACAATGCAATCCAAAGTGTAAAACTAAAGGAACAAAGTGTAAAGTGTCAGTCCCGGGCGAGGGTTGTTTGCAAAGAGCTGCTTCTCCCACAAACTACCAGAAAAATCCACACGCCTGTCTTGAGTGGTCTCTCCTTGCTGTGACTGCACAAAAGGATGTGTATTTATCCATGGGCATGCTTTTTTATTCAGTATCTGCTATGTGCCAGGATGGGCAGAAACTAATATCTAAGAGGGACTGTTCTTTAGTTTTTTTTTCTTTGCTTTCCAAGACATTTGCTCTTTTTTTTTTCTATCATATTTGCTTTCGGTATAACTGGTATTGGGCATTCCAAATCCCTGTGGTCAGTTGCAACCCCCCTTTCCCTCTCAATGTTCTTAGGATCTTATAGTCACATTTTAGAAACAGTCGTATACACCTGGTTTATTTCCTCTGAGTGAGTTCAAACCTCTCTAGATCTTGCACAGTGCTCAGAGCAGAGCTCAGGGTCAGGAAAAGTTCTGAGAGGAGGGAGGAACAGGAAGGGAGGATGGAGAAGGAACACTGTGGATCCCAGGGCAGCTATAGCACTGTTCAGCCTTGTAAGGTTTTAATAACAAAAGCATGCATTTTATTTGCATCTTAGTCCATCAGAAGGAATTCTACAGAAGGAATTCTGAAAGATTCGGGAACCGGACGGATTGTGTGCCCTCAAAATGCTGCTTTGTTATCACTCCCTGAATTCTTTATTTCTAGAGGGAGCACCGGGTGTGTCCGTTAGAAGAGCTAAACTCAGCTGCTTCTTATAAGAGAAAATGGGTGGTTCAGGGTCAGGAATAATCTCTACAACCAAAGACAAACTGAGTAGATGATATCAGGGTGTGTTTGTGTGTGTGTGTGTGTGTGTGTGTGTGTGTGTATTTTAATACAGACTTAGTTTTACAGTGTTCCATTAAGTGATTTTTTTAAATAAACCTTAAAGAGGACTTGGCAGGTCCTTTTAAAGATACAAACCTTTAAAATAATGGTCAGTCCCATTTGGCTCCTCTCCATTTTTGTTCATTTCCCTTTCTAATGACGTTCAGGTGATTCTCAAAGACTGTTGCAATTTCTAACTTGGGGACTTGACCTGGGAAGTTTATGAAGGTTCCGATGCAAGGCCCATCCCAGACCTATGGAATCAAAGTGTCTGGGAGGCCGAGAAATGGGCATGGTGGCCCCAGGCTCCACTGCTCTCACAAGTTTGGAAAAATCGCCTTTCTAGAACAAGGGTAGCAACGGAATGAAATATTTGCTTCATCTGCACGATGTTCTCACAGTAGGCTTGAGTAACATACATGACATCATAAAGACAAGATTCTCTCTGTTCACTTCACAGGCAGCGCTGTGCCTACAGCGTCTGTCTGTCTTCTGCAATGAGGCACCACACTTGCTTCTTCCTTTCTTGGGCTCTTCTGTTGAGATGAGCCCATTCTGTAAAGATAAATTGTTAACTTTCAATAATAAACAATAAACAACTCGTGACACTTTAGAAAAATGTTCCCTTTGCCTCCCAGATCCTTGGCTCATTGTTTGTGACTTTGATACACCCCCACTGAAATGTTTCTAATAGCCTGCTTGTAGCCACAAAGAAGAAAGCGGATTCATCTAAGGAGAAGTTCTGGGCTAACGCACAAAGGTTGCCTGAAACCGGAAGGAGGTCGCACAGATAAATTACTTCCATGTATTTTCCAGTTAAAGGAGTCTGCCCAGCGTCTGAGTCCAACAAAATATCTGCAGTGTGATCTAGTCTGCCGAGCGTGGAATCAATTGATTGGGGGTTGCAGATGTAGCCTGTGCATGGATTCTAGATGGGCTGCTTCAAAATCACGTACGGCAGCTCTTTGATTGTACAGATTCCTGAGATTCACTCCCAGAATTTCTGATTGAGGAAGTTTGAGGTGAGGCTTGATACCCGTCCCTTTAAGGGTTCCCAGGTGATCTCCAGGACTTACCCCAACCCAGGATGAATCATGCAGTGCTCAGAGCTAAAGAGAAATGGATGTTTGTGCTCCACCCTGAGGCACTTCCCTGTCCCATTTGAGTGGAAATGGCTGCTGAAGCTGTGCTAAGTGTGGATGTGGCCGTGGTGGGAAGCAGCTGCGGGTTGAGAAGGGGGTGGCTGCTTGGTAAAAGCATGACCTTGCATGCATTTGGTCCCAGAGCAGCGAGAGCTTCCTCTCGTGAAATGAGAGGGTCTCTCGTAATATGTGCTGGAACATTCGAAGTCAGGAACTTTCAGCAAAGGCAAGTTAAAGGATTTACATGTCTTCAAATAAGTTTTAGATGTTGACACGGGCGGTAATAATATGGAATATTTTATATGCCTTTCTGAACTGTAAAGGGTTCTCTTTGTCTTTAATTTCTAAGACAGCTCTGGAACCAGGGGGATTAAGTCTTCATTTACAGCTACTCCTTAACGCCGGGACAAATTATGGCTCCCCCAAGCAAGGGTGCTTATTAGTAAATACGGTTAAGCGAGTGGATGCTGTTCCAGAGGATCGGTGTTTATACTTCAGCAGACGAATCATTTAGGAGGAGAAAGCCTGCCCATTAATAAGCAGACCTGCCATGACTAATGGCTGTTCTGGCCCCAGCCTGGACAGTGAGGGCTCACGGAGGCCAACCTGGCTCTCTTTCGGCCCTCTTTCAGCTTGGCAGGTTTAGAAAGCGTTTCCAACTGAGGTCCCCAGGGATTCCGGTACAAAAATGCTGAAAACCCTCCAGTACAGTGGTATGTTTATAAAAGTCACAGGGGCCCCGGTCCCACCCGAGAGAGGTCAAGGAAATGCATTTGTCTAACCTCACAAAGTCTTGACCAGAGAATCTTATTTGATTTTATCTATATCCGTAGCAGTTCTGCAATTGAATAACAAGCCATTTGTTATGAAAGTTAGGAGTGTGTTTCTGACTGGGACCCAGGCAGCACTGGCTGTGTTCTCTCTCCATGTCTCCTTTTTCAAGTACGGTGACTGAAGGTTTTGGCCAAACTTTCTTCCTCAAGGAAGATTTTTATGGGTCGCCTTGTTGTGAGGGGGATATTAGGCAACACGTGCCCCATGAGTGCATGGTTTGTATATAGACAGCAGTGTGGGCCCCATATCAGCAGTCTCACTGGGCAGATCCCCATAGAAACTCTGCTTGGGGGAGCTGGAGCAGGTAGAAAGGCTTAGGAGATGGAGAGAGGATCACGTTCCATGTGTATTCCAAGGCCAAGAGTGTGGATTCTGGATTCTCCATATGCCTGCTTTCCCAGGGTGCTTCTAGACAGAAATGAGGATAAGCCTGGAGAGACAGACTGGTTCTACTTGTGGTAGCATCTGAGGGGTAGTCAACCTCTGTATTCTCTCTAGGTAATCTCACCAGACCCCTGACTTTAAAACCATCTCTATGTCCCTGAACTTCAAATAGACCTCTCCAGTTTTCCACCTCCCTCCAGCATTCCAGATTCCTATCCTGGCTGCCCATATAACACCTCCAACAAGAATGCTTGAAGGGCATCTCAGAACTGAATTTCCCCCAACCCTCTCCGCCCCTGGTTATCCCTGTCTCCTCAATAATGACAGAAATACAGGAATTTTCTTTGCTTCTCCTCTGTCCCTCCACCCTCCACATCAAATTTACCAGCGAGTCCTGCTGACTTGACCTTTAAGACAAACTGCAAAGACATGAACCTCCCTTCAGCTCTGTGAGTTCCTGTCTCCTTGACCACAGCAATAGCCTCCTAGCTGCAGTCTGCCTTGGCATCACCATGTGAAACAGACCACATGAGAGCCCCCACTAGGTGGAGTGGTTGGTGATCAAACTCCCTTTAGAGTGAATTCAAGAGAAGTTAGGCATAGGGGAAGTGGTGCCATGTTTTTAGCCCAACTCTTGGGAGAGTCACTTTGAGAGGCAAATGTGGTTTGGAGGCCACGTGGGTTGGAATTGGTGAGGCGTATTTGTTTGTTGATGGGGAGATATGGGCGGAAGGGAGCAGGAGGTGACGCAGGGGAAAGAGAAGGACTGCCCTTCTCCCTGGTCTCCCAGGGCATACGACTCATCCACAGTCACAGGACAGGGAATCCGAGTGCCACTGCACAGGTTAGCTCTAGGTCTGTAGGCTGATGTGCTTGATGTGGTTTTGGAGTGGTGGTGGGGGTCCAGAGCCGACAGCCATGAAAGAGTTCTTGAGACACCTTTGGTGCAAAAAGGTGATTTTATTGAAGCAGTGGGACAGGACCTGTGGGTAGAAAGAGCTGCACTGGGGTTGTGAAGAGTGACTGATTATATACTACAGAATTGGGGGGCCAGGTAAGGAAAAAGGGAGGTTTCCAAAAGGACTTTCATATGTTCAAGAGGACTCATAAGATACTGAGTCCTTGCTATTGTTGAGTTGGTTGATTTTCCCTCTAGCAAAGTGTTAACATTAAGACAGTAGGGGGTTCCTGGAGGAATGTTATACTCTGTATTTGCCTCAAGTATTTGTCAACGGGCTGCAGGTTATAAAGAAATTTAACGTTATTTACATTTTCTTCCTGCCTTTGTTCTGCACATCACTAAGGAAGGGAAGGTGATGTTAGGGCTCCAGGTAACTGAGTCTGTGGATTTCTGGAAGTCTGGCTGTTATTATAACATTGCCTTTTTTTGTCACTTACTAAGACATTTGCAAACTGATTTCTATCAGTTAACCATTTGTTTCCCCCTTTTTCCCCTTCCTTTGTTCTTGGACAGCCAGGAGTGTCTGAGGAATGTCACTTTGGGGGGGGGGGGACAATTGTTAGCTTGTGCTTTGTCCTCAGCATGTCTTTGGCTCCCTGTCATGCTGGTGGGGTGCTCTCCCCCCCTTCTCTCAGTGAAGTAGGAAGTGGGCTCATCAGCTGACTGACAACTGACAAGGAGGAGGGTGAATTACTAGAAGAGGCAATGTGTCAGGGAACACATGCCTTCTTTCTGAACATACCATGGAATCTTTGACCTGCCCTTCCCTCCATCTGGGATGTTCTTGAAGAGGATTTTCATATGGCTGGTGACTTTGTGACATCTGGGCTTAAATGTCACCTCCTCAGAGAGGCTCTCCCTGACCTCGGAATCTAAAACAGTCACCCTGCCATTCACAGTCATATCCCCCTATTTTCATTCCCTGACTGGAATTTGTTACTGCGAGAGATTCAGCTTGTTAATTTTCTACTTGTTTACATGTTTATCACTGTATCTCCTATGAGATATTAGCACCTACTAGGCCCTGAACAGCGAGAGAAGTCTTCATGAAGAAGCATGAGGCATTTCTTTTCTTTCAGGGAAAAATACAAATGTGTCATGATAGAAGAGAATAGAACCCAGTTTGGGTATTTAGACTTGAATAGGCCCTAGATTAAATCTGTGTGTGAAAGGGTGCGTTGTAGAGGGTAAGGGTACATCCTACACCCTTGGCTTCATCGATAGATAGCTTGTCACAAGCAGCCTGTATCTTCCTAGGCAAAGGAAGATCTCTAAGTTCTCAAGGCCACTGGGCACTAACTTGAGCTTTAATGCCATTCTCTGCAGGCTTCCTTTCATGCCCAAGGGCATAGTTAGAGGTTCAGTTACCAGCAGTGAATATCATGTGAATATCTGAGCTAAGTGTATCAAGGAAAAAAAAAAAAAAACAACCTTTAAAATAGGAAAATGGAGAGGCTGGGCTGAGAAAGAAATCTTTAAGTGGGAAAATAGAGAGGCTGGGATGTACTCTTTAGGCCTTAAATGGATGTCTGAACTGGGCCTAAAAGACCCTTCTGGCTCTGCAGCCAGTGTGGTCTTTTCAACTGGGCTAAAAGAAGTCTGCCAGCCTAGGGGTGCCTGCGTGGCTCGGTTGGTTAAGCGTCTGACTTCCGCTCAGGTCATGATTTCACTGTTCAGAGTTTGAGCCCTATGTCAGGCTCTGTGCTGACAGCTCAGAGCCCAGAGCTTGTTTCAGATTCTGTGTCTCCTCTCTCTGTCCCTCCCCCACTCATGCTCTGTCTAGCTTAAAAACAAATAAACATATTTTTTAAAATTAATTAAAAAAGGGGTGCCTGGGTGGCTCAGTCGGTTGAGCGTCCTGGGTTCGACTCAGGTCATGCATGATCTCACAGCCCGTGGGTTTGAGCCCCGCATCGGGCTCTGTGCTGACAGTGCAGAGCCTGGAGCCTGCTTCGGATTCTGTGTCTCCCTCTCTCTCTGCCCCTCCCCTGCTCATGCTCTGCCTCTCTCTGTCTCGAAAATAAATAAAAACGTTAAAAAAATTTTTTTTTAATTAATTAAAAAAAAGAAATCTGCCAGCCTAGGGGCAAATGCAAAGAGAGTCTGAGCACCTAAAACAACCTTTAGTCTTAGGTGATGGTTTATATTTCTAACAACTTAAAAAAAAAAAATCCTAAGACTTCTAGGGAAAGACTATAATTAGCCAAAAAAAAATATTTCTACGTATTCTCTAAAAACAAAACAGACAAAAACACATCAGTATACCCAGTTTAAAATAATATATAAAAAATTGTATGTTCTACCCCTGTATTTCTCCCCTACATCTCTGAGGATGTTACTGAGGTGCCGAATCACCCAGGATCGAACCAGTATATCATTCTGTCAAAGGATAAATTAGGAAGTGACTGTATATCTAGTCAGGTGACCTAAGAGCACTCACCCTCCTCTGACCAGGAGACACTAACATAGTGGACAAAATTTACTTCAGAAAGAAAAGGGATTGCACAAGCACAGATTTGATCCACCGTTTTGGGTAAAGCCATGGATACTTTAATCAAACTACCTATCCCCCTGGTGGCAAACACTTTAAATGTGAGGAACCAAACCAAGATTGATGAAAGCTAAGGTTTTAATAGACGTCTCAGACAGTTTCTTCCTCTGACTATAAAAAGTGAGTTCATGTGGCTCAGTAGCATGTTGTTATGGGTTCTATGATTGGTGATGTTTCCTGTTTACTTCTTCAGGAAAGATCCAAGTGACTTGGGCTTACACAGGGGCTGGCAGAGACCTGGGGGGACTTCGGTGGTTGTCTGCATTTTTCCCCTGGTTTGTGAAGCTCACCTCACTGACTGACCCATAAATTACAAACCATATAATCTGCGGGGTGGTAGGCAGAGTTCTGGACTGCAGTGTTTTCTGTTTCCCCTTTATTTAGGCCGGAGGAGAAAAAATAGATCCAGAAGAGGCACTGATCTACGAAGAGGATTTAGATGAAGGGGACGGTGTGGAAGGCGAGGTGGAAGAGAGCACAAAGTTAAAAATGTTCCGCAGACTCGCCTCGGTGGCCTCCAAGCTTAAGGAGTTTATCGGCAACATGATAACCACTGCTGGAAAAGTTGTGGTGACCATTTTACTCGGTTCATCAGGTGAGAGTTTCCAGTATGGGTTGGAATACAGGTAGCGCTTTGGCGAGTCATAAAAGACAAGGCTGAGGAGAAAATGCCGAAGAAAACGGCCTCATTCCAGAACACCAAACTCATAGCCATAACTTGTAAAACTGGCCACGTGTACACACCACACACACAAATAATTTTTCCTGTTCAGTTCTCATGTTTGTGTTTTTAGTCGGTTTCTTTTTTTTTAATTTATTTTTTTTTTTTACTGTGTATTTATTTTTGAGAGTGAGAGAGCGCAGGAGTGGGGAGGGGCAGAGAGAGAGAGAGAGAGGGAGACACAGAATCTGAAGCAGGCTCCAGGCTCTGAGCTGTCAGCACAGAGCCCAACGCGGGGCTCGAACTCACAGACCGTGAGATCATGACCCGAGCTGAAGTCAGACGCTTAACCGAATGAGCCACCCAGATGCCCCTTGGTTCGTTTCTATTAACCTCCGTAAAGCAATCTTTTTCCATATCTAGGTGATGTTATGTTTTATACGTAGATCAGAAAGACCACCGTTCTCCTCCCCCAGAGCCCGTGAATGGCGATCAGCTACGATGAACAATGTCAGTATACTCTCCAGAGAGCCACATGTGTGCATTCTGAAAGCACGTCTGTTTACACTGGGTCATTAGGAGTCTTAATTTAACTCTCCAGGATATACTATTTTTCTTCCTCAGTTAGATTGTAATCTTGCAGCACAGACACTCACTTCCTTTAAATCTTGGCCGCTGACTGCTTGTTCCATAATAATGTTATCTCCATTTTCTCCCTCCTTCCATCTTGCTGCTGGCGGCTGCTCCAGAGCCACTGGGAAGTTGGGTCCATACCGCTTCCTTGAAGTTGCACAAGATGAAACAATGTGACAGTTTTTTAAATAGCAAAGTTAAAAAGTGGAAAAGAGAGTTGAATTTCTCAAGAAATATCCCAATATTTTAATGAAGAGTCATTTCAACACGCCCCCTACAAAAGTTTTTAAATGCCTATAAAAAAAAATTCCCTCATTTTCCATGTCCCCTTTTGGTAATAGTATGAATCAGATTTCATTGGGTAGGGCAAAGTTTTAGTGAGACTTTGCCATAGATGGAATAATTTTATGAATCCAACTTACCCCCAAAAAAGTAAGTTATTATAAAAAGTGATATCAGGGAGGGGCTCCTGGTGGCTCAGTCGGTTAAGCCTCCAACTCATGATTTGGGCTCAGGTGATGATCTCAGGGTTCATGAGATCAAGCCCCATGTCAAGCTCTGCCCTGGGAGTGCGGGGCCTGCTTGGGGTTGTCGGTCACTCCTTCTGCCCCTTCTGCACTCTCTCAATCTCTCTCTCTCACAAAAATAAATAAGTAAACATTTTTAAAAATGGTATCAGGGTAAGTTGGAATGGGCACACAAGTATCCCGGAAAAAACTGGGGGGAGAAGTAGAAAGATGGAAACAGGCAAGTAACTGTGCTAACTTTACTGTATGAAAAGTAGATACTTGCTCTGCCAAACAGCACGGGAAGAATTTCTGGCATCATCCTGTGTTTCCCTATATTAACAAATACCACTTTATGTGTGATCTTTTCCACAAAAAAAATAGCATTAGCTCTGATTTTATAAATGAAATGGGATTCCCATTTTAATCACTGGATCCACACCGGAAAGCATATGAAGGAAATGTCCATCATCTCCAATAGGAACATGTCTCGAGTGGTGAATGATTTCCCAGTTCCATGCGATTTTTCATGATCACATCTCTTCTTCCTTAGGTATGATGTTGCCATCTTTGACCTCATCTGTGTACTTCTTTGTATTTTTGGGTCTGTGCACCTGGTGGTCCTGGTGCCGGACGTTTGATCCATTGCTGTTCAGCTGTCTCTGTGTGCTGCTGGCTATTTTCACTGCGGGGCACTTGATTGGACTTTATTTATACCAGTTCCAGTTCTTTCAAGAAGCAGTTCCACCCAATGACTACTATGCAAGGTAAGACAAAACGTTAAGGCATTTCAAGGACAACTGACTCTCCTTTATGATCTTGTTTGAATTTGCAAGGGTTCCTCTTGATGCCCATTGATGTGTTCCGCAAAGGGTCGGTGGGGATGGGGGAAGCAATGTAGCACTTTCAAGTTATTGAATGACAAAGTCCAAAAGGAAGTGGGAGGTCTCTTCAAATGGAGGTGCTGCTGAGACATGGAAGAGAGGGAAGGCTGCTGTTTGGTCTCAGCTGTGGAAAAAGATCCCAGAAGAACATTTTGCATCAAAGAATAATAACAACATGCTAAAGCATCCAGCTGGAAGATGCTCTCACACACCAAACAGAGCATTAAAAATAATAACAAGGGCAGGGGCGCCTGGGTGGCTCAGTCGGTTGAGCGTCCGACTTCAACTCAGGTCATGATCTCACAGTTCATGTTTCGAGCCCCGCGTCGGGCTCTGTGGTGACAGCCCAGAGCTTGGAGCCTGCTACAGATTCCGTGTTTCCCTCTCTTTCTGTGCCCCCCACCCCCACCACTCACGTGCACACGCATGCACACTGTCTCTCTCTGTCAAAAATAAATAAACATTAAAAAAAATGTTTAAAGAAAAGTAGTTTAAATGACTCCAGAGGAAAACAATCAGAGAAATCCAGAATGTGGATTCTATAAAGCAAATGATCTGGTCTCTAAAAAAACTCAGCATCATAAAAAGAAGTGTGTGTCGAGGCAGTGGGGGCAGGGACTCCTGTAGTTTTAAAGGAGAATTTGGGAAACCCAGCAACCAGATGTGAAGCCTGACTCTACATTACATCCTGGTCACCCGCAGATCTCTAAAAGACATTTTAAGGTTAAATGGAGACATTTCAATGTTCACCGGTTATTAGTTGATTGTATAGAATTACTGTTAAACTGGTTTTAAATTTATTTATTTTGAGAGATAGAGAGCAAGCACTTGGGAAGCGGCAGAGAGAAAGGGCGAGAGAGAATCCCAAGCAGAGCCCCACGTGGGGCTCTGTCACATGAATCATGAGATCATGATCTGAGCCAAGATCAAGAGCCAGGTGCTTAGCTGATTGAGCCACCCAGGCACCCCTAGAACTATTGTTAATTCTTATGTGTATGATTGTATTGTGGGCGTACAGGAAAATGTCATTATTTTAGGAGATATGTGGTGAATTATTTAGGAGTGAAGTGTCATGATGTCTGCAACTTTCTACTGGTTTAGCAACAGACATGAGAGAGGGAGAGAGAAAGGGAGGGAGAGGCAGGGAAAGAGAAGCAGGAAAGAGAGACAAATAAAATTACTTAAACCAGGGGATTGGCCACTGGGGTATCCATTGTCCTATGTTAACTTCTCCACTTCTGTGGAAAAGTTTATGCCTGGAAGTTACAGGAAAAGTAAACGGGGGCAGAAATGGCAGAAGGGAATGTGAGGGGGTGAACAGTGTGTGAACAGAGAAATGAGGAACTTGGAATTTCAAAGAACATGAGTCATGCTATCATGTTGATGGTATAGATTTGCATCCTTCTTTCGAGGGATCCCCATCTGTTTTTTATGTGATAGTAAATATGAAGCAGCGATGTGTGTGTGCAGACCCACTCACCTTGCTCTTCTTGATCCGTGTGTAAAATCTGTCTAGTTTGTAGCTATGTCTACCCAACGCTAGGAGAAAATTCAAGTCCTAAAACCTCCTATATTCTGTTAAAACAAGTTAGTACCCAATACACACACAGCGTAACTAATTCTAAACCTATTGGCATAATGTGGAGGTTTAACAAGTGTACTTCAGTCTATAAAGAGAAGAATGTTTTATGGACACATTAAAACTAAGAAGCCACGATATGGAAACAACCTAAGTGCCCATCGACAGATGAATGGATGAAGAAAATGTGGTGTGTGTGTGTGTGTGTGTGTGTGTGTATCTGCGTGTATGTATGTGTATACACATGATGAAATATTATTCAGTCTTAAAAAAGAAGGAAATCCTGCCATTGATGATAACATGGATGAAATTTGAAGACTTTCTGCTATTGAAATAAGTTAGAGACAGACAAATGCTATTTGTCCACTTATATATGGAACTGAACAAAAGAGTCAACTGATAGAAACAGAGTAGAAAAGTGGTTGCCAATGGTGGCGTGTTGGAAGGAATGGGGAGAGGATGGTAAAAGGGTATAAACTCATTAAAAAGTTTAATAAATTCTGAAGATTATAAGGTGAACATTATAAGGTGAATAAATTGTGAAGATCTAACGTACAGCAGGCTCACTCTACCTAATAGTACTGTATTGTATATTGTATGCTTGAAATTTGCTAAAGGAGTCAATCGTAAAAAAAATTTTTTTAAATGACTAGGTGAGGTCATTGATGTGTTAATTAACTTGATTGAGGTAATCATTTCACAATGTCCACATATGTCAAATCATCACATTGTACGCTTTAAATATATTACAATTTCACTTGTCAGCTATACTGTCAGCCTCTTTAATGGTGCAGATTTATGTAATATTTATTTATTTTAGGCAGTAGTGAATAAACGCTAAATTTCAGTACAGACATTCGTTCTAGGCTAAATGAACCCTTTGGTTTCTTTGAGGCATTTAATTTTGGGTTTATTGAACAGGTATAGAAAAAATGTTTTGTGCTGTTGGAAGGGGTGACTTTCAGGGGGTGAGTTAATTGGGAATATAAAAATATTCCATATGCCAGTAACCCCCAGTTTAAGGATCTTTTCTGCCATCTAGAGACTGATGATGGGAAATACAAATAATATTCAGAACCACCTTGAAAGCATCAGTTTCTGTAAAGGATCAACTAACAAATATTTGAGACTTTGTCGCATTTCTTTCAAGAAGCCGTTGTAGTGCAAAAGCAGTCACGGACAGATTTAAAAGAATGAGTGTGGTTCTCTTCCAGTAAAACTGTGTGAACACTGAAATTTGGATTTCATATTAGCTTTCGCATTTCATGAAATATTCTTTTTCTTCTGCCTTTTTCCAGCCACTCAAAAATATAAAAACCATTGTTGGCTCACCAGCTGTACCCAGATAGGTGGTGAATGAGCTTGCCAACCTACGGTGTAGATAATAGTAGTCCCAATAGGCTAATAATGTACTATCTCTATTATTCACTTGACTTGTCCCAAACAAAATAATTATAACTTATTACAGGTAATAATAATTATATTACCTGTAATTAATAATTACATTTTGTAGATGATCCGTTTAAACATTTTAAAAAGTCCGTTACTATGATCTCATAGAGCTAAGTCATTAAAAGTTAAGTTGCTTGTCAGGCTCTAGACAGTTTGAGCTAAGCAATTAAATATAAATATAAATATAAATATAAATATAAATACACTGCCATGTTGTAGATTCCCACCCTCCCCCCGTTAACTTGGTGATAACAAGACATTGCATTTTAGTCCTAGAAAGCTTGGAAATTTACATCTCTAAAACAATAGCTTTTTCATAAGGCACAATTCCAGTGCATTGCTATTAACCCCAAATTATGAGTTAGAAGAAAAAACTGGAAAGTGGCAAACAAACACTCATTTTGCGTGGGCATTTGTCACAAATTTCATAACCACAGAGACCCCAGCGCATATATCCAGCTTCGGATGTGGCTGTTCGTAAAACAATCCAAGCCATTTTTGTCTTCTCAAAAGCTTTCAAATGCGTCTCTGGTCAGAATTACCTTTATTTTTAGAAAAGTTGAATTGATTTGTTCATCATTAGGATAATACATATTTTTTGGTGATTATTTGGAAAAATGTAATGAAGGATAAGGAGAACCACCTTTTAAAAATGTAATCCTAACTTCCAGAAATAAATACTATTTATTTCAGGATCTGTATTCTCCCAGAATTTTTCCTAGGCATATATGTGCCTTTTTAAAACAAACTTTGAATCATAAGGCAAGTACTCTTTTATAAGTTGCCATATTCAAGTTCTACATTTTCCCATGTTATGAAATGTTCTTCTAAAATGTGATTTCCATAGGCAGCGAAGTCTTTGAATGTGTAGATATAGTCAGTCCCTGATTTCTGACCATGTAGATTTTTTCCCCATTTTTCCATTAACTTTATTTTTTTAAGCTTTTAAGTTTTTATTTAAATTCCAGTTAGTTAACATGCAGTGTAATATTGGTTTA
This sequence comes from Lynx rufus, assembly GCF_022079265.1. Lineage (NCBI taxonomy): Eukaryota > Metazoa > Chordata > Mammalia > Carnivora > Felidae > Lynx > Lynx rufus. Next base: position 4,154,974 of record NW_025814844.1, on the reverse strand, counting down.
CAGTGTAATAATGACTCAACACTTCCATACGGTACCAGGTGCTTCTCACAACCGGTGCCCTCCTTAATCCCCATCACCTATTTCACCCATCCCCCCACCCACCTCCCCTCTGGTAACCATTGGTTTGTTCTCTATGGTTAAGAGTCTGTTTCTTGGTTTGCCTTTCTCTTTTTTTCCCCTTTGCTCCTTTGTTTTAAATTCCACATATGAGTGAAATCGTACGGTATTTGCCCTTCTCTGACTGACTTACTTCACTTAGAATAATACTCTGTAGCTCCATCCATGTCATTGCAAATGGCAAGATTCCATTCTTTTTTTATGGCTGAATAATATTCTATTGTATAAATATGCCACATCTTCTTTATCCATTCATCAGTCGATGGGCAAGTGGGCTATTTCCATAATTTGGCTATTGCAGAAAATGGTGTTGTAAACATCAGAGTACATGTATCCCTCTGAATTCGTATTTTTGTATTCTTTGGGTAAATACTTAGTAGAGCAATTACTAGATCATAGGGTAGTTCTATTTTTAACTTTTTGAAGAAACTCCATACTGTTTTCCAGAGCGGCTGCCTGTGTTTGCATTCCCACCAATAGTGCAAGAGGGGTCCCCTTTCTCTACACCCTCTCAAAGGCCTGTTGCTTCTCTTGTGTGTTGTTGATTTTAGGCATTCTGACAGGTGTGAGATGATATAACGTTTTAGTTTTGATTTGTATTTTCCCGATGATGAATGACGTTGAGCATCTTTTCAATGTGTATTTCGGTCATCTGTATGTCTTCTTTGGAAAAGTGTCTCTTCATGTTTTCTGCTCGTTTTGTAATTAGAGTATTCATTTTTTGGGTGTTGAGTTTTGTAAGTTCTTCATATATTTTGGATACTGACCATTTAGCAGATATGTCATTTGCAGGTATCTTCTCCCATTCCGTAGGTTGCCTTTTAGTTTTGTTGTTTGTTTCCTTCACTGTGCAGAAGCTTTTTATTTTGATGCAGTCTCAGTAGTTTACTTTTGCTTTTGTTTCCCTTGCCTCGGGAGGCATATCTAGTAAGAAGTAGCTATGGCCATTGTCAGAGGGGTTACTGACTGTGTTCTCTTCTTGGATTTTTATGATTTCACTGACCGTGTAGATTTAGATCATTCTTCATTTTTGCCGTCTTCAGTAAAACTGTGGTGTGCACCCACATTACTTCTAAATTTAAGTAAAACTCCTGACGAGCAAGGTGCAACCTCATGTACCCTCAGTTGGGAAGGAGCCTCTGAAGGACTGTTTGGGGCTTACCTCTGCTGTGGGATCTGGAGGTTTCAATGGTCCTGGGCCAATGTTAGGATAACGTACTGGTTTGTGATTCCCTCACCATGCTGGTATTGTACATTTAAATCCCATACCTAGGTGTAGCACAGATCTGGGGTTTTATTTTTCTCTAGAGAGAGCTCTTCTTTCAACCAAGCGATCATGAGCTTCCTTGTAGCTCCATCCAAACCTGTGATGGAATTTTTCCATTACGTTTATCCAGGGAGGGGTGTTGAGAAGGTGAGTGGGGACCAGCAGCCATATGGGATGGACAGGAGACCAAAGTTCAGATGGAGGCAGAGTAGGAGAGTGATGTTGCCCCAGGGGGAAAATTAGTGATTCTCTTCCATTTTTTCACATAGGAGCCACATGACCAGATGTTTCCAAAACAACAGTCAGCTCATTATTTGATAGTTATGATTGTACTTATGGAAAGGTGAAGACGCTGCATTTGAAAAGATTATTTTTCCCAAAGCTAAAATGTTGTAGCATATTGTAACCATATAAAAACATTAGTGATCACACTTCTGAAGTTGATCCAGCAAAATAAAACTTCAGAACAAATCCACAAACTATATAAGATCAAGAATATACCAGTCAACATAGTGTGTTTAATAGAACAGAGTCCTGTGACAGCTGTTCTTCTAGAAGGTCTCCCTAACAAAAATGGTGAGCTAAACAAAATTTGGCTTGGCTAATGCAGTGTGTAATCTCTTCCAAAGAGATTTGTATTTTCAAGTGAATTTTTTTAAATTTATTTATTTAAATTCAAGTTAGCTAACATACAGCGTAGTATTGATTTTAGGAGTAGAACCCAGTGATTCATCACTTACATACAACATCCAGTGCTCAGGTGAATTTCTGTAGACAGCAAACCCCTCCTGTTTTGAAAGACGAAGCAAGAGTAAAGGTGGTGGGCTCGTGTTCACATTTCTCCAGTTGCACATGTGTTTATCCTCACCTGTTTCTCTGCTTGTAGGACTGGCCACATTTATGAAGCTTTGAGTCGTAGATCATTTCTGTCCTGCAGGTTTTCTGCATTAGAAGTGCAGAAGGTGTGCTGGGTAGGGATGGGGCCAAGGGCAGGGTTTTTTTCTGTTTTTTTTTAAATTTTATGTTCATTTTTGAGAGAGAGAGAGACAGAGCGTGAGCAGGGGAGGAGCAGAGAAAGAGGGAGACACAGAATCCAAAGCAGGCTCCAGGCCCTGAGCTGTCGGCACAGAGCCCGACACGGGGCTCAAACTCACTAACCAGCAAGATCATGACCGGAGCTGAAGTCGGACCCTTAACTTACTGGGCCACCCAGGTGCCCCGGGTTCCCTGTTTTTTAATCTTGAGTTATCTGGATAGAACAGGTAAAAGTTCTGACTTAGACCAGGGTGGAAGATGTGGCAGGAGACTAAATGCCTACTCTTTTCTTAATTATGATGGAGGCACTTGGAATGCGTACATTGAATTTTCGACCCCATTAATGAACATTTTGTGTATGTCAAGCATTGAGATGAGTGAGTAGGCCATTCTTTTTTGTTTATTTGTTTATTATTCATTTAGGATTTTTATTTATTTTTGAGAGAGAGCGCAAGTGGGGGAGGGGCAGACAGAGGACAGAGGATCCGAGGCAGACTCTGTGCTGACAGTAGAGACCCCCACGTGGGGCTCGAACTCAAGAACTGTGAGATCATGATCTGAGCCCACATCAGATGCTTAACTGACTGAGCCACCCAGGCATTCCTCGGCCATGCTTTAAATTGTCTCTTTTGAACTTTGACTGGCTTTCGTTCCAAGTCCTGAACTTTCTCAAGAACATTCGCAGGAGTGACTGCAGTCATTGGACTCTTGTTTGCCCAATTCAATGAGTTCATTTGTTGCCTTCTCCACTTTAAGATCTGAAGTTTGAATATGAAATAGGGGGAAGGAATGAGAGAGTTTCAGGCCATTCTCTGTGAAAGTAGGATTCTGTATAAAATAAATACACAACGACTTGTCCCATGTTATCCGTTTTATGTTCTATTTCAGTAAATCATCATGATAAGAAAATGCGTTATGTTTAGTGAAGGAAAAGCTATGTTTATTTCAGTGTAAAAACAATGTAAAAAAGAAAAAGCAAAATCTAAAACTCCAACATCGTGAGTAAACTATCTATGAAAAACATTAAAAAACCAACATTAAGAGTGCGATCTCATTAATTACATTTATACTATTTTTATGCTAGTCATAAAAATGTCAGTAACATGTAGGAATGTCAGTTCTTGAGTTCGAGCCCCCATGTGGGGGTCTCTACTGTCAGCACAGAATCCGCCTCAGATCCTCTGAGGCCCCAGTGCTGTATGTCTTTCTCTCCCATTTGGAGAAAGCCAGTGGGTCCTTTAGAAAATGAAACAGCACAATCAGTTTTTATGTTGGGTCGACTGTGGTTTGCTTCGCAAGCTGTTACAGAATTCAGGTTATTTAAAAGAATGCACTTTTGGACCCCAGCCCCAGATGGCTATGTTGTGCCTGCCTGTCTTGCTTTGGGGTAATCTGAGGTTTAGTTACAAAAACAGCACAGAAAGACTAAATTGTTTTCAATGGAGACCAGTTGGCAAGAATTTCATCTGACAGCGGTCCAGCATGTGGGGAAAAACAAAGGTAAAAGCAGGCCATTTTCACAGTAAAAAATGTAAATTCACCCAAAGAAGTTGACACTTTTCCTTTGCCTTCCTGCTGAAAGATGGCACTGGTAGGTATCTATCGAACTGTAGAGTTGGTAGGTGATATAATGATAACCAGACTCTGGGTTTCGTTTTTTAAAGATTCTTAGTGGTTAAGTGACTTGTTCGAAGGTCTCAGGCAGAGTTCACTTGCATTTGTCTGAAAGGTGAACGATAGAAGCCAGAAGAGAAGTTGACTTTCCACAGAGAAATGGGAAATCCGTCGAATGTAAATACTTGAACCCCTGAGTCCATCTGGGCAATTTGCACAACCTTATGGCCACTTAGGATGGTGTGTTGTGGATCCCGGATCCCTGAGAAATGGGGTGCCCTGCCCAGCTGTGACACCTGATATTACATGTGAAGCAGCTACTGCTTCTCACCAGGTGGACAAGCCTTGGCACAGGATGTCTGTCTCACTTAGAGACCTAAGACTTCCCAACATCGCTTTCCTGAATTTCAGTCTTGATTAAATGTTGTGGACCAAACTGCTCATGTTTTACTTACTGAGAGCATCTCTCAGGAGGGGTCTCCTTTCCGTTTTCATAGAAAATCTACTCTATTCTCTGTGAGGATTACAGTGATTGACCTGACAGTTGTGTCTCACTCTGTTGGGTTCATATGTACAAGAACAGCTCACCTGCACACACGTGCATACACACACACACACCCACGCACACACTGCAACAGGGCAGGACCTTTTTGCCCAAATGCTAGCCCTGTTATCAAGGATAAAGTGGAGGATCTACTTTCTCCTAATGTGATATTGAGAGGATTACACTGATGCTTGCAAACCCATTCTCTGGAGTCCAACAGCTCAGGAGTGGCCCTGTTGCTTTCTAAACAGAGAATCTGGTCACCACATTACCAAATGCTCTGTGCTTGTATTTCCTAATCTATGAAATAGGGATGAGAATAGTGCCTGTCTCAGAGAAGAGTATTGTATCAAACAGGAGAAGAGTCACCAAATGCTGGGCAATGTGGAGCTGATTTTATTATTGTAAACATCATATTAACACACATAAAATATTTTTCCTATTCAAACTAACTTCCCATGTCTGGTGATTGCAGCCTTATCTGGCATCTCATATGCAGTTCCCTGAGCTCATTAAGCTACTCTGCCCCTTGTGCTGTTTCCTTCACTGGAAATGTCCTTCTACTTCCTCATCCCACTCGCTCCTACTCTTCCCTCAAAACCTAGCACATACACTTCCTTCTGGAACCTTCCAGGTTTCCTTCTGTGAGGAACAAGAATTATCTTCTGGGCAATTACTCTATGCAAACTTGCTTCCTCCCATTTGTTGCACTAGACCATAATGATGTGTCCATGAATGTGTCTCCCTGCTAGGTTCTGGTCTGGGTGGCCTGGGGACTCAGCCTCTAACACTGCTGATCACATGGTTTTCAGGAAATCCCTGTTTAATCTGTTTTGTGCACTGTCTCCTGTACCCCTTGCATTTCATGTACTTGTGCACCAAAATGAGGTAAAATTTGTTTAGGCTTTTCCTGAACTCCCAGCCACAGATGGAGCCACTGCTTATGAGATGTATGGGAAAATTATTTCCCAGAAAGGTCACTGTCACTTGCAGTGCACCCAGTGTAGCCCCACTGCTGTGGTCTGTGGTACATGTCCCCAGTTTGTGAATGTCAAGTTCAGTGAAAAACTAAGGTGGCTACAGTACATGTGGCTCCTTACTTGTGGTGTTGGCAAATATTTAGTTTTTGCTTGAGAAAAAAAAATGATAGTTTTACATGTATTTATTTAGAAAATTCAAAAATAGCTTTGTCCCTGGTGGTTAAAGTTAACACAGCTAAAGCAGTAAGCAGCTTTCACTTTTGAAGAAATTAGAGATTTCGGTTCACATTCGGTGTTTCTCGGGGATCCAGTTTATCTCTTGTTTGTTGAGAGACTTTGATTTTTGTTTCTTAATTCCCCTAGACTTTGTTTTAAAAATAGGAGAGCCATGGTAATATTGATGAGATGATGCAAATAAAGGTCTGCCCCAGCCCGGCAATCCAGAGGCGATTAAGAAATGTTAGTTCTACTTTTCTCTGTAGTATTTTGTGTAGAAAGCATGCACAGTACGGTTTTCTTCAGTTTTAATGAGAGATATTTGACATGCATCACCATAAGTTCAAGGCATGCAGTGTGGTGGTATGATTTATGTATATTATGAAATGATTAACACAATGCATTCAACTAACATCCGTCTTCCTATATGGATACAATAAACAGAAAAGAAAGAAGTAAAGAAAAAAGGAAACAAATGTTCTCTTTGTGATGAGATCTCTTAGGAATTTACTGTCTTAACAACTTTGCTATGTATCACACAGCAGGCTTAGCTACAGTCGTCAGGTTGTGCATTACATCCCTAATACTTATTTATTTTATAATTGAAATTTTGTATCTTTTGAGCACCTTCCTCCAGTTCCCCTCCCTCTCCCCACATCTGGTAACCACAATTCTGATATTCTTTTCTGAGTTTGGGGTTTTTTGTTGGTTGGTTGGTTGGTTGGTTGGTTGGTTGATTTTAGATTTCACATGTAAGTAAGATCATACAGTATTTGTCTCTCTGTGTCTGACATATTTCACTTAGCATAATGCTCTCAAGGTCTATCTGTGTTGTCAAAAATGACAGGATTTCCTTGTTTTTTATGGCTGAAAAATATTCCATGGCATATATATCCTACAACTTTATCCGTTCATCAATCGATGGACACTTAGGCTGTTTCCATGTCTTGGCTATTATAAATAAAGCTTCTGTGAATATGGGGGTGTAGATATCTTTTCCAGTTAGCATTTTCTTTACCTTTGGATATATTATCAGAAATGGAATTATTTTTTTAAATATGAAATTTATTGTCAAATTGGTTTCCATACAATACCCAGTGCTCATCCGAAAAGGTGCCCTCCTCAATACCCATCACCCACCCTCCCCTCCCTCCCACCCCATCATACAATAGTTCTATTTTTAACTTTTTGAGGATCCTCCATACTGTTTTCCACAGTGGATGCAGCAATTCACAATCCCATCCACAGTGCGCAAAGGTTTCCCTTTCTCCACGTGCTCCCCAGTATTTGTTATCTTTTTTTTTAATGATGGTCATTGTAACAAGCATGAGGTGATAACTCATTGTGTTTTTAATTTGCATTTCCCTAATGACTAGTGATGTTGAGCATCTTTTCATGTACCTATTGACCTTTCATATATATATATATTATTTTTTTGAAGAAATGTTTATTCAGGTTCTTTGCCCATTTTGAAATTGGGTTATATTTTTTATGGCCATAGACTTGTGGTAGTCTCTTATATATTTTGGATGTTAACCCCTTACCAGATATATGGTTTGCAAATATTTTTTCACATACCATTGGTTGTCTTTTCATGTTGTTGACGATGTATTTTGCTGTGCAGAAGCCTTTTAGTTTGCTATAGTCCCAATTTTTTATTTTTTATTTTCTTCCTCGTGCTTTAGGTGTCATATCCAAAAGATTGCTAGTTCTCGTGACAAAGAGCTTTGTTCCTAAGGTTTCTTCTAGGAGTTCCATGTTTTCAGGGCTTAAAGTTAAGTATTTAATCCATTTTGAGTTAATTTTTGTGAGAGGTGTAATACATACATCTGGTTTCATTCTTTTATGTATGAACATTCATTCATTTTCCAAGCACTATTTATTGAAGAGACGGTCTTTTCTCCATTGAGTATTCCTGGCTCCCTTTTCAAATATTAGTTGACTGCACATACTTGGTTTATTTCTAGGTCTCGGTTTTGCTCCTTTGATCTACTTATCCATTTTTATGCCATTACCATGCTGTTGACTATAGATTTATAGTATAGCTTGAAATCAGGAAGTGTGGTGCCTCCTGCTTTGTTCCTCTTTCTCAAGATTCCTTTGGCTATTTGGGGGTTCTTTTGGTTCCATGTGAATTTCATGAGCATTATATCTACTTTTGTAAAAACAATGCCACTGGAATCTTGATAGGGATTGCATTGAATCTATAGATGGTTTTCAGTAGCATTGACATTTTAACACCATTAATTCTTCCAGTCCATGAATGTATAATACCTTTCCATTTATTTGTGTCTGTTTTGGTATCTTTCATCAATGTCTTAGTTTTCAACCAAGAGATCTTACACCTCCTTAGTTCAATTTGTTCCTGAGTGTTTTATTATTTTTGATGCTATTGTAAATGGGATCAATTCTTTATTTCTTTTTCAGAAAATTAGTTGCTAGCATATAGAAACGTTGCTGATTCTTGTATGTTAATTTGTGTCCTGCAACTTTACTGAATTCATTGTTTATATCTGACAATTTTTTCATTGAGTATTCAGGATTTCTCTAATAATTAAATCAGTCTTTAGGATTCTCTCTATATTTACTATAATATAGATAGTAAACAGAGACAATTTTACTTCTTCCTTATCAATTTTGATACATTTTATTTCTTTTTCTTGCATGATTGCTGTAGCTAGGACTTCAGGTACAGTGTCAAATAGGTGTGGTAAGAGTGGGCACCTTGCCTTGTTCCTGATCTAAGAGGAAAAGCTTCCAACCTTTCACCATGGAGTATGATATTAGCTCTGGGCTTGTCATATATGCCCTTTATTATGTTGAGATATGTTCCTTCTATGCCTAATTTGTTAAGAGTTTTTATCATGAATGGATGTTTAATTTTGTCAGATGCTTTTTCTGTGTCTATTGAGATGGTCCTGTGGTTATTTTCTTTCATTCTATTCATGTGATGTATCACATTGATTGATTTGCATATGTTGAATTGTCCTTGCATCCCTGGGAGAAATCCCATTTGATCATGGTAAATGATCCCTTCAGCATGCTACTAAATTCAGTTAGCTAGTATTTTATTGAGAATTTTTACATCTTTCTTTATCAAATATAATAGATAGTTTTCCTCTCTAGTAGTGTCTGTTTCTGGTTTTGGTATCAGGATAATGTTGGCTTCACAAAATGAATTTGGAAGTGTTGCCTCCTCTTTGATTTTTTTTTTTTTTTGGAAGAGCTTAAGAAGGATTGCTGTTAATTCTTCTTTAAATATTTGGTAAAATTCACCAGTGAAGCCATCTGTTCCTGGACTTTTGTTTGTTGGGAAATTTTTGATTGCTGATTCAATTCCCTTACCAGATCTATTCAGATTTTTTATTTCTTCCTGATTCAATCTTGTTAATTTGTATGTTTCTAACAGTTTTTCCATTTCTTCTAGGTTGTCCAGTTCATTAGTGTGTAGTTGTATGTGGTAGCCTCTTATGATTCTTTGAATTCCTGTGTTATTAGTTGTAATGTCTTCTGTCCATTTCTAATTTGTTTGATTTGGGTCCTTTCTATTTTTTCCATGTTTAGTTTAGTCTAACTAAGTGTTTGTCAATTTTGTTTGTCTTTTCAAAGAACCAACTTTTAGTTTAGTTCATTTTCTCTATGTTTTTTCAATTTTTAATTTATATCTGTTCTAATCTTTATTAGTTTATTTCTTCTGCTAACTTTGAGATCCATTTGTTCCTCTTTTCCCAGTTCTTTAAGGTGTCAAGTTAGATTGTTTATTTGGGACCTCTCTTACTTCTTAAAGTATGTGTTTATTGCTGTGAACTCCCCTCTTAGAACTGTTTTTGCTGTACTCATAAGTTTTGGTATATGTTGAATTTCCACTTTCATTTGTTTTAAGAAACTTTCTTATTTCCTCTTTAATTTCTTCTTTGATCCATTGGTTGCTCAGGAGAGTATTGTTTTCTTTCCATGCATTCATGAATTTTCCAATTTTCCTCTTGCCGATTCCTAGTTTTATGCCACTGGGGTCAGAGAAGATGCTTGGTTATGATTTCAGTCTTATTAAATTTTCTCAGACTTGTTTTATGGCCTAACATATGGTCTGTCCTAGAAAATGTTCCATGTGCACTTGAAGGAAATGTTTATTCTGCTTTTGTTGAAGAGAATGTTCTGTATATGTCTGTTAGGTCCATTTGGTCGCTGGTATTGTTCAAACCTGCTGTTTCCTTATTGAGTCTCTGACTGGATGATCTCTCTGTTATTGAGAATGAGATATCAAAATCCCCAACTATTAGGGGGCGCCTGGGTGGCGCAGTCGGTTAAGCGTCCAACTTCAGCCAGGTCACGATCTCGCGGTCCGGGAGTTCGAGCCCCACGTCGGGCTCTGGGCTGATGGCTCAGAGCCTGGAGCCTGTTTCCGATTCTGTGTCTCCCTCTCTCTCTGCCCCTCCCCCGTTCATGCTCTGTCTCTCTCTGTCCCAAAAATAAATAAACGTTAAAAAAAAAAAATTAAAAAAAAAATCCCCAACTATTATAGTGTTACTGCTTATTTTTCCTTTTAGCTCTGTTAGTTTTTTGCGTTATGTATTTAGATGCTCTAAATTGGGCTCTTAAATATTTACAATTATTGTATATTCTTTTTTTAATTTTTTTAATGTTTATTTATTTTTGAGAGACAGAGAGACAGAGCATGAGTGGGGGAGGGGCAGAGAGAGAGGGAGACACAGAATCCAAAGCAGGCCCCAGGCTCTGAACCGTCAGCACGGAGCCTGATGCAGGACTCGAGTTCACAAACTATGAGATCATGACCTGAGCCGAAGTTAGACACTTAATTGACTGAGCCACCCAGGTGCCTTATATATTCTTCTTGATGAATTGGCCACTTTATCATTGCATAATGATCTTCTTTGCCTCTTTTTACCATTTTAAACTATTTTATCTGATGTAAGTTTAACTACCCTTCTTTTCTGTTGTTGGTGGTTTTTGGTTATCATTTGTTTGAAATGCCTTTTTCCATCCTTTCACTCTCAGTCTAGTGTCCTTAAAGCTAAAGTGAGTGTCCTGTAGGTAGCACATTGTTGGATCTTGTGTTTATCTATTCAGCCATTCTGTGTCTTTTCATTGGAGTATTAATCTGTTTATGTTTGAAGTAATTACTGACAGGTAAAGACTTACTATTTGCCATTTCGTTAGTTGTTTTCTGGTTATGATGTAGCATAATTGCTCCTTACTTCTTATGCTGTTGTCTGTGTGTGTGTGTGTGTGTGTGTGTGTGTGTGTGTATGTGTGTTGATGTCTTTTGGTATCAGTATGCTTTGGCGTCTTTATTATGTTCTTTTGTATAATGACTACAGAATTTTCCCTTGTAGTTAGTATGAGGCTTACATAAAATATCTTAAACTTATAACAATTTTAAACTGATAACGATTTAACTTCAATAGAATTTGTAAACTTTACACTTTCACTTCTACTCCCCATTCACACTTTAGGTTATTGCTGTTACAGTTTGCATGTTTTTATGCATGCAAATGTACATATAGTTACAGAGTAGTTACAATTGTGGTTATTTTTACCACTTGTTTTTACCTTTTAAGCTAGAGATGTAAGTGAGTTATGAACCACAATCCCATACTGCAAAACTAACTATGACCATATGTTTACCATTACTGGTACAATTTACTCTACCTTCTAATTTTAATGTTTTTATGATGTTAATTAGTGTTCTTTTACTTCCACTCAAGGAACTTCCTGTACCATTTCTTATAAGGTCGGTCTGGTGATGATGAACTTCCTTAGCTTTTGTTTGTTCAGGAAAGTCTTTATCCCTCCTTTATTTCTGAAGGACAGCTTTGCCAGATAAAAAATTCTTGGTTGACAGTTATTGTCTTTCAGTACTTTGAATATGTCATCCCATTCTCTCCTGGCTTAAAAAGTTTCTGTTGAAATACCTGCCCAGAGTCTTATAAGCAGATGTCACCTGGATGGTGACATCTCATGGACCTAATGTCCATTTCTCCAGGTTTGGGAAGTTTTCAGCCATTATAGCTTGAAATATACTTTCTGTCCCTTTTTTTTCTATTCTTCTTCTGTAATTCCCATAATGTAAATATTGCTTATTGTTATTGTATTCCATAATTCCCATAGACTTTCTTCATTCTTTTTTTTTTCTTTTTGTTCCTCTGAGTGGGTATTTCCAGTGTCCTATCCTCTAAGTTGCTGATTCTTTTTTCTGTATGGTTGAGCCCACTGTTGAAATTCTTTTTTGAATTCTTTATTTCAATTATATTTATCAGCTCTAAGACTTCTGTTTGTTGGTTTGTTTGATGGTTGCTGTTTCCTTGCCGAACTTGTTTTGTTAATGCATTGTTTTCCTAACTTCATTTAGTTACCTTTCTGTGTTTTCTTGTAGTTCACTAAACTACCTTAAGAAGATTATTCTGAATTCTTTGTCCAACAGTTCATGATCTCCATTTCATTGGGGTCAGTTACTGGAACTTCATTAGTTTCCTTTGATGGCCTTATTTATTTTTTTTTTTCAACGTTTATTTATTTTTGGGACAGAGAGAGACAGAGCATGAACGGGGGAGGGGCAGAGAGAGAGGGAGACACAGAATCGGAAACAGGCTCCAGGCTCTGAGCCATCAGCCCAGAGCCTGACGCGGGGCTCGAACTCACGGACCGCGAGATCGTGACCTGGCTGAAGTCGGACGCTTAACCGACTGCGCCACCCAGGCGCCCCTTGATGGCCTTATTTAACTGATTTTTTATGATCCTTGATTCCTTATGTTGTTATCTGTTCATTTGGGTGTTGACCACCTTATCCAGACTGTAGAGGTTTGCTTTGAAAGAGACTCTTCTTCACAAGTCAGCTGTTTGTTTTTCTGAGCGTGCCTGCTGATAATGTCTTTGGGCAAGTGGGACCTGCCCTTGTAGTCTATTTTTAGGTGAGATAATTGTTCAAGCTCTAATGATGGGGATGGTAGGCATGTGCCTCTGGCTAACAACAGTAAAATAAAACTGTTGACTTGGTTTTCTACCTAAGGCTGTAGGATGGGCTCTGCCGTTGCCTGGATTTTCTGGTCAGGCTTACTAGATGGCCAGGACTGCGTACTATATTTAGTAGTGTAAGGGGCTATGAATTATCTCCCCTACCCGGGCAGGGCAGCAAGTTGGGACTCGGTGCCTATGTAAATCATTGTTTGGGGAGCCAAATCAAGCAAGTGTGCACTAAATTCTCTCGTCACGTGAAGCTACTAATTTTGCTCTGCCACTGGGGGAAGTCATGGACTCTGCTTTCTCTTCAAGTGCTGCTGTACAGAGGGCCACTGAATGGGCTAGACAGATTCCCATGTGCTCTGTTAGGTTCCCTGGGCAGACAGGATGAAGGCTGTTTAGTGATGAGTGCGGCTACAAATTAGATTCTCTGCTCCAGGTGCAGCTGGAAAAGCAGCTCTGAAGCCAGTAAAACTCTTTCTTGTCCCAAGTCAATCTACAGCCTAGTTTCTCTGAACAGGCCGACCAGCTTTGTTTTGAAAACTCGGTTTTTCCTGCCCTTCTCTTGACTGGAGCGCCTGTGGGCATCACAGCGTCCAAGAATTATGCCAGCCTTCCTGGTGAAACGAGGCTGGGAGACACTCCACAATTGGTGGTGCTGTAAATCCACTCTTGGCATGAGCATGGGCACACTAGGCTCTAGGGCCAGCACAACTCTTCCTTTGAGGATCCATATCAAGCAGATCCGCACCCCACTGAGTTCCCTGGTCAGAGTGCACCTCTGACTTGATTCTCTAAGTTGAGACTGCTACTTGGGCATGGCTGAACTCAAGTCTGCCAGGATCTGTGTACTGGTTTTTGCAAGCTCCTCCCCCTGCTCTCTGTCATAGTCAGATTGCCAGTGGTTGAGTCCCACAGATCCCCCTGTAGTCCCCGTGGGGTGAGATCAGAGTAGGGGCTCCTTCAAAGTGACCATAACACCTGGGTGGTGATGGTTGTCCCTCTGGGTTCTCTTTTCCCCCTGGAGGAACTGGGAGTTCAAGGGGACCTCTCCATGTGGCGCTGCACTGCCCTGGAGAAGGGGCAATGCAGTCAACTATAGCTGCTTCTCTTACCCTTCTTAGGTAGCCTGTCTTGGGCTCTGTGGTGCAGGGGTGCTTCAGACCCCTGTGTTCTAGGATTCTCTCATTGGTGCCTTGCTCTTGAGTAGTTATCGGTTGTTCTTCTTATGAGTTGTTCTTCCTGTGAAGTCAGGAATGACCAATTTCGCCATCTTGGTGATGTGATTTTTTTTTTCATTTAACGAACTATTTATTGTATGCAAGGGGTAGTAAGTAATGATGTTTTCTCCATCTGCTGATTTCCAACTTACCTGGCATCTAGTAGTTTAGTGAAATCCATTCTAATAAAATAACGCTTTTTCATCTTCCCATAAAAGTCTCATCACCATCATTGTATTATTGATACCAAAATCAGCCCTGGCTCTGGGAAAATTTAGCACTGTTTATTTCAGTTTTTTGGTATCCTCCCTATAAAACAAAACACATTCCTTAGGCAAACCTAAGGAAATATGTATTTATATACATATAAATATATATTTATATGTAAGGAAATATATATTTATATGTAATATATATTATATGTCATGCATATAATATATATTATATGTATATATAAATATATACATTATATGTATAATATATAATATATGTATATAAATATAATATATATTTATATGTAATATATATATTTGTATGTAAGGAAATATATATTTATATACATATAAATTTATTTATATTACATATAAATATATAATTATATATATGTTTTTATATTAATATATATAATTTATGTATATAAGTCCTATACATAAATATATATTTTGCAAATATGTATACAATGGGGGTAATTATGACAGCTATAGTACCTTCCCCACAGGTTGTCATGAATATTAAATGAGTTAATATTTGTAAAGAATGACTCCTAGCACATAGTAAGAACTGTAAAGAGGTATTTATTAAAACTTATTAAATAAATTGTCAACAGTTAATCAAGGATTAAAGTCTTTGATCAGAACTTTAATAACAATATATAGCTATAATATTTTATTTTATATATTTTATTTGTAAACTTTGAGCTCAAACAACAATTTTGGTTTTAGGCAACATAATTGTAGGTGTTTGTTGCATGACTTAAAAATAGCTTTTATTTTTGGTATGTGACTTTGTTTGCACAAAGACACTTGGTTTTACTGCTTTGCACCTCTTATTGTATTTAATTTTGAAAAAACCTTTAGAGGTAGGTACTGTTATTTTTATGGCCATTTTTTAAAAGACAAAACTGAGGCTTACAAAGGTTGAGTAACCATCAAGGCAACAGGTTTATTACGTGACAGAGCCAGGATTTTTACCTTTACTCTGTCTGACTCAGCCTTGTGCCCTATTAGCTATCCGGAGTATCACCGCCTTCATAAAATAATGTTTCCACTACCTTTCTAGAATATTGATGAACAATCCCTTTTATACTGTACTGCCAGGCCCCAAAATGGCTTTTCAGTGACCCAGTCTTTGTACTTTTTTCCTGTGTCAGAGGTCCGGAGTCTGTAGTTTGAGCCCATGTGGGACATCTATCTATAGTCATAGCAACATGAGGCAGCCTGTTGGTCTGGACATAATGGAGGTGGACTGAACTAGTCCTTTTGGGCACATAACATTTACATCTGGGCAAGGAGCAGTGCTAGAGGATTTGCCTTAGCAACTCAAAGGCAGAAACCACATCTAATTTATCTTGGTGTCCTCTCAGTAATGTGGAGCCATGCCCAGCATGCCGCAGCCTCCACTGAACACTTGTTAGGTGAAAAAAAATGACTCTTGTTACATTTCATTTTTCAAAATATGAAGAAGACTAAAGATATAGTTCGTAGTTATATTCTTTTCTAAATTTGCTCCAAATGACTGGTATTAATGAACATATCACATACCAGGCCTGGATGGTGCATTTAGATTCTTTCAACTTTAAAAATTAATATCAGATTAAAGATGGTAGGATTTCTTGTAAAAGAAAGATGAACGAACGGTTCCTTCAAGTTACGATAACAGCTTATGAAAAATTAAATCTAAAGTGATCTTTTGAGAAAGGGCATTTTGTAACAAAACATGTATTTAGTTGTCAAGCTTTTTACTGAAAAGCGTAGCCATCTTGTTTATTAGAGTTAAGATTCTCATCCTGGTCTGGGTTCTCATTAATTGCAGTAACACTTCATTAATTTTTTTTTAGTTTGATTCTAGAGAAGCCAATTTGGCTGACTCGTGAAGTATTTTGAGAATAAATATAATGAACAATATTGCCTCATAACTGCTTGACTTACGAACATTCCAAATGTTGCTTATGCAGTAACTTCTGCAGTTGAGTCTCCTTTTTAGATCTAAGCAACTCTGATTCAAGCACAAGAGATCAGCCCCGAAAATGAACCAAGATGTTTTAATTTTCTCTTCAGAGTTTCTATTCTCCAAGCAGGCTTTTTACTGAGAAGATTTGACAGAGGTTTTTATAAACTTGCTAGTCATTTATTATTGGTGAAAGGAGTGTGATTGTTTTTCTTCACATCTTCCTTGAGGTATAATCGATAATATAATAAATTTCATATACTTAAAGCATACAATTTGATAAGTCTGATATAAACATACCCATGAAATCATCACCACAGGCAAGATAACGAACATGTTCATCAAACCCAAATTTCCTCTTGCCTTTTGTAATTTTTCTTTCCTGACCTTTATCTTCTTCCCATTCCATCTCCAGGTAATGGCTGATGTGCTATTTGTAACTACATTAGTTGACATCTTCTAGAATTTATATAAATGGAATCATACATTATGTACTGATTACGATTGTGATTTGCCTGTTGGGTAGGAGGTAGGGACTCTTTCACTGTGCCTAGTTATTTTGAGATTCAGTCACATTCCATTGTGGGAACTTTAGTTCTCTATCCTCACTCACTCTTAATATGGTTGATCTTTTTTTAATTTTTAAACATTTTTTAAAATGTTTATTTACTTTGAAAGAGAGACAGAGCATGAACATGCGTGCATTAGTTAGGGAGGGGCAGAGAGAGAGAGGAAGAGAGAGAGAGAATTCAAAGCAGGTTCCATGCTCAGCATAGAGCCCAACACGGGGCTCTATCTCACAACCACAAGATCATGACCTGATCCAAAATCAAGAGTCAGACGCTTAACCGACTGAACCACCCAGGTTCTCCTCAATCTTTTTTTTAAAGCTGTGCCTTCTAATAAATGTGTACTGGCAATTCATTGTGGGTTTAATTTAATTTTAATCTTCCTAATGACTAAGGAGCCTGAGAATCTCTTTGTGAGCTGATTTTACATTTCACATACTTTTTTGATGAAGTGTCTCTTAAAATATTTCCACCCAATTTTTTTAAAAAAGCATCAGAACTCTTTGTTTTCTTGGTAGTGAATTCTAAGAGTTGTTTAGAAAATCAAGATACAAGTCATTTATTATTTATCAGATATATGTTTTTGAAAATATTTGCCCAGTCTATGAATTTGTAAGAGTAGATATTTTACTTTTGATGAGGTACAATTTTTAGTTTTTCTTTCAGGAACCATGCTTTTTGGTGTATAGTTAAGAAATATTTGCCAAACTCAAATTATATTTTCATCTGGAAGTTTTATGGTGTTTTTTTGTTTGTTTGTTTTTGTTTTTTTTGTTTGTTTGTTTTGGGTTGTTGTTTTTTTTTGCCTGTGATTTCAGATAGTTCCACGGTCACTTATTGAAATAATTATTCTTTCGGGATGCCCGGGTGGCTTAGTATGTCAAGTGTCCAACTCTTGATTTTAACTCAGGTCATGGTCTAGCGGTTCATTAGATGGAGCCCCAAGTCTGGCTTCATGCTGACAGTGCAGAGCCTACTTAGGATTCTCTCTCTATCTCTCTCTTTCATCCCCTCCCCCACTCATTCTCTCCTCTCTCTCTCTCTCTTTTTCTCTCTCTCAAAAATAAATAAACTTGAGGCACCTGGGTGGCTCAGTCAATTAAATGTCCAACTTCAGCTCAGGTCATGATCTCAGTTTTGTGAGTTTGAGCCCCGTGTCAGACTGAGCTCAGAGCCTGGAGCCTGTTTTGGATTCTGTGTCTCCTCTCTCTCTGCCCCTCCCTCACTTGTGCTCCTTCTCTCTCTTTAAAAAATAAATAAACCTTAAAAATTTTTTAAATAAATAAATAAACTTAAGAAAAAAGAAAAAGAAATATTCTTTCTACACTGAACTGCCTTTGTACTTTGTTAAAAATCAAATGTCCATGTATATGTCCTTGCACTGTACCATTGATCTATTCATTTTTATACCATTGTCTTGATTAAAGTAGTCCTCCCTTATCCATGGGGAATACATTCAAAGACCATCAGTGGGTGTCTGAAACTGAGGATGGTACCAAGAGCCGTATATATATATTATATATATTATATATATATGGCTGTATATATTCTGTATATTCTATATATACGGCTCTTGGTATACATATATAATATATATATATATACGTATAATATTGTTTTCGTATACATACATACATATGATAAAGTTTCATTTATAAATTAGGCACAATATGAGATTAACAATAATAATAAAGTAGAACAATGTACTGTAATAAATACATAAACGTAGTTATCTGTCTGTCTGTCTCTCTCAGAATATCTTATTGTATCCACCATTCTTATTCTTGAGGTGATGTGAGATAATAAAATGCCTATGTGATGAGATGAAGTATGGTGAATGACCTAGGCATTGTGACATAGCTTTAGGCTACTGTTGACTTTCTGGTGTACATCAGAAGGAGGGTCATATGCTTCTGGATATTGACTGCAGGTAACTGAAACTGTAGAAGTTGGAACCACTAATAAGGGGTGACTGCTATAATGTAACTTGATAATAAGTTGAACTTAAGTAGTGTTAGTTCAGTTTTTGTTTGTTCAAGCTATTCTAAGACATGTATGTTTCCATATGAATTTTAAAATTTATTTTTTTGAGAGAAAGAGTTGGGGGCAGGGGAGCAAAGGGAGAGGGAGAGGGAGAATCCCAAGCAGGCTCTGCACTGTGAGCATGGAACCAGACTCAGGGCTTAATTCCAAGACCATGAGATCATGACCTGAACTGATATCAAGAGTCAGATGCTCAACCAATGGAGCCACCCAGGTGCCCCTTCCATATGAATTTTTTTAAATTTTTTAAATGTTATTTATTTTTGAGAAAGAGAGAGAGAGAGAGAGAGAGAGAGAGAGATGGAGTGTGAGTGGAGGAGGGGCAGAGAGAGAGGGAGACACAGAATTTGAAACAGGCTCCAGGCTCTGAGTGGTCACACAGAGCCCAATGTGGAGCTCGAACCCACAAACCGTGAGATCATGACCTGAGCCAAAGTTGGATACGTAACCAACTCTGCCACCCAGGCGCCCCAATTTTAAATCGGTGTGTCAATTTCTTCAGCAAAGCCTGCTGGGATTTTGGTTGGGATTGTGTTGAACCTGTAGAATGGTTTGGGTAGCATTATGTCTTCTGATGCATGAGTATGTTATATCTCTCCATTTATTTAGGTCTTTCAAATTTCTCTCAGCAATGCTTTTTAATTTTTAGTGCACAGGTTTTGCACATCTATTGTCAGTTATCCCTCAAGTATTTCATGATTTTAATGCCATTGCAAGTGGAAGTTTTAATTTTTATTTCTGATTGTTCATTGCTAGTATATAAAAATACAATTAATTTCTATATATTGATCTTGTATCCTGCCCCCTTACTAAGCACATGTACTAGTTCTATAAGATTTTTTTATTGATTCCATCAGGTGTTTTCTTTGTTTTGTTTTGTTTTGTTTTGTTTTGTTTTGTTTTTTACCATGTCATCCATGAATAAAGATAGTTTATTCTCTTTCTCTTTAGTTCAGATACGTTTTATTTCATTTTCTTGTTTTATCACACTTGCTAACACTCCAGTTCAATGTTGAATTGAAGTAGTGAGAATGGACAGCCTTGTCTTTTCTCTGTCTTTGGAGGAAAAGCATTCATTCTTTCATCATTAAATATGATGCTGAGTGTAGGTTTTTCATAGATGCTTTTTTCTCAAGTTGACATAAATCCCCATCTATTTTTGTTTTCTGAGAGGTTTTATCCACAATGCATATTAGATTTTGCCAGATGCTCCGTCTGCATCTATTGAAATCATCATTTTTTAATGATTTTCCAGTCAGTTAATATGGTAAGTAGATTTTTTTAATATTAAACCATCCTGGTATTCCCAGAATAAATCTCACTTGGTCAAGCAGGAATATTTTTTTATGTGTATTGTTGAATTTGAATTGATAAAATTTTGTTTCAAATTTTTACATCCATATTTATTTCAGATAATGCCCAGTCATTTTCTTTTTTTAGGGTGTCTTTGATTTGGATATGGAGTGATGCTGTACCCCAAATATGACTTGGAATGTATTTCCTGTTTTTCAGTGATCTGGAAGAGTTGGTTTAGAATTTGTATTTTTTTTTCGTCTGTAAGCATTTGGTAGAATTCACCAGTGAAACCATATGGGCTTGAAGTTTCTTTTGCAGGAAAGTTTTTAACCACAAATGTGATTTCTTAAATAGATATAAACTGTTCAGGTTATTTCTTCTGGAGTACATTTTGGTATTTTGTGTCTTTGAAGGAATTTGCTTTTGTAAGTAATATGTCAACCTTATTGGCATAAAGTTATTGATAATATGTATTTATTTTCCTTTGAATATTAGTAGAATCTGTAATGATGCCATTTAATTTATTCCAGAAATTAGTAATTTGTGCCTTCTTTCTTTTCCTCCTGTTCAGTCTATCTAGATGTTATCAATTTATCATCTCAAAGTACTAGCCCTTGTTTTTTTTTTCCTATTGATATTCTATTTTCTATTCACTGATTGCAACTCAGATATTTTTAGTTTCCTTTTTTCCACTTCCTTTCTGTTTAATTGACTTAATTAAATTAAACTTTGGCCTTAGTAGACTCTTCTTTTTATTTACCTTCTCTGTTGCTAATCCAAAAGTGGAAATTGGAGCCATTAATTTGATATCTTTTTTGATACGTTTTGATATGTTTTTTGATATGTTTTTTCAAAACACTATAGGTGTTTAGAAAATTTTAATTAAATTGAAATCTAAATTTCCACCTAAATACTACTATAGCAACATCCTACATATTTGATACGGTATAGTTTTTTTGTTTTTGTTTTTTTTTAGTATAGTTGACACACGATTTTATATTAGTTTCTGGTATACAGCATAGTGATCCAACAAGTTTATATGTTATGCGATGCTCATCCCAAGTGTACCTACCATGTTTTATTTTTTTAATGTTTTTTTATTTCCAATTTAACAATGTTTTTTTTTTATTTTTGAGAGATAGAGAGAGCAGGGGAGGGGCAGAGAGAGAGCAGGACAGAGGATCCAAAGCAGGCTCTGTGCTGACAGCAGAGAGCCCAATGCAGGGCTTGAAACCATGAACTGTGAGGTCATGACCTGAGCCAAAGTTGGATGCTCAACCGAGCCACCCAGGCGCCCCTACCATGTTTCACTTTTCATTCAGTTCAAAATACTTTTTAATTTCCATCTGAGTTTCTTCTTTGATCTATTGGTTATTTATATATGTATTTGGTTTCCAAATATTTGGAGATTTTCCAGAGACGTTTCTCTTTTGATCTTAATTTACTTCCATTGTTGTCAGAGAATGTAATTTGTTTTGTAATCCAGAATATGGTCCATTTTTTTGTAAAATTTCCACATGGAATTATAATGACTTTGTCCTTTAAATCATGTAGAAAATTTAAAAACTGGAGTCATAAACCAAAATTGGTTTTAAATTGCCCATGTATTTACCGTTAATGGAGATCTTTATTTCTTCATATGGCTCCAAGTAACTATTTAACAGTTTTCATTTCATCCTGCAGGACCCCTTTTAGCATTTCTTGCAGGGCAGGCCTAGTGGTAATGAACTTTGTCAGTTTTTGTTTATCTTAATTTATATTAATTTAGCCCTCATTTTTGAGGGATAGTTTTGCCAGGTATAGAATTCTCAGTTGACAGTTGTTTTCTTTTAGCATTTTGAATATATCAACCCACTGCCTTCTGGACTGTAAAGTTTCCGATGAGAAATTAACTGATAATCTTACTGAGGATTGCATGTATGTGATGAATCACTTCTCTCTTGTTGCTTTCAAGACTCCTTCTTTTGCTTTTGACAGTTTGATTATAATTTATCTCAGTGTGCACCTTTTCAAGTTTATAAGCTTCTTGAAGATTCATGTCTTTCATTATATTTGGGAAGTTTCCAGACACTATTTCTTCAGATATTCTCTTTGTCCCTTTCTCTCTCTCTCCCGTGAGTCCCCAATGCATTTGTTGGTTCTCTCTGATGACGTCCTGCAAGTCCCTAAGCTGTGCTCATTTTACTTCATTATTTTTTCTTCCTCTTCTTCAGACTCTATAATGTCAATTGTTTTATCATTAAATTTGCTGACTCTTATACCCTTTCAAATCTGCTTTTGAAACCTTCTAGTATAATTTTCATTTTAGTTATTGTACCTTTTAGCTTCATAATTGCTTTTTGATTTCTTTTTAATAATTTCTCCATATTGATAATATTATTTTTTCATACATTAGTTTCTTGTCTTTTTTCATGTCTTTGTTTAGTTCTTTGAGCTTCTTAAAATAGTTTTTAAAAAACCTTTGTCTAGTAAGTCCAGTGTCCACACATCTTCAGATATAGTTTCTCTCAATTTATTTTATTCCTTTGAATAAGTAATACTTTGCTGTTTCTTTGCATGCCTTGTGATATTTTGTTGAAAACTGGACATTTGAATCTTATAATGTGTTAACTCTAGAAATAAACCACAGGGTTTGCTGGGTTTTGTTTTTCTTTTTTAATTGTAGAGTGTCTTGGCTGGGGATCAATCTGAGGTGAAAGCTTAAGGTCTTCCCTGGTCTTTTATGAATCTGAATCTTTCCTGAGTACCTAGTAGCTTTCTAAATTCCTTCTTATACATGGTTGCTCTTGAATGTCCCCTGGGTCCCCTCAAAAAAAGCCCAGATGTGGCTCCTTTAAATCCCCTAGAAGCTGTTTCACTCAGTGGAAATTGAAACAATGGTAGTTAACCTCTCTCCCTGAACTTCAGTGACCATGAACAGCAATTTGCAATTCAGATACAAACTCTGATATTAGGAGATCGAGATCCATATTGCCCACCCTAGCCCCAACGAGCCATGCCAGGAATGTAGGCTGCCATCCCCATTGCCACCTTTCATGGGGTTGGAACGTGGGAGATGTGTAGCTACTACCACATTGAAAGATGAATTGACCAGTATTAACTGTGACTTTTAGCCAAGTATTTCTCTCAAAGGGTCAAGCCTTTTAGTAAACTCTAGAGTTCCAAAATAATTACTTCATATATTTATATACTGGTGGTTGCTTTAAGGCCTAATTATTTCAAATTTGAGTGATATTATACCACTTCTTATGTAATATAAGACCTATTCAATGGTAAACTACAATTTCTTTCTTCCCAACATTTGTGCCAATGCTGTTATACATTTTTCTTTTGTATATATTCTGAGCTCCATACCACATTGTTATTATATTTAAGTGCCTCAACCATATTTTCAATATTTTTAATTAATGAAAGGCACATATTTACTCATGTGTTATCATTTCTCATGTTATTCATTTCTTCATATACATATATATATTCTTTATGTGTATATATTTCTTTATATATATTCTTTATAAATATATTTCTTTATATATATATTCTTTATATATATATAAATTCTTTATATATGTCTATATTTCCATCTCATTATTTTTCTTCTGCATAAAAGAATTACTTTCACGTTTTTTTGTATTGTGAGTCTGCTGGTGATAGCTATTTTTGCTTTTGTAGAACTCTAGGGTGACAGTTTTTATTTCACTGCTTCAAAGAGGTTGTCCCACTGTCCCACTTTTCAGGTATACTGTATCTAATAAGAAATCTGCAGTTCTTATAATTGTTCCTCTGTAGCATGCCTTTTTCCTCTGGCTGCTTTTAAGATTTTTCTCACAGTCATTAGTTTTGAATAGGGTATAGTTTTTCTTTACTTTTCTTGTTCTTGAGGTTCATTGAGTGTCTTGCAACTGTTCGTATATAGTTTTCACCCATATCTGGAAATTCTGGGGCCATCATTTTAAAAAATTTTTTTGATGTTTATTTTTGAGAGAGAGACAGAGCATGAGCAGGGAAGGACAGAGATGGAGGGAGACACAGAATCCAAAGCAGGCTCCAGACTCTGAGTTGTCAGCACAGAGCTCGATACAGGGCTCGAACCCATGAACTGCGAAATCATGACCTGAGCCAAAGTTGGACACTTAACTGACTGAGCCACCCAGGCACCCCATAGGACCATCATTTATTCACATATGCATCCCTTTTTGAGAACTCTAGTAACACATATATTATGCTAATTGAAATTATCTCTCAGCTCACTGATGTTCTGTTCACTTTTTCGTTATTTTCTTCTCTCTTTGTGTTACATTTTGTATACTTTCTATTCCTGTGTCCTCAAGTTTACACATTTTTTTCCTGCAATATCTAATCTGCTGTTAATCTCATCCACTGTATTTTTCTTCTCATACATTGGTTTTGATCAACAGAAGTTTAGTTTGGATTTTGTATCTTTATATCTTCCATGTCTTCATTTAATTGTTTGTATATTATGAAATATTTGACTTTGGTTACTGATTTTGCATCACACTCCAATCTAGGTCAATTTCAATATTTATTTTTCTCCTCTTTATTAGGTTATAATTGCTTGTATTCTTATGCCTGGTAATTTTTCTTGGATGCCAGACATTGTTATTTTTACTTTGTTTGGTGCTGAATGTTTTGTGTTCCTAAAATTATTCATGAAGGGTGTACTGGAAAGCAACTAAATTGTGTGAAAATATTTGAGACTTTCAGGTCTTATTTTTAGGATTAATTGGGAGGGACAAAAGCAGTGCTCAGTGATGGATGAAACATTCCTCCTTATTGAGGCAAGGTTTTTCTATTGACTCTACCCAGTGCTCCATGATCATAAGAGTTTTTACTCTGGCTGGTGAGATAGGCACTATTCTCTACCCAGTAGGAACACTAGGTACTGTTATCTCTAGCCATCTTCCAGATGATTCCTTTGTCAGTGTAGTGTAGTTTCCTCACGTGCATGAACGTATTTGCATTGGACTATACTCTGCAGAATATCAGAATGTTCCTCTCTTACTCTCTGGAGTTCTGTCTATAGTTTCCTCCTCTCAGATACTCTGTCCTCTGAAACTTAGCTACTGCAGCCTTCTGAAACTCTCCTCAACCATCTCTTCAACCGAGAGAACTGCTATCTTCTGCCTGTGTTTCTCCTGCCAGCCCCAGAGGAGGGGATGTCAGTGCAGTAAGCATGGGTAATTTACGAGATTATCTTGTTTTCTCTCATTGTTTTTTTCAGAGATCACTATTCTGCATTCCCTGATGTGCCGTGTCTATCAAATCATTGCTTCATATATTTTTGGTAGCTCCAGTAAAGACGGTAAATCCAATCGCTGTCACCTTGACAAGAAACAAATTTCTGTGTAGTTATTAGTGCTAATGACAGAAGCTCAGAATGTTGTTTATCCCTCCCCTACAGTCATCCTAGACCCTGATGCTGACAAACCCATGAAGGAGCCTTTTCTCTATCAGTCACATGCAGGCTGTCCTCTCACCCCACATTTAACTAGTGTATCTGTATCATCACTGATAGGAAGGAGCTGGATAATAATCTGAACATCTAGTGGAAATTCATTGGGCAAGAAAAAAGTGGTTTTTTTTTCCTCACATTTTTCCAGCTACTCTGAAAAATCTGGGCTCCAGCCCCCAAATATAGTTGCCAGGAAGAATCTGCAACCATGACAATTATGAGCCTGGTTCAAATGGGAAATCTAATATGTTTATGGAGAATACCTTTTAAATTGACTCAATGAACTCAATTCCAGTATTTTCCCATTATACCTTTTAATGGGAAATGGGCCCTTTATTGTTGAAATCAGATATTTTGAGTGCTTGTTTATAAACTCTACATATTTTACTTTTATTGAGCTAGATTTTTCCCATCTGTTTTTAAAAGGACTGGTTTCACTGAAAGTTCTGGAAGAAATCATACCTGAAGCTAATATTAATGAGAAATTGTTGTGGTCACCTTCTTGACCACTGCCCAGAGTGAAAAAGAAATAGATACAACATTCATTCCCATGATTCATTGGGTTTAGAAGTGGTTAATGTAACCACTAAGCCAATATTTCACTCTCCTAAACCTTTTAATCCCATCTGACACTAATATGCATGACATGAAAGAGTGAACCATATATTAATTTTATTTCTGTGACAGTAGACATAAATAAGAAATTATTTTAGGATTAAATGGAAAGGGACTTTTTTTCATAAAGATAACCTTTGCCTTTCTTTAAAATTACTTTGAACGGGGGCACCTGGGTGGCTTAGTCAGTTGAGCGTCCAACCTCAGCCAAGGTCATGATCTCATGGTTCATGAGTTCAAGCCCCGCATCAGGCTCTCTGCTGACAGCTCGGAGCCTGGAGCCTGCTTCGGATTCTGTGTCTCCCTCTCTCTCTGCCCCTCCCCCCTTCATGCTCTGTCTTTTTCTCTCAAAAATAAATACAAACATTAAAAAAATAAATAAATAAAATTACCTTGAACAATAGTTCCATGATACATCTTGTATATTAAAATGTTTAGGTTTACTTTTTTTTTTTTCCCAAAAAAGAAAATTCCCAAGGATGATCCATTCAGCTTGTACTTTTTGTTGGGTCATGTTATAAGGATATTTCATGGGAAGTTATGGTCATTTCCTATGACCTGAACCTTAGACACTTAGGACTTTATCCCAGCATTTATGGAAACATTTTACCTAGACTCGCAGTGAGAAGATCTGCGTTTTAGTTAGACTTCTACCAATTGTTTCCTTGTCTAGATTTGTTAGTTTCTTTCTTGAGTAGTTTTCAGTTAGCTACTTTTCTTACAGATTTAGGGCTTTCCCTGGTAGAGTATACCTCCATTAGTGGATTATCCAGTCTTCTTCCTTTTATTTCTCTGCATTTTTAGCACTACCTGAACTCCTCAATTATTAATTTGCAAGTTTCTTATTCGTGCCCTTCCTATAAACTAAAATGCAAGAGCAGGTAAGCATCCACTCTCTTGGGAAGTGAGGTTCCCTCCTGTGGGGTCAGTGAGGAGCCTCTGTGCCCTTCAGAGTTAATTCTTGCTGCTTTGCTGCTCAGACGGAGGTGGGGTGAGTCATCGTCTCCCTCCACCCACCATCCAGGCAAAGCAAATCTATAAGAAGAAAAGCTTGACAACCATCTTCCTATGGAGTGAGCAAGTCAGAGCCAATTTCCTAAAAGCATTCCACCATACCTCTACAGCGTGGGGCTCCTTGTATCTTATTTATCTGGGTGTCCCCAGCCCTGTCTATAGTAGCCAACACAGAGTAAGGATTCAGCAAATAAAAGGATGAATTAATAAGTGAGTTCTGTAATGGAATTTCCATTAATGCCCTTTCCTTAAGGTTTGTCCTGATACTTTTAGGATTTTCTTACACCACCACTCATTGCATTTGAGAAATAGGCAGCGCGATTTGAAACCAGCAGACCTGGATTCGTAAGCTTCACCACTTACCGCCTTTTTGGTCATGTGTGCCCCAAATCTACATGTATAATAGAACCAACAGGAGATACCCATCAGAGTTGGTGTAAGCCTTGTAACAGTACCTGATTCATTGGAGGAGCCACTTACTGGGTCTCCTTCTTTCCCACTTTGCAACTTTATTGGTTATTAACTATGTAGGACTTCAAAATGAGGTATTTAAATTCATGTTTACATTACAGCTACTTGAGGAATGTTATACTTGTGTGTGATAGAAATGCCTACATTTACTACTTCTTATCTTGTGCTCCCCAGCACAAAAGGTCACAAGGTTTGTGCATCAAATTTGGTCTTACTGTCCTAAGAAGCAGCACAGGAAGGAGCCCGGATGAGCAGCTAGCCCTGGGAGTCCTGGTCCTGACTCATTTCTCACATTTCTTTCAGAGGTGAAAATGTGTTCAGGCAAGGGAAATAGACCATAAATTTGAAACACTCATAGAATATAAATGTTCTCTTATGAAACCTAGATGTGACATCAGAGAAAGCTAGAGTGCCTTAATAGTTAAATGGAAACTACCTTTCAAATGGCCTCAGCTTGTTCAACAACAATCACAGTTCTGAAGACAGCACACCTTTTACCTGCTGCAAAATTGTCCTTTGGACAGAATGCCTTTATTACAAGGCACTGTTCCGCACATGTAGCCTCAAGCCCAATTATAGCAAATTGGCAAACAGTTAAGACCCATGTGTGCCAAAAAAGACTTCAAAGCCATGATGCAGAGCCCAGGGGACTCAGTGCAAAGTTTTTCCAAGCTTAAAAAAACAATGTAGTGCGAAACCTGTCAGAATTCAATTTTCCCACACACACGAAAAGTGTCTATGGGTTTGGCATGGAAACGTGTTTAAAGCATAAGTAAGAAACTAATGAAAAAAGATCGTTAAACATTGGCTGTGTTTTTCATATGATGCAATGCAGAGGGAAAAGGGGAATTGGAAGCCAAAGTAGCAAAAACTCATGTGTAAAAAGCAGTATTATACTCATATGGAGGAGATGCCATAAGAAAGAGAGAGAAGAATCTTACTGGAAAGATCACTTAAAGATAGAGTCCATCTTGTTCCAGCAAAGGCATTTGTCTAACACTGAAGGCATTTCTTAAAAGGGTTGGAAACACAAACATCGCTTTTTGTGCACATCTGATCTCCCCGGCCTTTTTGACAGTGTGTCCTTGCTTTCTTTCACACGTAAAAGCTAATTCTGTTTCCCCGCTGGTGCCGGCAGTCAGCCCTGGGGCCTTTGCTCTTGCTGATCACGCCATGCAGTGTTGGGTTGGGAAGAGATTCTGCCACCGTCTAGCATCTGCCACCGTCTAGGCAAACAAGCTTAAGCTTGTTGGCTGGCCCCCGTTATCTCAAGGACAGCCCTCCCTCCGTACCACTCCACCATCCCGCCCCAGGAGACAGCCCGCGGGGAAATGTATCAGAATGATAGGAGTGGGGGATGAGCACCGTCAATGTGGGTGCAGTTGGGAACGGTGACCTCAGGAGTTTCTGTTTTGCCCCCTTAGTCGATTCCTGTGTCCAGTTGATGCCCATACAAGGCTTACACCACCGTCACCTCATTCACGTTCTCCTCGGTTTGGAAAGTAGTTGCAGGACAAAGAGTATTTCTTTGTTTGATACAAGAAATTAGCATACAAGTTGTGAGTGTATAAGAGTGCATATATGCCAACAATGGAAGAATGTATGTTTTGTAGAAACCCATCTACAGTTTTGAGTATTCTCCCTGGCCTGCTTCTCCCTTCTTTGATTGCATTACCGGGATGAAAGACATAGATTTCTTTCTTGGTGAATAACCTAATTAATAACGCAATGGGGTAAGTTTCGCACACCCTCCCTACCACCTCAGCAAGCTGCCCGAACCTGTGCCAAATATTACCAGCCTTGAAGAGACCCATTTTACCCTGGGGAGGATTATCATTCTGTTCCGTCTTAAAGAGGGCATTTGTCTACTCTGATTTGCCAGCAACATCATTATGGTTTTATAAAAAAGCTGTGACCCCTGCCTAAGCCAGGTTCCTGTTATACTTTATAGGAATGACAGTGATTAGTACCAATAGCCAGAACTTCATGAGCAGCTGTTATGTGCCACATTCTGTGGTATTGGTTCATATGCATTATATCATACCCCTCATTACTTCAGTCTAGTCATAACAACAAAGTAGAGGAATTACCAATGGATTGGCAATAGTTCTCCAAAGTTCTTTCTTCTAGATCTAGTCCTTTTCTTCAGTATGGTACGTGAGCTTGAGCAAGTCGTATCTGGACCAGAAAAGAAGGGAGGGGAGGGCACTGGATAGAGAGAGGAGTGGCAGAGGTAAAGGTCAGTGACGGCTAAGATCTTTTCCCATTCAAAAATATTTATGAGTCAAAATAGAACTCCAAGGCCTAAAATAACGGAGTCAATAGGCTGCGGATTGTTTGCTGCCATGGGACAGCTTTATCATTCACTATTAAGGTATGGCGTTAGAAATTCTAATAATCACCAGTCGGGCAGGAGGAAGCGAGTATAACTCAGGACTCTTTAAATTTGGAGATGCAGGGAGTGATTCCAGAAAGTAGTTAAGTCTGGCTTAGAGTTATTTTCCATTTGGGGGGAATTTATTAATGTAATCCAGTAACCAAGAGAATCACAAAAACCATTTAGAAAACCAGAAGTTTTACTTTACATTCTACTAGGGAGAAAATTGAAGTGTAAGTGATGTTGGCTAAGTTTGAGTCGTTTATATTAGTTTCTTGCAATGACGTTAATTACACTATCAGAGTAAGCGAATGTTTTTTCATAAAGGAAATTCATGTAAGAACATCAGTTGGGTCTTTGTAATGGAGCATTTGCTAGGATACTGCTAGTCAGAACTGAGGTTTTGTAAGAATTACTAGGAATGTAAGTTATCAATGTACAACCTTGGTTAGGGGTTTTACCATGCACTCCAGTTATATCACAGGCATTTTGCCAGTGTTGACATTATATACATTTTAATGCAATGGTGGTGTAAAAAATGCTGGAAAAACATTGAATAGATATCTGGAAAGTGTCTGCGTCTTTCTAGAACAATGCTTTATATTGGACCCTGAACACTTCTGTGGCTCCTTGCTCAATATTCTAAATCTGGAACGTCTATTTCTCATCCTGTGTCTTCTACCTCCTTACCAAGTGGACGGAGGTCGTTCATACGACCTTCAGCCTAGAAAAGCCTATGATGACATGACTATAAAAATGAAGAGATGGAGATGGTGTGAAGAAAGGAAACTGGGTGCTTCTTGCTTAAGTGAGATGGGAAGTCTTTCTAGTGCAACCAATCCAGGAGCTGTCCCTTTTCTCGGCAGCGTGGCCTCCTGAGGGGAGGGACTTTAGCATTCAGACTGGCCTGGGTTCCCACGTGCCCTCGCTCGCTCTCTGGTTTACTTCTCCATCCTGTAATTGGTTGGATAATACCCACCTCGGGGATCCACAGTTTGTGGCTATAACGGGCCTGGCAGGAGAGCTCCAGAACTCCATGAAGACATACGAAAGGAAAAGCAGGCACCTAGTATACACAGTGGGGCTAGGTTCCTAATCACAATAGTTAAGGTTTATTGAACACTTACTGTTGTCAAGTTCTAACCAATGCGTTGAATCCCCCCCAACAACTTTGTAAGGTAGGTTCTAGAATCCCCCATCTTAAAGATAAGAAAAGTGAGGTGTAGCTAACTAAGCGATTCATCCCAAGTCACGTGATAGGAATGGCAGAGGAAGGGTTTGAAGTCAAACCTAACTGAAGCCCATACTCCAAATCTCTGCCCTGCTTTCCTACTGCACGGAAAGGTAATGGGCTCTGTAGAAAAACAGTAAAAGTAAGCATTCAGGGGCGCCTGGGTGGCTCAGTGGGTTAAGCTTCAGACTTTGGCTCAGGTCATGATCTCTCGGTTTGTAAGTTCAAGCCCCGCATGAATCCTCTGTCTCCCTCTCTCTCTGTCTCTTCTGCGCCCTCTCTGTCTCTGTCTCTCTCTCTCAAAAATAAATAAATAAACTTTAAAAAAAAAACAACAGCATTCAGAAGGAATGTTAGCCAGTGCCAAGGACGTGTATACAAGGGCAACCTTTGCTTTGGGGAAAGAGTAAATTAATGAGTTTTGCAAACAAAGGACTTGCAGATACATTTTTGTAAGCAGGGTGTTGAGGTTCCAAGCTGAGGAGAGAAAGCATATTTGAGCTAGAGCTGAGGGGAAAGAAGGAGGCCTCTCTCCAGTGACCTAGAAGCCTGAGGAGCTTGGTCTAAGCCCGAGGGGCCGAAATAGGAGGAAAGAGCGAGACTGGCTCTTGAAGCCTCTGTGAGGTGAGGTCTTTACAACTTGCTCCGTTTGTGTATGGTTTGTACTGTAGGGCTGCCCATCCTTGTAGCGAACATTGTCGTGGGCAGGTCACTGTCAGCTCCAATCGCAAAGGCGAAGCCGCAGGGGAGTTCGGTAAATGCTCTGCCACCGTTAGCCCCACCTGAAGAGATTCCAGGTGGTTCAAGACCGGGCCAACCAGTGGTACTTTGAAAGGTCCCCAGGTGACTCCAAGAGAGGAGAGAGTCTACAAGTACAGCAGTGGGTTTCGAGTACCAGAGGAGAAGAGAAAAGTGGGACAAAGTGAGCCCAGAGCCTCAGGTCTCTGTTTCATCCTTGTACCCCTCCACGGCACGGTGGCTTGTATCATCGACCAGCATTCTCTGAGCCCTCGGCCATTCACCAAGTGCCACCGCCGTGATCACTGCAGCCCTCAGGTGTGGCGACCTCCCAGCCACACAGAAACACAGTCGCCCACTCCGGGCCGAACTTTCTCTCCGAGGCAAGTCTGACCACAGCTGCCAGCAAGCAGGTTCTAAAGAAAATGCCTCTCCTGTCCCTTCAGTCCTGCGGGGTTATGAAGGGGGCTCATCGGAGCAGACCGTGGAGGGCGGGGAGATGGGCCCCAGGAGGAAACATCAGGCCCTGCAGCCTGGGGAGCTGCCCGTCAGGGTCTTTCGGGGGGGGGGGGGTACTTAGGGATTACCTGAAGTGCTGATCCCCAAAATATGCCTACCCCTGAGCCCCGCATGAATTAAAATCAAGAATTTTCAGAGCTGGGGCCTGGAAATTTAGCATCCTAACAAGTTCTTCCGGTATACAAGGAACCACAAAGAGATGCACGTCATACCAGATTACACTGGACAGGCTAGTCCGCCATTTATGCCATGGTGGATGGATCGTTTAGGATTACAGAGTTCTATTTGTTTGAATTCCCCATGTCCTTCCTTCCTGCTTTTGCTCACCCAAGAAATATTGTCATTAAGCACCAACCTTTTCTGTTCTTACTCAAGAAGACAAAATGCCTCACCCCCCTCTTCCAGGGCCAGTTTGGTCTGTATTCAGATGTTGCTTAACCACTTGGCAGGAACCATGTGCACCGGGTAAATTAACACTCTCTATGGGTATGGCTTCTTCCAGTACCTTGTCTGCCTGTAGGAGACCTTTCCTTCACATGTATTCTCCCTTCCTTTCAATGCTAACGAGAAATCAAGAACTAGAAATGTTCTTGGTCTAGTGAGAATGTCTCCAACTTCATTTCATCAGTAACTATTCATTTTTGACTGGCATTGAGCTGATCAGAGCTCAGCTCTGATGGTGGCATAAGAATTTCAGGGATTGGGGACTAGAGGACAAGTTTAAAAAAGGCTTTCCCCTGGGCTTCACTCAGTCGTAAGGATGCAGAATGCCTAGAGCTGGGACCTAGGACCTGACATTTTACCAGTCTCTCCAGGCCATCAAAGAACATTTCACCCAGTAAAAGTCTGAGTTACATGCTCTGTGTGATGCAAAGAGGCATACATTTTAAACCTTATTCTTAGGAGAGTTTCAGAGGTCACTGAGATGGGTTCTAGACTCATGCAAGTATGAAACATATACCCATCAAATAAGATAAGGCATGTGAAGTAACTTTGGGTACAAATCATGTATGGCCCTTAACATGCAAGGGAGCTCTCAACAGTTGAGGTAAATAAGGTGTAAAAACTTGAGAGAAGAGAGACCAGTGTGGACACAGCCTTGGAGGGAAGGTGAGCAGTTGGAACCGGGAGTCAGGATCGTTCATGAGAGGAAAAGATGTGAACAACTGCTGGAAGATGGAGGTTAGCTGGAGATGCTGGGAGCAGGGATGAGGCTTCCTGACCAGGACTGAGGCTCATTTGGGGAATCAGATAGGAGATAGCAGGACTGAACCATGAACCGCTGATGGCCACATGAAAAATGAATGTACGTTACTGCTCATGAAAGATGAGTTTGCCTGTGAACTCCTGCCTCTGTGTTATTTCACATACATTGAACTCATTAAAGCATTGAGGAGCAACCACCAGAACCCTGAGGACACAGCACTTTGCCACTGATAAGAGATGTGATGGAATGTTCAGCCTTAGATAGTAAGGGAGGGGAATGTATTATAAGGCTCTGATACTTTTGTGGATGCTGAGACTGTAGACGTTGGAATTTCTCTGAACGTATGGGCGCACATTGTCACATGCATGGTGGTAATGCTGGTGTGTTTGGTGGTGAGAAGAAACAGAGTTTGCAGTTCACCACATGAGATCCAGGGTCCTTTCTGGACATCAACAACTCACGCCAAATACAGTAATTCCATAGTCTCCCTAGAGCCCCTTCTTTCTGTACGTTTTACCTTCTGTTAATAGCTCTTCCAGGTTCATTTGCAAAATGGTGGGGGAGGGGGGAAATGGGCATTGAGGAGGGCACTTGTTGGGATGAGCACTGGGTGTTGTGTGTAAGCGATGAGTCACGGGAATCCACCCCCAAAACCAAAAGCACACTGTATACAACGTATGTGAGCTAACTTGACAATAAATTTTATATATATATATATAAAGAAAATGACGGAAGGAAAACTTGGCTCCTTTAATAGAAGAGAGCAGTCACAATGCACCAAAAGTGCCAACCATTTTATTAAAACAGAAATCCCTACGGGGCAGCAGCTCCATTTCTCCTTTTGATGAGTTTATTGTCCAATACCCAGTTTAGTCAGTGGGTATTCAGACTCCAACAACTTCGACTTGTAAAAGCCTGGGAAAATTTTCCATTATTAGCACACTTTTCAGAAAGTGGGGAAAGTTTACATCACGTAGTACTTCAGCATCCTGTCTCCAACTATTAAAGTTTGAAGTTCAGTGACATTTGACTGTCTACAAGATTGGTTTTATTTGAATTGGATGCCATCGTGCTATTTAAACTTTTTGTAGATTTATTTGTTGTTAAGCTTGCTGTGGAATCAGGCAATATTTTATGCCTGTGTTCTGCCTTTTGCTTATAAAATCTGCTTACATAATAACTTACCCTTGAGATTTAGCTGCTTAGTTCTTTATTTTTTTTGCATAGGAGATTTATTTTTACCAGAAACTTTTTTTTCCCTTTTGACAATATCAAAGAAAAAGATAGTTACAGTACTCAGATAGAAGTTGAAGGCTTTATTTGTTTCATGTACATCAAGAAGCCCCTCAAAATTTTAGTTCCCTGAGCTGAAGAAGGTTTCGGAGGTTTTTTTTTTTTTTTTTTCTAATTTTCTTTAATGTTTATTTATTTTTTGAGAGAGAGAGAGAGAGCATGAATGGTGAAGGGGCAGAAAGAGAGGAGACAGATTCTGAAGCAGGCTTCAGGCTCCAAGCTGTCAGCACAGAGCCTGACACGGGGCTCGAACTCATGAACTGAAGGATTATGACCTGAGCCAAAGTCGGCCGCTTAACTGACTGAGCCACCCAGGCACCCCTCATTTTTATGAAGCAAAGAGAAGAGCGAGGTACACGACTGTGGTCTTGTCCAAGGTTATAGCTGTCTTTATCTGTAACTGCTGCAAAACTTGTAGCTGAAATTGTGGGAACATGATGCCATGTTTTGAGGTCTTTTTCTCAGAATGGTTGATGCAATCAATTTGGGCAGTTCTCAGGGTAATTCTTTTGAAAACTGCCTTTGTAAGCCTTGTGTGTTGCCCACTAACGTGTAATGCCTGTTAGGGTTCAGTGGCGGGAGTGATACAAAAGGAAAACAAGGAAAAAGGGCAGAGAGAGAAAGAAAAGGAGGCAAACGCTGGTTTAAGCAAAGAAAACTAGGTTCATTTAAATTATTTTAAACATCAAAACTTTGGAAAGATGCATAATAAAAGAAGTTCTAGGTCTGTTCTGTATATAGGGTAAATACTTTTAATCAAAAATCTTAATATCAATTATAGTAATGAAAAATCTAAGAAATATATAAAGACATGAACAAAGAAGGAAAACAAAGGTGGTAGAGAATGGAATATCTTTTTAATAATCTTTAAAATTATAGTGGTAATGCATGTTCATTGGAAAAAGTCTAAATCAATAAGAATATAATATATATATTATATCAGAATATATATTTTTACCCCTATTATATATTCTGATTATTTTATATATTCTGATCCCTCTACCTCGTTGCTATCTGTAATTCAGTTCCTTTCTACCAGAGGTAGCTGAGTCCAATAATAAGTCTCTTTCCAAATATTTTCCCGGTATATTTATACACACATAAGAACACATGTAAGGTCAGAGTAAGGCTAGAAGGATGATGCATATTGCTAAGTGAAAAAGCCAGTCCAAAAAGGCTACATACTATATAATTTCATTTTAGAAAAGGAAAAAACTATAAAGATGGTAAATACATCAGTGGTTTCCAGAAGTTTGGGGGGAGAGATGGCAGAAGGCTGAATAGGTGAAGCATGGGAAACATTTTAAGGTGGTGAAATTACTCTGTACGACACCATAGTGGTGGGCACATGACACCAATAGCATAAATAGTGAGCCTTAGTGTATGCAAATTTAAAAATAATCAACTAAGAGGTTAGAAGATCCCACCGTGGAATGCGTATGTGGCAAAATAATGTTACAGATGTATGATATAACCTCCCTTAAGGGGATAAGGAGAAAGGTGCCTACTTAAGTAACCTTAGATATGAGTAGAGATCATAAAACTAGAGACAAAGGGAACTGTACATAAGCACTATACTCCGGTTGGTGAAGTTGTTCACCATGGAGCTACGTGTTAAAATTCTAAGGCTGCTATAGTGTATACTGGGATTAAATAAGTAAATGCAAGGCAGGTTGGAGACCAGGTTTGTCACTGTTAAAGAGGAAGTTCACAGATAAGGGCAGAAGGATAGAACCATTTGATAACAGAGTAGAGTTGGAGACATCAGTATGAACTCCCGTGGACTTTAGTGAAGACACAGATGGCTACATACACAAATATGTCCAGATATGTGTATATGCATGAGTAAGTATGCACACAAGTGCTTCCTCGCTTTGTCAGCTGAGAGGGCATACAAGCAGTGACACCCCAGTAGAAATTAGCACGTCGAGTGCCCAGGGCTTGGTTTCTAACACCATTCTCCAGCAAAAGGAACTTTGGAGAAATGGCTGATTCCAGGGTTTGGTCAGGGACTATGACTCTGGAGCATCTTGTAGTGCCAAAAAATAACAAAGTAATGGTACTTGTCAAAGGAACACAAGAGCATACTGAAAGAGCTCCCAGTGGTCAAAGCTGGAACAATTTGAGCAACAAGATAAATAAAGCAGTATTGGATTAGAACCATATCTGTGGATATGGCTAGAAATACATGTAAAATACATATCCATGAGTCCTATGGATCTAATAAATGATTTAATAAATAAATAGAGAAAAGACAAGTCTTCCCATATGAAAGAATTCCAAATAATACATGTTAATACTAACCCCTCAGGAAGGTAGGGCATAGCCTCCCACCCCTTGAGTGTGGGCTGAACATAGTAACTTCTTTCCAAAGTTTAAAATAGGGAAAGGAGGAAAAGAGCAACTTTACAGTGGAAAAACCTAGCAAACCCTTCTTCAGCTGGTCGGTCAGAGTTAACATCATCAATAATAAATCCTGTTGATGGCATGTACCTTTGATGTGATGTGATGAGAATGACACTTTACCTCTGTGGTCGTCCTCCCCGCAAATCCATAAATCTTGCTGACCATAGCAAACAAATAAACCAAAATTAAGGGGCATTCTACAGAATGCTTTATCAGGACCCAACACTGTCAAGGTCATCAAAAACAAGAAAAGTCTGAGAAGATGTCACAATCTGCAGGAGCTTAAGGAGACATGATGACCAACCATGATGCTCTACTCTGGATGGGATTCTAGAACAGAAAAAGGACATTAGGTAAAAACTAATGAAACCTGAAAAAAGCATGGACTTTGGTTTTAAAAAATGTTCTAGTATTGTTCATTAGGGGTGACAAATTTAAGATGTTAATGATAGAGGAAACTGGGGGTGGGGAAACCTCTGTGAAGTCTTTGTAGCTTTTCTGTAAATCTCAAATTATTCTAAAGTTTAAAACTTATTTTAAAATAATCCCCTGCAACATTTTGTCAAATATGGTGAGATATTCTTTATTATTATTAATTTTTTAAGCTTTTAATTATGTTGAGAGTGGGAGGGAGAGAGAGAGATTGAGAAAGAAAGCAGGGGAGGGGCAAAGATAAAGGGAGAGAGAGAATCTGAAGCAGGCTCCATAGTGCAGAGCCCGACAGCAGTGCTTGAACTCATGAACCATGAGATCATGACATGAGCCAAAACCAAGAGTCGGTCACTTAACTGACCGAGCCACCCAGGTGCCCCAATATTCTTTATTATTTTTAATGGCTGCATAGTATTCCATAACATATATGGATATGCCATGACTTATTTGGATATACCCTGTCATATTCATTTAGAAAGTTAGTAGCTTTGTCCTATTACTGTCCATGCCCAATAAACATCCTTAAATATGCACATATACAAGAATTTGCCTCTATCAAACACATAGAGTCTAAAGAAGCTTTGAAAAAGTGCCAGAGAAAAAGCTGCATATAAGAAGCAAAGTCTCTGAAAATATTGAGGACTTGAAGACCTTTATGTCACCTTAATGTTGCCTTTATTTTTAGTACATTTTTCCCACAAATTAATGAAACTTGTATTTTTATACTCCTGTCAAATATTCCATTTCTGGATTTTTAGAGTACTCTGTTTATTTATACCAAGAAATAATACCCAGAAATTAAAATTATTATTATAGGGGCACCTGGATGGCTCAATTGGTTAAGCGTCTGACTTCAGCTCAGCTCAGGTCATGATCTCATAGTGCGTGAGTTCACGTCACATGTCAGGCTCTGAGCTGACAGCCCAGAGCCTGGAACCTGCTTCAGATTCTGTTTCCTTCCCTCTCTGTCCCATCTCTGCTTGTGTTCTCAATCTCTCTCTCTCTCTCTCAAAAAATAAAAATTAAAAAAATGAACTCTATTATATATGTGCATAAGAGTATATGCAAATACGACCACTGATATGAAGTCAAGCTCACATAAAAATAGTATGGATTATTTATAGTTGTAGACATATGTAGCAAGTGAGCAAATGCTCATGGAAATGATACACACTAATGTCTAGATAGTGTTTGAAGAAGGTAGGGGAGGAGTGAAAGAATAATGGGCAAGGCTTTAGGTATGCCACTAACCTTTTTTTTTTTTTTTTTTTTTTGCTTAAATGTGAGAGAAGCAAATATGGCAGAACGCTAATATCTGTTTTATCTAAGCAAGGGGTATCTATGTGTGTTTTATAAATTCTGTCTTGGGGCGCCTGGGTGGCGCAGTCGGTTAAGCGTCCGACTTCAGCCAGGTCACGATCTCGCGGTCTGTGAGTTCGAGCCCCGCGTCAGGCTCTGGGCTGATGGCTCAGAGCCTGGAGCCTGTTTCCGATTCTGTGTCTCCCTCTCTCTCTGCCCCTCCCCCGTTCATGCTCTGTCTCTCTCTGTCCCAAAAATAAATAAACGTTAAAAAAAAATTTTTTTTTAAATAAAAAAAATA
Organism: Lynx rufus; assembly: GCF_022079265.1. Taxonomy (NCBI): domain Eukaryota; kingdom Metazoa; phylum Chordata; class Mammalia; order Carnivora; family Felidae; genus Lynx; species Lynx rufus. The sequence goes on along the minus strand of NW_025814844.1, from coordinate 4,115,553 downwards.
AAAAAAAAAATAAATTCTGTCTTTACACCCAGTTTTTAAAATTTAAAATCATTTTATTTATATGTGGTTTCGTTCAGCCCCTTGTATTGTGGGCAAATTATTATAGGATTCTTCTTCCCTCTGATACTTCAAAAATGGACTTTATCTTGCCTGTGTTGGCACCTGTTGAATGCACCTAAATTTATTCCTTTCTCTTTTTCTTTCCTCCAGACACATTGCTCTTTTCAATTTAAGCAAGACTATAAGAGAATGAAAACTAACTCGGAAAAATTGTATTCCCTCAAGCATTCACCAAAATAGTACACAGCTTTTGGTCTTTTATTCCCACATTTACTGGATAATAGATGGAGCTTTAGTGCCTTCAGTACTGTGTTTGAGTTTTTAACTCTTGATTTCAGCTCAGTTCATGATCTCACGGTTCATGAGTTCACACCCCGCATCCAGCTGTCAGCATGGAGTACACTTTGGATCCTCTGTCCCCCCCCCCCTCTGTCTCTGCCTCTCCCCCTCTTGCACTCTCTCTCTCTTTAGGAAATAAATAAAACATTAAAAAATGCATCACAGTTCTAAAGGGGATAGGAAAAGAAGCTTCAGGTTGTTTTTGTTAGAACTCTCCAAAATACGCAATAAGTAAATAATTCAAAGTCACATATACAACAGGAAAAATCTGAAAGCTAAAATTGATTATTTTTAATTAAAAGGACAAAAATACTAAGACAAATTACCAGAAACTTCATACCTCTATGAGTGTACTACCATATAATGGACTGGGTGTTCGTAACATTGGCTGCGAGGTCATGAAAGATCTTAAATCTTTTACAAATCTTGGGAAAAAAAGTCATAGCGTGTTCAAAACCATCTTAATTTCAGATGGACTCTATTTACTTAAAAATAGTGACTTATACCACATATAAGAAGCACACAGATTTCACTGTGGTCCAGTTCCAGAAGTCCGTGGAGCTCCTGATCTATTTGGGTTAGACATAGATGTTAGCTTTCAAGTTTTATTTATGAAAGCTAGCTTAATCCAAATGATCAGGCCTCTGTTTTTTGGCTGTCTTTTGGCTTGTGCTATTTTTAGAAACTTTGGAGTGGAAGGCTAGACTCTCCAGCCTATCCTCACTAAATACAAAGTTGCAAAGAGAGATGCTGATCACATCCAACAGGAAGTATGGCAGTGGGTAGTCACCAGGTCCCTGCCTTCTTCTTCACCCATGAGAGCTGATCCCCTTGGTTGGCCGGGGACCAGCAAATCCTGACCTGGTTCCTTCTGTTCTTTCCAGGTCAGAGATTTAAGCAGGAAGTGCTTTGGGGTGCCAACATTCCATCTACAGTGCTGGATCAGGGAGCTTCTCTTCTAACTAGCTGTCAGACACCCTGATGACACGAAGCACAACAGAAAACATGTGTTAGCGTTTCTTCGATTTTAAAGAATCTCTCCCTCTCTCTCTCTCACTCTCTCTCACACACACACACACACACACACACACACCTATAAGGAAATTTTAGTTATCATCATGGGTTATATTTGTTGTGTTAAGAACATTAATTACATCGGGAAGAAAAGCTCTAAATGTTTATTTTGAAAGACGTGTCTGAGGAAAAGGTTAATTAGAGATGGTCAATCCATAGTGATAGACTACTGACAATATTCGGACAAGGACTTCTGTATACTCTATGTTGCAGATCATTGCAGGTCCACGACTTGTTTGAAGCAGATTTTCAACAAGTTAAATACAGAAATCTATTTAAAGAGAGAAAGCATTTAAAACCTATGTAGCAGTTTGGCATTGCTGTGGCATTCAGGCATGGGATTATTTTCTGTTCATTACTTTTTCTTATATTTTACACATGTATTTGCACGCAATGGATAGGGATTTCCTGAATGGTCCTCATAGATGGTTTGGGAAACAAGTTTTAGAAAGTGATTGAACTTGGCCTGACACCTATTGTCATTATAAAATATGTAACTTTTGATTTTCCCCAAAACACACTTATCGCTAACACTGCTGTATTTATAATTTGTCATGTAAATCACTTGAAGATTTACAAATAATATGGAGATAGAGTGAAAAGAAAAGAAGAAATTTTCCTGAGGCTCTTTGGTAAGAGTTAAAGGAAGGTGAGCAGGGAGGGATATATAGGAGAATGTGCATTCATGTCGGGTATATGTTGTCAAGGGTGAGACACACAAGAGAAGAAGGAATCTCAATGAAAATGTTCCTCTGGTGACACACGACCAATGCTCCTGCTGACAACAACCTGGAAAGCTTTTGGGTTGTATCTGAAATGAAGGCAGAAGAGAAAACATGAGCCAAGGACACAATCATTTATTTTTATGCATGGGTTTTTGGAATGGACGTATTTATTATTCTCGTTGTGTTTACAGATTAGTAAATCTATGGTAAAAATCTTCTAAGTAGAGTACCCTACTTCTGGATAGATAGGAAGACAGGTATCATTATGCCAGTATATGTGTGTATGAGCCAGGCTGGTGGTTTCTTTTCAGTATATGAAATTTATTGTCAAATTGGTTTCCATACAACACCCAGTGCTCATCCCAAAACGTGCCCTCCTCAGTACCCATCACCCACCCTCCCCTCCCTCCCACCCCCCATCAACCCTCAGTTTGTTCTCAGTTTTTAAGAGTCTCTTATGCTTTGGCTGGTGTTTAAAAGTTATATAAAGTATACAGGACCAGACTTCCTGCCACAAGGCGAAAACTAGACAACAGATATGAAACAACTGTTTTTGAACACTTCACAGTTGGAAGTATAGGAGTGTGATGCTTGGCACAAGGGAAACAACCAAGATGAGCTCTGTGATGCCCCCAGCTTTTCACCTTTTAGCATCCACTGCATGTTGTGTTGAATAGTGAACCTAAGAAGAGCACGGTGGTCTTGCTGGGCTGTAGAAAGAGAGAAGCTGAGGGGGCTGAAACTTGCGGTAAAGACTAATGGAAATAAGGAAGCAGGACAGAGAAAGAGCTCTGGAAATCTGCACGGGGTTCACCCAGATACTTTAGCTGGATTCTAAGCTGTGCATGCACAGAGTGAGACTCCATGAAACCAGACAAATCAAGACTCCTGGGGGAAGGAACAAATATTGAGAACGTATAAACTCAGTAACTCCTGGAGTTCAGATAGGATTGGGAAAGTATTTTAGTTCTAGCTAGTCAGAATAGAAAGACTGCTGAGTCTAACCGTTAAAAGTCTGACTGTTGGGGCACCTGGGTGGTTCAGTTAGTTAAGTGTCTGACTTCAGGTCATGATCTGGCAGTTTGTGAGTTTGAGCCCCACATTGGGCTCTGCACTGGCGGCATGGAGCCTGCTTGGGATTCTCTCTCTCTCCCTCTTTCTCTGCCCCTCCCCTGCTCGTGCTCTCTCTCTCTCTTTCTCTGTCTCTCTCTCTCTTTCTCTCTCAAAATAAATAAACATTTTTTAAAAGCCTGTTAAACTAGTTACACAGTAAAGGCCACTCCACACCCACAGTGATCAAACTTAAGAACAAGCCTGCTAGAATAACACTGATCTGCAAGGAACTACCTGCCAAAACAAAACTCAACATTCTTTAAAGGAAGACAAACAAATCCAGACACTCAACAATATAAAACTTACAATGTCCGGGATCCAGTTGAAAATTATTAGACACATACAGAATCAAGGAAAAATAATCAATCAAGAAATGACCTAGAAATGACAAGCTCTTTGAAACAGCTCTTCTAATTATTTTCAAGATTAAAGAACATGAACATAAGGAAGACAGAAATGGAATCATTAAAAAAAAAGAATGAATGTACAAAAAGAACAAATGGAACTGGGAGAGGTTTAAAAAAATACCGTAGATAAAATAAACCCATCAAATGGGCTTAAGAGAAAGTTAGATACCACAGAAGAAAAGATCAATAAACTTAAATACAGGGTAACAGAAGCTATTCAAACTGAAACACAAAGAGAGAAAAGAGATCAAGAAATTAATAGTTGTAAACAGAACCACAGTGGCCTGTAGGATAGTTTTAAAAGGTTTGATAAAAGTGTAATTGGAGTCTTAGAAAAGTACGAGGACAGAAAAAAAATATTTTCATAAATAATGGGCAAGTGTTCCCCCCAAATGGTGATGTATAGAAACCCACAAATCCAAGAAGTTCCATAAACCTCAATACAAACACAAAAAAAGTTCAACCAACGTGCAATATAATTAAATGTTTTAATACCCATGGCAGAGAAAAATATTAAAAGTGACCCAACACAGTAGGTTGGGTTCAAAATACAGTACCAAATACAGTAGGTTCAAGGCAATAATGATAAGAATTGTCACAGACTTCTTGCCAGAATGATGTACATTCAAAAGGCAATGGGACAACATCTTTAAAATTCTGCAGAAATAAAAAAAAATTTTTTTATACCCATCAGTGTATAATTTTGTATTGAAGGATGTAGGTGGAAAAAATAAAATTCAAATAAAGATATTCTTAGAGAAACAACAGACACTATCCAAAACATTACAGGGTGTTTTGCAGACTGCAGAGAAGTGATTCTAGGTAGAAACTTAGAGCTGCAAATATAAAGCTCTGGAAAGGAGATTCCCCTTTTCTCTACCTCTCAATGAATTTTTGTGAAGATATTTTGTCTGAAGCTGAAACGCTTGTCATGCCCATGAAAGAAGAATCATGGGAGGACAATAGCAGGGAAAAGAGAATACACATTACTGATTCATCACAGATTCAACCACCCTGGAACCATTTACCTTTGGGCTGTTAAGTGAGGTATGGAATCTGATAGAACAGTCGGTGTCAAACTGATTGGAGAAACGGCCATTTTAAGAGCTTCATACCTGAGTCTTTGGAACCGTTTGCAATGCTTGTGAATGCAGCATTAATTTTACATTGATTACGTGAATGAAATCTAAAATATGTAGTCAATATTTTGAATTACTCTTGAACATGTTTTAGTAAGGCTACTCTTAGGGCCACCCTTATAATTATTCTGAGTATGGGCTGTTCGTAAAACTATTGTAGATGCTGTAGAAGATGCTAAGAACTGCATGATATTGGCTCTTAAGATACAGTACACAGACATATCAAAGAAGACTAATACTATAAGACATTGTGATCTGTGGTTAAATGAAGACTCTAGATGTTAAATAAACCAAAATGTCAACCACACACAACATTTGAGATGGGTCTGGGGAATGAATGGGATTCATATTGGCAGAGATCAACAGGTCATGAGAGACAGTGGGCAAGGAGGTCCCTCCCATTGAGAGGAACCAAGAACTTCCAGCAAGAGACTTACTGGTCTGCCGGGCAGGAAGATGTCTCAGTTCATGTCCAGCATCTAGCAGGATTTGATAACAACTACAGCCTGGTGGCTGTAGTGTGTTGTCCATATTCCATGTTTCCAATGGGAGATTTTGCTGTTGTGGTGTTACTGTTCAGTGCAATTTTGCAGAACTATATGGAGTATTTCTTGAACTGTAAGAAATGACCAAGCATCACATAGGGATCCAGCTGGTGAGTTGTATAACTGGGTAGAATTTTGAAATGGTGTTCCTTGGGGTGGGAAAGGTATGTTCTCAGTGTGAGAGGAAAGTATATATGAATATTTAGATTATAACCTGAATATACCATCAAGAAACTATTCTCCATGTATTTCTCATTCACATCACCAAATCCAAATATTAGCTATATATACTGCTGTTCAAAAAATAGATATATCATTCCAGCTTGAACTATCTGAGTCTGTATTTTTATACAAGAAAGAAATTAATACCTGTCTGATTTTAAAAGAAATGTACTGACCATATTGCTTGCAATCTGAAACTATTTTACATAGGGTATTTGCAAACCCCATTTCAACAATTCTAAGTTGAACTGGCATGAGAAGTATTTCCAAGTCTTACAACTATCATTTCTAATCCTCACGGTATCTTTTCAAGATACGTATTTGCAGGGCGCCTGGGTGGCTCAGTCGGTTGAGCGTCTGGCTCCTGGTTTCGGCTCAGGTCATGATTTCCCAGTTCATGGGATCGAGCCCCACATTGGACTCTGCACTGAAAGCATGGGGCCTGCTTGAGATCCTCTCTCTCTCTTTCAGTCTCTCCCCTGCTTGTACGTGCTCTCTCTCTCTAAATAAATAAATAAACATAGAAAATATTTTTTAAAGATACATATTTACTAGCCTCATTTTCCATGTGAAGAAATTGAGGCTCAAAAAAGTTGAAGGCCATATGCAAGGACACACAGCTGATAATTGAGGCAGGATGTGAGTCTTTACGTATATTCCTGTTCTTTCCATTGAGCCCTATAGCTTTTGATTATTTTCAAGTTTATTATGAGTTCATGCTAAGGCCATTTAATTCAAGGGATTCATTTTATAATCAAAATATTATAGAATATATACCACTGACTCTTCATCACATTTTTTTAACCTTTAAAAATAAACCCACATTGGGGCGCCTGGGTGGCTCAGTCGATCGAGCGACCGACTTCGGCTCAGGTCATGATCTCACGGTTTGTGAGTTCGAGCTCCGCACCAGGCTCCGTGCTGACAGCTCAGAGCCTGCTTCTGATTCTGTGTCTCCCTCTCTCTCTGCCCCTCCCCCACTCATGCTCTGTCTCTCTCTGTCTCAGAAATAAACATAAAAAATTTTAAAAATAAAAAATAAACCCACATTTTGTTACCCTTAGACTTATGGTCCTTAGAGTCGGGAAAGAGTAGGCAGAGATGGAAGAAAAAGAAAAGTCAGTTATTTTTAGGCAGTTGGTGATTTTCCCCTGAGTTACTTCCACAAGCTTCTTTAGGGTACCCATGTTTGTGTAAAGTGTCAGGTCCCCGAAGACCTTTTCTGGGCAGCTGTGGTTATGGCTGGCTTTATACTCAAAGGCTCTGTGCTTCCCTCTGAACCCCGACTGGTTTACAGAGATGAGGCTTCACCTTTCCCTCTTTGAACTCTACTTGCTGCTTGTTCCTGGATACTCACCTGAGTCAGGTAAGTGTGTACAACTGGTCAGTGATAATGACCGCTGGTTGGCTTCTTGTATTTCGTGAACCTCCACAATACTCAGCATGGGGGCTCTCCATAGTGAGCACTGGGACCCTTGGCATCTGCCATCAAACTCCTTAGCAGGGAAGGGGAGAAGTCTGAGTGAGAATAGAAATGGCTGAGCACCCTGGAGTTCTGACAGTGTGAAAATCTTCATCTTGGTGGAGCTGCGCGGGTTCTTTAGGAAGCCTCCCCCTTTCTGAGCTTGGTTTCTGCCCTACAGCCTGCACTTGGCACGCAGATTCCCTGAGAAATAGCTTCCTCTCCTTCCCTTTCTATTTCTTCCCTCCATTCAGTCCCCCATTTATTTTCATTAAAGGATCTAAGTTTAAAATGCAAAGATTGTTAAAAGATAGTTTCTCCAGACAGTTGTTGCCCCAAAACAGTCATTTTACTCTAGTTGGAAAGAATAGATTCCCTGGTTTCATAAGAGGATTTAAAACCTTCCCAGGCTTCTATCAACCTAACTGTGTACTAATCCATTCTAGTTAGCAGTGTTTATTTAACTGAAGGATATGCCTCCCTGTATCATAAGAGGTCTAGATTATAAAGAGCCCTGAGCTCTGGAGAGGAAAAGGCTAAATAAAAAGTGTGTTGCCCAACTTCACACCCATTAGGATGGCTACTATCAAAAAATAGAAAATAACAAGTGTTGGGAATGACATGGGGAAACTAGAGCCCTTCTGCTCCATTGGCGGGAATGTAAAATGGCACAGCCATGATGGAAGGTTCGAAGGTTCCTCAAAAAATTGCAGATAGAATTACCATATGATCCAGCAGTCCTACTTCTGTGTATATGTCCAAAAGAATTGAAAGCGAGGACTTGAAGAGAGAATTGTACATGTGTGGTCATAGCAGCATTATTTATAATTATTTAAAGGGAAAAATGTCCATCTGTAAAGAAATGGATAGGGGCGCCTGGGTGGCGCAGTCGGTTAAGCGTCCGACTTCAGCCAGGTCTCGAGCCCCGCGTCAGGCTCTGGGCTGATGGCTCAGAGCCTGGAGCCTGTTTCCGATTCTGTGTCTCCCTCTCTCTCTGCCCCTCCCCCGTTCATGCTCTGTCTCTCTCTGTCCCAAAAATAAATAAACGTTGAAAAAAAATTAAAAAAAAAGAAATGGATAAATAAAATATGGTCTATACATATAATGGAATATTCTTCGACCTCAAAAAGAAGGGAAATTACGATGCATGCTACAACATGGATGAACCTTGAGGACATAATGCTCAGTGAAATGAGCCAGACACAAAGGACACATACTACATGATTCCATGTGTATGAGGTAGCTAGAGAAGTCATATCCATTGAGACAGAAATTAGAATGGTTAGGTGCCACGAGCTGTGGGAAGGGGGGAATAGGGAGTTATCGTTTAACAGGTACAGAGTTGCAGTTTTGCACGATGAAATAGTTCTCGAGATTGGTTGCAGAGCACTGCGTGTATAGTTAATATGATTGCACTGGACCCTTAAACATTTAAGATGAAAATTGTTATGTGTATTTTACCACAAATAAATTGTTTGTTTGTTTTTTTTTTAATTTTTTTTTTCAACATTTATTTATTTTTGGGACAGAGAGAGACAGAGCATGAACGGGGGAGGGGCAGAGAGAGAGGGAGACACAGAATCGGAAACAGGCTCCAGGCTCCGAGCCATCAGCCCAGAGCCCGACGCGGGGCTCGAACTCCCGGACCGCGAGATCGTGACCTGGCTGAAGTCGGACGCTTAACCGACTGCGCCACCCAGGCGCCCCCAAATAAATTGTTTTAAAACGTGGTATTTTTTTCAGTATTACATAGGTTTTTTTGTTGTTTTTGTTTTTGTTTTTGTTTTTTTGCAAATCACTGGGTATCTATATGACTAGCGACCAAACAGATATGGTCTGGAGTGAACCTGAAAACAGGTGGAGTTTTTATAAAGTTGCCAACATGTGTGAATCAGAACAAATATGCTGCCAATTCACATTCACCGAATGCTTTCAGATGTTATGAGTGCTTTGGAGGCAGAGGAAAAAAAGTGCAAAGCCAGTGCTCCCTGGCAGGTGGAGAGGCATTGACAATGAGCCCCCAGAGCCCCAACGGAGCTGAGAGAGTCAGCTGCACACTGGGGCGGGGGAAGAATAACCAAAGGGCTGTGGTCAGAGACACTTCCTGTAGCTGTGATGTCCTCTTCTAGCAAAAGGCTTGGAATGAATTTTTAGACATAATAAGCTGAGTAAAGTGCAGTTTGGGGGTCTTGAAGGAACCATCCAGGCTGCTCCATATTTTTCTCTTATTGGATATTTGAATCTCTCATTGCTTCTTAATTAGAGAGCTCTTGGGCTGAAAAAAAAGTTACTTCTTGACTATATACATTTAATTATTGATCCATCCAAAAGGTGAAGTTCAAGATTCTTCTTGGCAACCTGTAGGGAACAAAAATAATTATCCGTTCCATATGATGCAAGATACTGTTTAGCGAAAGTGTTCTTGTGATGCCTTTGTTATGCTCTTATTCTGTGTTCTTATTTCCCGGACCGAGGGCACTAAAATCATGGATGGTGTGGCCTAAGCCACAGCAATGTTTCTCTAAAATTCTAGAATGCACATGTGATATAGTTCCTTTCTATCCTGTCTTTCTCTTTTTCTTTTTCCAAAGCAGGAACTTTGCTATCCCTTAGTCTCTACTTCTCCTATATAACCATGGTCGCCTATGATAACTTTATGGTATAACTTAGTGTTTAGTGCTTTTAATTCAACTCAGTAAGCTTACACTTAATACTTGCTATACACTAGGCACATCCATCAAAGCAAGGTGGCAAAACACATACCCTTTTTTTTTAATTTTTTAACATTTATTCATTTTTAAGAGTGAGAGAGACAGAGCATGAGTGGGGGGGGGGGGCGGGGCAGAGAGGGAGGGAGACACAGATTCCGAAGCAGGCTCCAGGCTTTGAGCTGTCAGCACAGAGCCCGACGCGGGGCTTGAACCCACGGACTGTGAGATCATGACCTGAGCTGAAGTCGAATGTCCAAGCGACTGAGCCACCCAGGCGCCCCCACGTATCCTTTTTTGAAGAAAGTAGAATCGAGCCGGGCAGAGACATAAGCACATAAGCTAACAATAATGCAATTACAAACCGTGACTACAAATAGTTATTGTGGATACACTGGGAAGGACAAATTTATTCCAGTTAGAAATCATACATTTCCCAGAGGTTGGGTCCCTAGCTCCCAAGAGCTAGGCCTTGATGATATCAAGGCTATCCCACCAAAACAGAAAGGAATAGGAAAAAGAAGCCAAAATGAAGAGGGATGGAGATTGGTTTTGGAGTATTAATTCACATTTACTGTAGAGACCATCTGGGCCAAAAGAAAGAATCAAGAATTGATGCTTTCAGCAAAAACAACTACCATAAATTAGCATGAGGGTTCAGGGGATGGGCTATGGTGGTAATATAATTATGTATTCCTGGGCTATGGTGTTAATATAATTATGTATTCCTGGCCACTGGTATCCTGGGGGACCTCTGCAATAATTTAAGGTGGTTGAGCATACGTGGAAGGAATACATGGATATGTATAGATTATGAGATACGGTTGGGGTGGGGCTTGTCCTGGAGTTGTCCAGAGAGATATCTGTCTGAGAGTCTGTGAACCCTGCCTAGCCTGCCACCTTGGATTTGCATTGCCAAGGAGTGGACAACGCTTACCTGGCACATACACCTCAATCGTTGATTTGGCAATTCCCCCCAAAAAGTCACAACTACCTGGAAATAACCCTGGTAAAACAAGAAGTAGCAAGACCAAGGGGACCAAGATTTTACGATAACCCCCACATAGTCTAGTGCAGCTTGGGTTGATGGCGTCAGGGAGAAAGGAGAGGAAACCTGGCTGCTAACGCGTGCAATACTTTGCTGGCATTTGGGGGTATTCTCCAGGCAATGAATGAATAGGAAGTAGGAAGGGGAAGGTGGCATGCTGAACCCGAACCTTCTTGAAGGTTACTCTGGGAATGGTCATGCTGTGGAAGGGAGAGAAACTAAAGACTGCCCTTTACGTTGTAATTGTGCAGGAAGAGAAGCTGAGGACCTGTTCTATGGACAGGATGTTGGGAGTGAAATAGCAGAGCAAGACTGGCCAGATACCAAGGCAGGAGTGTGTAGCCCAAGGGGCTGATCTGTTTCCACTGGGAACTGACGATCACACAGGAAGCTGTCTCCAGCCGTACTCTGAAAACTAGAAGAGTTTGTGAGATCTTAAGCAGTTAGCATAAAATCGCCAGGAAAATGTCCTTTCTTTGTCCACATGCTTACACCCTCTGCCCACCCCCAATTCCATTAGGCTTTACAAGGAACTGGATTTTCAGACACTGTGAGCCATCTACCAAATGCACTCCCATCTGTTATTGATAGACCCGGCCTGGGGTCCAAGGATATTCCAAATACACAGAAGATCTGAGAAGCTTTATCTTTCTGCTTCTAAATAAGCAGTAAACAGGAATTCATTACTCCAAAGTTGTGCCATCATATACTTCTCTGGCAAAGAGACATTTCTGTGGAGAGAGAGATAAAAGATAGTCATTTTTACGTACTTTAATGACTGAGAAACAATACAGATACTTTTATTCAACCAGTTTGAACTAGGGCTACTGCAAGGGCACTAGCAGTTGTGTGGGAATCATCAAGACAGGAGGAAGCTTATAAATATCCAATGATGCTTCCGTAACAAAAAATAGGGTGCTCTTCTCACTGTGCCCAGTTTCTCTCTCTTCCCAGCCCAGTCCCACAGCCTGGCCATTATACAGGACTCCTCTTTTCTCTCATTTACTCATCTCCCCTTTTTGGACTATCTTGACATGCCACATTCTTCTTCCTGACTACCCTTCCCAGACAGAAACAGCCACAGACAGGAAAGGTTTCTGTCACATCTTGCTCTCCCAAAGGAGCATGTCACGTTACATCATGAGTCACTTCCTGGAGGCAAGGCCCTCCGGTTTCACTTTTCTTTGTATCATCAGTACTACGAAGCAATTCTGGATTATGTGAGGTTCCCAATAAAAAGCTAATAAGCAAGTCAAATAACAGTTGGATGTTGCACAGCCTCCTAGAATTTTAGCACCAGACAGGATGTGAAACTTGAAGTACAAACTTCCCATCTTGTATAGGAATTTTTTCTATAGGAGCTAGCCTACTTAAATAAAAAAAAATTCTTTCTTTCTTGCAAGAAAAGAGAACTCTTAGGTCTTAATGATATTTCCATAGCTCTGTTAGAAAAAGTTCCTTACAAGTACAACAGTCAGTCATTCTGTAGCTTGTATCCATGTCGGTTAGTCCGTACTCATTGTACAAAACGTGAGACTGATTCTCAGTATTCTTATAAAATGTGCAAAATCAGTTTGGAATAAACTATGATATCAACAGTAAGGTGTGGGGTCTCGATGTGATACCAAGTCTTTTAGGAGGCACGTGGTTCAGTTTACAGACAGCTGCAGAAATCCCTACAGACTTTCTGATGGGGCAAGACAGGTATTTGGAAACTGATGATCGAGGAGGTCATTTCTAGCATGTGTGCTAGCTGTGGGACAAGAAGACGAGAGACTTGGGGGCTGAAACCTACCGCTTCGTTAAAACAGAGACTTTCAGCTAACAATTGATTCTAAATCTAAACACTTTCAGTTCTGTGCACTGTATACAAGAAATTGACGTTTTAATCTGGGACTGCAAAAACAATTTCCCAGTGTTCTACCACTCTAAGGGGGACATAAGTTTTGTTAGCAGGAAATTTTCTTTCTAATGCTAACTATAAAAAAAATCTGCCTAGACTTGGGAAGAAAAGACCTGTAGGAAGAGCAAGTTCTAGTTAACTTATTTTTTTCTGATAAAATTGAAGAAAGTTTAGTTTCTATTTAGCTTTCTTTAAAATCTATGTCGAACAATTCACTAATACGGCACTAGCCTCGTAAGAGAAAACAGTAATAGCCCTGAGAGGTTTTCCAAGTGGTTTTACGAGTGATGGGCATGCAGTCCTTGAAGAGCTTATAACTGAATGAAGAATGGAACTTAAAAATTAAAGGAAGTTCACATATGAAAGATACAAACAGTAGAAAGACATGAGACTCACTTTTTGTGTTTTTTTAATGGTTATTTATTTATTTTGAGAGGGAGAGCTCACGTGAGCAGAGGGAGGGGCAGAGAGCAAGAGAGGGAGAGAGAATCCCAAGCAGGCTCCATGCTGTCATCACAGAGCCCAATGGCGGGGCTTGATCTCATGAACCATGAGATCATGACTTGAGCCAAAATCAAGGACATTTAACCGACAGAGCTGCCCAGGCACCCAGAGAGATACGAGACTCATTTCATGTAAAAGTTTTATTCACTTTGTAAAATCCTTTCTTAGAAAAAGTCCATATAAAGTGAATTTCTAAATGAATCATGTCTATATAATTTCCCAATATCTAATCAGATTCATTCTGTTATATAGTAGAAATAACATAAAATCATTTCAAAATTTAATAAGCCTCATAAAGTTATATTTCAAAATAAAGAATTAATTATAAGGCTTTAAGATAAATTGCCCATAAATAAAATTTGACAGAAACGTATCTTCCAGAAACTCTAGTATATAATAATCTGGCTTTTATGACTGAATCACAGAACTGAGTCCAATTTCAATATTTGCCCAAAAACATCAGCATTAGCTGAAGAGCTAATGCTAAATCCTGCTAAAAACAAAATAAGTGCTCATTTAGCTGAACTTAGTAACATGTTACCACATACTTGACATTTCAGTAATGCAGGGATTTAATAGGGTTCAATGGCAATTAAAATGTAAATTTCTAGGGGCACCTGGGTGGCTCAGTCAGCTGAGCATCCGACTTCGACTCAGGTCATGATCTTGTGCTTCGTGAGTTCGAGCCCCACACTGGGCTCACCGCTGTCAACCTGTCAATGCAGAGTCCTTCTCAGATCTTCTGTCCCCCTCTGTCCCATCCCCACTTGCACTCTCCCAAAAATAAATAATATTTTTTAAATGTAAATTTTTAAAAGGAGCAAGGACTTAGATTAATGGTATTAATATTACATAGTATTGGATTAGATAGTATTATATTTTTCAACCAGTATGAAAACAATATTGGCATCTATTTTGCACACATGCACATATACTAACACACACACACACTCATATATATATATATGAGTATACATCTTGAAATCATATATATATATACACACACACACACACACATATATTTTTATGTGTGTGTGTGTGTGTGTATATATATATATGATTTCAGGATGTATATTTTATATGTATATTATGTACATGCATACATATGTCATTTAAAGATGTAGTTGTATAGGGGGACCTGGGTGGTTCAGTTGGTTAAGTGTCCAACTTCATCTCAGGTCATGATCTCACAGTCTGTGGGTTCAAGACCCACGTCGGGCTCTGTGGTAACAGCCCAGAGCCTGGAGCTTGCTTTGGATTCTGTGTCTCCCTCTCTCTCTGCCCCTCTCCTGCTCATGGTCTGTCTCTCTCTCAAAAAACAAAACAAAAAAAAAACTTAAAAAAATTAAAACTAACAAAGATGTAGTTGTATATATAAGAATAATGAAATGTCTAGAGTAGGATGGATTAACCTAGGACTAGCTCATGAGTATATTAAAAACAAGATTTTTTTTTTAATTTTTCGTAATGTTTATTTATTCTTGAGAGAGAGAGAGACAGAGCTTGAGCAGGGGAGGGGCGGAGAGAGAGGGAGACACAGAATCTGAAGCAGGCTCCAGGCTCTGAGCTGTCAGCACAGAGCCCGACGCGGGGCTGGAACCCACGAACCGCGAGATCATGACCTGAGCCAAAGTCGGACGCTCAACCGACTGGGAGCCACCCCGGCACCCCCAAAAACCTGCTTTTATTTTGTGTTAGGGACATATAGTTTATTGTATTTTTCTGATATTTTTCTTTGTTTTTAAACAGGTTGTTTGGTATCAAATCAGTCATTCAAACGGACTGTTCCAGCACGTGGAAGATCGTAGCAAACCCAGACCTGTCATGGTATCACCATGCCAACCCCATAGTCCTGCTGGTGATGTACTATACGCTGGCAACTCTGATCCGCATCTGGCTGCAGGAACCCCTTGTAAGGATAAAAGGGTTTTGGTGATCTGATATGCCAAGGAACCTGGAAACTCCAGGAGAAGTGGTTCATTCCTACTAACTACTGAGCGGTCAAGGCTATATTCCAAAACAACTGGAGTGTTCTAGTTCTGGTGCCTTATTTCAGCACAGAGCACTATGCAAATGCAAGTGCTCTCATAACAAAGCCTGGTCTCTTCAGTACATCACCACGTGCTGCTGAGAATGGTCCCTGGTGAGGAGAATGGAAGACCTTTGCATTGAGCACTTAATGCCATACGATGGGCTGTCCATAGACATTATCTCACTGAATTCACTGCATAACTCTGAAAGAATTAGAATAGTATCATACCCATCTTGGAGATGAGGAGAACGAGGTTAGAGAGGTCCATTGGTCTGAGCGGTAGAAATCAGATTCAAACTCATGTTTGACAGCAAAGCGAGAGCTTCAGTGACTACACAGCCTGTTATCATGGTGACTGGAGTTTCAGAAACTTCTCTGACCTCTAACGTCTGAGGATGGGATAGGGACACCCCAGCTCTCAGCGGGGCCTGTAGCCTTCTGAGTAGCCCCACTGTGAGGCATGGGGACTTGGGGGTCTCCTTCAGGACAACAGAGGAGTGATTTATTCCTGTGAGGTATTAACAAGGGCAAGGCACTTTTGAGGGCAGGACCAGAGAGTCTGGGTAGCTTCTCTCTTTTCCTTTTTTGGTGACAGAAAACTTCAGCCCCTTTCATTTTTCCCCATAATTGACTATAAGAAGCTCAGTTGTAAGGGAGCTTGTTGGCACATGAGGGAGGAAAGTAGTGTAGACAAGGATGGTCACACCTCTCATCCAGCACCTTCTGGGGGGCGGGGGGAGCTCACTGACTGGAAGCCCATCTGCGTGAAGTCACGCCTCCTCTCCTGTCACTTCTAGGTTAGGGCCTTTTCTGTGTTCACACCCACAAGACTGTATCTACACATCCATTCAGTTCATCTGACAGGCAGACAGCAAATATTTATTGAAAGCCAACGCTCTCAGACATGAAGCTGGGGGCCAGGCATAGAGCATCGCCCTAGGCAAGGTGCCCCAGGGGAACTGGACGTTCCAGAAGAGAAAAAGCAGTCCAAACAAGTAAGTGGGATCCAAGTCACATAGCACAGTGGAACTGGGTGAGACGCGTGTCTCGTCCATCCCCAGCAGAACTGCTACCTGCAGAAATGGGGCGCTGTCATGTGCCCCACCGGTGATCCATTGTCCCCACTGGGCAGGCAGGCCCAAGGGCCACAGAGGCAGCTTTGTTCACAGGATTCTCATATGGTGTCTTTCTTTGGGCCATCGATAGCAGCTTCATGTAACAAAATGTTTTCTGGGGTCATAAGGAATCTCCATCATTTTATGGTTACAGTTTCCACCAGTTCTCTCCTCAAAGTTTGAGTGTGCCAGTAAAATGCTCTCAAGTGAAGTCATTGTGTTCATTTCGTCCACAAACACACAGAAGGTAAAGGGTGTGCACATTGCACAAATGAAAGTGGATACAAAAGAAATTAAAATATGTTAACGGGGATGGTCTCTGAACAGTGTCCTATGAGGGATGGAAATTAAGGCATTCAAGTTAGTAAGAGTCACAGGTGTCCTTCACTTTCTCTGGGGGGTATCTCAGCACCCCCAGCATGCCAGGAGCATGTGACCCCTGTTGTCATGCTTCCATAGTGGGTGAAGGCCACATTATAGTCCCATAGGCCCAAGAGACATTTGGCTTCCTCAGCCTTGGACCATTTGGGGATGAAGGAAGGTAGAGTTAATAGCAAGATTACAGACCACAGTGTCTAGAAGGGTGTGTGGAGAACAGGGCCTAATTCATACCAGTGTCAACATTTCAAGGGGCCTATATTTTAAATGTGCTGGGACACCGCACTTTGTCATTGAGGCACTGATGGAAGACAGGTGGCTGGTTATATCATAGTTCCAGATGACCTGGCACCCTTCATGAAAAATGTCAGCTATCAAATGTGAGTCCTGAGGCAAAAGTCTATGATGCATGTTTGAGAGAGAGACAGAGAGAGAGAGAGACAGAGACAGAGAGAGAGACAGAGACAGAAACAGGTGTCGAGAGTAAAATAATATATGGGCTCCCACCAGGGCATTTGGGTGCTCCCCATGGCTACTCTACCCTGGCACACTAGAACCAGGAAATTGGGCACTAAGGCTAAGTTCCCTTCCTAACCTCTGGTGTCAATAGTGTGTTAAAGCCCTTTTGGAGCACTTTTGTTCAGAAACCATACAAAAGCACCCAGTGTATTCTGCCCCTTACACTCTCTCCATCATCATCATCTCTTCTAGACCAATTGCCTAATTTAGGCCAGTGTCCCATAAGGCAAGGTGACAGTTTTGTGCATTAGATATGTTCTTCCTTACTCATGTGTATAAGCTCTAGATGATTCCACCTTTAATAAATTTCTTCTTAATTAAAGATTGTCCATGGATGGCTTACACAGTTCATTGAGCACTTTTTTGGAAGTTCTTCCTTTAAGAACCATGTACATAGCTGCCTTCTAGTACAGTTTGGAATACACAGTGAGAAGCTGTGGCTATTTAACATTGAAGCATATCTCTGTGATTTACGGGGCCTAGGAGGGATCAGCAACATTTAACATTGATGTGCTTAGCATTTACAGGGTGGTATTGGTGTCATGCCCAAAGCGTCTTGATAAAACTCCACATATTGTATACATTAATTTAAAAACTGGAGCAAAGACGAAAAGCTCTCTCTCTGGGTCACCCAAGCCACAGAGGGAACTGCTCCAGGAAGCAGAGCTGGCCCTGTGGGTTATTCTGTGTCTTAGGTGCAGGATGACAGGACCAAAGAAGAGGACAGAGCCCTGGCTTGTAGCCCCATCCAAATAACAGCTGAGAGGAGGCGAAGCCTGTGGTATGCCACACAGTACCCAACGGATGAGAGAAAAGTAAGCCACAAGAAATCAGTTTCTGTTTTCCTAACTAATTTTGCTACTTTTGTGTTAACATTGCTGAACATGAGCCATGTATCACGTGCAAAGTCAGATTGCTCATAGTTTATAGAAATAGTTTGATTTTGATGTCTCGAGAGCAGAGCGCTCTATTCAGAGAGGAGAACCCAGTGCTTCTGAAGGAAATACATGGTTCCATAATACCCCATGAGAACACCATTTTATATTGCAGCACTTTCTACTGAAGTCTCTTAATCCTAAAAAGAAAGATTGTTCTTAATTAAAAAAAAAAACAACTTTGTATTTTAAAGTAACAAAATATAACAAAGCAATCCAACCGGCAGGGAAAGTCTTAGTGTTGAAATACATTGCAGAAAATGATTTCACTCTATCGGGTAGCCAGCCCCAATAATAACTCAAGTAACCACTTAGAAAGAACAAAACAGTCGATACGAATATGATTAAGTATCTCCTACCACTCGGAGGCAACAGTATGGGTTGATGAGGAAAAGTGAGTCACAATGGGTAATTCATGTAACCTTTTGATTATTTATTGACCATTTTGAACTCAACTCAGCGCCATATTGACTTGTTAAAAATTGCCCATTTGTAACGTGGTAATGACAAACACAAAGCATTTACTTCCTGGCATGTTAGAGAATTGAGGAGTAGATTCTCTGACGTATTTGGTGGCAGGCTAGTTTCCCTAAGGCACATGGTCTTATTCTAAGCATGGCTGTCATGTCATGTCATGTCATGTCATGTCATGTCATATCAAGAGAGAAGGCTACACAATGAATGGGCTGCTTAAGACAGCAGACAATTGTGCGGAGTACATGTGGTTCCCTTAGATGTGTGAGGATTTCCAGGGACCTTTCTCTCTCTCTCTCATCACATCATGTGTCCAGTTATCCTGCCCCTTTTCCTAAGGACAGATAGCGATAGAGGATGGCTCAGGAGTTTTTCAAATTGAGGTCTGTGGACCGCCGGGGATTCCTGAGACCCTCACAGGGATCCACAGGTTCAAAACTACTATTGAAATAATATTTAAAATATGTGCCTTTTCCCCCTGTGCTGACCTTTGTTCTGGTGACACAAAAACACAGACCAAGGCCGTGGCACGAAACCTTACAGCCGCGGTCCTGCCCTTCACCACCACGCACTCACAGAAATCAGAGCAGGAAGGCCAATTTCGTTTAAGGATATCCTTGGAGAGATAAAATTAATTAAAAAAAAAAAAAGAATATCCTTGATGAACCAGAAATAGTTACCGTTTTTTTTTTTTTAAATCTCCACATCAGAGCTCACATCTGTTTAATATCCCATGTGGTAAAAAGGGAAGTCGCCACAAAGTACCACCTGCAAACGTGTGATGAGCATCTTGACGAAAAGCACTTGGCTGGTTGTAGGAAGCGTGAACTGAACTAGCTGTTGCCCACCTCACACCAGACTCACTTGACAGAGCTGCTAGGAGACAAATTATGGTGATTCAGGGATGGGTATTTGGCAGATAGTTACTGGAAAAGAAGAGAAGTGAGCCCGTCACTTCAAGGCACGCAACAGACAGCACTTATTGCCAATGGTAACACTTGAACTTATGAGTGAAGATTAGAATATTAGAAAACTTGCGTCCACTCTTCGGAGCTGGAAAACTTCCCAATACTGAGCACCTCTCTGATGAGATCAGTGGTGATATTAACACGTGTGTGTTTTAAATATTGTGTAACGAAATGTGTCAGTATTTGGGAGACTGTATAACTCACTGGAGCAAATCACCAACACGTGAAATGCATCATTGGACTTTAAGGTAACAGAGTGTAAAAAGTTCACTGATAGACTTTCAGATTCCATGTTGCAACTAATCTTCCGGTTACTACCACTTGTTGAGTTTGGTGTAGTATTAAAAAGAAAACAAACCAAAAAAACTGCCCACAATTGCCTGGCTAGACTTTTGAAATACTCTTTCCTTTTCCAACTGCATAGCTCGCTGAAGCCAAATTTTCCCCATATACTTCAGCCAGAATAACACCTCATGGCAGATTGAGCACACGAACAGATATGAGAATCCAGCTGTCTTCATTTACGCCAGATATTAAAAAGATACGCAAAAGTATAAAATAATACCACTTTTTTCGCTGTTTGGTTTTTTTAAATACAACTGAACAAAATGATTTTTATTAGCATGTTAAATTTTAAGAAAAATTGAACAAACTAACAAATATTTTTAAATGCCTCAATTTTAATTTCTAGCATAGTAGATATTGATGGATAAGAGCCATATTATTAAAACTCTTTGGGACTCTCCGTGATGTTTATAATTATAAATGAGTCCTGATCCAAAATGGTCGGAGAATCACGCAGAACACAGAATAGCAAACACTTATTATTTGAGGAGGGTCCAAACCACCTGGCACTAATATAGTTTAAAAGCACAGTCATTAGGGTGCCTGGGTGGCTTGGTCGGTTGAGCCTCCGACTTTGGCTCAGGTCATGATCTCACAGCTCGTGAGTTCGAGCCCCGCATCAGGCTCTGTGCTAACAGCTCAGAGCCTGGAGCCTGCTTCTGATTCTGTGTTTCACTCTCTCTCTGCCCTCCCCCTCTCGCATTTCTCTCTCTCTCTCTCTCTCTCTCAAAAATAAATAAACGTTCAAAAAAAATTAAAGCACAGTCATGTAATAATTATTTTGTGGTAGACAATATGCAAATCTTAAAAATAATCTCACCCCACACATTACAAATCAGTTTTGCTTTATTATGAAACTTCTATTATGAAACTTCTATTGAAAAGTAAATATTTTCAGAATTTTGCAGACGTCTCAAAGGGTCTTAGGAGTATTAAATGAAGCAGCTTATTCTATTAGAACAAAACAGTTGAAAAACATGATCAGCTTTTGAAGTCATGTGGTTTATGACTGGTTGTTTGCTGTCACAATTAAACGTTAACATCAGCAGCTGTAAAACAGTTGTAATAAACAGCAACAGCCAGTTCAGTGACTTGTCCCTTCATATTCTGCATGGCAGTTTTAACATACTAGCATCCAGCTAGTTGAAAGAATGGGTATGTGTAAAGCAAAACTTTATAGATATGTATAAACTTTACCATGCTTTTTGCTTACATATTAACATTGCTGTCCTGCATTGCTTTTCGCAGCTTTTATCCATGACCCAAGATGACTACAAACCATCTGATGTTAGTATATTCTTAGAATTATCATTTATGCTCGTGTAAGTGATGTAAAAGTGATATAAATGGAATTAGCTCCTTTGAGTATATTTTAATAATCTATAAAATTTCCAGAAGTTTTTGAATAATTTTTTGTAGAAATTATATCTGGTTTATTGCTGTTAAAACACTAACTCATGTAACATGAGCGTGCGTATAGTCATACAAAATATATTTAAACTTGTAAAAAGCCACATTGGAGAGTTTGTAAAAGCATTTTGCTCTGCAGGTAGACCTATTACATAATTTGAATAGGAAGTCTTGCATGTTCATGGACACACACACATGTATATTTATATCGTAAAGCCAAAGAGGCAAAACAAAACAAAACAAAAAAAAAAAAAAAAACAAGAAATCGCACTTAGTGTATGAAATGCTTCAGCACAGAAATTGCAAAGCATCAGCAATGATCTCAAGAGGGGGTGCCAGCTAATGAGACTACATTAGTCCTATGCGCAGATGTGCTAAGTGTGGACAGGGGTGCTCTGGCTGG
Source organism: Lynx rufus (assembly GCF_022079265.1). Lineage (NCBI taxonomy): Eukaryota > Metazoa > Chordata > Mammalia > Carnivora > Felidae > Lynx > Lynx rufus. The sequence continues at coordinate 4,093,725 of NW_025814844.1, read as the reverse complement.
GGCCTAGGAACGATCTGGAGTTGCACTAGCTGGAGGGATGGCTGGGAGAGAGGCCATCAGAACAGAGGCTGGAGAGATGATCACACCAGATCAGCAAGGCTCAGCCAGCCTTTTCCAGGATTTACACTTGGTACCTAGAACAGAGGGTGCCTTGCATGGTGTTTAGCAGAAGTGCAAGACAAGATCAGATTAAATTTTTACTGGGACCACTCTGTGGAAAATAGATTTGGACACAGGAATGAATGTACGTGATTCATCTTGCTAAAGCGGATACTTGATTAGTTGTCTGGCTTCCATTTAGTTCTTCACTGTTGAGTTATGCCTTTCTAGCGTAAGGGAAGGAGGTGGTATGTCCACATTGAAAACTGGAACTGCTGTCACAGCTGTGCCTTTGCCCCATGCTCCCCTGGCAGGGCCTGCTGGTGACCGTGAATGGCAATCCCGTAGACTACCACACCATCCACCCCAGTCTCCCCGTAGAGAACGGCCCCGCCAAAGCCGACCTGTACTCCACCCCGCAGTACCGGTGGGAGCCCTCTGAAGACTCCTCAGGTAAGGGGTGCACATCATACCTCAACTTTGATCTCCTCTCATGCACACGCTCAACATCTCTCTCTATCTTGTTTATTGTTTATTGTGTTGGTTCTTTCTCCTTTTAACACGGGCATTGTCTTCCATGGTCAGTATCATTAAGCTCATTTCCTCAAGTTCTCTATTTTTCCCTAGCGTATTTCTCTGTGTATTTTATCCTTGTATATAAAATAAATGGTATAATTGGAGCAAACTCTGAAAAATAAAAGGTAAACAGTTATTTTAAACACATCAACTTACAGTGTGTGTGCGTGTGTTTGGGTTTTTGTATAATTTGATATTGTAATCATGGTTAATAGTTTTGCTGGTTAATGGATGACCATTTTTAGAAAGAGTTTATTTTGTCTATAAAAAAAAGGAGAGGGCTCAAACTTGTACTAGGCCTTTTTTTGCGTTTCTCTCAGTTTATTATGTTGAAGGAAAGCAGGCGGATACTAGAGATGACAAATTGGTGGCTTTGACTTGGGTTGTGTTTTATTTTGTTTTGTTTGGCCTATGCAGCATTTTCTAAAATGAAAAAAAAAAAAGTAACCCACATTTTAAAAGCTGCAGCTCTGAGATACGGAAATTTCTGGAATCTCTTGAAGAATGTGAATATCTGGCAACACTAGCCCCTCACTCCTGCGAGGCAAGCGTTGACTCAACCACTGTTGTCACTGCCCTGACGGGGACCATGCCAATCACCAGTTCATAACGACAGAATTAGCTAAGTTTACTGTTGGGGGGAAAAGGCAGAGTACGCAGTTTGCGTCAAAGTGGCTGCAAAACTGTACTGGATTTTTCTCTCTATTTATATGGAACTGACCCTGGAGTTGTTACACCTGATCCTACCTTAAGTAAATGGCAAGCAACTATCCAGCCTGTGATTGGTACATTAAGCTTCATGTATTTTTTGTTCATAATTCTTCATCAGACTTACTCTACTGTATTGTTCTGCATAGTTATCAGTATACCCCGAAGTTGCCTCTGACCTGGCATCTACTTAGCAATACAAAGGGTTAGTCACACTATCTAGCCTTCCTCAGTAAGGTCAGACCAGGTTCACTTCCCTAACCCAGCAGCCCACACATACCCCCAGCCCTAGATGGCACCTGCCGTCTCCACAGAGCCCCAGACTCTATGGGTTAATTACCCATTTCTGCTTCCTACTTGCAAGTGTTTTAGTTTGCAGTTCACTTACTGAATATCTCAAGAAAATCCAGTACTTTCTGCAATGTGGTCTTCAGTGCTTTGGCATCAGAATCACACGGGGCAGGCCGAGAGCCAGCATTTGTGACTTTTAAAGTCTGGGACGCTCAGGTCACAGCCAGATACACTTCTCTTTACACATAGCTAACGTAAAAAGAGATGAATACAATTTTGGCTGCTGACAAGGCACACTCACACATACATCATAAGTTGAACTTTCAAAGGTAACATAAAAGCTGGACAGTTATTTTTAAATTTGAATATATATATGCAGACAGTGTTACAAGCAGAGAGGTAATGCCACGAGCTGTAAAATCCATCAGATTCCGTTTCTTCATCACTGTGTCCAATCTGTGGCCTTCCCCTTATAATCCTCAGCCCCCACAGTGGAAGGGTGGAAGGCAGCAGGCTTCTGCAGGAGGAAATACCAGCCCCTCGCTTAGAGACTCACTTCTGGAGCCTGCACAAGGTGCTGTGCATGGCCACTGGTTCTTCACTGGTTTCTGTTTCCTTGGCATGGTGTAGAGCGACTCCCTGGTGTGACCCAGTTATACGTAGCCCATTTAATTTAAACAGGAGGACAGAAGGGATGTGGCACTCATTACTTCATCTTTGAATTCAAATTAGTTTTCCTGACAAGTAGGGGAGGATCTTGAGAAGAAATCCTTCTTTAAGTGCTATGCCCATATTTTCCGATTGCTGGTCCTCTTCTCCTCAGCCCTCCACACTTTCTCTTGCTTTTTAAGATGATCTTTCATCCTTAGTGTGACTTTTCTGCCTTGGCATAACCTAGGAAACCATGGGCCACTGAGCTCACGCTGGCAACGTGGTTGGATGGTTGGTTGGCTGGCTGGTTGGTTTTCTGCACCTTCATTCTATCCATACTCTAGATACTGCTTGTATTAATTATCTATTGCTGAATAACAAATTATGGCCAAACCTAAGGGCTTAAAATGTTTAGTGTCATAGTTGCTGTAGGGCAGGAATCGGGTGTGACTAGGATGGGCTTCTCTGACTCAAGGTCTCTGATAATGTTGTAGATAAGCTGCTGGCTCGGGCTGTGGTCTCATCTGAAGGCTCACCTGAGGAGAATCTACTTTCACATCTACCCATGTAGTTGTTGACTGACCTCAAGTTCTTGCTGACTGCTGGCCAGAGGCACCAGTTCCCGGTCACCCGGGCCTCTTCTTAGGGCAGTGTACAACATGGCAGCTGGCTTCTCTCAGAATGAATGAGAAATGAGAGAAAGTGCCCAGGTGCCTAAGGCAAGGCCATAGTCTTTTTAAACTTAATCCTAGAAGTCATATTCCATCCCTCCTACTTTTTAGAAGCTCATCAAAGGTCCCACCCACACTCAAGGGACAAGGACTACACAAGGGCATGAAGACCAGGAGGTAGAGATTATTAGGGACCATCTTTGAGGCTGCTTTCCATTCCTCTCAAATTGAAATTTTCTTTCCGGGATTTCTGAGTGCTGGGTTCCATTACGCTGGCCAGGCCATTCTGTTTGAATTTGAAGGGCTTTGTCAGTTGGAAAGAATCTCTGAAGTCTTAAATAAAAGTCTCTGTTAAAACCATATATGTGGTGCAGCAGTTGGGACCCTTATCCAGAATTCACATATTAGCATAAATAGTTACATAATTTTTTTCTCCATCTAGAAAAGAAAGAGGAAGAAGGGGAGGAGAAGGAAGACTTTGAGGAGGAAAGGAGCCATGAGGAGAAACGAAGTGTTAAAGTTCATGCCATGGTCTCTGTGTTCCAGTTTATTATGAAACAAAGTTACATCTGTGCCCTTATTGCCATGATGGTATGTATGAAATGGGACAGTGGCATGCTCAAGAAATGCCCCACCATCCTCTCGTGACTGGCACAAATACCTAATCGTTCCAATATCTTGGCAGAGAAGGGTTGGGTATTTATTTTTCCCAGCATCTTTATACTACAGATTTCAAAAATCAGGTTTTGGGGCACATGGGTGGCTCAGTCAGTTGAGTGTCTGACTTCGGTTCATGTCATGATCTCCCAGTTTGTGAGTTCAAGCCCCACGTCAGACTCTCTGCTGTCAGAGTAGAGCCTGCTTCGGATCCTCTGTCCCCCTCTCTTTCTGCCCCTCCCCTGCTTGCTTGCATACTCTCTCTCTCAAATAAATAAATAAACATTAAAAAAATCAGGTTCTGGGACGCCTGGGTAGCTCAGTCGGTTAAGCGTCCAACTTAAGCTCAGGTCATGATCTCACAGTCCATGAGTTCAAGCCCCGTGTCAGGCTCAGTGCTGACAGCTCAGAGCCTGGAGCCTGCTTTGGATTCTGTGTCTCCCTCTCTCTCTGCCCCTCCCCTGCTCATGCTCTGTCTCTCCCGGTCTCAAAAATAAACAAAAACATTAAAAAAAATTTTTTTAAGTCAGGTTCTGTTCTATTTAACCTCCTTTTAAATATTAATGCATTTCTCTCAAATTAGCCTTACAAGTGAGACGGTTGCCTGTTTTGCCAGTTTAAAAGGATCTATTGGGTAGTTTTTCTATGTGACGCTGAAGGTGTTCAAGATTGTCCATAAACTGCTTTTATTTTCTTCACATGGGAGAATTACATTCACATCTTATCTTAAATTTCAGTGAAACTGTAGTCCATCTTAGCTGCAATAAATTTTTACTGATATGAACATCCAGCAGCCAGAGTTCCCAAGAGCTTTTCCGATTTTCAGTGCTCAGTTGATGCATGTTTGTACTCACTTCTAGGTACATCTTCCATCCCCAGCATCACAGTTTCAGAAATCCTCATCCTCATCCTCATCCTCATTATCATCATCATCACCATCATCCTTTGGCCTAGAGAGAGGGGCTATAAGAAAGTCTAACTTGTCCCCTTCCTAAAAACAAACTTTTATGGGAAATCTGATTTATTTTTGAGACACCTAACACTTACCTAACACAAGACTCTTCTACATTTTGTAGTCAATGGTGAGATCCCATGAACACCTTTAATGATAATAGAATGAAGATATTCTATACCTCTGAGGGGGGGGCGGGAAATGCCTGAACCCGGTTTCTCCAGGCCTCCCCTCAAGATGAACCAAATGAACCAACCTGTGTGTCCAATCAACTTCAGCTTCTAGTAAGGACAGCGGTACATCTGAGAGAGGGGTGGCAGAAAGAAAGCTCCTTGAAATGAAAGATGGCTCAGGGGTGCCTGGGTGGCTCAGTTGGTTGGGCACCCAACCTCACGGTCCGTGGGTTTGAACCCTGTGGCAGGCTCTGTGCTAAAAGAAATGAAAGATAGCTCGTTAGGTGATTGCAAACTCTTCTTTAATGTAAATTCTGTGCTCTTGGGTGCTTTCTGGCATTTTCGACATGTCATCCTCTAAACTGTAGCAAAATTCCAAATTCAAACTATTAAATGTAAATGCAACTTACAATTCTGATTCAGAACTCAAAAGAGTATATTCCTTTCTTCTCTCTTTCTAAAAACAAGTCTGGTCTTTTTTTTTTTTTTTGTAAAGCAATAGAGCTTAAAAAGGAACCCCAAAAACCTTGATTGCACATTTTGCTACTTAGTATAAAAAAGAATCTATTGTAAAAACAACTTAAGAGAGCAGATCCTTCATTAAAGACATGCCCCTGTCTGGTGCCATATTCATTGTTTTAACGGAGCCATCATATTAATGTTTTAAAAGAGCCTGCCTTCCATGGAAGTGTCCCATGTGACAGACTTTTAATCACAGACAGAAAAAGTAGTCCTGAGGAGCCAAGTCTATTAGAATGGTACTTGTATTTATTCAAAAATATAAAGTCGGAATACAGTAAACTGTCAGACAATCTGGAAACTGAACATAATGCAGAAGCATCCCAAATACCACAACATAAAGTCATATGTCACTTAGGCACTACACAGGAAAGAGGTTTAAAAAAATCCTCATAACTTGTTTTTCTTCTTCTTCCACCCCCACCTTCCCAAGAATAGGGTGCAGGGGAACAGACTTGCTGGAATTGTAATATCTGCGGAGATGATTTTCCTGGGTCACACCCAAACGAATGGCCATTACATCTGTATTTCGTACCGGGATAAATGAATTAAATACACTACTTAATGCAAGTGCATTAACTGTTACCTACCTAACCTTTGATAAACAGTATTTCCAAGAAATAATATTTTCATGAAAATAATTCAGACTTGCTAATAGTTAGCAGTCACTCACCTAATTTCAATAAAAGCAACTTTAATTTCCAGTTTATGTTTATCATGTGTTTCAACCAACAATTTTAAATAAATTTTAAGTAAGTTCACCACTTAAAAAGCTAGCTCTCCTATAGGACAAACTTGCAAATTGCCGAGAGGAAATAATATGAGGAAATTTTTATGGCCACGTTTCCTTGGCACTCTTAAATAACTCTCCAGTCTAGTTTGGAAAAAGAAGGGATAGATCACTTACAGTTGCTTTTAATACTGCAAAGTAGGGTGTACCTTTGTATCTTTGTACCTAAAGTGAAAAATATTTAGAAGGAAGACCCGCCATACATTTGCCGTTGGCTCTGTTCCCTGCAGGAAGTTAAAAAATAATGCTCTTCTCAGCAAGATCAGTCTTTCTCTTCAGTTCTCTCCCTATGCCCCAGGTTGGGGTATCTCTCCATGATTTCACCACTGTCTCCTCTCCTAAGTTTGAATATTATTGACTTTTTCCTTTTAGATAACTTTTTTTTTAATTTTTTTTAACATTTATTCATTTTTGAGAAAGAGAGAGAGACAGTGCATGAGGGGGGAGGGGCAGAGAGAGAGAGAGAGAGAGAGAGAGAGGGAGACACAGAATCTGAAGCAGGCTCCAGGCTCTGAGCTGTCAGCACAGAGCCCAACATGGGGCTCGAACCCGCAAACCGTGAGATCACGACCTGAACAGAAGGCTGACGCTTAACTGACTGAGCCACCTAAATGCCCCTCCTTTTAGATAACTGTTAACGTACCAGAGCGGGGGACTATACAGTGTAGTGACCATCATTGTGTTTCCTCTTCCTTTCACCCTCAAGGCTTGGAGCATCACCTATCACAGCTGGTTGACTTTTGTGTTGTTGATTTGGTCATGCACCCTTTGGATGATTCGCAACAGAAGAAAATATGCCATGATCAGCTCTCCTTTCATGGTCGTCTATGGAAATCTGTTGCTGATATTACAGTATATATGGAGTTTTGAACTTCCTGAAATTAAAAAGGTCCCAGGATTTTTAGAAAAGAAAGAGCCAGGAGAACTTGCCTCAAAGGTAAGTGAATGGGAAAATAAGAAAACAAAACATTGAAACCAATCCACAATAATCATAATAAGCATATCCAGGCACAGACTTACAAAGGTAGGTTCCAAATATTCAGTGCTTTACAAAAATGAGTACGTTAAAAGCTCTAAGAAATAACTCATATTCCTTAGAGGTCTCTATAATTTAAATGTGAATAAATATTACACCATGCTTTTAGATTTTATTTAAAATAACAGTGCTTTCCACTGGAAGGAAAAATATAGGCTGTTACATTTTAATGTCAATTACAGTGTGGTAGAAATTAGAGGGGGAAACAGGAAAATACAGTGTAAAATGTATCAAAGGGTTAGGAGACTTTGATCTCAGTTTGCAAAGCAGGCTGAACACATTGCTATTACAGATAATCACCGATTATTCATAAAAACCTTTTTTCTTCAATTATGTCTTAAAAACACTATAGCAGCAAAAATTAAATAGGACACTTATTTTTTTCTTTCTGTGGATTACATGATGTGCCTTCATTTGTAGTGAGAAAGCTCATGATCTGTCACTACTCATTATTTTCATGCCCCATTTTAATAGTTTTCACTTCAGAAGATTATAAATTGCCCCAAACTTTGTTTTGTGACCACTGGCAGACTCTAAACACATTCCATTTGTGTCGATGACTTTGCAGTAAGACGGTGAAAGCAGTCCTGGGTAATTCATGTAATTACTCCATGAGCCTTGAAATCTTTCTCCTCTAGGCAGAGAATTAGTTTCTGCCTAGAGGGACATTAATTTACATTGCATGAAATCCACCGTTCCTGAGAGCAACCACCTTTTTTACAGGTTACCAGACACCAGACAGCCCATAGCCAAAGCAACCAGGCATCAACAGGGTGTTAGGAGACACCAAAGATTGGTTCTCATAACAGATTTTTGGGTGAAGGCTATTGGGGTAAGGGAGAAACTCCTAACAGGTGAATTCTAAAGAGTTAGAAGTTAGATCATAATCCCCTGTGTTCATGGACCATGGCCAGTTCATTTATTGATTCATTCATTCATATAAAACTCCCATGCCCACCCTACTCCACTTTCTCTCTCAAACCCCACTCCACGATGACAGTCCCACAGCGTATTCCCATTCACAGGTCACTTCTGCCTCCCACTCTTCCCTCTCATTCTCTCCTTCCCTGGACTTCCTCTTAAACACACACACACACACACACACACACACACACAACTGATACGTTCGTCTTTTTTTTTTAATAAGAGAAATTTGAAATCTCATCTTGTGACTGTGCAAATCTGTGTCATCCTGGCTCAGAATATTGGGGAGGCATCTGAAAATGTATGCCACCTAACTGGCTGAACTACTTCTTGCCCAAAATCAATAGCTCTTGGGGGGCACCTGGATGGCTCAGTCAGTTGAGTGTCTGACTTTGGCTCAGGTCACGATCTCAGGGTTTGTGGGTTCGAGCCCTGTGTCAGGCTCTCTGCTGTCAGCACAGAGCCTGCTTTGGATCTTCTCTCTCTCTTTCTCTGTCTCTCTCTCTCTCTCTCTCTAGGCCCCTCTCCCACTTGCACTCTCCTCTCTCTCAAAATAATAAATATTAAAATTTTTTAAATCAACAGTCCTTGGGATGGGGGGACATTTGGGGGAAATAAATTTATTACTTGTAAGAAAAAAGGCAGTGTTATTCTGGGGAAAGCAGGGTCTGCATTTATATTTTAATGTACTCAGGAGCTAAAAAGAAAACAAGTTTTGTCATAGATAAAAACATAACCTTGGGGCGCCTGGGTGGCGCAGTCGGTTAAGCGTCCGACTTCAGCCAGGTCACGATCTCGCGGTCCGGGAGTTCGAGCCCCGCGTCAGGCTCTGGGCTGATGGCTCAGAGCCTGGAGCCTGTTTCCGATTCTGTGTCTCCCTCTCTCTCTGCCCCTCCCCCGTTCATGCTCTGTCTCTCTCTGTCCCAAAAATAAATAAACGTTGAAAAAAATAAAAAAAAATAAAAAAACATAACCCAAGATCATAAAATCTCTATCACGGTGACATATGTCAGAGCACATTATTAAACACAGTGTTTTCAAAGTACTGAGTGGATCATGGAAATCGAGAGAAAGAAAGAATATGGCCTGGATCCTCAGAAGTCTGACCACTTTGGGGGAGCCAGACTCAGCTACCTCATAGTATCTATCAGCTGCTAAAATGTCTTCCACATCCGTCAACCGTGCCTTCCAAGCCTGTCCTGTAACTCACCTAGGAAAAATGGCCCACCTGCCCTCAAGTATCCCTAGACTGTTACACATATGCATTCGAGAAACAGACTTCTTTCCCAAATTGCAGTTACAGTTCAATGGCTTGTGACTTCCAGAAGTGTTCTTGACTACAGTTCTTGAAATGGTCCTTGACTTTCTCAGGCCCTAAACATGTTGTCCAGGACTTCCTGGGATTGGTTTATGTTGAAGGCAAATGAAAAGTGGATATTTAGGGATAGTTAAGTGGGCAGTTAGTCAAAGTAAAAAAGGACCCATTCATTTGCCGATTTATGTTTTCATTTCTTTGGCAAATATTTATTAAAATCCTACTATAAACCACAATGAGATACTACGTCACACACCAGGAAGGCTAGAATAAAAAAAAAAAGCAGACAATGATAAGTATTAACAAGGAAATAGAGAAACTGAAGCCCCATACACCACTGAAGGAGGGGGAGCATATAAAATGCTGCAGCCATTTTGGAAAACAGTCTCTCAGTTCCTCAATAGGTTAAACATAGAATTACCATAAGACCTAGCAATTCCACTCCTAGATATTATACCCAAGAGAACCAAAAGCCTATGTCCACACAAAAACTTGCACCTGAATGTCATGGCAGTGTTATTCTTAATAGCCCCCAAGCGGGCAACACCTAACTGCCCATCAACTGAGAAATAAAATGTTGTCTATCCATCCACACAATGGACTATTATTCAGTAATAAAGAGAAATGAGGTACCAATACAGGCTACAACATGAATATGCCTTGAAAACATCATGCGAAATAAAAGAAGCCACTTATAGAAGAATGCTTATTATTAATTCCATTTATATAAGATGCCCGGATTAGGAAGTGTATGGAGACAGGAAGTAACGAACTATAGAAATGATCCCTGAAAGTATAGATTTTGGATACAGGAAGTAAATTGATGGTTGGCTAGGGCTGAGGTGGGGAGGGACGGGGTGACTGCCATGGGTCTTCTTTTGGGGCGATGAAAATATCCTACAATGGATCGCGGTGATGGTTGCACAACTCCGTGAATTTACTAAAAACCACTCAGTTGCACATTCTAAATGGGTGAATTGTATGGCATGTAAATTACATTTCAATGAAGCTAGTACAAGAAAAGAAACTGCTCTGTGCCAGGTCCCATATTCTCTGAAGAACGGAGCTTCCCTAAAGCGTCAGCTATTTTTTTCCTAGCCCTCCATAAAATATTAATGTGCAAGCATGGACACTTAGAACAATTCTTCCTTCAGCTCTAGGAGCTGAATGGGATGTTAAAGGGCTCTGTTCTCCAGGATGCAATGTACATTTTCCCATCTGTGGAATTCTTCATAACAAGGAACACTGCAGAGTCCAGGAGTATTGTGGAAGAAACATGTCTTCCTTCCTCTTACAATTGTGCTGATGTCACCATCAGGACAGGAAATCGAGGACTAGGGAGTGGTCCTATCGAGGACTGGTCTCCAGGGAGACCAATTGCCAAAGCTGATTTCCAGCCCAGATGGAAGCGGTTTGGACTGTCCAGACATCTCCCCCTGGGCCTGTGCACACTGCCGAATGGACTCCTGGCCCTCGACACGCTTGCTCGTGTCTTCAGCAAAGGGGATTTAAAAGCCAGTGACTTTCAGGTGAAAGCAAGTGGGTGCCCGACTCTGTGTCAGATAGAAAGGCTTATTTATTGTGTTCCCACTGAGAAGTGGGCAAACTGTTGTATATGCTGAAATGCATGTATGCTTGGGACGGTGGCTTAATTCTCGTTTTGCTCATTCTCTGCTTTCAGATACTTTTCACCATTACTTTTTGGCTACTGCTGAGGCAGCACCTCACGGAGCAAAAAGCTCTTCAAGAAAAGGAATCTCTTTTATCTGAGGTCAAAATCAGAAGTCAGGAAAATGAAGGAAAAGGTAAATTAGCGTGACCAGAGATTTTCGTGCTCCGCTGAATTACAGAGAAAGAGCACCCAAAACGCATCAGAAAGCCTCTGTGCTTCAGACCAGATAAAAGCCAAACATTAACCTGGAGCAGTAGACAACACTATGAGCCCACAAGGAGCTTTAGAAAATGTGCTGTCGTTTGATCCTCACAAAATGGATTCCCACTTAAGGGAAGAAGAAACAGGTTCAGAGAAGTTAAATGGTTATCCATGGTCACACTTTTCGAGCCGTGAAACAATCAGAACTAGAAATTGATATACTAGTTTGGGTTTGTGTTGTTATGTACAGGGGACCCCTTACTCACAGAGACCATGTTCCAAGACCCCAGTGGATGCCTGACACTGTGGATAGTACTGAACCCTAAATAGGCCGTTTCCTACGCACACATACCTATGATAAAGTTTAATTTATAAATTAAGCACAGTAAGACATGGACGACTAATAAGATAGGACAATTATAGTAAGAAAGGGTAATAAAAGTTATGTGAATGTGGTCTCTCTCTCGAAATATCTTATGCTGTACTCACCCTTTTGGTGATGTCGTGAGATGATACAATACTAATGTGATGAGACAGAGGTGAATGACGTAGGCATGTGACATGGCATTAGGCTAGTATTGTCCTGCTGATGATACGTCAGGAGGTGCATCATCTGCTTCTGGGCTGTGGTTGACCTCGGGTAACTGAAATGGTGGAAAGTGAAACCATGGAACAGAGTTGGGGAGGGGGGACCACTGTAGTTACTTTTCTAGATCTTGCAGTTCTTCTTTTTTTTAATTTATTGTTTTTAATTATTTTAGAGAAAAGGAGAGCCCAAGTGGGAGAGGGGCAGAGAGAGAGGGAAACAGAATCCGAAGCAGTCTTGACATTGTCAGCACAAAGCCCAGCCCAGGGCTCCAACTCATGAATTGGAGTGAGATCATGACCTAAGCCGAAGTCAGATGCTCAACCGACTGAACCACTCAGATGCCCCTAGATTCTGCCATTCTTAAATCTGTCCTTGGATGTCGGAAATCAAATTAGGTGTTATAAACAGATTAGCATAAAGTATTACCAGGTTTATTTCTTTGAAATTATATTTCACAAAGGCTATGAAAATTGATTATGATTAGTCATAAATGCTGCCTTGTTTACTAGAACAGTCTGAAATCATTCAAATCATAGAGTAACACATAAAACCATGTGCTTCTAAGTCCCACATATGACACCCAGTCAGAGTGTGGCTCCGGGCAGGGAACCAGCTAAATGTAACAGCAAAATCTTCTGTTTTAAAGATGATGAGCAAGAGCTACAAATGGAAGGAGAGGCTGAGGAGAAGGAGGGAGAGGAAGCAAAGGAAGAAAAGCAAGAGAGAAGGAAAGAAGAAGAAGAAGAAATGGAAGAAGATGACAACCAGGACATCATGAAAGTGCTGGGCAATTTGGTGGTGGCCATGTTCATCAAGTATTGGATCTACGTGTGTGGAGGAATGTTCTTCTTCGTCAGCTTCGAGGGTAAAATTGTGATGTACAAAATCATCTACATGGTGCTGTTTCTGTTCTGTGTGGCCTTGTATCAGGTAGGTAAATGATTGTCTTCTATTTTTCCGATCCTTGTGGCAGCCCCAGAAATATATGTGAGCTTCCTTTGACAAGATCCTAAATTAATATAATGCCGTGAACCTATTATATAAAGTGATCAATGTGATTCAAACATTACATATTAAGAAGGCCTAAAATGGGAAATGACTATCTTCAGCTTGTTCATTGTTTTAAAATTTGGGGTTCCTAAAAAGTAAAAAAATATTCATGAGTTTTTCAAAAATTCTTGGAAAAAAAAAAAAGCCTGTATAATTAAATTAATTTTTGAATAATAGTTTAAGAACAGTGGCTGGAAAATCTAAAGTACTGGTTGATTCTCAGTTCACTTATTCTTCAGAGTTTAGAATCAGAAAACTGTGTATGTAAACATATATGCATGTTGTATCAACTATTTTAATATTTTATTAATTAGAATATATAAAAGATTCTACTAAAACAATTAGCCTCTCCACAAATTCAGTCTTAACTTCTAGAGAAATTTTAACTCAGTGATAAAAACAGGTGCCATAGGACCATCTGGGTGGCTGAGTCAGTTGAGTGTCTGTCTCTTGGTTTCAGCTCAGGCTGTGATTCCAGGGGCATGAGATCGAGCCCCGCATCAAGCTCTGCACTAAGCGTGGAGCCTGCTTGAGATTCTCTCTCTCTTCCTCTGCCTCTCTCCCACACTCACACTGTGTCTCTCTCTCGCTCTCTCTAAAAGAAAAAAAAAAGAAAAACACGTGCAACAGTACACTAATCTTGCAGGCAGCCAAGCAAATAAAGCAACTGAAATAAGCAAGAAGAATTCACTGATAGAGATTAAAATCGCTCAACCGAAATTGATAAAAATTTTGAAATATCTTTGAAATTCAGGGTAGGGAGGCACCTAGGTGGCTCAGTTGGTTGAGCATCTGACTCTTGATCTCAGTTCAGATCTTGATCTCAGGGTGGTGAGTTCAAGCCCCACATTGGGTTCCACAGTGAGTATGAAGCCTACTTAAAAAAAAAATCAGGGTAGATGTTCTCAGATGGAAATACACAGGCTTTTGGTAAAGAGGTGGTAAACCTCTCTTTACTGGCTTCACATTTTTCTCATATAGTACCACCTAGAATTTCAAAATTGGCACAATTTTCTCTCAGTGATAACTGCCGTGATGGCAACATCTTCCATACTAATGCTTGAATGCCTTTTATAAACTAGGTACCGTGCCAAGAGCCTTATAAATATTCTGATTTCTCCCTCTTAACAGCACTCCAAATAGGCACTTAGGGAGTAAGAAACTAAAGCTCAGTGTGGTCTGGCGACTCCCCCAAGGACCTAGGTAGCAAGTCTTGTAGTCCTGAGATTCCAATCCAGATCCAACCAACTCTATGAGGAACAGAGGTTCAAAAATAAAAAAAATGAATTAGATTTGATTTTTTAGTATTTGTAAATATCACCACCTGTCATACTGGAATAAATGAGATTTTTTTTTAATTTGCTTTTTTTTTTTAATAACGAATTCTTCTTTTCTTCTTTGTTTTTCAACATCTGATTCACAGGTGCACTACGAATGGTGGAGGCGAATCCTAAAATATTTTTGGATGTCTGTGGTTATTTACACTATGCTGGTGCTTATCTTTATATACACATATCAGTTTGAAAACTTCCCAGGCCTGTGGCAAAATATGACAGGATTGAAAAAAGAAAAGTAAGCAGTTTGGTGTAAAATGAGCTGTGGAAACCACAGACAGGATGAAGACTTGCATGCATGTGGTTCAAACATTTTTGTGGAAGGTTTTAATAAAACATGGTGTCGTCAGGGTCTGTAAGTTCCTGGAGAGCAAGTCATTTTATGGTCTCCCTGCCAAGCCCTGAGCCTGACACCCATAGTACATACTCAATGAATATTGACTGAAAAGTGAATTTTCAGCCCCATTTTAATGCCATAACTTTTTCTAATGGCCATTTCATCTGAAACACCTGCTTAGTACTTAACCAGGCATGCCTTCTGCTTTCCAAAGGGAAGTTCAGTTCTGCGGCTCAGTTGGTTCACAGGCTCATAATATAAAGCATCAGCCTCTTCTCATTTAAGTAGCAGGTGCTAAGATTCTAAGGAGCACTCGATGCCGTAGAAGAAAATTTCAGGGGCGCCTGGGTGGCTCAGTCAGTTAGGTGTCCAACTCTTGATTTCAGCTCAGGTCACGATCTCACGGTTTGTGGGTTCGAGTCCCTGGTCGGGCTCTGTGCTGATAGTATGGAGCCTACTTGGGATTCTCTCTCTCTCTCTCTCTCTCTCTCTCTCTCTCTCTCTCCCCCCCCCCGACCCCTCCCCTGCTCACACTCTCTAAAATTAAATGAATAGGCTTAAAATTAAATGAATAGACTTAAAAGAAATTTCTGTAAGTGCTAATGGAGTAATGATGATGAAATCTTTTTTTCATGTATGTGTGAAATATCTGTACATGTACCCTGTCTTTTTCTAATTTGCTGCTATAAACTTCTGAAATTAGTTACCAGAATTGGGCAGAGGGCTGAATGCATATACCGAGGTGGCTAAGCGAAAAGCTGAAAGGGAACGGATCGCCATGTAGCTAGGCTAACACATCTTGAACATTTATTCAGCAAATATTTATCAAATGCCTCCCATGTGCCAGACACTGACTCTGCCTCGGGACACACACAGGAAGCAAGACAGATGGAGTCTAAGCACTACAGAGTTTATATTCTAGTAGAGGAGACCAAAAAAAAAGCCCTACTTAATGTGCAAATAAATTAATTGCTAACTGTGGCAAGTGTGTGAAGGAAAACCAACGACAGATTGAGGTAGTAAACCGTGGGGGATATGAACTATAAATGGAGTGATCAGGGCAGGCTTCCCTGAGAAGGTGACATTTAAACTCCACGTAAAGGGCTTGTCTTAAGAAAACTGCGTGAGTTGGGAGCCGAGTTGCGGAAAAGCTTCCCAGGCAAAGACAGCAGCAAATGTGAAGATCCTGAGGCAAGACTGAATTCGGCACAAATGAAGAACCAGAGGAAGGCTCGCCTGCCAGGAGCAGGGGGGAGACTGGAAGCAGAGGTGCAGAATAGAGCCAGGCACCCAGGATGTGCATGGCCTGTAGGCAGTGGTGTTGGCATTTTATTCTTGGGGAAATTTTTAAGTCTTTAAGTAACCCTTGACTGGCTGAAAAGAACAATGCTGTCAGAAGGCAAGCGTAGAAACCATAAGGCGGGTGAGTCGGCAACAGCAGTGTTCTTGTGAGAAACGATGGTGGTTTCATCTAGAAGAGGTAGTTCAGAATTTGGCACAAGGTAGACAGTTATTACCAGGAAGACTCGAGTGGGGGGCCGGGGTGGAGAGCAGCGTGGCCAAGCAAAACTGGGAAATCAAGAATACCGTTTGGAAAACACTAAATATGAAATAACTGGGGGGAAAAAAAAAACCTGCTGGTAGACATGTGGGCACAAGAATCCACAGGAGAAGCCGGAACTCTGAATGTGCGTTTGAATCATTGGTGTTAAGATGGTGTGTAAATCCCCAGGACTTGTACATTACCTAAGGGAAACATCAGCGGGAGAAGAGACTCAGCACCGAGGCTTGGGGCTGTTTCACATCTGGAGGTCCAATAAAGGAGGAGACAGCGACAGAAGAGGAAAACCATGACAGTGTGGCGGCACCAAGGCCAGGACGGTTTCAAGAAGGATTGGAAGCTGAATTAAAGAGAAGCAGCCACTCTGGATTGGCGATACTGAGGTTGTTACCGCCCGATGTAAGAGCGGGTCCGTTGGATTGGTGGAAGCAGAAACCAAAGTGGAACGCATGGAAGAGAGAGGGGAATTCAAGGAATGGTATAACTGAGACAGTGAAGACTGATGTAATTTATGATGGGGGGGAAAAAAAGTGCCCTCATTGCCTAAGAAAAGTTCTTGCTTTTCGTGTCGTTTTGTTTTACAGGCTCGAGGATCTCGGCTTAAAACAGTTCACCGTAGCAGAACTATTCACTCGCATCTTCATCCCAACCTCCTTTCTGTTGGTGTGCATTTTACACCTCCACTACTTCCATGATCGGTTCCTGGAGCTCACGGACCTGAAGTCCATTCCCAGCAAGGAAGACAGCGCCATCTACAGGTGAGCGCGAGCAGGAAGCAGGAGCCACTTGCTCTGGTCAGGGCGGCTTTGATTCCCCACCTCAGCTTGGGGGGGGGGGGGCCTGCAAGAGGCCAAGAACTAATGTAGAGTTTCAGCCTTGAACTTCCCTTGAGTACCAACCTGGGGGGGGGGGCGCGGAATGTGTAGTATTTGATGACACTTTCTGTAACAATTGGTGGTGACTCATGACTGGTTAATGCGAAGTGATCTTCACCATCATGTGAGTGGGTTCAAAATAGCTGCGCAGATGCAAACACTTCAGAGGTGGCAGTGGATATTTCGTGTCTGGGCTGGTGATGTGTTTTGAGAACATTTACGAAATCTGGCTGATTCAGAGCGTGGGCTGACAACCAGTAAGGAAGTGAGAGCATACCAAAAGGTGAGGCGCAGGATTTTCCCTTCCGCTTTGGAAATAAAGAACCTCAGCTAAGAAGGATAGGATCTCCAATCTAGTGATGAGAATAACAAGAAAGGGAATAAAGTGAAGACAGTAATTGCTGTGATCATCTCTCTGTTGTCTTCTCATCGATAAATATCAAGTGTTTACAAGCAACAGATGAGATATCTCTCTCCCTGCCCATGTGTGTTGAAACCGTGATGGATTTATCACAAATCTCTCAGTCTGGTCCCTCACAGGGAAATTTCAAGCATTCTTCTAGTGAACGTTCACACTGATTTTCCTCTTTTGTTTCAGATTTAGCCTTACCATTCAGTTCCTGGAAAAACACTTGTTAAGCAACCAAGGGGGCAAAGGGCTGTATGAAAGGAGCATAGACGCCAGCTGACAATCCCATTTAGCCTTTTTGGCTTCCCTCTGAACTCTTCTTGAAGGGAAAAAATGAGTACGTCAAAAGAAGTTAGAGTAGT
The DNA here is from genome assembly GCF_022079265.1 of Lynx rufus. Taxonomy (NCBI): domain Eukaryota; kingdom Metazoa; phylum Chordata; class Mammalia; order Carnivora; family Felidae; genus Lynx; species Lynx rufus. The sequence continues at coordinate 4,075,973 of NW_025814844.1, read as the reverse complement.
ATTTCATCACGCACAGTTGATGAAATACCGAGCGTTCCATTTTCTGCTATAGTAAGGGCTGGAGTTGCAGATAACTCCAAAACTCTTTTATTTGGTGATGAAAACCATTTTATAATCTTTATCTATGTATTTAGCACATTTGTTTTCCGTATCGCGTTTTGCTGAATCTGAGTTCACATGTCGTTTTCATTCTGAGTGCGCTCCAGATGACCAACCAGTAGAATGCAGAGATAGCAAGCAGCTGTTATTTCCTACCCTGTCTTGCCACCATCATTAAGAACTCAGCTAAACCCTGTCTCCTCCAAATGCCCGCCAGGAAGAGGGTATGAATGGGGTCAGTGGCTGCCTTCAGTGATAGTCAAACATTAGGAAAAATAAGGTAGTTATTAGAAGTTTGGGAGCCCTCTAGGAGAGATTGTTTATAGGCAAATTTGTTAGCAGAAGAAGTCACTCTAAGGTTAAAAAGCTTGCAAACATAGTGCTGGTCTAGGAAAGTAAGATTTACCAACAATTAGAAAAAGTATTTTTTGATGACCTTTTTGACATTGCTTGGCACACCTGGGGCTAAAATTAGTATTTGGTATTTGACTCTGGCAAGGTAACCTGCTTTATTTAATTATAAACCCTAAACCCTCACCATCTGTTCGAAAAATCATAGTCAATAATTGAGAAAAGCCTTTTAGTCGGCATGTTTGTATGTTTGTAAAAGAAATGTAATTATTGGTGAAAGCTAATGATACCTTTCCATTTTTTTTTCTTCAAAATGCCTTTCTTCCCTCAAATCTTTATTTTCTGTTCAAAGTTTCTCCAGGATATAGGAGCTTTTTTTTATGTTTATTTTATTTTTGAGAGAGAGAGAGAGAGAGAGAGTCACAGCTGGGGGGGGATGGGCAGAGAGAGAGAGAGAGGGAAACACAGAATCTGAAGCAGGCTCCCGGCTCTGAGCTGTCAACACAGAGCCCGACGTGGGGCTTGAACTCATGAACCATGAGATCATGACCTGAGCCGAAGTCAGACGCTTAACCAACTGAGCCACCCAGGCGCCCCGCCATTGTTCTTATTGTTATCATAAGCCTTTGAGTCTAATGTCACACAATCAAACAGAGATATAGGTTACAATTTTCCAGGAAGATAAGAGATTTTCAGGGCCACAGTTTTGCAGAAGACAATGCAGCTCAGCAAAAATTGTACCAGCCAAAGAATCACCTAGGGTACATGAAAACTGAATTTGTTCCTCAGAGTTTCCTGGAAGCATATAGAGCATTATTTAATTATGTAGATTCTGGGGAAAGACTACAGTTTCACATGAAGATGTTTTCTCCCCGTTGCCACCGCTGCTCCATTCACTGCCCTCACCCTCCATGTCATGGCAAGAGGGGAAAGAAGGTCTAAATGGTCTGTAGCCATTTGAGGTCATTGCTTGTCATCTTCATGGCCATGGTTTAGCCCTAAGAATGCCCTGAACAGTTAATTTTCCAAGAAAACATAAACAGTGATGAGAGTATATAAGGCCAGCTATCTAAAGAGGTTAGGAACATGGGATTTCACTTTTAGTTCCTCAAAAAAAAAGAGTTGTCTAGGACCTTAAAGAGCTCAAAGTTTGGTTCAAACTCAAGTTCAGTGCTTTGGGATTTCCTGCAAGAGTTTAATATAAAGGTCCCCAAATTTTAACTTTGAAGCTAGGATACATATCCCATCTTTTTAGGCAACTTGTTTCCATTCTGGTATTTTCTTTACTAATAGTTTTCACCTCAGAGTATTTTTTGTCCCTGGAGCCCTAATAAATGACCATATTAGGATAAAACTGACGAAGAAAAAAATATTTACAGTGTTGAGATGGACAGTCACGCTTTGCCTTCTCTGCGCCCACCATGGCCCACGAATTGGGAATAATCAATCCATTATATTCCTTACATTGATTCTACTGCTGTTGTTTCTGTAAATATCCAACTGTTCTTTTCCTATTTGGTTCACTACTTGTGCGAACTGTGTTTTTGTGCATAAATAGGTCATACAGGCAAATGTCACATGTGACTGAAGCAGAATCTATTGTGGTTAGCCTTATGGAATTATCAAGTTAGTATTACGAAAAAGTTTTGTGATATCATAATAATAGAAAAAACTATTTTTATTTCTAAGCAGGTGTTCTCAGGAATATTATTCCACTTATCTATTGATAAAATATATAATATTAGAGCAGAATCACAACATAATTATTATAATATATATACTTAATACTAAGGTACTAGATATCCATTAGGTATTTAATATCCATCCCTGCAATTCCTCCATGCTCCATTTTAGAAAGTATTCTAGGGGCGCCTGGGTGGCTCAGTCGGTTAAGCGTCGACCTCAGCTCAGGTCATGATCTCGAGGTCCGTGAGTTAGAGCCCCGCATCAGGCTCTGTGCTGACAGCTCAGAGCCTGGAGCCTGTTTTAGATTCTGTGTCTCCCTCTCTCTCTGACCCTCCCGTGTTCATGCTCTGTCTCTCTCTGTCTCAAAAATAAATAAATGTTTTTTTAAAAAAAAGAAAGTATTCTAATGCATATGGAAACAAAATGGCTTTTTTCTACCTTCAGTCTTAGAAAACATAGAAAACAATATTACTTAGTCAGGATCACTTAGTTACTTAGTAGGATTTCATTTCTTTTTAATCCGGGGGAAGGAGCAAGAATTAATCTATTAGATTGTATTTTCTTTGATAAATTTGCTCTGAGAATTGAAAGGTTACAGATTTTTAGCGAAGTGTGTGAGATGGGGAGGAATGAGAAGAACGGACCGGACCTTGCCACCTTCCAGCATTTTTCCTGAATACATCTAATTTCACGTTGCTCCTGAATCTTTCTGCCCTGACTTGTCTTCGTGCATGAAAGTGTCCGTGATGACGTAAAGCTTGCAAGACGGTCTACTTCTTTCCTCTCTAACAGTCTGCTCTTTCTCTCTCCTACCTGTCTCCCCGTCGCCACCGCATGCTACCTCGTGCTCCATCTTTCACCTCGTAGCCATGCCAAAGTCAATGGGCGCGTATATCTAATAATAAATAGGTGGGTACTTCCATGTTTTCTCTCTTGTTGTTTTTGTTTTTTTTTAACGGTCGCTTAGTGTGTTAAACACTTTACTGTGTTGTAAACGGAAAATGATGTCGTCAGATAGTGCACAGTGGTCTTCAGGCATGCTCATAGATGTATTTTGCCAACACAACCATTTGGTGACTATTCCGAATGGTGCTACAAGTGGATTCGGAGGTTGCCAAGGGTCTTCAGCTGGTGCTCGGCCTTGGGTCTTGGTTCAAACGTACGCCCCATCGATTTCATTCTTTGGCAAATTAGTCCAAGGCTCGCGTGAGAGCTTATCTCGCTCCTCCCACGAACGTGCCCACCAATGCCAACTTCCCCCGCTAAAAGTAATCCGCCCTCCCTCTGAATATCCATAGCACTTTCTGGTTGCTGCCTCCTGATACTTGCCTTCCAGCCCCCCCACCTGCCTGCCTATCTTATCTCCCCTGCCAGAGGCATCAGCCCCTCGGGCCTAGAGTCCCTGTATAATTCACCACTGTGTCAGCGTATCATCTGCCTCAGGGCCTTGCCCGTTAGTTGACCTTCCATCTGTACATATGTCGTGAATGAAGTGAAAATAGTCACAACAACATATGGTTATAAGAAAATTAAGACCTCAATAGATCAGCATACTGAAGAAAGATAGTTCCCATCACTAGAGTTCACAACGGATGCAGAGCTGGGCACTGAGGCGTGGCCCTTACCTTATAGCCCTATAACTCAGCTGGGGAGATAAAACGTGCAAATGACCACACATAATAAACAATAAGCTTTGATAAGTGTTGTTTGCAGAATTATCCTCAACTTTCCTAAGAACACAGAGAAAAAGATCCTTAGGGAGTGAATTTACTACAGCTGTCCTTACTTTATTAAATAAGTGAATTAAAATATCCCCTCCTATAACTTTATGTCATTAGTAATAAACCCAGTCATTTAGGTCATAGAAACGTGTGTTTTGCAACAAACCCAATCAACAAAATAACTCTTTTTTGAAAGATCTGTTGGTTTTGTAGGTAAGATCTGTTGGTTTTCTACTTCACTCACTATTCTCTTAAATAAAATCCTAAAGCTGACAACCAAGTAGCAAGCCCTGGGAGGCAAAACTTCTAGGAGGAAGTGTGAAAAATTAGTGCATCGCTCTGCAAGTCACTGAAGAAGGAGGGGTGAGGAGTGACTGGTTCCTTTGGGGGGCGGTTTTGTCGACAGGCTGAGGGAGAAAAATCAACCTCAGGTTTTTAGCTAAAAACTCTAGCTGGAGATCTTGAGCAACTATTGAAATTTCATCTCTAAAACATAAGGAACTTTTCTCTCAACCTCTCTCTCTCTCTCTCTCTCTCTGTCTCTCTCTCTCTTTCTTCCCCCTCCCATCCCTCCCCCTCTATCCCTTCCCTTTCGGCCTCTCTCCTCTCCACTCCTGGCCCTGCCCTCCATCCCTCTCCCTTTCTCCTTCTTCCCCTGTCCCTCTATATCTTTTTCTCTGTCTTTCACTGTGTCTTCCCATAAAGTATTTACCATCTGCTATGTGAGGGGATGGCTTGGATACCTAAGGAGGCAGGAGTTGGTTTGATGGGTTCCAATAGCCCAGGCTAACAGAAGTTATGGTTCTGATTGTCTCAGACTTCTCTCTTGAGAGAAAGCCCATGCCTGTTAAGTCACAAGGCCAGGGGATACATTCAGGAATTCTCAGAATTCAAAGTCCTCTGAAAGAATTAAAAACTCAAAGAATTCCACTGTTAGCACTGTCTTCTTTCCAGTGCAATCTTTCATTTTTGTGTGAATGCTAACATATTAAGAAAGGCCAGATTTATGCCCCAAGGAAGACATTCCCCAATAAACTCTTCCCTCACTATGCTTCCGAAAGACTGTGTGTAAAGCCTAATTTTGAATAGGGCCTAGTCTTGTTGAAAGTAAGAAATAAGTCGATTCTTTTATTAAGTAAGTGAGCTTTCTTTCTCCCATAATTTCTTCCTTAATGCTCAGTGTTATTTCACAGGGAGAATAATGTGTTTGTAAACGTGAGTTCTGGGTGGAGGAAAAGACATACCTACATTCAACTTCTGGGTTGATCAACATTTAGACATGACCTAAAAAGGTGTAGGCAAGAGTGTTGGGGACAGTGGGTGACTGATAAAATTTTGATGATATGAATCATTGTGGGGAAGTTCCCACTGAATTCATAAATAGAATAAATTGGAATGTTTTAACAGGAGTAATGGTCATTTCTGTCACATATGCAGATATTAGAGTCATCATACCCAATCCTGTCTAGTAGATTTTTTTTAATGTTTATTTATTTTTGAGACAGAGAGAGACAGAGTGTGAGCGGGGGACGGGCAGAGAGAGAAGGAGACACAGAATCCTAAGTAGGCTCCAGGCTCTGAGCTGTCAGCACAGAGCCTGATGCGGGGCTTGAACTCAGTAACCTCGAGATCATGACCTGAGCCAAAGTCAGATGCTTAACCGACTGAGCCACCCAGGTGCTCCATGTCTAGTAGATTTTTTGAAGGAATTACTACCACACACATTCAATATGTGATATTAAACTTACAAATAAATTGCTCATCTGTGTCTATAGTCTTCTAAAAGTACACATTCTAGAAAACAAGCAGTATAGACATTCTTTAAATATTACTTATGAACACTAGAAATTTGCAAGATGTCTCTTTTTTCTAATAGTCTAATGAATGGGGTGAGTGCAGTTTACATTACCACATATTCCGAATTAGAATAGTTATAAATAAATGGAATTTAGACTAAAGAGATTTTACCGTGGTAGACTCCATTTTCTTTAATATGTGGCTTAATATATTGAGTCAGTTCCTGGTATAGAATTAAGCCTCTTCAGCTGTCCGTGTATCATAATTTGTTTCTTCTGTTTCAAATAAGAATGCCATCCAGTACATAGAATCCATTCACCAGACATTCAGTCAATCACATTTTGCAAGCGAGCCCAGTAGACTTGAGACTGGGTTTCTGCCCTTTAAAGGAAGAATCCCCAGAGCCATAATTAGAATAAAAGTATGTAGATACAATTGCAGAGATGCACATATTATGGACCGTATAAAGAGCTGTGGGTGCACGAAAGAAAGAGTGAGTAAAGACACAAAGAGAAGAACATCACCTGCTTTATTAGAATGCAGAAAGAGATATGGCCAGTCAATGAGAGGATTACAGCTCAGAGCCTGCCTGGATCATCATTAAAGCAAGTTACGGAAGCTATAGGTGTAGACAAAGACAATGCAAAGAAAAGAAAATGAACTCTTTGGTGGGGAGAGCCCAGGCATGCAAAAAAGGTGGGATTTGAGGAAGTGCGAGAGGGGGTTCTCTGAGAATCCAGTTCATCACCCTATTTATAAGTCTCCTTCAAGTGATGATTAGATAATTTGCCCATGAGGATCAATACAGAAATACCAGTATTGGAAGTTTCTTTGCCAGAAGTTTCAGGGAGCGTGGTTACTAATTTAATTTTTGGAAAACCAGGATCCCTTTTTAAAATTTACTGGGCGGGGGGGGGGGGGGTGGAAATATCTAGATTGAGGTACACAGCCTTTCCTGGAGAATCAGTCAAGCTGTTCAGGATGGCAGACCAGGGGCTAGTTCTGCCCATGAACTCCACATTGTGCAGATGGCCCTACCTCCACAGGAGCCCAGCCTCGGCAAATGTGGTGGGAGAGGATGGCAGACAGCAGAGGGTGCAGAAGATTGAGAGGGGTGGAGACAGACCCCCAAGGAAGGAACGTTTGCTCTTTTTCTTCCGAGTGGCCATTTTAATACACAAGTTATGTTCAAGAATGTGCTGATGACAGAGTTATAGTCCAAGTTGAGCACCTGCCCCAGTGTCTAGTGTCCCTTACAAAGGCATGTTTCTAATTCCTCTTCATGATAGAGATTATCAAAGCAGTGTATGAAAATCTATCGTTAGCAGGTGGCTCCTTACTTTAAAAATACTCCCTGTGTGCTAAACGCTGTTAAGAGCTTAACAGAAATCGCATGGCATCCTGTGAAGTAGGTGCTGTTACTCCATTTTATAGATCAGCAAACTGAGATTTAGGTGACAGGGTGGGGAGTTTTGCCAAGTCACCTGGCTAGTAAGTTCTCTAGTTGAGGCCTGAATCCAAGTCTTTCTGATTCTAAGGAACATGCTTTAACATTCTTCTGTATTGCCTTCAAAAAAACTGCTATGAAAAAATGGAAGAGAAAATGAAAGGCTTTACACAGCTGTCCTTTGGGCACTTGTTGGGCTGAGCACTGAGTGTTGAATGGAAACCAATTTGACAATAAATTATATTTAAAAAAATAAAATAAAAAATAATAATAAATGAAAAAATAAAAAATAAAAAAATGCAAAACAAGTCGTAAACTCCAATCAGGCGTTAAAAACATTTTTGTCCGTACACATTTTATGCACGTAGATTTTCTCATGCAATTTTTCAGTTAACAGACTCCTAGACTCTAGTCAACGACAGCCTGATAGAAGTCTACCCTTTTCCCTTTGCCATTTACCAGCTCCTGAGGTTAGTCTGCTCCTGCAGGCAGCCGGGTGCCCTGTTTCCTCATAAGGATTATGTCAGACAGAAATGTGCAGATATTTGGTTTAGACACTCATATCTGATTCTCTTCTCTCCCCAGCATTATCTAGTCCCAGATCTCTTGTAAACTGTTACGGGTTTCGAGAAGTCAATCTTTGGGACATACTCACACCAGGCTTACTCTAGTGTTTTTCTTTGATTCCTTCCTTAGCTAATCTCCCCTCAATCTGCCCCGCCTTTCGTACCACGACACTTTGGGGGCCTTGTTGCTCAGGACTTTTTGTTATGTAGGCAGAAGCAACAGCCTCAGGTCTGTAAGTTTCATTCCATAAACTAGCTCTAATTCTTGACAAGTTGTATTTCATGTCAGTATCAAGTCATGGCAGTGTTGACGTAGATGTTAGAAATGCACTCTGACACGGTCATACTTCCACCAAATGTCATCATGAGAAGTATCTTCTCACTTATAAGATGCATCACCTGGCAATGCTGATGAGAACACATAAATATCGACGGTTGTGTGACACCCGGTTGCTTTTACGTTGGATACCATTTCATACGCAGAGTCCTGACAAAGCAGGAATAGCACGTGTGCCCCGTGAGATCTGACATGCAGTGCTGGTGTACAAAATATGGTACTGGAGTTTCAAGAGTGGAAGACGTTCTCAGAGACAGGAGGGTGAATTGCCTAGCTTTGGAAAATAAGAAAGTAGTAAGTCAGTGTAAGCCCTTCCACCAATGTTGAACCATCCCCGGGATGTTGTATATTCATTCGATTAACAGTGTTTCTATAGTTTACCTGCTTGACACCCTGTTAAGAGGAATTACTTTGGAACGGTAACCGCTCTGAAAGTCTAAGAGCAATGCAGATTCATCACAAGTTACCCAACATCGCAGGTGTGTTTCACATATAAAACCAATGAGTTGCAAGTAAGCTTAGATTTTTTCTCTAGCCAAACTTTCTCACTTTATAGAACATAAAGTGAATTCCAGAAAGGTTAAATAATATACTCCGAGTCCACAGTTATACAAATAAAATAACATTATTAATTGTCTATCCCGTTACACCCAAGCTGAAAGGTATACATGAATTTTTACAAATGGGGAAGACTTTCGGTGTTTCCAGTAGACCTTTTCCTAATATCTAATTTATTGCCCACAAATATTCCTTCAAACTGGCTATGAGCCCAAAGATAACAATCTTTAAGGATTTAGGAGGAAGATCGTACTCATTATTGTCCAGTATGAAATAAGTTGTAATGCTCTGGCTGCTGTCCGGGCTCAGTGAAACTGCCTCCCGGTGCCTCACTTGGGCTGTCACACACCGTGTCTTTACGACTGCGTGTCCTGCAGCTGATACCCATGCCCACGGACTGGGATGTGATGCAGACTTCTTGCTCCTGAAAGCATTTCGCTTCCACTACATGTGCTTTAGATGATGGCAGAATGAGATGAGTCTATGCAAAGGTTGACTACGATTACGTATCATTTAAGAATGGTTTTTTAAAAGCCTATTAAAAGCGTGAAGTGACTGGATTCTTGCGGGATGGTTTGCTATGTTACCAAAAAAAAAGCATGACATGATTTGCCTCTGTAGTCTATACATTCTCCCCTTTATAACCTGCAGTCCTGTCCACTCTCAACTCAAGTCGCCAAGCCTAGGGTTCATAGCACAAGCACGCTATTGACGCCATCCTGGAATGCACTTGGCATTAGGACTTACTGCAACCGGCATACAGGAATGCGATAGTGGATGATATGTAGCATGATGTGTGATCTCTGACATTCCTTATAATTCTTCTGTTCTCATCTCCTTTTTTTTTCCTTTCTATTTCAATTACTTTGAGCAGCATCAAGAAAAAATTACCAATCCACCAAAATGAGTAAGTCCCCCGTGAAGCCATGAAATGCTTGCTCTACATGATGCCATTTCATGCTTCTACATCCTAAACTCTGACCATTTTCTCCTCCGGGAAAAATGTCAAGTTTAGGTGTCGATAGCTCTCATTACTGACTAATCACTAGAACCTGAATTGGAAAAACTAACAAGACCTAGCTGAGTTTACAGTTTGTTTTTAGAAAGAGCTTTAAAAAAAAAAAAAAAAAAAGCGACCAGACGCTAACCACCCCACATTGCAAGGCCTGTGTACGTGCACTGATTTTCATTTTTGTTTATCCTCCTTTTACTTGCCCCTCACTCAAATCTCTCCTGGCGTTCTTTCCTCTCCTGACTCGGCTGCTCTCTGCCAACAGACTGGCCCACCCTGAAGGAAGCCTTCCAGACCTTGCCATGATGAATCTGGCCGCCAGCCTGGAGAAGCCGGACTTGAAGAAGCTGGCTGAGTCTGGGGAGGACAAACCAGAGGAATGCCCTGAAAAGGCTGAGCTTGGGAAAGACAGCGAAGAAGAGGAGGAAGGGGAGGAAGAGGAGGAGGAAGAGACATCAGGTAACCCACCCACTATCAGTAGCTGCTCAGAAAATCCTGGCTGACTGACTCAGTGAATGAAACTGACATGTGCCCGATGGATATATATTTGAAACAGTCTGAAATACAAATTGGGGTGGCGTCTTTTCTGCAATTGTTACAACATTCCAGTTCTAGTTGCTCCCATCATTTCTGTGTGGTTCTGATTTAGAAGAAGAGAGCAGATGACTGGTTATCAACTACTGATCTGCCAGAGGTGATCCTGGCCAGAACCAGGGGGGTGTGGCTCTAACCTCTGTTCAGTAGAAAACCTGGGCAGGACATTTCCTACCGGCAGCAGAGGCAGGCAGCTGTGTAGAATTTCAGAAAGTTCTAGACAGGGCCTTTTCAAATGCATTCTCAAAAAAGCCAGGCTGGGACTTCTCCAGGGAACTGGTCATTGAGAACATATTTGTAATTCAGCCCTAATGTTTCAGGACCTGGGAACCAGTGGAGCACATAAGCAACAGGATGATTATCATTTGAAGCCAACTCCTAGAGGTGTTTTTCTTGTTGTTGTTATTTTAGGTTTTCTCCCTCCTTCTTCTTTAGGCTCTTTTTTCCTGTTTCTCTTCATAGACTTGAAATAATGTTTAATAGGGCATGACGGAGATCTGGACCGCCGTGGTGATCAGGAAGCCTTATCTGACAGCGAGCAGAGAACACGAGGCGCTTTACTCTGTTTAGCAGCTCCCAGACACTATGGGAGGAAAGATTGCATAGCCTTTGGGGTGGTGGCCTGGGGCATGACAGTGATGTGCTGCACTTGACTTTGCTGGTGTTCTGTGCTTTACGGGCTTAGAAAATGAAAAAGCACAAGGCAGAAGATCCCTCCCAAAGGCACACTCCCCCAAACCTGGTCCCTTTACTCCCTCATCTCAGAAGACCCCGAGAGATGCCCAGAACTGCCCTTTCCATATCTGAGCACTGGCTGTTCCTCAGGGTGAAGGAGCACCGAGCTCGGTGGGACCAAGGACCCAGGACTAAGATTTGCTGTCCTACTTCATGAAGGTTTTGAGCATTACTAATAGGACCTCACTAAAGATTGGATTTCATTTTTCTGGCATCCCCCCACACACCTGCCGTCCACACCTCTAAAGTATGCTCAGTTATGACTGAAATCTTTGTATCGACTCTTATCTGAGTCACTTTGTAAATAGCCATTTTTCACGACGACGACTGAAAGTTCACTTAAACTTTTCGGACCAAGTACAAGAACTGTTACAACCACCCCAGCCACGTGAAGAAGCTACTTAGACACGCTCAGGTCTTTATCTGCCTGGGCTCGTGAGCTTTTGTGACCACGTGTGGTGACGTGCTGATACCACAAAATGCTTCTGTCCTGACCTCCCTTTAGATGAACCAAGACAGCCCTTCTAGACAAAAGCATGACCCCAGTCTGCAAAATATTACTACTTGGCACAAGGTGGAAAGAGGGAAATGACTAATTTGCTTAAAAATTATGATTAGAATTCATCTGACCACATTTCATGAACTGGGACCGGGTCATTCAGACCCTTGGTGTTCATTCCCAATTTTGAGGAGGCTCGCTCCCCCAGGGCCACTGGTGAGCTTCAGCCTGGCCCTCTTTAAGCCCCGGGTTGGGGGGAGGTAGGGGTGGACGAGACTGGAACTTATGGAAGCCTGGTTTTGGCAAGGAAGATGTCATTTAGAGGGAGCTCGGTTACTGAATATTCCCAAGAAACTAGGGAATTATATCTCTCAGCCTTAGAAGTAAATAAGGTCAAAATTCCTCTTCACACTAACTTAACAGGTGGATAAAAATCCTTGTCCCTCCGAATCTCAGCGTATGGTGTCTACATCATCATGATGTGGGATTCTTAGACCGCCCTTCCTCCAGATTTTGATATTCTTAGAATTCATCCACTACTGTTATTTTGCAGTTTCTCGTTCCAGTCTGCATAAGATATGCTTTAAATAATAATGCAAACAAAAAAGCCACCCACATTTTTTTATGCTCTTGGGTGAATTTAACTATTTTGCAGATTTAAGAAACAAATGGCATCTGGTGATTGACCGCCTCACTGTGCTCTTCTTAAAATTCCTGGAGTATTTTCACAAACTGCAGGTGTTCATGTGGTGGATTTTGGAGTTGCACATCATCAAAATTGTTTCATCGTACATCATCTGGGTCTCTGTGAAAGAGGCAAGTGAATGTTTGTTGTATCTTCAGGCCAAGCAGAACCCCAGGGGGTCAACATTTCCCGTTTCCAGCTGTCCACGATTTTGTTTTAAGCGTAATTCCCACTACCTTAGAACACCAAGGCTCTAAGAGGGCGCATACCCTTTGACATATGGAAAAATCAAAGGGCAGTTGCCCTGAGAGGTGGGAAAGATAGCAGGGCAGAAAGAGGCTCCTGGCTGAGTTCCTGATTGGCTTGTTCATGTCAGAAAGGTTACTTATTTTCATGTAGTCTTTGGTGGAAGTGTGTGAGAGCAGGCTACTGTTCTGCAGAACCTGTGGAAATCTAGCTCCATAAACTGTGTGTGAGGAAAGCAAGAAGATTCCAGTTTACCAAGGAGCAAATTCAGCTTCCCAACTTTTTTTTTTTAATTTTGTTCATGTTTATTCCTTGAGAGAGAAAGAGAGCATGAGCAGGGGAGGGGCAGGGAGAGGGAGACACAGAATCCGAAGCAGGCCCCAGGCTCTGAGCCGTCAGCACAGAGCCCGACACAGGGCTCACACTCATGAACCGTGAGATCATGACCTGAGCCGAAGTCAGACGCTTAACCGACTGAGCCGCCCAGGAACCCCTCAGCTTCCCAAATTTAATAAAAAGTGTGGTAGAGTTCACCTTGTTGATTATTGGGAGTTTTGTGACAAGACACAGTGTTTCAACATTGGACTGCAGTTCTGTTTCCTCATTTGGAAAGGGGAGAGGCATCATTCTGCCAACAAATCTATGATGCATACTGTGGAGAGATTAGCTGTCTTTCAGTTTGTTCAGCAGATAATTTCTGCATGTTTCTGATCTGCCTGACCTAGTTTTGAGTGACAATTCGAAAGAGTCTTTGCCCTATGAAAATTAAGTCAGGGAACTACTGCCTCTAATTTTTTTAAAAGTTAAATAATAACATCATACTACCTGAAATATTCACGAGAAGGTCACTAGGGATGCACCTTATTTGAGCTCCCCAGTCTAACCTAGACCTTTCTCCATTTTATACAAACCATCTGGAATGGATCTGTGATCACTGCCAGATGGGAACAAAAACATAAACTGCTCTCCCTGTGAGAGATGTATAGAAGAGAGTGACATATACTCCACTGTTAACTAACAGTCTCCACATTAATTAGAACTAAAATCTAGCCTAATATGTGTGTTCACTGAGGAAAAAGAGTTTCAGCATTTTAACTGCAGAAGTAAATCCACCAAGTCAGACAGAATTTGAGGGTCAGAGTATTAAAACAGCAATGAAGGGACGCCTGGGTGGTTCGAGAGCATCTGACTCTTGATTGTAGCTCAGGTCATCATCTCACAGTTTGGGAGTTTGAGCCCCGCATTGGGCTCTGTGCTGACAGCACAGAGCCTGCTTGGGATCCTGTCTCCCTCTCTCTCTCCCCCTGCCCCCCTCGCCGTCTAGTTCTCTCTCCAAATAAGTAAAAATAAACTTAAAAAAATAGAGAGCAATGAAGAAGGGCAAGAGAAGGCATTTGCCTAAAATCCACAAAGGCTGTTTCTGAATTAACCAAATCTGATGCACAGATATCTTCTGATGGCATGAGAAGTTGTTGCACAGAAGACAATATTATGATGGGCCTGGGCGTTAAATGAAAGAAATTAGGGCACAGAAAATCCCCTGTCTGAAATCCATCCTACAGAGTTCAGACAGAGAAATAAAAGAGTTAAATGATACCACGTTCTTACAAATCCCAAATGTGTTTGTTAAAACCATCTTAATGAATCCCAAGAGTGCCCTGTTAATAGACTGTCAAGTAGATAAAGCAACATGATCTGTTCACCCTGTTACACCATTAGGAAAATGGCCTTTGATAGCACATGACCATTTCCTTCTCTAGGATCCATACATTGTGCACACTTCCAGGATTGTCCTTCCTAATTCCACCTCTTTCACCTGTAAGTTTAAAACACATCGGGGCACCTGGGTGGTTCAGTCAGTTAAGTGTCCGACTTCGGCTCGGGTCATGATCCTGCAGTCCATGAGTTGGAGACTGACGTCGGGCTCTGTGCTGTCAGCTCAGAGCCTGGAGCCTGCTTCGGATTCTGTGCCTCCCTCTCTCTCTGCCCCTCCCCCACTCACACTCTGTGTCTCTCTCTCTCTATCTCCAAGGTAAATAAACATTTTAAAAAATAAAATAAAAAATAAAACACATCAGAGGCTCCTGGATCAGAGAAATTCTGCCCCCACTCCTACTAGCATCTGCCAGAGACCCCTTGTTGTGAGATGGCTAGCCCCCAAGTTTATCAGCCCAGCTTCACCTGCTGTCATCCCACCCGCATGAGGGGTTTCCGGCCCCAAAGGGTGAGTTCCTGCATGAGCCTTGGATGTCACGAGGTCTACCCTGTCTGCACGCTGACTTTGGTCTCTTGGCTCCCTTCATTGCTGATGAGTACTGAGGTCACTGGAATATCAAGGATCAGAACATGTGGGGTGGAATCATAAAACACACTTTATTTTGGACCTCTGCTGTCCCTTTAAAATGTATTGTACAGAGAAAGTTTTCTCCATGCCCCTGAATGCTAAATGCTGTCTGATCATTCCTAGGGAACACAAAGTACTATAGTTACCTCAGGTAGCAAACAGAATCTCACTTCATTAATTAGACTTGTCCAGCCACAGAAAAGAAGCAAACTCTCATCTCTCTCTCTTTTTTTTTTTTTTTGCATGAAGGTGGAGTGTTCCTATTTTTTATTTTTTTAAAGCTTTTGTTTAAATTCCAGCTAGTTAGCATACGATGTACGTGCAATATAGTGATTCAACCATTCCAGACAACACCCGGTGCTTTTCACAAGTGCAATCCTTAATCCCCATCACTTATTTCATCCACCTCCCCCCTACCGCATCCCCTCTGGTAACCATCAGTCTGTTCTCCATAGTTAAGAGTGTGTTTCTTGGTTTGCCTCTCTTTCTCCTTTTTCCCCCTTTACTCATTTGTTTTCTTAAACTCCACACATGGGTAAAATCATATGGCATTCATCTTTCTCTGACTTATTTCACTTAGCAGAATACTCACTAGCTCCATCCACGTCACTGCAAATAGCAAGATTTCACTTTTTTATGGCTGAGTAATATTCCATTGTGTGTGTGTGTGTGTGTGTGTGTGTGTGTGTGTGTACATATATACATATGTATCCATTCATCAGTCATTGGATAGATACTTCGCCTGTTTCTATAATTAAGCTATTGTAGATAACGCTGTTATAAACACCATGGCGCATGTATCCCTTTGAATTAGTGTTTTTGTATTCTTTGGGTAAATACCTAGCAGTGCAATTGCTGGCTCCTAGAGTAGTTATCTTTTCAACTTCTTGAGGAATTTCCGTACCATTGTCCACAATGGCTGCACCAGTTTGCATTCCCACCAACAGTGCAAGAGGGTTCCCCTTTCTCCACATCCTTGCCAACACCTGAACTCTGATCTCTTTCCAGGTAGAAGCAAATCCTTTTCTAGTGGCTTCTTTCTTTCTCACACATACCTCCCCTCACTGCCTTCCTCCTTACCCCCACTTCCAGTGAACTAACTTCCGTTACGTGACCTCCCGGGCTGAACCACAGCGTCAGGCAGGAATGGTGGTGTGCTATCGTAGGACGGCCTCACACTGGGCTGGAGGGGATCAAATCTTCCCTTTCTCTCATGGGGCTCTTCTACCTCCTGGTTTCCCAGCATCCTCTCCTTCCGGACACTTTCCATTGGAGTCTCGTCACCCGTGTGGCCAGTGTCCCTGAGCGGGACTTAGAATAGCTCTGGGCACTCTCTCTTTCTCTGTCTCTCTCACGATTCAGGTCCAAAGGCAGCACTCACACTGCTAGTGTATGTGGGTCCCCATGAGGCAACTCCTGTGCCTACTCACCAAATCCCTGGCAGCCGGATTTCCTGGCTGAAGTTGGACATCAGTGTCCAGACCACAGAGTACACGCATCAGCGTCTCTGCGTGGTGCTGCTTGGAGCTCCTTGCTCTCTTGGGGTTTGGGTGAAGAATGTAGCGTCCCTTCCTTCCCACCCCATCACCTAATAAGGGGGGACTGACAGAAGCACCTCATACAAAGAAATTTCTTCACACTCTGTCCTGTCACCTTCACCATCTTGACCCATCTGTACCCTCTCAGAGTGCCTTAAAGACCTCTAAACGGTTTTCCATCAACGGTTTTGATTTGAAATGTCTACATGGCTGGCTAATACTTCATTTTGGAATCTTTTGCTTCCATCCATTCTAACTTGGTGCCTCATGTGGCTTTGACTGAAGTCTTTCTATACTGAGCACAGTTAGGGAAGAAAGACAACCATTGACTCTTGTAAGGAGCTGCATGCCAATCCAGACTATCATGTGTCTAAATCTGATCTGATTATAATAGAGGCAAGTGTATGGGGATTCTCATGGTGGGGGAATGGGCGGGAGGGGAACCATGTTGCACAGTTCCGGGGGCAGTGTTCACCTGCGAACAGCAACCCCCCAACGTTGTGCACCTCTGAGGTGCCGATTTATACCTGCAGGGGCCTCTTCTGCTTTGAAGGCTTGGCTTATCCTCAGCCAAAGAAGCCCATCAGCAATGACATTTGCTACATATATTTTCCATTTGTAGCTTATTGATTTTGATTAGCGCAAAAGATACTCTTTCTCAAACATTGCTGATCAGTAAATGGCAAAATGAGAACAAAGTCAACAACCCCAGTGAAGTCTTCATCCTTATCTAAGGCCATCAGCAAGGCCACTTGTTTTCACAAACTTTCGGGGTCATTTCTCAGGTCATTTTGGAATCAAACATTAAACCTTTCCAAGGTTATCATCATGGACATCTGAGGAAGAAGAGGCCATGAGAAAGAATTTGTTGCAGAGGCCTTTCTTTTATTTTATTTTTTTAAGTTTACTTATTTATTTTGAGAGACAGAGAGAGTGAGCAGGGAGAAGGGCAAAGCAAGAGGAGAGAGAGAATCCCAAGCAGCCTCTATGCTGTCAGCACACAGCCGGACACGGGGACGCGGGACTAGAAATCATGAACGGGGAGATCGTGACCTGAGCCAAAACCAAGAGTTGGACGCTTAACTGACTGAGCCACCCAGGCGCCCCAACAGAGGCCTTTCTTTTACATCACCTCCTCTTACCAGAGCAACACCACATAGGAAGGACCTAGATTTTAAATATATATAACACTGTCTTCTTTTTGTATGTGCAACTACATTCCTAGAAAGCTCTGAGAGATCAGGTTATTCTTTGAGGAAGGGGCCACACCTTATTTTAGTACCCTGACCAGCTCCTCCGGAGGCTGGCCAGTTGTGGAAGCTCAATAAATGTTTACTGACTGAAGGAAATAAATAAAACCTTGAAAGCTTGAGATTGTCCCCAGATGTCAGTTGATGTTTCATTATGATTCTCACTCTCACTCACCATTCATTTAGCCTTTGTAATGTACTTAAATTAAATTACAATAAGCTGAATGCTTATACTGTGCTAGACGTTGGCACAAAAGTATGAAAGACACATCTCTTGTCTCTGCTCGCAGTCTGATGGTCATGGCTGGCAAATGAAGCCAAAGTCACATTAACGGCCAGATTAGAGGGGCCCCCAGGAGGCTGTGAGTGCAAGGGAAGGGTGTCATGCAGGGGTGTGTCACTGTGAAAGTGATCACCGAAGCTGCAGGTGCTCTGAGGGAGGAGGCCAGCTGGGCCAACACACGGCTGGGGAACCACGGTTTTCAGGGACCCCTCTTTCAAGGCAGTGGCCTCAAGCCTTACAAGTTTATATTCAGAGAAAATGGCAATTTGTGGAAAAACGTTTTGTGAGGAAGGCTTGAGGCATAAAATTACTTTCCCAAGGTACTTGATAATAAGAATCACCTGGATACTTGTTAGGTACAAGGATGACCCAGCTCTTTCCCTACAAATTCTGGTTCACCAGATATTGGTTGGGTTCTAGGTATTTGTCTTTGTTTTTTGCTTTTTAAAGGACATTTCACGAGATTCCTACCATCAGGGAAAGGATGAAACCGTTGTCAACCATGATTGTATTGAACAAAGTATGGTCCTTCTCCGAGTCCCTGTTGTCCCACCTCACAGATGCTGTTCAGTCCTCATTTTCCTGATTCTCTATGACATTGGATATTGACAATCATTTCCTTGTCCTTGAAGCGCTTTTGTCATCTTCCAAAACAGCACACTTCTGTGGCCTCCCTTCTGCCTCATTCGTGGCCTCCTTCTCTTCCCACCAATTCCTCTCTTCCTTAGGTTTCATCCGCAGCCCCCTTTTCTGGTTCTAGACCCCCTGTGGGTGGTCTCATGAGCTCCTGTGGTTCACTTGCTAATTACGTGCAAGAATTATAAATCTGTGCCTTCATCCTGTCCATTCTTTGAATTCCAGGCCCGTTTCTCCAAGTGATAGCTGGACATGACCTTATCCCTGAATGTCCCCAAAGCACCTTCAACTAAATATGTCTAAAACTGAGTTCCCTACCTCCACAGCAGTTTCCTATTAGATTACTCTACCAGATGTCCAACCCTGTTCCAATCTCTTCTCCTGCCAGTATGTATTCCATCATGCAGCCAGAACCTCTTACCAGTGTATAAATATGATCCTGTTAATCCTCAACTCAAAAACCTTCACCAGCTCTCCTGTCCTCACAAGCATGAGATATAGGACCCCCATGATCTGGCCCTAGAGCGCTTTGCCATTTTCTTTCCCAAACACCCTAGCCTACCTAGGTGGATCCCAAAGCCTTCTACAGGGACCCTGATCACAGTCCTCTCCTGGTGAGCTTCTTGGGGCACCAAGGACATCCACTCCATGCTCGCTCTCTCCAGAAGGCCCCATCCCTACAGTTCCTCTGCCTGGCTAACTCCTATTTGTACCTCTGGCCTCAGTTTAGATTGAATGCCCTTGAGCAATCTTCCCTAATCCCTGACTAGCCATTCAGCCCTGTGCTCCCGTACGGCCAGCATCAGCCCAGGCAGATATCCCCTCCACCATATTGTCATGAGCCCTTTATGCAGTTATATTCTGCACTGCCTCATATGTCTCTTGAGGCCAGGGATCCACACAGGATATGATACTTTGAACCTAATTAAGACTTAATAAAATAGATCTTTTCTTCTCTTTCTCTAACACTCAAAAGATGAAGAGTTGTATGTAAATTCATTGTGCTGTTTTTATACTCAGTGCCTTAAATACATAATAAAAGGAATAATGAAGAGCCTTAATGTCATAGTAGCTTTACTAGGCTTACAGAATTGAGGAGGAAAGGATGTTTTTTAACATCCCAGTTAACATGACACTTGCCGATGACTGAGGATGAGTCACTTAGCCATCAAAGTATTTTGTTAAAATGTAACATTTGTTGTGTTTATGAGTGTTGTATACTTCACAGGCCAATATTTCTTTCCTCCTCAATTAATTCTGTAAGGCAGTTCTTACTACCCTAATATTTCAGCCCTTAATTCCCAGAGAGGTCCCTTGCCTTGGACTGTGACAAATAATTAAGTAGAAAAGTAGTAGCTAACAAATTACAGAATTAAGTACTGTCCTGGAATCTCCACACTTCCAGTTCTTTAGTTTTATAGACCAAACAGGCATCCATGTTTTTGATAGCCCAGAGTGTGCTTAGCCCTTTGTACCTGTTGAATTTTATCAATTGAGCACATGCTGCTAATGTTAATTAATTCATGCCGATAATATTGAATGTTCTTAGAACATTACTTTAACAATATTAAGATATTATTTTAATCATTATTTTAATCACATGAGTGTTTTCCATGGATGAGTAAGATGGCTGTGCTTCCATATTGTTCAGCGAACCATTGGCTATTGAGAACAGTTGGAAATGAGTGGACATATCACCTGATTGATAAACATACATGGAGTCTACACCCAAGCTGCAGTCACTGCCTTCCCTCTTTACACCTGCCCCCTCCCCCCACAAGATCATATCTCAGTAGTGGCCCTGTCATCTTCTCAAGGCTCTGGCTCCCAAGCCAGAAACCTGGGAGGCATTCTTATGGCTCCTCCTTTACCCCACCCATCACCACCTCCAAGCCAACCAGCCAACAACTCCAGCTAGTTTTACGACCCATCTCAAATCTGTGACTCATCCCCGTCTCTGCTCCACTGCCCTAGTTTGGGCTCTGGTCATGCTCTCCTGGCAGCACATGTAAGCTGGTCTCCTCACCTCTCATTGAAGGTGATGTACCTCCATTCTTCAGTCATACTTATTTCAACAAATGAAAGTCTTTCCTGAAGATTTTCCCTGGGAAGTCTTGGCTCTCTATTTTCTTTTTGCTTTTTTTTTTAATTTTTTTTAACGTTTATTTATTATAGAGAGACAGAGAGAGACAGAGCATGGGCAGGGGAGAGGCAGAGAGAGGAGGAGACACAGAATCCAAAGCAGGCTCCAGGCTCCGAACTGTCAGCGCAGAGTCGGATGCGGGGCTCGAGGTCACGAACCACGAGATCATGAGCTGAGCCGAAGTCGGATGCCCAACCGACTGAGCCACCCGGGCGCCCCTTGGCTCTCTATTTTCTGCACAAGGTGTTCATAGGCCACAGCATGGTTTAAAAAAGGTCCATAAAAGTTCAGCACCCAGCTGCATCTTGAGCCTCATTTGCTGCTGCAGCTCACTGTGTTCAACTCCAGAATTTCCAGTTGTTTGTGATCACCCGTCCCTACCATGCCACCTCATGCTTTCCTGCCTTTTCTTATACATCCTTTACCTGGAATATGCTTCTCATCTTTCTTGGCCTGGCTGGCTTTATGCATCTTTCAAGGCTTCGCTCAGGTAGTATCTTTTCCGGGAAATGTTCTGGAAGTTCCACATTGGCCAAGGACCCCCTCTGGGTATTCTCATAGAAGCCTGTTCCCATCTATAGTTGAGCCACTACTATGCTGTATTAACATATCCTGGTTATGTATCTTTCTGCCATATGAGATATCTCCACACATACACACATAGGGCAATGCCCTGTGTGTGCTGGGAACTCCATCAAACTCTGCTGAACTGAATAAGTCGAGTTGCCGCATTGTGTGGATGTTATGCCGTATTATGTATTTTTGTCCCCATTTCTGATTTTTATGTTTTCAGGTGTCACTGTTCAACTCTGTATTTTTGATTTCTTGGGCTTTTGCTCTGCCATACGCCAAGCTACGCCGTCTGGCTTCAAGTGTCTGCACCGTCTGGACTTGTGTGATCATCGTCTGCAAAATGTTGTACCAGCTGCAAACCATTAAGCCTGAGAACTTTTCTGTTAACTGTTCCTTGGTGAGCCTCAAAGAGAGGGGAATCTTCTTGACTGGGGCTTAGGGAAGCGAGGCGGCTATTGGGAAACCCATACCCCCAGGCACATTCTGCTTGGCCTTTCAGTCACCTCAGCCATGTTGGATATGTTCTGACCCTTCTTCTCTTCTCATGCTAAGTAAGATCTTCCCCCTAAAGTGGATCTTTCCCTCCCTGTCCCCACCAGGTCCCTTTGCTGGAAGCTGAAGGAGAAATTTTTAACCCCATGTTCTCTTCTTTTCAGCCAAATGAAAACCAAACGAATATACCCATCCACCAGTTGAACAAGTCTCAACTCTACAGCACTCCTATTGACCCAACAGAATGGGTCGGCCTGAGGAAATCTTCCCCTCTGCTCGTCTACCTGAGGGTAAGGCCTCCGTCATGCTTCGCTTGTGCCTCTGCACAATTAATGCCTGAGATCCTCTGCCTTGAGACCTCTGATATCACATTTGAGAGGAAGCTAACCTTTTTATGTGACATTTGGGGTCACCTTTAAAACAAATGACTAAGCATGGCCATCAGTGTTGCATTGTACCAAACAGAAATTGATCAAGTAGTTTGAAATTGATTGAATAAAGTATAACAAATGTAATATTCACTGGAATATGATGTAAAAGATTGTAGACTGATACTGTGAGATGTTGAACGATGTCCAAAATATATTAACTTTAAAAAAAAAAAAACAAATTCCAATACACCATATGCATCATATGATCTCTTCTAGATGCAAAGAAAAACATTAAGTAAAATATACCAAATTGTATATAGTGGTTATTTCTGAGAAGCAGCTGTAGATTTATGAGTAATTTTTGCTGTCTGAATTCTATGTCTCTATAATGTTTAATGAAAGACATGTATTATATTTAAAGGGAATACAATTTTAAACAACATATCTTTGAAAAGAAACTTGCAACCAGTCCTAACAAACAGAATGAAAGCAATATATACTTTAGACTGTTCCTATTTTAGTTTGATTGGATGATCTGAGCAGTCTTCCTAACACACTGACAGAAACACTTTAAAAAAAAAAAAGCATTTATACTCAATGTCTGGAATTTTTAAATGTACAAGGCATCCCGTTTGTGTGTGTAGCTTTCTCTTCTCATATGACAGACATCATGTGCAGCAATACAAATGCTCTCCACCATCAAGACCTATCATAAGGGTAAAAGGAGCTGGTATTTGAAAAGAGCAATCAGAACAGTGTCTGGCCACATAAGGTTCCATAAATGTTAACGACTTTCAGTATGATTCTGATTACTTTGTCATAAGGAGCATGCTTGTCAGTGTGCAGCTCTCTCTAGCCAGATTTCCGAGGTGTTAAAAGATTTCTGCTCCAGCTTTAGTGTGTTTCCCAGATGGCCCTGTACTGTTTTGCACCTTTACTTGCAAACGAGGTGGACCACCCTCCCCAGGCAACCGCTCACTGCATCTTCCTATGGGTAGTATACTTTTCCAGAAACAGGTATGAGCATCACCAGCCCTCTGTCTAGAGTTTCTAGATCCTAGTATCATGGGAATCACCCTGATTGGCAGAATGCACATAACTCCACCTCATTACCGTACCATAGGGAAAATGAACTTTGAACCCAAGGCTTTTATAGAGGGGGGATTTTATAAAGCATTGTTCTTCTAGACACCACGAATGGGAAAAGAAATAATATATTGTGGGGATTGTTTAAAATTACCCAGCTCAAGCGTTTGGCTTCGCACAATTGTGTTTTCTTGCTTTGTAGAATAATCTGCTGATGCTGGCCATTCTGGCCTTTGAGGTTACAATTTACCGCCATCAGGAATACTATCGAGGTCGAAACAACCTCATGGCCCCTGTGTCTAAAACCATCTTTCATGACATTACAAGACTCCATCTAGATGATGGACTTATTAATTGTGCCAAATATTTCATAAATTACTTCTTCTACAAGTTTGGTCTGGAGGTGAGTTTCTTTGCTGACATATATTTTTTTCTGTTTTCTGTGAAAATCCCAATCGCTGTTTTTGGCCAGTTGGCCACTGGAGCTTACTTGTACACCTCCATGCTGTGATGACTGTCTTCTTCAGATCAGCAGAAAGAGATTCTCCTAAAGGGTTAACCTGGCCTGGCTGAAAGTTTTCTGAGACCAAGGCCAGTGCTCCATACTCTGGAGCCATGAACTTGGCCCCTCTGGATCTCTGTAGCCTTACAGATGCATGAATACCACTTTGTCATTTTAACTGGTTTCTTTAATGTGTTATAAATCTTCTTTGTGTTCTTTGCATTCTCTCTGAAAGTTTAACTTGAGCCAAAATGAACTGCTTTGACCTGAAAGGGTTGCGGTAGGTGCCTGTCTCTTAACGGAGCACATTTGGAACATGAAGAGATCATAGCTGTATTCTCTTCACAGCGTGAAGCGGTTCTTGCTAACAGTGATGTAGTCAGTCTTTCCCTTGGCAGTAATTTATATGCTATTTCAGTCTTGATGCTGAAAGACACCCCAAAGAGGCAAGACTTGGTGAACGTGTGTAGACAGACCTACCCTCAGGAATGCAGGTCTCTGAGGCACCTGCCCAGGGCTGACAGGTGACACCACTCCCCTTCTCTGTAAATCCGATTGTTTTTTGTTTTTTGGTTTTGTTTTGTTTTTTTTTTCTTCTTTTCATCCTTATACAGACCTGTTTCCTAATGTCAGTTAATGTAATCGGTCAGCGAATGGATTTCTATGCCATGATTCACGCCTGCTGGCTAATCGCTGTCTTGTATCGGCGCAGAAGAAAGGCCATTGCTGAGATCTGGCCCAAGTACTGCTGCTTCCTGGCATGCATCATCACCTTCCAGTATTTCATCTGCATCGGCGTCCCTCCGGCTCCTTGCAGGGGTGAGTGGGCTCTCCCCAGGAGCCTGCCGCTCTTGTAATCAGCCCTTATGTTGTGGACAGTTGGGGCGAGGGCAGTGAAGAAGCGTATTGATTTTGCTCTTTACCACTTCCCTCCCTGCAGATTACCCGTGGAGATTCAAGGGTGCTAGCTTCAACGACAACATCATAAAGTGGCTGTACTTCCCAGACTTCATCGTGCGGCCCAACCCCGTGTTTCTTGTCTGTAAGTGTTGCAGCCCCGGGGCCACGAAGCACTGGGGTTTGGTTGTCTCTTCGCGAAGTCTTCTTCATGTGTTATGCATTAGTGCCCCCCCTTCTTCCACTGCACTTTGCGATCATGTAAAAGCTTGTCTTGATGCATTAATATCACAGGTCCTTAATGGCTTCTACTTGCCCTATTACATTTGCAAAATTAATAAATAAACATTGGAAATACCATATCCACTTCCATGATTTTACCGCCCCCCACACACACACCCAGTCTCCAGCGCCACCCCCCACCCCCGCACACACACACCATCACTCCTCCGCCTTCCACCAGGCAGACCGCAGAGGGAAGCCTTGTATTTTGTGAGGTGGGTTATTTCAGGCCGCTAGAACAGACAGACCAAAGCTGAAACTGAGAGGGTAGAAGCCAGGAAGATGCTACCCAAACTGCAGTTGCTCTGGTGCCGGGCTGTAGCCCCTGGCCCTTCCAAGGGCAGGCTGATGGTCCCAAGGTTGGAGCAGCCCCACCTAAGATGAGAGGGTCACCTACAGAGGGACCGTGCTGCCTACTCACACTCAGGTTGAACATAAAGTACGACGAAGCCACTGGTGCTGGAGGCTGCCAGCCTGTAACTGGCCATGATCTTCACCTGAGCTCCCTGCCTTCGTTGCCGTGTCCACTCCAGAAAGGGTCTGGTTACAAGTACAATGGGGGATCCCATAGAAGATGAAGAAAACCGGAAGTACCTGCCTCTACCATAAGTAAAAAGATAAAGATGGAGAAGTGTACTCGAGTGGCCTCCTCAAAATTCTGGTGGGAGATAAATGCAAGTAAACATCATCCCATAAGCAAGTCCTAAGACTAGTGATTATCACCTGATACTCATACCCACCAATGTGTAAACAAAATCCAGGCTCCCCTGTGCCTGTGCCCCCTTCTTCCATCTTCCATGGTGGGCAAGGTGGGACTTGGCCCCAAGATGAGAATCCAAGGAGAACTGCACATTGGGAACTTTGGGAATGCAACTCACTCAGGATCTGGGGAGCCACTCCTGCCGTGTGGGGACTGTTTCCTATATCATGGAAACCCGGATGAGGAGAAGGTGACTCAGTGATCTCTCTGCCCTGCCAGATGACTTCATGCTGCTCCTGTGCGCCTCCTTGCAAAGGCAGATCTTTGAGGATGAAAACAAGGCTGCAGTGCGGATCATGGCAGGGGACAACGTGGAGATCTGCATGAACCTCGACGCGGCCTCCTTCAGCCAGCACAACCCCGTGCCAGATTTCATTCACTGCAGGTGAGGGTGGCTGTGCGGGTCGAAAGCCATTTTGCATGTGTGTTTCACTTGGAAGCCGTACCTCGGCTCACGGTCCCTTCTCCCCGTTCTTGGGAAACTGGGCACCTACCTGTACATGCCAAGCTCATAAATGCAGAGGGTTTGGCGATCGGGAGACTGGGTCTCAGAATTACGGTTCTGCTCCTGCTTTCCTCGGCACGACCCACACACGTCCCCTCTGTTTCCCTCCGCTTCGTCACACACAAACTGACCGGTGCCCATGATACTGCTTCCTGGTGCTCCAGCAGAGACCCCCTGCTCTTGTTCACTGTCCCCCATCTTTATCTTCTGTTCCAACTCCTCTTCACCCCTTGTCCATCCTGATCCCCTGTTCCTCAGCTTTGTCCCCTGTCCTTCTTCCCCTTCCTGGCCCCCCATAGCCAGTGGGCTCCATGGGAACCACAGTGTGTCCTGTGCTGGCACCCCCCCCTTATGTGCCATCTCCTCGGGTGTGCGGCTTCCCCCCGGCAGCACCTCCTCTGTCCTCCACCATCCTCTGCAGTCTGGTGGCAGCCGATCTGGGCAGCCTGATAGTCCCCTCTGCAGAGTGTGTGTCTGAACCTGACGAAATTTCTCACTATGCATTCTTTCTGTGTTCTCTGGGTTCCCAAGTCCTCATGCTTTTTTCGCCTGATGCCACTTTGTGGCGGGCATCCCACTGCCTCCAGAGTCAACTCTCACAGTCCAGCTCCACCCCTGTGGTCGGGGATCTGACAGGCTGGCGGGATGTTCTATGCCTCCTCGCTAGCTGTGTGCCCTTGGACTTGCCGATCCTCACTAACTAGCATCCACCCTCCAGTTCTGCTGTCAGGGCCCCGGGGAGGCTGTGCATCAGTGCCACGTGGAAATCAGTCTTGTTCAAGCCAGCGTGCCTCTCCTCACCTGAGATTTGCTCCCTAGCATCTGACTCCCAGAGTATCGTGTTTGCATGGGATTGTTATTTGAAGAATCTAAACCTATTCCACCCCCAGTCTAAGATATAGGCAACTTAGGGCAAAGTCCACTTCTAACTTACTTTTCGTGTACATGCCTGCCCCCCATCTGTACCAATAGTCTTTGGCCTATAATGCATATAGCAATGTTAATAACAGCGGTAACTGAGTGCTTGCAGAGTGCCAGTCTGTGTTCCAGGTGCTTTACATGGATGAAGCCATCTGACCCTAACGACCACCTATGAGAAACTGTTATTGCCATTTTGTGGATCAGGAATCTGAGCAAGGATCTGAAGCCAGTCAACCCAGCTCCAGTACCTGGGAGCTGAGGCCCTTCTGCGGCCTAAGAGCTCAGCGTATACTGAACAAACCAATAAGTGAATTTGCTTTAAAATGATAAGCTATGTAGGGGCGCCTGGGTGGCTCAGTCAGTTAAGCATCTGACTGTTCATTATGGCTCAGGTCATGATCTCACGGTTTGTGAGTTCAAGCCCCGTGTCAGGCTCTGCACTGATTGGGATTCTCTCTCTCCCTCTCTCTCTCTGCCTCTCCCCAGCTCGTGCTCTCTCTCTCTCAAAAAAAATAATAAATATAAATAAATAAATAAATAAATAAATAAATAAATAAATAAAATGATAAGCTATGTAGACCTATAGATTCCTTCTAGGAATAATGTATCATACTAAACACGAATATAAGCTAGGACTTCCACTTTCTACCTCTTCTCTGTGATACTAAGGGGAAAAAAAATCAGTGCAGCTCATCTTTTTCCCTATTTTAAAGGGAAAAAGACATGTATTCAACTCTACAGTGCACTTATGAAAAGCCTAAAACGTCAACAAGATAATGCTTGTGCACCACTGATTTTTAAAGTGATATCTTTTCAAGATGGAATTATTTCAAGCTTTTAGTTCTGTTTCCCAATTAGGGCTGCCGGACAAGTACGCATCAGGAAGTGACCCATCACAAAGCACAGTCACGAGCTGGAAGCTAGCAAGCACTTGGCAGTCGGGGGCACCGTGGAGTCCCACACACCCTCTCCGTGGGCACGTGCTCGGCCGCTCTGGAAAGGAGCCTCTTAACCTCATGACATGCCACCATGGCTCATTCATGTGCTCCGGGGCCCATGAGGCTCCTCTTCAGGGCACCTTGACTAGACTTTTCCATATGGCCCTCACAAGCTTGGTCTTAATGATACCTGAGACTAAAGCAGGTGAAGTGCTGAGGAGTGGAGGCCAAGACCCCTGGAGCAGGAATGAGAAGCAACTGCAGGCAAGGAAGGGAAATCTATGGAAAGCACATGGTGCACTACCACACATGTTTCTGTACACACACACGCTCACACCCAGAATGCCAGCAGGCTGATTCTGCTGACTCCAGAGCGCACACACGTACACACACACACCAGAAGGCCCTGTGGGCCTTCCCATGTTACCCCTCGTCTGAATCATTAATTTCACCTGCAGTGCTCCCGGGATCCTGACATATACTGACATGTTATTCATTCTCCTTTGGGTAGGAAGGTAAAGAAGAGTGAAATAGATCTGAGATGAACATTTCAGGAAACAATTTTAAAGGATTGAGTGTTTTAGTCCCCAAAGGGTCAAGTTCAAAAGGTTGCTTATGTGACAGTGTACTTTTAGGAATGATGTTCTCTAATGATGCTGGGTAGTGGAGTCCAGATTTTATCAAGAAATTACTTGTTAACTCTTACAAAATCACAGCTCATTCATCAAATAACTGACCCACAATTGGTTCTACTGTACATTTGCCCTTACCTGGGAAGAGAAACAGCTAAAGCAAAACATCCAAGTTAAAGAAGCTCTAATTAAACAAACAGATGGGTCTTGGCCTGTGGGTACCACTTCCCTCAGCTGTCAGTGACCCATGCTCCGAAGCTCCCAGCAGCTGCCATTTATTGCACAGTGAGTGACCTACAGGCTGCCTCACCTTTCATCAGGAAGGTCACAGGGAAAATTACTCCCCAAAAAGGAATCTTGACGCCATCCAAAGACACGGTGTTGGACAGAGCCTACAAGCCTCACCATGACCGTGTATGCTTTGTGAGAATTACTACTCATCTGCAGGGACAGACTTCCATCTCCAGTAAGACCTTCGGGTAGAACACGGATTCGTTTTATCTATTAATGTCTAGTTCATTGAAAGTGAATCCATTCTTCCCTGTTCTCTTGCTTCAGAAGGCATCTGTATCTTAGAATTTCTTCTAACATATGATTAATTTTTCATGCCTCCCACAGGAAGATAGGGAGGAATTTTGAGTACTCCAGTAATAGGCAGAAAATCCTGCTGTTTGTGGGAAATTTGGCCCAAATAAGATACTAACAAGTATTTGCAGCTTACCTCTTCGTCTCTTACTAACTGGGCAAGAATTTCCTACAGACGTGGCAGTGTTAAATGAAAGATGAATACTGACCCCACGGCCTGCCTTGCTTACAAGAGAGTCAAATGAGTAATATGAACTTCTACCCTCATTAAAGCAGAATCTCTCGACTTAGTTTTTTTGTGTGTTTGTATCGTTGCCCTTTGATGGTTCGGTTTTGTTTTCCAGATCATACTTAGACATGTCCAAAGTGATCATCTTCAGCTACCTCTTCTGGTTTGTCCTCACAATCATCTTCATCACGGGGACAACCAGGATCAGCATCTTTTGCATGGGTTACTTGGTGGCCTGCTTCTATTTCCTGCTCTTTGGGGGTGATTTGCTGCTGAAACCCATCAGGAGCATCCTGCGCTATTGGGACTGGCTGATTGCATACAACGTTTTTGTGATTACGATGAAAAACATATTATCAGTAAGTGCCTCCCACTGTATAACACATTTGTGGTTTCAGCACAAGAGTAAACAATCCATTCAGTGGTTATTAAAAGCCCAATTGCCAGTCACCCTGCTCTCTTAAAAGCCCCAAATGAGATGCTGCAAGGTCAGCATCTCAAGGTCACATGACAAGAGGATGTGTATTTGCATCCTAAAATGTACTTTTCAGTTAAAATCCCCTTTCTTCTGAGGGATAATTTATCACCATTCACACTTTGTGCTACAAAATGGCTCTTTCATGAGCTGAATTAGTCACTGAATCTCTTCCAAAGGCATATCATGTTGGCTTGCCTAGAAAGCATTATGGAAGTACAAAATAAAATGAGCGTAGTTCTCTGTAACACTTTGTAGGGTGGCAAATGAGGCAGAATGGGCTATTAAATGCACATTTCATGTACCCATGAGATGTAAACACACAGGAGAATGCAACTTTGTGGTTACCTCTGGGCAGAAGGGTCCTGATTAGGGCTCAGCTAAGCCAGTAGAGGGTTGAGGCAAAACAGATGTCCTTCCTCTGCAAAATTTAGCCGCTCTGCTATTAAATATCCATGTTTCAGGGTACAACTTGTCCCTTGGCCTGGTAGGTAACTTAGACTGCCCGCTAGTAATCCTAGAATTGCATCAAATATTTTGGCTCACAGGACAGCTTTTAAGTTACTTACTTGTTTCACGAAATTAAATGGCAACCTTGCACGAGCTGAACGAGTTAATACATCTCTAGCTGGCCTAAGTCAAAGCGAATCCTTGTGTCCACTACTCTCTAGTAGTGGTAGTGCATTAGAGGAGGCGTGATGTAAGAATTTCCTGCTTCTCACCTTCCTTGCTACTTAAAGATGAGCTCGCCGGGCAAATCTATGAAGGCATTTAAATTTTTTTTGACAGATGTACTGCTGTGTTTAGAGGTCTTGGAAAGCCAAGTGTAGGTTGCCATGAATATGTATTCAAGTCATTTACTTTGTCTAAGACCACTGAAATTTTGTCTAAGACCAGTTGATAGTAAAAGTGACTTTTATGCAACAATTTTACCCCACTGATCTTTATTTACGTTTGGGGTAGTATTGAAAGCTCTTGGAGAGGGTACGAGACAGGACTACAGAATAACATTTTATTTAATAGCCAGTGTGATGGTGAGGGATCTGTTGCCAGAGGCTGATTCCTACAACCAGTCCTGAAAATGGTGTAGCTACAAAGTCCATTCATTCATTCATTCATTCTGTAAACCTATATTGCAGACTTGTTCTTTGCTAGACATTACTTTTCTCCTGAAGAACTAGGTACAGTATTGCCTTCAAGTTTTACCGTAATGAACTCACACTCTAAAAGGGAAAACAAACCTACTTATTAGTTATTATAATTTGGTCTGTTAATGCTAATTATCACAACATCTTCGGAAAACCAGAACAAGAAAAAGGAGTGACTCATACCTTGCTTAAGTAAGTTGGGAGCTGACTTTCCAGACGCGATGCCATTTGAACCTGTCAGAGACTTGAAAACCAGAATCAAGGGTGTCCAGGGAGGCAAAGGGAGGAGGAGATTCCCAACCTAGAGAACCCAAATGAAAGCATGACCATGGAGGACAGGTATCATCACATGGAAAGCGTGTTCCAATGGGCAGGGCAACTCAAGCTGGGTAACTGCCAGTTTGGAAGCAAATTCTAATGACATTTTCCTACCTCACATATCCCCAGGAAATACACACAATTCAGTCATCACCTTTATGTTTTGGCTGGCAATGATTGTTTGTTTAAACTCCTTCCCCCTCAAGATGTGAACTTAACATGCATCATTGTTATGAGACAACTACATGCCAATCAACAAAGAATAATCCTTTTCACAGACAATTGGCCAAAAAAGGCTCAGAATACATACTCTTTTCCTATTCTAAGAACTGAACCATGCAGCTGATGTTTGTGATGATCTTCTGGCAAACAGCATAGGTGTAATTTGTCCGATCTTGTGGGAAAGTGACTGTACCAAAATCAAAGCCTTGGGGGTCATTGCTCACCCATTTGATATCACAGAGTTCATCTTGTTCCTGCAATAGTCCAAGATTTTCTCTGTGAAAAGACAGAGGCTTCTAAGTGCTAAAATCATCACACTAAAGACTCTTCCTTTACTCATGGGATTTATCTTCCCCCAGGCAACTATGGTACTTCTAAAGCATCAAATGCATTTCCCCATGGTGACTGAAATTTACGTACTACAGGTTACCTCTGGAATCATTAGCACAGAGACTTCATGAATTCTTGCGCTTACGGAGATCACAAGACACCAACCTCTTTTTCTGGGTGCAGGGTTTCACAGTTTGCCACTCCCATTTGTTTTTCAGATAGGAGCTTGTGGATACATTGAAAAATTGGTTCAAAATAGTTGCTGGTTGATCCAAGCGTTCAGCCTGGCCTGTACAGTCAAAGGCTATAAAATGCGTAAGTATGAAAAGCAAATTTGGAAGTGGGAGGGCAGGGAAGGAAGAACAGTTGTATTGTTCTAATGTTAAAATCGGGCCAAAGGGGCACCTGGGTGGCTCCACTGAGCTTTCAACTCTTGATTTCGGCTCAGGTCATGATCCCAGGATTGAGCCCTACGTACTTAAGATTCTTTCTCTCCTTCTGCCTCTCTCACCACTTGTGTTCTCTCTCTCTCTCTCTCTCTCTCTCTCTCTCAAATAAATAAAATGAGGGGCGCCTGGGTGGCTGAGTTGGTTAAGTGTCCAACTTCAGCTCAGGTCATGATCTCACGGTTCGTGACTTTGAGCCTCAGGTTAGGCTCTGTGCTGACAGCCCAGAGCCTGGAGCCTACTTCAGATCCTGGGTCTCCCTCTCTCTCTGCCCCTCCCCGACTTGCATGCACATGCGTCCACATTCTCTCTCTCTCTCTCTCTGTCTCTCTCTCTCTCTCTCTCTCTCTCAAAAATAAACAAACACTTAAAAAAACTTATTTTAAATAAAGTAAATAAAATGAAAAAACAAAACAGAAAAAAAGAGGTCAATTCCCTTTCTAGATGGAGGCTATAGGACTGTAGTACATTATGACTCTATTGTCCCTACCATGAAGTGCCCCTATTCTAGACATGTTTAGTCATGTTCTGGAAACGTACAAGACCTGGCAGGTCTGGGGATTGTATGTGGCCTGTAATAATTCCCCAAACTTCTTTGAGTTACATTAGGAAGGGTTACAGAAGTCCATAGACCTGTGGTGTTTGCAGCTAGATTCTTGGGCAGTCAGAGTACCTCTGACTTCCAGATTTTTCTCTCCTCAGGAAGCTCAGGGAACCTCAAAATCAGGAAGGCAACTAGAAGAACCTCCACAGTTTCTGCAGTTAGACTCCCAGGGCAGAGGCAGAAGTTTCCATTCCCATCCTCTGCCTCTTGTACCAGAACCCAGGACAAAACCACACTTGGTCCTCCATGGTGCCCGAAATGGGGGCTACTTGACCACGGCACTCTCTCCACTGTGGCTTCCAATCCAGGCTACCCTTTGCCCAGGATGAAGAGCAACTGGGAATTTGTTTTGATTTAGGATAAGATATCTGTTGATAACCTCTTTTTCTAACAGACCATACTGCGTTAACTGCTCTTCTGGTTATACTCGGATTACCATTCCCAGAATAGCCGGGGCTTTTTGTTTTGTTTTCTGTTTGTTTATTTGTTCATATCAGAGCATTGCCTCTGGCATTGGGACATAGAGACATTATTTCTCCATGGCCCTTGTTCAGAGAGAAAGAAACCTCTCTCTCCCAGAGAGAGAAGTCCTGAGGAGGCACCCTTGGTGAAGAGTCCTGTCTGTGCCTTACACTGTTACTTGTGGTCAGTCTTACAAATCAATGTTGACATTGGAGTTGAAATGTGTATCTTTGCTTGTAAACAAATCCATCCATAAGTGAGTCCATGCATCAGAATATTTTTCTGAGGCCTGTGGGATTTCCCAAGCCTGATTATGCCACAGATATTAAAAAATAACAATGAAAATGGATGTTAATTTTAATTTGTTTTTTTTTTTTCTACTTTTTGACCCCAGCTGATGATGATTCCTCATGTAAACTCCCCAGTGGTGAAGCAGGAATTATTTGGGACAGCATATGTTTTGCCTTCCTCCTACTGCAGAGAAGAGTTTTCATGAGTTACTATTTCCTACATGTTGTGGCTGATATAAAAGCTTCACAGATCCTGGCATCAAGGTGGGTCAGGCCATGAAATCAAGTGGTTTCTCTTTAAGTATCTGTCTGGAAGTAATATTGCACTGTGCTCTTGTCTGAGCTTGCCTGTAGAACCTGCAATAGGTTAAGAAACCCCTTCTGGAGAAACCAATCCAAGAAGGGTTTAGCACAAGGCCTTGAAAACCTAAACTAGAAGAGTAACAAGAAAGTCTTTGGTACCAAGTCACCCTTACAAAGATCTGGGATGCTACGAGAGGTCAAAGACAGACTGGTCATCTAGAGCCCTCTGGGCACAGACCACCTCACTGGGCATCGCTCATTTTGGCCTCAGAAAGAGCAGTAACACAGACCGTGTTGATCTCTATAGAGACTAGTCCACATTCCCCCTCTCTGGCTCTGTCCTAAAAACGGAGAAAAGCACACTTACGTATTATTTTTCAGATTTAGGTTGAGAAGGAGTGTGATAGATACTGAAGCTCATTCTAAACCTTCCTATCCATCTTTTCTTATCTTTTCCTTCCCTTCAACCTCTTTTCCCCAACAACCTGATTTTCTCTTTTAACAAGAGGTCACCGGGCCACACTACCTTCTTCTTCCTAGACTCCACCCTTCTTCCAGTTTTTGCCCCAATCTTGTAGCTTTAAGGGGAAAGACTGGGAAGAAAGCTAGGTATTAAAGGCAATGCCTAGACAGCTCTGCCCATGTCAGGGACACCAGCCTTGCTGATTCCATCAGACCCATGGTGCTAAATAATCTGATAATCATCAGCTTGTCTCATATGGAATTTCCAGAATCTATCATTTTGATTTGTGTTTTAGATTAATACACTTCTGTTTATACCACCAGTGCTCTTAGAGACTATTCCTTCCCTCTGCCAGGATAAACAAAATGTTTATTTCGGAAGCCATTTATAGGGAAGCAGTTCCTGGCCTTTGTTCACTAACTTGGAGCCCAGTAAAAAGAATTTTCAGTAGGGGACCTACATTTACTCTGAGGAGCTTTGTGCCACCATGGGCCCTCACTATGTGCATGAACAGGGACTTCATTTTCTGCACAATATTGGCCCTAGAATTTACCATTGTAATTGTTTTTCTAACACCCAGCGTATCAGTTTCATTAGAGCACAATGTCTTGTCCTTTTTTATTTCTTTTTGTTTCTTTTTCTTTTGGGGGGGCTCATCCAAGATATTTTATCCTAATAGAAATTTTATTTACTTGTAGAGCAACTGGTATTTGTGCTGATAAATACATCTTTTTTTTTTTTTTTGGCTTTTCCTAAACATTTGGTCCTTAGACATCCAGATCATAATAGTAAGCCGGTATTTTTCCCTCAAAGTTATCACAGTTATTTAGAAAGCCATATGCCTCATGTTATAGAAACTGATGGCTTTGGTTCAGAGTACAGCTCGTGCTTGTTCAAGAAGAGCCATGTCTTAACAAGCGTTGAATTCACAACGGAATTTCCAAAGAAAAGACATTCATTCATTTATTGATTTGTCCACAGCCTACTGTGTTACAAGGAGGCAGATGGTTGGCCTTCCCCTCACAGAGCTTATAGCCTTGTGGGGAGAAGGACATATCAACAGGCAGTCACAATGCCATGTGACTAGTGTGATGGTAGGAGAGAAGCCGTGGGGATTATATCAAGGGTACATAAACACCTGCAAATGGCAGGAACCACGGCAGCCTTCCATTCTAAGCTGCACCCTGAGGGATGAACAGGAGGTAGAGGAGGAAGGCCGGGGACACAGCCCAAGTGAAGTTACCAGGGGAAGTTTTCATGAAGAAACCCTGAGAAGCTCAGCATGGTTGAAAAACAGAAATTTGAAGGTGAAGATAATGATGACAAATAAGCTGGAGAGATAGGGAGACGTCCGATTATCAGGGGCCTGAGAAACCATGTTTATGACTTTAAAAGTAACACCACAGATAATAAGAAGCAAAGGAATGGTGTGGCCTTAGTGATGTTTTAGGAGCTCACTCTGCTTGTGGCGTGTACTCAGGACCATGGGCAAAGGGACCGGTTAGGTGGCTTCTCTGCTGATCCAGAAGAGAGACAATGGCTCAGACCAGGATGGGATAAACTAGGAAGATATTTAAGAGTAAAATTGGCACAACTGGAAAATTGGAAGGAAGGGAGGTGCAGCTGGAAAGGAGAGGGTAGAGGATGATATGCCCAGGGTTCTGGTTGAAGCAAATGGTGGTACCATTCCCAAATGTAGAGATGCCAAGAAGCTCTAGACTTGGGAGAACACTGACCACAGACCTGAGTTGTTGGGTTGGTGAGCTTGTAAAACCAAACCCATTGGCAAGTCCGGTGGGAGGACAGGTATGGAGGTGGGAGTAGACTCGAGGGGCCTCATGACCCATAGGGGATTAGAGCAGGTGAGTGGTTGGAGGGAATGTGAATGAGAAGAGGGCCCTGGGGAGCATCCACACTTAAGAGATGGGCAGAGAAGACCAGCAACTCTGATCCAGAAAGGAGAAAAGGAAGCTAAGAGAGCATGGTGCCCTTGGAGCCCGAGAAAGGCTGTTTCAAAACAGACGTTCAGCAGACAGAATGTACAAACACAAGACTGAAAATTGAACGCGGAAATTGGTGACCTCAACACCTGGGCACCAGAGCCAAACATGGGAGAGCTGAGGTTGAAGGGAAAGGCTTAGGGACAGTGACTGGGAGATAGTCATGCACGGACATAGAAGACTGTGAGTGTGCGCGGGTTTTTATTTGCTAAGATTAGCAGGATGTGAGCATGTGGGCATGCTTGTGAGGAGGACTCAGTGGCAGTGAGAAGGCTGAAAATGCAGAAACAGAGCAATAAGGGAAGGATGGAGCCACTCTGGCTGCAGGGATGGGAAGGGACTTGTGCACAGGCAGACCGTAGGCGACAGTGTCACCTTTCCCACTGTCACTGCAGGAAAGAGTTTCCGCAGGCTAGGTGGGAGGCAGCTGAGCAAACTATTGCCTCATGACTTATGTTCTCTCGGGAAGTAGGAAACAAGGAGTGAAGAGCCCTTGACAGAAGTCTAGATTTGAGAAAAGTAGAAGGGGTTTTAAATAGCTGCTGTAGGGAAGAATTCCGAGGGCGCATGAGGAGTCAGCAGATAACGTGCCCGGTCACGCCTGTCCTGCACCTCTGACCACAGGGCTGGCACACCACTGGGTTCCTGCTGACTTGGGATTTACCAAGCGGATATGATCAGATGACGAACCAGAGTTGAAGATATTAAGAGAGGTTGATGAAATAGATCTAGGAGGACCCAAAGTTGGCTTGAAAAGTGAGAACAGGCAGAGGGATTGGAAGGAGGGAAGCAGAGAGGCAAAGAGGCAGGAGACAGAACGTGCCCGTGATGGAGCTTGAACTCCAGCTTCGCCTATTTCCTTAGCCCAATTCACTCCATACCTGCTTCTGCTCATTGAGTAGGAAAGTAATCTGAACTCACTCCTCCTTGCAAATGGTCCCTCATGGGGCAACTATATATAACAAGGTCAGGTGAGTAATGCTTCGCTAAGATACGAGGTTCAGTGGGACAGGTTTGAAGGGATGCATTCTTTTCAATGTCTTGAAAAACACAAACCATTTTTTTTGTTTTGTTTTGTTTTACTGACCTTCTGTGGTTGTGAGCAGGCCCACTCCCTCCCTCGGGTGGCTGTGCCGTGTTCATCCACTGGGAAGGGGCCTCTGCACGGGCTCTTGAGACTCCCACTGCCAGCCAAAAGAATCCAGTTAATGAGCTAAAAAGAAATGTTTTCTAATCCTCATAATCATTTTCAGGGGAAGGTAAGTAAAAAGGATAGAAATACTGATTTTTTTCTCTATTTCTGATTTTTCTCTAGAGGGGCTGAACTTTTCCAAGCCACAATTGTAAAGGCCGTAAAGGCAAGAATTGAGGAAGAGAAAAAATCAATGGATCAACTGAAGAGGCAGTAAGGAGGCTTTATTTCACTCTTCTCCTTTCCTTTTAATTTTGGTTTGCCTGATCCTGTTGGGCTGGCTCTCCACTCCCAGGTACCCTTAATCCCCTGAAAAACCCATTTGTGTTAACTTTTACAACTTCTGGGTATTTGCTCTGTGTCATGGCAGTAGCTTATGCTCACTGGACTGAAAATGGAAGTAATTTAAAAGAAAGATGGCTGCAGCGTGGTAGAAAGGGGAGCCATGTTGGATAAGACTTGGTTCAAGTCTTGGTTCAGCTGCTTACTCTGGCACCATGAGCACATCGTTCAGATTCTCTGAATTTCAACTTCCTGTTGAAATTAGGGCTCACAATCATATCTGGGTTTTTATAAAGATGAAAAGAGTTCATGAATGAGACAGGGCCTTTGCCAGTACCATTGAGGTGGAGCAAATGTTCATTATATCTGTGGATTAAAGGAATAAATACAGAGTCCTAGCTTTGGAAGGATCTCTAAAGATAGTATGATACAGTCTCTTTGGGAAGAAACTGTTGACCCATGACATTAGATGACTTAAAATCCCCAACAAACTAGAGGCAGTACTAGAAATACAACCCCCGTTTCCCTGTGTTCGCTTCAAGAGCTTGTTTTCTGCCGCAGCGTTCTGGGGAAGTCGAGTAAGGGACTGACTCCACTCAAGAGCTTTGATAATTTCTTTTTAAAATTAATTAGTTAATTTTTAAATGATCCCTTGAAAAGAATTTTCTTGGAGTGAAATTTTCAGCAGTAAATGTCACTTCCGAGGATCAGTAGCTCTTCATTTGAGGGGCAGGTTTAAGAGCTGATGGCCACGGAATTCAAAACCTAGCCACTTTCTCCAGGAAAGTGGAGACTCCATCAGCCCACCAGGAAAATCCCCCAAGTTTGCTGAGACTACTTAATTCCCTTATGACCTCATTTCCCAGCTCCTTTCCCCATGCAAAAATGTTTGCTAGCATAACTTACACCATCCCATTGCCTGGCTTATTCCACAATTGACGATATGAGTTACATAAAGTGTCATATAAACAGTTATGGTATAACTGTTGCCATTGTGGTCTCTAGTCATCAGGTCAGAGAAATAATAAATTTGGACCCACATGTAGAATGAGTTCCTAATTACCCATAGGGGAAACCTGTTACTATCATTCACTTTACTGAATTTTTCCATTTGCTTTAAGAATGCATCCTCTTAAGTGACAGAAAGTCAGAATATAAAAGAATGTAGGTAATGATCATTGCCAAAGAGAAGCTAAAAGTGCTGTATAAGTTGCAGGAAGCAGAAATCAGCTTAAAAACTTGAGCAACGTATCCAGAATTTTAAGAAACTTAAGAACTGAAACACCGCAGGAGGACAGGTCTGGGAAACAGAGTTCAGCACTGCAGTTTCTGAATAGTTGGACTTCCCAATTAAGCAGACAAAATAAAAGGCTCTAACTCAGTAATTAAAGATGCAATAATACATTTTTCCAGAACCAATAGGAGATTAGATTTGAGATAGAGAAGAGTCACGTGGTCTGATAGAATACTTAAGAACATCTGAAGAGCAACATGCTTTTTACAAAATAGTCCTCACACATACTTTTTCATTTGATTTTCACAACTATGTGAGATACACAGGTATCAATTGTTAAAAATTGCAAAATCTGGAAGAATAAAGGACTTCCATTTCATCGTCTAGTGTGTTCAAAATGCCTTTGGTACAAGGTGTAGGTGGACATAAAGTACTGTGTACCAAACTTCAGCATAATTGTGATCATATTATTAAGACCAGCATCTATGTAGAGCAAAATAACAGGGAGATGTGGGGAGACACATATATATACATACATATATGTATACATACATATACATATATATGTGTGTAGACATGTATATATTGTCCCCCAAGAAGATGCTTGTTGCCAATAAAAAAAAAAAAACATTCAAAAGTCCCAAATATTGACCACTTTGTGATTTTACCCACATACATACAAGTGGAAACCCAAACTGATCATGTGGTAACTGTGGGTGTGTTCTTGGCATTGCTGCTGCTACTTTATCTTATAGGATGGATCGCATCAAAGCCAGGCAACAGAAATACAAAAAGGGTAAGGAGAGGATGCTGAGCTTGACCCAGGAATCAGGGGAAGGCCAAGACATCCAAAAACTCTCTGAAGAGGATGACGAAAGTATGTCGAGACGTTTCCCTCTTGTTCAAGTAGCTTGGCATTGAATAATAGCATGATAAGGGCTAGGGCTGTAAAATAACATTACTTTTACTCTGCCGGTATTATGCATGTTTGTATTTTTTTTTTAACTCAGCAAGTTTTACCTTCTGATTGTGAGTGGGATACATGTATTTATTTCACAAAGTACATATGTAATGACTCCGTGACTTTATGAGTATCTCTTCTTCAGCACAATGACTTTAATCAACACATAGCCTAGCTTCTGTCTCACAGAGATGTGTTTCTGAAGAAAATGAGAAGGAATTTTAATTTATTCCTTTAGAGAAAATATTTTAGATATTTTAGGTACACAGTCTATTGTTGTCTTTGATTTCTATAAATGTTATACAAAAATGAAATATGTATGCATATTTTATGTGGTATCTGAATAATGGTAGTTAAGTATCCTTCAATTATTGTCTGTTCCAATGAAGTCTAAAATGAAATATACATTATTATATCTGTAGTATATCTGCAGATTTACTATATCCAATTAAGTTTAAAAGGTCTTCTGATAGAAGTTTGCATGCTTTTCTATTTGAAGGGGAATGGCAAAATAATACATGGTGTTTTCTAATATATAGCACCTATTTAATAACCAATAAATTTGTATTTTTCCAACCATGCATGAAAATAATCACAAGGAAACTCCTGGTTATTGGAATATATGCATCTTCACAAATTATCTGCCACTATATTGTTTTATAAAGTTTAGGTGATGCTTCTTTTCTGTTAATTCACCGGAAAATTCAATGTGTGATGCCTTTTTGAGAGCTAACCTTCTTTTTTATATTTCTTTATATGCACTCTATTACTAAAAAGAAAGCAAAAATGTGGCATAATGTTCATAGAACACTTAGTATTTGCCTTGTGAAATCGCCTGCTCATGCGTGTAAACATTTCAGATTTGATATAGTTTCTTTCCCTGACGTCTGATGTACTTTTGCAACTTACCTAGATTTTGACATTTGAGTTGTTAAAGCGTGGTTTTCAAAATTTGTTTTCTCACTTCATAAGAATTAATATTTGGACATATTTTATTTTAGGAGAAGCAGACAAACAGAAAGCCAAGGGCAAAAAAAAGCAGTGGTGGCGGCCTTGGGTTGATCATGCTTCCAGTAGGTTTTCTTGATCCTCTTACAATTTCATCGATTCTAACCCTTATATCCTTGACCAGAATTCAGGCGTCCCCATGACCTGTGTGTTCCATGCATGGTTTGGTCCTTGTGACTTGATAGGGGGTCAGAGTGTAGGAAAATTTTCATGGAAATGGGTCTCTGGGCCCTGGTGATGGCACCTTCCAGAGAAATCAGCTGATTACCATGCCGTCTGAAGAAAGCCCCACATGTGGCTGACACGTGCCTGAGCATCCTAAGGGCTCAGAAAGCGAAGAATTGCTACCTTTTTATCTAATTCTGAGGTCCAGAGCTCTGCTGATACGTATTTGTCTTGTAACTGAAAACCCTTATTGAACATGAGTTTTGGCTCCCCCTGGGAGGATACTCATTAAGTTCAAAGTGTTTGTGACCCTCTTTGTAAGGCACTAGGCATGGATGCCGATGAGTCTCTCCTCCCCCTTCTTCCCAGAGCTTTGATTTTATTTGCATGTAAGGTCTTTTGGCAATTTATTGAATATAAAGGGGAGGCTAACTTAAAATGTGTTCACTTTCTCATTCTGCCTCTGCCCCAGTTTCAAAAGGCTCTCGTACTACATTCCACATTCGAAGCCTAGCATGTGGCGTGGCTGTAGAGCCACCAGCCATGACCAATTCAGAGCAGAGGTGGACAACAGTTTTTGAAAAGCAGAGCTTCATGGCCACATAGAATTAAAGTTTCCCTCCTGATCATTAAAAGAAATGAGGGGGGTGGCGCCTGGGTGACTCAGTTGGTTAAGCATCCTCCGACTGTTGATTTCAGCTCAGGTCATGATCTCAGTCGTGGTCATGATTTCACAGTCGTGGGATCGAGCCCTGTGTCAGGCTCAGTGCAGAGTGGGGAGCCTGCTTGGGATTCTGTCCCTCCCTCTCTCTCTGCCCCTCCCCTGCTATTGTTCTCTCTTCCTCTCTCTCTCAAAATAAATAAACTTTAAAAACAGGAAAAAAGGGATGAGGAATTATGGAACTCAGTGGCTATATTTGTTCTGCTTAGCAAAGGAAATATCACTCACGATTGGCCAGTGGACGGTCTTAGAATGGAATGATCCATTTCAGTCTGACCCTCCTTGCGTTTGTTCAAATATTGAATAATTATTCATTATGTTGCAAATTACTAATAATACCTTCAGGCCTTTATGCCTTATCCTGTGGCTTAATAACTTCAGCTAACGTGATCAGACAGGGACTATCACTGAGGCCCACAGTGTCGCACGATGGTGGGACAGACTCTACTGACGGGATCTTCAGAATCACTAGAAAATCAAGTTGATCAGAATGTTTTGCTGTGCCTGATTCTTCGTGTCTCTGAGATATAGTGTTGGCTTCTCTCGCCCCAAAGTTAACTTTCTAAAATCAGCAAGCCGATTTACGGAAGTATTAATTCAAAATTTGCTCAACACGCCTGAATGATACTAAATTTAATCCCAAACATTGAATTTATAGCATTATGTGAGGGAAAAAAAAAAAAAAACATGACTTTCAATGAGTTTTGTTTCACCTGCTGCCAAGTCAAAAGACAAAGATTCACATCGAAATTCTGTGTGACTCTTGAATCTTTTGTTCATTGGCATGTTCGTCATGCTAACGATCCAATAATGCAGCACACTGTAAGCCTGTTTCTATCAAGTCACAAGAAAACTGTGCTTATCTTTCTGTTTGTAAAGGGCCCTTTGCTAGTTTAGACAGACCTATCCATTTCGACATTGTGTCCTACTGAATGTTTTCTCTCTCACCTGGGGTAAATTCCCGTTGCAATTGTAGTTGTCTTTCCTTTTCTCGTCTAAACATTGAATTTTGGAAGGAATTGGATATGGTCTTCGATAATCATCTTACAAGTTGGTAATAACTGAAAAAGAACTGCTTATGAAGGTTATTGACTTTAGTTTTCTGATTCATTTCACCCTCATTATATCGAGTTCTTGAAGACTGGTATTAAATTAAATGTGCCTTGTTACAACACCTCTTGGTGCAATAATGCAGGAATGTGTGTAATTCATGGTTTGGAATCAGATTCTGACCGTGGTGTTAAAATTTTTCCACAAACTACATTTCCTTTTACCAGCTCATGAGGAAAGGAAAGGAATGACTCTGTGGATTATTTCTTAGGCCATGAGTTCCAAAAGTTATCTTTAGATCTGGAAGCACTTTACTAAAAGCCCTTATTTCAATCTCTTGAGTCAATGGGCTTTTGCCTAGATGGTTCCTTACAGGTGCGGAGTGTGAGAATACATGTAGTTGAATACCCTTGTGTAAGTCTACAGATGATACAGTGATATGGCCAAGTTGTTCATAATACTGGCAAGCAGTCAAGATCTTAACATAGTCTGTAGGTGGCCAATCTTCCACTTCCATACCTATGTGCACACATGCGATTGCATTATTGCTGTTCAATGATACCTTCCATTCCAAGGTAGTATGCCTCCATGCCAATTCAGTACCTTCCTCTTGTTAAAT
Organism: Lynx rufus; assembly: GCF_022079265.1. Taxonomy (NCBI): domain Eukaryota; kingdom Metazoa; phylum Chordata; class Mammalia; order Carnivora; family Felidae; genus Lynx; species Lynx rufus. Next base: position 4,032,380 of record NW_025814844.1, on the reverse strand, counting down.
ATCTGAAACAGAGGTCTGGGCTTCTGGGGATACAGGTGGTAGGTTTTAAAAGTTATTTTCGCACTCAGTTCAGCAATCACATCAATATCCACATGTTTCTGGACACAGGCTGGGGGCAGGATCGCTCTCTGAACTAACAAATGTGTATGTAAGAGCTTCTCTCCTTATTATTAGCAGATAGCACCGAAGAAAACACTCTCTGTTGTTTTCGTACTTTTATCTCAGTAACATTTCATAAACGAATAGGGGATTTTCCTAAGCATTTCCTTCTTTGTTTTAACGTGTCAATTCTACTTCTCGCATACAAATTGATAGTTTGTTTTTTTAAAATGATCAAATCGGTGTTGTGACTGCTTGAGAAGAAAACCGTTTGGGCTCACTGTGTCCACACGAGTAAAAGTCACAGAAGGTATGATTGAATACAGTTGAAGCTATTGTTGATTTTAGAGCCTATAATGAGGGTAAAATGCTCAATCCTGTAATACTCTGTTTTTTACCAAATGACCATGTGACATAGAGTCCATGTAACTTTCCTGCAAATGTCTGAGCTTACTTGAAGGCATTACTTTAATGGTCTTCCTCACTGTCAAACGTAATGCTGTGACTTTGGTTTGTTCTTGCTTATTCTTACCTTCTGTTGTATTGCATTTATTCCCTCAGGCCTGGACCCAGTACTCTGGGCCTGGTTCTTTCTTCAAAATAAAAGTAACAAACTACAGTGCTTCTGTTCAAGGATATAAGGCCCAATTCATTCCGTGTGCAACTTCACGGATGGAGGCTTCAGATACGGTCTGAAACCGTTGGGCAAAATTACCTCCTTCTGGCCATGTTTAGTGATGGTCACGCAACTAATTTTAAACAAGCCAAGGTGTTCCATTACCTTACAACGCACGAATCCAAAAGATCACGGAAGACATCATGTTATGTCGTCCAAAAGACACCTCAGCATTTGAAAACTTGAATGTACCTTGAAAGTGCTACTATGTTTTTCCCCCGCAATGATGGTACAGTTCTTGTAGCATCGGCAATACGTACGCTGGGTCTCTTTTCTCTGATAAACTTAACGTAACGCTCAAGCCGACAAAGATGGGATTCTCAAATTTCTTTAAGTCTCTGGACATTTCAGCTTCCTCTGCTCCTTTTAACACAGCAATATGTTCTTGCAGGGAGAAGATCAGGCAAGGCAAGGCACGGACTATCCAGACTGTCTGTGCTTTGTGTCTTCTGGTCAGTATGGTTCTCCTCACATTTCAGTGAGCAGCCGGAGTTCCTTGTTGACCAGAAGCCCAACAGCGCTAAACCATATCGGCCATGTCTGCCGTGCCTCAGTCTGTCCCGTGCTACTTGTAGAAACAGCCAGAGTGGTGGTGGTGGTGCTGTTTTTGTAGTTGGTTTTTTTGTTTTGTTTTGTTTTTTTAATGTTACCTGCCCATTTCCTCCTTGTGGCAACGCGTGTGTGTGTTGTGTGTGTGTGGGGGGGGGGGGGGGGCGGGGGAATGTTTTTTGTGTTTGTTTAACTCTTTCAAATGTCTTGCCATGTATGCTCTGTCCCCTGTGTCACATGCGGAGCAGCCAGGTCTGCAGAGTGTAAAGTGAAGTCGAAGTCGGTGATGCTGATTCTTGGTCCTGAATCAGCCTAATTGGCGTCTCTACCACACGCCGGACCCATTCAGACAACACCAAATCCTCTACTTCACTTTGGCCTCGTCTAAAGGACCCAAATTGCCGACTGGTCTGAGTTGTGAAACTGTAACCGTTTTCCAGCCACTATTTTGGCCATCTTGGTAACAAAACTGGTTGCTGCAGAGTTGATCCAGTGTTATCTGTGTAAAATTTACAACGAAGAAGGAAGAGAGTATCAGATAAACCCAGCAGTGGCCAGTTTTCTTACATGGCATAGACAAGGCCTCATGCTCTGTAGACCCGGCCACACCAACACCACGTAGTGTTAGCCCAGAATGAGTTCTCTTCATCTCTTGTTTTTCCCCCCCTGCCAACATCTCTTGCTGGTCTTTTGTGGACAATGTGTATATCGGTGGGGGGGGCAGTTCACTAATAAGCCCTTAATGATCTCATCTCTCTTGCAAGAAATAAGTAAATATTTTGTTTTGCTTAGTGGTCAGGAGTGGAGATTATTATTTGTTTGAAACGGATAGTGAAGAGGAGGAAGAGGAAGAACTGAAAAAGGAAGATGAAGAACCTCCGAGAAGGTCTGCTTTCCAGGTAATTCTGGGGTTGGGAAAACCATGCCCTTTGCTGGTTGAAGGGCTTTTCTTTCCGACAGACCTTGAATGCAGGCCTAGACTTCTTCTGCCATGTTCACGTGTGTTATAGCTTCCAGAAGCTTCTAATTTCCACCTGAAATCATCCATCCCTCATTAAACTGTAACGCTGCTTGCCCTCAGCTTTGGTGTAATTCCTGCCATTCAAGAACACTGTTCCCACCAGGTGTTTGCTCCGGTGCATCAAAAACCCTTCTGATGCTATAAACCAAAAATAAAGCTTCCCTGGGTGAACTTTATTTTTCTGTTACAAGTAGAAGGTGAAGAAGACTTCTCTGGCATTGCTCTGGATTGCTTGAGCAGACTTCCCATTTTGAGACGTGAAATAGTTGATCATAAAAATAAAGCACTTGCTTTGTTTTGAAACCAACGGCCACTTCCATGTTACCTCAGATTTTGCAAATCCATTTCATTTGTGTTGTCAAAGGTTTGAGACTGTACTGCAGTCATGAAAACAGCCAGCACAGTCCTGATTTTTTCATCTTAGCTGCCTTTCCTTTTCAGAATGTGCCACCTCATTCTTGGTGACATAGCTCACCAGCCTAATACGGTGTACCCAGTGATTGTCTAAGCAATGCTTGTTAGCGATGAGGACTTGTCAGTAGAGTTACACATGGGGTGAAAGCTTGGCATATATTTCTTTTACCAAAGAGTCACTTGTGAGGACTGTTCTTTCCTGTTCATTACAATCCAAGACATATGGAGCGATACCCATCAAGCCGCATGATGTGTCCATGAAAAGGTCATTGTCACTCTGCTGACCGGGTCTCCTCAAGCTGCAGGGTTACATCCACCCCTGTATTCCCAACGACATTGAAGAACTAAATTATTTATGGAGCCACCTTGCTCTGATGCTTCCTCGCTGGCCCCATCGCTACTTGAGTTGTGTCTCTTAAAGGTGGTGTCTGTGCGTGTGGCTGGCTCGTCAAATACCGATGACCTGACGTGTGTATCTTTATTCTCATGAGTTTCCTTATAACCATCACTCATTCAGCCAAGAAGAGAACATTCCTCACCGTGTTTATGGATTACATGCAATGGCTGACTATTTTCCTATTCTGAACCAACAAGCAAAGCACATTTGTTCCAGCTTCAGTGATGGGGCACGTTTTAACCTAGCTGATGTAACTGTAGAGACAAATTCATACTGACGTCATATGTAAAATTGTTAGTCTTTGATGTTTTTCTACTAATCACTGTCGCTTTGTCCTTCTTTGTAGAGAGCTATTGGGAAGTTTGCGTCGGCCATTTTAGCCTTGCCAAAGTCTGTCATTAAACTTCCCAAAACTATTCTTCAGTATTTAATCAGAGCTGCAAAGGTATTTGATGTTTCACTGACGTGTGGTGTGTGACCCTCCGCTCTGTAGAAATTTAGACAAGCAGATCCCTGTCGCCTCCATCTGCATTTTCCCTGCTCTATAGGTCGTACAACGGAGGAAGTATAAGAACTTAAAATATTAGGGAAACATTTCCAAGGAGAGTTTTGAGAAGCCAAATTTCTTACTATTTCATTCTTGTTCTTCAGTTGACACAAGAGCCTATCGAGACATAGAGAGAGAAAATGCAGATATGTATCTACTCTGTCCTTCTTGTAGTTTGGCCTACGTCACATCTCATTTGAAAAGGGTCACATCTGGTTGCATGCGTCAGTCGTGATGTGTAAAATGTGTGATAATCGTTCTCAGAAAGCTGGTAAAATTATGACCAAGGTAATAGAAGACTCATTTTTCTCCACCTTCTTGTTGGCTTCCCTTTCAAGTCTCCATCTTCCCTCAATCGGATATCGCCTTCCGTTTTACTCTCCTGCCTTTGGTACAATTCCTCACAAGACCGTGCTGCCATGTACGGTCTGTGGAGTTTCTCATGCCCATGTCACCAGAGAGAGTGCGGGATCAACTGCGAAGAGGCTATTTGTCAATTAATCTAATGCACAGCAGAAAGTATCCAGCTACCTGGGCGGTAGCTACCCATTATTGAAAATCATAAATAATGAATTACTGTTCATGTACTTTATAGAAAGCTGGTTCTGTGCACTTAGTCTGGGCAGGCACTTAAACTCTCAGGTCTTTATGCTCATGTGTTTAGCAAATGTTTGGATAGTGAGGGGGACCAGTGCTTGTCCCATTTTACCTGGGACCTTATTTAAATGCAGGTTATGGAAATTAAGCAGGTCCTTGAAATTCTGTATTTCTCTCAAACTCCCAGGGGACAGACAGCTGGGGGTCTATCTTGAATAGGAGGGTCTAAGCTTCTAGGTTCCTCCCATCTTTAAAATGCCAGCGTTCTGATTGCTAGTTTAATATTCTATGTTTTAACTTCCCTAAGATTCTTTTTCTTTTCTCTTTTATGACTACCATATAAGTCTCTCCATTCATATTTAAGAATTTATATGAAAGATTGCAATGTAATTATCCCCGTCTTACTTTAAAAACAAAAACAAGAAACAAAACAACTTCTTTCAGACAACATAAAGAAAGTCCTGGGTTACACATGAATCAAAGGACAGTCTATTAAATTTAACCAATTTCCGTTAAGGATCTCCATTCGCTTCAATAAAGTCCTCTCCTGTTTGAAAAATTAAATGCTTTTGGCATAGTACATTATCAGGAAAATGAATCTCATTTCCCCCCCACTAGGTAAGATAAGCTTAAGATAAAAATCATATAAGACTTAAGATAAAATTTAAGATAAAGTAAGTGAGTGAATAAATGAATGAATGAATGAATGAATAAATAAATAAGTAACTAGAATTTAAGATAATGTTGAGAATACAGACTAATAATGGCAATTTGAAGAAACCAAAGGTCATTTATGGACATTTTCTTGTTTTTTTTGTACTTATGGTTAGTGGTGTGGGTGTCCCATGAACTTGAACAGTGGTTATGGCTGCAATGTGAGAATTGAGAAGTTTCAGTAAGAAACTTCCATTTCTCCACTCAATAAGAATTGGGATTTTTCCTCCTACTTTGTCATCACCATTTCCTGAAACAGACTGACCCTCTATCAAATGTTCCTGGCACTATACCGAGTTTGTATCTCCAAACGTCAACATTAAGATAATTTACCTACAAATAGGGACTCCTCATAAGATTTTCTTCCCCTCTCTTTTTCCCCCTTCTTTGAATTATGTAAATTCTCATCTTAGTGAGACAGCTTCGTCATTTGGGATTATAGGTAGAGCCAGGAGTTTCCTTTTAATAAGGCAAAATCTTTTTTTTTTTTATTTTTTTATGTTTATTTATTCTGAAAGAAAAGTAGAGGGAGAGAAAAAGTGGGGTAAGGGCAGAGCGAGGAAGAGAGAGAATCCCAAGCACAGACCTGATGCAGGGGCTAAAACTCACAAACCATGAGGTAATGACCCAAGCCCAAACCAAGAGTCTGACGCTTAACCAATGGAGCCACCCAGGTGCCCCAATAAGGCAAAATCCTAATGATACTCCCCCATCTACAAGAGTTCTGCAATTCTGTCCTAAATGACCCTTGTCTCTCTCCTTCTCACCCTCCTTCCCCATTTTTCTCCAGTATAAAAGAATTCCTCCAACTTGTATACCTAATGCATTCACAAACCCTGAATTACTCTTTTATTTTCTATCTTGGGGATTCTGGCATTATCTAAAAGCAATATGGTCATAACCCATTTTTTTTAAAGAAAATGTCACCGTATATTGCTCTTAAACCTGAAAATTTCTTGCATCTAGCAGTTCAGATTTTTTTTAAAGAATCAATATTTTGTGGAAGCAAGTTTGCTTATTAATTTACTAAACCTCAAAGATATTCTTTTTGGTAGGTGACAGGTTTAATAAGCAAGGGAACTTACATATTTGGCAAAGATATTCTTCCTTCTTTTTTAATTTTTTTTAATGTTTATTTTTGAGAGAGAGACAGAGACAGAGACAGAGCATGAACACGAGAGGGGAAGAGAGAGAGAGGGAGACACAGAATACGAAGCAGGCTCCAGGATCTGAGCTGTCAGCACAGAGCCCAACGTGGGGCTTGAATTCATGAACCACGAGATCATGACCTGAACCGGAATTGGATACTTAGTCAACTGGGCCACCGAGGCACCCCCAAAGATATTCTTGATAGAGTTCCCAAGTAGCATGCTTAGTAAACATCTACCATAAATTCCTTCATGTGGTCCTTCTTTGTCCAGTGTCAGTTCATTTCTCAAAATACATTTTTGGCAGAAAATAGGATTATTTTTTGCCTCTTGGATTTATTATTATTCAGAAACAATACAGATGTTACACTTGTGTTAGTTGCCGTTAGATTCAGATTTCTACCATTGGGAAAAAAGAAATTCTCTTCCTTAGTCACTCATGACTTTTACACTTCTGTACATCAAAAAGTTGGGTCCCTCTTTATTTTTACTGACCTCACAATGCCTGTGGTTTGCTTACACTGTGTTTTCCAAGGATTCCTGAAATCTGAAAGTCATACAGAGTACAGTGAAAGTGTCTGGGTTTACAAAGTGCCCCCACAAAACAGCCCTCCAACTTGAACATCATAATAGAAAACCCAGCTTCCCTGAGACCCAGGTGGCTTTGTGGGTGCATGAGGAGCATGCCTGCTTGGCTTCGTGATTACAGATGGCTGACTTTGTTTACCAGGGTTTTCTTTTTGTTCCTTCTGCATGATTTGGGAGACTATTGGTGGGTGGACTGTTCAACATTGCTCTGCGGTGGTTATCGGTTTTATCATATTAATGTAACCGTTTTCAGCTCTTGAATGAAAATGACAAAAGGCAACCAAGGTCACCACAGTTTTCCTTCCAGAACATTCTGGAATAACTCTGTAACCTTAATAGCGCACTCATTTTTCCTCTCCAAATACTAATCAGTCTACAGAACCCTTTCTCAAGTTGCTAGTCATAGCTGTTTTTCACAAGGGAGAGCATCAGATGTACTAAACTCTTTTCCCAAAGTAAATGAGTAAACGATGTTTTGTTTTTGACTCAAAGTTTATTAGTGAGGGGAGAAAAATCACTCCAGTGACACTTAGCAAGAGGTCTAGCTTATTCCTATTGTGTGTAATACAAAAGAGTCAGTGACTGTCACAAGTGGTAGTGGTACATGGGGACTTGGGGGGAATGATGGTCACCCAAAGTATCTCCTGACTGTGATACCAAATGAAATACACTCCTACAACATCTGTTTTCATATTTTATTTCATGATCATGGAAATAGCACAGGTCAACTGAGAATACTGAGGGATGTGGGAGCAGAAGATTTAGTTTGTGCTGGCAGAAAAATATGTATATATTTCCAAAAGTCAGGAAGCTTGGTGTTGGTCCCTTTTCTTTTCATTTAAATATTAAAAAGGCAGAAAATAATTTAATTTTCTCCCTTCAGTTTGTTTATCAAGCCTGGATCACGGACCCTAAAACAGCACTCCGACAGAGGCGCAAAGAGAAAAAAAGGTCTGCAAGAGAAGAACAGAAAAGAAGGAGAAAAGGATCTGGGGATGGTGAGTGTTGAGTGAGCGCAGGGCCCAGCCAGCACTCTCTGTCCCTGTGGCCCTGGGATCCCAAAGGGAACCACAAAGGACAGAAGCTTTGGAGGAATGACATTCTTACATTCTGAGGAATGCACAGAGTTCTACTTGTCCTTCGTTGCTTGTGTCTGACCCTTGGAATAAATAAAAATGTAAATTTAAGTTAAGGTACATTTTATAAAATAAGAGAGAGAGGAACAAATTAAACTCAAAGTAGAAGGAAGAATTAATGTTTTAAACAGATGTTAAATTATAGAAAAGAAATACAAGACAAGATCTATCATTAAGTGAAAAGCTGTTCTTAGAAAAAACTAGTAAAATGGGGAAACCTTTGGAAGTTTGATTAAGAAGAAAAGGAAAAACACAGTATCAGGAACCAAAAATGGAACATAACTACCAATGCCGTATTCCACATCACATTTGAAAACATACGATAGGAAAACATTTCTAAAGAGGGGAAAAACTCCAAGCTACAGCTAAGCACCAAAAGTGGAGTGAAAGTTCAAGTGGGGCACTCAGAAAAAATATTTGCATTATATATATCAGACTAAGAAATAGTATTCTGGATATATTAAGGACTTCTAAGAAGCAGTAAAAGAAAAGTTCAACCCAATAGATGAATAGATGTGAAAAACAATTCACAGATCAGGAAACGGAAATAGACAGAGGAGCTCAGCTTCACTACTAATAGGAGAACCACAACCCATATTTTGACATACTGTTGTTTTGTTGTTGTTGTTTTTGTTGCTTTACCTATTGGATTGGGAAAAACCCAAACGTTCGTTAATTTGTTAACATCACCATTTGGAGTTAGTGGGAAGAGAAGTGTTTGTATGAGTTACAACCCATATAACACGACGAGCGGTGTCGTAGAGTAGTGCATCCCCTTTGAACAGCAATGTGTTGATATCTGTAAAAATGTTAAATGTCCATCTCCCACTACAGATCGATCCCTCTTCTAGATGTGTGGTTCAACTTGAAGCAATATCTGCACATGTGCACAAGGACCCATGTCTAAGAATACCTATCAAACATCATTTGTTTTGTTAATAACAAAAACTTGGAAGCATTCTCAATGCCTACATAAAGAAGAGTCAAGTAAATTATGTTACTATATATTATAAAATTCTATTCGGTAGTTAAAAAAGTGAGATGGATTATAGCTGATCCTAGAACAATGTGGGGGTTGGGGCACTGACCCTCACACAGTCAAAAATTTTGTATAACTTTAACTTCCCCAAAACTTAACTAATAGTCTACTGTTGACCAGAAGGCTTACTGCTAGCATAAACAGTCGATTAACACACATTTTGTATGTTATATATGTTATATACTGTATTCTAACAATAAAGTAAGCTAGAGAAAGGAAAATGTTATCAGGAAATCATAAGGAAGACAAAATATATTTGCAGAACTTTACTGTATTTATTTTTTAAAAACCTCCACGTATAAATGGACCTGCACAGTTCAAACCTGTGTTGTTCAAGGGTCAGCTGTACTTTAAACTTGACATACTGTTAAATGAAAAGTACTGTTACAAATGGCAGCACATTATGAAACCATTTATGAAACAACGGAAACCAGCATTCCTCAAGACAGTATTTTGCATTTTTAATGCATGCATATAACGGTGTATAAATGCAAGAGAAAGATCAGGAAGAATACTTATTAGTTACTAACGGTGGTTACTTCTGGGGGAGGAGTGGGGAGACTGAGATTAAGTGGTATGATTATCTGTTATATTTTGATTCATTACAAAGAACATATACATCGATTTTTTGTGTGAAATTAAAAATGTATTCAAAAATCAAAGAAAAGCATAATTACTAATGGAACTCTAACTGCACAATCTGTCTCCTTTTTGACCATTCTGCCCCCTGCTACCTCCTGGTAGCTTTAATTTGATTTTACTTTATTGGTTTGAAAGACAACATGAAGACACAGCCAATGTAACAAGTAAGCAGTCAAGAGCTAGATGCAGAATCTCCCTTGGAAACCCACCCCCACAGGTGCCAAAGCCTCAGAATATGTAGTGTTCATTTCCAGTCCTTACTCATGTGTGTGTGTAAATATGCAGGCACCATTTCCTTTGTTTACTTTCAAAAATGAATCCGTGCTATACAAATCGCTCTGGGGTAATTATTAGCAATGTATCATAAACATTTCTCATATTAAGTATTTATAAAACTATATCCTCCTTTTTTTAATGGCTGCAAAATACTCTACAATATGGATATGCATAATTTATTCAACTATTCCATCACTAATGGACATTAAGTTTGCTTTCAAATTTTTGCCACAATGAATAATGCTATCATAGATATTCTTGCACAGAAATTCATACAGTCATACATACATGTGGGTGTGAATGTGTGTGTGTGTATGTGTGTGTGTGTGTGTGTAGTGTAAAGCCACAAAGAACACAGACTTTCCACAGAAAAGTCATCAAAAGTGGGATTTCTGAGTTAGGGGGTGTGACTTGTTTTTTTACCTTAATCTATAGTTTCCCAAAAGGTTTTAGAAATTTATACTCCTACGTGTAAGGGATAGGAGTGTCCATTTCCCTGTACCCTTACCCTACAGGATGTTATTACTTTTTTTTTTTTTTTACTGTTGGTCTTTCTTAGGGATGACAAATGACTTTTGTTTTCATTTGAGCTTTCCTAACTAATAAGACTGAACATTTTTTATTTCCTATTTTTCATGGCATTTTGCTTCCCAATCTAAGATTTAAACATTTTTATCATTTTTCGTAGTATCATTCTACTGGGTTGTTTGCCCTTATTAATTTAGGGACTATTTACATGTTAGGGATAGTATCCTTTTTTCATGTGTTACGAGTTTGTTTCCCCATCCAATTTTTATCTTTTGATTTCGTTTATGGTATCTATTATCTAAATGAGTTTTAATTTTTTGTGATGTCAACGAGGTCTCCATGTCTTTTTGCAGTTTCCAGGTTTCCATGTTGCTTAAGAAAATCTTTCCCCCACATATAATACAAATGGTCTCCCTTATTTCCTCCCAAGTCTATTTACATGTTGAATTTTTATTCCATGAAGTAGAGATCTACTTTGTTTACTTTTACATAGATAGGCAATTATGCTATAGCCCTGCTGACTACATGATCCTCCCTTTTCCGAGTGAATTTAAATGGCACTTTTGTCAATATTAAGCTCCTAATTATTCTTTGGTATGTTGCTGGACTCTGGACTTTGATCCACTATCCTACTGTCTAGCTCTGGGTCAGTGTCATCTGTTGAGTTCAGTAGCTTATAGAGGTTTTAATATTTAGTGTTGCAAGTTCCCCTCACTACCCCATTTATTTTTCCAAACTTGTATTTGCTCTTTTCAGACATTTGTGCTTACAAAATTCATTGACTGGCTCTAAAAATGTGTCTTTTAGTCATCTTGTAAAGATCTCGTTGCTCTGTGTCATGGTGACTATTCCATGCTCAGATGTTGACCTTCAGATTGAAAACAGCAATAATTAGAAGATACCGGGACTGAAATAGATGTTTATTTATTTCTTTAATAAATATTTATTTAACCCCTTCTTCTTTGGTAGAGGGGCTCATCTCTTCCAGATTACTTTCAGACAGAGGAAGCACACCTTCCTAAGTGCCAGGTGTTGCCATAAGTGCTTTCTGTGCAGTAACTCATTTGTCCTTACAACAGTCCAAGGCATTTTACTCTCCTTGTCCCACAGATGAGGAAATGAGGTACCAGAGAGGGAAGAAACTGGCCTCAGGTCACACAGCCATCCAGATGGGTCTGGAATTCATGCAGGCATTGTGGCTCCAGACCCTCTATCTTGACAAATGGGGAACACAAGTATAGGGGAAAATCCCTTATGGTGTAGAAAGTGCAGAGTTTCACTTAAAAAATTAAGCACAGATAAAATAGTGTGGGACTAGAAGGAAAAAGGAGAACTTATAGCTGGGAGTGTTAAGGAATGCAGTGCTTCATGAAAAACTCTTCTAACAGAGCCTGACATCCTGCCAGAAGAAAGCAAGGCCATGTATGAAAACTAAAGGGCAGGTCAGCTTAGTTGATAAAGACAAGATGTGAAACAGAATAGTGGAAAACAGCATAGAAAGTAAGTTTGAAAAGATTAATTGAAGTTAGATTGTGAATGGTTTTAGTACCATTAGATAAAATACATGAGGCCCAGTGAAAGTTGAATTTTCTTTTTTACATAAACAACAAATATTTTTTTTAGCTTAAGTATAATGTGGACATATTGTATGAGACCTGCACTAAAAAAAAAAAAAAAAATGTCGTTTTTCTTAAATTCAGATTTAACTAGGTGTCGCGTATTTCCATTTGCTAGATCTGACATCCATAGCCTGGAATAAAAGACTAAGAAATAAAATGAAACCCTATAATGCCGTTTTATGGGGTGACACACTAAAATATGTAACATTACCCCGAGGTGCTCAAAATTAAAATTTAATGGTATGTCTCAGGAGTCAGCACACTTTTTCTGTAATGAGACAGATAGGAAGTAAATGATTTAAGTTTCGCAGATCCTAAGTCTCCGTGGCAACACATCTCTGCCAGTGTAGGGTAGAGGTAGCCACAGACAATATGTAAACTTATGGGTGTGGTTCTGTTCACTAAAATCTGAATCTCCTATCATTTTCACATGCCAAAATATTGTTCTTTTGGGGGTTTTTTTTCAACTATTAAAAATATAAAAACCCGAATTCATAGGCCATTCAACAGTGGGAAGCTGGCAGGGTTTATCCAGTGGATTATCATTTAGTCATTCTCAGTTACACCTGATTTTTATTCTGGAGTGGAGTAAAGAGAATCTGAGAGCTATGAATTCTTACAGCTTTCCCCCCGAGAACTCTTAAATTAGGCAGAATATTCTAGATTTAATTACAAAATTCCTTTTAGTCCAGGAGGGTAGTGTTGACATTTAATTTACCCTAAAAGGGTGTAACTCATGTTTGTTCAACACACTTCGCAGGTCCTGTGGAGTGGGAAGCCCGAGAGGATGAACCAATCAAAAAGAAATCTGATGGACCAGGTAAAAAAATAAAGACAAATATGAGCAGGGGGAAATTTGAAAATGTTGCTTTCCCAGAAGGTATGTCATGGAAGGCTGCCTAAAAACAATTAATCAAATACTGTTTCTGGACTGTGATTAAATAATCAATGTGTCATAAAATCTCATCTCTAGTGAAATTTCAAAGTGACTCCTAAAGGTAGATCTGACCTTTACACTGTTGGCTCAAATGTTGGATTAGAGTCAGTTTGTAAATTCTTTTATCCAAATACCTATGAAAGGGGACTTGGGGGAACACATTATATATGTCCCATAGAAGCCATCAAAACAAAAGCACAAAAGACATTGGCAATTAATTTTAAAGAACATAGAATGTGTTAAGTGAGAGGTAAGTACAGTTGGGGAAGTGAGAGGTCCTCTGGAAACTTAGGCCAAAGTCCTCACTTGATGAAGGGAAAACCAAATCCCAGTGAGTTTGCTCAGGACTCTAACAGCTACTACGTGACACAGTCAGGGACAGAATCCATGTCTTCTAACGTCTAGCTCAGTCATGGTGTCACTTGGGCTTCATGTCAGATGTGACTGGGAGGAAGATTTCTCCATGAAGGAAAAAAAAAAAGGCAAAACAAAAGCCTCCAACTGAAAAAAACTCAAATGCCTCTCCAGTTCCATAAACATGCCATTTCCTCTGTGTCCCCAGGTTCGAACTCCTGTGTGTATTATTTATCTACAGGCAAGATTTTGAGGCGTTCTGATTCTTTTCACAAATACTTTCAAGGATGCCATTTGCTGACCCAAAATGAGACTTCCCGAAGGCTGTCTAACACTATCTGTGGCACAGTTACTTTACCCTGAACCCCCATTTCCAGATTATTTCACTCATACGTATGTGAAGCCAGATAATTCTATTATTGCTGCAAAACTTCATAGAGTAATAGTAGCTAACACTTTAGATCACACATCTTTGCCGGGTGCTTTTCCAAGAGCTTTAAGGCATGTTAACTGTTTACTTCAAAAAAAAACCCTCTCTCCCATTTAAGAGATAAGAAACTGAGGCAGAGAAAGATTAATTAACTTTGCCAAGTCTTTCCAGAAACCAATATTGCACTGTCTAGTAACTAACTAGAATTTAAATAAAAATTTGTAAAGAAAATAACTAGAGAAAGAGAGGAAGGAAGGGAGGGGAAAGAAAAGAAAAAAAAGGAGAAAGAGGAGAGAAAGGAAAGAAAGAAAAGAGGAGAAAGAATGTAAGAAAGAAAAAAAGAAAAAAGAAAGAAAGGGAAGAAAAGAAAGAGAAAGAAAAGAGGAGAGAGAAAGAAGATAAAGAAAATAGATGGAAATAAAGAAAAGAGAGAAAAGAGAAAAGGTAAGAAAGAAAAGAGAAAGTAAGAAAGAAAAAAGTAAAAGAAAAGAAGAGAAAGAAAAAAAGAAAAGAGAGAAAGAAAGAAAAGAAAGGAAAGATGGTGAGAAAGAAAGGAACTTTGCCAAGTCTACACAACTACCAAGGGGTAGAGTTGGAATGTGAACACAAAAGATCTAAATCCAAAGTGTGTGCTCCTAACCATTATGCTTTACTGCCCCTATGGCTAAAAAAATAAATAAAACTTAAAAATGCAATCTCACATGTTAGTTTGTGATCACCAAGTTAATAAAGTATGTTATTCGTGTCTGCAACACAGCAATTTTAGTTTTGCCATCAGGACCAGCCTTAGCAAAACTGGAATAATCATATGTATCATCACCACCTCTCAGGCAATAATTGTGAATGTGAGAAAAAAATAGTCAAAAATGTAAGATGCTAAGTTTATTAATAGGTGTAACCTCCAAGTCCCTCAGCCTCTCAGGCTCAGACTCTCTTTTGGTGTCTACACAAAGCGACTACAGATTCCATCCAAAGCACTGTAGGAAATACATATCTTGGTCAAAATTAAACCCAAAACGGGCTGGGGGGGGGGGTGGGTGGGGGGGGGGTGGCTGCCTCTGGCTCAGAACTGCTCTTCAGTGGCATCTGCAGGACCTCACTCTATTCAGCTTCATGTAGCTGCTGGTCCCTTCCTGGGCTTCTTTGCTCAACAGAGGATACTCTCATTTCCTTCCTTCCTCAAGTGCGCCTCTTGAAAGATGGTTAGGTCTGACAACATTTAATGAGGCTTTGGGGGAGAGCAGGGGTGGGGAGCAGCAGAGACAGGAAACAACTTTAAAGGGAAAGTCGGTGATCACTACTCCTACCTCAGTGTCTCTGCCCAGCTGGTGCCTCTGGAGCCTGGCTCATTAGATCATTCCCGCTTTCTTCCCCAGGTACCAGCTGGCAAGTCCAAGATCCCTGTTCCTTCAGTAGGTAGAACTGTTCAACTTCTTTGTCTCTGCCTTGCCCGCCTGGACTCTGTCCCGAGGCCACGCCGCTGTTAGCTCAACTTCCTTTTGATGGTTCTCCTTTTCAGAGCAAACCTTTCCCTGAGAGAAATTCTGCCTTCCTCCTAGGCAACCCAATTCACAAACATTTTTTTTTTTTTTCCTATTACAAAGTTAAATGCTGAGTCAGACTGTGGGCTTTAGAAAGAGAGAGGATTAGTGGTGAGTCATGAAAGGGTCACATCTGATTGCACTGGCTGGATTCGAGATTAGGTAAACTATACAACCTCCGGGGTCAGATCCCGCCTGCTGTTTTTATATGGCTTGTTAGCTAAGGATGATTTTGATTTTGATTTCATTTTGTGGTTAAAAAAGTCAAAAGATATGAAAATTATGGAATTCAAATTTCATTGTCCGCAAATAAAGTTTTATTGGAAACCCAGCCGTGCCCATTCATGGACAATGCAAACAGTCTACAGCTGTTTACACAGCACACCAGAAAAGATGAGTTATAATAGAGACAGTATGGCCTGCAATCAGATCCTGTCCAGCAAAAGGATCCTACATAAGTCCATAAAGGCTAATGCCCTTTTCTGCATGCTACGGTCATGATTTTAAACTAGAATTACAGACTATCATCATTAATCATGAATTTTCTGCATGCTCTAGTCATGATTTTAAACGAGAATTACAAACTATCATCATTAATCATGAATTTTCTGCATGCTATAGTCATGGTTTTAAACGAGAATTACAAGCTATAATCATGAATCATGAATTCATTTTACTATGGCAGTTGAATCTGGTTGTCTGTTTCTTTCTTTCTTTTTTTTTTTTTTTTTTACTTTTTCTTTTTTGGTGGGGAAAGGTTAAGGGATACAAGTTGTTTTCCTTGGCGGTGGTGGTGGTGGTGTTTTGTGTTTTTACTAATAAACACGAAGACAATTTGTAATTCATTGTGAGGTTCACTAAGTGTTCACTTTATTGCAGCTGATGTGTGAAGTCACTAAGAAAACTAAATTTTTTTAATGCCAAATTAAAAAAGAATTCACATGGGCTCAAAATTTGGCAGCATGGCTTGAAAGGTTCCTCGTGTGCCAGTTGAAAAAACCCACTGGCTTACAGGAACGAATGAGTAGGACAGGCAGTTAAGTTGCCATCTTCACTCTTTGATTTTGATTCTGCCCTGAAATAAGTCAGGCCGCAGCTGTGGGACCGCCTCAAACTTAGCAATGATCAGGGAGCTCCCGAAGAACTCCGTGAGGGAACCAGAGAGACATGCATGTTGCCCTGAGATAATGTCACACACACAGTGACAATCTGAACCGAGCTGCAGCTTGCCTGGCCTCCCTACATCACGGTCGCAGATAAGGAAGAGAACCCAAGTACATCAGGAATCTCACAGCTCCTGCTGGTTTGCACAGGACTGATCCCATGTGCAGAATTCCATAGTTAGCCCATCGCAGTATAATTAAATAGGAATGAGGAAGATGACTCAGGAGTATGGATATACTCCGAGTATGTGTACTGAGCTCTTTCCAAAATAGCTTGAAGGCGGTTTAACTGAAATGTAGCTGCAGTGGGAAGTCATTGAAACATCAATTGTTTCCAACGATAATTATTACTTAAGAAAAGAAGAAATTTATAGCGGAAGCATGAAGGGACCCTGTTTCCTGGATAGATACAAACTGTTTCCACCCCTGTGTCAACAAGAGAAATCTCTTGGAATGCGATCTCTACTTCTGTTAGCTGTATCTGGACCTATTCTGACTGATGTTTTGACCAAGGATTAAAAATTCTATTCAAGTTTGGTTTTGATACAGCCATCAAAACCAAGTGCATGTGTAGAAAGACCCACCCATAGCTTCCTATACCGCCCGTCCTCCATGCCCCCCATGATGCTGAGGGCCACACGCCTCACGCCATATTGGGTATGCAGGTCTGAAACCACATCTGCCTTTGGTAAAACATCGCTGTGATACACGACGGCAAAATGGCTGATGGCATTTTGCTCCGTTGAAATCTTGTTGCTTTTCTTCCTCCTAGACAATATCATCAAGAGGATATTTAATATTTTGAAATTCACCTGGGTCCTGTTTCTGGCAACAGTGGATAGTTTCACAACTTGGCTTAACTCCATCTCAAGGGAGCATATTGACATATCTACGGTTCTGAGGATTGAACGATGCATGCTGACCAGAGAAATTAAAAAGGTAACACTGTTGGTATAATTCTTTTTGCTTCTTCTCACACTGTAAACATTTTAAAAGTCAGTGTCTAGAACTTCAAACAGGATAACACAAAATCTACAGTCTTTCAGACAGTCTTAACATAACCCCTTTGTTTTTCTGTATATCTCAATCTGTTCCACGCTCAGAAATAAAATAATCAGACACTACATGCGCGTGCATGCATGTACACTCACACACACACACGCACACGCACACGCACACACACAGCCCTGGGACAGTGGCCAGTTGATTTGTTCTGTTCTCTCCCTTCACCAGTTTGCAGGTGCACAGACGCTGCTGTCTCATGACGGATTATGTTGTTTAGTCTGGGAAATTTGGTCTGAAACTTCTCATAGGGGAAATTAAGATATATGCAGAGCAACAAAATATGGTAACATGTGGTTTGTAGATAGTATTTAAAACTGATAGTTTGTTTCTGAAAAAGTTACTGTCACTTAGCAAAATTATCTACATATGAGAAGGGATTTGTTTTTTTAAAAGTTTCTATTTTTATTGAGATAAAATTGGCATACAACATTATATTAGCTCCAGGTGTGCAACATAACGATTCGATATTTGTATATCGACATGATCACAGTTAGTCCGCTTAACGTCTATCACCACACATAGTTCCAATTTTTTTTTTTTTTTGCGATGGGAACTATTAAGTTCTAGATTTTTAGAAACTTTCAAGTATGCAGGACAGTCACCATGCTCTACACAACATCCCCGGGACTGATGTATTTTACAACTGGAAGTTTGTGCCTTTGACTCCCTTCACCCATAACCGAGAGGGGATTTCTTGTTAGCCTTGCCCAGCGATACCGGGGGCCAATAATTCAATGAGTCAACATCAATCCCCACCTTGAGTAGCTTTGTTTTAATCCTTGCTTAAGGAGCGCGTGATGGCTGAGAGTTGTCGGTATGGAGAAACGCGCAGGCAGGTAAGCACTGTGGCAATGTCTTCCCCTCCGCAGGGCAACGTTCCCACCCGGGAGAGCATCCACATGTACTACCAGAACCACATCATGAACCTTTCCAGAGAGTCGGGACTGGACACCATTGATGACCGTCCCGGCGCAGCTTCAGGTGCACAGACAGCCCACAGGATGGATAGCTTAGATTCACATGACAGTATCTCCAGGTATTTCACGTTCTAAACAATGGGTTTGCTTTTGACAAAGGTAAAAGAGGTGGGCTTTGCCAATATGAGGAATGAATGTGTGAAATGAAAGTTAATCAAAAACTTACATGGATCCCCACCCCCTTTGGGCTACCTCCCTGCATGCAACAAAGCAAAAAGAATACTGTCCTCTCCTTGACTGAGCCAGACAAAATCAGGTATCCATAATAGACTATTAGAAGTATTGGTATGACGCAGAGGCACAGGCTAGAGCTTTCTAAGCTGGAGGCAGGAACAAGCCTTCCTGATCACAAAACACTGTGTCAAGGGCTGCGTCTTTAATTCCTTTGAAAACTGCTGCCCCATCGAGTATCTTCTATACTAGAATTGTCATCTGGTGCTGTCTTTAATCTTTTCCTTTCAGAATTGTTACTTTGTGATTCATAATAAAAATTAAGAAGGGATTCTGTCAGCTTCCATCTTCCCTGACCTGTGTGATCGTGTGCGTTGTTCTCACAACACGGACCCTGCACCTGCCACACACGGGCCAGCACCACTCACTGTACATGGGTTACCTCTTGGTATCCTTCCAAGACCCTACAAGATGCATACTATTGTCATCCCCATTTTACAGAACATGAAGTTCACTTACAGAGAGGTTAAGTAACTTACCCAAAGCCACACAGCTAGGAAGTATTATAGAGCAGAGCCAAGATCCAAAACCACATGGTTCGGCTCAGAGCCCGGTCTCTCAACTTCCATGGTACCCCGCCTCTCGTGGCCTCTTTCTGCACTCCAGGCCAACTTTGAGAACTGACCTTTCTTACTGCCTATCCCAGTAGACTCCCCATTCTCTGCCTCGCTGTTCTAGACAGCTGCTGCTGATGGCACAGAGCTAGCTTCTGAGTTAGAGCAGAAGTCCCGACATGGCTAGGATGATTAGCTAGGTTGGATGAATTACACCTTGCACATATCTTCATAGGTAAAGAACATTATCACTGAGGACATTTGTCGCTTTCATTAAACATGTTTAATGTTTAATTAAACATGGGCACCTGTTCCATGCCAGGCCCCAAGATCAATTCTGACATAGACACATAAAGATAAGTCATCTCTAAGTAGTTTGAGCCTGGGAAGAAAGACCTACCAATAGGGTTATCCATAGAATCCTGGGTTGAGGTTCCTGCCGTGAGGGTGGCTGACTTAGAAGCTCTTAGAAAACCCTCAGTCCCACTTCATACACTGTGCAAGGCATCAGAGGCCTGGTAGAAAATCTGTCCTCCACAAATACTGGATATGTTAACAGATGAAAGAGAGGAGGGAACTGAGACTATGTTATCGATACCACATCCAAAGTAGATAACGTCAAGTTGAAATTGCAACTTGAATGGGGAGAGGTGGGTAAAAAAAATGTTTTGCCTTGAAGAGCTATGTTTAACTGTTGCTGAATTGCTATATTTGAGCTTCTCCAATCATGCCAGTTCTTCTGCTACCCGATAACTACCTATTGATGCAGATCTATATTTATTAGTATGGAAAGATATTCATTGCATTGAGTAAAAAGTCGGGTTTTAAAATAGAATGTATGCTAAAACTTCATTCTCATTTGTTATGCATATATTGATTTAAATGTGAAATTTGTACAGATAAAATTCTGCTTGGATATATCCCTTCCTGTCCCCCAAATAGGTATTGATTCTTTTAAAGTCCTTTGAGGGATAATAAAAGGCATTATATTTTTCCTTTAATTTGGGGATAATCTTTGCTCATTTGTCAGTTCCAAAGAAACATAATATTTTAGCTATTGTAGATTTTTGTGAGAAGAGATACTCAGGACAAAATTAAGAGTTTCAAGGTCAAAGGGCGCCTGGGTGGTTCAGTCAGTTGAGCATCCGACTTCAACTTCGATTCAGATCATGATCTCACACCTTGTGAGTTCCAGCCCTGCGTCAGGCTCTGTGCTAACACCTAGGAGCCTGGAGCTTGCTTTGGATTCTGTGTCCCTCTCTTGCTCTGCCCCTCCCCAACTCATGCTCGGCCTCTCTCTCTCTCTCTCTCTCTCTCTCAAAAATAAATAAACATTAATTTTTAATTTAAAAAAAGTTTCAAGGTCAAAGCATTTATTTGCTAATTGAGATCCTGTTCAAGATGCTTTTAATTTCTAGAATAAAATATTTGATTGTTAGAACAGTGGGTATGCTAATAAAATTTTCTCATTCTCTTTCCACCCAGGCATACACACATTTCTCAATCAGTAGTTTTTGAAACCATTAGTAATAGCAAAGTTACAACGTGAAAATTTAGTTTTCATGTCTTTTGATTGGCAAGTGCTGACAGCGCCCCCTTGTGTGTCTTCACTTTCAGGAAAATAGCATTTTTGAAAGGGGAACTTCATTCTCTTTGGACAGACTCCACTGAGACAAAAAATCATTATGGTTTATATTTTATTTTCATTTTCTGCAAATCATAATAACTCGTCTATTTGGAAGCTTCCAACTTTCTTAAATTTGTTCTTGTTGCAACAGTTTTCTATCTACAAATCAGTCATTTAAACAGAATTATTTTCTCTCGATTCATTTTGATGCGAAAGCTGAAAATCCATTTCTGTCTACCTTCTACCCAGGCTCTGACATATCCCACGTTACTTCGTGGTAGCTATTCCCATAATAATAAATAAAGCCTGCATGAGCGTGGGTACAAAAGTATTCAATGTGTCAACAGGGAGGCAGGGGGAGGCAAGATTTGTTTGAAGGTAGTGAATATTCAAGATGCTGACAGATGCTACTTTCTAGTGAGAGGGGTCAACGAAGGCCCCCAGGGGATCACACAGTTTCCAGATCCACACTCTGTAACCTATTCATGACCAAACAACTGGTTTAAAAAAAAAAAAAAAAGGAGAATGGTAAGATGTATACTTCTCAAGATACATCTTAGTTACTTAGTGAGTTATTGCATACCATGTACAAATGTCCCGCGGCATTCAGCTTCGGACAGTGCTGCTCTGTATTGCACACTGGGTCTGACGCAAACCGTTTTCCCTTATCTGCATTCCAGAATAAAAGGTTTCAGTCAGCTCTGGGTAACTTAACAGAAAGTCATGTTCATATTCAACTGGGATGATTTCCTCCCACATAGCGAAGAATACACTTAACATCCACCCAGGGTATATAATGTGGTTATTGCATATTTATTTGCATCTGTTCTTAAAAAAATAATAATAATAAAGCTGCCCATAATAAGACTTATTTTTTTCTAATGAACGTTTTTTTAACCTCTTCCCTTGCCTAGTTTCATAATACAGAGGGTGTTGTTGTTGCTGTTGTTACCTGGGTCCCTAAGCTTGGCAAGTAAAAAGGAGAATGGATGGAATAACTTTCCCTCAATAATTTGCAATGACACTGCTAGTAATCGGCAACATTATTTTTCATGAACCGCTTTTCTTTTGAAGTTTCATGAAGCTATGTCCTATCTCCCAAAGGGGAAAACTACCCAGAAATATAATTTTTTTTCCCATAAATTTTCGAGGGTTTTACAGGCCTTCTGGACTGGCTGGAAAATAGCTGCTCAGGAACCAAACTGAATCAAATAAATCAAAGAGAATTAGAGAGTAGACTGACGAGTTGTCCATAAAATAAACATGTGATGCCTATATTAGTAACTTGTAACTGCATAATAATTGACAACATGCCCAGTTAAGAAATCAACTTAATATTATAAATCACAACATAAGAGCGATAATAAAAGGAAGAAGAAGATTGATCGAAATGAAATCAAGTAAACTACCTTTATGTTGGACCCAAGATTACAAGTGTAAAACCTTTCCCGTGATTAAAAACCATGAGGTAGGAATTATTTAAATCCACTGATTGCTTTTTAACAAAGACTGGCAAAATATCCTCCAAACTTAAAACCAGTCAATCAGTCAATAAATTTATTAGTAGAAAACGAGTACCTTTGAAATTAGTTCCTGGGGTGCCAAGGTGGCTCAGTTGCTTAAGCGTCCGACTCTTGATTTCGGTTCAGGTCGTGATGCCAGGATCGTGGGACTGAGCCCCGTGTTGGGCTCTGCACTGAGTGTGCAGCCTGCCTAAGATTCTCTCTCTCTCTCTCTTTCTCGCTGTCCCTCTGTCCCTCTCCCCACTCACTCTCTCTCTAAAATAAAAACATAAAAAGAATTACAATTCGTTCCTAATGTATTTTTTACTTTTTATTTCAACCTAAAGAAAGGGGAGGCGCAGTAGAGGTCATTATGTTGTTAATAAATGAGTTAACATACCTGCCCTTTTCTTAGTGGCTGACCTCCCCTTCTGGTTTTTTTGCTTTAGGAAACTATCCAATCTGCAGACAAAATTTGTCTACACTGAAGTCTGCTGGAGGCCATGCTGATTACTAGAAAGGCAGGAATCTTCCCTAGAAGGGATTCCGAGTGGAAGGTCACTCTGAGACACCTGTGTCATTAGACAGGGTCTAGCATCGTCCCCCAGTGGGGCTGCGCATGGCCCCCCCTCCCCGTGCAGAGGACCCAGCCTGGATGGGGCTGTCGCACCTGCCACACGTGCTCTGGCTTCCACGTCACCCGTTTTCACCTTTGGGCGTACTGCAGATGGAATTGGGATAAAAGCCTAACAAATGACTTTCTATTCCCTTGACTTATTGCAAAAGTCACGATTTCCTTCAAATCCGGCTGTAAAACGGCACTTATTTTAATGGTTGTTTCCTGAAATCAGTCTCGTCTACATTCCTCGAAAATAAATTATTTTAAATGGCCGCAAGAAGCGTTAGATGACATTCTAAAGAGCATTCCTAGATACCAAAGGAGTGGTCGTCACTTGAAATGTGTCACCTAAAAGGCGTGGGCTGATCAGGGAGGTGACAGCAACTGTCCCTTTCACCTTTGTCATCTGGGCCAGTTATCGGAAAGCACCCAATCTTCCCTTTCACTTTTAAAATGCCCTGGATTGGACGACAGATTGGTCACACTCCAAGTAACCAAACTGGGTGGGATGGTGTGGGGTCTGAGGGTCAGCCAGTGTGACAGCAGACCCAGGAATTAACAAGGTGAAGCCGACGTTGGGATTAGAACAGTGGTTCCCACACAGAAAATCTGAGCAGGGCCACAGAAGAGGGCACACGGTATCTTTTTGCCTGCATGCTAACCCCTAAATGGCGGTAAGGGTGCACCCCTAAAACTAGAAAATTAAATACAGAAGTTCAAAGATCCATTTCCCTCATCTTATAAATGAGAGAACAGGTTATATGTTATCAATTCTATAAACTTAAAGTCAAAAATTTCTACCGAACTTTATCAAATAAGCAATAATATCTGTAGTTATTTTCATCATAATGAAACCTCTTCTGATTCTGAGAGAGAGAGAGAGAGAGAGAGAGAGAGAGAGCGGGAGACCTCAGAGAGGAGAATGAATTTCTCTAAACCCCCAGAGCCAGTTCCTGTCAGCGTGGGGACTTGAGCCCAGCCCTCACTGTACTTGGCCAGTGGTTTCTACTCGATCTTGTCCTCCTCTCTTCATTGTATAAAGGATTTGGTGATATCTAGAGGAGTTGGGGCCTTTAAAAAAAAAAAAAAAACAGTCGCTATGGCCTTATTAGAGACCATCTGGTTGTTCCCCAACTCTCCTCTGTCACTGCCCTGCATCTTGACCACACGCACAGCATGTTACATGCACTGCAGGGGGGCCCCACCGAGCACTCATGGGCTTGGTGCCACAGCTCTCAGAACCCGAAAAGCCCTTTAACTGGTTCCGCGAGTGAGTGACTCAGATATCCCTACACTCCCTGAGCCCTGGACGTTGTCACTTCCTGAATGGTTTCCATTGCTGCCTCACAAAGTCTGACTGAGCACATCTGGCTGTGTGGGCTGGGCACACAGTAGGCCTCAGTCACTCACGTGATAATGGTGTTCGGCCAGGGGATCAGCCATCCTGTGTCACAAAGTCCTGTCCCGCTGGGTCAGCCAGCTCATTAGTGCTCAGGTTAGAAGATTCTTCATTCCAGTAGTCTCCTGCATAGGTTCTTCGGGTGCCTGTACCCCTTTGGGTTAAACTATATGTCAGCACTGAAATTCTGCCCACGTCATAACTCTGTCTGCTTCTTCCTCAGTTGCTCACGCAGTCCTCAGTCCTGAATCAACCAGCCTTCTCTCCCCCAGTGTCGCTCCGTGGGGTAACAAGAAGTGAGGATTTTAGCCCATGGGTTCTCGCCCTAAATAACATCTGCCAAGACCTAAAACGTGATCCAGAAGAAAAAAATTCATTAGGCAAAATGAGAAGTTAACAGACAAAATGACCCTGCCATTGCTAGACTTCCTCTGTTGTTTTCTTTGTACCATTTTCTTTCTTTCTTTTTCTTTTTCTTTTTTCCGATGTTGGTTTATATCTGGTTGCAGATCAAACCAGCATCTCCTTCACATGCAAGGCATCTAGTTTGGCTTCACTGAATACCACTCAGAAAATGGGGTGGATAATTCAGTTTGTCATGGTCATTTCTGAGCCTCGCTCCCTCTCTCATCTTGGAGACTGTTATGTTTTTTCTAAAAATGAAATGTTCTATATAAATATTACCCAAGCAGGTATTTCTGCTTAAGCCATTTGGTTACCAAATGGTTTCAATGAACTCAGGATTGGGAGCTCCAAATAAAACATATCTTCTCTAATTTAAAAACAAAACCAAACTCAGCTACAAAGTCATGAAGTACGAATGCCGCTCTGCGAAAGAAATATTGGGACTTGTAATTCTTCTATTTCCCTGTCCCACCCAGAGAGTGACGTTTCGTGATTTATTGCCAGCCGGGATACTTTTATAAAAACGTAGTACTGCTCTGTTTTCTCGTCCGGCCGAACAGGTCCTTCCCCATCCCTGAGCCCCGCTGTGGCGCTCGTTGTCCGTAGTATTGGTGTCGTGTGTGATTTGCTGCATGACCGTGTGTTGGTCAGTTGAGCCGTGTGTAAACTGATGTACCGCTGGTGTTTTAACACTGTGTCTCTGTAACTGTTTGCGCTGCTAGCTGCTACACTGAAGCAACCATGCTGTTCTCAAGGCAGTCTACCCTTGATGATTTAGATGGACCAGAAACTGTTCCTAAAACAAGTGAGCGTGCTCGACCTAGGCTTCGTAAAATGTTCAGCATGGATATGTCCTCCTCATCAGCTGACAGTGGCAGTTTAGCATCAAGGTGCTTAACTCGTGCATGTTTTGTTTTTTTCCCTCACGTTACCACTTTTCCCCCTTTGTGTCATTGCAAACATAAGCTCCTGTGATGTCCATTTGGTTTTAGTTTTGGTTTCTTAATTTTCGTTTTAAGAATTTGCATGACTAACCAAAAGCATAACCGCCGCTCATTCTGGGACATGACTGGTCACTCCCAGGACAGCATTCTCTTACACTAACCGCTCTTTGCTTTTTGTCTGTTAGGAGTTTCTTAAAAATCCTTATTACAAACGTTGTCCTCCATTTTGTAAGTATTTTCCACTTCCTAGGCGTAAAGAGATAAGCATGCTCCCTCCTTGATGGAGAGCTCATGTGGGCAGTCCTCACAGAGGAAAATGGGCCAGGAAATATAGAAGACTTTTTCTCATGATTTCATCAAAAGAGACATGCAATAGAAAAAAAAAATTAAAATCTGCCACATGGAGTCGTTTTTAGTGGATAAGACCAAATCTACAGAACTTAGAATATACTTTACCATTGGCTTTTGTAAAGAACATTATTGTGTGGTAGAATATAGAGCCTTTGCCGACTGGAACTTATTGCTTTGGGCTTGAGTTTTCTCATTAAGTCCTACCGTAAGACAATACTCATTTAGAAATGAAATGATTTATATACAGTCCCAAAGCTCTTTGTGGAATTGCCTTTTTGAATGGTCCATGGGGGCACAGAAACATCAGCTGCATTGCGCTTCTCGTGACACCAGAAAAATCACCCGAACCAAAACAAATTTCAGTTTTGACCGTGCACGGTGGTAAATCAGAGGGGTGTTAACTTATTCTCTTCCATTGCACTCGGTTGAGTCCTGAAGGTACCAGGACTCGTTGACTCCCTTCAGGGCCAGACCTGATCCCAAACCATAAAGAACCTGCTTGTAATTGGTTAGAGTCCAGCTGGAAGTTAGACTTGATGTGGGGTTGGCTCCACTGTTCTGAAAATTGCCTGGGGTGATCAATTTCATGGCCTTCCTAGGAGGTAAGTCCTAGAAAAATACCCAGTTTGCCTTGGCATTCCAAGAGCTTTCTATGCGATGTTCCGTACTGAAGTCCAAGGTCCTCGAAACATAAACACATGAGTGGGCACCGAGGGTTCACATAAATGTTCTTCGGTCTCAGGATGCCATGAAGGGCTCTGCCAAGGCCTGTTCATCTGTCCATCCATCCATCCATCCACCCATCCACTCACTTATTGACATGTCTACTGTCGTCCATGACAAGAAAAGTGGGTACGACCTGTATATTTAAGAATCTCTGTGTTTATGGGCCCAAGCTGCTCACCGTATGCCATTCAGATAACAGTACAATTTCAGAGTCTAACATAGTATGGTCCTCTATCTACCAGATTCCACATCTCCAAAACATTTTTTGCCTTTCTGCCCTTCAGGGGCTGGAGTAGACAATAAAAACAGGCAGGCCATGAATTTCACTGTTATGGCTGCTGTATTTTCATTTCCAAAGTCGCCTACACAGACATGGCAGGGAAAGTTAGGAGATAAAGGACAGAGAAGGAGAGGTACAAGAGAGATGGTCAGGTTGCCAAAACTGGAGGGTGGAGATAAGTAGGGAAGCTTAGGGAGAATGAATACTCCATGGGGAACAAGTAGAAAAGAGAAGTTGCAGTCACTGGGGACAGAGATAGCAGGGGTACACCCTGAGGGTGCAGCCTGCAGGATCCATAGTACTGGAGAGGGTCCATAGCACTGGGGAGGACAAAATGGCAGGCCTTCCCATGTGCAACACAAAGAACCCAGCGGGGGATGGGTGGGAGCCAGAGAGATGGTGAAAATTCAGTCATATGTAATAAGCACCAGTAAGAAAGAGGGAAAGGATGGAAAAATAGGGAGGAGGAACAGATATCCAAGAAATAAGGCATTTTTTCCATCAAGCATGCAGGTTGTTTAATTTAGCCAATATTTTCTCATTCCTATCCTCCCCTTATGGGTAGGAGTGGGCCCATTACGTAGAATTGGGAGTAGAGTACCTCCTGGCCAACACCCACAGACCCAAACTGGCAAAGTTTTGTCTCCATAGGCACCATCCTTTAATATAGCGGTAGGTATGCTATGCTGTCTCCATTTGAAAAGAAACACTGGAAACCATGGCTGCAAATCTTGATACGATTTAGACAACCTCTGTGCATAGGTGGCTTTAGCAACGTCTGAGCCATGTCTTGTGACTTGTTCAGGGTCTCAACCGTGCGCGTGCACTGTGGGCTTTTGCATTTTGAGGCTGCTGTTTGCAGTCTCTGCAGACCAGACATGAATACTCTGAAGGAACAAAGCAGGTGGATAGAATGTCGGGGGCGGGGTGGTGGGGGCAGGGGAGGGAACGGGGTGGTAATTTTCTCGCCCGCCTTGACGTTTGTATTGGGGAGTGTTGGGAAGGTGTCTCGAGAATCGGGAGGATGCTAAGAGCGGGGTGTGTGCCCTCCCTCTCTCCCGACAGCGAGCCCACGCAGTGCACCATGCTGTACTCGCGCCAGGGGACCACGGAAACCATAGCGGAGGTGGAGGCCGAGCAGGATGACGAGGCGGTGGCCAAAGACGCCGATCAGGGAGGGGAGGAGGCCGCGGACTTGGGGCCGGAGGAGGCCTCGGAGGCCTCAGAGGCCGGCCTCACCCCAGATGCCGAGCTGCCGCACTACTCCACCGAGGATGGGGACGTGGAGGCGCCTCCCTCCTACAGCAAGGCAGTCAGCTTCGAGCGCCTGTCCTTCGGCTCGCGGGACGACTCTGCAGGCCAGAGCCACATGGCCGTGAGCCCTGACGAGAGCCGCTCAGACAGGCTCGAGTCCAGCATCTTACCGCCCCTGACTCACGAGCTGACAGCCAGCGAGCTGCTGCTGAATAAGTAAGAGTGCTGGGCGGGTGGGGGGGAGGGGGTGTTCTGCAGGTTGTGGGTAGACAAACTCCCGTGGACAACCGTCCACCTGGCCATTCAGAGCAAACAGACCCAATGTTCAGTGCTCCCATCGTGAAGCACAGAACTAGCCAAAGCAGTCCGTGATAGACACTTGTGCACACATTTCTTCCTCCAGTAGGCTATTAGGTTGACTCCGCCAGAACTCTGGCCACATGGGAAGGAGGGGAGGGACAAGAGGGATCATGCAAAGCAGAAATCAGTGATTTGGAGACATGAAGACGAGTTTATTCTCATGTTGTTTATTTGAACAGGATGTTCCATGATGACGAGCTGGAAGAGTCCGAAAAATTCTACGTTGGCCAACCCCGGTTCTTGCTGTTGTTCTATGCCATGTACAACACTCTGGTGGCCCGCTCAGAAATGGTGTGTTATTTTGTGATCATCCTCAACCACATGGTCTCTGCCTCCATGATCACCCTTGTGCTTCCCATTCTGATCTTCCTCTGGGCCATGCTGTCTGTGCCCAGGCCCAGTAGACGATTCTGGATGATGGCCATTGTCTACACAGAGGTAAGCCTCGAGTGGGAATTGCTAATAAATCGCTTCCGGCATTCACTCGAGGCAGGCCAGCCCTGTCTCCCAGACAGTTTCACGTAGGACATTCAAGTAAATGGATGTTCTTAGATAGGCAAATGACTATTAACTAACAGTTATTTAGTGCTGGCGATTGTACATGTCTTTTCACAGGTCACATCACACCAAGATAGGCACCAATATCGTTTGGTTTAACATACAAGGAAACAGCTTTAGCGAGATGAAATAACTGACCCAGGCTGCCCCAACTGGCAAGTGATGGGGGAGGCTTTTGAAATCTGGTCATCTGTCCTATGATATGAACTACTGAAATAATGTGTTATTTATGCAGAAATTAGTGTCTCGTGCCAGTGGATGTCCAGTGAATGGATGCTGAATTAAACAACACAGTAAGCAATTTGAATATAGTTTGATACAACATGCATATTTCCCATTTTTAAGCTTAAAGCCAGTTTCAACACACAAAAACACAAAGTCACATAAGCACCTACCTAAAAATCTGAATAACACGAGGGTAAATTACCATTTCATTTTCATCACGTGTGAGGGACAGGAGACACTCTTCCCAATTATACGAACCTGTTTTTCTATCCTTCCCCATCAAATATATGCAATGTCACAAACTCCCATGACAACGATAAAATTGGGAATTAAAAGGGAGGCTCAATAGCCTTTTTTTCCTTGGGTTATTGTAGTTCTTTGTGTTCTGAGGTCTTTGAAGAAGGCGAATTTTCTTACCTGGCTCATAAAGGAAAGTTTTCACTAACATTGGTACTGTAGTTGCGTCTTAAAGGATGGAATTCATGATGGATGTACATTGAGATTCCAGAAATTTTGTAGGTTTATAGGTAATTCACCAGTAAAATAAAGCAAAGCTTTTATCAAAGCATCTCGAAAGTATCAGTGTAAAGTATCATGTATCTTATTTCCATAGTAATTATTTAAATATATTTAAATACTTATAAAAGGTGGAAAGCCAACTACCTAGCTATCACTTTAAGTAGACTATCTGTCACGATCTTGCCAAAATAATCATTTTTAAGTCTTACTTCCATCACATAAACTTTGTGATCTGGGACATAAATGACCCCCTATTTGGGGAATGGGTCCATTCTCTGTACCACCTCTGTACAGAGGTGAGGGAATTTCTAACCTAGAAGTGAAGGAAGGGAGTTTCTAATGTAGAAGTGAAGGAAGAAGGAAATTCTCTAAAAATTTAGAGAAGGGAACAAGAGCTACTTACGTTATTTCATCATAAAATGAAATCTTCCTAGTTAAGTTAAATTGGGGTTCCCCATTTTCTCTGTCACACCAAGAAGGGAGGAAGTAGAAGATTAAGGTGATGTTAATTCACTCTACAAGTTAGACTATGCACCAAAACCCAGGAACTATGCCAAGCATAAGAAGAGGACAATAAATTTAATAAAAAACTTTTTTTAAAAAAAGTTGTTTCTGTTTCTCAATGGCTCACAAACCAATATGGTGAACACATAGGATGTAAACAAAGAATTGCCCTACAGTACAACACAAAACCGCATTAGAGAGCGTACAAGAAATACGGATATGGTCTGTGCCTCGTGCAGCCTGGGTGGTGTGGAGAGAGGCCATCATAGCATCTTCTCAGTAGAAGACAACTTAGAACTGAGTCTTAACGGATGAGTGTAAGGTCATCAAAGGACAAAAAGCAAAGGGTCAAACAAAGGTATAGACGCTCTGACGTGTGCCCAGAATGACACATGGCTTGTGATGGCTGGGAGGCAGGCCGTGAGTGGACAGCACGGTAGTAGGCTCTTGGGAATGTCAACAGGGTGTATGCTCGGGACTTTCTCCCATTGGTATGAAAGTTTTTGAAAAGACGCTGAGAGGTCATGGGATGTGAACTGACCCAATGGCCACGAGGCTGAAGATGGATGGGGTAAATGAGGAGTTTTAGTAAGTGACCCAAACAGGTTGGGGGTGCGAGTGAGAAGGAAAGAGGCAAAGATAGTCTTCAGGTATCTGCTCTGACATCCGTTTGTGGCAGTGCTGCTCAGCATGGTCAGAAACACAGGACTGTTCTTTGCGGAAGCTTGGCTATAAGAAGGAGAGAGACGGGAGGAGGGTAAAGTGACTCTAGGTCGGAAGAGGACTTCGAAAAATATTTTTTATGGATGAAGTGCATGAATTGCAATTGATTCCCGGTGACCCAGCTGTCAGAGGGATGTTTAGATGAGGCCTGTCAATTTTCTCATGTGTCTTTGTCACAGACCGCTTCTCCCCAACATTTGTACCCTTAACTAGTCACCACAACCGGCAAGTTTTTATTTCTTTTTATTTCTTCTTGAGGAGAACTTCCAGGGAGCAACGAAATGGTGAGAACAGGGGCACCTGGGTGGCTCAGTCGGTTAAGTATCTGACTTCGGCACAGGTCATGAGCTCACGGTTCGTGGGTTCGAGCCCTGCGTCAGACTCTGCTGACAGTGCAGAGCCTGGAGCCTGCTTCAGAATCTGCGTCTCCCTCTGTCTCTGCCCCTCCCCCACTCACGCTCTACCCCCTCTGCTTCTCAAAAATAAAATAAAACATTAAAAAAATTTTGTTTTAATGGTGAGAACAAAGAGGTCAGAGGAAAATGAAAATAGGCATCAAAACAGCTTGAGATGCTCAGGAAGATTACAAATGAAAGCAATATGTAAAATATAGAATTCTTTTTGTTCAAGTTTGTCCTCGTTACCATATCTTAATAGCTGAGTAATTAAACCTTATTAAATCAGCATAAACTAGCCAAGTCCTGAAAAATAGAAAAACTCATAAGTAGGTGCCGTGAGTAACCTGGCCGGCTCTGATGTATCTGCAGTCCTGCCCTGGCAGCGGTAAGATATTGCTCTTGGTCTAAAGTCCATGTACGAATGATAATGTTATTTTTCCACATCATTGTGTGTGATCTTATCACCAAAACTGTGAAATGATCTTTTTCTTAGCTTTTATATCACTATTTTTCATATAGAACCATTCTTAAAAGGAGTGATTTTTTTTTTTTTTATTTCCATCATCTGCATGTAGGTGGCAATTGTGGTCAAGTATTTCTTCCAATTTGGCTTCTTTCCCTGGAACAAGAACGTGGAATTGAACAAAGATAAACCTTTCCACCCACCGAATATCATAGGAGTGGAGAAAAAAGAAGGCTATGTCCTTTATGATCTCATTCAGCTCTTGGCTCTTTTCTTCCATCGGTCCATTTTGAAGGTACTGCACGTTGACACTTAACCGGGTCATGTTGATCATTGCAGCCCCCCGTGATGCTCCTGGAGAACCTGAACATTACGATTGGCGATGAGGCCAAGGCATATGGGGCTCAATAAGGGAAACTGTAACAAACTTAGAAGAGAATTCCCCCATATTTCTACTTCTATTATGAACATATCATAATCCATATTTGTGGGAATTATGTTAGAAAAAATGCATAACCTTGCAAAGGTATGTTATCCAAGGAAACCACTTAGCCAAAACTGAGTTTGCCTGAATTTTCTAGTTCTTCTGATAAATTACCTGAATTCATGCAGTTTACTAATTCTTGTTATGAATATATTAACAAATGTGTTAACATTATGTTTTCAGTTCTAGAAATTGAAGTTTAAATTTCTGCATTTAAGACATGGTGGTATTATGTTGTATGTCAACTACACCTCCGTTTAAAAAAAAAAGACATGATTGTATAAATTTGGTCACTTCACAACTCTCTTGCAACTTGTATCCTTTTTCACATCATTTAAAAAATGTATATATAAACGTTTAGGCATTTTGCTGCCTTCTCATTAATATTTCAGTGGTTTAGCAGCTACAGTTGAATATTTAAAACATAGAATAAACAAAATTTTGGCGTTTCCTATTGATATACTTACTCTGGTTTCTTAGAAAATTTCATATCTATGGTGAATGTATTTGAGGCACTCTTATGCTGAAATTTTGGCTAATGATATGAAAAATCATTTTTAGAATAACAAATCTTTTCATAAGGAGACAAAACTACCCTACCCTACAGCTTTGGAAATCTAGGAAATCAAACAGTTCAAACTATGTGGAAATTTCAAATGTGGTTAAAACTATCCTATTTGGTATGAATTGCTATAGATCTTATAAATAATTGGAAGAATTCACTAACAAATACACTACTATGAAAGTAGTAAAAGAATCTAAACATGTTCCAAAGTTGGCCAAAGAGAAAACAACTTTGAAAACGATTTAAAAGAAAAAAAATGATTTAAAAGGAATCAATATAAGTTGGAAGATCCCATTAGGAAAATCTAGAATGTTTGTTATGTTTTCAAGAATGCATCCACTGACTTTTCTTTTTGAAATAATATACCTATTAATATTTAAGAATAGGGACGCCTGGGTGGCTCAGTCAGTTAAGTGTCAGACTCTTGATTTTGGTGCAGATCATGATCTCATGGTTTATGGGATCATGCCCCACGTCAGGCTCCACACTGGGCATGAAGCCTGCTTCAGATTTTCTCTCTCCCCTTCTCTCTGCCCCTCCCCACCTCAAAATAAATAAATAGACTTTAAAAAATTAAAAATAAAAGAATAATCTGTGTTTTAGGTGACATTGTCTTTTAATGAATTGATCATGCTCCAAGTTATTTTTTGACCAACTGAATTTTGGCAAATTGGACTGAAGCTCTTATCCTCTACAGCATGTGTCAGAGGGAGGACTGGGTGAGCTCCTGGGGGAATAAATGCATAGCCTGGCAGTCTGGGCACTCAGGAGGCAGTGGGCTCCCTGGGGAGCTTCAAGAAATGGCAGCAAGGTCTTTGTAAGGTGGATTTGCTGTCCAGGTAACCTCTTGCACCAGCAAGACCCCTGGTTTTTCTCAGCCTCCCCTGCTATCCTTCCTCCTGCTGTCCTACCAGCCCCTTTTGCCCATTTCTTTGAAGCAAAATGCAGGCTCTACAGAGTGCATCACAATCTCTGTCTCATATGTGGGCCAACATTTTTTGAGTAGAGTATTTGCAGCTCTGCTCCTGACCCAGCCGTGGGTGATGCAGGGGTTCACAGCTTACCGTGGCTGTTCAGGGAGACACAGCATTTGTATTCAAGTGTAGGTATTTGGTGAACATGGACGGTGGGGCTAAATTCACCCACTGATATTTAAAATGCTACTTGTAAACACAGAGAAATATGTTCTAGAAAGTGCTTTCCCTCAGGAACGAGTTAAGTGATTATAACTTCGCCTTTACTCCACCTGCCAGACATGATCTGCATCCATGTCAATTAGTTAGCCAAACTCATGATCTGCACCAGACCATCCCCGCTCTCTGGGACTATCATAAACATCTAGATAATAAGCTTTCCTAGAGTCCCTTCATTTTCCAATCCTTTTTCTGCTTTATTGCAGTATGAGTGACAAAAATAATTGTAATATATTTAAAGTGTATACATTGTGGTGATGTGTTTTATGTAGACACAGTGAAAGGATCACCTCCATAGGGTTCATTAGTTCCCATCACCTCCCGTATATATCTGTTTTCTTTTTCATTATTTTTTTCCTCCCTTCCTCCCATCCCCCACCCTGCTTCCTTCCTTCTTACCTTCTCTCCTTCCTTCTCTCCTTCCTTCCTTCCTCCCTCGCTCCCTCTTTCTTTCTTTCTCTCTTTCTTCTTTTTCTTTCTTTCTTTTTTGTGAGAACATTTAAATTCTAACTATCTAGCATATGTCAGTTTTATGATGCAATATCACAGCCACAGTCACCGTATTTCACATTTGGCTTTCTAATCGTGGGGGATGCGATGCTACCTCACCGGGAATGGCCGTCTGAGTTGTCCCTTATGCTTTCTCAGTGCCACGGCTTATGGGATGAAGATGACATCACCGACAGTGGCACAGACAAGGAAG
Source organism: Lynx rufus (assembly GCF_022079265.1). Lineage (NCBI taxonomy): Eukaryota > Metazoa > Chordata > Mammalia > Carnivora > Felidae > Lynx > Lynx rufus. The sequence goes on along the minus strand of NW_025814844.1, from coordinate 3,997,336 downwards.
AGTCGGATGATGAGCTGTCCCTCAGTCGTGGCAGGAGAGCCTCCTCTGATTCTCTGAAATCCATCAACCTGGCTGCGTCAGCGGAGTCGGTGCACGTGTCCTTCCCGGAGCAGCCCACGGCCATCCGGAGGAAGCGATCGGGCAGTAGCTCCCAGATATCGCCCAGATCCAGCTTTTCTTCCAATAGGTCCAAAAGAGGTATCTGTCGCATGATTTCCTTAGGCTGGAAAAACTCTGAGTTTTCTGGTTGTTCCGGTGCCAGTGGGTCTGGGTCTTGGGCAGGGGCGTTTACGGGGTGCTCTCGAGACAGATGTGGTGATGTGAGAAGAAAGTGCTTTGACATCACAGGCTCAAGTTCAGTTCATAGCTCAACTGTGTGACCTGGGGCAGCCATATCGTTCTTTAAAACATCTGATTCCTTCCCAGGACGAGGATTTGGGGTCGTTGTGAAAAGTGGCCAGCACACTGCCTCGTATAGTAAGTGCTGGGCACATGCTAGTTTTTAAATCATATCCAGAGATATGAGATATTTCAGGGTGTGTCCAGAATGCTATAAATCACAATTTATTTTGAAAATATTTTTTAGATTTTATCAGTGGAAACTTTTAGCAAAACCACCTATTTATTCCCTAAGCTAGTTAATTTCTAACTAAATAGTTGGGTATTATCAGCAGATAGATAAGCTCTCCAGTTTCCACTCTTGGAGAAATTGGGTTTTTGTATTTATAGTGCTCCTGCCTGAAGCTTTCCAAACACCCGTGTATTCATCTTCAGAATACACTTTTCAGGCAGGCACCAGCAGTCATCCATATTCGTTTCACAGTTAGAGAAATCTGGACATGAAAAAGGCATGGGGCATGGACCCAATCTGGAAAACCCACAACCTGCGACCCCGTTTAGCACGATAAAAACTATTCTTCCAATCTATTTCTTCCTGGAATAAAGATCATATAACAGGGGCGCCTGGGTGGCTCAGTCTGTTAAGCATCCAACTCTTGGTTTCGGCTCAGGTCTTGATCTCTGGGTTCATGGGTTTGAGCCCCATGTCAGGCTCTGCACTGGTAGAATGGAGCCTGCTCAGGATTCTCTCTTGTGCCCTTTCTCTGCCTCACCCCTGCTTGAGCTCCCTCTCTCTCTCTCTCTCTCTCCCTCAAAATAAATAAATAAACTTAAAAAAAAAAAAAAGATGGCATAACAACCCCAGAAGGAGCCAGTGTTGGGTGTAGAAACCCAAATACATTTCACTGTGGAGGCAGAGTTGAAACTGCAGATTGCAAATCCCCAGTCACTATTCTTACAGTCCATCGTATATAGTCACCCTCTCAATCTGCTTCAGGCCATCCTCTGCTCTGTGGGTTCCAGGGGCTTCTGTGGTGTTTATGTCAACAAACCTGTAACTCAGCACATCTTGGTTTTTTTTCTGTCTCTAGGTAGCACAAGCACCCGAAACAGCAGTCAAAAAGGAAGCAGTGTTTTGAGCATCAAGCAGAAAAGTAAAAGGGAACTTTATATGGAAAAGCTTCAAGAACATTTAATCAAAGCAAAAGCATTTACCATAAAGAAGTGAGTCCATGAAGACACTTGGTGTGGGGTGTTTTATTTTAGGGTCAGGGAGCTGATATCAATTATTTCATGTAAACCAGGGGTGCAGAGCAGAGAAGTTACCTCTCATATCACAAACATCATCTGCTTAAGGCATAAGAAAATGACTTGTTATTGTATTGTTCTTAATGGAGATGTAATTGACATATACATTAAGTTCAGGCAGACAATATAATGATTTGATAGATGTATACGTTGTGGGATGATCACAATAGTCAACATTCATCACCACCTGTAGTTAGATTTTTTCTTATGATGAGACCTTTTAAGATTTACTCTCCTAGCAGCTTTGTAATGTGAAGTACACGGGGCACCTGGGTGGCTCAGTTGGTTAAGCGTCTGACTCTTGGTTTTGGCTCAGGTCATGATCTCATGGCTCATGAGTTCAGGCCCCACATCGGGCTCCTCGCTGACAGCACGGAGCCTGCTTGGGTTTCTCTCTCTGCCCCTCCTCTGCTCTCTGCCCCTCCTCTGCTCTCTCTGTCTCTCAAAATAAACTTAAAAAAAAATTTTTTTAATGAAATGTAAAGTGCAGGATTATTAACTGCAGTCACCATGCTGTGCACCCAGGACTAACTTTATAACTGGAACTTTGTATGCTTTGACCCCCTTCACCCTTTTGCCCAACCCTCCCTCATGGCAATCACCTATTTGTTCTCTGGATCTCTGAGTGTGGGTTCTTCTCTTTTTTTTTTTTTTAGATTCCATGTATTAGTGATATCATATGTTATTTGACTTTCTCAGACTTGTTCCATGTGTGTGTGTGTGTGTGTGTGTGTGTGTGTATTCATCCCAATAATATATATACTTCATTATATACCACTGTGCAAACACACACACACACACACACACACACACACACACACACACATTTTTTTTTATCCATTCATCCATTGAGGGACACTTGGGGGCCATGAGTTGGCTATGATAAATAATGCTGCACTGAACCTGGTGTGCAGAGATCTTTTTGAGTTAGTGTTTTCATTTCCTTCAGATAAATACCCAGAAGTAGAATTGCTGTATCATATTGTAGTTCTATTTTTTAATTTTGGAGGGGAGCCTTCATACTGTTTTCCACAGTGACTGCACCAATTTGCATTCCCACCAACGGTGCACGAGGGTTCCCTTCTCTCCACTTCCTCACCAACATGTTATTTTTCTGTCTTTTTGTGTGAGGTAATGTATTGTTTTTAAAAATCGCTTTTCAGTGTGATTCATTTTTATATCCATTACATTTATAAACATAGTTTTCCTATTTGAATAGAATAAATAATTTCAAGGATTCACAGTATGTATTTCCAAGCATCATCATGCTAAATCCCACCTAGACAGAGAGGTGTATGATGTTAAAGTTGGAAGGTTAGAGAAACACTCTCATCCTGGAGAGGGGAAACTGAGGTTCACTGGCACACAGCTGGTCTCCAGCAAAATGCATGAGCCCCTCCTCCAGTGCCGGGGACCTTGACAGGCAGCAGACAAGCAATGGGAATGGAGGGGTTCGGCAAGGCTGGCCTTGAATGTGGCCTCTGAGACCAGGAGGGCCATCCAACGTGAACATGGCCTTGAATTGAAGGCAGAACCCAGAAAACAAGGAAGACAGAGCAGAGGCTGGACAGAACAAGGTGTAGTCAAAAGCCTAGGGCACTATGTAGGAATCAGAAGGGGCACGGACCCATAAAGGGGAGGAGCAGGGGCTACCTAATGTGTACAGGGTGCTCAGGTCAGACTCCAGGTCTAAGCACCATTATGTAGTCCCATCTAATTCTCACCCCAGCCCTGTGGGGTTTTACAACAGAGGAAACAAAAACACAGAGAAGTAAGTAGCATGCTCAGGGGCTCACAGGCAGGGAGTAATTGAATCAGGTGACAAACCCAACACCTCGTTTCTGGGGCTTTCGACCCTTCTTTTGTGCTTCGAACAACAGAGGAGGCCTGTGGTCTCATCAGCACAAGGAGGCAGAGTGCCAAGGAAGGCACTTGAATGTGTCTGCACTTGCCATTAGAGCAGAAGCCTCCCCACCCCACACCGGGCTCTGCTGAGGCTGAAAAGGGAGGTGTGACCTGCTGGGAGAGAGGGATACGGAGGAATGGAATGATGGAAATACCCGGTCATCCCTCCCATCTTGCCCCTCCTGAAGCAAGTGCTGGGGGTCTCTGTTTTGCAGGACTTTGCAAATATATGTGCCCATCAGACAGTTCTTCTACAACCTCATCCATCCAGACTACAGTGCTGTGACCGATGTGTATGTGCTCATGTTCCTGGCTGACACTGTTGACTTTGTCATCATCGTCTTTGGCTTCTGGGCCTTTGGGGTAGGTTGGGGGGTGAAGGCCACCACACTTCTAACGAGTAAGAGCGATGCTGTCCTGTGAAGTGCCACTCGTGCCTAAACCTGTTGTTTCCTTCCCAGAAACACTCAGCAGCAGCAGACATCACCTCTTCGCTGTCAGAGGACCAGGTCCCTGGGCCTTTTTTGGTGATGGTCCTAATTCAGTTTGGAACCATGGTCGTGGACCGAGCACTATACCTCAGGAAGACCGTCCTGGGAAAGGTCATTTTCCAGGTCATTCTTGTGTTTGGAATTCACTTCTGGATGTTCTTCATCTTGCCTGGTGTGACTGAGAGGTAAGGTGGAAGCCGGAGGCACACTCCCACTTTAACGCAAATGTGTTCCAGGAGGTTATCATGCCATACGCATCACCACAACAATATCACCAGGTACAGGCAGAGGCACGGCCGAACAGCACCATGGGTTGGAAAAGTTAGAGATCTTCATCACTATCAAATTCAGTGTGGCTCAAAACGTGAACTGATTCCTCAAACACATTTTCATTGCGTGTTCATACGCATTCATAGAAATCGGGTTTTTCAGGGTGGGAGAAGTGATGACCTTGGCGATCTGAGAAAACCAGAGGCCTTCCATTGTGATTGTCTCTACCCCTTAGTAGACAGAGGTGAACCAGAGATGGTCTTACAGGCACTGCTAAGAGAAGGAGAGGCTCTCAGACTATGTCCTATGAGAAAGTGGGACATAAAAAGAGCAGCCTAAAGTTCAATGGGGAAAGGGCCAGTGAGATCCTTGGAGGTGGCTGTCTGCTGCCTTTCCCTGTCTCCCTGAGCTCTAAGGTCCAGTCATATTGAGGGCGCCATGTCCTCCTACACCTCATGGGACCTTGTTCACTGCCCTTCTCTCCTGCCTCCAACCCACTCTTCCTCCTCACCCTTTAGATTTCCCAGGTTGCTTCCACCAGAAACACTACTTGGGACCGAGTCGGTGCCAAACACATGAACAAATGGATGCGCCAATGAATGAAAGAGAAACAAGGGAGACTGCTATAAATAGGACATTATGGGAACAAAGGGTGAACAGAAGGGGACATGGAAGCACCCATATAATGTAATAGGAATGATCTTTTTAATGAACATATCATTAAAAGTCTTCATGTTTTACAAGAAGCTGATCTTTTTATCATACCTCAAGGGTCATTCCTGGCCAAGCCTTGTGAATAACATGGCAATCTGGCTGGCCAATGCCATTTTCCGAAGAGTGACTAGAAAGTAATGAAAACTGCTCTCACTTATGTGGTTCATAACTTGACTCAAATGGCATCCTTAACGAGGAAATTCAACTCTCTCCTGACAATGCTTCAGCTACCTGTCTACTCTCACCTGGATGGTTAGGCTGTGACCTTTTGATTTTGGTGGCAATGCAAATATTGTAAAAGCAAAAATGGAGTTAGGATATTTCCCATGAGTCTGAAGTAAAACTAAGTAAATAAAGAATTGTTACCCAGAAAAATACCAACAGCCAAATAAGTCCTTCACACTATACTGTGTATGGGGAGAGTAAACATATCTCAGCTGATAAAAATAATTCAGATTAAGGCAAGCTTTTTGTTAAAAGACTAGTATTTTGTTAAAATACTTTGTAAGGACATTGTGGATCTTATTTGTTAGTCTTTAAAGTGAAATAAATGCGCTTTTCTCTATAAATAATTCTATATACATATCAACTCAGAGAAGCAAACCACATTCAAAAGCCATGGTAGTTAGATGATGAATGTTATCTCTGTGACATTTAAGAGCATCAATGGGCATTCTCCACCAGCCTTCCTAGAAACTCTTAATTTCAGAGATGAAAGGGACCTTAAAAAGCTTTCTAGACCTGCTAACTTCACAGATGAAGATAGGTAAAACCCATACAGAAGAGTAGTGTCCCCAAAGTCACTCAGTTGGCTAGTGGTGAGACCAGATCCCAATCACAGACCTCTTGACCCTACTGTATGCTACACCCCACCTCCCATGGCGGGGGGGGTGCTCACTACCAAGCAGATTTCTTGAAATAATACAACCTACAATTCGTTGTGCAGTTGTGAAAAGGATTTGATTTTTCCATCCCCAGAACAGAGTTCCAGAGCATGGATGTTGCCATGTCCTGATAGAAAAGTTCATAGAGACTGGTGTTTCCAGAAATAGGGCAATGGAGAGGCCATGGAGAATCCTTCAGCAGGATCAAATTACCAAATAGTTGGGTTATTCCTGCTGGTATGAGTTTCCAATTGATGCTGTAACAAATTGCCACAAACTTAGGGCTTAAAACAGAATGAATTTATCTCTTACGCTGGACTAAAATCAAGGGGTAGGCAGGGCTGCATTCCTTTCTAAAGGCTCTAGGGGAGAATCCCTTTCCTCGCCTTTTCTAGCTTCTTGAGGTGCTAGCCTTCCTTGGCTCATGGCCCGGCCTCAGTCTTCAAAGCCAACATCAGTGAGTGGAGTCCTCTTCTCATTGCTTCACTCTTTCCCTTCCTCCACCATCATGGTTCCCTCTGACCGCAGCTGAGAAAGATTTCTTCCATTTAAGAGCTCATTGATTAGAATCAGCCCACCTGGATAACCTGGGCGATCTCCCTACTTCAAGGTCGTTAATCTAATCTCAACTATAAAGCCTTCTTTTTCTTTGAAAGTTAACAGGGGCACCTGGGTGGCTCAGTTGGTTAAGTGTCCTACTTTAGCTCAGGTCATCATCTCACAGTTCGTGAGCTTGAGCCCCACATCGGGCTCTGTGCTGACAGCTCAGAGCCTGGAGCCTGCCTCAGATTCTGTGTCTCCTTGTCTCTCTGCCCCTCCCCTACTCATGTTCTGTCTCTCAAAAATGAATCTCTCAAATTTAAAAAAAAAAAAAAAAGAAAGGTAATATATTCACAGGTTCTGGGCATTAAGCAACAATACCTTGCAAACCAAATAGAGCTGGAATGTTTGTTATAATACCTGAATTAATGAAAACTTCAACTCAGTTTCTCATTTATTGAGTACCTGCTATGTCTAGGGCAGTAGACCAGGTGAAAAGGGGCATAACACTAACGTGAATAAAGCAGAGACCTATCCCCATCTGGGAAGGACCACATGATGGGATTCCAGAGATTGAGGCACTATGATACTAACACTATGCCCATAGCTGCACACCTAAGACTAATATAATGTTATATTATATTAGTATAATTAGTATAATTATATTATATATATTATATAATGTTATATATAAAATCTCCTATGCCCTTTGTAGACAGAGGCTTATCCCTCACCTCTAGCTTCTGGTACATCCATTTTCTGTCCCTACAATTTTGCCTTTCTCAGAATGTCATTTAAATGGATCACATGTCCTATGGCTTTTAAGGCTGGCTTTTTTCACTTGGCATAATATATTTGACATTCATCCATGTTGTTGTATGTATCAGTACTTAATTATTTTTTGTTGGTCAGTAGTATTCTATCATGTAAATGTACCAAAGAGTGTTTAAATATACAAAAGTTGAAGGACATTGGGGTTGTTTATAGTCCTTTGGCAATTACAAATAAAGCTGCTATAAATATTACCAAAAAAAAAATGGCCACAGAGATCATTTCTGTCTCATTGGATCTCACTTTTGAGCCTCACCTAATGGTCATTCCTAGTGCAATGGATTACCCTATCTTTATTTTTGGACATTTAATTCAAGATATATTAGGATTGGTGAGCCTTGAGTCTACATTGCCAGCATGTCAGTGACAATATAATTTCATGTCATTTCAAGCCATGCTGCCATCACTTGTTAACATCCCAGATTCATTTTTCCTCCTCCAGATATTGTTGCTAAACATTTTACTCATTACTGTGCAAAAGAAAGCAGTCATTAATAGTTATGTTATCTAAATCCTTTTCAAAACAGGAAAAGAATAAAAGAAGGAACAGATTAGGAGTTGAAACTACACAGAAAAAAAAATTATGGCTACCAGTTATAATATTCAGCATCAGGAAGCTCCAATATTTTAAATAATTCATCTGATAAGTGATTTTTTCTGTGTGTGGGCACGTGATTTATTTAGTCCACAAACTTTCAGTGGTTGCCTATAGTCTACAAAGTGCTGTGTGGCTGGTGCCGTGGGGGACAGATTGGTAAGGCATAACTCCAGCTGCTAGTAATAAAGGATGGAGAGACCACCAAAAGAAAAAGTCCTTCACTGTGGGACAACCTTAATGTTCCTATTAGATATAACAGGATTACTTCAGGAACCACTGATTAACTTATTCCAAGTTGATTCACTTTAAGGTTGAAGGAAGGGAAATGTTCATTTATTTTTTCAAGTTTTTATTTAAATTCCAGTTAGTTAAAAAAAAAAAAAAAGGGGGCGCCTGGGTGGCGCAGTCGGTTAAGCGTCCAACTTCAGCCAGGTCACGATCTCGCGGTCTGTGAGTTCGAGCCCCGCGTCGGGCTCTGGGCTGATGGCTCAGAGCCTGGAGCCTGTTTCCGATTCTGTGTCTCCCTCTCTCTGCCCCTCCCCCGTTCATGCTCTGTCTCTCTCTGTCCCAAAAATAAATAAACGTTGAAAAAAAAAATTTTAAAAAATAAATAAATAAATAAAAATAAATTCCAGTTAGTTAGCATAACATACAGTGTAATATTAGTTTCAAATGTATGATTTAGTGATTTTGAAATTTACATACAACACCCGGTACTCATCACAACATGGGTTGGTCCTTTTATAAGGGATAGAAGACAACACAGTTTTATAACCTTTTTTTTTTATTTTTTTAATGTTTATATATTTTTTTTAATTTTTTTTTCAACGTTTATTTATTTTTGGGACAGAGAGACAGAGCATGAACGGGGGAGGGGCAGAGAGAGAGGGAGACACAGAATCGGAAACAGGCTCCAGGCTCTGAGCCGTCAGCCCAGAGCCTGACGCGGGGCTCGAACTCACAGACCGCGAGATCGTGACCTGGCTGAAGTCGGACGCTTAACCGACTGCGCCACCCAGGCGCCCCAAATGTTTATATATTTTTAAGAGAGACAGAGACAGGATGCGAGTGGGTTAGAGGCAGAGAGAGAGGGAGACACAGAATCCGAAGCAGGCTCCAGGCTCTGAGCTGTCAGCACAGAGCCCGACGTGGGGCTCAAACTCACAAGCTGTGAGATCATGACCTGAGCCGAAGTCAGACGCTCAACCAACTCAGCCACCTAGGCGCCCCACAGTTTTGTAATTTTGATTATAATTTTGATAGATAACAATTTTTCCTCATGCAGTTTTCATATAAATTATTTGTAAAATCCAAGGACATTTCCCTGGAAAGCTGAAAGAATGTTCTTTCTTACTATTACACCAATAGAGACAGTCCCGAGAAAGGGAGAGGGAAGGAATAGTTGATATTGGCTCTCTGTAAAGTTCTGATATGTTTATTAATAACTTATCAAGTGCTAGATCATGGTCAAGTGTATTTAACACATTAGGACCTGAAACACCAAAACTGGTTTCTCTACAGGGTAAGACACTTCTAAGAAATACTTTTAAGATTTCCAGTTGTTGAGATCCACATAGAGGTCCCTAGGTCCCTGAGATACATGGGCCAGTGCATCCCTGGCTGGTTCTTAGATCTGGTCAACTAAATAGTATTTTCAGTTAAAAAAAAATAACACATGTCTTCTTCTAATGTCAGAATTAAAAGTTAAGACGAATCTGAAACATAAAGAGGAATAAAGAGGAAGCTTTAAGTGTTGCTCTTAACTTTAAACACAGGGAAGATGATACAGAAGTCTTGGCAAAAGGGACTACCATTTCGACTGCTGAAGATGTCATTGGAGAAAAGAATGTTAGATCATGGAATCATAGATTTTCAGAGCTAGGGAAAGTCTTCAAAGGAAGACAGACGTCTTGAGCATGATGGCTTGAGGAACAAACGCAATAGGTTATAAACACCACTGGAACCAAGGGTGTTGAAACTTTGTTAATCCACGACCTGCCTTTATAGATGGATAGCAAAAAAGGGGGGGATTCATTCCTCAGGATACCTCCTCCTACATCTTCCAAATTACAGGTCCTTTGAAGTAAAAAACAAAAAAATACATCTTTTTGATGAACTTTAATTTGGATCACGGTAGCAGCATCTTTCACATTGTGAGAAAATGTTCATTAGTAAATGCACTTAAAAAGAAATTAGTTTATTCATGGCCTAAACAACTGAATTATGCACTAACACATTGGAGGCACCATTTGTAGAATTGTTTTTAATTATGAGACTTTCTTACCCTGCTGTTTGCCTTCGAAGTAATCTACTACTAGGTGCAGAGAATTCCTTACAATTGACTGAACTGGCTCTACATGCCACAGGGACAATTCGACTTTTTTTTTTTTGAATCCTAAACTGGTATGCTCTTATACCAGAAGAATATTCCATTATTTCACTTTTATGTTTTTGCGCTTTAGGAAATTCAGCCAGAACCTGGTTGCTCAGCTTTGGTACTTTGTGAAATGTGTTTACTTTGGGTTGTCTGCCTACCAAATCCGTTGTGGCTACCCAACGCGAGTCCTTGGAAACTTCCTCACCAAGAGCTACAATTATGTCAACCTCTTCTTGTTTCAAGGGTAAGGAAGGACACTCTGTGTTGTCACAGTCACTCACAGAGGGGAGGCTGGCAATAGAAAGGCACTTGTTTCCTTGGGAAGAAACAGGAAGGTGCAAAAAGGCTGATGTGGCAATTTAGATCATCACAGAACTCTTATGACTTTTCGCAAAAGACAGATACGCCTCTTGAAATAGCCTTTCTAGGTGTAGTTGCCACACACCTGGTCAGCATAGAGTTCTAGAATTATCCACATGGGTTAATTTTCTATTACTGGATCCTGCATAATTACTGTGCTAACATTTCAGGATGAAAACCAGGGATACACGATCCTTAGGTATTAATGTATTTCTGGGCACAATGGAATAGAAATTCGGCATTTGTACTATTTGAAGATCCCCTCGGAATTTTGCGTATACAATGAGTTCCTCCGTTGAAGAGGGCCATTTATTCCACCCAACGTCAACCTGAATGCCACATGACTTGCTTGTCCCTGGTAGTAAGTTAGCTACTAGACAAGGCCTATCGGCTCTTCCGTGTAAGAATTTCGTTGGTAGTATCTCCTCTGTGTTCCAATGAAGATCATACCATGGCCCGGAAGGTGAGGCTGCTCATGGCACCGCTGGCTCCTTGGTTGTACCAGACCTGGCGACAGGTGACTTAGTCACAGAAGAGGTGTGGAGTGTGCTCGGTCAGTCACTTAGTGGTGTTCTATGTGCGTGGCCTGATATTTCTTCAACGGGCTGGATTAGTGTTCACTTGGCAGAGCTGAGTGGCCTAGGGGAGAATTTCCGAGTATAACCCAAGCTGCTCTGAAGAGCCTAGGGTGAACCTAGGTCTCCAGCTGGGAGAAGCTCTGTGTTAGTCAAGAAACAGGGAATAGTTCCTAGGCCAGAGAGGAGCCCACGCCAACCCATTCCCAAATGTGAGAACGTAAGGCCAGAATCTTATTAACCTGAGGCAGCTACTCAGTCCACCATCTACTAAGTCTACTGTGTGCCCCCAACCCCATGTCCTGCTCCCTCTGACATCTCTCGTCTCCCCTCAGCTTTCACGTATCAGGTGTACAACTTTTCCTAGCTCATTCAACAGCAAAACCCCAGTACTCAATAATCCCGCGACCGACAGATTCTCATAACATAAACCACATACACGTTTTAAAATGTAAAATGATGGGTCTTTTTGCAGAAGATATTACCTTAAATGTAGAAAATCCTAAAGAATCAACCGCAACACGGTTGTAAGTAATCAATGAATTCATCGTAAAGTTGCAGGATATAAAACCAACATGCAGAAATCAGTGGTGTTTGCATACGCTAAAAACAAAACATCAGAAAAGAAAAAATAAAGAAAACTATCCCATTCATAATAGCACCAAAAAACAATGAAATACTTAGAAATAAATTTAACCAAAGAAATGAAAAGATCTGGGCAATGAAAACCACAAGACTTTGATGAGAGACATGGGAGAGGACACCTTCAAACTTATTTAAAAGGCAATCCTAATTTGTTAAGACCATCAGCAAAAAGAAAAAATAGAAAAAAGAATGGAAAATACTAATTCATACGTTGACTTAAGATGAGAAGCAGTTGTATTCCAAGTTAATTTTACCATAAGGGTCACCTTGAGGATTTTTCCCAAGTCATAGGGGCTAAAACAATAAGGAACTACATGAGCTCCCGGGGTTGGGAGGATGACGGGGGCCACCCCACAACTGCCTCTCTAGCAAGATGTGGTTTCTGGCAGGTTCCGCCTCGTTCCCTTTCTGACTGAGCTGAGGGCTGTGATGGACTGGGTGTGGACAGACACGACCTTGAGCCTCTCCAGCTGGATCTGTGTGGAGGACATCTACGCTCACATATTCATCCTGAAGTGTTGGCGGGAGTCTGAAAAAGTAAGCCAATAAAAATGCCTTACCCCTTTTCGTTTCCCTTCCGTCCAGGCTGGGTATAGGATTCATGTGAATCTCTGCAAGCTTTGTGGCCAAATACATGGAGGCAGGGGGCAAAAATGGTGAGGACCTGTGACTGTCCCGTTGGTTTCCACCCCGGTGGACTTGGGAATTTTGGACTCACTGCTGCCTTAGTCAGCAATGGCATCCAGATGTGTTCTTCTTTTGGCCAGCCTATATTGTAGTTATTTTTAAAGGAAGAAGTGATATATTGCTCTGTGACCCCATAATTCTTAAATGGCTCATTTGGGAGCAGAAGGGAATGTGGTAGGATGGAGAAAAGTGGGGTCAGGTGGCTTGGACTCAGGCTCACCCTCTGATTCACTCTTTGATGAGCGACGGGACAATATAACTTCCTTGTGCAAAGGAAATCGAAGTGCAAATATTTGCTTATTCTGTTAGGTTGAATATTAAAGTTTGAATACGGTTACAATTACCGTTATTTATTGGATTTTTTGCAAAAGCTTAACGTCGGAAACAGGAGTCATAACAGCAGTGGCAATGGCTCAACAAGCGTTGGCTGAGGTGGTAGAAAGTATCCCTTTTTTGTTTCTCTTCTTGATAATACCCTCCTTGAAAAAGTTCCCTCCGGTGTATATAATTTCTAGCATGTTCTGCTGCTGCTTCTTGGAGTTCCAGTTTCATAATCACGGGTCCCACTGACCTGCGGCTCCTGTATTTGTGGGGTTTGTGAGAGTAAAGGAGACAGGGCTGGCAGCAAACTTAAAATCTGCTCGCTTGTCCTCATTTGTAAGGAGCAGAGAAGCTGATAAAATGACAGAATATGGCAGATATTCTACCAAAGGGACTTTGAAGGTAACAGTCATGGCGGTAAAGCATCCAGAAATTGTGACCAGTGAAGAAAAGCGGGAAGAACCAAGAATTGTTCTGTCGGAAGTAGAAAAACAAATGGAAGGAGGCAAAGACAATAGCCGCTTTTAACTATTTGAAATAGTGGGAAATAGGGGGAAAGTTTGAATTTGTCTAGAAGACGCAAGATAACAGAGTTGAGACAGGTTGGCAAAAGCTCTAGTAAGCTTCCGTGGCATCTGACGAACTTCCTAACAGTCGAAGCTACCCCATCACAGACTGGCTGCCTCAGGAGGTGGCTGCTGCCCAGAGGTGTCCGCATCTACACCGTCACACAGAGGAGAATTTACATCCTGAAACCTCTGTGCTGGGAAGCGTGGGTCCTAGATCTATTCATTCAGCAGTTTATCATATCAGTTGTCTATTGCTGCTTATCAAACTACATCAAACTTAGTGGTTTAAAAATAACCACCGTTTGGGGGGCACTTGGGTGGCTCAGTTGGTTGAGCCTCTGACTTCGGCTCCGGTCATGTGGGTTCAAGCCCCACGTTGGGCTCCCTGCTGTCAGCACAGAGCCCACTTCAGGTCCTCTGTCCCCTGCTCTCTCTGCTCCTCCCCTGCTCGTGCTCTGTCTCTCAAAATAAATAAACTTAAAAAAATCACAACCATTTTCTTTGCTCACAATTCTGCGGGTCGGCAGTTTGGGCTGCATGTCGCTGGACGGACTTGCCCAGGGTCATCCTGTGGCTGCTGTTCCAGAGGGAGCAGGCACAGGCCAGAGAAAGGCCCGAGAGAGAAGCGGTTCAAGAGACAGGCAAGTGGAGAAGATAATTTCGGAATAGAGAGGATCTGAACCTCTGTAGATGGTAAGGAAAAGAACGGTAGAAAAAAAGAAAAAGAAAAATTCTTAGCATCGAAGCCAAAGGATAAAGGTCTGGGTGGGGGGCCTCGGGAAGCGTGGGACCAGAGGCGTGGGTGAATAAGTTAGTAGTGGCAAAGAGGAGTGGCCATCCTACGGGAAGCTGGGGAAAGATGTGGTGAGCCGACTGCACACCACATAGCCTGGCTTCCGCATGAAGTAGACGAACTTATCTGTTGACAGCAGGAGGGAAGGACAGCATCCTAAAACCCGGAGCCTGTCCACTGAGCACTGGAAACCGTGAGATACTACTTCCTCTGGATGAATGGGAGGGGAGTCCTCAGGTGGGGGTTTCTGAATCAGAGGTCACGTTACTGTCCCACATCGATACAGGGCCACCTTTCATGGGAGCAGCTGTGTCTGCCCCATTTGTTAGTTCTTACAAGCTTTTCACTGCCTTTGAGCCAACAGGTGACAACCATCTTTTTTTTTCAAGTTTTTTTTTTAATGTTTATTCATTTTTGAGAGAGAGAAAGAGCCAGAACATGAGCGGGGGAGGGGCAGAGAGAGAGAGAGGGAGACACAGAATCTGAAGCAGGCTCCAGGCTCCGAGCTGTCAGCACAGAGCCCAATACTGGACTGGAACCCGGGAACCCTGAGATCATGACCTGAGCAGAAGTCAGGCACTTAACTGACTGAGCCACCCAGGTGCCCCGACAACCTTCTTAATACTATAGTGAGGAAGTCACAGCCATTGCCCGTCGTCCTTGTGAAGGACAGGGTTTGCTGTGCCCTAGAACACGAAGCATTCCTCCCCACAAAGGTTTACGATTATTGTTGTCATTTTATCTTCAAGAAATAAAGAGCCTCATTTCAATGTATCACCTCTACTTAAATATATACTTCTATCTTATGCTCAGTCGCTGGCTATTTCAGAATAAGAGCCTTTTAAATCACACGTAGTACAATTTGCTAAGGAACTTAGGTGTGTGGGAGGTCAGTGTCAGGGGAGTCCAGGCGAATCTGGCACGCGTTTTTACTCCATCCCATCAGAGACAGAAACGTTACCAGTGACCGTCTCTTGTCCAGTATAAAGCAGAAGAGGAAGCTGCTTTTCAAAGTAAATTTTCTTGGGGCGCCTGGGTGGCTCATTCGGTTAAGTGTCCGACTTCGGCTCAGGTCACGATCTGGCGGTTTGTGAGTTCGGGCCCCGTGTCGGGCTCTGTGCCGACGGCTCGGAGCCTGCAGCCTGCTTCAAACTCTGTGTCTCCCTCTCTCTCTTCCCCTCCCCTGCTCGTACTCTGTCTCTCAAAAATAAATAAATGCTAAAAGAAAAAAATGAAGTAACTTTTCTTGGGGATTCTTCCAAGTCGAATGTGCTGTGCTCCAGGGGCTTTATGAACACACTTTATGAAGCCGGAACAATTTCCTCAAAGGCAGAGTGTTGGCACAGGAGCACTCACAAATGCAGGCCACTCGGTCCCAGTCCTCGTTTCCAATGGTTTCCAGGCAGCCACGTCCCAAAACACTTTAGGAAGCTGATTGGAAATGGAGCCTGGAAGGTTATGCAAACTGGGAGACCCAGAAGAGCATTGACTTACCCAGGAAAGGGGTGACAGGCAGTGCAGGACAGGAAGGGGACGGTCCCTTTGAAAGGTGAAGGGGGAAGTAGCCTCAGAGTTAGAGAGAGGTCCAGAGGTGCTGGCCCTGTCCTGCCCCGGGGCTGAGCAGGAGAACGGGGAGAGCGGAGGGGGAGGTTCTGGGGATTTTGGCAGTGAGCCTCAAAGGGTGGCCTCCAGGAGAGGAACCGATATGGCACCACTACAGTCAGAAGAGACCCAGGCTGTTCTTAGCAGAGAAAAGTCTTGAACCAACAAAACACTTGGCCACCTTGTGCCTGAGCGCTCCTGCGTGAGGATGAGAGGCCGCTTGTCTCAACTTGCCTCCCGGAGAAAAAGATGAAAAAGCAAGCCTGTGTGTGTGTGAATATATATCTGAAATTCTCCCAATACTGCAGTTTTTCTTTCGCAATCGAAAATTATAGTCAGTGGCCTCAAATTCCAGTGCCAAGATGCCGAAATACAGTGCTGGATCTGAACGTCGTGCCCTAAGTCGGAGCACAGCCACTGAGAGGCACTGTCTCCTGAGCACAGAATCCATAATGCTGCCCATACTGGCTCCCGTGCCCCCCCGTCCAGCCCCCGCCCTATACTTCCAGGCCTGACTTCAGCAATCACGGACGGCCAGGGCCCATAGAGCCATTGTAGCAGTGCTGGCTCCCAGACCTCTGTCCTTGTTTGTCGCTTGTCACGTGAGCTCAGCGCCTGCAGGCAGAATGTGGATGAGTTTTCCTTACCTCGCCTCTAGCGAAATGAATGGCTGCCTCCTGAGGGATTGTGCCCCCCAGGATAAATCTCACAACCAGGCTGGGGAGTGGGGGTAATGCAGCCCAGCTTCAGGGGCTGACCCTGGAAGGCAAAAAGGTCACGGAGAAGCAACATTTAAGCAAGGATTACACGTGCATGTCTGAAGCCCTTTTGATTCCGGACAGCAAAGCTGGCTCCTTGCGCCTTGCTTAGGAGCAGTGCTTGGTGGGTCCCTAACAAAGCTGATGGAAGTGATCCCATCCCTCCCAAACGCACTGCTTTTGTAGGAGAGAGCAGGTCCCTCACGTGACGCACACTTCTGCCACCACCCCCAGTTCCTGCTGTTCAGCACAGCCCCCGCTGAGGACCCGCGTGGAGTCCTGGCGGCCGAGAGAGAGGGCTCTTCTGATCGTATAGATCGTATTGCAGGGCTTGAACCACACTGCCTTCTGACAACGTGTGTCATGAATGAAGTGAAAAACTTTTTTCCACCCACCAAGAGCAGGTGGTTGATAGGCACAGCTTTGGAATATTCAGGAATTTGCAGTAAAATGTCTTTCTCCCACATGATCCCTTGAAAGCAGAGGCTTTGTTCAGCAGTATTTGATCCATCGGTCCATAGGTTCATCATCAGCCAAAACCAACACAGTTTTAAGGAGAAAGTCCCTCGGGTCCCATTGGTCCCTCGTGGCACCACCGTGGGGACGTGTTGGGTGCTCCTTAGAGCTTCACATCACTACTTAATTTCCTAGAGTGACCTGAGCGAACTGAGCAGAATCAGGACTCAGTCGGGTCCCGCGGCAAGAGCGCGCACCCCTCTTCCCCGACCCAGACCCCGCCTGCTTCTCGGGGCCAGAAGCCTGAGCCCGGTGTGACCCCTCTGTTGCAGAGATACCCGCAGCCCCGGGGGCAGAAGAAGAAGAAAGTGGTGAAGTATGGCATGGGAGGCATGATCATCGTTCTGCTCATCTGCATTGTCTGGTTTCCCCTTCTCTTCATGTCCTTGATCAAATCTGTGGCGGGGGTCATCAACCAGCCCCTGGACGTCTCGGTCACAATCACCCTGGGAGGGTACCAGGTAACCGCTGTGCACCTCCCCCAGGGCTCACTCACCTGCCGGCGCCTTTCCCAATGAACAGCCACAGGATGTGGAGTTAGCTTTGGTGCTCCAGATTCCTCCCTACATTTCGGCTGGTCAGCAAATACGTGATGTATGAGATAGGTAAAGCACCGAGGACAGTGAAAGAATCGTTTTGTTCTGGTTGGGTAATCACTTCAAAAAGAGATCTCTGAGGCCGGCTGCCCTCGGGTACCCGGGGGGGCGATAACACGGCGGAAATATTGTTCTTTGAACCCAGGATGCAGAGACGGGCCTTGGAGGGCTAACGGCACCTTGTTTCTTTGTTTTCCAGCCTATTTTCACAATGAGTGCACAGCAAAGCCAGTTGAAAGTTATGGATCAGCCCAAGTTTAATAAATTTATGAAAGCTTTTTCTAGGGACACTGTAAGTAAACGCATGTAGTAGATCTCTGTGAAGACCTTTCTAGACGAAAGGTGAGCTCACTGCTTGTCATTTTGTTCACTCCTCTGTCATGGCCTGTGGTGGTGGGAGGGACTTTTCAGGGGTTACCAGGGGTCCGCAGCGCATTTCTGGCCACTGGCCCCTTCGATACTCTGAGCCATTATGTCCGTATCATTGGATGTGTGTTAATAAACGTAATTGTAATTCGGGACATTTTAATGTAAGCTTAACAGATGTAGGTCCTCTTTCATATTTTTAATTTTTTTTTTAATTGTAGTAGATACTGACCCCTTTGATGGGTAGGTCTAATCTGAGAATCTATATCAAGGGAGTCATTCAAAATGTTGGAAAAGCTCTACGCAGGCCCTTGCGTGTGCTGGCATTCTCTGCATTAGTAAAAGCTGGAAGCCACTGAGGGCTTCATAACTAGGGACCGGTTAAATAAGTTATGGCAAATGTATCAAGTGAATTTGATAGGCACTGGCTGCCCTAGGGCGGTCGGCGTGGGAGAAGGGGACCACCACTTTTCATTTTATTTACATGCTATGTCTTCTGAATATTTTCCGAGCAGCGTCTTTCATAATACAAAATAGTCATTGCAGAGACTCTGCATGGCGTGAACATTTCTCAAGATAAAAGCTAAGTGAAAAAGGACACACATTCCTATTTTTTAAATGAAAACAAATGAAATCTACATTTCCTGCCATATATCACAGCGGTGATGCCCTGGTGGTAAAGTTGTGGCTGATGTATTCTCTTCCCTACCTTACAAACTTTTAATCACATGATAAATCGAGCTTTCAGAATTAAAATTTGCTTTACAAATAATACTTTGTATTTAAAGAAAATGATTAGGCACACAGATGCTTATCTCCTTTATAAAATTATCAGCCTCTAATGCACACTGCCAAAACTAATCTTGAGGGATGTGCAGCTGTGAAGACAGGACCAGGATATTGTGGGTGGATTAAATTTGACTGGGTGGTGAGAGGGAACACCCCAATAGTTGATACATTTCCTTCTTAATAGTTGATACCAAGTCATTTGTCTTTTCTTTATTGATGAGTTGGGATGATCCCATAGCTGTATTGGTGCGGCAACATCACCAAGATTGCTCCACGGCACTCGGGCTGCCCATCCCTGTGGGGAGGGGAACAGAATGGTGCAATTGAGCATGAAGACCATGCACTGTAAAAATTGCCCTTCCTTACTAAGAATTCCCCTTCATGTAGCCAGTTACAAAGAACAGTAATCACTTTATTTGTACATCACCACAGGGGGCACATGGGTGGCTCAGTCCGTTGGGCGTCCGACTTCGGCTCAGGTTATGATCTCAAGGTTGGTGGGTTCGAGCCCCACGTCGGGCTCTGTGCTGACAGCTCAGAGCCTGGAGCCTGCTTCAGATTCTGTCTCCCTCTCTCTCTGCCCCTCCCCTGCTCGCGCTGTGTCTCTCTCTCAAAACTAAATAAACATTTTTGAAAACTTTTTATTTGTACATCACCATATATATGATCTATTTATGCATGTGTATTTGTGCGCATACAGGGTGCTATGCAATTTCTGGAAAATTATGAAAAAGAAGACATAACTGTAGCAGAACTGGAAGGAAACTCAAATTCTTTGTGGACCATCAGCCCTCCCAGTAAGCAGAAAATGATAAGCGAACTCATGGACCCCAATAGTAGCTTCTCTGTTGTTTTTTCATGGAGTATTCAGAGGTAGTTACTGTATTTCCGTGCATAATTTCCCCTTTCCCCCCAATCTAAACTCGGGGTGGGGGTGGGGGGATAGAAGTAAAGAAAAAGTCGATGGATGTGGTTTATAGCTGACGTTACACTTTGGGAACGTTCACTCGATGCTACAGCTAACATCTGTGTTTACTAAATAACAGTTTGCCTAGGAATCTCTGACAAAAATAAGAACTTCTTAGTTTTCCTTTTTTCTACTCACTCCAGCTTTTAAAGAGAGGCTGGCAGTGAGTTTTGTGAATGAGAGAGAGAGAGAGGTAAAGCAAAAAGAAAAAGTGTCATGACTTATAAAATGAAATGTCTGGATGATTGTAAGATTTCCCCGAAAGGTGGACATTTGGTCTTAGCAATAAAGAATTGGCAGTCTCGGGAACCCGAATTCTCACTCGAATCCCTCCAACGTAGGGAGGTCCTGTCAGATCTTTTCTCTAAGCAGGAGACGTGAGAGCAGCCTGGGAGTCCCAAGATGGGAGAGCTGAGAGAGATTCCTTCTTACCTAACCTGAGCCCATGGCCAGCACGTGGCCACTACTGCACTTGTTGATCTCTGTTAAGTTCGTATTTAAACTCAGTTAGTTACCACACGGTGTAATATTAGTTTCAGCTGTACAGCGTAGGGATTCTTCACTTCCATACAACACCCGGTGCACCTCACAAGTGCCCTCCTTAATCCCCATCACCTATTTCACCCATCCCCCCACCCACCTCCCCTCTGGTAACCGTCGGTTTGTTCTCTGTGGCTAAGAGTCCCTTTCCTGGTTTGCCTCTCTCTGTTTTTCCCCTTTGCTCACTTATTTTGTTTCTTAAATCCTGCACAGGAGCGAAATCATATGGTATTTTTCTTTCTCTGACAGACTTATTTTGCTTAACATAATACTCTCTAGCTCCATCCATGTCTGTGCAAATGACAAGATTTCATTCCTTTTTACCGCTGAGTAATATTCCATACACACACACACACACACACACACACACACACACCCACATCTTCCTTATCCATTCATGAGCGTGTCTTAAGAAAAGTTCTTGCATTCAGAAGCCCAATGTGTTAGTGAAGCAATCGGGGAACCTCAACACAATACACTAGTTGGTTGGCTTAGTGTTTGTTTGTTTGTATTTGTCATAGTCTTGTGGTTCAGGATTCTATGCCAGCAGTCAAGTGACAGGTTCATTGGGTTCATGGTTCCTGGCTTCTAGGATAAAATTAAGAAAGAATTCCGATAGGTACAGAAGAAGGCTTCTCCAATCTAAAGTGAACTTACAAGGAAACAGTAAAGAAATATCTGAAAGGGGGCTGTTCAGAATTGAAAGAACTCTTTCTGTCATCTTATTTTCTCCTTTAGAACATCCCAAATTCCTCACATGAAATTCTGTACTGCCAAAATTCACTTTCTAGCCTTTTCTTTGAAGAGCTACCAAAATAATAATAATAATAAATAATAACAATATTAAAGATCAACTCTTGATGGAACATTCTTTAAAAGCATGGATTCTATTAGTCACCATGGAGACTAACCTCACTAGATTAATAAAAAAAAAGTGTTTCAGAAACTCATTATCAGAGCATCAAGACGGTTTCTCTTCTAGTCAACAGACTCTGCCCTCTCACCTGCCATCTGTTTTAAAGGTGTTTGTGGCCTCCCCGGGCTTTACTAACTTGGTTGTCTAAGAAGCTGGACGTAAAGGTGAGGTGGACAGAAAAGGTTGGGGGTGACAGTTGTGGATCCAAGGAAGATTTGGTGAGATTAATAAAATGAAGAGTCAAGTGAATTTTTGAACGTCTCTTCTAGACTTCCAAGTAATCACTGACATTGAGCCTTTTTATTTCTCTTCACAGAAACATGAGTTTGGGTGCAAAGGCAGAAATTGCAACCGATAAGCTTTCTTTTCCTCTTAAAAATACCACACGAGAACATATAGCTAAAATGATAGCCGGCAACAACACGGAAAGTTCAAGAACACCGGTGTAAGTGATTGCTCCTGTTAATTAGCTTTAATAGATGGGTATATCTGGTACAAAATCTGCATCTGCAAACTCACGTATACCAGAAATGCAACTTTCTTCAGTAACTCAAGTCAATCTCTACTTGGAGGCCTCATTGTGTTACATTAAGGCAGCTCTGTTTTCCTCCCCCGGTACTCTGTCCACCTAGCCCTGGGAGTACTGACCTTGTTCCTGGGTAGCAAACTTTGCTCTTATCTGACCATAATCACCAAAAGCCAGAGAAAGCCCCTGAGATACCCCTCCTCTACTATGACCCCCTGGCCTGGGGTCATTGAATGGATGGGAGATGAGGAGAAGATAAGAGGTAAAAGGAAATTTGGGGGGGGGGGGGATCTACATCTTAATATATTCTCCTGCCGTATAAGTACTCCACTTCAAACAGATATAAGCTGTGATGTCTAGATTCTAAGCAGGAGGGAGAAAAAATGGTATTGGTGTAAAACCACTAAATGAAGTATTCCAGACGTCCACCAGCCAATGCCTAGTTCTGACCTCCAGTCTGCCTTGGCCCCACTTTAATGCAGTGAATATAAGCCTCCGTGATGCAGTCCTCAGACGTGCTCCCTACGACAGCCTTTGTTAATCACTAAAGTTGAAGGAACCTCAAAGGCTGTCAGTTCCTCCCCCATTATTTCATGAGAGAACAGGCAGGCCTAGAAAGACACAGCGACCTGCTCAGGTCACTTAGCTTGTCCTTGGCAGAGGGAGGGTTAGGTCCAGGCCACTAGTTCTCACCTCAAGCCTCAGTCTTGTCACTAGATAGATTCATGCCGTCCACTTGATTATAGATATATCTAGAGAGAGAGAGTACAGACCTAGATCCTAGCAAGAAAGACAGTCCCTTGCTTCAGAAACAGTCACAGTCATGGAAAATCTCTGTAGCAGTTTTCAAGTCATAAACTGCTCATGTACAGAGTTTACTTGAGTATTCGAATAGAAACAGGTAAAATTTTTTTGGCTTCAGAGAATTCTAGTTATAATGGAACCCATAAATTGCGATGACATCATATTGTATACATATACAAAGATTCACCATTATCGTTTGATATGAGGTCAAAGTAGCAACAAAAAAATCAATTTTATGTGGGTAAAACAACTAAAACTTAATTACGCTTCCCCTCCTTTTTTTTTTTTTAACATACAGGACTATAGAAAAGATCTACCCATATTACGTGAAAGCACCTAGTGATTCGAATTCGAAACCTATAAAGCAACTTTTGTCTGGTAAGGCTGAGAAGGAATTATTTCAGAACTTTTTTTTTAACCTTCTTTTATTCAACTTCTACAGTTTGCATTTTCAACCTTTCTCGAGCTTCTTTCCAGTTTTCTGTCTCTGTGAGACAGAGCTTATAGGAAGCATGAGACTCCCAGCTGCGTTCCACAGCCAGAAGGAATCAGTCAGTCACCAGAAGCCATATTCTTCATTGTTTTCATTGATATAGAACTTGATGGGCTTAAATCCACATTTAGTGCCTTAGTCTGTTTACTTGTTTCTATTAACGTCCATATCTTGGGCAGAAAATGGCCTCATGCAGTATTAAATATGAAGGCCCCACGATAAGAACAATAAAAAGGTAGCAGGAAATGTGCGTGATTCAGCCCAAGGGTCGTTAAGTATCAACAGTAGTCTCTAGGGACTGTATTTACCCCAAATAACAGAGATGGTAGTAAGATGATGATATGGAATTCTTAAGCATTAATTATGAAGCATTGTTTGACTTCATCAGTTGCCTGGACCAGAACAGATGGGTATGGATGGTAAAAGTAGAAGGACAATGCGGTATATATCCAAGTCACATTCATTCCTTTGCCAACATGGGTTGCTCACTGTCACCAGGCAGTATGCCAGGCACTGGAGACAAGGTTCTACATGGTTCGTGTTTAGCTGGAAAGATGGGGATTGCGTAGGTAAACAGGTAGACGCCCCCATGGAGATCTCAAGAAGTAGAGGCAGCATAGAGGTTCCGAAGACAAGGGTGGGCGGGCCCCCACATCTCTATGCATTTCTTCCTCATGAGGTTCAGCCTGTGAAGTCCCCCTTCCCCACACCACAGGTCTTGGTGTTCTCAGGTCCTGCCAACACAACAACTTCTCTGATTAGCTTTACTGAGTTCTCTCTGATCTTTACCATAAGGCCTATTTAGCATACATTGGTGGTTATCACCAGTTTGCAAAGGGGGAACCAAGGCCCAGTGTGTGAATTACTCAGCAAAGGTTATACAACCAGTACGTGGACAAACTAGATCCAAACATGGGCCACATGTCCCCCTTCAGAACTCTCTAGACTTCAGAACCAAGGTTCTTTTTCTTCCTGAGCATTCTCAGTGGTTCACGTTCTTCTTGAGGAGGGGTTTCTTTATCTTTATGAGTCTCCTGCCTCACTCTCCATCCATCCATCCATCCATCCATCCATCCATCCATCCAGTAGACTTACATTGCCACACACTGTCCTAGATTCCTTTGATCTAGGAATTTAGCAGGAAATAATGCAGCCACGGCCCCCACCCTCACAGAGTTTATAGTCCACCACCATGATTCTCAGTGGAGGCCATATTATCATTGGCAGTGGTGGTATTTTCTTAGAAAGGCCTACACAGAGATCTCCAAGCTTTCTGTTGGCCCTTTTACTGTTCTTCCATATTCACCCTAAGCTCCAACACAAGCAATCATTAACCACACATCACGGGTTTTCAGAACTTTTCTGGGCTTCATGCCATCAATCCTTGCGGAAATAACCTCCTCTCCCTCTCCATCTCCACTTTACTGATGTTCTCAGCAAAATTCAACTCAGAAGTCATGTCATCTGGGAAGCCCTCATGGATCCTACCAACCAGAATTGTTCTCTCCTTGTCAGCACAGGTCTAATAGTGGTTGCCAGGTGCCCATAAGTTGTGCTCATGTACATGGCCTGTTCCCATTGAGATATGGAATTGTGCTGTATTCAACTCTGTAACCCCTGATCACCTAACAGAGGGCCTTCCTCCCAGAAGACACTCAATAAATGCTAGTAATATGATTGGATTAGTCAAGTCAATAAAAAGTCAGTGATCTGGGTTTTTAAATGTCTAACTAGTTGCTTGGAATTATTAGCAAAGAAATATACTCATGTATATTAAGCACGTGTGATACTCACGTATATATCACGTGGGTCTTCGCTCTCTCCCTGTGATATGGCTGCCATGCTCACTTAGCAACAGTGAGCGTCCTCTTTAGCGACAAGGAGAAACCTTATGCACACCTGCGGCCCACTTTTCTTTCTCCACTCACACTGTTAACATGTGCCCTACTCATCCTGGCATCACACGCTACGGATAGTGGTAATCAGGTTCTGCCATCTGACAATTGTTTGCGTGCATTGAATCTTAATATGCTCATGCTAACTTGGTTTCATTTTTCTCGTCTTGCAGAAAATAACTTCATGAATATCACCATCATTTTGTCCAGAGACAATACAACTAAATCTAACAGTGAGTGGTGGGTTCTCAACCTGACTGGAAACAGAATATACAATCAGCACGCTCAGGCCTTGGAACTGGTGGTCTTCAATGACAAAGTCAGCCCGCCCAGTCTGGGGTTCCTGGCTGGCTATGGGTAAGGACGCATTTCAGTTAGCAGTCACAAGAGCCTACTTCTGTGTCATATAAAGTTGATGGGAAGCTTTGTACCTTCCTAAAATTCTTGAACTTAACAGCTGCAGTGTTAAAATTCATAGATCATTGGCCCTTCAAGAACCAGAGTCCCAGGGGCGCCTGGGTGGCGCAGTCGGTTAAGCGTCCGACTTCAGCCAGGTCACGATCTCGCGGTCTGTGAGTTCGAGCCCCGCGTCGGGCTCTGGGCTGATGGCTCGGAGCCTGGAGCCTGTTTCCGATGCTGTGTCTCCCTCTCTCTCTGCCCCTCCCCCGTTCATGCTCTGTTTCTCTCTGTCCCAAAAAAAATAAATAAAAAACGTTGAAAAAAAATTTAAAAAAAAAAAAGAACCAGAGTCCCAAAGAAGTCAAAATGCCTGGGGTGAATAACACCATTAAGGACAGGACTAGAAGTCATATTTCTGGTTTCTTGACTCCACGTCTTCCTGTTACGTTTGATGTAATTCAATGTTTAAACTTAGAAATTGGTGTAGGGTTATCTCTTTTCCGTATAGATTGCCTTCTGACCTCAACAGATGCTCAGTCAAGCATCGCAATTTTTGGACATGGTCCAATGTCCAAAATGGTCTGATGCTATCATTTCACCGTGTTCTGATGCTTACATTCTAAGACACACGCATCCCCTACAAGACATGAAAGTCTGTTAAGAAGTCAATGTCTATGCAGAATTATAGTATTAAAATAAATAGCTAGGTGCAGAAAAGTATATATAGTACAATTGCATTTCTATCAAGTATATTATGTGGTTTCTTTATATAATATTTGCAGTAAAACCCCCTGAAGTTCATGCATGAGACTACTAGCATTGGTTGTTTCCAGAATTGAGATTTTTTTGGCACTTTTATTTTTCAAGTCTTAAAACACTGTAGTGTATAAAGTGTGTTTACACAAGGAATATGAATTACCTTTAAAAAAATTTTTTTTTAATGTTTATTATTTTTGAGAGAGAGAGAGAGCCAGAGAGCAAGCAGGGAAGGGGCAGAGAGAGAGGCAAACACAGAATCGGAAGCAGGCTCCAGGCTCTGAGCTGTCAGCATAGAGCCCTATGCAGGGCTTGAACTCACAGACCGCGAGATCATGACCTGAGCTGAAGTTGGCTGCTTACCCAACTGAGCCACCCAGGTGCCCCTGAATTACCTTTTTAATAAACAGAGTAAATGTTTTCACCAAAGGGAAAAACTCTAGAGAAATTTTGTTATTTTTTTTCTTTTAGACGTGTTCTATTAACTGTGTTTAACTGGTAGATACAATTTCTAGCTACCTTTTTTTTTTTCCCCAGTATCATGGGATTGTATGCTTCAGTTGTCCTTGTGATTGGGAAGTTTGTCCGTGAATTCTTCAGTGGGATTTCTCACTCCATCATGTTTGAAGAGCTTCCAAATGTGGACCGAATTCTGAAGTTGTGCACAGATATTTTTTTAGTTCGAGAGACAGGGGAACTGGAACTCGAGGAAGATCTCTATGCCAAATTAATATTCCTGTACCGCTCACCAGAAACCATGATCAAATGGACTAGAGAAAAAACAAATTGATGCTTTAAGACACAGACTGCAGATCAAATTAACATTTGAATTTTAAAAAAAGCACAATATCCTCATAAGAGCTAAGCATTTCTAGTTGGATGGAAATGGTTTCTCTTCTGACAGGTGGTCAAAAGGAGCTGACTTCCTTCTGCAGTCTAAGCTACCTTGTAAATGAAGGCGCTGTTGAAAATGTTATTTGTAACTCCATTTCTCCAAAATCAGGGCTATTTGTTTTATGATATAGTCAACAGTGTCTTGCATTCTGATTGACGATGCAAAGGAATCATTTATGGGTCTCCTCCCTCAGAGAAACAGGAGAGAAGAAGGGAAAAGGAAAGTTGCCCATGGTTTTCTGTGCGGAGCCCGCACACTTCCTGAAGAGATGCTCTAGTTCAGTAGGCCGCACCCTGTTGCCAACGGGGAAGCTGCTGTGGGGAGAACAGATGGGCCTCAGCACGCCCCGAAAATACGCAACAGCAATAGGAGGCTGAAACTCCTGAAGAGATTTCTGGGGCGGGGGGGGGGGGGGGAACAAGAGAGGGAGCCAAAGACCCATGACGATACCAGTGGACGAACGAGCCTCATTCTAAGCAAAAAGTTAACATTAGTGACACTCTTACTGCCTTATCTTAACTGAAGACTAGTAAAAAAAAAAAAAAAAAAAACAAAAAAAAAAACTTTCCATTAAACACCAGTGACTTCTCAGGAAAAAAGAAAAAAAAGCAGCAAAACAAAAATGGGGACACCGGTTTTGTCGAGGCCCAGCAAATGACTCGCTTCAGTGGCGGCTGTTCTGCTCCAGAGTTCGGCTCCTCCTCAGACACAGGCTCCAGGCAGAAGGATGAAAATGGCGCCCAGCTGGGTGTGGAAATCTCTGACTCTGTAACTCTTTCCCAACTGAGGTCATGAACGCCCTTCTACCTTTTTCCCCATCCCTCAACACGCTTTTTCCCATTTCGATGATTTAAGGCAATGGTTTTTTCCAGTATGTGACATTTTCCTTCCTGTTTTTCAGGTATATCGAAGAGTTTACATATTCCAATTCACATTTTTACATCTGAGACGGGTTTTTTAAGTTCATAGTTATGGAAGAAATATGTATATTGAGCTTGGGGAAATAAAAAAAAAACGGCCTTTTCTTAAATTATTATTATTGGTAATACAACCTCTTCATTAAATAACAATGTAGCATGAAAATTTATGATTGAAATATAGTTTTCATTCTGTATTAAAATACAGTTTCTGAGGAGTCATTAAATGGACTAGAACATGTCCAAAAAAATGATCCTATGTAGTCTGGGTTCAGGACTGACTTAAAATAAAGCACATCTTGCAAAGCCATTTCAAGAATAGTCTTCATTCTGCCTCCTTTGCGTGAAGTAGGAAAAAATTACTATTTTCAATACTGTGTACAAGGAGTTTAAAAAAATCATGGTAAGGGAATATGGAGCTTTAAAAAAAAACACAGATCAGACGGTGTTCGGTGTCTTCTAGAGAACTGGTGCATATTTTTCTTCAGGCGGGAAAGCCAGTGTACTTCCCACCCTGTGACAATCAGCTCCTCCAGTCGTCGTAGCAGTAAACTCAGACCACAAACTGTGGCCCACACTCTGATTTCCCAACAACACGAAGAATCATTGTGTGTATTCCTGGTTGTGAACTCTTTCTTTGAAAACAGGGCAGCTCAAGGGAGTTTCCAGAGAGCAGGTTATGACACATTCAGGAAAGAGGAGAAGTAGGAAATCCTCCCGAGAAGAAAGTGGAAAGTCAAACTATACCAGAATGGGAATGCTCTTCAAGAGAGCAATTTCCAGGGTTCAAGAAGAAGCTTCCTGTATGTGTGGGGGGAGGGGGGTATAGAAGGAAATATAAAAGATAGAAATAAAGGATTGTAGAAAGGAGGCGCTTCCTCCGGGGAGGCATGTGCTAGAGTGGAAATGGCAGACAACGAGGAGGTCCGCAGGCCTGGCCAGGCCACCGTTGGGCAGGGAACCCCCGGGCCAGCAGGCCCTGTCCCCTCTCAGCCCCACGTATCTGACAACATGAAGGGATCGTCGTACTGTAGCCAGCCACGTTCCAAGCCCCGGCCCGGCGGACGCTCCTTGTGAAAATGGCCTGCCACCTTAGATTGGGTTCTCTGGAGACGGCCTCCGAAACGAGCAGCCTGGACCAAGGACGTTTGGGGCAGTGGTCCCGGGAGTTACACTGGTCAGCAAGGAAGGCAGGATTGAGCAGAGGGACGTGCTGCCCCATCACGCAGCTGCAGCTGAACGTCACCCAACCCTTCAGGGCACTTGAGATCTGGGGTGGTTCTGCCTCGTCCCGGGCAAGGGCATGGCAACTGGATGCTGGAACAGCAAGTTGTTGCCACCGCCACTCCCTGTGCGGGTTTCACCTTTGATGAGGCGGGAGCCTACTCCCCGGAAGGAGGGGCACAGCCTTGACCCGTGAGCACGGGCATGTGGGCGTGCAGAGGGCATTCGTGGAGACTGCAGTATCCATCACTGTCTATCCTTGGGCCACTCAGACCCGCTGGCTTCTCGTAAGAAGATTGTGAGGACTTAGTTCCCTTATGAGGGAAGAGTAAGACGCAGGAGATCCGGCCCCTGCTGCCGCAGCTGGTTTTGAAGCCAGACATAATACTCAGCATCGATCCTCCACCACCTGTTCTAGGTTCCCCTCACCCTCATCTGGTCCCTGTCCCAATGAGGCAGGGAGCCGGGCAGGGTGAGCCAGACCCTCGGCCATAGGGGCCCAGCGTCCTCGTTACCAGCCTTGCTCTGGTCCCAGCTGCTGCATTTACCTCTTTTACTGTTCAGTCTGGTCCCCCCGGGACCCCTGAGCACAGCGTCTGCCTCCCTCCCCGACTGTATAGCCGCAGCCTTCCTCTCTCAGCCTACCCTTTCCATAAGGTGACCCTGTGCATAGGTGACCCCATCTGTAACGTGGCTCCATCCGTACGGTGACCCTGTCCCTTGCCAGAACTGTCATATTGTCCTTCTAGTTTAGTGATCCTTTCTAAAATGATTATTTTCCTTTTTCACTGGCTTTCAAATCCTGATTTCTATTGTTCTTTGGTGTCTTGTATTAATTGCTAATTTATTTTCGTCTGTTTGAAATACTGGGTTATAGCTTTCACCCGTGTTGTTGCGGCCATGCCTTTCTGGTAAACTTGTATTGTCTCTAGGGACCTGATTCTGCTCTTTATTCTTTTTTACTGATACGAATTTGATACTGTATTTAAGTACAGCCCTTTTCTGTGGCTCCTTGGGGTGTGGCACTAGGTTTCCCAACTTTTGGGTCAGGGGATGGCTCTTCTAGCTCTGCGACTCTGGAGACCCCTCCCACAGTCCCGGAGTGTCCACAAATATGTCTTCCATTCTGAAGCCCCCAGCTCTGCTCACCTCTCCATGAGGCCCACCCAGCCTCTACATGGTTCTCTCTTCTCATCGGCACCTGTTCTGCCCCCTCTATTCCTAGCAGTGTCCCCGAGGCATGGGGCCTGGTCCTGAGAAGCAGTTTCTATCTGTTAGTTTTGTTGTTGTTTTGAGAAAGGGAGAGGGAGCAAGCAGGAGCAGGAGAGAGGGGCAGACAGAGAATCACAGTATTCAACAAGGAAGAATACATTGAATTTCACAGTTAGGGATAACAGCCTTACATTTCCCTGGCTTGCTTAAATCAATTACTTGCGATAAAGGTGCTTTAGGACAGTGTGCACAAGTGATTAGTTCTTGGAAGCCTACATTGTTTGGAGGAAGAAGAATTTTTTGTAAAAAAATAAGCTATTTTTCATTAGCTTAGAGCATCGTTTCAAGTTTAAATACCTGTGGTATTTAATGTGGGTGCACCCACATTAATGAGGCCATCCTTCAACACCAGCCACACTGCTTCTTGGGACATCTTCATGGGACCTCCAATGGTTAGTCTAGATTTTGTCCCCAGAAGGTTCTGAAGTAGCTCAGAACACTCTATTCGTTAAGTAATTTCCATTACTCTATACCTAAGACCAAAATTTCAATCTCTAAATAATTTTCCACTACAAACTATGTCCCAGTACTTTGGCTGACATCACCTAGGTGAGGTTCTGCAGTGAAATAAGGTGGCAATATTAAGACACTTGACAAGTAAAATACTAATATGGAATTGTTCCAAATTGAAATATAAGCCTCCTGTCCTTTTTCAGTGAGAAAGGGAAGTTAAAATATTAACTATTCATTTATTAATTAACTATTGATTAACTATTAATCAAGTCAATGTCCAAGAACCCAAGAACACTAATAGCTTTCTTATCTTCACGAATTAAAAGTCAAAGAGATTAAAGCCCTCCATTTCTGATTCTGATCAGTCTCAGGCAGAGATGTTCTCAGCCCCTTAGAGAAATTGAGGTCACTTCAGGAAAGCAGCTTGTGTTGTCTTCACAGATTCTTTTGGTCCTTACGATGGCAATTCAATTCGGGGCACCTGGGTGGCTCAGTTGGTTAAGCATCTGTTGACCTCAGCTCAGGTCATGACCTCACGGTTTCATGAGTTCCAGCCCCGCATCGGGCTCTTCACTGGCAGCATGGAGCCTGCTTAGGATCCTCTCTGTCTCCCTCTATCTCTGCTCCTCCCATGCTCACGCTGCCTCTGTCGCTCTCAAAAATAAATAAATTCAAAAAACCGTTCAAAAGACAACAATTCAATTCAACACCACGTTTCTGATTGTGCTTCATTTTCTAAAGAGCCCCCAAATCAAAAAGGACCCACAGAACTCACCCATCATGATCAAAGGTCCTGCCTCCCCAGTTATCTAAGGCAAAAGCATGTTCTCGGAACCACCAAGAGTACTGCAAACCCAGAGCAGAAACTCAGGGGAGCTTGAGTGAAACTGATGGGGAAAATCGTGCTGATCCAAGACTGGCTGAGAAGGCAGTCGGTCCGCACCAGGGAAGCAAAATCCACAGCCATGATCTTAACTCAGAGAGATCTATCCCAACGAGCGGTTACCTTTGGCTCGGTGCATTTGCCATATTGGGGAGGGATCCACATTTGCACCCCGTCCCCTCTCTCAGAGAGACACGGCTGGGAGGGAGCCGGGGTTGCCCTCTTTACAGAGTGTGGAGATTGGCGGTGTTGACGGCTCCAGCCATAAAATGCATTAGAGATGCTCCTCTTTCCCTCCCGGTCAATTAGTAACTTCTCGGTTCCCATTTGTTCTTCACGCCCATATTACTACTGGCTGGAACGTTATTGGGTCTACTTTCTATTTAGTTACAAAGAGGCGGTATCAGTCCTGAGCTGCGGTAACAGCTTCCACCATCCCCTTGGCATGCAATCATCTGGACCTCCAAAATCAGCCTCCTGCGCAAGGGCTCTTCCTCACGCGCAGTTGATTATGCAGACTACGGGAGGGGTGGACCGTGCAGCCCTTCATGGAGCAGCTACACGAATGCAAGGTTAGCCTCTCGACAGCCCGTTCTGGGAGCAAATGCAGACGGAACGTCGAGGCACCTGACGTAGTGCCACCGCTATCTGCATACGTCACCAGCACTCAGTGGTGCCCATAGAATGAAGCTGTTCTGCGGTTCTAGAGCAATGCATCAAATGTGTCAAGAATCGCCTTCGGGGTGAGGGAAATTGGTAGCTTTTAGGGAAATTGTTTAATAGGTTGCAGGGACACTTTCCCCAAAGTCTTTGTTGAACATTGATTTCCACACCATCCGTATTTCTAATTCTCATTCTCTCCGGCAGTGAGGGTAAGTAATACCAGCCAGGAGGATAGAAGGTGCTGGGTGGGGGACACACTCCCCAGCCCTTGAGTGCCCCAGCCCCCAGCCAAGCACCTGCTGCGCCCTCCTTCCACCCTGGCTGCAGCACCCATGTACCCCAGAGCTTAGGACTCAGGACAAGTTCTCATCGTCTCGGGGGACGGTAGGCAAAGATTTAGAGCTACAGCAAAACATTAGTTTGAAACCTTTTGCCAAAGGAAGGAACTGAAGCTAAATGTCTCAGGTAAGGATGCTATGGGAGGAATGGAAACTGCAGATGTCATTTAGGTAGCTCTGGGCCCCCTATTTTCCTGCCCTCTGTCCTGCACTGAGGTCTGGGAAAGTGTTTCTGAAAGGCTACCTTCACCCAGGAGGCTGTCAGATGCCTAGGTGTTTCCATCTGCCCACGGAAGAGTGGCATGGCCAGGGACCGCTAACAATGTGGCTGAGGCCCAGGCCAGGTGACCAGAGCTGAGACACCAGAGTAGGAATTCTGGAAAGAGCCCGAAGATTTGTTATGAGAAAGTGCTCTAGAACAGCCTGGCAGCTTCATTTCAGTGAGCTCGTCGGGCTTGGGGGTCGGAGCCCAGCCTCATGTCAGCAAACACATGGATGCTGGAAGGGCATTTAGTCGTTGAATTACATCAAGCAATGAAATGTATAGAGAAACGTGGAGGGGTTGGACTGGGAAGAAGCCACCTAGTATATTTCCCATATCCTCGGGCTTGGCGCAGGGGTGCGGTCTCAAAAACCTCTAAGCACCCGGGTCAGCCCTCCACACGCCTCGCCCCCTCCCGCAGCCTCTCATCCTTTCTAGTTTGCTCACGCCTACCTCACCATGGCCCCCCGTCTCGGTTCTTCCCGGCTTTCCGTGTACGTGGCCATCACCCTCTGCTAGGTCGGGCTTCAGGTGCCACTTGGGAGAGAGAGGAGACGGATTGGCCAAAGGCTGAGGGAGTGAGCTTAGGTTTTCCAGAATGGAGGAGAAGAGGGAGAAGAGAGCCTCCCGTGATCTGCCCTCCAGGCAGTTCCCTGACAGAGGACGGACCCTCCCCATGTGAGGATTCACACTCACTGGCACATCTGTGCTGTCTTACAAAGAATTCCCACCTCATTCCTGGCTGATGAGACACATATTTTTTAACAGACACATAGTCCACAGACAATGTCACATTAATGTCAGGCGTACGGCAAGGTGATGACAAGTTATGCCGTGTTCACTACGAGTGTGGCTCCCATCTGTCACCACACAAAACTATTACAATACCATTGACTATATTCTCTACGTTGTGCCTTTTATTCCCGTGACTTACCCCACTTTGCCCATCCCCTCCCCCCTCCTCTCTGGCTACCATCAGTTTGTTCTCCGTCTTTTATTTTTTTTTTTTCAACGTTTATTTATTTTTGGGACAGAGAGACAGAGCATGAACGGGGGAGGGGCAGAGAGAGAGGGAGACACAGAATCGGAAACAGGCTCCAGGCTCTGAGCCATCAGCCCAGAGCCTGACGCGGGGCTCGAACTCACTGACCGCGAGATCGTGACCTGGCTGAAGTCGGACGCTTAACCGACTGCGCCACCCAGGCGCCCCTGTTCTCCGTCTTTATGGACTTGTTTCTGCTTTTGGTTTGTTTGGTTTTTTAGATTCCACATATAAGTGAAATCATACGGTATTTGTCTTCCTCTGTCCGACTTATTTCACTTAGCATAAGACCCTCTAGGTCCTACCCGGTTGTCACAAATGGCAAGATCTCTGTAGTTTTTATGGCCGAGTAATAGTCCATTGTATATCTATATCGTGTCCTCCATATCCATCCGTCCGTGGATGGACACTCGCACTGCATCCACGTCTTGGCTATTGTAAATGACGCCACAGCAAACATAATATTCTCCAATTAGTGTTTTCGTTTTCATTTTCATTGAGTCAATATCCAGTACTGGATCACTTGGTATTATTGTTTTTCATTTTTTTGAAGAACCTCCACACTGTTTTCCACAGGGGCCACGTCAATTTACGGTCCCACCAACAGTGCATAGGGGTTCCCGTTTCTCCACATCCTCGCCAACACTTGTTATTTCTTGCCTTTTTGATTCTAGCCATCCTCACGGGGGAGAGGTGATATCTCATCATGGGTTTGATTTGCATTTCTTTGATGATGAGTGATTTTGAGCATCTTTTCATGTGTCTGTTGGCTATCTGTAGGTTTTCTTTGGAAAAATGTCTGTGCAGGTGTTCTGACCATTTTTATTTTTTTCTTAATGTTTATTTATTTTTGAGACAGAGAGAGACAGAGCATGAGCAGGGGAGGGGCAGAGAGAGAGGGAGGCACAGAAGCTGAAGCAGGCTCCAGGCTCTGAGCTGTCAGCACAGAGCCCGACGCGGGGCTCGAACTCACAAACTGTGAGATCATGACCTGAGCCGAGGTCGGACACTTAACCAACTGAGCCACCCAGGCGCCCCTGTTCTGACCATTTTTAAATCAGATTATTTCTTGGGTTGTGTAAGGAGTGTGTGTGTGTGTGTGTGTGTGTATAGAGTTGTATAAGTTATTTATATATAGTTGGGTTATATTTTTAAAAGATGTCTTTCCATTACTTAGGAGGTATCAGGCTCTAGGCTGATTAATGGCATTGTTGCCTTGGGTAAGAGGTCAGTCTCCAAACCTAACTGACAGGTGACCACTGAAGTTCAGAACAGCCCATGAGTTTCATTTAGGGTCACAGAAGGAATGTAAAGAGCCTGGCTCTTAGTGGAGGATCAACTATATGAGCTCTTCCTCATAAGTAACCCAAGTCCCAGGTCATAGACAAGACAAGCCATCGTCTAACAGGGACAGAACTTCTTCTGCAGATCCCTATGCACCCGATATAAAGTCACCCTTTACTTATGCGAAGTAACGCCAAGTTTACTTCCCTATGGTCCCTTTTTCTTCTGAAGATTCTCTCTTCCAGGTTGGCTTCGTGGGTGATGCATGTCACGATCAATGATGAATGTCACCCTTGTCCACATTCAATGTCCCCACCATGAAGGCAGTTTTAGACGTATAGTCTTAATTCTTTTCTATCCATTCTGCTTTTTCTAACCACAGAGGGATTTCTTAACCACTCAGAGGGATTCTACGTAGAGGGATTCTACGTTAATAATCCATTGGCATCTCAGATTCAATATGCCCCCAACCAAAATCATGATTTTCACCTCAGCTCTCTTTAACTTTCCTGCCTTATATTTGTTACTAATACTGTCTCAGGCTGAGGACCTCAGAGAGTCTGACATTCACTCAAGCCACCGAGTCGAGCAGACACCTGTCTGGTCCAGTCCCCTAAGCCTCTGCTATGCCGGTATTGTGGCTCTGCCCCCACACTTCTTGCTAACCGCAGCGACCCCTTCTTGGGCATCCAGGCTTCTACTCTCCATCCGTCCTCTCTGTTCCAGCAGCTTCCAGATCTTTCTGATGATCAGAATCCACAGAGAGCTTTGAAAAGCCAGAGTTCAGAAGCCTACAAGACTAAACCATCAGATCATAGAGATCTAGGGCCCAGAAATACCTTTTTTTTTTTTTTTTACCTGCACCCAGATGATTCTGAAGTATTGGTCATGGATCTGTGTTTAAGGACAGTACATCTAATCCAAAGGCTCCTAAAACTCCTTAGCTCCTAAACTGCTTAGAATCATCTCCAGCTCTTGTTTAAAAAATACAGACTTCTGGGGATGCCTGGGTGGCTCAGTTGGTTGGGCATCCAACTTCAGCTCAGGTCACAATCTCTCAGCTTGTGAGTTCCAGCCCCACGCTGGGCTCTGTACTGATAGCTCAGAGCCTGGAGACTGCTTCAGATTCTGTGTCTCTCTCTCTCTGTCTCTCCCTGACCCTCCCTCTCTCTCTCTCAAAAACAGGTAAGCATTAAAAAATTAATTTAAAAAAATACAGACTTCTGGACTCCCTAGGACTCTGACTTAGAAGGCCAGGGTCTAAACCTTTTCAGATGATTTCAACCTCAGCCAGGTCAGAAGATACTCCCTTCCCTTTCTGTCCTCGAGTTGAGCCTTGCCAGATACGTCTATATCTAAGACATCATGATAATGTATAGAAGATGCTCAATAAAGGCTGGTTCTGCCACCCTTCCAGCCACGCTGGCTCCAAAGTTTTGTCCCCACCACTCCCCATGAAAAGGATGTCTGAAGCAATTGGGGAACTAGAGCTCCAGAGACAGAAGGTAGGGGTCCATTCCCTTTCATTCACTTCCTAATCAGTTACACTTGCTCGGGTGTGGGTCAAATGCCTATTGGGAAAACTAGGTCAAGTTTACTGAGAAGAGTGAAGAATGTTTGCAGCCTTCTAAAAACGATGGCTGACAAGGGAAGTCTCTGGGCTCAGGACCAAGTAGCCAATAATTGGAAACGTCTGGCTGGACTCATCAATAAATGATAATCCAGGAGGCACAATTGGTGGCCCTAAGCGTGGCCTCAAAGATAACTAGAAAAGGCCATGAGTCTCCCACTTGGAGTAGATTCAGTAATACTAAGCAGGCTCTCACACCTCACATGAAATCAGTCTCCTCCCCCTTGGATTACAGGAGAGATGATTTTCAAAAGAAAGCGTAAATTTTTCTATCCTCAGCTAGAGAGAATTCATATACGCAAGTCCCACCAGGAAAGGTGACACATCGTCTTGAAGTTATGCCAACGGGTGGATCATCTCCAGGCATCCGTTTTGATATATGGAGGGCAGATGAATAGGAAATATGAGAGGGTGAGAGTAAAAAAAGGCTTAGAGTCACCAGGGAAGGACATCACCTGGAGTGATGTCCAGAGTACCTGGACCAGGGCAGAATACAGTCCCGCCCTGACTTGTCTACAGGATGGAGTATTCAACCAAATACACAAAACTTAGGGACCATGATGGCTTTTTGCAAGCCTAAAGCCAAGCCAAATCATAAATGTCTATACTTCCAAGTGTGGAAATATCACTGCTTAAAATCTTCCTAAATAAAATCAGTGTTCATCTATTAGCTGTTTTCATAACGCATTCATCTTTTTATGTTTTTGGTACGAATTCAATCGCAGCGAAGTCCTTTCTGAAAAAATTTTACATCCGTGAATGTTGTTCCATCTCCGTGTAGGAAGGCTTCGTGCAAACACCGAGGTGGATTGAGCTATGGAAAGTTCTGAGGTAACCTCCCTGAACTCCCAGTGCCTTTGGCTAGCGGACAGCTCAGCTGGGCTGCTCTGCGCAGCATGTTCTCCCCTCCCCTGGTGCGGAAGGGCTGCCCAGAGCCTGACCTCTGAGGTTGCCAGCACATATGCAACATATGCTCCATGGGCCAGACCATCCTAAAACACTAATGATGCATTAGGGAACTGCACACCAGCAATATTCAGTTATGAGTTATGCTGCTTCGTGGCACCCAGACCGATGCAAGGCAGTGAAATATTAATGAACCTTGCAGATGGCTGTGCCTCACATTGTTCAGCCCTGCCCTGAGCCCGCAGCAGTTAATAACCAGCTTTTGTCCTGCATTGCACTTGGGACAAGAAACCCAGGAAACATTTTTTTTTTTAAATAAGGGAAAAAACAAAAACAAAAAACATAATAATGCCAGAAAACAGAGAAAAAATGTCTGATGTAAGTTGATATACTAAAGTAAAGCCTGTCTGCAGAACAGACAGAACAAAGACCCTTGCAGACAGCAGTCGGCTTGGGAGCCTAACCGTGCCACCAGGCTGCCTCCCCACGCTGGGGTCTGGCAGAGAGAACACACTGGAGTCAGGCAGGCTCCACAGAAACACCAACACAGGATCGGGCCAAAAGCTTCACGAGGCAGAGGTATAAACATGAATCATCAGACTCAGGGCTGATGTATGGGACCCCTCGTGAGAATAACCTGGGAAATGTGCTCCAGCAAAGGGAATGCATGTTTCAGGGAAGGAATTAGAAGGAGGAAGGTTTACAAGCTAGGAAAACATCTCCACTACATAGCTCGTATTCCTTTCTCCCTCATCACGACGGTGTGGCTGAGGGCCACTGTGTGCTCCCAGGTGCTAACGGGGGCCAGGTAAACGAAAGAGCAGGCAGGTGCCGTGCAATCTGGCAAGACACAGCCGGAACAGCTAATTTCTAGTACAAGTTTTTGCCCCACGGAGATCCGTCAAAACAGCTTCCGAGGGGAATGGATTGTGCACGACTGTTTTGGCCTCAGATGTTGGCTTGCCTTTTTTGAGACAGCACGGGCCTAGGAAAGAGCCCAGACTTTGAGGTTCTGGTGCGGGCTCCATGTATGCCGGAGTAAATCGGGAATACCAATATGTCTATGGCCTCACAACGATAGCGTTAGGGTAAAATGAAAGCATGTACATCAGCAACGAATAGCTAACTAGTGCCAAGTCCTGTCAGTTAGGGACGATCGCCAGATGGAGGAAATTTATGTACCCTTTTGATCAGTAATTTTATCATTTTTGGTAGAGATAAGCATACAGAGCCAAACGACATAGTAATAAGTTGGACCTAATCATATCTCCTTCAAAATATAGAAACATGATTGCAAGGAGAAATTGATAAAACCAAAGTCCCAGCCATAGTGGGAGGTGATCCTACAGCTCTTTTAGAAACTTACAGACCAAGTGCAATAAAAATAAGATTTGAACAAGGCAGCTCAGAAGTTTGATGTGTCCG
Organism: Lynx rufus; assembly: GCF_022079265.1. Taxonomy (NCBI): domain Eukaryota; kingdom Metazoa; phylum Chordata; class Mammalia; order Carnivora; family Felidae; genus Lynx; species Lynx rufus. Next base: position 3,958,012 of record NW_025814844.1, on the reverse strand, counting down.
TTATTTATGGAACACAACCATCTACAGATGGAGAATATATAAACTCTCCAAGGACCCATGGAACAGTTACAAACCAAGAGCGCGGAGCCTTGCAAGGCCACAGTGAAAGGGCAACTTTCCTCCTCCCCTCCAACTCAGCATATTCGGTCTTTTTTTTTCCCCACTCTCAGCCCATCTGTAAACGCTGGTACTTTTCTAAAGGACTTTAATAATATGAATACACTTGGAAAATCAACGAAAAAAGTCAAGTTTATAAAGTTTAGGTTTCCTGCCCTGAAATACCTAATTTTTGCTTCTTGCTTGGATTGTTCACCATGAAAGCTTAGCTTTCAACATCTCTAATGACTTATCCTTAGTTTACCCCTCCCTTCCTCCCTCAAAGACCCTAGCAGCAAGAGTCACAAGTTCAAATCACTGCGGGGCCAGGCAGGAGACGGAAAGGGGTCCAGCCATTATCCGTGGCAGCCATCACCCAGCAAAGAGGTCCATTTTTGGCCTGTGCACATACATGCCCCAGGCTTCCTGGTCTTCTGGATTTTTCAAGGGAAGTCAGAAACACATATTTTTGTGTGGCATGCCCCAATGTTTAAATGTCTTCAGCCAATTCACACTTTCTTAACATACTCTGTGAATCAACCAACTCATCTCTGCTGCTCGGGTGGACAGGTGGGGTGCCAGTTGACGAATTGCTACTGAGGCCCCTCACGTTGCCTGTGGTTTCGGTTGTTGGGCACCCACACACTTCCCCACCCCAAGGGGGATGATTTTCCTACGGTAGGAACTGTGGGAGTCCATTCCCACAGAATCATGCAGTTGAGATAGGGATCTATTGCGTCTCTCTTTTAAGAGACATTGAAGGATTGTCCTGAAATTGACTACTGATCTGATTTTCATTCAGACTAATGTTTTCGTTAATGTCTTCCTTAGAAAGTTAAGGATCCCACCCCCTTTGTCTTTTAGAAGGATGGGGAGCGAGGTGGTAGCAAAGGGGTAGATAAGTTTTAGTTCTAAATTACAGCTCCCAAAATACAGGTGTTTTAGGACCACAAAATTCTTCTAATACAATTGTAAGATGAAGGACGAAAGGTTGTCCTTTTCAGTTCAGTTCAAGAAATATTGATTCTGCTCTTACTACCATGGGCGTAAGTATGTGCCCCAGGACTGCCCCAATCTCAGGGAAGGTCACAGAGTCACAGATAACTTCTGACCCATCCAGCCACCACGCGACTTCATGTCATACTGGTGCCGTGGGAGACTCATTCCAAGGCAGGAGGAGGACTGAGTCCTAGAAGTTTTTTAAATGTATCCCGATGGATTTCAGAATTGCTATGGGCCAGTGACTCCCATATAGCCCCCTTCTCCCCGGTTTTTGGACAGGAATGTCTATAGCAGTTATCCTGCGCCTGCTGCCCCATCACTCAATGTTGGGTGTGAGAGGCAAATAACTTGTCTCTTTACTTCACAGATCTTCAGACTGTGAGGAACTGGGCCTCATTTAGATAATGAGACCCTGGGTTCTTGGAGGAGATCCTTGGGTGGGATGAAACCCTTAGGGGACCTTGAGAAGAGAGGAGTATATTGCATGTGCAAAGGACATGAGTAACATTGGGAGGCCAGAGGGTCAACTTCGGTGGCCAGCCTCCAAGATGGCCCCCAGTGCTCCTCACCTCCTGGTATTCATGCCCTTGTGTCTTCCCATTTCACAGCGAGCAGGCCCTGTGTGTGGAACCAATAGAAATCACAGCATATGCCTTCCAAGACTAGGTCATCAAAGATAATTTTGAGTTCCCCTGAGCTCTCCTGTAACACTCATTTTGAGGGAAGCTAATGACCATGCCATCAAAACATGCAAGCACCCCTGAAGAGGGGTCCATAGAGCAAGCAGCTAAGGGCTCCAGCCAACAGCCAGCCCCCACCTCCCGGTCATGCAAGTGAGACACCTTGTTGTTGTAAGCATCTAAGTTTGGGGGTAACTTCTTACACAGTCATAGATAACTGATAGACTTTGGAACTCAGTGGTAGGGCACTACAGAAACAAAAACCTAAGATGCAGGGGCAGCTGTGGATTTGGCAGTAGGCAGAAGCTGGGTCCTCCACCCCCTCCACAAAGCTTTCTGACAACTGCAGGGCTGGCCCAGGCCTTGACTACAACCTTGTGAGCAATTTCAAGCTAAGCCACTCCCAAATCCCTGACCCCTCCCCGCAAATCAGTGTCAGACAATAAATACACCCCCGAGCATTGTTTAAAGCCACTGAGCATTGGGGTGATTTTTCATGCAGCGACAGATAATATGTCTCATAGGAATCATTTTACAAGAGAACAGGTTTACTGAAATGCAAGGGAGACGTCGAATAGAGTCGGGAATCGGTAACAGAGATGGGGCACGTGGGTTGGAGACTTATTTTACACAAATAAGATCAAACTGCATTTTTCTATTCTGTAGCCTAGCGTGCACCTGAAGCTTCTATGAGTTTTCAGAGGAGAAGGAAATGCTATGTCAGTTGTATGTTTTTTAAGAAAGCAATTTTTGAAGGAACGGCCACTGAAAATTATATTCTGGGTGGTTTGCAAACGGAAACACTTGCTCCAGCGAAAGAAGAAAGGAAGTGTGGAGTGGGAGGCCCTCCCAGAAAACAAAACGGAAATAGGACTTTCACTCATCACCTTAAACATACCATAATTAATAAAATGAATCCGTTAATAGTTTCATTTTATCAGTAATACAAACTTTGCAAAAATCTGTCTATGTGACTATGGCACTGGTAGTTTCATCTCCTTGTGCTTCTTTCCAGATTTTTACTCAAATGCATATAATTTTCAGTGGTTAAAATCAAACATACAATGTGTATTCTTTGCTCACTTAATATCACATCCCATAGGGTTTTTTTGTATTGATCCACAGACTATATTTATTGTTATCATGAATGTATATTTTCAAGTATTTTAAAGGCCCCTTCAAGTGTCTTGTAAAATGTATACATTTCTCACGTCACACTGACATGTGCAAAGAACATGTGGGGTTTTTTTAATCTTCTGAAACTACTTGTTCTCAAGACCCTACACCTCCTTGAGAACAGGGACAACTTTCAACCTGACGATTTATGTCGCCACAGTCCCTGCCCAATGAAATGGGCTCTTGTGAGTGACTTTTGGGGGTGTGTGAGTGCCCATGTTCTCCCACTCCCTTGCTCCTATCCAAGAGGGAGTCAGCACTTGGAGGGGTCCTGGTGCCCTCATGGCATCGGAGGCCTGCCCATGCCTTCACCTCGGACTCCACCTTGGACTGGACGTGCTGGCTGGGGTGCACGTTGGGGGGGTCACTTAGCAGGGTGGGCTGGTCTGGCCCCTAGCATCCAGCTGGGAAAATGAGCCTTTCCTTCAGCGTGGGCATTCCTCTCAAAGGGCCTGTCCACTGGCTCATGCTGATACACCCCTGTTCAGCCCTTGCTGGCACTAGGGGCCCCTCGGAGTCCCCTGTCACAATTACGGTACAACCCCCACCCCATCCCTTCTCCAGGCAACTCACCCAGCCACCTTCATCTACAGGGCCCCTTCGCCACCCCCACTTTGGCAGCCGTCATGCCTCTGTGGATGTGGGTGCATGTCTGGGCCCCAGCCCCCTAGGCCACACAGGAGCTGACGGGGTGCAGGCATGCCGACTGGTGCTTTTCCTATTCATACACCGTTCCATCCACCCTAATAAATGTCCCCCGACCCTCCACCTACAGTTTGGAACTGAAAACAAGGCCAAGTTCCCTCCACTTTTGCTTTTTATAGCCAACCTACCCAAGACACCTTCCTCTCTGCTCTTGCTTCCCCCTCCTTCTGTCCCCGTCTCAACAGGAGAGGGTGTGGAGCAAAACAGAAAAGCATCTAGGACAGAACCCAAAGGAAAGACGAAGGTGGCAGGACCCCAAACACCAGAAATAAACAGCCAAAGAGAGAGGAGAGAAACCGGTAGCATCCAGTGGAACCATTAGTCAAGCGAGGAGAGAGAGGCTTGCGGAGGGAGAGCGGAACCATCTAGCCTTGAGAAGACAAGAAATGCCAAGTATCCACTGGCCTTGGCAACATGGAGGTCAGCGGGGACAGTTTCAGGGGAGTGGAATGGAGGGAGAAAACCACACTGAACAGGGGGTGAGTGGGGAAAAGGCCCTCAGAGAGACAGTGAATGTAGACACTGCTTTCAAGACATTTGGCTGTGAACGTGAGGACACGGAAGATGCAGAATGGGGGTGTGTCCTCCAGGGAGAGGCTTATTATTTTTTTGGATGGGGCAGACATGAATAAGTTCAATACTAGTGGGAGCAGGCCAGCCATGAGAGGGAGGCTGGCAGTGTGGGGGCATTCTTTACCAATAGCTTCTGTCTTCCTCTGTGAAGCAGGAGGGAGGCAGATTCGTCTGTGAAGAGTATGGTAACAGGCGACAGGATCAAAGGACTGGGGCGGGGAAGCTTTGAAAGAGCTCTCTTGCTCAATGGAAGGGAACGCTGTGTAGGGATGCACACAGGAATCGGGAAGGAGTGCTGGATGCCCAGGTGACCTCAGCCAACGTTGAGTAGGGTCAGTGACCAGGAAGGAAGCATGTGTGCATGCGCGTGTGTGTGTATGTGTTCAGTCACAGAGGTGGCCATCCATCCATCACGTCAGAGCACTTCACCCAACCAGCCATGCCAGGCCATGCACGTGCTTTACCACAGTAGGTCCAATAAATGTGCTACTTGGATTATAAATTCCTGGAAGGCAGGGATGGTGCTGCCTCCAATAGACACAGAGCTGGAAGGGTCCTTAGAAATCATCTAGTCAAACGACTCTATTTTTCACAAGGAAAAACCCAGCTTAGGGAAGGAGCCAGGAATCCAAGGCTGACCTCCCCACTACTAAGCCCAGCGCCCTTTCCTCAGCACCAGCCACCCCCGTTTCCCTCAGGGCACACTGCCCCTGCTTTGGCTTCTAGGTAAGTGTGGCTTTTCAAAGGACACCTTCGCTGAGTGCCTGGGTCTGGTAAAATTGTAAAGCAGAAATACCATTTGATTTCTAAAGCAACACGGCCTCCCCCAGTCATGCTAAGCGACTTACTAAAATGAAACCTACAGCTTTGGAGAGGCGGCCCAAGGGACATTAACCTACGTCTTCGCATTCCCAAGAGGCTAAGTTTCTAGATTCATGAGAAGCCATGTCTTCTTCCATAAATGTGACACAGAGCGGGTTAAACCAACCCTCTCTGCGGTTCTGAGTGAAGCCAGCAGAGGGCGCTCTACACCGCTGTGTATTACCTTGCCAGCACCTGTTTTCCTCCAGGATGAAATCATTCCCGTGGCATGGGTCACGCTTTATACAGATGGATCGCACTTCTTGGCTCACCTCTTATTAATTCAACAGTAGAAAGGTGATGGAGAGGAGAAGAGGAGAACGGGCGAGCTGGGTCTGGACAATGGGAAAATTACGAGGGTGCTGCTCTTTGTCTACTAAAAGCTGATAGAAAAGAGAATTTGCTGATGTCACAGTAAAAGGGAAATTTTGTTAGCAAGTTCAGTGTCTGGTCTTTACAGCTGAGCAACTCTTCTGAAAATCCGAGGAGTTCCGTACATCCAGAAAGTACTCAGTGGGAAACCCTGGGAATACAAACACATAGGAGGCATCGTCCCACTCTTCAAGGAACTGAGGACGTCAAGGGGAAAGAAGACATGGGGTCCAGAGTGCTCCTGAGGGCAGTTCAAGGGGATTCTGCCTCATCTACTCTGCAGAGCTAGAGTGGAAGTTTCCCTGCCAGGAATCAGAGGTGAGACCAGCCCCGTTGTGAGGAGTCGGAAGTCAAGAGGGAGCCTGCAGCAGTGATCGTGTTTATGAATAACTATTATCCTTCTATCTAATCCCTAATCGTAACTCCGAGGCACAAAGTTTATATCCCTCATAAATGAATTCACTGGAAGTCCCACAGCACTAAACCACAGCTTCCAGATCAACACTACTCCCTCCCACAAGGGCTTCGGGCCCACTAGTGGGGCATCTCAACCAGACACAGCTCAAAACTAGGCCGTTCACCAATAGAGTGGTTTGCGACAGATTTTATTCCAGACTTTTAAATCCCTTGAATCTCTGTGGCATTCCCAGGAGGGCCAGTGTCCCTTAAATAGCTTTTCATAGAAAGCTGTCTGTGAATGGCAAGACTTCATTCATTTTTGCAGCTGAGTAGTTTTCCAGTGTATATATACCACTTCTTTGAATTTAAGAAACAAAGTAAATGAACGCAAGGGGGTGGGGGAAGGGGAAAGAGGCACACCAAGAAACAGACTATTAATTGTAGAGAACAAACTGATGGTTACCAGGTGGGGGGTGGGGGGTGGGAATGGGTGAAATAGGTGATGGGCTTTAAGGATGGCACTTGTTGTGATGAGCCCAAGGAGATGTATGGAATGATGAATCACTATGTTGTAGACCTGAAACTGACATTACACTGTATGCTAACCAACTGGAATTTAAATAGAAATTTGGAGGAAAAATTGTCTGTGGTTTGTCCAGGTAGAGAGCACATTTAGCAAACTCAAGCCTCCAGATGTGGCCCAGAGAATGTTACCATCTTTTCTACAACAAAGGAGCACAGACAAGAGACAGGGACAGTTTCCCCCTCTGATATGCATGCATTTGGGGCCTTCCTGTGCCAATGAAATCGAGCTCTGCCTCCCACCCCTCCCCACCCCCATCCCAATGTACAACTACAAAAAACAAGAAAATGTACTTTGTTCTAAAGGGTATGGGGGCGCCTGGGTGGCTCAGTTAAGCATCTGCCTTCAGCTCAGGTCATGATCTCACCTTTCATGGGTTCAAGCCATGCTGTTCAAGCTGTGCTGACAGCTCAGAGCCTGGAGCCTGTTTCGGAGTCTGTATCTTCCTTTCTCTCTGCCCCTCCTCCACTCACAATCTCTATTTCTTTCTGTCTCTGTGTGTGTGTGTGTCTCTCTCAAAGATGAACATTTTTTAAAAAATTAAAAATAAATAAAAAATAAAGGGTATGGGCTTTGTCGCTTCAGCTATGAGGTCATGGGCATTCCCAGAAAGCGATTTCTTTTTTTTAAGCCAAATTTGAGATCTCTCACCAGGGGGCAGAGAAAAGTAGTTTGTGAAAACGTTTTGAACAGAAAAGCTAAGAAGGTGGGAACAGTGTCTCAGATGCTCATTAGTATACTTGAGCCCAGAACGACTTTCGGTGACAAGGCAGGAACATTGTGCCTCAAATATCTGCACAGGCTCTTGAGAAAGTGACCACCGTCTGTGCTGCTGGTTGAGGTGGCCAACTTCTCAGGGAACATTCAGGAGCTGGCTAACTCCTCTGGGCCATCTTTGTATCACGGAACCTAGTAAATACCTCCAAATGTCCCCCCACCCCTCCAGCATTTCTTGCCACCATGTAGTGGGTGAACTTATCTCAGACGTTTCATCGGAGGCCACCAGTCAGGAACTCCATCAGATCCTGCCCACCACCTTATCTGAACCAAAGTGCGGCCATTTCTTGTACACCCTCAGCCTCTCCTTGCGAGCTCTCTTCCCAGCAGCCTGCGGACATTCTCCTGTCTCTCCCGCCGTGAGCCTCCCCAGTGGCCCCTGCCGCCAGTGCGACATCCCCATCTCTCCTGTCTCAGCCTCCCTCTGATTCATGCCCACTCCCTGTTTGCTTTTCCTTTTCCTCAGCCCCCACTACTTCTCCCGCCCTCCCCAGTCGGCCTGCCCTCCGCTAAAGCTCTCCTTTAGGTCAGCAATGACTTTGCCTCTTGATAAACCTGCTGCCTGGAGGGTCTCGATCTTCTGGACCTCTCAGAAGCCTTGGGCACCGTTAACCATTTTGTTCCTTCTTGAAACACTCTTCCCCCGGCTTCCTGAGTGACCACTCTCTTTGTTTCCCTTCTGAATCTCCGGCCAGTGTTTCTGAGTTTCCTCTTGAGAGCTCTTCCTTCTCCTCCAAAGCTTTAAACGTCGGAGTTCACCGAGATGCTGTCCTAGACTCCCTTCTCTCTAGGGGCTCTCCTTCAAAGGTCGAACCACTCCCGTGGCTTCAGAGATTCATAATGTCCCGATCCCTAACTCCAGGCCAAATCTCTGCTCCATTTCCAGTCCGCCCCATGAGCTACCTAATTTACCTCTCCACGGGAGGATTGCACATCGCCCCAGCCTCTGCAAATCCAGAACGCACACATGGCTGGGTCTCTTCCTTGCACACAAACAGCTCCTCCCTCTCCGCCCTGCTCACCTCCATGAAATGGCAACTCGGCGCTGAAGCCCTTCGCGCTAAAACCTGGAGCTCATCCTTGACCCTTCCCTGTCCCTCCCCACTTGCACCCAACAGGTCAGGTCGTTGAGCTCTGCCAGTCCTGTCTTCTAAATATCCCCGACCCATCGACTTTTCTCCATTTCCGCCCCCTCCGTCCTACCCAAAGCACCTGCAACTTTCACTGTACGACACTCCCAAAAACCTCCTAGGGATTTTCCCCTGTGCACGTGCCGCCACACAGCAGATGGTAGTGAGAACACAGCTTCCGTTTAAATCACCGAAGACGTGATCCTTAGCCTGGTGCCGGGAGCAACCTGGCCCCAGCCTCCACGTGCTCTCACCCCCATCTAACCCTCCCCTCGGATGCCGGGCCCCAGGCTCACGGCTGCACTTCCTATCATCTTGGACACCGAATTCGTCGCAGCCAGGAGTCTTCTGCCATGACACCTGCCCTGCCCAAGACACTCTTCTCTCCTGCCCTGCCCCTTCCCTTCTCCCTCCTTCATGCTTTCCTCCTCTGCCCAGCCCAGCCCAGCCTGGCCAATTCTGCTCACACTTGAGTGTCTCGCCTTTAACATTACTCCCATAGGGACATTTTCCTGATTGCCACTAGCCCCAGAAAACATTATAACTTTCTATGTATTTACAGCATTTCTCCACAGCACCAGACGGGTAATTAAATAGTTACTTAATCATTGCGAAGTGGGTATGTGCTCTCTTAAACTACAGACTCCAGGAAAGCAGAAAGCTGTGCATGGCTTTGCTCACTCCTGTCTCCCTAGGACCCAGTGCAGTGCTGGTATTAGAAGACACTCAATAAATATTTGTGGAAGTGAATGAATGAACCCTCAACTCACACTATCATGTGGACGAGAGTCACAGCAGAGCCTCTTAGGCACCTCTTCAGAGCCTCGAGACCTCATGAGTCCTGGATCCTGCTCTTCATGGGCTCTGAGGAGGATGGGCATGCATCCCAGTTTGCCCAGAACAATCCCAGTGTATGCCTGTTGTTCTGACATGATTATTGTGTCCCTTTTCACTTTCAAAGGGGCTCCTGGTCTGACCTTTACTGATCAGCAGTACACCAACCATCTCGATGCAGGCACAACCTGACAGTGCTGCCCACATGCCTCTTGTCCCCAACCTTGGAGAGGTCACTGTTCCATACCACCACGTGTCCACACCAACACATGCGTGGGTGGCGCCCAGAGTGTAAGGGAGCTATCCCCCCAGTAGGAGACCCAAACCAATGCGTGGATTCTCCCCCTTTGTCATTGCCAACGGAACATCCTAGGGCTTGGCCGGCGTAGCCCCTCAAAAGCATGGTCCTGTGGACTGGGACATCAGTCATGATCAAGAACAAGTTCCCGGCTATGGACTCCCTTGCCTCATTCCTCTTTATCCCCGGCCCCTCTTCCTTCTGCGTCCAGCTTTGATCTCTAGAGAACCCAGGCTATTTCCACGGTGCCCCAAAGGGAAGAATTAAATTCAAACAGCAGGGAGAGAGCCAAGTATGAGAAGATGCATTTGGGCTGAGTAAAAGACCGGCCTAACACCAAGCTTAAGCCTGTCTTTCTTCAGAGGTAATGAGTTCTCTGTCATCAGAAGTGTTCTCAGACAGAACACCAGAAGGGAATTTCAGCACCAGGTAGGGCTGGGCAAACGTCTAACTGCCTTCCTCCCCGAGAGCCCCGTGGTTCTATATCGAGTAAAAAATTATCTCCCACGTTTATGTGGTTCGAGACAGTGTGGATAAACAGCTCTTTGGTTTGCAAACCTTATCCACAGAGCTGGATGTTTTCCACAAATATTCGTGCTTACCGCAAGCCCAAGTAAAAGTATAATGGCCGAAAGATCAAGACTTTAAAATAATGAAAAGCACACATAGTTTCCCAAACACTCCCAACTGGCATAAACATGCACAATCCATTTAAAAAACAGGATCCTGACCACCCCATTGGCTGATGGGGTGGTAACAATTCAACTTTTTTTCTTTTTTTTCAATTTAACAATCCTAAAGTCGCCAATTCATTTCATTTTTAAGTTCGTTTGTCTCAGGCCCCGGACCGTCAAACGATAAAGTTCAAGCCAACCTCCCCTACGACTAGTAAGGCGTTTGGGATTGCTTTCAAACGTGAGGTTAATTTCCTTTCCCGGGAAAGGTTCGCCCTGAAGCACGGTGTGGATGCGAGGACAGTTGCCACGTGGCCTCAGCGCCTTGAACTTGGGGGAAGGGAAAGGAAACCAATCCTGAGAGTCCGCTGGCGGCCACGAAGCCGACCCCCCCCTCCCACCCCCCTCCCCCACGCCCCCACCCCCCCCACCCCAGCCTCCGCCGGGGCAGACAGATTCATCCACCTAAGACGTGTACAAAAGGAAGCCCAAAGGTCGTGGGCCCTCAGGCTTGCCGACGCAGAACTGGTTGGCTGCATCTGTCAGGAAAGGACCACTGCATTGGGGGGGGGGGGGGGGGGGCGCGGTGGCAGCGCTGTTGTTTACACAAACAGCACTCGTGGCTGGACTCTGACCGCAACCAGAGGGAGGGGCCCGCACTGTCCTGCCAAGGGGACCAAGAAGTTAGGCCAGGGCGTCAGGATCCGGGGCCAGCGGCATGCGCTAGACACGGAAACGGAAGGAGAAACCTACTTGAACAAGACGCCATGACTTGACCTGGGGGCGGGGAGCACCCAGCACCCTGGATAGAAGGCTCCCCAGGACTGTTTCAGAGCCCCCAGCTGTGACCTGAGACCACGCTCACTAGCTGGGCCCCAGGGGAAGATTAGCCAGGAACGGAAGGAAGAGGAATGAGTAGGTGGGAACCAGCAGAGGCACCGGTGGGAGCAGCTGAGGAAGGCGCGCTGGCATTTTTCCAACCCCAGGCACTTTGGGCATGTGCCCGCATCTTACTTTCTATCCATGTTCACAAGGAATACGCCTTAAAGCCATCCAGAAACACACACACACACACCCCCTTAGGAAGCATCCGATTCGTGCTTTTGAAGGGTATCGGCTGAAGCATTCGTTCAAACAATTTCGGGAATCAGCTTTTCCTTTCCCTCCACGGAGTCCGTGTTGAAATTGTGCACCACAATGTGGCCCGGAATTAAACTTTTACTTTTGTCTTTTCTTTTTCAGAATTAAACTTTCTTTGCAGAATTAAACTTTTGCCCATCGGTTGCCCTCCTCACCTCCATCACCAGGTTGCTTTCCAAGGTCAGTTCTCACAAATGAACGATGCGGCACGTTGAGAGCATTCACTTGAGCAACCAGCCCGGAACAGCTGGGCAGGACCCAGCCGGGCACCTCTGCTCGCCCGCTACGGGGTTCTTCTCTTGCCTACACCTCCGGACCCAACTTCTCAGTGACATATCTATGCCTCTCGCCTTTGTACCTGTTCTCTGTCCTGGAAAGAACGATGCTTCCCACAGCATAGGATTGAGCTACCAATATCAGTGAATATTCAAAAAACCAAGGGGAAGAGACCTGATGAGGGGACGTGCTGGCCTCAAAGGACGCAGGTCAGAATGTAGAGCTGGGAGGGAGCCCAGATCCTCCCTCACCTAATTCCCATATTCAGAGGTATGAGAACTGAGGGGGTCAGGCTAGGAGGCTCACTCCCTTGCAGAATACATGAAAATACTTCCTCAAGAACACACAGCTGCTTAGTGGTAGCAATGGAACTAGAAGCCAAGTCAAAGCGTGCCCCGTGTCACATGCTCCCAATCTGTATGTAGTGTGTACGAGCAAATTCACAGCACCACCGGGAAACCTGTTACCCAGATGCCTTCCTCTCCACCAACTGGTGTCACCAAACGAGAGCCAACCACATTCGATAACCTATGAACGAATGCATGCTCACCCGGCACTGCCTGTGTTCCAGGCACTTTGGAGAAGGAATCAAAGCAAGGGCAAGCTGTTCCAGTGCTCAAGAGCTTACAATCTAGTTGGAGAAGCAAGACATTTGTCCCATAGGGTTTACTGAGTGATTACGTGCCAGGCACTGATGCAGGCACCGCTGGAGAGAACTAAACCAGACCTCTCTCTGCTTGCCACCCCACAACGGGGGAGACGGGGCAAAAGCGGACAAATAAGACGGGTCAAGGCGGAGATGATGAAGGCTGATGCGGCGGAGAGCATCTGCACCACTCTCGAAAGACTGGGGTGCTGAACACCATCTCTCCTCTGAGGTGTGATGTGTGAGTTCATGGAGCTCATAACCACAAGGGGAATGGCCTGAGGGCAGAGCTTTCCCAGGGACGAGGAGGCACAGGTTGGCATGGCCCACACATAGGCCAAAGGCCAAAGGAGAAGGTAACCCAGGAGAAGAAGAGTCTGAGTTGACCTCAAAGAGTCAGGCACAAACCAGACCATGCAGAGCCCTTAACTCCAGGCAGGGAATTTGGACTTTGTGTAGGGGAAAGGGCATCATCTGACCCTACAGTCACAAAGTCAACCGAATAGAAACCAGCATGTGTACCGTGACAAATGCACCTGCCACGTTCAGGGGAGGGACTACGTGGAGGTGACAGACTGGCTGGCGACGGGGCACTGATTCCAGCCACAGGGAGCAAAGCCAAAGGCATCGGAAGTAAAGCGCATGCCTGTCTGATTTTTGCAACGTACAACATGCATTTATTACCGGTTTGGCAGGGAAGGGCAGCTTTTTATGATCCCCTCTCAACTCTACATACAGGACTTACATATACAGGTGGAATAATTATTTTCACTTTTTGTTAGAGGTGGTAGCACCCGGAAGAGGTTGCATTCGGGAAGAAGAGGTAAGCAGCCTTCTAAAATGTGGGGAGAGCGTGTGCAAAGGCACACTCAGCAGAGGGGCCGTGTGCGGGGCGGGGGGCGGAGGTGGTAGTGAACCCGAGAAGCGGGTGCACTGCCCAAAGTCCACAGCCAGGTTTCCACTGAAATATCCACCTGGGCGTGAGGGGTGAGGTACGTGCGTTCGGATATCATCGTGGCCGTCGCAGAGGCTACTGGGCCACCTGAGGCAGGATGGAGTCAGTGAGGGCCTCGAGGGGGCAGAGCTGTGATTCAGGACGGAGTCAAGGAGGTCTGAGCTCAGGCAGCTCACAGGTAGTCAGTTCATCGCACCCTCAACCACCGCAATATCCCACTGCTCGCTTCGCGCGGGTCCCCCAAATAACTAGTACACTTTGCACAGCCACTCGGGACTCTTTTTAAAGCACCACCTGGCACTTATTGTCCCCTTTGCTGTTCACAACAACCCTGTGGGGTAGAGAGAGCCTGTCCTTACTCGTGGTTTGCAGGCAGAGAAGGAGGCCAGAGCAGTAGCCCCCCCCCACCCCGCCCCGGGAAGAGCCAGGCCCCGGGCCTGTTTGACAGCTAAAGCACATTTGGACTGTCCTCAACAAAGACGACGACTGGCCGATTCTCAGTGGGCGAGACTGACACTAAACTCTACTTTTAAACGAGGGGAGGAGAAAGCCTCTACAATATGCTGGTGTTGCCACAGGGTTTCAGACAACAGGACATGGGTAGCGCGGACACTGGACCACCTTTGACCCCCTTCCCCGGCTTCCTCGCCGACAACCACCCTGACTTCCTTATTCTTTCAAACCCCGAAAATCAAGAGCAAATGTGACAAGCATTAGCAGAAGGCGACTTCGCACATCTGCAACGCCCTCTCTGAGATGACAACCTCACGAGACAGACCTGGAACCACATCCCGTCCCCCGCCATCCCTTCAAACCTACCACAGGTTGGAAACCTAAGCCTCCTAACGCTCGTCTGTGGAGACTCCCAGACAAGTCCCTACTTCGCGAGTGCTCATGCTGTCTGCCCCTGGGGTCCCCACGCCCCCAGGGTCACCCCACCTTCCCCCCACACCCCGCCAACCCAAGTCATGAACCTGAATGTTTTCCCCAGGCTGCCCTGAAAGAACCAACTTACACAAAAGCCTTGGTGAGCCATATGGATTCCATAAACTATTCCTCTGTAAACATGGGAGTACGATCTTGATAGGAAACCCAAGGCCTTTGTTCTAGGCCCCTTCTCATTACCTCAGCACCCAGTCTGGTAGGCTCCAAAGTCTTCCCTTTCCAGCCCTAATGCAGAGCCCCCCCAGCCTTCCCATTCCCTCAGCCCAGGGCCACACGTGAAAACCCCACCATCCATGCAAGACGCACCGGGGTCCCCTCCACACAAGGCAGTTGTGGTCTTACGTAACAAATAAAGCTTCTAACTTTTATTATCCTATTTTTGCCTCTGTTTATACGCAGAAATACAGGGTTCGCTTTATTTCTTGCCCAAAAAACAAGTCGGCACGTGGAGGTCCATGGCTACAGAAGAACACACAAAGGCTAACAGTCAGATCATCACTTGGCAAGTCATATTTAACTGTCACTTCTCCTAACTAGGAGGAATTAAGGCCTTCCAACTCCAAACCCAAGGGGTCTGCTGAAGGGAACAGGCCTTCGGGGTTCAGGAAATTTTTCTATTGTTTCTCCTGACCAAAGGGCAAGTTGAGATTTCGAGAAGTCAGACAGGAAAGAAAAGTGAGTGGGCTTGAAGGGCCTTTGGAGAAAACATTTGGAGAGAAGACCCAGAAGAGGCGTGACAGGGATTTAAGAAAGAGCAGGACAGAGAAAGGGGTGTTAAAAGTGAGGGAGTCCCTTCATTTCTCCTCAGAACCTAAGTAAGAGCCAGATTGTTCATCTGGCTCAGTAAATGTTTGTTCTGCAGAAGCAAGAACACGCCAGATCTGCCCTGAAGGTGGGCAGCGGGTGCAGAGTGGAGGCAAGGAGGGTGAGGCCTTGCACTTCCCTAACAGGAACTGTCCCTGAGCAAACAGGACCGGGCTACATGTGGGGTGGCGTTTGCCTGGGATGGGCACCGGTACCCATTAATTCACCCACACAAGCACTGAGCTAGGATTCAATAGCAGTCACTAAATGTCCATCCGGGGCTAAGCCAAACCTTGACCTAGAAAATGATTTCAAGTTTCTTCCTGAACCGCGAAATTAAACCGTTACACCCTGAATAAGTGAGAAGTGAATTCCCAAGCCATATTATCAATCTCTTCTCTTCTAAAAAGTTTTAAATAAGCTTGGAGTGCTCCCACCACAGCACACACACTCCTCCCTTCTGAGAAGATGTCCCAAAATCTTCCTAAGAATACGAAAAAAGGAACTTCTTGCCTCCGTTCATCTGAGCTTCCATTGTCCCTTCAGGCTTTCTTTCTTTTATATCCCTCTCTGCCCCAGTCTCCACCAACCAGCTTTTCTCTCTGACAAATGTGAATAAAGGAAAACTGACCAAAAAGAGAGGCTAAGAGGACCCTCACGTCTCCAGGGGCAGGGAGCAAGGAGGTCGTGTGTGGCGCCCCCTGGCGGCTCCCTGGATCCTTTCTGAACCAAGAGCGCGGAGCCTTGCAAGGCCACAGTGAAAGGGCAACTTTCCTCCTCCCCTCCAACTCAGCACTTTCTGTCTTTTTTTTTTTTCCCCCACCCTCAGCCCATCTGTAAACGCTGGTGATTTTCTAAAGGACTTTAATAATATGAATACACTTGAAAATCAACGAAGAAAAGTCAAGTTTATAAAGTTTAGGTTTCCTGCCCTGAAATACCTAATTATTGCTTCTTGCTTGGATTGTTCACCATGAAAGCTTAGCTTTCAACATCTCAAATGACTTATCCTTGCTTTACCCCTCCCTTCCTCCCTCAAAGACCCTAGCAGCAAGAGTCACAAGTTCAAATCACTGTGGGACCAGGCAGGAGACGGAAAGGGGTCCAGCCATTACCCGTGGCAGCCATCACCCAGCAAAGAGGTCCATTTTTGGCCTGTGCACATACATGCCCCAGGCTTCCTGGTCTTCTGGATTTTTCAAGGGAAGTCAGAAACACATATTTTTGTGTGGAATGCCCCAATGTTTAAATGTCTTCAGCCAATTCACACTTTCTTAACATACTCTGTGAATCAACCAACTCATCTCTGCTGCTCGGGTGGACAGGTGGGGTGCCAGTTTACGAATTGCTACTGAGGCCCCTCACGTTGCCTGTGGTTTCGGTTGTTGGGCACCCACACACTTCCCCACCCCAAGGGGGATGATTTTCCTACGGTAGGAACTGTGGGAGTCCATTCCCACAGAATCATGCAGTTGAGATAGGGATCTATTCCGTCTCTCTTTTAAGAGACATTGAAGGATTGTCCTGAAATTGACTACTGATCTGATTTTCATTCAGACTAATGTTTTCGTTAATGTCTTCCTTAGAAAGTTAAGGATCCCACCCTCTTTGTCTTTTAGAAGGATTGGGAGCAAGGTGGTAGCAAAGGGGTAGATGAGTTTTAGTTCTAAATTACAGCTCCCAAAATACAGGTGTTTTAGGACCACAAAATTCCTCTAATACCATTGTAAGATGAAGGACGAAAGGTTGTCCTTTTCAGTTCAGTTCAAGAAATATTGATTCTGCTCTTACTACCAAGGGCATAAGTATGTGCCCCAGGACTGCCCCAATCTCAGGGAAGCTCACAGAGTCACAGATGACTTCTGACCCATCCAGCCACCACGCGACCTCATGTCATACTGGTGCCGTGGGATCCTTTAGAGCTCCTCACCAAGATGACCTGTTAATCTTTTGCTTCTAGAAAACAACTTTTTTATTTATTTATTTTTTTAACGTTTATTTATTTTTGAGACAGAGAGGGACACAGCATGAACGGGGGAGGGTCAGAGAGAGGGAGACACAGAATCTGAAACAGGCTGTCAGCACAGAGCCCGACGCGGGGCTCGAACCCACGGACCAAACTCACGGACCGCGAGATCATGACCTGAGCTGAAGTCGGCCGCCTAACCGACTGAGCCACCCAGGTGCCCTGAAAACAACTTTTTTAAATAGTCCCTCCAAATGGAGAAATTGACTGAGGTTTCTGGAATTCACATGTCTCTTATAGAAGTGGTGTCCTCATCTCAGCCAGACCCCAGCAATGAGTGACTCCTTGGCCTGTCACACATCTGCTTTAGATCTGGTGGGGTGCCTAGACCCAAGATGAGAAGCTTTTGAGAGCCCCCAGTCATCCCTGTGGGCTCCCTCCCCTGCATGGGCTACTCTGTGCCTTGCTCAGAATCATGATGTGGTAACTTATTAGGGCAGCAAAAATAGGGTGTTATATCTTGACTGAACACAGATGTGGGCTTTATAAAGTAGATAAAACATTTAAAACACTTAAGATAAGTTCATTCACTCACACAAACACTTGGGAGCATACCATTTATATATTAGTTTAAATTCTTAAATATATGACCTTTATCCATGTAACTATTTGATTTTATGAAAGCATTCTCCCATGCATAATCTCATTTGATCCCCACAAAACCCTCTCATGTAGAGGAGACTGATGAGCCCACCGCCATCTTACCAGTCGGGAAAGAGAGGTGAAATGCCTAAGCAGCACTTACCCAGATGTGAAAACAGAGGCCTAAATGTGACCCCCAGGTTTCTGACTCGAGAACTCAGGCTTTCCCCACTTCACTGGGCAGTCTTTGGACGCAAAATGTCACCAAGCTTGTTCTTAGCAACATTTACGAGAAAATGCACTGACCCCGCTTGCAGAGAATGTCTGTCCCACGGTTTGTTGCTTCTCAACAAACACTTTGGGAGGTGAGAGAACAAAACACCTGAAGCAACACATGAGGGACCACAGGATGTTAAGCCCGTGCCTGGAACCTTGGGCACCTCTGCCTTCCTCCTCAAATATCAAAGCAACTATAACCTACGGTGCAAGAGCATCCCCCATTCCTGGGGGTTTGAGAAGAGGCATCAGATTCATTAATTCTATAACTAGGGATGTAACCACTTTGCCCAACCCCCATTTGGGGACCCGCCCCCTTCCCATTTAATAGTCCTCGTACCTTCGGAGTGGCTGAGCCCCCAGCTGGAGTGGATGCGTGCTCCCCCGGGCCCCACTCTACCCCCATGTTACGGTTATTATAAATGGCCTTAATCCTTCCTATTAATAGAGTTGTTACTAGAAATGTTGTCCTGGTAAATTAGGGGAGCATGATTACAAAAATCATGCCTCAAGCTTGGCTGTGCAAAGAAAAAACAACGTCTTTCATCTCACCAAAGGAAGGAAGGAACAGAGGCAAGACTGGGAGTCAGTCCTTCGTGGAAAGGACAGATTTTATATGAGGACACTTTTGGTTGTGCACGAAGGGGGATTGGTGGCCAAGCAAGCTTGGGAACCTGTGGGGCATCGTATCTGCCAGTATGTTCTATCAGTAACAGACAAGTACTCTGGATGCACAAAGATTTCTCTCCGAACTATCACCAATAAAGGAGGCCCTAGGCTGAGAGATGAGCTTCTCTGCCCAATAGCATTCATGCAACCATTAGCTCTGCAGTGCGGTGGCCCTTCACCCTCCGCTGAGCCTGCCACCAACAAAGAGTATCAAGTCACCATCCCAAAGAGGGTAAGATCAGGTCAAAATGCATCTGCTACCTAGGATTTCAGGGATGCAAAATCAAATCACAGATCAGTAGAGCTGAAACGGAGGTTGAGGCCGGCTATTCCAACTCCCTTACTCTACAGGAAACGAGGTCGAGAAGTGTCATGTCTGAGTGAATTGGGCCAGTAACGACTCTAATTGCCATACACATAATCGTGAAATTGGGGCGCGGCCTGTCACAGGGTAAAGAATTACATTTAAAACACTATATTCCTCTTTTTCCCTGCTGCCTTTCTTTTGTAGATTGTTTTAATTAACTATGTGCCATTCTGCACATGGCTCATCTCCCCGAAATCTTTGGAGGCCTCGTCTTCGCTACCTCCTGGTTGAACCTCAAGGCCTAAGTTCTGGTCATCAGCTATATAGGCCCAGAAACTCAATTTTAAGGTTAGCAAGGGCTAACTTCATGTCTTATCTGTGCATTATGGACTTCTGTACTTCTAAGTCCCCGAGGTTAATAAGCTTAAGGTCCCGGTATGTCTTACTGTCACCCCACGGTCTCAAGGGTCCTGGATCTCAGTCCAGATATTTTTCCACTACCACAGGGTCACCTTCAGAAGCAGCTGATATGATCCAGAAATAACCCCCCCCCCAATGTTAAAACTAGACAGAATCTAACATAACCCCCTCGTCTTCATGAGGCAGGAGAGTGCCAGAGAAATTAAGTTCTTGGTCCAAAGTCACACAGCTGGTTAACCACAGAACTCAGTCTGGGACAGGTCTCCTGACTCAGACCACAGTACTTTCTCACGAATCCCACTCCCCCTCTCTACCAGATTGTGTTAGCTACACACTACTTGCCCATCGGCTTAAATTGTTGGACTCTAATGCAAATTTCTATAATCAAAATGCTACTTTTTCATTGACCTTTTTGACAGAAATGGCAAAGCAACGCTGTTAGCCGATTCGACATGATCGAGACGAGCTGGTACATTGAAGGGACATTCAAAATAACTCAAAACTGTGGAATGTTACTTCCATATTAATTTCTTATTACAAAATATGAACATTTTATGGGATAAGGATATTTTCCCCACCACATTTTAAAAGATTAATTCATTCAACCGATACTTATTAGTGTACGAGGCACGACTCAAGGTTCCAAAGATACAAGAGTGATCAAAACAGTTTTAAAAATCATTTTTTTCATGCAACCGCATGCTCTTATAGTCCAGTAGGAATCACATTTTTTTTTTGTTTTCCTAAATTCAAGGTTTTATTGAGGTTTGATTTGCTTGCAAGGCACTGTGAAAAGTACAAAATTCATAGCCTTTGCCCTTTAAAAACTTAAAAGTACTGGAGGGAAGATAGACAAAGCACACAGTCACAGAAATAGTTATCAATAAGTGATATGTGACTGGGCCACCAAAGTTAATGGTCTCAAAATGAATCCTTAAAATAATTCAGAGGAGAGGACATCAGAGAGCAAATTTTAGAAGCAACTGGCTTGTCAAGGGAAGACAGACAGGAGTTCAGTATGGAAAAGGCACCGCCAGAAGACATGGTCTAGAAGAGCTCGCTCGTTCAGAGAGGGATGGGAAGATGTCACCCCTCTCCCCAGCCCAGCGGGCCCGAGTGGGAAGAAACGCCCGGACCCCTTGCAAGCCTGACTGAGACGCTGCAGATTCAGTCGGTAAAAATCAAGGCTGCCAACGCTTGCAAGCACTCGGCTAACACAGGAGTGGAGCCTTCCTCCTGGCAGAATGCATAGGTTGTAACGTAAACAGGAGACCCAAGAGTCCGGGTGCCCCCTCATCAGACACACACCGTGCATGCTGCATGCCGAGTGCTGGCTGAGAAATCCCGTGTGACGGCCACCCCTCTAGGGACACAGACTGAGCAAATACACGGCACACCTGGTGAGGGCTGAGAGCAAATTAACAGGACACGGAGACAGAGCCTCTCGGGGAGACGCTGCCAGCTCGGTCACGAAGCCTCGAAGGGAGTGGTGGTTTTGCCGGGACCCAGACGAAGGGTGAGGAGCCCCAGACAGAGGTAAGGAAGGTTTCCGGGACAAGGCAGCACACTTGGAGGTCTGAGGCAGGAGCAGCGGGGTGGCTCCATCAGTGGCGGACAGCCCCAGACCACCGGGCAACGTGCCAGAGCTGGGGCCAGGGGGCCACGTCAGACCTGGCCTACAGGCCCCATGGGCCTAAGAGGACGTTACGGAGATTTGAGAGGAAATGCCGGGACTGCTTCTTGGGGTTTTTGGTTTGCTTTTTGATGTTTAATTTTTTTTTTTTAAGTTTTGAAACTATTTTGTAGAGAGTAGATTGGAGTCAGGAAAAAAAAAACAAAACAAAACAAGAAAGAAAGGCAGTAGGTATATCCCCATAGAGAAATGCATAGAGCCCAGGGATGGCTGGGAGAATCAGGGAACGGTGGGTTTGAATCACCCCCGTGACTCTGGCTCCCTTTCGGCCAGCCTCATGGGGAATAGAGGCCAATGCTAGAGTCCAACACACCCAACAGGTGCTGTTGTCCAAGCCGAGAATCTCTCTAGAAATGGCTCGTCTGCCTCTTCACTCCACTGGCCAGCGGCGCTGGGGGTGCAGAGAGCCGGCCTGATGGTGAGAGGTGAGAGAAGAGGGGAAACTTGTCTTCTGAGGCCTTCACCCCACCCGAGCCCTGCCGGCTGCGTGGCCAGGAGGAACTTCCTCCCAAGCCTGTGACAGTGGCAGGAGCGCTCTGCTCCCGGTTCCCCGCCCCCCCCCCCCCGCCCCCGCCCCCAGCCCTGCTCTTTCTCGGGTCCTTGCAACACCGAACTATGAGTCAAAGACTGTAAAGCGCGAAGAAGGAAGAGTCAACACTCTGCCCTCCGCCTCTGCCCAGCCCAGCTCTGCGCAGGCTGCTTCTGGCCTTGGAACCGCCTCTTATAACTGCCTTGGGGTTCCAAAGGCTGCCCCGCCCATCAACCGCTTCCACGCAACCGCCAGTGACTCAGAACCGCCTTCCGATCCTCCCGTCCCCACCGGGGACCGGCCCCGCCCTGGACTAGCTCACTTCCTGAGACACCGTCAACCGTGACCCGCACTGGTGATTGTCTCCATCGGAGCCTCGAGCCTTTTTTTTTTTTTTTTAAATATATGAAACTTACTGTCAAATTGGTTTCCGTACAACACCCAGTGCTCATCCGAACAGGTGTCCTCCTCAGTACCCGTCACCCACCCTCCCCGCCCTCCCATCCGCATCAACCCTCAGTTTGTTCTCAGTTTTTAAGAGTCTCTTATGCTTTGGCTCTCTTCCACTCTAACCTCTTTTTTTTCCTTCCCCTCCCCCATGGGTTTCTGTTAAGTTTCTCAGGATCCACATAAGAGTGAAAACATATGGTATCTGTCTTTCTCTGCCTGACTTATTTCACTTAGCATCACACTCTCCAGTTCCATCCACGTTGCTACAAAAGGCCAGATTTCATTCTTTCTCATTGCCATGTAGTACTCCATTGTGTATATGAACCACAATTTCTTTATCCATTCATCAGTTGATGGACATTTAGGATCTTTCCATAATTTGGCTATTGTTGAAAGTGCTGCTATAAACATTGGGGTACAAGTGCCCCTATGCATCAGCACTCCTGTATCCCTTGGGTAATTTCCTAGCAGTGCTACTGCTGGGTCATAGGGTAGGTCTATTTTCAATTATTTGAGGAACCTCCACACTGTTTTCCAGAGTGGCTGCACCAGTTTGCCTTCCCACCAACAGTGCAAGAGAGTTCCTGTTTCTCCCCATTCTCTCCAGCATCTATAGTCTCCTGATTTGTTCATTTTGGCCACTCTGACTGGTGTGAGATGATATCTGAGTGTGGTTTTGATTTGTATTTCCCTGGTGAGGAGTGACGTTGAGCATTTTCTCATGTGCCTGTTGGCCATCTGGATGTCTTCTTTAGAGAAGTGTCTATTCATGTTTTCTGCCTATTTCTTCACTGGATTATTTGTTTTTCAGGTGTGGAGTTTGGTGAGCTCTTTATAGATTTTGGATACTAGCCTTTGTCCGATATGTCATTTGCAAATATCTTTTCCCATTCCACTGGTTGCCTTTGAGTTTTGTTGATTGTTTCCTTTGCTGTGCAGAAGCTTTTTATCTTCATGAGGTCCCAATAGTTCAGTTTTGCTTTTAATTCCCTTGCCTTTGGGGATGTGTCAAGTAAGAAATTGCTACGGCTGAGGTCAGAGAGGTCTTTTCCTGTTTTCTCCTCTAGGGTTTTGATGGTTTCCTGTTTCACATTCAGGTCCTTTATCCATTTTGAGTTTATTTTTGTGAGTGGTGTGAGAAAGTGGTCTAGTTTCAACCTTCTGCATGTTGCTGTCCAGTTCTCCCAGCACCATTTGTTAAAGAGACTGTCTTTTTTCCATTGGATATTCTTTCCTGGTTTGTCAAAGATGAGTTGGCCATACTTTTGTGGGTCTAGTTCTGGGGTTTCTATTCTATTCCATTGGTCTAGGTGTCTGTTTTTGTGCCAATACCATGCTGTCTTGATGATGACAGCTTTGTAGTAGAGGCTAAAGTCTGGGATTATGATGCCTCCTGCTTTGGTCTCCTTCTACAATATTACTTTGGCTATTCGGGGCCTTTTGCGGTTCCATATGAATTTTAGCATTGCTTGTTCTAGCTTCGAGAAGAATGCTGGTGCAATTTTGATTGGGATTGCATTGAATGTGTAGAGAGCTTTGGGTAGTGTTGACATTTTAACAATATTTATTCTTCCAACCCATGAGCACGGGATGTTTTCCCCTTTCTTTATACCTTCTTCAATTTCCTTCATAAGCTTTCTATCGTTGTCAGCATACAGATCTTTTACATCTTTGGTTAGGTTTATTCCTAGGTATTTTATGCTTCTTGGTGCAATTGTGAATGGGATCAGTTTCTTTATTTGTCTTTCTGTTGCTTCCTTATTAGTGTATAAGAATGCAACTGATTTCTGTACATTGATTTTGTATCCTGCGACTTTGCTGTATTCATGTATCAGTTCTAGCAGACTTTTGGTGGAGTCTGTCAGATTTTCCATGTATAACATCATGTCATCTGCAAAAAGGGAAAGCTTAACTTCATCTTTGCCAATTTTGATGCCTTTGATTTCGTTTTGTTTTCTAATTGCTGATGCTAGAACTTCCAACACGATGTTAAACAACATTGGTGAGAGTGGACATCCCTGTCGTGTTCCTGATCTCAGGGAGAAAGCTCTCAGTGTTCCCTCATTGAGGATGATGTTAGCTGTGGGCTTTTCATAAATGGCTTTTATGATGTTTAAGTATGTTCCTTCTATCCCGACTTTCTCGAGGGTTTTTATTAAGAAAGGATGCTGAATTTTGTCAAATGCTTTTTCTGCATCGATTGACAGGATCATATGGTCTTATCTTTTCTCTTATTAATGTGATGTATCACGTTGATTGATTTGTGAATGTTGAACCTGCCCTGCATCCCAGGAATGAATCCCACTCGATCATGGTGAATAATTCTTTTTATATGCTGTTGAATTCGATTTGCTAGTATCTTATTGAGAATTTTTGCATCCATATTCATCAGGGATATTGACCTGGAGTTCTCTTTTTTTTACTGGGTCTCTGTCTGGTTTAGGAATCAAAATAATGCTGGCTTCATAGAATGAGTCTGGAAGTTTTCCTTCCCTTTCTGTTTTTTTGGAATAGCTTGAGAAGGATAGGTATTATCTCTGCTTTCAATGTCTGGTAGAACTCCCCAGGGAAGCCATCTGGTCCTGGACTCTTATTTATTGGGAGATTTTTGATAACTGATTCAATTTCTTCACTGGTTATGGGTCTGTTCAAGCTTTCTATTGTCTCCTGATGGAGTTTTGGAAGTGTGTGGGTGTTGAGGAATTTGTCCATTTCTTCCAGGTTGTCCAGTTTGTTGGCATATAGTTTTTCATAGTATTCCCTGATAATTGCTTGTATTTCTGAGGGATTGGTTGTAATAATTCCATTTTCATTCATGATTTTATCTATTTGGGACATCTCCCCTTTCTTTTTGAGAAGCCTGGCTAGAGGATTATCAATTTTGTTTATTTTTTCAAAAACCAACTCTTGGTTTCGTTGATCTGCTCTACAGTTTTTTTAGATTCTATATTGTTTATTTCTGCTCTCATCTTTATTATTTCTCTTCTTCTGCTGGGTTTAGGCTGTCTTTGCTGTTCTGCTTCTATTTCCTTTAGGTGTGCTGTTAGATTTTGTATTTGGGATTTTTCTTGTTTCTTGAGATAGGCCTGAACTGCAATGTATTTTCCTCTCAGGACTGCCTTCGCTGCATCCCAAAGCGTTTGGATTACTGTATTTTCATTTTCGTTTGTTTCCATAGTTTTTTTAATTTCTTCTCTAATTGCCTGGTTGACCCATTCATTCTTTAGTAGGGTGTTCTTTAACCTCCATGCTTTTGGAGGTTGTCCAGACTTTTTCCTGTGGTTGATTTCAAGCTTCATAGCATTGTGGTCCGAATGTATGCATGGTATGATCTCAATTCTTGTATACTTATGAAGGGCTGTTTTGTGACCCAGTATGTGATCTATCTTGGAGAATGTTCCATGTGCACTCGAGAAGAAAGTATACTCTGTTTCTTGGGGATGCAGAGTTCTAAATATATCTGTCAAGTCCATCTGGTCCAATGTATCATTCAGGGCCCTTGTTTCTTTATTGACCGTGTGTCTAGATGATCTATCCATTGTTGTAAGGGCAGTATTAAAGTCCCCTGCAATTACCACATTCTTATCAATAAGGTTGCTTATGTTTGTGATTGTTTTATATATTTGGGGGCTCTCGTATTCGGTGCATAGACATTTATAATTGTTAGCTCTTCCTGATGGATAGATCCTGTAATTATTATATAATGCCCTTCTTCATCTCTTGTTACAGCCTTCCATTTAAAGTCTAGTTTGTCTGATAGAAGTATGGCTACTCCAGCTCTCTTTTGACTTCCAGTAGCATGATAAATAGTTCTCCATCCCCTCACTTTCAATCTGAAGGTGTCCTCAGGTCTAAAATGAGTCTCTTGTAGACGGCAAATAGATGGGTCTTGTATTTTTATCCATTCTGATACCCTATGTCTTTTGGTTGGAGCATTTAGTCCATTTACATTCAGTGTTATTATAGAAAGATATGGGTTTAGAGTCATTGTGATGTCCGTAGGTTTCATGCTTGTAGTGATATCTCTGGTACTTTGTCTCACAAGATCCCCTTTAGGATCTCTTGTAGGGGTGGTTTAGTGGTGATGAATTCCTTCAGTTTTTGATTGTTGGGGAAGACCTTTATCTCTCCTTCTTTTTTTTTTTATTTTATTTATTTTATTTTATTTATTTTTATTTTTTTTATTTTTTTTATTTTATTTTATTTTTTTTAATCTCTCCTTCTATTCTAAATGACAGACTTGCTGGACAAAGGATTCTCAGCTGCATAGTTTTTCCGTTTATCACACTGAAGATCTCCTGCCATTCCTTTCTGGCCTGCCAAGTTTCATAGAGAGATCCGTCACGAGTCTTATCGGTCTCCCTTTATATGTTAGAGCACGTTTATCCCTAGCTGCTTTCAGAATTTTCTCTCTATCCTTGTATTTTGCCAGTTTCACTATGATATGTCGTGCAGAAGATCGATTCAAGTTCTGTCTGAAGGGAATTCTCTGGGCCTCTTGGATTTCAATGCCTTTTTCCTTCCCCAGATCAGGGAAGTTCTCAGCTATGATTTCTTCAAGTACACCTTCAGCACCTTTCCCTCTCTCTTCCTCCTCTGGAAAACCAATTATGCGTATATTATTTCTCTTTAGTGCATCACTTAGTTCTCTAATTTTCCCCTCATACTCCTGGATTTTTTTTAAATGTTTTTTTCAACGTTTTTATTTATTTTTGGGACAGAGAGAGACAGAGCATGAATTGGGGAGGGGCAGAGAGAGAGGGAGACACAGAATCAGAAACAGGCTCCAGGCTCTGAGCCATCAGCCCAGAGCCTGACACGGGGCTCGAACTCACGGACCGCGAGATCGTGACCTGGCTGAAGTCGGACGCTTAACCGACTGCGCCACCCAGGCGCCCCACTCCTGGATTTTTTTATCTCTCTTTTTCTCAGCTTCCTCTTTTCCATAGTTTTCTCTTCTAGTTCACCTATTCTCTCCTCTGCCTCTTCAATCCGAGCTGTGGTCATCTCCATTTTATTTTGCAGCTCATTTATAGCATTTTTTAGCTCCTCCTGCTGTTCATTAGTCCCTTGGTCTCTGTAGCAATAGGTTCTCCGCTGTCCTCTATACTGTTTTCAAGCCCAGCAATTAATTTTATGACTGTTATTCTAAATTCACTTTCTGTTATATTTTTTAAATCATTTTTGATTAGTTTGTTAGCTGTTGTTATTTCCTGGACGTTTTTCTGAGGAGAATTCTTATGTTTCATCATTTTGGATAGTCCCTGGAGTAGTGCGGGACTGCGGGGCACTTCCCCTGTGCTGTGTTGAATATCCTGCATTGGTAGGCGGGGCTGCAGTCAGACCTGATACCTGCTCCCAGCCCACCGCTGGGGCCACAGTCAGACTGGTGTGTGCCTTCTCTTCCCCTCTCCTAGCGGCGGGATTCACTGTGGGGTGGCGTGGCCCCTCTGGGCTACTTGCACACTGCCAGGCTTGTGATGCTGGGGATCTGGCGTATTAGTTGGGTGGATCGGCAAGGTGCACGGGGGTGGGAGGGGCAGGCTCAGCTCGCTTTTCCTTCGGAGATCCGCTTTAGGAGGGGCCCTGCGGCACCGGGAGGGAGTCAGACCCACCAGAGGGATGGATCCGCAGAAGCACAGCATTGGGTGTTTGCGCGGTGCAAGCAAGTTCCCTGGCAGGAACTGGTTCCCTTTGGGATTTTGGCCGGGGGGTGGGCGAGGGAGATGGAGCTGGCGAGCGCCTTTGTTCCCCACCAAGCTGCGCTCTGTCCTCAGGGGCTCAACAACTCTCCCTCCCGTTGTCCTCCAGCCCTCCCGTTCTCTGAGCAGAGCTGTTAGCTTATAACCTTCCAGATGTCAAGTCCCGCTTGCTGTCGGAACACACTCCGTCTGGCCCCTCCGCTTTTGCAAGCCAGACTCAGGGGCTCTGCTTGGCCGCCGGGCCGCCCCTCCACCCCGGCTCCCTCCCACCAGTCCGTGTAGTGCGCCATGCCCCACTGCCCTTCCTACCCTCTTCTGTGAGCCTCTCGTCTGCACTTGGCTCTGGAGACTCCATTCTGCTAGTCTTCTGGCGGTTTTCTGGCTTATTTAGGCAGGTGTGGGTGGACTCTAAGTGATCAGCAGGATGTGGTGAGCCCAGCATCCTCCTACGCCGCCATCTTCCTCGTGAATCTCCAGCCTCGAGCCTTTTGAAGTCACGCTTAAATACTTTTGTCAAAGACTCAGGATCACACAAAAGCTATTTCTTAAAAAAGGAATCCAGTGCTGCAGGGCGTTGTTCTGGCTAGGCCGGCCACCCAGACGATTTGTCTGAAGTCTAGTCCCGGGCCTGCCATTCCCTTCGGCCCCAAGGTGGTGACATCTGGGCTCAGTATCCAGAAATCTATCATTTCAAATTTTGCACAGTCAGAAACGGGGCTTCTAGGTAGCTGTGCTCTGCCACGATGCCACCAACTTTCCCTGGGCTGGGCTCACCTCCTGGCCATCTCTGTGTCACTGACCCTCCACCTTCACCCAGGTACTACATTCTCTTTCCCACATAGCCAGATTTCTTGAAAATTTTGCTCGGTTTATTCTCCCCTTTCCTTGCACCCCTCCTGACCTCTCTTGAATCCACTGCATCCTGGCCTTAACCACGTGGCCAACACCAGCTTCTGTCAAAGACACCAGTGAGCTGCTCATTGTCAAAAGTTATGGATACATTTTGTCCTCATCCTGGGACATCCCTTGGGCCACTTATTCTGTCAAGCACTCTGTTTTAAAACTCTTGTTTGACCTCCTCGTATTGCCTAACTCAAGAATACACAGTCGGGCTACAAAGATGAATTTAAGATGTAGGCCCCTTTAAAGAGTTCTGAGTCTGGTGGGAAACACAGACTGTTTTGTGGTAACACAGAAGGGGAACAGCAGACCCAACTTAGAAAGGTCTGGGAGGCTTTTCTAAAGGATGAGGAGGAAGTTCTCAAATAGAGAAAATGGGAGAGACAAGAAGGAGGGCTTTCCTTGCACAGACAGTGGTCTGTCTTCTAGACCCCAAAGCCAAAATCACAGCTGGTCCTCCAACAGGTCCTGGAAACAACCTCTGAGAAGCCCTCGGCCTTCTCTGGTCTTACCTGGGGT
This sequence comes from Lynx rufus, assembly GCF_022079265.1. Lineage (NCBI taxonomy): Eukaryota > Metazoa > Chordata > Mammalia > Carnivora > Felidae > Lynx > Lynx rufus. The sequence goes on along the minus strand of NW_025814844.1, from coordinate 3,929,013 downwards.
CCTCTCTGAACGTCTGTTATGTTCTTTTCTTTTCTGTTATGGCTTCCTCTGACTACAGGTCCCTTGGCTGCCTTGAATCAGCACATTAGATATCAAAACAGAGAATGGCCATCTTTCTTGATACTAATTCTTGACTTTGTCATTGACTCATCCAAAGTTAAGGCTCCACGCAACCCGTTTAGGCGCGGAAAAGGGAAGGAATCACACGGTAGGGATGTGCTGGCCAGACCCCCCCGCCCTGCACCAGTGGAGGGGGGACCACGGCCCACAAGCTAGGGTGACCAGAAACTAAGTCCACCTATGAGAGGTCAATGGTAGACCAGAGCTACCACCAAGTAGGTTTTGAATTGATCTTGTTGCTAATGCAATAAACTATCTCTTAAGGAATAGAATTAAACTCCTATGCCTGTCACCCGCTCTCACTCTTGAGTCTTCTTGGCCAGCAGTCACTCCTGGGAACCACTATGTTAAGAGTGAGCTGAATCTCTGTTCGGTTCCAGGGGCCTGGTGCTTCTTGATCTCCTCCTGGGAGTCTGACTTGATTCCTGGCACCACAGAGTCACTCAGGCAGCAGTGCTGTGGTGCACGGGGACAGGGAACCTTCCCAATATCTTTGCAAACCTGCTTCCCTACAGCGGAGTTGCTGTAGGCTAAGGGTGTCGCTGCTATCAACAGCGATTCTAATTCAGACCAGAGCCATCCTGGCTTCCACAGAGAGCCGGGCCATGAGTTTTCCTTTACCATGCCCCACGCCGAATGGGTACTCTGCCCTTGACAGCTGCCAGAATTCTGCCAAAGCATGCCCTACCCTGCAGACCCGCCACGATGCAGACTGTCCAGGCTCGTCCCGGAGTCCCCGGGGCCAACTTTTGCGGCAGGATGCATTTCCTCTATGTTCCTAGGGAGTGGGTTTCTGCCTTGCTCCTTCTCCCCTCTGGGCTCGTGTGGTCCCTTCCTAAAATCAAAACCCATTTGTGCCACTGCAACTCCCCCAGCACACACACACAGGTGCTTTGGGTAAACCTGTAATCTTCAAGCATGCTACGTGTCCACATGTTGTAATTGGTATCAATCTCCATCCGACACGTTCAAGTGGGCACTTATGGGGCACGTGGAAGTGTGGGGGTGGGGGTAAAGGAGGAAAAATGAGATAGGGACCTTGCACAGAGGTAGGGACTTTGCACAGACCAGTGACGTTAATGGGCCAAGAACCAAAGAGGATGAATAAATCAGTCTCATCTTTCGGGTGCTACCCTGAGGAGGTACTCTGCTGTTCTGACTATATCCTCAGGACACTAGCCTGTCCCCAGCTTCTGCTTCTGTAAGCTTCTTCAGAAGATGGCCTTTGGGCTACTAGAATGGCTTCATTAGACATGCTGATTGCTGGAAGTACCTGGGAATTTGTGGCCCTCTGAGCAGCTCGTGGCCAGTGGCTGATCACTGAGGTGCAGGAAAGCCCCCCAGGCCTCAAGGCAGGAATAAGACGGTGATGCGACATAGGCTCCAGGGCTTCCCTTGGGATCAGGCCAAAGATGAGCCATCACCTAAAATCCCACCTGGCCCGGCTCCTTCCTACCTCACTTCCCCTGCTCTCTAACCAGCTTCTCCGGAGAGCACTGCCTTAACAAATCACTTGCATCCAAATCTCTGTCTCAAGGTCTGTCTGCCGTTGGGGAACCCCACCGAAAACGATTGCCAAAATGAAAAATAAATTGCTATCACATGCATGCAAAGAATAACAGGTATTTTCTTATAACTCAATGAAATTTCTATTGGGAGACTTCATTCGACCCAGACTGAAGGAATTCCTTGGTCAATTACTGGTTTGTTCCCAGTAGTGTACAAGTAAACCAGGATGTCCAGGAAAAAGAAAAAGCAAAGATCTTGATCTCTAGCATTTACTATTTTCCATGATATAAATATTCCCATTATGACCAATCCCAGCCTCCCAATATGATGTCACTGAGTGGGAGCTGGAAAGAGCCCCACAAAGTACTCTCACCTGCTCTCATGGAGGACCAGCCTCGTGCCACCTTTCCATCCCCACCCCCTACTCCTGGGGTTTTGTCCATGTTACTGGGAATATCATGCTGTGATTCCAGGTGTGGTGGCTACCTGCCCCTGAGTGCCCTCAGAGACTTTTCTCACATGTGGCCACCTAGTCCCTTGGGTCTGCTGACTCTGTCTGAAACTTACAGACAGAGCTGTCTGTGGCCCTGTTTTCAAACTGCAGCACCACCCCGTAACTCTCTCCCTCTGGGTTTTTCTGGCATCCCCGAGTTGCAGCCAGAAAGCAGGACACTTCTCCTAACTCCTCTGTCTCTCCTTCTCCATGCATGGAGAGTCTACTCTGGGGATGGAAAGTGAGGAGTAAGGGCAAGGGCACCCCACTTTCTTTCTGAATGCTCCTCAGTGCTTTCCCCCATGTCTTCTTCCTTTGAGACACGGTGGTTAAAACAACTCTAGTTCATTCATTCACTGACCTAGACACAGGGGATACAGGGAATTAGAAAAACTGGCTTCTTCTTCCCACAGAGCCTACATTCAGTTCCCATTCCTTACTCCTGGCCACTCAGCGATGCTAGCTAGTAGCTGCCTGGGAACGCTATCTAGGCAGAGGAAAGGGCAGTTGCAAAGGCCCTGAGGCAGACATGAACTTGGTGTTTGAGGACCAGAAAGCCAGACACAGTGGACCTGCGCATGTTATAGGAAAGTAGTAGAAGACTCAGAGAGGTAGGCAGAAACCAGATCATGCAGGGCGCATAAGTCGGGGCAAGGAGGTGGGAGCTTTACTCTCAATGCAAAGGGAAACCACTGAAGGCTTAATAGAAACAAAGTGACATCATTGGATTTATGCCTTTAAAAGATTGCTGCCACCACATTGTAGTGGAAGCCAGGAAATCATTTTGATTAGGCTCCTGCAGAAAACCAACTGAAAGAAGGCAGTTGTTTGACCCAGGATGCAGGCGGTGGAGACAGAAGTACTTGAAGTACACGTGAAGGTAGAAGTGACAGGGCTTGATCACAGACCGGTGTGGAGCATGAGGTAGAGGGACAGAGGAGGCCTCCTTAGTCCCTGTATTGAGCAATGGTTGGTCTTTGGTCTCCTTATCTGACTTGGGGAGGACGGAAAAAGGAATCCGTTAAGGGGGCAGGAGTTTCATTTTGCACAAGTTAAAGTAAATTGACTAGTAGACATGCAAACACAGTTGCTGAGTAGTTTATTAAGTGTTAGAACCTGGAAGTCGGGAGGAAGTGTGAGCTAGCCCTAGAAATCTGGGGTCACGAATGTGGAGGAAGGATTCAAACTGTGGGCTGGATTTTAACCACGATCTGGGAAGAGAGAAAGGGCTGAGCCTGAGGACTCACACCATTTAGAGATTAGGTAAAAGAAGTAGGGATGGCAACGGAGAGTGAGACAGAGCAGCTAGAGAAGAAAATTGGGAGAGAGTAGTCACAAAAGAGGAGAGAAGACAGACTCTAAGAACTGTATCAAATGTAGCTGAACTTGATGTTGACACGGGAAATGCCTGATGACTGTGTTGCATCCACATGACTCCTGAAACAGAATGCTACAGGCACCAGTGACAGTCACAACAAAGTTTATTGCAATGAGAGGCAAGGCCAACCGATCAGGACCAACACTCTTGATAAGAGTGCGGCCCGGAACAGCCGGAGTACAGAATTTTTATGGCCGATCGCATCGTTTTATCATCACCTGGGAACAGAACAGTTCCCAGATGAGTTAGAAACAGATGCCGGATGAGGTGATTATTTTAAGTTGCAACCAGTGGATCTCCTTGACCTTGCCTCTGATACTCTTTTCTTTGAGCTTTTGTTTCCTTCATTGGCGAAGCCTGATTTACAAGAGTATGAAGTGTGATTTACAAGAGTAAAGCAAGGCTGTTACCTCTTGACCTTCAGTGTCAGAACAAAGCCGTTATTTTTTAAGCCACCAGTTAGCCCTACACTACAATTTAACCCTAACAACTGTAGCAGCAAGCGGGTCCCTGCTGACATTGGCCAGAGCTGTTTTCAGTGGACAGTGGGCACAGGTGCCAGAAAGCATGGGGTCAGAGAAAGAATTGGACCTGAATTCCTACTGAGGATGATTGAGTAGAAAGCAAGACATGTGGTGCAGGAAAGAGAGGCGATAATTGTGGGAAAGATGCTAGAGGGCGTGAGAAGGGAGCAGACACAGAAGGACCTTGATAGAAGCAGACACCCCTCCCGAGGAAGAGAGGAAGCACAGGTATCGATGAAAATGGGTTTACATTTTTGTCCAGGAGAAGATGAGGCTTCTGTTCATTGTTCTCTAGTTTCTTGGTGAAAGGAAGCAAGATCTCAGAATTCATCGTTCTCACACAAAGAAGGACCTATGAAGGACCATCTTTAACAGTAGAAAAGTCCTTCTCCCTTCCGTTTCCTCATCACCACTGGCACCTCACTCAAGACCTCCCCAGGGTAGTCGGCAGTAAATGTTTACTGAACACACTGCACCTGTGCTAATCCACAGAATATATAGCTGTAGGTGGGCCTAAGGTCACTGTTTCATAAATCTGAATATCATTTACGCATAGGTTATTGTACTATTTCTGGGTGAACCAAACTGGCCCCATAGCCATGATTGTCAGGACAAAAGCTATCCTTGACTGAGTTCTTCACTTCACAAGTTAAAAGGAGCAAGCTGGGTCTGACTGATATTATTGCCAGATGAGAAAGTCTTTTTTAAAAATGGAGTCACAGGAAGGCATTCTTTATGTCAAAGCATTATATGTGTGTGTGTTGTGATCCAAGGTGCACAGAGAATTCATACTTGCTCATTTTTATCTATATTTTGAAACTGACCAAGTGTGCTTAACATCTGCTGCCTCCCTAAACTCCACTAAGCTGAAATAAAAAAAGAACAAGACAGTGGGAGCAAAGAAAACAAAACTTTGGAAGCCAGATCAGAGGGATCAGCTCAAAGAAAACTGTACCATAAAACAGCAGTGGGAAATCAAGGAAAGCACCTGGTTGATGTCATTAGACACCCAAAGACTCAGGAATATAACAGACATGAACATAAATCTAGAAATGAGGGTAATCTTAGTGCTAAAAAGTTTTTAAAAAGCAGTAAAACCCTTGGAAGGCCTGGGTGACTCAGTTGTTTAAGTGTCCCCACTTTGACCCAGGTCATGATCTCACAGCTTGTGGGTCCAAGCCCCGCATCAGGCTTTGTGCTGATAGCTCAGAGACTGGAGCCTGCTTAGGATTCTGTGTCTCCCTCTCTCTTCTGCCCCTCCCCTGCTTGCGCTTGCTCTCGCTCTCTCTCTCTCTCTCTCTCAAAAATAAATAAACATTAAAAAAATTAAAAACAGGGGCGCCTGGGTGGCGCAGTCGGTTAAGCGTCCGACTTCAGCCAGGTCACCATCTCGCGGTCCGGGAGTTCGAGCCCCGCGTCAGGCTCTGGGCTGATGGCTCGGAGCCTGGAGCCTGTTTCCGATTCTGTGTCTCCCTCTCTCTGCCCCTCCCCCGTTCATGCTCTGTCTCTCTCTGTCCCAAAAATAAATAAAAAACGTTGAAAAAAAAATTTTTAAAAAAAAATTAAAAACAAAAAATCAGTGAGACCCCAAATCCTCTCCCTCACTCTACACAGTTAAACAACTGCCCTTCATCCCTCCTGGCAGAGGCCTCGAACCTTGTTCTTTGCAGAGGGTAAATCAGGACATCTGACCTGGGCACAGCTGAAAGATGGATTATGGAACTGAAAATAGGGAAATTAACTGAAAGTTTGCACACTGAATGATAAGATTCCCCACTCAACCATCACAATGCCAGGAGCCAAGCTCAAGCTTAGACCCTCTGGGGAAAACATGGAAAAAACTTCTGGAGAATCTAATCATCCAGGAGAAAAGGCCTGAAGATACTTAATTGGGAACTCCCCCCGCCAACCCCCATAAAATGTTCCAGCCACATCACCTTACAGGGAAGACAGCACAGTTGTATAGTAATGCCCACGTGCACAGAGATTCCAATACACTTTTAAGTTCAAAGGGTGACCACATAATTTGGAGGAAAATGTACAGAATGAAAGACACTAAGGCAAATATATGAAGAGAAACATGGAAAAAAAATTCAAGACTAAGAAAACTTTGAGCGCATCTGGGTGGCTCAGTTAGTTAAGCATCTGACTCTTGATTTCAGCTCAGGTCATGACCTCACGTTCATGACATCGAGCCTCACGACCAGCTGCACATCGACAGCATGGAGTCTGCTTGGGATTCTCTCTCTCCTCTCTCTGCTTCTCTCTCTCCCTCTCAAAAAATAAATAAATAAACTTCAAAAAAAAAAAAGCATGTGGAGAAATTGGGACTTCCATATATTACTGGTAAGAGTATAAAATGGAGGCAGCCACGGAAAAAAACCAGTTTGGCAGTCCCTCAAAAAATTAAACATAGAGTCACCACATGACCAGCAATTCCCGGGAGAAATGAAAATGTGTGTCCACACAAAATGTGTACAGAAATATTCATAACACTGTTATTCACAATAGCCAAAAAGTGAAAATAATCCAAGTGTCCATCAACTGATGGATAAAAAAAATATGGTGCACAATAGGTGGAATGAAGTAATGATACATGGATGAACCTTGAAAACAGTATGCTAAATAAAAGAAACCCACACAAAAGGCCACATATTGTATGATTCTATTCATATGAAATGTCCAGAATAGGCAAATCCATCGAGCTAGGAAGGAGAGGAGGAGTGGTTGCCAGAAGCTGGGAAGAGAGAGGAGCAGGGAGTGACCTCTAATAAATACACATTTCTTTGGGGGATGATGAAAATATTCTGGAATTAGGAAGAGGGGATGGTTTTACAATTTTGTAAATATACTAGAAAAAAACACTGAATTATACAATTTAAAAGGCTAAATTTTAGGACATGTGAGTTATATCTCTACGTATCTGTGTATTTTTTTAAAGCAATGAATAGGGAGTTAAAACTCCCACAAAAAGTAAAGCAAAAAGACAAATAGCTGGAAAATAAAAGAGGAATGGGGTGCCTGGATGGTTTAGTCATAAGCGTTGGACTCTTGATTTTGGATCAGGTCATGATCTATCTCACAATTTGTGAGATGGAGCCCAGTGCTGGGCTCTGAGCTGACAGTGCAGAGACTGGTTGGTATTCTCTCTCTCGCATTCTCTATGTTCCTCCCCTGCGCTCTCTCTCTCTCTCTCTCTCTTAAAAATAAACATTCAAATTTAAAAAAGTAAACTGCATGCCTTAAACATTCTAAGAAAAAATATTTCAAATACGGAATTCTATATCCAGCCAAACTAGCAATTAAGCATGGTGAAGAAGCCATTTTTCGATACACAACTACTCAGCAAGTTTACATCCAACGTACCTTTCTAAAAACGCTATTACCAGATGTTTTCTACAAAATAGAGGAAGTAAAGCAAGAAAGAGAAATTCATAGCATCCAGAGAATAGGGAATCCTACATAAAAGACACATGATATCACACAATTTAGCAATCGTGCTCCTTGGTATTTTTACCCAAAGGACTTGAAAACATGTCCACGCAAAGACCTGCACACAGATGTTTATAGCAGCTTTATTTATAATGGCCAAAATTTGGAAGCAAGTAGGTGAATGGATAAATAAACTGGTGTATCCAGACAATAGGATATTATCCAGTGCTAAAAAGAAATGAGCTATCAAGTCATGAAAAAACATGAAGGAAACTTAAATGCGTATTTCTAAGCAAAGAAGCCAATCTGAAAAGACAACACACTGTATGATTGCATCTATATGACATTTTGGTAAAGGCAAAACCACAGTCAGTAAAAGGATAGTACTTGCCAGCAACTGGGGGAAAGAAGAAATGAATAGGCAAAGCACAGAGAACTTTTAGGACATAGAAAGTATTCTGTATGGCACTTAGTGGTGGATACATGGTTGTTATATATCTGTTAAAGTCCACGGAAAGTACAGCACCAAAAGTGAACCACCATGTAAACTATAACATATAGCTGATAATAATGTGTCAAAGTAGGTTCACCAGTTGTAACAAATGCATCACTCTAGTTAAGATGTCAGTAATGGGAGAGGCTACCCATGCACGGGAACAGGGGATCTATAGGAAATCTCTGTAATTTCTGCTCAGTTTTGTTTTGAATCCACAACTGCTCTAAAAAATAGTCTTTTTATAAAGTTAATTCATTTCAACCAGTAACACTGCTTCTAACGATATTTCCTAAGGAAAAAATCAGAATGATTATGAAAAATAATATCCATCGGGCCACCTGGGTGGCTCAGTTGGTTGACTGTCTGACTCTTGATTTCAGCTCAGGTCATGATCCCAGGGTTGTGGGATCGAGCCCTGCATCCACACTGAGCATGGAGCCTGCTTATTAAGATTCTCTCTCTCCCTTTGTCCCTCTCCCCTACTCACAAATGTGCTCTCTCTCTCTAAAATAAAAATTTTTTAAAGAAAAAAGAAAATGAATATATGTCTAAATGATGAAATGCTATGTAATAATCTTTATTTTTAAACATTATGTAATAAAATAGGGGTGGGGAGGGGAGGGGAGGCCAAAAGAAGTGAAATAATACCTGGGCTGAGGAATTTTCTAGCAAAGGGAAAGCCCCAGCAGTACCCAGGCTGAGAGAGAGAGAGAGAGCAACCAGTCCAGATAGAAGCAAACACTGGAATTGATAACACTAATATGTTTGAATGTGTTCAGAGGTGATTCCTACAATGGAGGGGAGAGAAGAGCAGAAGGTAGAGTGGAATTAGTGATGAAGATGTAGAAAACCAGAGTAGACAGAGGATTATGCACTCTAGAGGAAATATAACACCGTACAGAAATGGAAAAGTGATACTAGTATAGTCAAGTGGCTCAACTATAAAGAGAATTTACCTAGTCATAATGATGTAAATGCTAAATACTGACCTAAATTTTAATAAAATGCTATGGGATTTTTGAGAGGGAATGAAGAATGGTGAAAATATATTTGTACCCCCATGTTTGTTGCAGAATTATTTACAATAGCCAAGACATGGAAGCAGTCTAAGTGTCCATGAATGGAAGAATGGATAAAGAAAATATATATACAGTGAGATATTATTCCACCATAAGAAAAGGAAATCCTACCATTTGCAACAATATGGGTGGACCTTGAGGGCAAAATGCCAAATGAAATAGGTCAGATGGAGAAAGACAAATACTGTATGATATTACTTATATGTGGAATCTAAAAAACAAGAACAAAACAAAATAAAACAAACAGGAAATGCAACTCATAGATACAGGGAACAGATTGGTGGTTGCCAGAGGTGGGTATTGGTAGGGGTGGGGGGCGAAATGGGTGAAGGGAGGCAAAGGTACAACAGGCCTGGGGATGTAACATACAGCATGGTGACTGTAGTTAGTAATACTGTATTGCATATTTGAAAGTTGCTAAGAGAGCAAATCTCAAAAGTTCTCATTACGAGGAAAATAATTGTAACTGTGTATGGTGACAGATTTTAACCAGACTTACTGTGGTGATCCTTTTGGAATATACATACAAATTGCAAATCATTATCTTGTACACATAATGAATGTTACATGTCAATTACACATCAAGTCTTTTTTAGAAGAGTCAATGTGAGGGGTGGAGGGAGCAGGCAGGGTGTTAACAAGAGCTGAAGTCCCAACTTCCCTTCTGGGAAGCCCACAGACTGTGCCTGAAATTGAACAATCAGGGAGTAGCAGTGGAAATTACATATGTAAATTACAGGAATAAGATAAATACTAAAAAAAAAAAAAAAAAAGCTAAGAAAGTTGAAATTGGCTGCCTCCTGAGAACCAGAAATGGGTGGGAAGATTGGCAAAGGAAAGCCGTTTTTCATAAATTAGAGAACAATTTCCCTCTAAAATATGTGTATACAATTTTGATAAAAATAAAACTAAACAAAAAGGAGTTTCTGGGAGATGATGTGTCACACACAGATGGCACTGTAGCGGATAAGCACAAATGCTTCCTGAGTGCTCACTATGTGCCAGGCGTTGCTCTAGAGGCTGGAAGCAATCACACACTCACACACACTCTTCCAGAACACATATACATACACATATTATCCAGTATGTTCACACGTGGATGATGAGCCAGTGGTTAATCCTGTCTGTTGCATTGTTCAATGATTATCTTCATCAGACCCAGCATATTCATGGCTGAATGTTTACAGTCAGTGGCTACATTTGAAGACGGGTGATCAGTGAATACCTCATTTTATGAATGCAGTGCTTAAGTAGCATCTTCATGCACAATTCAACCAGATAATCTCGGAACAGGCAAATGAAATTGCAGGAAAACATCTCATTTGAGATTGTATTGTTCTCATGTTTCACCAATCATTAAAGGACAGTATGGTAATTATGTTGTCCCTTTATTTCCTGATTTCTTTCTTCTTGGAGCTCTAGAGTTTGGTCATTAGTTTCAGTTTTCTAATTGTTGTTTTCTCAGTTGTGTCTAAATATGAAGAATATCAAGAATATAGGTCCATTTCCATGAATGTCCTTTGATGTGAGTGACTTCACTTCTTTATGCTTCACTTTATCCATCCATTCCCCAACTGCAGAAGACTGTTGAACCATTTGGGATACTATTTTAAAACAAACAGCTATTTTGTGTAGGAAATACTATTGGCTTTATTATTAGAAATTAAGTTGGCTACATGTGGGTGTTTTAAGGGGGCATCAAAACTGCTTGTAAGATACAAGCTATTCCACTTAGCAAGATACACTCGAGCTCCATTCATGTCATTACAAATGGCAATATTTCATTCTTTTTGATGGCTGAGTAATATTCCATTGTGTATATATGTGTGTGTGTGTGTATAAATGCATCTCCTTTATCCATTCATCAGTTGATGGAAATTTGGGCTCTTTCCATACTTTGGCAATTGTTGATAATGCTGCTACAAATATTGGGGTGCTCATATGTGGAATTTAAGAAAACAGATGAGAACAGAGGAATTTGGGAATATGGTGGTGTAGGAGGACGCTGGGCTCACTGCGTCCTGCTGATCACTTAGATTCCACCCACATTGGCCTAAATAACCTAGAAAATCGCCAGAAAACTAGCAGAACAGATTCTCCAGCCAAGCGTAGGAAAGAGACCCACGGAAGAGGGTGGGAACGATAGAGAGGCGGTGCATGCTACAAGGACTGGCGGGAGGGAGCCGGGGCGGTGGAGGGGCAGCCCGCCCGGCAAGACAGAGCCCCCAAGTCTGACTTGCAAAAGCGGAGGGGCCGGACAGAGTGAGTTCTGACAGCCAGCAGGACTTAACATCTGGAATGTTATAAGTCAACAGCTCTGCTGAGAGAGAGGGAGGGCGAGAGGACAACAGGAGGGAGAGTTGTTGAGCCCAGGAGGACAGAGCTCAGCTCGGAGAAGAACAAAGGGGCTAGGAAGCACCATCTCCCTCGCCCATCCCCCAGCCAAAATGCCAAAGGGAACCAGTTCCCGGCACCGAACTTGGCTTGCACCGCACAAACACCCAACACTGTGCGTCTATGGATCCATCCCTCCAACGGGTCTGCCTCCCTCCCGGTGCCACAGGGCCCCTCCTGAAGCCGACCACTGAAAGCAAAGCAGGCTGAGTCTGCCCCTCCCGCCCCTGTGCACCTTGTGGATCCACCCCGGCTCATATGCCAGATCCCATAAAGCCGCACCACAAGCCTGGCAGTATGCAAGTAGCCCAGACAGGGGCCACACCACTCCACAGTGAGTCCAGCCCCTGGGAGAGGGGAAGATAAGGTACACACCAGTCTAACTGTGGCCCCAGCGGTGGGCTGGGGGCAGACATCAGGTCTGACTGTGGCCCTGCCCACCAATGCAAGTGACTCCAGACAGCACAAGGGAAGTGCCCTGCAGTTCCACGCCACTCCAGGGACTATCCAACATGACGAAACATAAGAATTCTCCTCAAAAGAAAATCCACGAAGTAGTGACAGCTAATGAATTGATCAAAAACGATTTAAGCAATACAACGGAACAAGAATTTAGAATAATAGTCATAAAATTAATCGCTGGGCTTGAAAAAAGCGTAGAGGACAGCAGAGAATCTACTGCTACAGAGATCAGGGGACTAAGAAACAGAAGGAGTTTTAAAAAATGCTATCAATGAGCTGCAAAATAAAATGGAAGCGACCACAGCTCGGATTGAAGAGGCAGAGGAGAGAATAGGTGAAATAGAAGATAAAATTATAGAAAAAGAGGAAGCTGAGAAAAAGAGAGTTAAAAAAATCCAGGAGTATGAGGGGAAAATTAGAGAACTAAGTGATGTGATAAAAGGTAATAATATACACATAATTGGGATTCCAGAGGAGGAAGAGAGAGGGAAAGGTGCTGAAGGTGTACTTGAAGAAATCATAGCTGAGAACTTCCCTGATCTGGGGAAGGAAAAAGGCACTGACTTTCCATAAAACATTAGAACTTTATGAGAGTCTAGTCCCTTGCCCACCCCACTCTTTGTAACATTTCCATAGATTTCACCTGAGTGCATTATAAATCCACAATACACTATTAATAATTTTCCTTAAATAGGCATGTTTATAAAAGAAATCTTAAAAAGAAAAATACAGACAGTCTTCATATTTACCATTTATGCTGATCTTTATATTTCCTCTGGATCTGAGTTATCATCTAGTGTCACATCCCTTTAGCCTGAAGACTCCCATTTGGCATTTTTCCACAGCACAGGTCAGCTGATGTTTAGCCTCTCTTATTTTCCTTAATCTTATTTTTTTCACTTTTATTCTTGAAGTATAGCTTCAAAAGATATAAAACAGTCAGTTGGCAATATTTCTCTGTATTTCAGCACTTCAGCCATGCTGTCCTGCTGCCTTTCAGCATCCACCGTTTCTGATGAAAAGCCAGCATTTTTCATATGCTGCTTTTTATACATAATGTCTCTGTTTCCTTTGGCTACTTTTATTCTCTCATCTCTCTTCATATTTGAAGGTTCACTGAGGTTTCTTGGATTTGCAAATTAATGTTGTCTCATCAAATATCAGAAATTTGGGGCCATTACTTCTTCAGATATTGTTTCTATCCCAATTTCTATCTATTTCTAGGACTTTAATTGCTCTTAGTTTAGACCACATAGTATTGATCAACAGTCCTCAGAGGATCTGCTAGTTTTTCTTCAGTTGTCTTTTCCTCTCTGTTCTTCAGATTGGATCATCTCTATGGATAGATGTTTAATTTCATCAATGTGTTCTTCTATCTTCAACCGGCTGGGAAGCCCATCCAGTGATTTTGTTTATTTCAGTTGTTGTACTTCTGAGTTTTATTATTTCCATTTGCTCCCCTTCTACAGTTTCGGTTTCTGTTTCAATTCTCCATGGGTTGCTTCATGATGTAGACATCTTCTTTTAACTCTCTGAACATGTTTTTAATTGCTACTTTAAAACCCTTGTCTGCTGATTGTTACATCTGGTTCATCTAGGCATCAATTTATATTACTGCTTTTTTTCTTAACTATGGGTCACATTTTTCTGTCTGGGTGCTTGTCTAATGCTCTTCATTGGATGCCAGGAATTATAAATGGTATCTTGTAGAGACTTTGTTTTCTGTTGTATCTCTCTACTGAGTGATTTTTGTTTTGTTTTGTTTTGTTTTGTTTTGTTCTCTAACCCAGTAATTGTGTTGGACTCAAACTCTACCTGTCCTGAAGAAAGAAGACCATGAAATCTTTGCTCTGTCCCTTTGTATATTTTAGGCCCCCAGGGTCTCCTCCTGCATTATTGTTTAATAGTCAGCCAAAGATTTGAGTGGATTTTATATACAGATTTGTGGGGCTCACATTTCTAAAGTTCCCTCCCTTCTAGGATTTCACTACTAACTTTCTGGCTGTTTCCCAAATTCTATTCTCTACCATCTCAAGCCCATAAGTAGGCCCAGCTTCACGGGCAAAGTCGCACAGGACTTCAGGCCTGGTTTAATATTCTGTTATTGTCTTCAAATTAAATTTGCAACAAGGGGCATAGGATTTTCATTTTGCCCTGGGCCCCATAATTGTGGCTTTCTGCTGCCCACTGATTACAGATTGGGAAATGTCCTCAAGCAAAAAGCCTTAAAATCGCAAATCTTATCCATCATGTTTATCTTTCAAGGGTAGATTCATCCTGGTTACTCTCTAGTACATTCAAATGGGAGATATTTTTAATTGATTAGTCCAACTGAGTTGGTTCCTCTGCCATTCTATTGCAACCATGGTTTTGAACAAGGGGCAATTTTGCCTAAGTACATATTTGGCATAACTGGAGACATTTTATTGTTGTTGTCACCATTGAGGAAGAATCCTACTGGCATCTACTGGGTAGAGGCCAAGGATGTTGCTAAACATCCTACAATACACAGGACAGCTCTCCGCCACAACAAATTATCTAGCCACCAAAGTCAATAGTGCCAAGGTTGAGAAATCTTCTATTATAGGAAATTAGTCCTCTTTCATTTTTAATGGATACATTATTACCACATTCTTGAGGATGTATCATTTTTAATCAATCCTCTATAACTATACATCATACTATTCAAATATAGCTCCAACTGGGGTGAGAAATGCCACTTTCATCAACTGAACATAATTTCCATACAAAGACCTTAGACATAATGTTTCACTACATCTAATTTGGTTTGCTCTTAGGAAGTCCGGAGGAAAATGGATTCAGACTGAAATAATCATATTGGCATCAGTTAAGATTAAACATAAAATTACACCCTAAATTAACATGCTATAATTTTACATTTACTTTAGAGTCCCCTCATAATTTCTATTTTCAGATTCACAATCATTCTTTGACATTAGAAATTGCTTACTGATATGACTCAATTATTCATGAATTAAAAATCAGCCTTGCATTAGAAAACATTAAATTTAATTAACAGTGATATATAAGTATTAAATATTCTAATTGATCTTATGCGGAGAACATGTAATCAATTTTGTATAATTGATATGTAATTAAAAGTGTTGAAAGAAATTGAAATGTGGGCACAATGGGCACAACAGTTTTTCCTAAGAGTCTGTTAATAAGAGTTCAAGAATTATTTTCAGTTTATAATATTGGGTACCAATAGAAAACATTGTCTTCTAGCTCTTCTTTTAAATAAATTCTTAAATGTGAGTGAATTCTCATTTAGATACAAATTAATTTATGTAATTTAAAAATCTAGGGGCACCTGGGTGGCTCGGTCAGTTGAGCATCTGACTTCAGCTCAGGTCATGATCTCCTTGTCAGTGAGTTCAAGCCCGGCATTCAGCTCTGTGCTGACAGCTCGGAGCCTGTTTTGGATTCTGTGCCTCCCTTGTTCTTTGCCCCTCCCCTGCTCACGCTCTGTCCCTCTCTGTGTCTCAAAAATGAATAAATGTTAAAAAAATTAAAATCTGTATTTTCTATTTTCACCTGCCTTAAATATGTAAAATGTTATCCGTCTCTTGTGATACTAGTTGACAAGGTTTAGCTAATAAGTCACAACAGGAAAGGAATTGGTATATATTCCTCAGGTCTCCGTTCAAATATCCCTTCCTCTGAAAGGCCTTCCCTGTATCATACACAAACTTTTTTTCCCTACCAATTTTTTTTTTGAAGTATAATTAACATACAGTGTAGGGTCACCTGGGTGGCTCAGTCAGTTAAGTATCCAACTCTTTTTTATGTATGTATTAAGTATAATTTATTGTCAAATTTGTTTCCATACAACACCCAGTGCTCATTCCAACAGCTGCCCTCCTCAATGCACATCACCCATTTTCTCCTCTCCCCCAGCCCCCATCAACACTCAGTTTGTTCTTAGTATTTAAGAGTCTCTTATGGTTTGCCTCCCTCCCTCTCTGTAACTTTTTTTTTCCCTTCCCCTTCCCCATGGCCTTCTGTTAAATTCCTCAGGATCCGCATATGAGTGAAAACATACAGTATCTGTCTTTCTCTGCCTGACTTATTTCACTTAGCATAATACCCTCCAGTTCCATCCACGTAAGCATCCAACTCTTGATCTCAGCTCAGGTCTTGATCTCAGGGCCGTGAGTTCAAGTCCCATGTTGGGTTCTGCATTGGCCGTGGAGCCTACTTTAAAAGAAAAAAAAAAAAAAAGAAAGAAAAGAAACACTGTCATATTAGTTTCAGGTGTACAATATAATGATTTAACAATTGTATACATTATCCGTGCTCATCATGATAAGTTTATTCTTCAATCCACCTCACCTATTTCACCCATCCCCACCATCAACCTACCTCCTCTCTACTATGCCCCAGTGTGTTCTCTGTATTTAAGAGTCTGGTTTTTTGCTTGTCTCTTTTCTTCTTTGTTCATTTGTTTTCTTAAGTTCCACATATGAGTGAAATCATATGGTATTAGTCTTTCTCTGATTTATTTCACTAGGTCCATCCATGTTGTGAATGGCAAGATCTCCTTATTTTTTATGGCTGAGTAATATTCCATTGTGTGTGTGTGTGTGTGTGTGTGTGTGTGTGTGTAGTATTATTTTTCTTAAAGTTTATTTTTAATTTGAATGTTTATTTTTGAGAAGGAGAGCACAAGAAGGGGAGGGGCAGAGAGAGAAGGAGACAGAGGATCTGAAGTAGGCTCTGTGCTGACAGCAGAGAGCTTGGTGTGGGGCTCGAACCCACAAACCATGAGATCATGACCTGAGCCAAAGTCAGACGCTTAACCAACTGAGATACCCAGGCACCCTAAAGTTTATTTTGAGAGACTGAGAGAGAATGAGTGGGGGAGGGGCAGAGTTAGAGGAGAAGAAAGAATCCCAAACAGACTCCACACTATCAGCATAGAGTCCCATGGCCCGGGGGGGGGGGGGGGCGGCTCGAACTCACAAACCCTGAGATCATGACCTGAACCAAAATCAACAGTCAGACACTTAACTGACTGAGCCACCCAGGAGCCCCATAATCTGAGTTTTTATAAGAGGACCAAAGGAAAAGAGTGGAAAAAAAACGTATTTGGCCTTTTGATTCCTAATGCTGAGGAAAAGTGAAGGGGCTTTTTTTTTTTAAGTATTTTGTTTGTTTGTTTGTTTGTTTGAGAGAAAGAGAACATCCCAAGCAGACTCTGTGCTGTCAGCGCAGAGCCCAATGTGGGGCTTAATCTCATGAACCATGAGATCATGACCTGAGCTGAAATCAAGAGTTGGATGATTAACTGACTGAGCCACCCTGGTGCCCCATAATTTGAATTTTTAAAAGAGGACCAAAGGAAAAGAAGAGTGGGGAAAAAAAAGCTGCATTTGGTCTTTTGATTCCTAATGTTGAGAAAAAATAAAAGTTTCTTTTTTCAAAGTATTTTGGTTTTGTTTATTTTGAAAGACAGAGAGAACATCCCAAGCAGATTCTAAATGTCAGCACAGAGCCCAACACGGGGCTCAATCCCATGATCCATGAGATCGCAACCTGAGCTAAAATCAAGATACATATATGATATATAGTATGAAAGTATATATGTATACATACATAATGGAATACCATATATTATACTGTATTACTATATAATATATATGTATATATCTATTACAACTTCTTTATTCATCTATTGATGGACACTTGGGTTGCTTCCATATCTTGGCCATGGTAAACAATGCTGCTGTAAACATAAGGGTGCATGTATCACTTTGAATCAGGGTTTTCCTTTTCTTGGCCTCCCTTCCCAATTTAAACTGGGCCTTATAACTTCTTAGAGAACCCTGTTCTTTCCCTTAACAGCATTTGCATAATTTGAAATGTATAATGTATTAAGTTGTGTGTGTATGTGATTGAACATAGTTCTACCTCACTAGTGTATAAACACAAGGACCCATGTCTTTTGCCTCACCAGATACAAACCAGAATGCCTAGCATATTGTCAGTGCTTGCTAAATACTAAATAAGTGGATGGATAACAGGGAGGATGGGTCAGTGAAGGAGTAGTGAGAATGACAGAGATAATTTTTTTTTTGTTTTCTCAAGTTAGATTTTCTATAGCCTCTTTCTTCTACTACTCAAAGATCTAAAATGCAGCCAATTTTGGGGAAATTGGGGGGTTGTTAGATCCAAAACATTACATGGTATATACATTTGTTATTAATGGGGCCTTGAAGTAAATGTGAATCTAGATCTCCCAATTTCCTTCTTTAAAAACTTAATCAAATGTAATATTTACACCGAGTGCCAATTGGTACAGCATACACTTGTTACATGCTGTGTCGCATTTAGCAGACCAATCTGCTGTATTAACGGGATTTATATTAGATATATTTAACCATCAGTTGTAATATTTCATGTCATTTTGCTGGAAATTAAGGACCACATATTATAGCAGAGTTCTTAAAAGCTAACAGAAATCTTCATCTGTTGCAAACGATCTATAAGATGATGGATATTAAAGGGGAAACAATGGAAACTGGGGATTTCTGGGAGGTTGTAGCCATAGGAGGCCTGGAGAAAGGGCACTCCGTCTGGATGTGCCTCTGCTCCTCTCTGCCCTATACTGTGGATCAACAAATAGTATACAGAGTGCTCATAACTCGTCTTAGCAAATAAAAATAGCATATGACAATTACATGTTCTCCTTTTCAGTGTTTTCTTAAGTGTAGTTGTTAAAAATGATGTCACGGACCTCCTGATTTGGAGATTTTGTCGACACCGAAGCCATAATAGAATTACGGTAAGGACCAAAAGTGTGTAGACATGTCTGCATGCGTGTAAAATGTAAGTGAGCAGAAAAAGGCGAGGCAAGGTGCGGCAATCTCTGCAGGGAATACATCCGGCAGTTCAAGATCTGAAAGCTAGCATCTCCGTCCCTTTCTCCGGCTTCCCGTTCTCTTTTACCACTATCCCAGATTTTAAGTGCTGCAATGGCAGCTCTGGGTGGTGACGGCACCACCACCGCCACTGCGGCACTGTCCGCAGCTGCACGCCGGACTCGGGCAACCGTATTTACGGTATCGAAGTCCCGAGCGCGAGGCGGTGCCTGCCGTCTCGGGGGCCGGGCCAAGGCGGCGGTATCTACCGTAATCAGAGTGGACCAGGCGGTAGGATTTACGGTGCAACCAGCACGGCTGCAGTATTTACGGTAACGAGAGTCGGCCCTGGCGGCGGTATTTACGGTAACGAGGGTCGGCCCTGGCGGCGGCTTTTACGGTAACGGGGGACGGCCCGGAAGGCGGTATTTACGGTAACGGGGGCCGGGCTCGTGGAGGCCCGTCGGCGCGGCCGGCTCGCCGCGTTATCAGGTGATCTCCAGCCCGGGCGGCTGCCACCCCCTGCACCCGGCGGAAAATGCAAAATGGCCCTCCGGGACAGTGAGGGGCTGTGGCCCTCGGCCCGGGCCCGCCGCACCCCCAGCCCGCAGCCTGCGGGCGGTAGCGCCGCGCCGGGTGCGGGTGCAGCCCCCTCCCGCCCCTCCGCGGGGGCCCCGGCCTGAGCCCCGAGCGCCCCGCGCCCTCGCGTCCACATGGGTCTGTGCTACAGTCTGCGGCCGCTGCTCTTCGGGGACCCGGAGGACGTCCCCCACGCCGCCTCGGAAGCGCCTGCGGAGGACGCGCGGCCCGGCCCGGTGCCGGCCCCGACCCCGGCCTCGGCCCCGACCCGGCTAGGGGGAGGCGCGGCCCAGACCCCGCTCCCTCGGGGCGCCGGCGAGAGCCCGGCGTGCACGCGGCCCAAAGCCGCCCCGAAGAAGGAGCGGCGACGGCGGCCGGAGCAGCTACGCGCGGAGGAGCGCGAGGCGGAGCGGGAGGCGAGGAAGGTCAGCAGGAACATCGACCGCATGCTCCGCGAGCAGAAGCGCGACCTGCAGCAGACGCACCGGCTCCTGCTGCTGGGTAGGTGTCGTCGGCGCGCGCCCCGCCCCGGCCGGGCGCGGGGCCCGGGTCCTTCCGCACCCGGTGGGCTACGGCCGCAGGCGTGTGCGGGGCGGGTGGTCGGGCTGAAATCGTCGCTAGGTCGACTTTTACGCCGACAGTATTTACATCCGTGATTTGGCCGAGAACACACTGCCGGCCTTAGCTGCCTTCCACACCTTGTGATTTGGGCCATTAGCCCATTTATTACTAATTAATGAGCTTCTCTGGGAATTTTCCCCCCTCAATTGATTTGCTTCCCCGGCCTGTGATCCACAGGGATGGCTAACGCGAGCATCTCATTTCCTGCAACGGTGTAGTCACGCTGCACTTTGTTTTAGGAACACAAATGGCAGGAGACTGGAAGGCCTTTTAGCGTGACCGCAAAGCTTTATTCCAATCGCAGAATTAGGGCAGAGTTGTCGGTGGGTGTGGCTTGTAGAAGTAACTTCAACAGCTGAAGATGTGGCACTTCTATTTCATTGAGTAATCGCAGCCCTAGTGCTCTCGGAACGTTTGCTTCTCTTTCAGAACCAGAAGCAGAGTAGCGTGGCAGGCTCCCCGAGAGCTGTGCGTGGTGCTAACTGCCTGCAAGAAAGCGGGCACCAAGTCACCAGCGTTTTAAAGGAACAAACTGCTACACGGTTTGCTAGGATTTTCTCAAAGCTTTAGCTGTAGCAAGCATAGCAGTGCTTCTCCAAGTTAACACCCGGAAAGCATTTTCTATGTACTCTACTGGAGAATAAAAATAAATAAATCCTTTAAAATTTTTAAAAAATCATGAATTCCTGATGCTGCTTGACGCCTTTTAAATGTTAAGGCAAGGGGCGCTTGGGTGGCTCAGTTGGTTAAACCTTGAATCTTGGTTTCAGCTCAAGTCATGATCTCACCCTTTGTGAGTTCAACCCCGCGTTAAAGCAGAGCTTGCTTCTCTCTCCCTCCCTCCTTGTCTCTCTCTCTCTCTCTCTCTCTCTCTCTCTCTCTCTCTCTTTCCTCTGCCCCTCCCCTGCTCGTGTTCTCTCTACCTCTCTCTCTCAAAATAAATAAATAAAATTTTTAAAAAATGTATGTTTATTTAGTTTTTGAGAGAGAGAGAGACAGAGTACAAGCAAGGGAGGGGCAAAGAGAGAGGGAGACAGAATCCGAAGCAGGCTCCAGGCTCTGAGCAGTCAGCACAGAGCCCCATGCGGGGATTGAACTCACGAACTGCTAGATCATGACCTGAGCGGGTCAGATGCTTAACCAACTGAGCCATCCAGGCACCCCTAAATAAATAAACTGCTTAAAAAAATAAGTTGTAAGGCAAAAAGTGTAATTAATATGTGGGCTTTTGACCCAAATTTTATGAGATAATAAAGAAAAAAAACTGTTTACTTCTGTGCTCTGTTATGCATAGGAAAAGAACCCATTCCATGACTTAAGATACCTGGTTATAAATGAAGGTGGCCTTTTTAACATTTAGAGAACCAATTAAGTCTTCAATTTGAAAGAGCTCACTTACTGCAAGAATGACTAGTTAAAACAACACAACCCTAGCTGTTGTATCCTGGTGAGATATCTGAATTCTAAAATAAAATGAAATGGGGGCGGGGGGCGGTTGGTGAGAGAGAAACAGAGAAGAAAAAACTAAACAAGCAAGAGGTTACCTGAACAGAGAAAAGGACCACATCAGAAGCAGAGTTCTCATCAATAGTGCTCACTTCTACACTATGACAGAGCAGCATTTCCAGAGTTCCGAAAATATGGAATTGTAATCTTAGAATTTCATATCTCATTAAACTGTTGTTTGTGTATGAGGGTAAATTAGATTTTCAGAAATGCAAGTGCTTAAAGCATGCTCCCACCCACTTATTTGTCTGGAAGGAAATTGATTTGAAATTGCTCAAGCCAAAATTTGTAAGTGCATCAGATTAAGATAACTCAAAAAGGAGAGGATTGTGGTCGCAAGAAATAAGAGAAGAATAAAATAAGGTCTAGGGTTGTGGCAATGTAATGTTTTAATGTGATTGTGCAGTTGAACAAATTTTTTAAAAAATAAAAGGATAGGTGAAGCAGAGCTTGTCTGATATATATAAAAATGAATAAGCTTATAATTCTTTGAAGAGAAACTGGGAGATCTATCTAATGAAGGGGTTGATGTGCGCCAAAGAACTAACTTCTAGTAACACATATTGAATGCCTATCCTCTTTAAAGATATTGTCTCATAGCCTAATGTAACTTGTATATCAACCTCATATTGAAAATGGTGTTGAACCCAACGACTCACCCTTTGGGGGAAAAATACATTGTATCTGTCACCCAAAGAGGTCAACATTAAAACATATACTGTTGCATCAGGTTGACATGGTTTATCAGATTTTGTATAGATTTGAGTTAAACTGAGAAAGGTTCTTGGTTTTGTTAGGACTTAGAATGGATTTAGCTGGAAAACTTTGAATCAAAAGCATGATTTACTGACCACTCATGTCCTCAAATGTTTGTTTCGCTGCTATTGTGTTGAGTAGCCATTTATCTTGCTTGCGGACCCCATTTACTTATTCCGGAATGTGTATCAGAGAACTCACAGGCTCAGGAAGGACACATGCACTTCAGGGCCCTTCCTTACTCCATGCTCCCTGGTCCAAGGCTGTCCCATCTTCCATGTTGATATCTCCTCCAGGAGACATGCCCACAGTCTTCCATGGGAATAAATGTTTAACTCACTCGTGTCCATATTGAATTCTATTTGCATCTCTTGTTTGGCACTTTGTTACAGTCCACAGGACTTCATGGGCACTTTGATGCATGCTGATGCCCCCCTGGGTCCATGCCAATGACCTGGGCTTTGTTTCTTGCACAGGACTTAGCACCCCACATTGTGCTAAGAGCACCAGAGTCTGGGAGCCAATGTGACCCATGAGGGCTTAACAACAAGAGGGATGTAATTCCATTGTAACCTTTAGATGGAGCATTCTTTCAGGCATGGGGTGGCTGGATTTTAAGAGGGTGCAGCGACGGTGTGGAGATAAGATGGAGGTTCCAGTTAGCAGGCCACAGATCCAGAAGGGATCCTGGAGTCAGAGCTAGAGCAGTGGAGCAGGAAAGGGGAGGGAATGGTCTCGGAGAAGTGGGCATATGTCAGGTGTGTAGGGTGGACCATGGGGAGGAGTTCTCAGAGAACTCTGTTCTCCAGAGCATGAGCTGTATATGAGTAGGCTTGAACTGCCATAACAAGTACCAAACAACAGCCAGTTATTTTCTCACGGTTCTGGAGGCTGGAAGTCCAAGTCTGAGGCGCAGCCGATTTTGTTTCCTTTAGACCTCTCTTCCTGGCTCGCAGATGGCCACCTTCTTGCTGTGTCCTCACACGGCCTTTCTTCTGTACACCTGTACACAGGGGAGACGGAAAAATCAGATTAGAGACCCACGCTATGACCTCATTTAACCTTAAGAACCTCCTTAAATGCCCTGTCTCCAAATATAGGCTCTTTGGGGGTTAGGGCTTCAACTTAAGAATGAGAGGTAGGGGGAGGGGCACAATTCAGAAGGAGGTTTCAGAGACAGACCACGCTCTGACTACAAGGGGCCGTTGTGTCCTAGCTTCATCCCACTGTTGCCTTGTGAGAACTCAGGCCCACTGTTGCCAGGTCTTCTGAATTTCCGAAACAAGATGAAAATGCCCATTTTCATCTGACGCCTACTTATTTTTAAGCATTGGCTCGAATTAATAAAACACAACCTATGTGCCTGATGCAGTCCACAGGCCACCAGTTCTTATCTCTGATCTCTGTCCCAAGCAACACAGACGTTTCTAGGCTCCAGTGGCAGCGGCCCTGGGTCTACACCGATGAAAACACAGTTGACAAAACTGAAGGTAGGATCAGAATATTTATCCAAACACCTTGAGCAAGGAAAGCTACATTCACCATTGTCCGAGCGAATTTTTCTACCACTGAGCTCATGGGGTTATCGTATAGTAGATGCCACTGTCTTTTCTTCCACAGCTTTTGTTGACTCTGATGTGAACCTTGTTCACCACATACCTGTTGGGGCAGAGCCGTCATGTACGGCCCAGCTACTCATTTGATACTATTCCTTTTCCAGATTGTTACTCAATTTTCCAATTCTCAGTGGTGGGTAGGATTTATGTTTTTTTGCTGTATTCAACTATTTCCTGTCCTGTGTTTGTATGATTGGTACTTCTGTGCCAGAAATACACCTTTCACCAGGGAAGCAATCCCTTTGGGGCATTTGCTGATTTCCCTCTGCGCCGGGCTGTTAGTACAAACCAGAATGACCTCAGTCCAAGTGTTCAGTTGCTCCAAGAGGAGGCGGTTGGTATAGTCACAGAAACGTGGAATATTCTCCACTGTAGGGTTTTGATCACTTGTTTTTTTGTTTGTTTGTTTGTTTTCAAATAAATGGCTGGGATTTTTTTTTCTTTTTTGTAATAATTTTTGTTCATGTTTATTTATTTTTGAGACAGAGACAGAGTGTGAGCAGGGGAGGGGCAGAGAGAGAGGGAGACACAGAATCTGAAGCAGGCTCCAGGCTCTGAGCTGTCAGCACAGAGCCCGACACGGGGCTCGAACCCCCGGACTGTGAGATCATGACCTGAGCTGAAGTCGGATGCTTAACCGACTGAGCCACCCAGGCGCCCCTGGGTTATTTTTCCCCCCCTTAATTCATGGTAATGCATACAGTGGCCAAGATAGCCATTGAGTTGTGCAGTAGACTTGAGGTTCGTGGCTGTCTGCGGCACATCCTCGTCAACTCGCTGCCTTCCTTTTGCCCCAGCTTCCCGTAGGAGCGTGGCTCTGAAAGTCAGTAGAAGTCCCAGATAACCTGACTACACCTTCACTTTCCTAAAGTCACAGAAGCGTCACACTTCCTTACAGCCTTGGAAGGGGATGTCATGCCCTTATGGTATTTTAGTCACAACTTCTGTATCATTCTACTGTTTAATTCATTAACTACAGTTTTACAGGCTTGACACTGGCATTGTTTACATGAAGCCAGATTTCATTCCCAGAATTCAAGCTGTTCTTTGACCTGTCAAAACACCGGAAGGTCAGAGCACCGAGTCAAAGCTGCTTTCTTTGACTTGGGTCGTAGTCAGCTCTGGCTGTGATAACACCACAGACAAGGTGGCTTACACCACAGAAATTAATTTCCTCACAGTTTGCAGAGGCTGGAAAGTCCAGGTTCAACATCCAGCAGAATTTGGTGTCTGAGGAAGTCTCCCTTCGTGGCTTGCAGATGGCTGCCTTCTCGAACGCTCTGTCATGGCAAGAGAGGGCACTGGTCTCCCTTCCTCTTATGAGGACACCAACCCTATTGGATTAGGGTGCCACCCTTATGACCGCCTTTAACTTTACTCCTAAAAACCCTGTCTCCAGATAGTCACGCTCAGAAACACAGCTTCAACATATGACTTTTGAGGGGACACCGCTCAGTCCATAACGACTTGCAAACCCATTCATGTTTATACAGATGATTAGTACTGGCTCTGAAACTGGTCTCAAGCTAGATGTCAACTACTGTGATTGTGTCACTGGAATATGTAAGTCTTTTCATGAATACTCTCAAAACTTGGGGATATACTTATGATCCACTAAAAGATGCATGGTGTTTAAGAACATGGCATTGGAGTCAGAAATTTTGTTTGAAATCCCAACGTACCCATTTACCAGCTATGCGACCGTAGGTGAGGGCTGCAGTTTCCATATCGATAATAATCCTGATGCCACATGCTTACTGACAGGATTAATTGAAATTAGTTGAGAAAAAAAAGTATGTAAACTTACTTGGCATAGAGCTTAGCACCTGGTGAAGACTCCATAAATTGGCACAATCTCTGAATTCTATATTCAGCGGAACCACTCCTCCCTGTAATACCCATACTCTAAATTGTAAACTAAATAGTAACACGAGATCACACAGTCTAAAAACACTAATCCCATTCCAGATTCACACAACCTCTCTGTAATGGAGCCCAGGATTCCAACCCAGCAGTCTGGCTTCAATGCACCACACTGGCAAACAGCCAGCTGGAGAAGGTTGCAATGGTCCAGTCAAGAGAGGTGAAGAAGTAAATGCAGGCCGGTGTAGTAACAACAAAGAGGAAGGGCCAGAGGGGATCCAGATATAGGCAAAGTAGAATCCACCAAATCTGGTGACCGAGGAGGTGGTGGAAAGGAGGGGCGGCGGGGGGGGGGAGGGGGGGCGGGGCGAGTCTTGGTGAAATCTTAGATTTCTCTCTCGGGCAATATGGCAATGGCACCCCCTACAATAGGGGACTTAGGAGGAAGAGAGAGGCGGAGTGAAAGAACAATGAGTTGCCCTTGGAATGTGTTGAAGGTGAGTCACCCATGAGAAGCCGGTGGGCATTCTCTGGGAAGCAACAGGCCCTGGGGGAGGGGATGCCACCCCAGGAGAATATTCAGAGTAGGAGAAGAAGGGCCCAGGACAGGGCCCCAGATCAGAAGAGTGTTGCAGAAGGAAAGGTATAAAGAATAACAAAGACATCTGGGAGAAGCCAAGGAGTTTCAGCTGGGAGTTCAAAGATAATTAGGACCAAAAAGGAATCCCCAGCGTTTTCCACTTTATGCAAAGGTGGTACAGGAGGCTGGAGACAAGAAGGCAGGAACAGTGCAGCTGTCACAGAGCCCATTCTGGGGAGGACAATACAGCAGTGACCACAACTTTCAACGTGGGCCTTAAGGAAAGGGTTTGGAAGGATCCAAATGAAATTGCAGGATGTGTACTGGTGATTGCCTCCTGCAGGTGAAGAGAAAGACGTGGGGAAAGGAATGATCAGGTGTTTGTGCTCACAAGGATTCCTGAGAGAGCCCGGGCTTGCCTAGCACTCCCATGAGTCTGCTGTCTCACATTCAGGTGTGTGGGCCCTGCCCCCCTCCCCCCCGCCTCTACCCCAGGTAACTGTTCTCTTGACATTGTCAGACACATTTGCAATCTAGAGTGAAATTCTTCAGTGGCAAGCAGGTTGTTCAGTTCAGTTGAAACCAAAAGATCGAGCAAATTCTCTAGCTAATTCGGTCTATGAAAAGTTTCCGAGTATAAGCATTTTCAAAGGTAAGACCTAACTATGAGGGCCTCAAATCAGCTCATGACTTTGAAAGGTAAGCAGGAGCTTGTCAAAACCCCACGACATCAATAAAGCAATTGGAGTAAACAAAGAACCCTGAATGATTGTTCCTTACCCCACAGCACCCAGAATAATTGACTTCATGTCTACATTTATTAATACTCAGTTATTTTTTTGGTTGGTTTCAAGCCAAAACAAACTCTTTAAACTGAAAAAAAGAGAAGAGAATCAGACTGTCAGCTGAAGCAGTGATTCTAATTCTATTTAGGGACAGTGAAAAGTGCCTAGTGTTTTAAAATTTCCTTACTAGGGATGAATAGACAGAGCACAGAGGAATTTTAAAGCAGCTAAACTACTCTGTATGATGCTGTAATGATGGATACAGGTCATTATCCATTTGTCCAATGGATACAACACCAAGGATATACAACACCAAGGAAAAGCCCTAATATAAACTATGGACTTCAGCGGATAAAGATGCATCAGTGTTGGGTCATCAGCTGTAACAAACAAACCACCCTGTTGATCTAGGAATGTCAGTGGTAGGGGAAGGCTGCGGGGAAGGCGGGCAGGGGGATATGGGAAGTCTCCATACTCTCCAATTTTGCTGTGAATCTAAAACTACTCTAAAATTAGATCTTTTTTTAAAATTCCCTTAATAGAAAAGGAGAAAAATTCTTATCCCTGAATTAGGATCCCAAGAGGAAGAGCCCAGGACCACAAGCATCAGGCCCTCCTCTTAAAAAGCCCAAAAAGTTGACCAAAGCAGGAGAGATCGTGTCTCATTACCAAAAGCTATGGCTTATGAATAAAAAAGCACCACTTGAATACATTTCCTCCTGCAGTACTAGGGGGTAAATTACTGGCAACCAAGAAGGCTTTTAGAACGCAATGCAGCCCCTCCGCAGTGTGGGGAGTAGCATGCCGCGCCCTAGACCTCCAGGCGGCCTCGCATCTGCTCTGTAGGGCTGCCCGATCTCTGTGTCCTAGTCAAGAGCAGTCACAGCATCATTATGCCGCTGCTGTCAAAAGGGGTCGTACCCAGTGTCACTGAAGACAGGATGTTGGGGGGGCCTCCCATCAAGCCTTCACTTGCTGTTGTGAGGGCAGTGAAGATGCAAAGCTGTCCCAGGGTAAGTGTGGGCCGCGTGCCCAGCAGAGCTGCAGCCGGATGGTGGGTAAGGACGTGTGAAAGCAGCCCACTGGGTCACCTTCTCTTTAATCCTAACAGAAGAGACAGACCTAGGGGAGGCCCGCATCCCTATACCTTGTATTAGGGCTCACTCGGTGCATTTTTCTGCAGCAGAAAAGTGAGTTTTCTCTCCCAGGAAGTCAGATACGCCCTGAAAGTCATCCAGGACGAACTCAGCCAGAGGACATTTGGCGTGAGAGGAAAACAAGGAGCAATTGTATCGATACCCTGAGCCACGAGGGAAAAGGGTGCTTTATCCATTGAATCACTTCTACTGCTCACTTACCACACACATTTCTTTGAGAGCCTACTGTGTGGCAGTTGCTCCTCTGGGTAATATTACGGAGATTCCAAGGGGCAGAGGATACAGTCTCAGCCCAGAAGATACTCACAGTGTGGTCAAAGAAAAAGGGCATGAGCCTACAAAAGAAATAGCAATGTAAGTGTGCGCGTGCTATGTGCTGAATGGCAACAGCATGGGTGAATAACACCAGTAGTAGGGGTCACACAGAAATCTAACAGTGTGATAGGCTTCCCCCTTCCTTAGGATGCCTTCTTAGCAGGGGAGCACAAGGAAGGCAGGAACTTAATTGCTTGGAGGAATTTTGGCGTTTGCACATAAATGTGTATAATGCTGTTACAGATCCTGAAAGCAGACCACCAGCAGAAGCATTCTGAAACCCGCTGGGAGTTTACACCTGGCAGCCCGGTTTCCCTATTCATCGTAGAGCCACAGAAAGAACCCAGAGGTGCTCAGGAGGTAGCAGAGACCTGGGGTGCTTACCAAATAGGACGGATGGTTTGAGAACATGAAGAAAGTTTGAACGGCAGTATAAATGCAGTGTGAAGTGAGAGGGAGATGGCTCCTTTTACCCCCAACCATCAAAGTGCTTCATAAATCAATACTAGAAGCTGCATCTTGAATTACACCATCGTGGGAGACTGACTGTAAAGAGGCATGAAGAAAACAAAAGTTTATCTTTGGTTTTTTTTTATGAAGAAACATATTCATTGTGAAGTTCAGGGCTGTTATTCGACCCTCAAAAACGGTCCACATTTAAGCAGTGGACACTGTTTATTTACTACTGTCATAAGGACACCCTTCTTTTTTAATGTTTTTAATGCTTATTTATTTTTGGGAGAGAGAGAGAGAGAGAGAGACAGTGCACGAGCGGGGGAGGGCCAGAGAGAGAGAGGGAGACACAGAATCTGAAACAGGCTCCAGGCTCTGAGCTGTCAGCACAGAGCCCGATACGGGGCTCGAACTCATGAACCAGGAGATCGTGACCTGAGCCAAAGTTGAGAGCTTAACTGACTGAGCCACCCAGATGCCCCAAGGACAACAGTTTTTAAGTTTTGATGAAAGTGGTTTTAAAACGTGCGCAGGTGAGGGGAATAGCTTACCCAGGATCCAGGCATTGGCAATTCTTCCCCCCGCCCCTGGACAGTAGTGGGTAAGGAGTTTTTGATGGTATAATTCTAATTAACTGTTGTTTTATAGTTTGAAAGAAAATAACTGTAAAAATAAATGCCAAGCCATAATGTGAAACCTTTAACTTCATTGCAGAGAAGCAGTTGTGTTTTGCAGGAGCTTCTAGAAACATCTAGAGAGTATAATTTGGCATCTCCATGCATGCTCCAGCTGGGAGGCCAAGACCTAAATTTCTGATTCTTCTTTCCCCACAAGTAGCTTCTCAGTAAGAGGCATCAGGTCGAGTCAGAATCATGAGGCACACATGCACTGAGACCCAGATTGTATTTCTTTCTCAGGGGAAAGACAATCAGAGGTAGGCCAGCTACCAAGATCTATGTAGACACAAAAGTCACCATTCTGAATGAGCAGAGCAAGACTCGGAAAGTGGATTAGGGCCCACAGCATGAAGCAGGACAGAATAAGAAGGTGGGTGCTAATCCCTGGGAGTGCTTGGGCCTCACCCTACCTGAACCCCCAAGGAGGGTTGTTCGGCCTTAGAGACCACGTAGACAAACCATAAGGCCACAGCTCCCTGAGAAGGAAACCTAGAACAAGGCCAAAGCCAGCATATCCCAGAGGAGTGTAGGTTCCAAATCAATCAGCTCTTCGACCTTATTTGTTTGAGTCACTTGTGTGCTCAGAAGGAGGTCAGTGCTATATGATGGGCCACTCCTTCATTATTTCAATCACAGTCAATGGTACCTGCGACCTACCAGGTCTGCCAAGGGCTGGCATACGAGGTCATCCTCAGAAACTCATGGCTTTGTGCAGGAGACAAGGATATAAAGCACCCGAATGACACAGCATAACCCAGTACCCATGATGCACTGAGGACAGAGGGACGAGGCCATACAAAGGAGCTTCTGGGCAGAGGTCACCCAAGTCCGACCTCCAAAGAGCTTTCTCACTGAAAAATGAAAATACCCTTGTTGAATATTTCCATTTATAAAGTTAAGGGATTTGCTTTCTATTTTGAGGGGTTTGTTGGAATAGAGTATATTAAGGTTCCACTTAGAACAAACAAAAAGTAAAAAAAAATCACACGTTTTCCAGAGGTGCATTAAAACTCTGGGTCCACTGCAAAGTTCAAAGTCCAGTTCAGATACATTGTAATTGACATATGTGACATTCTTGGGACATGAGGGAGTAACCCTCTCTTTTTGGTTATTACAGGTTTTCGTTGTACTAAGAAACCCAATGTGCTAAAGAAAACCAATCAGATGCCATGAGAGGAAGACAGCCATTTAATACATTTCTTTCCTTCCTGGGCCAGTAATGGACAATTACATAATTCTTTATCTCTGAAATTATTTTAACTGGTACTTCATTGTAGAATTATTTGTTAATGGAACAGCATGCTGAACATCAACTATTTATATATGCTGCATAGAAATAAAAAGCAGGCAGAGAGGAAGTTGGTCTGATATACTTTGCTGTGCCTAATGGAGAATATTTCTTTAATATTCAGATCCACTTTCCTCTTCTGGTCTAATGGTATTTTCTTAGAAGAAACCGCTCCCATTTGGGCTTGGACACAATAATGAGCTCATAACAGGGTGCAGGGGGACAGGGTCAATGGTCTCGCACAGGTACAGACGCAGGAGCTGTGTGGCCCTGTGGATGGAGGAAGAGGAGGGATCTGGTGTCAGTGAGTCACCAAAGTGGACACAGGGAGGCGTGCTTCCCCTGATACTGCCCCATCCCAAGGAAGGCCTTTTATTTCTGCCTCAGCTCTCCCTTGACATAAATTCCTATAGGTTATCCTATGTGTAAATTGTCCCTGATTTAAATCAAGCATAGCTGAATGTTCACTTAGGAATATAGATGATGGGTTTCAAAATCCTGTTATTCAAACCAAAATGGAAAAAAAAAAAAAAAGCAGCAAGCCATTCTTCAAAAGAACCTGAACACCATGGATCACTGTGGGTCACACGGTGGGTCACAGCCTGGATCACGCAGTGTATTGGGAGTTACTCTTTCTTTTTTTTTTTTCTTTTTTGACTATTGTAGGTTTTTGCTGTGCAAAGAAATTCAGTGTTTTGAGGAGAACCAGTTAGACACCACAGGGGAAGACAGCTTGGAGTTCTGCCAAAACTCTTGGCATAGCCCCTCGGTAGGGGCCCAGGAAGTACTAAGGGCCCAGGCTCTCAGGGCAGAGGGTGGGAGCAGTGAGGACAGGGCTAGGGACAACCAATGACCAATGAGCTGTGAGGACATGTTCCCCCACATGAATATGCACCTGCTCCTGTTAATACACAGGTGCAGAGGGACAGCTCCAGCTGCCTGATCCGCTCACTAGCTCCCTCCCCGGCCCCCAGAACCCACCAAGTGGCCCGCGCTAGGGTCTTTGGGCTCCACTCCTCCATTTTTGCCTCTCTTCCCCTTTCTTGATATCAGTATTTGCTTTCATTTTCTCCATACAGCACCTTGCTCTTAAGTGGGGCATTTTAGTCATTCCTGTCGCGTTATTAAATGAAGATTAAGTCCATTACCAAGGATAACATTTTATTACTAGAGA
Organism: Lynx rufus; assembly: GCF_022079265.1. Lineage (NCBI taxonomy): Eukaryota > Metazoa > Chordata > Mammalia > Carnivora > Felidae > Lynx > Lynx rufus. The sequence goes on along the minus strand of NW_025814844.1, from coordinate 3,896,872 downwards.
ATTGTAATTCAATTGGAGGCCAAAGGATGGTACGAGATCACTTGTAATTTTTTCCATAGAGTTTCCAGTCCAATTGGAAATGCCTGGTCTCCCTCCCTGGTCCACATTTCCCCCTTGGCCCTCCCCAGCCAGCGTGGGCTCTGTTACTCAGTTTCCCCTCCAAAAGGAGGGGAGGACTCAGCCGCACCCGGTCAGGGCTCCGAAGGAGCACAGGTACAGGGTCCACAGACTTTTCCACGGCTGGTATTAACTAGCCGCCTTTTAGAGACTCCATTCCCTGTGTCTTCACTGAATAGTCTGTTTCCTGCATCTCCCCCTGCAACCCACCCCCCAGGCAGGGGTGACAGAAGCGGGGAGGGAAGGACCCCCATCCCAGGTTGCTGGGAGCATCCTCTCTGAAGTTCCCAGCCATGGACACCGTGGAACCCAGACTGAACACCGCTTCTTGCGAGACGCTGCTATACCGCAGTCCTTCACGCTAACCAACAACAATTTTATCACCCCAAAGCATCCACAAGCACTGTGTACCCAGAACTCAGCTGCTTCTGTGAACCCACTGTGGAACTTCATGGTGACCACCCAAATGAGCACAAGCAGAGGCTGTTCGTTCAGAGCCTGTGACAGCGGGAGAGTCCGCCACCGTCGCTGCACCTGGCAGGCTCAGAGACAGAGGCAGAGGAGCCAGAAAGCTTTTCAGTGGAAAAAAGGAAAGGCCTCAGGTGGAATTCCCAGCAGAGGCTGCTGGTGAGGGGAGGCTGCAGGTGGGCTAACTAGAAAAAGGGCATCCCATCTGATTGGTTAGGAGTACCTATTTGCCATTCTCCAGGTGGTCCTAAGTTGGAGGTTGGGGACAAAAATTAAGGAAGCTGTCAGTTATTAATCAAGTCCTGGCCACTTGGGACCAATTGTTACAGGGTTATTGTCTGCCTTCTGGAACAAGTTGCTTGAGATAAGGGTTTTACTTCCTGGGCTGGTTAGTGCAGAGAGTGGGTTGGCCTCCTGGGCTGGGTGCTGTGGGTCGAAGTTGGATCTTTACATATGGCAGAACCATTGTCTACATTTTCTGTCTTCTGCATGCACATATCCATAAAGAAAGCGGCTGTGTGAACTAACAGAGAGCCCCTGCCGTGTAGGCCCTGGGAGGTTACTCAACACCTCTGAGCTTCCTTTCCTTCAGTATAACATGAAGATGAGAGTACTTTCCAGAAGGATCATTGTGAAAATTCAAGACACAGAGTACGCTGAAGGCACTTTCCTGCCCCCTGTTCCTGTCGTTCCTTAATTCGTACCATGGCTTAAGGGCAAGGTCTTACGTGTTCCCTTCCCCAGGAATATCTGCACCTTACAGGGGACAAAGCCCAAGTTTTATCTAAATAAAGGAACAGCCCAGAATCAGGGTTTTCTAAGGCCACCCCCAGTGCCAGCAACTAAACAGAATTGCAAAAATAAGTGACACTAGGATTTTAGCTCTTCCCAGCCTTTCTATAACCACTTCTCTTTCCGGGGACCTGCCCACTAGGCACCTCTGCTGTGCTTCATCATTGCCGCCACCTAAATGACATCTGATGAGCACAGGGATTGCTGAATGAGCACTGGGTTGCAATTTGTTCAGGAAGCTTTCATTGAGAAGATGGATATTTGCACCAAGCCCTGAAGGAGATAAAAGATAGGACCAGGTAATTTTATGGAGAAGAGCATCTCAGGATATGGAGAGGCGAGTACAAAGGCCCTGAGGTTTGCATGAGCCTAGCATGGTCAAGGAAGAAGCCCAGCCGGTGGCCAACCACGTAGGAACATACAAGACACTAAAAAGATCTTGGATTTTACTCTGGCTATTGTAATAAATCAAATAGCCAGTGGAAGCCTGGAACAGGGTGGTAGCAATGGAGTGATGAGAAGTGGTCAGTTTCTAGACAGATTTTGAAAGCAGATTAACAGTTGCTGATGAATTGGACATGAGTGAGAGAGAAAGCGAGGACTCCAGGATTATGGTTATAGTTCGGGTGGGGCAGGGGGAGGCCAGGATTATCGTTATAGTTGGTGGGGGTGGGGGGTGGGGGGGGGATGCAGAGCTATGACTTATTGTCTCTGTGTGTGCTCTAAATTCTCAAAACAGAACATTATAACCAAATATGTGAAGCTGTTATATCTGAATTGTATGACTACGGGATAAAAGTATCCTAACAATTTAAAATAAGATACCCGGGCCACTATTAAGTAGAAACAGCCTCGGGGCGCCTGGGTGGCTCAGTTGATTGAGCATCTAACTCTTGGTTTCAGCTCAGGTCATGATCTCACAGGTGCAAAGCCCTTGTTTCCAGCACATAAAAAGGAATCCTACAGACTGACATAAAAAGATGCCCAATTAAAACAGGCGAAAGATCTGAAGCAGACATTTCACGAAAAATGATGCATGAAAAATCAGTAAGCTGCCAACGTCATTGGTCATCAAGGAAATGCAAATTAAAATCATGGAGATAGCAGTCCACACCCCCAAGAATGGCTTAAAATCCAGCAATACCAAATGTTGATCAGCATGCAGAATAGGGGTCAGCAAACTCTCTCTAAGGGGCAGATGGTAAATATGTTTTGCAAGCCATAGGATCTCTGTGGCAGCTACACAGTGCTGCGTTGTACCAAGAAAGGAGCCACAGACCCCACAGAAACACATGAGTGTTGTTGTGTGCCAATAAAACTTTATTTATAAATACTTAAATTTGAATTTCATAGAATTGTAAAGTGTTGTGGAGTATTATTCTTCTTCCGATTTTTTTTTCCTCAGCCATTTAAACTTTTCTTAGCTCATGGATTATATACAAACAGGTGGCAAACTGAAGTTTGCTGAGCCCTTATCTAGAGCCTAAAGTCTCACTCTTTGTTGGTGGTACAAGTTGTACAATTACTTCAAAGAATTATTGGATTTTTGTTGTTGTTGTTGTTGTTGTTGTGGTTGGGGTTTTTTTGCGAAGTTAAACATATACCTATCCTAAGACTTAGTGATACCACTCCTAGGAATTTACCCAAGAAAAATGAAAACATGTGTTTGCACAAAAATTTGTACATGGGGTGCCTGGGTGGCTCAGTTGGTGAAGTGTGGACTCTTGATCTCAGCTCAGGTTGTGATCCCAGCCTCGTGGCATCGAGCCCCACATCAGGCTCTGCACTGAGCATGGAGCCTGCTTGAGATTCTCTCTCTCTCTCCCTCTGCTCTCTCTCCTGCTTGCGCTCTCTCTCTTTCTCTCTAAAAATAAATAAAATGAAAAACAGTCTTTAAAAACATAAAAATTAAAAAAAAGATCTATACAGAATGTTTATATCAACTTTATTCAAGATAGCCAAAAACAGGAAACAACCCAAATTTTATCAACAGGAGAATGCATAAACAAATTATGTATCTTCATGCAACAAAATATTCAACAATAAAAATTACTAATGGAAAACAACATTGATGAATTTTTAAAATATGTACAGAGGGTGTGAATGCAAGCTGGTGCAGCCACTCTGGAAAACAGTATGGAGGGTCCTCCAAAAACTAAAAATAGGACTACCCTATGACCCAGCAATTGCACTGCTAGGCATTTATCCACGGGATACAGGTGTGCTGTTTCAAAGGAGCACATGCACCCCCATGTTTATAACAGCACTAGCAACAATAGCCAAAGTATGGAAAGAGCCCAATGTCCATCGATGGATGAATGGATAAAGAAGATGTGGGATATATATACAACGGAGTATTACTCGGCAATCAAAAAGAATGAAATCTGCCATTTGCAACTACGTGGATGGAACTGGAGGGTATTATGCTAAGTGAAATTAGTCAGAGAAAGACACAAATCATATGACTTCACTCACATGAGGACTTTAAGAGACAAAACAGATGAACATAAGGGAAGGGAAACAAAAATAATATAAAACCAGGGAGGGGGACAAAACATAAGAGACTCATAAATATGGAGAACAAACAACAGAGGGTTGCTGCAGGGGTGGTGGGAGGGGGGGATGGGCTAAATGGGTAAGGGGCGCTAAGGAATCTACTTCTGAAATCATTGTTGCACTATATGCTAACTAATTTAGATGTAAATTAAAAATTAATTAATTAATTAATTTAATTAAAAATTTTTTTAATATATGTACAGAGGGGCACCTGGGTGGCTCAATCTGTTGAGCATGCCCCCTCTTGACTTCAGCTCAGGTCATGATCTCATGGTTGGTGAATTTGAGCCACCATCAAGGTGAGCTGACATCAAGGAGCCTGCTTGGGATTCTTTCTCTCCCCTCTCTCTTTCTGCCTCTACCCTGCTCACACTCTCTCTCTCTCAAAATAAATAAATAAACTTAAAAAATTTTTTTAAATATGTACACAGCCCCACACTGGGTTCTGTGCTTGGGATTCTCTCTTCCTCTCTCTGCCCTCCCCCAAAATAAATAAACTTAAAACAAATTAAACTAATAGGGTGCCTGGGTGGCTCAATCGGTTGAGCGTCCAACTTCGGTTCGGGTCATGATCTCGTTGTTTGTGGGTTCATGTCCCACATTGGGCTCTCTGCTGTTAGCGTGGAGCCCACTTCAAATCCTCTGTCTCCCTCTCTCTCTGCCCCTCCCCTGCTTCTTCGCACTCTTTCTCTCTCTTTCTCTCTCAAAGATAATAAATAAACATTTAAAACAAAATAAAATAAAATAGGGGCGCCTGGGTGGCTCAGTTGGTTAAGCATCCAATGTCAGTTCAGGTCATGGTCTCATAGTTCATGAGTTCAAGCCCCATGTTGGGCTCTGTGGTGACAGCTCAGAGCCTGGAGACTGCTTTGGATTCTGTCTCCCTCTCTCTCTCTGCCCAACCCCCCCACTCCTGCTCTGTTATTCTCTGTCTCTCAAAAGTGAATAAATGTTAAAAATAAATAAAAATAAAGTATTATGCACGTATATAAAAAGGTGTGCTGAAATAAAAGAGTGTCTACTTAGGATTCTATTTATATTTAATTCAACAACAAGTAAAACTAATCTATGATGATAGAAATCACAATAGTAGTTTTGGGGGGCAGATTTCTGGAAACAGTCATGAGGCACTTTTCTGGGGTCATGGAAATATTCTATATGTTGATCAAAGTGGTAATTCTACAGGTGTAAATATGTATCAAAAGTTATCACACTATACACTTAAGATCTGTGTATTTCACTGTAGGTAAATTTTGCTTTTTTTTAATGAAGACCTTAAAAGTGGTGCCTGCATGTACTTGGTAAAAAGGTAGTAAATGTTTGCTATTTTAAAAAAGGATTTTTTAAAGGATACATTAAAATTCAACAAAGACGATTCTAACTGTATAATGAGATCATAAATTACGGCTTGCTACATCATACCTGAATTTAATATGTTTAATGCAGAAAAAAGATCTCCACCTCTGGCTGGAATGAGTTCTGATGATCCCAAAGATTAAACACCAAATTCTGAAGTGGGACTTTGGTATGTGGGAGGGGGCGAGAGTGGTGTAGCTAATCTCTCTGTCGTGTACTCAGGATTGAAAGAGGAGTTTTGTGTTCAAACTAACTGCCTATTTGGACACTTTCGGAGCTCCTACGTGATGCCAGCCATCGTGGCACCATAAACTACTTTGTTATCGGACCCCCTACTGCTTTACTCCTTTTATGCTCTGTTCCCCTCTGTCTTCGCTCTACATCAGGACCCCTAATTGAAGTTACAAACCTGAAACTCAAAGGCAGAAAGCCTGATAAGAAGCCATTCATTGGGCCAACTGTGTGAAGAAATTGCACATTGCTTGTTTTAATCCAGACCCTTTCTATCGTAAGTGACAGAATTCGAACTCAAACGTGTAAGTTACAGGGAGAGGAGTAGCGTGGAACCAGGAAGTCCACATGTCCTGACGGCATTGTCATCCACACTCCGTCACTTCCAGGGCTCCATTCTGCCTGTTCCGGCCACTATTTCAGATATGCTACCAGTGATTCCAACATCACAGTCTTTTTTTTTTTTTTTTTAACGTTTATTTATTTTTGAGAGAGAGAAAGAGAGCGTGAACAAGGTAGGGGCAGAGAGAGAGGGAGACAGCACAGAGGCTGACACAGGGCTCAAACCCACAAACTATGAGATCATGACCTGAGCCGAAGTCGGGCACTTAACCACTCAGCCACCAGGGCTCCCTCCAACATCACAGAGTCTTAAGAGCCCAGTGGAAAGAGGCGGAACAATTCTGAACTGGACAATTCAACTGAGAGTTTAAAATTGTTTCTAGGGGCGCCTGGGTGGCTTGGTCGGTTAAGCGTCCGACTTCAGCTCAGGTCATGATCTCACGGTCTGTGAGTTCGAGCCCTGCGTCGGGCTCTGTGCTGACTGCTCAGAGCCTGGAACCTGTTTCGGATTCTGTGTCTCCCTCTCTCTCTGCCCCTCCCCTGTTCATGCTCTGTCTCTCTCTGTCTCAAAAATAAATAAACGTTTAAAAAAATAATAATAAAATAAAATAAAATTGTTTCTAACTGGCATTTGTTCTCCCAAACCGCAGGATTGCTTTTTTTGAAAAGCCTGAAGTATAGTTAACATACAATATTACACTACTTGCAGCTGTACAGCAGAGTGAGTCGACATTTATATGCATTAGGAAGGGTGCCTGGGTGGCCCAGTCAGTTAAACATGCAACTTCAGCTAAGGTCATGATCTCACAGTTGGTGGGTTCAAGCCCCACATTGGGCTCTACCGACAGCTCAGATCCTGGAGCCTGCTTCGGATTCTGTGTCTCATTCTCTCTCTGTCCCTTCCCCACTTGTGCTCTGTCTCTGTCTTTCAAAAATAAATAAATGTAAAAAAAAATTTATATGCATTAGGAAATGATCACTACACTAAGTCTAGTTACCATCTGTCACCATACAAGTTACTTTTTAAGATAAATTCATTTAGTATTTTCTAAAATTATTTCTGACCTTAATTTCACCACAAATCTTTGGTAAGAGACCTTGATTTCTTCATATTTTTATTTCCTTATAGCGATGAAATGAACAGAAACAGATATTTGCTACATCACTGTAAGGAAAGAAAAATGTTCCTGGATTCTGTCTTAGACAGTGAGTTTTATGATACCAATCAATATTGCAAGCTGAAAACACTTATGCATTTTGAAGGCAAATTGTTTCCTTGGGAGCCTACTGAGGAAAGGCTGCTTCCTCTCATGGGAGAAATCACAAATCATCACTTACAGTTCCGAGAGTTTAAACACATTGGTGCGGGTGGACCATTTAGTAGATAAAGTCTCATTGAGAGATGTCAGAACCTTTGGGGAGGGGGCGCGGGGAGACCTCTAGTATCATAGTTTTGATTTGTTATTTGGTCTTTGTACAATTTAATATTTAGCAGCAAAGAAGATATGTAAGCCGTTTTTCTAAAATCCTGGGAATGACATTCAGAATGTGATGTATTGCATCATCTAACACAGAGAAATGGAACATTTTTTTTTCCTGAGAGGTTAGAAAGAATACAAGCTTTCCTGCCTAAAGCGGGCTTGTTTTAAGGCTCTTAATGACCCAACTATGCTGTTTTCCACCCCCCACCCCTGTTTTGTTTTGCTTTGTTTTGTTTTGTGAAATACCACCAGTAACTTAATTTCAGGTGTACTTTATAGATGACTTTCTCTCCACCCCTCTGTCCCTTTTTTTTTTAACCTCTTTATACTTGGTATTCCTGCCACTGGAAAATGCGTCCTTTTTTTTTTTTTTTTAATTTTCCTGCATGAACTCCATCTTATTCTTCACATATGAGCTCAATTATCACTTCCTCTTCAGAGGCTTTACTTGCTTGCCCATTTTATTCTTTCCGGGGATTAACTGTCTCTTTTCTTCATAGAACTTACTGCATTTCTCAAGTATATTTTCATTCATGTGTTTGCTTAGTGTTTGACACCAATAAACTCCTAGGACAAGGGACCTCAGCCTTCATGTCTCCTACTCAGTCTCTTGTGTCCTTCATGGTGCCTGAAGGATGTTTTCAATAAATAAATGAACGTCAGATTAAGATCAGAATGGTAATAAGTAAGGAGAGTCCTTGGCACCACGTGTAAATGCTTTCCTCTTGTGCCCCAGCAGGTGGATGCTATGGGGCATGATGCTATAGACCACGAGTGCACGTTTAGATGGCAAACCTGTTTTCTTGGAGGTTATTTTGTTTTAGTATTTTTTATTGAGGCATAATTTACCTATAGCATATTAGTTTCAGGCGTACAACATAATGATTCAATATCTGGATAGATTGCAAAATGATCACCATAATAAATTAACATCTGTCACCACACAGAGTTACAAAAAGAAATTTTTTCTTCTTTTTTTAATTTTTAAAATAATATCCAAGTTAGTTAGCATTTAGTGCAACAGTGATTTCAGGAGCAGATTCCTTAATGCCCCTTACCCATTTAGCCCATCCCCCCTCCCACAACCCCTCCAGCAACCCTCTGTTTGTTCTCTATATTTGTCTCTTATGTTTTGTCCCCCTCCCTCTTTTTATATTACTTTTGCTTCCTTGCCCTTATGTTCATCTGTTTTGTCTCTTAAAGTCCTCATATGAGTGAAGTCATATGATTTGTGTCTTTCTCTGACTAATTTCACTTGGCATAATACCCTCCAGTTCCATCCACATAGTTGCAAATGGCAAGATTTCATTCTTTTTGATTGCCGAGTAATACTCCATATAGATATATATAGATATAGATATAGACATAGATATAGATATAGATATAGATATAGGTATAGGTATATATAGGTATAAAGAAGATATACCACATCTTCTTTATCCATTCATCCGTCGATGGACCTTTGGGCTCTTTCCATACTTTGGCTATTGTCGATAGCACTGCTATAAACATTGGGGTGCCTGTATCCCTTCTAAACAGCACACCTGTATCCCTTGGATAAATACCTAGTAGTAAATTGCTGGGTCATAGGGCAGTTCTATTTTTAGTTTTTTGAGGAACCTCCATACTGTTTTCCAGAGTGGCTGCACCAGCTTGCATTCCCACAAACAATGCAAAAGAGATCCTCTTTCTCCACATCCTCGCCAACATCTGTTGTTGCCTGAATTGTTAATGTGAGCCATTCTGACAGGTGTGAGGTGGACTTTCATTGTGATTTTGATTTGTATTTCCATGTTGAGCATTTTTTCATGTGTTGGTTGGCCATCTGGATGTCTTCTTTGGAAAAGTATCTCTTCATGTCTTTTGCCCATTTCCTGTCTGGATTATTTGTTTTTTGGGTGTTGAGTTTGATAAGTTCTTTCTAGATTTTGGATACTAACCCTTTATCTGATATGTCATTTGCAAATATCTTCTCCCATTCTGTCGGTTGCCTTTTAGTTTTGCTGATTGTTTCCTTCGCTGTGCAGAAGCTTTTAATTTTGATGAGGTCCCACCAGTTGATTTTTGCTTTTGTTTCCCTAGCCTCCGGAGATGTGTTGAGTAAAAAGTTGCTGCGGCCGAGGTCAGAGAGGTTTTTGCCTGCTTTCTCCTTGAGGGTTTTGATGGCTTTCTGTCTTACATTTAGGTCTCTTATCCATTTTGAGTTTATTTTTGTGTATGGTGTAAGAAAGTGGTCCAGGTTCATTCTTCTGCATGTCGCTGTCCAGTTTTCCCAGCACCACTTGCTGAAGAGACTGTCTTTATTCCATTGGATATTCTTCCTGCTTTGTCAAAGATTAGTTGGCCATACACTTCTGAGTACATTTCTGGGTTCTCTATTCTGTTCCACTGATCTATGTGTCTGTTTTTGTGCCAGTTCCATACTGTCTTGATGATTACGGCTTTGCAATACAGCTTGAAGTCCAGGATTGTGATGCCTCCAGCTTCCGTTTTCTTTTCAGGATTGCTTTGGCTGTTTGAGGTCTTTTCTGGTTCCATACAAATTTTAGGATTGTTCTAGCTCTGTGAAGAATGCTGGTGTTGTTTTGATAGGGACTGCAGAAATTTTTTTCTTGTGATGAGGACTTTTAAGATCTACTGTCTTAGCAACTTTCAAATATACAATGCAGTATTATTACCTATAGTCACCATGCTGTATATTATATCCCAGGACTTATTTATTTTATAACTGGAACTTTGCACCTTTTGGCTTCCCTCCCCCATTTCTTATGAACCACACCCCCTTTAATCTGCAGTGTGAACCCACCAGACTAGACCTCTCTGCTTGCTGCCTCCTCAGCTTCCTTTGCCCCTGGAATCCCTTCCCCAAATGGCTAGATACCATCCCCATATTTCAGAAGCCATCTCAAGTGTTCCCTCCTCTTTGAAACATGTCCTCATCCTCTCTGTTGGAAGTCTTTGTTCATTTTATAGGTACTTCCCTTACAATGCCTTTTACTTTATGTTGTAGATATTCATGAGCTTAGCTTAAATCTATTATCAGATTATGTATTCTATGAGAGCCATGGTTCATTTCTGGGTTCATTTCGGGTTCATTTCTGTGGCCTCCATACAACCTGGAAGAATCTGGCACAAAATGAATCAGAAACAACCACTGACAAAACGGAAATGAGAACATGAAAATCCCATTATGCATTTTCATTCCAATCCAGAAAGACTGTTGTGTGTTCCTTTTTTTTTTCTTAATTGAAATATAATTCCTGTACCATGAAATTTATTCTTTACATGGTACAAGTCGGTGGGTTTTAGTGCATCCACGAGGTTGTGGCATTATCACCATTGTCTAGTTACAAAACATGGTCATCCCCCCAGAAAAGAAACCCCATCCTTCATTTTCCACCCCCTCCCAGCCCCTAACAACCACTAATCTATTTTCTGTCTTTATGGAATGGTCTGTTCTGGGCATGTCATATAAATAATTCTACAATACACAGTCTTTGGTGTTGAGCTTCTTTTGCTTAGCATGATGTTTTCATCCATGTGTAATGTGTACCGTTACTTCATTTCTTTGTGTGGTGTAATAAGAGTCCACTGCATGGATATGCCACACTATTTGTCCATTCATTCCATTGATGGGCAGTTGGGTTGTTTCCACTCTTTGGCCATCATGAAGAATGCGGCCATGAACATTCATGCACAAGTGATTGCCTGCAAGGTTGTGTTCATTTCTCGTGGGTATATGTCGAGGAGTGGAATTGCTGAGTCATATGCTAACTCTTTATCTTTTTGACGAACAGTAAAGGAGTTTTCCAGAGCGGCTGAGTCATTTTATGTTTCCACCAGCAATACGTACGGGTTCCAGTTTCTCTGCATCCTCACCAACACTTGTTATTGTCTGTCCTTGTGATTACAGCTATCCTAGTGGGTGTGAAATTGTTTTCACTGTGCTTCCGATTTTTATTTTGAGCATCTTTTCATGTGCTGGCTGGCCGTTTGTGTATCTTCTTTAGAGAAGTGTCTACATTCAAATCCTTTGTTCATTTTTAATTGGGTTATTTGTCTTCCTGTCGTTGGGTTGTAGGAGTTCCTTAAATATTCTGGACACTAGAGCCTTCTGTTCCTAACCACATGCAACTCTGAGCCTTGTGTGCTAGCCCATGGGATATCTACTCAATAGTGAATAATGTCAACTTTCACCCCTAGTTTTTATAATTTTAATTGTGTTGCACGTTAGCAATATCAAGAGTCTTAATTTCAAGTTTCTAAATATGGACCTTTACCGACATTTACAAATTTAGGGGGAATATATGGAATTTTCAAAACAAATTAAGATGTGAATATACCTTGAATCGGTTTTATCAATGTCATTGTTAAATCGGGAGGCCCTAATAACTGGTCCCGAACACGATAATTTAACAGCTAACAGCAGTAGGGTAAGCAGAAGTACTGGGACCTTCAAGGAGAGAGAAAACAGCAATATTAGGAAAAGAGAAGGGGAAGAAGGAGTGGATAAAGGAAGTGCTGTGTGTTTTTGAAACCGGTGTTTTCTGAGCTTTGATTAATTGATATCTGAGAAATAGCAACCAGGGGGAAAAGAGAAATTAATCTGTGCGCTGTCCTGCTGAGAAGGAAAAAGAGGCGGTGCCTGGCGGTGGTTCGCCGGCGCTTGAAAGTGAGACGCTTAAGTTAGGGGCTCACAGTTGGGTTATTCCTGACCCAGCCGCCAGATGGTGCTGTCGAACAGGAAAGCTGGACTCGTGGCCGAGGGCCCAGAATGGCGGGTAGGGGGTAGAGAGGAGGGGCTTCTTGCAGTCTGTCACCAGGGCTCCAGGGACCTTCAGAGTCCAATACTGGTTACTTGGGGCGGCTGCCACCCAAGTTCTTGTTGTTAGTGGAAAACTGTCACGTATTAAGCTCCTAGATATGAAATGGTGAGTACTGGACGATTTCCTCCATTACCTGTTTCAAAGGGAAGTTCAAGTGGTCCGTCTGATGCATGCTATACCAGGTGGCCCCCACAGAGTGCCCATGGATGAGGCCTGGGTGGCGCTTACCTGGACACACAGCAGCATTCTGGAGTTGGAGTTAAGCCAGCAGCAGGTACCATCCCGTCATCTGTATGTTCTTTATTCTCTTCTGGGAATATTTTTTTCTGTGCTAAAGAAATCCAAGCCCAAGACTTACGTGCTCATGTGATTCTGCACATTTCTGGTCACGTCATGCACCTGTCCACTGTCCAAAACTGCTCGCATGGTCTCTGCCCCAGAGAAAGCACAGCGCGTCCTAACTGCCACCTGATTCCAGTTTTGTCCTACCTGTAATCAGTTCTCCACATATCAGAATCATTTTGAGACTAAACTTTCCCTGTCACTGCCCTCCTTCTGACAGCTCTGTGACTTCCGCCATTCTCGGGATAAAGAACAGAATCTTCATCAGAACCCACAGCTAGTCAGTGTGTGAGTCCCTGACTCCTTGGGACAACACCTGCCACGTCATCAGCATGCCATAATTACTTGGGGAGATCAGTGATAAACTCTGCACAAACTGAATCCAAATATCGCAAGTAAGAAGGTAAGGAGCTGACAGAAGTAGTGGTGAAGAAGTGGTTCTTATTTCTCCCTGACTGATGAACTGAGGTGTTTCTGGGCCACGTCGTAAGGAGATTTGCACGGGTGCTGATTTGTAGGTCATCAAGACTGCAAGACTTTCCAAGACTTTCATGCTCCCGTCTCACCAGGAAAGATTAAGGCATCAGAGGGGTCTCATGTCCTCAGACAGATGCAGCTGTCTGTCCAGAGGCTCAGTGGTTTCTTGATGGAGTTGGGGGCTTAAGCAAGAGCAGCAACCTTTTCTTTGTGCAAAAGGATCGAAAGTCTGGATCAGGTTGAAACCGTCATCGCTGGAGCTCCGCGGGCCGAGAGCATGGTGAGGTGGTCATTAGACTCACCTGTCTACTTTTGCATATGTTTGAAAATTTCCACAATAAAACTTTTCTTATTTTTATTTTTTAATGTTTATTTATTGGGAGAGAGAGAGAGGGAGAATCCCAAGCAGGCTTCACACCCAGTGCTAGCTTGACGCGGGACTCAATCTCACGGCTTGTGAGATCATGACCTGAGCTAGAGTAGACAGGAGAGTCTAATGAGACCTGAGCTGAAACCAAGAGTCAGACACTTAACCAACTGAGCCACCCAGGTGCCCCCTCCACAATATAACCTTTTTTTTTTTAACGTCTCTTGCATACAAGCATTTCAGTGTCATATGAAAGAAACAACCCTGGAGAATGTAGAATTTTGATCACTTATTTTAGTGTCTCTAAGATCCTATAAAATTAATGAAAGGTAACTTACTTTAAAAACATTTTATTTGGTTAAGCAGAAAGGCAAAGTAATATTTCAGAACTATATTCAATGAAGGTTGAAATATTTCTTATTCTCTATTTGGTGGGGGAAGGAATTCTATGCCAGGAAAATTCATATGCAGTAATAAACTTTTTTCCTTTATGGATTACAAACTTTAAAAAGATGACAATAGTGTTCATGGAAAATCTGTGTCCATAAATATATTGCTTCAGATTTTTAATATCGTAGGATCATACTTTAGGATATAGTAAACAGAAACGATTGTGAGACATGAATAAAATTGAAATGGCTGAGTTTCAGGAGTTTTCTGTCCACATCGGTGCTGACAAGAACAACACAGAAAAAAACTGGACATGGCTGGGTAAGAATCCTTATGGGCATCGTGGAGACTGTGGGGATGTCATGGGCTAGCCTGGGATCCTAACCACCTCATGGCATTGGCTTTGGGTTCCAAGAGGAACACCACTTGTCCCTAAGTGGAGGTTGCCCTGTAGTCTTTCTCTCCTTCAGTCAGTAAACATCGTGGATCTGATAAGTCCTGTGGGAAACAGCCTTTGGAGGGGCTTATTCTAGTAGAGACACTAGGCATTCACAGAACCACAGCGACGAGGGAGGGAGTTAAAAACGCAGTGGGATTTCCATGAGATGTGTCACTGCAGGACCAGGGTCGCCTTCGGACAGGAGACACTGGCAGGAGTCTAGGGTTGCAAAAGGATGTGCATAGATGTGCAAGGATGCTGTTGAAAACCTTTCCAGACAGAGAGAGAGGCCGAACTAATACAGGGAGGGGAAAACACTGGGCCAGTGTGAGGGTTGATGGACACTGAAGGTATTAGCAAGTGGTGCTCGGAAAGGAGCTGGATTAACTGAAGAGGTGACTACAAGGGACTGATGATTTCAGTAATTTCACTTGTCCATTGGTCTCTTTTGCTTAAAAGAATACAAATTAATTGTAAAAAGTTCAGAGAATGCGGAAGGACAGAACCAAAAGTGAAAACCTTCCCTTCCCCTGTCCCAATTTTTCTGGGTGCCCCTCGGGCCCTCTGCATTGTCGCAGACAAGAATCTGGGGCATACATAACTTTAGACAAGCGGGGAAGTGCACCTTACATTGTCCTGCAGCCCACTGGGGACCTGACCTAACATGTCAGGGCGCCTCTACAACTACTTGGTTTTCTTTCCACCGGCAGGGTAGTTTTCATCAAAGATCCTTGTGTGTGGTTTTCTTTCTTTTTAATGTGGAGGCGTTGGTTTGATTTTTAAGTAATTTGAAAATTAAGTCATGGTAAAAGGCAATCTCATGAATGAGGATTTTAAAAAGCGCCATGCCCCTTTTACAATGCCTTTGTACAGCATCCGTCCTAAAAGATTTGCACCGGGATTCTGCACAAGGCCCTGGGGGACAGGCACATGTCTGAGAGTAGATTTTGCCATGTTGTTTGGAAGCTGCTGGAAATCACAGCCTCCTTCGGCACATGAAAAGCATCCTTTCTCATTTTCCCACATCAGCACCAGGGTGGACATTTCTCAGATTAGGAAAAAGACAGACCTAACAACAGAATGCTGCGTGATGGTGGGCTGGCTCCTGGAAGGGGGACGGACAGGATGGCTGTAAGGGACATCAATCTTTCTACTGGCAGACTTTGAGTATAGACTTTAGATTAGTTACTAGGACCATGGAAGTGTTTGTAGTTCTATGAGAGAATCTCGTTCTTAGAAAATACACACTGACAAAGACATAATGTCTGCAGTTTACTGTCAGATAGTTCCAGAAAAAGTGTGTGCATATGAAGTATGAAAACACAGATTGTACAATAAAGCAAATGCAGCAACATGCTACCAATGGAGGATCCGGGTGAAGGGTCTGCAGCAAAATGTTATGCTATTCTTACAACTTTCTGTAAGTTCAAAATTAAAAATTGAAAAACATACTAATCTTTGACAAAGCAGGAAAGAATATCCATTGGAAAAAGGACAGTCTCTTTAACAAATGGTGCTGGGAGAACTGGACAGCAACATGCAGAAGAATGAAACTAGACCACTTTCTTACACCATTCACAAAAATAAACTCAAAATGGATGAAGGACCTGAATGTGAGACAAGAAACCATCAAAACCCTAGAGGAGAAAGCAGGAAAAAACCTCTCTGACCTCAGCCGTAGCGATTTCTTACTTGACACATCCCCAAAGGCAAGGGAGTTAAAAGCAAAAATGAACTATTGGGACATCATGAAGATAAAAATCTTCTGCGCAGCAAACAATCAACAAAACTCAAAGGCAACCGACAAAACGGGAAAAGATATTTGCAAATGACATATCGGACAAAGGGCTGGTATCCAAAATCTATAAAGAACTCACCAAACTCCACACCCAAAAAACAAATAATCCAGTGAAGAAATGGGCAGAAAACATGAATAGACACTTCTCTAAAGAAGACATCCAGATGGCCAACAGGCACATGAGAAAATGCTCAGCGTCACTCCTTATCAGGGAAATACAAATCAAAACCACACTCAAATATCACCTCACGCCAGCCAGAGTGGCCAAAATGAACAAATCAGGAGACTATAGATGCTGGAGGGGATGTGGAGAAACGGGAACCCTCTTGCACTGTTGGTGGGAATGCAAACTGGTGCAGCCACTCTGGAAAACAGCGTGGAGGTTCCTCAAAAAATTAAAAATAGATCTACCCTATGACCCAGCAATAGCACTGCTAGGAATTTACCCAAGGGATACAGGAGTGCTGATGCATAGGGGCACTTGTACTCCAATGTTTATAGCAGCACTTTCAACAATAGCCAAATTATGGAAAGAGCTTAAATGTCCATCAACTGACGAGTGGATAAGGAAATTGTGGTTTATATACACAATGGAATACTACGTGGCAAGGAGAAAGAATGAAATATGGCCTTTTGTAGCAAAAGGATGGAACTGGAGAGTATTATGCTAAGTGAAATAAGTCATACAGAGAAAGACAGATACCATATGTTTTCACTCTTATGTGGATCCTGAGAAACTTAACAGAAGGCCATGGGGGAGGGGAAGGAAGAAAAAAAAAGTTAGAGAGGGAGGGAGCCAAACCGTAAGAGACTTTTAAAAACCGAGAATAAACTGAAGGTTGATGGGGGGTGGGGGGGGTGATGGGCATTGAGGAGGGCACCTGTTGGGATGAGCACTGGGTGTTGTATGGAAACCAATTTGACAATAAATTTCATATTTAAAAAAATTTGAAAAACATGTAGCTAAATATTGACGTGGTGACTATTAAATCAGTTTATTGTACATATCTTAAAGATCTCTGTAGAAGAAAAATAGCTTGCTTCTTTGTAATAATGACCCACAAATGCTTTTACACTGGGTATATTGTCTTCTAGCCAATTCTAAGGATCTTGAGCACTTTTTCATTTCCCTCTCCCCAAGCCCCCACGTTCTTGCAAGTTTCTCTGAATGTTTCTCCCTTCCGCTCTTCCTCATAATGTGCGCTGTCTTCAGCACCCTGCCTGGGCCTCCAGTTCTCTGTTGATTGAGCCACCCCCTTGTCCCTTCACTCATCTTTTCCAGCTTGGGAACGATTCTTCCTTCTGAAAGCAAAGGCCATGTCAGATCACAGCCCGCTCAGAACCTGACAGTATGCCTGGGCTCCACTCAAACACAGTTGTACCGATTTTCCACTGGACAGAGACACCTAACCAAAATAGCCATGGAGACTGAAACCCAGATGGCTCTGCTTCCCAAACCACAGGCCTGGCACACGGACACATCAGCTCAGAGGAAGGGCTGTGTTTGGGTCAGGATCCTGGCAGAAAACAAATATCCCATTCAAACCAAGTTATTTCAGGGAGCTTGATGAAAATATTATTTATAAAAGTGTGCACAGGATTAGGAAAACCCAAAAGGGATGGTGTCGTATCCCGGAGATGGCCAACAGCAGGGAGCCATTGCCAGCCCAGGCCTAAGGGGCAGGAGGCCACAGCAGTTATTGGAGCCAAGGAAAGGGCCTCTGGCCAGGAGCTGTGGCTTTCAGGGGAGGAGAAAGCCACAGCCGGACAATAGTCTGGCAGGGAGAGGACTAGGGCACACACTGTGACCACCCCCCACCCTGCCTTTCCATCCCCTCTGCACCCATGGGAGCTGGGAACCCGGAGCCCACATGAGGTGGTGTGCAGAAACCAGCCTCCTGGGCACAAGAGGACAGGTCTGCAGAACCAGGAAAATACCCGGCATAGAATCCTTTCTGATTCACTTAAGGTAGTGGACTTGGAGGCTAACAGGCCTGCTGGTATCTCAGCACTTAAGGGATAAAGGGCTGACTTACATTCCTTATTTGTATTTTTGAAACTTCCCACAGACCCAGCTAGCCAACATTATCTCTTCCAGCTACCAGGCTGCAAACTTTGAGATCGGCACTCCCCAACCTGAACACAGCCTGTACCCCCACAAACTTTGCTAGTGATAGTCTCTCTATTTCCTCCAGGGCCCTTCTCCTGACAGGCTTTGGGCCGTGCCTGAGCACATCCCAGACCAAGGTGCCCCTGGCTCTTGGCCTCTGTGGCTTCACTGACTGTAACATGTATTGTCACATCTGCTCCTGGCAGGGAGCAGGGCGGGGGTGGGGAGTGTCAAGGGCGCGAGCGCTGGATTCCAGTCTTCCAGAGGAGCAGGAGGGTGTCTGGAAGGTCTGACCTCCCATGGGCAGAGCCCAGGTGGACAATGCCTCCAGCCTCCCTCCTCCTAGCCTCTAAGCGCTTTCCCCTTGGACCAGGGACCCAGTAGGGAATTCGAGACCACTCCTTCCAGGCCGCATGGGAAAATTGTATGGTGTGAACCGCACATGAAAGAGCTGTGGACCCGTTTGATGGCCGCAGGACAGCAAGTGATTTTTGAGGTCTCAACACCTGCACCTCTAAAGGAGCACTAATGACCATAGCGGCTGAGGATGGTCACATGTGCTTAGCTGTCCCACATTAACACCATGTTCTTACCATACTCCATGCACTAGATGTACTACTAAACGACATATTGTGGGTGCGTAGGTTGTTGACTGAACAAGGCCACGCAGCCTGGAGAGGGCTCTAGACAAACCTAAATGCCCTAGGGGCATTTGATTTTTTAATGCGTTTTTGAGCCTTTTGTGGAGCACAGAATCCCTGTGGTACTGTTTTCGTGATTTCACTTTTTATTTAGAAGTAATTTCAAACTCAGAAAAGTTTCCAGTATAAGAAGAGTACAGAGAACTCTCGGATACCTGTCACCCAGATCCAGCGCCTGCTAACATTGGCCACACATGCCTCATCACTTGCATTCTTTGTACGAATCTTTGGTATAGATCTAGATTCGTGATTCTTTTTTTCCTTAATCATTTCAGACTGACTTGTCAGCATCGTGGCCCTTTACCCTTGAAAGACTTGAGCATTCACTTCCTAACAACAGGGGTATTTTCTTACATAACCACGGTGCAGTTAGCAACTTCGGGGAGTTTAACATTGACACCATCAATATATTTTATTTGCAGCCCGTATTCTAGTTGTTATCAGTTGAGCCGACTATGTCCCGTATAGCCTTTCCCCTCCAGCACAGGATCCAGTCTAGTTTCCACCTCTCTTTAGTTACCCTTGACCTGGAACATTGCCACAGTCTTGCATTGCCTTTTACGACATTGCCATTTTTGAAGAATACATACCCACCCCCCACCTTCCTTTTGGTAAAATTTAGGTTTGGGGGCTCCTGGGTGGCTCAGTCCGTTGGGCGTCCGACTTCGGCTCAGGTCAGGATCTCGCAGTTTGTGGGTTCAAGCCCCGCGACGGGCTCTGTGCTGACAGCTCAGAGCCTGGAGCCTGCTTCGGATTCTGTGTCTCCCTCTCTCTCTGCCCCTCCCCAGCTTTCACTCTGTCTCTCTCTCTCTCACACACACAAAAATAAATAAAAAACATTAAAAAAAAAAATTAGGTTTGCCTGATGTTTCCTCCTGACTTAAGCTCAGGTTATGCCTCCCTGGCCAGAATACTTACCTAGATGACATGTGTCCTTCTCAGGATCTGTATCTGGAAGTGGATAATGTCCAGCCCCTCCTCCTGTGATGGTGTTCATTTTAATTACCCAAATTGTTGTCTAGTTTCTCCACTGAGTAGCTTTTTTTTTTTTTTTGTAACTGATAAGCAGTCTGTGGGGAGATCATGCAGAAATTCTGTTCCTCAAGAAAATGTTACCTGGGGAACGCCTGGCTGACTCAGTCGGTGGAGCGTGCGACGACTCCTGATCTCAGGCTTGTGAATTTGAGCCCTCTGTTGGGTGTACAGATTACTTTAAGTAATCAATAGTCAGCTATGCTGACAGCTCAGAGCCTGGAGCCTGCTTCAGATTCTGTGTCTCCCTCTCTCTCTGCTCCTCCCCTGCTCATACTCTTCTCTCTTTCTCAAAAATAAATAAACATTAACATATTTTTTATTTTTTTTAATTTTTTTTTAACATTTATTTGTTTTGAGAGGGGAAAGGGGCACAGAGAGAGGGGAATAGAGTATCTGAAGCAAGCTCCAGGCTCTGAGCTGTCAGCACAGAGCCCGATGCGGGGCTCGAATTCATGAACAGCAAGATCATGACCTGAGCCGAAGTTAGACGCTCAACCGACTGAGTCACCCAGGCACCCCTCAATCTAGAGGAACATTAAAAAAAACTTTTTTAATGATGGAGTGCATGGGTGGCTCAGTCAGTTAAGCGCCCAACTTCAGCTCAGGTCATGATCTTGCGGTTCATGGGTTCAAGCCCCGTATGGGGCTCTGTGCTGACAGCTCAGAGCCTGGAGCTGCTTTAGATTTTCTCTCCCTCTCTCTCTGCCCCTCCCCCATTCACGCTCTCTCTCTCTCTCTCTCTCTCTCTCTCTCTCTCTCTCCCTCTCTCTCCAAAATAAATAAACATTAAAAAAATTTTTTTTAATGTTCCCCTTGATTGAGCCTCTGTCACTGGATCTTGCCTGACCCAGAGTTCACTGTGCTGGTTACAAGCGCTGACTCTCCCGTTCCAGGACTCCGTTCGCATTCTCTGGCTGCTAGCCAGCAAGAGCCCTCCTTTCTGCCCCATGTATTTATTTATCTATGTGTTATTGGCAAGGACACATAATATTCCTGTATTCTTCAGTGCTTTAGAACTCATTTGTGTGAGTAAATATGTGGGTGCTCATGTCATCCGGATTTGACCAGGTAAGAGCCCTTTCGATCTGGCTCTTGTGTTCTGATGACATGACCCCGATGGTTTTTAAGCACTTTTCTTACCTTCTGGCATAACAGTGTTCCAGGTATAGCCTGTAGCTTCCCTGGCCCCCATGCTGGTACCAGCCATTTCTCTGGAGAGCTCAAGTTCCTTGTGGTCGTAAGATTAAAGACCCAGATCTGGACAGGAGATGCGCTCACTGCTGCTGGAGTGTCTTAACTTCTTGGCCTTTTCAGCAGACAACACTAAAAAATATATGCACATACAGTGGACCCTCGAACCACACAAATTTGAACTGCACAAATCCACCAACATGCAGATTTTTTTTGATACAGTACAGTACTGTAAATATATTTTCCCTTCCTTATGATTTTCTTAATAACATTTTTTCTCTAGCTTACTTATTATAAGAATACAGTAGATAATATATTTAACATACAAAATATGTGTTTAATTATTTGTTTATGTTCTCAGTAAGGTTTCTGGTCAACAGTAGGCTATGAGCAGCTGAGTTTTTGAGGAGTCAAGTTATACATGGACTTTCAACTATGCAGGGGATCGGCACCCCAACCTTGCATTGTTCAAGGTCAATGATCTGTACGTATATATATATACACAGGCATACAACTGAACACACATATGTGCCCATAACTATGAACATATACGTACATATTTGAAAATCATGATTTCCCAGCGGTCATTACAATCCCAACTCATTCTCACAGGCTTTTCTTTGCCTTCCCTCATTCTATATTTTTTTAAGTTTATTTATTTATTTTGAGAGATAGAGAGAGGGAGGCCATGAGCAGGATGGAGGGTCAGAGAGAGAGAGACTCCCAAGCAGGCTCCACGTGGTCAGCACAGAATCTGACGTGGGGCTCGATCTCATGAACCAAGAGATCGTGACCTGTGCTGAGATCAAGAGATGGACGCTTAACCGGCTGAGCGACCCAGGCGCCCCTCCTCATTCTGTATTTGTGCATTATTCTTCCCCTCTGAAAATCCTGGCTGTCTATAACCACATCAACACATTTCTGCACTTGCTCAATCCTACATACATCTAAGATAGTTTGGGGCTTGTCTTCAGTCAGAGACTCCCCTTTGGAATGTCAGTCTTTCATTTATTTACAGTTTAAATCCACTGAGTGGTTCCTACTTAATGACAAATGTAAACAAACCATGTAATGGCAAATATAAATAAATACCAGACTCTATCTTCGTTGTTCTTTAACAACAGCCCTGCAAGCTTTAGGAAGAGACATTGCAACTTTTCTGAGAAAGCCACAGGTTCCCACCTGTGGTAAAATGAGTTTATGTTCCATTTAATTTCATATACAATTTGACATTCTATTATAAGGAATACTGTTGCTTTAAACTCTGCAACTAAGCCAAATTCTAAAAGAAGCCAGTTGCTAAGGCAACTGGGCAAAGAGTTAATTAGTTCATCAGTCATTATATGCAGATTAATCTGCCTAACTGAGTTAGAAAGGAGGTGGACTTGTTTGATTTTTTTTTCTTTTTGGAAATAGTGGAAGAAGAATGGTGTGATTTTTTTTTTTTTTTTCAGTCTGTAAGGGCCACAGAGTTCCTTCTGGACAAGGCACAGGCTTTGCGATCAGACAGGTGCCCCACCCCTTTCAGGCCCTGGTGGGACCTTCAGACCAACAGCCCTTTCTGCAAAATGGGGATGATAATGTGCATCTTGGAAGCCGCTGTGAGGATCGGATGCGATGCTAGAAATAAAGCACCTTTCAGTGTCTTTTCAAAATTAAGATGAAGAGTGAGTAACAAAGGTTAGCATGCATTTCCCTGGGAAAGTAAATGATATTCTTTCTTCACTTTTATAATTGACCACACACTCTCTATGTATCCTTGCTGTAATCTCTACAGAATGCGGAGAACTTGATCGCATTTACTTGATTGCATGTCTTCCCCTCTCTACTAGACTAGTAAACTGCTTGAGATGGGGTCCGTGTCTAATTAATCTTTATAATCTCAAGGCTATGCATATATAGACATTTAAAAACATACTTAATGGTGAAAGAATGAATGTAAATGTACCACTGAAGCATCCCTACAGCTTCCATCTGTCCTACCAGCTCTACATTGCCACCTGCTGGTAAGAATCTATAATTGCAGTAAATGTTTCCAAACAAATTGAAGTCCCTTAACCAGAATCAGAAAAGTCAAAACAAACATCCTGAAACCACAAAGGAGAAAGATTTCTCTATTCCACATTGGCATGATAAATATTCTACATGCGACTTTTTCTTGTTTTTATTGTGTCAAAATACACATAACATAAAATTTACCCTCTTAACCATTTTTAAGTGTATGATTCCGTGGCATTAACTGCATTCATCCCATTGTTGGGCAGCCACTGCTTCCATCCATCCGCAGAATGTTTTCCTCTTCCCAAACAGAAATGTTCATTGCCCTTTAAGCAATAATTCCCCATTCCCTGCCCTCAGCCCCTGGCAACCACCATTATACTTTCTGTCTCCATGAATCGGACCAACTTTAGGTCCCTGACGTAAGTGGGATCACACAGTAAATGTCCGTTAGTGACTGTTTTTATTTTTTCACTTGGCATAATGTCTTCAAGGTTCACCCATGTTGCAGCACCCTTCAGAGTGTCCTTCCTTCCTTTTTTTTTTTTTTATTTGAGAAAGATCACGCACACGAACAGGGGAGAGGGGCAGAGGGAGAGAGAGAAAATCTTAAGCAGGCTCTACACTCAGCACAGAGCCCAATGCAAGGCTCAATACCATGACCCTGGGATCATGACCTGAGCCAAAATCAAGAGTCAGACATTCAAAAGACCGAGCCACCCAGGGGTCCCCAGAATGTCCTTCCTCTTTGAAGCAGAATACTATTTTATCCTATGTGTAGACCACATTTTGTCTATCCATCCACCACTTGTGCTTTTTTTTTTTTTTTTTTTCTGACATGTTGCCTTTATGTCCCCAGCCAGGGCTAGTACTTTGCTCAGCTGAGTGTAGGTAGACCCTCAACCAATCTTTGTTGACTGTACTATATGCCATTGCTCGTGTGTCTGCCTAGTAGAAAAAATCAGGAGCTCATCGAGGACAACGTGTTGCTTCATGTAGAGGAGTTAAGTGGATATTGTTAAATTGTACTTGTTAAATTAATGTTGAATCATAATAATTACTACATTTATTGAGAGCTTGCTCCTTGCCAGCCACTATGATAAGATGAACCGATTCATAACATTCTTGCCGTAACTCTATGAGGTGAGTGCCATTGTTCTCACCCATTTATGGAGAAAGAAACAGAACCACACAGCAGAAAATGGATTTGAGACCAGCCATTCTTGCTCAGCAACCCATGCTCTTAACCTCTGAGCTATACAAGCCAAGGGAGAGCTTTTATCTTAGGAAAATTGCCATGCCAAGAGTATGTATTTTCCTGGGGCTCATTGGGTTCACCCCACCTCGGAGACACGGTGCACCGTGCGTCCCTCTGCGTCCTCTGCTATACCTATTCCCTCCCCTTTGCTTTTACTTAAGCAGCTCTTCCTCACCTGTAGTGTGCTCCTACTCCCTACCCTGTCCAACCTGGGGCCCCTCCTCCTTGGTGAAGCTTTTGCCAATTCCATGAACCCTCCCACCCCTTTCAGCCCTGGGCTCAGGCATGTTGTCACACATTGACCTCTGAATGATGGCAGTGTGCTAGTTTGATTTCCCCAGCTGCTCGAGAAGGTGAGAAAATGGCTTCAGTGGTACATCTCCACAGATGATGGCCTGTAGGAAGAGATAAACATGTGTTCAATGACATGAATCTATATTGCATAGATACAAAATTGGATTCTCTTAATGACCTTGCCTTATAGCATATTGTTACTGGATTTGCTTAAATTAGGAGGACAATTGTGAGGCAGGCAGGCATCGCTGAAGTCCAACCCTACGAATAGGCGTGCGAAAACCAGGATTCATGTCACCAAGCCTCCTGAAGCTCTGGCATCCCATAAGGGCACCTCACTGACACCAAGAGAACGTTTGTAAGCATTTAAAACGTGCATCACATTGTCTCTTTTTGCTCCCAATCAGGGGAAGAATGTGATGCACTTTACAAAAAACTAAATTGGGCGAGAACTCTTAATCACCGGGCGCATTCTTCTAACCCCAGAGATTGCATGAGATTGAATCTTTAAAAAAAGTGTTGGTGGATATAGTTAGCTGAGGACTAGAAAACTCATGGTATCTAGAACTAAATGCTAAAACTATTTTTATCATAAAATGTTCCTTAGATTTAAGCACTATTCAAGAAACTGACTCCTAACTATAGAGAACAAACTGATGGTTACTAGAAGGAGGTGGGGGGGGGGCGAGGAGATGGGTGAAACAGGTGACTGGGATTAAGGAGCGCACTTGTTGGGATGAGCACACGGTGTGGTATGAAAGTGTTGCATCGCTATATTGTACACCTGAAACTAGTATAACTCTGTATGTGACCTAAGTGGAATTAAAAAACTTTTAAAAAAATGTAAAATTGATTCACATATGGTAGATTTGTTTGTTTGCAAGTTCTACATCTTACATCTGATGGTTGTTAATTAGTAAAGAAAGAAAGATCTTTAAAACTGTTCAGACTATCTTTGCAATTTTACATCAGTATCAAAATCTATCAATTAAGCAACCTGTGTCTGAAAATCTGCTGTAGTCCCATATTTTGTTAGGCCATCTAAGGTTGAAGATCAGGATAAAATAGCTAGGGATGCTAATCTTTACTGGTGGAAGGCTAATTTTTCACTCCGTCCTTCTTGAGCCCCTTATTTGATTTCTGTTTGGGAAATGTGTACTAAATGCAACTTTGATGCGTGCGGTTTCTCTTGCAATATAAGGGGAGGGTCCACAAGCTGCCCTTCTGATGTCTCTGCCTCATAACCTGACCTGCTTGGTAGCTTTCACAGATGTTTTGAGCTGCAACACTGTAATAGTTTCACGCTGTTTGCAGATTGCCCATTCTGCTTTATGGAGTCTTTGTTGTTGTTTTCTTTAAGGTATTCAGTAGTCTCACTTCTATTTTTATACTGTAATTAAACTCCTGCCTGTCACACTGAGTTGTATATTCCAATAAGGATATTTCAGTCCTAGGTTTTTGGACACAGGGCAGGGTGAAAGACAGTTAAAATACCTTTCCTACAGATTCGTTGCTGTTTTAGTTTTTAAAGCTGTCAGCTAAACAGACTGCATCACTACCCTTTATGTATGGCCCTTCCAAATGCTACTTAATATTACTTTGGCTGGAGGAGCAAGGGCGAAAAAGACAAATTATTTCAATGAATTCTCAAGTATTTGATTGCAGAGTATTATGTACAGAAAGGGTAAACTGAATGTGTCCCTGCTTTTCCATAAAAAATGTACAACTTTTTAACCACAGTATTTTTAAGTGTATGGTAATTAGGTCATGCAGTGAGCTCTGTTCTAAGGGAAAATAATCTACACGGGTTATTTGCACCAATGCGCTAAGAAAGAAAAGAGATAAAACAACAGCAAGCTGTCTACGGTGGCACGGCTGTGTGCACACCATCCGCTCAGCCCGTGGCCATGCTGGCACCACCCCCTTCCCCCACCCCACCCCCGCCCTGGGCTTAGCAAAACTGGCTGCAGCTTTTAGTTTCTTGGAACACTGCCCTTGCATGGAATTAGTAACTATGCACCTTTCCTAAACTGTTTTGTTCCTTTTCTTCTAAAACTTTTGATACATCTGTTCTAAAATTCTTACTGCAGCTTTAATGTTCAGGAAGTTGGAAAGCATAAAATGCCACCCCAAGACCAGTTACTACATTTTTAAAATAATCATTTAGGCTTGTCATAAACTGAAACTGTTTCCTTGAATGTTCCAGCCGGTTGTTAATTACACTTCTACCGGTACCTCCTTAAGGGGGAAGCAAATGGTGTCGGTCCTGCTGCCACGATGTTGAGTTCAGCTAACCAGAGAACAGGTGCAGTTTCTTTTTTGTTTTCATCACGTGCCAGCTTAAATCAGAGGGTCGGAGGCAAAACCAAATTTTAAAGTCACTATTCAAAAGTCACAAAACTAAGTGTAAAAGAAATTTAAATAATTAAACTTCCAAATGCACTCAGACTTGAGATACCCTGTCTTAAATATCAACAAGAGTGAGGAAAACACCACTTTGTTTGACCTTTGTCCTTCTGCCTCAAACTCTGTGCCTTCTCAGTTCTCCTTGGTGAGCCCAGGGCCTTTCCCAGCCTCGGAGGCAGGCGCAGGCGCTTCCCTGCCCCGCTGCCACCCCCTCCTCTCAGGGCAAGCAGCTGCAGGGCAGCCCTTAGTCTCTGCAGGTGGGTGTGCGTGCTTCTTGGTGAGGGCGATGCTGCTGCATAGCCGTTGCCTGGCAACAGATGCTCACGCTGCCTGCGCTCCAGGTTACCCTGGGTGCTCCCCAAAAGCTCCCCTGCAACAGAGACAGCTGGGATTTGGGATTCTGATCCCATGGTTTAAAACACAAATGAGGATTCGCTTCCCAGACCAGACAGAAAAAGGCCAGATGACTGGATTTAAAAAAAAACAAAAAAAGTGTCTTGAACTCCTACCTGATAACAGACTAGGTAAAACTGGCTTTGTCACATCACTGTATACGGACGTTGACTTTCTATTTTCGAATGTTTAGCAGTGGACTGTGGGCACACTGTACCTCGTACAGTGCAGATATCGCAGCCAGGACACAAAGGTTTATATCCCAGATGCACCTCTTCCTCGCCCTTCTAAGCTTCTGGAAGTAATCTTGGCAATAGTTCCTTACTGAAAATGCTACACAAATTACTCCATGGGAAGGATTAGTACAGTGCCAGAAATCAGTGGACAACTAGTAGAAGCTATTTTACACGGATTATTATTATTTTTTATTACTATTATTATTATTATATTGATATATTAACTTCTTGGGTGTATTATGGCATATTTTTCATCATACCTGTTCACGTAAGTCTTTCTGAATTCCAAATATAAGAATTTATCGTTAACCCTGTTTAATGATAAACTCAGGCATATTAAAATGTTTAAGAGCTTATTTGAGCAAAACTCGATTCAAATCAGGCAACACCCCATCTAGCTGATGGAAAGTAGCTCCGAGGAGCAGTACAAAATAAAGACTTCCATACCCAGCCGGGAGCGGAAACAAGGCAATTACACTAGGTTAAAAAGTGGGCTGGTTATTGCAAGGTTCCTTGCCGTTAGGAGATGACAGGAGTGTATGAGGCAGATTATCTAACTAGTGCTGATCTGGCGGTTCCAGATTGACAGCTTTAAGATTTCATTTCTGGGAAAGTCAAAACTAATTGATTCTCAGTTTGGTGATGCGGGGCTTAGCATAAGGGACTCCATTTTGGACCTGTTGTCTTGTCTTGTAACAGCCCTAATTCTTAGATCTGAACAAGTGGAAACTTTTTGCTGTGTTTTTAGGGTCACCGAATTATCAGGCTGCCTTCAAAGTGTGGTTTGGGGGTTCTAACTTAATTCTCCCTTTATAAGTTTCCATGGGATTCGTTTTGAAACTTTTTCTTCCAACTAACAGTTTCTAAAAATCTTGGCATTACGAAAGTTGGCAAATCCTTATAAACATCCCACTACACTAAGCAATTTTTACTTACCTTTTCTCGCCTCCCGACTTCCCCAGTAGCCACAGTACATGCCAGGTTGCTGTTGCCACGTGTGAACAGTTGTGTTAACTCGAGGTGTGAGGCCTGGCAACAGTGATAAATAGTCCCCTTACACAACACGAGAACTTTCAACCTAGCTCAGAGTATAGTATGGCACTGGAGGTTTGCTTTTGTCGAAAAGAATAATTTCGACATGATACTAACCTGGACAAGTACTCTCTGAACTTAAAACCTGATCACAAAATTCCTTTCATGAGACCCCAGACTTTGAGCAGAGTTATCTCTGGCTTTCATGAATTCATTCATCCATTCCATGAAGGTTCCTGGGGCAGGCAGCTCCTGCAGGCCGAGCCCTGGACTGGAGGCAGGTGCTGCATGTGTAAAGGGCAGACTCAGACCTGGCCCTCGTAGAGTCGCCCATCTAGTGAACTGTGGGGAAAGCTGCAAATAAACCATTACAATGCAAGGAGCTGGTGAGAGGATGCAGCACAGGGAAGGGGGCCTAACCTGCATGTGGAGGGAGTGGTGAGGCTGGAAGGATAATTAGGAGGTGGCCGAGTGAAGAAGGTATTCCAGGTATTCCAGAAAGAACCGGCATGTGGACCCAGGGATAAGCTAGGGTGTTCAGGAAGTACAAGTAGTAGGGCAGTGCTGGGAAGGGGAGAGACTTGAGAAAGCTGTGGCCACAGAGTTTACATCAACCCAGCCTTGAAGGATCATGGTCAAGCCCTCATAGGCGACGGGAACATGGCAGATCTGTATTGTCACTGCAGCAACATGGTACCAGCACTGGAGTGAGTGAGCAGGAGCCATTGCTGAAGTCCAGGTTAGATTCGTGATCTAAGACCATGGCAACGGAAGATAGGGTGGAAAAGACAGGACAAATATTTAGGAAACAGACTCTTTGGGACACAGTAACTACTCGGGTTTGCAAGAAGCAAAAGGAGTCAGGAATGGCTCCCATGTTCTGGTTTGGAAAATCAGGGGCCCTTATCACAGAGAGAGAGAACAGAGAGGAACAGGCGGGGGTGTGGGGGTAGGCTTAGGGGAGGAGCTCAGCCCTTGGCAGGTAGAAGTGAGGATCCCTGTGAGGCATAGAAATGGAGGTGTGCTTGGGGACGGCGTTGGACAAGCGGGTGAGCCGGGATGGAGATGTGATGTGGGCATAGAGCTGTGTGCACAGACTGTTGAGGATACAGTCAGCCCTTCCAGGAATGTGTGCAAGGGGAGAAAGAGTGGTGGGGTCTCAGGCACCTCCACCAGGCAGAGGGTGAACAGGACATCAAAACCACAGGACAAGACAGTCTCAAGGAGGGTCAGTGCCAGCTCCCTGGAGAGGTCAAAGAGAGTAAAGACCTAAGTTCATGAATGAAGTTTAGTGCCTGGGAGACCACTGAAGACCCTAATGAGAATATTTTCAATATTCTGAAATATACTGAATATCTTCAGTAGGGAGGTGGGCCAAAGCCAGGCTGCCAGGAGCTGAGAGGCGTGAACAGGAGGTAAAGAAAGTCAGGCCAGAGTCAGATGCCCTTCCTAACTCTAGGCCGCCATGTGCAGGAGGGAAAATGGTGACACTAACAAGGAGCCTGAGATGTAAGGAGGTGCTGTTGGTTTTGAATAAGGCAGAGGTGAATACGTTTGTCCACTTGAGGTTACGAGCCAGCAGAAAAGGGGAGGCTGAGGAAAGAGGGGAGAGCCAGAGGAGAAGAGACAAGTGGACAAGTGAAGCCGGCTGTGCCCCTGGGTGCAGGCTGCAGAGGAGAGGGGGCAGCAGAGCAAGGAAAACACCCCACACCCACCCACCCCCGCCGTGGTGTTTGCTCTCTGTAAAGAAGATCAGGCCTTGGTGAGAAAGGGAGAAATGTAGGCTGGGAGGGAAGAAACTGGGGCATAGAAGACAGATGAACAAGGCCATTAAAAGAATCTGTGTGCCGGCCTCACCGAGCCCTAACAGCGGTGCACAAGGAAGTGATCTGGGACCTGGACTTCTGGGTCGCCTCTTTTGCCATCTTTCCCTCAAATCCAAAAAGTCGACTGCAAGACTGCGGACGGACCGTCTCTGGGAACTCGCACTCAGCACAGCGAATGAGAGCACAGTCCGGTCTCCTGCCTTCATCAGTTCCACCGCTAAGATGCCAAGTTCAAGGCCATGGAGTCTCCTAGGGATGTAGTAGAGCTGTTCAGAGAACTGCGAAGGAGAAACGGGGGCTGGAGATAAAGACAAGAGGCTAAGGGAGGCGGCAGCGTGGGTGCGCTGGAATAGTCTAGAAAATGAACGAACAAAGGCGGTGTGACTGGTGAGCCTCTTACAGATCCTCCTCCCTGATAGAATATGCATGATCCTGCGCGAGTCCTCGCCCGCCTGGGAGCAAGGAGGCGTCCGAGACATCGGCGGGGAGCGCACGCCCAGACCCATTCTCCCGGGCTCCGAGTGCGAGAGGGCCACGCGGGCGCGGTGCGGACCCCGCGCGGGTGAGCGTCCCGCGGGGCCGGGCTCCTAGAGGTCAGCTCCCGACCCCTCCAGCTCCGTTAGCGCTAGCGCCCCTGCCAGATCCTCGCCAGCAGGCCCAGCTCCCCTTCCCGGCCGGGCGGAGGCGCGGGGGTCGCTCGGAACCGGGAGGGGGCGCGCGTCCGACGGCGGAGGCAGCGCGGAGCGCGAGCCGGCCGCCTGGTGCCCACGATCGCCCTTCGGGGACCCGGCGACGAGTTCCGTCCCTCCGCGCCGCGGTCGGCCAGCAGCCCGCGGGGCCCGGGCATCTTCACGGTCCCGTTGGGCGCTTCCCCGCCGCGCAGGCGGGGGCGGGGCTGAGCGGGGCTCAGCTCGGCGGGCGGCGCGGGCGCGGAGACGCGGGGCGAGTGGAGGGCGCAGCGCCATCCCGGCTGGCTCCGGCAGAGCTCGGCGCTCTCGGCCCCCGTCTCCTTTCATGCCATGCTGTTTGTCCAGCAGAAAATACTAAGCCTTTACCTTTAAAAAGTATTTGTTTGGCTCCGCGAGTCGTCCTCGCATCCTTTTGAGTTAGGAGTTTGCGGTGGGCAGAGGGAGGGAGACGGAACGCTTGTTCTGATCGAAAAACACCGAGAGACCAGAGCATCTCTTTCAGCAGCGAGGAGGAGAAGCCGTCGCAGGATCTACACACATCTACAACTCTCTATTGCTTTTTGTGCAAATTCCTAACTCTGCCCGACGTCCATCCAAGGGGGCAGGCATGGGGTGTTTGGGCAACAGCAAGACCGCAGAAGACCAGGGCGTCGATGAAAAAGAACGACGCGAGGCCAACAAGAAGATCGAGAAGCAGCTGCAGAAGGAGCGTCTGGCTTACAAAGCGACTCACCGCCTGCTGCTACTGGGTAAGGGCGGTGGGCGCTTGGCGGCCCCGGCCCGAGCGGAGCGCACAGCCCAGAGCGCAGCGAGCCAGCGCGGGGGCCGGGCGGGCAGGGCCGGGAGGGGGCCGCGCGCACCGCCGGCGACCGGGGACCCGCTCCTCCAGCCAGGAGCTGGCGCGTGCTGGAAAATACCCACGCTGGGTAGGGTAATTGCTGTCTGCGTTGTCGGCAGCGATGGCAACGGTGTTGGGCTACAGATCACAGCAATCTTTTTGTTTGTTTGCAGGCGCTGGTGAGTCGGGGAAAAGCACTATCGTCAAACAAATGAGGATCCTGCATGTCAATGGATTTAATCCTGAGTAAGGAACGATCGACCAGTTTTGCTTTTGCCTCCAAACTGCATGCGAACTCTTTCACTTCTCTCTAGCTTCCCCCAAAGTGCTTTCTTTAAACAGTTAATTTGATCACCGAGCAGACTTTTGAGAGGGAGGAAAAGAGAAGCCTGTTGTTGAATTTGTAATATTTAGCCTAATCCTTTTGGTGGTGTCTAGTTCAAAAAATAAAATAACTTGCTTAACAAAATATGACTTATTAGATGGTCTTGAGGTATTTGTCTGTGTTATTAGTTTTGCTCTGAGTACACTTAACCAATATGTCACTAAATATTTTTCTCTATATCCTTTGTCTGCTTCTATTTCAATTCCTAACTATCAACATATGATAATTCAAATGAAATGTATTTACAAGTGTAGCTGTATATCTTTTATATGCAGTATTCATAACCACTTTGCTAGGCTACGTGTAGCCTGCGTAGTTGTATACAACTATATATGGTCTGTAACGCATGCATTCAAGTTTGCTTAGAGTACAGATTAGGAAAAAAGCATGTTTTCCTTTACCAGTTAAAAACTTTGCACCTTTTGTCTTGGGGGTTGACATTGACCCCCAGGAAAACCAGTCTAGCCCCATGCTGCAGCTGGAAGTTTAAAACCCCACATCAACTGATTCAAGTGAGTGCTAAAAGTGAACTAAATTAACAACAATTCTCTTCATATAGGGAAAAGAAACAGAAAATCCTGGACATCCGGAAAAATGTTAAAGACGCTATTGTGGTAAGGGCTTTTTAAAAAAATGTTTGTTTGGTATATTTTAGTTGTCATACACGGAGCCTCAATGTTCTATTTATCCATATACTTTTTTCTTCATTCCATTTTAGACAATTGTTTCTGCTATGAGTACTATCATACCTCCAGTTCCACTGGCCAACCCAGAAAACCAGTTTCGATCAGACTATATCAAGAGTATAGCTCCTATCACTGACTTTGAATATTCCCAGGTAAGTAAATCTTTCTTGAAATATTTTAAATGGTTCAAGAGAGACCCATTTTCAATGAGATTGCTTGGGAATCAATGCTAATATTATTTTATTCTTGACATTCTTTAAAATCTAGGTCTCTGCCTAGAGAAATGCTTTCCTTCATAACAAAGTATTAACATTTGTTAAAAATATTAAAGATGATAGGGTCGTAAGAAACGCTTTTATGAATGTATTCGTGAGGTCGGTAATCAGGAAAGTAGCATACCTTTAGGAAAATATTGATAGTACTTTTTCCTATATGTATTTCTAAATTAATAACTCAGCAGTTTCCCAGATAACCAAAGTATAGAATTTACGTAAGCAGAGAGAAATACTTATGGTAAGTGATTGCTTCCATGGGAATAGTAGAACAGAATTCAGGTCACTCTTACGATGCGCATCCTGTAGCTCAAATGAGAAGAGAATGCATGCTGTAAATAACACGGATCCCTTCTGAGTGTTTATTCTATGATGGAAAAATGTAGTTTGCTTCACATCTGCAGTATTTACGGGCACTTTCCTAACCAGTGGGATGGCAGTATGGCTCATGTGAAAGGGTGAAATAAATTGTACTTTTCTTTTCTTTGGTGTATATGCATATTTTCAAAATATTGTTGTGTGGTAATTGGATTAAGCATGTGTCAAAGGAAAATATGTTTGTTAGATTTCTCAGAAACTCATCTTTCTTATAGCTGTGCCAAAAGAACATATTTGTGCGTGCACCTGTGTGTGTGTACGTGCGTGAGTGTGTGTGTATATGTGTACATTGCCAACAGTAACAGAATTTCAAAGTTTTCATCACCCGGTGTAGGGCTCTTGAGGCATTTTTCTTTCTCAGAGTCCTCTCTTCGAAGGGAAGGTGATGCAAAAAGCAGTGTGTACAACAGACAGCGTGTAAAGTACTCTGACCGAAGTGTGGGCCAGTGTGCACCTTCTAGCCCCTACCCTGTCTCTTCATCGGGAGCATCGTGTCCTATAGGCTTTGCAGCAAGATGGCAGATAAGGATTACCCTTTTTTAAAGCTTTTGTTTGCATCCTTTCATTTGATTTTTGCTTCTGATAAGCATTCCAGTGTAACCAGTCAGAGCTCTAGAATTTCTAAAAGGGAGGGTTAGAAGTGGCAAACTGGCTAGAAAAGGGGGCTAGGGTGTCTGGCACAGCAGGAATGCTTTTTTACTGGACTGTGTCTTTTTTATTTTTTTAATTACTTTTAACGTGTATTTATTTTTGAGAGAGAGAGAGAGAGAGACAGAGCATGAGTGGAGAAGGGGCAGAGAGAGAGAGAAGGAGACACAGAATCCGAAGCAGGCTCCAGGCTCTGAGCTGTCGGCACAGAGCACAATGCGGGGCTCGAACTCATGAACCATGAGATCATGACCTGAGCCGAAGTGGGACATTTAACCGACTGAGCCACCCAGGTGCTCCCTGAGCTGTGTTTTTAACTGGATGGCTTAGAGGGGGTAGAGGAGATGATGAGGGAGGAGCGTAGGGGGTAGGACCAAAGCAGTGATTCAGCCAGCTAGAGCTCTAGGGTGTCCCCTAGTACTCTGCGACACTGTATGTATCGAAGAGGTCCCCCAAAACTACAAGGTCCTAGCTCAAATCACAGATGGCGTTCCCATGCAACTTCAGATTTACACATTCATAGACATATACTTGAATTCTCAAGTCTGTCTGGGCATGTTTGCTTGAAAGTAAGTAACCATAAAATATCTCCTATATCATTCTGACTTAGGAGAAAAAGTGATTCTTATCATGTAATGAGGAATTAGAATTAAGGTGTGTTAGTCACATGTTTTTCTTCTTCACATGATAGGCTCACGCCTGATAAGGGATTTCATATTCAATGCCAAGTTCAGAAACAGTAACTCCTGAGGGGATTACTAAGGAATCCAAAGCACCTAACCTGTGAAAGTGTTTTTGAGCTCTATCGTGAATATTTTTAATAAAAAGAGAAAACTGAAGGACCCATTTCCTTTGAAAACATGTATTTTCACATAGGTGTGTTAAGGCTACTTAAAAATAAGTATCAGAAACCATAATTCATTACAAATAAAATAAAAGAGAATTAGGACCCAACAGTTCTGGGTTGACTGGGATGAATGCAATTATGCTCTTTCAGAGATAATCCTTTTTTTTCTCTTTCGGTAGGTTTTAACCCTGACATTCTTTTGTCTTATGTGCCTATGGTGTGTCAAATGTGATTATGTTTCTAATAGTCTACATTTATATAAAGAAGGAAATTAATACCTAAACGTATAACGTTCCTTCTGAAGATTCCATTTTTATTTTAATGTCCACACATTTTTCAGTAACATGTATTCTATCATGCTCTGAAATAGTCATCACTTATATTACTAACTTGAATATTTCTTGGATTCACATTTTGATGATCCTCACTGAGAAAGATATTAAGATATTGGAGAAAATTAACTTTTATTTAAAGAAAATATATATTATTGTATAGGCCATAAAAGTAGAGCTAAATCAAGTATCTTAATAGTAAATACAGCACAAATTCATTAAATCTAGGATTTTTTGAGATTGGATCCTTGAGAAAGTCTTTCGGTGTCATAAGTGAGGTCTTAGGCTCATTTTCTTGTAGATAGAAAAGGATTTTATCATAAAAAGTTAATTTCAGGGTTCTTTAATTTAAGAAGGAAAAATCAGAATATACATTTAAAATTATATGAGATTGCCCATTATCGTGAAAAGTTTAGCCTTATCTTGAGGTGTCTTAAGGATTTTCTCTAAGAATATTACACTTAAGTTTACCTTTTGGCTTTTTGCTGTTCATATTGCCTTCCATTTGGATGGCAGCTGAATTACTTGAAACCTAAGTTTTAATAGAGAATGCCGAGGTGGACAGGGGATGGCATCTCTCCAGCTAACAGTTGTTCTGGAGAGGTGGGGGGTAAGGGAGAATGTTCAGGGCCAGACCTCCCAGATCTGTACTGATCTGAAGGGCCTTTGGAGAGGAGTTACATGCTCTGGTTGTGATTTATCAGGACCACTCTGGCTGTAGGTGGAGAATGGATAGTAGGAAGCCAAGACTGCAGAGGGGCAACTTCAGGAAGCTATTGAAGCAATTCAGATGGGAGATAACGGAGCAGCCTGGTGTGGGATGGTATTCACTGATCGATGCCTAGTTACTTCTTTTCTCATGCATACATCCAAAACTTGTCTTTCTGTGGACTGGGGTCCGTCCAGGAACCCC
The DNA here is from genome assembly GCF_022079265.1 of Lynx rufus. Taxonomy (NCBI): domain Eukaryota; kingdom Metazoa; phylum Chordata; class Mammalia; order Carnivora; family Felidae; genus Lynx; species Lynx rufus. The sequence continues at coordinate 3,860,422 of NW_025814844.1, read as the reverse complement.
TGCGCTAGTTAGGACCATGCCTTTGCCTCCAGCTCATCTACACATGAGGTGATTGAAAATTGTTTCAGCTGATGACTGTGACACATTCCCCCTTCACCTCCCAAAAAACTTTTAGCACAATACCAAACCTAAGTCAATTAATTAAATTGAATTAGTAATTTGTATGGTTCCTTTCTTCTTAAAATGTGGGGATTTTATTAGCTCTTTTAAAATTGTGGCTTGCTAGGTTTTTTTTTTCTAAGGGGAAGCTGATAAATAAGGTTCAAGGAGAAATGTGAAAGCAGTCTGATGTGTTGATCCGTCATTACTAGCTGCTATTTCCTAAGTGACCGTTTTATCAGAATTATAGGTCAGCATAAGCCCGGAGAGCAGGAACTATTCTGTCCTCCCCTCCCAGGTAAAAGTACACCAGGAATTTGGTTGAAGAATAGGCTGGCTCCCTGCAGAGCAGAGGGGTAGGGCCCGGGGAGCTGCCCACCTTGGGTCTTAGATCCACCACTCTCAAAAGACGTGACCCCTGGCAAGTGGCCTGCCCCTCAGTGAGAACAGATGTGGAAGCCAGGCTTCCTGGAGCGGCTGTTAGGAGGGTGCACGGAAGGGCTGAGAAGCATCCGGTGCTGATGCACCCTTAGCTACTCCTGACTGTGCGCTTGTCCTGTGTCCTGTGGGGAATGCGTGCAGAATTCTAGGACTCACATCACCCAGGTTAGTGGGCTAGTGTTTTTCTAACCAACTGAACTCTTTCATCCCACCACCCAAAAAGTCTTTAAAGCCTACAATATATGTCATGTAGGAGTAAATTTTCCGTCTGGAGCCCCAGCTGCAGTACCCCCCTAGGTCCCCAGCATTTGCCCTCGAACCTCATCAGGACCCTCTGAGCCCCCCAGCACTGTCAGAAAATGACAGGCCAGTTGTGTTAGCTCCCACGGAACAGGCTTTTCCCCTGGCTGTCCTCCTGTCCTCTCCCCCGACAACTCACACCACACAGCTGGGTACACGGAAAACAACTCCTGAGTGCCTGTTAGAATATAACACAATCCTTTGTCCACTCCACTGGGGAGCTGTGGGTGTCACAAGTCAGGGGACTGGCCACCTGGGCCATCACGCTGTGTTACGGAAAGGAAGGTTCCCCTCCATACAACGAAACAGTGAACCCTCGCTTTCACTCAAGATGACATTTCGATCCACGTCCCAGGCACCCACCCTGTTCTTTGCCTTTCGAAGGAGTGAGGTTTACTTTGTGTTGTAAAAGAGAAGGGTAACATGAGGAAGTGTAAGAAGTGGGAACTACCAGTATGTGTTCCACAGTAACCCAGAAACTCTTAGAAATCTGTATATATGGCATCCAAGAGAAAAATCCTCTTGGATAATTTCAGATGTGATTAATAAACAGGGATTACTGCACGGGGGCGCTTTGGGCGCACCCTTCCCAGATCTCAGCCGCCCCTGGTGTGGGGAGCCGCGGGGTGGGGAGCTGACTGCCCTGAACGGGAGCCCAAGGGGAGAATGGCCTCGCGGGGCTCAGGCTGCGTCTGTGCTTTCAAGGGCCAAGGCAGGGCCTAGAAAGAGCATCCTCCTGGGCTAGGAAGTGGACAAGGTGCTCCAGAGACTCCTGTCCAGGATCTCGGAGTCTGTGGACTGGACAGTGTCTTGATCTTGAGGGAAAATACTGGGGCCAGACCACCTGGGCTCCAATTCTGACGTCCCCGCCACTGCAGGACCTTGAGCAAATCACTTCGTTGCCGTCTGCCTTTTCTCAACTGTGAAACAGAGGTGATCACAGTACCTACTGCGTGAGGTCGTTGTGAGGACTGAAGCAGTGATCCGGCATTGATTTGGTGCCAGCCCTCCTCACCACAGTCCTGCCCTGGTGGCCTCCGATGAACGCTCAGCTGCCTGCACACTGTCAAGTCCTCTCTGGGTGCAGGGGGGGAGACGACTGAACCTTCTCACTATTCCCCCACCAGCCAGCTGCACCCTGCAGCCCTGTTTTGAGCCAGCACCTATAAACCGTGTCCTCTGTCCACGCCAAGTGCTGATGTCCCCAACACCTCACAACATACCTGGGAGGAGGTGTCTCTATTTATCCCCAAAGAGCTGTCAAGCCATCCACTGGCCCTGACTGCTCGGGAACCCTGGCCTGAGTGTCTCCTCACAGCACAGATGCCCCGGGGGCAGGGGGAGCTCCTCCAGGTACTCTCCCACCTGGCCTCTGTCACCCACAGCCCCCCGTGTCTCAGCCGTGTACCTCCTACTCCATCTTACCTCCAGTCAGATTTTCTTGAAGTGACTTCCGGCTTCCTCCTTTACCACCATCTCTGCCCCTCTTGGTCCTCCCCTTCCGTTCTGTGCCTTGCCTAGCGACAGGTTCTCTGAGGCCACCTGTAACTGCCCTAGATTTGCCAAATGTCTGTCACATTTTTCACCTTCCTCCCTGGGGCTACAGTGTCTGCTTGGTTTTGCCACATGTTCCAGCAAGCTTCTGGCTAATGCTTGTAACCCGGTACTCACCCCAACACACCCTTTCTAATAATAGAGAGATGAGCTGTATCCTGAAGCACCCCCTCCCTCCGCAAGGGAAGTTAATACTGAAATACATCACATTTCAAGAATAGTTTCCTCCTCAGGAAAGTTTTCAGCATTAGACTTCTGCTAAATAAAATATTTTAAATGTCCCAGGATGTGTTTCTCTAGTTTTAAAAAAAAATCCTAGAAAGATTACTTCTTTAAGTAAAGAATAACCATTCTTTCTCTCATTTGCACCCCTGGATTTTTTTTCCTTTTCTGAAGTTTGCTGGAAGTGGTGAGTGCCTATGTCTCAGAGCAAGGCCGCCATATTGATTTTACAGGGCGTTATCAAAGTCATATTTTAAAAACCGTGGTGTGTGTTGAAAACGGACTGTTGGTGAGGCCTTAGAGACCATCTAGTCTGAGAGTCCAGTTGAGGAAACGGCAGGAAACGAGGGAAAGAACTTGCCAGGGAAGCAGGGAGTTTCATGATTTCCCACTGCGCGTGGAGTACCCTGGCTGTTGGCAAAGATGGAACATGGCTTCCCTTTCTCTCCGGAGAGAGGCCTTTATAACAGAGTGGTCTGAAGAGCAGTCTTCAGTGGGATAGCATTGATGACCCCCAAGGATTTTCTGCCAAAACTGAGTGTGAAGGTGCTGCTGAGGGGGAAAGGTGGATGTGCAAGAGGTTACCTTAGCTCCTCTTGCTTCTTCAGTGTTTAGTCAACACACTTAAGTGTCTGTGGATACCAGGATGAATAAGGAGCGCTACTTTTCCTCTAGACGCTTTTATCCTCTAGAGGGAATACAGACTTATGAACAAAGTGGATGTTGTTGTACAGTGCTACACTAGAGATGTTTATGGGGAGCTATTGGAAGTGTGTGGGGGGCCCCACCTGACCAGCTTCATGCTGAGCTGAGGCCAGGGGATTTGGGCCTCCTCCTCAAGGTTCTGGAAAACCATTCACTGATTCTAGTTAGGGAGTGACAAAATGTAAGTTGTCTTTGGCAAGACTACTCCCGAATCCATTAAGAGGCCACTCCTGCATGTCTGCCTTTGCAAGGCTCTCTGAGGGTCCATCTGCCATTGGGCAGAAGGCAGTCCCCCATCAGAAACCTGCTTCCAAGCCTCACTTTGCTTGTGTCAAAATGCTAAGGACAAATGGAACCCCCATACTTCATTTTGCACAGCTGGTATAAAATGAAAGGAATTGATATTATTTTAATAAAGTATTTTGGTTAGATCCATCGACAAGACTAGCGCTTCAGTGAGGATGCTTTTTTAAAATTCCATTTTTGGTGCGCCTGGGTGGCTCAGTCGGTTGAGCGTCCGGCTTTGCCTCAGGTCATGATCTCACAGTTTGTGGGTTCAAGCCCCACATCGGGCTCTGTGCTGACAGCTCGGAGCCTGGAGCCTGCTTCGAATTCTGTGTCTCCCTCTCTCTCTACTCCTCCCCCGCTCATGCTCTGCCTCTCTCTCTCTCTCTCTCTCTCTCTCTTTCCTTCAAAAATAAGTAAAAACATTAAAAATAAATAAATAAAAATAAAACAAAATTCCATTTTTTTTCTTTGAAACAGTATCATAAGGGGCATTCCTAACAAGTGACTTTTTATTTTGCAACACTTTTAATCTTACCCCCAAAATGCAAAAGTAGTACAAAGAACTTCCAGGCACTCATCACACAGATTCACCAATAGCTAGTTGGCCATATTTGCTTCCCCCTTCTGTCTACACTAACACACATTTTTTTCATGAACCATTTGAGAGTTGGTTGCAGGCACCATGTTCCTTTACCTCTAAATACTCCAGTGTGTATTGTGATGAACAAGGACAGGCACACTCCAGTGTGTATTGTGATGAACAAGGACAGGCGGTTAAGCACTGTGCTTAACCATAAGCACAGTATGGTTATCAAAATTAGGAGATTTAACATTGATTTGGTCTTGTTTTGTAACCTACAAATGTTATTCAGTGTTCACCACTTGTCCAGATAATAATATATAGTGAATAACTTAGTGAAATTGCAGCGTCGTCTTCGTCGTTGTCACCATCATCATCGTCATCATCATCGTGAGAACTCTGGTCAATAGTCCAATCCAGGATCAAGCACTACATTTCATTTCCATTTTTCCTTTATTCTGCATCAGTTCCTCAGCCTTCCTTTCTGTCCTGACCTTGACCAGACATTAATTTTGTGGAGTGCCCTCACTGTGGCTCATCTGATGTGTCGTGACCAGATGCAATTAACGCTTTGGCAGCAAAAGCCCAGAAGTGACCTCGTATCCTTCCTAGTGCATCACGGATGTTAACGCTGAAGCTCTTAGTGAAGGTGGGGTCTGCTGCCCTTTTCCTCTTTGTAATTCCTACGTCTGTTCTAGGAATGTTCTTTTTGAGGCCATATAACTACCCTGTTCTTATCAAAACATTCACACTCTGATTTTAGCAGACTAATAAATTTTATCCACAGTAAATACTTAAGGGGCAAGCTGTTACCAATTTTTTTGATTCTCTCTACATCCTACAGTGAAAACCAAATAGAACGTAGATCGTGATGCTGCTCTTCACATAATTAAAAGGCCATTATTCTGTGCTCTTGATAATAAAAGCGTGTGGAGCAACCTCTCGTCTACAACACACCAAGAAATCCAGGCTTGAGCCCACAAGGCAACTCTTCCCTAGAGTGTTTTTCCTTACAGGGGACACATTTTCAAGGGTCACAAAATAAAGCAACACATTTTTTTAACTCCTTGAGTAAGATGTCATTGAAACCTCCAATCCTTTGAAAGTGTGAGATTTTTGCTGTCAAGTCTCATCTCAAATTTTGATACATTGGGAATTTGTCACTTGGCTTACCAAAGCAGAAGTTCACTTCGAAGGACACTTGCTCTTTCCAGGAGCCTATGACATTTAAAAATACCTTAGCATTAGAGCATATTGTCCTTATCGTTGCTAGTTTTATGTAACTGGGAGAGAAAACATCTTGAACTTTACGACTCTCTCTCAGGAAATGGTGGAAGGAGCAGACAAGTAGGGTATACTTATGTCACATTAAGACTTGAACGAGTTGACACGTGTGGTTTGTGAGAAAGGTACACTGAGGTTTTAAGAGGCAGAGCAATGACTTTACTCCTGAAAAGATTCCTTCCAGACACTGATTTTTGAATTTTTTTAGTTTTGCTTGAGAACCTCATCCATAATGTGTGGGGTTTTTTCCTCACCTCTTAAAATACTCCTGTACATTTTCTGTTCTGCCTTTCTTAACAACATTGGATTAAATTAAATCCACTGTATGCATAACATTTTCACTACACAAAGCAGTTGCATTTTTTTAAGTTGTATTTGTATTTTTTTGAATAGGAAGTGTTTGTGTATGGCACAAAGTCCAAAAGATGTAAAAGGGTGAAAAGTCTCTCTCTTACTCCAGCCCCCAGATACCCAGTCTCGCACCCAGAGACAGCCGGTGTAGCATAAAATTGACTTAGGGCCCTCAGAAAGCAGTCCTTTTAACGTCTTTTTATCTCAGAGTGGTAGTCACTTATAAAACACAATTGCAGTTAATCTTTTAAATGTGGGGAAAATATCTAGCCTGAATTGCCAAGTGAATGTTTTTGAAATAAAATTTGACATTGACGAATTAGCATTAAATTGTAAGGAAATGGTTTTGGTGCTTAGACGAAATGCCAGAGTACTTCGTTATGAAAATATAGGAAAATTTTATTAGGCATCCATGTTTTATTTATTCTTTTTTTTTTTTTGCTTTCAGAGTAATAGTTTTCTTTTTTTTTTCTTTTCTTAATTTTTTTCAAACAATTTATTGTCAAGTTAGCTCACCTACAGTGTAGTCTTGGCTTCAGGAGTAGATTCCTGTGATTCATCACTCACATACAACACCCAGTGCTCATCCCAACAAGTGCCCTCCTCAGTACCCGTCACCCACCTCCCCCACCCCCATCAACCCTCAGTTTGTTCTCTGTATTTAAGAGTCTCTTATGGTTTGCCTCCCTGTCTGTTCATAACTTATTTTTCCTTCCCTTCCCCTATGGTCTTCTGTTAAGTTTCCGTCTTTCTCTGACTGACTTACTTCACTTAGCATAGTTCACTCTCCCAACAACGTGGATAGAACTGGAGGGTGAACATCCATGTTTTAAAGTGTAGAAGCCACAGCCTTCATCCCTCCGAGGGGTACCTTACAGTATACAGTTAACCCAAGTGGAACACCTGGAGGGCATTTGACCTTTGGGTTCTGGGTGGCTAATAGCCTGTCAGAGCGTTTGGTAGTTCTCTGGGGCTATTTCTCTGACCATTTCCTGTCGGGCCGTGTGCCCTGTCTCATAGGAGTCTCCCGTTCATTCTGTACCCATCCTGTAGTATTCCTTCTTGGCTTTAGGACATTCTGTCCCTCCCACACTTCCCAGTCCTTGAAACTTCTGCATTAGGAAAGACCCCGGTTTCCTCCCATGTGCCACGCTTACCTCCCTCCGCACATCATACGTGGTCCCTCCTTCCCACCAGTTCTTGCTTTACCACCTGCAAAACCTGCCTGCTGTTTCTTAATTCCTCTCTGAACGACCACGATTCCCAAAACACAGTTTGGGTGCTATTCGTCTTTATTTAAATACTGATTTGCCAGAGGTTCCTTTTGAGTACTTAGGAAGTTCTCAACTAATGCTGAGGGATATAAGTAACTAAAGAAAGGAGTATTTGCCCCCTTTGAGTTCCTCCGATTAGCAAGGCTTAAACTCACTTAGAAAGTGGGTTATGTGTCATGATTTCAAATCTTTACCCATCCTTCTTATTTAAAGCTCACACGTCATAGTCGTGTTGTGTTTTGCCAATAAACGTGTATTTAGTGGGGGTAGGAACCATCGCCTCCTTGCTTGCCATGGCATTTGCCACACAGTTCTGCTCCAAAATGTGTACTGTGGTCACCAAGGTAATTGCCGCACACTCAGCACTGTACTTAGGACTGTGAGTTATGCAAAGTTACACAAAGATTGTAGCCTCAGGAAACCTACGACTTAGTGAAGAAACAAGACGTACGTACAGCAAGCTATGGTATATGCTATAGAATTAATGAGCCACACAGTGTTGTATAATTGAATGCTACCTCCTGCAGGATAGACTAGAGATTCTGTAGCCACTCAGAGAAGATTCCTAAGGACAGTAGAGATCAGACCACAGGCTTCGTGTGGTGGGGCTACTTCCTGGGAGAATAATGTTTTCATTAGCAGAGCAGCAAGAGCTACGGACCGAGTTGGGAAAAACCAGCCTAGCTGAAGTCAAGGTGGGTGTTGAAAGGAGATGGAGAGTTAGGGAGACAGGACAGAGGCTGCCAACCCAGCTGGAACACTTACTATTCATTTTATTAAAAAATCGGGCACACTGTGGATTTGGAACAAGGCTTCTGGGAGACGGAACAGAAGAATGCAGACAGGAAGAGACATTGGCAGTCCACGGAATCACACGAGCACTCACTTGGTCAGGAAGCACACGCCCATCACGAAATCAGGATCCATCTGCCAGTGTAGCTCCTTCATTGTCCTGACGGACTGTGGAAGCCATGAGCTTGGCTGGAGCCTAAGGTGAGCCCACGGTCTACCGACTTGGCTTCATGGTGTTTAAAAAAAGAAAGAATGTCATCTTTTAGCTTAAGTAGTGAGATCACAGTTGTGGCAGTCAGTTTGTTACACATGCACATAATTACTTAGTGTTTAAAGAAGTGTTAGTAGTCAAAACTATATTCAGGCTAATTGTGTTTTTTTCATTCTATAAAGCATGTAAAATGTAGGAAGAGAAAAGATAAACAGCCACTCATTTCCATTTGAACTTGCTTATCCCACATTGAGGTGAAATGAACCTTACCAAAATCTTGTTTATCCTACGTATTTATCCACATACACATCTAAAACACACACACACACACACACACACACGCACACATACACAGGCTGAATCATGCACAAAGTATTATGTAAGTTGTGAACATTGTTTTAAACATATTACACTTATGGGGTGTCTGGGTGGCTCAGTTAAGAATCCAACTCTTGATTTCGACTCAGGTTATTATCCCAGGGTCATGGGATCGAGCCCCATGTCAGGCTCCGTGCTGAACATGGAGCCTGCTTAAGATTCTCTCTCTCTCTCTCTCTCTCTCCCTCTGTTCTTCTCCCCCACTAATGCACACACACCCTCTCTATATATAAAATGAAATAAAATAAATAAAATATTACACTTAGTGCAATGATAATTCTTCAAAAATATCTGAAAAGAATGAAAACTTTTCACAGCAAAAACTCTTTTTACAGTTCTCTCTGGAAAAGGAAAACAGACATTTTCTCCTTATTTTTCCCCCCTTTTATTATCATCCATCGGATAGGCGAGTGATGTTTGGTTTCAAAAATGAGTTTTACCATCCGTGATTCTTGATTGGGTTCTAGAACCATCTACACAATCTCAGTCAAATGAGTATTTGTAAAAAACAAGAATCGCTACTTGAGTTTTTATTTTAATCAAAACTAATGTTAGCAGTTTTATGGAATTATTACCAGGTTTCATTTGTTTTTATCCGTAGCAGCATATTCATTACCCTAAAGAATACCTTTAACAAGAATACGACTGATTTGAGAAATTATTGGGAGAACCCTAACCCGTCTTTCTCAAGCTTCCTCTCCTTACCCAGTCTCCTCTAAATTTTTACATTATTTAAATGTTCGATTGCTTTGCATTTTAAATGATGAAATATCATAACCAAGTACTCGTTTTTAAATTTCTTTAGGTTATTTAAAATAATTCTTAAAACGTTGTATTTTTATTTGTTTTGGTGAAACTATGTAATCACTTACCCAAGAAACTCAAAGGACATCAACTGGCATCTTTATCTGCTTGAAAGAATTAAGCTGATAAAGATGATCATTGTTAAAAGTTATCTTTAATAAGTAGTACATCATATCATGTGAATTTCTCTCCTTTACCAGAGGGTAATTATCTTTCAAATTACCCATTATCAGTTTTCTCCGAATAAGCATTCAATACAGTTTTTCAAGAATGGTTACCTGGTATGTCAGGAACTGGGGTAAACACTGGAAATGCCAAGGTACATTTTTGTGTGTCCAGAAGGAGTTTAAATAAACAACTAGGACACGTTGAGGTATGTTGTCTATGCAGAGGAGGGTCGGATTGGCCTGTTAGGGAGCGGTTGGTGGCCCTGTCCCAGGGAAGGTGAGACCTGGACCAGACCGCAGAATGAAGGAGTTTGGCAGGTAGACCAGGGATGGAGGGGAGTGGTGCCAGAGCACCTTGTACAAATCGTGAAACATCCGCAGAGTCCTGCTTACAACAGGAATCGAGAAAGAGAGTCTAGCCCTGCAGAAATATCCTGGTGAGATGTTCTTAGAGTCATGGCTGTCTTGGAGCTGAGCTCTAGGTAATTCAACTGGAGACTTTTATACTTACTCCAGTGTAAGATTTTATAGTGTAAGGGTTACGGTAGAAAGAAATAAAAACAACTGCACAGATAATAGAAAAGAATTACAAGAACTTCAGAAAATGTATGAGCTTCATTGAAAAGATTGCTTTAAATGGTCCAAGCTGATTTCACTGAGGATAAAGTTGAAACTACTTTCTATTTAAGCCAAATTATTTTTCATGAGACCAAGAAATTTGGGAGATTAACTCTTTCCAGGGTGTCTGTTTCCAGTACTTGCTCTGTACTCAGCACTACTCTTGTCCCAATAGATCATGGGTCATATGCAGTTGACTTCTTCACTTCATTTTGACCACACCTCCTTTTCTCTACTCCTTTTTTTTTTTTTTTTTACTATTTCTTTTTGAGAGAGAGAGAAACAGAGCATGAGTGGGGGAGGTGTAGAGAGAGAGGGAGACACAGAATCTGAAGCAGGCTCCAGGCTCTGAGCTGTCAGCACAGAGCCTGACGCAGGGCTCAAACCCGTGAACCATGAGATCATGACCTGAGCTAAAGTCGGACGCGAACCACCCAGACGCCCCATCCTTCTCTCCACTCTTATTTTGACTTCTTGATTCTTAGCATTTCAGCTGGAAGCGGACTTAAGTGTGTCTAGTCTAGCCTTAAGCGTGAACTTACTTTATAGATGAGCAAGATGTGACAGCAGAACCTTAAGAGACTTGTCTAGGGTCTTCCAAATGTGTTGACCCAGAGGTCAAGCCAGGACTAGACACAGAGTCTCCTAATTCCTCATTTGCTTTTCATCTTATTGGCTTCATTATGTATGGTCCAGATCTGCATTTATATAGAAGACTTGTATTACCTATTAGATTGAATAATAAGAAATTGCCAGTGGGACGACATCAAACTAAGAGGTTTTTACACAGAAAAGGAAACCATCGACAGAACAAAATATTTCAACGAAATGAAAAGGCAACTAACTGAATGGAAGAAGAGATTTGCAACTGATACCACTGATAAGGGGTTAATATCCAAAATATATAAAGAATTCACACAACTCAACACACAAAAAAATTTAATTAAAAAATAGAGGATGGGGTGCCTGGGTGGCTCAGTGGGTTGAGTGTCTGACTTTGGCTCAGGTCATGATCTCACGGTTTGTGGGTTCAAGCCCCATGTTGGGCTCTGTGCTGACATCTTGAAGCCTGGAGCCTGCTTAGGATTCTGTGTCTCCCTCACTCTCTGCCCCTCCCCTGCTTGTTCTCTCTCTCTCTCTCTCAAAAATAAATTTAAAAAAAAAAAAAACTTAAAAAAGAGGATTTGAATAGACATGTCTCCAGAGACATCCAGATGGCCAAAAGACACATGTAAACATGCGCAACACCACTCATCATCAGGGGAATGGAAATCAAAACCACAAGGACATATCACCTCATACTTGTCTGAATGGCTATTACCAAAAAGACAAGAAATACCAAATGTTGGTGAGGATGTGGAGAAAAGGGAGCCCTCATATACTGTTGGTGGTAATGCAAACTGGTACAGCCACTATGGAAAGGGGTATGGAGGGTCTTTAAAAAGTTAAAAATAGAACTACCCTATGATCTAGCAGTTCCACTTCTGAGTGTTTATCTGAAGAAAACAAAAACACTAATTTAAAAAGATACATGCACCACTGTGTTTATTGCAGCATTATTTACAATAGCCAAGATACGGGAGCAACTTAGGTGTCCGTGAATAGATGAAAGGATAAACTATGGAATATTACTCAGCCATGAAAAGATGAGATCTTGCTCTTTGGGACAACATGGATGGATCTAGAGGGCAGCATTATGCTAATTGAAGTAAGTCAGAGAAAGACAAATATCATATAACTTCACTCACATGTGGAATCTAAAAAACAAAGCAAATAAACAAAACAAAACAGAAACAGACTTATAGATACAAAGAACAATGTGATGTTTGGCAGAGTGGAGAGGAGGGAGGTGGGGGGGGGGGAATGGACGAAATAGGAGAAGGGGGTTAAAATGTCCAGTTGTAAAATAAATAGGACAGATTATAGGAAGAGGGATTGCCAGTATGCGGCCATTTTTGACGTACAATATGCAGTTTCCTGTGGTTTAACCTTATGGATTGAGTGTCGCCGACCAGCCTTCAGTCCCTTATATGCCCAGGGCCCCGATGAGGGGCACATCAGTGGCCAGGTTTTAGCAGGGCAAGGTTCTTTCCTAAGCCTTGCAAGGAGCCTGTGGGCCAAGAGGTGGCAAATCCTCCCGTCCCCCCTCCCCCTCGGTGTCCCTGTTTCCCCCGCCCTGATGCATTTGGTCAGGGCTGCCTCAGTGCTTATTTGGTCGACGTTACACATCCTTGGTGGCTGAGGATGTGACATGTTTGCTTGTTTACAGTCGTAACAGCGAGAACTTCAAGCAGTCAGTTTAAAGGATTTTGTGTGAAGTCACCCTGAAAGAGTCTCAGTACATGTTGGGGGTGGGAGATAAACAGGATGGTGTGCTCTGTGTAATCAGTCTCTGAACTCGTTCCCTTACTCAGCTTGGTATCCTTTCTTCAGGCTCTTTTTTTTTTTTTCTTGAAAAGAAAGGAAGCAAAATTGCACCAGAAATCTAATTATAATAGCTCTACATATATAGTTCCATTAAAACAGGGGTGCCTGGGTAGCTCAGTCAGTTAAGCCTCCGACTTGGGCTCAGGTCATGCTCTCACGGCTGATAAGTTCGAGCCCCATGTCGGGCTCTGTGTTGACGGCTCAGAGCCTGGAGCCTGCTTCAGATTCTGTGGCTCCCTTTCTCTCTGCCCCTCCCCCTCTGCATGCGCGCGCGCATGCTCTCCCTCTCTCAAAAAATAAACAAAAACTACAGTTGTATGTGAGTCATTTTGGTGACTAGAGGAAACTCCTTAAATGTTATGGAGACTCTTGTCTTCTCTCTGTCGTCTACTATATAACCTCGGGTGATTTAAATGACATTTCTGTGCTCAGTTTTCTCATCTGTAAAATGGGGATAATAATAATAATGCCTACCTTGTGATGGAAATGAAATACACTAATGCATCTCAGTGCTTTCCACTGTGGCTGGCATCCTGCAAGCTTCCAACAGATGTTAGCTGTTATCTAATAGCCTTTCTGGTGGCATTTATTAGACATTGCCAAGTGCTGAAGCTTTGGAAACTTCGTTTAGGGATTTTGCTGTCAGATACCTGTGCACCAGAAACACGCAGAGTACTGTTGCTCTCCGGGGGAGGTGAGGAGACGCTGCCCCCACTCTCTCCAGAGAGACAGTGCACTGCTTGGGATCCTTGATGAATTCCTGAGACCAGCAGGGCTCTCGGGAGCAGGGCGATGGGAGCTGTCACCGACATGGGACAGCGCCCATGCACCCCCCCCACCCCGTCAGATGCGTGCACTGCGCCCAGGCTGCCCGGCACTTCTGGGAGCTGCCCCAGAGCCAGCGTGGCTCCCAATGAAGGGTCAGGCTGTGCTGTGTGCAGAGGACTGTCTCTCTTCTGTACCTTTTCAAGGCTTGGGGTTGTACGGGAAGAGCTAAAAATACTATATGCTGCAGAAAATGTTTTCATCTGGAGTAAATTATATAGTTTAGATGAAAATATAAGAAAAATCAAATTGGAATCTTAAAATGCATGATACCCAACCAAAAAAATTTTCTGCCCCTCACTTTTCACTATTATATATATATGCATATATATGTGTGTATATATATGTGTATATGTATATATTTTTAGTGATGTTGCTAACTTGAGTTGGTAGCAATGAAAATAACGAGTAACGCTCATGCAACTCTGCACGCCAAGTGCTGCCCTAGGTTGTGTGTCCACAGCAGCACTCTGGGGTGGCCGCTGCTCTCCCCACTTCACACGTGAGGACACACAAGCACAGAGAAGCAGGTGACGTGCCCAGGGGGCCATGGAGCTGGTGGGCACGTGGTTCAGGTCAGGAACCCAGGGGGTCTGACTCCAGAGCCTGTCGTGTCACCTTCCTGGGCTCAGGGACTGCTGGTCCACGTCACACGCTGAATCAGCCTGATTTCAGCCGCAGGGTGTGACTTGAGCAGGGTGTCCCTCATTTTGATCTTTGTTTTCAGAGTTGAGGTCGATGAAACTTGGTGACTCATTTGTACGTCTCTGAGAAGACGTAAGCAGTGTATGAGCGGGGTCCTATATCTGACTACATGATAGTCTGTCTGGGGGTGGGCAGGGTCCCCCCAACCGGGGCCATCGTTCACTTCCTCATCTGAGAGATGACAGCTCTTCCCACAGCACAGGCCTGGCTGCTTTATCTCGGGAGAGCCCAGTGTGTAGGCAGAGACCTCCTGCTGCATCTGCCCTTGACTGGGGCTTCTTTCCGGTTCTTGATCACTGAAGACGAACCTTCTGCCTTAAAGGAACCGCTCTGTATCATTTCCCCACTCTGAGGGAGGGGAATAGCCAACTGCTGACACGGTGACGGTGACGGTGAAGAGGGTGGCCAGGCTGGGTTTGCTCCAAGTCCCCATGGCTTAACCATCCTCACATGAAAACATCTTCAAGCCATTGGTTTGGGTATCACTGAATACTTAGCTTTGCAGCACACACCATTCTGAGGTTGTACGTGGATTATCTCATTACACACACACACACACACACACACACACACACACACACACCTATGAGGTAGCCACTATTACAAACCCCATGAAGTGGATGAAGGGGTTCAGTGGAATAACTGGCCCCACATCACATAGCTCATGCTTGGAGGGCTGCTACTTGCCTCTAAAGCCTGCACTCTAAGCCTTAACGTCCAAGAGTCTGTCTACGACCGAAACCCTAAGCCTGTATCAGATTGGAAATTAAGAAGGGGCACCTGGGTGGCTCAGTGGGTTGAGTGTCCGACTTCAGCTTAAATCATGATCTCACGGTTCATGAGTTCGAGCCCCACATTGGGCTCACTGCTGTCAGCTCAGAGCCCACTTCGGATCCTCTGTCTCCCGCTCCCTCTGCCCCCCTGCACAAAATAAATAAACCTTAAAAAAAAAAAAAAGTACTACAGGGGCGTGTGGGTGGCTCAGTCAGTTGAGTGTCCAACTTCAGTTCAGGTCATGATCTCATGGTTTGTGGGTTCCAGCCCCATGTGGGTTTCTGTGCTGACAGCTCAGAGCCTGGAGCCTGCTTCAGATTCTGTATCTCCCTCTCTCTCTACCCCTCCCCTGCTCATGCTCCATCTCTCTCTCTCTCTCTCTCTCTCAAAAATAAATAAACGTTAAAAAAAAAAGTACTATGAGCAACTGGGAAAAAAGACAGAAATGAGTAGAACATATGCATAAGAACTCAAAAAACAAATCCTCTGAGGCATCCTATGTAGGAACAGATTCCCTTGGGTGTCACTTGTCTGTGTCAGATACAATAATTGATACTCATAATCTATATCCTGAGTCTTTAAGAAGCAAGAAGTGAAACACCAGACTTTTAAGAAGGCAAGGATATATGGACCGCTTCAGAAAGATTTCTATCCAAAAGTCATTGATATGGGGAAAATACGTTTTGCTGAAAAAGTTAAACCCATGAGTATCTAGAAATCTTTGATTTGGATTGATAGGCTGTTTGGAATCTTGTTAACTGTTGGTTTACCTAAGGTTTAACTATAATAGTTAACGCCCAGAGAGGAGAGTCTGGATGGAAGTGACGTATAACCTATCCATCCGTTCTCATGGTCTAGTGATGTCAAAAAATCAACAGCTTTGGTTTCTAGAATTCCTCTATGTTTATTAGAATCTTGTTTTTCAATACAGTTCTGTAGGATTCACATTTTTGCTGCTGTTTCATAAGCTACTTTTCTCGTTCTTAAATTCAGGTACCCATGTTGTTCTTTTGATTTCTCTAGCCACTCTTGTTTTGATTATACAAAATGTTATTTAGATAACAACCTTATTCTAATTAGCTCATTAGGAAAAAAAATTCCATACTCTTGAGAAAAGAAGTTTTTTTTTTTTTTAATTTTTTTTTTCAACGTTTATTTATTTTTGGGACAGAGAGACACAGAGCATGAACGGGGGAGGGGCAGAGAGAGAGGGAGACACAGAATCGGAAACAGGCTCCAGGCTCCGAGCCATCAGCCCAGAGCCTGACGCGGGGCTCCAACTCACGGACCGCGAGATCGTGACCTGGCTGAAGTCGGACGCTTAACCGGCTGCGCCACCCAGGCGCCCCGAGAAAAGAAGTTTTTTTATGTAAAGAGTATGTTAATGAAGAGAGGGTTCACATTTTTTAAAATTCTTTTAGTGTTTATTTATTTTTGAAACAGAGAGAGCGTGAGCAGGGGACGGGCAGATAGAGAGAGAAACACAGAATCCCAAGCAGGCTCCAGGCTCTGAGCTGGCAGCTCAGAGCCCGATGTGGGGCCCGAACTTGTGAACTGTGAGATCATGACCTGAGCTGAAGTCAGACGCTTAACCTACTGAGCCACGTAGACGCCTGGGGTTCAAATCTTATAAGAGCAACACTTTCTGGTGTGTTTAATAATAAGAGAGAACTCCTACGATAAGATTTTAAAACTTAGAAATACTACAATATTCTTTTCATCCTTTGGCTTTGTTGAAAACATTAAAGTAATTTTGTTGAGAATGTACTTTTCATCACTAAGACTTGTTACTGGATCATGGGCTGTAGGTTCCTTCACGGTTTGTCAAATTTCTTCACCTGTTATTCTTATAGTCACTTGTGCCTGCCAGGAGGGCACCCCAAAAATGAAACCTCAAAAACAAGTAATCATAAAAGCATAAAGGATGTATCAAAATGAAAAGCCATTTTGCTGGGGCGCCTGGGTGACTCAGTTAAGCGTCCGACTCGATTTTAGCTCAGGTCCTGACTGTCATCACAGTCATGAGATAGAGCCCCAGGTCAGGCTGTATGCTGACAGCCCAGAGGCTGCTTGGGATGTTCTCTCTCTCTCTTTCTGTCTCTCAAAATAAATAAACAAAAAACTACTTTCAAAAAAATCCCTTTTACTTTTCCTCATCATTAGGAATCAGAAGGCCAAATGCATTTTTATTTACTCTTCTTTTCCCTTAATCCTCTTATAAAAACTCAGTTTATGATGTGCTTGTGTAAGTTCAGAGAATTCTGAAGAGTCAGAGATGAGAAGCAAGAATCCTGGGGAGGGGGTAGGATTTCCCCAAGTTCATGGCATGACTAACAGTGACAGCCCTTTCTTCTGGGATCAATATTCTTCCTAGTCGTGTGTCAGATGACACGGAATTAGTGAGAATTTCTCACTTTAAAGTACAATGAACCATACAGCTTAAAATCACACTCAATTCCCCATTATTCCAGCTGACCTACTTCAGGAGCTCGGTTCATCTGGCACCTTCTGTGTCTGTGAAGGCCTGGGCAACAGGTATTCAGACTGCTACTGTTTCATTTCATACTACTGTGTATTCAGAATACAGCAAATGATTTGTCACAAGACCTCTAAGAGAGGCATATAAACGAAGAGATCTATGAATCTAAGCAACGTGTTCATTTGAACGGTGCATTTGGAATGGGAAGGGCATGCTCACGAAAAGCGTCTTCAAATCCGAGTAAGAATGACGAGACGATAGAACAATGTGTTGCTCTGCCTGTAATATAATTAGGATTTGGAAATTTTTTCCCACACATCCCTCTCTTCAGTCTCTTCTTTGCAAGTTGCTGAATCAAAACCCAGTAGGTAAGCTGGATGGGCCTGTTTCCCTGTTGTGAAGGTTGCCAAGGATTTCCGCCTTCCCAGAAGAACAGGTGCTTCTGTGCTCACTGAGGGCTTCAGACACACATGCTCACTTAATGCCCACCACAACCCAGAAGGGGGGCCTCTTGGTGTCCCGTCTTCTATAGACCAGGAGACTGCAGTGCAGGAAGGAGGACCACACCACTAGTCAGTGGTGGGTTCAGGTCCAGAGCCTGTCTGCATATCTTCACACTGCTGCCTCTGGCCCCAGAATCTACACCTCCCTACCAGCTCGTCTGGTACCTGAGATTCCCATTTACTGGCTTGCTTCCCACAGATGCCGGTGCTGGCTCCAAACACGTTATTCAGGAAAGGACTGTCACCGCCACCCATGACGTAGATACGGGGACTAGTGACTGTTGAGGCAGGGAAAAGAGCAGCTGTTTGGTTACCTGCCTTTGGAATGGAAAAGGTTTTCTTTTGACCCATCCTTGGGACAGATGAACATAGTTCAGTATCAAAGAAGAGTTGAATTCTCTGGAATGTCTGAACCCTGACCCATCTGTGGTTCTATAGACAAGGTTACTTTTGTGTCCACATTAAGTTCCGTTTATTTTCCCAGTAATTTTAATTTTGTTTCAGTTATTTCTTCAAAAATGCTGCTAACTGTAGACCGAGTGAGCATCCCCTAGATCGTTATGCAAATATTCAGAGCCTGGAGTCACATCTGCAGAGGCAGGGTGATGTGACAGAGAAGCTCTGTAGGAGGGGACTTGGCTTCTCCTCCCCTCAGTGAGTACAAGCAAAACATCACTCAATATCCGGGGGTTTTGTCGCATCATCTGTAAAAATGGATGCCAAGCAAGGTGATCCCTGAAAGGCCGGTTCAGCTCTAAGAACCAGTAGAATTATGACAACGATACTATTTAAGTAGTGCAATAAGAACATTGGTGAAAATTCATAGAGAAAGTAAAAATCCCTTTTCTCAAGAACCTATTTTTATCAGTTGCCATCATGAATCGGGAGACACACTGACTGTTGACTATGGAAAGAACTAGAAACAGTGTGTAGATGTCACAGAGGGACCTGTTCTTCCTAGCCCAGTAACTGTGGCATTGGTTGGTGGCACGGAGACAAACACACTTTGGGTTGGAGAATGACGTCTCATGCTGTTGCCAAATGTAGGGCAAAAGATTACAAGCAATCGTTATGATGGAAGCAACTTTCTTGGTTACCAAATCTGTACCTTTAGTAGTTTGCCATTAGTAGTTTGCCATCCTAAGTTTATATTATTAGGTCTCTTCAAGTTTCAAGTATGTGGTATCCTTATTATGACCCATCACTGCCCTTGACAGATAGACAGTGAGATTGCTTGGTGGACACTGGCTGGAATAAGTCCTCTGATGAAGTGCCACTCTTACAGAGAGCGACCTGCTGACAGGAGCTTGTGTGGCAGGGGCTCCACCTCCTGTAACAGCATAAGAGGGGGAAATGACCTGGAATCACAGAGCATTCTTTCAGTTCATTGTGACCTACCTCCAGCTGTTCTGTAAATAATCAGATCTAATAGTCACTCAGGTTTTTTATAGGAGCAAAAATGCAGGTAGATGAAAAGGGAAGTGTGGGAATGACCGGATCATTCACTCATTCAAGTAGAATTTCCAGAGGTCAAGTCTAGGATGGCCTGGAAACTGGATATCACAGTCCCTGCCCTGAAGGACAGTGCATCGGCCAAACTTTTGCTGAAAGTCAGCCATTTTCACTTGAATACGCCTGCAGTTTTATTCATTTCCCTGCATCCTACTGGAAAAATTTAATTGTGCAGTCAGGAACAGAGATCAAGGGGCAAAGTGTCAACCAGGCGTTCTTTTTCCACTCACTTGAAGGATTCTTGGGCTTACTGCATCTCAACGGCTTTCACGTTGAGAAAGGCCTTTAATAAATATGTCGTTGTGGGAATACATACACCATTAGAACATTGATCGTTGGCTCACTTCGTGTCTTTTTACAGTGTTTGGTTGTGTAGTTTTTTTCTTTCTTAGAGTCTCAGGTGGTTTGTGTTACCTTTTTGGTTGTAGTATAAAAAGATCTCTGTGATCAGTTTCTATTCTCAATTTTTTTAACTTCTTTTCATGTGCTGTTACATAAAATTATTCAATAGGGACTCGAAACCAGTCCCTGAGGTTGAGGGAATTTTCCTTCATCACATTCCTGCCCTCTTATCCGGAAGTTTAGCCTTGTGTACTGTTTTTACATATGTGAATCCTGATACATAGGCCTTCTTTCAGAGTGCATATCTAAAATTTCCTATTATGCCCCTTCTACCTAGAAAAGGATAAGTTTTGTCAAGTTGAAGATGTGCTAACTCTGGATCTGTAAATATTTCAAGGTCTTCAAAAAAATAAATTCTTGTGGTTATGTTGCAGGAAACTCCTTAGCTCCTTTTTTTAAGTTTATTTATTTATTTTGAGAGAGGAAGTGCGTGTAAGTGGGGAAGGGACAGAGATGGGGGGAGAGAGAATCCCAAGCAAGCTCTGCACTGTCAGCACCGAGCCCTAGGCGGGGCTCAAACCCACAAATCGTGAGATCATGATTTGAGCCAAAACCAAGAGTTGGACACTTAACCAACTGAGCCACCCAGGCACCTCAAGGAAGCTTTAGCTCCTTAAAATAAAAATATTTTAGCTATATGGAAGATGAATGTCCTGTCTAAACAGTTTTTCAAAATTATTCCAATCAACCCCAGTGAAGTGTGGTACAGTGAACCCAAGATTAAAAAGACTTGAGTCAGTTCTTGGCCAGACACAGTCTCTCAGCCAACTTGCCTTTGAATTTTCCAATCTGTACGATGGGGATAATCATACCTACTTCATGGAGTTGTGCTGGGAAATGAATTAGGTCTCATGCATGAAAAAGCTTGGTAAGTTAAACATACACACGCAAACACACACACACACACACACACACACACACACACAAAATAGATGTAAATTATTATTATATAGATGTTATTACTGTTGGCTAAGTTCAAATGCCAGCACCAGAAAGGGACTTGAATTACAATAAAAATTAGCAGGAAACACAAAGACGTATACAATCCTGACAACTCCATGCCAAACCCGGAAGACCTAACTAAGCCTCACCAAGGTGTGAATGACTGATAACAGACTACTAACGTGTTACCTCTACCAGGTATCTTTGCATTTTAACCAACTCAGAGCCCGTGGTACTGGAGCGATATTCTACAAGTTAAATTTTAAATATCAACCGGCAGGGGCGCCTGGGTGGCTCAGTCGGTTAAGCATCCTACTTTGGCTCAGGTCATGATCTCACAGTCCATTAGTTCGAGTCCTGCGTCGGGGTCTGTGCTGACAGCTCAGAGCCTGGAGCCTGCTTTGGATTCTGTGTCTCCCTCTCTCTCTGCCCCTCCCCTGCTCATGCTCTGTCTCTCTCTATCTCAAAAATAAATAAAACATTAAAAAGAAATTTTTTTAAATAAAAAAAAAATAAATATCAACCAGTAAATGACAGAAACTTATGAGTGATCTTTAGGGCTGTTTCAAATTAAGACTTTGGGTTGTGAGTGTGGTTTGGCTGTGACTCCTGTCACCCCACTGATCCCCAGGGTTGATTTGACTGATCACACTGGCTAGGGGGTGTCCCTTTCCTTCCTCACTGCTCCATGCGCGTCCCTCCCACAGAGGAGGACCATTCGTTGGTCAAGGATGTACAAGCATCTGTGTTCCTCTGCTAGAACCTCCAAATAAGTTCTCAAAGTAAGACTTTCAGTGTAGGGAAAAGGTCTTTTATTTTGCCTTACTGACATTTACTCTTATATGCATCTTTTCAACATGCCATACCTGTGGTCCTTACAAATAAAACATTCTCTGTCTTATACATGAAAAAATGGACTTAGAAGGGCACCTGGGTGGCTCTGTCAGTTAAGCATCTGACTCTTGATCTCAGCTCATGGTCATGATCTCATGGTTCATGGGTTCGAGCCCCACATCGGGCTCTGTGCTAACAGTGTGAAGCCTGCTTGGGATTCTTTCTCTCCCTCTCTCTCTCCCCCATCCCCACTCTGTCTCTCAAAATAAATAAACTTAAAAAATAAAAAATAAATTAAAAAAAAAATTGGACTTAGAGGGGTGCCTGAGTGACTCAGTCAGTTAAGTGTCCAATTTTAGCTCAGGTCATGACCTTACAGCTTGTGAGTTCAAGCCTGGCATCAGGCTCTGTGCTGACAGCTCAGAGCCTGGAGCCTGCTTCGGATTCTGTGTCTCCCTCTGTCTCTGCCCCTTCCCTGCTCACTCTCTCAGAAATAAACACATTAAAAAAATTTACTTTAAAAATGTAGAATTCTGAGGTTGCCATGTATCTTATAATAGATATGCACATTTAATGTGATAGCATTCTTCTCCCATACTCCCCCATACCCTCAAAAGTCTATTATTAAAACAGTAGAACCTCAAGAATGGAGAAAATACAGCATTTTGTGAAAAATTAAACATCAGATTGCTTTGAAAAAAAGAGAAGAGCAGTCGTAAACATTTCCTTGGCTAATTGCATAATTCTTTAAAAAAACATCATTTTACATAATGTACAAATTACAGAGTTCTTTGAAGATAAATGTTGTCTTTTGTGAGCATGGTAAAGTACTTTGTGACTTATATATAATTTATATTTTATATATATAAAGTGATTTGTGTGTGTTATATTTGTAATTAAAGGGACTGAAAAGCTTTATTTGGTAAGTAACATGGATAGGAAATTATGAATTGGACACAGTAGAATCATCAAACTCCTGGGTCTTGGTTTATTCTGCCATTTTTTTTTATTTTTTTTTTCAACGTTTATTTATTTTTGGGACAGAGAGAGACAGAGCATGAACGGGGGAGGGGGCAGAGAGAGAGGGAGACACAGAATCGGAAACAGGCTCCAGGCTCCGAGCCATCAGCCCAGATGACGCGGGGCTCGAACTCACGGACCGCGAGATCGTGACCTGGCTGAAGTCGGACGCTTAACCGACTGCGCCACCCAGGCGCCCCTATTCTGCCATTTTTAAGGAAAATCTAAGAAATACTGCTGCCAGAAGGGCAAGGATTACAGGGGATTTCAAAGTTAAATTTGTTTTAATAAATAAATGTTATCATTAGAAATGTGTAACAGGAAACATGTTTCAACATGTTATTCTTCAGAATAAATAGTGGTACTGTTAATCAGAACAAAAGACTGGAAATAACCAAATGCCCAGCAATAGGACGATGGATACGTAATATGAGGAATAGCCATACAATGAAGTATGCAGCAGCTGAAATGAATGAATTACACCCATACCATAGCAGATGGATGGATCTCCGTATCTTAATGTTGAATGAAAAACTACAGTGTTGAAAGGTGATATATAATACAATACCCTTCTGTAAAGCTCAAAAATAAGCAAAATTAAATATCATATTGTTTCAGTATGCATATATTTGTGCTGAACTTTTTGAAAAGAGGAGAGAATGGTCATCACACTATTCAGGGTAGTGGAGAGGAGGCAGAGATGAGCACCTGGGTGAATGTCCATTATTGATCGTGCCTAGTGTGGGGGAAGAGAGGGCATTCGTGGTGTTCACTGTATTATTTAACAAATAGATAATAAGATAAAGAAAAGAAGACCAGGTGAGAACTAACGATGACCTTGTATCATTAGCCAGTGCTATTCACCTGCAGTCCACATTAAAAAGAAATTCGAGTTTTCTTCATTCATTGACATACATTCTTCTTTGTGTCATGTCCCATCTTAAAGGAAGATTTTACTGGGGCGCCTGGGTGACGCAGTCGGTAAAGCGTCCGACTTCAGCCAGGTCACGATCTCGCGGTCCGTGAGTTCGAGCCCCGCGTCAGGCTCTGGGCTGATGGCTCGGAGCCTGGAGCCTGTTTCCGATTCTGTGTCTCCCTCTCTCTCTGCCCCTCCCCCGTTCATGCTCTGTCTCTCTCTGTCCCAAAAATAAATAAAAAACGTTGAAAAAAAAATTTTTTTTTTAAAAAAAGGAAGATTTTACATAGATGATATGGAAGGGGCTAGGTGAGCATACTGCACAAGAAAAAGAGTCATAAATCTCGGGAATTTTATTTGAGATCTGGATTTATTGTCACAGATGGCAGTGCTTTCAGATTCGCTGGCACAGTTACTGAGGGTATTACCTTCATGAAAACAGACTCCAATTATGCAGAAGATGTGGTACAAAAATCGATGCTTGTAAAAGTAATTAACTATCATTGTGTAAATTTCATATCGCTTTCTGTCAGTCATGCTTGCACTTAAGCAGACTCCAGTTCCAGAGATGGATGCCTCTTCTATTTCTTTTTTATTATCAATATAATCCAAATTCTTTTAAAGGTAATTTAAACTTTCAACAGTCAACAGAAAGGGCGGTGGAGAGAAGGCTGCTCACTGGAGCCAGGCTGCCTAAGTTTGGAGTCCAGCTCTGCCCTTCCCTGGGGAGCAGCTCAGTATGCCTCAGTCTGTTCCTTTCAAAAATGGGTCCTACCTCACAGAGTTGTAATGAGGATTAAATGAGTTAATATACGTGAAAGATTGGGCTCAATGTTTGCACATTGTAAGTACTCCATATTCGCCATGCAGAGGAAAAAAATTTTAAATCAAACTTTTCATGTTATATGTTTGCAAAGCCAAGATATTCTGCTGAGCTCACAGTGACTGCATCGTTACATGGAACTGTGGCCAGCACGTTTTTAATGAATGCATTCTCTAGACCCGCACTGAACAAATACAAAAAATGGAAATACCATGTGAACGACACATGACAACCACATATGTAATTTTACATTTTCTAGTAGCCATACCGTTCCAATGCCAAAAGGAACAAGTGAAATTTAATAATATATTTTACTTCACACAGTACATCCAAAAGACTGCTTCAGTGTGTAATTTTTAGAAATTATGGAGATATTTTAGAATCTTTTTGTGTAATCAGTCTTCAAAATCCAGTGTGTATGTTAATGTACAGCACACCTCAGCTTGAGCAAGCCACAGGTGAGGTGCTCAAAAGCCACCTGTCAGTAGTGGCTATAGGCAGGGCTGATCCAGAGGATGTGGGCAAGGAGACTAATGATTTCTTCTTAACTAGCCTCAGCATTAACGTTACTGACACACACGGGGTCAGGTGAGAAGACCATTTGCGGCTGTTCGTTGTGCTTCTCCAAACCCCACTGCACCCTTAGAGGGTGGAGGCTGTCGTGAAGGGAGACCCATCTTGGGTGGTGTTCACTAAGGAGTGGGCACAGCCTGGGCCTGGTAGCCATGTGTCCTCCTTTGCCCTCCAAGTGCTGACAAGAACGTCTTACTCTTTTTTTTTTTTATTTTATTAATGTTTTACTTATATTGAGTGAGTGGGGTAGGGCAGACAGAGAGGGAGACACAGAATCTGAAGCAGGCTCCATCCAGGCTCTGAGCTGTCAGCACAGAGCCCAATGTGGCACTTGAACCCACAAACCGTGAGATCATGACCTGAGCCGAAGTCAGACACTCAACCCACTGAGCCACCCAGGCACCCCTGAACCTCTTACTCTTGTAGAACCTTCTCTGTGACACTTTTCTGTCTTTAGGTCCGTGGGTGAGGTGTCCAGCCAAATGGACGTGACCCCTTAATCCAGCTGACTGCTTCTAAATCTCTTATGCCAATACCATGGCCTGACATGGGGACTAAATCCAACCACCTGGCCCTTTTCCACATTGATGGGCGGTGTTGCTGACAGCCTTGTTCTCTGTGTACAGGTGTAACCGTGCCACCTTAGTTACTGAAAGCTGTAGTAAGCCTAATGCTGTGCTCTCTCAATGTATTCTTGATGCCTTTGCTTACAAAGAGCCACGGGATTATGTATGGCTAGAGAGTGTGTAGTTTTGTTCTTTCCGTTTTTCTTTTGTGCATGCACTTTTTAGGGCATTTGGTAATTCACTGGTAACATACAGATTAGCATGTTACTTCTGAGACAAGAAACTGGATTCCGGTCTGTGTGTTTAAAATGACTGCGTCATGAATCTGAATGGGATGCACGAGGGAGAAAAATAAATCTTTATCAGCCTCAGTGGAATCGGGAGAGAAAATAAGTCAGTACCTGATTTCTGAGCCTTAAAGGAACTCATTGTGCGTGTTCTGTTTAATTCTGAGACAGCTGTGCGGGCCTGGGTGTCCTGTACGTGAGGGAGTCAGAAAAGTGGGAGGAAATAATATGATTCACGGTGTACAGAGAAGTCAGGTTTAGAAAAAGGGAATAAACAAGAGGCATTACTCAGTCACTACTATTTAAAACTGAGAACCAGAAGACAATTAGCACAATAGTGTTTGAGGAGAGAAAGTTCCAGATATTGTAGCATTTTTAGTTCCTCCAAAGTCTGGAATTACTGTGATTCATACTCTTTGTCAAGCCCCACGCTCAGGTCCCGTCTCTTCTCAGCCATTTGAAATTTCTTCCCCTGCTTCAATCCAGAGAAGTCTGCTAGACGGGTTTTTATGAGATTTGCCCCAGTGGAATTTGGAAATTAAGTCCAGAAAGCTGAAAGGTGAAAAGGTCCTTGGAAGCCGACGCGAAGCTTATGCAGGTGCACCCGGCTTCTGCCCGTTCACGTGGTTCCAGCCCCTAGCGATCCTCTAGAGGCGGGGGGTGGGGGGGATTGGGGGGCAGTGTCCATACAGCAGATGGAAGTAGGAATGCTCCATAGTAAGTAGGAATGCCTCGACCCTCCCAACAAGTACAACAAATGGAAAATATAAAGGTCAAACAGAGGAAACAGGATGCGGGGCCACTCTGGAATTGTCCGCGCCAGTGCCCAGGAGCACTCCTCCCCGCAGCCCGGGCGCCGTGCGGGCCAGCAAGGACCGACCCGGTGCGGCCATGACCCTTCAAGAACTGTCGTCCAGGGAGCGCCCCATCCAGCCTTTCTAAGGGTTTTGTCTTTTCCCTCCCTAGCCTATAATCGATTCTCTTAGGTAAGAGAAGTCAGTGCCAGGGAATTTAAAAGCGAACTGCATTGTTTTAGTTTTGTGTTTTTGCCACACGTCTTTCCTAAATTGGGTCCAAGCTGGTGTATGTGAGGCCTTAAGGGGTCATTCTGACCAGAGCCCTGGTTTCGTTCCCTGCCTCCAGCGAAATGCCAGAGATTGCCTCGGCTCCGAATGGGTTACAGCGCCAGCTCAGCTCTGTGTCAAGCTGTTATTGAAGGTCTTTAAAGATTTCCACCCACCTTCCTCCCACTCTCCTGCAAATGAAAGACATTTGAATTCCTCTCCCAAGGGAGGAAATTATGAAAGTGAAAGAAAAATGGCTGTTCCCTGTTCTCAAAAGGAGAGAGAAGAAAAGTGGGTTCTGCCCCTCCTTTATTATTCCTCACCCGTGAAGGATGTGATCAGAAGCAGGGTGAAGAATTCTGGCTCTCAGAAATCAGGAGAAGGGGAAGTTTATCTCATCCTTTTGTGTGCTTATTCCAGCTTACAATTCAGAGTCTGAAAATGCAGGACACGCTCTAATACAGAGTACGTGCTCGCCCTGGAGGGGGTGTCCATTCTGGAGGGCTTATGGCCCCAGAGGGCAGTTTACTCCAAGACCCCAAATTACTGAAATACAGAGAAGAATGTGTAAAGGGAACAGAAACTCGGTTGATTTTTCCTATCCCACTGAGCACTAGAACTTCCGCTGAAAAGAAATCTATTTTGGGGGTCAGATCTGAATGTGAAGTAGTGTTTGGTAAGGATTCTTGCCATGTGACTAAGGAAGTGTAGTGGATAGATTTTCACAAGTTTCCATTTAAATCTTTTTGGATTTTTCAGAACATCATTTCTGAATTTCTCTGTTCATTCAACTCACTTTTGTGCATACCAGGCTAACGAAACTATACGACGTATGTTCATTTCACTCCTCCAGTGTTCAAGAAGTTGGGTTGGGGCTTTGAGGGGTATGGAAAAGATTTTTTAAATAAGCTCTGCTCTCATTGAGGAGGGCACTTGTTGGGATGAGCACTGGGTGTTGTATGGAAACCAGTTTGACAAATTATATTTTTTAAAACACTGAATAAATAAATAAATAAGCCCTGTTCTAGAGCTTATGGTCTAATAAGGAAGATAAGACTGATATTCATGGGGAGCTAAAGACCAAGAGATCCTGGCATTTAACAAAGTCCTCGTTTAGAATTGTCTCTACTTCCTATGACCAAATAGAAAGGAAAGTAAGAATCTGACGACGGCAAAAGTCTGTTCTGGACAAACTTCAAAACAGCGCATGTACAGGTCTGTGATGTATAGATATTAGAAGTCTCTGCTAATAACACATCACTTGTTTGGCAACCATTCTTGTGCTCGGAGGCAACGATCTGATGTTCAGAAAGATGGTCTGAAGCTGTTCTCAACATTTACAGCATCATCTAATTTTATCATTAGTGACTTTTTGCAACATTGACATAAGACATAAGATCTAGAACACTCCAGACTTTGGCATCATCTGGCAGCCATCCCTTAACTCATAAACGTTCATCCTGATTGGATGATTTCCTGTATTTGAGATCTATCGGCCTTGGTGAATTTTACTTACCTCATGAGGTTTTCATGTCTATCTAGGGTATATCCACTTAATAGCATCCTGGGCAACCTGCACCAGACTGGCCTGATAATAAAGAAAGGCACAGAGTGCGTTTTAGCTCCTGGTCCCATTGGCATTGCCAATTTCCCACTTCCTTCTGCAACTTTTTCTTTTCCTTCTGTCCCCATCAAATTAATCCTTGATCTCACCTGGAGCCACTCCCATATTCAGGCCTTTGAGATCTTGGAGAGTCCTGAGAACTTCTCAACCACGCAGTCAGTGGATTCTTCCCAAAGCAGGCCGCACTCCAACATCATCTGGGGAGCTTTTAAACCAGGATTCCCAAGCTGCCCTCTGAGATTTTGATTCAGGAATTCTTGGGGGAAGGTTCAAGGAACCTATTTTAAAATCTCAGCGATGTTCAGTGAATGTGCAGGAACTGTCTAGTCACGTGATGAGTAGTCACTGGTGCGGGTTGCCCTGCTTTCTCTGCAGGGACCGTTCACGGTCACAGTAAGAACCGCACTTGCCCACAGCTCTTTTTGTGTTTACAATTCAGAACAAATCTTGACTCACTAAAAGTCATCAACAGCATTTTTGCTAAAGCAGAATGTATATGGTAAAGTAAATGCTCAGGATTGGTTACAAAGAAGGCTTGAAGCCACAGTGGCTCCACCAGCCCTGTGTCAGTTCGGGCACCTGCCCCACCTCTCGCTGGCCTCCAGTGTGGGGACAGGACCTGGGCCTTTTTCCACCTGTTCTTTCACTCCCCACCCAGCCAGGCCTGCCAGACACAGAGGACGGCTGGCGCGGGGTTTGGTGGGAAGCTCCCACTTGCAGGCACAGGACTGGGCTAATGCTATGGAATGCCAAGAAGTCAGCCAAGGCTAGCCCCAGGCAGAACGATGGAGCCCGTGGAAAATGGCCAAACGTGGCCCAGAATGGTCCTGGTCTTTCACTGTGTATTTAAGCCTGAGGAAGCTGTGAGTGATTAAAGAATCTTAAAATGGTGGTCGAAATTCTGGCACCGGGAAGGGTCTCTAGGTTTAGAGACTCTGAGTAATAGATTCCCACCATGTTGGCATTGCTTCCAGATGTTTGTTGATCCCTGTTCAGCGTTTTCTCACAGCCTCATGGCTGGCTTGGGGGACTCGTGTACAGGTAGCACCAGGTGATGGCACCTGCGAAGCATTTGGTGAGGAGACTCTGTATAGACAGATTCCCCACAGATCGGATAACACAACCATGCTCTTCTGGATTACAAACATAAACAAACATATCCTTTTTTAAGTGCATTTTTTACTAAAGTACTCTGTGTATCTCCTTCATCCCACTTACATTTCATCTCCATTTTTATCTTGGCATTAACTAACATACTTTGGAAGCAAGCTTACGCTGACACAGAGTTTTACATGCTATTTATACAAATAATGCTCATCTAACTTTGAGTTGTAAATGGAAAGTTTAGGCCCAGGAGCTGTAAAAGGCCCAGTTCTTAAATTCCAGTGTGACCCCTCAACAAGTACACAAAGATCGAGATCATACCGTGCATATTTTCAGACCATAATGCTGTGGAACTCAAAATCAAGCACAAGAAAAAAATTAGAAAGATAACAAATACTTGGAGACTAAAGAACATCCTACTAAAGAATGAATGGGCTCACCAAGAAGTTAAAGAAGAAATTAAAAAGTACATGGAAGCCAATGAAAATATAACACCATAGCTATGAAATATATGCGCCATGAAATATAGCACCATAGCCCAAAATTTCTGGGACACAACAAAGGAGGTCATAAGAGGGAAGTATATAGCAATCCGGGCCTTCCGAAAGAAGGAAGAAAAGTCACAGATACACAACCCAACCTTACACCTTAAAAAGCTGGAAAAAGAACAGCAAGTAAAACCCCAAACCAGCAGAAGACAGGAAATAATAAAGATTAGAGCAGAAATTAATGCTATTGAAACAAACAAACAAACAAAAAAAAACAGTAGAACAGATAAATGAAACCAGAAGTTGGTTCTCTGAAAGAATTAACAAAATTGATAAACCACTGGCCAGTTTGATCAAAAAGAAAAAGGAAAGGACCCAAATAAATAAAATTAAGAATGAAAGAGGAGCGATCACAACCAACACAGCAGAAATACAAACAATAATAAGAGAATATTATGAGCAATTTTATACCAATAAAATGGGCAATCTGGAAGAAATGGACAAATTCCTAAAAACATGTAAACTATCAAAACTGAAACAGGAAGAAATAGAAAATTTGGGCAGACCCATAACCAGTAAAGAAATCGAATTAGTAACCAAAAATCTCCCAAAAAACCATAGTCCAGGGCCAGATGGCTTTCCAGGGGAATACTGCCAAACATTTAAGGAAGAGATAACACCTACTCTCTTGAAGCTGTTCCAAAAAATAGAAATGGAAGGAAAACTTCCAAACTCTTTCTATGAAGCCAGCATTACCTTGATTCCAAAACCAAAAAGGAGAACTATAGACCAATTTCCCTGATGAACATGGATGCAAAAATCCTCAACAAGATATTAGCGAACTGGATCCAACAATACATTAAAAAAATTATTCACCATGACCAAGTGGGATTTACACCTGGGATGCAGGGCTGGTTCAGTATCCACAAAACAATGTAATTCATCACATCAATAGAAGAAAGAACAAGAACCACATGATCCTCTCAATAGATGCAGAGAAAGCATTTGACAAAATACAGAATCCTTTCTTGATAAAAACCCTCAAGAAAGTAGAGATAAAAGGATCATACCTCTAGATCATGAAAGCCATATAAGAAAGACCCAACTCTAATATCATCCTCAATGGGAAAAAACTGAGAGCTTTCCCTCTAAGGTCAGGAAAAAGACAGGGGTGTCCATTCTCACCACTGTTATTCAACATATTATTGAAGTCTTAGTCTCAGCAATCAGACAACACAAAGAAATAAAAGGCATCCAAATCGGCCAGGAGGAGGTCAAACTTTCACTCTTCGCAAATGACATGATACTCTATGTGGAAAACCCAAAAGATTCCACCAAAAAACTGCTAGAACTGATCCATGAATTCAGCAAAGTGGCAGAATATAAAATCAATGCACAGAAATTGGTTGCATTCCTATATACCAATAATGAAGCAACAGAGAGAAATGAAGGAATCAATACCATTTACAGTTGCCAGAAACCATAAAATACCTAGGAACAAATCTAACCAAAGGGTGAAAAATCTATACACCGAAAACTATAGAAAGCTTATGAAAGAGATTGAAGACACAAAAAAATAGAAAAACATTCCATGCTCCTGGATAGGAAGAACAAATATTGTTAAAATGTCAATCCTACCCAATCCTACGTACTCAATGCAATCCCTGTCAAAATAACACCAGCATTCTTCACAAAGCTAGAACAAATAATCCTCTAAAATTTGTATGGAACCAGAAAAGACCCTGAATAGCCAAAGCAATCCTGAAAAGAAAACCAAAGCTGGAGGCAATACAATCCTGGACATCAAGCTATACTACAAAGCTATAATCATCAGGACCATATGATACTGGCACAGGAACAGATACTCAGATCAATGGAACAGAATAGAGAACACAGAAATGAACCCACAAATGTATGGCCAACTATTCTTTGACAAAGCAGGGAAGAATATCCAATGGAATAAAGACAGTCTCTTCAGCAAGTGGTGCTGGGAAAACTGGACGGCCACATGCAGAAAAATGAACCTGGACCACTTTCTTACACCATACACAAAAATAAACTCAAAATGGATGAAAGACCTCAATGTAAGACAGGAAGCCATCAAAATCTTTGAGTAGAAAGCAGGCAAAAATCTCTTTGACCTTGGCCGCAGCAACTTCTTACTCAACACATCTCTGGAGGCAAGGGAAACAAAAGCAAAAATGAACTATTGGGACCTCATCAAAATTGAAAACTTCTGCTCAGTGAAGGAAACAATCAGCGAAACTAAAAGGCAACCGACAGAATGGGAGGAGATATTTGCAAATGACGTATCAGATAAAGGGTTAGGATCCAAAATCTATAAAGAACTTACCAAACTCAACATCCAAAAAACAAATGATCCAGTGAAGAAATGGGCAAAAGACATGAATAGACACTTCTCCAAAGAAGACATCCAGATGGCCAACCAACACATGAAAAAAATGCTCCACATCACTCATCATCAGGAAAATACAAATCAAAACCACAATGAGATACCACCTCACACCTGTCAGAATGGCCAACATTAACAACTCAGGCAACCACAGATGTTGGCGAGGGTGCGGAGAAAGAGTATCTCTTTTGCACTGCTGGTGGGAATGCAAACTGGTGCAGCCACTCAGGAAAACAGTATGGAGGTTCCTCAGAAAATTAAAAATAGAACTACCCAGTAATTGCACTATTAGGTATTTATCCACGGGATATAGGTGTGCTGTTTCGAAGGGGCACATGCACCCCAATGTTTATAGCAACGCTATCGACAATAGCCAAAGTATGGAAAGAGCCCAAATGTTCATCGATGGATGAATGGATAAAGAAGATGTGGTATATATATATATATATATATATATATATATATACACACATACATACAGTGGAGTATTACTCGGCAATAAAAAAGAATGAAATCTTGCCATTTGCAACTATGTGGATGGAACTAGAGGGTATTATGCTAAGCGAAATTAGTGAGTCAGAGAAAGACAAAAATCATATGACTTTACTTGTATGAGGACTTTAAGAGACAAAACAGAGAACATAAGGGAAGGGAAGCAAAAATAATATAAAAAGAGGGAGGGGGACAAAACATAAGAGACTCTTAAATGTGGAGAACAGAGTGTTACTGGAGGGGTGTGTGGGGGGCTGGGCTAAATGGGTAAGGGGCATTAAGGAATCTACTCCTGAAATCATTTTTGCACTATATGCTGACTAACTTGGATGTAAATTAAAAAAACAAATTAAGAATTTAAAAATAGTAATAATAATAATAATAAAATAAAAATAAAATGCCTTTGTTACAAGATGTAGCTTGTGACCCAGTGACCCTACTGTGTTTCACAGTGACAGTCTCAAAGGAAATATTTTGTTTGAAGTATATCATGAATCTGATTACTCGTAATATATAGCAGTAGTTGAAGAAGGAAAGTCTCACTTGGAATATATAAAAAAATCAAAACAGTATGTTGTACACCTGAAACTAATATAATGTCATATGCCAATTATATGTTAAATTAATAAGGAAGAAGAAAAGGCTCAGGTCATTGGTATTAAAAATGAGAAGAAAATTCTAGAAAGCCAAGCTCAAGGCTTCAGTTTTCTAAACCTCTCCAGTGGCCAACGAATGGTGCTTTTACTTTATTTTGTTTTAGAGAGAGAGAGAGAGAGCAGGGGACAGAGGCAGAGGGAGAGAGAGAGAGAGGGAGAGAGATTCCCAAGCAGGCTCCACTCTGGGCGTGGGGCTTAATCCCACCATGGATCATGACCTGAGCCAAAATCAAGAGCCGGATGCTCAACCAGCTGAGCCACCGGGCGCCCCTGGTGCTTTTATGTTAAAGTAACGAGATGGCAGATGTATTCAAAGTAAAACATGTAAATGGAAGAATGGTTTTTGATAGTTTAAATATAAGTCACTCGAGCCATTCCTGTGATGAGGAACTGAGCGCTGCGTCTTGGGTAGGTGGGTGGGGGTGCGATTTGTCCCCCTGGGACCTCACAGCACCGTAACTGGAACGGGAGAATTCTCCAGGGCATTTGTTAGTGCATCATGACTCCCCAGCTTCCAACAGTCTGACATCACTGTGCCCCTTGAGGGGTGTTGTTTGGAGAGAGACCTCATTGTTAGTGCAAATGTGCCAAGAGTTTGTAACATTTATTTTAACTCTGCAGTTCTTAACGTTACAGTGGCGCTGAGGGGACATGCTGGGGGTGGAAAAGAGTCTGTTAACACATTCAATTTTTATGTCTGAGGCTCCTTTGGCATTTAACATAAAGTAAAATTCTGTGGTTTGCAGCCTATTGATTTTTCTATCTAAACTATTTCAATGCTTAGTACAAGAGATAAAACGACGACTCAGAACGTATAGAGTAAGATATCCTGATTTGGGAACGATGACGATCTCCAACAGAGCTGTCCCTTCGGTGACTGTGAAGAAAAGCTCTGTGTCGTGAAGCTTGTGTGGATTCGTTAGCCATTGCCGGCATCCTAATGAAGGTTTCCAAGAAAGTGATGCTGACACTCTGTAAGAGATCTCTTGGCCACAGTTATTTTTAAATTCCCTGTCCATTTGTATCTTCGTTGCCAGCTATAGGAGTGGGAACAGCTAGGTGTTTTTTGTGCAACCACAACTCCCTTGTTGGGCAACAGAGACACGCAGGCACGAGAGGTGATCAGAGAAGCCATAGGGGACTGTGTTTGCCTTCTAAACAGAAGGTTGATTACCAAGAGATCATGCTTGTTTGTTTGGAATAAATGAGGTGGTGTCTTCTGGGAGTTTTTCTTGGTAAAACATTTCAAAAGCTTTTAAAAATGAAAACAAAACAAAACAAAACAAAACCCTATGATCAACTCCACTGCTATCTAAATAAGATACTGTGTCCATATAGTAACCACCAAAAAAAAAAAAAATCAACCTACTGTGCATGTGATACATTTAGGTAAAACACTGTTACTGGGGAAAAGGAGGTTGGCTTCTGGGTGCAGACCTAGACCTGAGCCCCACCAGCAACACGTAGGTATAGAGCTTTCTGATCCATTGGGTTTAATGATCAGGACACAGAAGACAATGCTACAAAGTCCTCTGGGATCAAGTAGCTTTCCTGTGTCCATCTCTGCAGTAATCCAGGTGTGCAGGGACCTCTCTCCAGCCTCCACGGCAGCACCACCAGCCTCCCCCTCGAGGTGCCCTGGTATCAACGTCCCACCCAACACGTTAGGCCTGTCTATTCAAAGGCTCCTGACAATTCCCACCTTCATTGTTTGCATCCTGCGGATTCTCTGAAGTTTAAGCCTGCCTTCTTTGGAGACCTTTCTGATCTAATCTCTCCCTTTCCCGAGTCCCTGCAGTTTTCACTTCCTAGGGCCCCAGGTACTGTAAATTTAGTCATTATATTTTTTTCAGTACTTCACTGCCTTTTATTATTTTCTCATTACTTGGTATATCTGAGCACGGTCTCCCTACTAAGGAGTTAACTTCTTGAGACCCGGGGTGGGGGCTAATACTTGGGATCCGTCTCCCCAGCACCTCGCCTTGTGCTAGGCACATAATTTGCAAAACTTCAGATTATTTCCCACTCACTTGTGGTCTCACTAACCCCTAACACGGTACCTAGTACAGAGTTGGAATTCAGTAAATGTTTGTTGAGTGACTGACTGATTGTTGGCACATAGAGAATACTTGAGTGGTGAAGACAAGTTTTGAGGGAGAAGGTAATCCTTATTTCAAAATGTCTTTGGCAAACTACCATCTCAGTGACATACTGATGAAGATTCTGTGTGAGAGTCTTCATATTCTCTTTGTGGGAAAGAGGGCACTACAAAATTCCTTGATAAAGTTAGGTATGTTTATGTAGTATGGACTTGTTAACAGCATTGAAATATGTCGCTTTCCAACAAATATTCACGTGGGTTTGAGGAATAGTCTAAATTAAACTACCTTTCTTTAAATTATTTATTTTGAAAGAGAGAGAGCGAGCATGGGGGAGGAGCAGGAGAGAGGGAGAGAGAGAATCCCAAGCAGGCTCTGTGCTGTCAGTGCAGAGCCCAACTCAGGGCTCCATCCCACGAACTATAAGATCATGACCTGAGCCAAAATCAAGAGTCGGACGCTTAACCGACTGAGCCACCCAGGTGCCCCTGCATTGAACTACCATCAAACAATGTATGTAGCCTCACACCATACACAAAAAATAACTCAAAATGAATCAGTGCCCTAAACATAGAGCTAAAACTATAAAGAGACTTAGAAGATTAAATCTTCGTGACCTTGCAGTTGGCAGTGATTTCTTAGCGGTGACACCAAAGGCCGAAGCAACAGAAGAAAACACAGTTAAATAAATTGGACGTCATCAAAACTTAAAACGTTTGTGCATCCAAGGACATTATCAACAAAGTAAAAAAAGAACCCACAGAATGGGGAGAAATAGTTGCAAATCGATATATCTGATAAAGGTCTAGTATTCAGAACATCTTACAACTGAAAAAAAAGATGAGCAAAAAACTTGAATAGACATTTTTCCAAAGAAAATACACAAATGACCAATAAGCATATGACAAGATGCTCAACGCCACTGGCTGTTAGAGAAATGCACATAAGAACCACAATGAGATACCACTTCACACCTACTAGATGTGCTGTCATTAGAAATTAAAATTACCAGGACGCCTGGGTGGCTCAGTCGGTTGAGCGTCCGTGTTCAGCTCAGGTCATGGTCTCGCAGTTCATGGGTTCGAGACCCGCGCCGGGCTCTGTGCTGACAGCTCAGAGCCTGGAGCCTGCTTCGGATTCTGTGTCTCCTTCTCTCTCTGTTCCTCCCCTGCTCACGCTCTGTCTCTCTCTCTCTCAAAAATAAAATAAACATTAGAAAACATTTTTTAATAAAATAAATAAAAATTACTGATAATAACAAGTATTGGTGAGGATGCGTAGAAATTGGAACACTCATATACTGCTGACGGGAAAGAAAGACACTGCAGCCACTCTGGAAAACAGTTTGGAAGTTCTCAGAAGGTTAAAAGAACTACCATGTGACCCAGCAGTTCCAAAATAATTGAGAGCGGGGAATCGAGCAGATATCCATAAACTAATGTTGATAGCAGCATTATTCACGATAGCCGGAAGGCGGAAGAAACTAATGTCCATCAGCAGATGAACAGATAAACCCAACGTGGTCTGTACGTACGATGGAATATTACTCGGCCACAAAGGAGTGACACGCTGACTCGTGCTGCAACGTGGACGAGCTCTGAAAATATTACGTTGAGTGAAAGAAGCCAGGCATGAAGGCCACATGTCGTAGGGTTCCAGTTCTGTGAAATCTCCAGGACAGGCGAATCCATAGAGACGGAAAGCAGACCAGTGGTTGCCTGGTACTGGGGAGCGGGGAGGAAGAATGGAGATTGATTGCTTAATGGGCACAGGTTTTCTTTTGAACTGATGAAAGTTCTAGAACCTACTTAAACAGAGATGGTGGGTACACAGCCTTGTGAACATACTAATACCACTGAATTGCATGCTTTAAAATGGTTGATTTTATGTTACGCAAATTTCAACGTTTATTTATTTTTGGGACAGAGAGAGACAGAGCATGAACGGGGGAGGGGCAGAGAGAGAGGGAGACACAGAATTGGAAACAGGCTCCAGGCTCCGAGCCATCAGCCCAGAGCCTGACGCGGGGCTCGAACTCCCAGACCGCGAGATCGTGACCCGGCTGAAGTCGGACGCTTAACCGACTGCGCCACCCAGGCGCCCCTGTTACGCAAATTTCAATTCAGTTTTCTGAAAAAATCTTAAGAGGTACATAAAGAGGCACCTAACAGTGTCTGTGCCCATCATCAGGAAAAATTTGCTTTCTTGAATTTCTGTTGAGTAAAAAATAGGTTAAAACAACTTAAAATACTGCCGTTTTTCCAAGGACTGTCATGCTAAACTACAGATTTATGGATAGTGACGAAAGGGCAGATACGGTGAAAGACTTGATACTTAAAATAATATAAATTCCATCACGGGAAAAGTTTAACTGAGATCCTTTATAGGCAGCTATTTCCTTGAAACTTGATCATGGTGTAGCTTAGGGCTCTGTCTGCACATCTGGGTCATCTGGCTGTGTCGGGAGCTGGTAACAGCAGGACCCTGCCTCTGCCGGCCAGGCTTCTTCGGTGTGCTTCTTCGGCACACTTCGGTTGCTTGGCTGAGAAAAGCAGCCCTCTGTTGAAGGTCTGGGTTTCACCTGGGTTCTTTGGATCTCCTCAGACTCCAGTAAGGAGGAGAACAGCCTTCTCGAAGGAGAAGGGGTACCCCCCCAGGGTAGGGGTAAAACAGTTCCCCTTTCATCAGCTCCAGATGACTGAGGACCAGGAACGGAGGGGCCAGCAATGAGGTTGATCAAAACTGCAGTCTGCTTTTAAAGACACCAGAACATTTCCCTGCAAGGACACTGTTACTGCATTAGAGGAAAACAATCATTCCATTCTGTCCCATTACGTCTGTGCAGACCTGCTGTGTATTCAGAAATGAACATAATTAAGCAGAAAGCCAGTGAGAGGTAACCCCAGCACCCACAATGTGCTGACTAACGTGGTGAGAGTGCATATGTTGTAGGATTTCTTAGTTTTAATACAGGAAAGTACCGTGAAAGAAAATAACATCCTTCCACAGCCCCAGTCCCCAGAGATAAACACTACGAACCCTCGGTGACATCTTTCCAGTATCTTATGGACAAGCATGCCCGTTTTTTATTAAATTGGGATCTTAGTTTGCTACTGATTTAAAACCTGCTTTTTAAACTTATTAGAAACATTTCGCATTTAATGAATATACTTTTACAACCTGATTTTTAATGGCTGCCCTCTACTATATATAGTATTCATCATACGAGCGTCCCATTACTCATTTGGCAGACTCCCTATTGTAGACATTTAATTTTTTGCTATTACGTAGTATATGAAATTTATTATATATGTAAAATACTGCATGTAACTTTTTACAACTCTTGATTTAACTTAGGATAAATTACTTTTTTAATTTATTTTTATTTTTTTAATATAATTTATTGTCAAATTGGTTTCCATACAACACCCAGTGCTCATCCCAACAGGTGCCCTCCTCAATGCCCACCACCCACTTTCCCCTCTCCCCCACCCCCCATCAACCCTCAGTTTGTTCTCTGTAGTTAAGAGTCTCTTATGGTTTGCCTCCCTCCCTCTCTGTTTGTAACTTTTTTTCTCCTTACCCTTCCCCATGGTCTTCTGTTAAGTTTCTCAAGAGCCACATATGAGTGAAAACATATGGTACCTGTCTTTCTCTGACTGACTTCTTTCACTTAGCATAATATCCTCCAGTTCCATCCATGTTGCTGCAAATGGCAGGATTTCATTCTTTCTCATTGCCAAGTAGTATTCCATTGTATATGTAAACCACGTCTTCTTTATCCATTCATCTGTTGATGGACATTTAGGCTCTTTCCATTATTTGGCTATTGTTGAAAGTGCTGATGTAAACATTGGTGTACATGTTCCCCTATGCATCACCTATCAGTGCTATTGTTGGGTCATAGAGCAGTTCTATTTTTAATTTTTTGAGGAACCTTCACACTGTTTTGGATAAATTCCGAACAGAACTGCTTAAAGGTACAACATCCCTAAGGCTTTTGATTTATATTGTCATATTTACTACTTTGGGGGACTAACCTAATTGTAACAGAAAAAAGAATGTTTTGTTTATGGTATACAAAGTTCCGTCCCTTGAATTACTTGATTATTTAGTATTCCTTTTTGAGAGCCCTTTGGGGACAGTGTTATCAGAGAAGTAAGCTTTTGGTTGAATTTAGGGGTTTGTTGTTGTTGTTGTTTTGAGGGGGAGGAGGGGCATAGAGAGGGGTGCAGAGGATCCAAAGAGGGCTTTGCACTGACCGCACAGAGCCCAACGTGGGCTCAAACTCATGAACCATGAGGGCATAACCTGAGCCAAAGCCGGATGCTTAACCAGGTGCCAGGTGCCCCGCTTCCAGTTGAGTTTAGAAATGAATGTCAGAATGTGCTATGTATTTTTTGCAAACAGGCCCACCCACACAGAGAAACACAAAACAGAAAGGTCCCAGTGGTTTCGGACCAACCATGAAGTGACATCATGAAGTGGAATTGGAGCAAGGAGTTAGTGAACGAATCGCACAGTGCTGGTGTAGACATTGTAACCTAAATGAGTAAGTTAGATTTTCTAGCACATACTTCCCCATAACAGATAGACAATGAGCAGGTACAGTGTTTGGCAACAGACATGTAAAGCACGCTGGTGATACTCCTGCCCTCAGGTTAGTGTTATGTGCCTTGAGACCTACTGCGGGACCTTTGGGGTTGATGACAGGGGGCTTCGTGCCCATCTCATTCCACAGGGAAGTTCAGCTTCATGGCGACAAAACACAGAATTGGATGGATTGGATCCAGAATTGGGTGGACCTTCCCCTACGTAGCTAATTCTCTTTATTCCTTGTGCCTTTAAAGTAGTTAGTATTTAAGGGGCACCTGGGTGGCTCAGTCGGTTAAGCATCCAACTCTTGATTTCAGCTCAGGTCATGATCTCACAGTTTGTGGGTTCGAAACCCATGCCGGGCTCTACACTAACAGCATGAAGCCTGCTTGGGATTTTCTCTCTCCCTCTTTCTCTCTGCCCCTCCCCTACTTGCTCTCTCTCTCTCTCTCTCTCTCTCGCAAAAGTAAATAAATATACTTTAAAGTAGTTAGCGTTTAAGTCTTCCCGTTTTCTGTGATCTTTACAATAAAAGGCAAGTACCGATCCAGTTCGTCAAAGGTGTATAAATTGTGTTTGTATTTACAACATGCATACATAAAATGGTTTGCTGATATTTATCACATTCAGAATTCTATCCTTTGAATATTACTTTGATATATTTGTTGTTAAATGCCTTCGTGGATTTTAAAGACATTCTCTCTTAATTAGCAGTGTTTATATCAAAAGATGGAACATTCAGAATCAAATGTGGATGTCAGATCATTAGCTAAAAGCACTTAAGTAGCTTAACATATTTTAAATGAATATACCTTTTCCAACAACATCTTCAGAAAACACACCTCAAACTAATGAGCCCTATGCTCCCAAGCCTATTTCCCCAGGCACAGAGGCCATCAGTCCCTCTGAGACTGTGCTTTTGGGAGAGGTACCTCTGTGGCCCAGGAGCAGTCTGAGTGTTTTGCTGTGAGGACCATTGTCTCCTTAGGAGGTGTTAGAGCAATCATTTTTCAATGTCTTGTGGCATCTTTTGGTTGCCCCGCCTTAAACACAAATGTTCTATTATTTCTACAGTGAGGATGTCTCCGTGGTTTTATACAGTAACACAGTGATATAACAGGGTCGCTATCCAGCCCATGCAGCCTTCTGCTTGTTAGCAACGGACCTACCCTTAGTTAGTACTACTTTTGCTTGTGGCTTGTTTTAATCACTGGTTTTAAAACGTTAGTAGCCATGTCTGAAAATGACACAATTTACGAAACGTCCCACTGTCTCCTTGCTGCCAGGTGTGTGCGAACCCCTGTGTCTCTGTGCCCCTGAGTCTTTCTCTTTGATTCTCATCCTCTCTCCTGTCTTCCCCTCCATCTGAAGCTATCTTCCTGTCCCTGTTCTGTGTCTGTTTTCCTCTGTCCCCTTCCTTTCCTTTTCTCCCATCTCTCTCTACTCTTCACAGACCATGAAACCAAAGTGCTGTTATTATTATCACGGTTGCTTGTATATATATATATATATATGCTTATTTCTATATATTTATTTCAAATGTAAACATACACAAAATGGACAGATAATAGATGGATGGGTGGGTGGGTGGATGGATGGATGGATGGATGGTGGATGGATGGGTGGATAAAATGAAAAACAGCAAGTGTCCTACCAACCCCGGCAGTGAGGCCCAGAATTTAAGAATCACGTGAGGGTTGTGTGACCAGTTGTACGGACGAGTAAATTGAGGGTGTAACTTTACGCTTCGGTTGTTTGTTATCCATGCACATTGCTGGTCATAATTAGGAATTTGACGAGTATGGAATAAACGGTTCTTGCTGGAGATTCTGGGGAGATGCGTAAGTGGCAGGGGGCCATTTACTACCATGTAGAAACAGCATTTGGTGGGAAGAGAGTTATAAATCCTGGCGGAAGCCAACAGAAGGAAAGGGGCAACCGCGTCAGGAGAATGTCCCTCAAGACACAGGCCCGGGTAGAACTTGACCATGCCGGATGACACGGCCATGGGTTACAACCCTCAGGGCAAACAACCACCCTGAGGATCAGGGGGTCAGAGCTTGGCCCGGAAAGGGCTGGGCAGCCTCGAACTTGCAGGGCGCATCGTGGTGAAGCTCCCGTGTGGAAGGCTGAGCTCTGTCTGTCCTAGAAAGGAAGCACCTTCACCTGTCGTGCTCAACACGCTGTCAGTTACATGAGTTCTTTATAACTTCCTGAAGACAGTAATGTTCTTGGGATCGAGAAAAGGTACTTTTTAAATTATTCATAGGGGAAAACTGGAAGAAACGTGCCTTTAAACGTCAAATGATGAAACCCACCTGTAGACACAAACCAGGTTTCCATCAATTCAAATTTACTGACAAATAACGTGTATGAATGCTCAGCTTTCTTTTTTCTCTAAGCTTTTTTTAAGTTTGTTTATTTTGAGAGAGAGAGAAAGCGGGGCAGGGAGCAGAGAGAGAGAGAGAAAGAAAATCCCAAGCCAACTCTGCACTGGCAGCACAGAGCCTGACGCGGGGCTCAGCCTCACCAACCATGAGATCATGACCTGAGCTGAAACCAGGAGTCGGACACTTCAACTGACTGAGCCACCCCGGCGCCCCAAATTTTCAGCTGACAATTAGCATAAACTTTTGCTATGGAGGTGAACATTGACAGAGCGAGAGGAGGGGACTTCCCATAACAGTTTATTTGTCCACTTGCTTGTGAAACAACCACGTCTCGAGCCCTAGTGTCAGGACTATCTCAAGTGCTTGACATACATCAGGGAAGAAAACGTGAAGATCCCTGCCCTCGTAGGGCTTATAGTCTAGCAGGGAATGCAAGGAATAAGTGGGACATGATAACTGCATTTGTTAAAGAGTATTAGGAGGTGCTAAGGACTGCAGAGACAAGAATGGTTGGGCAGGCTTAGGCGAGGGCTAAGGTCCTGCCCCAGGATGGGAGACCCCAGGGGTGCAAGGAAGAGCAGGAGGCCAGCGTGGCTGGACAGTGAGCAGGAGGAAGCTGATGGCATGAATCTAGAGAGATGTATGGAGGGAGGGGTGCTGAAGAAACAGGGTCTTACAGTTACTCTGGGGACTCTGAGTGAGTAGTGCCCCATAGGAGTGACCTGAGCTGACCTTCACTATAAAAGCATCATCCTCTGCAGTTTCAAAAGACGCTGTAGGTGGAAGCAGGGAGACCGGTGGGAGGA
Organism: Lynx rufus; assembly: GCF_022079265.1. Taxonomy (NCBI): domain Eukaryota; kingdom Metazoa; phylum Chordata; class Mammalia; order Carnivora; family Felidae; genus Lynx; species Lynx rufus. The sequence goes on along the minus strand of NW_025814844.1, from coordinate 3,817,034 downwards.
GTCTCGCCATAACCTAAGTGGCAGGTATTAGTGGTTAGAACCGTGCACACGGTGAGATATTCAACCCCAGCTACAGTTTGAAAGCAGAGTCACGGTGACGGATCCCAGTGTGGTCGGTGAGGGGAAGAGGAGCATCAAAATGACATCACGCTTGGTTCCAATCAACTGGAAAGACAAAGTTGCCATCCGCCCAGACGTGAAGGCTGTAGAGGGGGCAGGTTTGGCCGGGGGGTGGGGGGTGGGAGTCGGGAGTTCAACACCGACCGTGTGGAGTTTAAGACGTCCACTAGACACCCAAGGAAAGACATTAGAACTGTTCTTCTCCAACTTTAAGTACCAGGTTCTTCCAAGGACAGTGCTCTGTGGTCAGGGAATAAGGAGACACTGTCAGATAAGTGAGCTCAGGCTGTCCTTAGAACAGGCACAACAATAATCAGTGCAATGCTTAACCATCATATATAGTGTTTATTTTTTCAAAGCTTTTCCAAATATAACTCGGTTACCTGTTTCCCTGAAAGTTGAGGGACATTTTTCTTGTGGTAGGAAGAAAAGTGGATTTAGGATAAAGATTATATGAAAAATGGGGCGCCTGGGTGGCTCGTCGGTTAAGCGTCCGGCTTCAGCTCAGGTCATGATCTCACAATTCATGAGTTCGAGCCCTGCTTTGGGCTCTGTGCTGACAGCTCAGAGCCTGGAGCCTGCTTCAGATTCTGTGTCTCCCTCTCTCTCTGCTCCTTCCCTGCTCATGCTCTGTCTCTGTCTCTGTCTCTCTCTCTCTCTCTCTCTCTGTCTCTCTCTCAAAAATAAATAAACATTTAAAAAAAATTTTTTTAAAGATTATATGAAAAATATTTCTTCTTCCTGTAATCTGTCAGCTGCCTTAATTTATTCCCTCTTACTGTTCCATTTGCCATGAAAATATCACTTTCTTGATATTTGGAGTCAAGGTAGGAAAAAAATTAATAAAGATCCTCCTTGTTGTGGACTTCCCCCTAAAGCCCTGTTGCTGGCTGCTCATTAGATGGTTTGGCTCTAAGAGATTCACGAGAGCGAGAACTAGAGCTGTTCTGTTTGTTGTGTTCCTTATGTCTTGCATAGCCCCTGGAGGTTGCTTTCAATTCTTACTGGAATAACTGCACTGATTCTGAAGGAAGCCATGTGTCTACCGTCTTGTTGTAAGTGGTTTTTCACTTTGACCTCGGTAATCGGCTAAATTCCATCTTGGCTAGCGGCCCTGCTCCCACAACTACATCTTGGTTTTCATTTTACAGTACATTTTTTAATCTTCTCCTGGCTCTCCTCTTCCTCCGGATCTCCAATCTGAGGTCCCATCCTTGCCATCCTTTCTTGCTTTATCACTCCTTCTCTCCTCTGGCAAGCTCACTCCAGGCTTGCTGTATACAGTGGTGTATTCCCTGTCGCCCCTGAGTTCACATCCCTAGAGCAGAGTTCTGGGGTTCTCTTGATCCAGACCTCCAAAGACTTCCCATCCATTCATAGATTCCAAAAATGGCCGTCAAATGTGTGTGTGCCAGGCATGATTCTAGGTGCTGTGGATACAGCAGCAGATAGAGGAGCTTACTTTCATGGAGCTGACAGTCTGGTGGGGCAAACGAGAATATTGGACCTGGCCCAGGAACAGCCAGGCCTGTGTCCGGAGAAGACACAAGAAGACACGAGAAGGCAAGAGGTCCAGGAATGGGGGAGGGGAGTCAGATAACGTGGGGACTTCGGCTTTAACTCTGGGATGGGAAGCATTGGATTGGATTGGTTTGGCTTTCTTAATAAACTCTTTTATGTGGTAAATACACAAAACGTAATATTTGCCATTTTAACCATTTTTAAGTGTATGATTTCTGTTGCATTAAGTATGTTCATGTTATTCTGCAGCCATCACCACCATCCGTACCAGAACCTTTTCATCCTCCCAAATTGAAACTCTGTTCCCATTAAGCACAAACTCCTCATTCCCCGCACCCCACCCCCTCGCAACCGTCATTCCACTTTCTTCTCTGTGAATTCCACTACTGTAGGTACGCCATATAGGTGGAATCGTGCGGTGTGTGTCCTTTCGTGTTTGGCCTACTTCACTGAGGCTAATATCCTCAAGGTTCACCCATGTTGTAGCATATTGCAAAATTTCCTTCCTTCTTAAGACTGAATGATTTCATTGTATGTGTATACCACATTTTGTCCATCTGTGCACCCATCTGTGGAGACTGGGCTGTTAGCATGGGATCGTTTTGAACCCAGTTGTAATGTGATCAGACTTACGTTCTCAAAAACTCCATGGCTCCGGAGTTGAAGAGACTGGTAAGAAAGGGTGGAAACAAGTCAGGTGGGGTTCAGTGGCAATACCTTCCTGTCCCGGGTGACACCTGCCTTCAGGAATGCAGCGGCACAGGCCCAAGATGTGATCAGAATCTGGGTGTATTCTGAAGGTACAGCCGACAGGATTTCCTTGAGGATCACATGTCGGGTGTGAGAGAAAGGGGTCAAGGATGACTCCGGGGGTTGGGCCTGCGCAACTAAATTGTGGCATTGCCAGCGACAGGGGAAGACTTAAAGTGGGGCAAGTTTTAGGGGGATAATTAGGCATCCTGTTCTGGACTTCCTGAGTTGCAGTCGCCTATTAGAATTCAGGTGTTGATGTCAAGCAGGCAATGGATGCACAAGTGCAGAGTTCAGAGGAGAGTTCACCTGGAGACGTCAGCGTGAAAGTCACAAGCATGTTCATGGTATGTAAGTCTCAGGATGGAGGAACTCACCGAGGAAGTGAGTTTAGCCAGAGAAGACGACCCAGGAGGATCCGTGAGTCCATCCAGTGGTAGGAGGCTGGGAAGAGAGAAGGACCAAGCAAAGAACACCAAGCAAGACTGCCCATGGGGTCGGAGGAAAGTCAGGAGAGAGGGAGATGTCTTGGAAGCCAGGAGTACAGAGACTGTGGTCAGCTGTGTTGGATGCTTCTTACGATAGGCCAGGTAAGAGGGGACTGAGAATTGACCACTGAACCCAGCACAGCTGGGAGGTCACGGGCTTAATCCTCACCTGCACAAGAAATCCCCCTTTCTTGCCTGCCAGGCGCTTTTCATTCCTTTTTTTTTTTTTAACTTTGTCTTTTGTTCTTGCCCCTCACAACGCTTACCCATTCCGGGCCCTCAATAACATTGGCCGAATCACACCTGTGGACGAATAACACCTATTGTTTGAGTCCACAGTGGAGGGTGTGGAAGGAATAATCACTCCCTCCGCCCCACACAACTCTCCTTCCAAACACTCACTTGGTCACTGTAAGCTCCAAAGGAATAGAACCGGCTCTGCCCTTCCCTGGTGCCTCCTGTTTCCCCGGGGCATGGCCCCAAGTGAGCTCAGGAGATGACTGCCAGCCGCTGCAGCAGAACACAGATGTGGGGCCCAGGCGGGAGGAGCCGGGGCCTCAGGTCATCTTCGAGTCTTTTTATTCTGCAATTGTCAGGAGCTCAAGAAGGCCAGGTCTGTCTGTGTTCAAAGTTAAATCTGTTTGACGTTCATTATTTATTTTTTGAGAGCGAGAGACAGACAGTGAGTGGGGCAGGGGGCAGAGACAGAGGGAGACACAGAATCCGAAGCAGGCTCCAGGCTCCGAGCTGTCGGCACAGAGCCCGACGCGGGGCCTGAACTCACGAACTCACGAACCGAGAGATCATGACCTGAGCCTGAGTTGGACACCTAACCAACTGAACCACCCAGGCACCCCCGTCTGTGTTCACATTAAACCTGAAGTACATTCAGAAGCTAGATGAGGTTGACCATCTTGTAACATCTACCACACTGTCAGCCTCCGTTAGGACACATAACTGTTTGGTCATCAAATGCTGAGATGAATTAAACACGTGCAATTAGAAATTCCAATTAGTAATGCTTGTAAATGGTTCCAGATGTTTCCCTGGGGAAAGAAAGGAGGCCCACTGCTAGGTGTGTGCCCAAGAGAATTAAAAACATGCATCCACACAAACACTCGCACACAGATGTTCGTGGCGGCATTGTTCACGGTAGCCAAAAAGTGCAAACAACTCAAATGTCCACCAGATGATGAATGGATGAACAAGATGTGATCCATCACACAATGGGATATTGTTTGGCAATAAAAGGGAATGGAGCACTGATCTGTACTGTAATATGAATGAACCTGGAAACATGCTGGGGGAAAGAAGCCGGACACAAAAGACCCATGTGTTCTACGAGTCCATGTATATGAAATGTCCAGAATAGGCAGCTCCGAGGAGAGAGAAAGTAGATCAGTGATTGCCACAGGCTGGGGGGGAGGAACGTGGGGGGGGGTGACTGCTGACAGTACAGGACTTCGGGGGGTGGGGAGAGGTCACGTTCCAAAAGCAATTGTCGAGATGGCTGCACAACTCTACGAGTATACTGAAAACCATTGAATTATACACTTTAAATGGGTGAATTGTATGGTGTGTGAATTATATCCCAGTAAAACTGGTGCATAAGAAATAAAAAGAAAGAGGAAAAACACAACACTTAAAATCATAGAGTCCCCGAAATGGAAGAAATCCGAAAGACGATCTTGCACAAACACGCACGGTGTTTGGGGTTTGGGGACAGTTTTCCTTCCCTTTTATGTCGGTTGTCTGTCGTCAGATTGGCAGCTGCTGCAGAATCGCCAAGGAGCTCCGTGGTTGCCTTTGAAATACCTTCTTTTATATCTACATAGAAATTTGAATCACCAATGCCTCCAATGTAGTGCGAGGTCCCAAAGTTTCTGGTGGCTGTTTGTCACCTCCCAGAGAGCACTCTGACTGGTCCACCCAGCAGAGCTGCGGGGCCCCACGTTTCCCATGATAAAACCCCGCGTGATTGTGTTCTTGCCCATTCAGGACACCGTCAGCTAACTTTAGGGTCCGGGTACACACGTAGCTGCCCCCATGGCAGCTCCTGGCTGCACCCTGTTTCTGTTGCGGGGGAGAGCTGTTGGTCCTTGAGGTCACTGGCAGGCACCCTACCCCTGTGCAAAGGACTCGGAGGCTCAGTTTGCAGCACAAGGCCATGAAGGCACATTTCCCAAGTTGTAGCACACATTCTTATGTAAATATCCTGCACCCTTTTCTTTCCTTCCTTCTAGTAATCTTACACAGTATTCAGCCAGCTTCATTCCCTCCCCAGCTGTTAAATGGGTAAATCTGGACAAGCCACATTGGCTGGGGGGGGGGGGGGGGGGGGCTTTCTGGAAGGGTCTGCAAGTCTAGGGTAAATCCAGGATCAGAAGCACTGGGTGGGAAGTTAAGCACTGCTCTTGGTTCTTTGCACAGCCGCACCATCACCTGCCTTGTGCTGGTGACCCAGCTCATCCCTCTCCTTACGTTCTGAAATCCCGAGCCCTCTCTTTCCCACACCAGCGCCTGGTGTAATGCCTTGTACCAGCAAGTGTGTGGTAGATGTTTCTAGAACTCCATTCTGGAGCCTACCCGTGACTTCTGTTTCCTCGCCGTGTGTTTCCCTCTCGGCCTGTTGGAATCTGACGGCTCTTGCCCCATTCTTACAGAAACACTGCGCTGTGTTCTGTGCTGTCCTGTGTCAAAGGACTCTCCCGGACCCTCACCATTCACCGGCACCTCACGCTGTTGGTCATCACTCTCTTGGCTGTCTTGAGTCAGAATTGGCTCCCCCACGTCACCCCATCCCACGTCTCGTTTTGTCTTTCCAGCCACCTTACTTCGTCTCCTTCCTGCCCTCACCCCTCACACGTGCACCTCCTGTTCCCCAGATACTGACCTGTCCCAGCCAACCTCTGCCTAGAAGAACTGTTGTATCCTGTGGAGCAGAAAAGGAAACTGAGTCTCAGTCGCTGGGATTTGATCCCAGGCACTCCAGTACAAAAATCCATGCTCAAACCATGAGTATTTTCTGATTCCTTATTAGATACTGTTAGTATGTTTTACACTAAAACTTTCTCAAAGAAATGTGTAGCTAATTCTATAATTGTTGCCAGCAGAAATAGAGCAAACGCACTTTTAAAGACATTTACTTTAAATCTCACTTTCTTCCCAAAGAGGAGGGGTCCTCCTTTCATGTTGCCTCTCAGCACAAAAAACAAAGAATTCAGAGTGACTAAGAAGACCAAGAATAATACCTTAAAGGGTTATGTAATTATGTTCCAACGAGAACTTGTGTCAGAAAACTTGATAGAGAATTGTCTGGAAGCAGTGACTAAAGTCGTGATTCTTTGAGTCTTTTATCCCTAATGAAAATACCTAATTATTTTATTTCTGTTCCCACACAAATAAGTTTCTCTGATGAGTCTCTTAGACATTCTCCAAGTGCACAATTTTCTCAGAGAATTAGGATTTTACAGAGAGACTCTTAGGTATAAGAGTGGGAGTGTTGTGAAGGGGAAATCAAAAGCTCAAAAATTAAGTTTGTGGAGAAAGAAATACTTGAGGAATATTATGTTCTCATCACTATGAGGTCGATTTATTTAATTCTCTGCTATGGTTCGTGGATCTGATTAACTAAAACTTTATACTTACCGCAGTTGTTTTGTGAGGTTATAATTTGGAAATAAAAGTAAAATCCCTAGACAAATCTTAGTGTATCTTTTTTAAAAACTTTTTTAATGTTTATTTATTTTAGAAAGAGACAGAGTGTGAGCAGGGAGCGGGGAGCAGAGAGAGAAGGAAGCACAGAATTTGAAGCAGGCTCAAGGCTTTGAGCTGTCAGCACAGAGCCCAACGTGGGGCTTGAACTCATAAACCGCGAGATCATGACCTGAGCCAAAGTCAGACGCTTAACAACTGAGCCACCCAAGCGCCCCTTAGCGTATCTTAATTTTTTTTTTTCAACGTTTATTTATTTTTGGGACAGAGAGAGACAGAGCATGAACGGGGGAGGGGCAGAGAGAGAGGGAGACACAGAATCGGAAACAGGCTCCAGGCTCTGAGCCATCAGCCCAGAGCCTGACGCGGGGCTCGAACTCACAGACCGTGAGATCGTGACCTGGCTGAAGTCGGACGCTTAACCGACTGCGCCACCCAGGCGCCCCAAGCGTATCTTAAAAAAAAAAAAAAGTGTTTAAGAGCAGCAAAAGCCATGAAACATGGCCACAGCAGGGAGTGAAGTCCCCTAGGCTCAGCGCTCTGTGCTTGGAACCACAGAGAATTCTGATTCTGCTCCAGGGTATGATTCTGCCTAATGGGTCACACTTTAGGAAGAGAGAGGAGAGACCAGAGCCATGCGGCTGTTTCTATACACAGCTGCACTTTGAAGCGCCTAGAACTTACAGGTGAGATTAACAAGGTTGCAGGCTATAAGATCATATACAGAAACCAATTGTATTTCTACATACTAGCAATGAAAAAGAAATCCAAAAATGAAATTTTAAAAACCTGTACATTTAAAATAATATCCAAGTGGAGCACCTGGGTGGCTCAATCAGTTGAGTGTCCAACTTTGTCTCAGGTCATGATCTCGCAGTTCGTGAGTTCAAGCCCTGTGTCAGGCTCTGTGCTGAGCTCAGACCCTGGAGCCTGCTTTAGATTCTGTGTCTCCCTCTCTCTGCCCCTCCCATGCTCATGCTCTGTCTCTCTCTATCTCTCAAAAATGAATAAATGTTAACAAAAATTGTTTAAATAACATCCAAGAAATCTATAGAGGAAAAAATTTAACAAATGATATGAAAGCTCTATACCCAGTAAATTACAAAAGAATTTAAATAAGACATAAATAAACACATCATGTTCATGGATTAGAACACTTCTCCCTTAAGTGAACTATGTATTCAATGCAATCTCAATCAAAATACCAGCAGGATTTTTATAGAAATTGACAAGCTAATTCTAAAATGTATGTGGAAATTCAAAAGACCTAGAACAGCCAAAATGATGTTGAAAAAGAAAAGCGAAGCTGGAGGAGTTCACACTACTAATTTTAAGACTTACTACATGTTGCAGCAATCAAGACAGTGTATTGTTGGCGAAAGAAGGGGCATACAGTTCAATGTGATACAGAACTGAGAGTCCAGGAATAGACCCACATGTATATAGTCTATCTCAACAAAGGTACCAAAGTAAGTCAGTGGGGAAGGTTCTTTGCAATAAATATGCTGGGGAAGCTGGATACCCATATGGAAAAAAAATGAAACTTGACCCTTTCCTCACACCATACTCAAAAATTAACTCAAATGAATCATAGACCTAAATGTAAGAACTATGACTCTAAAACTTACAGAAGAAAACTTGGGGGAAATATATATATATATATATATGTATATATATATATATATTTTTTTTTTTTTTTTTTACTTTGGGTTAGGAAAAGATTTCTTAGAACACACAAAAAAAGCATAAATGCTAAAAGGATAAAATTGATTCACTGGGCATCAGAAAATTTAAAACTTTGCTCATCAAAAGACACTTTAGAAAATGAAAATGCAAGTTCCACTTTAGGAGGAAATATTTGCAAAACCTAGAGCTGACAAAAGACTTAAATCCAGACAATTTTTTAAATCCCTTATTCTTGTAAAAGAAATAAAACTCCATACTAAGAAGGTATACAACCCAGTTTTTTTTTAAGTGGGCAAAATATTTGAACAGACACTCAAAAAGACGATACGCAAGTTGCTAGCAATCACATGAAAAGATGCTCAAACTCATTGGTCGTCAGGGAAATGCAAACTGAAGCCACAATTAGATGCCATTACACACTCACCAGAGTAATTCAAATTAAAAAGACTGACAGAAGCAAGCATGGGAGACCATGTGGCAAAACTAGAACCCCTAGACATGGACCTCTTGACAATGTAAAATGGAATAGCCACTTTGGAAAACAATGCAGCAGGTTGGGGGGGGGGTTGCTGTTGGGGGTTTTTTTGGTTTTGTTTTGTTTTGTTTTTGAAAGACAGCACACATGCAACTGGGGGAAGAGCAGAGGGAGAGAGAGAATCTCAAGCAGGCTCTGTGGCCCAGTGCAGAGCCCCACGCGGATCTCACGACTGTGAGATCATGACCTGAGCCGAAATCAAGAGTCAGACACTTAACCGACTGAGCCACCCAGTGTCCCAGTGTATCAGTTTCTTAAGGTTAAACACCTACCGGGGCACCTGGGTGGCTCAGTCGGTTGGACATCTGACTTCGGTGCAGTTCGTGAGTTTGAGCCCCGCGTTGAGCTCTGTGCTGACAGCTCAGAGCCTGGAGTCTGCTTCAGATTCTGTGCCTCCCTCTCTCTCTTCCCCTCCCCCACTCACAGTCTGTCTCTCTCCCTCTCTCTCTCAAAAATAAATAAACATTAACAAAAAATTTTTAAGTTAAACACCTACCATATAATCCAGCAATTCCACTCTGGCTATCAACCCAGTCTGGTACACAGATATTCCTAATGGCACTATTCATAACAGTCAAGAGCTGGAAATAACCCAAATGACCATCAACTGGTGAATGAATAAACAAAACAAGGTATATCCATACAATGGCATAGAACTCAGCAATTTTTAAGAAGGAACAGATGCTAAAATATACATAACAAAATGGGTGAACCTCGAAAATAATCATGCTGAGTCAAAGAAACCAGACACAAAAAGACAAGGTGATTGCATCTATATGAAATTTCTAGAAAAGGTAAAGCTGTGGAGACAGAAGTAGATGAACGGTGTCTGAGACCCGGGGTTGGGGTGGAGCTTGGCACCAGAGAGGGGTGAGGAGATGATGGAGGCGTTCTAAAACTTGATTGCGTTGGTGGTTGCACGACTTTGTAAGTAAATGGGTGAATTTTGTAGTATGTATAGTATACCTCAAAAGCTGTTAAAAATGATTCTAAGAATAGTTAAAGTAGGCTGTCCTAAAGGAGAAAAAAATAGACGAGTGTGGGGTACGTTGTACATTTGCGTTTGCCCTCACTGGGAGCAGCCATTCCAGCAAAGGAGAAGGAAGCCAGCTGGCCTCAGAGCAGGCTTTGGAATCCAGGGTCGACCACTTCCTAGCCAAGAGAGCTTGAGCAAGTATCAAGTATCCGTAATCAACTCATTCTGTCCTCAGTAAATGGAAATGGAATCACCTACATGGCAGGGGTGTCTCTGATGAGAGCTTGTATATAAGGCCCTTAGAATACTGCTTAGAACACACAAGGCACTCAGTAAATACTAGGTATGACCTCTTTTTTTTTAATCTTTATTTATTCTTGAGAGAGAGGAGGGGGCAGAGAGAGAGGGAGAGAGCATCCCAAGGAGGCTCCGTGCTGACAGCGGAGAGCCCACCTCAGGGCTCGAACTCATGAACCATGAGATCATGACTTGAGCAGAAGTCAGAGGCTTAACCGACGGAGCCACCCAGGTGCCCCAGCGGGACCTCTTTTCATACGTGGTAACCTGCTGAGATTGCTGCCCAGGGTGGGTCATAGGACATGGATGAGGGGACTGCTAGTAATTTAATGTTTGGCTTTTCTTTTAATATAGTTTCTAAAAGCTGTTTCTCAATAGAATTTTAGACATACTGTATTGAATTAGATTTGAGGACGGACAGAGATTACGAATCACAGAACGATAGTGTCGGCAGGCATGATATCCACCAGATATATCTGAAAAAACAAATGACAAAAACCTATTCAGTCTTTCTGTTAGCCAAGGGATAAAATTGAGTGTGTGTATTTTAAATGAATCAGACCGCAACTTGAGCTGTAGAAAATCCCAGTAAATAAAGGGCTTCTGACCTTCCCACTGCCTATTCCTAAGGTCCGTTCGATTGTGGTGGTGGACATTATCCACTGTGTTCCCATAGAAAGGTCCAGCAAACATTTGTTTGTGCTTCAGCTTGTTCCAGAAAGGATTTAGTGCTGCTTACAAAGTTGTAATACAAGGTAATGAAATATGTGAAAACGCAGGAGAAGGAAGTTAGGATCAGGAGAGTAAGTTACGCGAAACCGAAAGTGGAGTTAGAATCCAAAGCGTGAGGCTTGGAGACCTTGTATATAAGGCTCGTAGAATACTGCCTAGAACATACAAGGCACTCAGTAAATACTAGGTATGACCTCTTTTTTTAAATCTTTATTTATTCTTGAGAGAGAGGAGGGGGCAGAGAGAGGGGGAGAGAGCATCCCACGGAGGCTCCGTGCTGACAGCAGAGAACCCAACTCAGGGCTCGAACTCAAGAACCATGAGATCATGACTTGACACGCATGAAGACTGACCCCAGAACAGGACCTCAGCGCTTTCGTGCGGTCAACTCAGTGACATAAATGAAAACAGCCCAAGAGCCAGAGGGTCCCTGTGATTAAAAATTAATAATAAAATATAAAAAGTGGTTTTGAGAGATGCAGAAAAAGTATTCTCGATACTAATATTGGAGAGAGATTTTCCGTAGTCGTCTTAGAAGGGATATTAGGTAATGAGCATGAAGAACATCTTTACACTCAACCCAGGGAGGGGTTCCATCCACGCCACATGTGAAAGCTCTCCTTCAAGACCTGTGTGTGTATGATTTTTAGTTTCTTTTTTTTATTTTTTTTTAATGTTTATTTATTTTTGAAAGAGAGAGACAGGGGCGCCTGGGTGGCGCAGTCGGTTAAGCGTCCGACTTCAGCCAGGTCACGATCTCGCGGTCCGTGAGTTCGAGCCCCGCGTCAGGCTCTGGGCTGATGGCTCGGAGCCTGGAGCCTGTTTCCGATTCTGTGTCTCCCTCTCTCTCTGCCCCTCCCCCGTTCATGCTCTGTCTCTCTCTGTCCCAAAAATAAAATAAACGTTGAAAAAAAAATTAAAAAAAAAAAAAAAAGAAAGAGAGAGACAGAGTACAAGCAGGGGTGGGGCGGAGAGAGAGCGGGACACAGAATCTGAAGCAGGCTCCAGGCTCTGAGCTGTCAGCACAGAGCCCGACACGGGGCTTGAACTCACAAACCGGGAGATCATGACCTGAGCCGCCGAAGTCGGATGCTCAACCGACTAAGCCACCCAGGCGCCCCTGGTTTTTAGTTTCTATAACACAACTCAAACCCCTTTGGATTTTTTTATTTTTTATTTTTAAATGTGAAGAGCATTGACACACAATGTGACATTAGTTTCAGCTGTACAACTCAGTGACTTGATAACTTTATAGGTTATGCTATGTCAAATCCCTTTAAATAAGAATAACATAAATGTGTATTTCAGTTGCTAAATATATGAAGATCACAAGGCAATTTTTGTTCAGTAATACAGAAGAAAATTAAGAAATGTCCGTAATTTTCTTTTTTTAAGTTTATTTATTTATTTTTGAAGAGAGAAAGAGAGAAAATCCCAAGCAGGCTCCATGCTGTCAGCATAGACCACCCCCCACCCCCACCCCCGTGGGGGCTTGATCTCATGACAGTGAGATCATGACCTGAGCCAAAACCAAGAGTCGAACACTCAGCCAACTGAGCCACCCAGGTGCCCCAAGAATTTTCTTTTTATACTCTCAACTTCTACATATTCTCAGTTGTCAAAAGCAAATTACATTTCTCTGTGAATCATCCTTCTTTTTTCAGACACATACACACCACACGCACGACACTGAAATTATTTTTATTTAATACTATTCACCTTAGTTGCTAATGGAGGCATACCAAAATTATTCCTCATATTTATTTCCCAGTTGGTTTAGCAAACACGTGAAAATTCTAGCCTGGCTCTGGACAACTGTTTAAATATAGCTGAAGAAGCTGAATTGGCTGACTGAATAATGATGTTACGGAATCATTTCTTTATTTGTTGTGATATTTTTCATGGAGGTAGTGGTACTGTGGCTATGACTTTTAAGAGCCTTTATCTGTTGGAAACAATGTTGAAATAAAATGATAAGATGTAAGAGATGTGCTGCAAAATAGGAAATGTGGGGGAAAAGCCATGAGTTATTAAAAGGGAGAGAGAGAGGATTGGCCATGTGTTGATAAACGTGGAGGCTGAGGAATGAGAGGCCTGGGGAATTCTTCTCTCTCCTTTTGTAAGTTTGAAATTTTCCCTAATAAAAGGCAGAAGCAACAGCAGTAGCGGCTCTGGAATTTTCCATGAGGTTTTTAGAACCCCTTAAAAGTAAACATGGAGTGGGGTGCCTGGGTGGCTCAGTTAAGTGTCTGACTTCAGCTCTGGTCACGGTCTTGTGGTTGGTGAGTTCAAGCCCCGAGTCGGGCTCTGTGCTGACAGCTCAGAGCCTGGAGCCTGCTGTGTCTCCCTCTCTGTCTGCCCTTCCCCCTGCTCTCACTCTGTCTCTCAAAAATGGACAAACATTAAAAAAAATAAAAGTGGGGCGCCTGGGTGGCGCAGTCGGTTAAGCGTCCGACTTCAGCCAGGTCACGATCTCGCGGTCCGGGAGTTCGAGCCCCGCGTCGGGCTCTGGGCTGATGGCTCAGAGCCTGGAGCCTGTTTCCGATTCTGTGTCTCCCTCTCTCTCTGCCCCTCCCCCGTTCATGCTCTGTCTCTCTCTGTCCCAAAAATAAATAAACGTTGAAAAAAAAATTTTTTTTTAAATAAATAAAAAATAAAAGTAAACATGGAGAATCCAGGCTCTCTGTCGATCTCTAGCTCTGTTCTAGTCCGACATCTTTGGTCACCAATTAGGAAGCTGAAACAGAGAGACTGTTGTTTTTGTGTTCATCTGGTGTTGTCCAGATCATCTGCTTTAAAACCACAGTGCCCGCGATTCCTGTTCTGCTACTGCTATGAACACGGACCTCAGAAATCCTGTATCTTGGTTCGTGATTCAAGCACTGCTGTGTAATTCTGTCTCAGAGGCTTCAGCTCAGACTGCTGACAGAAGAAAATGATTCTGACACTTGATAAAGACAGTCAGGAACTTTATTCAAGCGACTGTTGCACTTGGGGTTTGCAGGAGGGGGAGAGAGATGGGGTTTAACTCAGAATATCACCATGACACAGGAGTTATCACTGTCTTCCAAGACCAGACCGTCTTGACAATATCAAGTAGAGTAGTTTTCATTTGGGGTGTGTGTGTGTGTGTGTGTGTGTCTTCATATGGCTCTTAGAATGAAAAAAAAATTTTAAGGATACTGATAAAAACTTCGTCAGTGGAGTGACAAGAGCAGTGGTGGGAGACACCAGAAGGAACCACAAATCGAGGGAGATAAAAATTGAGAGGTTCAGCATCTCTCCTTCATATGGAGTTCCCCTTCGTTGTCAGCTGTGGATAGTTTGGATTTGTTAATGACAACAGGCAGCCAGACAGATGACACGTGTAAAGATGTGGCAAACCTTTAAAGATTGTTCCTGATTCTGGGCAGTCAGAACCTCATGAAGCTTAAGCTCAGGGCCCCTCAGTCCTACTGCCCCTTCTAGGGTTTTGTACTGAATTGTGTACTCGTGATTTTATTCTTCTTTTTTCAAAGAGGCCCCCACAGTACTTGGATCCGCCCTTGTATGGAATTGTGAATCTCCAACAAAAGAACCAGCCCTTTATTTTTTTTTTCTCCAAAAAATCAATGCTGATTCTTAGAGAACATGGCAGCCACAGTGAACATAAGGCATCAGAAGCCCCAGACCCTTTCATGCAGATCAGAGATGGAATTGGGTGCTGCCTAGGGCTGCCGGGAAGGGCTGATGACTGATGTGGGAAGGGATATAAATATGCTAATGAACGGGTTTGTGAAATTTTACATAACTTCTTTTATATTTAGGAGCTGATGTGTTGTCATTTGGTTCCATAGCACTGCTAATTTAATTTGGGTAATTTTGGAAATAAGAATTCATAAAGCCACCTCTTACTTCGAGAGAAGGAAAGTTCTTGGCCTCCTTTTCAGGGAGGGTGCTCCTTGCCGTAATGGATGAAGTTGAGCTTTGCGCTCACATGGGCTTGAGGGAACCAAAATCACAGTTCAAAATTTAACTCACAGTTTTAAAAAATGCCAAAAAGCGGTGAATTAGCATCCCCGAAGAGTGAAATTTTAAAGGTTTCCTTCTGGTGTACCTAACGCTTCTGGGCTGAATTTGACCCATCTGTTCAGTCATGCCCATTCCTAATCATGGCTCAGCAGCTAACACAAACTTATCATTGTAATAGGCATGATTTTTCAACGTTTATTTATTTTTTGGGACAGAGACAGACAGAGCATGAACGGGGGAGGGGCAGAGAGAGAGGGAGACACAGAATCGGAAACAGGCTCCAGGCTCTGAGCCATCAGCCCAGAGCCTGACGCGGGGCTCGAACTCACGGACCGCGAGATCGTGACCTGGCTGAAGTCGGACGCTTAACCGACTGCGCCACCCAGGCGCCCCTAGGCATGATTTTTCATTGCTGAAGTGACATTACCACTAGACAGGTGACTGAGTACTAAAAACCTTAAAATTATTCTTAAAATGGCTGTCATATGTATAGTTGGTGAATGCCAGAAAATTACTTTTGACTTGTAATTTTCATTTGGGGGAACTTCCTGGAACAATAAGAATGTGTGACCTGTTGATGTGAGCGATGATCACAGAGGTGCATGTTTTCGTCACGCTGATCGCAAGCCCTGTGTGGTGTATATGGCGTGTAACATCGACTCCCTCAAAGAAAACCGTTCATGCGCTACCTGCAAAAATTTTTTTGGCAGTTTCTTTTTACTTTTACCTTTTGAAAAGATGATAACACATGTGCTTTCTTCTTTGTAACTTTTTCCGATTTTAGGAATTCTTTGATCACGTGAAGAAGCTTTGGGACGATGAAGGCGTGAAGGCGTGCTTTGAGAGGTCCAACGAATACCAGCTGATAGACTGCGCACAATAGTAAGTCAGCTTCTGATCAAGGCCTGGCCTGTCTGAAGCTCCCCTTGCACCCATAGTTCGCTGCCCTCCCAGGGTCGATGATGTCTCTTCAGTGCAAGGAACAAAGCATTAACATCTTACTACAGAAATCAGCTTTTAAAGTGGCACACATTTGGTGGATGGAAAACTAAAAATCCAATAGGAATCAGAAGCAGGTGTATTCATTTTACCCTGATCAGTGTTTTTAGTTCTGTTCATTTTTTTGCTTTCTATAAAATTACAGGTATTTCCATAAATTAGACTGCACTTAGATATTCACTGTTATATATTCATTTTGGAGCAGGGCCCCCAAATTAAATTTTAAAATAATATCAGGGCACCTAGGTGGCACAGTCCATTGAGCATGTGACTTTGGCTCAGGTCATGATGTCATGGTTCGTGAGTTCGAGCCCCACATCAGGCTCTCTGCTGTCAGTGCAGAGCCCGCTTCGGATCCTCTGCCCCCCTCTCTCTCTGCCCCTCCCCTGCTCACATTCTCTCTCTCAAAAATAAATAAAACATTTTTTAAAAATACTAATAAAATAATATCGACATCTGCAGTTGTGCCCAAGCTCTCACTTAAAGTACTAAGTGATCATCTTATACAGTCAGAAGTAGACTAGAACCTTGAAAGTAGGTGGTAATTAATATAGTAAGTAAAGACTTGATGAAAAAAATGTAAGAAGAGAAACAAGAAATAAGGAAAGGGGGGGCGCCTGGGTGGCTCAGTTGGGTAACCATCTGACTTCGGCTCAGGTCATGATCTCACAGTTTGCGAGTTCAAGCCCCGCATCGGACTCTGTGCTGATAGCTTGGAGCCTGGAGCCTGCTTTGGATTCTGTGTCTCCCTCTCTCTGCTCCTCCCCCACTCATGCTTGCGCGCGCGCGCTCTCTCTCTCTTCTCTCTCCCTCTCTCAGAAATAAAGAAACTTAAAAAAAAAAAGAAAGAAAGAAAGAAGGAAGGAAAATACTGGTGCCTAGGCTGGCTCACTGTTTTTCCCTGAAATGCTCATTTTCCTATTTCATTTTGCTATTTTAGCCTCATTCTATATCTGTTAGTCAATAATGGGCCTGAGAAGAATGTGAATCAAGAAGCTCTAGATATGTTTGCTATTTTGATAAAAACTGTATTTAAAGTTGTTTTATATAACTCTTGGGGCGGCAAGAAATGAGTGCTTTTACATTTTAAGTCTGTAAACTATAAAACTTCATACGTGTGGAAGAGATTTCATGAGCATACAATCTGGGAGTTCACAATATTTGTTACCCACCGATGGAGCTATGCCCTGAATACTGATTTCAAGGAGAGGGTAGTTGTGTGGCCGCCCATAGGAGTTCAGGCAGCATCATCTTGTGACGGACACTGAGAGAAGCCAAAAAAAAGGGCCCAAGGAGAGGTGCTGGGTGTGTCCCAGGCAGGGACGGGAAGCCAGTCTGAAGGCAGATGGGTAATGGAAGAGTAGCCATAAACAGATGAGAGAGGTCAGTGGAGCCAAGTGCCAAGGTCATGCCAAGGAACTTGGATTTTCCTCCAAATGCAGTGAGTAAAAGTCAGCTCAATAAGTGACGTTGTCAGGGTCACTCTGACTGCTGTGTGGAGAATTAAAAGAAGGAAACAAGGACCCAAGTGGGATGCCTCGGGTCGTGGAGGCGAGCCCTGGGGCACAAACGGGCAGATCTAGATGGTGGGTCAAAATGCAGGAGGCGGAGGAAAGTGGGGATCAAGGATGACAACAGGATAGGTCATGGTGCCATTTATTGAGATGGAGGAACCTGGGACGTATTATGGGAGGACAGGGGACAGTATCGAGCGCCGGTTTGAAGAAATTAAGTTAGCGATCCCAAAGGCAATACCCGAGGGGAAAGATGAAGCAGGAGCCTGGAGCTCACAATTGAGACTGGCAGGGTATATAGAGGAGAGGGTCCTGGACATGGAAATTCAATCCTCAGAGGTTGGTTTCAGGAAGAGGAGGAGCCTAAAACCACATCTGAGAAGTAGATGGAGAGGGAGTCCTTTAGAGGACGGAAGAGGATCTTGGGGTTGAGATGGGGGAGAATTGATGGCGTTACAATTTACTTAACTTCCTTCTTACGATGACCAAGAACTGGCTCACTCCCCACCCCCACCCCAGTCCACAAGCAGGTGGTCCTCAAGCATTTGGTGAGCAGCAGGTACATCTAGGGAGCGGTCTCGGCATGGCACACACCTGTTGCATACGCCCTGAGGTGAGCATTAATGACCCTCCACTGTATATACTAAAGAAACCCTTCACTGATTGAAATTTTTCATGAACTAGAAAAGTATTTAAAATTCCTCTTCTTCAAGTCCTGCCTTAAATCAACATTCCCTTTTCAAATTGGCGTGCCCCTTAGTTTACATTGGTGAATACATCACTGTGGTTTTTCTCACGTCGTGTGGTACGTTTAGACTGGTTTAGATTTGGGTGTGGAGTGGGGCAAGCTTCCCAGGGGAGCTCGGACTCACCCTGGGAGGGTCTCAGGAGGCACTCCACTTCCCAAAGGGCCTCTATCTTTCCTTCCAGCTCTTACTCGCTCTTTCTCGAACATATCATCTCAGAGTCATGTAAAGGCCATGGCAGTGTTAGACAGATGGAAGGACTATCTGAAGTCAATGCTAGCAATGGGAATTTCAAGCACAGCTCAAAATAATTTTAAAATTCACATACGTTGGCATTTAAAGTTGATGTGAATATGTGCTTTATCATTGTTTTCCCGTATTTCTTGAGCAGGGACATCATGAGCAAACACCACAGTGCTACTCAGTGTCAAGTTAGGAATTTCTCTTTCTTAAAAAAAAGAGAAACTGGGGCGCCCGGGTGGCTCAGTTGGTGAAGCGTCCAACTTCAGCTCAGGTCATGATCTTGCGGTCCGTGAGCTCGAGCCCTGCATGGGGCTCTGTGCTGACAGCTCAGAGCCTGGAGCCTGCTTCAGATTCTGTGTCTCCCTCTCTCTCTCTCTCTCTCTCTCTCTCTCTGCCCATCCCCCCTCTCGCGCTCTGTCTCTCTCTTTCTCAAAAATAAACATTTAATTTTTTTTAAAGAGAAACAGACAACTTAGTCTCCTACCACTCCAGGAATAAAAATCATGACTTAATTTAAGGTAGAATATGCAAATATAATTTTTTTAAAAGGAAGAAGTAGAGCCTTGACAAGAGGCAGGATTCAGATCTCAGCTCTCCCACCGACCATTGTGTGAGACTCTGGGCAAACTCACGGGAACAGACATGGGTCCCATTCTCATTCAGTTCCCATAGGATTAAATAGGTATATACCAAAGTCCTCTAAATGGTGCTTGGCACGTGGGTGAGCCCCACATAAGCTCCTGATGTTATGTCACCAGCATGGAAGCTGAAGTCCAGAGAGGTAAACTAAGGCACTTAAGATCACAGTTTCCCAGAAACAGGTGGCACACAGCCACGACCTTCAGTCCCGTCCTTTCAGATTACCGAGAGCCAGGGCACAAAGTGCTTGTGCGTAAGGTCAAGACTCCAGGCTCGTCAGGAATGAGGCACCAGAGCTTCATTATGCTTTCTTGACTCGGGGCCTGGCAGAATCACAGGAAGCGATTCCCCCTCTAGACCTCACTAATCCTAACTTCTCCAACATTGCTTCTTTTATCTATTTTAATGCATGTGGGAATCCAGACGGATCAATACCCTTTGTCTCTTAATAGCTGTTGCTTTTCGTCTAAACTCAGGTTTTGAGGTGGGGGTGAGGGATTTAAAATACAAGGAATATTTCAATAACATTGGTTAGACCCAACACACAGCTACCAAATTTCATGCTGCCAAATTGGATTTTAAGGAACAGAAGCTGGGGCGCCTGGGTGGCTCAGTCAGTTGAGCGTCCAACTTTGGCCCAGGTCATGATCTCACAGTCATGATCTCACAGTCTGTGAGTTCGAGCCCCGCATCAGGCTCTGTGCTGATGGCTCAGAACCTGGAGCCTGCTTCCGATTCTGTGTCTCTCTCTCTCTCTGCCCCTTCCCTGCTCATGCTCTGTCTCTCTCTGTCTCAAAAATAAATAAAAACATTAAGAAAAAAAAAAATTTTTTTTAAAAAGGAACAGAAGCTGCCTTTATCAGCCATGCCCATCCCTCCAATAAAAAAAAAGACATTTCAGCATCAAAACAATGAAGGGACATGATCTCAGGAAATCCCTGGGACAATGATCCTCAGGTCATCTTGTCCAACCCACCCGACTTTTAATTCCTCAAGGAATGTGTCTTATTCGTCCTTAAATGCTCAGCCCTTAGGTGAATATTGTTTCATGAAGTCGCTGCTCAGTAGGGGCTATTTGAAATAAATGAGTTAGCAAAACAGGAGCCTGGTGTTCACTATGGTACTGATAGGAAAAGCTGGCCTGTCCCTTTAAACATACGCACCCTACCCCGGATTCAGGCTCCGTGGCCTCCTTCTTCCCCCTTGCAGATCCCCAGTGTTCTGACGCATTTTCTTTTTCCCTCTCATTAAAATTGTTCAGAGAAAATATAGAACTTATATCTTGGTGGAAATTGAAGTCACTGTGTTACCTGGCTCAGCAGAATTGTATTTTGAACGTTCATGCTTGTTATGAAGGGAATAATTCTCAGCCCGGTTAAAGTAACCTCTTCCGTGGCAAAAACCCTGGGAATATTTTGGGGGAAGAGGTGCTTCTCAGTGCTGCTGAAATTCCGTTAAGGCCGAGCTGCTGGTGAGGAATCTGGGAAGAGTCTGGCGGTTCCTTAAAAGCTTAAACACAGAGGTAGCCGGCAGTTCCACTCCTGGGTATTTACTCAGAATTAAAAACATACGTCCTCACAAAAACTCACACACGGATATTCATGGCAGCATTACTCACAATAGCTAAAAAGTGCGAACAACCCAAATGTCCCTCAAGTGATGCACAAAACCTGATGCATCACACAACGAAATATCATGTGGAATAAAGAGGAATGAAACGTTGATTCATGAGACAGCATAAATGAACCTTGAAGACATTCTATTAAGTGAAAGAAGTCAGACACAAAAGGGCACATATGATATGATTCGGTTTACATGAAACATCCAGAACAGGCAAATCCACAGAAACAGAAAGTAGGTTAGTGATTGCCAGGGGCCTGGGGAAGGGGAAATTGAGAGGGACTGCTGCTGGGTATAGAATTTATTTGGGGGACAATGGGAATATCCTGGAATAGTATTGATAGTTGCACAACCTTGTGACGGTGCTAAAAACCACTGAATTGTATAATCAAAATGGTGAATTTTATGTTATATGAAATATATGTTATGTGGGTTATATTGAATCTAAAAAAAAGAAAGATTGTGGAGGTGGGAGGGATTCAGGGCAGGAAAGGCAAAGGGAACACTCGTCAAGATTGGCCAGGGAACAGTCTCCTCGATGAGCCAGGGGTCCTCTTGTCAACATCAGATGAAAGTCTACACATGAGCTTACAAGGCCTGCTTTTTAGAAGGCCTCTGTCAATCACAAATGCATGCCACACTCCAGTTCTGCAAACACATATGAGCAAATGGGAGCCCCCAAATTATAAAGTGCCTATGGTATAAAAACAAAAAAAAGCTATGATGATCTATATTATGCTATTTGGCATGCAAAGAGTAGAAACTTGCTCAGGCTTCTTCAAAAAGAGGGGAATTTGTTCTGAGTTTCTCTTGGAAACCACTGTTGAGTCAAAGATGCTGTGGGGACCAGCTCTTCTGTTCCTGCTGTGTGGACATTTCAGCTTGGCTTTGCTCCTAATGACAGATCCACTCTGCAACTGCAGGCCAGGTCCCAGAGGAAGCAGAGAGATCAGCTTTGCTAAAAGGGAGACAGCCTGCGTCTGGCCATGATCCCAGCCTGCTCACATGGTGGCCCCACCTGCTGTCCCTGGGCGGTCAGTGGCCACACCCACATCCCTGAGCAGAGGCTGCGGTAAGGCAGGGCAACCAGGCTGCACTGTCTAACGCCAGGACAGACCGATTTGGCTAGAGGATTGTGGGAACAGTCATCATAACCGAGCATTAAGTATTGTACTTTGGGTAAAAATGAATGTCTCTGAAGCACCAAGCAAGCCGTACAAATAAGTAGAGGTTATATTTTGTACAGAATTGCCCAGTTCCCACTGTGAAAATTAAAAGACAATCTCTCCTGCATTATCCCCCAAAATGCATTTCCTCTAAGTCCTAATAATAAGTGATTATGTAGCCATGGAAACAGCTATTTTGGGAGAAAGCAAATCAGAGAAAATTGGATCTTTAGAACAGGTTTATAAAATCAGACTTCGCTTAATGTAGCTTGAAACTCTGTTGCTCAGTGCAGGTCCCAGTGCTTTGTACTGATTGTTTACATGATAAGCACCTCTGGGAGTGCATCCATTTGAATAATGGGTTTTAGAATACTCTCAGAGAGAATATTCCAGAAAAAAAGGAAAGAATTGCAAGAAAGGTACAGTGATTTTCTGCTATGCCCCCGTCTGCCTCTGGCCATCTCTCAGGAGTCTTGGGGACCACATTGACCACATTGACCACATTTACTCTCTAGGACTGATTTTGTTCTCATGGCTCCCAAGTCCCCAGATTTAAGCTTTCAGGACAATCAGGAAATTATTAGCAAACATGAAGTCTCAGCTGCAAAGCTGTTTTTTTTTTTAATTTTTTTTCAACGTTTATTTATTTTTGGGACAGAGAGAGACAGAGCATGAACGGGGGAGGGGCAGAGAGAGAGGGAGACACAGAATCGGAGACAGGCTCCAGGCTCTGAGCCATCAGCCCAGAGCCTGACGCGGGGCTCGAACTCACGGACCGCGAGATTGTAACCTGGCTGAAGTCGGACGCTTAACCGACTGCGCCACCCAGGCGCCCCAAAGCTGTTTTTTTGAGGTCATCTTCAAGTCAACGAAACTGTAATTTAAAATGTCCATGTTACTACACCCTGTTGAATCCATTGAATATATAATCAACCAACTGGGTGCACCTACACATTGTCCTTAACACTCACGTTGATCTTTATTTCTAGCCAAATGTATTGTCAGATTCATTTTCTTGATCTGCAGAATTGGACGCGTTCCTTTTATGGGCAGTACAGTCCATTTCTTGTGGGTATGAAGCATGGCATCAGTGGCAGGACAAAGTAGATGGACCAAATACCCCAGAGTCAGTCGGTCAGCCCCTGGTTGTTTCCATTTTATTCTGTGCCCGTTTGGAAACCCTGCCCTGAGAAGGAATTTTTAAGAGGGCTTGCTTAACACCAGGGCTTCTGTGTGAGTAGGAAGCCTGCACTTCTTCTCCTGTGTCTCCTTCTCACACTCACCTGATACACACGCACGACACTGCTCACAGCAGATGTGTGGGGTGTTTTCCCACACCAAGTGATTCCCCACGACACCAGCTGGGTGTCCTACAATTTAACTCAGTGCAGATGCTGTCTACCCCGAGACCGCGTCAGATCCCACAGGTTGCGGGCTCAGTCCCACGAGGCTGCCCCCGACTTCAGACGCCAGTCTCAAGCGATAGGTCTCCAGGTTATCTATAGCTTCTGCTCTACTACTGACGACTCACAGAACTCAAGGTCACTTACTTACATTTACTGGTTAATTAAAGGAAGTGATAAAGGATATACATGGACAGCCACACGAGGAGATGCACAGGGCGAGGTCTGGGAGGGTCTCGAGCACAGGAGCTTCTGTCGCCATAGAATTGGGATGTGTCACCCTCCCGGTACATGCATGTGTTCACCAACCTCTCCAGACCTTGTACTTTGGGATTTTTATGGAGGCTTCACCATGTAGGCATGAACTGTCCTTAACTTTAGCCCTTCTTCCCTTCCTGGAGGATGGGGTAGGCAGGAGCTGAAGCCAAGCTTCTAGTCATGGTTTGGTCCTTCTGCTGACCAGCCCCATCAGGGAGCCCACCCAGAGTCGCCTCATTGAAACAAAAGACACTCCTATCACACGGGAAGGTACAAGGGATTTAGGAGCGCAGTGTTAAGAACAGGGGCCCATGACCAAATATTAGAATGGAAAATGCTCCCAGTGCTCTTATCACTTAGGAATTGACAAGAGTTTCAAAAGCTCTGTGCCAGGTATCAGGATCAGAGATCCTGGCTATCTCACATGTGTAAACAAATGTTTCAAATCTTTCAGGAAAACTACTCCCTTGAGTGGAGGATCCTAGTTGGTTCCCCTGCATCATCTCATTGAATCTTCAGGCTTCTTATAAAGAGAGGATGCTGAGATGGGGCTCCAAGTCCTGTCCCTTCCAGCACGTCACAGTGGTTTCTGGTGTTTCCCATTCAGTAGATATTGTTAGATTCATTTTGAAGCTGTGAAGACCAAGCCTTCGAACTATATATGATAAAAAAAAAAAAGTGTTATAATAATGTTTTTCCTGCCTTAGCTGTATGTCCCCAGTTATTTCTAGAAATAGGACTTTTGTCAAACAGTGTTCTGTGAGGGGTGCCAGTAGTGAAGAGGGGGTCAGCAGCAATGAGGAGCCTCGCAACACCCTTAACCTCTCTCCCGTGCTCCTTTGCAGTGGCTCAGTGAGTGCCAAGAAACACTCCCGGGGCCCACTTTAAAGACTAAGGCCAGGGGCGCCTGGGTGGCTCAGTCGGTTAAGCGTCCGACTTCAGCTTAGGTCACGATCTCGCGGTCTGTGAGTTCGAGCCCCGCGTCAGGCTCTGGGCTGATGGCTCAGAGCCTGGAGCCTGCTTCCGATTCTGTGTCTCCCTCTCTCTCTGCCCCTCCCCCATTCATGCTCTGTCTGTCTCTGTCTCAAAAATAAATAAACATTAAAAAAAAATTTTTTTTTTTTAAATAAAGACTAAGGCCAGCTTCCAAAGCTGTAACAGCAGGACCAAAGGCAACTTGCATCAAATACCAACTCCAAGTGGCATTTTATTAGAATAACTGTATCAAACCAAAGTGGTATTTTTTTTTTTAACGTTTATTTATTTTTGAGACAGAGACAGAGCATGAACAGGGGAGGAGCAGAGAGAGAGGGAGACACAGAATCTGAAACGGGCTCCAGGCTCCAAGCTGTCAGCACAGAGCCCGACGCGGGGCTCGAACTCACGGACCGTGAGATCATGACCTGAGCCGAAGTCGGACACTTAACAGACCGAGCCACCCAGGCGCCCCACCAAAGTGGTATTTTATTAGAGTGAAAGTTATTTTAGATGTTCACCTTGATAACACTTACTTATCCTAAGATCTATGTGGCCATTTTGATAAAAACGAAATTGAAACTCAGTGCACATAGATGACCGTTGAATCTTTCACGAGGGCTCAACATCCAGTTTCTTCCTGCTGGGGGCAGGGTGTTTGGAAACGCTCTGGTTTATGCAGATGAGTAATAACAAATAGTAGCAAAAATAAGGGTTTTTTTTTTTTTTTGCTGTGTAATCACAAGAAACATTTTAAGTTAAATTATGCTGCATGTGAAAAGGAGAAGAGCAAGAAATTCTCTTCCAAATTGAATTCCTAATAGCCCACTCACACTTCTAAAAAGTGTCTGATAGACACTTAAGTTCTTAGATCTTTAAATTTTTTAATGCACAGATACAGTCTTTAAGACAGAAATCTATTCTGTGCCACATTTTCACCTGTGACAGTTGCCGTGTGATGAGAGCCCGGGCTCCCCTGTGGGCTGGACCTCTCTGCAGCAGGGAGCTGCCTCGTCTGTGCCTCACGGGGACCTACCTTCATGGTTACACTGCTGGACAGGTGCTGTGCCGTCTACACAACGGCCAGTGCACTGCCACAGCCCCTCTCCCAGCACAGCAGCACATCTGCAAGAAGTTGAAAATGTGTGCAGAATACTTGGTGAGGGATGGGGCCACACAGGTGTTCACATGTATCAAAACTCAGCAAATGTGCACTCAAGATTTGTGTTTCTTTCAACCTAAATTTTACATCCACAGAAAAAAATTGTGAATAAATGCTGATCTGTAGACAAAAATCTGCATGCTGAAGTATTTAGGAGGAAGCGAACTGATGTCTGCAATTTCTTTGAAATGTATCAAAAATAAGAGATAGATCATTTTTTAAGTATGGTAAAATGGTAATCGCAAAATCTAGATGGTGGGTACTCAAGCATCCACTATGAAATTATTTCAGGTTGTATGTTTGAAACGTTTCATAGTGAAATGTAGGGGGAGGAAAATACATGTGTACAGATGTGATCAGAAAACATAGAAAAAAATAAATTACATAGCAACACAGGTTAACACATCAGTGATACTGCATAAGTATAACATGCCACATGAGACATTTGCCTGTAAGAGGTTTTTATTGCAATTCTCTTAAGTATTTGATGAATTCTTTGAAATATTTCCAAGGAACCCAAGGACCTCAGATTGAAAACCACCAAATACAAGAATTAACAAAGTGTACAGCTTCAGAAAGACTTAGAGGTATGTCTTGTATTTCTAACCTTCAAAAGGTAGCTACAAAACAGCTCATAGTTATAGAAATTTACCACGTGGAGCACTATTCTGTGCACGTTTCGTAAGTTAACAAATTAATCCTCGTACTTATCCAAAGAGGAGGAAACAAAATCACCTAAGTTTACACAGGACTCTATCATGCCAGATTATTACTTGATTTATCCAGTATTTCAAATCTTAAACCTAAAGATGTAATGGGGTGCCTGGGTGGTTCAGTTGATTAAGCGTCTGACTTCGGCTCAGGTCATGATCTCGGCGTCTGTGAGTTCGAGCCCCTCGTTGGGGGCTCTGTGCTGACAGCTTGGAGCCTGGAGCCTGTTTCAGATTCTGTGTCTCCTTCTCTCTCTGCCCCTCCACGACTCACACTCTGTCTCTCAAAAGTAAATAAACCTTAAAAAAAAAAAAAAAACCCAAACCTAAAGATCTGAGAGATTATTTCTTAAAAGTTCAAGTTCACACGTGTGTGCCAGACGTGGCCAGATGGTAAATTGTAAAAGTGATGAGGCCTGGCTCTAAGCTTATAAATAAGTGGATTTTCACAAGGGCACCCATTTTCTCAGATTCTGAAGCCACTCTCATTTACCTTCCATTTCCATCCAATTCCTATCATGAGTATGGTTTGCAAATGAAAGCCAGGATAGTTTTTTTATAGAGGTCCTGGGGGTTCAAGAAAGGGAAAGACAACTCACCGAAGGGGGTACATATTTGTAAATCATGTATCTTATAAAGGACTTGGATCCAGAACATAGAAATAACTCCTACAGTTCAATAATAAATACAGAAATAACTTTAACATTAACACTTTTATCAATTTTAGAAAGAGCAAAGGAGCAGAATAGACATTTCCCCAATAAGATATGTAAATGGCCAATAAACTCATGAGAAGACGCTTGGTAGCATTAGCCATTGAGAAATGCAAAGTAAAACCACCTCACAGCCACTGGGATGGCTATAATAGAAAAGCCAAATAAAAAACAAACGTTGGCAAGCATGTGGAGAAATTGGAACACTCACATATTGCTGGTAGAAATATAAAATGGTAGGACTGCTTCCAAAAGCAGTCTGGCAGTTCCACAAAAAGTGAATCAGAGTTACCATATGACCCATCAGTTCCCCTCCCAGATACATATTCAAGAGAACTGAAAACACATCCATACTAAAACTTCAAGACAAATACTCATAACAGCATTATTCGTAAGAGCCAGAAAGTGGAAACAACCCAAATACCCATCAATTGATGAATGGGTAAACATTATGAATGGGTCTATCCATACAATGGATGATTAGCTAGCTATAAAAAGGAATGAAGCACTGATCCAAGCTGCAACCTCGGCGAACCTTGAAAACACGATGCTAAGTGAAGGAAGGAAGACACAAAAGGCCACATGCTGTATGATTCCATTTATAGGAAATGCCCAGAATAGACCTCTAGAGACAGAAAGTAGATTAGGGTTGCATAGCGTTGAGGGAGGGTGAGGGGACCGATGAGGAGTGACTGCCTAATGGGTACAAGGTTTCCCTTTGGAGTGATGAAAATGTCCTAAAAATAATCATGGAGATGGTTACACAACTCTGAATATGTGAAACACATTGAATTGTGCATTTCAAATGCACTTTATATTCAGATCCTTTGTTGCAACTAGCTTGTTAGATCTTAACTTGGACTCCTGAGTAAAATTCATTTGGAGACTGCTGATAATTTGAATTTCCTAATTTCAGGGCCTTTCTATTTAATTCCAAGGCAAGGGGGAGAGACTCCATCAAAAGTAGTGAACAATTGCTCTATAGAACTTCATATTCCTTTCCCTATACAGTGAATTCCGGCATATCTGTGTGTTTGAATTGAGTGTGGTCACAGTAATTACGCTGTGGATAGTTTTCAGTATAAGACTCCAACATTTCACATTTTGCATATTCTTACTTTTAAAATCCGTTTAAGAGAGGAAAGAGAGGAAAAAATGAAAAAGCAAAGCTATGGATTCAAAATATGATTCTCATGCTGAAAATATGTCTTAACTTCTCTAAAAAATAATCATCATGGAAATTGGCAGGTAATTTTACATAAAGTTACTTCTGTGACATTTTGAGTTACTCCTCTCCATGCAGGGCCTGATACAGTAACATCTCATTAAATGTTTGTTGAATGAGTAAGAAACCTAACCACGTTTTAATTTTTTTTATTTTTTATTTTTTATTTTTTTAATATATGAAATTTATTGCCAAATTGGTTTCCATACAACACCCAGTGCTCATCCCCAAAGATGCCCTCTTCAATGCCCATCTCCCACCCCCCATCAACCCTCAGTTTGTTCTCAGTTTTTAAGAGTCTCTTATGCTTTGGCTCTCTCTCCCACTCTAACCTCTTTATAACCACGTTTTTAAAGTCTTCCTTGTGGATGGTTCGTGTGCCAGTTCGACTGCTCACATGGAATTATTGCATACATGCCACTGTGCCTGGAGCCACCCCTGCCTCATAGCAGGTGTTCAGAAAATAGTTGTTAAACGAATGGACTTTTATAACTTTCCTTTCTCTGTGTTCTGTACCATTCATAGCCTGCCATTCTCAGGTATACAGAATTGATTTTCCTGTAAAGCTCGGGTAAAGGCACGCTATCTGTTCATGACAGCATTATTCAACATAGCCAGAAAGTGGAAACAACACAAATGTCTGTCATGTGAATGGAGAAACAAAGTGTGGTCTGTACATACGATGAACTATTACTCAGCCCTTAAAAGCATGAAATATTCATAGCTACTACCTCGTGGCCTCCTTTAGGGCAGACGTGTTCACTGTCTCAGAGAAAACTGTATATATCATGGCAGAACGTTGTAGAACTACTTCCCTCCGCCCAGTAAACAACAAGAATGTGTTCACAGTATCAAGAAATTTAGTTAAAGCCTTTAAATTGGATTTAGCCAGTAAGGAAGCTGCCCTTTGACAATTTCACATTAAAGAAAGCCCTCAAAACAGGAAGAAAGGAGGGGCGCCTGGGTGGCGCAGTCGGTTAAGCGTCCGACTTCAGCTAGGTCACGATCTCGCGGTCTGTGAGTTCGAGCCCCGCGTCAGGCTCTGGGCTGATGGCTCAGAGCCTGGAGCCTGTTTCCGATTCTGTGTCTCCTTCTCTCTCTGCCCCTCCCCCGTTCATGCTCTGTCTCTCTCTGTCCCAAAAATAAATAAACGTTAAAAAAAAATTTAAAAAAAAAAAAACAGGAAGAAAGGAAAAAGCCTTCCTTGAGATAGTGCATGGTGTCAGTGGTTAGAATTACATATCTTCTTTTACACCAGACCACATCGATCACATAATAATTAGAATGCATGATATCAATGAAAAGCTACCTTTCAAATCCAAGTTTATTCTATTATTATATTAGATTGAGGAAATCTAAGCACAAAGAGAATTTCCATTTGCTCACTAGCAGTTTTATTCATATAACAACAATTAAGTGGACAGTACGCCATTGTTTCTTAATCTATTTTATATTACTATGAATCTGGAATTAATATTTTGCATTAATGTGAATGTTCTGCATCATTTCTGGGAAGAAGAAATGAAAGAGTCTTCGTACCAAGCTACCTGAGGCAGGTGGTAACTGCTAAGAAAGAAATTACTTTGCTATACTTTGCCAAGATCCATGCAGGGACTAAATATATCTTCTTCTAAAATCTACGAGACTTAATAGGTCATTTGTGAAAAAAATTTTATTATCCTGCATTGAACATGTTAAAAACGTCTCAGATCTCTTTTCAGGTAAGAAACTCAGCGTCAGGTAAATGTAGATTGGAAGGGCCAATCCCATTTCTTCCTCTGACAAATGGTGTGGTCTGAACAAATCAGCATATACTTGGTCTCTGAAAATAGAGAGCCCACGGGGTACCCCTTCTCAGAAGGCTCGCCTCGTCCAGAAGTCCCTACTGCTCCTTTCTCTACCCTTCTTCAACCACATGCTTCCAGTTAGATTCTAAAGGTCAGCTTCCTTGCAAGGACCTGGGGCAGATAGTGGGACCCGCCAGGATGGTACCGTCACAGACACACCATTGTCAGCTGCTGCAGAAAGGAAACCCTAGGATGCTTCCAGTGATCAGGAACCATGTTGAATGCAATTTGTCTTGGTGTCCTTATTCTATTTCCTGTAAATGACTTGGAGGAATTCACAAAGTTTCACACTGTAGCGTAAGTTGCAATTCAGTTAGCTTTGAAAATTCTCCTTTAACCCCTAAACTACTCATAAAAATACATTTTCCTTTTCCTGCAGTATGCTAAGATTTACTATTAGGTCTTATTTTCCAGATGTTAATCTTGGCTGGGACTTATTATATTTAGGACATGGTTAATCATGTCCTGAGGCAGTCTGGTAGTTCCTGGAAAAGAAACCACCACATGTTGAACTTATCTTAGTGGAAAAGCTCAGCCAGCACCTTGGTGCCCCAGTTGTGCAGAACCTTCCACGAGAAGAAACACCGGGGGAAATAACTACCTCTGCTTTATGGAACATTAATACATGCATCGCGTTTGCTGATTACTTGTCTCCCATCCCTGAGCCATGAACTCACTAAATATTTTTGGGCACGAGCTGGAAGATTCTAGCCCAGCCCCATTGAAGATTATAGAACAAGAATGCATATCCATTATATTTTAGTTGAGGTATCTGGCACTTGATGGCTTAGTTCAAAACCATTTTAAAGTTAACACTTACAAGATATGTATCTATCTTTGGCTTACTTTAATTAAGCCACCAGTGTTCACTGTCTCAGAGAAAAATGAATCCTGTAATAGTACGTTGTAGTAGTATAGAAGCAACAAGAAATATTCTGCCTCGCCGTAGGGCTTTATACAATGTAAACAGAGGGTTAAAAAATAAATTATTTCTAGTAGGACTCCCTGAATTAAGTTATATTTGGTTTCTTTTCTTTATTTTGTTTTTGTTTTTGTTTTAGAGAAAGAGGAGCAGGGAAGCAGCAGAGAGAGAGAATCTCCTGCAGGTTTCACATTCAGCACAGAATCCGACTCAGGGCTCAGTCTCACAACCCTGAGACCATGACTTGAGTGGAAATCAAGAATTGGATGCTTAACCAACTGAGCCACCCAAGCGCCCCTGTATTTGGTTTCTAATATGGTTTTGCTTAACTAAAGATACCAGCTTAAACTACCGTCTTTATGTTCTGGCTCAAAAGCTGAATTGCAGCTTTTCCTTGACCAAAAGGAATTCCCAGGCTCAGCCTTGCAGGGGCACTAATGGCCAATGACTCCTTCCTTTTTGTATATTGTAGGGGTTAAACCAGAATTGAAAAGACTTCAAATGGTTCTCAGAATATGCGATTCCTTAGAACTAGTACTCTCTATTCTGTGGACGTGAATATTTTAAGTCACTTGACTTAAGTTTCATTTAACTGTGAGATGATGTGACTTGAAAGCTGTGTCACATGGCAGATCAGATCCAGCATTGATGAGGGATACGGGTGCGTCAACAGCGCATACTGGTTCCCGGAAGCAGCAGTAAAGACCCACCCCCACCCCCACCACCTCCCCCTACTCAGTCCAAAATAGCCCTGGGGAAGCTCTCAGCTTCTGATGATCTGTTTACATTATACACACAGGGTGCACCAACAGGAAGACAAGAGAAGGTTTTAGTGTGCAACAAAATTCGCTGTCTTGTGTGCACATTAACGATTTTTTAACTCGCAGGTTGTAAGCTTAATGCTCAAGTTTTTTTTAAAGTGATGTGAGAACAGCCACTTCCTGCAGAGTGGCCCCGCACGAAGCCTGGGCAGGCCAGTGTGGCCCCCCTGCCCATTTGCCCTAGATCTGTAGCTGTGAAATTGCTTTCCATCCGACACTGGGTCTGCAGGACGACCTACCAGTGTCCCATTAGACAGCCAGGCAGTACTAGATATTACCGTGTGTTTCTATGCAGGGAAATAAGTTTTTCTTAAAAAGAAAAAAAAAAGCATAATAAAGATTTCTGGTGAAAGGGGGAACGGTGATTGGAAAGAGGAATATATTGCTTGTTTCACAGACAGAAAATATTTCAGGTCTTTGTTTTCCTTCCGTAGTTTAGTTTCTACTCATATTCTTGTCTCCCTCTGAGGCAGGAACCCCATCGAAGGAGTAGGTTTTCTTTCTACAGAACATTCTGTAAACGGAGGAGTAACACAGAAATAGACACAGACTGCCTTCTCTGTTTTCGCTGAATCTACTCCACATGTGCCCTGTGAGATCTGCAAACGTCCATCACAAATTGCTGGGAAAAGGACAATTTAGATAATACACGTTTTTCTCTTAGTAAATTGTACAGTGAATCTGTACAGACTGTTTCAGGATTTTTTTTTTAATGAAATTAAGCAGCCTATACCATTTTGGTCTGATTCTTTCACTCAAATTAAGGTTTTAAGATTTATTCATATGTTGAGTATGGTGATAGCTATTTATTTTCACTACTATATAGTATTCGATTATAAAAATACACCACAATTTATTTTTCTGTTCTGTTCATGGACAATTGGGTTGTTTCCAGGTTTGGGCTATGACGAATAATGATGCTGTGAACATTTTGTTCTGAAATCTCGTATACAGGTACAAGAGTTTCTCTAGGGTGGATAATCAGATAAGGAATTGGTGCTTATAGGGGATGCATATTTTAACTTTACTAGATAATGCTATTTTTCCCAAGGAGATTATATCCACTGACATTCCCAGGGAGAGTCTTCATTGCTTTATATCTTTGCCAGAACACGCTATTTCGAGACTTTGCCTGAATTATTCTGAGGGATTTTTTTTTTTTTAATTTAGTGGTTTGGAACAGTCCTTCCTGGTGCCAAGACCTGATGCAGACCTTGTTACCCACTGTTACGATCATAATTTCTCCCTTTCCAGTTTTATAAATGAAGAAATGAGGCCCAGCAAGGAGAGCTGATAGCGCTGCCCAGGACAGAAAAAAAGAGCCCCAGGCCCCTTGCTCAGTCAGGACCACACTGCACGCCTC
Organism: Lynx rufus; assembly: GCF_022079265.1. Taxonomy (NCBI): domain Eukaryota; kingdom Metazoa; phylum Chordata; class Mammalia; order Carnivora; family Felidae; genus Lynx; species Lynx rufus. The sequence continues at coordinate 3,783,878 of NW_025814844.1, read as the reverse complement.
TCCCTCTGCTTTCCCATTGCTTCCTTTGCTGAGAAGATCCAAAATCATCTTAAAATAAGACTGAACTAAAAAGAGTGTAGAGTTATGCTTTAACAAAACCCAAGCAGAAAAATTAATATTTAGAGATTACTTAAAAAAAAAAAAAACTGCCACTGATTTTTTTCTAAATCTAGATCTTTCTTTATTGCAAAGAGGACTGGGAAGGAATCTGGAGCCTCCCACCCAGTTCTCTGAACATCTAGGACAAGGTGATCATTGCTCCACTCGACACCAAAAGAAATCCTGGACTATCCTTAGAAAGCCAGGAGTATCTAGATTTAATTTCCAGCCTGTCATCACACAGGTAAGTTATTCAGTATAGAGAGGAAACATGAGCACCCCCTCGTCAGTACAGTTGGTAGATCCCAAATTAGACCATCAGGACATAGGGAATTCGGGTACTCCTAAGAGTGTTAACTCCCTGCACCACCGTCGGGACTAATAATCTAGGCGTTACCAGCCTGTATGCACAGCAATGCAGAAGTCCACTCAAATGCAACTCTCCTGTTTCTAACTCTTCCTTGTACTCATTTTAAAACGTTGACATCACGTTAACATAGTTTGAGGTACCATGACTTTGCAATTTCCCAAGGTGTGAGGAGTCTCGGAGTTTTCAATTATAGCCGTGTTCCAAAATTAAAAGGTGATAGAAACAATTATATATATAATATATACAGTAATACGGTATATGTAATGTAGCCCTTAAAGTGGTCACCAAGAAGATATATATCCAATGCCATGTTCTTTGAATGCATTCATACATTCAACAGGAATGTATTAAGCATCTGTGTGTCCCAGAGGTTGACTGGTACCAGGTCAAGAAACAAAATGTCACCATGGGAAAATCGGAAAGGACACACTGCTACTGAGATAATCACAGATACATACATAGGTACAATTGTGGGAAGTGAAGAGGAACTCTAAAAGAGAATTCAAGGCATAACGTTTCAACCCCCCTGGAAAACTACCTGTGAGAAGTAGGATTTTAACACGCACAATAAAATTATTTTCCATATGTATTTAGTTCCTTCTTTTATTTTGGAATGTCTTTAGATTTAGCAAATGATTCTTTTCCAATGAACTCAAGCCGTAGGACCCGCTTAAATATCTCAAGTTTAGCCATTGGTATTGGTTCAAAGGAAGAAAGAAACAGAATAGGCCGTATGAACCAAATTAAAACATTTTTCTTCCCCATATTATGGTAAAAATAATTAGCTGGCTTGACTCACAGTTTTCTAGAGATATCTGTACTCTAATCAAAATTTTCTTAGAGTCCCTAAGAAGAAAGTTTCTACTTTGGATCTGGGTGTTATAAGGTACTGCAGAAGCTTTGACTAGTCCCACGATCGTACACTGTTTACAGAGGGTCCAGGACTTCCGATGTTGCGACTCAGGACTTTTCAACTTTACAATGATGTGAAAACAATACACGTTCGGTAGAAACCATACTTGGAATTTGGATCTTCTCCCAGGTTAGCGATGTGCAGTAAAGCTCCTCGCAGTGACACAGCTCCCAGACAGCCACATGATCACAAGGATAATACCCTTGCAGCCATTCTGCAGCCATTGTGTATGTCTCTTTCAGTAGAGCATTCGGTCAATTACATGAGATACTCAATACTTGATTATAAAATAGGTTTTGCGTTAGATGATTTGGCCCAAATACAGGCTAATGAAGGTATTCTGAGCACGTTTAAGGCAGGCTTGACTAAGGTATGATGTTCAATACATTAGGTGTATTGGGGCACCTGGGTGGCTCGGTCGGTTGAGTGTTCGACTTTGGCTCAGGCCATGATCTCACAGTTCATGGGTTCAAGCCCCATGTCGGGCTTTGTGCTGACAATGCAGAGTCTGCTTCAGATTCTGTCTGTCTGTCTCTCTCTCTCTCTCTCTCTCTCAAATAAATAAACACTTAAAAAATTTAAATAGGGTAGATGTATTAAATGCATTTTTTTCAACTTAGGGTATTTTCAACTTATGATGGGTTTATTGGGATATAGCACATCGTAAATCAAGGAAGGTCTGTATTCTTTCTTTACACCATGAATTGAGTCCAGAAGATTCCCATGTGCAGTCAGAATTGCCATAGGACAAAGGTTCCTTGATAATCTTACATAAACTCAAAATAATCTCCCCTTTCCTAGATACACAAAAAGAAAGCATGCTAGTCTGAAACAGACCCTGAAGGCTTACACCCTCAATGGAATGGAAAGAATGGAAAACTTAGCAATAGAATGTAGATAGATGTAGAGAAGGGAGTCATCAGGATGATTCCTAAGAATCTGGCTCGAGCAAGTAACTGGGTGAACAGAGGTGCCATTTCATAGGTAGGATGAGCAGGTTTTCGGGAGAAGGACTGAGAGTTCAGTCAATTGGAGGAGTTGCCAAACAGTCTGGCACCCCAAATTCTCCAGTGTCAGGAGACAGTTGGGGATACTGGAGCTCAGAAAGAGACTTGCTCTAGAAATGCACAAGTGAGTGTTAGCTATAGATCATACTGAACACAATGGGGATGGCTGGGGTATTGATAGAGGAGAGAAGAGGATGAGGCCTAAGGACTGCTGCTACCCAGCTCAGGGGGAGGAAGGGCATTGGCCAAAGGTGAAGTTGGCCCCTCCTTGTTCCTGCTGTCTGAAAATATGGCTTCTGGAACCCTACCCCATGCTCTAGACTGACCGGCCCAGAGAGGAGACTTGCCATCAGTCAGTGACAGTAGCTTCAAGGGGCGTTAATTGCTTTTAGCAACCTTAACTTAGGTCACATCAACCTTAGAGTCCATGCAACTCCTCAGTCTTCTCAAAAGAACAGCTAAGTCACCTTATTCTTTTAAGCCAAAGATGATCAGTCTATTATTCTTATTAACTGCTTGGAGTCCTCCTTATTATACTGGTCTCATTATATCCATGGAATCTTCTTACTTTTTTTTTTAAGTTTATTTATTTATTTTGAGTGGGTGGAGGGGCAGAGAGCAAGGAAGAGAGAGAATCCCAAACAGGCTCCACAACGTCAGCACAGACCCTGACTTTGGGCTCTAACTCACTAACTGTGAGATCCTGACCTGAGCCGAAACCAAGAGTCGGTCACTTAACGGGCTAGCCACCCAGGTGCTCCCACGGAATCTTACTTCTAACACGAAGCAGATGTGTGGTCACAGGCCAGTTGCCTAGCTCTCTGTACTTCAGTTTCCTAACCAGTACATCGGAGACGTTAGTAGCATCTACCCCAGAGGGTTTGTGAAGGTGAGATGAGCTAATTCATGTGAAGTGCTTGGAACAATGCTTGGCACACCAGTACTTAATAAATGTTTGTTGTCCTCATCCTCCTCATCTATCAGAGTTTCTCATGATTATGCTCCAAACCCTCTCACCTGATTAGAATTTGTCATTGGGCAAACTAAAGAACATGTCAAGGAACCATTTGGCTAACTGAAAGGAACCCAAAAGAAAGGGAGGGTGAGTGGGGGTGGGGGTGAGCAGAGAAGGAGACGTAGGTCCTCTACCCCCACTTCAAACAGATTTCCTTTTATTTGCTTTTTTCTGTTGTTTCTAGAAGTGTCCCATGTGAAGAAAGAGTTCTGCTTTGGGGAAAAAAAGTAATCTTGGCTAAGCTGCTAAGTAGGATAATGTTCTAGCTCCTCTCAACCACAATTCAATTCAGCAAAGTCTTACTGGACTCAGTGCCTATTTTGTGAAGAGAGCTTGCTGGGTTCCTTAGGGGGAAAGGAATAAAACTGTTCTCTACCTCCATGTGGTTGATAATACAGTAGTGCCCTGAACCCACAGACCCAGTACCAGGAGTTATGCCCTGTGTGCTAAGGCAGAGGTCCAGAGTACAGAGGCAGCACAGAGGAGAGGGATCCTGGAAGGCTTCATGGAGGAGGGGGCTTTTAAGAAATGTCAGGATCTTGGGGCGCCTGGGTGGCGCAGTCGGTTAAGCGTCCGACTTCAGCCAGGTCACGATCTTGCGGTCCGTGAGTTCGAGCCCCGCGTCGGGCTCTGGGCTGATGGCTCGGAGCCTGGAGCCTGTTTCCGATTCTGTGTCTCCCTCTCTCTGCCCCTCCCCCGTTCATGCTCTGTCTCTCTCTGTCCCAAAAATAAATAAACGTTGAAAAAAAAAAGAAAAAAAAAAAAAGAAAAAAAAAAAAAAAGAAATGTCAGGATCTCAATAGGCAGAGGTATGTGGGGTGGAAGCTCAGGCAACAGGGACAATGTACACAGAGGGAGGAGCGTGCCTCATTCTCCACACTGATCAAGTGACACAAATGATCATAGACTTCCATGCTTAAGTCGGGTTTGACTGGCACAGAGAGGAAGGAAAGAAAAAGAAGGTGGGGACCCAGTATGCCTCACAGAGAAGTTCAGCCTTTTTGCCCAGATTTTGGAGCACATGAGTGATCTAATCAGACCTGTGGTTTAAGAAGATGCATGTGACACGCGCACCCCCTTACTTTGTGGTGCAAGACGGTTTGCAAGTTACCACAGGAAACCGAACGGGATGGTATGACTCTGGATTAAAATTCTCTCTGAACAGAACTAGCTCTCGCTCTTCATTTTCAACCTAGCTCATTAGGGCAGGTTGGGCCTTCTTGTATTTTGTTATTGCTGTACCTGAGGAATCTTTCTAAAACAAAAAAAAAAAGCTACAGCACACATTGCCGCCATTGCAAAGCCTGAGTTTTTTAAGGGTATAATACCAAGTGACAGTTTTGATGTATGCCAGTGGGTGTCGGTCCCAATACTTCACCATCCTCTGCTTGCATAATTTAAAATGACAATGTAGCCTGTCAAACTTAAATGTGAGTGAAGTTCCTTGGATATTTATAAAACGTCAAATAGATAGAATTGTGTCAGCAAAAGATGGATGACAGTTGCTGGCAAAGCACCTATAAGCTGAACTTAAAGCTACCGTATGAATATGGTGGTCCACGGTTCTGAAGGTATTTTCACCCATTGCAGTAAAAGGATATCACAATATTCCCTTCCAAATTGTAGTCAGAAATTGAGAAGCAAGTCGGGGATGCAGGTTTGTTTTGTTTTGTTAACGAATTAATGAACCACGGCTCAGGTTCCCCTGAGGAAGTGGAAGTTACCCGGGCAAATAAAGAAAGCGCTGGTCTGCAGACCTGGCTGACGGTTTTTAGCCCCCTGACCAGACACCTGAAGCCCTACCAAGTTGGACCTCGGAGATTTTTTTACGGGGAGTTCGAGACACAGCCTGCCTGCGTCGGTAGATTAATTCCCAAGTGTGCATATACACTCATTTTTGTCAATTTACTAATGCTTGAATGTTTGTAAAACGGAGCGTAGAAAACAAGCGCCCTGGTCGGCACCGGCAGCGTCCACCCGTATGCGTCCGTCCGCGTCTGCGTGGTGCGGTCCGAGCCCCGCCTCAGAGGGCGTCCCCCGGCCCCCTGGGTCCCGCAGGCTCCGCCCCCGCCCCACCCCAAGCGCCGTCCGTCCCGCAGGCCCCGCCCCGGCGCCGGGCTCTGACGTCACCGTCTGCGCCGCGCGCCGTAGAAACAGGAAGTGGGACCAAAACAAAGGAGCGGCGGCCGGGAGCGGACCTGCCTCTTTCTCCCTCTTCCGCGCTCATATTGGCCCTGGCCACAGACCCCTAGGAACCGTCCGACTATGTCCAACATGGAGAAACACCTGTTCAACCTAAAGTTCGCCGCCAAAGAACTCAGCAGGAGTGCCAAAAAATGCGACAAGGAGGAAAAGGCCGAAAAGGCCAAGATTAAAAAGGCCATTCAGAAGGGCAACATGGAAGTGGCGAGGATACACGCCGAAAATGCCATTCGCCAGAAGAACCAAGCGGTGAATTTCTTGAGAATGAGTGCGCGGGTCGATGCGGTGGCTGCCAGAGTCCAGACGGCGGTGACGATGGGCAAGGTGACCAAGTCGATGGCCGGTGTGGTTAAGTCGATGGATGCGACGTTGAAGACTATGAATCTGGAGAAGATCTCTGCTTTGATGGACAAATTTGAGCACCAGTTTGAGACGCTGGACGTCCAGACGCAGCAAATGGAAGACACGATGAGCAGCACGACAACGCTGACCACTCCCCAGAACCAAGTGGATATGCTGCTCCAGGAAATGGCAGACGAGGCCGGCCTAGACCTCAACATGGAGCTGCCGCAGGGGCAGACCGGCTCTGTGGGCACGAGCGTGGCCTCCGCCGAGCAGGATGAACTGTCCCAGAGACTGGCCCGCCTGCGGGATCAGGTGTGACGACAGAACCCACTCTGAGGTTTCCTGGCCGTAGCCACCTTCTGAAATGCTCTGTATATTAATGAGATACTATACACTAGAAACTCTGAACATGCCAGAATGCTGAAATGCTCTCTACTTAAGATGCTTCTACCTTTGGGTTTACAGTGCTCTCCAGATACACTAAGAAATTCCAGGCTCCCTCCATCTTAACTGGATTTTAAAGTTCCGTATAGCTTGTGATGATGTGTATTTTTATAGCTCCCTTTTAACAGAACTAGTTAATTTGGTGTGTATGAATCTTTCTCAAAAATTTGGTCCAAACTCTTGTTCGGTGTATTCAGTTTTCTGCCTGAATTTTCAAAATTGGGGATCTTTTTTTAAATTTAGTGTAATTGGTAATATCTAGAGTTGACAGGTGGTGCATAAAAATTAAGAGGAGAAGGATTACTTAGATTGATTACAGGGCTATCAACACCTCATTCAACTTCATGGACCGTGCTATTTCCGTGGGGTTTGGGGGGTCTTTTGTTTTGTTTTGTTTTGTTTTGTTTTTTTTGCCATCGCCTCCAGACTTCTGTTGATCTGTTCACATAATTTATACTGAAATTATGGTGGGACATTGTGCATAATATTTTCTTACTGTTTATGTTCTATAAATTTTTCATGTGGTAGTTACGTTTTTACAACTGGAAAAAGGCCACATAATTTCATTTATTATAAGGAAAAATTGTTTGCTCATTTATATTTTTATTTACTAAAGACTTTGTCAAAAGACAAGGTTTAACGTGACAGTTTCAAATGAACGTCTTGAACACACTTCTAGTTATTTTCCTATCTCAACACTTTAATTAGCCTTGTTATAAAGTATGTTAATTAGCATGGCAGTCATATTACTCTAACATTGCCAAAGAACTGTTGATTGGTTTAAGAGAACTCCGGGGTGGTGTGTTTGTAGGTTTTCTTTTGATTTTAATAACCAAAAATAGACATCAAATTAGAACTGCATTTTAGGTTCTAATTACTTGCATTTATTATTTTCTTTTAGAGGAACAACTTGTTGAAAAGCCTTGGAAGTAAGTTGGAATGTTTTATTTAGCCATGCAAATAACTTAAGTATATGTGCAGCCAGCTGGAAGTCTGGGAAGGAGGAAAGATGGAGAATTTGACAGTAGACTTGACCCTCTAAGGCTAGAGCCCATCTGTGCTGCCTTTCATCTTTCTAGAACAGCAGTGTGTGTTTTCTGGCTGCAAAGTAAAGCATGTAACCACCACTTTCTCAAAGCCTCTGAACGTGGAGAACAGCAACTTGCTTTTATTTTGGCAAGTGTATTAATCCAAGTTAAATACTTGGGGATATTTGAAATTTCCCCTTTCCTTCACTGGTAGATTTCTCCATAAGAGAATTCCAGTGTTCCAAAAAAATAGTTATAGGGACTCTTTCAAGCCCCTTGAAAGATTCATGGCCAAACAGTCACCATTACGTTTTCCAGTATGAATGGGTGTATTAAAGAAAAAAAAAAAAAAAAAACAGGTAAATGCAGATGAGGACTGACCCTCATTTTTAAGTGTCTTTACATTTGGATGTTCCGAAGTCTTCCGTAAGGGATACCTGTCGATTGATTATCTGTCCCTGCCTCTTCTTTCTAGAACTCTTCCCTTTTGGGGTCTCTTCTTATCCACATGGTTGCACAGAGGCAGCTATGTGAGCATAGCATGAGTCATAACCGCCTCTTTAGACTGGGAAAAATAATTACAACTTAAAATATAGCTAGTGTTGAATCCTTTGGTAAATTAAAGACCCTTTTATAGTGCAAATACTCCCAACAAAATTAATATATTTTGTGAGATTAAACAATGCTTGTATATGCTTGAACTTTCTTAAAATATGTTCATTTCAAACTATATGAATGTACATTTTTATGAACCATAAATATTTTCAAAAGCATACCAGGCCCATGAATTATTTCCTCACTTTTGCAGCTGATGAAATGCTGAAATGTAAGCCACAGAAGTTTGTCAAATAAATCATTTTAAACTGCATGTTATTGCATGTGAGTGTACATCCTATTTAAGAAAACTATATAAGAAAAAAGAATTCAGAGGAAGATTTGGTTCAGAAAGCATGGTATTCTTCCACACTCTCCCTTACCACCTTAATTTCTGTTTTGTTAGCATGGAATTTTCATGTATATTTCTAGAAACTCTAGTTATTACTTCTTTACTGTAATAGTTTCTTCATGGCAGCAAGAATTGTTCCTTGTATTGAAACTTGCTGGACTAATGATAGATCTATTTTATAAAAGGCTTCCGCTCAGACATCCCACAGAAATAGTTAATCTTCCATGCAGGTACTAGTAAAATTTTTACTCCTTTTTATTTTCTGCCTTCAAATGTACAGTTTCTAACATGGATTTATAATATACTTTTAGTTTATTTTATGAACGATTTAGCTTCCTTCATTTCAGATGATACGTGTGCAATTTAGAACTCTTACTAAAGCTGTTTCTTCCAGAAATGTTAACGAATATGTGCCTTTCAGGTGGAGGCATGCTATGAGTCTTGTACACTGGGTGCCTACCCTGCTGTCCTTGATTTGGAAAAGAGCCACCTAAAATAAGCACCCATCTGATAACCTTACTAACAGAACGTAGTCTCGGGTCAGCCAGACAGACCTCACATCATAAAGCAGAAGGGAGGAACCTTGTGTCTTAGATGCCTCCTCTGTAACACACACAACATCTTCTAGGAGCCATTTCTGTAGCCAAAAATCCAAAGCTCAACAGCTTCTGTAATACTGGCAAAAAGCTCCAAGCCAGTGGACATTTCAATGAACTGAGGAACAGGCACTGGTCATCATAGCAAATCATAGCAGAATGCCTGCCTGGTTTACCTAGGTTTGTTTTTCTACAACTAGATGGTAAGGCAGTGTCTGTCTTGGTCACAATTACTGGGCCTGGTGTGGTACCCAGCTGAGCTGGCTCCTGGTAGTGTCCCTGGTGTGAACGCATGCTCCCTTGGGGTTCTCAGCTGTGATCCTGCCTAGAGTTCTCTAATGACAACGTACACAATGGGTAAAGAGGGTGCAGGGGGCACTCGGCCAGAGCCCTGTTATGTCTCCTCAGAAGCACCGTGTATCCTTTTCTTTCAGCACGTTTCTTCAAATTGAAATGTTTGTTCCTACTGTTTGAGGTTTATACATGCTCCCTCCCTCCTGAATAGTAGCAGGACAAACAATTCAGCAGTGTTTATTCAGAGTGACTGAATACAGTAAAAGATTTAGACTAAAGTATATCAGATGTCGACTAGATAGATCTGGGGCTTCTTTCTAGGGAAAAGACACGCTTCTGCCTTAAACAGTACTCCATATATTTAGGTAGGTGAAGCATACACACAGAGAGAAAAATGGAGACGAGTGTATACAAATGTTAAAAAGTCATCAAAATGAACACTAAGTGCACTTGACACACATGTGTTTTATACTTCAACTTTTAAAAAGGAAGTTAAGTGGGGCACCTGGGTGGCTCAGTCGACTGAGCATCCAACTTCGGCTCAGGTCATGATCTCGCAGTTCCTAAGTTGGAGCTCCGCATTGGGCTCTGTGCTGACAGCTACAGGTTTTGTTTATCTGTCTCTCTCTGCCCCTCCCCTGCTCAATCTGTCTCTTTCCCTCTTTCTCAAAAAATGAATAAACATTTAAAAAAAAGGGAATAAGTTACACTATAAAGCAGTAGCCCATACTAATCAAATCATACACATTGAGTACACAGAGAATGGGATCACGATGTCCGTTGTGGTTAGAGTTGGCTTCTTGCAAGAGGTAGGGTTGAATCTGGGGCTTCAAAGAAAATAAAGTGGGAATTACACAAAGGTCTGAGAGGCCCAGAACCACACGGGGATTTGAAAGGAGTGGAGGGTTCGTTGGCATCAAAAACAAGGAAGAGATTGGACAGATTGCGAAGGGCTTGGAGGCTGGAATGGAAATGTGGACTTTACCCCGAGGAAAGGAGCAGGAGTGTGAGTCATCAGATACTGTATTGTCCTGCTGACACGAGATGAAGCCTAGAGCAGGAAGGCAGTAAAAACAGAGGAAAAGATGCGTGCACAGGGGTCACTGAGGCACCGGGGATGCTGTGGGTCAGAACCACCTAGGGATGTGGCTCAGCTGGAAATCCCGATTCCGAAGGTTGGCACGTGCTGCCGGTCTGAGGATCGCATTCTGGGCAGCGTAGGTCTTCACCTGCTGCACGTCAGAACTGCCTGGTGCTTTGTCACTGTGGAGGTCATATTTTTCTCCTCCAACGGTATCTGTATGTCTTGCACATTAGCATCATGAAGTAAACTTCACTAACGCTGAGAAAAGTTTCTCACTGACCTTTGCCAGAATTCCAGCTTGCCACTTGTTCACAAACGAAACAATTTGTAATACATTTTAATTAAATATAGTTGGTGCTTCTTCTCAGATCTCATTGTTTAAAGGTGTTTAAACAACAGTTTTCATCTTTTCATACTCCCTTGTCCTGCTTCATGATCAACGCCTTGGTCATAAGAACTCTGTGACTTTTGAGTTATAGTGGGGTGGCAGACAGCAGCTGAGAAATAGACCATGAGCTGCTGTTTTGTGCCAGTATCCAGCAGAAGAGGGGATGGAAATGGAAAGCATGAAAATGTTTCTCCAAGCACGAATATCCTGAGCTGTAGCTGGAAATAATGGGGGGAAAAAATCAAAATAAATTGCTTTCTAACTACTTTTTTACAGCATGCATATCACTATGGTGACTTTTTATAATTCTAGTTTGGTATTGTCTTGCAACTGAATCCAGTGTGAGTGACTGGTCTCCAAGGTTGAGTCTTAACTCTGGTTAATTTTTCCATGTAAGAGGCAGAGGCATATTTAAGAAGATAGTTTTAGTAACCCTTTAAAATGTAGTCATGTGAAATTCTGTGTATGATTTAGAAGACCCTTTTAAAACTCAGCTTTCTATAGATATTATCTTAGGAGCTCTGATTTGAAGTACTTCTAACAGCATGCTGGAAAAAATACAGTGATTGAATCAAAGATTAAGGCAAAAGGCTGGCAGAAATCCACAGTATAGATTCTTCTGTCATTCCTTTATGCCTTAGAGGGTCTTTCAAAGAACTGGGGGGATGCATTTACATTCAGGGGGGAATTTTCACGTTTTGTTTTCATTGCACAGATTTGAAATGCATGAACTCACAATACCGTTCAGCGTCAGTAACAATTGAGAAGATACTCTTGGAAATGTTCGGATGCCTCTCAGGTCTCACTTAGATCATTAAGTACCAGAGCCAGGTGGAACTTTGAATATCTGCCCTGGAAATTAGGGATGGGAAAGAACTCGACATCTTTTGCCTTTGTCATTGGCACCTCAGAACCACTTATTTTTAATAGCGTTCGGTATGGTACTCCCACCTCTTCCTTTGGAAGACAGTCTTTAATCACATCTATCAAGAACTTTTGATGTATTTTTTTAACCACATTTCATTGTTTCTACTTATACTAGTTATTACCATCTGAATTAATTCACCCACCTACCTCCACCCTCTTGCATCCTGTTTGAAATTGGTTGCTTCCTAAACTCTAACTATACCCAAAGGCTCCATATTTAGGTTAATTTTCTAGCCCCTTTCATCCGAGATGATTGGTTTTTGTATCACACGTTCAGTTTTATGTGTCTCCTGCTGGGAGGATAGACCATTTCTGAATCGAATTACTGTAGCCCACGCAGTGTGGGGGGAGCACCCATCTCCCAACCGGACCGCCTGGTCGGCTGGGCTACAGACCAGAGCCCCCTTTCCAGGAGCAGAAACCTGTCTCACTCTGACTCCATCAGAGTCTTTCCGCCCCTTTTCCACTAGATGGTCAGGAACTGGGTGGGTACTTCTGAGACGCTCTCCACCATACCAAATTCAAGGGCAGCAAGGACTGAGCCAAACTGCACTGTGGCTCTCAAACCAGACCTCAAGCAAGCTAGGCCCCTCCCTGGGGCTCCTGTGTTTTCCCAGCTCCCAGGCAGGCCCTCCTGCCCCACCTGCAGAATTGTTTGTGCCCTGTCCGAACTCCTGCTCAGGGACCAGCTCTACCCACCGGCCAGTTCACCCATGTTCTGGAAGGCACACAGCAACACCTACCAGGGCTCGCAGTGCCCGCTCCAGAGAGGCCGCAGGCAGATCCGGGTCCCTTTGGCTTCTCAGCAGCCCTGCTGCCTAGCCACAGTTCTGCAGATGACTCACGACCGCTGCCGTGACAGGCAGTGCAGTCATGAAGGGCCCCCAAAATGTCACCCCAGCACCAGGCCACATCTCGGGCCACTGGGGGCTATCTGTAGCTCTCCAGGAGGGAGGAGATAACAATAGCCAAGGGAATTGAGTAGCCTTAATGTGCCTTCAGCCTTCCTCTTGCCAGGCTGGAAGCATCTTACGGGCCTGCCATTCAGGCGGGTGGGGGGGAGCATGTGGAGATGGGGAGGTGACAGCATCCCGCACTGTGCAAAATGCCCACAAGCATCAGAGCATTAGAGGAAGGCCCAGTAATGGAACCCAAACCATCCCGCTTGGACAGACCAGGAAGTCGGCCATGTCCCCCCTAGTCTGGGGCACATTCACTCTCCCCAGGGCTGGAGCCTCACCCACAGCCAGGAGACCAGGGGCCACTCAGTCCCCTCCCTCACTTGTATGTCCTTCCTCCCTTTGAAGCCTCCGCTGCCCCCTCTCTGTCCAGAAGCAGTCCTTACTCGCCAGGTAACCAGTCCCCAGGTCTTCCTGTGTCTTAAAAATCTCCACAGTGTCCATTATGGGCTGGGCCTCTCAGCCACCTGCTCAGTTACGTCTTCTAGCTGCGGGAGGAGGAGCGGAGCAGACATTGATTCCCCGAACAAAGATTTAGGGGCCAGGCCTGCGCTAGGTGCTGGGGATACCTGGGCCAGCGAGACAAAGACCTGCCCTGGGGGTCTCGTGTTTTGGAGGAAGAGATAGATAATAAACATAAACAAATAAATGTGACTCGTGTCAGGCCGTGGTAAGTGCCACGTGGAAGAATAAAGCAAGGTTGGCGAGGAGATGGACAGGGTGGCCTCTCTGTGGGGAGAGAGAGCAAGTGCCCACGTCTCCTTCCACGTACACATACAGTGCGATTTCCTTCCTCTCCTTTCCTTTCATTTACTTCTCCCTCCCTCTGTGAGTCCCTCCAGGTGAACACACCAGGTTAAACCTGCTGATGTGTGCGCGCTCGCACATTACTTCGATCTTATTAGGAACCCGTGACACTAAAGGAACGTCTCTGACCTCCCGCGTTGTGTTTACGTTGCAACATGGGCTTCTGCTACTAGCGTGGCTTTGAAGGAGGCCCTGTGCCCCTCCCCAATTGCTGAGCGGCCCCTCCCCCCCAACTCTAGGGCGGTGGGCAAAAGGGAAGAGGGAAGGTTAAAAAAAAAAAGAGGTAAAAAAGAAAAGTCAGCCTTGGCCCCTCCATCGGTAATGTTCTGCTGTCTGGGAGGACACATATTCAGGGAAGGAAGGGGGAACTTACCCCAGCTTCTCTGCCTGCCCCTGCCCTCCTGTGCTTGTGTGAGGAGCCCATCCCCTTGGCCCGCAGTCCCGGAGAGAAGCCATCAGAGAACACTACTGAGCCCATGCTGGCTTTCTTTTCAGCTTCCTGGAAAGAATCGACAGTGTCAGTCTGGTGGACTACACACCCACAGACCAGGTAGGTGAAGCGGGAGCCCGCAACCACCTCTTTGAAATTTCTGGGACTAGAGGAAGTGCCAGTTATCACTCACTGATTATTTTAACGTGGATTAAGGAGGAAGGATTCCACAAGATAGCTACTTCTGGCAAATCATTTCCACTGTCCCTGCACGTACACGCAGCGTACCCACCAGAACCTGTGCTGTGCCTCCTGATAGCTCTCTAAAACCTACTAGCTTTCTAAACTGCCAATATCAAAGTAATTTCCCCTGTGGAATAGGAATGTGCCACTCCCGTGCCTCTGGGAGCCGTGAACGGAAAACTGAACCTGTGCTTCACCAGCTTCGTAAACTCTGCCCATTCTGCTTTGGGCCCTGGCCTGGCTCACATATCACAGGCACACTCTCCGGGTGTGACCCAGAGCGTCGTCTTTGGGTTGAGCTGGATAAAAGCGTCCCACTGTACATTCGTAAGTAGAAGAGAGGGACCCTCTGTGCCCCTCGAAACCTTTGGCACTCAGGCATCTGCAGAGACTTGGAGAAAACCCTGAATTGCTCAGCTTAGGAGGCTCCCAGCAGCCTCTAGAGCTAGTGAACGCCAAAGAAGTTAGGGGGCTCCATTCAAACAGCCTCTCCAACACCCCCCCCCAGTGTCCTATGTCCCCTGGAGGGCCTTGGCAGTGGGCCCCTCCTGGCATCTCTCTCCTCTCTGCCTCTCCTGAAGGCCTGAGCTCCTCTCTCACCCCAAAATCCATCTCTCTGTGAGGCTGACCCCAAGAGCTCAAAACTATCCAAATCTTTGTTTTCGAGCCTTTGGTTTCTCACCCAGAAGGTCTGCACCCGGAGCAGGTGGCTTTGCAGGTAAGTGCAGCAAGCAGAGAGCCGTGGGGTCTCCTGTCAGGTGCAGGACAGGCATGGACATACATGCAGAAGTGATAAATTAAAAAACAACAACAATAACAGCAAAACCTACTAAAGGAAATTAAAGCACAGCTGCTAAGTCTCTAAGACAAAACTAATACATTAATTATGACTTTCTGCTGGGAGGGAGGTGGTGAGACAGAGCATTTGTCTGACTTTTTAGTTATTATTGTTTCTCTTACAATGGGAAGAGATGGTCATCTGAAAAACTCCGTTATTATGGTTGCAATCAGGGCTTTTCCTTCTGAAGAACAGTGCTGCCACTTGGTTTGTCTTCTTGTTCTCAGGACCTTCTCAGATGCCGAGTTCTGACATCGGGGATTTTTGAGACCCGATTCCAAGTGGACAAAGTAAACTTTCAGTAAGTTGTTGAGAGCAGACCAGCTGCGGAGACAAGGGCAGGACGCCCCCCGCCCTGGCTGTCTGCTGGCGTCCTGATGGGGTCAGGGAGCCCAGCCTTCCTCCCATGGGCCCTGGGACATCAAACATCCCAAATGTGCCTCGCTGTCCTTTTGGATAAGTCCGTACAGACTCTGTGGCCCTAAAGGGCATGCAGTAAGTTTAGGGCAGGGAGGAACATGCGAACCAGAGCCACCTGAGAAGGTGAGAAAGATCCAGTGGCCTTTGGGTAGGTACAGAGGACCCGCTCAGGCAGGGGGATTCCCGGCACAGGCTGCCCTGAGAAGAGGGGCCCAAGCCGGCCTGGTGACCACAGAGTGAGGGCTGTGACCCCAAGGAACAGCTTGGTGTGGACTCCCGGGTCAGGCAGAAACTTAGAGCCAGTGGAGCAGTCTGCGGGGGCCACCCATGGGGCAGTGCTTCAGGCCGGGAGCCTCAGCCAAGGAAAGAAGCACAGAGGTGTCACGCCCCCCCCCCCCCGCAACCCCGTCATCGTGTCCTGTTGTTCTTCCACAGCATGTTTGATGTCGGCGGCCAGAGGGACGAGAGAAGAAAATGGATCCAGTGCTTTAATGGTGATTTCTGTGCTTTGAATCAGATTAGACCATCCATCAAATGCCTTAAATGTGAATCTCATAAAGAATTTAAGCATCCCAGGGCACCTGAGTGGCTCAGTAGGTTAAGCGTCCGACTTCGGCTCAGGGGAGGATCTCACAGTCCGTGAGTTCGAGCCCCGTGTCGGTCTCTGTGCTGACAGCTCAGAGCCTGGAGCCAGCTTCAGATTCTGCGTCTCCCTCTCTGCCCCTAACCCACTCGCTCTCTCTCTCTCTCTCTCTCTCTCTCAAAAATAAGCATTAATTTTTTTTTTAAATTTAAAAAAGGAATGTAAGCATCCTAAATTTACATTTGTCATTTGCTCATACGGATGCATTACTGAAACAACCACACACACAGTGCTTTTTTAAGTCGTTCTTATAATCACGGGATGAAAATGAGTAGCAGCTGGACGTGTACTTGATCATAACCACACAGTGGCTCTCTAACCGGGGCTTCCCTTTTTCTCTCTTCTTCCACAAAGATGTCACGGCTATCATTTATGTTGCGGCCTGCAGCAGCTACAACATGGTGATTCGGGAAGATAACAACACCAACAGGCTCAGAGAGTCCCTGGACCTTTTCGAAAGCATCTGGAACAACAGGTTATAAAAATAAGAAATTCAGTTGCACCTCTGGATCGCAAATTTTCTTTCATTAAAAATACCACTCAGCTCGCTTTCATTTTTATTCTCCAGATATATTCATTCTTTTCTTACTGGTAAATCCAAAACCGTTAGCAGGATCTCTTTTGGTCCATCTCGTGTATAGACCCACTTAAAATGGGCAGTAGTCCTCGATGAAGCTCTGATAGTGCTCTGTTAAGAAAATTTAAGGAGCGTCTTTGTGACTCAGCCAGTTAAGTGACTGACTCTTGATTTCGGCTCAGGTCATGATGTCAGGGCTGTGAGATCGAGCCCCACATTGGGCTCCATGCTGAGCATGGCGCCTGCTTAAGATTCTCTCTCTCCTTCTCTCTCTGCCCCTCTCTCCCTCTCTAAAATTAAAAAAAAAGAAAGAAAGTTTAAATATCCGTTTTTAAAGCTCAAGATTATATCGAGGGTTAAAAAATGGTTTTGCTTGGTTTTTAAAATTTAGAAAGTACCATCCACAAATAACTAGATGATCTCTAGAAGATCCCTTACAGGTCAAAGGCACAGCATAATCATGTTTGAAATTGCTACTAGTGCAAAGGGGTGATTATTTTAGAAAGGAACCCAGCAAACACACACACACGATACATACCTATATAAAAATCGAAGTGTCTTCTGAACTATTTAAGAAGAAATATCACCAAGGAGGACAGGAAACGTAAGCTGACCTTGCAAAACATTCGGATTATCAGGAAAGTATTTATCAAGTGTTTAACAGTTGTTCTCAGTAATATAGTATTGAGACAGTTAATGAGAAAGAAAAAAAGTCAGGAAATACTGGGTACATGAAGGAATACTTTGGAGTCATTAAAAAAATTTTATATAAGCGTATATATAAATTTTACATTTATACATATTATATATTTATATATAATTTATATATATATAAATTTAAATATATATATGTAAGCACACACACACACACAACCACATGAGAAAATGACCACAATACTGTTCAATGAAAAAGCAGATTAAAAAACACCATGATCTTATTTCATAAATATGTCTGAGAATAGGAAAAAACCTGGAAGTAAAAACATAACAGTTCTAATAGTTGCCTTTGTGTGTAATTACATTTGATTTTTTTCTATGTATTTTCTGTGATTACAAATTCATTTTTACCAGGATTATATATTTTATAACAAGGAACAGTAAAACTATTTCCACTTGGAGGAAGAATAGATTGTGTTTCTAATTCATAGTAAGATTCCTGTGCACTAGTCATCAGCTTGATTCCTTTGAAATAACAGAATTTACAAAGGCTTTGCTGATGTGCATACTGAGCTCATCTTAAGCCAGTTCTCATGTCTGTTTAGGAAAACAATGAGAGAGAACCTTTCCTCCACTGTAACGGAGCCCCTCCCCTTAACTTGTCCAATGCAGTGGTCATGACCGATATCTGGTTAACAACCTGCTCCACCTCTGGAGAAATTCGGCCTGTTCTGACTCAAGCCAGCTACAAATTACATTCTGTGTGATTAGCTAATGACTCATGTATTTTATTGTTATTATCGCTCTAACTTCTAGTTTATCTGACCCTTTCTTAGTAAAACTCTGGGTGTATTTATTCCATAAATAAACCTTAGCTTTGGTACCAGTAAATTTATATTCTCAGTAAAGATTAATTAGAAAATACTGAACTGCTAAATTAACTCTATTTATTATAAGGTTTACTTACTATAAGAATGTCTTGCATGCAGATGGAGTGGGGGTCCACAAGATTGGTACATCAAATCATTCTAGATCCTGTACATTTCAGGAAGATGGAAATGCTGTTCTTTTCACTGAGTACCTCCTCTGTTAGAGGTACTTTCACGTACTAGTGGATGTGAAGTTTGTATGTTTATTTCTCTTTTCAGGTGGTTACGGACCATTTCTATCATCTTGTTCTTGAACAAACAGGATATGCTGGCAGAAAAAGTCTTGGCGGGGAAATCAAAAATTGAAGATTATTTCCCAGAGTATGCAAATTATACTGTTCCTGAAGATGGTAAGATTTCAAAACCAGTTCTGATTCAGGAAAAAAAATTGGTTATTTTTTCATTAGCCCTGTAACTGTAGTTCCAACAGATGTGATGAAAATTAAGGAAATTCAATTAATTTGCATAACTCTCCGGACTGCTGCCCCCACCTTCAAATGCTAGAGTGTTAAAATGTCCTATTTAGGATTCCATTTGTCGGGGTTTGACTTTCCATTCAAACTGTGCAGGAGAAGACAGGGCACTTTTGGGTGTGTGTCTATTAAGTACTCTCTCTTGGTGTCTTGGCTGGGTCTGTCCTGAACTTGGCACTGTGTCAGCCCTTTACGTCAACCTTGACTCTCACTGTAACCCTACGTGGAAGTTTGTTATTTGCATGTTTTCCTGTGGAAAGTGAGCTGAGAGAGGTAGTCAGTCGTTCAAGGTCACTCAGGTAGAGCTTGCCAGGACGAGGCAGCCTCTGAACCTTCATGCCCAAGCCCACCCTTCCAGCCACCACGGCCCAGCGATGACTTTGGCTACCAGTAGGATGGCCTGGTCGAGCAGGTGCGGGGTTCAGGGGCAGGGGGCTCTCAGTGCTAAAGCCCTGGACCGGGGCACACCCCGTTTCCAACTGCGGCTCCTCGGTTCTCGGCCCACCTTGTAGGAGGGGTTCATTGGCAGTGAAATGCTACCACTTCCTAAAATTTGAACCCCCAGCTAGATAAAGCAGAATGAAAGGGACTCTCCTAGAAACTTAGATAAGAAGTGAAGAAAATTCTTCATCCTTGTGCTAACGTTGGCCAGTCTAGTGTTGAGCCCCTGGTGTAAGAGAAGTCAGCAGAGCTCGGCTTGCATTGCCCTCTCATCTCTGGACTACGGCCCTCAGCAAGCCAGGCTCCCATCCCCACACTCTGGACAGTCAACACTGAAGCGTCCACTGTCATGTGCTCTCCCTCTTTGTCTTGGTCCGGGCCCTCCTTCCCCTCTTCTCAGTTCCGGATCTGGTCAAGGTAGCATCCTGCCCAGGCTTCCTTATTCTGCTCACTCAACTTTCCAGAACGGTCTTTGGATTGCTGCCAAAATCTTTCTGAAACACAACCACAACTCTACTTGCGATCCCTACCAACACAGACTTAATCTCACCACAAGCTGAGGCCACACGTGACCCGGCCAGAAAATATTACAAGCTAGGTTCCCCACCACAACCCTCCGTGGATCCTGTGCTCCTTTCCCACACACATTTAGGGGATCCTGTGCTCCAAACCCTCAACCCTCTGTGGATCCTGTGCTCCTCCCACACACACCCTCAGTGGATCTTGTGCTCCTCTCTCTGCCTGCTCCTCCCTCCCTTCTGCACCAAACCTGCCCAGGCACCTGCCCTGGGTCAAGCACGGCAGGTCTCCAGATCAGGGCGGACTCAGCATCTGTAGAATTCCCCATCACCTGCTCATCGTGAATAATCATATAATCATAGTAGTTGCAATAGAGAAGGAAAAGAGCGATGAGACCATGCAGGGAAGCTGAGATTTTAGGAACTTGGAATCTGCATGGGAGAAGAATCAGGTTACTACAGTCAATTTCACAGAAGGGCTCTGTGGTAGGAACAGTGAAGGGGAGGGTCTCCCGGGAACAAGGCTAAGAGAATGCAGACCCGATGAGCACAACCACTGCTAAAACCACAGCCCCTGGAACCTTCTCTCTCAAGGGAGCTCTGAAGGGGATGGCAGCTGTGGGATTGGTCAGTGTTCAGTGGCATGCTTTCATTTTCTCTGAGTGGGAGTCATCCCCCATCATCAGAAACAAAACCAAAACTTTCATCAGCTGCTGAATGAGAGAAAGTTACATTTCAGCTTTCTGCTTTGCTCTGAGTGTCTTTTAGTGCTGTGAGTGCACCGCAGCCCTACTTTGTAATTCCTCTTCCATTTTCCATAGAGTTGTATTCTCATCACCTAAACAAAATTCCACTTGTAATTTTTACAGCAACACCAGATGCAGGAGAAGATCCCAAAGTTACACGAGCCAAGTTCTTTATCCGAGACCTGTTTTTGGTAAGCAGTTTTATTCTTTGCTTTCCTACCTCCTTAGAGTTGTATTGTTCTTTGCAATTTGCATATCAGTTACCCTTTCATGATCTGATTTAATCTCCACCCAAATTATGAGAGGCAAAGGAATTATTACTTCATCTCACCACTGACCATACTGGGGTTCAGAGAGGTGGGGCTTTTCACCTCAGTTCACACAGCGCCCAAGCGAAAACAAGGAGCACAGCACAAGGCCCCAGAGAATGGCACTGAGACCACCAGACTGTGTTCACTTGTGTTTTCCTAAAAGGAAAGAAGCCTTTAGCAGAGTCTGAAATACCAGCACCCACACTGGGTGCCCCTCCCCCTTTCATTCACTCACCACTAAGAGGCTAATTCAGACATTCAGAAAAATTCAGATCTCTCTTTTTTTTTTAACTTTTTATTTTGAGATGATTTCAAATTTACATAAAAAGTGAAAGAATTATATATACGTGGACTGTGTGCTTCTGGAGAGGTGACAATCAGCCCAGTGTGCAGCAGGGACGGTCCCACAGTCTGCCTGACATTTCCACGGGGATCAAGGTGCCTTCCTGACTCCTCAGGGGAACCTCGTTATCCTATTCCCACCACGGGCCCCCATCGGTTGCCTCCTGAAATCTTATACTGAGAAAGTAACAAGGATAAGAAGTCAAGTCCCCAGAGTGAGTTCTGAGGAACAGTCAGTTAACCCCAGGAGGTTAACAGGTAGCACGGGGAAAGGGCTCTGCAAGGAGTAAATCTGGGAAATAAATCAAGTGAGACAGGTTTCTCCGTTGTCAGACTTTCTAGAACCTTTGCTGTGCCCGTGTGCCTTGTGAATCTCTTGGATAAGGTAAATCGGTTTGTAGTTTATCACAGGCTTCCTTTTGGAGGAACATCTTGCAAGACCATAAAATATAAAAACACACAAAAAGCTGTCCTAATGAGGACTAAAAGTTAACTAAGTGTGCCTATGAGGCATTCAAAGATTAGAAACAGAGCTCCCCCCCTCCCAAATGAATGGCCGTGCCACCACCATTTGGTGTTGGGAAGAAACCTTTGATTCTCTAACAATGGGAGAAATCTGGCTTGTATGCAGTTTGCAAGTCAGGGAAATAAACGCCTAGGGGTTATTGATTTAGGGTTTTTTTTATGGTGGAATTTGCCTGGGCCAGTGAGTCGTGGGAGGAGTTTTGAGTTGGAAGCCCTAACCCCAGACTTAGAAGGCAATGGAGCAGGTTACAGAAATGGTTAACAGTATCGAATCTGGACGGGAGCAAATTCGGGCGAAACAATAACTTTGGTGATAGAAGGCCCTGAGACGGGGTGGGGAATAGAGGCCGTACATGGAGAGGGAGAGGTCTGTGGGGGGACCTGGCCTTGAGGAGGTAAAGGTGGGCTTGGGGAGAGAAAGGCAAGGGCATAATGAGATAGACCCCTCTGTAAGAAAGAGCCACATGCTGTCTGAGCATTCTCAACTGTCATCGCGTGAGGAGGGCAAGGACCACCAGGTTTGTCCCAGTCAGGGTCACTTCCTCCCACGACGGGGAGGCCCAACTCATCTCCAGAGCAGGAGGAACTCAGAACGAAAGGGGCCAGGAGCCAGGAGGAGGGAGGGCCAGGTGGTCAGCCCCCCCCCGTGTTCCCCTCGTCACCGTCAAGCGGTCCTGTCCCTCACACTGGAAACCACCTGCAAGCCCACGCCCAGACCTGGGCCAGAGAGTCCTCTGGGGCAAGCGTCACCAGACCTTTTAAAGCAGGTGGTAAGCATGAGTGACACCCTGTGTCTTGATGCCTTAGGCATCTATTAGAAGCCTGTATGCTTTAATCGGGCTTCTCTTCCTGGTATTGTATGAGCTCCCCTCTGATTTCTTTTACCTTGAACATCATCTCCTGACGGGACCTCAGAGATGGGCAACAGCCAGGGGACCCAATCAAGCACAGTCTGGAACTGCCCAGTTTTCCTTGACAAGCTTATTGCTGTCATTTAAAGTGACAATCAGTGTGTTTAGAGATAAGCAGACAGCCACTACCTTTGTAATGACTCTGCCTGACATTCTTGTTGCCCCAGGCGGGGACAGATTGGTCAGATCATTACAGAAGAAAGCCTGTTGCCTATTCACCCACCCCGTGTGACACAGCTCTTCCTCCCCATGTTCTAGGGCTATAAAGATACCTACCCTACACGTTTCAGTGTCCTTAAGTTTTTTAAAAATTATAATTGCTCAAGAGAATCCTATTGCTAAAAATAAGTCTGTGCTCCCAGGAGGAGGTTCATAACCTGATGAACATCTTTACCCCAGCCCAGCAGGGGTCTCATCTTGATTCCCAAGATGCTTTGCAAGAAAGGGGATGGGAGGGGGGACGAGGAGGACGTCCGGGGATCCCTGTGGGCACCTATGAAGAAAGCTCCATGTGACCTCTACATTCGCTGGCTGGGGAGGCCGTAACAAAGCACCACCGACTGGGGGCTTAACACATTATTTTCTCACCATTCTGGAGGCTAAAAGTTGAGATCAAGATGTCAACAGGGTTGGTTTCTCCTGAGGCCTCTCTCCTCGGCTTGTGGATGTTCACCTTCTCATTGTGTCTTCTCATTGTGTCGCCACATGGCCTTTCCTGTGTGTGTGTGTCCCAATCTCCCCTCTTCCTATGAGGACCTTACTGGGTTTGGGCTCACCCATATGACCACATTTTAACTTATCTTTTTTCTTTTGTACTTATTTATTTTTGAGAAGGAGGGAGAGAGAGAGGGAGCGGGAGAGGGGCAGAAAGAGGGAGACACAGAATCCGAAGCAGGCTCCGGGCTCTGAGCTGCAGCACAGAGCCCGATGTGGGGCTTGAACTCACAGACCACGATATCATGACCTGAGCCGAAGTCGGACACTTAACCGACTGAGCCACACAGGTGCCCCGTAATTACCTCTTTAAAAAGAGATCCTATCTCCAAATACAGTCACACTCAGAGGTGCTGGGGGTTAGAGCTTCACCACAGGAATCGGTGGGGGAGAACACCATTCAGCCCATGGCAGCCTCTCTCCACACTGCCCCACCTGACTTCCCAATGCACATGCGCGTATCCCTCCAAGATGTCCTTCTGAATCCTCATCAGTCATGTTTTTTCTCCTGTGGGAGAAAGCCCATGAAGCCTCCCACTACTAACCAGGGGACCCCCCCCCCTCCCAACCCCGCCCCAGGAAATGCTCAAGTTGTTATGTGGAGGAGGGCTCAGTAGGACAGATGAGCCATTCACATGGAACCACTAGTGATATGTGGATATTTAAATTTAAGTTAATTAAAATTAAAACTAAAACTCCAGTCTCTGTTGCGTCAGTTAGTGATAGTGGCTCCCGTAAGAGCAGGGGAAATACAGAACATTTCCATTAGTGCAAAAAGTTCCATTGGACAGTGCTGGTGTGGGACTGACATTTATTTCCGGAAAATTCTACCCTGACTTGAGAGGCTGTCTTTTATTTATTTATTTAAAAAAATTTTTTTTATGTTTATTGATTTTTGAGAGACAGAGCATGAGCGGGGGAGGGGTAGAGAAAGAGAGGGAGATACAGAATCCGAAGCAGGCTCCAGGCCGTGAGCTGTCAGCACAGAGCCCGACGCGGGGCTCGAACTCACTAACTGTGAGATCATGACCTGAGCTGAAGTCGGATGCCTAACCGACTGAGAGCCACCCAGGCACCCCTGAGAGGCTGTCTTTTATTTATTTATTTATTTATTTATTTTAATTTTTTTTTTCAACGTTTATTTATTTTTGGGACAGAGAGAGACAGAGCATGAACGGGGGAGGGGCAGAGAGAGAGGGAGACACAGAATCGGAAACAGGCTCCAGGCTCTGAGCCATCAGCCCAGAGCCCGACGCGGGGCTCGAACTCACGGACCGCGAGATCGTGACCTGGCTGAAGCCGGACGCTTAACCGACTGCGCCACCCAGGCGCCCCGAGGCTGTCTTTTAAATATATGTCCTCTGTCAACTGAACACTAAGCTTCTGTGGCCAGAAGTGTGACGTTCTTTGAGTTTCCAGCAGGGTACTCAGTATTTAAACAGTCACAATCCCAGCTCCTCTTGTCTTTGATCAAAGTATTGCCCAAATTCTTCTCCAAGAATTAATGGAGTAGCAGCAGTGTTCCCATGTACCCCTGGGCATGGTGGTCAGGGTCCCACAGCATAGATGGCTTTTTTTTTTTTCCAGAGGATCAGCACAGCGACAGGGGACGGCAAACATTACTGCTACCCACACTTCACCTGTGCTGTGGACACCGAGAACATTCGCAGAGTGTTCAATGACTGCCGTGACATCATCCAGAGGATGCACCTCAAACAGTACGAACTCTTGTGAGGCAGCCCTGGGGCAGGTGGGCGCGCCTTCTGGCACCTTCTCTCCACCTGCCTCTCCTCCCTTGGCCACCCCACCAGGTGGAACATTTATTCCAGGATTGTCTGTCAGCCCCAAGCCATGGTAGAAAGTAGGGAGTTCCCGGTTTCATCCAGCTGCCGCCCTGTCCTGTTCTGACCTGTGTGACCACCAAGCCTCTGGCTACCTCTGTTCCCCTCAGGTTTGGTTTGTAGCTTTCGTTTTCACTGAACACAACCTTCCACAGCCTCCCCAACCCCACCAATTTGTGTTGCTGCAAACCAGCACTCTCACTTGGGTGGTGCTGCAGTGAAACCCCTCTGGGTGAGGGCCCCTTTTAGTCATCCATTCAGTGATTTCTTGATTCGGCAGGAACTTGATAAAGGGGGGAGAAATGGCACTTTTTTCTGACTTATCAGGCATGATTGCAGTGGCAGGGGTATGAGGCGGTGAGCCACATGCATGGGCAAGTGGCCACCTCTCCCGAGCTGCACTGGCCCAGGAGCGAGGCTAGACCCCAAGTCACAGGGTGGAGAGAAACCCGTTTCAATCATATCTGAGTCGCTGCCAACCTCAGGCATTAAGTTAGACCTACTCTGAGCAGACAACCTACTACATTCACCACTGCAAAGTGTGTCCTGTCTACACATGATCCTCTAGAGTGTGATATGCTTGGACAAGAGTCTCCCTTCATATATTCTTGTTGTTGTTTTACTGCTGGTTTATTATAACTGTACAGACCACAAAATGTAATATTATTTTCTATAATTACTCAAAAATCCTTGTAGATCTTTGTGCCTCGATCAGGCTGTATCTGTAAAAGAAACGTGTTTTTATCGTGCTGAACCGCTAAATGTCAACATTACCTGCTGCTTGCTCTAAAAAAGAGAATGGTGTGTGTAGAATTTAGGATATTCTTCAGGTTAGTGCTTTTAAAAATATCTTTGATTAAATATATATATGCATATATATATAAATTATCCACATTAATCATTCACCTCTTACAAATAATTTTGTACCAACATCACAAGCTTTTCAAGAACCAAGGATTTTTTTTCTCCAGACAATATGTCTTTTGATTATTTTCCTATTTAAAGACTTTTTACAAGTTCCCTGAGTGGAAATAGGTCAACCATTCCCTTTAGTCAAAGTTTTCGAACCACTTACTTGGGCCACAGCTTCCAGTGTAAACAAAGAGCAAGAAGATGACAGAGGTGTCTGTGTTCGTGTCCAGCCCAAGAGAGTCAAAGGATGGCATCTCCGTTTGCCTGCTCTCAAGAAGAAATATTACACAACCTTTATTTGGAAGACAAAGTCAAAATATATGGCTGTTTCTCACGCTCGAAAGGTTTGTAAATGCAGCGTCAGAAGTTATCGTACAGCGCAGTATCTAGAAAGCAAGAATCACGATAGCGGTGATGCTTCATATTCTACCCACAGCCACAACTTTGAGGGTCGTTGCCTTAGGTGCGAGATAATCTGCAAAGATGTCCAAAGGTGGATTTCAACAATACAAACCCAGAGGTGACAGCCTCGCTGACATGACTTCATTTCCTTTTAGTCTTTAGTATTGTCAAGTTTACTCTATAAGTAGGCATTTTGTAATCCTATATAAATGCATCCAGACTAAAAACAAAACAAAAAAAAAAATGCATCCAGACTGAAATACTACTTTTCCATGAATGAAAGGATAACTTTGTAGACAGTCAGTGTAAGAAGCACACTGTTTATGTCAGCATCCCTAAATTCCTGGACCTCTCTTCCCTGTTTCATAAAACCCTGATCTGAAATGACACACATAAAGACACATAAAGTAGAAATTACTGTGTTTCCATTGCACTTTCCACATAAAATGTGAACCGAAGAGCCACACACACCCCCATATGCACAAAAAGCAAAAGCTGCATACTGTTATATACGTTATCACTCAGCAGTAACTCAACTTCCTCTTCAAACACAGAGTTGGACTCTTGGAAAAGAACACGTTTTACCTGGTTTCAAATTATCAAGACATATTTATTTTTAAGTACCAAAAGCCCCTTCCCAGCTCTTTGTCAGGTTTCTTTTGATCACAGACAGACATTAAATTCAGATTTAACAGCTTGGCCTGCTGGAGAGAAAATTACACTTAGCTAAAAATCTGATTCCATAATGAGCACAGAAGCACAAAAGTCTGTGAGAACAATATATTCCTGCTTGTGGCGTCTGTACTTTTATTTTAAGTGCATAGCTTTATAATATATAGGAGTCTGAGGCCCACTTCGTAGGGGGACAGAAGCAAGCCCAGTGTTTGTGCACACATAATCCCAGGTGCCGGCTCCATCTTGGGGAAGGACAGACAGCATAGTGCATGCAAGTGAGACTTTAATAGCTTTTACATATTGTACAGACACGATCTTTGGTTATACATATATTTGATAAAATGAGAAAACAGACTTGTTGTAGAGTACACGTTCCATTGTTATAGCATGAGAATAGTACAGTCAACTATTTATCCTTGCAGGAGTTCGCATCCGTGATTTACAGTTCCTGTGATGGGTGTAAAGACCGCCACCCCCTTTGTCCCCTTCTCACATGAGCACTACCCAGAGTTCAGTTTTCCTGCCTTTGTTATTTGTGACGAAATGCAAAAGCGTCTCCTGCGCTTTACATTGTCTTAAGTTTTCTGAGCAAGTTCCAACCAAAGAGAAGAGGCGAGGCTAGGAGCTTAAAGTGAGCTAACATGAGGACCGCAAGGAACCCAACTGCTACACAGTATGTGGCCAGAACGGTGTTCTCATAGGGGAGGTAGCACTTGGCAAGGGCGTACTCTGTGGGGGTCAACATGCCCTGGAAAGGAAATGAGAATAGCGATGCTGCAGTGAGAGCCCTGCCGCAGCACCAACACACCAGTCTTAGACAAAACAGGAGACGCAGCCTTCTTGGTCCCCTCAGGTGAGGCCAGGAAGTGGCTCTCCTCCCCTGAGACTGCGGGGCACAGCTTCCACGAGCCAGCCACCCACCCCAAGCACTGATCGGAGACACAACGTGGAGGCTCCCAGTGTGCCGAGTGGAGCTGACCTCTCCGTTGAAACCAGTCCCCGGCACAATGGGTTCCTCTAAAGTGCAGTGGGCATACGTGCCAGAGATACAAGAGGCATATGTAAGAGGCCATATGTAAGTGGCCATTGAGAAATGGGGAGTGACTACAAGGCCATTTCTCATGGCGCTCGATGCTAAAGTAAGCAACCTGTTACCCAGAAATGCATGTGCCGGGGGCACCTCAATGGGTTTTTCTGAAGACATGTTTGCTGTGCGGAACGACACTGGGGAATGGTTTCGTTTACTCTGAATCTGAAAACATGAGGGTTTCCCCACCTTTTCATGAAGTAAAAGTACCTGACATAAAAGCATTATGACCTGGGTGAAATAAACACCAGGTGGCCACTAACTGAAACATCTTGAGCTAACTTACAAGAGCCATAGCCTTTTTCTGCCAGAGCAAATGGGCACGTTTGGAACCTAAGACAAGATGATGGAGTATGGCTAATGAAGACATGATCCTGTTTCCTTAGAAAATTAAAAACACAGAGGCTCAGACCTGAGAACAGTGCCGTCCCTGGAATCACTCTGTAAGATGCCCCCCACCCCGCCCCCTACAGGAGCAATGCCATGTTTATTTGTCCCCAGGGAGGTGTTTAGACAGGGGTCAGTGTATCAGACTAAGTGCGCGTGTGGAGCAGGGGAAGTTTGTATTTTCAGCTTTTGTATGTGTTTACGGATCGCAGCAATTAAATAGTTGATTACTGTGTTGATGTCAATACTTATATGAAAGCTTTCAGATGAAAATAAACGTCCACATTACCATGATGAAACTGGGGTTGTTTCTGTTCCTCCAACTGAAAGACGGCACGCTGATCTCCATGGTCCCCGCCCCGTGGAGCACCTCGCAGGCGCTGTGCGTGTGGCCGCTCAGGACCAGTCGCGGCCGGAGCCACCAGAGCAGCTACCGCACCCGGGGGACAGCGATAGCTGGTTAGTGCTCTGACAGAGCCCCATCGGGGCCCGTATTCAGTAACATAAATATAAAATCCCTACTTGGTAGAGTGCTTCATTTTTTTCTTAAAATCCTATCAAAAGTAAGTTCGAGCTTTTAGGGAAAATCTATCCTTCTCATCGCAGATTTTATATTTTTATAAATATTTTTGTAGATGTATTTTATAAATATATTTGTATCTTATCACATAGTACAGCATATCATACATTACACAAATATGTATTTATATGATATAAATATTTACATTATGTTTTATAAAATAACAAAAATATTTTCATATACTGATATATCATAATTATAATTTAAGTATTATACAATACATATTTGTGTAATATATAAATACATATTTGTATTATATAAATACATACAAGTCAGCACATCCTAAGCCCCCAAAGTTAACTCTAAGTTCCATTCACATTTCCAAATACCTTTAAATTGGTGGAAAAAACTTCGAATAAAGTTTTTTAAAGCTGAGGATGTTCATTAACTTGATACTAGGCAGTTGAAGTACCGGGGGTGGGGTACGGGAGGGACAAAAGGGTGATAGGAAAAGCTGATGTTGCCAAAGCCCTGCCCTCCGCCCTCAGGTGGCTAACTGTGACAGCCATCTGTCTGTCTGTTGGGGGGCATCGGAGTCCACAGCAAACCTTTTGTGAGGCCTCCCGGGAAAGTGCATCGTATCTCTCCTTAAAGGGGATGTCCCGCTCTTCCAGAGGTGCGGCGTCGTCCCCGGAACAATTAGCATCGCTTCTCCGGTAAAGGGGGAAATGCTGCCAGGATTTAGAGACGGTCAGATGTGACCAGGAGGCCCTGGTTGGTCCACCAGATATGCAGAGCCACCTTCTCCCCGCTCACCTGCAGAAGGACCGGGGCTGACGCCGGCAGCGGCTGCTCATCTGTGCACCTGCTGGAGTGATGTTCCTGTTGGGGAGGAATCAGTTAACCCGGCAACCCCAGCAGGAAGGGAAGAGGGAACTGAGAGGTGGACAAAACACAAAGTGCAGCAACCACACCGCAGAAGATGCCAGAACAGAAGCACCTGTGCATTCAGATGCTCTCCTACCTCTCGGGAGCAATTCAGTTTGTGAGAAATTTCGATAATTTCAGCTTCTGCTTCGGAGCAAAGGTTGCAGCCGTCCCCTTCCAGGGCAACACTGTTGACCATCACAAAACTGAGACAGAGGGAGGAGGCAGAGAGTCAGGGCCACTGGGCTTCCCGTGTACTGTCTTCTCACAATGCTGTTCCCGTGAAGCAAAAGGAAAGCACCCATAGTGTGAAGAAACATGCCCCAGAACAGCTTTAAATCTCCACTCGACTAATCTATGTTTTTAGGTACGAGTCAAGAAAACAAAACAGCAGTATACTGGGAGTGGAGTCTAAGACATCATAAGAAGATTTTTAATCTTGAACTTTCAGAAATCCCAGATTACAGAAGCTCTGAGGTCAGACTACCACTGAGCCTCGCATCTGACCACGTGAAAAGACAGGGATATAATAGCACACCCATGCCACTGACTTGTGGTAAGGACGGAATGAAATACTACCATCAAGCCTGCCACTAGGAAGTACTCGGTAAATGTTAGATACTGTTATTATTACATAAAGCAAACCACAGGCAACATTTGCTAACATCTGCGCACTCAGAAAACAAGGCAGGGTGGGAGGGGGTTTGCAGGTCACAGCTAACTGGTATGGATAATCCCAAATTAGGATGATGATAAAGTCAGTTTTGGTTGCCCTTTACAACCACTTTACCTTAATTATATTTTTATAGACTCCCATTAAATATGCTTTCATCTCCTACACACGTATCAACTGGGCATGAAGAAGGCACCTGTCAGTAAAGATTGCTTGAAATTTAAAGAATTTTAGTGAGAAGGAGCTAACTAAACGATCTGAAATATGGTCAGTGCACTTCAAGTTTCCTAAACTCTACTCCCTAGGGAAAAAGAACTACAACTATGTCAAGTCTTCATATGACTCAGGAAAGGACGCTACTAGAAACTTAGTCCTATGGGCAAAGGGAGGGAAAGAGCGAGCATTTGTAGAGAACCCCCGACCTGGTCTCTGGGAGTGTCACAGATCATCTCTTGAGATGGGCCCAGTGAGCTATCACGGCCAAAGTCACGAGTGCTGGAAACACATGGGGGCCATGACCTAAAGAGGAAGAGCCTTCCTCTCCCACCTTTTCTCTCTCCACTAGGTCTGCAACTAGAACACCATGTATGGTCTCGTCCACTGTGCTGCAAACATACACACGGACTCGACAGGGTCCAGACACAGCACGAAAATGGCCACGCAGAAGGAGAGCAGGTGCTCATTTGTGGTCAGACAAAAGGGCTGGGACACTTTGGTCCACAGATCAAGGCTGACGGGCGTGGGGGTGGGGCACACAGCTACACAGCCCAGTGGACACACCTCCACCCAATCCTGGGATAGCATGATGTCAATAGCATCCTTTATAAAGGGAAACAAGTACATTTTGAACAAATGAAATATACTCCTCTACAAAGTGGCCTGATGGAATCTCTATCACCCAGAGACACCGCACACAGGAAGACGCTGCCCTCAGTGGCTAGGCAAAGTCAGAGACTGGCTGGTCCACCGGGCTGGTGACTCTGACAGTGACCGTCAGGCAGGATGAGGCCTGTGGTGCCTTCATCAGAAACCGTAAACCACGCCACACAGAGCCCGGTGTGGCAGGCGAAGACAGTTCCCTTAAAAAATTAAGTTTCCAAGGACTGAAGGGCTCCTTAAGAATTCACAAATAGGGGTGCCTGGGTGGCTCAGTTGGTTAAGTGTCAGACTTTGGCTCAGGTCATGATCTCACAGTTCATGAGTTCAAGCCCCACATCAGGTTCTGTGCTGACAGCTCAGAGCCTGGGAGCCTGCTTCAGATACGGTGTCTCCCTCTCTCTCTCCGCCCCTCCCCTACTCATGCTCTGTATCTGTCTGTCTCTCAAAAATAAATGAGCGTTAAAAATTTTTTTTTAATTCATAAATAATACTCACTTAATTCCTTTCCAAGAAAACAGCCTTTCAGGGTTGAAAACTTTCTCAAATCGTTTTATTTTGTATGTGCTCATCCTACATTCAATTGTAAAAAGAAACATTTTTCAGAGCAAGCCATCTTAGGACCTCTTCAGACTTAGCATAAACACAAGAAATAACTCAGGATTTGAGTGCCAGACTAGCTTTTTGAGGTGAGAGCTCCAGCTGGCCCAGGCCAGGTGGAAATCTCAGCTCCACCACTGACTGACTGTAAAGACTGGGGCAAGTGACTTAGTCCCCAGAGCCTCAGTTTCCTCACCAGCACAATGGTTAAAATAACAGGACCATCAGAAAGATTAAATGAGTTACTATAAGGAAGTAAAGCGCTTAAAACAGGCTGGCACATCATAAGCACTATATAAATGCCATTTACAAAAGTGTAAATGGTCTTGTTTTCTGAGTCCCAAAGAAAACAATTGGTCATTAAACGTAAGTTTCAAGTCAGAATCCCCCAAGGGCACATACAAATCATTTATTCAACAGAGATTTGTTAAGGGTATACAAGTGCCAAGACAAAAATCTTTGCCCTTGTGGAGTTTATGCTCCTGGGCTTACATCATTCAAGGGCAACAAATGTCCCCCACACAGCATAAGTAAGGCTTTCACCAGAATGGTACGTTTAAAGTTATAGTTAAGGAGAGCCCTCAGGATGCAATGCTTCACTGAACTACTTACTGATAGTGGAAGCCAATGTCATGGTTGCCAGCAACCACCTTCAGCAGCACATGACGTGGGTGTCTGAATATTTTCTGAAACCGCTCCACATCATCTGCCCAGGCCTGTGGGAAAAACAGGTCACTGCTGAGAGCTACAGAAACCTCTCTTCCCTGTGGCTAAAAAATATGCTCCTTATTCTGATAAGTTAATTACCCTGTCCAAATCAGATGCTCATAGAGCTAATGTAGAACTTAGAATTTCCAATTCTATGTCATACTTCTTTTTCTAAGACTTAATATTTTATTTAATCTGATGCCAACTTTTAATTAAGTGATACTCCCCCAGGGGCACCTGGATGGCTCAGTCGGTTAAGCGTCTGACTTCGGCTCAGGTCATGATCTCATGGTTCGTGAGTTCAAGCCCCATGTCAGGCTCTGTGCTGACAGCTCAGAGCTTCAGATTCTGTGTCTCCCTCTCACTCTCTGCCTCTCCCCCGCTCACATTCTGTCTTTCTCTCTCTCTCAAAAATAAGTAAACATTGAAAAAAATTTAAATGATATTCCCCCATATTAAAACATTAGATGGCAATCCTCAAAATATTTGATTCATACATCCATTGTTTTAAGATCCCCTGAAAAGATCCCCCGAAGCCCAACCATGGAGTCCAGGCTGATAATCACTCCAGATCTGGACACATTGTAAGAAGAGGCTCTTAGGAAATGCCAAGCAAATTCGTATGTCTCAACCAATACAAGGATGAGTACATCCCTCATCTTAGCATTTCCCCATGGTTACAACTGTGGGAATGAGAACGGATGGGATGTGGGGGAAAGACAAAATCCAACAAATATTTCAAGATTCTGCTGACATTTGCTTTAACTATTAAAGCTTGAGAATTAGATTTGTATCATTCTGACTTTTATTAAGCCTAAAAACATCACTTGGACAAACACTAGGAAGACAATACTTAGTTGAATAGTAATTAACTTTATCCTAAAAGTTTTAAATAAGGTCCACACTAGAGAAATATGCTGGATAGAGAGTCCTTCAATACATTTACAAAGACTTCACTTTAACATATAACATTTAAAGGTAGAATAACATAGGGGCGCCTAGGTGGCTCAGTCAGTTGAGCATCTGACTTGATTTGGGCTCAGGTCATGATCCCAGGGTCATGGGATTGAGCCCCACATTGGGCTCTGAGCTAATAGCACAGAGCCTGCTTGGGATTCTCTTTCTTCGCCTCTCTCTCTGCCCCTTCCCCTTCCCCACTCACTCTCTCAAAGTAAACATTTTTTAAAGAACACTAAAAAATAAAAATAAAGTTAGAATAACAAAGTTAGAAAAACATAAAAACATAAAATGCTGCCCTTAATTTTCAAAATTAAGCAAAAGTAACATGTACATCCAACCTCATTTTATAACTAGTTATTTGTCGCATATCCAACATGCAAAAGCAACATGTATATCCAGCCTCATTTTATAACTAGTTATTTGTTGCATATAGTATTTCCATTATCTTATATCTAATTACAGACTAGATTATAACGAACAAGGCAACCTTATAAATAGTGGGTTTCTATCAGATCTGGACCAAGACCTTCTTTGTATGCCTTTTGGGTTATCCTGGGAAATGCCAATGGATTTTTTAAAAATATCCCACCCCCCAAAATCCCTTCTAAAAACCATTTGTGACTAAACATTTTCAACTAAGCAGCAAAACAGCTTTTTTCTTTTTTTCCGTTAATTCCAGGAATATAATAAGCCAAATATTTTGACAGCTAGGGTGAGAACAGCCTTTCTCTTTGGTGATGGAAAGGCTTATGCCACCTCACTACCCAGATGGAGACCCCTACAGGCACAGTAGCCTCACAACAGGCCCCTAAGGCCCCTTCTGCACCTCTCCCTCAGAAGAAAGAAAAAGGAGAGTAGCAAGTAACTTTTATAGCACAGTTCTCATAATTTCGTGGTTAAATAAAAGAGCATTAAGTCAAATTATATTTCCATATGCATTCTGTAATTCTGCTGAAAAGCAACTTTGCACCCACCTTGCCTCTTTTTCCCTTTCTGAGAGGATCATGGGAATACACATTCCAACAAAGTAAGGTCTGACTAAACTACCTATTTCCTACATAAACAAATACCATTGATATTTGAACAAGAAGAGTTTGAACTGTGTGGGTTGACCTATATGTGGATATAGACAGGACCATACTCTCTCTATATAATATATATATATGTATATATATAATATACAATATATCTATATATATAGATATAAAGACAGGACCATACTATAAATGTATCTTCTCTTCCTTAAGATTTTCTTCATAACATTTTCTTCTCTTATCTTACTTTATTGAGAGAATACAGTATAGAATACATGTAATATAAAAAAATATGTGCTAATTATGTTAACAGTAAGGCTTCCGGTCAATAGTGGGCTATTAGTAGTTAAGTTTGAGGAGCAGCAAAACTTACCCACAGATATTTGACTACACAAGGTCAGCACCCCTAACCTGGCATTGTTCAAGGGTCAACTGTCTAAGATTAGCTTAACTCAAGGTACAGATCCTAATGACCTTCAAGATAGATGATACATTTTTAATATTGGTAGTAAGCAAAACTTTCAACTCTCACTGATACCGCTTCATGGATTTTCTGGGCTGCCTGTGCTGCACCCTGAAAGCAGGATGGGATGAGGGTGCCCGGATCATAGGGTCCTACCTGGGGGGAGCTCCACTTTCCTTCATCAAAGATGTCCCCTAGGATGAAGACGACTTCTGGCTGCAACAACCACAGAGCTGTCTGGAAGGCTCTCTCCATTTGCCACTCCCTTGAGGCCAACAGGAAAAAGCACAGCATCAGTCTGTTTCTTAGGAGAGCCCAGATCTGTCTTATGGGCCATTTAAAAAGTGAGCTGAGGGTCGCCTGCGTGGCTCAGTTGGTTAAACGTCTGACTCCTGATTTTGGCTCAGGTCATGACCTCACAGTTCGTGGGTTCAAGCCTTGCATTGGGCTCTGCGCTGACAGCGTGGTGCCTCCTTGGGATTCTCTCTCCTCTCTCTGCCCCTCCTGCATTTGCGCACACTAGCGCACGCATGCTGTCTCTCTCAAATAAATATTTAAGAATAAAAATTAAAAAAAGGAAACTGAACAGTCCCATTCTCCTTCATGGCCCCATCCCTGCTTCCCATCCATGCTTGGAAGGGTCAGAGTCCATATCTGATTCAATGTGGGGAACAACAGCCCCCAGGGAGTTGGACTGCCCCGCCCACACATCTTAAAGGCTGACTTCCCCCTATGTGACACCCACAGATCAGGCCCCACACACACTGTACCCCAGAAGCCATCCCTCATGACAGCCCAAGAGGTCAGGGAGGGCTTAACGCAGCTTCCAAAGATGCCTTGCATAGACTGATTTTACAGCACACCAAGGAGATGATAGCATCTGGCTTAAGTTTCACTTTCTTCTTGAAGGGACCTCAACTTCCTACGTGCCTTCAGAATTGGGAGGAGATAATGAGAGAATCAGACTAGCTAATACCAAAACTGTAAATCCTAGAGACTTCAGACATCCAAGAAATCATCCCATTGGTAAGACAAGTAAATGAAAAGAGCTGGGGATCTAGAACATGACAGGCACTCCAGCTGCACCCATTAACCACTTGTGTGGCCTTGAAGATGCTGCCTACTCTCTCTGATTTCTATTCTTCATTAGTAAACAGGAATAATAAATCCTATGTCTCTCATAAGACAGTTATGGGATTAAATGAGATAGCATCTGTTGTTTTAGGGTTTGGTTGTTTTTTTAGTGTCTTATTATTTATTTTAGAGAAAGAGAGAGTGCAAGCAGGGGAGAGGCAGAGAGAGAGGGAGACACAGAATCCGAAGCAGGCTCCAGGCTCTGAGTTGTCAGCACAGGACCCAACACAGGACTCAAAGTCACGAACCGTGAGATCATGACCTGAGCCAAAGTCAGACACTTAACTGACTGAACCACCCAGGCGCCCCTACATGAGATAGCATTTGTAAAGTGCCCAGCACAGCACCAACACACAATAGGTGTTCAAACATGTTAGTGCTTCCTTGACCCACCCTCCCCTCTCCCTGACCAACTATGACCTGTGTCCTATTCCTAAGGATTCCAACTCTTCCTGCTTTCTAAGGCATCCTCCTGGCTGTTTTTCCTCTACCCAAGGGGACTGTGACATCCCGGGGCACATAAATAGGGGAGGGTAATTTGGGGTCAGAGAAGACTGGCCAGGCCCCATGTAAACTGCTGCGTGGTGCACCCCTTCACTCAAGATACCTCCCAAAATTCATTTCTCAGTTTTTCTTGATTGAATGTTAGTCACCCTGGAGAAGAAAGCACCTAGAAACAGCAGCAGCAGGAGGGCAGGGAAGAAAGCTCAACTGGTAAAACCCAAATGAAGCCCAAGGAAATCTCACCCTGGCCCTTCTCTATCTCATGCCTCCTTTGGTTTAAAACTCTGAGTAAAGAAGGAAGACCCCATCCATCTTTCCTTCTTTTGTCTCGCCTTTGTCACTCACCTCTAAGGACATTACACATCTCACCCCCTCCCCACCCCCAACCCCCAAGGTTCATCCATATCCGAAGTGCTCACGGATATTCCTCCTAGTAAAGGTTAAAGACCTGCACAAATGCAGTCATGATGAGGAAAAGGGGGCAGGGTAGTGCGTCACCAAGGACAAGAAAAGAGCTCTGATGCCCTGGGGTAGAAAGCCCCATCAGTCGCCTTTCGGTGGGCATTCTTCACAATGGCCAAAAGTGGAAGTATCCATCAACAGGTGAATGGAGAAACAAAATGTGGTCTACATATACAACGGATATTATGCAACCCTAAAAGGGAAGGAAATCCTGACACATGCACAACATGGATGAACCCTGAAGACATCATACTAAGTGAAATAAGCCAGACACAAAAGGACAAATACTGTATGACTCCATTTATATGAGGAACCTAGGGTAGACACATCCATAGAGAGAGAAGGTAGAATGGTGGCTGCAGGGGCTGGGGTGGAGGGGGAAGGAGGGGTCAGTATTTCATGAGGACCAAGTTTCAGCCTGGGAAGATGAAAAAGTTCCAGAGACGGCTGGCAGTGATTGTTGCACAACAATATGAAAGTACTTGATGTCACTGAAATGTACACTTAAAATTGTTTACGATGGTAACTTTTATGTTATGTGTACTCTATCACAGTTAAATTTTTTAAAAAGCCTTCTGATGGGAAAGCAGATGGATTATGCTAGGCAGGTCTAAGTGGGAGAGACAGGACCTGATCCTCTCCCCAGGGTGAAAGCCACATATCTGCTCAAGTAGGCTCAAAACTACACACCATTGGGGCACCTGGGTGGCTCAGTCAGTTAAGTGTCTGACTTCAGCTCAGGTCATGATCTCACAATTCATGAGTCTGAGCCCTGCATCAGGCTCTGTGCTGACAGCTTGGAGCTGGGAGTCTGCTTCAGATTCTGTCTCTCCCTCTCTCTCTGTCCCTCCACTGCTCATGCTCTTTCTCAAGAATAAACATTAAAAAAATAATAATAATTTTAAAAAATAAAATCATAAACTACACACCATTGCCTGCAAGAGAGGACCACCAACCCAGCTCTGTTTCTCCCCCTGCCCAGGAGAAAAGGGAAACCTACCCTGACCGGCCATACCCATGTGCTGGACCTTACTGTGGGCATTTTCCTCATACAGCCCATAAGGTCTCTGTTACTAACAAGGAGGCAGACAGGCTTGGAGGAGCCCTAGTAACCTGTCCAAAGTCACAAGACTCAAACCCAGACCTGCCTTCCAAATTCTGGGTCCTTATAAATAACAGATGCTCAGCAAATGGTATGTTTAAGGAAAAGTCCCATGTCCCATGTGTCTTTCTTTGAGAAGAAAATAACTAATGAGTACCTTGACCTATGGAGAGAGACTCTCTACCAGAAAGATTCAGAATCAGAAAGATTTCTGACTGTAGCTCCTACCTTCGTAATTTGTCTAGCCAATGGCCTCGTATTTCCCCAAGCAAGTGAGTATCAGCCAAAAACATGGCTTTCAGAGTTTCTTGTCCACTGTTGTGGGCTGGAGTTTTCACTTCAGGCCAATCGCATCGAAAGATCACTAAGTAATAGATTAAAAATTCGCAGAATAGAAGCACAGCAAAGACAACGGCTATGAGTTTCGACAGCAAGAAACTCCTCCTCCTTAACAGATAAAGATGCTGCCTTCCAAACCCCAGCCTGATCAGGGCCATCTCTCCTGCCCAGGAATTGCCAGCAATCAGGAGTGAAATCCATCAAGAATTCACCAGGGGGGACTGTGGAATCCTGCATAAGGTGCGGCAGGTGTCCAGGGCTTAGCCATGTACCTACAGGGAAAAGAGAAATGATTGGATTACGTTCCGTAATAATGCCACACACACTATCTCATTCTTTTAAGAACTAATGAGTTCCAGAATCCTACCTATATTGCCAAATACATGAAGTGTCCAATACTTGTACAAGAATACTATGTCAGATTATGCTAGAAGAATGATCTTCCCGCTAAAAAAGGTTTTACTACCACTTTGGAAATCATTAAATAACAATCTGTCCAGACAATGTTAAGGTAGGACACATAATAGGGAAAGTCAACAAATATTAAGTAGGAGTAACTTGAATCCCAAAGGGATTCACTGCCCTTCCTGGACCTTACAAATCAACAGGCCAGAAGCCCCCTGCATTGTGTTGCCTCTGGTATGAATTCATCACTTTTCCACACTGCTTTTCCACAAAAGAAGTGAATATTCACAGACAATGTGCTTCAGGGATCTGAGCAATCCATTCCACTCTGGGCTCGGAGGCCGGAGCCTCACAGAGCACACATCTGTCAATGATGCATTAGGACTATATGTTTCACAAACATGGGTTTTCACCTGCAAATCGGCCTTAAAATTCTGGATGGCCTTCTGTCAGAAGACATTTATGTGCCATGGTTTCTCTATGGGAAACTTTAAAATGTTTCTGGATTTTTTGGAATCATAAATGAACTTTGCATCCTATTAAAAAAAAAAAAAGCATTTACTTTTGACACATATGAAGAAAAAGGCTGGTACATGGACGACCTGAAATGGGCTTTAAAAAGTGGCATGTTGGTGGGGAGGTGGGGTGGGGGAGCGGCGCACCTTGGTGGCTCAGTCAGTTAAGCGGCTAACTCTTGATTTCAGCTCAGGTCTTTGTGTCACAGTTGTGAGTTGAACCTCGCAATGGGAGGGGAGTGAAGCCCACTTTAAAAAAAAAAAAAAGTGGAATGCTACTAAAGTTCTTCATCTTATGCTCAAGATGAGAATCTTAGGGGCGCCTAGGTGGCTCAGTCAGTTAAGCATCCAACTTTGGCTCAGGTTATGATCGCACGGTTCATGGGTTCAAGCCCCGTGTCAGGCTCTGTGCTGACAGCTCGGAGCCTGGAGCCTGCTTCAGATCCTGTGCCTCCCGCTCTCTTTGCCCCTCCCTTGCTTGTTCGCTCTCTATCTCTCTCTCTCTAAAATAAATAAATAAACATTTAAAAAAAGAAAAAAAAAAAAAAGGATGAGGATCTTAAAGGGTAGTGACCTGGTGGCTGCAGAGAACTCAGATATGGGAAAAACTCCAGAAGTCTCAGAGTGGGTGGGGGCTATGAGAGACATTGACCAGATGCTCACTGAGCCAATATATACAAAAAAGCCCTTTCTGGGGAAATGATGTTCTAAGATGAATGCAGGAACCTTCATATGGTTGACAGACAAGGGGTCACGAACAGTCTCATTCCTGGAGGGTCTACAACAATGTCTGCAAAATTCCGTTTCCAGAGCTGTTCATGTTTGCATGTAAGCCCGAGTCCCTATAAAAGGCCCTCGCTTACTGCACAGCGGCATTCTATATTGAGATACAGGACTTTTTAAAAATCTTACCTACAGGGTAAGATTAAAGAAAACTAAGTGGGGGTAAACATAAAAATTACCTAAAGAAAAATAAATGGGGGTAAACATGTATTTTGAGCCATTACCAAAGGTTCAAAACATAACCCCAGAATTGAAAGTGCCTTCAGAAACTGAAAGATGATGGATACACTTCACGCTTCTCCAAATGGAGCTGTGACAATGGTCTGCTGGACTACGAAGCCCTCACGCCCATCTATGGCTTTTCAGAAAAGAAGAAATGAGAGGATAGGAGGGGAATGAATGGCTCTGTGCCCAAGCCTTCACTTTCTTCCACCTGCTCTCGAGTGGCATTCTTACTGGGAAGTATTTGATTAAAGAGGGAACAGGACTCGAATGCCAGATTTTAAATGCATCCTTTCAGACAGAGAGGTCAAAAGCAGCTGTGCATGTAACCTGGGCTCAAATGCTCTTCCTGGAACTCTACTCAGAACATCCATAGTATCTTTGTCAAGCGGGTCCGACCACCATGACCATGTGCCATACGTTGTCCTTGTACTTAGAACCTCCTCACCCCTCTGTTTTCTCTAAGGTTGAACCCCTGTGCCACATAACTAAAATCACCGTACTTTATCTTCTAACTGGGGACTCCTCTGAGAGTGAAAGGTGGCACCAACAATAATAAAAAAACAGGGCAGTTCTGGGCAACTCGGGGGGTGCAGCCACCCCATAAGGCTCCAGCCCATAAGGCTGGTGCTTAATCTGATGCAGGTGAGGAGAAAGCAAGGACTCCTGCTGTCATCCACTTATCAGCAGTCAAACTCCAGAAGGAGGTGCAATTGCTGCCAGTAACAACTAAGGGTACGGATTTTGTTTGGGTGATGCTCATAAGAGAGAGACAAAGACTCTAAGGAACAATGAATGTATTTCTTAATACCATCCAATTTCCTTTGTTTTGATTCAGTCAAATATGTCTGAAGCAACCATTTGGTCTTAATGTCTCATTTTCTTTCAAAAGGTGGAAGGATCTCCTGAAATCCTAAAAACAGCAGCTGAAACTTCCTAAAACTTTAATGTCTCCTCACGCCTCAGAGGACAAGCTGAGAGGAAGGAATGCCAGCCTTCTGGAGTTAGCCTCAGAATTCTCTTAACATGCAAAGCTTTGCTCTTTATAGGCTCCAAGGTCCCGAGGTAAAAACCAGAATGACAACTTTCTAATTGCTTCTCTACACCCACCTCCTTTCATCAGAGAAGCTGGTTTCGGTGGTGATAGCTAAGATCCAGGAACACAGCAAGGGAAGATGGGTGGCCTGGAGCACAGCAGGCCCACCCTGACCTCCAAGTGCAGCAGAGAGTGGGGGCCAGGAGCCGAGGGGACACAAAGCTGCAGTCTGTCAGCTTCCCTGGACCAAGGGAGCAGAACAGGACACACAGAGACAAGCCACGGGGTTTGCACTCACAGGTGGCGCTGGCTCTCCCCGACCCGGTTCCCAGGTTCCCATTGGATCCTGCTGAGGCTCAGCCTGGCCCCTGCCTCCAGGCTGACTGCAGCAAAGGCAGGGAACAATTCCTCAGCTTAAGGAAGGCCACGTGGCAACAAAAGGTTGGGGGAGCCCCTGCCCTTCCCTCAAGCGTCTGTGTTCTTTTTTCCACAAAGAAATAAAAGATATTCCACACAGAGCCATTCAGCCAGAGGACTCAGAATGAAGGGAGGGAGGGAGGGAAGGAGGAAGGGAGGAAAGGAAGGAGAGAGGGAGGGAAGGCGAGAGGGAGGGTAGGAGGGGAAAAAAAGGAAAGGCAAAGAGGGAGAGCGAGCTAGCTGGTACTGTTCCATACTTTCTTGAGAAAACCCTAACACCGTGTCAATCAGCTCTCCAGTATAGTGTGATCATTTTTAAGCAATAGAACTCCTCACCAGAGTGAAAACCATTATTTGACAACCTCTGACACCAAATCCTTAAAGCAAAAATTCCTTTTGCTCAAATCTTGGGAAACTACTTCTCCTTCTCTATCCAAACTCATCGTGTGACTCATCAAAGTAGTATCTCCAATGTGGTCTTCAATGTTATGGTCAAAGCATATCCCCTTTTACCTCCTGAAATGAAGACAGTAATTTTTAGGGCTGATGGGGTGGGGAAAGGATCCAATCTCTCCCTAGAACTGACACAGCAAGGCCCCCATGCCAGGTGCACATTACGTAATGAGATGCCACTCCTACCTTATGGCTGCTTCCAGATGGGTATAAAGTGACCTCCTCCTTGGGTTCAAGCCAACTTGCACTTAAGCCAACCCCAGGGACGGCACTGCGTCCTCGTTTTCTGATGCAGCTGACCTGTGAAAAAAAGCATGCTGACCACCAGCCATTGGGAGCAAAGGACACTCCACCCCTGGAGCAGACATGGGACAACTGAGCCTACCTTTCTTGGTAGGAAACAGGAAAACCGAAGAGCTCTATAGGGAATCAGCAGCCACTTATTCCTCTTCCAGTATTTTCTCCTACTTATGAATACCCACCAGCAGAGAGAGTAGCTACGATGAATTGGACGAAACTCCGCCTACTGCTCAGCTCTGCTACATGTGACCTTGGGCAAGCCACTTATCCTTTCTGAGCCTCATCGTGGGGGTCACAGCACTTGCCTCCACTGATGTCATGGAGATTGACAGAAATAATGTTCACAAAAATTTTTTTAAATGAAGCAGGTATATCAGGATTAGACTAGACAGTAAACCTTACAATCTGATGAATTTCAACAGGCTCAAGGCAAGGGAACTCAATTCAAATGGCCATAATCAGATTAGGGAGAATGAAGCCCAGTGGAGAATAAAGGCCAGAAATTAGAATCTAGAAGCTGTGGCCATCTTCGGCTGTCTTCCCCACTCATTTACTGAGTTGGACTTTCTAATGCTTGACATCCAAAATCCCCATACCCTTCCCTTACTAGAAGTAAACTTGTAATTTTATCTCAACCATAATATGTAGGCCAATGATTTAAAATCTCCACAGCCACACAGCCTGAATAACTAAATGCTACTATATCTTCCACATCCAGGCTTTTACAGGCTAACGGAGAGAAACTGTGTTCTTTCTAAGACAAAATGGAAGGAGGGTCTGGTCCTTTATCAGAACACTGTGGAGTGCTCCACCCAGGCCCAGATATGGCCAGCTCTTCCTGCCTCCTCAGTGAATACATGGGGGGAAAAGATGTTTATCCATCTTATATCACTAGGTGTAAAACTAAGCTATGAGGGGTTTCAATAAAGATGATATTCTCTGCGTGTTAAGTGCTTGTGGTTAAGTGATGAAGAATTCTGTCCATATGAGACGCTTTCCTTTGCATGTAGCAGATTTGGGTTCAAAACGCAAAATTACTGAAATGTTCGTGTTTTCACCCCCCAAGGTCAATTTGTCAGTTTTATTAAACTCGGTGAATGATATCCCAGCGGGAAAACTATACAGGCCTCCCAACAATGTTCAGTCTGGCTGGGATCAAAAGGCAGATGCACTCCCCTCAGGACCCTTCCCGACTTGTCTCTAAGAGAGCTACACTTGATATTAAAGGTCCCAGAGGGCCCTGGTAAAAACTAAAGCGCGGAATCTGGAGATTTTGATTTCTACCACCGACACACTCCGTATTCCTGACATCACACACGATGGCATCGGTAACATCTCCCAACCCAGAATTTTGCAAAAAGCCAAAAGAAACCCATCTCTGGTTCATGAAATCAGTTTGGCGGTTTGTGACCAGAGTTTTAAAAAATTAGATAGAAGAAAACAGAATAGAAAAAATTAGCCTGCACTGTACAGAGTCAAGGCAAGGCATCATAAAGTTTATTTCACCAAACTTTTGCTTCCACTTTTCAGTACACGGATCTGTGTGTCCTGATCATGATATAAAATACATTTCTCATTGCACTAGTCACCGTCTTCATATCCCGCCTCTGCCGGTGCCCAGGATAGTGCCTGCAAACAGTAAGTGCTCGATACGCATCCACGGAGTTAAAGACCCCCATTTAAGCTTACCGTCTCAAACATTCTAGAATTACAAACATATATTATCACTCTTCTGGTCTTTAAACGCTTCACAGTCTCCAGTCATAGGAACAAGAGAAACAGCTAAAGAAGATGTACCTGTTCCCTCTGGTCAAAGGGCCAAGCAGGAATTTAAAGATGGGCAAAACAGGTGGCCAGAACACATTTTCTCACCAGCCCCTGTGTGGAACTCTTCCAAAGAAAAGTTTGGGTGGCCCTCTGATGGAAGGGAAGTAATCTTCCCTGAGCCTTTTTGGAGAAAAGAGCTTTCTTTCTACAAGGGAAGTACATGACTTTCATGTACTTGCTTGGTAGCTCCTGGGTTCTCTCCTAAGCCCCAGGGATGGCATGATCCAGCAGCTGGGGAAGT
The DNA here is from genome assembly GCF_022079265.1 of Lynx rufus. Lineage (NCBI taxonomy): Eukaryota > Metazoa > Chordata > Mammalia > Carnivora > Felidae > Lynx > Lynx rufus. The sequence goes on along the minus strand of NW_025814844.1, from coordinate 3,738,931 downwards.
CTATATCCCAGTTGTATTATTTCCTAGTATGTGATCTCATGCAAGTTGCTCAAAAACAAGCAAACAACAGCAAAAAAAAAAAAAAAAACAGAAAATGAGGGGGAGAAACAAGATTGTTATTATAAAAAAAAATAATAATAATAAGCATTGATGAGAATGTGGAGAAATTGCAATGCATGTGTACTGTTGGTAGGAATGTAAAATGGTGCAGCCACTATAAAAAACAGTGTGGTGGTTCCTCAAAAAATTAAAAATGGAACTGCTACATGATCCAACAATTTCACTTCCAGGTAAACATTCAAAAGAAGTGAAAGCAGAGACTCACATATCTGTACACCCATGTACACAGCAGCATTATTCACAACAGTCAAAAGGTGGAAACAACCCAAATGTCTGTCAATTGATCAATGGACAAACAAAATGTGGCACGTGTGTATATATAATGGAATATTCCTCAGTCCTTTAAAAGGAAAGAAATCCTGACACATGCTACAATATGAATGAATCTTGAGGACATGATACTAAGGGAAATGAGCCAGTCACAAAGAGACAAATACTATGTGATTCCATTTATAAGAGGTAACTAGAGTCATCAAATTCATACAAACAGAAAGTAGAATGGGGGTGACCAAGGGGCTGGGAAAAGGGAAAACGGGGAGTTGTTGTTTCATGGGTGTAGATCCCGTTTTGCAAGATGGAAAAGCACTAAAGATTGGACAACAATGTCAACCCTACTGAACTATACACTTAAAAATGGAGTACAGAGAGATTCAGAAGCATCACAAGACAAGCCTCAGACTGGAAGAAAATATTTGCAAAACACACTTCTAATAAAGGACTATTATCAAACATATACAAAGAACTCCTAAAACTCAATAAGAAAACAAACAGCCCAGGGGTGCCTGGGTGGCTCAGTCGGTTAGGCGGCCGACTTCGGCTCGGGTCATGATCTCGCGGTCCGTGAGTTCGAGCCCCGCGTCGGGCTCTGTGCTGACAGCTCAGAGCCTGGAGCCTGTTTCAGATTCTGTGTCTCCCTCTCTCTGACCCTCCCCCGTTCATGCTCTGTCTCTCTCTGTCTCAAAAATAAATAAACGTTTAAAAAAAAAAAAAAGAAAAGAAAACAAACAGCCCAGTTAGAAAGTGGGCAAAAGTAAGACAATAGATCTTACGCATTCTCATCACACACCACAAACAAAAATAACCATGCGATTGGATGGATGTTTTAGCTGATGGTTGTGTAGACTGTGATAACCACTTCACTATAGGGACGTATCTCAAATCATCACATCATACATTTTAAATATGTACAATTTTACTTGTCAATTATATTTCAATATAGCTGGGGGGAAAATGAAAAATTAATAATTGAAAATAAATTTAAAATGGGCCGAAGACCTTCAAGGACAGCTCACCAAAGAAGTATGATGGCAAATAAGTATATGAAAAGCTCCACATCATAGGTCATTAAAGAAATGCAAATTAAAACAAGAACAAGATACACACCTATTAGACACACACACAAATTAGAGTCACCAAAATCCAGAACACGGGCCACACCAAATGCTGGCGAGGATGTGGAGTAACAGACCATCTCCTTCATTATTAGTGGGAATACACAAAGGCACAGCTACTTTGGAAGACTGTTCGGCAGTTTCTTACAAAACTAAGTATACTCTCACCCTGTGATCCAGCAATCGTGCTGCTTGTTATCTTACCCAAATGAGTTGAAAACTTACATCCACACAAAAACCTGCACACAAACATTTACAGCAGCTGTTTTCCTAACTGCCAAAACTCTGAAGCAACCAAGATGCCCTTCAATAGGTGAATGGATAAACAAACTGTGGTACATTCACACAATGGAATATTATTCAGTGCGAAAAAGAAATGAACTATCATGCCATGAAAAGGCATGAAGGAACCTTCAATGCATATTACTAACCAAAAGAAGTCAACCTGAAAAGGCTACATACTATATGATTCTTTCTATATGACATTCTGGAAAAGACAAAACTATGGATACCATAAAAGATCAGTGATTGCCAGGGAGCTTAGGGGAAGGAAGGGAGGGATGAACAGGCGGGGAACAGGGGATATTTAGGGCAGTAAAAATACTCTTGGGTATTTTTATACGTGGATATTTAATACGTGGATATAATATCACTATACATTGTTAAAACCCTTAGATGTACATCACCAAGAGCAGACTTAATGTGAACTATGGACTTTGGGTGATTTTGATATGTCAGTGTAGATTCATCAATTGTAACAGATGTATGACTCTGGTGGAGAATGATGATAATGGGGGAGGTTGTGCTATGTGGGGGCAGGGGTATATGGGAACTCTCTACTTTCTGCTCAGTTTTGCTGTGAACCTAAAACTGCTCTTTAAAAAAAAAAAGTCTATGAAAAGTTGGCAAGATAGTAAATTTTATGTATATTTTACCACAATTAAATTTTTTTTAATTTAAAGTAATGATATTCTGATACATGATACAGCTCGGTGAACCCTGAAGACATTATACTAAGTAAAATAAGCCAGACACAGAATGACAAACACTATATGCTTCCACTTACATAAGGGACTAGAGTAGACAGTTCATAGAGACAAAGTAAAATGGTGGTGGCCAGGGGTCAGGGTGGGTGAGGGGGGAAATGAGCAGTCATTATTTACAGGGTTTCAATTTGGGAAAAAGACAAAGTTCTGGAAATGGATAGTGGTGATGGTTGAAGAATAATGTGAATGTACTAAACGTCACCGAACTGTGCACTTTACAACGGTTAAAATGGTTAAGTTTTATGTTATGCAGGTTTTGCCACAATTTTCTTTAAAAAGGAAGCAGCACACAAACACAAAACACACACACAAGACCCTACAAGCTAACAATGTCCTAGAGCAAAGGCTTCCTTTTGGATCTAAATCCACTACTTTTATATTTAAATTTTTTTAAATATTTATCTGTTTTTGAGAGAGACCGAGTGCGAGCAGGGGCCGGGCAGAGAGAGAGGGAGACACAGAATCTGAAGCAGGCTCCAGGCTCTGAGCTGCCAGAACAGAGCCGGATGCAGTGCTCAAACCCACAAACCACGAGATCATGACCTGAGCTGAAGTTGGGACGCTTAACCGACTGAACCACCCAGGCACCCCATAAAGCCACTACTTTTATATTTAAAAAGAAGTCTTGGGAGCCTGTGTTCAAGGGAATATCACTAAGTCACCTTCTCACCTTTTAAAGGATACAACTGGTAGATGAGACTGGTATGAAGGCCCTAAGTTGGCTTGTGTTCCCCCAAATCAGAGCACCTCTACCTGAAATAAAACAAAATATGTGTGTTACTGAAGAATCTTTCATTCGTTTAGCTATTTAATTAAAGTGGAAGATGCATCAATTCCCAGAGGGCAGTGACTGCTGCCCTGTGGCACAAGGAGAAGGAAGCTGATTGGCCGTTACAACACAAAAATAACCTGAAAACCACACACTAAACAGAAATGACTGACATGTTATTGTTCTAGAATAGCTCTTTTAAATTATAGCATAAAATATTAAGATTGCTCTATATTATTACAACATTGTTCTACATTGCCCAACACATAAGAACAGTAGCTGCAATCCATAACTGGGAACAAAATATTTTATCCGTTGACTGACTTTTAACTTCAAAGCTATCATTAAATATCTAAATTCCCTCCACCCAAAAACAACATTAAAACATGTTTAACATGCACTGACCTGTAGTTTTTTTCTCTTACTTGCCCATTATCTTAAGCATATTACCACAGTGTCATCAATGGCTATTTGCATGTTAAATGTTCCATCTTAAATGGTATTTTTTAATAAGACGTATTTTTTTTTTGTCAGTCTACATAGGTAAACTAGAGAGAGGCCCCTACGATGTAATACAGGGGCCTTAAGTAATCGTGATTCTCCAGCAAAGAATGACTAATTCCCAGAATACCGTTTTTTCAATAGGCTAACTTGCAATGCTAAAAAGGCAAGGAGGTTCCAGTTTGCAGTAACAAGAAATAGCAATTAACCTAGAAGCCTAAATATTATATAACACGGTCATAAGAATTCCTGGAAAATCTTGCTTGCTGTGGGCGGAGAGCAACAAGGGAGGCGGATCAGAAAGCAAAGGCTTCCGGGCAAGCCGGACCCCCATCACTTCACCTGTCCTGGAGCCCGCCGACCATCCCCGCCAGCTTCCAGTTTCCGCGCGGATGGCCCGGCGGGTCCCGGTCGGCCCTGGAACCCCGCCCCGCCGGCCTCGGGCGGGCGGGGAAACGCACAGTCGCCAAGGAGAGGCCCGCCCTAGCCCCGCCCCTAGCACGCCCCCAGCCGCGCCCCCGCTGGGGGCCGGCGTTCTGGAACGCGGGCTCCCGGCACTCTTCGGGCGGTGCGGACAGACCAGGTGGTAGCGGCTCGGCCCTGCGGCTCACGGCGTTCCTAAACAGTCGGTGCAAAGAAGCAAAACCCAACACTTGGTCGCATCTTCCGCAACGACTCGGTCCTTTGCGCCATCCTTAATGTCTTCTAGACTTTTCTCTCCCCGTGAGTCCTTAGTGCTGCAGCTTCCCTGGAACCCCCAGAACAACGTCCGGGAAGGCGAGGGGGGCGCGGCGGCCGCGAAGCCTTTGGCGCACCGAGCGCCCGTGAGGGGAGGCGGGGTGCGCCGGCCGTTGCGGGTCAGGGCGGCCCTGCGGCGGCCCCGGTGCCTCGCTCGTGGGTCAGGGCGGCCCCGGTCTCGTTTCCGGTCTGCACGGCTGCGGCTCGAGGCGGGCTCCGCGCCCCGGGCGCCGGGGAGCTGCCTGCGGCGGGAAGTCGAGCCGCCTGACCCCCGCGCGGCGTCGGTGGGTGGCGCTGTGATTGCTCGCTCCCTCCTCCTGCCCCGCTGGACCGCGCTCCGGAGTCCCACGCTGGGTCTCCCTCACCGTCGTCTTCTCCAGGGCCTGGCAAAGTGCCTTCAGGGAGTGTGCGATGAATAAATGAGGCCATCAGAGCGACTGTTGGGGACTTAGTTTTCATGTTTTTCAAACTAATGTTAATAACAGTATAGCATGGCATGGGCTACTTTTCAAAGGGCCTTCACATCCATTACTTCAAATAATCCTCAGAATAAGCTTGTAAATTAAGAGCAAGAACCATTACCCTACGTTACAAGAAGTAAAACTGAAGCTCGAAGCAATAACACACAGGGTCTCCCAACCAACGAATTCTAGTATATTTTTGCTAACTGAGTATACTTAATGTGCAGAGATATAATAGAAATCGTATAGAAAGCAACCAGCTAAATGCCTGCTATCTGGTAAGTAAGCAGTAAATGGAAACATTATTATTGATTAAGAATATTGTAATATTTTCTTTAAAAAAATTTGTTAACATTTATTTATTTTTGAGAGAGAGAGACAGAGTATGAGCAGAGGAGGGGCAGAGAGAGAGAGAGGGAGACACAGAACTCGAAGCAGGCTCCAGGCTCTGAGCTGTCAGCGCAGAGCCGGATGCGGGCCTGGAACCCACGAATTGCGAGATCATGACCTGAGCCGAAGTTGGACACTTAACCGACTGAGCCACCCAGGTGCCCCTGAATATTGTAATATTTTCAAATACCTCCTGGTTAACAATTTTACCATCACAGCTTGCCACCATATGCACACCGACATGATGCAACAGAAGTATGCAGCATCATCTCTAAAGTATTCTCACTAACTAGAAAAAAAAAAGTAAATATATCCAGTAAAACCTATAACTAACTCCAAGCTCAAAGAAATATAGGACCAAACGAACAGGTTAAATGACACCACCAGGAAGCAATTCCCTGGATCCGGAATGTGGAATTTTTACAGCCCAAATGGCCTACCTTCTTTATTCAACAAATAAACAGCATCAGGAAAAAAAAAAGGAGAGAGGAGGGGAGGGAAATTTGTTATAAAGCAGGCTTGAGAGACACATTGAGCCAAAGGCAAGTATGTGGGTCTTGTTTGGGTCAGAATTAGGACAAACTAGCTTTCAAAAAAAAGAATTAAAGATTGGGAAACATGTATGTGGAATGGATGTGCAAAGAATTGTTGGTGATTTTGCTGTGATAATGCTATTGTGGTTAATTTTTTTTTAAGGTTAGAGAAACTAAAGTACAGCCAAATTATAAGATTTCTGGAATTTGCTTTAATATTGCAGGAAATTAAAAAACAAACAGGGAAGTAGGAGAAGAAACAACATTGGCAAAATGTTGGTAATGTTGAAGCAAGAAGAGGGGTGCATGGCATAGTGGGTAGAAGAACAATGGCCCCCCAAAGACTTTCACATCCCAATCTCCGGACCTGTGACTATGTTACCTTGCATGGGAAAAGGGACTTTGCAAGTGTGATTAAGGTTAAGGACTTTGAGGTGAGAAGTTCGCCTGGGTTATCCAGTCTAATCACTGGGTCCTTCCCTATGGAAGGACAGCTTGTCAGTTAGGGGAGGTAACACAGGAGTGTGTCAGTCCTATAACAAAACACAAAATACCGAGTGGCTTATCAACAACACAAATGTATTTCTCAAACTTGTGGATGCTGGAAATATAAGACTGAGGTACCAGCATGGTTGCTGAAAATTGGGAGCCACCTTCCTGGTTCATCACTGGCACCTTCTCACTGTGCCCTCACATGGTAGAAGGGGTGAGGGAGCCCCAGGAAGTCTCTTCTATAAGAACACCCATTCATGAAGCCTCTACCCTCAGGACCGGACACCTCCCCAAAGCCTCACCTCTAAACACCATTACCACGGTCATTAGGATTTCAACATGTGAATTTTGGAGGGACACAAACATTCAGTGCATAGCAGAGGGTCAGGGAGATGCAGCCTAACAAGGACTCCACCTGCTGTTAGTGATGTTGAAGATGGAGGAAGGAAGGGGCCACAAGCCAAGGAATGTGGGCACGTAGCCCCCTAGAAGCTGTAAAAGGCAAGGAAATGGATTCGTTCACAGAACCACCTTGATTAGCCCAGTGAGACTTCATTTGGACTACTCACCTACAGAACAATAACAAGTTTGTGTAGCCTTAAGTCACTAAATTCATAGTGATTTTTACAGCAGCAATAGAAAACCAATATAAGCATTCACTATATTTCTCTCCACTCTTGTGTATGGTTAAAATTTTTTGTAATGTTTGCTAAGTCCAAAAAACATAGACCTAACTATGAAATACATTTTAAAAGTACTTCATGGGGTGCACGGGTGGCTCAGTCAGTTAAGCATCTGACTCTTGATTTTGCCTCAAGTCGTGATCTCACAGTTGTGAGACTGAGCCCCGTGTCGGGCTCCATGCATTGACAGTACAGAGTCTGCTTGGGATTCTCTCTCCCTCTCTCTCTGCCCCTCCTCTGCTCATCCTCTCTCTGTCTCCTTCTCAAAATAAATAAACTTAAAAAAATAAAAATAAAAGTACTTCATTTATACCTGAAGCATAACAGAATCCGACTTAACAAAATTATTATGATGCATTTTAATTTGAAAAAGAATTATATATGTCCTTTTAAAAAGTATCATTAAAAGTGTAATTAATATGTGAAGGGATGGAAAAGCATTTATCATACAAATGGAAGTGACAAGAAAGCCAGGGTAGCAATACTTATTATCAGACAAAATAGACTTTAAAACAAAGACTGTAACAAGAGACAAAGAAGGACACTATATAATCATAAAGAGAACAGTTCAACAGGAAGATGTAATAATTATAAGTATTTATGCTCTCATCGTGGAAGCAACCAAATACATAAAGCAGCTAGTAACAAACATAAAGGAAGTAATTGATAGTAATACAATAATAGTACGGGAATTTAATACCCCACTTACATCAATGGATAGATTATCCAAACACAAAATCAACAAGGAAACAGTGGCATTGAATGACACAATGGACCAGATGGATCTAACAGATATATTCAGAACATCCCATCCTAAAACAGCAGATAACACATTCTTTTCAAGAACACATGATACATTCTCCAGAATAGATCACATGTTAAGTCACAAAACAAGTCTTAACAAATTCAAAAAGATTGAAGTCATACCATGCATCTTTTCCAGGCATAACGCTATGAAACTAGAAATCTACCACAAGAAAAAATGTGGAAAGACCACAAATATTTGGAGGCTAAATAACATGCTATTAAACAATGAATGAGTCAACCAAGAAATAAAAGAAATCAAACAATATATGGAGACAAATGAAAACGAAAACACGATGGTCCAAAATCTTTGGGCTGCAGCAAAAGCTTTTTAAGAGAGAAGATTATAGCAATGCAGACCTACCTCAAGAAGCAAGAAAAATCTCAAACAACCTAACCTTGTATCTAGCAGGGCTAGAAAAAGAAGAAAAACAAAAACAAAACCAGTAGAAGGAAGGAAATAATAGATTAGAACAGAAAGTTAGCAGAAACTAAAAAACAATAGGACAGATTGTTCCACATAGAACAATAGAACAGATGAAACCAGGAGCTGCTTCTTTGAAAAGATCAACAAATTGATAACCTTTAACCAGACTCATGAAAGAAAGAAAGAAAGAAAGAAAGAAAGAAAGAAAGAAAGAAAGAAAGAAAAGAAAGAAAAAGAAGAAGACTCAAGTAAAATCAGGAATGAAAGAGGAGAAATAACAACTGACATCACAGAAATACAAAGGATTATAAAAGAACATTATGATAAATTATATGCCAACAACTTGGACAACCTAGAAGAAATGGGTAAATTCCTAGAAGCATATACACTCCCAAAAGTAAATCAGGAAGAAAGTGAAAATGTGAATAGATCAATTACCAGCAAAGAAATTGAATCAGTAATCAAAAAATTCCCAACAAACAAAAGTCCAGGATCAGACAGCCTCAGGGACATAGTTGAGCAATCATTCTGGCACTTTAACCATAATTGCCCTATAGAAAAATATTTACCTGCATCCTGTGCATGAACACCTTGGAGAAAAGTGAAACACATGTAGCAGAAACTCCAGAGTATCCAGCTATTTGCATTCTTGCCTTCATTCACCCATGCAATGCAACAGACATGCACTGAGACTTTCTGTTCCTAGGGGCTAAATTTTCACAGATTATTCTAGGGATTGTGCTGTGAGATAGAGACGAAGCTGAGGGGAGAGACAGTATGAATCCTGACATTCAGCAGAAGGACTTTTGTGTATTCGCTTTCTATAGCTGGGTAACAAGTTACCACAAACAGCAATTTACAACATTCTGTTTCGAGTCTTCCTCCAGTTCATGGTTGCTGGGAGAATTCAGCTCCATGTGATTATAGGACTAAGCTCTCAGCTCCCAGGACCTCCCGCTGTGCCTGCCCCATGGCACTTCCCACAGCATGGCAGTTGCTTCTTCAAGGCCAACCAGAGAGCATCTGCTGCTGTTGGTTCAAATCTATCTGACTTCTTCTGTTTCTTCACTAGACCTAAAGAAGTCCCATGATAAATCAGGCCCACCTAAAATAATCTCTCTTTTGATTGACTTAATGTCAACTTGTTAGGGACCTTAAATGCCTTTACACTTCACTGTTACCATATATCACACCCTACTCACAGGAGTGGTAGTCTGCCACATTCCTAGGTCCCACCTTCACTCAAAGGGAAGATTCAACAGGATGTATACACTGGGAGTCATGTTGGGGGACAATGTAGTGTTCTATCTGCCCTACATGATATTCTACCCTCATTTCAAGAGAAGAGCCAAAGTCCAGAGAGTCCCAGGATATCTGACAGAGCAGACTCCTGACTCGGCTATACACAGTACTGAACTCTATAGACAATCACCAGAAACATTTTTAAAAAGGCACCAGAACAAAGCTGTGAAGGGCTGGGGGAGGGGGAGGGAGGGAGAGGGGGAGATACAAGTAGGCAAACAGCAAAAAAGCAAATCAAACACAAAAGCAGAATGAGAGCTCACTAACAATTTTATAAATGAGAGAATTGTTTGCATGTAAATTACTATTCTCAGTTTATCTGGTTTATCAATCTTGATTTGACACATTGAGTTCTTGCTCAAGATGGCAAAAGAGCTTAAAGGAGCCATTTCCTACCTCGGTTATCCATTTGCAACTTAGATTTGGTTCTTTGACCATTGCGATTTTTTTCTTAAGGTAAACATCCTTTGGGGGATGGAAACATCTTCCCTTCCTGTATTGTAGGTTCTTTAATTGGTCGAATCAAATTGATAAGAACAGATTAACAGGTAAAAACAAACAAATTTCAGGGCGCCTGGCTGGCTCAGTCAGTAGAACATGTGACTCTTGATCCAGAGTCATGGGTTCAGGCCCCACACTAGACATGGAGCCTACTTACACACACACACACACACACACACACACACACACACTTTTTACTATTAAATAACAAAAATTCAACTGAGGAAATTTTAAAGATCTAATTGGCTTCATTCATGAATTCATGAATCACCGACAGCCCATCTAGCAAGGAGAGGAGAGCTCCAAAGGGCTACAGAAAGGGAAAGTTTTTAAAGGCAGGACAAATAAGTCATAAACAGGAAAAAAAATTATTTCAAGTGAGGTCACCTTCATTTGGGGACAAAAGGGTCTTATTAGGTGGGGTACCTCATCTTTCTTTGGGGGCAGAGAGGGCCTATGTGCCACATGACCTTATTGATGCTGACCACAAAATTCCTGACTGCTCAGTTAAGACTACATTTCTAGTGGAGGTTGCAGCCACAATTAGATTAGGTATTAAGCCCTGGTTTGGTGACATGGCCTAGCACAAGTGACTCCATTTTGGGCTTGTGGTTTCATTTTAACAGTATTTACAAGAGCCCCATAAAAATATAAGATCCAGGGGCACCTGGGTGGCTCAATCAGTTAAGCATCTGACTCTTGATCCCAGCTCGGGTCTTGATTTCAGAGTCGTCAGTCAGTTCAAGCTCCACGTTGGGCTCCATGCTGGGCATGAAGCCTACTCAAAAAAACAAACAAACTAACAAACAAAAAACATATATATATATATATATATATATATATATATATATATATGTGTGTGTGTGTGTGTGAACATACATATATATATATGTGTGTGTGTGTGTGTGTGTGTGTATATATATGTATATGTGTGTGTGTGTGAACATACATATATATATATATATGTGTGTGTGTGTGTGTGTATATATATATATATATATATATATATATTCCAAAAAGCAGCCGCAGCCAGCAGCCAGGTTACTGAGGCTTATATAGCATCCTGAACTAACGAAAGGGGTTGGGGGCTGGGGTTGCAAAGGCAAGGAAGGCCATTCACAGGAAGGCAAGAGGAGATGTTTAGAAAACAATGATTGACCTATTATATACATAAGTTTCTTAGGTAAAAAGGTAATAACTCTCTCCCTGATACAGGCCCCCCTTTTCAATGTAAGTTTAGGCAACTGAGGAGGCAGTAAAGGGCTTTTCCTGAATCTGATCAGTTTTCATTGCCTTTAGCTCAAAACAACAATCCTTAAGCCGAACAGACATTTTGAGGTGGCAAATTCTGCTCCTCTTCAGGTTTCTGTTTTAGGTTATAAGGGTCAAAAACAACAACAACCTAGTCTATCCATTTTTCCTTCCCTCCAAGTAGTGCATGCAATGTGATCTTCATAAATTATAGAGAACAATGGAGAAGGGGAGTTTTCACATGAGACCCCTGCAGCAAGAGGTTAAATGACTGACATGGTTTATAGCATTGCAGTTTACAAATCACCTTCCTACTTCAGGTATCCAATATAATCCTAACTAAATTAGAAACTCCTTGAGGAGAGGGCCTACGTTTCATACCTATTCCTATCTAGAATAGCTTATAACAGAATACACAACACGTAACTAATTCCCAGTAAAAATATAGCAATGCCCCCTTATCCATGACGGGTAGATTCCAAGACCCCCAGTGGATGCTCAAAATGGCAGATAGTTCTGAATTCTACATATACTGGTTTTTCCTGTGCATACATACATACCTATGATAAAGTTTAGTTTATAAATTAGGCACAGTATGAGATTAATAGCAACAACTAACAATAAAATAGAACAATTATAATGTTATACTATAATAAAAGTTATGTGAATGTGGTCTCTCTCTCTCAAAATATCTTATCACACTGTACTCATCTTTCTTCTTATAATGATGTGAGATGATAACATGCCTACATGATAAGATGAAGTGAGTAACGTAGGCATGTGATGCAGAATTAGGCTACTTTTGACCTTCTGATCATACATCAGAAGGACGATTATCTGCTTCTAAACCATGGTTGACCACAGGTAACCGAAAGCAAAATTCAGATAAGGGGGGCAACTACCATATATTGGATAAATTGAAAACATTAAGATATGTTATTTATTGTCAGAGATTCTAGTTTAGGGAACTTTAATTACTTTTCAGGAAACTTGCTTTTAAGCAGCTTGGTTAGTGCTTTCCCAGGAGGATTATTCTGATTTGTTCTGCCCTGATGTGTTTATTTCAAGTCAGAGTCCAGGGTGCAAATTATTAAGACTAACTCATTAAAATTTCCCCTTTTTTTTTTTTAACATGGATCAAGGGCCATTTATCTATTAGATGCAGTGGACTGAGTAACTAGATAACAAAACCAAAACCCCTGGACAATGGTTGGGACAAAATTAGTTGACAAGGTATCCCCACAGACCCCAAAATGTAAAGGCAGTGAGGATGAATCACAGCATAGCTGCAAGATTTGGTGCTATCAGAGTACGTGTGAGCAGAAACAGGGGAACAATAAAACGTCTAATGGACCTAAAGATAGAGAAACCCTGGGGTGCGTGGGTGGCTCAGCCAGTTAGGTGTCATGATCTCATGGTTCATGGGTTTGAGCCCCGAGTCGGGCTCTGTGCTGACAGTTCAGAGCCTGGAGCCTGCTTCAAATTTTCTCTCTTCCTGTCTCTTTGCCCCTCCCCTGCTCGTTCTCTGTCTCTTTGTTTCCCTCTCAAAAATAAATAAACATTAAAAAAAAAAAAAGAGGAAACCTGAAACAGCATTGAGTTTCCCCTATGGAAGGAACAGCATCAAAAAATAGGAAGGTCATCCATCCAATAGCAGTAAATGCAAGGAGCCCACGAATAGACCTGAAGGGTTAGAACAATCCTTCCTTCTCCACAGGGATAAAGATAAGACCCTCCATGGGGTGGAAACTCCTAGGATGCAATAAGAATTTTGCAGGACAGGGACAAGAGAAATGTGGAAAAGAGAAAGGACAGAGAAAAGCGGGAAAGGAGAAATTTCAGTAGGCAAGCTTGCATATTTTAACATACTCTCGAAAAACAGAAGGCATTGTTAAGTGAACTGGCAAAAGCCCTCCTTTTGGATGCCGAGAAGTAAATAAGTAAATTCACGTAAGAATGTGCATTAGAAAAGAATCATGGTTGGGGAGCCTGGGTGGTTTAGTCCGTTAAGTGTCGGACTCTTGATTTAGGCTCAGGTCATGATCTCACCGTTTGTGAGTTCGAGCCCTGCATCGGGCTCTGTGCTGACAGTGCGGAGCCTGCTTGGGATTCTCTCTCTCCCCTCTCTCTCTGCTCCTACCCCACTTGTCCTCTCTCTCTCAAAATAAATAAACTTAAAAAAAATATTTTTTAGGGGCGCCTGGGTGGCGCAGTCGGTTAAGCGTCCGACTTCAGCCAGGTCACGATCTCGCAGTCCGTGAGTTCGAGCCCCGTGTCAGGCTCTGGGCTGATGGCTCGGAGCCTGGAGCCTGTTTCCGATTCTGTGTCTCCCTCTCTCTCTGCCCCTCCCCCGTTCATGCTCTGTCTCTCTCTGTCCCAAAAATAAATTAAAAAACGTTGAAAAAAAATTTTTTTAAAGACTCATGGTTGAAAACTATCAAAGTTATCATCAGAAGAAAATTGAGCAAGAAGTAGAGTAACATCCCTACAGACAACAAAAGCACGCCACAAAGACATGCCCACAAAACACACCCGAGCCAGAGCCTATGATTTCAAAACAAGCTAAAGGCATCAAGAGAATGAAGGCAGACTAAATCAGGACTAGGGAAACTCAGAAATGAAGTAACAACTCAGGAAAGAATTGGAAATAAGAGAAGAAAAATGAAGAAACAGAAACCAAAAGGACCGTGAAAGGAAATAAACAATTATCTTAAAATCAAAAAGAAATGGAGGAAAGGTAAAATGAGCTTCAAAGAATATGACAAATATGGAGGATAGGCAAGAATATCTTGCAGATAACAGGAGTCCCTAAAGATGAAAAGTAATAGCAGAGAACAATTCTAAAACCTGTAATTCAAGAAGGTTTTTCTGAAATAAAAAATGCACATATTCGAAGCATATTGAAAGCACTCCCTATGTACCTGAGAATATTCATTCAGAATGTTCAGCATTAAGACACATTCCAGTAAGATGATGGGATTTTTAAAGAAAAATGCTAAGAAAATATATTTGGGCATCTAGGCAAAAAGTGATTTATGAGGGAAAAATACTGATATTGTAGGAACTAGGGCAGGCCATCCCAAGATGGGCTACTTTGGCACGAAGATTATTGTGAGTCGAAAAAGCAATCAAAACCCAGCAGATACATTAAAAAAAAAAAGCTCTTTACTTCCCCCACAAGTGCCTAAAAAGAATTCGAGGACCTGTTCTGGGAAGGGAGCTATCACCACAGATCACCACATTATACTACCAGGTGTGGTTGACAAGAAGGAGCCTAGCAAGACCTGTTGACCAAAGTCCTCTATGTCCCATGTGTCCGAGTGGCTCAGCAAACATTTGTTTACCAAGCATTTACTCTTTTACATTATTCCTGAGGATTGTATGTCTTCCCCTGAAGTCCCGGACCCCTACCCCCTTGAGGGACACATGCACGCCTCATTCTGAGTGTCTTTGGAATCTCCGTGTTTCTGTGGATTCCCCGTTAAGTACACTGTTACATTTGATTCTCCCCTGTGGATCTGTCCCATGTCAATTTGATTCTTAGTCCAGCTAGAAAGACCTTGAAGGGGACAGGAGTTCTTGCTCCCTGACAAGATTATCGTCCGACTTTGACTGGAGAAAACAGAGTATACCTACTCTGATTTCATGAGGAAAGAAAATGTGACCAAGGATTTTTATATGCAGCAAAATGGAATTTCAAGTGTTAGAGTCATAGACAACTGTTATCAACATGCAAGAATTCAGAGAATTGAGTTCCCATGATTTCTTCCAGAAAACAAGCTTTGGACAATTGAAGGGACGAGGGAGAGACATTGACGTAAAAGCATTGATGGTGAACATCGGAGATACAGTTCCTTTTGAACTCAGACCAAGTTCTGGTTAAAAGAGAGAGTATGGTATGTAATAGCTATGCACCCTGACAAAATAGATGTAGAACAACTTTTTTTTTAATAGAAGAATGGAGAGCACAATGCAAAAACAAATTGCTGTTTTCAGTAAGCATATTGCTAACAATGGTATTTATGGTGTTACTCTAACACTTTTGCATGTATAACAGGGGATAAGGCAACTTAATAACTGTGGGATATTCTAATCTATTAGGCCCTGTGCCCTTTACACCAGGACTCTTGGTGTGGAAGAAAGGAGATACAGACAGGGGTATGCTGAAGCCATGTGCGCTGTTCCAAAATCCACAAGCGGTGACATCACACTGGTAACATCACTTGGAATCAGCCATGCTGGGGGTGTGTACCCCACTGTCAGGGAGGAAGAATATCCTGCCCCCTTCAAGGTCTCTCTAGCTGGACTAAGAATCAAATTGACATGAGACAGGTTAACAGAAGAAAGTCAAACTTAATGTCATATATCCCGGGAATCCACACAGACATGGAAATTCCAAATGAGGTATATATGTCATCCTGAACTAAGAAGAAAGTGGTAAGGGTCTGGGACTTCAGAGGGAAGGCATGCAATTCATATACCTTTGCCTCACCATACACGTGGGTCACTCAGATAAAGTTTATCTCTGGTAAGAATTCTTATTCTTGGAAAGAGCCCCAATTGAGATTCTTCTACATAGTTAAGGGAGGGGCAAAAGTTTCTCTTGAGCCCACAGGGTCTCCATCACCTTCAGCCCAAGATAGTCCACAGGCGAAAGGGATACATTTGGGGGAACCTGCCCCCAACCTCTTCACTATGGAAACTTGTGAAGGAGACCAGAACATGCCACTTTGGCATAATGATTATTTTTACCTTGAAGGCACTGAGAAACAACAAACATGGCAAGAGTCTACACCACCACACCCCATCTGACTAAAAGCAGGGCATACCTTTCGCTTCCATTCATAATGGAAATTTCCATTTTTAAAGATGTCCCCTTCTCCTGTACTGGAAGACAAGTCACCTGAGACTGCCTAACAAAACTTACTAGTATATACTTCTCCTAGTCACCTTCCCACAATTTACCAAATCCCCAGTTTGCTTTGTCTAGCGTCTACCCCACAATTATCATCCTTTTTTAAAATGACATACAAGCCCCAGGCCTAACTGCTTCTCCAAGTTTTTACTTCTTTTCTGAGAAGGCGCTGTGTGCCTGCAAAATAAACTTTTTTCCTATTACTCTGTCTCATAGCTTTAATTCACAGGCCCCACTCACAGAACCTCAGAGAATAGAGGAAAAGATGGTTGTTTTTTGGTTTTTTGGTTTTTTGTTTTGTTTTTGTTTTTGTTTTTTTCTTACTCCGCTAGAGTTTTGACTATCACAAAGGACAGGTGGGACACCTCAATCATTTTAGAGGTTGTAGCTGAGAACTCAGGATGTCTGACAAAGCTTGCAAAAAGTAAAAATTCATACCAAGTCAGCCTCACAGATTTCTGATCAAATGAGGACAGCAAGAGCCCCTCTTTATCTATATTTGGATTAGCAGGAGGAAACACTTGGAAGAACCAGTTCTTTGGGTATTACTCTTGGGTGACTCTTGGTTTTGAGAACTCTTTGGTTGTTGATCCTTGCTCTCCCAAGGACAGCCATTGCTTTCCTTATTGTCCATTTTGTGTCAGGCTGTCAGACCTGCATCTGCAAACAGCCAACCTTCAGGTTGGGGAACCCCAAGAACTTGTAGTTGACCACACAGAGATGTGGGCTGCACTCCACTGTTGCTGATATCCTACTGACTATTGCCAGAGATCAGGAAGCTCACTTAAGTCTTTCTTTCTTTCTTTTTTAATTTTTTAAAATGTTTATTTTTGAGAAAGACAGAGCGTGAGCAGGGGAGGGGCAGAGAGAGAGGGAGACATAGAATCCGAAGCAGTCTCCAGGCTCTGAGCTGTCAGCACGAGCCCGATGTGGGCTCAAACCCATGAACCCCACGTGAAATCATGACCTGAGCTGAAGTCGGAAACGTAACCAACTGAGCCACCCAAGCGCCCCAAGTCTTTCTTTCTTCTGGCTGCCTTTGGGAGTAGCTCTAGATCATGGTAGCTGCGTCTTTTGCACCCGCTTTGGAAATCCTCTTGGGTCCCTGGTTAAGCTATAAAAAGGCATAATTATTGACTTTGGTTTTGAGTCACATTTGTAATAGGTATACCTTTGGAAAGAAACAAAGTGGGAGGGTCAATACTGCCAGGAAAATTCAACGTTTGTCTTCACCAAACCTGATAATAATATATTTGAAAGGATTTTTTAAGAGTCTGTGGTCAGAAGTTGCCCAATTGGAGGCCAGCATTCAGGGCCCAAGAGGAGCTGTTTTTAAGGCCTCCTCACCTATGAATAACTGGGCTAAAATGGAACTATGTACTCAGAGGAAAAGAAAACAAACTCTAGCCTTTGTGGAATGACTTAAAAACAACCCAAAGGCACATAGCTATAAATCTGGAATTTGGGAATCCTCAGATTTTCATCTTAGTCGGAAATCTTTCTGAAATAAAGAAACAAATTCAAAACGATGTAGTTGGATGAGAGTCACCCCCTTGATATTATCATTGAGGTGACCGAATTCTTTGAGGAATTAAAAACTGACCCCATCTTACTAATCGAATCTTTACAAAGACAGAAAGTGACACCCTAGAAGTAATTCAAAGCCCAGACATCCTTCTTACCAATTCCCACATCTCCCTTGTTCATCTGAAGACTCTTGCAGATACTGTGAAAGGTCAGGACATTGGAAATGGAACTGTTCTGCACCTAAGAAAAAAACAAAAGGGGGGAACTTTCTAAACATCAGTTGCCCCAAACCTCTGATGATAGGAACTGTTGTTTCAAGAAGCCAAGAAACTTCTCTGAAATGGAAACTTCCAAGGAGGTTACTGTTGGTCCCTCAACTGAAGGGCTCCTTACTCTAACTTCCCAAAAATGAACTAGATATTTTATCCACTCAGATGAGCTTTTAAAATCCTCAATCTGTTGGTGTTTCCAAAAGAGCTCTTGCCTAAAATTCAGTCCACAGCCTCTATCATTACATATCAGGGCAAATGAAAGTCTTCCCCCCAAATATTGGTAGGCTTCATTGAGCAGGTAGCCTAAACCTGTTCCACCTGCCAGAAACACAGTTTGGATCCAGCCATTTTATATAAACCTGTGGGGTTTGAATGCTATGTTGGCCTGACTCATGGCTAAAATTTTAGGATGCAAGCTTTAAGATTCTTGTGTCTGTCTGCATGTTTGTGTCTATGTATGTACGATGCGTGTACATGGCATTTTCTCCCTCCAGAGGGTATTGCCAGAATTAATCTAAAATCCCATATAAGAGATCTATTTTAATTGGCTTAGAAAAACACAAGCACTTACACCAATTAGATATTGCTAAAACTTTCAGAAAAATTGGAACTAATCCAAGTACCTTTTAAGTTCACGTGAACTGGAATCATCTTTGGAAAATGGGGCTAATTTAATATTACTGGTTTAATAAAAACAGGCATGTCTTCAGAGTCATCAGCATTTAGGATAATGGAGGCATGTGTTTATATTCTACTTGGGTTTACTACTCAAATAAGCTTAAGTTATTTCTACTAGATATTTAAGATTGTTGAATTCATGAAACAAGGAGGCCATCACACTGAAGTGACTCTAATGCTCTTGGCAGCTCACCTAAGCAAACTAAAACCAAGGTCTATAAATAGCTCAAGGTTGTGAATTTGAAACCTAAGGACAACCAAGCACCAACAGCCAACTAGACTTTACGCTGTAAACAATCAGTGATTTTCTGACTTGGTTTCCACACCTTCTCTGAGTCTTTCCCCAGGCTCCTGTCCATAGAGTGCCTTCTAACCCCTTCCAGTTTGATGCTTCCCCATCTGAATAGACTTTTGCTCAAATAAACTCTTTTCTTTTTTTTTTGTTGAGGTGGAGTCATCACACAACATTACAATAGGTTCAGGTGTACAACATAGTGATTCAACAACTCTATATGCATTATGCTATACTCACTGCGAGTGGAGCTGCCATCTTTCGCCAGACAACATATTACACTACCATTGGCTATATTCCCTGTGCTGTACCTTTCATTCCCATTACCTATTCATTCCATACCTGGAAGCCAGTACCTCCCACACCCCTTCAACCATGCTACCCCTGCTCCACCCCCTTCCCTCTGGCAACCATCAGTTTGTTCTCTGTATTTACGGATCTGTTTCTGGGTTTTTTGTTTGTTTGTTTGTTTTCTAGATTCCATATGTAAGTGAAATCATACGGTATCTGTCTTTCTCTGTCTGACTTCTTTCACTTGGCGTAATATCCCCTGGGTCTATCCATGTCGTCGCAAATGGCAAGATCTCATTCTTTTTTTCACAGTTGAATAATATTCCATTGTAAATATATGCCACATCTACTTTATGCATTCATCTATTGATGGACACAGGTTGCTTCCATATCAAATAAACTCTTAAAATTTTTAATATGCCTCACTTCATCTTTTAACAAGATCATAAAATTACAATTTATCCTAAGAATAAAAAATAGAGCAAATTAATTGTCTGATGTGTCAAACACAGCAATTAAAAAAAAAGGAAGTCATACGTTTAAATTTTTGGTTCTTTACTTCTGTGACTTTTTTTTAATATATGAAATTTATTGACAAATTGGTTTCCATACAACACCCAGTGCTCATCCCAAAAGATGCCCTCTTCAATACCCATCACCTACCCTCCCCTCCCTCCCACCCCCCATCAACCCTCAGTTTGTTCTCAGTTTTTTTTTAATTTTTTTTTCAACATTTATTTATTTTTGGGACAGAGAGAGAGAGACAGAGCATGAACGGGGGAGGGCCAGAGAGAGAGGGAGACACAGAATGGGAAACAGGCTCCAGGCTCTGAGCCATCAGCCCAGAGCCTGACGCGGGGCTCGAACCCACGGACCGCGAGATCGTGACCTGGCTGAAGTCGGACGCTTAACCGACTGCGCCACCCAGGCGCCCCTGTTCTCAGTTTTTAAGAATCTCCTTATGCTTTGGCTCTCTCCCAGTCTAACCTCTTTTTTTTTTTTTTTTTTACTTCTGTGACTTTTGATACTTGCCAAACAAGCATATGTTACACAATTTGTCAACAACACCAAAATTACTTAAGATGATGGCTAGCTTACTAATGTCTCATATGATTTTCATGAGCAGTCCAAAAATAATCATTAGGAACATATGAATTAAATAGATGTAAGTGGTATAAAAGTTTATAAATGAATCCTTCAACAATACTTCCGTCTTATAATATGTCTGCTTGAAAATAACTTCCAAAATCTTTCTGGTAACTTAAAACCTTAGAGTTATACTAGGTTAAGTTAAATGATAGATATTTGTTGAATATTTAGATCATTTCTAAATAAGATAAAATGTGGAAATATTATTTTTTTCCTAATTCATTTTATTTATTTATTTATCTATTTACTTAGTATGCTTACATTCTGGTTTTTTAAATTTTTTTAATTTACATCCAAATTAGTTAGCATATAGAGTAACAATGATTTCAGGGGTAGATTCCTTGATGCCCCTTACCCATTTAGCCCATCCCCCCTCCCACACCCCCTCCTGTAACCCTCTGTTTGTTCTCCATATTTATGAGTCTCTTATGTTTTGTTCCCCTCCCTGTTTTTACATTATTTTTGCTTCCCTTCCCTTATGTTCATCTGTTCTGGGTCTGTTCTGGGTCTTGAAGTCCTCATATGAATGAAGTCATATGATATTTGTCTTTCTCTGACTAATTTCTCTTAGCATGATACCCTCTAGTTCCATCCATGTAGTTGCAAATGGCAAGATTTCATTCTTTTTGATTGCCGAGTAATAGTATATATATATATATATATATATATATATATATATATATATATATATATACCACATCTTCTTTATCCATTCATCCATAGATGGACATTTGGGCTCTTTCCATACTTTGGCTATTGTTGATAGCACTGCTATAAACATTGGGGTGCATGTGCCCCTTCGAAACAGCACACCTGTATCCCTTTGATAAATACCTAGTAGTGCAATTGCTGGGTTGTAGGGTAGTTCTAATTTTAGGTTTTTGAGGAACCTCCATACTGTTTTCCAGAGTGGCTGCACCAATTTGCATTCCCACGAGCAGTGCAAAAGAGATCCTCTTTCTCCGCATCCTGGCCAACATCTGTTATTGCCTGAGTTGTTAATGCTAGCCATTCTGACAGGTATGAGGTGGTATCTCATTGTGGTTTTGATTTGTATTTGCCTGATGATGAGTGATGTGGAGCATTTTTTCATGTGTCGGTTGGCCATCTGGATGTCTTCTTTGGAGAAGTGTCTATTCATGCCTTTTGCCCATTTCTTCACTGGATCATTTGTTTTTTGGATGTTGAGTTTGATAAGTTCTTTATAGATTTTGGATACTAACCCTTTATCTGATACATCGTTTGCAAATATCTTCTCCCATTCTGTTGGTTGCCTTTTAGTTTTGCTGATTATTTCCTTTGGTGTGCAGAAGCTTTTAATTTTGATGAGGTCCCAGTAGTTCATTTTTGCTTTTGTCTCCCTTGTCTCCAGAGACGTGTTGAGTTAGAAATTGCTGCGGCCAACGTCAAAGAGGTTTTTGCCTGCTTTCTCCTCGAGGATTTTGATAGCTTCCTGTCTTACATTTAAGTCTTTTATCCATTTTGAGTTCATTTTTGTGTATGTTGTAAGAAAGTGGTCCAGGTTCATTTTTCTGCATGTGGCTGTCCAGTTTTCCCAGAACCACTTGCTGAAGACACTGTCTTTATTTCTTTGGATGTTCTTTCCTGCTTTGTCAACAGGGGTTACAAAGTAGACAAAAAGGTCTATCCAAGATTACTAGGGTGATATCTAAAAGACTTAAAGGCAACTTGAAAAGGCTCAGGTCAAAGATCAGGATATCTGAACCTCAACAAAGATAATAATTACAATGAGTTAAAACCCATGAGATACCTTGAAATCCATGAGTTCATATTAATATTGTTTTAAAAAATTAATTTGGGGGGCACCTAGGTGGCTCAGTCAGTTAAGCATGTGAGTCTTGATTTAGGCTCAGGTCATGATCTCCAGGTTTGTGAATTTGAGCCCCACATTGGGCCCCATGCTGACAGAGGAGTCTGCTTAGGATTCTCTCTGTCTCTCTCTCTCTCTCTCTCTTTCTCTCTCTCTCTCTGCCCCTCCCCCACTCAAGCTCTTTCAAAGTAAATAAACATTTTTTGAAAATAGATAATAAAATAAGAAACTAATTTTTGAACTGCACCATGAAAATATAATCAACACAGCAAACAAATAAAGAGAAAGAATTAAAATGTACCCTGGTTTTCTTATATGAACTGTACACTGGGTTAGTAAAGAGTTGATCTCGAAATGTTTTATGGAAGTACTCCAAGTGAATAGATGAAAAAGACAGGATATAATTAGATTATGTCTACTTTGTAACTCCTGTTGAATTAATATCACTGAGCAGTGACAAGTTCTAGCATTACACATCAGGCATTAGGTCTCTTCTGCCTGAGGAAAGAACACACAATCTTCTGTTCTTGCCAAGGGGAAGAAGCCGATCAAGCTTCCGATCAAGGTGACAACGTGCATGGCCTACTGAGGAAAGAGGAACATGTTAAACTGGGTGTGAGTGTGCTACCAGCAAAATCCAGGCTGTGGGAAATTCTACAGGACAAACTCTACGGGCCTTCAACAAATAGATTGTAAGGAAAGGAGAGGATGGCAAATGGAGCTTGAAAAAAATTTTTTTAATCTTTATTCACTTTTGAGAGAGAGACAGAGACAGAGACAGAGCATGAGCAGGGAGGGGCAGAGAGAGAGGGGGACTCAGAATCCAAAGCAGGCTACAGGCTCTGAGCTGTCAGCACAGAGACCAACGTGGGGCTTGAACCCACGAACCGTGAAATCATGACCTGAGCCAAAGTCAGATGCTCAACCGACTGAGCCACCCAAGTGCCCCGCAAATGGAGCCTTTAAATTAAAAGAAACTATGACGAAAACCAGGGGTCATATATAAGTGTTGAATCACGAAACTGTAAACCTGAAACTAATATTGCACTGTGTTAACTCACTGGAATTTAAATAAACACCAAAAAAACCCCAAAAAAACAAACAAAAAAAAAAAAACCCACCTGGGTGGCTTAGTCAGTTAAGCGTCCAACTCTTGGTTTCAGCCCAGGGGATGATCTCACAGTGGTAAGATCTGTGCTGACAGCAAAGAGCCTGCTTGGGATTCTCTCTCTCTATCTCTCTATATCTCTCTCAAAAATAAATAAATAAAAACAAAATAACTTAAAAATAAATTAAAAGAAGCTCAAAAGACCTATAAAAAATGGACAAGACCAAACTACATTGTCTATGTGGGTAGTAAAACTACAAAGACGCATAGGGAAGTGATTATTATGAAAGTCAAGATAATGGTTATTTTGGGGGGCAGAGTGATGTGACTGAGAACAGCAACTGGGCAGGGGGTTCTGGGGTGTCTGGAAAAGTTGCACTTCTTGACCTGAGTGGTGGTTTCAAGAGTGTTTGCTTTATAATAATTCATAGCTCACACATTTGGTCTGTGTGGTTTCCTGTGCCTGGGTTTTATTTTATAATAACTTTTAATTCTAAAATACAGAAAGGAAAACTGTGAAATTGGAGTTAATGTGTTTCATTAACACTATAAAATGTATCCAATTTATTCATTGGAAACTTGAGTTTTCATAAAAAGGTTATTGCTCATAAAAACATTTTTTCTTGCTTTGATCAAATCCCTGAGTGTGCCCAGAGATTGTCAAGAAATTGGTCAAGTACAGACTGAATATTATTCAAGATTAAGTAATTTCAAGAGCAAAAGTGCTCTTTTTGAAATCCTTCCAAATGTATTACAGCAACAATACAAATACATATATAGTTTTTAATATGGGTGTGGAAGCATTTTAATGTTTAATATAATGCAATGGGATTTTTAATTTGAAACAAGCCTGGAGCTTACAAAGTTCTTGAAATGGCCTGGAACGGGTGCCATCCGATGACTTGGAACTGGATATAACCGGATATGTCGCCATGACTCTACGCAACCTTATGTTTAGTGCAGTAGTTAGACATTTCAACTGTGGGACTAACCTCCTGGACCTAAGGCCCAACTCTACTGCTCATTAACTGTGTGGTCTTGGACAAGTTCCTTAATTCCTTGTTCTGGATCTGTAAAGTGGGAATGATACCAATATCTACTTCATAATATTGTTGTGAGGATTAAACCCTTTACTAGATATAAAATGTTAGATTGGGCACCTAGGCGGCTCAGTTGGTTAAGCATCCAACTCTTGATTTTGGCCCAGGCCATGATCTCACAGTTCATGAGATGGAGCCCCACATTGGGCTCGCTTTCACTCTCTCTCTCTGAAAGAAAGAAAGAAAGAAAGAAAGAAAGAAAGAAAGAAAGAAAGAAAGAAAGAAAGAAAAAAGTTTTTAAAAAGCTTTAAATCTTGGGTTTTACCAATTTGACAATAAATTTCATATATTGGAAAAAAATAAAAAATAAAAATAAATAAATAAAAATAAATCTTGGGTTTTATACGAAAGAGACCTCAGATTGCATTATGACACATAAACTAGCCTTTGATACTGTGTTAATCATTGCCAATCCCTGTGGCAATCCAGAGTAATTGAAACAATTTAATTAGTTTATAGATCATGTCATAGTTCAGTTACTTTTCATATGTAGACCCAGCCAGTTTCAGAAGAAAAGAGAATGCATTTTCAACTATGGTAAATGAATCAGAAGAAAAATATATTACTAATTCCAGTAAGTAATTACCTTTTTATTTTTTTTAATATTAGCTTCTTATACTGTTTGCTGTTCCTGTCATTTTTCTCTGCCTGTTCCCCCTTTAGTGATGATCTTTCTAGGGATATTCTTGTCCCCAATGTCACCACTAGGAAAAGGAACAGGCTGTAGGAGTATTTTAAATCCTTTATTCACTGCTGTATCCCCAGAAATTAGCACAATGCCTTAAACAGAATTTAATTGGGCCATCTTAAAATAATTCATCTTGAATTAATTATTAAGATGGACTTGGATATTTCACTCAGAAAAAAAAAAAGCAACTTATCCTGATACAGATTTGAAAATGTCCTTTCTGTACCCAAGCAACTCCAGCTTGGTGGCCCAGGTACTCCAACTCCTGGTGGCCGCCCTCTTCCTAAAAGTCCATGCATCAACTCTGCAAGCACTGCTCAATAGTCATCTTACTGTTTTCTACATGTGAGTCTTGCCTTCCCAAGAAAAATGCATTCTCCTTAAAGATACAAACCATTTCTCATCAACCTCACTCTGGATTACTGGAAAGAGATGATTAAACACCTAAAGCCTAATGGTTAGAGGAGACTTTCTAAAGATTGAATTTTCATTTATATACATATCTTCATGTATAAAGAAGACTTTCAAAAACAAGTGTATGTAATAGAAACGTTATTTCAAGATGAGAAGAAAAT
Source organism: Lynx rufus (assembly GCF_022079265.1). Classification (NCBI taxonomy): domain Eukaryota; kingdom Metazoa; phylum Chordata; class Mammalia; order Carnivora; family Felidae; genus Lynx; species Lynx rufus. The sequence continues at coordinate 3,713,096 of NW_025814844.1, read as the reverse complement.
GTAAGATTTCTGACTTTAAAAAGAGCATGTTAGGGGCGCCTGGGTGGCTCAGTCGGTCGAGCGTCTGACTTTGGCTCAGGTCACAATCTCGCTGTCCGTGAGTTCAAGCCCCATGTTGGGCTCTGTGCTGACAGCTCGGAGCCTGGAGCCTGTTTCAGATTCTGGGTCTCCCTCTCTCTCTGCCGCTCCCCCACTCTGGCTCTGTCTCTCTTTCTCTGTGTCAAAAATAAATAAACATTAAAAAAAAGAGATAACAAAAGCAAAAATGAACTACTGGGACCTCATCAAAATTAAAAGCTTCTGCACACCAAAGGAAACAATCACCAAAACTAAAAGGCAACCGACAGAATGGGGAAGATGTTTGCAAACAACATATCAGATAAAGGGTTAGTATCCAAAATCTATAAAGAACTTATCAAACTCAACACCCAAAAAACAAATGATCCAGTGAAGAAATGGGCAAAAGGCATGAATAGACACTTCTCCAAAGAAGACATCCAGATGGCCAACCGACACATAAAAAAATGCTCCACCTCACTCATCATCAGGCAAATACAAATCAAAACCACAATGAGATACCACCTCATACCTGTCAGAATGGCTAGCATTAACAACTCAGGCAACAACAGATGTTGGCGAGGATGCGGAGAAAGAGGATCTCTTTTGCACTGCTCGTGGGAATGCAAACTGGTGCAGCCACTCTGGAAAACAGTATGGAGGTTCCTCAAAAAATTGAAAATAGAACTACCCTACGACCCAGCAATTGCACTATTATATATTTGTCCAAGGGATACAGGTGTGCTGTTTCGAAGGGGCACATGCACCCCAATGTTTATAGCAGCACTATCAACAATAGCCAAAGTATGCAAAGGAGCCCAAATGTCCATCTATGGATGAATGGATAAAGAAGATGTGGGATATATATATATATATATATACACACACACACACACACACACACACACACACACACGCACAATGGAGTATTACACGGAAATCAAAAAGAATGAAATCTTGCCATTTGCAACTACATGGATGGAACTGGAGGGTATTATGCTAAGTGAAACTAGTGAGTCAGAGAAAGACAAATATCATATGACTTCATTCATATGAGGACTTTAAAAGACAAAACAGATGAACATAAGGAAAGGGAAACAAAAATGATATAAAAACAGGGAAGGGGACAAAACATAAGAGACTCATAAATATGGAGAACAAACTGAGGGTTATGGGAGGGGTTGTGGGAGGGGGAATGGGTATGGGGTATGGGGCACTAAGAAATCTACTCCTGGGGGTGCCTGGGTGGCTCAGTTGGTTAAACGTCTGATTTCGGCTCAGGTCATGATCTCATGGTCCGTGAGTTCAAGCCCCGCGTCAGGCTCTGTGCTGACAGCTCAGAGCATGGAGTCTGCTTCAGATTCTGTGTCTCCCTCTCTCTCTGACCTTCGCCCGTTCATGCTCTGTCTCTCTCTGTCTCAAAAATAGATAAAACATTTAAAAAAATAAAAAAAAAAAAGAAATCTACTCCTGAAATCATTGTTGCACTGTATGCTAACTAATTTGGATGTAAATTAAAAAAAAATTAAAATAAAAGGAAAAATTAAAAAGTAAATAAATAAAATTTATAAATAAATAAATAAGCGTGTTCATTTTTTTAAATGTATATAGGTGGGTATAAATCACAATGACACTTATATTTCCTTGGACATATTTAAAAGACAGATGTAACAGTTTCATTTAAATGTGTTGACAATTGCATCAGATTAGCAACTATTTAAACTTATAAAGAAATTATTTGAAGACTATTTAATGTGGGTGAGGGGTACAGTTTTTCAAAATCCCTTTAAGGTTATATGATTAAAAAACTGAAAATTGGCTTTATGGCCAGTGGCTCAGTTGGTTGAGCATCCCATTTTAGCTCAGGTTATGATCTTGTGGTTCATGGGGTCATGCCCCAGGTCAGGCTCTCTGCTGACAGTGCAGAGCCTACTTTAGATCCTCTGTCCCCCTCTCTCTCCTCCTCCCCTGCTCGCTCTCTCTCTCTCTCACACACACACACAAAAACAAACATTTTAAATAATAATAATACTAAAAATAAAAAGCTGACAATTATTGAGCTAAATGAGAGGAAATATTCTCCCCACCCAAAATGAGAAGGTTGAGCCCTTGATCTTTTAATATAGACACGTTCTAGTTTTATTCACACAAATACATCCTACATAAACCAAAAAGTTATTAGGGAACAGTGACATGTTTGTGAGCACTTCATTCTTAGCCTTAGTTAAGCCAGGCATGGGAAGATATTTGTATACAACAAATAAAAATCACTATATGCCAAACAAACCACAAAACACACCACATAACTTCATCACAAAAAAAAAATGATCTGCTCTGCTTTTCCCCCCAGAATCAATCAGCAGTTATTAAGTAGCTTTTACGTATCAGCAATGTGTTAGTCTGGGGCACTTGGCTGGCTCAATCAGTAGAGCATCAGACTCTTGATCTTGGGGTGGTAGGTTTGAGCCCCACATTGGGGGTAGAGACTGCTTTAAAAAATAATGTGTTAGCTTGTATGAGTGAATGCAATAATTTCTCTTTCTTTGAGGCATTCACTGAATTAGTGAATACTGAGCCATTGTTCTTAAAGGAAATGTTAGATTAGGTTCCTGCACGCCACTGGTCACAACATTTTCATTAGCAAATCAAGGCAGAACCTTGTGTGATGTGTGTTTCTGTTTAAAGACACCTTCTTTAATACATGTTGTTGATTGATTTTCCTTTAGGGCACAGCCTACAGCACCCTCGGCATGTCCTAAATGAAGCTTATCTAACACAGGCACTTTCTCTATAAGGCATATCACACCTTCTTGCTAAGCTTAGGAACACTGCACCACACTTCAGCATTACACTTGGGGCCTGTTGTAAACAAGACAGCCAACAAAAAGCACAAAGATGCAAAACACAGGCCACTAAATAGACTCCGAAAGGATTCTTCTTCACAGCGTGAGAGCTGAAACAAGGCCACAGAGAGGGTCTTGTGTGACCTCAACTGGAAATACACATATTGGGAAATTTACCTTTTTTGTCACTTGCATGTATCTGTGAATGATCTTGGGGGTTACAGATAAATTTTAGGAAGTAGGCAAATTCAGAAATATAGGATCCAAGGATAATGAACATTAATTGTAAATACATGCTCAAGAAATGTTAACTCTGGAAAGAAAGACAAAAAGAAATTTAAGCATTAAGGTAGGTAGACTTTGGATAAGATAGAGGAAGTAGGGTATTGTCTAATGTAACATAAGACCAAGATTGAAATGGTATCTGTATTAGTTTCCTATTACTGCTGCAACAAATTATCAACAAATACAGTGGCTTGAAAGGCAGACTTATTATCTTACACTTCTGTAGGTTATAAGTCCTACATGAGTCTCATTGGGCTAAAATCAAGATGTTGGCAAGACTGAGTTTTCTGGAGGCTCTAGGGGAGAATCCATTTCCTTGCCTTTTATAGCATTGAGAAGCCATCCATATTCTTTGGCTCATGGTCACTTCTTCCATCTTCAAAGCCATCAATGATGGATCTAATCCTTTTCCCATGACACTATTCTGACTTCCTCTTCCACCTCCCTCTTCTACTTTTAGGGATTTTACATGATTTTATGGGCTCACATGGATAATCCAGGATAATTTCCCCTTTTCAAGGTCAACTGATCAAAAACTGAGGATCTTTTTTCCTCCTAATACCAAACATGTAGCATCTTTCCAAACGCTACTGCTCCAATTTCCTAACACCAACTGAGTGTCTTACAACTCAATTCAATTCTGACACTAACTATCCATAGTTAGCATCAGACTCCACAGGTTTAAAGATTGGTCCCACAAGACTGCCCTCATTTCAGATACCAGTTGCAAGTATCGGGTGCCCAGGTTAGCCTCACTTCTCTTCAACTTGGCTACAAAGTCAGAGGTCCCCCCAGGGCGCCTGGGTGGCTCAGTCAGTTAAGTATCCAACTTCAGCTCAGGTCATGATCTCATGGTTCGTGGGTTCAAGCCCCACTTCTGGTACTGAGATGACAGTTCAGAGCCTGAAGCCTGCTTCAGATTCTGTGTCTCTCTGCCCCTTCCCCTCTTGTGTGCTCTCTCTCTGTCAAAAATGAATAAACACTAAAAAAAAATTTTTAAGTCAGGGGTCCCCACAATACAACCCCACATACACAATGACTCCAAGAACTCAGGAAACTGCTATCCTTGCTATTAAATTTTAAAGGATACAAAGACAGCCAAATAAAGAGGCACATAAGGCAAGAACCAGAAGTACCCCGAGTGCAGGAGCCTCTATCCCTGTGGAGATGAGATGTGCCACCCTCCCAGCACATGGATGTGTTTGCCAACTTGGAATCTCCTTAGATTTTTATGAAGTTTTACTACGTAAGCATGATTGTGGCCTTTGGCAACAATCTCAATCTCTAGTCCTCCCCTCCTCCCCAGAGGTTGGGGAGATGAGGCTGAAAATTCCAAGATTCTAATCAACTCTTGACTTTTCTGGCAACTGGCTCTTACCCTGATGCTATCTGGGGTAGCAAGAGTCACCTCCTTGGAACACCTCCTCACTTAGGAATTCTAAGAGTTGTAGGAGCACTGTTTCAGGAAGTGGGGACAGAGACCAAATATCTTTCTTATCTTACCACAGCAACTTTAATTCCATCTACAACTTTAATTCCCTTTTGCAATGTAAGGTCACATATACACAGAGTCTAGGGATAAGAATGTGAACATCTTTGGCGGAGGAAGGGGCGTCATTCCACTAACCACAGCATCTGTTGCAGTTTGCAAGCACTAAACGGTAGTGCTTTAGGAACCTTGATGTGCCAACATTATGGTGCTTGGATGGAGGGTCAGCCAAAAGGCTGAAGCCAAAGCACTACATTAGGGTGATGGAGAGAAAATAGAGAGGGGAGAGTCTGCAGGGCATTGTCAAAGCAGAAATAATAATTATGTAACAAATATGGAGCTCGTGACAGTTCTGTTGGATCATACCCTACAATTTGTAGGTGGGTTTTCTGATGAACCAGTAAACGCGTTATGAGCATGTTGGTGATCTGCATTAGTTTTAAACAAACACCTAAAAGTCTAATTCCAGGGATCCAAATTTTCCCTGCTGACAAACTACATTCTTGTTACCATGGAGAAATTTGGAAGCACCTCATTTATATTCCTTACCTCCTTCCTCCCTCCCTCAGCTCACCTCACACTACGTCCAACACTAGCTGATGTGGATGTGGGATGTGGGGAGGGAGCACAGAGAGGGAGACACCCTCCCCGCAGGCTTCATTCTATCCCATGATATCAGTGGCCAACCTACCAGTGACTTGTGGATGAGACTGATGAGCCACAGGATAAAGTCCCTGTATACCCAGGCTTTATCCTGTGGACCCATAATCAGCAGCCTTTTTCTCCGTGCCTTCCCAGAACACTTTTACAGGTTTCTAAGCCATCACCTCCTCTTCACCATAATCAACATCCCTTGCAACACCTCCGATGTAAAAAATTGCACAATGATAAGTTGGTTTCACAGTTGGTCACTAATTGCCAAAATCCCTCCAGATGGCAAATGTGCCTAGGCATCTCCGTTTTAGATATACACTCATTTTTTTCTAAAAATGAAGATTGTGGCAGTTTAAGAAGTATGGTTCGGCGGGGGGGGGGGGGAGGGAGATTGACCATGTGACTTTGATGTGATTTAGACAAATGAGAATATTTCTTGAAATCTAAGACATCATCAGCTGTGACATGCACCACTATTTTAGGCTCTGGGGATCTGGGGCAAGGGTCTCTCATGAGGTTGCCGTTAAGCCACCAGCTGGGGCTGCCATCATCGGGGGCTAGAGAATCCATTTCCAAGCTCACTCGCATATTTGATGGCAGCGTCCGGTTCCCCCTGGCTATTGGCCAAATACCCCAGTTCCTTGCCAGTAGCCAAACTGTCAGCAACCTGAATGTGTCCTCCCAAATGAGGCGAGCCCAAGATGGTGAAAGCCATAGCCTTTTATAGCCCGATCACAGAAGTAACACACTGACTTCTGCCATGTTCTATTGGTCACACAGACTAACTCTGGTACAATATGGGTGAGGACTCTACAAGGGCATGAATATCAGGAGGCTGACTACCACAGTAACGTATTACAGAAAGGAATGTGAAACTAATTTGCTTCATTAAGTGACATTTATTGAGCACTTACTATACACCTTGCCCCATACTAAACACTAATAACTCGTTTAAGACAATTAAGTGAGACCCATAATCCCATGAAATGAACCCTGTTATTATCACTTTTTTTTTTTTTTTTACAATCGTGGAAACTAAAACGTAGAAAGGTTAAGTAACGTATCCAAGGTCACTAGCCGGTCAGAGTGAGGGCTGGGACTTCTGATTTTTCACTAAAATGCTACCCAGCCTTCACTTCAATGTATATTATTGAATATGTCAAGAAAGAAATCCCACTAGATAATTTGAAAACCTCCAAGATTCTTTATGGTTTCTTGACTATTGCCCTCACCAGTCCATAAGAAAGTACTTGATTGTGTTGTGACACTTTTAAAACTTTAGCTTATTTCATTTGCTTTGGTAATTATTTATAATTGTTTAAATCAACCGTGATGGACTTCAGCTCTGGTGCCATCTATACCTTCACGTAAGAAAGGATCAAAACTGCCTGCTTTGGCTCACATGATAGTAGGTATCATTTCAAAAGCTAGGACAAACCTTCAAAGAAATCTGACCAATTTTCTCTGAAGACGTAATAGTCAACACAGTTTTAAAATTATTTTCATAACTTTACAAAAGAAATAGAAGACAAAGGAGACTACTTTTTATTCTCACGTAGATATGTTCAAATATGAATTATCTCAAACACCTGTCAAGAGTAGACACAATCACTCTCCCCCTATATTCAATAACAGTAAAAAGAAAAAGTAATGTAACTTTTAGACTGCTCTGAGAGCACAAAGTACAGTAAGTCTTACTTGTGACCCTAAGACTCATCACCTCCTATCACGCATTCTAACCCATTCTGATAAAGAAACAGGCCCAGAGATTATGAAATTAGTTCACTGCGTTTCCAATTCAGACTAGATAAAGTAATTTTCTTAAATCCCTGCAAGTAAAACCTACTAGAGTCATCAGTATGGAAACTGCCATCACATCAGGAAGAAAATAAGGATTTAAGGTACTCACCGTTGGATCAGCTAGATTGAGTTTGGAATAGCAACCAGTTGTAACTAAGCAAAGAAAGCAGTGGGTCTGGTATTCATGGAGAGTCAATTCATTGTTAAACTCTTCCTTGAGGAGCACAGAGCTAATGAGGTCTATCCTTGGGTGGTTGGGTGGGGTCTGGCTCAGGCTCAAGAGTAGGAGCAGGGAAGACCAAGCTGAGAAGACCAGTGGCCCAGACCATCAGAGAGTAGGGGTGCTCCCAGTACAAGGGTGGGGGACAGAGAGGAGTACAGGTGTGGGGGAAAGGGCGGGGTGAGGGGGCAGGAATCCAGCAGACAGTAGAGAGTTTGGGGACTCAACACTGCTGCAGGCTAGATAGTGCTCAAAGAAACAACTGATACTGACAAGTCGTGAGGGCCAAGTTGGAACCTCCAGGCCCAGGTCTCTGACTGCACTCTTTCTGGCTCTTTAGGGAGCAGAGGCCCCAACAGACTGGCTAGTGATGGGGTACTCTGAGCCCAGCACCCAAGAACCACATGAACACTGAGTATTCGGCTCCTTGTGTTTCCTCAGCTCACAGCACAGAATTCTGCAGGAGTCTAAAACTTGGGAAGTTAGCCAACAAAAGAATATACCTAGAGCTATTTCGCTCACAGTTTTTGTTCTGGATGCATATCAGATTCTCAAAAAATTGTTTTGTTCATTAGAGAAAGAGAGAAAGAGAGGAAGGGAGATGAAAAGGGAAAGAATATGGAGAAGGAGGAGGAAGAGGGGGAATGAATGAGAGTGGGTCAAAGGAAGGAAAGAGGGAAAGAAATAGAAGAAACACAAAGATGAAAAAAGAAAGGAAGGAAGGGAGAGAGGGAGGGAAGGACGTCAGTTTGGTGGGACCATGCGCATGCGCGCGCGCGCACACACACACACACACACACACACACACACACACCACTGTGATCACCCTAAAGACATTAGCTATTTCTCAGCTCTGCCTATTATATGAGCCACTCCTTAGGACATCCTTTGGGGTAGGAGCAGATGTTGGCTGGGATAACGCTATAGATTTTGGTTTAAATTTATTTTGTCTCTAGGGTAAGTTATATTTTGCTTTTCTCTGAAACATAAAGACAAAGGGTCTCAAGGCAAATAATCGTCAATCAGAAATACTAAAAGTGGTCAGGTTGCGAACTAATTAGACTCATGCCGAGGATACAAGGACTATTAATGTCCCCAGCAGGTGGCGCAAGCTGCCCTCTACTGTGATGAGACTTCCCAGATCCTTACAGTGTTAAAATAAGTTTCCTCTTCACATTATGTTTCAAACAGCAGATCCTAACCAGGTAAGGGGTTGGGTTAGGAAAGAGATCGTTCAGCAGGATTCCAAGAGACACTAAGTAGGGAAGACAAAATCTGGAGGCTTTTAATTTTCTCAGGTTAAACTGTTTAAAAAACACTCATTGACCTCACAAATAATATTGTTCCATTCATATCATTTTGGGCTCTGAAAACTTAAGAATTCTTTCAAGACAGAGTTTTAGATTAAGTGCCAAAGGACAACAAAGTACCAAGAATTAGGATATCTGAAAATATTTGTATTAATTGGTGAAGGGTTTATAATGGAGAAGGCTTTCCCATAACAAATTAAAGATAAATCAATTCTGAAGGAAACCTCGAGAAAGGGGACGTTGATTAGAGATTGTTGAGATCAGCCAACGTAGAAATTCTGCTGCTTCGCTAGTTTCTTACAAATAAATACAGTGTTCCTGCTCACACTTTCAGCTCGGGGCTATGCATTTTTTTTTGTGAGCAAACAGTAGAACTGAAAACATTTGCATCCCTGGGGATGAGGTAACCCTTTTTTGGGAAGGTAGGGAACATAATATGTTATCCTTGGAGTCATCTCCAAAATCTGGGACAGAAAACAGAAATTTATTAATTAAGTCTTCTTAAATGTCTGCCCTCATATGTTTCCAAAGAAACAAGAGTTTGGAATGTTCAGGTCAGTGACTAATTTCCAGTGAATAGCTGTCCTGCCAGCACCTACTGCCTTCCTTCCCTCACATCCATTGATGTTTTAACTCTGCGTCGTCTGCTTCCCTGTTGGTCTGCCACTAGAGCTTTTACTTGTTAAAGATATTTTAAAATATAAAAGTCGCATGTGCGAACAGCAAGAAATTTGAAAACGCTGAAAGGCATAAAGGAGAAATTTCCCATGACTGAGTAGATATTGGCAACACCTACTTCTCACAAAGAGCTTGTGCCCAGAATAGACAAAGAACTCCGACAAATCAATTTTAAAAAAAACGATAAAGAAAAATAAATAAATAAATAAAAATAAAATAAAAAACGATAAAGAGAAAAAATGAGCAATAGGTTTGAACAGACACTTCACCAAAGAGCATACTCAAATGGGCAATCTCAATTCTGTTAATAACCAGCTGTCAATGAAAACCATGGTGTGCATGAGGGTTTTAAAGTCCACAAATTCTTTGCTACTTCTCCCTTCAAGACATGGGGACTAGTTCCTGTGAGGGCAGTCTAGGAGTAAACACTGGTTTCCAACAGAGAATAAAGCAGATCGAAGTGTGTGGCTTCCCCCTTGCCCCCTCTCTTGGATCACTCGGACAGGACCACGGGCTGCCATGTTAGGTGGCTGCCCAAGGAGCTTTAGGGAGGCCAACACCAAGAGCAACTGGGGCCTCTAGCCAAGACCCTGAGCAGAACTGCCCTGCTAAGTCTCTCCCAAAGAAATGGTGATCCACAAAAACTGTGAGATAATGAATTTCTTAAGCCACCAAATTTGGGGGGAAGTTGTTATGCAGATGACATATACACTAGGATACCACTGCACATATACCAGAAGAGCTAAATTTAAAAAAAATTTTTTTTAAGTTTATTTAATTAGAGAAAGAGACAATATGAGGAGGGGAGGGGGAGAGAGAGAGGGAGAGAGATAGAGAATCCCAAGCAGACTCTGCACTGTCAGCACAGAGACTTATGTGGGGCTCGAACACAAAACGGTGAGATCGTGACCTGAGCTGAAAGCTTAACCAATTGAACCACTCAGGCGCCCCAGAATAGCTAACATTTTTAAGTTTGAGGTATGGAGAACTCATTACAATGTGCAACATGGCAACTCTCATTGCACTGCCGCTGATGGGTGTGTAACCGGTGCAACCATTCTAGAAAACCGTGTACGTGATCTACTGAAGTTGAACATATGCATGCCCTATCGTGCGTTTCCACTGCTGGGACACACAGACAGAAATGCACGCACATTAGGCATTGAAAATCACGTACAACAATATTCACAACAGCATCATGTCATAGCTCAAACTGAAAATATGACAACAGTATTTGGATAAATAAAAGGCGGTGTGTCCACGGAGTGATAAGCAGCAGCGACAATCCATGAACTATCGCTGCGTGTAATAAGCCAGCTGAGTCTAACTCCCATGATGCATGAAAGAAGCCAGGCACAAATTAACCCAGAATAGATTCTATAGTCAGCAACCAGTAAGGAGAGAGAAACCACACCAGCTAACCCAATAGACAGGATGTATCATAAAGAACAGTTAACTAGGTATAAAGATATTAACTAGATGACTAAAAGTCAAAAACAGGTATCAGGGAGGTAGCTACCACCTCCTAGGACTGGGGCACAAGAAGAAAAAAGCTGAAATTCCTGAAATCCAGAAGCTTGGAGGCAGCCCCCTCCCCAACCGTCTGGTGCTGGGACCGGTGTCTTGGGGGGCGCTCAGAGGGGTTCTCTAACTGCTGCGAAAATTACAAACTAGACTCCATTACTGCTGCCGGAAAGCGCTGCTGGCACTGGGGCGGGGGGGGGGGGGGGGGGGAGCAGGTTGCTAGGGTGACGTTGGCAGGAAAGGGAGCCAACAGGAAGCCAGCAGGAAGAAGCAAGTCCCTCCCCTCTCCTGCGAGCTGCAGGTTCCCTGCAGCCGGTTTCCAGGGGAGTCTGGCGTATCAAGGGACAGGGGACAGAGGGATGGCGCTGAGGCAGCCTCGCCCGCAGCGCGAGGCCGACGGGCGCGTGGGTCTGGAACCGAGAGGCGGCAGCCTGAGAGCTGGCACAGAGGGCATACGTGAACCTTCAAAAGGAAACAAAATGGACACGTGGTGTTAATGTTGGGACAGCGGTTACCTCGGGGTGGGGGTAGGGATTTCTCGAGCAGTGGGCCCTCCCACAAGGGGAGCTTCTGAGGTGCTAGGGACTTCGAGTGCGTTCACCTGGGCGATGTACATAGCCCTGTGTGGGCAAAGCCTTCCCTGAACACCCTGCTTTCCGGTTATAAAAGGCAACAAAAGGTTCCAGGAGGTTCAACTCCGTGTAATCCAGTGACTACTTACTGAAATCTCACCTAAACTTGAAGATGGGCCTCTTCTTGGAATGTTTCCCCGATTCTTTTATTCGCATGGGTCTCTTCCTCCTCTGAAGTCTTAGAAAAGTCGTCGACGGATTTCACAATGTAACGCAAATTGGTGTCATGGATTACATCCAAGGTGCTAGTTTCATCTTCCCAAAGAGGTGATAAACCTGAGGCCAGAAACTCAATACCCCCGAGGTGGCATAGCTCCGGACTGAACTCAGGTGTCCATAAATCAGTTATCTGTTATCTAACAATCAGCTTCAAACCTAACCGAAATGCTGATGAGTTAAACGTCTCATTTGACACGAGCTAACTAGAATATATGAAAGAGGTCACTGTTTTGAGTTTCTTTATCAAGAAAGGGAAGGCCCAAAGATGACCCGGTAAGTGTACCGTCTTCAAGGGAAAAACAAAATCCTTTTATGGAAAATTCTGTTTTCCCTATTATGTTGAGAGTGAAAATGCTTCCGGCACAAGAACCAGAGCGTCTGGGCCGCCGCAGGCGGTGGGTGCCACGCGCGACCTTTGCCCCACTTCAGGCGGCGGCGTTGACGCTTCTCCCCGCGGGCGGCCTCGGCCCCTTCTCCTCCTCGCTCAATCCTCGCTCAAGCTTGCACTAGAGCAGGCACTCGTCCCTTGCCATAGAAGCCGCTCTTCACGCGTCAGCCAGGCTATTTTTAAAGGCTCTCCTGGAGATCCCCAAAGAAAAAGCATCGCGGGGCGGGGCCGCCGCCCCGCCGGGTCCTCCGGGTCTCCACGCTGCAGCCCGGCCAGCGAGAGGACCGTCCCCAGACACCCCGGAGAGCACCGCCCCCAGACCCCGGAGGGAGGACAGTCCCCGGACACCCAGAAGGGTTACCCCCAGACCCCGGGGATCCGCCCTCAGAAGCCCCCGGAGGGGCTGTCCCCACCCTGTCCTGCTCTCTTCCTCCTTGGCGTGGCCGCCGCCGCCTTCCTTCCACGCTCTCCCGGGGAAAGGCCGCCCTCTAGGCCTCCTTGCTTTCCCCTTTCCCAGGACTGACGATGGCCCTCTTCCCACCCTTGGGCCGCCCGGAAGCTTCCTCTTTAATGGCCAGGGGCCCATACGACTCGAGTCTCAGATTTCCCACCCCTCCCCCGCGTCTGTGCCCCGCCTTCCCCCAACCTGTCACCCAAGGCGGGGGGCCAAGGCGGGCGTGGGGGCGGACCTTGGCGTGGCTGCTGTTTGAATCGCGGCCCTGGACCCTTTTTGGCTGTTGTCTCTGGGCAGCCTAGGCCAGGCGAGTCTGGGACAGGTTCAGGGGTCTTATTTAGTTCCTATAAAGGGAGGACTTCACCCTCCCATCCCCCACCCAGCAAAGAGCCTACAGTTGTCAGAAAGTCTGATTTAAAACTCATTAGGGGCGCCCGGCTGGCTCATTGCGCAGGTCATGTGACTCTTCATCTTGGGCTTGTGAGTTCCAGCCCCACCTTGGGTGTAGAGATTACTTTAAAATAATCTTGGGGCGCCTGGGGCGCTCAGTTGGTTAAGCTTCCGACTTTGGCTCAGGTCATGATCTCTAGGTTCCCAGGTTCAGGCCAGGGCGGTGGGCTCCGTGCTCACAGCTCAGAGCCTGGAGGCTGCTTCAGAGTCTGCTGCCCCTCCCCCGCTTGCACTCTGTCTCTGTCTCTCAAAAATAAATGCTAAAAAAGAAATTTAAATAAAATCTTAAAACCCTCATTGGTTAAAGAGCAGACTCTTAACTATACAGGACAAACTGATGGTTGCCGGGGGGGGGGGGGGGGGGGGGGGGGCGGGAATGGTGAAATAGTAAAGGGGATTAAGAGCACACTTCTGATGGGCACTGAGCAATGTATACAATTGTTGAATCACACCTGTACACCTGAAACTAACATTGTCTGTTAACTATCCTGGAATTAAAAATTCTTTCTAAACTAAATAAAACTCACTGGGTGAGAAACTATTAACAATGTTTTTTTTCTCTAGAAAGGAGAACTGGGTGACTGGCAAATGGGGTAGGAGGGAGACTTCTTTCATACATACTCTTTTGACCTTTTGGATTTCATGTCACATGCAAAATTGTTCATATTATTAAAATAAAACCTTGCTTTTTATTTGTTTTTTTTTTAATGTTTTAAACGTTTTATTTATTTTGAGACAGAGAGAGAGCATGAGCAGCGGAGGGGCAGAGACAGAGGGAGATACAGAATCGGAAGCAGGATCCAGGCTCTGAGCTGTCAGCACAGAGCCCGACGTGGGGCCGAACTCACAAACCACGAGATCATGACCTGAGCCGAAGTCAGACGCTTAACCTACTGAGCCACCCAGGCGCCCCTTTATTTATTTATTTTTTTGTGCTTATTTACTTATTTTGAGAGAGAGAGAGACAGAACCCAAGCAGGGGAGGGGCAGACAGACAGAAAGGGAGAGGGAGAGAGAGAGAATCCTAAGCAGACTCTGCACTGTCAGCACAGAGCCAAATGCAGGGCTCAAACCCATGAACCATGAGATCATGACTTGAACCAAAATCGAGTCAGAGGCTTTACTGACTGAGCCACCCAGGTGCCCAAAATAAAATCTTGCTTTTTAATTGGGATTGTTTGCATAGGTATGTTCAGTTGCTGAAAATTCAGTGAGTTTTATGTTTAGGGTATATGTACTTTTCTGAATGTATGTGTACCTCGTAAAAAGTTTTTAAAAATCAAATAAAATCTGTAGGCAAAGAACAGAGTGCAGGCCACCATTGTCCTTGAGAATGTCCTTGAGCACAGGCCTATGTGCCCTTGAGAAGCCATCTAGATGTGCTTGGACACAGACCAGCTCCAGGCGTCCTCTGCCCCTCCTCTTGTTGCCTTCCTTCTCTTAATCTTGGAGTCCTCCTGTGTGCACATTCTTAGTACATTCCTACTTTCTAATCTCTCTATGAAGCCAGCAAAGCCTGGAATGTTAACATTTATATTTCAATGGAAAATCATTCATAGCAATTCAGTGACTCAATAAGTAATCTGTCCCAGATTCCTGCCTTTTCGTTGGAAGGCATTGTTCTCTGTTAAAAGCGTTCCATGCTATAGCACTTCAGTTAGAGGGATTATATATCGGGAGTAAGGGGACCTCTTTCTGCTCCTACAGTCTCCTGGGGAATTAGAACATGCTTAAATCAGGTTTTGGAAGCAAACATGCTTTAGCTAACACAGTGTATTTGCTGGCATTAGAATGTAATCCCAACAAGGACGGGGATCCTGGAGCCTAGAACAGGGCATGGCACGTAGTGGGAACTCACATGCTTGTTGAATTAATGTTTGTAAGTGAACTGAGCCAAAAGTGACTAAAAAGGCCTGTCCCCTCTCTTTTCTCTTTTTCTGCCACCCACAAGCACAGACACTGCAGTACCAAAACTGCAGTCAATGGTTTGGTATGTAAAGTAATATTAACAGTCCGTTTGTAAGTATTAATGCCTGATAGTCACAAGGCATCTTACTGATTTTGGTGTTATGAGAGATATGAAAGCATCTTTACATTTCAGTCTTCTATGTCTAACCCCATAAGCTCTGGCTCCTAATAGAGTGTGGTGATTGTCAGACAAATCCAGAACAATGGCCAATGGGACACATAAGGACTTTAAAAGAGCAGGCGACCCAAGTGAGGGTTCCAGGATCTAAATAGGTGCACATTTGTGTGACAGAAGGTTAGGTGATGTGATTTAATCATGTTGTTGGGGAAACTAACGTATAGCATGATGCACTGAAGTTGGCGAGAAGATACGGGTATGTCAGATGAGAGAAGCCAGTGGCTCAGAAAAGGGAGGGAAATACTGAAAATTTTATTTTATTTTACATCAGATTGCTTTAAATAAAGAGTGCTTCCTGGGCGCCTGGGTGGCTCAGCTGAGTATCCTACTCTTGGTTTCAGCTCAGGTCGTGATCTTATGGTTCGAGGGTTCAAGTCCTGTAAAGAGTCCTGAGTCTAGCTCTGCGCTGACATCATGGAATCTGCTTGAAATTCTCTCTCTCTCTCTCTCTCTCTCTCTCTCTCTCTCTCTCTCTCTGCCCCTCCCCCACTCAAGCTTCTTCTCTCTCTTTCTCTCAAAATGAATAAATTTTTAAAAAGTTTTTTTTAAGGAGTACTCAGGGGCGCCTGGGTGGGTCGGTTGGGCATCTGACTTTGGCTCAGGTCATGGTCTCGCCGTCTGCGGGTTCGAGCCCCGCGTCAGGCTCTGTGCCAACAGCTCAGAGCCTGGAGGCTTTTCGGATTTGGTGTCTCTCTCTCTCTGCCCCTTCCCCACTTGTGCTCTCTCTCTCTCCCTCTCAAAAATAAAATAAAAAAACATAAAAAAATTTTAAAGGAGTACTCAGTAAATAAAGATGGAGGTAAAATTAGACACATACATATGAATTTCTGATATTTACTAAAGCAGCCTAAATCAGTGTCACGTTCCCAGGGCCTCTCTGCTGCTTTCAATCATAGCAGCTGATTCTATGTTGTAGAGAGGGAAAATGAAAACCAGCCTGACACACAGGGTATTTCAAGACTAAAAAGGAGCTAATTTAAATAAGGGACTCCCATGGGCTGCACTTGTGACAGTGTGAGCATTAAAAAGAAAATAATCATTCTGTAAAGCCCCTGAGTCCATTACAACCTCAAAAGAGGCAAACAGTATGAGGCGTGCTTCAGGAAAGCTTTATATAAATTTGTAATAACAGGTTCAGAAAATGATATGTACTGATAACCCCTGATTACATATCAGGCTTGTATTTTGTTTGACAACTGTCGCCATGCAGTGTGCATCAGGGCATGGAGAGTTGATCTGCTGGTGCAGGACTGACTCTGGGATCCTCTGAGGGGGATAGGGGACCAGGTAGAGGCAGGTGGGGACTATGCAGGGGTAAACTGTTATCGGGAGGAAATCCATAAAGGCAAAGAAGTGAGTTACCAGGTGGTAAGGAGGTCTTTGGGAATGAGGGTGCCAGCCTGACTCACTGGGCCTCTGCTCCAGTCCTGAGACCCCACACCTGCTCTCTCCCCTATGGCACTGCAGGCCCAGGGCCTGGGATGTGGGATCCAACTCCGTGGCCGATAAGCACCTTTTTAACTCTGAGATGAAGAAGGAACTCCAGCCTATTATATGGGGGCTTGTTTAAGTTGCTTATATAGTTGTGGTAGCAAGTTTTGCAATCATTGCACTATTTTATGTATGCTTTGGCTGCGGTTAGGATGGGTGATAGGGCTAGGGATCCTGATTTGTTGGGTTCTGAAGTCTGACTTATCAGATGGACAAGCTAATACTCGAGGGTACAGGGCAATTTTGCCTCTCAGAATTATAAAAACTCCCAGTTGAAGTATTTGAAAGAATTAGATATCATACTCAACTATAGTTTGAACTATCTAAGAGAATTTAGTCAAGTTTGGAAATGCTGTTGTTTAGGGGAATTTAATCAGTCAAATTTACACACAGATTGAGTGCTGATTAAAGATCAAGGAGGGGCACCTGGGTGGCTCATTTGGTTGAATGGCCCACTCTTGATTTCGGCTCAGGTCATAATCTCACTGTTAGTGAGATTGAGCTCTAGGAAGACAGTGTGGAAACTACTTGACGTTTTCTCTCTCCCTCTATCTGCCTCTTCCCCACTCACATGCCTGCACGCTCCCTCTCAAAATAAATAAACATTAAAAAAAATAATAATGAAAAGTCGTATTTGACTTCCCAACATTATTAGGTGGTTGAAAAAATGAGCACGATTTATCAACTGAACATAAAGGTTGAAGAACATTTCATTTTTAATTTTATAATTTTAGTTCATTAAGTATTGATTAAAAAAACCCTACAATCTTCTTTTCTTTTTGGAGAATAATACTGCCTCCCTATCAAACAACACAAATGACAGCCCTCTACCACAGTTTAGTAAAGGAGACACAGTCGCCCATGTCACAGAAAAGGCCAGGCTCTTTTCTCCTAACAACCACATGATTTCTTTTTCTGACTAATCCAATTTTGGAATATTCATACAACAACCATGTTTTCCAGTGGGCTTTTTTTTTTTTTTTAATTTCCCCTGAAAGGGCATTTTGAGAGAGATGGAGACGGAGACAAAGAGAGGGAGAAAGGGGTGCCTGGGTGGCTCAGTCGGTTAAGTAGCCAACTTAAGCTCAGGTAATGATCTTTTGGTCTGTGAGTTCGAGCCCTGCTTCAGGCTCTGCTTCCGATTCTATGTCTCCCTCTCTCTCTCTCTCTCTCTCTGCCCTTCCCCTGCTTGCTGTCTCTCTCATGCACTCTAAAATAATAAACATTAAAAGAATTTTTTTTTTTTTAAAGAAGAGAGGGAGGAAGGGAGGGAGAGAGAGAGAGAAAGGGAGATTTCTATTTAGTACTTGGAGAAATTCATTGAGGCTTGGAAGTTCTGGAGATTCTCACCAATGACTTGTTCTTTCTTTCTTTCTTTTTTTTTTTTTAATTATTTATTTATTTTGAGAGAGAGAGAATATGCTAGCTGGGGAGGAGCAGAGAGAGAGAGGGAGAGAGAGAACCCCAAGCAGGCTCTGCACTGACGGTGTAGAGCCCAAGGTAGGGGAGTGGGGGCTCAATCTCACAAACTGTGAGATCATGACCTGACCCAAAATCAAGAGAGTCCGACACTTAACCAACTGAGCACCCAGGTGTCCCCAATGACTTGTTTTTCTGCTTTTAATCAGGCAAGAATGAAGAGCTGCCCTTTGTTGACTAACACCCCCTCCCCCAGTTCTTTCCCTCTTGGTTAAGGAAAGACTCAGGAGAAGGGCCCCCGGGACATGCCTTTTATCGTGGTTCCCAGACTTCTAGATTCCACACACCAACAAAAAAAAATTTTGTTTTTGTGACCTACATAGATTTGTCAATCATGTATGTGGCCAACCGAAAAAGAAAAGCAAAAAGAAAGCCCTGCCATTTCCCATCACGATCATTTTATTACAGAAATGACATTTTGACACCAAAATGCAGAAGGGACATGACTTGGGCTAAGGACATTTTTTTCACATGAAATACACTTAGCTGAATGAAAATCTCATGGGGCTGTCCCTATGACTCTAGTGTGGGTATAAATGTCATGGGGGCAGACCAGCGCCCACCTGGGAGTTGCAGCCCCAGAGAATAGGCTGTGCACTGGGTCCATCCCACAGGTCTCGTCACACGTGTGCAAGGACTCACTCTGTGCCATCTTGGGTCTCCTGTCTCTGACCGCCCCCCCACCCCCCGCCGCCGAGCTGCCTGGCCCTCCTAGCCTCTTAGTGGGCTCAAGTGTCAGCCTCATATTGTTTAAAGTATCTGTGCCCCTCGATTAATGCGCCCCTTGGTTAATGCGCCTTATTATTGTCAGCATTACTTTACTCTCCAAAGTTGTCACGGGGCCAACCGTGAGTCCAAAGACATCATTTGAGCCCTTCCCGTCCCCAGCGGACAACTTGGAGAGGGAACGCCCTCTTCAGAACTGAGAAGTGACCTCTGTGGGGCCAATGTGCTTCCCTGGGAGGAAATTTAGCATTGTTTTGCTGTTTCTGTCATCTTCCGTAAAAGAATAACCATCCTTCCCAAAGAAAATGGGAAAAGAACAAAACCCTTCCATATATGAAAACACCTCTGTTCTCAGACCACAAGTATTTTCCATGTGTGTTATCCAACTCATGCAGAGATGAGGACTTTTAAACTCTTCCCGAAAAGTTCCTAATCCATTTGATTACTAAAGGAAAGTTATATTAGAGACTCCTCAAAAGCTACCTAATACATTTAATTACTAAAAGGAAGTTGTTAGAGTTTTCTCTAAATTAGGAAAAATCAAAAACTAATTTTTTTAAAGTCCAGTGTGCTTCACTTTCCTTTAAAGATTTTCAATTTGTATATTAATGTTTTATATGACCTCTTCCAATTAGATTATCAGTGCCATGACTGGGCAAACATCTACGACATATTCATTCAACAAATGTTTTGTTTGTTTGTTAAAGATTTATTTATTTTTGAGAGAGAGCATAAGCAGGGAAGGGGCAGGGGGCCAGGGAGGGACAGAAGATCCAAAGTGGGTTCTGCGCAGATAACAGCTAGCCCGATGAGATCATGACCTGAACCGAAGTCAGAGGTCAGCTGCTCAACGGACTGAGCTACCCAGGCGCTCCCTCAACAAATGTTTTTAAAGTATGTGCTATGTGCCAACCATAGCTTTGGAGGCACGATGATGAAAACTCACCCTTTTCCATCAAGGGGCTTCAGGATTTTAACAGGGAGAAACAGACATGTTGATGTGTTCCCAGTGCTTTCTTAATTACCTGGGCAGGTACAACGGAACCCGAGGTGGGACCACACCCCCTCATCGGGGAGGGAAGGAGACGAGGGGAAGGCAAGTGTGATCAGCAGACCAGGTGGTGAGGGGTCTGGGTGTCCTGCGGGCAGGTGAGGCTGTGCTAGTTATTAAGTCATTGCCTCGCAGCTCAGCACCGCCCTCCTCTGCTCTGCAGTTTGAGGCCAAGGTCAAGGCTCTGCAAATACACTTCCCTTTTCCAGCTGGCTCCCCATTAGGACCCACCAGTGGGAGCACTGAGAGGACACTGGAAGGCTTGAGGAGGGAATGGCCACCTGCTGGCCTGCTGTTCTTGTCACCATCACACTGGCGGACTCCCAGCTCTTTTCCAGACCCCCAAACCAGTCTGCCCGTGTCTTGCAGAGGTGACAGCACCACCAGGCAGCAGTCTGGCCTCAAGGCCCCTCTTCCACGCCTCTGCTCTGCCTGTGCAACAGCTCTCCATGGAGGCCCAGCTCCCCGCCTCAGGCCACCCCTCCCAGCTGGCAGGTTCTGGTGATCCGGCCTCTGCCTTGTTTCCTGAGCCAGCCCCCACTATCTCTGCTCACTAAACGCTTTTCTGTGTTTGCCTTCTTACCTGCACAGCCAATTTCCTACATTGAATTCTCTCTAGTGAAATGCCTAGGGTTGTCTCTGCTGTCCCGAGAACCATGATCCATGTCATATCGGGTGTGAGTGGTCCAAGAAAACAAACTTTTAAAGGTCAGAATATGGGATGGATACGGATGTGTTTGGCCTTGAATGCAGTGCTGAAGTTCTTCCTGATGAAAATGGGACGCCAGTAATCCGCAGCATATGACGGCATCACTAGTAGTGAAATGATCACCAGTGGTTCGTCGTGAGGAAGCGTCTACTGATGTGCCTGAAAAGACCAGTGGCCACTGCGCTTGACAGTTCAACAGCAACAAACATTACTGTGATGGTGGGGTGCTGGCCACTTCTCTCTGCGCTGGAGACCTTACTGAAGGAATACAACCACGCCTCTAGCTGATTTTGAGCAAGGAATCCAGCATCTGGGAGCATGGCTGGAGGAGCAGGAGATTAGGAGTAATAGATTAGGAGTCTATTGCCAACTCGATTCAGTGACTTCCTACTGGTTTGAATATGTTTGAGAAAGTTCATCGTGGAACACTGAATGCTTCTGAATATTTTTATTACTTTTTTTTTAATACAGTGACTTAAACCTAGCAAACTATACGTGCCTGGACTTGGGGGTCCCTGCTATTGGACTTGGGGTCCCTACTATTAATACATAGGCAAGCAAATGCTGTCTTAGTGCCCTCTCTGTAGCTTATCTCAGAGACTTTGATTCCTAGAGTTGGGAGAGATCATCAGCCCCTCTTACAACACCCCTGCCTCATTCGCTTCTACCCAAGGCATCCAATGACGCACTTTCTGGTTTTCTGCAGCCCATCCCAATTTTTAATAGCTCTAACTGGGAGAATTTCCAGATCTTGAGCAATGTTTGCCTCACTGTAACTTTCTACTATTAATCCTAGTTTTGTCCCAAGGAATTATGTAGATTAATTCTAGCTCAGGGGTGGATCCAGAATTAGTGGAGCTGATCTTATTCAACTTGGGGTGGGGGGAGGGCTCTCCTTCAGAAAAAAAAGAATAACAATGATGAACGTGATATTAGGTGGAAGTCTTCAAAGAAGATAGCGCAGGTGGGGGGCCCAGAAGCTTCTATTCCATGAAAGCCATAGCAAATCCACTTCTGTTCCAATCTCTTTTCCTGAGACTTCTTCATGTTACCTCATTCTCCACCATGCTGAGAGGTTTTTCCTTCTCCAAGATAAGCATCCTTCGTTGACCCAATTGTTTCCTTGGACGTATTCAGATTTGTCATGGACCCTCCTAAAAAATGGTTGCATAAAACAGTCACTGCCTCTGGAGAAGGAAAGTGGGAGACAGTGTCCGAGCTGAGAGGACACCTGTCAATACATGCCCTCATGAAGACTTTGTGTCATGAGCATGCATGGCTGCACAATGAAATGCCTTTAGTCACAAATTTAAGCAAATAACTTTTTCGAGCATGTCAAAAACTGAATAACACACTCCAGGATGACCTACCCAGCCAGAGTACAATTGGAGTCTAAACTACATGACTCTAAATATCAGGGAATCCTAACATTTCGGGGTGCTGGTCCCACAAGTGCTAGGTAACCCTAGGCACTCACTCCGCACTTGCACAGTTACTCTTTGAGACCTAAACAGAGGAGTTTCCGCTGACCCCAGTGAAATTTTCCTTTGCCAAGCTGTCCACAAAATTCCTTGAAGCCTTTTTCTATCATCTGCTGTGAATTACCCCTCTTAGGTTTGCCGTCTGGAAAACTGACACATGCTTTTGTTCACTCAGCTCTAAAATCATTAAGGGCCTCTCAGATTCGAAGACAAAGAAAGCCAAATAATTGTACAATGTGACTAGGTCTACAGCCAGTCAGAGAGTAGAGCCGCCAGGACCTGGGGGCCTGGGGAGGTAGAGGTGAGGAAGGCTAAGAGTGGAAAAGTACTGAATGCTGAGTCAGAGTGGAGAGTAGTGTCTTCAAGGCCCCCCAGACCAGGTGGTCTTGGCAGAGGTCCTGAGAAAGGCCTCATCTGAGACAACCCCCCCCACAAAAAGAGGCCTGGAAGTGGGGGTGTTTGGGCCAGGCTTGCAGATATGCCTCAGAGCAGGGCTGGGGTGGGGGGTGGGGGTGCAGCGCAGTGGGGCTTGCCTCTGAGTCTTTGCAACACTGTCCAGAAAACTGCAGTGCCCTGGCTGAGCACCAAGTCTAGCATGGGTAGGGCAGAGCCTACCCCTTATGAGACCTGCCAGGTAAAACTTTGTAATTGCCTGCAGTCTGGTCTGAAAACATCACACGTTGAAACTTGGCCTGGAGCCAGACTCCTCAGGCTAAAGTTAGAATAAAACATGATGTCTCAACCTCAGCGTTATTAACATTTTGAGCTGGATGATTCTTTGTTGGGGAGGGGAGGGGGCTATGCTGTGCATTGTGGGATATTTTACAGTATCCTTGGCCTCTATCCACCAGATGTTAATAGCACTCCCCACATCATGACAACCCAAAGTGTCTCCAGACATTGCCAAATGTCCCCTGAAGGACAAAATCACACTGGTTGAGAACACTGAAACAGAGGAACATAGTACCTCTGAGACTTGTGTTACTCAGAATTCTACTTCTGTAAATCTGCTTCCGTCTACCTTTCAGGCATTGCCCTGGGAATGTTTCTTCTGCCTAAAATATCCTTTCTTTCCTTGTCTGGTTGTGGACACCTACTCTTCCTCTCACCTCTCCATGAAGCCTTTCCTGACCACGCTCCAGCGTGGGTCTTGTCTTTGTACAGCTTCGGACTGTGCTTCTATTATTATAGTCTTAGTCTGTCTGCAACACATCCATCCACACAGGTCTGGCACTCAATAGGCACACAGTATATGTTGCAGAGAGTGGACTTAGACAAGAGGAACCAATAGTTTTCAAAGGAGACTGAAAAAGGAGTGGCCAGAGTCATGCAAAAAAATATACCAGCAGATATTGAGGTCCTGGACACAAAGAGTAGAGCACTACAAGAAGTCACCCCCAGAGTGAAATGCTGTTGAGACTTGAAGTAGGAAAAAAAGATTAAAAAGTCTCTTGTATGCAGCACTCAGAAGGGCACTGGCGACATTCATGAAAGCAGGTGAGGTGGGTGACACAGGAAGCCACATGCCCTGCAGCAGGTTGAGGGGAAGCTGGCTGGCTGGGCACTGAGGAGTGGGAAGGCTCTTTCAAGGAGATCCAGACACAATGGGAAGGTGGTGACTAGAAGGGGTGCAAGGTCAACAGAAGATATTTAAGAAGAGGCAGACATCATGGGCGGAGCAAGGAGGAAGAAATAGTCGGTGGAAATGGATGTAGGGAGTAAACATACCAGAGAGAGGAAGTAATTGATGAAGTGAGGTCCAGAGGGAAATTGGAGGGAATGGGTCCAGAGCACAATAGGGAGGAAACAGAGAAGTGCATATTTTGAAACAGGGGAAAATGAGTGCAGGGGAAGGGTGCTGTGTGTTACCATGGTGAATTACCTCTTAGTGCATTTGGACTTAGTGCAATAGGGCATTTGGACAGTGAGCAGAGGTTTGGAAACGTCAGTGAAGGGGAGAGGAAAAGCATTGCTGGGAAGCACCAAAGTCGAGGGAATGGAAAGTGGCCAACATTAATGAGCACCTACTATGTGCCAGATCTTTTAGCTGTTACTTCATTTACTGCTTGTGACTGCCCTATGAAGTTGGTGTGATATCACTTTATAGATGACCAGAAAGTGAAGTGAAAGAGATAAGGTCTCAGGTAAAGCCTGATGTCCTAGCGAGTAGCATACCTGGACCCTGAGCCTACGTTGGGTCTGAAGTCATATCCTTTGCGGTGCTCCACTCTTGGAGGCATCAGGACAGTTAAGATAGTGGGAATAGGTGCAGGACAGAAAGAAGTATGGACAGTTCAGACAGGGAGTGGAATATGGGAATGGGAATGAACACATTGGAGGCAGGAGGTCAAGAACCTCTGAGACTACTGCAGTCTGTCATTTTTTTAAACGTTGGCAAAATCTGGAAAAATGGGATAGGCCGAGGGAGGGTTAAAAAACTATAATCCTGGAGATGGACTCTGCAAAATGTGAATGATGACCTTGAAGTTAACACCCTGAGGACGGTGGAGTTGCTGTGTGGGAGGGATCTCCTTGGAGTTGGGGTCTCCCCTGAAGTCAGGAGAGCAAGGTGTAAAATGTGAAGGGATGAGGGAACACTAACCTCCTTCTCCCCACCCCCATCCTTCTGTCCTCACTCACATAACCCAGGCCCTAGAGATGCAGAAGAGTTTCCAGAAGGGGTGCTTTATTGCTAGAGACAGCCTGCTTTCACTTAGGACCAGAAGAGAGAGGAAGAGCTTTCTGTGAAGATGCTGAGTGTGTGTGTGTGTTGAGGGCAGGGGTTTAACAGAGAAATGGGTACATTGGGGTGGGGGTGGGGGTCTCAATGAGAAAGCCTGTCACAGTAGCAGCAATGGGAGGAGGGTGCATGAGAAACCAAGATGGGCCCAAAGCCCAAAAAGATAGTAGGCTTCTACCTGTTTTGCTTTCGGGGCTGATCTAAGCTTTGGACAGTAGTAACCGTGAAGTGCTCAGACACAAACTGCTTTAGTCCACACCTCTTGTCCTCCTTTCAGATGGACACACACCATTTAAAAATAAACATACTGAGGCGCTGGGTGGCTCAGTCGGGTTGAGCATCCCACTTCAGCTCAGGGCATGATCTCAGGGTTCAGTTCCTGAGTTCGAGCCCCATAACAGGCTTGCTGCTGTCAGCGTAGAGCCTGCTTTGGATCCTCTGTCTCTCTCTCTCTGTCTCTGCCCCTCCCCTCTTGCACTCTCTCTCAAAAATAAATAAACATTAAAAAAAAAAAAAAAAGAACAACCATACTTAAGAGGAGTTACCCAAGCCCCGTCCAAATACATTGAAATTTCAGGATAATTTATCACATTCATGCCCAATTCTCCTTCAACGTCCTGAGCTACTCTAAGAGGACAAGGTCATTGCCTGATAAATCACATCTCTTTTCCCACTCCCAGGCACCACAGAGTATTTATTCTAAAGACATTTGATTCTTAATGATCTTAGAATATGGGGAAGCTATGAACCATTTCTGCTGCTGCAGTGTCTGAGTACTGAGCAAATCTTTCCCTGCCTCGGCCTTTTCCGTAGAGCCCATGGAAAAACTGGCAGGGAAGACAAGTTCCCCAGACTGGGGTGGGAGTTGGGGGGTGGGGTGAGAGGGATTAGCAATCACTCAAAGGGTCTCTTGTGCCAAAAAGAGCCTACAGATCAAGATTTGAGGACCTGGAAAGATAAGCAAGTCTGGGCTGATGTTGCTGTCCCCCCATTCACCTCCCTTTCCTTCCCTCCTCTCCCAACAGCAGGTACACCCATTGGAAGTCCCACTAGCCTTAGGACAAGACTGAGAATGCACTTTTGGAAAAATATGATCCTGTCCTCTATCTTTGCTTTATATACCCCCTTCATCCGCATTTTGTGTGGCAGACCATTTGATCCAAAACAATTTGGTTAAAAAGTTGATCCAGGGGCGCCTGGGTGGTTCAGTCAGTTAAGTGTCAGACTTCAGCTCAGGTCATGATTTCACAGTTCATGAGTTCAAGCCCCGAGTCACGCTCTGTGCTGACAGCTCAGAGCTCGGAACCTGCTTTGGATTCTGCGTCTCCCTCTCTCTCTCTCTGCCCCTCCCCCACTTGTGCTCTGTCTGTCAAAAACAAATAAACATTAAAAAAAAACATTAAAAAAAAAAAAGAACTAGCTGATCCAAAACAAAAATTTAGTTTACACAACAAATCACTGCTGGACAATGTGTCATCGACTATTATTATTTTTTCAGCGTTACTGAGGCATAATTGACAGGTAAAATTGTAGGATATTTAAAGTGTACAATGTGATGATTTGATACATCTATATGTTGTGAAAGAGCTTCCCCCCTCCGTTGAGTTAATTAACACATCACCTCATAGACTTACCTCCTCCTTTTTTTCTGATGAGAACATTGAAGTTCTATGGTCTTAAAAAAAAATTAGTTCTACAAGACACTCTCATCAGCTATATTCACCATGTTAATACATTAGATCTTCCAATCTCATTCATCTTATAGCGGAAAGGTTTTAACCTTTTACCAACCTCTCCCTATTTCTCCCAACCCCCAGGCCGTGGCACCACTGTTCCACTCTCTGTTTCTATGAGTCGGACTCATGGAAATTTTTCAGATTACACATATAAGTGACACCATGCTTTCTGTCTGGCTTTTTTCACTTAGTATAATACCCACCAGGCTCATCCATGTTATCAGAAATGACAGGATTTCCTTCATGTTAAAGGCTGAACTATGATCTATCTATCATCTATCTATCCACCTACCACATTTTCTTTATCCATTCATCTGTTAACACTTAGGTTGTTCACATACTATTATGAATAATGATGTATTATTTTTAAAATTTCTTATTTGAATTCTTTTTGATTCATTTTAGGCAAATAAGAATCTACATTTTTGGTAACATCTTTTTTATATAAATTTATTTAAATCTTTGTAAAAATGTTTTTAATGTGTATTTATTTTTTGAGATAGAGACAAAGTGCGAGCGAGGGAGGTGCAGAGAGAGAGGGAGACACAGAATCCAAAGCAGGCTCCAGGCTGTCAGCACAGAGCTGGATGTGGGGCTTGAACTCACAGACCACAAGATCATGACCTGAACCAAAGTCGGATACTTAACCAACCGAGATACCCAGGCGCCCCTGTTTTTGGTAACATCTTGACAAATCTTTTAATTTTGCAAATCAGTTGGAAATGAATGCTTCCAATCATCTGTTCATGTTTGCATATTTTTTCTTGCACAGTGGGAAGGGGCGTATTAGATTTAGAAATGTTTCAAGCCATTGTGACACAGACAAGTGGTGCCGGCTTGAGTTGTTGTTCCAGCAAGCAGAAGGAGATAGAAACTCCTTGATTCAGCTGGACTTTATGCCTAAGATTTCTGTTCGTCCTGCTGGGCAAATTTTAGAGTCCTTTCAGTGTATTTTCTACATACTCACATTGCAAAATAAGGAGTGTGTTCTCTTTGGCACTGCTTAAATCTGGAGTCTACCACAAACATGTACATTCTTCTGGAGGTCAGCTAGAGAGTAGCCATGTCGGTGGCCTGTTGAATTCCCCAAAGTCTGTGCTCTGCAGTAGCCCTGAGACAGGTTTGTTTTAATGATGCTCTTACTGTGGGTGGGGTCATGCAATACCTAGATATTCAAACTCTGGCTTAACCTTAACAATATGGCCTCAGAATGTATCTCCTTGTTTTTGTTTCTGAGATTTAGGGATCAATGGATGGCACCCGTTTTCTCTTTTTCCCCTGTTTCCAGAAGGCTTCACCTTTAATCACAAAACTATTTGGAATCCTGGGGAAATATGCTCCCACCTTATGTGAAACCATTTTATAAGACACAAAGTGGATACAACAGTCCATCAACATGAAATAAGAAAATTAAGGGTGCCTGAGTGCTCAGCCGGTTAAGCGTCTGACTCTTGGTTTCAGCTCAGGTCATGATCTCGAGGTTTTGTGAGTTCGAGCCCCACATCAGGCTTTGTGCTGGTGGCACAGAGACTGCTTGGGATTCTCTCTCCTTGCTCTCTCTGCCCCTCCCCCCACTCATGCTGTCTCTCTCTCAAAATAAATAAACTTCAAAAATTTAAAAAAAAAAAAAAAAGAAGAGGAAGAAGAAAACTAGAACCCTGGCAACTTGAGAGTTCAAGTATGTCATTTCTTACAAATGTTAGAAAGCACTGCAAATAGCAAACAAAAGGCAAATCAAGTTCCGGAATGCGGAAGACATGAGAACAATGCTCATGATATAAATATGAAGACTTTTTTTCCCTAAGTAATGAAAAGTAGGATTGACTTTGTAGAAGTTAACTTTAACTTCAAGAGACCTCTCATATCGGAATAAAAGAAATATCTTTGTTTTACTTTGCTTTCTGTCTCTGGTCTCAATGATGGCCCCCCCACAATCACCATTACCTCCAAAAGAAATAGGCTTTGAAGGGAGAGTCATATGAGTCAGGGAGTTGTTTAGTGTCCTCGAGGATGGTATTTGTGCAGAGGAAACAGGTGGCTTTGGTCCTATAATTAATATTTATTACTAAGTTTCTAGTTCAACTTAATTCATATTTTGTTTAGCAAATTTAAACAATCACTTCTAAAAAGTTATTTTTTTATTATAATATGATTGTTTTGTTAAGTGCATTTAAATTTTTAGATTACATTTATACATTTAATGTATATGTGTTCACCGACAATCCCTTAACATGGAGATCCTGGGATTATGAGTTTGGTTCTCTTTAGTATGTCTTCACTTAATTCTACATCCTACATTTCTTCATTTAATTAACTTAATTTCTTCACTTAAAAGATGCCCCTCCACTGAAGGAACAACGCTCAACCCAATTCCAGGAAGACAAGGTGTCTGCTCCAGGCTTTTGAACTTGATGACATTCTGCTTCATTTTCACATTCTTCCTATTGCTGGGACCACAGCTCTCACTGATGTGACAGTGACACTTGATTGAATTCTGCACCTGTCCCCCGGATTTTGTCTGACTCTGCAAACCAGTTTCCAAAGACAATCTAATGACAATCTGTTGCTACGCTCATCTACCAGTTTTCCCATCCTCTTTCTCTTAAGCCCTACGTGATATTTTCCCCTGTCCAGAGACATTTCCAGCTCAACTCAGTGGTGGCCACCTTCCATGTGCAAAGCCACCAACCGAAATAACTGATAATATAGAACTGATAATATAGAATCACCCTCTCTTCTTGTTTCCCTGAACACCAAGAGCCACTATGTCATGAAGATATGCCTGTTGAATAAATGAACGCATGAATGAATAAACAAATGATATCTGTGGGGATAAATCCACACGAAAATATGAAATTTATCTTTGTTTTATTTTCCTCTTAAACTGCTTTCCTCTCTTGGCAGAAGAGACTCAAAAGTTAATACTGATCAAAATATTTCCTTTTTGTGAGAGACGGGTAGAATGCACATATCTCATTTAAATCTCATATTCATCCTTCAAAGTGAAAAATATGCTAGCTTAAAAGCAATGGCTGCCTTAGAAATGAAAATTCTTGAGATTCTTTATTTGCTAGCTTTCCTCTGTCAGCTATAAATTCCCTAAAGGTATATGGTGATGTGCTCTCTCTCTCTTCATGTGTGTATAAACACAATTTTTAACTGTACTAAAAAGTACTTTCTTTTTTTAAGTTCAGATTAGATTTTTTAAAGTTTAGGGGCATTTGGGTGGCTCAGTCGGTTGAGCATGAGTTTGGCTCAGGTCATGATCTCACAGTTCATGGGTTTGAGCCCCATGTTGGGCTCTGTGCTGACAGCTCAGAGCCTGGAGCCTGCTTTGGATTCTGTGTCTCCCTCTCTCTCTCTCTGCCCTCCCCCCACTGTGTTCTCTCTCTCTCTCAAAAATAAATAAACAAACATTTTTAAAGTGTAATATAAAACATGGCCTTAGGGGCGCCTGGGTGGCTCAGTCAGTTAAGCCACCAACTCTTGACTTCCACTCAGGTCATGATCTCATGATTCTTGAGATTGAGCCCGGTGTTGGGCTCTGTCCTGAGCATGCTTGGGATTCTCTTTCTCTGCCTCTCCACTGCCTGCATGTGCACGCTTTCTCTCTCTCTCTCTCTCTCTCTCTCTCTCTCTCTCTCTCAAAATGAGTTAATTTTAAAAAAAAGCCTTAATTAAAACATGACGATTTTTATTATTGCCAGAAACTCCATTTTAATAAACTTAATCTGCCTTCCAAAGGCAGGTGAACTGTTTAAGGGGCTTCATGCAACAAAGTTGGTTCAAGAAGCTTGTTATTTGTTACTCTAAGCATTGGAGCCGATGCAGACTATTATCACTAACGAGGGAGTACTTAAGATACTCTTAAGGAAGAAGGAAATGTGAAAAATGAACTGCAAGGTGAAGAAAGGTCTGGCAGGACTGAGCACATTCGTGCACTTCCCCCTTTCTGCAGTTACCAAAACAACCCGAAAAAGAAAGTGCAAGTATGAACACTTGAAAAGCCAGCGACTGTGTGATGAAGATATAAAGCTTCCAGAGGAATTGCCTGACTCAGTGCTGGTCAGTGTTCCATCCACTTCAAAAATGTCAAGTGTTTTGATAATTGGATTAAATGCAACAGAGTCTCACCGTGTCTTCCTCTCAAATGTTATTAATAACTTCGTAGCGTTTTGTAAGTACTATCAAACAAACTTTCTCCACCGTAATGTAACAATGCCTTTTTAGGTTAAAAAAAAAAAAAAAGCTTTGCAAATGGAGCATAAGCTTTCAATAAAAAGGCGGAGAAACATTTGCCTGAAAACAATCCAGTTTTAAAATACAGGCAGATGGAAGAGTTTGTTAGTATGGTCCCATCTCCATTCCTTTTCAACCCCAAGAACCTTCCCCCAGCAGAGAGACCTGAGGGTGAATTACCCTAAGGGGAAAGGGATACGTACCAGGAGAAGAACTCAGAACAAAGCATGCCCATTTGGTCAATGCTGACGAAGAAAATACAAATTTGGAAAAGATATGATGAGGCAGAGGTTGTGTCCCTCCCACCACCGCCTCCTCCCCGGGATATCGGAGATCCGGATGGCGTGAGACACAGAAGGAGCACTGCTGTGACGGAAGAGTTAAAGCTTAAAGCCAGCCACGCTGCCCCCTCCCGCAGAAGGGCGGAGCTGGGGGGTAGCGGGGGAGGAGGACTTTTCCTGGAAAACTTTAGGAAGCCTGGGCCCCTTCCTGGCAGGACCTGGGAAGCGTGCACGGACCTGATTTCCTTCCACACGACACCAGCTTGGGGGAGGGTGAGCCAGTAAAGGGGAAAATGTCCAAACTGGAAAGACCAGGCTGGGAACGTCCCCTGGGGAGCATCCCACAGCGCCAGTGCCCCGGAGAGGGGTTGCCCGAGACCCGAAGGGACCTGGGGGTTAAGGGAAAAAACTAGCACGGTCTGTCAATACCCCAGATTAGGATGGCCAAGCCTGTCAAAGGAAGGAATGATCATAGTGGCCTGGATGGAGCAGGTCTCATATCAGCATCAGCTAGCATAAGACAGAGAGAGGTTCAAAGGGCAAGAGTCCTCTCCCACGGCTGAGCCCCCTTTGTATGGACCCACCTAGGGAAAGCAGGGAGAGCTCAAAGCTGAATTAATTGAATTGTGAACTTGAAAAAGTCTGAAAACTCAGACATGTCTGAATTGTCCTGGAAGTAACTTTTCTGCCATCGGGTAGGAGAGGAAGCTAGAGAGGGAATCCAGTTATGGGGAAATAAAGAGAGTTGCACGTAATACCTCTGGGTCCGTGGGTTGTGAAATCTCATCTACTCTGCTAGAATCATCAATGTCATGAACTTCCTCATGCAGAATTTCAGGTGCATGGAACTGGAAATATTGGACATTTATTTTACAAGACTGAGGTCTTGCAGGTTAAGGTTAGGTTAACAGAATGAAAGTTAACAGGTTAAGGTTAGTTTAACAGAAATTGAAGTACAATTTCATGAAGCTTTGTTGTAGATCTCCAGGATCCACAGTAGTAAGACCGACAGACATAGCATGGAAATAAGCAGTGAGTGGAGAGCACAGCAAAGAGGAAACAGGGGTTCCAGAAAAACTGCAAAATTCTGAAAGCCAGCACACCTGGTGAATTCTCAGGGCTTATCTGGTACAAGGTCACACTCAGCAGGAGGGGTAATGACCCCATTGACTGCTTCCTCAGTGGGAATGATGACCTGGAAGTTTTTTCCAGAGTAAGAAAAAGCATCTCCAGTTTTACAGTGGAAGTAAATGAGGAGAGATAACCTTCAGAGGATGTTTTTTATAGACAATTCTGCTGGAACAGAGTTTTGCAAGGTCTCCAAGAATGGTTCTTTGTTGTGGAGCCATGCATAGAACATTGGGTGATATTTAAATACAGAGCATGTGTTGGTAATCACCTGTCTGACTTAATTTAGTAAGAAGTTGTGGGGTTGGTTGACTTTGATTATTGCATAAGTGACCCCCTCCCCCCCCCCCCCCCCCCCCCCGCCCGCACAGCTTGGCAGGGAGCTGGGCGGTAGACAGAGTGTTGGCTCTGTTGTTGCATCCTGGAGAGCCAGACTCCCTATGGCCTTCTACAAGGCCTCTTAGCTGAGAAAAGCTCTCTGTAGCCCTAAGTGTGGTGATGAACCTCTTTAACTCCCAACTGTATCAATTTGCTAAAGCTGCAAAGTACCCCAGACTGGGTGGCTTAAAAACAGAAATGTATTTCCTCACAGTTCTGGAGGTGAGAAGTCCAAGGTCAAGGTGTCCACAGCTTTGGTTTCTCCTGAGGCCTGTCTTCTTGGCTTCCCTTTTCTTATAACGGCATCAGTCATACTGGATTAGGGCCCATCCTAAGAACCTCGTTTTAACATGATTACCTATTTAAAGGCCCTATCTCCAATGTGTCTGTAGACACATTCTGAGGTGCTGTGGGTTAGGACTTCAACAAGCGAATTTGGGAGGAGACAAAATTCAGCCCTTAACACCAAATTTCACACCTGAGGCCAAGAATGGTCAAATGTTTACCCTGGGCCTACTTCTAGGGATTCAGATGAGATGAAAGGACAAAGCTCGTCAAATGTCCTAATCAGTGAGTCTTGGCCTCCAAGAATCATATCAGATTTCAAAATAACCTGGGAAGCTAGAGAAATAGGTAGAGTAGAAAAACATTGTTGACATTTTATTTAGACCCTGCTTTGTTCCAGAAAGGACATGAGGCGAGAGGACTCCCAGATTAATAAGGATATAAAGAGTAAGGCAAAAGGAGACAGTCTGTCATGAGTGCCCATCTACTCTCTCACTGCCTCCCTCCCCCCCTCTATTCTTTGACTGCATTTCACATCCTGGTGACCAGAGTGCCCACTGAGGCTGCACCCTCAGGGTGGGGGTGGAAGGGACAGTTAAGAAGTAGCTTTTCAAGGCAGAGCACTGTACTCTAGGGGCTTACCAAAGTAAATGTGATTTCCCAGGGCCTCTGAAAGAGGTAACTAGCAGACTAGCATATAGGTCATGATGGTGAAGAACTATTTTGTGTTTCCACAGAGAATCGTCAGTAAAGCACGAGAAACTTGGATAATCCATTAGAAAAAGCTGGTTTCAGTATTCAATGATTAACAGATATTTACTAAACTCCTACTATGTGCCCAGCAACATGCGGATCACTTTATGGTACACTGGTGAGCCAGTCTTTAAAAACAGTAGCAAACACACTAGTACCAAATACATGTATATTAACGTATATAATACATAACAAAAACCCTGTTGTTTAAAAAATATAATTTATTGTCAAATTGGCTTACATACAACACCCAGTACTCATCCCAACAAGTGCCCTCCTCAATGCCCATCACCCAGTTTCCCCTCTCTCCCACCCAAATACCCTATTTTTTGAGGAGCAATTAAAACTGAGGCAAAGGTTATTTGTAACTTACTCAAATCCACATAGCATGGAAGAAATGAGGCCAATATTTTGACTTAGGAAAATCTGGCTGGCTCCAAACTTCATTCTGGTAAAAAACCACATGATTCTACCTTAAGATATCTGGAAGTTAAGCAATGAAGTTATGAAGTCTTTTTCTCTAGATGTTTAGATAGGCTGAGGTCCATAAGAGCTTATCTAAAGATGTAATTGAGCTCCTAGATTGGTCCAGGACAGACGGTAGCACGATGTGTTCAGAAAGGGGAGCTAAGAAGACACCAAAGAGAAATTTTGTAACTTCCTAATTTTGCTTGGTGTTGGAAGGGATCTCTAACGAAAACCTGCCGTGAAGATCAACAAATGAATGCATTAATTTCAGAGTAAAGCATTCAGAACACAGTCTTATGTATTTTCAAAAGTCCAGCTCTGTATCTTGAAAACCATGAAAAACTGGAACAAAGAATATGAAGCAGAGCATCCCTTTAGCTGCCCCCAAATGGCCGTTGGTGGGAGCTGGGGCAATTCTTGGCCTAGTTTTCTGAGCTGTTGGGCAAGGCTAGAGCGCAGACTAAAGCCCTATCCAGCTCTGGCTTCCTAATTCCTCTTCATGGTCTGTAATTTTCACCTCTTTACACCGTAAACCTCAAGTTTCTCTGCAAGATGTTTCAACAGAAAGTGCTCACAGACAAAATCTAAAAGCATTTAATTCCATCATTAGGTTATTTGTGTAAAAAATGTCCCATCGAGGTTCTTGTACAAACTCCCATTGTTCTCCCAGACTCTGAGAAGTGGCACTCCAGAATAATTTTATATGGGTCAGCATATTTTATAAAGGGATAGGCAGAGCAGCTTATGAAATTAAACTCCTGGAAATCACAGACACACTCTCAGGAAATGCCTTGTATTTATGTTTAGGTGGTGCCAGTGTTCAACAGCGTTAAATAATCCAAGGTCGAAAAGGTCATTCCTCATTACAGAGAAAGGCTGCTCGGTTTGGGCTCCACATGGGAATTCTGAGTTCAGACAGTTTGTAAAATTCACTGTCATCGTTGTGTGTGGTTTTTAGTTGGGGTGAAGGCTTCTCGTTTGCAACGAAACATTCAGGAACACAGGCGCTTTGTGAGGGCGGGCGTCCGCGGGTGACCGAGCCGGCCGACAACCCCGGCGTCCTGTGGCTTTCCGCTGAGGGAAGAGCAACCCGTTAGCAGCTGAACTAAGAGCCTTCGGCCTGGCCGCCTATCGAGCCACGTGCGCACGGGCCGCCCGGCGGGGGCGAGAGGGTCGGAGGCGCCCCCAACTGGCTCAGACGCGTCGGCGCCCACTGCATATCGGGTGCCCGGCTGCAGTCGTGGCCTTGGCCGCGCACGAACCCCGCCCCGGGACCTTGCTCCGGTCAGGTTCCGGGGCTTCTGTTCCTGGCCCACAGTCCCCAGCACCCACCCTTCTCGCGGTAGGAGCGCGGGGCGGGGTTCAGCGTGGAGCTGGCGGGGCTGGTCTCGGGGCGGGACCGAGAGCTGGCGGGGCGGGGTTTGACGGGGAGAGGCCGGCCTCAGGGCGGGGCCTGGCGGAGCAAGAAGCTAGACGTAAATCGAGAGGGGTGCGGCTCGGGGCCGGGGGCGGGGCTGGGGGTGGGGCCGGGGGTAGGAGGGCACGAGGCGTAGAGGAGCAGGGCTCCGCGTGGGGCCCGAATCCTTGCCGGGGGGGTGGGGCTCGGTGCTGGAGGGGTTGGGCTGGGCACCGGCAGTGGCTGAGAACAGGATGGGCGGCGGAGGGGGGCGGGGCTCGGCGCTGGGTGGGGCGGGGAGCGGGATGCGCGGCGGAGAGGGGCGGGGCTCGGGGCAGGGCCGGGGCGGGACGCGGGACGCGCCGCGCGGCTCCCCCGGCCGCGGCCCGCTCCCTGCCCTTCCCGCGGGCACAGCTGTGGGGCCGGCGGCGGCCGAGGCGCGGAGTGGCGGGACGAGGAGGAAGCAGTGCGGAGCCTAGTTTCGGGGCGGCGGGAGCCGGTGGGGGCCCGGCGAGGAGGGCTGGAGGTGGCGGGGCCCGGCGAGGCCACGATGAAGCCGAACGGCGAGGACGAGGAGGCGCCCGCCGGGGGCCCCTGGGAGGAGTGCTTCGAGGCGGCCGTGCAGCTGGCGCTGCGGGCGGGACAGGTGAGCGCCGCGGCCCTCCTCCCCTGCCCGGCGGGGTCCGGACGAGCACAGCCCCAGCGGGCAAGGTCGGGCCGGGCCGGGCGGCGTGCTGGCTGTAGGACGCCCACTTGGAACTTCGCAAAGTCCGAGCAGAACTCCTGTCGGACGGAAGGAGACCTTCCCTCGGGGCTCGGGAGAGCCGGGCCCGCACGGCGTGCGGCCGCGGGGCTGGGGGCAGTGGCCCGCGCGGGCGGAGTGGGTCCGGCGCGGCCGGACCGCGAGCGGTGGGCGTCTGGTATCCGCGGACCGAGGGTGCTAGGGCGCGTTTTGGTGAAAGAAGCCTTTGTGTTGGTTTACTGCACAGACCGTCCCTTTCCCTTCTCCATTCCAGGACTCGGGGGAGGTGAGCACCTTTCTCCCGTGGAGGGGGCGGCCACCTATGAAGCATTCCTGACATGGCCCCTCTCCTTTGGCCGTGTTGAGTGTCTAACTGTAGGTGACTTGACCTTTGCGTTGGAGAGAGTAGGTTAGAATATACTAGCTATGCAAATTAGCCCTAGGATTTTAAAAAGCCCTCCCAGGCTTGAATGCCGCAGCTGTTTGTTTTTACGGACCTTGAATAGATCCTGTGGCCAGGACGTGGGTGTGGTTGCCTCCAGGTTTAAACCCCTGCCTCGGGAGATCTGGCTGTCTTGCTGTTTGATTGTCTTTCCTCAAGCAACCTAAATCCATACCTACTCCGACCCAACAGCGGAAAAGTGGTTCCATTCAGTGTTAGGAGGAACTTGGTAACGCTGACGAGAAAAAGGACGTAAATCAAGCACCAGAGCTGAAAAGAACCTGCTACTTGAATTTAAAAAGAGAGTGCAGCTACTCTTTTCTCACTTTCATTTTTGCGTTTCGTTCCCCACGTTTTCCTCTGTACCCGAAGCGGTGTCTGACACATTGTAGATTTGAAGTCCTTGCGCAGTGAATGAGCGCTGTTGGTTCTCCCAGGACGGCCAGGGTCCGGGTAGACTGAGTGGGAAGGTGGCTTACTCCTGCCAGGCTTGTTAAGGTACATGACTGTGTTTTGGTGATTGGAGGGTCAAGGTGGACAGAAGTAGCAGTGTGAGCAGATTGACTTTTTATATCCAAACAGCACTTTCTTTTTCAGGTCTAGCAGTATGAAAATGCCCTGCTGGTTTTCCCTGGGTGTTAAAGTCAGGCTGTTACCAATCTTGAGTTTGAGCCGAGTTGTCACCTGCATAGTGGATAGTGCTTCACCTTGGTGTGAATCCTCTAATCCTCTTTAAAAGTTCATTTCAACACCGAGTAGACACATTTTGTGTCGGAGGGCCCTCCCTCTGTGGTTTTAAGGATGCAAGATTCAGCCTGTAGGGAAGGCATGACTTAAAAGGTGGGTTGTGGGACTTCACCCTTTGGCTCTGTCTCCTTCCTAGTGGGAAAAGAGGACCCCAAACCTTGAGTGCTACAAGGCTGAAGTTTGTAGCTGCAGGACAAACATTCTTCCTGGAAAGCGCATCCACTGTGTACAGGGAGCACTTGCTTCCCCCCACCCCCCCAGGCCCCTCACTTCCTTTCCAGAATGAGCATCATCAGGATATTTAATAACTTTTAGATTCCACCGTAAAACTCTTCTCCCTTGAAGCTTTAAGGAGAAGCCAGTTTAGGATTTGGACACCACTGTGTAAACCCTGGTGAGTTGTTATGGGTTTTTATGGTTTTTCAAATGTAGATCCGTGAAGAAACGGAAGGGTTTTTAAAACTTTTATTTTATTTGAAGAGATGCTTATATAGAACTTGCAGTATGGTAGGCACAATTCTAAGGGTCTTATTAAGAGATATCTTAAGTTTTAATAACTTGCCAATAACAAAAAAACTTTTTTTGAGAGTGGGGGAGGGGTAAAATAAAGATTCTGCCATTAGGAGTCTGGTCAGGGAGCCCAGGATTCTGGGCTCCCTCTTGGGCATTATGTGATGCTTCCTGCCTGCCGGGCAGTGGAGGGAAGAGTGGCCGGAATGGTCTATGGCTGGAACAAACAGAAGCCACACAAGGTCATTGCAACCTATGTAAAGTGGGACAGATTTTCTTATTAACGTTCTCACAGGAATGGGGGTGCTGGTTGGAGAAAATCTGGCCTTTGGCCAGATAGCCCAAAGAGGGCTGAAAAGGTAGTTAATGGTGATCCTTTTCTGAGTCCTCCTTAGCTAAAGGAGTATTTGGCACAGTTACAGTGGCCTTGTGGCCCAACATGCCCACCCCCTCACGCGTACCCGATGTTCCGCTATTTTAAGTTTGCTCCTCTCAGCTTCTCCTGAGACAGTTCTGTGTGCTGAATTCCCAAGTCTGGGCTCTATATACTGAAATATATGCTATATATGTTCATATATGCTATATAGTTCTATATGTGCTCGGGGGTGGGGCGAGGGCCTCCCAGGAGATAAATATTGCCACCCTTCATCTTTCAGATGCTGGTTTGGGTCAGGGCAGCCCTACACACTTTGCCGACACCTCCCTTTGCCGCCACCTCCCTTTGCCCCACCCTAAGAGGTCTCCGCAAAAGTAACCTGCCCCGAAGTGCTGGCTGCCCTCTCCACCACGGCCTCCCAGTGTTCTGCACCGCCCATTCCTGCGGTGCCCAACCACCCATGCTGGTGCCACTGCAGCCCTAGTGCCCAGCCACCTGGCTGCTGGGCTTTGGGGAGGGGAGTGACTTGAGCCCCACTGCTGTCGCCACCGCAAATACAAATAGTAATCTTCGTTGGAATGGGTGTTTGTCATCTTTGACGTGTGAGCAAAAGTATCTCAGAAAACTGCTCCTGTAGGGGTAGATCTAGGTTTTGTTTATGCCTGAAACTCAGACAACTTAGGAGCCCTCTTTAAGAAAAAAATACAAAATTACAAATTCAAAATGAAGTATAAACATCGCTTAGAATAAGAAAAATCACAACAGTATAAATTCTAAGATGCTAACAAATATGACAAAATACATAAAAATAATTCTGTAGCTGCTTCTCAACCTTCTGTAATACTTTTCTCACATTTTTGGCTTCATGCTCTTTGTGCCTTCAAATGACTGTGATTTTGTAGTGTTTTCTATGGAGCCAGGAGGAGGATAAGTTCAGGCTCTCCAGTAGCACGACTGATTGAAATCGATTACTGATAGTTTGGAAAAGTTTATTTAGTCTTCAAACTTATTATGGGTAGGACTATATACATTTTTAGGATCGCCATCAAATTTGAGAATCCTGTCAGTTTTCTCTTATATGCTAGTTGTGAGAAGATAGGGAAGAGTTTTTTACAGACTAGCTTCTAGTTCCATATGGTCGCTTCTTTCCACGGTCCTGTGTGCCGGTTGCCGCTACGCATGCTCACACGCTCCTCTGGCCCTGCCCTTCATGTCACCATGCCAAGCCATTCGGCATGGTGGACAGTGGAAGCATTTCTGGAAGCCATTCCTACACAGGATGGCTAATAATAACTTACAGACAGATGTGACGGCAAACCCCACAGATATATTCCATCAAACCCAGAGGCAATTTCATCTCCACTCAACTTGCCTTCAGCCAGAAATGCCAGTGCCACCTGACACAAAATATAATGGAGGTCACAGTGGAAAGAGACAGTGGTTATATCTGCAGTCAGAATAGCTGATTTTTGCAGACTTAAAAAAGGTGTTCATGTGTGATCGTGTGAACACCTTGCTAAGGTCCCTGGGAGCCTTGAAGCCTCG
Organism: Lynx rufus; assembly: GCF_022079265.1. Lineage (NCBI taxonomy): Eukaryota > Metazoa > Chordata > Mammalia > Carnivora > Felidae > Lynx > Lynx rufus. The sequence goes on along the minus strand of NW_025814844.1, from coordinate 3,673,244 downwards.
GCTTCATTAGCTTCACAGTAAATTCACCTCTGCTCACTGGTGACAAAATCTCAGGACAAGGCAGGACACCAAAAGCCCAGGATCCACCCTCAGTACTCCAGACGTCCATCCTCTCTAGTTGGCCTTACCTACCCAAAGCCCAGTCTTGAGAAGTGAGGCTGTCGTCCGTAAAGCCCCTGCGTGGACCAACCCTCTGGCTAGCCAGATTGAACTACTTGGCATTTTCAAAACACATTGCGCTTTCCTGCCTTTCTTATGCTTCCTGACGACCATACGCTCCCTCCAGGGTTCAGCTCCTCAACCCTTTCCTTCATGGACCTTCCCATGTGACTCTCATCATTCCTGTGGTGCTTCCCGGCTTTGTTCATCTCTGGTCTGGTTGCTGTGTCTTCCCTACAGTGTGCTCTGAACGTGGATGCTCTTGTGTCCACCTCTGGCTCCCAGAGTGGAGAACACACATCGGTGGGCTCTGGCCCAGTGTAACCCCCTTGTCTGGCTGGCTTTGCCCATGCAGTGTCGTTTTTGATTTGTGGTTTTAATTTTTATCCGGTATATCACACGGGGAATTTAGTAAGTGAAATACCCCTGAAAGGACTATTATGAAAAACAGCAGTGCCCTGTCCTCTATCATGCTCATCCTTTTCCCCAGAGGTCACTGTTTTCAATTTTCTGATAGTTACACTTGTCTTCTGAATCACAGGCTTCCACTGCTCGCTCTGGAGTTGTCTGTTGTAGACACTGCATTTATGTTGTGAGCTGCATTTCCCAATCAGTTCCATCGTCATAAGCTCATGTTCTGTTGACTATACAATTGTAATGCATGGTTGAGTTGGATATCATAGTTGTATTACATATTTTCTTTCTCATGCAACATGTATTTTCCTTTAAAAAAAAAGTGTGTTTTTTCATTTGCTTAGCTTTGTATGTATCTGCTAATAGTCATCTTTGAACTTCCCAGCAGAATGTTTGATGATCTACTCAGGGCTGTTAAACTCATCAGATTCATGGCTGTAGAGAAATGGTCTTCACTGTCTTATGCATCAGAAGCACCCGGAAAGCTTGTAAAGGCAGACTCAGTCCCCTCCCCAGAGTGTCTGACCCACTAGGTGAGGAGCAGGGCCGAGAATTAGCATTTCCACCAAGTTCCCAGCTGATCCTGATGCTTCTGGGCGGGAGACAGCACTTTGAGAACCGCTGCTGCATTTTGTTATGTGAATAAATGACTGTTTATTCAACTCTTGAGGAAACTTTGGATGATGTCCAGTTTGGAGTTATGGATAATGTTGCTCTGAACATTCTTGCCTGTGTCTTTTGGTTTCGTATGTATGTGTTTCTACTGGGGATATTTTAATGATCGGAGTGAAATAACTGCTGCGTCATCAGGTGTGAAGTTCTGCCAGGTAGTTTTCTACAGTGGATGTACCAATTTACACTCCTACCAGCATGGGTGAGGGTTCCTGCTGCTCCACGTCTTGGACGACATTTGGTATTGTCTTTTCCACGGTAGCCGGTCTGATGGGTTTCAGGTGGTATTTCATTGCTTTAATTTGCATGTCCCTTACGACTAATCAACCTAAGTGTCTTGTCATGTGCTTCTTGGTTATCTCGTTTTTACAATGGTGGCACTAAAATGCTGATTACATATGTGTTCAGGCACTGAACAAATATTTATTGAGTGATTCTGACAAGGACTGTACCTTTACTCTGAGTATGATAATGAGGTTCTGGGCAGTCCTGTGTGGGGCCCTTACAGGGTGACAGGGAGCTCACCCTAGCTGCTGTGTGGGACCCTACAGTGCCCCCGGGGACCAGAATTGGCTATCTGATAGGAAGCTGTTCACGTAGTCCAAGTGAGAAATGAGGGTGGATTGATTGGGCAAAAGTGAAGAAGATGGTAAAACAGATGCGTTTCAAAGGCTGAACTGCCAGGCTTGCTGTTGGATGGAGGCAGAGTGTGAGACCCAGAGAAAAGGCAGGGATGCCTTCCAGGGTTTGGGCCTGCAAAACTGGTTGAATGGATTTGCCATCTTCCAAGATGGGGAAAGGGCAGGAGGAACAGGTTTGGAGGTGGAAGTCAAGTGTGTTTCGAGCACGTCAAGCTTGAATTGCCGGTGGATTTCTAAGTGGAGGTGTTGAGTTTGTATCTGGAGTTCAGGGCACAGGGTGAGGGTGGAGACCCCAATCTGGGAGCCCATGGCCCGGGCTGGGGTTTAAGGCCAGGTTCCGGGACCAAGAGAGAGCCGGTTTGTCCACCCGTGGACTCCGCCTTAGGGTGCTCCCAAGTTAACCTCCTGGATTTTCTCTGGGAGATTCCCAGATGTCAGTGTGTGGAGGTCTCAGGTCACTTATTTCTTTCAGAAGAGACTCCCTGCCCCTCTCCCACTGGGCGCTGGAGGAAGGGAGGTGGCGGGTGGCAGTTTCCCCACTTCCCGCCTTCTGTCCCCCACCTCCCCTCGGCCCCGTGCTGCATTTTGTGCCCCGGGTCCAGGCCTCCTGTTCCTGATTAGCTCCGCAGGGTGGGGAGTCAGCCTGCACTTACAATTGTAAAACTTTTGCCAACATTTGAAACCTCCGCCAAGACGGAACTCCCGAGAGACAACTGGCGAACGTAGAGTAGCAGCTGCCCTCTGTGGGGCACATGTGGTCCAAGTGTCCTGGGCCCACCTCTCCCTGACCCTGTGTGTGAGGCCAACTGCCAGTTTCCTTGTGTGTTGTTGTAAGAAAGAGGCATGTTTCTTATGCCCATTTTGCTAACAAGCTGGGGTGGGGGATGAGAGCACGCGCATTGTTTCAGAGGCATTTGCATCTGTCCTGGCAGGAGGAGTCCCTGAAATCCCACATCTTACTAAAGGGATGGAAGCAAAGGCTGGTGTCACTCCCACGTGAAGGTGAATCAGCCTCTGTGGCCCTGAGATATTTACTTGCTAACCTAATGGAGCCCTCGTTAGTGGAGTTTACAGTCTTTGAGGCTGGCGGGGAGAGTAGGCTGAAATCTTACCACTTAGCCAGAGAATGGAAATGATGCTAGTGAGTTCCAGAGCCCCCCACTCCACTCCCCAGCCCTAGGAGTTGGGGGGGGGGATGCTGAGCTCTTCCAGCTAGCCTGAGGTTTAGAGAGGAGAAGGGGACTTTTGTATCCAGGCTCCTCCCTGTCTCTCGGCCTCATCAGGCTGGAACCGAAGGCTGGTGGGCTCACATCTTTCTCCCACGGGAGATGAGGGAAGAATTCAGTTGAGTGGTGGTGCCATGTCCTTGTAGCTAAGCCAGTTTCAGGATCTCTGCGTCCACTGTCCCGGCAGTGCCTGGACTACCTGGGTGGTGCACTCAGCATGCAGTGGGCATTGGAGCCCCCCACCCCCCACCCCAGGCCTCCTGGGACAACGAGTAGCTTAGCCAATGATCACAATAGCATGCGGGATGGCTGTGGTGGCCATCTTCCCAGGCCCTGGAAGATGGGGGACAGTTTCCTGGAAGAAGTCATACCTGCACTTGTGATTTTAAAAGGAAAAGCGGGATTCCCTAGAGAAGTTGGGTGACAGGCTCGGGAAAGGTGAGGGTATCAGGGCAGAGAGAGAAGATGGACTCCCTGAGGGGAGAAAGCCAAGGCGGCACGCAGGAACGGCAAGCACGTAGCACGTTGGCTGAAGCTGAAGTTGGAAGAGGAGGGTCAGGCCAGTGGGTGGGCAAAGTTTGGGGGGCTTGAGGAGACCCTCAGTGGACGGTGGGGTTGCAGGGATTATTGTGCTCAAACTGACCAACGTGAGTCTCAGTGACGGTGTTGTGGGCGGTCTTGGCCGTGAATTGTGAGGTGAAGGAGACCTAGTTGTGAAGAGCCTAGGGGTTTCTGGCGCAGGCAGCTGGGTGCGTTCCACTGCTTGGGAACCCCACACCTGATAGGGATTCAGGAGTCCCTGGGGGGGGGGGGGTTGGCTCTGGTCAGCGACGGAAGATTTGGAGCACCTGCCGCGCAATCCCTTTTCCTGCACTTACAGCTGTGACCATGGCAACTTTCCTCATTTCTTTGTGCCTTGGTTTCCTCATCTTCAACTTAATTATCACTATGTCAGAGTTCTTTTGAGGGTTCGCTAGTTGGTACGCGTGAACTGCTTGGAGTGGTGCCAGGGCAGGGTGAGCCCTCAACAGGGTGATGGCGCGGCCACCAAGCCATAGGAGGTGGGATCCAGGGAGCGGCCCCTGCTGGTGGGGCCCAGCCTGCGATCTGGGATGTGCCTCTTGTAAGGAATGGTCTGAGGTGAAGAGGGTCAGGTGACACAAAAGGCAGTTGAGGTGTGGGGAAGGTTATCCTCAGGATGTGTCACACGAGGTGGCCAGGTGCCCAGTGGGGCTGGTTCAGAGGAGTGCCGGGGCATCAGGAGGACAGTGGGCGGGGGGTGACCGGACTTTAAAAAGTAGAGATAGCAAGTTGGAGGAAACGCCCATGAAGCTGAAGAGGGAGGCAGTGACGCTGGAGAGCTTTAAGACTCGCTGGCTTGTGATGCCTGAGAGCCCGGCATCCATGGCCCACCTCTGCTTTCACCAGCTCCTCCTCGTTCCCGTGATTAGGTTCATTTGTGAGTTATTAGCAGATGTTAACTGCTGACCCGCATGCCACAGGAGAGCCACATGGAATTCACTTTGTGGGCTTTATTGATTGTCCTGTGTCTTAGGATTCTCCAGAGAAACAACCAACTGGAGGCCAGCAAGTCCAGTTTGCAGGGTGGGCTGGCAGGCTGAAGACCCAGGGAGAGCCAGTGAGCCAGCCCAAAAGCCATAGGCAAGAAGAGCCAATGTTGCAGAATAAGACCAAAGATAGTCTGCTGGAGTTCTCTCTCACTCAGAGAAGGATCGATCTTTCCTTCTATTCAGGCCTTCAACTGATTGGATGAAGCCCACCCGCATTACAAAGAGCAATCCGCTTTGCTAGTTAAGATGTTAATCTCATCCGAAAACACCCTTGCAGAAAAGCCCAGACTACCATTTGACAAAACATTTAGGGTACCCCATGGCCCAGTCAAGTTGACTCATAAAATTAACCATCACATCACACTCACTTGTGTTCAGATATGTCTAGAACCTGAAATGTATAGTCAGTATCGTCAGGACTGTACCTCCAATCGCCACATTTTTCCCAGTCCAACAGAGGAAAGTCCTGTTGCCTATTAGAAACCCGCTTCTGGCACAGTTTTTTTTGGGGGGGTGTGCTGGTCCATGCGTTCTGGAACACACACAAGTTGCTCTGTAGTTATGGGTATTAATTGTATAGCAGACTTGGGGACAGTAACGTAGAACCAAGATGGTGTAGAGACCAGAAGGAGGCTTTGGGACACATCCCCGAATGATGCTTCTGACACGGAACCCAATGGTTTCCCTTCTTTTAGGTTTGAAATTCAGGAGTCAGTGACTAAAGGCTCATATTTTATATATTAAACATTAACAGAATGTTATCTGGAGGGAAAGCCCAGGCCAGGAGGTCTGTGAAGTGCATGCTTAGTTAGTGAGTAGCTGAAAAACATTAATTAAAAAACAGCATACACTAACTGACTGCTGGCAGAAGGAGCATGTTTACAGTGTTAAGAGCAAAGATAGCTGTGGTAAAAGGCTTAGCAGGGAAGTGCCCTGACAGCCTCACAGCCACCCCCCTGTGAATGGGACTGTGGTGGAAGGCAGGGGCTGTGTGAGTCTACTGCTGATTGATTGAAAAAAATACAGCACTTTCTCGTCGCCCTTCCTTGCAGTGTAGGAACATTTAAGAATAAATCTTTTCTTAACCCGGTATTTTAGGATCCCATTTGAGATCTGTACCTTGTGTATAGGTTTTTGATTTTTGCTGTAAGTCATTAAGTTCCGTCAGGCATTTGCTCTCAAAAATAACAGTGGTGCACGTCCTTGTGTACATAGAAATCATTTTGCGTCCCAAGACCATGACATAGGATTCCTCATTTAGTTCTTCCAACAACTGTGTCTGAGGTGCCACTGTTATTACAGATGAGGAAACTAAGGCTCCGAGAAGCTCGGTGATGCCCCCCACAGTCTCCCAAGTGGAGTTGGAACTCAGATCTGTGTGATTCTAAACTGTAGGTTTATCATCTGTGCTCCCTACTGATATTATGAAATGGGTGCAAGCAGGAACTGCATTCTAGACCAGGGGATTTTTCATATGCATTTCCTCCCCAAAGAACTAGCGTTTTCAAGTCACTGGGGACTGAAAGGAGGCTGCTGGTTCGTCTAGCTTTCCCAGGTGTGGGAGCCCGCCTGATAAGTCTGTGCTGTCCCACTTCAATGCATGTCACCTTGCCGGGTCTAGAGCCTGAGGGGCAGTGTTGTGGAGAAGGCTGGGTCCTGGATCTGCCAAGATGAAAGGCAGGGCTCCTGCCCTGCAGCCACTTCCCATCTAGTGGAAGAGGCTGGACAGTGCCTTATACTGATAAAGCAGTGCAGCGCGTGCAGTGACTGAGATGTGCCTTCCTTCGGTGCTGTGGGAACTGCTGTGCCAAGGGGAAGGGCCTCACCCAGGGTGAGTGGGCGGAGGGCTACACAGGCAGTTTCCCGGAGGAGACGGGTGTGAGCAGGGTCCTCAAGGACAAATAGGTTTGGCCCTTGCAGGAGAAAGAACATCCGTCCAAAGACGAAGTTGCTGGAGAGCGAACAGCAGAGAGTGACTGGGCATGGCAAGGGGGACAGGTGCCACCCAGGCTGGCCACAGACGTCCTCACACACAGGACATGGGGCCTGCCATCCTTTCCAAGGCGGCGTGGGGTGGGGCAGGGAGAGGACAAGTCACAGGGTGTGCCAGGAGACAGATCTGCTTTCTGGAGAGGCCGCTGGGCTCTGGGTGGACGACGCTGCAAAGGGGCAAGACAGGAGGTTTGGAGGTTGAGCAACACGGGCAAGTGAAGGCAGGCAGCGTGAGGTTAGCATAGTTCTGGGAAGTCATTCAGAAGTAGGGTCCACATATCTGGGTGTGTAACCCGATGAGAGGGAGGAGTTCAGGTGTCCCAGCGGATGGGATCCAGGGCCTGGAGGAGCTGCGGCAGAGGAGAGAGGGCTGGCCCCAGCACCGCTTCAAGTTGCCAGTGAACACGGAGGGTGGTGTGGCCTGCCCCACCATTAAAGGACACGGGCACATTCAAGCCCCATGGCTTTCCTTGTGACACATGCCCACATCGAAACAGTCATGGCAGAACAGTCATAAATATTAATAGACACAGACCAGAAATATTTTGAAAAAGAGCATGATTCGACACCTTCCTCCTGAATCCATAAATCTCCCCTCCTTTGTGTGATTTGTAGCTAGGGCCTGGGTCCTCTGGAAAGTGTGCCCAGATGACATCAGACATTGCCCAAACTGCCCACACAGGTCCCTGAGCATGCATCTCCTCAACATACGAGAGTTGTGTATATTTTGGATCTTAAAGACCAAATGCATAAATACCAGGGCGGTTAGATATGGCTTCACAAGAGCACTTGCTAAAAAAGTCTTCCAGACTTTAGTCACCTATGAGCTCAGTGTGTAGCAACCAAGAAATCTTCATTCCGATGTCCACCAACACCTGACTGTGTAGCAGCCCCCATGTAGGCCACAAAATCTACCTATGGAAGGTGGATACCTAGACAGGACCGATGGTGCTCCTTCGCTGGCATGCACTGACGTGGAATCCCAAGAGGCCAGCTGTGTGGTTTGTGTAAGTGCCCTAGCAGCACGCTGAGAGGGTGAGTGCCCTCCCTGCTGTGCCTGCAGATGTTGGAGACCCATCATACAGGAGGTGACATCTGAGCTGAGTCACCACATGGGCCAGAAGAAGGCTGGCGGTTCTGTCGGAGGGGAGACTTGAGAGTGAATGATTCACTTAGGCTGGAGCCCAACAGTCATGGAGCGGGGAGGGGAGGGAGAGAGAATGCAGAGTTTAGGTGAGGCCCATTTGTTAGGTTGGTGGCTTGGCTTTGTTCACAGACCAGTGACAGAAGCAAGGCAGGTTTCTTTCTTTCCCACAACAGCCCAGTTAGGGGTCTGGGGAAACGGGGGCTGTGCTTCTCCAAGTCACCCAGGGACCCAGGTTCCTTGGCGCTTATTGCTTTAAGGAGGTGTTCTCTTCCCACATGACCAAAGCTGACCTCTCACCCCCACAGCTACATCACCAGCTGGTGGCAAAGGGGGAAAGGACAGGAGGGAGTAGTGCGCAAACAGTGGCCTTTTATGGTGTGACTCAAGTTGCACATTCACATCCTCCTGGGCAGAAAGCAGGGCCACGCCTACCTGCCTGAGAGGCAGAGAGGTGTGGACTGTTGAGTCTTGCTAAACTTGGGCCTTCTCTCCCTGAAAGGAAGAAGAGGATACTGGCTACTTGGGATTAAAGTCTCTGCCAGGAGACCACCTCTCAAGAGCTATGGTATGCCACCTGGGGGGTTTTGTATCCTCAGAGTCTAGGGAGCCCCTAAGTGCTTTATGCTGGGATTAAGGTCAGGGGGTTAGCAAGCCCTTCTGGTTGTGGTTTGGTGAGTGGACACGGGGGCCATAAAGCAGATTTGGGCTGGCTCCAGGAGGGGGGGGGCAGTGGATGGAGGCTGGAGGAGGAGACTCCAAGTCCATCTTAACTTTCTCACAGGATAACCAAAAACCCACAGTGAAACAAAACGAAGAGACCAAGGTGGTCAGTGTTCATATAAGCGCTAATGGTCCAGTTGGAAAAAATGTGCAGAGTCTATCCAAGCAGTTTGTTGTGTATTTTCTTCATGATTCAAAGACTTCTGTGCACCTACTCTATGCCAGGTATGGTTCTAGAGGCTAGGGGTGTGGCAGGGAACCAAAGTGCCTCTGCTCTCCTGGGGGAGACATACCATCAACAAAGGGAAAAGTGAGATGATTTCAGATGGCAAGAAGTTCTGGATAGGTTAGAAGATACAAAGTCCCTGGAATAGAAAGAGATTTGGTTAGGACCAGCCAGAAAACCAGAGTGGCAGAAGGATGGCGAGACTGGGAGTGGCCTATGGGAGGTGACATCTGTAGGTCTAGGTTTTTCCTGAAAGCCATGGCAGTCTTTGCGTAGTTCTAAGCATTAAAGTGATTGGAGCTGACATATGTTTAAAAACCACTCTGGCTTCAGCACAGAGGCTGCAGGGTGCATGGTTGGAATCATAATCTTGAACTGTACAAATGCTTACTACATGTGCGGGTAGGGGCAAGTGTAACATGAAGCCGGAAGCCTGTGTCCTCTCAGGGTGGAGGTCCCAGGACTTCTGTGTGGTGCTGGGTCAGAACATCCAACCCCCAGGGGATTCTTCCTCCCCCAGGGGTTTGAGAACCTGCTCTCAGCCCAACTACTCCAGTGTGGCCCCCAGCATCGGTGTCACCATGGAACTTGTCAGAAATGTGAACATCAGACCTCAAACCCCACACCTACTTAACCACCAAAGTTTTCACTTCAGCAAGACCCCAGGTGACTGACTCATGCACAGTGAAGTTTGAGAGGCTTTGGTGGTGTGTCCTCTAGTCTTCCTCTCCCCTTTCCTCTGCTTGCATACATACCCCACACATAACCACATGCACTCCCTTCACACCTCCCCACACCTCTCCCCTTGCCTCTGCTTGCATACATACCCCACACCTCCCCACACCTCTCCCCTTCCCTCTGCTTGCATACATAACCCCACACCTCCCCACACCTCTCCCCTTCCCTCTGCTTGCATACATACCCCACACCTCTCCCCTTCCCTCTGCTTGCATACATTCCCCACACCTCCCCACACCTCTCCCCTTCCCTCTGCTTGCATACATAACCCCACACCTCCCCACACCTCTCCCCTTCCCTCTGCTTGCATACATTCCCCACACCTCCCCACACCTCTCCCCTTCCCTCTGCTTGCATACATTCCCCACACCTCCCCACACCTCTCCCCTTCCCTCTGCTTGCATACATTCCCCACACCTCCTCACACCTCTCCCCTTCCTTCTGCTTGCATACATTCCCCACACCTCCCCACACCTCTCCCCTTCCCTCTGCATGCATACATAACCCCACACCTCCCCACACCTCTCCCCTTCCCTCTGCATGCATGCATACCCCACATGTAACCACACACACTCCCTTCACACCTCCCCACACATACCACATACATCATATACACGTGAACCACACACACATCACATGCACACATAAAGCACACACGTATCACATACACAAATACATAAACCACACATATCGCCCATGTATAAACCACACAGACGTTGCCTACGTGCACATATAAACCAAATCACACACATGCACATATAAACACACACCATACCCCCCCCATACATGCTCCACACTGACTTTCCATACAAGATGCAATCTCACTGCCAAATGACCTACAAATAGGAGGTCTAGACTAGCCCAAAATTTAGGGATCCCTGGAGGACAAGGGCAGATGCTACATGAGCTAGATTGAGAAGTTTCAAATTTAAAAACAAGGAACCTGTGGAGATTTGTCTGGTAGGAACTTGCTGTGTGCACATTGATGTTTTAAGGAGATCAACCTGACAGTGCTAACCAGAATATTGCAAATAGAAGGCCCCAAGTGGCAGACAGTCTGGGGACTGGCATAGAAATGTTAATGGATTATAAGTGAGTGCTATATGCTTTGTCGTTCACATTATTTACAAAATTACACTCCACATTTTCTGTAATATGTATCCGTTTGCAACCAAGATGAAAAACTGAACAAAACCTGTCTAGGCTCAGCACTGTTTTGTCCGGCTCTAGGATGAGGGCAGTAATTTGAGGATTGCTCAATGTCTCAGGGTCTCCTGCTTATTCTTTAAAATCCCATCTGAGGTCCTCTTCCTCTCTGCAGACTTGGGGGTCATCTTTTCCTGCCCTCCTGCCTTTCAGCACCGTTAGTACATAGCACAGGCTGGCCATGAAAGAGGCACTCAGGAAACATAAAGGTAGAAGGATAAGTCAAAGGATGTCGAGTCTGGGTAGCTGTGTGATTGGTGGTGCTTTGGAAAGAAATGCAGGATCTTGGGATGGTAGCCAGTTTGGGAGGAAAGGTCTGAAGTCATTTTTAGGTGTCCTGACTTTGTCATTGTGCGGAAGGAGACACTGAGCTGTTACAACAGACAAAATTGAAACGAAAGCCCTGGGCTGGAGAAGGAGTGCTTTTTATTTATTTCACAGAGTAGACCTGATCCTTCCCAAGTGTCCTGTGACGGATTAACCACTCCGCACACCTTCCTGTTTGGGCCCTCCAGGGGTTTCTAGAGCCAGATTGGGCCAGGCACGAGGCGGTGCCTGGAGGCTCCCTCTGCACCTCGCCTCTGCATTTAGCGCAGCGGGTTTGGATCGGATGTGCTGGGGCTTGCACATCCACAGAGCCTGCCTGTGAGCCCAGAACTGGGGATCAGTGAGGTCCTGGCACCTAAGCCAGCCCATGTGCATGTCCCCCTTGGACGGTCAGTAGCGCCCTGACCAGAGCAGCAGGGAGAGCGGGACTTCCTGTTGGTGAAGTGCCTCTTAACCTCTCCCGGGTCTCCTTGTTGGAACGTTTGTAATCTGGATTCAAGAGCATAGTCCATTCCATGTGATGTGTAAAGTGAATTAGGGAAAATACATTTTTACACTGAAATCAAATTCCCGGGACTCTCTGGGGCAGAGGCGTTAGTTACATAATCTTCCACGGGTTGAAACTTCACGCTCTTCAGAGCCACTGTGTCTTTTCCTTCAAAGAATTGCTCACAGGCTGGGCAGGATAGCTTCAACCAGTGAGCCCACCTTCTGGTGCAGGAATAGCAGGTAGTTAGGTTCACTGAACGCCCAGCAGAAGATCTTGTGTGTGATGTTGAACCCCAGCGGCCTGCCCATGTTAGAAGCAGCCGGTGGCCCTCAGACCCACACCCGCCACCTCTTTTGTTCAGAGTTGCCCACAGGAGGCGTGAGTGTCTCTGAGAGACGAGGGAGCTCGTCGGTTTAACCACCTCCTGTACTTTTATGTACTTTCATTTCAGATCATCAGGAAAGCCCTTTCTGAGGAAAAACGCGTCTCAACAAAAACATCAGCTGCAGACCTCGTGACAGAAACGGATCACCTTGTGGAAGGTTTAATTATTTCCGAGCTGCAAAAGAGGTTTCCTTCGCACAGGTAGGTGTGTTCATTGGGAAGACACCCTAGTAACATGCTGCCAGCATCTGACTCGGGGTGCCAGGCCGCTGGTTGCTGGGAGCAGATGTGAAGCAGGGAGCCTTACAGTCTGCCTCTAAGACAGCGTGGTAAACACACAGTTGTTTTCATTCATCTTACTGTCATCTTGACGACCCTCATGTCAATATGTTACCTTACAAATACCGAGAAAGGTCCACTTCCTATAACGCGCCCAGGGGAAGTCTCTGCTGTCCTCGGCTAAGTCACTTGGCATATTTCTGGAGGGACTTGTGTCTGCTTGGTGACCCCATGCAGACTTTCCGAGACGGACGCGGCCCCAGGTCCACTGGCTGATGGTGCGCCCCTGCCGGTCCTCAGTGATGCACCCTCCTGTGCCAACCCAGACCAGCAGACCTGGAAGGCTGCTCTCCACCCGAGAAGGCCCTTATGAGGACTCTGCCCTCTTCTCTAGAGCAGAAGTTCTTAACCTTTCTGGCATCACCATGTGGAGAATCCAATGCAAACCACTAATTTTTTCCTCAGAAAAATTCAAATATGTATGCGGCATTTCGCATCTAGCTCCAGGGGAACCCTAGACCTCAGAGGAAGACTCCCTTTGAACTCTGAGTGGGGCTTCTCAGGCCCTCCTTCACCTCTGGAGTTCTGCAGAAGAGAGTTGGAAAACCACTGCCTTAGATGAGAGGGGTCTTTCTCCTCACAGAGGAGACTAGAATAGGAGCTCTTGGATTTCTGGTTGTGGATAACTGTGATTGTGGTAAGGTTCCATGTTTGATGGGCTTACACAGCAGAGACCTGGAAGGTGACCTCCCTGAGCATCCATCTGGCACAGGGTGGGTGCAACAGAGTTTTTCCCCTGTGAGTGATTAAATGAAAGAAGGGACAAGCCAGCCTTCAAACATACCTCCTTTTTTCCCTGTTGTTTCCTCCTAGCTGGTTAGGTCATCTCAGGGTCACCAACTCTCCTTTCGAAATTCTCTCTGCCAGTGGGTCACGTTTGTTTTGTTGACACCCTTTATGTGTGACCGTCTGTTATTTCCTATTTCCTTATTCAGTGTGAAGTCAGGATTCCTAACATCTGTTATAATATTTTTAAGCTCTAAAATGTTTATGATTTTCTTTTAACATTTTGAAATATAAGGTAAATGACAATGCCAAAAGAGTTCTATAGATTGCTTTTATTCTTTGAGAGGAAAAAGGCTGCAGTAACCAACCAGCTGTTTGTGGTTGAGGAACTGTTCTGGTGCTTGAAGTTTCTGTGGTATTGGTCCAGGTGGCCGTGGCAGAAGTGAGGGCTGGCTTGGTTATGTGGTAAAGGCCTGGAGGTCACTGCAAGACCAGACATATTGACGTTATCAGGGCTTGGCTTCTGGCGTATTTCAGTTAGAATACTCTTGCCAAACTGAATTCTGAAATCACATACCTATTGTATGTGTTGGCAGCAATTGCTGAGTGGTTTGGGTCCACTCTTGTGGATTCATGTCAATATGGGGCATGGATTCCATTTGTACAAGGTATATTTAAATCTTCATTGCTGCATATCCCAGGAGAAAAGTCAGTGTGTTATATGAGTGATTATACCTCCTTCTGTCCCCACCACCCTCCCCCGCCCCACTTGACCCTGCAGCCTGGGGTTGCCTGGAGATCACCAGACTCTGAAGCCCCTTTGGAAAAGCATTGACCAGGGCAGTGGACCCTACCTAGGGTGTACTCCAGGCCCACCTGGGAGCTTCTCCAACCTGCTAATGCCCGGCCTCCATCTCTAAAAAGCCCTGGGAGATGCAGATGCACACATCTGCCCAGGAATCCGTGATTTATAGCGATGGTTCCCAAACTGCCCCGAGCTGGTGCCAGCCAGCCTGTGAGGGAAGAGATGTGGCTGCCCAGTGGTAAGCCCCGGCATTTTGCCACTTCCTTCTCAGCTCTGACGGCACCACCAGGACTGGGGGAAGCCTGGATGTCCTGCTTCTACTCTGCTCAGTTTGCCTAGAGAACTCAAATAGATGAAATCATTTCTCAACATATCTATGCCAAGTTAGGTGTGGGTTGTTTTTTTTTTTTTTTTTGCTTTTTTGCCAGTGACTAGGATTTAAAATAATTTGGGAGCACTTAGTTATATTTTAGATCACAGATAAATTTGCAATGAGAAAAAATGGCATACACATTATAAAAAAGCATATTGTAATTTTTCTGCATTCAGAGCATTTAAATATATCCCTTAAATCAATTAGCATAAAGTTGCCTATGATTCTTATTTAGGAAGGACTCCCTGTTATTCTGAGCTTATGCTCATCCCCATTTTATGTCTTTTGTGAAACAATATTAAAGATATATTGCACCTGTTTTGTTTTTGATAAAATAAGTCTACCTGGTGTAGACTCGGTGGTTTTATTATTTTATTGTACTCATTCGTGAAATCCAGAGTCTGGTCCCTTATCTGGAAGACAGGAGTATGCTGAGCCAAAAAACTGTAAGATTGAAATTTGCTACTGCCTGCGGCTTTGGCAAATCACCCCAGCCAGTTCTCAGGGTCCCAGCCTTCTCATCTAGGATGGGGCACCCAGCCAAGGTCATCGTATGGTGGTAGTGACAGAAAGCAAACCAGCAGGTTAAGGTTGACAGAGAAAGCACAGTATTGGCATTGACCACATTAGCCCAGTCCCCATCCAGGCCTGCCTTTGTTGGGTGCCTAAACCTGTTTTTAGTGAATAATTTTTGAGTCAGATCCAAGCTCCACAACTTTGGAAATCTTTAGTAGCATCACTGAACCATATTTATATACACCTTGTCCTTATCCCTTGTGTCTGGGTTGGCACAGGCGAAGGGAGGAGAGCAGCTTGAGCTGCTCAGTGCACCCAGCTGCCTCCTCTGTCCCAGAATGGGCTCCCCTTGGCGGGACACGGCCTCATCCATCGTGGTGACTCCTGTGCCCTGCAGCATGCCCAGTATTCTCTAGACTTGGAAAATGTAAATTCCTGGCCACCACTGGCTAGACACTCGCTCCCCACCGCTTTCCCACTGTGTTTTGCCCTGGGTGCCCATTGTCCTCGGGCAGCAGAGCCTGCTGTGATGCTGGCGAGGCCTGGGAGCATTAATTGGCTCCCTATTCGACCAAAGGATGACCCTGATCTTGTCACAGAGTAGACAAACTAGCCAGGGGAAAAGGGCCTAGATGCCCTTGGCCATCAAAATTATAAGAAGGGTTTGTTAGGACTATAAGAAAAAAACGGTAGTTGAATTATGCAGCAGAATGTGTCATTCTAATCTGTTCCAAAGCTTTGAAGCTTACCCCAGGTGCTGTTTTCGTCTTGTACATTAGCTGGCTTATGAAAAGGCCCAGGAGCTCCCTAAATTTTAGGTAGATTGTTTTTTTCCTACTTATGTTATGGATTTTATGTAGCTGTCCCAGTGCTTTTACTAAGATCTCCATAATTTCACACCTCCATGTGTCCAGCTTGATGTCCCTGTGGAGAGCTGAAGAATGTTCTCTCCCATTCTGTAGGTACTAGCTTCCCAAATGAGGAAAATCAGGTTTCAGTGAATAAACTACAGCTCTCCTTACATACCAGGGAGGTATTTTGGATGCCTCAGAAGAGTGGACATCATCAAAGGCCCTGCCCCAAAGTGCCACCTGCAGGCACAAAGCAAGTAGGGAGGTGACAGACACTCCTTGCACCTCTGTCACTCAGGCAGCTGAGTAGAGAAGAAGAGAACTCTCAGGCATGAATAATCAACTGCAAAAGTCTAGGGCTCAGAATGATTACTTTGAGCGATTCCTACCAGAACTGCTGTGCAGAACAAAAGCTGTGTCAACAGAAGCATTGTGGGTGCTTCTTTCAACAGGCTGCTTGGTGACCCCCCCTAGGCCATGTCCATCCCACCTCCTGTCCCTGCCTGTCCTAAGAAGCCCCATTGGTGCACTGCAGGTTGTGCTCCCTGACTCATGTGTTAGCTGCCAGTCCTGCAGAGATGCTCTCTCCTCTTCCTTCCTGGGAGACCCCGGCAATTGCCCCTCCAACTCTAGAAGGTACCCACTTCCTGCTTAAATTAAGTTTAAAAAGGAAGAAAATTCCACATTTCTCCTCAGTTTCTGGGAATTTATGTTTGGATGTGAGTCATTGCCATTTCTATCTTGACCTTAGTAATGCCTTCTCACTGCTTTATGATCCTTGTGCCCAATTGAAGATTTGGCAGTTGGTCCCTATATGTGTGTTTTTGGGGTGTAGACCTTTTTCCTCAAGACCATAATCACAAGCCATTACATGGGAGGAAAATCATGTAGCTGTAGAAAAAAGGCATTGAAAAGGGATTTAATTCCTTAACTCTTTGGCTAAGAAAACTGGCAGAGCTAATGCTATTCCTGACCGTGACTCTGTTTGCACATCACCTGCCTTCCTGCTGTGGTCAGGGCGCAGTCTTCACTGCCCGGCCCCACTCTGCCCGGCTTGGCTCCTCCAGCGTTGACTTTCACCATGCCTTGTCTACCATCTAGACCTGCCTGCATGGATCACATGATCCAGTGACCCAAAAATCCTGTGGAGGGGGGTGATGGTAGGGAGGGCAGCTCCCAGCAGGAGGAGGGGACCAGGAGCAAAAAAAAGCAAGGAACTTGCATCCCCTGCCTCTCTAGATTGTAAGCCTCTGGGCTCAGACTGTGCTCACTCAAATTTTCTCTGCACTGTGACCATTTTTCAGGGTGTGGGTTATGGGTTCCTCAGGTGTCTCACTCAGTGCTTCCCCACCCCAGCGCCCTGCCTCTCCCACATGGGTTTCTCCAGGGGACAACAGCTGGGGGGAGGGAAACACTAACTTGAAAATGACACACAGTCATTCGTCATACACACTGACAGGTTTCAGATGCTTTATCCAATAGAGGAGGTAGATGACTCTGTGCGTGCATGTAGAGCATGAGTTTCATAATCTGTAAAATGGAAAATGATGCTCCCAGAGTTGTCAGGGGACCGTACGAGTTACAAGGCGTGTGTCACTGCTGTTCTGACGGAACCGTGACTTCAGAATGCACAGCACTTGTTCTTCCTTGAGTGTTATGGATGAGGACAACACTTGAAATGCGGCTAGTGAGAGTAAAGAACTGACTTTTTAGTTTTGTGAACTAGCATTTAATTGAAATTATTTAAATTTAAACAGTCACATGTAGCCAGTTCGTACCGTGTTGGGCAGAGCAGTTACAGAGCTTTCCAGCTCCGCCTTTTTATTTACAGTATGATGTCCATCTCAGCCGCAAGTTCATTGCCACATATTAGGGCGGACGCACAGCTCCTCTGAGCAAGTGGTTTCCGGGAGCACTTAGAGGCCAAGCTGCTCTCCTGCTCTGCTGCCTGAAGACCACGACTGATAACATACCAGATGCCGCAGGAGGACATGAAACGTTTCTTGTTTTCCCTTCATTTATCCTTCTTGATAAAAACATACTGTCTTCAGGCCCCCTTTTTCTCTAGTACAGACATGTGCATAGCATGAGAACCCGATAGAAAAACCCTCCACAAGGCCTTGCGTTCCCACACAGAACAGGTGTTTGCTCAGCGCCTGCTGCGGACCAGGCCCTGGCGACAAGGCCGAACACAGGGCAAAGGCCCCACTCCTGGTGAACCTGGGCTTGTTACATGACAGTTGGAGACACATACCAAGCACTCTGTGCACCAAGCCCTGGTGTGTAAGCTTTAGAGAGGGTATGTTCTTTACTCTCGAGAGCGGCTCCAGGAGGCATAAGCAGAGGCTGGCCCTGCAGGGACACCGGCTCAGAGGTGGCGTCTGTGGTGCATAAACCAGTGCCCAAATGCCCCCACATGCTGTGCCGAGCCTGTGTGGATGGATGGAGAGCAAGGAGGACAAAGGGAAGAAGTAAGGGTGCCTTCCCTGGTTCTTGGCCTGAGCAGCTGGGTACTGACGGTGCCTTTTGTTGAGCTAGATGTGAGGAGGGACAACCAGGCTAAATGTTGAGATGTGTTTCTCTTGTGCAGGTTCCTAACAGGAAATAGGTGGCTTGCTCAAGTGAGGATGGCTCAGGAGGGCCTGTCTACCGAGGACTAATTATAGAGGAGGGAGCTGGGGATAGGGGCCCACTCTAGCCAGCGCAGGGGGTACACAGCCTCAGTCCTGGGCTGCCCGTGTTCTTACAGGGTGCGTGGGTCGCAGAGCATGAAGGAGAAGGTGTGGCCCACCCATGGCTCCTGGGCCAGAGACCAGGATGGAAAGGGCCTCTGAGGAGAAATGGCAGCTCCTGTGGAGCCCGAATGGTGGGTGGACACAGTTGTCACCTTCTCTGCAGCTCAGAGGAGGCCAGGCTGGGTACAGACCTGGGAGGTGTCAGCTGTGGGTGACATTCAGTGTCTTGGGTCCAGTGAAGCAGTCCACGCCAGCCACAGCATTACTGGTGGGAGAGCTAAAGCCTGAGTCCTGGGTCCTGCTCCCTGGCCAGGATTCCACCTTCTCTTCTCTATCCTTTGTCTTCAGCCTTTTCTCCTCCAGACTAAAGTTAGAGCAGAGTTTAGCTTTGTGTTATAAAATCTGTTCCCCGGTGTTCTTCTCTCCTATTTCTCCACCTGACCCACTCACGCTCCTTGATGCTTTCCCAAAACTCCTATGTTGAGGTGTCACTTCGTGTTTTCTAAGTCCTGCTAAGTAGGCTAGCAGACAGAAAAGCAGATGGTCTCTTGTAGACTCTGCTTCTGATTGACCCAGAGAAACCATAATGAAATCTCTTTGCTGTGTCTGCTTTGTCTTTAATGGGACCGGAAGCAGTTTGAAGCGCTTTGTCTTGAGTTCTTGGTGAGTTTTCTCAGGCTGAGCTCCTGTCCGCCACAGGTTCATTGCTGAAGAGGCTGCAGCCGCCGGGGCCAAGTGTGTGCTCACCCCCAGCCCCACCTGGATCGTCGACCCCATTGATGGCACCTGCAACTTTGTGCACAGGTGAGCATAAGCACGGATGACCCCCATTCCGGTGCCTAAACTGTCCTCAGAGCCCTCCAAGACTTTGTCTTTTCCAAAACAGCATTTTTTTTTTTAATTTTTTTTTCAATGTTTTTTATTTATTTTTGGGACAGAGAGAGACAGAGCGTGAATGGGGGAGGGGCAGAGAGAGAGGGAGACACAGAATCGGAAACAGGCTCCAGGCTCCGAGCCATCAGCCCAGAGCCTGATGCGGGGCTCGAACTCACGGACCGCGAGATCGTGACCTGGCTGAAGTCGGACGCTTAACCGACTGCGCCACCCAGGCGCCCCCAAAACAGCATTTTTTGAGGCAGGAGTATATAAACTTCTAGTAGGTTGATAGTCTCATTAAAAAGGTGATCATGTATTGATTTTTTTTTTAACTGTTTTAAAAATGTTTTTTATTTATTTTTGAGACAGAGAGAGACAGAGCATGAGCAGGGGAGGAGTAGAGAGAGAGGGAGACACAGAATCCGAAGCAGGCTCCAGGCTCTGAGCTGTCAGCACAGAGCCCGATGCGGGGCTCGAACTCACGGACTGTGAGATCACGACCTGAGCCGAAGTCGGACGCCCAATCGATTGAGCCACTCAGGCGCCCCTATCATGTGTTGATATTTTTTACAATAAGGTTTTCCGTATTTCCTTCTTTTCCTTATTGTGAAATACTCTCAGCATGTAGGAAATCTTCATTTGTTTAAAAATGTTGTGTCTGCCATCTTTAAAATGTTGGTTTAAATTAAGAACCCCTTAAGGAACCCCTGGAGAAACAAGCAGGGTTATAAGACAAGTGTGTGCAGTCCAGCAGCTGCAGGAGCACGGGTCTGGACAGCAGCCCCTGAGGGGTGGCCTTCCAGAGCTGTCTTCAGAGGTGGGAGCAGACCTCATGCTACCGTGAGGTGGCTGAGGAACCCACTGGCAGCGGGCCAGGCCTAATCTGACTGAGTAAATAACAGCCAAAGAGCACTCCGTTTCAGGGAGGTCAGAGAGGCCCTTGGGGAGAGGGGGAATGAGCTGCAGAGCTCGGGGAGGGGATAGGGATGTGGCTTCTGCTCCAGAAGCTCTGACCGATGGGATGGGCATCAGAGCTGTCCAAGGACACAAGGGCACTGAATGTGACACGGTTTCCACAGACTGTTGGTTCTCTGACGTGAACATGCATAGGGCCCCCGGAGAGCTGGCTGGCACAGGTTCAGGGCCCTGCCTGGGTCCCCGTCCAGGTTGGGCAGCCCATGGATGTGCATTCCTCACAGGCATACGGGCAACGCCAGCAGTGCGGGACCACACTTTGAGAGCCCCTTCCACAGATGACTAGGAAATACTCTGTTTCCTTACGTAAAGTGAAAAAGCATGAGCACATCCAGACTGGTGGGGTGGGAGGGGCTTTCCTCTGTGTTTTGCCTCAGATAGTGTGTTTATGTGTAAGTACGTAAAGTAATCCTGATCCATCATGTTAATCATCATCCTTTTCTTAACCCCTCACTGTGGGTTATCTTGAGAATTTAGTCTGTCATACCCACACATTGCCTTTTGAGGCAATGGAATAGTGCCATCTGGTGACAGCAGCAGTGTCACCAGCCTAATTTGAAGCACGACAACCGCCCCACCCTGGGCAGGAATTCGCGTGGAGCCTCGGGTCTCCCCTTGTAGGTGTGTTTCACTGAGTGGAGCTCCTGTTCTTCTGTCTCACTTGTCATTGAAGTGTGCTGGTAATGGGGACAGGACGGGCTGAGCCCCATCGTGTGGTGAAGGCCACACATCCACCAGCGGGCCTCTCCTGGGTCCCAGTGGTCCCTGGGCCACGAAGAACATGGAACCAGATAGACAGCTTGGAGGAGAGCATCATTTGGAAAACCAGCTGTGGTGCTGGTCGTCAGGTTCCAGGACACCTTCAAGGGCCACAGCGTAGTGATTCTTGTGGCCTAAAGACATCGGACGCCTTTGGCCACTGCAGCTCAGATAGGATCTGTTCATTCTCTTGTCCAACAGTGTCAGGGCTGAAGCATGTGAGAGAGAGCTTTCTGAGATACCTAAAGTGGAGCCTGGCGTGCCGTGTACTTGCTCAGCGAGCCACCCGCCAGATGGCCACGCCGACTGCTGCAGCCTCAGTCAGGGCTCACGTCTGTGTGGGACTGGTTTCATAGTTTTCCTGGAAGTTAGTAGTGCCCAGCTTCTTCCTACTTGCTGGTAAGCTCTGCTGATCTTCACATAAAAGAGAAATTATTTCCAAGAGGTACAGCAGCAACAACAAAATCATAAAAGTGCAGGCAATCTGCGATGTCACAGCCCGCCTCTGACGGCTGTGGCCCATGCCTGCATAGGACCCAGGGTGAGGAGGGGCACTGTTGTCACCCAGACCTGGCCTCTGGGTGGAGGCTGTGATGCCCCCTCCTGGGGGCCCCTCCTCACCTCAACTGGGACATGGGTCTGGCCTTTTGGGAGGTCCCTACTGTCCCTTATGTCTCTGAGAACCAGCAAGCTGATTATTAAAATCCCTCTCAATTGGGTACTCGATGGTCATTGTTGAATTACATCAATCTTACATGACTTTCAGAATACTGCTTTCTTTCAAGGTCAGCTATCTTACAACATGGTCAGTTAAGCCTATTTGTCTTGGAAGCAGTTAGTGAAGTTGTGGGAAGTAATTTTTAAAAAAAACAAACCCACCCACACTGTATAAAGTTCTTTCTGTGCCTCCAGTGACGATGCTACGTAGCCACACAGAGGTTCCTAAGAGTTTGCATGAGACCATTTATATTTTAGAGTGTAAACCATTCTGTTTTTCTTTGCAGATTTCCCACCGTGGCAGTAAGCATTGGATTCGCTGTAAACCAAGAGGTACATGGTGGGTGGGTCCCCCCGGCCAGTGGTCCTGAGCCCCTGGGGCCTGGTTTAGCACCTTCCTTTTTGGGTTCCATCCCAGTACTCCTGTTTTCCCGTCTTTGTCATGTGCCTTAATCATGACTAGTAAATTCAAGCATGTGTTTTTCAAATCCAAGAAAGTAAACAAATGAAAACTGGTTTTGGGGTGTGCAGGTTTGGGACTCCATGGCCAGCCCACCCCCGTGGTGGCTGACCCTTGTTCCCACCATGGTCTTTCTGTGATGCTGCTGGAGAAGCATGGAAAGGGAAGTTCTGAGCAAATGGTCCACGTTAGTCTCCCTCTGACCCCTGGGGCGTGTGACCTAGTCACACACAGAAGAAACTCCTATTTTTGGAGGACATTTTTAATTCCAGTATTTCATTAGTTCTTCCTCATCCTTCTCTAGCTATCAGCATGAGAACGAGACTGCTGCAGGGTTCCCATCACCCGTAGAGCTACGCAACGTCAGAGGACCATATGATACATAAAGGCGTTAATCAATTTAAGCAGTGACACTTAACACTTCCTGTGCAGTCACCACAGTTATATTTAAATAGGACGGGGGGTTCGTATTTTCCAAAAGCAGCCCTCCGCCAGAGCACTGTTTTCTCTTCTTCACCCTCAGTGCCAGCATCAGTTCTCTAGCATGGAAACTGAGAGAAGTTTGTACCTGTGTAACAGTACTAAGGTGAAGATACCTAAAATTTTTGAAATCTGGTTAAGGAGTTAAATGCTCACTTGTCTGTTAGGTGTCATTGAGACCGAATAGGAGGCTGAGCATTAAGCTCAGAGGGTGACGCTCATGACCACGTGTCAGTAACTGGGTTTGGGGGACAAAATGCTGTGGGCGGGCAAGGTCTCCGATGGCAAGGCCCGCAGCCCCGCTGGGCCCGGTGCGAGTGCGCGCAGGTGGTCTGGACTTGTAGTAGAGGGCTCTGGTCAAGGGGAGCGTCCCAGCTTTCCTCACCCCTCCCTCCTGCTAGCAAAGGCCTCCAGGCCCCCCAACCACCCCAGGGGCACAGGGTCTAGAGGCCCGTGTGGTTCTAGGACTACGCTTGTTTGGGAACCCCCTGAAAGCCAGGGTGAGGGGTAGGTAGGAAGAGAGTGAAATATTGCTGGAAGGCCGACTGAATGATCCTCCCCAGAAAAAACCCCTCTTCCTGCCTTGCTGGGGAGTCCATTCCACTGTGGTCGAGCTCACCCCGGACTAGCTGAGACTCTCCCAAGAGATTTGGCCTGGGTCTCTCTTTGTTTTCCAGGGAAATGAAAACATGGCCAGCCCCCAGACCACACACACTTGCTCCTGTCAACCCCAAATAGCGACCAGTTGGTAGAAGAAAGAAGACAAAGCACGTGTGTGTAGGGCAGTGTTCTGTCCCACTCTCACCTCTTCTTTTTACTGTACCTATGGGAGGCTGCTGTCTGAGGCCGAGTGGCTGCAGTTTGGCACTCCACCTGCACAGGGACACGCCCCTCCTTGGTGAATCACCTCTCCCTCTCGGCCATCCTTGACTTGTGATTCTGTCATCAGCTTTACAGATGTATTCCTAATTCTTCACAAGTCAGCAACTTTGAGGGCTTCTTGTGAGGATTAGTCACGAGTAGCCTTCCCCACCCTCCACCCCCCAAAACCAAGGCCTTTCTGAAGAATTAAGTTTTTTCAATAGCTTTCAGTTACTCACGCTTGATTATGATGTTAATTTTTAGTAAAGCTATATTAGTGTTAGTATATTTTAAAGCGTGTCATTTTCAAAAAGACATGTCCAGTTTTGAATGGAGACACTAATGTTTTTCAGTTCCCTTTTGTGAAGGAGTTTCCATCACACTGGTCATAACACCAAGAACACCTTCCCCTTTGAATTACTGTCTTATTTTCTGTGTCAAATAAGCGAAGCATTTTTGTTTTCCATCCTGCCCCTGCACCCCACAGCTGGAATTTGGAGTGATTTACCACTGCACAGAGGAGCGGCTGTACACAGGCCGGAGGGGCCGGGGCGCCTTCTGCAACGGCCAGCGACTCCGGGTCTCCGGGGAGACAGGTAGGGCCTTGCGTGGCTCGTCTCAGGTCATTTCAGATTGAGAAATGTGAATGGAAAATGCCAGAATCACCATTCTGGGAGACGGTGCTGGAAGTCCCCTGCTGAGGGTTCAATTTCTTTAGGGACATTGTGTCTCTGATGACCTGGAAATCGAGCCAGTTCTGTGTCTTAATGTTTTTGTGGATGTGGCCAGGAGCTTTAAATAGTCTCATTCTGTTTTACACTCACATCTCTCATCTTCCGTGCTCAGAGAGACCCAGTCACCAGTGTGGTGTGGTCTCTAGCAGTCCAAGGACAAGGGCAGAGTCAGAAGCATGCTCTGGCCCTCAGAGCGTCCAGGTAGACATCAGTCATCCGGATGTCACCAGGGCGACATCACCCAGGTGCAGTCTGCGGCTCACCGGGTGTGGACTGGCTGCAGTTGGCTTCAGGTTCTGTGAGAAGACAGTGGCCATGGGAATGAGCTGTGTGAATCTGTGATGTTTCCACGCACCACAGCTGTGTCACCGTCAGCGCTACTCCTAAGGCAGAACCTCAGGGACACCCAGTAACTTTTATAAAGTGGCTGTGGCTACACTTACACCGCACAGAAGCACGTGTCCTTAACAATATGCTGGTTTAGGTTTTTCAGGGCTTTTCCGCCCTTGTCTCCCACTGATTAAATCCGTGATATTTTATCGCATTGTGGGACAGGTACTATAGAGGCAGAAACAGAAGAAGAGCCGCAGCCTAGAAGCAGCTAGATTAGGAGAAGACTTTGAAAGCTCCCTCATGTCCATGTGTGAGTGTGAAAAGGTAGAAAAGTGCAGTGGCTGCTAACTTGGAACTTGCACATCTCTGCAGCAGGACGTCATGAGGTACCCTCCCCGTCGTGGCTTCGGTCCGTGGGTGTCAGCACTCTGCCTTTCTTCATGGTCTCTAATTCTTCTGCCTTTTCTTCCTCCCTGGATGGCACCTGGGTGCCTAGATGGCCTCAGAGGCAATGAGGAGAGTGAGGGATGACCCTGCCTTCCCACTGCTCCTCACTGAGTGAGAACGAGTTCTCCAGCTCTGATCTGCAGCCCAAGGACAGCACTGCCATCAGGGAGCCCTTTGTGCCTGGAGCCAGCAGCCCGGCCCAGTGAGGAGCCCAAGGGGGCTCCCTCAGGGGCCTCTGAAGGTCACAAGCATGCCCAGGGAAGGGGAAAGGGAACATCACACGAGGCTTCAGACAGACGTGGGACCAGCAGGGCATGCTAACCAGTTACTGCTTCTGAGTCCCAGGGAGATTCCAGAACAGCCTCCAGCCTTACCCCATGCATCCCTCTCCCAGAGATGTTTTGTTTGGCTGTGTAAAAAGAAGCCCTAATTGTAGGTACACATGCCAAGAGGTAACCACTCAGGCCAAATTGTGTAACTTAGTAGTGAGGAAGCCTGTCATTAAACACGCTTACGTGAACTTTGCTCTATATTTGTTTGATTAGAACACTCGGCTCCATTCACACACACTTGGCTTCCTGGTCAGCTGCCTGCGTGGCTCAGTTGTGCATGACTACTTCCTGTCCTCAGCGGGGCTCTCAGACCCACGTGGGGCAGGGATGCTGGATCACGTCTACATCTGGCCCGGCATCGGCCCTCCAGCTCCACGCAAGCCCTGTCATGAACCCCCTCTGCAACACAGCTGGGGCTCCTACCTCTCTCAAAACTGCCCGGGTTCTGGAGCTCCTTTTTAAAAACTTCTGACTTACAAAGAGTCCGATGTGCTGTTTTCAGTGCTGGTCATTTTGTACTCACCGGGTGACTGGATTTCTATGGAGGCAACAGAGCAACTGTCTGTTTCAGTCCCAGTTCTGCCACCTTCACTGTGAGAGCCAGCTGTCACTTAACCCCCCACCCCCGAGCCTCCGTCCTCACGTGGTTGGTGGGGTGGTGATGACGGTGACTGAGGACTCAATGCGGTTCTACAGAGAAAGCACTCAGTTAAGTCCCCGGCATGTGGTACCCAAAGATGAGCGTTGTTACCAAAGGAGAAAAGACTTTAGTCTTTGCACAAGATCATTAAAGCCCATTGTGAGGATCAGGGTACGTTTCTGGAGGAAACAGGACACCCACCACTGATCTTTCTCCTTCCCTTATTTCTATTACCTTTCCAGAATGACTTCCATTCACAAAGTAAAAAGCAAACAGAACCATATCAGATGGGGTAAAGGATTAGATTGAGGCCAAAGTTTCCTTAGTGCCTTTTTTTTTCTTCACTTCCCACCATGCAGAATTTCAAACATGTACAAAGTAGAAAAAGTACAGTGAACCCACATGACCCACCATGTGTCCAGCATTGTCAATGCAGCCACCCCTGCTTCATCCATACCCCCACCCAATTCCCACCACCACAAGCAAGTCCCGGATTCAAATCCCAGACTTAATATCACTTCTGAGTCAGCATTTCAGTATGTATCTCCAAACATACACGTGATTCTTTAAAATGCGTTATTACGTATCCCTCTAAAAATTATCAGTTATTTCTGAAGTCATTAAATATCCAGTGTTCAAATTTCCAGTTGTTTCATCCTGTGGAAAACAGCTTTTCAAAGTGCCACTCAGTTCTCAGGGTTCCTTGTGGCTCCTGGTCAGTCTTTGTCACTCGCCTTCTCCGTGGACAGAGCTAGGAAGTTGTTTTTTAATATAAAAAACATTGTGAGTTCATACTGGTGTTTTTAATTCATATTCATGACTAGAAAGCTGTCTGTCTCCCTAACTCTTTGATCTGTGTCTCCTCTCCCCACACTGGAACCCGTATGCGCGGGGACTTGGGGAATGATAAATTCAGTAATGTCACACGATCACTTTTCCTCTTTATCCCACAACACACAAAAGATACCAGTTTCTGAATAGCAGTACTAGCCAGCTGTCAACAAACTGTTCCCCAAAGCCCTTGCAAGGATGTTTTTCTTTTGCTTTGTATTGTCATTTAGAGTCTACAAAGTGGTTCTTTACTCCCTTTGCTTATGAGGATAATCCCTTAGATACATTTGCTGCACTTTGCTTTTAATTTAGGAAGATGTTTTTAAAAATTGATTTTGTGTTTTAACTATACAGAAAGCTACATTGTTACAGAGTCAAATCTATAAAACAAAGTGTATTCCAAGAGGTTTAGCTTCTGGCCCTGTCCTTTACCCTATTGTCTCCCTCCCCCTTAGAGATTACCATCTAAAAAGCAGTTCCATTGCTTATTTTAGGTGTACTTTTTTTTTTCTTTTAAATAAGCAGCTGCTTCATTTGCTTTTATTCTCTGTTTTGGTATAATTTTTGGTACTTAGAAAGGTTTCTGTTTTTGTTCCAGTAATTTCCTTTATGTAAAAATGTTTCCATTCTACCCTACTCCTCTCTTTTTTGGGTTACTGTTATCAGTGACAATACTTAAGTTAGCTTGTAACTCTTCTTCCCCCTCCTCATAATGTACTCCAGTATGATTAAAACATGATAACCTTTCACTCAGTTACGACAAGGCAGTGGCTAGCTTATTGTACTAGTCACACCCTCTCCTCGTTACCTTTCCACCTCCTGATGGTTGTGCGTGTGTGTCGACAGGGCAAGTGGCCATGCGTATGATGCTGTCACCCAAGAACCATCAGTTAGTGCATAGTCTTGGTTCCACAAGTAGATTAGATGTGGTACCCCACCAGTCTCTTATGCCGATGTATCTCCATTGGGTGAAGCTCAAGCTCATTCACTTGTGCAGCATTTCTCACATTTTTTGATCCTATTTATACTACTGAAAAAATTATTGAAGACCCCCAAAGAGCTTTCATTTATGTAAGTTATACCTGTTGGTATTGATGTATTTGAAACTCAAGCAGAAACTTTAAAAATCCTTATTAAGTTATCTTTAAAATAACTCATTACATGTTAACATGAGTAATATATTTTTTATGAGAAACAACCATTTTTTCCAAAACCAAATTTTCATGAGTGGCATTATTTTACATTTTTTTCAAATCTCTTTATAATGTCTGGCGTAATAGAAGACAACTGGATTCTCATATCTGCTTCTGTATTCAACCTGTTGTAATGTATTATCTTGATGTATGAAGAAGATCTGGCTTTACACAGCTGAGTAGTTGGAAAAGGTGAGGAATATTTTAATAGACTTTCAGTAACTGGGGATATTCTTTGATGCCACACCAAAACTCACGAAGTGGTGGTTTCTTTAAGGTTAGTTGCAATATGAAATGTAATGACGGTCAATGAATTTCTTTGTACTCTGTGACCATGAAATCTACTGGGCAGGTCTCCTGCTTTGAAGGGATCTTCTGTTCATGGATGATTTTGTAACATCATGCCTTGGTCATTTGGAAAATATGGGTTCACTGAGATTTTCAAGCTCTTTTAAATGTTGACCGATTTCATTGTAAACTATTAAGCAAGTTGTACTCATTAGTGTCACTACTCTCATGAGAAATCTTTAAGTGTTGGGAAGGTGTCAAACTTTCGGTAGTAGATCTAAGCCTTCCCAAATTCTAATTTTCACTTCAGAGCTTGAATTTTATCATTGGCAGCCTTAGCAATTGAAGTGATGGGCTCACTGCCTTCATCTTCAAGAAGATCTTCCAAATACCCAACTCCAAATTGCTGTTGTCTGTCTAAGCCTCCCCCGTACTTCCCATCTAAGCCTCCTTGTACTTACAGTCTAAGCCTCCCTGTACGTCCCATCTTAGCTCCCCCACAACTTCCCATCTAAGCCCCCCTGTACTTCCCCTCTAAGCCTCCCCCATACTTCCCATCTAAGCCTCCCCCTGTACTTCCCATCTAACCCCCCCCCCCCGCCAGAACTTCCGTCTAATTCTTCTTGTACTTCTCATCTAAGCATCCCTGTTCTTCCCTTCTAAGCCTCCCCTGGACTTCCCATCTAAGCTCCCCTGTACTTCCCGTCTAAGCCCCCCACAACTTCCCATCTAAGCCTCTTTGTACTTCCCGTCTCAGCCCCCCGTACTTCCTGTCTAAGCCTCCTTGTACTTCCCGTCTCAGCCCCCCGTACTTCCTGTCTAAGCCTCCTTGTACTTCCCGTCTCAGCCCCCCGTACTTCCTGTCTAAGCCTCCTTGTACTTCCCGTCTAAGCATCCCTGTTCTTCCTGTCTAGGCCTCCCCGTAATTCCCGTCTCATCACACAGGATTGAAAAGACATTTGCCTAGGTTTTGAGGCTCAGTGCAATTCGTCATTTTTGCAGCCTTTTCATTCTTAAGTAAAACCAACCCGTTTTCCCCCAGAATGTGAGTGTGGCAGAGAGGACTGCACTGGCCACCAGAACAGGGCGTGCCCTGCCTGGCTTTGTCTACTCTGTGCAAATGTTAACACAGTGAAAAGGCAAGTCATGTCTTAGTAGTATTAAGAAAATTATTTTAACTTCGCAGATTCCTGGAAGAATCTCAAGGACACCCTCAGAGAATTTCTCCAGTTGGTTTCTCAGAAAGGCCTCCTGGGAACAACATTCTCTGTGTTCTTACGTGCTCACAGCAGCTTATCAGTGGCCTTTATACCTGGAGATCCATTCTTCTGGTAACAAAACACATGGCTCACATTTTCTTGTGCCGAGTGTCTTAAATTGTCTCCATCATCTTCTGGCGTATCTATGTTGTTGAAAAGTCTGAAGACAGTTTCGTTTTCTTTCCCTGATAAGGGAGTTCAGTTGTTTGCTTGAATGCCCAATAGATTTTTTTTCTTTTTCTTTCAAGCACAGTAATTTTAATAGAGTATATCCCAGTGTTTGTTTTCAGTCAGTTTCCTAGGCACACCATGTTATACACCCTTTCTTTTTTTTTTTTTTTTAAGTTTGTTTATGTTGAGAGAGAGAGAGTGGGGGAGGGGCAGAGAGAGAGGGTGAGAGAGAGAATTCCAAGCAGGCCCCATGCTGTTGTGCAGAGCCGACTGTGGGGCTCAGACTCATGAACCTTAAGATCATGACCTGAGCTGAGATCAAGATCACTTAACTGACTGAGCACTGGGCGCCCCTTGAGTCCCTTTTTTTTTTTTTTTAATTTTAGAAGAGTTTTCTTGAATTATAGCTGTTAGTATTTGTTCATTTCCCAATTCTTTTGCTTCTCTTTTATCTTCTGGGTCTTCTATTATTAACTATGTTGAGTCTTCTCTGCTTATCTTTTCTATTTGTTGCTTTCTCTTTAATTCGTTTTACCGGATCCACCAATTTTTTTTTTATTAATTTTACTTTTTTAATTTACATCCAAGTTAGTTAGCATATAGTGCAACAGTGATTTCAGGAGTAGATTCCTTAATGCCCCTTACCCATTTGGCCCATCCCCCCTCCCACAACCCCTCCAGTAACCCTCTGTTTGTTCTCCATATTTAAGAGTCTCTTATGTTTTGTCCCCCTCCCTGTTTTTATATCATTTTTGCTTCCCTTGTGTTCAACTGTCCTGTGTCTTAAAGTCCTCATATGAATGAAGTCATATGATACTTGTCTTTCTCTGACTAATTTCGCTTAGCATAATACCTTCTAGTTCCATCCATGTAGTTGCAAGTGGCAAGATTTCACTTTTTGATGGCTGAGTAATACTCCATTGACTATATATACCACATCTTGTTTATCCATTCATCAATCGATGAACATTTGGGCTCTTTCCATACTTTGGCTATTGTTGATAGTGCTGGTATAAACATTGGGGTGCATATGCCCCTTCGAAATAGCATACCTGTATCCCTTGGATAAATACCTAGAAGTGCAATTACTGGGTCGTAGGGTAGTTCTATTTTTAGTTTTTTGAGGAACCTCCATACTGTTTTCCAGAGTGGCTGCACCAGTTTGCATTTTCAGCAGCAGTGCAGAAGAGATCCTCTTTCTCTGCATCCTCACCAACATCTATTGTTGCCTGAGTTGTTAATGTTAGCCATTCTGACAGGTGTGAGGTGGTATCTCATTGTGGTTTTGATTTGTATTTCCCTGATGATGAGTGATGTTGAGCATTTTTTCATGTGTCAGTTTGCCGTCTGGATGTCTTCTTTGGAGAAGTGTCTATTCATGTCTTTTGCCCATTTCTTCACTGGATTATTTCCTTTTTGGGTGTTGAGTTTGAGAAGTGGTTTATAGATCTTGGATACTAGCCCTTTATCTGATAGGTCATTTGCATATATCTTCTCCCATTCCATTGGTTGCCTTTTAGTTTTGCTGATTGTTTCTTTTGCTGTGCAGAAGCTTTTAATTTTGATAAGGTCCCAGTAGTTCATTTTTGCTTTTGTTTCCCTTGCCTCCAGGGACGTGTTGAGTTAGAAGTTGCTGTGGCCAAGGTCAAAGAGGTTTTTGCCTGCTTTCTCCTTGAGGATTTTGATAGCTTCCTGTCTTACATTTAGGTCTTTTATCCATTTTGAGTTTGTTTTTGTGAATCGTGTAAGAAAATGATCCAGGTTAATTTTTCTGCATGTGGCTGTCCAGTTTTCCCAGCATCGTTTGCTGAAGAGACTGTCTTTATTCCATTGGATATTCTTTCCTGCTTTGTCAAAGATTAGTTGCCCATGCGTTTGTGGGTCCATTTCTGGATTCTCTATTCTGTTCCATTGATCTGAGTGTCTGTTTTTGTGCCAGTACTCTACTGTCTTGATGATTACAGCTTTGTAGTACAGCTTGAAATCTGAGATTGTGGTGCCTCCTGCTTTGGTTTTCTTCTTCAAGATTGCTTTAGCTATTCGGGGTCTTTTCTGGTTCCATACAAATTTTAGGATTATTTGTTCCAGCTCTGTTAAGAATGCTGGTGTTATTTTGATAGGTATTGAATTAAATATGTTGATCGCTTTGGGTAATATTGACATTTTAACAATATTTTTTCTTCCTATACAGGTGCATGGAATATTTTTCCACTTCTTTGTGACTCCTTCAATTTCTTTCATAAGCTTTTTATAGTTTTCAGTGTATAAATTTTTAACCTCTTTGGTTAGATTTATTCTTAGGTTTTTTATGGGTTTTGGTGCAATTGTAAGTGGGATCGATTCCTTCATTTCTCTTTTTGTTGCTTCATTGTTGGTGTATAGGAATGTAACCGATTTCTGTGCATTAATTTTGTATCTTGCAACTTGGCTGAATTCATGAATCAGTTCTAGCAGATTTTTGGTGGAATCTTTTGGGTTTTCCAAATAGAGTATCATGTCATCTGCGAAGAGTGAAAGTTTGACCTCCTTCTGGCCGATTTGGATGCCTTTTATTTCTTTGTGTTGTCTGATTGCAGAGGCTAAGACTTCCAATACTATGTTGAATAACAGTGGTGAGAGTGGACATCCCTGTCTTGTTCCTGACCTTAGGGGGAAAGCTCTCAGTTTTTCCCATTGAGGATGATATTAGTGTTGGGTCTTGTGTATATGGCTTTTATGATCTTGAGGTATGATCTTCTATCTCTACTTTCTTGAGGGTTTTTATTTGCTGTATTTTGTCAAATGCTCTCTGTGCATCTTTGAGAGGATCATATCGTTCTTGTCCTTTCTTTTATTGATGTGATGAATCACATTGATTGTTTTGTGGATATTGAACCAGCCCTGCATCCCAGGTATAAATCCAACTTGGTCATGGTGAATAATTTTTTTTAATGTATTGTTGGATTCAGTTGGCTAATATCTTGTTGAGGATTTTGCATCCATGTTCATCAGGGAAATTGGTCTATAGTTCTCCTTTTTAGTGGGGTCTCTGTCTGGTTTCGGAATCAAGGTAATGCTGGCTTCATAGAAAGAGTTTGGAAGTTTTCCTTCCATTTCTATTTTTTTGGAATAGCTTCAAGAGAATAGGTGTTAACTCTTCCTTAAATGTTTGGTAGAATTCCCCTGGAAAGCCATCTGGCCCTGGACTCTTGTTTTTTGGGAGATTTTTGATTACTAATTCGATTTCTTTACTGGTTATGGGTCTGTTCAAATTTTCTATTTCTTCCTGTTCCAGTTTTGGTAGTGTATATGTTTCCAGAAATTTGTCCATTTATTCCAGATTGCCCATTTTATTGGTATATAATTGCTCATAATATTCTCTTACTGTTTTTCTTTCTGCTGTTTTGGTTGTGATCTTTCCTCTTTCATTCTTAATTTTATTTATTTGGGTCCTTTCCTTTTTGATCAAACTGGCTAGTGGTTTATCAATTTTGTTAATTCTTTCAAAGAACCAGCTTCTGGTTTCATTGATCTGTTCTGTGTTTTTGGTTTTGATAGCATTGATTCTGCTCTAATCTTTATTATTTCCCGCGTTCTGCTGGTTTGGGGTTTTACTTGCTGTTCTTTTTCCAGCTCTTGAAGGCATAAGATTAGGTTGTGTATCTGAGATCTTCCTTTTTTAGGAAGGCCTGGATTGCTATCTACTTTCCTCTTATGACCACCATTCCTGTGTTCCAGAGGTTTTGGGCTGTGGTGCTATCGTTTTCATTGGCTTCCATGAACTTTTTAATTTTCTCTTTAACTTCTTAGTTAGCCCATTCATTCTTTAGTAGGATGTTCTTTAGTCTCCATGTATTTGTTACCTTTCCAAATTTTTTCTTGTGGTTGATTTCGAGTTTCATAGTATTGTGGTCTGAAAATATGCACAGTATGCTCTCGATCTTTTTGTACTTGAGGGCTGATCTTCCACCAATCTTTTTTCAACCTCCATTTCTTATAAAGTACAATCTATTCTGTTTATTTATACTTTGTTCCTTCAGTTTAATCTTCTTTGCTGAAATATTTTCTTTTCTAATTCGTTCTTAAGTTGTATCCCCTCCACTTTCTAGTTAGGCTGGTTTTTTTAGGCATTCTTTATTTATTTTATATAAAGTACCTCTGTTTTGTGGACAAATATTTCTTGTAGTCCTTGATTAACTGAAGAGATGTTCTCTTTATTCTTTTTTTTTTTTTTCCATGTAAGTGTATGTGTGGCTCACCCATCATTCTTTTTAGTTACTTATTTCTGCTTGAAATCTGTATTCCTGAAATGGGGAATGGCTTTTGAAGGGGTGGGGTGTGAGTTCAGGACCTTTTTGGTAGTTTGTGGCTCTAGAGTTCCCTTTTGTGTTGTTTTTGTGAAGTGTTCAAAAACTTGACTTTAACCTTAGATTTTGTTTTTTTGTTTGTTTTTTTGTGGGTTTTTTTTGGCTTTATTCTACTTAACTGTTCCCGGGATCTTCTCTTTTCTTTACTCCTGTTACTCCTGTCTAGTGAATTTGGAGTTTACTCCCAGTGCTGGATCCTTCCTTTAAGAGGTCTTGGTAAGTCAGTTACGAGAGATCATAGGGCTGGTGGTTCTCTCCCTTCAGCCCTTATCACGCACCAGGGGCTCCTGAACTGGTGTGTGCACGGCCCTTCTCAGCGCCCACTTCTCTCACCTGGGCCCGCGCTGACTTCCAGGGAGTGGCTGCTGGGGTCCAGCAGATGCTCCATGCTTCCTTCTTCCTCCTGATGCCACCCGGCCTCGTAGCTGTTGGAGGCTTGCCCCACCCATTTGTATTCTGGGGTTTGGATGCACCTTGCGGATATAGTTTTTTGTAGATGATGTCTACAGTTTTGCTTTCTTCTCTCCTAGTTTGCTTGGCTTCAAGTTCCAACCCTGTGCCCATCAAGCCCCCTTTCCCCACACCTCTGCCTCTGCCCAGCCCCCACCAAATCACCAACGTCCCGTCTGTCTAGTACTTAATGTTTTTAAGTTAAATAAAATTAAACTTTATTTTCATATGAGTAGCTCTTAATGGTCTATAAGAAGTCTGAAAGAATTAGGACATGTGTGTAAAAATACCTGCTGTCATAAGTGTTGTCATGGGGTGGGGGTGGGGCGGGCAGTGGTTGGGGGCTCTACATTCAGCAAAAGCAGCTTGTGTTCATGGGGGATATTTCCCAGACTTAAAGCCTACTCACCTCTTTCTCTGTGAGTATGTATTTCAGTGTATACAGATGGCTTGCTTCTCTTAAGTTGTAAAATTTCTCTTAAGACAACAATACTCTATGATACTTGGGGTACTTTAACCATGCTCAATCAGAACAATAGTTTTTAAACTGTTGCAAGTCTATTAGTGGACAATTGTTTTCACCCTAAAATCTGTTCATTAAAAAAGTATACAGAGATGCCCTACTTCAAAATCTGTTGGATTTTTTTAAAATAGATAGAACATGAAGTTTGTCATTTTAAAGTGTGTAATTCAATGGCATTAATTACATTTACAATGTTTTCCCACCATCACCACCATCTGTTTCCAAATTTTTATCTTTCCAAATTAGACTCTGCACCCATTAAGCAATAACTCCCCTTTCCCCCCCACACACATACCCATGAAGTCACAAAATATTTTAAATTATAAAATATATGCATTAGTATTTGATTGAGATAAAATACTATGGCATAATAATATGCAAAATGGATAATAAAATGCAAAAACCATAGTGATTATGGGTTTGAAATAACCATAATATAAGGTGATGTTAAATAGAAGGGATGGTTTTATCTGTGTTAAACCGTAGAAAGCATTTTGCCTGTAGATGGCAGCACTCAGGCTTCCTTTTTCCTTGTTCATTTCATTTGGGAAAAGTTTTAGTGAGAGAGAAAGAAATAGATACATTGCAGCTAGAAGAAGAGGAAACAACTGGGTGCAGAGATATCTCTTTAAAGACTTAAAAACTGTGGGAAGAAATGCTGTCTTTCACATAATCACTGGACAAGCTTGAGTTTAAGTCTGGGCCTCACCACCTAAGGGCCACATGACTACGTACTGGTCACTTCCTTAGGCTTGGTTTCTCCATCTGTGAAACAAGGGCAGCAGTGAGACAGTGAATGTCATAGAGGAATAGAAATGTAAATGTATCATAAATGTAATAGAGGAACAGAGGCATAAATGGAAAGTGTTTAGCACAGGCCTGTCTGGAGAGATTCAGAGGTTGGTAAATGTGAGCTACTGTTTCCACACCTTGCTTAGTTTCCCTTTGTGAAATAGCCTTGTGGCATTTAGTCTGAAACCCTCTGCGCTTCCTGCACCAGCCCTGCATGTGGGGTATCTGCTTGTCTGGGCTGGTACTCTGGGGACTTTTCCACTCACCCTGCAGCCAGCCCCTAGGCTTTGGCCTGAACAAGTAGTCATATTATTTTTTATGTGGTATAATATTTTTTTAATGAGGTATAACCACCATGTAGTATTATATTAGTTTCGGTGTACAACGTCATGATTCAACATTTGTATATATTGCAAAATGATCACCACAGTAAGTCCAGATAACATCCAAGTAGCCACGTCTTATGAACCTGATTAAAAGTAGTACTTATTTCCCCAATGAAATTGTGTGGCTTTCTAGTTCCTGAAGGAAATTCAGTGTCTCCCAGTGTGACTGAGATCCTAGAACCAGGAAATGCTCTGAATGTAGGGATATTATTCTCTTGATCTTAGCTCTCTGAGAAAAATCACTCTTAAGGCATATACCATGGAGTAAGAGATTCCTGTTAGGGTCTAGAAAATAGTACAGGATCTTATCTTAGTGCAGAGGGGATGATGGTACTACTGATAGAGCTTTTGTGGGGGGCAGTTTGAAAAAAAAATTTTTAATTATTTTTTTTTTTCAACGTTTATTTATTTTTGGGACAGAGAGAGACAGAGCATGAACGGGCGAGGGGCAGAGAGAGAGGGAGACACAGAATCGGAAACAGGCTCCAGGCTCTGAGCCATCAGCCCAGAGCCTGACGCGGGGCTCGAACTCACGGACCGCGAGATCGTGACCTGGCTGAAGTCGGACGCTTAACCAACTGCGCCACCCAGGCGCCCCTGAAAAAAATTTTTTTAAATCTAAAATATGCATACTCTTTGATTCAGAAATCACACTTTTTGCGGCGGGGGGAGCATGAGCGGGAAAGTGGGGCAGAGAGAGAGAGAGAGAGAATATGAATGAATGAATGAATGAACGAATGAACGAACGAACATCTTAAGCAGGCTCCACACTCTGCACGAGCCTGATGCAGGGCTCGATCCCATGACCCCAGGATCATGACCTGAGCCAAAATCAAGAGGTAGACACTCAACCAACTGAGCCACCCAGGTGCCCCCAAAAATCCCACTTCTGTCTTTCTATCCTGAAAACACTGTCGACATTGGTGCACAAACCTATAGAGAAAAAGAGGTAGGATTGTTTATAATAACAGGAATTGAGAATGTTTATCTGTAGGGGATGGTTGAGCCAATAGCAGTTCGTCTATGGGAATAACATGTAGTCCTTACAATTACAGAATGATGGAGAAAGATGTACGTGATATATTGTTTTATGAAAAGAGCAAGGAACAGAATGAACTGTGTTTAAAAATACAGTATATGGAGTTCCTGGGTGGCTCAGTCAGTTGAGCATCTGACTCTTGATTTCAGCTCAGGTCATGATCTCAGGGTCGTGGGATCCAGCCCCATGTTGGGCTCCGTGGGGTGTGGAGCCTGCTTAAGATTCTCTCTCTTGCTCTGCCGCTGGTACTCTTTCCCCACCCTGCCTCTCTCTCTCTCTCTCTCTCAAAAACTAAAAATAAAAAATAAGAATACAGTGTCTGTGTGTGGATGTGTAAGATTTGAAGTTAGATAAGGAAATTAGGGCAAGATCGGGCCACATACCCTGCTCCTTCGCTTCCGTTTTCCCCCGAGGCCTCGTCTAGGACAGCTCATCCAAATTGCAACGTTATCTTTCAAGAGTGTTTTTAACAGAAATATTTATCATTCAAGAATTCATCCCCCCCCCAAAATAGTGCCATTATACATAGTTATTAGATTCTTACACTAGCCAACCAAATTCTACCTAACTCAAGTATTCCTGCCTTAAATTAAAAAATGCTACTGATTTAACAAATCACCTCAAACAAGAAGACTCTTACCAAGGTTGCCCTAATACTGGTGTTCGAGGAAAAGTGCTCATTGCTTCCGTGACTATTGAGCGCCTGCTGTGTGCCTGATTCTGTTGATATTGTTTTCTCCAAAAGAGGTCTTCTTTCCTGCCCCTGAGAAAACGCCATCTCAGTTAGGAGCCCAGGGA
Organism: Lynx rufus; assembly: GCF_022079265.1. Taxonomy (NCBI): domain Eukaryota; kingdom Metazoa; phylum Chordata; class Mammalia; order Carnivora; family Felidae; genus Lynx; species Lynx rufus. The sequence goes on along the minus strand of NW_025814844.1, from coordinate 3,635,296 downwards.
GGGAATTAGGACCTGTCCACAGGGATCCTGGAGCTGCCCGGCCCCATGGCCCCTTGTTGTGGGCAGAGCCCCTTGTGCACACTGGGCATGGGGGAGGCACGTCATTGGCTCAGCCTTGGTGCTGGGTGTGCCTGGCAGGGAGTGATTAAGACCTCTCCAAGGCAGCTAGCTTTGGTGTGGAGCCAAGCGATTTTCAGAAAGTGTTTAAAGTAGAAAATGAGAGCCTCCGATTTAAGAAAAGGGGAAATGGGCATAGAGTCTGTCTGAGAGGAGATGGCCTTCTCGCCGTCATCTGGTCCCTCAGTGAGAGACTCTGTAGGTGTTGACATAGGATTGGGCCCATTGAGTGACATAACTTGTGGAGAGTGTTTTTCCTCCAGTTCATGGAGGGACTTTGTTCTGTTATCTGAACGAATACACCTGTTATGGCTGATTGTGCTCAGCCCGAAGCCTGACCAGGCGTGAGACTGAATTTGGTTGTATTTGGGTGTATAGCAAAGCAGAGACAAACCACTTGTGATAACCTACCCGTGAGTCAGGCATAGGAAGGGAGCCCAGGCACGTCCCTTGGCACCCACAGGCCAGCTTCCTACCCCTGTCACAGGAGCCGTGTGGTTGGCCTGAGCTCCTCACCACTCCACACTGGGGTGACCATACAGCCCCTGCGTCAGCCTTCCTTACGCCCAGTGGGGTTACTCCTGAGAATTCCCTTTCCAAAGACATCCTGCTTTCTCTACAGGGATGCTATTTCCATCTCCGTGATCATAGCAGTTAGAGAAAGGTTTTTAAAGACAGATTTATTTGATGAAGCCTTTTTTGTCATCATTTTGTTTTTATTTATGGCTGAAGGATGGTGATTTTCATGAGCCACCTGACTCTTGCAGGTTTTTCATGCTAACTGTCCCTGAAAAGAGAGATCTGAAAGTCTGTTCCCTCTGAAATCTGAAACAGGAAGCAGCCTTAAAGGAGTGATGAGGAAATAGCCAAGTGTGGGATTTGTTGACCTCCCTTCGCTGTCTTTACAATGCTGCACAGCTATCGGAAAAACTTCATGGCGTAAACCACTCAACAGATGGTACTTGTTCTGAAAGGGAAGGAGAGGCTGATGTTTGAGGTTTGCTTCAGAGGGAACGCTGAGTTGAGTATTCAGTTAGAACCAAGACTTGATTTTTCTGATCATGGGGCATTCTTTCTACTGCAGATATCTCCAAGGCCTTGGTTCTAACGGAAATTGGCCCCAAACGTGACCCTGCCACTCTGAAATTGTTCCTGAGCAACATGGAGAGGTTACTCCACGCCAAAGCTCATGGGTATGACTTTTCAGTTCCCAGAACATCCTGGAGCCAGAGGGGAAAGTGCCAAACACACAGTCTTGCTCACAGCTCCCCAGGGAGAGAGGAAAAGATCCCGAGTGATGGGAGGTGGCCCACATGCGCCCCATGCAGAGGCCGGGAGAGCCACATGATGCTTCCTCTGCCGGTGTACTCCCTCGTGCCTGTTAGAAAACCAACAGGGGACCTGTGTTCCTTTCGGAGCAGTGCTTCCAGAAGCCAAGTGACTGATCTCAAGCCACCCAACCAGTGAATCCTGTGTGGGCTTAGAGCCCTTCATAAATGATATCACTCCGGCAAATGTTTAGGAAAAATGAATTCTAACAAGTCCAAATGAATCTTCTCCCATCTCCCACCCTCCCTAGGTCTGTGCTGTACCTGTCAGACACACGAGGTGATTTACATTTATTTAAGTTAAAATTCAGTAGAGTTAAGATGAGTTCTTCATTTGCACTAGCCACATTTCAAGTGTTCAGCAGCCACAGGTGGCTAGTAGCTTCCACATTTGCAGAACTTTTCCATCGTCACAGAAAGTTCTCTCGAATGGCATTGCTCTGCACCACAGATCTTGAATCTAGAGAGTGTATTAGAAAAGCCCTGTGGCTCATTTTTGATGACTGGGAATGCCCAGCAAAGGGTTGACTTTGGATGATGTCAGCTATTTAAGAGAAATCTGACTTGTGCACAGCACCACTCACAGGAATCTTTGCCCTCTTCCCTCTCCTCTAGGGTCCGAGTTATCGGGAGCTCCACCTTGGCACTCTGCCACCTGGCCTCGGGGGCTGCAGATGCTTATTACCAGTTTGGCCTGCACTGCTGGGACCTGGCTGCCGCCACCGTCATCATCAGAGAAGCAGGTGGCATCGTGATGGACACTTCAGGTAAGCCCCTCTGACCCTCAGCCTGCTGTCCATCCCCAGGGGAATGACAGCAGACTAGACCCAGTAACGCCACCAGACTCAATGTCTCCCAGTCTAGACCTGGTAATGTAACCAGACCCAACATCCCCAGACTGGACCAAGTGCCATCAGACCCAACATCTCCCAGACTGGGCCAAGTGCCACCAGACCCAGCATCCCCCAGACTGGACCAAGTACCATCAGACCCAACATCTCCCAGACTGGGCCAAGTGCCACCAGACGTAGCATCCCCCAGACTGGACCAAGTGCCATCAGACCCAGGATCCGCCAGACTGGACCAAGTGCCATCAGACCCAACATCCCCCAGACTGGACCGAGTGCCGCCAGACCCAACGTCCCCCGGACTGGACCGAGTGCCGCCAGACCCAGCGTCCCCCGGACTGGACCGAGTGCCGCCAGACCCAGCGTCCCCCGGACTGGACCGAGTGCCGCCAGACCCAGCGTCCCCCGGACTGGACCGAGTGCCGCCAGACCCAGCGTCCCCCGGACTGGACCGAGTGCCGCCAGACCCAGCGTCCCCCGGACTGGACCGAGTGCCGCCAGACCCAGCGTCCCCCGGACTGGACCGAGTGCCGCCAGACCCAGCGTCCCCCGGACTGGACCGAGTGCCGCCAGACCCAGCGTCCCCCGGACTGGACCGAGTGCCGCCAGACCCAGCGTCCCCCGGACTGGACCGAGTGCCGCCAGACCCAGCGTCCCCCGGACTGGACCGAGTGCCGCCAGACCCAGCGTCCCCCGGACTGGACCGAGTGCCGCCAGACCCAGCGTCCCCCGGACTGGACCGAGTGCCGCCAGACCCAGCGTCCCCCGGACTGGACCGAGTGCCGCCAGACCCAGCGTCCCCCGGACTGGACCGAGTGCCGCCATACCCAACGTCCCCCAGACTGGACCAAGTACCACCACCAGACCAAATGTCCCCTCTACTTCCTCAGAGTCTACTGATGAGACACCATGTGAAGATGTTGGAAGAACAGTGGGCTAGTGCCTTCTCAGCTTTCCTGCCTTCCTACTCTCTGCCTCTAGGCATGAAAAGAGACCCCAGGATCAGGATACGGCCAGATAGGAACACGCGACCACTGTACACATACATAACATTTGACGGTTTTCTAGCACACATTCTGACCCCACCAAATCTGACGAGATAGGCAGAATAAGCATCGTACTCCCCATTCTATGAAGAGGAGGCTAGCACCCCCCCCACACACACACCGTGTAGCTCCGCATGGGGTCAGCATGGTGTAGAGCATGAGCACACTGTGAGCTTTTTAGGAGAACAGACTCAAAAAGGTGACTTGTTCCTTCTACTTCAAGGTCATCGTGTCCCAGTGACTGACCCCCTGGGGGTGAGTCCCCTAATATGTCTGCCCCCATAACTCCTCTTAGCTTCAGGCAGACCCTTCATCTAGTATTTAGGAATAAGCAGTTTGAGACTGGGTGAATCCTTTTAGATCCCTTTCTCTAGCTTTTTAGTCACGACTTGTTAGCCAGCCTGCATCAGGTCACTGCCTAGACAGGCCCCACCCAGACCTTCTGAGTTAGGACTTCCATCTATCACATGGGGTCCCCGGTGCCACCCATACAGCAGACATTTGAGAATTGCTCTCCACTGTGGTGGTCTAACCGATCATGTGAACCTCAGTCCTGATGGCTGGACCTTAACCTCCATTCCCCCAGCACAGCCTCGAGTGCTCCCTTCCTGGGGCAGCAGAGTGGATGCTGAGAGGCTGCACCCTTGCTTTGGCCAGGCTCACGTCTAGACCTCCCTGTACGGTCCCGCCTCCAGCCCAGCCTGGACCCTGGTTTTCCTTGGAATGTGCGTGTGCTCAGTTGCCATTCGGGACTGTTCTGCCCTTTCCGGTAACTCAGGCACCCTGTCTCCTCTCTCTGTCCTCAGGTGGACCTCTCGACCTCATGTCTTGCAGAGTGGTGGCTGCGGGCACCCGAGAAATGGCGACGCTCATAGCTCAGGCCTTACAAACGATTAACTATGGGCGGGATGATGAGAAGTGAAAGGGAGCAGAGGGGCAGAGAAATGTGACCCGAGGACTGGGCCCTCCTGCGAATGCTGAGGCTGGCGGCGAGCCCTGGGACAAAGCTGCCTCCAGCAGCCTGCACACATCAAGTGTCTCTGACCACCCCCAAGAGGAGGTGTTTTGCTAAAGTATGTGGCTTTCTGGTTAAATCCACGTCTTTCACCGGGATTCGGTGTTTAGCTGGTGTCTCTCTTTAATCTCACATAGCCTTTATCAGGTTAGTACACATTCTTCTATCAGGGCCAAAATCCAAATCTCGTGTGACGTACGTATTGAAAATTGAGTCTTGATTTTTTTTTCCTCCAGAATGCAAATCTCAGGTAATAAGGCTTTAGAACTGCTGATGAAGCGGACTTGTTCTCAGGCCCTCCCCCATGGTACTTCAGAATGCAATAAATCAAAATAATGGCGCTCTGCTTATCTGTTTCCCTCCATACGTGTGTCGCCTGCTTCCTCAAACCCACAACGCCCACAGCTGTAGATCCAGGCTCTTCAGGAAAGTTTGCATATTAAAGCCGAAGTTGGCAGTGTTTGCTGTCTGTCTGTCTGCTGCTTTTGATAAGCACTGTGAAAACTACCTTAGTAATTATCATGTGTTAATGGATAAAGTGAGCCATACAAAAATTTTAGGAATTTATTTGAGCAAAAAACAAATCAGGCAGCGTCAAAGCAGAAGTGGTTAGAAGCACTGTCTACTGGGGGCTGGGGAAAAACTGTTCTAGAGAAAAGGCCAAAGGAAATTCTCGATTGGCTGTAGCTTAAAACCTCTTTCTTTGGCTGTTTGTGATTGGTTGTCCTTAAGTTCACTCTTGTAACCTTAAGGTATTTACAGGCTTACATTGGTTTGCTTATGCAGGTGCTATGGCATTAGAGCCACCTCAGTCTGATGGCCTCCTTTTTAATTAATTTAACAATCCCCCCTTTTGGTTATCCTGTCATATGTGAGAAGATTGCCCCAAAATTTGGTATTAGCGCCACCCTCTGTCACCATCAGAGTTAAATTGCTCTTGCCTCACTGTGAAACTCCCAGGTTATGTTGTCAGATCCATGGAAGAATTGCTTTTGCTTTTTTCCCCATTGTTCAGCTTGTTTCTTTTTCTCCAAGCACACTGAGACCATCTGCTGTGCTGATGGCTGCAAGCACGCCTGTAAGACCTTTGAGAGAACACAGCACACCAGACTGATAATACCAAGTGACTGAAGTATACTCCTAGCCGTGGCCCCCATGAACCAAACCGGTTGCTATCAAATAAATCAAAGAATGTACCAGAATCAACCTGTATAAGCCAAGGAGCATGTTTGTTAATGTCTTGTACTGGAGTTTCTACAAAACCAGAGGTGTTGATCTAGGTACAGCAGGAACTATTTGCCGTGGCACAGACTCCCCCAACAAGTAATCTAAAGCAATTCTATTATCTAAAACCATCTCAGCAAGAGAGCCCCTGGGGACTTTTGTGGTGCAGCCATGGCGTTAGCGGTAGACTCAGCAGTGGTTGCCGGAGTTAAGCGTAAGTTTCTAATTGTACGTTTGTTTGTAATAACTCCAAGCCAAGGAAGAGGGGACCTTCCAAATGATGCACATCCAGAGGGGTTAACAGCTGCTAGTAAAACTTCTCTTTCAGGGGAGTGGGACAATGTGGAGTTTCTGAGGTATTATGAAGGGACAGTGGGACAGTACTCAGAGCAGGGTGCATTGTCCTTACACCCTCCAGACAGCGAGCTGCCCAAGCATGGAGGCCGCTGCCCAAAGCTCCACGTGTAAAGGTGTAGCTAGGAGGTCCACATAGGGCTTCCTCAAGTATTAGCATTCATGGACCCATTGCTCCATATAGAGGTGCATCATTCATCCAAGACTCCAATACTGTATTACCACACATTGAAAGACCAGCAAATGTATGGGCCCAATAGCAAGCCTACAAATGCTCTGATTGACACTGGCTGCTCTGCAGCCTTTCAGATGTGCATTCAGTGGATTTTGCTTTTCCCATTCCAGGATTGGATTAAATTGAGACAAGAAACAAGGATACGTAGATCTGGTGTTTGAACTTTGTTAAAGAGACCTGCAGGACAGTGGCAGCATACAGTGGCCTTCAGGATTCCCTTCACATCTTGAGTTTGGTTCAGCATGATAAATCCGGCTGTTGGTTTAGTGGTTTAGTTTCCTGCGGTAGCTGTTGTTTGTGAAATCCTGTCTTCCCCTGCATTAAGGGACAGAAAAGGCAGATCGCAAATAGGCAAAGGAATAAAGGTTTCTTACAGGAGATGAAGATCCAGATCGGTGATTTTGGGAGAGCTGCTCACCCCAAGCTGTTGAATGCTTCTGAGGAGGAACGTCTGTGGCCAGTTTTAACTTCACATCTCCGGCTGATATACGGTGCCGGAGCCTGGAGGAGGCCTTTCAACTGGGTGCTGTGGCCCCAGGGTTCAAATCCCTGAAGTTGGGCTGCCATCTGGGTGGTGAGGAGAACCTGGTGTGGTCCCTTCCAGTGAGGTTCCTGGGCAGTCTTTCTTAGGTGTCATTTCCAGAAGACCTGCTCTCCATGTCCTAAGTTGTGGAGGGTTAAGCCAGCTATAGGAGCATCATGGAAAGCTTCCTTTTCCTGGTGGCAGTACTCTTCGGCATAATGCATTAAAGCCTGACAATACTGAGTCACATCAGAATTTATGAGTACAGTAGACACGTGGTTCTATCATCAAAAGCCTAGGTCTTCCTGTTACTGCTGCATGAGATGTTAATTTGTGCTTTCCCGTGAGTGCCAGTCTAACTGCCATCAAAACCAATGGTAGACCTTTTGGCCAGGGCAGTCCAGTTGATTCTGTTAATTTAGCTAACTTCAGGTTTAAGATACCATTTGTTCATTCAACTTCAGATGACTGAGGACGGTAAGGATGATACTAATGCCACTGTTTAAAAGCAACGCCTTATTTGTTTAATTATTTCCCCAGAGAAATGAGTTCCCAATCACTGGAGATCTCTCTGGGGGATACCCCCTAAACTTTCTAAAAGTTTCTTAGCCATGGTTGTGGCATCAGCCTTTCTGCATGAGAAGGCTTCAGTCCATCCTGAGAAAATACAAATAATTACAAGGACATATCAATAATCCATTGTAGGAGCAATTGAGTGAAATCTATTTGTAAATGTTCAAATGGCCCAGTAGGTGGTGGAAATGCTCCATCAAATGAACCATCTTAATGGTCTTTCCAGGGTTAGGGGTTTGATCAATTAGACATTTGCTCATAAACCACTTTTGTGACTTTGGAGCAGTCATCCACCAATTCTTTTTCATAATTTGGGTCATTTTTTTCTGTGCCATGGTGATATGCAGAATACAGAGCTTCTAGTAATGGCAATTTTAAGGGCTCAGGAAGAACCAGGAGGCCATCTGGTGGCCCTCAGTGTGTCCTCATCTAACATTAAATTTGTACCCTTGGGCTCAACATTTGTTGTTCTAGTTCAGGTGCCCGATTTTGTCTTTTATATAGATTATCATAAATAATTTGGTTAGAGTTCGTCTTCCAGACTTCATTCAGGTTGTATATTAGAAGAGTTTTAGTGCTGGCAGATTTAGCATGGAAGTCTGCTAGACCATTTCCCTGATACTCGGGTTCTGTTTTCTAGTGCAAACTTCATTTTTAATAATTCCAGTTCAGTTGGGCACTAGAATGGCAGACAGCAGTTCATTTACTCAGAGTCCAGTTTTGATTAGGATTCTGCTAGAAGTGAGGAACTCTGTTTCCATAACGTAGCAAGGTCAGAGACCACCCCAGAGACATATGTGCTATGGGTATAAGTGTTTACTGACTTTCTGTTGGGTGGCCAACAAGCCTGAGTAAGGGCACGTAGCTCTGCTGGTTGCACAGACTTAAAACGGGCAAGATATCCTTTGGGGTAGTTCATACTGAGTTATTACAGCATATCCTGCTTGATACCTCCCTTCTGCATTCTTAGCATAGGACCCATTGATGAAGTATCAAATCTGGGCTTTCTAATGAATTGTCCTATAAGTCACGTGAAGGGTCAGTAACCGTGATACCACATGTACACATTTATGGGGTTCTGTACCATCGTCAGGCCGGGGCAGCAGGGTTGAGTGAGTCAAAGCACATAAGACGGAGGTTAGAAGGTAGAAGGTGAAGCCTCTCACAAGATGCTCATCTTCTTGCTGAAAATGTTGAGTCTAATCAGGGGGTAACAGATTCTGAGCATCATGAGGTACTTGTAGCATTAAGTCCTCTCCAAATACCAGTTCAGCTGAGGCTTAGTCACTGTGGCTCCCACTTTCCAACAGTCTGGACATGCTCCGCCTGCCAGGTCTGACTGTAAGCTGTGCTCAGTAGGTCTGTGTTTTCCTCCATGCTCTTGGGTTAGAACTCCTAAAGCCTGGTTATCACTCCCGTGGACAGATAAGGTGAAAGGCTTAGTATAATTTGGGAGCCCTGGGCTAGAGTTTGTTGGCAGGGTTAATTTTAGTTGGCTGAAGGCTTATTTCATGATTCTCTTCCTAGGAGGAGGGCTTGGGAATCGAGTTTGTTGTAAGCTCATACAGAGGAGATGCAATCAGAAAAATGTGGAACCCAAGATCTACAATATCCTGCAAGTCCAAAAATTGTCATTAGTTGTAGTTCAGGGGAAGTTTGGCGTGGTCTTTACTCTTTCAGGTGAGAGGGAAATACCTTCTGCATTCAAATCATGTCCTGGATAGTGGGCCTTCTTTTTTGTGAATTGGAGTTTTTCCTTAGAAGCCTATGTGCTTTACAAGCTAATTGCTATAATAAAGTGAACCTGTTTCTGAGTCTTCCCTTGTAAGGGAACACAGCAGTAAGGCATCTACATACTGATGAGTGTAGCATTCTTAGGGATGTAAGGTCTTGATGTAAAACCTATGAAAAATAGGATGGGGCTTCAGCGAACCCTATGGCATTATAGTCCAGGTATATTGTTGATTTTTCCAAATGAAGATAAGTAACATTGCTTCTCACTGTCAACTGGGATACTAAAGAAAGCAGAGCAAAGATCTACCACTGTGAACCACTTTGACTCTGTAGTTACATTAGATAACAAGGTGTTGAGATTTGGAACACAGGGAACCTTAGTGTCACAGTTTTATTGATTGCATGCAGATCCTGAACACATCTCCAGCCTTGTCCATTTGGTCTTTTAATGGGTAAGATCGGAGCATTACAGGGACTCGTGCATGGGGTTCTGAGTCTTTGCTTAATTAAGTCTTCTACAGTTAGTGAGAGCCCTTCAGTAGATTCTGGTCTTAGTAGATATTGAGACAATTTAGGCAGGGGTTCAGAATGATCTATTAGGATTTTTATGGGTTCAGCACTCTTTTTTTCTTTTTTTTAATTTACATCCAAGTTACTTAGCATATAGTGCAACAATGATTTCAGGAGTAGATACCTTAATGCTTCTTACCCATTTAGCCCATCTCCCCTCCAGTAACCCTCTGTTTGTTCTCCATATTTAAGACTCTCTTATGTTTTATCCCCCTCCCTGTTTTTATATTATTTTTGCTTCTGTTCCCTTATATTCATTTGTTTTGTATCTTAAAGTCCTTATATGAGTGAAGTCATAGGGTATTTGTCTTTCTCTGACTAATTTCGCTTAGCATAGTACCTTCTAGTTCCATCCACATAGTTGCAAATGGCAAGATTTCATTCTTTTTGATTGCCGAGTAATACTCCATTGTATACACTTACCACATCTTGTTTATCCATTCATCCATCAATGGACATTTGGGCCCTTTCCATACTTTGGCTATTGTTGATAGTGCTGCTATACACATTGGGATGCATGTGTCCCTTCGAAACAGCATACCTATATCCCTTGGATAAATACCTAGTAGTGCAATTACTGGGTCGTAGGGTAGTTCTATTTTTAGTTTTTTGAGGAACCTCCATACTGTTTTCCAGAGTGGCTGCACCAGTTTGCATTCCCACCAGCAATGCCGAAGAGATCCTTTCTCCACATTCTCGCCAACATCTGTTGTTGCCTGAGTTGTTAATGTTAGCCATTCTGACAGGTGTGAGGTGATATCTCATTGTGGTTTTGATTTGTATTTCCCTGATGATGAGTGACGTTGAGCATCTTTTCATATGTCGGTTTGCCATCTGGATGTCTTCTTTGGAGAAGTGTCTATTCATGTCTTTTGCCCATTTCTTCACTGGATTATTTCTTTTTTGGGTGTTGAGTTTGAGAAGTGGTTTATAGATCTTGGATACTAGCCCTTTATCTGATAGGTCGTTTGCAAATATCTTCTCCCATTCTGTTGGTTGTCTCTTAGTTTTGCTGATTGTTTCCTTTGCTGTGCAGAAGCTTTTAATTTTGATAAGGTCCCAGTAGTTCATTTTTGCTTTTGTTTCCCTTGCCTCCAGGGACGTGTTGAGTTAGAAGTTGCTGTGGCCAAGGTCAAAGAGGTTTTTGCCTGCTTTCTCCTTGAGGATTTTGATAGGTTCCTGTCTTACATTTAGGTCTTTTATCCATTTTGAGTTTGTTTTTGTGTATGGTGTAAGAAAATGGTCCAGGTTAATTTTTCTGCATGTGGCTGTCCAGTTTTCCCAGCATCGTTTGCTGAAGAGACTGTCTTTGTTCCATTGGATATTCTTTCCTGCTTTGTCAAAGATTAGTTGCCCATACATTTGTGGGTCTATTTCTGGGTTCTCTATTCTGTTCCATTGATTTGAGTGTCTGTTTTTGTGCCAGTACTCTACTGTCTTGATGATTACAGCTTTGTAGTACAGCTTGAAATCTGAGATTGTGGTGCCTCCTGCTTTGGTTTTCTTTTTCAAGATTGCTTTAGCTATTCGGGGTCTTTTCTGGTTCCATACAAATTTTAGGATTATTTGTTCTAGCTCTGTGAAGAATGCTGGTGTTATTTGGGTAGGTATTGCATGGGTTCAGCACTCTTAATTCTGCCTGTGTTGGCTGAGGAAGAAGCTCCTAGGCAGGCAGGCACTTCTGAGAGATCGGGGCTTTCACACTTTCAAGTCTCAATTTCATCAAGTCCTGCTTGCAGAGAGCAGAGCAACTCAGGTTGTTTCTCCTTCTGAATTAAATTTTATATGAGCCCTCAATTTAGAAAACTTATCTCCTCCTAACAGGTTTGCTGGGGCAGTGCCATGGAGAAGGAATGTATTGTTTCCTGGAAATGGCCCTAATATCATTTGGACTGGTCTAGATATAGGAACCCTTTGAATTTGGTTAGAAACTCCCTCTACGGAAATATTTTCTTTATTCTGAGGGATTTGCTGTTTTATGAAAGTGGGATTTATTGTTGGTGAAGTTTACTGCAGACCCACCAATACTGTACAGGATTCTCCACTGATTTTTTTTTTAATTTTTTTTTTCAACGTTTATTTATTTTTGGGACAGAGAGAGACAGAGCATGAAGGGGGGAGGGGCAGAGAGAGAGGGAGACACAGAATCAGAAGCAGGCTCCAGGCTCTGAGCCATCAGCCCAGAGCCTGACGCGGGGCTCGAACTCACGGAGCACGAGATCGTGACCTGGCTGAAGTCGGACGCTTAACCGACTGCGCCACCCAGGCGCCCCTCCACTGATTTTTTTTTAATGTTTATTCCTTTTGAGAGAGAGCACACATGTGAGAGCTGAGGAGGAGCAGAGAGAGAGAGGGAGATAGAGAATCCCAAACAGTCTCTTCACTGTCAGCAGAGCTCAACGTGGGTGTCGATCTCACGAACTGTGAGATCATGACTTGAGCCGAAATCAAGAGTTGGACACTTAACCAACGAGCCACCCTAGGAACCCCTCCATAATTTTTATCTTCATTTCCCCTTGCTAATTTAGAGGTATCATGGGGAGCAATTTACTGGAGAATCCCTTGGAAATCCATCAATGCTGATCATAATTTTGACAATCAAATTTTTAAAGACTTCCCCTGATGGAAAAACGGTGTGAATTAATAGGTGGAAGTCTGCAAAACGATGGGTTCAGCAGGAGGCATTCCTTTTTCCAGTGCCCTGATTGTTTACAGTGAAGGAGGACGTTTGGGGACAGAGTATTCCTGAGTTCTAGGTTCTGGCTTGAAATGCATACATGGAGGTCCTCAGCCCTTGGAGTGATTGTAACTATAGGGCCACAAGTTTATTGGCTTTTCAAATATCATGTTGGCCCTATGGTTTTTTCAAAATGTTCAGCTAGGGATCTGGGGCATCTGGGTGGCTCAGTTGGTGGAGCATCCCAGCTTCAGCTCAGGTCGTGATCTCATAGTTTATGGATTTGTGCTCTGCTTCGGGCTCTGTGCTGACAGCTCGGAGCCTGGAGCCTGCTTTGGATTCTGTGTCTTCCTCTCTCTCTGCCTCTTCCCTGCCCATGCTCTCTCTGTCTGTCTCTCTCCTCCCCCACTCCTGCTCACTTTCTCTCTCTCTCTCAATCTCTCAAAAATAAATAAACATTAAAAAAATATTTTTAGATGTTCAGCTAGGACTGTTAGTTCAGCAAGAAGGGCCACTGCCCAACCCAGTTTGTGCCTCTTTATTAGGCCACTTTTAGGCCAGAGCCCCGTAATAAATAAGGAATTCAGGGCATTTTCTGTGCCTGCATTTAATGAAGAAGGAACAGAATGTTTCACAAAAAAAGGTTTCCAATTTTGTCTGTAGTCTGAGACTGGTTTGTCCTTTTTTGTTTGCAAGATTGAGTGATAGAGACCAGTCTTTTGAAGAAGTGCCTATTAATACTTTCAAGTAGGTCTTGGGCTATTTTTCTAGTGCATTTTGGTCCATCCCTGGCAGAGCAAACGTATGTGGGTCTTTACCTATTGCTCCTAGCAAATTCCCATTTGACTTCACCCACCCATTTCCTAATGCCACACAAATAAATTGGTAGAGATTCTACAGCCCCAGATCATAAGCTCCAGTCAGAATTCCAAATTTTTCTCTCTTTCCCCCCCCTTATTCCGTAAGACCTTGGTCTGGACCCAGTCCAGCTTAAGCTGGACCTAGTCTGACCCTGGACCTGGTGTGGTTTCTTCTTTTTTAAGTCGGTCAGTCCCAGACCCAGTCCAGAAAAAGAATGCTCAAATAAAGTCAGGGAGCTCTTTAAAAAAATTTTTTTTAATATTTATTTATTTTTAAGAGAGACAAAGCATGAGCAGGGGAGGGGCCGAGAGAGGGAGACACAGAACCCGAGGCATGGCAGTGTTTCACCTTCGGATCACACTTCTGACACCAGACCTGTTAAAAGGTAAACTGAGGCATGTTAAAATTTTAGAGGCGTGTATTTGAGCAAAAATGGATTCCAAGCGGGCAGTGCCAAACCTGCAGTGGTTAGGAGAGCCCTGCTGACAGGAGCTGGGGGGAAACTTTTACAGGGGAAAAAGCAGAAGCAATGTGAGGAGATATTGACTGCCTATGGCATGAGGCTAGCCTGCTGTTTGTGAGTGGTTGTCCTTAGGTTTCGCTTTTGTAACCTTGAGGCATTTACAGGCTTAAGAGTTTGATTTGGTTATGTAGGTGCCCTGGCATTGAAGCCACCTCAGTCTGATGGCCTCCTTGTTTCATTAGCCTAATGCATGTTAGTATTTGAAATCCAAGACACGGGACAGACTGAAGAAAAATGAATAGCTCAAAAACAAATCTCCAAAATTACGCTGTTTGTGTGATCCATCTATTTAATGAGGAATTGTACTTTCTGGGCCTCATTTTTCCCTCTGTAGGAGGTAGAATTATGTAAAGAATATTCACTGATTCTCTTTAGGTGGAGAAGGCTGTAAGCTGCCCTTAACTTTTCCTCTCATGTTCCTAATATACCATCATCATCAACAAATAGTATTTGAAAGCTTCCATGACATCTGCTGTCTCTGGCTCCTAAAATTCAGAGGTTGGCCTATACAGTAACCCCATCATTTTCACCAGACTGTACCCCTGGGGAGTCCTCAGCAAGTCCTGGGCTGGCCCCAAGGTCTCTCCTCTCTGGACACTGGTGGACCTTCACTGCTAACTCCTGCCTGCCACCCACCTCTCACAGACCAACCTGCGTGCAGGCTGCAAATAGCAGAGCCCCCAGTGGACTTCCCCAGAGGATTATTCCCTTTGGGAGTAGATTACCGAGATGCCTTCCCACCACTTCCACTTGGCTTACTAATTGGTAAATTAAAACTATCAAAAAGGAGTTTCCTTTTCTGATCTGAATGGGGTGAGCAGGCACACCCCCAAAAGGTACACGGTTGAGGGGCTTGGATGTGTGTGGATGGGGGTCTCCTTTGGGGCTAACGAGTCTAATGTGCATGGGGGCCCTCACTTTTGATACCTGCAGGAAGTTAGCACATGGCATACAGAGCCATAGAACTTCAGGGTCAAGGGCCTTAGCGACTACTTGAAGCTTCTCCACCCCCTGGGAGTCTCGAGTCTCCTGCACGCCCTGCTGACTAGTGTCCAGGAGAGGCACGCCATTCCTCCAGAGAGCACACCCACACCAAGATCTTTCAGATCATTACGATGTCCTTTCTGTGTTCAAGTTCATTTCAGGCAGCTGAAATATGTAAGCACTTAGCCAAGATTTTCTGAATGAGATTCATTTTAACACATTTTGAAGATTAGTGACATAAATGGAGACAAGCTTCTCCAGCTAAGGGGAGCAGGCCATGTAGATCCTGTTGGGGGCACGGGCAGGTGGGGCTCCTGGAGATTTCAGGGCTCAGATTGATAGAATAACTGACCAGAAGAGAGCTTTCCCATTCCTACTAAAAATGGTTATGTAAGCAAAGGAGACACTTTGTCAATTTAATTTCTAAGTTCTATAGTTTTGGAACTTAATTTACTAAGTTTTCCAGAGGAGATGACAGTCACTTTTAAAAATTGCTTTAGCGAGTCCCCTCCCTAAAATGTACCTCACGCCATGAACCACCCCTGCCATCGTCATGGTGACAGGTTTCTCTCCTCAGGTACTAGACCTAGTTAAGCAGACACTTAATAACTTGGATGTGAAATACCAAGGATGCAAGCTTTTGGGCTGTCAAAGGGTGGGAGTGTTTTTCCATTGCCTTTAGGAGGAACCCGGAGTAAGGTTTATACTTCAGGTTTAGGCTTCAGATATGTATGTGAGATCATTGCTTTATACAAAAGTGCCAGGGGCAAAAATAAATGATATTATTATGTTAGGGGATAGCTGCCCCACCATCCTTGCAGTGATCGTGTCCATACTAAATATACGTGAAGGCCGTGGTTAATAAGAGCAAGCACCGCATACCTACCCTCTTGGTTCTCCAAGCTTCCTGGAAACTGCTGTGCACTGGGAACAGTTCTGGTGCTCATGTTGCTATTTTATCACCTGGGTTCAACATACGTGGTGTTGGAAGGGATTGTCTGGTACCCAGACAGTGATCATTTAAAAAAAGTGTTTTCCCTAAGGATCAGTCTCCTAATCTGTACGTTATATTTGCATGTACACATAGGCAACCTTTAGCCATTATTATACTGTCTCAAGGGAACCTACTTGTGATATGAAGATACCCTTAAAATGAACCGTAAGGGGGCGCCTGGGTGGTTCAGTCAGTTGAGCATCCGACTCCTGGTTTCAGCTCAGGTCATGATTTCATCGTTCATAGGATCGAGCCCCATGTTGGGCTCTGTTCTGACAGTGTAGAGCCTGCTTGGGATTCTCTGTCTCTCCCTGTTTCTGCCCCTCCCCAACCGATGTGTGCACATGCTCTTTCACTCTCTCTCCATCTCTTTAAATAAACTTTAAAAAATGAACTATAACTATAAGGGAGCCTTCCTAGAAACCCACATGTATTGGAAGGAAAAAAGAAACTTAAAAGCAATACCAGAATATTATGGTGGGGCGCCTGGGTGGCTCGGTTGGTTAAGTGTCCAACTTCACCTCAGGTCATGATCTCATGGCCCGTGAGTTCGAACCCCATGTCTGGCTCTGTGCTGACGGCTGGGAGCCTGGAGCCTGCTTCAGATCCTGTGTCTCCCTCTCTCTCTAGCCCTCCCCCGTTCATGCCCTGTCTCTGTCTCAAAAATAAATAAACATTAAAAAAAATATTATGGTAAGGTTAGTGTCATTTTGAACATAAATTAGTATCTTTCAGGCATATATCAGTGACTCTGAAAACACCAACGTGGATTATTGAGCATAAATTTTTAATGCTTAAAGATTCAAGGGGAAGTGCACAGAAGTGTGGGTAGCACACTGGACAGGGATTGGAACTGGTTCTGTGTTCAGATCCTGGCTCTATACCAACCAGCCATGTGACCTTGGGCAAACCACTTAAGGAAGCCAAGGCCCCAGTTGGTCCCTAACACTTGTGCATTAACGTTCTCCAGGGCTTTTTCCAGATTCTGTTCCCTCAGCCTGTGAACTAGTAAATACCACACCTGGCCAAAGTTCCCAGCAGGAATAAAGAAGAGGTGTGTGTTATCCAGCTGGGATAGTAAATACATTTTGTGTTAAGTCACTCCGGGTTTGTGTGTGTTTACATAGGTTCACCTTGTGAGCACTGTAGCTGAATCACATTTTGTAGATATGGAGCCTACTCCATGTCTGACCACCCTCGAGAAAACCCAGAACTTGTCTGAGTCCTCTGTCCTCATGGGCCTGGGTCCCCAGAGCTTGCCAAGCTACGGGCCAGTTCCTGAAGCACAGGTACGGTCATCTTTGAAGAGACTAGGTTTTCTCTCATCTCTGGAAACAGCCCAGTTTGCCATTTTATCATTTCGTTGCATGGGACTTTCTAATAAATGGTATAGGTTTTTTGAATGCAAGTTTAAAATGTATGCTCATGTTTCACCAAATTGTTTGCAAGATTTTATTTTCTCAGGATCTACCCAAACAGTTCTTCTGAGTATAAATGCACACAAGAAACTCCTCATGTTCTTTAACATGCATTTTGAGGGGTAACACTCGTTAATCATGTGACGTCTTTAAGTGTCTACTGGAAGGTTTCTTTGGAGAAATCACTCCCCACAGGAAAAGCCTTTGAGAGCACCCTACGGGCACCACAAGACCCTGGAGGATACAGCCTACATAAATGTCTGCAGGCGCCCCGGGTCTCTCCCCCTGTTTGTTTCTGCATTCTGCAATTGCTGGGGGTCCAGAGCTGGCCTTGGTACGCTTTTGGCATAAGCTTCGTCACTGCCTCTTCAGGAGAAGCGGAGAGACCCCCGGAGGACAGGGAGGTGTCCGAGACCCTGAAGCCATAGGCCAGGCTGGGGTGCAGAGCTCAACCCATCATGGAACCTGACACCCGGCTGCCACTGCCCAGATGAGCCTCCCGGAAGCCAACTGAGCTGCTCACATTGTGATCTTCAGAGACAACCAGACTGCTCACGATATCATTTGGACTTCCTTTCAAAATAATGTTCACCTACTCTTTGATGATCTAGCCTGAAATAAAAGGGAAAACATTTGTCCTAGCACATCGCTAAGTGTCCCTATCCAAACCAGGAGTCAGGAAACGTGGTGTTTGGTTCCAAGTTCACGATAAAATAGCTTGTGTAACCTTGAAGTCACTTCCCCCCTGTTGATCCTTGGTGAAATGTGTAACGTGGACCCTGTCCAACCGCCCTCCCAGGACTATTGTGCAGGTGGCACAGGACATTATGTGAAAGCATCCAGAGCTGTGAAATGCCAGGTGACTTTTTTTTTTTTTTACAATTAAATATTCAAGAGTGACAGGATCACATCACAGCCAAATGGAATGGTTCAGCTATTGGAGAAATATTTAGTCAGATTACACCATAGCTTAGACAGGCTTTGCCTGACTTATTAAATCATTTACGATCAGTTCTACAATTATTCTGCACCCGACACTTGAGGCAATCTCAGGAAATACCTCCCCTCGCTTTCCTTAGTAATAACCACATTAAAGTATACAAAAAACTTTAATCCTCATGCTTTATTCTATGGAGACAAGGTATAAATAGACTTTTTTTTTTTTAGTGTTTTATTATTTACTTATTTTGAGAGAGAGAGAGCAGGGGAGGGGCAGAGAGAGAGGGAGACAGAGAATCTCAAGCCCCAACATGGGGCTCAATCTCTCGAACCACAAGATCATGACCTGAGCCAAAATCAAGAGTTGGACGCTTGACCGACTGAGCCACCCAGGTGCCCCTACAAAGAACAGACCCTTAAAAGCATAAGCAAAGGACAAAATCAGTGGCCTAAAAGTTTGGATGATTTCCAGAAGCACCAGGCCCTCTGAACCAACACCCTGGGCTCCCAAGTAGATGGTGGGAAGTGCAGGGACCTGTGCTTGCGGGCGCCACTGACGAGCTGGGTGATCCCAAGCCACTCGTGGAACCTCTCTGGGCCTCTCTGTGAAACAAGTTAAATGGTGCCGCTCCCAGGGTCGGGAAAAGTGTATGAAATTGTGTGCACACGCGGTTGCATCAAACAGATGGACCAGAGCGCAGATCGACTTGCAGGAGCCAGAACAGAGAAGCCGAGGGCAAAAGTCTTCTCACTCAGCCGCTTTGACCTCTCTGTGCCGCAGCCCAACTCAGGCTTCCCTTCCTGCTGGCGGGTCCCCAGAGTGGAGTGCCGCTCAGTCACCTCATAAAGGCCTCCTGTGAAGGACACAGGAAGGCAAAAGCCTGGATGTCTGGGTAGTTCTGTACGGCGTCCGCTGAGGCTCACCTCGAACACTGAGTCACACGGCTTCCCGGCGTTAGCCTGGACCTGGCCCCTCCGGTGTCGCTCGGTCATCACACATCAGCGGCCCTATGACTGATCCAAAACAAGCAGCAGAAGAGAGAAGGATGACAGTAAGTGAAAGCTGAGGACCCAGTGTAGGAAAGGAGGGGGGTTCTTGCAACGATCCCAACGGCAGCTTCAAATCCAGGTGCGACACGGAAGCAGCTGAGGGACAGGACCGTCATCATGGTGCTGGGCTGGACAAACGAAAGAGCCCGAGCCTGGAGTTGGGGGGGTGGGGGGAGAGGGAATCAGACGGGGGGGGGGTGGTGGGCGGGGGGTAGGTGGGACATGATTCTGGCCTCGGGGAGTGCTATGACTCAGAACACGCAAGTTCATACAGAGGGAGCACCCCGGCTTCCTCGTGTGCCATGCTTCCCCGGGCTCTTGGAGGTCAGAGGTGCCTGTCTGCGACTATTCGTGTATCTTGTCCTAACATCTACCTCCGGCTTTGCTTCATCTAGGGCAAGAGTGAAGACCATTCTCAGCAATTAGACTGTCGACATTCCGGAAAATGTCGACATTACTCCGAAGCGGCACGCTGCTACTGTGAAGGGCCCCTGAGGAAACTGCAGAGGGACTTCGATCACATCAGTGTAGAACTCCATCTCCTTGGGAAGAAAAAGAAGAGGCTCCAGGTTGGCAAATGGTGCGGAGACAGAAAGGAACTGGCCTCAGTTTGCACTATCTGTAGTCATGTACAGAACATGACCAAGAGTGTTACCCTGGGCTTCCGGTAAAACAGAAAGTCTGTGTTTGCTCACTTCCCCATCAACACTGCTATTCGGGAGAATGGTTCCCTTGTTGAAACCTGAGATTTCTTGGGTAAAAAATATATCTGCAGGGTTTGGATGAGGCCCGGCATCGCTTGTTCAGTATCTCAGGCCCGGAAAGAGGAGTCAATTCTTGAAATGACATTGAACTTGTATCGAATTCAACTGCTCTGATTCAGCAAGCCACAACAGTCAGAAATAAAGTATCAGAACATTTGGGGAGGGTATCTATGTTTCCAAAAAAGAAACAGTTCAGCAGATAGCTGATAAGATTTAAGTTGTCCAGCTGCAGAAGCAGCAAGATGCTGGACCATTCCTCAGGCTTATTTGTGGTATTTTAAAGATGCAACAAAAGCTGTGTCTTGATCTGGAGAAAAAGCAAACATATGTTTCCATAACCTTGGAGCCCCTGCCCTCCAGTGCCCGGCACCGAGGGGGTCCACAGGAGAGGGCTGGCAACAGGGGCTGGCACAGGGCTCCACTGGCACCCACGAGCATCAGTGCAGGCTTCCCGGAGGAAGTGATGTTGAATCTGAGTTTGAGGAGGTGAGTGGAGGTTAGGTCAAGAATCAGGGTGGGGCATTCCAGGTGGAGAGGGTGCCATGAAGGAAAGTTCTGAGTACTGGCTGGCTGGGCAGGGGCATGGTGTCACCCAGGAGAGGGACAGGAAGGTGATGTTAAAGACACTGGGACCAGGGGCACCTGGGTGGCTCCGTCAGTTGAGCGTCTGACTTCGGCTCAGGTCATGATCTCACGGTCTGTGAGTTCCAGTCCCGCATCGGGCTCTGTGCTGACAGCTCAGAGCCTGGAGCCTGCTTCGGATTCTGTGTCTCCCTCTCTCTCTTCCCCTCCCCCGTTCTTGCTTGCTCTCTCTCTCTTTCTCTCAAAAATAAACATTTAAAAAATTAAAAAAATAAATAAGAAAGAAAAGAAAGACACTGGGGCCAGTTGAGAGGGCCTTGGGTACAAAGCAAAGCAGTGAGCACTTCGTGCTGGAAACACTCAGTACCTTTGTCACTGGGACATATTGCCATGTCTACCAGAGAGCTGCTTGTAATTTTGGGGTGAGGTAAGGGACCACTCAGGCAGGTGGTAGGTATGCTATGATTCCATGAGGCAATTTCATCGTTCATCAGTCATGCCACAGGGTTATCTTCCATTCAGTAGGATGATCTGACACATATGTGCATAAAGTCACTGGGGACTTTGACAGCGTCTCCTGTTCAACCTAACAGTCTCCCAGGAGGGATAGGGGAGGCATAGGAATGACCTGGTCCAACCTCCTGCACAGGTGAGTGACCTGGCCTCTCTTCTGCAGGTCCCACCAGTCACTAGCCTTACGGTACACTGTCAGTCTGCCTGACCTGTTCCATGGTATCAGTTCAGTCCCCCATCAGCTTTGGCTCAGGGCCAATGCTGTGCACTCTCCTATCCACTGCTTGGGTCCGGATGGTCTGACTCAGCGCAGGCATGTCCTCTGTCCCCTTCCCATCCCTGGGGACGGCCTCGCTTCTCAACCCCCCGGCCCCGCCCCCCAGCTGGCCAAGTGCCGTGCACATCTGGCACCTGGACCAGATTCATCAAAACCATCCCAGTAAGGGTCGGGGTGATGAAAAGCTCTTTCATCCTTGTTTTGGGTTTCAGCCTCCAATTGCTGCTGACCAGAAGTGTTTCCATGTTGTGAATTCTTTGGTTCTCCACGTCTCAAGTGGAACATCAGCAGGGTGCCCCCAAGGCGGTTCTCTGCGCCCCTGGGCCTGGGGGCCTGTAGGGCTTGGCCGCGCGGCTCTGGGTGGATATGCGCCCCCTGCTGTCCCCGGTGGCGAACTGCGCGGTGCCCGTGCTCTCAGATGTTGGCGGCCTGCAAAAACCATTTCCGTTCGGAGTTGACCCTGAACTGTAGGGTGTGATTCGAGATGTCCGCCCCTGGAGGGCAGGGATGCTTAGCCGCTGTGCTCTCCCGTATCCACGACTGTGTGGACACAGGATTTAGGAATCATGACAGAGTAAATGCCATCATTCTATGTAATATGACATAGCGTGTGTATAACCAAAAAAAAAGTCAACATATTTTTGAGATTCATTTGGTCATGGCCAAAGTAAAGATATGATGTAAAATTTAATTCCAATAAGAAAACAAGATATAATCGAACTAGCTCATCCAGAGTTTAATCAAGACTTTGACAAGAGGTTGTTTTGTTTTTCAAGGCTACAATAATAACTTTAGAAAAGCCGTTTAATGATTTTTAGGTAGATTTAAGATGGAATTGAAGCTATGCTTCTGGACATTGACATGCACAGTCTTGTGATGGCAAAGAGTGTTGCCAATTAAGTGTTTCAAGGACAGGGACCGTGGCTTTTATTTTTTCGACATCTTCCCAGAATAGAAAAAAATCTTGATTCAACTCAATTCAACATGCTAATAATCATTTATTTAACATATCCCAACAACACTACTTACTAGCTGTGTAAGACCTTAGGCTTCTTATACTCTCCGTGCCTCAGTTCCATTATCTGTAAAATAGGTAATAATATTACCTGCTCACAGAGTGGGGAGTAAATGAGATATATCCATTCCTGGCCAGACTGAGGGCTCATGTGAAATGTTTGTTATTATTTTTACACTTACTACAGTTAGGTTCTGAGCTGAGTGCTGGGGTTACTCATAATAAGACATGATTCCTATCCTCGAGAAGTTTACAGTTTACAGTAAAGATGGACACAAACAGGCATATAAGATTATAAATGATCGATGTTGTAAAAAGCTGTTTAACAAGGTGCTGGGGGACAACAGAGAGAAGTATATTATGTCGGAGGGGAAGGACATCAAAAGGTTTTACAGGATGGGTTACATCTGAGACAGATCTTGAAGGATGAGTTAGGATTTAGATGGACGTAGAGAAACAGCTTCCGTGGGCGGGGAGGGGGGGCGTGGTCGGGGAATCACAGGAACAACAATGCTGAGTCATCATGACAGTGTGTAGTAAATTCAGCATCAGCCAATGGCCAGTATGACCCAAGGGTGGGATATAGGAGTGGGGGCAGCAGGCAGGGAGGCTAAAGAAATGATCATAATCAGTAGCAAGCATCTGGTAAAGACTTACCCAATGCCAGGCACCCCAGATTGGAAGAAAATCACAGGCCGTATGAGCCATGCTGCA
The DNA here is from genome assembly GCF_022079265.1 of Lynx rufus. NCBI lineage: Eukaryota > Metazoa > Chordata > Mammalia > Carnivora > Felidae > Lynx > Lynx rufus. Next base: position 3,612,418 of record NW_025814844.1, on the reverse strand, counting down.
GACTGTGTGATTTGTCTTATAGACAATGAGGCACCATTAAAGCTATCTGAGCGGGTCCCTATCTGCAGAAGGGTGGAGCACACAGCAGACTCTGGGTAAACACCTGTAGGATTAAATTGAACTGGATGGTGGTAGAGTATAAATAGTGGCAAGTCCCACACAGGTATAAAAGGTGTAAACTTAGTAATGACATAGTTCAAATATACTTGATACCCAGAAGGCATGAGTAGGTACAACATTCAAGATACATGGCTTGTTTTAGAATCGATGGAAACTATAAAGGCAAGTAGGGAAGCAGTTTCTATCAAAAGTCTCTGCTCTACAAAGCTTGAACATAACAAGTACAGAGTATCTGAATGTAGTATCTTCTTCCTGAGCCAGTTGGGAGGAGATTAACTCTCGGGCTATGACAGGAAGCAGCCGTTCTGGGGCCATGGCTGGAGCGGATGTGTATTCCCCATCATGGTTGTAAGGAAGTGGGGAAATGGTGTTTCCAGCAGAAGCCAAATCCCTAGCTTCCTGGCCTGTGTACCTGGAGCCTGTTTTGCACTCTCAGGCGGACTTGTAAGGTCTTGTTGGGGGACACGAGAAGCTGTACTTGTGTTGGGCCTGCGTGCAAGGAATGCAAAACGACATACGTTGGCCACCATCTTGTTTTGCCCAGAGCATTATAGAATATACAAGCTTGCAAATTCACAGATGTGTGTATGAATAGTGCTTCCCCAGGGATATTACCAGTTCGCCTACGGACAGCTATGGCTAGAGAATATGCAGAGCCTAGAATGCGGGAAGGCTGGTGGATACAGGGCAAGACAGAGGATAGCAAGCAGGCGAGAAAGCCAGTCATGTGGGCAACACCCTCTCTGGGTCCCACGGGGCCTGGGAGAGGGGAGGGTCTACTGCCACCTGGTAATAGGCACACACCTCCTCCTCTGCAAGCTTCCTGCTACACCTCGGGGAAGATGGAGGGTCGAGAGAGGAGCCAAATGAGGCCAGGAGTTGTTGGGTAAGAAAGAGCCACCACTCCTGGCAGTCCAGAAGGTCTTTTTCCTGGGCACATACGAAAGATGACCTTTGCTGCCTTTTGGCTTGGATTAACCCCCAACTGGATTTCTGCACTGCCTCCAAAGACACATTTTGGGCTTTGCGAAAAGCATGAGCTTTTGTTCCCACGGGGTCACTGTCAGGATTCAATGCTTGGTATGGGTGTCATAGGCTGTTACTGCACTGGCCTCTGATGAATTTCTGGTCAGCAGCAAGGTCAGTGCAGAAAAGGAAGGGGAAAGTTACAGTAAGACAGTCTGTGCTATGCTGGTTTTTTATTTAAAAAAAAAAACAAAAACCTGACGCCACCTGTTTACAGCCATGTTCATAGCAGCATCATTCACAATAGCCAGCAGGTAGAAGCCACCCACTGGTGGATGAATAGATACACGAAATGTGATATATTCCCACAATGGAATATATCCAGCCTTAGAAAGGAAGGAGATTCTGCCATCTGCTACAGCACGGACGAACCTTGAGGACATTACTTGGAGTGAAATAAACCAGTCAGAAAAAGACAAATACTGGTCTGCTTCCACTTATCTGAGGTCCCTAGAGTAGTCAACTTCATAGGGACGGAAAATAGAATGGCAACTGCCAGGGGCTGGGGGAGTGGTAACCGAGGGCTACTATCTAATGGATGCGGAGATTCAGTTTTGCGAGATGACAAAGTTCTAGAGATGTGTTGCGCAACAGTGTGAATACACTTCCTCTCCTGAACTGCGCTCTTGGAAAATGGTGACGATGGCAAATTTTACGGTATGTGCTTTTTTTTCTTACCACGATTAAAAATGCTTTAAAATTATTTTTAAAAATATGATGTCTCTTGTGCTGACTCCTGTTCCCTTTTTAGGCAGCATTATTTATTTTATGTGTTTACATTATTTTGTATCGAGGTATCATTTACATACAATAAATTATACCGTTCTTATGTGTTCAGTTTGATAAGTTTTGATTACTCCAAACAAGATATGAATATTTCCATCACCCACAAAGGTCCTTGCGCCCCTTCCTGTCAGCACCCCCTTCAGGCAACCATTTGCTGACACCTGTCAGTAGATACATATTTCGTATTGAGGTTGTAATTACATACTCTGAAATGCACAGTGCATAAGTGTGCTGTTTGTGCTCTGACAAATGTCTATACCCATGTAACAAACACCCTAATCCAGATCCAGGTTTATGCAGAATTCTAGAAAGTTCCCACTGCTCCGTTCCAGTCTGTGCCTCCCCTCTCCCCCGGCCGTTCTCATTTCTCTCCCCACAGATCACTTCATCTGTTGTTGGACTTCACACAAATGGAATCCTGCAATACGTGCTCTTTTTTGTCTGGCTCCTCTCACTCAGCATAATTGTTTTTAAGAGTCACCGCTGTGGCTGTGTAGATACTTGGTTTCTTTTTATTGAAGAGTAGTATTCTATTGTATACGTGTACCAAGATGTGTTTATCCAATTCTGTTAATAGACATTAGAGCTGTTTCCAGTTTGGGGTTATTATGAATAAGGGTGCTATAAACATTCCTGTATAAATCTTTATGTGAACAAATATTTTATTTCTCTAGGGTAAAATACCTAAGCATAGTGGAATCACTGTGTAATAGGATACAGTTACGTTTAACTATTAAAAAAAAAAAAAACAACTGCTAAAGAGAATTCCAGGGTGATACCATTTTGCACCCCAACCAGGATTTTTTTTTTTTTAGATTTATTCATTTTGAGAGGAAGAGAGAGTGAGCAGGGGAGGGGCAGAGAGAGAGAGAGAGAGAGAGGGAGAGAGAGGATCCCAAGCAGGCTCCGCTCTGACAGCACAGAGCCTGACACGGGGCTCCGACCCACAGACCATGAAATCATGACCTGAGCTGAAACCAAGAGCCAGAGGCTTAACCGGCTGAGCCACCCAGGCACCCCCACAAGTTTTTTTTTTAATGTTTATTTTTGACAGAGAGACAGAGTGTGAGCAGGGGAGGGGCAGAAAGAGGGAGACACAGAATCTGAAGCAGGCTCCAGGCTCTGAGCTGTCAGCACAGAGCCCGACATGGGGCTGGAAATCATGAACTGGAGATCTTGACCTGAGCTGAAGTCATTTGCCTGACTGAGTCACCCAGGCGCCTCTACCAGTCTTTATTTTTTAACTGAAGTATGATTTACAGCCAGTAAAACTCATCCTTTTTAATGTACATCTCTGCAAAATTTCACAATGCATACAGTTGTGTAACTACCACCACAGCCAAGTTTCAACCCAGCCCATCACCGTCTGCAAATTCACCAGTGCCCCCTTTGTAGTCACTCTCCCCTCAACCCCAGCTCCTGGTTCGTTACCACCGAACTATTGCTATATCTCTGCCTTTTCCAAAATGTCATATAAATGAATTACACAGTTCATACACTGTCTTTCGAATCTGGCTTCTTTCACTTAGCAAAATGCATTTCACGATCATCCATGTTGTTGCACACACAGCAGGAGTTCATTCCTTTTTACCGCCAAGCCGTAGTCCCTTGTATGAATAAAGCAGCGTGTTTACCCATTCCCAGTTGAGGCACATTTCGGGGGTTACTTACAGCTTGGGGCCATTGTGAGTAAAGCCGCTCTAAAGATTCACGCACAGGTCTCTACGTGCATATAGGTTTCTATTTCACTTGGGCAAATAATTAGAAATGGGATTGCTGGGCTGTATGGTTGAATGTTTAGCTTTATGAGAAACTGCCGAGCTGTTGTCCACTTTACATTCCCACCAGCAATACATAAGAGTTCCAGTGGCTCTGCATCTTTGTCGGCACTTGGCATTGTCAGGTTTGTTGGGTTTGTCTTGTTTTGTAGGTTTTGTTTTTTGTTTTTTGTTTTTTTTCTTTAAGCAGACTTCATGCCAGCGTGGAGCCCAACACAGGGCTTGAACTCACAACCCCGAGATCATGACCTGAGCTGAGATCAAGAGGCAGACCCTTAACTGACTGAGCCACCCAGGCACCCCTGTTTTGTTTTTTTTTTGGGGGTAAACTCCACACCATACATGGGCTTGAACTCACTATCCCAAGTTGAAGAGTCGATGCTCTATATTGACTGAGCCGGCCAGATGCTTCCTGTCAGATTTGTTTTTAATTTGTAAATTGCACACATCTTAATCAGTGGCATCTCATCATAGTTCTAATTTGTATTTCTCTAATGACCGTCTCTTAGTGTGAATTATCTTCTTTAGTGAAGCATCTCTCCAGATCTTTTCCCCATTTTCTACTGGGCTGTTTGTTTTCTTATCATTGAGTTTGAGAGTTATTTATTCTGGATATAAGACCTTTATCACAATATGTGATTTGCAAATATTTTCTCCAAATCCACGGCTTGACTTTTCATTTTCCTAACAATCCCTTTTGAAGACAAAATGTTCTGAACTTTGATACAGTTCAATTTATCATTTTTTTCTTTTATGGCTTATGACTTTGATGTGGTAGCTAAGAAATCTCTGCCTAACCCGAACTCAGAATACTTTTCTCCTATTTTATATTCTAGAAGTGTTATAGTTTTAGGTTGTACATTTAGGTTGTACATTTATGACCCATTTTGAGTTCATTTTGTATATGGTTCAAGGTGTGGATCAAAGTTGTTTTTTCATATGGATATCCAAAATGCACCCCCATGTTTATAACAGCACTCTCAACAATAGCCACAGTATGCAAAGAGCCCAATGTCCATCGGTGGATGAACGGATAAAGAAGATGTGGTATATATATACGATGGAGTACTACTTGGCAATCAAAAAGAATGAAATCTTGCCATTTCCAACTACGTGGATGGAACTAGAGGGTATTATGCTAAGTGAAATTAGAGAAAGACAAAAGTCATATGACTTCACTCATATGAGGACTTTAAGAGACAAAACAGATGAACATAAGGGAAGGGAAACAAAAATAATCTAAAAACAGGGAGGAGGACAAAACATAAGAGACTCAAATATGAAGAACAAACTGAGGGTTACTGGAGGAGTTGTGGGAGGGATGGGCTAAATGGGGAAGGGGCACTAAGGAATCTGCTCCTGAAATCATTGTTGCACTATATGCTAACTAATTTGGATGTAAATTTAAATAAATAAATAGATAGATAGATAAATTTTTTAAAAAGGGAGAAAGAGAGAGAGAGAGCGGGAGGAGCACAGAGAGAATCCCAAGCAGGCTCCAAACTGTCAGTGCAGAGCCTGATGCAAGGCTTGAACTCATGAACCATGAGATTAGGAACTGAGCTGAAATCAAGAGTCAGACGCTTAACCGGCTAAGACACCCAAGCTCCCCTACATTTTAACCATTTTTAAATATGCACTTCAGAGGCATTAATACATTCCCACCACTTGTGCATTCATCACCACGAAGCATTTTAAGAACTTTGTCATCATCCCAAACTAAAACTCCGTATCCATTAAATGTTAACTTCTCACACTTAATCATGATGAACACTGACTAATGTATAGAATTGTTGAATCACTAAATTGTACACCTGAAATTAATACAACACTGCATGTTAACTATATTGGGATTGAAATTTTAAAATTAATTAAAGAGTAAAATAAAAACTGGGGCGCCTGGGTGGCTCAGTTGGTTAAGCGTCCAACATCAGCTTAGGTCATGATCTCATGGTTTGTGAGTTTGAGCCCCTCATCGGGCTCTGTGCTGACAGCTCAGAGCCTGCAGCCTGCTTTGGATTCTGTCTCCTTCTCTCTCTGTCCCTCCCCACATGTGCTCTGTTTCTCTGTCTCTCAAAAATAAATAAATGTAAAAAAAGTTAAAAAAAAAGGAAAATAAAAAATAAAAATCCCCCCCCCCCCGCCAAAATAACTTCTCATTCCTTCCCTTTCCTTAACCCCTGGTTATATCTATTCTACTTTCTGTCACTATGAATTTGACTACTCTCTGTACCTCATATAAGTCAAATCACATAGTATTTGTCCTTCTGTGACTGGCTTATTTCACTTAGCATAATGTTCTCAAGGTTCATCCATGTTGTAACATGTGTTAGAATTCTCTCCTTTTGAAGGCTGAATAATATCCATTGTATGGCTTTACCACATTTTGCTTCTCCAATCATCTCTTGATGGACACTTGGGTGGCTTCTGTCTTTTGACTATTGTGAATAATTCTGCTATCAACATGAATGTACAAATATCTGAGTCCCTGCTTTGAATTCTTCTGTGCTTATATTCCATGTTGCTGGAATCATATGGTAATTCTATTTTTCATTTTTTGAGGAACCACCAAAATGTTTTCCACAGCACCTGTACCATTTTACATTTCCACCAACAAAGCACAAAGGTTCCAGTTTCTCCACATACTCACCAACACTTGTTTTCTGGTTGTTGTTGTTGTTGTTGTTGTTTTTAAATTGCCAGCCTATTGGGTGTAAAGTCTTATCTCACGGTGGTTTTGATTTGCGTTTTCCTAATGTCTAATTATATTGAACATGTTTGCATATCATTTGTATATCTTCTTTGCAAAAATGTCTCTTTATGTTCTTTGCTTGTTTTTTAAATTGAGTTATTCTTATTGTTGAGTTGTTAAAATTATATATTCTGGATATTAGACCCCTAACAGATATATGATTTACAAATGTTTTCTCCTATTCTGTAGGTTCTCTTTTCACTTTCCTATTAGTGTCCTTTGATGCCTGAAAGTTTTAAATTTTCATGAAGTCCAGTGTAGTTGTTTTGTTTTGTAGACACCCTTAATCAGCTTGAGGAAATTCCCTTCTATGCTTATTTTGCTAAGAGTTTGTGTCATAAATTGCTATTGAATTTTGTCAAATGCTTTCTCTGTATCTGCTGAGATAATGGTTTTCCATTATGGTATGGTGAGGTATGGTTTTCCTAATTTATTCTGTTGATGTGAACTTTTTTGATGTTCAGATGTTGAAACTGACTTGGCCAGTAATGACCAGTACTGAGCACAGTTCTAGCCATTTATAGATCTTTTGTGAAGTGACTGTTCAAGTCTCTTGTCCATTTTTTATTTGGATTGTTCATCTTTTTATTGTTAATTGATAGGAGTTCTCTAAACATTCTGGCTAAAAGTCCTTTGTCAGATATATTTTTCTAAATATTTCTCCCAGTTTGTAGCTTGAATTTTCAACTTAAGTTTATTGTTTGAGGGACACCTGGGTGGCTCAGTTGGTTAAGTGGCCAGCTCCTGGTTTTGGCTCAGGCGATGACCTCACAGTTTGTGTGTTTGAGGCCCGTGTCGGGCTCCCTGCTAACAGCTCAGGGTCTGTTTGGGATTCTCACTCCCTCTCTCTCTGTCCCTCCCCTCACTCGTGCTCATTCTCTTGCTCTTTCTCTCTCTCAAAAATAAACTTAAAAAAAATGAAAATAAAAAATATTATTGTTTGATAAGAACATTTTAAAATTTAATGAAATTCAACATATCAAATTTTTGTTTTGTAGTTAGTGCTTTTTGTGTCATGTCCAAGAAATCTTTGTCTACCCTAAAGTTGCAAAGATTGTTTTCTATTGTTTTCTTCTAGAAGCTTTATGGTTCTGGCTCTTATATTGTGATCTGTGATCCATCTTGAATTAATATTTGTAGGTGGAGTGAAATATGGGCCAAGCCTTATTTTTTTCTATATAAATATCTAGCTGTTCCAGCTCCACTTTAAAAAAAAAAAAAAGATCTTCCTTTTGCCCTTGGCAAAATTTGATTTGGCCCCTCAGTCAGTGTTAGTTTTCTTTTAGGATTTCTCCATAATTAGGTCTGTATGTTTACAGAAGCAACTGAAGAGCATTTGGAGCTAAATTTTAAAAAACAACACTGATTACTATTCTGAATTGGTAATACATGTGTGTGGTCTAAGTTAAAAGGTACAAAATTCTAGAGGTACAAAAGATTATAGAATAGAAATTAAATTCCCTCTCATTCTCTGTCTCTCTTACCCCCAGTGCTGTCCATTAGTGCAAATGCTGTTAGCAGTTTTCTGAGCAACTTAAAAAGACAGGCTTCACGTAAGTCAACATTGAGATTCTGACTGAGGCCTATGAGTGTGTGTGTGTGAGTGTGTGCACATGTGTGTGTCACAGGTACAAAGTATGATTTGGGTATTACAAATCGTTTCCAGCTCATTGTAAGGGATTCACCTGTGACATCATAAGCAGCACTTAAGAACTTTTTATAGACCCTATTTTATTCTCTTCTTCCCACTTATGTAGATAAAGACAAACAAGGTATGGCGGAGTTTTAAGCTCACAAATATGAGGTGGCAAGCTTTTTTCTTTTTTCTTTTTTTTTTATTTCTGGCAATATTTATTGACCAACTCATCAGATCCATATACCAAATAGCTACCAGAAATTGCAATTTAATAGAAAAAAAAGTGGAGGGGCTCAGGAAGACAATAATAATTAGGGTACATCCATTAAAAAAATAATTGCATGTTGTATATCAGTTGTGAATGCAATCTGTAGACAACAAATAAGCCCAATGGATTTATGGGTTTTTTTTCTGTCCTTTAAGCAATTATCATCCACTGGCATGATCTGTGAAATTTCACCATCACAAGTGGGCTTCGTTATAAAGTGGAAAGGCAGGAACTGCCCGTCTCTAGGCCAATCCTAGGTGTTATGGAATAATGAAGTAGAGAAGATTCAGAAGATTCTGCTTTAACACAATTCCTATTATTATTAATATTATTATTGTCATTGTTGTTGCAGTAGCTGACAACAAGCCTATTCCTGTAGTGTCAATAGCTGAGGCCCAATTATATAGTCATACACAATATAGTGATGTGACAACTCCATACCCAGTACTCACCACAGTGAGTGTGGTCACCATGTGTCACCACACAATGTGGTTACAGTATTATGGCCTCTATTCCCTATGCTCTACTTTTCAGCTCTGTGATTTATTTGTTTTATAGCTGGAGGTTCCCACATCTTAATCTCCCTCACCTATTCCACCCACCTCCCCACCCCCGCCCCCTCCCCCTCTGGCAAACACCAGTTTGTTCTCTGTGTGTAAGAAGCGTCTGTTTGGTATTTTGTTGGTTGGTTGGTTGGTCGGTTGGTCACAATTTCGTTTTTATGAAAGTGCCCCCCTTTCTGAATGCTTGGTCATTGAATCCAGACACCTTGTTTAATGAATGCGCTAATTCGTAAAGTGAAAGAGCTTGAAACCCATGCTTTATTTATCGCCCAAGGATAAATCCTCAAGTGTCAAGACTGTGTCCTGCTCACACAACATCTTGTTGTTCTGGCCCCCGAGCTGCGGCCGGGCTTGGCCCACCCCACCTACAAAGGGGGAGTCTCTCCCAAGAACATTACCAACCCCACAAGTGGGCTGAAGCCCTGGGCCCCTACAGCCCGGGTGCGCTCCTCCCAGCAGGGCCTCCCCTAGTTCCAGGACGCACCCGCGGAAGCTGACGCGTGTCGCCCCCTCCCAGGCCAGAGCTCTGGACTCCGTCCGTCCCCTGAGACACTGAACCATGCCAAGGAGGAGGCGAGGGCAGCTTTCCGATCGGGGCACCTCACCAGACTGTCTCGAAGGAGGATCATTCCCCCAGAGTGAGGGTGGCGCCAGGGCAGCCAAGGCACGGCCCGGGCTGGCGCCTGCAGAGGGCGAGTCCCGTCACACGGGGAGAACGGGCCACTGCCCGGGAGGGTGCTGTTCCGAGACCCGTGGTGCTGCAGCCTTGCCTGGGTCCTCCCTGGTGGGCCCGGTGGGTCTGTGTGAGCCGCGGGGAGCTCATAGGCCAGTGGAGACGATGAAACACCCTCCACGAGACTGGCGTTTGCCAGAATACATTCCCTGAAGCAGAATGAACAGATCAAGGGTGATGATCATTTTTCTCATGTTTGTGATACATATTCTCGAATTACTTTCCAGAAGGATGGAACAATGTACACACCCACCAGGAGGAAAAGTATAAATTCCTATTCTGCACTCTCACCAGGGCTGGTTTTTAAAAAATCTTTGCTAAAGGACAGGAGGCAGAAGGTGGCAACTGCTTCTTTTTTAAATTTATATTCCTTTGAACATTAGTGAGCTTGGACATTTTCTTAAGCATATTCCTCACAAGCCACTCGCTTTTCCATTTCTGAAAACCTTTCATACATGCTTTAAAAAGGGGTGTTTTGGGGACCCCTGGGTGGCTCAGTCGGTTGATCGTCAGACTTCGGCTCAGCTCATGATCTCGCGGTTCCGGGGTTGGAGCCCCACATCCAGCTCTGTGCTGTCAGCCTGGGGCCTGCTTCGGATCCTCTGTCCCCCTCTCTCTGCCCCTCCTCTGCTGGTGCTCTCTCAAAAACAAGTAAACATTAATAAAGGGTACACTTTTAAATACCTTTTGAAGGAAAGCATAAGTGACAGCTATTAAATTATTGTAATGATGACAGTTTAACAGAAATGGGAAGAAGGGCTGTCCAGGGAGGCTTGACAGCCAGCTTATTGATCAGCACAGGAAGGACGGGGAAAGGGCCCCCAGAGATGCCAAGAAACCTGCATACATGTTAGGAATAAGAAAGTAGTATCTACTTGAATCTTTTTTTTTTTTTTTTTTTTTTTTTTTGAGAGAGACAGGGAGACAATGAGCAGGGGAGAGGCAGAGAGAGAATCCCAAGCAGGCTTCACACTCAGCGCAAACAAAGCCCCACTTGAGGGGACAATCTCACAACCGAGGGTGAGATCATGACCTGAGCCGAAATCAACAGTTGGCCACTCAACTGACTGAGCCACCCAGGCATCCCTCTACTTGAATTTTTAAATGTACCTACCCTGGGGCACCTGGCTGGCTCAGTCAGGAGAGCATGTGACTCTTGATCTCAGGGTCATGAGTTCAAGCTCCATGTTGGGTGTAGAGCCTACTTTAAAAAAAAAAAAAATGTGCATACCCTAAAAGCCAGCATTCTCATTTCTTGGTGGTATACCCCAGAGAAAAAAAAAACCATGCCCACAGGATGAATTTATGAGAGTGTTTACTTGGCACAGCACTGTTTCTACCCATGAACAAATGAAAACAGCTCAATATTCAGCAAGAAGGGACATGTTGAGAAAAAGGCATGGAAGGATTCATGTGGGACAGAGGAACTAGGCAGGAACAGGATCAGAGCTGGTGACAATGGTCTGAGATTTTTCCCTATTGGTAATGGTTTAATAAAATGTTTTCATGAAAATGTCTCCTAATGACAAGGTATTTGCGTATGACTTAAAGACTTAAGATTTCATTAAAACCTTTGTAGAGACCAGGACACTTTGTAGAAAAAGTCTGGTGCTGGGGCACCTGAGTGGCTCAGTCGACTGAACGTCCAACTCTATTTAGGCTCAGGTCATGATCCCAGGGTCATGGGATCAAGCCCTGCTTAAGATTCTCTGTCCCTCTGCCCCTCTCCCCACCTCCCCCACCAATAAAATTTCAAAAAAAAAAAAAAAAGAGTCTAGTGCTGGTTCTATAGACACATCGTTGTTGATGTTGGCACAGCTTGTTGCGAAAAGCAGAGTTCTGCTCTGCCCTCCTGCCCAGTTGGGAGAGGCAAGGACTGTTCACCCTGGAATTAGCCAAAGCACAGGCTTTTTTGGGCACTTTCTTCAGAGAGAAAAATTTGAATCAAAATCAGCAGAAAAGAACATCACCTTTGTTCCTATATTTGAAAGGAAAAGAAACATCCACACCCAGTAATGAGAACAACCAACATGAGTGTCATGACGGCAGGCAGTGGGGGCCGGTGACCCCAGGTTGTTCACAGCCTGCTCACCGAGGGCCAGCCTGGGGCTGCAGGGCTAAGCCATTCGTCCCAGCTGAGCAGGCCTCATAGCCTGTGGCACATGGAACCCCACAAAGCAGGTTGATTACGTGAGACTTTCTGGAGAAAAAGTCTATAGCTTTCATCAGCTATTTAAGGGATCTTGAACCCCAAAAGGTTGAGAATCACTGCCTTGGGATGACATGATGTCAAAGGCAGGCAGTAACTCAACACTGAGGTTTTCCTGCTACACAAGAAATCATGAAAACCTTAATGCCCATTCCAGAATGTAAAGCACTTTTAATCTAGCTGCAGAAACAGTTGTCCAGACTGAGGGCTCCTCACTCAGACCCACAGCTCTGCCTTCAGACCTGGCATGCAGGGCAGATGAATCCCCACCCAGCCAGTTCTGAGTCACCATAGCTAAGCCTCAGGTGGGCTGGGCGGCTTGTCCAGGGTCTCACTCCCAGCAAGTGGCAGAGTTGGGGCACACCCCACAGTGTTCCCGAGAACTGAAGAAGGACCAAGCTCTGGCTTTCTGGACACCCCTTCCATACCAGGGGGCTCAGCAGCCCCTGGGACTTTCAAGTGTGAATTGGCCGACGCCCCATCCATAGCCCTGCCCTCCTCACTAAAAATGTAACTGTCTGATCTTTCCTAATTGTGATTCCTGGTCTCGTTAAAGTGTGCAAAAAATGCTCCCTGGTTTTGTGAAAATTCACCTTGAATCTTTGTTAGCCGGCTCATGAATAAGGCAGAGTTCTCTGTGTTTGTGACTTGGCTTCAAAGGCACTAGAACCTGAGACCTGCACTGGTGGAAATACAGACGCCCTGGGCAGACCTCACGTACAAGCCCCAAATCACACTTTCCTGCCTGTTCCTGAGAGAGGACATCTTTCCATCCGAACTGTGTTCCTGAGATTTACAAAGTCTTCCCTCTGGTCAAATGTGTCCCCTCCCCACACATCCCTCTGTCCCTCTGCTCTGCCCTCCATCCTTCTAAACGACCCACTTTATGTAGAGTGGCCATGCACTTCACGTGCCCATGTCTTTAGATACGCTATTTATGCCCCTTGGATGGGTCTTCGCTTTTTTCTAGACACCTCCATACCATTAAGACTCCGCTCCCCTCTCTACAATCTTCCCTGCTTTCCTTGAGGGAAAAAATGGATGCTCTCCTCCTTCCTCCTATGGCACCCTGTGTCGTAATTGTCTGTGGACACGTCCGTGCCCTCAGGGTGAGCTCCTAAAGGGAAGGTAGCTTCCTACTCATTTCGAAAGCCCAGTTCCAATGGCAGAAACTGGAATACACAATGCAATTCTACTTGGTTGTAATAAAAAATGAGCAAACTGCTAATTTGCGCAACAACGTGGATGAATTTCACTGACACGATCCAGAGCACATAAAGCCAAGTATAAAAGAGAAGATCCTGTAGGATTCAATCTATTTCAAATTCAAGAGCAGGCAAAACTAATCCGTGGTGATAGAAGCCAAAATAATGTTATTGCTGGGGCGGGGCAAGGAGGGGGTTACTGCCACGAGAGAGCAAGAGGAGCCTATTGGCGTGTTGCAAATATTCTTCATCTTGATCTGAGCGTCTTACAAACATACAAATTCTATGAGTTGTAAAACAAAGAACTGTACGCTTTACCATATGCATATTATTATGCAATACAATTGTTTTTAATTTTAGAAAAAGGCCACCAGTGCTTTCCATTAATGAAACCAATTAGAAGCCAAAGGGCAAGGCGCTGCTAGTGCAATCCCAAGGGCCAGCATCCCAGAGCCCAAGGCTGGGCAAAGAAAAGCAGAGAATGGGTTGGGGGTGGGGGCGGGGAATAATTCGTGTGATACTCAGTAAATGTTTGCTGAGTGGGATAGCAATCATTTACACCTTAGCATAAATAAATATATGGTGTGTGTGTGTGTGTGTGTGTGTGTGTGTGTGTGTTTCCAACAGTGAGTTTATTGGGAAGCAATATGGAAATAAGAGAACACTGGGCACTTTGGCTATGAGAAATAGTGGAGCAAACTGAAAGAAATTCTTTGCCTTCCTGAAAGTTCTTCAGAAGATGCCCTGCTTATGTGGTCAATAGTCTTAGAGTTAGCCCTTTCCCAGGGCTCAATTTCCTTATCAATGCCATAATAAGACCTTAACACTTTTTAGTGATTGACAGCTGACAATGTATTTCAAAAGTTTATCTCATTTAATCCACATTGCAACCCACTGAGAGTTGGTAAGGAATACAGATGGTCAGGGATTATTAGAAATAAAGAAAGTGAAGCTCATAACAAGAAAAGAAATGCTGAGAAAACTTGCCCACAATCACAGAATCTGAAGGTTGCAAGGCCAGGGTTCTGACCCCGTGTTCATTGTGTTATCCACGTTGTTATTAAAAAAAAAAAAAAACACACAGCAATCGGGTTAGATGCCTGCCCAAGTTTCTCTGAGCTTTAAGCATCTATGTTCTCCATAATATAGTCCAGATAAATGAGAAGCAGCTTCTGTATCAGGTATTGACCCTTGGCTGGGAGCTGAACTCCAACTGTCCATCACCTGCATCGCAGTGGCCTTGGTCACCCACACTGATAGAGCACTCTGGCCCAGGCACTGGGCTGGGCCAGGCTTTCCCTTATAGGACTCAATTCTCTCCCAGCCTGAGGAGAGAGAGAGCCCTGCGCCTTTTTACCGATGAGGATCTACAGCCTGAGAGATGTTAGGTGACCTGCCCGTGGTCACGTTGGAATGAGGTAAGGTCAAGCTAGGAAGCTGTGCTCCAGAACAGGCGCTCGGCCAGGACTCTGAGAGGAAGGGGGATGCCCCACCTTGGAGAAGAAGCGAGACCAGGCTGCCGGGAACCCCATAGGCAGCTGCAGGGAACCAGGGAGGTCAGACTCTGGAAGTCGCCCTGAGGAGAACTGCACACAGACTCTATAGGGACTCTCGACAAACAGTGGTTAAAGTCAGCACAAAACATGGGATTTCTGATCTTAGTTGCACTGGAACATAGTAGTTGCTCAATAAAGATGCGTTAAATGGTGTTGAATGAGAAAGGAGCTTAATTGTGTCAGAGCTGGTGGCTGGAAATGTGCTGGAAAGGCACCAGCCGGCACCTGCAACCTGTCACTCACTTTCTTCTCTGCCGGCTCCTGAGCTTGGCTGCCACGTGCTTATGAGCACAACATGCCTCTGCCCTCCTCTCCCTCTCTACACACCCCCACACTCATATGGCTCAGGTTCCCACTTGGGAGCAATGGTAGCCGGCCGGCCTTGGCTGCCAGCCGGGACCTCTCCCTGAGTTCCATCTGAATGTGGGCCACAGGCCGTGGGTCCACCCCACATCTCTGCCCAGTATGGTCCGCAGGCCTATAGGCTATAGCATAATCTCAATCTCTGCCACAACCTTGCTCCCCGTCCTGTGTTTCTCCTCCCAGTAAGGGCATCACTGCCTCTCCAGTCATCCAATCTAAAAATATCAGAGTCTCTCCAGCTGCTTTCCTTTTTGTTCATCATCAGGTCCTGTGAAATGTTCCCTGGCAGCCCCTGCCCCCACCCCCAGAGCCAATGTCAGTGGTCTCACCCCTGACATATGTCACATGGATCACTGACATGTCCCCTGCCCCCAGTCTGGCTCCTGAGCCACCCCAGAGTGGTCTTCTCAAATCTATGTCTGAACAGGTCACCCAGCCACCTCTGCTGGTTCCCCACTCAGGGCGACGGCCACGGTGCGTTCGGAGATGTGCAGATTCACTCCGGCATGGCTGCCCTGAGCGTTCTCTTCTAGAACCCCCCACCCACCCACCCAGAAGCCCAGACATGCCAAGGAAGGCAGAATAGTCCCAACAGCCCCCCGTGCCCCACTTGCTCTGTCACCCTTCAAGCCTCAGCTCCAGTGTTCCTTTCTGGACACCCTTCAGGAAGAATTCATCTGTTTATTCCCTTTGCAATTTGCATTCACACATTACTGCTAACATAGTCCCTCATCCATTCATCAAATATTAACAAGTCCACACTAAGTGCCTTTGGATCCAGATGCCTCTCTAGACCCTAGAAATATGATTGGTTATTGGTGTGTCAAGATCTCCTGTGACCTTGACCTTCACTGTTCCAGAACAGGTCTAATACACTTGTATCTTGGGCACGGCAAAGTGCCTTAAATATGAGGTGTCATTTAACTGGGATGGTCAGGAGCTTGACTGTAGACTGAGTATTAGGTGCTCTTAAGAGATCATTTTTATTTTGTTAGGAGTGCTAATGTCACTGTGGTATGTGTGAGAAGGTCCTTGCTTCTTCAGAGACACAAGCTGAAGAATGTTATGTGAAGGGGTTCAGTAATAATACAGATAAATAACAAGCAAATGTATCAAAACATTACCAGTGGCTGCATCCAGGCGCTGGGGTGCTCATGTAGTGTTCTGTCTATATGTCCTTATATTCGAAAGTTTTCAAAATAAAAAGCTTTCTAAAAGGTGAATTGAGGGGCACCTGGGTGGCTCAGTCAGTTAAGCATCTGACTCTTGGTTTCGGCTCAGGTCATTATCTCACAGTTTGTGAGACCAAGCCCCATGTTGGGCTCTGCGCTGACAGTGTGGAGCCTGCTTGGGATTCTCTCTCCCCCTCTCTCTGCCCCTCCCCAGCTCTCTCTTTCTGTCTCTCAAAGTAAATAAATTAATTTTTCTTAAAAAAAAAAGGTGAATTGAGTTGACTTGCCTGGACCCCCTTTCTCATCTGTCAGACCAGGGGTGTGTTTTATCCCACGTGGGCCACTATAACAACATACCACAGAATGGATGGCTTATAAACAACAGAAATGTATTGCTCACAGTTCTGGATGCTGCAAGTCTGAGCTCAGGGTGCCCGCCTGGCTGCATTCTGGCAAAAGCTCTCCTCCTGGTACCTGCTGTGTCCTCCCCCTGCAGAAGGACCTAGGGATCTCCCTGGAGCCTCTTTCAGAAGGCACAAATCCCATTCCTGAGGGCTTCACCCTCATAGCTGAAGTACCCCCCCCCAAAGTCCCACCTTCTAATACTATCACATTGGGTATTAGGACTTCAATATATGAATTTGGGGGTGGGACAAAGACATTCAGGCCACAGCAGAGTATCCGTGGAAGGAGCCACTAATGATCGGTCTTTTTTTTTTTTAATTTTTTTTTTTCTTAACGTTTTTATTCATTTTTGAGACAGAGAGAGACAGAGCATGAACGGGGGAAGGTCAGAGAGAGAGGGAGATGCAGAATCTGAAACAGGCTCCAGGCTCTGAGCTGTCAGCTCAGAGCCCAACGTGGGGCTCGAACTCAAGGACCGCGAGATCATGACCTGAGCCAAAGTCTGACACTTAACCGACTGAGCCACCTAGGCGCCCCTAATGATCAGCCTTAAGACCATGTCCAGCCCCAGTGGCACTGAGCCGAAAACACAGCTCTGTGGCCTGGGCCTGGAGAGTTCCCAGAAGGCCCTGTGGAGTCCAGGACTCTGGAAGGAAATTGTTTTTGGCTTCAACACACCTTCAGGCAAGTCAAATGAGGTATGTTGATCCCCATGCCCCTAAAGGGGAAGAAATGTGTGTTTGTTTCTGTGAGCTAAATTGAAGGATGCAGACAGAAGGAGCCATGTGTTAGGCAATGTGTTAAAACCAAGGCGAGTCAGGTGATGGGAGGCACAGGTCAGGCTACCACTCACAACAGGGCAGTCAGCAGTTACTAACAATTTCTGGAACCAGTCACTTGACCATGTGCAGGACAGTATGTACTAGGAACCCTATATCCCAGAAAGTTTCCGCCTTTGAAGGGGCTGGAATTGAGGGACTGTTTCACTCCTTAACCTGCTCGTGAGACTTCTTTGATTTTACAGGTAGAGCTCCGTGGAATTCCTGACACGCCCCCCTGCCCTCTTCTGAGGTCCCAAACAAGCCGACTTGCATCTTCTGGTACGATTATCTGCGCAAGCAGGAGGCCGACAAAATCTCCCTCAGCCCTGGCTTGGTTTTTCTGTTGCCTCCCTTACTCTGAGAAAGTCTCTTCCCTATAGCTAAAAGATTGTTAACCAAGTCCAACAGTCCGTTTACTCCTGCATTCTAAACACCCTTCTTACTGCCCCCAAATGCCCATCAGAACAGCCGCGGAGCACCTAACAGGAAGGGAGCCAATCCCCCGGCCCCACTTCCCGAGAATCTAAAGGGCGCTGTGTCCAGGTGTCTGCGGCCACTTCCTCGCCTTGCCAGCCGGCTTGCTGAGCTTGGAGCGGGACGTCGGTCGGGGGCTGCAGCCCGGGCGCCCAACCCAGTGCGGCCCTGGGGGTAACTCATTCTGCACCTCATTCCACCGCCACCCCCGCCCCCCTCCGCCCGTGGCCCCCATGGGTTTGAAAGCAACACATCTGCCTTTTCACAGCCACAGCCACGCCGCCCAGGCTGCCTCACCTCTCAGAATGTGCAAGGCGAACAGGCTAACGACGACCGTTGGGGGACGCGCGGAGCAGCTGGTGGGTCTCGAGAGTCGTGGGGACCGTCCTCTCGCAGCGGTCTGCGAGAACCGCTTCCCCACCAGGGGCCCGGAACTGGCACGGACCCAGGCGCTCTCCCAGGAGGCGCAGCCACGACCTTCTGCAGAGGTGAGCCCCTAGCCAAGGTCCTCGCCCCGCGCGGGGCGGGCCGGCCGGGGCGGGGCTGGTGGCGGCGCTTTAAGAGGAGGGCGCGGGCGGCGGAGGCCGAGCCTGGGAGGGGGACCTTAGCGATGGAGACCGCCCGGGACTACGCCGGAGCCCTCATCAGGCGAGTGCAGCGCCAGCCAGGCTCTGGGCCACGCCTGCGCCCCGCGGCCCTGCGCCACCCATCCCCCTGAGCCCCCGCCCCCCTGCGCTCTGAACGGTCTGCATCCCCCTGTGACTGGCACCCCAGTGAGTCCCTCATTTCCCTGCGTCTCTCGTCCCCCGTGCGCCCGGTACCCCCCAGCACCTCGGAGCGCCCCGAGGCCCCAGTCCCAGCCCACACGCCCAGCGGCTGCGCGGGGGTGCAGAGTCCGAGCCGGCCGCGCTTCTCCTCCCCCTCCTCCAGCTGGCCGCAAGTGCCAGGTGTGGCGCTCCCGAGGTGCGCGGGCATCGACGGAACAGGTGACAGTGGTGAGTGCGGGAGTGGCTGAATTTCTTGATGCTGCTGCAGCCGCCGGGGCAACCGAGGGCCCGGTCCTGGGAAACGCGGGCAACGCCTCCCCGGTGCTCCCGCGCAGGGCTTCAGGGGGACCTCGGGGTCGCGACGGGAGCTGGGGCGCTGCTGGTGGGGACGCTCGGCGGCTTTGGGATGGGCCAGGCTTACCCTTAAAGGCGAGAGCGGGCTCTGGGCTCCAAGGGGAGGGTGGGCTGAGCAGAGAGCGCCCCTCGGGCTCTGAACGCTCCCAGACCCCTGTTTGATGAGCCCACCCAGGCTTGTAACGGGATGTATGGGGGGAAGCGCTCCCCCTCCTCGCCGCATCTGAGAGCGCCGACGCTGCCCAGGGAGGGACCAGGTGCCTTCCGAGGCTTCTTAGTCTTCGCTCCCTTCCCGGGTCTCGCCACCCGCTGGGGGGTTGATGGCACCGCAACACTTCCCGCCCCCCCCCCCCCAGCTGTCATTCATCCTCCTATCTTGACGTACCCAAACCCGTCCTTGCTGATAAAATCCTACAAATATTGCATGGAAGTAATTCTCAAGTATAGACTTATGGAAGGGATAGTGCTTCTCTAAAGATCTTCAAAGTACTTCAAAAAGGATAGAGAAGCCCTTTGAGTTCTTTAAAATGCAGGTTTCGGAGGTGATCCCATCTGTACCAAAGAGCAGAGCGACAGGGTGGGTTGAAGGGGCAAGGTGGGGAGGGAGAATCACTTTACAAACTAGTGCGATCTATGGAGCTGAACTTGCCGTGCGCAACCCTCAAGGTTAGAAAAAGAGCTTCCAGGGGCGCCTGGGTGGCTCAGTCGGATAAGCGTCAGACTTTGGCTCAGGTCATGATCTCCCGGTCTGTGAGTTTGAGCCCCGTGTGGGGCTCTGTACTGACAGCTCAGAGCCTGGAGCCTGTTTCAGATTCTGTCTCCCTCTCTCTCTGGCCCACCCCCGTTCATGCTCTGTCTCTCTCTGTCTCAAAAATAAATAAACGTGAAAGAAAGAAAGGAAGGAAGAAAGCAAGCTTCCAAAATGTAAAGGCGGTCTGTCTGAACAGCACTAGGCTTTCACTTTAAAAAACAAAAACAATGACGTCAAGTAGTAAGGAACCAGGGAAGGTGGGAAACAGACTTGTTTCCTGCATCTTCCCTAACTCATGTCAGCATGAAGGTGAGCCCTGGGTTTCCTTGTTGTGCTCCCCCCCCCCCGCCCCCGCCCCCCACAATCCCACTCCCAGGGGGTAACAATTATTAGCAGTTTAGAATCAATCCTCCGCACTTCTCCCCCTCAAATATGCAAATATACCCACTCAGCCACTTCTGTGAACCCTGAGGAGGTGGCAGGCTGATTTAAGGACTGCTAAGAAGGCACCCTTGATTCCTGGCTGGTATTGCCTGGAGGAGAGGGAGGAGGCAGAGCCTTCAGAATTAAGGCTGACCCTGCCCTTCCACCTGATCCCTATAACAGGATACCGAAATCCAAAGTGCATCTGTGTAAGGTTTCCACTGGGTCAAGTGTGTATGAAAGTGACTTGCTCGTGAAATGTGGGCAAGTCAAAACGTAAGGAAATGTCTACTCAAAGACACACTCCTTCTGAGCTTGGCAAACTCTAAACGTGAGTGACTGTCAGGGACGCACAGTGCAGTTCTTTCAAGAATCTACCTGCTTCCAAACGAAACTGGAAGAAAAAGGATCCATATTACTTGTTGAAAGGAAAACCCTGTCCTTCCCTGCCCTTCTTTAGAACCGTGTCAAGGCTGAAGACCCACGTGAGCCACAGACAGGGTAAAGGCCATGTTTGTTAGTTACAGTCTTGCTGGACTTCTGCCTCCTCCGTGTTCCTTAATTTAAACTAGTTGGCCTTAACTCTTTTATTAGTGGAGGATTGCATTTTGCCAAAGAAAAAGCTTCATCCACATATACATCGTGTTTTAAGGTCAGCAATCCTAAAGTCTTAAACTAGTCATTAGTTTGTTAATCGTCTGTGATCCCTCGAGGCCTTAGTCAGGGCAAAAGCTGCCTGAGGTCCCTCAGTAGAGCTCCAGACGTCAAGGATGTCCATACCAGTGTGTGTTGTCATAGGCAAAGCCACTCAGCCATTGTGTCTGTCTGTGCTAACGTTCATGCCGACCTTGAAGTTGTTACAGAGCTGATATGTATTATACTGTGTGCAAAATTGCTGTTTTTGTTGCCATTCGTACATCTTTCCTTTCCTTGAACCAGGAACTCTAGGTTTTGTATAGCTGGCATTTCAGTACACATTTTACCACTGTCTTTTTGTTTTAAGCGAGGAACTGCATTTTCTACAAGTAAATCTCCCAGGTTACTGATGCTTACTCCTTCCTGGGTCTAAACTGTTATTTTAATAACATTTCCAAGTGTTCAAAGACTTCATGGTCATATACTGAAAATACTCTTACTACATCAAGCATTTCTCTAGGCTGGTCAAGGCACAGATGTGAGCCAGCCGCCGTCGCTGTGGGGCAGACATCCCAATGTGTGTAGCCCGTAATGTGGCTCCCGCACTGCTGGGGAAGGAGGAGGCATCACTGAGGCTGACGCTTCTCCAGCTTCTGCCAGTGGGTTAGACCCTGCACCGTCCTGACCGCTCACTGAGACCCAGCCAGGCCGGATGGGTCCCGTCTCTTTTCAGTCCTGTCTGTTTTCAGTCCCGTCTGTTTCTCTGCATTGTTGTATTTGACATCACCACTTCCCTTCTTAAGGTGCTCCTTGTCCCTAGGCTTTGGTAGTAGTGGGTGGTTGGCTTGTCGTACCTGCTTGTGCGTGTTCTCTCACGTGGGTTCCTCCTTTCTACCTAACAAGGAAATGAGGGGCCCTTCTCTCTGAATGTTCCCCGGGGGCAGTAGCTTACAGGGCCTCACGGAGCCACCTCATCGCTGCTGACCCCAAAGTATTTCTCTCTGGGGGAGGCTTTGTTCCCAGGCCTGCCCTTTTCCTTCTTATTCCACTTCTGGAATAAACATCGGTCCATACAGTGGCATAAAAACATGCTTGTTTATGACTCATGGAGGCTAGCTTCCTTTTACTGGAGTGAAGTTCACCTCTGCCGTCAGTCTGTGGCCTGTTGCTTTATTTGCTACACTTTGCTAAGTCGAGACTTCTCAGTTCACTTGGGGAAAAATACAAAGGCTTCTCTGTTTCCCTCACTTCTGGGAGATATGCCTCTTCACAGTTTTTAAGAATATTCTATGAAGCCTGACTACTCTTTTTGTCTCGGTTTCCCCGAAACAATCTGTTTCCTTGAACAACCTGTTTCCTGGTTTTTCTTTTCCTTTTAGTGAGCGATTTCCTTCCTGCTTATATGGTTGTCTGCACTTTCCCAGGATGGGAGGGTGACCAGTGTGTGCTGTCTAAGGCTTCTCCGAGCTCCTGTCTCAACTTTGATATATTAAAATATTGAGGGGAGAAGAGCAAGACATTTTAGATCTTGCACTGATAGCCAGTGACATAAAATATCCTATTAAGAGGCCCAGGAGTGGGTTGGATCAATACCTTGCTTTCTTCATTTAGCTAGCTAGTTGCTTTGCTGCTCCTTTAGCTGGAGCA
Source organism: Lynx rufus (assembly GCF_022079265.1). Classification (NCBI taxonomy): domain Eukaryota; kingdom Metazoa; phylum Chordata; class Mammalia; order Carnivora; family Felidae; genus Lynx; species Lynx rufus. The sequence goes on along the minus strand of NW_025814844.1, from coordinate 3,589,973 downwards.
AAGTAAATATTCCTGGGGGCGCCTGGGTGGCTCAGTCGTTAAGCGTCTGACCTCGGCTCAGGTCATGAGCTCGCGGTTTGTGAGTTCGAGCCCCGCGTCAGGCTCTGTGCTGCCAGCTCGGACCCTGGAGCCTGCTTCAGATTCTGTGTCTCCTCTCTCTCTGTCCCTCCCCTGTCATGCTCTGTCTCTCAAAAATAAATAAATATTTAAAAAAAAGTAAATACTCCTATAATAGTTGTTAAATAGGTTTCATGTACATAAAATTTCATTTAACTCCTTTTTATATTATCTATAAGATAGCCTGGATCTTGTATAATTTGACACGTCAGATCACTCATCCTCTTCCTAGAATGGCAGGATTTAATTTTCTTGTCTTCAAGGATTTTTTTTTTAGGTGTGCTCCGTAAGCCTTTTCTCCAACAATGACCCAGTGCCCAGTTAAGGAAACATAATGGGTAAGAAGAACAATATGGTGCGTATCTTTTTTTATTGAGGATGGCTGTCCTGAGGGCAGCGTGGGGAGAGGACCAGAAATGACTGCCAGTACTTACCTAGTCCAGAAGTTAAAGACAATAAGGACTTTGTATAATCAACTGTAGTACGTAACTGGAACACTGGTGCTTACTGAGGCGTGATCGTTCGCATCCAATGAGGAGGTACAGGACCACAACTAACTAGGTCAAAGCTGTTCATGCCCACAAGGTGTGTCATTGGCCTCTAGCACCTGGACCTAAGATTCCAGCACATGAACTTTGTTCTCCCATTTCTCAGATTTTTGTCCTAGCCTGTCTTTTACTCAGTGAATGGATCGCGTGCCAATGGCAGGCTAGGTGCTGTGGGGAAGTAAAAAATGTACAGACAGACCCTGGTCTCAGTGAGTGCAGATTCTAGAAGGGCTCGAGGACAACGGCAAGGAGTTCTTGCTTTGCAGGGGGAAGAGAGGCTCATGCTGGTGAGGGTCCGGGGTTCCTCTGCATCATAGGAGGCTTTTCACCTTGTAGGGCAGGCACCGTGGCGCAAAAGTGGGAACTGGGTTCAAACCCCTGTTCTAGCTCTTGCTAACTCTGACCTTATTCATTTCTTAACTTCCCGAGCCTCACTTTTATTCATCTGACGTGCCTGTCTTGTCAAGGTATTAGGTAATGCACTAATGCACACGGGTCTGGCATAGAATAGAACTAGTCTCTCTCTCCTCCTCATACGGACTTCACCGTCAAGTTTAAGTTTCAGGTGCCATGATTAGGTTGCCAACAAAGCCAATTCTCAGTGTAAAGCATCTTAGGTAAAATCCTCATTGCCCCATCTACCAGATCACCAGAGACAGGACTGTGAGCAGGGGGATCTGTAGCACCAGCTCAGCAGAACATGGGCATCTTGTCCGTCAGGTTGTGTAACCGAGGAACTTGGTGTAACTCCTTGTAATCAGGGCAAAAGTTCAGAGGCTGCGTGCCAGCCGCACCTCTGTGTCAGTTCAAGGCTTGGATTCATCTGGTGGCTCTCTGATCAATCTAATGGGGAGCCTGCATCAGAGGCCAGTGACCTGCCACAATCCCCTTGCCGTTGCCTCACTAGGAACAAATAACGCAGTGACTCTGGCGGCCTAGAAGGGAAAGGAGCTGTCGGTGTTCACCGAGACCACTGTGGTCCTTTCAACCAGAGCAGCCCCAGACTGATGATTAAGTGATGTTTATTGCTTGAGGTTAGAAGTCCAGAGATAATTATGTCCTACTTCATTTCCTTGTTAATTGAGTGACCTTGAGAAACCACTCTGAGCCTCGGTTTTCCCATCTGGGAAGTGGGGTAATACTTTCCTTGTAAAGTTGTGATGATAATTAGTTAGTATGTATAAAAAGTTAGCATAAGCTGGCCATAGCAAGTGCTTGGATGCAAGCAGTTAGGAAGCACTAATATGATGCTAGCTGAATACACTTCAGACCAAACAAACATGTGCTAACAATCTGGGTCTGATTCCTAGAATGCCCCCTTTTTTTTTTTTTTTTTTTGCCAAGGATAATATGTAGATACTCACTGAAACTGGCTGGTCATGCTATGAGCATGAACTTAACCTGATGGTTTTTGAGAGCAGGTTCATTACTACACTATCAGTTTCTCATATAGAAAATTACTTGCTAGATCATTGAATTTTCACTTATGTCCATTTGTAGAACTTCAAGTTAGACCACATACTATTGAAAACCTATTTGCCTAGCACTAATCTAGGCATTATGGGAGATACAACAAAGAAGCTTTTTCCCTGAAGGAAATTCCAATCTAGTTGGGAAAATAAAGCTTAGATAAATAAATGGCAATATGTATGTGTGGATGTGTGTGACTGTATGTGTGTAGGTATATGTGTTTGGATATGTATAAAATAAAGTGCTAAATCCTAGGTGATAGTATAAAAGCCCCTACAATTTTAGCCTTCATGGGGTTAATCTAGACAGTCCATTTTATGTGTCAGAAATCAGTGATGTCCTCACTTTGTATCTTCTGTAAGATTGTCCTAAAAATAAGGCCCTTCATTTCATTCTTCTGAATCTCATTCTACAAGTATTTGTCCAGATCATCAACAACGACTTGAGTGCCTGCAGTAGGTAGGATACTGTTTAGGTGTGAGGCCAGTGCAGCTGTAGCTCTCATCCCTGGGGGAGATTAAGTGAGGTCATGTGTCACTTCTCACAGCACCTGACATGAAGCGAGAGCCACGTGAACTATTGATAACTTATGTTGATATTCTTTCCAATAATTTCTTTGCGGGTATATCCCTAAATTTAAAAAGCCCACCGTCCTGGGTGAAAACTACACATTTCTAGACTGTTCTCCAAAGAGACTGAACCAGCTCCTAGTGCCACCAGCAAGGCACATCTGTTGCCCCTTATGGAGTTACTTTTAAATCACTTCTTGCATGTGTGTTTGAAAGCATGCACTGGTGTGTCAAAGGTGGTTTTGCATTTCTTTGCCATCAAAAGCCTCATATGCTCCATGGGGCGCCTGGGTGGCTCAGTCAGTTACGTGTCCGACTTCGGCTCAGGTCATGATCTCGCAGTTTGTGGGTTCGAGCCCTGTGTCAGGCTCTGTGCTGACAGCTTGCTCAGAGCTTGGAGGCTGCTCCAGATTCTGTCTCCCTTTCTCTCTGTCCCTCCCCCGCTCACACTCTTTTTCAAAAATAAATAAACATTTAAAAAAATAATAAAAAAAATGAAATCTTAAAAAAGTGTTAAATAACTACTAAAGCAGTAAGCTTCTCATTTATCCCCCATTTTATATATATACATAAATGTATAATAAATATTTACATACATATTATATGCATGTATATTATATATATATAATATACATATATATATACTTGTACATATACATATATGTATATATAATATATATGTATGTATAATTTGACAACCAAAGGTTGGAGGTTGTCTCCCTCAGAAGATTGTCTTGATTTGGTTTTGTTCGTTATTTTCCCTCTCTGTGTCAGTTTATTTTATTTTTTAATAATTTTTTAATGTTTATTTTTGACAGAGACAGAGCGCAAATGAGGGAGGGGCAGAGAGAGAGGGAGACACAGAATCAGAAGCAGGCTCCAGGCTCTGAGCTGTCAGCACAGAGCCTGACGCAGGGCTCTAACTCATGAACTGTGAGATCATGACCTGAGCCAAAGTTGGATGTTCAACCAACTGAGCCACCCAAGAGCCCCTGTGTTAGTTTTTTTAATAGTGAAACTTTGAATTAATTCTTTGTTAAATGTGGAATTTACTCCAAAGTGTCATGTGACATATGGCCCAAAGTTCCTTTCCTTCTCATTATTCCAACAACAATTATTATAGTGTTCTGTTGTTCCTCATCTTTTCTAAGTTAATTTCTAAATGTTAGTTTATTGCTCTAGTGACCACTATATGGATTTTCAATTCCTGACTTAGTTTTACAACATGTAACTTTTGTGTGTGTACCTAATTCTTTAACTCTACTTGGCTAATTCATAACCTCTTAAGACTTTTCAGCAATAGGGGTGCCTGAGTGGCTCAGTCGGTTAAACGTCCGACTTCAGCTCAGGTCATGATCTCACAGTTTGTGAGTTTGAGCCCCAAGTCAGGCTCTGTGCTGACAGCTCAGAGCCTGGAGCCTGCTTCTGATTCTGTGTCTCCCTTTCTCTCTGCCCCTCCCCTGCTTGTGCTCTGTTGCTCTCTCTCAAAAATAAACGTTAGGCAAAAAAAAAAAAAAAAAAAAGACTTTTCAGCTATAAAACTCATGTTTGCAAAATCGAATTCTTATTTCTTTTTTGAGTTTGATGCTCTTACCACTTCTTTCTCACATATTTACTACAAGGACTTTGAATGTTCTAGTAAAATAGGCATAATGATGGCTGTGGTTTTTAATTGTTTGTGTTATTTGTTTCTTGGATATCAGGATTTTCAATGATCCCCAACTACTGATTTTCTTTCTTTCAGATGCAAATATGAAAACTGTTTTAATTTGTATACTTCAAACCTCTCTTTGAAGATTCCTTTTTTGAAGATAATGTCAAAGATATTTTTTACTTTTCTCCTCCATTTCCAGGCCCCTGACATTTATGGGATCACAGACCAAGAAAGTCCTGCTAACCCCCCTCATGCACTCAGCTCGCCCTTTCCGGGTCTCCAACCATGACAGAAGCAGCCGGCGAGGGGTGATGGCCAACAGTCTGAAGGAGCTTCTTAGCAAGGTGCCAGGAACCCTGGGGCTTTCCCATCCCTCACAGGAGGGCCCCTGACCGCATGCAGGGCTATGGGCTTATATACTAAACCAGGGCAGAGACAGAAATGCCACTGTCATGGCCTTGGAGAGTCTGAGGGGAGAAGAAAAGAATGAAAGGGAACATTATTACATCTCTGTACCATAAAAGATTTAGCTACAGACACAAAAGCCTTAAAAACAGTCATCAATTGATAATACAGCCTTTCTTCTTTGACAAGGGAGAATACAGGGAAGCAGCAGCCTTTGGAAATCTGTTTTTGGTTATAAAGCCCGGAGAAAAATAGTCCTTAATCTAAAACAGTGTCCTAGATCACCAAATAAGGAAGAATCACAGACTCTCTGGAGTCTGTGGAGTCAGGTTATGGAAGCATAACCCACACAGAGACACCTATGGAAAGAAGAAATGAACATCCAACATTCAGACCCTGAAGCAAGAGAGGGTCAGATATGTGATGTGAGCCTAAGGCTCTTTAAATATCATTCTGTTGCATTCTTCATTTTATTTGGCAAAATAAGTGAGTAATTATAGAAACTCTAAATTTGATCCGGTGTCTTCATTAATCTCATGTCCTTGAGATCTTTGAAGAAGACTGGTCCATTAAAAATCTTTTCTTTTTCCAAGCCAAGACTGAGTCTGAGATGCCAATGAAGGTAGATCTTTATCATTAAAGTTTTAGCAAAATCAGATCACTTCTGAATCTATAACTTAGTCAATGGCTTTGAGTGGTCAAGGTGGAATCTCTTCCTTTATTCCATGTCTCTGATGTGTTGTCAATCTAGACCCTGGATGCCTTAGTTATCACCAGCGGACTGGTCACTTTGGTGCTGGAGGAAGACGGAACCGTGGTGGATACGGAAGAGTTCTTTCAGACCTTAGGAGACAACACACATTTCATGATCTTGGAGAAAGGGCAGAGGTGGACACCGGTAAGCAAAAACACTTGTCCAAACGGCTACCGGGCAGACTTTTTTACCCACAAAAGTGCATTCCCTACTTTGGTGTTGACTTGTCCTCTTTCTGAATATGAACTTCATATTCGCCTAATAATTGGATCTGCTACCCTCAACAGGATTCTTAAATGTGTTTCTAGGGAACTTAGCATCTTAGTGAACCTGGGCTATAGGATTTAAAGCAAGCAGTTCTGGGAAACAGGTTTAGGCCAGTAAGTAGCTATGGGTCCTTTTAAAGCACACAGATTGACCTGGTGACCATTCACTGTCTCTGTCCTCAGGAGGCCAGCAAGCTAACACAGCCAGTGAAATTAGGTACGTGTGTGTGTGTGTGTGTGTGTGTGTGTGTGTGTGAATGTACAGTGATTTAGAAAGGTAAACAGAGGGGTGCCTGGCTGGCTCAGTCAGTAGAGCATGCAGCTCAGGTCATGATCTCTTTGTTCGTGGGATTGAGCCCCACATTGGGCTCTGTGCTGCCAGTGTGGACCCTGCTTTGGGGTTCTCTCTCTCCCTCCCTGCTTGCACTCTCTCTCAAAAAATAAATAAATAAACATTAAAAATAAATAAAATAAAATAAAATAAAATAAAATAAAATAAAAAACAAACCAAAAAAGAAGAAAGGTAAAGAGATGGAATAAAGACTTCTATGTCCAGGAAAACTACAGATTATATACATATCTTGGAAAACCTTCCCACTATAAAACACCTAAAAAAGTAAAGCAAAATTTTAACAGTTATTTTATATGCCTAACTGACCTTCCAGAAAGGAAAATCTTCAGAGGCCAAAACTTTTATGGGAGCCAGAATCTAGAGAAGTGATGTCTTACCCCTGAGCACCTCACTCATGGCCATCCACTGACTTCAGTGACTTTGGGCTGCAGTTTTGACAGGTGCTGGCAGGACAGGAGACAAAGTCTTGGGCTGACACAAGGTAAGGGGCCAGATTTTAGATGCCCACATAAAGCAGAAGAATCTTAAAGGTCTCTCCCAAGAATCTGTGGCCACCAGCTGCCCTCATGAGGTTTTAGGGACTGCTGATTCCAAAAATACCCAAGAGAGCTTTTAGTTTCCAGAGCCCCAGGAAGGGAGGCATCAGTGGAAGGAGTTTATTCATTGAGTTTTTGCTCACCTGGTCCCTCCCTCCAGCCCCAGTGACCCAGGGTTGACCATGCCCCCACATAACCAGCAGGAGAAATAGGTTCAGAATGAATCAAATCACAAAACGTAAGGACTTAAAGCACTATAAGTGAGAGTAAGCAGAAATAATAAAGTCAGGCCTCCAAAGACCTCAGATGTCGGAATCATTGGATACAGAGTATAAAATAAGTGTATTTAAAATGTTCAAAGAGTAATCAAAACTAAGAAGGGACGAGAGGTAATCCAAAGGACAAGGTAGACTTGAAAGAACCAAATAGAATTTCTGGAAGCGAAAAACACAACAATTAAACAGAGACAGGCACCACTGAAGATAATAAGAAAAAACCTGGAAGATCTGTCTCAAGAAGGTTCCCATCATGTAGCACAAGAAGGTAGAGGTAGAAAACACAAAGGAAGCTGGAGACATGACTGAGAAGGTCTAACATATGTTTGACATCCTTAGGGTGTAATGTTTTTGTTGTTGCTGTTGTTTTAAACAAGGCTGTACATAAACCATTTTTTAGCTGTTGTTGTTTTTTTCTTTTTAGTAGGCTCCGCATCCAACATGGGGCTTGAACTCAAGACCCTGAGATCAAGGGTCACATGCTGACTGAGCCAGCCAGGCACCCTTCCATAAACCATTTTTTAAATGACAATTACAACTCCATTAAGAGTTTTGTTCATCAAACGATACAATAAAGTATGTAAAATAATAAGCCACAAGTGAGCAGAAGGTGTTTTCAACATAACCCAACAAAAGATTAGTATTTGATAAATTTGGGGAACTCACAGAAATCAATTATGGAAACAATGGACACTCTAATGGAAAATGGGCAAAAAAACATGAACTGGTATCTGAAGAATGGACAGTAAAACATAGTAAAAAATTTTCAACCTCACTGGTGATTAGGAAAACGTAAGTTAAAACCACAATAAGATACTCTTTTACATGATTAAATTTGGTATTATTAGGGTTTTCCATTTTTTAAGATATGGAGCAATGAACTCTTACACTCTCACCAGCAGCTGTTTAAAACAGTTTACCTTTATCCCATAGAATTGAAGCACCACCTATGACCTGACAAGCCCTCTCCTAGACGTACAGTCAGCACACAGACACCCAGCCATGTGCTTCTACATAAATACATGTAAATAAATACACAGGTGACTATCCATTGAATGGAATATGCTTCGGCTGTGAAAATGCATGAAGTACAGCTACAGGGATCTATATGAATAAATCTCATCAACTCTGTTGAGTGAAAACATCACAGGATAACCCATTAAGCAAGTAATCTTCAAACTTTTTGACCTCAGGACCCCTTTACACTCCTAAAAATTAATGAGGACCCCAAATAGCTTTTGTTTATGTGGATTTCAGTGGAGTCTATAGATATCCATCAATCAGAGGTTCTCAGCTGGGAGCGATCTTACCCCTTGTCTAAAGACATTTTTGGTTGCTACAACTGGGATGAAAGGGGTACTGGTGGCATCTAGTGGGTGGAGATCAGGATACTATGAACTATTCTACAAGGCACAGGATGGCCCCTGGGACAAAGAGTTATCTGGCCCCAAATGCCAAAGTGCCAAAGTTAAGAAACTATAAGCTATAGGGGTGCCTGGGTGGCTCAGTTGGTTAAGTCTGACTTTGGCTCAGGTCATGATCTCATGGCTCGTGAGTTTGAGCCCCACATCGGGCTCTGTGCTGACAACTCAGAGCCTGGAGCCTGCTTCAGATTCTGTGTGTCCCTCTTTCTCCGTCCCTCCCCCACTCACACTGTTTCCCTCTCTCTCTCTCTCCCTCTCTCTCTCTCTTAAAACTAAATAAACATTTAAAAAAATTTTTTAAGAAACTATAAGCTATATAGATATTACTTATATTTGAAATTAAAACTGAGAAAATTGTAAATACGTATTTTAAATTAAAATTAATTTTAATTTTAAAATTAAATTTAAATGTAATGTTGAAAATTAAATTACTAAAAATAATAACCCAGTACTGATTAACTTAGATTATATATTTTTATTAAAAAATAACTATTTTCCAAAACAAAAATATTTAATAAGTGACATCTTTTTACATTTTTGCAAATCTTTTTAATGCCTAACCAAATAGTAGAAGATGGCTACATTTTCATATCTGCTTCTATATTCAATCTGTTGTAATACATTGTTTTGGGAAGAAAATGGGACTTCCCACAGATATGTAGTTAGAAAAGGGAGAGCATTTTAATGGTCTTTTCAGATCATTGAGGATATTCTTCTTTGATATGACACCAAAATCCATTAAGTGGTCTTTTCCTAAAGGCTGCTGCAGTGTGGAATCTGAGGGCATACCAGTGAAGTTTCCGGTTTCATTGGAACCATTGGTTTATCTTGTGCTTTGGCTGGATCGTTTTCCCAGGGATGATTTTATAACCTCATGCATCAGTTCTTTAGAAAATGTTGATTTCAGGGGCGCCTGGGTGGCTCAGTCGGTTAAGCGTCCGACTGCAGCTCAGGTCACGATCTCACGGTCCGTGAGTTCGAGCCCCGTGTCGGGCTCTGGGCTGATGGCTGAGATCCTGGAGCCTGTTTCCCATTCTGTGTCTCCCTCTCTCTCTGCCCCTTCCCCGTTCATGCTCTGTCTCCCTCTGTCTCAAAAGTAAATAAACGTTAAAAAAAATTTAAAAAAAAAAGAAGAAAATATTGATTTCATCGAGTGATGCAGGTTTCTCAGCTGGGTAGTAGAAAATTCCTCCACTCATGAGAGAAGGAGAACAAAAAAGGCAAATTTCACCTTGGTGTTTATTATGAAAATAGTTTTGATCTCTCAGCCCCCTGAAAGGGTCTCTGGACCTCAGGTGTCTCCAACGTACATTTTGGGAATCTCCACATTTAACCAGTTATAGATAATCTGAAAATGTACAAAATTAGCAATATGATGTTTGAGACTCATGTGTGCTAAAAATAAAAGTAAGGGAGTGATTCACAACTTAGATGTTCTCCTCTTGAGGGGAGGTGGAAGAATATAACTGGGGAGAGGCATATGGGTGATAACAGGTTGCCAACATTTTATCTGGAGTGGTGAGTATACCCATCATCTACCCATGATACATACAGATCAGTATGTGTACTAATATCCGTATCAAATATTTCATCATTTGTCCAACTGGAAAAAAGACTACGGACCAATTATAAAAAACATAAAATTTAAAACATAGTATCTCTGAAGCAGGTGAGGAGATCATGCCAGTAGATTAGAAGAGCATGCGGTGAATTAGACAAATCAATTATTTATTTATTTATTTACTTACTTTAATTTTAGCTTTTTTTTTTTTTTTGAGAGCAAGCAAGAGTGGGGGAAGGGCAGAAGGAAAGAGATTGAATCTTAAGTAAGATCTGTGTTCAGTGAGGAGCCTGATTGATGCAGGGCTCAATCTCATGACCGTGAGATCGTGACCTGAGCTGAAATCGAGAGTCAAGTTGCTCAACCAACCGAGCCACCCAGGCTCCATTAGACAAATCTTTTAAAAGGCAATCTTGAGCTGGACTACTTTTTGTTTGAGAAATATGTTTTGGGCAGTATAATAGCCCCCAAAGAGGTCCACATCCTGATCCCTGGAGTCCAGGGAGGTGTTACTTAGCAAATGGACCTAGCAGGTATGATTAAGTTAAGGATCTTGAGACAGGGAGACGGTCCCAGATAACCCAGGGGCCACTATCATCCTGGGGTCTTCACAGAGGGAGAGGAGGGTCAGAGTGAAGGCCAGAAGCAGAGAAAGAGGAGGGGAGATGTGAGAAGCTGAGGAATGAGGGCTCCTCCAGAAGCTGGAGAAGGTGAGGGGGCCATGTGTTCCCGGCAGCCTCCAGAGGGAACCATACTTGGCGGCTCGTTGTGAACTGCCAGCCTCCAGAATGTAAGGGTCTAAGTCTCTGTTATTTCAAACCACTAAGTTTGAGGCCAATTTTGTTTGACTCGGATGAGAACATCCAGCCAAGAACTAGTCACCAGAGGACCCCCTGCATCTTCAGTCTGAGTGCCTCTGAGGCCTGTGAGGAAGCAGCACCCTGGAGCCCTTTCAGGGTGAGGCAGGGGGGCAATCATTTCTTCTTCTTGAGCCAGCGAGTTCGAGAAATCCAGGTCACCAGCAGATTAGCTTTGTGAGGGCTGGGTTTTGGTTTAAGACCAGACTTAAGGAAGACATTTAGGGGGAATAAGATAAAAGCTTCCATATGTCAGAAAGGAGTACAAGGCGGTGAGAAAGAACAGTGGGAGGATTACAGGTAAAATTCCCCCTTTTTATTCTGTAATCTTAATTTTTACTTTTATTATTATTTTTTATCAGAGAGAGAGCCAGTTCATGAGCAGAGGAGGGGCAAAGGGAGAGAGAGAATCTTAAGCAGGTTCCACACTCAATGCAGAGCCTGATGCAGGGGCTCGATCCCACGGCCCTGGGATCATGACCTGAGCTGAAATCAAGAGTTGGATGCCCAACCGACTGAGCCACCCAGGCGCCCCGTAATCTTAATATTTAAAAATGATGTTTCCTAACTGCTGGAAAGCACCCCCTAAAGGGGCAGCAGAAACTCTTGTGTGTTAAACAATGGGTTTTACCGTCAATATCTCCTGTCTGTGCGGGAGGAGAGAAGGGTGGCTCCACCAAGAAGCATTTGGACACTTTTAGGGGAATTTATGTTTTAACTTCACATATAGTTGATTATTGGCATTGATGAACTTAACATTTATAGCCTCAACTGCCCCCAACCCCAAAGGTTCCAGAGACGTAGTAACTGTACTGATTGTGTAAATTTGAATACTATAAGATCGGTGTGTGAAGCAAGCCTGTAGGGAGAGTCGCCCCTGGGCTGGCATTTGTACCTTGGCATGGCTTCTTTCTCTTCTTGTTCTCTGCAAAGCTTTCTATGGGGAGGACGCTACCGTGCTCTTTATAAACCTGGGGATTGACAGAGGTCTCTGGCTTTCTCCCCTGACCTAAAGGCTCTACTGATGTTTCAGGAGGACCTAGAGGGGCGATTGTAACCCATGTCCCCAGGAGGTCTGTTTCCATCCAGGGTGGTGACTAGAAAACACAGGAAGCCCTGGGAAGTTCTCACCCTGCCCCTTTCTTCAGCCACTTGATTCTGAAACTTTCTTCCCGGCAGCCTCTTGTAAAGTGGAAATAGTGCTCCCTGCTCCTCTTTAAGCCAACGGTGCTACAGTCCTGAGACTGTCCGTGTCCACCAAACACAACCATCTACTGAACCCCTACAGTCCAGCCCCGGAGCCACACTGCACTCATCCCACATCACTGAACTGAAAGTAGCTTAGGGAAGGATACTTTCTAATGGGTTTGGACGTGATAGCAGTATGAACGCATTGATGGGCTGAAACCATGCCTTAGGTAATTAGCAGCTCAGTCACTAGCAGATTTTAAACCAACAGAGTCAAAACTAGCAAAAACCCAGAATTACATAATTTGCACGTCATAGCCGGAGATGCTCCTTAAGTCTCTTCCTCCCTCCATGGTTCTAGGGTGGTAACCACGTCCCAGCCCGCCAGCAGCCAAAGAAATCGGGAATAGCAAGAGTCACCTTCGACTTGTACAAGCTGAATCCCAAGGATGTCATTGGCTGCCTCAACGTGAAGGCCACCATGTATGAGATGTATTCGGTGTCCTACGACATCCGGTGCACGGGAGTCAAAGCCCTGCTGAGGTAACAGACATGGGGGTCAACTGGGTTCTGGAAACCGCACCTGGGCCATCCCCAGCCTGCTGCTTTGCACTGCCAAGCCCAGCCCCCCGGGGGCCCTGACCTGCCTGGTAGCTGCTGGCGTTCACGAATTCACGACATCATACGGTACTTTTCCTCTTACACCCAGACTTACGTCAGAAAACAGAGAGTCTTGAGCCAAGGTGTATATACATTTTTTTCTTCAGGGACCATTAAATACTAAATGGAATCAAAACTAAATAATAAATATGAAAAGGAACCAAATTTCTTTTAAAAACTAGGGCTGTGCACTTTAAAACCTTTATTCTAAGCAATGGCAGCTAAAACGGAGCCATGGCGATTCTGACCCGGTTTGCACAGAGTAGCCACGAACCCCGGAGGAATGCTCTTTGGTATCTTCTGTATTACTGCTAACTTGAACCTAGCAGCAAGGTGGCATGGGCCTGTGCCTTTTCCACATACCCACATGCCCTGGCAAGGGCACTGTCGCCCCACAGGCTGAGGCCAGTCTGGCAGATGCGGGAGCCTGTACAAGACAGATCCCCAATCCATACCCGCACCTTTCTGAACAAATTCTGTATGTTCACCAGGAATACTCTGTGGTTGTAACCAGGCTGGACACCTGCCCTGAGGCCTGGACTGAGAGGGACATCCATGATCCCACCCAGCTTTGCCTCTGAGCAGCCAGCTGTGTGACCTTCAACAGGTTTCTTAATGTCTCTGAGGCTTGGTTTCATCATCTTTTAAAAGAGAAGGTTGCTCCTAAGTGCTTTGATTGCATAGGCTCTAAACACACCTACTTCTGTCCTCTAGTAAATTCGTATTGATCCTCTAAATAACCATTTCCTGTGGAGGGGTGGATGGAGGGGGGAGAGACAGAAGGTCTAAAAAGGTTGCAGCAGCTGACAGCAGCTTTGGAAGGAAATGCTTTGGAAATGAGATTGGCCTCCTCTGATGGGGCCCCAGGCCCTGGCACAGAGGGAGCTCAGGCAGTGGCTTCTCAATGGCTTCCATTTCCCTCTCAGAACCATTAATGGCCAACTCATAGACAATTGTCACTGTGCCCGTGTTGAAATCTCAACACCTGACCCCCCGGGGGAGCTTCCTCTTTTAGCTGAGATGGGAGAAAATAGCTTGATTGATTGGTTTTCTAAAATGAGACAGGAGAGTTCTAACAACTTGGAAAAGTATAACGAAGAAAGTAAACCTCACCTAAAATCCCACCTCAACAAAATCTTTAAGAGGCAAATTCGGCCTTCTTGTCATTAATTCTTACCATCTGACATCTGATGGCACCACAAGCAGCCACAGAAGTCACCAAAGTCCCCACATCAAAGGCCTCACACCAGGGTCCTCTTGTGGGATCCCAGGGCCAGGGGGCTCTCCCGACCAGCACAGCTGACCCCCAGGCCTTGTGACATGACAGGTCTTTAAAACTGGAACGGAATCCTTTAACTCTGGACTCGGTAGAGAGCAAGAATTCGAGTCAAAGCCACTTTTTTAGTCTGAAATAACAGGAATGCCAGCCTCAGCCCTGAGGCGTAGAGGCCACGACAGGGCCGAGATGGGATGTCCCGGCCACCCTAAGCAAACCGGGTCACAGGGTCAGTCTCCTTCAGCTTCTCCTTTCACACCTGACTTGCCTGATTTTAGTAACAAGCCCCAACACCCACGGCGGCCAGAGTAAGCAAGCTGCCAGAGGACAGGACTCACTGTGTGCTCTCAAGAGCACCGTCAGCCTACTCAGGGCTTCCTAGTTCCTGAACAACAGGCCACGTTTGGAAGCGGCTACAAGGAAGGTGGTCTTCGGCCTCGTGCATCAGCATGTGCACTGTAGCAGGCCCTGGCGGGCTGGGGGGTGGCTCCTTCAGTGAGCGGTGCCTGCTCTGAGCGGATGTTTGGGGGGAGGTGAAGGATGCCCGCACTGTCTGCCCCTCGCTGGCCCAGAGCTCCAAGCCTGACCTGTGCCCCGTCCGTCCCCTTTGTCGCAGGAGCCTGCTGCGGGTCCTGTCCCACGCCGCCCAGGTGACCGGACAGTTGCTCATCTACATCGGCACGTACATGCTCCAAGTGCTGGGTGACATGGACGAGCAGAGCCCTCCCCGGTCACACTCCAGACGCGGGTTCACAAGTGGCTAAGGATGCACGCTGCAGGGGACCCAGCCGGCTCTCGACCCAAGTATTCGCTCTCAGATGATGAATTTTGAAGATGCTTCTGTTCTAAACCACGGGCACTTGCACAAGGCCCGTCACTTGTACTGGGGGGTGGCACGCAGGGGAAGGTGGAGGGGTGGAGGCACACGAAATGGGGGCTGCAGGAGGGGACGCCCTGAGGGGAGGAGATTCGTAGGGGCCTCCGTGGGGACAGGAAGGACCAAAGGGCAGGCTAGTGTGGTGGCCCCGGAGCCGCACAAACCTGGGTTAGGCCTCTCAGCTCCTCACCTCCTGCAATAAACCGATAGATCGCAAGAGCTACTTTTAACACGGGTAATTCTTCCTTGTGTCTCTTCCACGTTCCCAACAAACAGCACTCCTGCATATAAGCAGAAGTCAGCCAGGATGCCCTGTCATGTTTAAGTCCCTGTTAGTACTCGATGCCATTTAGCTAAGGAGATGTTACTCCGGGGGGGGGGGGGGGGGGGGGAGGGCGGGGGTGTTCTATTGTGGGTCTTGAATGAGCCCAGAGGGACCCAGAAGCTGCAGAACCTAAAGTTCTGGAGGGCTTCAGCCAGTGCTTATAGCCTTTTAAAGAAACAAAAACCAGAAAACAAAACGGCCCCCACAAAACTGCTTAAAAACCGCACTAGCGGACCACGTCTTCAGTTCCTAATGTCACCCAGGTTGTCAGTTGGGACCCACGGTTGTGAGCGGCAGGCCACTGGGTGGCTTTAGCTGCACGTGCTGGGGAGTGCAGGCCCGCAAGTAAGGTAGCCAGGGATCTGTCTTTCCATCTGTCTTTTTTTTTTTTTAATTTTAATTTTTGAGAGAGAAAGACACAGAGCATTGAGTGGGGGAGGGGCAGAGAGAGAGAGAGAATCCAAAGCAGGCTTCAGGCTCTGAGCTGTCAGCACAGAGCCCAATGTGGGGCTGGAACCCATGAACTGTGAGATCATGACCTGAGGCCGGTCGGGACACTTAACCGACTGAGCGACCTCAGGCTCCCCTGTCTTTCCATCTCTTGGTCCTGCTTTCCTCTGGGTTGGTATCATCTCCAGGCCAGCCCTCCTCATATGAAAGTGAGATGCCAGCCCCACAGCAGGAAGTCCTGGGGTTGCATCCTGGGGAGAGGGTGTGCCACACAGGGCCACGGACCTGGTCCTGCAGACAGGGAAGGATCAGTCCCAGCCACACAGATGGGGTGAGGACAGTGTGCTCCCCCCCAAAGGAAACGGGGGAGCTTCCACTAGAATAAGGGGCAGCATGATTTGTCTCCTAAGACTCCAGGAGACAAATGTACTCCTCAGATTTGTGAATTTCCTTTTAGGAAATGTTAGCACGGAGGCCTCTCTCCTCTCCTGGCTGACCGTTCAGGCACAGTGAAAAGTCACTGCAGCGGAGAGGGCCCCACACCATTCGTGGGGCTCCTACCCACTGCCCAGGCCTTCTGGGAGGGCGGGGGGGGGCTCGGCCTTTCCTCCCTTCACACGCAGGCCACAGCCCCTGCTGCAGTCCCAGAGGTCAGCTTTGCTCCGTCCTGGGCGCTCACCGGTCCAAGCTGCCTGCTGAGAGAGGCTTTCCCTGGCCCCATGAGGCAAGAGTAAAAGAGCCACACAGCATTCCTCAAAACACAGCCTCTGCCTCTAGCATTGTGACAATATAGCCATTTTAGCCCCCCTTCCCCCTGCCATTTCTGTCGCCTTCTAGAATAGGACGCTGCTGCTGTAGAGAGAGTTCCACAGAGAAGGCTGAGAGGCAGTGCCTGTGCAGTCCCTAGAAGCCTCCTCAGTAGAGCGTTTCCTATATAAGGAGGTCTCTGCCGAAAGCCCTGCCCTCCGCGGGTTGGGGCTGGGGCTGCGCAGATGCTCCAGGAGGAAGGAGAGGGCCCCACAAACTGCTCACATCTCGCTGGCTCCGCCAGCCCAGTCTTTCCAGCACCTTCCTAGGAGGAGCGAGGAGGAGCGGAGCGCGGGGCCTCTCCCTGACTGAGGGCTTGCGTCACTTCCCAAGGATTCTGCAGTCCTGGAAAGCCACCGCCTGGCTTCCAAAAAAGGAATTTTCACTGAAGTGCCTGACCCTGTTGACTCAGCTGGCGCCCTCACTCGGGGCGGCGTGCCCTTGTCCTCACCGGCTCCACAGGAAACCCTGGCCTGTTTTGCAGGGAGGGGAATTAAGCAAAAGGACGACGAGGAAGTGCCATCCCACCATCAAAAGGGGGATTCACTCAGAAGGACTACTTAGGGTTTGGGTGTTCTCTTCGTCTTACCCTGTGTGGTGCTTTCCGGGGATGGCCCGGGATGGGCTCTCGGGGAAGGCTCCCGGGGCCTCTAGGCTCCAATGCACAAGGCCTGTGAAGAGAGGCAAAAGCTGATTTTGCAAACATCAAAGGCTTCTGGGGCCCTTCTTGAGGCTTTTGATGGGAGAGAACCAGCAGAATAAAAACCTGCTTCCTGTCTGGGCAGGGTCCCAACAGGTGCAGCTCCCTCTGGTCTCTGGTTTGAATTAAGCAACACGCACTCCAAACTGACACTTTCTCGTTCTAATCTTAGTGTTTGCACAGCCCACATTTCGTCCGCTAGCTGGGAGAAAGGTGTGGTCCCCATGGTCAGCAGGAACGGCTGTGCTGCTGGTCAGAGACACTGCTGCTGGGTTTGGGATGTCACCAAAAGCTAAGTCAAGAGCTGAATCTGCTCCAGTGGCCTGTGTCCCTTTCAAGGGCTCAGGGTCTTTCCATGTACACTCAATTTCCTGACTTCTAGAAGCACAGTTCAGAGAACAGGAAATCATCCCTATGAGCTCAGAGTTCATGACCTCCCATGTCTGTGTGTACCCCAATGTGTATTCGTGTGCCCCCCGTCTCAGTCACACACAGCTCCACGTCCCCACACATCCTGGCATCTCCACTGGGTAACCAGATGAGCAGGGGACAGAGGACAGGCTTGGCATGGACTGAGAGCATTAGCATGAAATATTCCCAAAGCCGTTACCTCACTGCCAGAGATGGACCCCAGTTAGAATCATCCCGCTGTGAACAGACTTCCCTGTCATAAGACTCTTTATCTGTAAAATTAGGATTAAAACAAGGTGGGCCAGGAGCACTTGGGTGGCTCCATCAGTCGAGTGTCCGACTTCGGCTCAGGTCATGATCTCACAGCTCGTGAGTTTGAGCCTCGCATCGGGCTCTGTGCTGACAGCTCAGAGCCTGGAGCCTGCTTTGGATTCTGTGTCTCCCTCTCTCTCTGCCCCTTCCCTGCTCATGGTCTGTCTCTCTCCTTCAAAAATAAATAAACATTAAAAAAAATACAAAAAATGTTTTAAAAATTTTTAAATGAGCTAGGCCAGGAAGTCCATACTCCCAGACAGGTCTTTCTTGGCACAGGTTTAAAAAAATGTTAACAGGGGCACCTGGGTGGTTCAGTCAGTTGGGGGTCCGGCTTTGGCTCAGGTCATGATCTCACGGTTCGTGGGTTCAGGCCCCGCATCAGGCTCTGTGCTGGTGGTGTGGAGTCTGCTTGGGATTCTCTCTCTCCCCCCCGCCCCTGATTGTTCATCACTTGTGTTCTCTCTCTCTCTCTCAAATAAATAAATAAACCTAAAAAAATAATAAAAAAAAAATGTTAACAGAGCGCCTCTCATCAGCCTGGCACTTTCTGATTCACCATGTTTCTACTCTTCTGCCCAGCCCTGGAGAAGGTGTCTGTCGCCTGCTGGCCCCTGGACCCCAAGTCAGCGACCCTGCTATAGGCTTTGTCAGACAAGGATCTTAAAACCGGAATCCACTTCCTCCAAGGAAAGTTCTCTTCCTCCTCACACAGCATGACAACTATATGCATTTCTTCCTATGCAGCAAAGGTGTGCACGACTACTCTCCAGAGCTGCCCCCCTCACAGAGAGAGCCACAGCCTGGCCCTACACCTTGCCCACCTGGGGACATGGGGTTGCTCTCCTTCAGAGCCCAGATCTAGGAGAATGTGGCCTTTCTCCCGGAAGCCACGCCTGGAGTGCTCATGGCCCACAGACAGTGACCTGCCCCCAAGTCTGAGGGGTGCTGTTCTCACTCAGCGGAGTCTCCTGTCTCAGGCTCCCAACAACTCTGTGATAAATAAATCGTATGTGAAGAAAACTGGGGGGAACATCCCTCTCCTTCCTCTGTGAGGACTCCAGTTCCCTGTTACAACTATCTCAGTACCTACGAGGGAGCTGGAACCACCCTCACATGAACAATTGCAAACACCTGGCTTGTCCTGGGGGTCCTCCCTGAGGAAAGCACAGCTCCAAGGGGGCTCCTTCCCTGATCTCAGAGAGGGGTCAAGGTCGAAATGTGCCACTGATAGCCACCCAGCGGCACAACGGGCCCCAAACTCTTTGAGCAGGTTTAAATCCCAGGCCACAGATGAGTGGACAAGGAGGGGACCTTTCTCCCCTCAACTTTGTGGGGTGGCAAACTGGGGAGATAAACCATACACACCATTCAAATGCATGTGGATTTTTATTTATTTTTTATTTTTTTAATGTTTATTTATTTTTGAGAGAGAGAGGGAGGGCCCGAGAGAGAGACAGGGAGAGATTCCAAGCAGGCTCCTCACTGTTAGCACAGAGCCTGACTCAGGACTCGAACCCATGAACCATGACATCATGACCTGAGCCAAAATCAAAAGTCGGACGCTTAACTGACTGAGCCACCCAGGTGCTCCAGAAGTGTGGATTTTTATATCTGATTGTCAATTCACCGCTTCTTACATCAAGCCTCTGTTCCACTGAGTGGTCCCCCCCCCCCCAACCTCACACCCAAGGAGCGCCAGATGCTCTCGGGGGTAATATGTCAAGGCACCATACTGGGTTGTGTCCCACCCAGGCTTCCCCACAAGGTGCCCACTGGCTGCAGTCTTTGGAGCTCAGCCTGTGAAGGTCATACTGAATCTCCCCGGCCCCTCCTGCTCAGAAGCAGGTCCTCCCTGGCCCGGCCAGACATGAGGGCCCCCCACCCATACAACTGTGGTGTTGAGGCTCCTGGTCTGTGCCAGGCAAGGACAGCTGCAAGGTGTGCTGGCTTCTTGGCTCCACCAGGAGGGGGAGTACAGGTCCATGCATGTCTCAGCTCCCCAGGTCTTCTGACTCCAGGATCTAGGATCCAGGATTCAGGATCTGACCCTTCCTAAAAGCACTCCCATCTTGTCTAAGTGAACCCAGCCTCTTCTTCTAGTACTTCCTTGGCAGAGCAAAGACCAGACTACGGACTGGGCACTCCCTCCCGGGGGAGGCTGGAGGGGAGGTGGTTGTACACGCAGAAAAACTATCCTTGAAATCACTACCTTGGTCACAAATGCTGTGCCCCACACTCTCCTTGTCTACCTGGACATGATCCACAGGAAATCAACGAGGGGACAACTAACGTGGGATGGTATTCAAGCCTGCCAACAGCTGCCTCACTGATATAGAGTTAGTCTTCAAACAACATGAAACCTAAAGGGATGTTGCTTCCACTTGTTCCTGTACCTAAGTCACCTAAGGGTGATTTACCACTCCAAATGGCACTTCGCTTTAGAAGAGATTGCCTCTCTCCCCAAGGGATGAATCGTGCCCAGATGAGAGCACTTGGCTTAGGAGGACAGCTCCTGAGGGCCAAGCAGTGGCCTCAACATGAGTCACAGATGACACGATGTCATGCGTGTGTGCAGAGACCCTCCCACCGCACCCAGGATGCTCGTGCTCTGTCCTCACCCTTGGTATGAACACTCTGAGGGCTCACATCCCTCACAAAGGCAGCTTATTCTAGTTGTGGAGGGTTTTGTTAGTTTTTTGTTTTCGTTTTTAGCCAAATATCTGGGTCCCTAAAACTTCCGCCCACAGGTTCTACTTCTGCCCTCTGGAGTTATAAAGAATAAATCTTCCCTGCTTCCCCAGGCGGTGTCTTTGATCTCCGTGGACCCAGCCTGCACCTGCGGCCTGGGCCGGCTCTCCGACCCCCCAGCACGGACCCCCCAGCCAGAAGGGAGCGCTCCTGGTGGCCCAGGCTCCTTCCATCAACTCGGACTTCTCTGCCAGGGTGGCTGGGGCCAGCTGGTAACAGTACAAGCTTTCGAAAGGCACAGGACGAAGGCAGATGGGGCTGGTGACTTGGGGGTCCCGGCTCAGAGTGCACTGCTCCAGAGGGGTCTGGGGCAAGTGCCAGAGCAGAGCAGTGAGGGTGAGGAGAGGGCATGCGGGGGAGAGGGCGTCTGCCAGCAGCCGGAGGAGCTTCTAGGGGCGGAGGGGGGAGGGGGAGGTGTCTCAGCCGCCAGTGCAGGAAGGATCTCTCTGGAATCCCTCCCCGGGCGACTTCTAAACCTCTGGGACAGCGAGAAGATCCCCTGCCAGGCTCCCCCCCCCTCCCCCCCCCCCCCCCCCCCCCCGGTCCTGGGACCCTGGAAACCTCAGCGCGGTCTTTGGAGCGTGTGTGCTTATGCAGGTGTGAATGCATGCTGTGTGCATGTTTGCGCGTGTGTGTGCTCACGAGTGCTGTGTGGGCATGTGCATACTGTGTACATGTGCACATGCTGTTAACACGTATGTGTGTGCCTGCCGTGTGCGTCTGTGCCCCTGTGTTGTTAGTGGAGAGACTTGAAACTGCTGAAGAGTTCATGTGGGAGGTAGGAGGGGAGGGAAAGCCCAAAGGTCTAGTCTTTCCGTTATAACCTTATTTAAATATGAACAAACACAAAATCAGATAGGAACCCTCTATTCTGACTGCTTCTGTACAAATATTTTTTTCAAACTTACATAACAAACATAAACGAAACTGGGGGAAAACACTAAATTCAACTCAACAGCATTAATTTAATGTAGATGAAGTTAAACTGCATCTTGGAATGGACCTCTGACTTGCTGTATGCGGACTTTGTGTTGCTCAGATCACTGCAAAGCTTGCCTTCCTACAATACTGTCCCACCGTCTACCAGCACCTAAAACAGCATCTTCACATAGAAAGTGCCCAAGGGGCGCCTGGTGGCTCAGCTGGTTGAGCATTGGACTCTTGATTTTGGCTCAGATCATGATCTCAGCCCCCTCCCCCCACCTCCCTCCACCATCAGGCTCTGTGCTGGCAGCATGGAGCCTGCTTGGGATTCTCTCTCTCTCAAAATAAATAAATGACTTTAAAAAAGAAAAAGACAACAGAGGTGCCTGAGTGACTCTGTCAGTTAAGCCTCCAACTCTTCTTTTTTAAGCTGCCAGCGCAGAAGCCGATGCTTCTGTGGGGCTGGAACCGTGAGATCATGACCTGAGCCAAAGTCAGACACTTAAACTGTCTGAGCCACCCAGGTGCCCCTGAGCCTCCAACTCTGGATCTTGGCTCAGGTCATGATCTCACGGTTTGTGATTTCAAGCCCTATCATATAGGGCTCTGTGCTGACAGCATGGAGCCTGCTTGGGATTCTCTCTCCCTCTCTCTCTCTGCCCCTCCCCTGCTCTAAATTAATAAATAAATAAATAACTTAAAAATAGACCTCAAAGTTCTAAGGGTCATCTGTCTTGTATGGTTAAAGTAACAAACATATTTAAAAATTAATTTTTAGGTGTGACAATGGTTACATTCCCAAAAAAACTCACTACCTTTTAGAGCTACAAACTGTAATATTTACAGACGAAGTAAATGATATCTGGGAAGTGCTTCAAGATACATGGGAGTTGGGGCGCCTGGTGGCTCAGTCAGTTAAGTGTCCGACTTCAGCTCAGGTCGTGATCTCACGGTTCGTGAGTTCGAGCCCCGCATTGGGCTCTGTGTTGACAGCTTGGAGCCTGGAGCCTGCTTCAGATTCTGTGTCTCCCTCTCTCCCTACCCCTCCCCTGCCCACACTCTGTCTCTGTCTCTCTCAAATATAAATAAACCTGAGCACTGGGTGCTGTATGGAAACCAATTTGACAATAAATTTCATATTAAAAAAAATAAATATAAATAAATAAATAAATGTTAAAAAAATTTTAAAAAGTGATTGGAAATTACTGAAAATATTTGACAAATTATACTACAAATTATATCACATGATTGGCAGTGTTATAATATATAGTTTTGTTTAGCTATGAATAAAAAGAAACCATTTTGTATTTTGATGGATTGGTTAAAGTATTACTGTACTAGCTCTTGGCATTTTTTAATATTGTCCTGTGTTTGCCAACATAGATGTTTTCCTCAAGACTCATACAATATATAGGTGCTAGTTCCAATTCTATTTTGCTAGCTGTGGTGACTTTGGGGCAGTTGATAGTGCTACAATTTACTTCGTCATCTGTAAAATGGGTATAATGCTATTTTGCCTTCCCCAGAGCACAGTTATAAGAATTGAATAAGATAATAAATGCTAAAATGGGGCAAAAATATAACCCAAACAGTAAAGTTGTATTAAATAATGGCAGGAATCAACGTAGTCCCTGGTTTTCGGGAAAAATGACAAAAATAAGAACAAAAATATCTAAGGCAGGTCACAAGTGAGAAAAATAATTATAAAAACAAACACTCGGATTAACTCAATTGATCAGACCTGAGAAACAATTTCCTCCCTGCTGCTCTCAGAGAAGACTGCTCCCATGAGCTCCTGGGGAGATGGTTCTTTTCCTCTGTCCTGGTGCATACGGTCTTGCTGGGCGCGGGAACCCCAGGATGGCAGACTTGGCATGCTGGCCTGGCCCCGACCCCTCTCCCAGTCGTCAAGATGAGAACATGATCAAGTAGCCACTGCCCCTTTGGCAGGACTGACCCTGCCCTACAGCCTGGAGCCACCTGCGGATGACCTACAGCCCCGAGCACAGCTGCCCAGCCAGGGGCGGCCACAGGAGCAAGAAAAGAAAAGGAAATGCCCGTGGCTCAAGCCACTGTGTTTTGGGGCTTCAGCAGCAGTAAATGCAACCCCCAGATGCCAGAGTCCAGCGCTTGTCTTGGTTGTCTGGACCCTGCCTTTCGGTGGCGGGAGCATTCTTCCTGTTCTTCAGGTGAGACAAACATGCCCTTCTTTGAGGAACAGCTAGTACCCAACTCTACAGTGTTTTCATGGAGCGGCCAAAGGTAAAACTGTCCGTGTGTCACATGGCCCAGGTCAGTCCAAGAAGCATCTGTGGTCCCTGCCACCTAAAACATCCCAGAGACCAAACCAAATGGAAACAAGAGGAAGAGCGCAGGGCAGCAGCTGGGTCACGGCCCTCTCTGCTCCTGTGGCTGTGCCGTGATCATGTCCCCCCTTTTGTTCTGAGTAGTCATGTCAGGCGGGGCTCAAAGCAGGAAAAGCAGTCATTCTAGACAGCCCCAGCAGAAAAGGGTCTCCCACGGGGAATTAGACGCTCATGTCATCGGGATGGCTCGAGTCAGGGCTGCCTGGGCTTTGCTGCCATTGCACCTCAACATGCCCACTGGGTCCAAGGTGGGTCTTCTGGGGTCCTGCGGGGTGGCGGGAAGAGCGAGGGGGAGAGTTCCACTTCCAAACCGGGCCCCCCAGCATCTCATGGCCATAGGCCATTTGCAACCAGAGACAGGGAGGGCAAAAATTCAGTTCAATTTTCCAACCCCTTCTTCTAGAAGGAGGGGGGTTTGAAGGGCCCACATGAAGGTTTCTGCCCCTGTTGGTTCAGGCATGTTCCAAATAAAACTTCTTTAAATTTCTTAATGTTTTTATCATTATGAAATATTTCCCTAGTTTGAAGATAGTCGTATTTGGTTTTCGTAATACGATTCAGCCCCTCATCATCGTGATTACCCTGCAGATGAGGAAGCCTAGAATCTAGAATTTAGGGGCCTTTCTCACAGTCCCACCAGTGCCAGTTCAGGGCTCAGGCACCTTGATCCACTTCTTCCTGGATCCCAGGAGCCAGCGGATGCCTGGCATGGGGCATGGCAGGTGGCAGGCACCGTAGGTGCTTGGGAAGGCAACATCCTTTACATTGAGGAGAAAGGAAGACGTACCGGAAATTCAATACACTATCTTCAAAATACCTGACCCATTTATTTTCCCACTTATCCCTGAAAAAGGCCAATTAAGCCTTTACTATAAATCTGACAAAACACACCCTTTTCTTTCTTTTCTTGTCTTGTCTTTTCTTTTAAATCAGGAAGAGGTGTATTGTCACCTGTTTGTTTAAGAAATACTTCCATATTGGGGCCTCTGGGTGGCTCGGTTGGTTGAGCAAGTTGAGCATCCGGCTCCTGATCTTGGCTCCGGTCATGATCTCATGGTTTGTGGGTTTCAGCCCCACATCAGGCTCCATGCTGACAGCGCGAAGCCTGCTTGGGGTTCTCTCTTTCCCTCTCTCTGCCCCTCCCCACTCACGTGTGTGTGCTCTCTATCAAAAAATAAATAAATAAACTTACAAAAAACAGAAATACTGGGGCGCCTGGGTGGCTCAGTCGGTTGTGTGTCCAACTTCAGCTCAGATCATGATCTCGGGGTCCGTGAGTTCGAGCCCCGCTTCGGGCTCTGGGTTGACAGCTCAGAGCCTGGAGCCTATTTCGGATTCTGTGTCTCCCTCTCTCTCTGACCCTCCCCTGCTCATGCTCTGTCTCTGTCTCAAAAATAAATGTTTAAAAAAAATTAAA
Source organism: Lynx rufus (assembly GCF_022079265.1). Classification (NCBI taxonomy): domain Eukaryota; kingdom Metazoa; phylum Chordata; class Mammalia; order Carnivora; family Felidae; genus Lynx; species Lynx rufus. Next base: position 3,564,721 of record NW_025814844.1, on the reverse strand, counting down.
AAAAAAAGAGAAGTACTTCCACACGAAGCTAGGTTCGTTATCCTAGGTCTAATTTGCATATGTTTCAAATTTTCTGTAATGGAAAGGGGTTTTTTATTGATTCTCAATGCTGCCTCTGTCCTAGGGCGCTATGAGTGAGGCAAGCCCTTCCTCTAACCACAGATCTGACCACGGCCCTGCCCCTCCACGTTTCTGGAGAGAAGCCCCACCTGTCCCAGGCTTAGCTTTCAGTCGGGGTGGGCCACAGGGACACCCCGGGGTCTTAGTGCAACTGAAGCCCAAGGCTTTCCCTCCGAGGAGCGTTCTTGCTATGCCCTCTCCTCTGATGGCCCCGAGGCCAGCCAGTAGCCAAATCACCTGTGCGTCACACTGTGCCGTCTGCCCAGCCCTGCCGCCTGGACCCTGGCAATGGCAGGGTGGAGCTGGCCTTAGCTTGTTCTAGAAACAGAAAGGGAACCAAGGGCACCCACACCACCCCAGGCTGTGACATGAAAAAGGAATTCTTTTTCTCTTGGTATCCTCGCACCACAGTTCCAGCGTCCCTACAACAACAGTCAGGGGCAGGGCTGGGCATCCTCAGCTGTCTGGGCGTCACCCACCTGCTGTGGCATTCCTCAGGCCTGTTGCTGCCTGCCAGGCCTGGCCTAGGAGGCAGATGGCCACATAAAAATAGTCGGGGAGCCCTTGAGGTGCCACTTCTCCAGCTGCTCTGTTGAGTGGAAGCCAGAGGAGACAGGGGACAAGGCATGGCCTCCATCAGGACTTCGGAGAAGAGGCCGGCTGCTCAGTGCATCCATGTGGTGGGTCAGTGCAGGCTCTGGTCCAGCGAGGATGCACAGGAAGGGCAGGGCCAGAGAGAAAATCTCACCCCACAAGGAAAGCCTCGTGACCCCCCACTATCCCTGGAATAAGCACTGGACAAAATAATCCTTCCTGTTTCATCAGTTTCCAATCAATTCTACTGCAGCTGAAACAGTTCTGTTGCATTATGCCAATGTAATTACAGCCACTGATTCTGGGCCCCATTTCTTCTTTAAGAATAGGATCTGGGGGCACCCAGGTGGCTCGGTTGGTTATGTCACTGACTTCAGCTCAGGCCATGATCTCACAGTTCATGAGTTCGAGCCCTGCATCGGGCTCTGTGCTGACAGCTCAGAGCCTGGAGCCTGCTTCGGATTCTGTGTCTCCCTCTCTCTGCCTCTCCCTCTCTCTCTCTCTCTCTCTCTCTCTCAAAAATAAAATAAAACATTTTTTAAAAAAGCTAGAATCTAGGCGATGGGGAGTCACTAATCAGCAGGGGTAAAGTGTCAGTTGAGCAAGATGAGTCAGTTCCAGACATCTGCTGTACAACCTTGTATCTACAGTCAATAAATGATACAGTGTATGCTTTGCGAAGAGGGTAGATCTCACGTGAAGTGTTCTTCCTACAATATAGTAGAACTTAAAAGAAGACAAGAAAAAGCAACAGCTAGAGTCTAAGAAGAAGCCCGAGGCCAGGACAAGTTACTTGGCCTCTCTCAGACTTGGATTCCTCATCTGTAAGAGAGTGAATAATACCTGCCTGGGGAAGGACAATCCTTACGTGAAATGCATTGAATAAAGCATGGTGCTCCCTGCCTGGAGCACCGGGGACACAGCATCAGAGGGCTTGATCTCTCCCGATTAAGTGAATGAGCCATATAGCCTATACTTGGCAGTTAGTCACAGATACACTTTGGTAGGGATAGAACAGAACCAGGAGACGAGCTGTCAGGGTGAGTGGAGAGTGACGCTTTCTGAATCACCAGGCCAGGCCAGCTGAGAAGCGAGGGACGGGCTGCCACAAAATTCCTGAGAACAGCTGAGGCAGCTGGGAGCTGGTGGGCTCCCGTTTGAACTGAGCTGAACTCTCCAAATAGCCTTCTCTTCCCCTAGACAAGGAACAATAAGAACAGCCCATTGCTTTGGTCCGGAAGTTCAGGGTTTGCAGGCATCTTCACGTACATCACCTCGGGTGCTCCCAGCAAGCCTGTCAGGTGGAAGGGCTCACCCCATCCCAGAGCCCTGGAGCAGTGGCCGCAGGGCTTGTGGGAAGGCAGAGGGCTGGACCCCGCTGCCCCACCTTCCCAGACGCCCACCACCTAGATGGAAACTCAGCTCCTAACCAGAGCGGTGGGGGATGACTAGCAACAAAACTCAGGCAAAAACTCACTGATCAGAATCAGCTGTGAACCGTTATGACTCTTTTTTAAATGTTTATTTTTGAGACAGAGGGAGTGCACGTGTGTGCGCGTGCATGAGCAGGGGAAGTAAAGTGAGAGAGAGGGACAGAGGATCTGAAGCAGGTTCTGCAGTGATAGCACAGAGCCCCATGCGGGGCTGTGAGATCATGACCTGAGCCGAAGTTGGACACTCAACCGATGACCCACCCAGGGACCCCCTGACTCTGGTTTTAAAATGCCATCTCGGGGCACCTGGGTGGCTCTTGATTTTGGCTCAGGTCATGATCTCACAGTTTCTGGGTTCAAGCCCCACATCAGGCTCTGTGCTGATAGTGCGGAGCCTGCTTGGGATTCTCTGTCTCTCTCTCTCTCCCTCCAACTCTCTCTCTCTCAAAGTAAATAAACTTCAAAAGAATAAAATGCCATCTGAATTTGTATTTAATTCTGAGAAAACCCTGGTGGAAACCTCTTTGTTTAGGGAGGCATTACTAAATTCTTCACGATTTCCTGTCATGACATTCTGAGTCCTCCCTTCAGAATAGGAAAGTCCTCTGCACTGGAAATTTTCTTACACTCTTATTTTCTTCATTTACCATCACTTACTGGCTGCATTTGCATGTTAAGTAGTATGCTGAGTATTGTGGACACCAGATAGGAGGTCTAGTCTCTAACCTTGGGAACTTACAGTCTCGTCCAGGAGGTAAGACTGCTAAATGTGGAACACCTGGACAATCTGGTCATGGGGACATTCAGTGAGCATACGATACTGGCCCTGGTGCAGACACACAGGGCAGACTGGAAGTTCATGACATGCCTGTGTGGCGATGTCATGTCCAACTGGAATCTGGGACCAGAAGAAAAACACATCATATTATTCCAGCCTGGAGATGGGGATGATGCACATTAAGTTAACCCATCCCACGGGGGTAAATAGCAAAAACCTGAATGTTCCCGTGTGTGCTTCTAGTTGTGAAAACGCAGTCGAGGTTTAAATATCTTTGCTGGCACCATGTCATTATGTAACAGCTGAGTTAGTGAGAGGAAGGGCTGGGGAAAAAAAGATGAACGGGTCCAAACAATCCGGACCCATCCTGGCGCAGGGAGAGGCAAGCTGACACGTGCCAGGAGGAGGTGAGGGAAATGGCCTGAGGGCCTCTTACAGAGGTGGCAAGCAGAAGTCCCAAAGGCTGGAGCACATTGCCGGGGCTCCCAAGCAGAAGACACAGGTGTAAATCAGACCAACAAACAGAGGTGACGCTGAAGGGAACAAGAAACAAGCAGCAGGCGCTGCAGGGGGAGAGTCTCAGCTCCTCAGGAGGCTTGGGCTGCAGAAAGAAAGCTCAGAGGCTCAGGCTAGGGGGACTCACAGCAGTGTCCAAATCACGGGGAGACAAAATTCCGTGGCTGAGCCAAAGGTCAAGGCTCAGGGCGGGGATAAATTCAATCTTTTTCCAGGAATCAACGGACGCAAGTTTAGGCCCATAAGATTTTTATCACAAAAAATGTATCCTGGCATGCATACAAATGCTCATTGGATTCATTACAAACAAGATGCTAGAAACTATGGGTCAACCTCAGGAGGAGAAGCCGGAGGTCTCAGGAGGTCCCCAGGAAATCCTACTCCTTGGGACTTGGAGCTCTTTGCCCCAAAGCTGGGTTGAACCATGGTGGTCGTCTTCACTACTGGGGACTCCCAGCCTTTCTGGAAGACCCCTCATCTCATTAGAATGGGCCCTTTGAGTCCTGAGCATCTAGCCGATCATTCTCATGCTTTCTGGCGGGGGGTGAGGGGGGTGTCTGATCTGCCTGTACAAATAAGTCTTGTTGCAATTCTCCTTTCAGTGATGTCTCCCCCAGACCTGCCCTCTCACACTTCTGGGCAGACTCATTCATTCACTTCCATCACTTTTTTCCTTCATATTAACATGAAACAAATTGTGCCAAGTCATTGAGTAGTAAGAATGATGGCCATCATTATTTGTCCCCAGCACGTCACATCGGTATAATTGTTACTTCTTTGTCTGCTGCAGAGGTTACTAATACTTCATGACGATTACAATCAGAATCTATAGCACAGTGTCTGGGATGTAGTAAGCATGTGACATTTGTTGAAGAAAAGAGTGAGTAAATCAATGAATCATCAACACTCAAAATAGCATCCTACGACAGAACCAGACAACAGACTGATACGGCTGTGACCTTGGAGCTTTGATACCCCAGGCCCTGCCAGGGAGCGGGTCCAGCGGGGCAGAGGGAGAGCCCAGGGAGAGACAGGCGTGGGTGCTTCCACTGACAGATATGTCAGTGGAAATGCGTGGCCCGTTTTCTCTGTTTCTCCTTCTCCTTTTACCCATGAAAGTCCGTCTGCCAGTCTGTCTCCTCCCGTTTGTCCTCTTCCTGCCCTCTCTTTTCCCTTACTAACACATAGAATTCAACACTTACTGTTATATCACTAGGTAAATATTTGTTTGATTTTAAACAAAAAGGAATTAAGTATTTCTCTCTCTCTCTCTCTCTCTCTCTCACACACACACACACACACACACATATCCTTTCAAATCACATAATCACTTAAATCAATTTGTAGGGGCACCTGGGTGGCTGTTAAGTGGTTGTTAAGTGTCCAACTCTTGATTTCGGTTCAGGTCATGATTTCGCGGTACCTGAATTTGAGCCCCACATCAGGCTCTGCACTGACAGTGTGGAACCTGCTTTGGATTCTCTCTCTCCCTTTCTCTCTGCAACCCCCACCCCTTCTCTCTCTCAAAATAAATAAAATACACTTTAAAAAACTATAAAAATGTTTTGAAAAATCAATTTCTATTTTACTCAGTCCAAACTTAATTTTTTATAGCCCTATGACTGCAACAAAACAAGGTTGTCTTCCGCAACTCTAGGGCTGAGAGATTAATCGTTTATAAGGTACCTACTTTAAGCCAAACATGCTGAGTGCCTGTCGTATGGCAGACGTCAAATGAAAAGAACCTTTACATTCCCAACACACAATGCGCCCAACAATCCTGTAAGACTGGAATTATATCCCCCGTTTCCCCATGTGGCAGAGCTGAAATTAAACCCTCTGACCAATCTCCAAGCTCCATGATGCACTAGTGCAAGTCACTTCACTTTATTAGCGGGAGAGTTGGGTGCTCTAACATTCCCAAGGAGAGGACACTGCAGAAGTCACATAGAAATGGAAAGAAAACTCTTTGCAAATGAAGTCCCAGGAGGAAGGGGAGAGTAAAGTGACCTGGTGGGGTCTATAGAGTTGTGTCAGGGAAGCTTCCTTCACCCCAGGGCAGACTCCAGACAGACCTTCCTCAATGGCATGCAGGGGGCGGGGCTCCCAGGGATCCCACCTCTCTAAACGGGGCAGGGCCTCACACCTTCATTCACACACACCAGACCTCAAGTCTCTGCCAGGTGCGCCTGTAAAGCATCTCTTCTTTAAGGGAAAAGCACAGGTTTTGTCTCTCTCTCAAAGAATTCCAGGCATCCCGGGACTGGGAGAGGAGGTTTGGGGGCTCGTGAAGATCTCCCTCCTCCACTAAGAGATTCTCACCCTCAGGTTGCAATGAGCTCTTCCCTGCAGGGAGACTCTCTGGGCCTCTCTTCTGGATAGAGGACTGACAACATGAATCTAAAGCCTTGTAATCATAGCATTTGATCCAGCAATTGCACTTTTAGGAACAAATCTTCAATTCTAAATTCAAAAATATTGCACGCACAAAGATGTCTGTTGAAGCATTATTGAGAGTAGTGGAAAACAGGAAACGACCCAAATAGCCAAACAGAAGGGAATAATTGGAAGAATAATTAGAATAATAATTAGAATACTCTATAAGATGTTGCGCAGTTAGTAAGGATGGTTTTATGAGGCAACATACAAACCTGAAGAAGCTACGTTTACAAAGTTCATTGTTTTAAAGCACACAGGCAACGTGAACCTAATGAAGTTTAAGAAAACTAGTTGTAGAATAAAACATTGCCAGGAAAGGTTGCTGGAAGGGAGGTGGGCAGGGGATGGGCTAAATGGGTGATGGGCATTAAGGAGGGCACTTGTTGGGATGAGCACTGGGTGCTGTATGTAAGTGATGAATCATTGGGTTCTACTCCTGAAACTAATATTACACTATATGTTAACAACAACAACAAAAAAAGACTGCCAAGAAATGTGTCAAAATGTCAATTAATTAATTAACTAATTAATGGTGTTTGGGGGTGGATTTTGTCTTTTGTTCACTTTTCAGTCTTTTCCAAGTTTTGTCCAGTTTGTCTATTACTACCCCACCCCTTTTTAAAATTGTGGTTTAAAGAAAGTGCTTAACATGCAATGTACCACCTTCACCCTTGTTAAGCATACAATTCAGCAGCATTCAGGACATTCACAATGTCATGGACAACTCTCCAGAATTTCCATCTTGCAAAACTCATCTACTAGTTTTCAATGGAAAAATAACATAAAGATTATTTTTAAAAATATAAACTGCCCAAGACTAGTCCTCAAAATTGCCGTGCTTCAGCTGGTTTTAAAAATCCCTAGATGGGGGCACCTAGGTGGCTCAGTCGGTTAATCATCTGACTTCGGCTCAGGTCATGATCTCACCACTCCCTCATGAGTTGGAGCCCTGCATAGGGCTCGGTGCTGACAGCTGGGAGCCTGAAGCCTGCTTCAGATTCTGTGTCTCCCTCTCTCTCTGCCCCTCCCCCACTCACACTTTGTTTCTCTCTCTCTCTCTCTCTCTAAAAAATAAATTAAAAAATTAAAAAAAAAATCCCTGATGAAGGCACCTTTCGTTACTTCCCCTTGCCTCCAGCCTAAGTCACCTGGCTGGGATATTCCAGAACCCCTTTTCCTGGGCAGCTCCCCATGAGGGCCTCTGCCTCCTCCCAGCACTTCTCTTCCCTCCTCCACAGTGCTGGGCTGATTGCTGTGGCCTCAGCCCCTAACCCCACACACCCTGCAGTGTGTGTGTGTGTGTGTATGCAAGATAAGGGGCCAGGGTGAGGGAGAGTGAGGGGGGAGGTCCCATGAGTGTGGCCTTGGGGTCCTGGGGGAGCCCTAGATGTTTGCACTCAAGATCTTTGCATCTGGTCACTCCACCCCCCACTCATGTTGCTGAAGAAGTAGCTGAGGCTTCCAGATCCCAGGGTCAGATCCCAGAGTTCTGTCACCTCACACAGAGCCCTTCCTTCTAGAACATACTGAAGACTTATATTGTGCACAGTATCAGGGAAAATGGTCAGTGTTAGAGCTGATTCCATGACTGGGAAAATAGCAAAGTTAGGTTGGCCTGGGTAAAGCCATTTGACTACAGCAAGACATGCTGTCCATTTTTACCTCATTGTCACACAACATGGCAACAATTCCATTCCCATCAGATAGATGTCACATCATGTTTGTCATACAGTTGATTTACTACACTCAGTTCTGTGCACGAATGTCTATTCTTCATTGTGTGCTTCATGGATATACGCTCACTGCTTTCTTAGAAATAGGTGAAATGGGACAATGAGGTCGCATTTTGATCAGCTGGCTCCTGAATGATTCAAGTTAGGACAGGTATTGATCAGTGACAAGAAGCGAGAGCTACAAGGGAATTTTAAGATCATCTGGTCTTACTCTCTCCCTGGCTAGTGAGGAAACAGATTTTATGTAAACCTGGAATTTCCAGGATGCAGGGTTAAGAGTCACAGTTAACTTTCCGATCCTCTTCCCATGTAGAACAGAACAGGCAGCCCCACACCTCATGCTGTTCCTGTCACACTCCAGGGAATTAGCGATTCCATAAAAACAAAGATATCCTCTAATCACACATCCCAAACCTGTCTCCTCTAGCAAAGGTATATAAAACAGGATCTTTATCTTTGTTCCCAACCCAACACAAAAGCGGCCAGAGGGGGAGCGTGGGTGGGTGTGCCCCGTTATCTGATCACCATTGTCCAGATGAACTCACAGAAACTCAAAGGGGGGTTGGGGAGGGGGCTGCAGGTGAGAGTTGGGCCCAGCCTTCTCAGTTCTTTGGCCCTTGGCTTATCCATCTGCCTAGAGGTGTCAGGCAGCTTTAGCAGCTTACTGGCTCCCAAACCAGCATGGCACCCGGAACACGTTTATGTTGGTGGGATTGGATTAGATCCAAAGGACCTGTGCCCCTAACTGCCCAGTCAACATTGCGGGGGCATCCCAGAGCTCTAGAATGAATGGGGATTCACATCTTCTCTCTCTCATCACACTTGACTTAGAATGGGTTAGGGAGACTGTGCCGTTTTCAAAGACCTGTAGCCTTTGGCAGCCCTTCCTGGACGTCTGCTTCCTCTCTTAGAGGCCCTATTTCTCAGCCACATGGAACTTTGCACTCATCCATCCCTTCTGTGTGCCCATGAAGGGAAAACAGCTCCCTATCGTACCTTTGGAGGCAGCTTTTTACCAATGGAAACTGAGACTGTGGCCAAGACGTCTGTGTCCTCCATTCACTAGACTATTTCATTCACCGTTCCTTCTTGGCCACCATCACTGCATCTGAGAAGCTTACCAAACTGTGGGAGAGTTGAGAAGATAATACAAAAATAATATAACACCCATTGTTAACATGTTGCCACACACAAGAGGGTCCAGGCCTTGGGCTGCACCTCTTCCTGCATGGCCCCTGGGTGCCCACTCAGGGCCCAGACCACTGCTTCAGCACCCAGGATGGGAGGATGCCCTTCGCAAACATCCCAACCTGCTTCCAGGATTCCCACCCCCCATGGTTGACAGGGACATTGATGTGTAGGAAGGAGTGGCCCAGGGATGGCTGTGTGGGGGTTGGGGGGACTGGGGTGTTCACAGGAGCACAGGAGGCTCTTCCCAGTGTGGGATGGAGGTGGAAGGGGAGAGGGGGGGCAAACTGAAAGTTAGGGCTGGAGGCTGGAGGCTGGAGGCTGCAGGCTGGGAGCGTTTACTTGGAGTCAATAATTCAATTGGGCAATGACAACAAGCAGCCTAAATAGGTGCTGACTACTCAGGAGAGGACAGCCGGCTCATCTCAGGCTTAATGTTTGATGACAGAGTGTGGGCAAGGCTGTGAGCCCCTCACTTGCTTTCCTGGCATTGCAGAGGGTGAGGGAGGGGGTCAGGGCCAGAGACCCCAAGGTTAAAGAAGTTAATCCTTAAAACTGGAAGCATTTGTAAAACTCCAAAAAAAAAAAAAAAGTTTAAAGTTCTCCCCCTCTTTCCAAGCACAGACCCACATTAGGACTTTCCCAAAGTGTTCATATATCTAAAAAGAAACTGCTGGTGCGGGGAAAAGAGCATTGTGGCTCCCTCTTTGTGTGGCATTTCCATTTGGCCTGGGAGGGGGTCCAGTCCAGGCCTTCCGGAGTCTCCCTACCTAAACTGCTCACACAGGGAAACTCATGCAAAAGTCTCTGGTGGCTGTACATTCCAACTGAAGGTGCCACAGAATCAGAGTCCCTCGGATAATCCTTTCGTTTTCCACATGAATAAACTGAAGCCCAGAGAATTTGAGTGAACACAAAGCTAATTGGAAACGGAACCGGAATTGAAATCCAAGTCAACCTGACTCACGCCGGTAGTCACTCCTTTCCACCACACAAGACCGCCTGGAAGAGGAAGGATAGCACCCCAAGCGCCTAATTCACGCCCAGAAGTAACCTTGATTCCCCAAGGGAATACGCTGAGTATCTGCTGCCCGGGCACAGGAGTGAGTGAGCCCTGCCAGCTGGAACTGTCCATAGGAACGGACTGGAGAGAGTTCTAGGTGTGGGTGTAGGTGGTGTGCATGCAGCAAAGGGGCCCAGGCTGGGTGGGGCAGACACTGGGGGGAGGGGAAGAACCAGGCAGCTGAGCAAGGAGGGTAGGGGCCAGAGCCTAGAGAACACGGATGGCAGCCCCTAACAAGTGGGGACTGTTACCTGCTGGAGGGTGTGAAGAAAACAGGTGCCCAGGGCGGGGGCTGTCCAGCAAACACTGGGAAGCAGGAGGAGCAGAGTTCAAAGACAGATCAGTGCTGCACCAGGTTATGAAAGAAATATGGAGCCATGCCTTGCATAGAGAGTCGTCTCCTAGTCCCCAGAGAGGGCTTGGTTCATTTGGTTGGAAATCTGCCTGCCTTCTGGTGGCCCCTTGAGGATGGAGAAGAGAGACCTGTATGATTAAACATTCCTTCTAACGTCCTCACTCCTCCAGAGCTGCGTTTACTCAAAGAACATCCGCAAAGGCACACCTCCCTCCCAACAGCAGAAGGCAGTCCATGGCACCCAGGAATAGAGAAGGCTACGGAGCCGGCAGGGGTAGAACCTGGCCCTCTACGCTCTCCTGGGGCCAAAGAGCTTTTCATCGCTGATTCCCAGTAGAGAGGCTTCCTAGACGACTGTGTGGGGTGCGTTTGTGTGCGTGTGTGTGTGTGCGCGCGCGCGTGTGTGTATTCATTGTCAGATGGAGCCAGGTATTCACTTTAAATCCCACTACAAATGATTCAGAGTTGTCGAAAGGGAATGATATCTGTATTTCCAGACGGAGAGGCGCGACATCGAGGACATAACAAAAGCCCGCGCGGTTAGATGTGTGTGTGTAGGGGGTGCGGGGGACGAGTGTCACAGTCACACTGAAAAACTCCACTTTCATGTCCCAAGGCACTTCTCCCGGCAGGGTTTAACCCCGCGGCGCGGGAGGGGAGCCGGCGGGGACCTAGCGCACCCGCAGCTGCAGAGCGCCCCGGCCGGCCCCGCCAGGTCCGCGCGGACCTGGAACCTGCCCCTCTCCTCCTGAGCGACTCTGGGTGGGACCCCGTCTGCCCTCGGCGGCTCAGCGGGAACAGCCTCCCTACGGGAAGGGCCAGCGAGGGGGGGGGGGGAGGTGGGGAGGAGGCAGCAAAGTGGGACACGGAGGGGCCGGAGCCCTGTCCTTCCCGCCTGCCTCCCCACTTTTAAAGTCTCCACCTTCTCATCCTGTCTCGGTTCCCAAACCCGCTTCGGTGGGCGCCCCAGGGACCGGCTCATTTCCCGGCCAGGCCAGGCTTCCCCAGCAAGTGGTCCCTCGGCTCCCCTTTCTGTTTTCTCTCCTAGGACTGCGCGGCGTCGAGGCGGCTCCAAGAAGAGGGCCCAGAGGGAGGCGAGCCTCGGTGGGGCACCGGCGGCGGGGTGCCGGGGGAGGTAGGCCTGGGGGACGAGGAGCGGGAGCCCGGCGGAGAGGAGGGAGGCGCCAGGCCAGCCAGGACCGGAGGAGGCGCGGCCCCAGAGGGCGAGGCCGGGGGTGGGGGCGCGCGAGGAGCTGGGGAGCCGGGGTTGCGCGGGGACCGCGGGGGCGGAGGGGGCGCGGCCGGGGAGGGCGAGGCCCGCAGCTATTGGTCCGGGAGGCCCGGGTGGGGGGTGGAGAATGAGAGGAGGGTCGAGTCCCGGGGAGCGCGCCGCGGGCCCGCAGTCTCCGCCGCGGTCCGAACAGCGAGTGCCCCGAGCGCAGAGCCGGCGCCCGCCATGAGGGAGATCGTGCACATCCAGGCGGGCCAGTGCGGGAACCAGATTGGCACCAAGGTGGGCCGGGCCCTGGGCTTCCCTGCGGGTGGGCAAGCTGGCAGGCCTAGGGTGTCGAGGCTCGACCCCTCGGTGCCGGCGCTCCGGTGCGCACCCTCCGTGCCCCTCGGTCCTCGGAGTCCAACCCTGCCCTGCGCGGCACCCGGGAAGTGCTCGAGGAGTGGCGCGGCCGAGGAGGGGGCGTCACAGCCGGGGACCCCCTGCCCCTCACCCCATCCCCGCTCTAGCTGGGAGCGGCCGCCGGCGGCTCTGGCGCGCCTGGAATTCGGCAGCCGGGCCCCGCGCGCCCTGCCCCGCCCGGCCAGCCCTGGAGTGAGCTGCGGGGGAGGGCGCCCTAGGCTCCGCGTTCTGACCGTCTGTCCCCCTGCCTCGCCCTTCCCAAGTTTTGGGAAGTGATCAGCGATGAACACGGTATCGACCCGGCCGGAGGCTACGTGGGTGACTCGGCGCTACAACTGGAGAGAATCAACGTCTACTACAATGAGTCATCCTGTGAGTAGCGCGGCGCGGCCGGGGCCCCGCCCTTCCCCGTCGGACCCGGTGGTCCCCGCCCGGACCCTGGCCGTCCCTTGCCTGGACCCCGGCCGTCCCCTTCCCGGACCTCGGCCGTCCCCGCCCGGGCCCCGGCCGTCCCCTCCCAGACTTCGGCCGTCCCCTGCCCGGACCCCGGCCGTCCCCCGGCCGTCCCCCGGCCATTTGCCCCTCCGATCCTGGCCATCCCCCCGGCCCCCGCCCAGGATCCTAGCCATCTCTGCCCGGACCCTCGGCCACCCCCCTCTTGGACCTCGGCCATCCCTCTCCCTGACTCGGCCTTCCTCCTCTAGGACCCCGGCCATTTCGCGTCTTCTCCGCCCGATCCCAGACTGGCTCTCTGGATGCCGCCCTCCGCGCAAGGGTAGTTTGCTCTCGGAAAATTTCCCGGGATATAGCAGGATGCCCGGTTCCTTCCTCACTCCCCATGGGGCGGGAAATCCGCCGTCAGTTTATTTCAAAAAGCCGAATTTGGCCTATCACGCGGCTCTGAACTCTTGAACCAGACAACCCGTTAGCTGGTGTTGTGAAATCACTTACTGGGTCTTGTCCGACTTTCTGTTTTGCTTTTTTCTTCAGTTTAAAATGTATCTCTTAATGGAGATTCTTGGCTAAAAATTTGAAAAGCACTCCCTTAAATGTCTCCTCTGCCCCTTTACCAACCTCCCAAGACTCTTAATGCTCCCTGGAAGCTGACGTTCCGGGTAATTGGTGAAGTTTATCCAGGGTTGGGAATCATTTCACCCTTGCCCTGGAGATCTACATATATATTGTGGCTACATGTATGCACTATTTCTGTAAAATTTTATTATAAAAGTGGAATTGTGCCCTTCACAAAACAACAAAAAATGAAGATGTTGAAAAAACACTCAGAAAATGACTGATGCTGCACTTCCATATACGTGACACATAGCCCCAGAAATAATTACTCTGGTTTTTGGAGTCATTTGCTATTTGTCCACACAAGAGCTGGGAAGAGCAGTATACATAAAGCACTGGGTTTTATTCACTCAGCAGCTGTAAGAAAAGGCCTGGATCAGCAGGACATAGAATATGAAATTTCCAGATAGCACTAAAAAATCCAATGATACATTGCATTTCCTGTTAAGCCTTAGGTCCACTTTGTTTATATCCTTGCTTCAGTGGGGTGTGTGCATTAATAGGACTGGAGTTGTAGAGCAGAGCCTATGGGCAGTCATATTAACCCCATCCTCACTAGGGAACAATTTCCTGCCCAAGAGGCATGAAAATGTGCTTGCTAACAATAGGGCTGCACAGCAAATCTCATTCATTAGAGTGTCTTCCAGAAACAGCCTGTGGGCTGGCACCTGCAACAAGGTGCTCAGACTATAGCTTGGATCCATTAGTGTGTATGTATGAGGGACGAGCTGAAAAGTGGAAAGAATGTCACAGCAACACAGCAGTTTGCTGCAACAGATACAGTTTATTTCCATGGAGCTAAAAAAGTAAAACCACCCAGCAGGAAAGAGGTGTCAGGGTGAAGTGGAAAATACAGAAGGCAGGAAGTCAGGAGACCGGATTTCTCATCCTGCTTATTCCCGGAACTTCCTCGCTCTGCCCATTCACGCTTGGGCCGGTTCCCTCATCTGAACAATTTAAGGTGGGAATGTGTTGTCCAAGGCCCTTGCCAGTGCTAAGATTCTGTGATTCGAAGAAAGCCGAGTCTGTCTCTAAAGAAACCCTGTTTTGTAGCATCCAGGCAGCTGTGCTGGGGGGACTTGCTACAGGGAAGCCCATCACTCTGGAAACCAGAAAGTAACCCTTGTGGGTGGGCTTTGTTCTCTTCCAGCTCAGAAATACGTGCCCAGGGCTGCCCTGGTGGACTTGGAGCCGGGCACCATGGACAGTGTGCGGTCCGGGCCTTTTGGGCAGCTCTTCCGGCCTGACAACTTCATCTTCGGTGGGTTCCATCTTTCCTGCTTGCTTCTGACTTCTCTTTTTTTTTTTTCTTTTTTTTTAACACCAGACTAATTTATATGCAAGATTAAAAGCATCACGTGGCAAAGAAAAGCTTAGAATGGAAATCAACAGTCCCTAGTGTCATCCTAGGGTGCCCCTTTTAATTCTTGTATTTTCTTTAGGAAAGTAATGTCTGTGTCTCTAAATGAAATGCTTACATTGATAGTTCTTTTATTTTTAAGTTTATTTATTTATTTTGAGAGGGGCAGGGGAAAGGCAGAGAGAGAGAGAGAGAGAGATGGAGAGAATCCCAAGCAGGCTCCACACTGTCAGCGCAAAACCCGACATGGGGTTCCAACCCATGAACCATGAGATTATGACCTGAGCAGAACAAGACTCGGTCACTTAACCAACTGAGCCACCCATGTGCCCCAGCCGATAGTTACTGATTTAACAAATTTTTTAGACATTAACTTCTTTCTTCCACTTATAAATTGCTATCATAATATGACAGTGATAATTTGTTTTGTTGTGTTACTCATTTTTTAACTTCAGTGTTTTTAGACCTATATTTTTCTTCCATTTCCTGTAGACAATTATTTTGCTTTCTTTCTAAAGGCTGGCACCATGTGAATTTTGCTTTGTCAGAATTGGGCAAATCCTTCCCTCCTTCTTCCACCTAAAACATGATAAGATAAAGCACCTGGCCCTCTACACACTCCTAAATAAAATTATATAACATTAAGTGAAATGGTACTGTTAAGTGCTACCAGCCTCCATCACCCTGTAGCCATGGTGTTTAGAGTCCAGGTTACTTGACAAAACATTCAAAGGGGGAATTTTCAAAATATTCAAGAAGAGACAGCATCTTGAAAGATTTTATTCTGCTCCTTTGTAGCAGAATCACTCTGCACCTGTTGTAAAGGTGACTCAGCAAGATGAACGTTCACAGAGTTTACGAATCCTTTGGGTATCATCTACTTCCCTGTCACCCTGACAACATACACAACCAATGAGACAGGCAAAGCTTCCGATAATAACTTCTTCAAGAGTTGGACCATAATTGACCCTAAGCAGAGACTCTTCTGGACCCTGCTGCCCAATGTGGTAGCCACTAGCCACATGTGGCTATTTAAATTAAAGTTAATAAAAAATTAAATAAAATCAATTCACTTCCTCCATTGTACTAGCTACGTTTCAAGTGCTCAATAATTACATATAGCCAGTGGCTGCCATATTGGATATATGGAACAGTTCCTTCATTGTAGAAAGTTCTATTGGATAGCAGTGCTCAGGACTTAGTAGAGATACTCTACCAAATTGGGGGAACGAAGAGAGAAAATGGAAAGACACTGTGTAAACATGTGGCCATACATAGCCATTTCTATCTTGAGAGCCAAGGCAGAGGCTACAGGATGGTGGTAGATGTGAAAGTCTTCCACTTGACAATTGTATTTTAATGTTAGATACCACACATTCACTTCACTTATGCTCTTTTCTCAAAAATTACCAATGTAAGAGTAAGAAATATGCCTGGAGGGAAGAATACTACTTATCAACCGATATACCTCAATCAACAAACACAATTTCAGTGCCTGTAAAAGGCAAAGTGTCTTACAAGCAAATGAGAGGCTCCTAAGGCTGATCTGTGGCTTAAAGTTACTATGGTATAGAAATTAAATGTATCAAAGATCTACTTTTCAACCCCTTCTTTGGAAGGGATAGAGATAGTTTCACTGAGGGTAACAGATAATCCTTTGTCATTTAAACCCTATGTATCTAGAGTATTCTCATGCAAAGTGCTTGATACATATGATCAACA
This sequence comes from Lynx rufus, assembly GCF_022079265.1. Classification (NCBI taxonomy): domain Eukaryota; kingdom Metazoa; phylum Chordata; class Mammalia; order Carnivora; family Felidae; genus Lynx; species Lynx rufus. The sequence continues at coordinate 3,548,716 of NW_025814844.1, read as the reverse complement.
TCCTAGGAATGCAAGGATGGTTCAACATTGAGAAGCCAGCTAATAGATTAAGAGAAACAACACCTTAATAGGTGCCCAAAAATATTTGATAAAACTCAGTATGTGTTCCTGACTTGTATAAGACAAAAACACTTCTGCACAAGCTGGAAATAGAAAGAATTTAAGAATTACCTACGAAGGGGCACCTGGGTGGCTCAGTCAGTTAAACGTCTGACTTCAGCTCAGGTCATGATCTTGTGGTTTGTGGGTTTGAGCCCCACATTAAGCTGTCTACTGTCTGCATAGAGCCTGCTTTGGCTCCTCCTCCTCCCTGTCTCTCTGCCGCTCCCCACATGCTCTCTGTCAAAAATAAAGAAACATTAAAGAAAAAAGAATTACCTACCAAAATACATAACTATGCCATACTCACTGGTGAAACATTAGAAGTATTCCCAGCAAAGTCAGGTATGAGAAAAAGATGTCCACTGTCTCTTCTATATTCCATGTTTTGAAGGTTCTAGCCAGTGCATAAAGACCAGAGAAAGAAAAGAGATACAAACCATTTAAAGGAAAAGACAAAATTGTTATTTGAAGGTGGAATGATCCTCTTGGATTTTCCAGATAGGCTGTCCAATGAACAGTGATTAGCATTTATGAGACCTCCGTAAGGCAACCAGACACAAGATAAAAAGACTCAGACATTATTGCTATGAGTGACCAACTGTCCTGATTTGCCTGGGACTGGGAGGTTTCCCAGGACACTACACTTTCCAGTGTTGAAACTGGTGAAGTTCCAGGCAAACTGGGACAAATTGATCTCCTTAAAGGCAATAATCAACTGTAAAATATAATGGGAAAATACCCTCTTCACACTAGGATAACAAAAGTTATACCTAGGGACAAAATTTACCAGTAATTGGGAATGAGGAGGAGTCATTAAAACAAGACATTTTTCTCCCAACAGACTGGCTAATAGTTTAAAATCTAACAGCTAGTGTTCGTGAAGGTGTTTGGGGGAAATGACAGTTTCAAGCATTGTCAGAGAACAGCTTAATGGGTTCAGCAAATCAAGAATTTTGATTCAACAGTTTCAGTTTAAGGAATTTGTCCTACAGAAATGCTTGCTCACGCATCCATGGGCGATGCATGTTGGTTTCTAGAAGAGCTGAACCCCTTTGCCCACCCCCACCCCCTTGCCCTTACCACCAGCTGGTGTTAGTCTCTGTCAGTTCAGTGGACTGCTCCCTCGGGGCCTTGTGATAAACAGACTTGGCTTGGAGAACAATATTCTGTATGCTCGAGAGGAAATAAGGATGACTCCCCCCTGTTTGCTTAATACAGATCAGTGCCGTCTTTCACCTTCTCTTAGTAAGTGGGTCTAGATTCTTAGCAGATGTAGACTCTTTGTAAGCCCTTTGAGTGAAATTAGCCAAAAAGAGAGAGCGCTGAATGGGGACAAGGGAAACTTGGTGGCTAATTTCGGCTCTGCCACCTCTGCTGCCATCAGTCCCCTTCTCTGGGCTCCTTCAGTTTTACAGTCTATGGAATGAAGGGCCCCCAAGTGTCTGGGCCTCTGTAAGAATCTGAGGGAAGCAATAGCCTGTGCCTGCCACCTGCACAGAACTACACCCCCACAGAGAATTCTGCTCGGTTTCTTCCCTTAAAGTTTCAATTAATTTCTGATAAGAATCTGAGAGGATAGCTAAGTTGTCTCTTTTTTTATTATTTACATTTTAGTTAACATCCTGTGCAATATTGGTTCCAGGAGTGGAATTCAGTGATTCATCACTTACCTACAATACCCAGTGCTCATTACAAGTGCCTCCTTAGTACCCATCACCCATCTAGCCCATCATCCACCCCTCCATCAATCCACAGTTTATTCTCTATTGTTAAGAGTCTCTTGTGGCTTGTTTCCCTCTCTTCTCTTACTCCCTTCCCATATGTTCATCTGTTTTTTTCTTAAATTCCACATATGAGTGAAATCATATGGTGTCTTTCTCTGATTGACTTACCTCGCTTAGCATGATACATTCTAGTTCCAACCACGTCATTGCAAATGGCAAGGTGTGTGTGTGTGTGTGTGTGTGTGTGTGTAAAGAAGATGTGGAATATGTAATATATTCAGGAGGATAGCTAAGGTTTCTCAAACCTGAATTACAGTTGGCTGAATCTGCCTCAGTCTCAGTGTTACCAAACAAAATTAATAGAATTCATCAAGAAAAGTATATAGTTGACCCTTGAAAAATGCAGAGGTTAAAGGAGTGCTGACCCCTGCACGTCAAAAGTTTACTTACAATTTTTGACTCTCCCCAAACTTAACTACGGTTGACTGGAAGTCTTAGCGACTATATAAGCAGTCAATTAACACATATTTTGTCATTTGTGTGTATTCTGTAGTATATTTTTACAATAAAGTAAGCTATAGAAAAGAAAATGTTATTAAGAAAATCATAAGGAAGAGGGGGGCCTGGGTGCCTTAGTCGGTTAAGCATCCAACTTCCGCTCAGGTCATGATCTCGCGGTCTGTGAGTTCGAGCTCCGCATCAGGCTCTGTGCTGACAGCTCAGAGCCTGGAGCCCGTTTTAGATTCTGTGTCTCCCTCTCTCTCTGACCCTCCCCCGTTCATGCTCTGTCTCTGTCTCAAAAATAAACGTTAAAAAAAATTTAAAAAAAAATCATAAGGAAGAGAAAATACTTTTACAGTACTGTACTTATGTATCAAAAAGAACCTGTGCATAAGTGGACCCATGCAGTTCAAGCCTGTGTAGTTCAAGGGTCACCTGTACTACTCTTTTGATGGGCAGTACATGGTAGGAAATTCAAAAGAACTGAAGGCATATACAGTGGAAAGCTTGTCCCTCACTCCTCCGTCCACTTAGTTCCCTCCCAGGAGGCCGGCTCCTGTTGCTGACCTCGGAGGTGCCCTTCCTGAAGCTTGTGCACAGTAGAAGCAAATACATGAGTCTGTGAGTCTGAATATGTAAAAATATGGTAAAGTTTTATTTATGTAAAATACATGGCTTTCCTGCTTCTAGGAAGGATATGAAACCGCATAAAGACAGCTTTAAAATGTGACCAGTTATTTATTTTCTACCATTTATTTATTTTTGAGAGACAGAGTGTGAGTGGAGGAGGGGCAGAGAGAGGGAGACACAGAATCTGAAGCAGCTCCAGGCTCTGAGCTGTCAGCACAGAGCCCGAGGTGGGGCTCGAACTCACATACCGCGAGATCATGACCTGAGCTAAAGTCAGATGCTTAACCAACTGAGCCATCCAGGTGCCCCAAAGTGTGGCCATTTAAAACACAGAGTGAACTGTGAGAATTCATTCACTTGCGGCTGAGAATTCATTTAAGCTATAGGTTTCTGGCAACTAAATTCAAAACAGGAAGCCCAGTATAGGACACGGTGGTCATCATCATAAAAGGGAATATACCACTCTTTTAAAAAGGAGATCCCCCTTCTTTCTACATTATTTATATTTGTTTTTTTTAATTTTTACTTTGCTTTTTTCAACGAAAGCTAATAAAGAACCACATTATTAAAAACCAAGAACTAGAGTAAAAAAATCATAAAATGTTATGATTTTAAAATCGATAATTTTTAATAGTTACATAATGTGTAATTATTTCATAATGGCCAATAAACAGGGAGTCACTTCTTACCTAATTTTGCTCTAAGAAAGAATATAGTAAGGGGCTTGGGTGGCTCAGTCGGTTGAGTGTCCGACTTCAGCTCAGGTCATGATCTCACGGATCGTGGATTCGGGCCCGCATTAGGCTCTGTGCTGACAGCTCAGAGCCTGGAACCTGCTTTGGATTGTCTCCTTCTCTCTCTGCCCCTTCCCTGCTCACACACTCTCTCTGTCTCTCAAAAATAAATAAAATGTTAAAGAAAGGAAGAATATAGTATTCTGGCTCAGTCAGTGGAGCATGCGACTTTTGATCTCAGGGTAGCGAGTTCAAGGCCTGCCTTGGATGTAGAATTAAAAAAAAAAAAAGAAAGAATATAGTAATATAGAATCTGGATATTTGCATCTTGGTTCACATAAATTGGTCTGTGTTTCTAACTCTGATCACAGAATAGGTCCTCAAAAGTAAAGTTATTGGGTCAGAGCCTATTTGAATGTATTTAAGTCCATTATATATATTGCTTTAAATGGGTTAATGCCACTAGCAGTGTTTGAGGGCACAATTTTTGCTCTGCTTTTGCCTGAGAAATGTATCAGCTGAGGGTCTCTGAGCAATATAATTGAAACTGCTTTATAGGAAATGGAAAAAGATCTCTGAATTTGGAGAGTCTGTATAAATTGCATAGATTGTCAGTTTAAGAAAAGAGAAACTTACACTCACGTAAACAGGATTCACACATAAAGAAACCTGAAAACCCAATATTAAAATACAACTCAGTAAACCCTGTTCCAATAGGGAGGGGCGGTTAGCTGAAACACACACACACACACACACACACACACACACGCACACCTTATTGCTTCTTGAGGGAAAATAGAAAAAAATTATCCAGTTTTACATTGTTTAAATTTAAGATGTCAAACTTATACTTGTTACATTGGGCTTTGTGTAACATTGGTATGTTTTATTTCTTAAAATGGGTGGTGTAGGTATTTATTATGCTTCATATGCTTTTACATGCCTTAAGTCTGTCATGAGAAAAATGTTGGCATGGATGAGGCAGGGCTCTTGTTTATGCACTTTCTGGAGGTTTCTGATAGGACTCAGGAGACCAACCACCTCCTCTGGCTCACTTGCCCCCCACCCAACCCAGATGTCCGGTCAGGGTCAGGCCTCCCTTTGGCCATCACTCCCGTGCAGCCAGGACCTGTTGAACTTTTAGAGTCTTTATGAAACTGATTCAAACTATTGAAGTCGTGGGAAGCTGGTTTCTCATGGCAGCAGCTTCAGTGATCGTGGAGGTTTTCTTTGGCCTAATGTATTTGAACTGAAGACTGAGAGAGCCTAAGAAGGTCTGGTCTTGTCTTTCTAGCTGTCAGTAAGTGGGACAAAAAAGATTAAGAACAAATTAACACAGACCTACGATGACCAGCTAATGATCTAATTCACTGTCCTTACAAACCTTCAAGAATGTTAGAAATGACATTTTGCATTTAAATTGTCTCCAGGATTGTTTGATATCTTTGCTTCTTTGTTAGAATATGCATCCTTAATTTTGATTCAGAATATTTAAAAATTTTTAAGATCGTACTGCTGTGAAATAGCTTTTATAGTAATTTTTAAAGCTGACACTATTTTTACTTCGGAATTGTGAGTTTTTTAAATGAATGTTCTTATTTTGTTAAAATGGCACACTCGTTAGGAGGAATGGAGAAGTGTCCCCAACGTATAAACACACTATGCTGTTTGGCAAAATAGTTGTTTTTAAGTCACCCTCCAGTTAATAAAAGAGGTAGAATTGTCTTTGGGAAATGGCTCATCCCCCATTAGCTTTAGAGCTCATTTTTTCAGAGCTGGCAAATTACAGTAAACCAGTGTCATTCCATTTCTAGGTATAGATGAAGTGTTGTTTTTTTAATTTCTATTTATTTTGGGGTGGTTTTAAAAAAACAGACTTGAAGTAATATAACTTTGAAAGTGAAAGTTATCTGCATTTAAGTTTTGCACATGAATATACGTGACAAAAAAAAACGCTTTTTCTTAATGAATCACTGGTCGTATTAGCGGTCATGCCCAGGGACAGTGAGAGAGAGTTTTGTGGGAGAAAATGGAGTAACAGAAAGCCTCTTTCTGCACATGGAACTTTCCCTTCCAGATTCGGGGTTAGAGGGCTTCAGGGAGCACTTGATCCCTCACCCAGTGTGAGCAGGAGGTAAACCAGAGGGTCGACTCAGAAAGCCCTGGGGACCTGTTGCCACCCGCCTGCAGCCTTGTGTTCTACGGTCCCGAGCCACTGATTAATGTCACAACATCTCATTACAGAACACGTTCAACTCATGACCCCCAAATATTTAACTGGGAACATCTGTTGCTACGAGACAGTGGCAAAATATTTTCAGAAGTCACTAGCTTCTTTTTTGTCAAGAGCAGAGAAAACCTTGTGGCTAATCATGCTGTAAATACTGAGGAAGCCAAGTGAGCTGTGTGAGCTGGACGAGGAGTCAAGTTCAGGGAGCTTGACTTGCTGTGATTGCACGTCTGCCTGCAGCCACCTACCTGCTGCCGGTTGCTGGTTTCTACTCTGTTTTAATGAAATCATCTCCAGCAATTTGACAATTGCACTCATGTTCTTTCCTTCGTGAAGGTGCGCCAGTCCTAGACTGAGCTCCATGGACGAGCATGGGTCCCCGCCCTTGTTCTTCCTGGTTCCTCTGGTGCGTCTGGCCGGACTGCTGCCTGCTAGCTTGGGCGGGGAAAGGTGCACAGCAGTTAGTGGGGGCACAGGAAGGCAACGACCATTTTTGAGCCAGCTGGGCAGGAAAACAGACAATCTGTGTTTGTAAGAGAGTACGCAGTTGCCTCCTGGACGAGGAAGTGGCCACCAGGAGGGCTGAGGTGGCCGGTGCTCTTGGGATGAGCTGCAAGCATGGAGGGGCTTGCCCCGTGCCCGTGGGGCACATGGAACATGGTGCTGCCATGCCTGTCATCTTGGTGCCTTTGACCAGCCAGACAGGGCAAAGGCAACAGGAGTGAGTGGCTGATCTCCCTTATGAGGTGGGGCCGAGACAGACGAGCAAGGGGCCACCTGCGCCTCCTTCTGATGGGCAGTCCTGCCCTCCTGGACACATCGCTACTTAATATTGAAATGTGTTTCATGTTTTCGACACAAAGTTAAAACTGCACAGTTTTCTCTTCAAATACACAGGGGTGTAGGGTAAAACTGGATCCCCCTCATCCCTAGTGCCGGTGACCCTGAGATTTTATTCCCCGGGGCTAACTAGTGCTGTACACGGTGCAGATGTGTCCCACCTGACCTTTTCCCACATACACATGCACACACACGTGCACATGCGCGCACACACACACAGGCAGTTGATTTGGTTTTCAGAAAATGGGATCATGCTACTCATACCATTTTGCAGCTTTTTAAGGAGTTCATTAACATAACGGGGACATTCCCTGTGACTGTCACCGTGCCTTTCTGCTGCATGGGTGTCCTCATGTAGTAATCCCCCCACTTACTGCTGTTTTTAAAACTCCCCGTAAAGGCACATTTTCATATTTTAATTTTCTCTCGATTATCATAAGAGACGGGTTTGTTTTGTTAAATTTTTATAAGCAATATGAATGTGGAAAGTTCACTCTCCTATTATCCCATCCTTCAGAGACAACCACAGTTACTGGGTCGCTGTGTATTTCTTCAATTTATTTCCTAAATGCAACTTTAAATGTTCTAATAAAGTCTAAAATATTCATTTTGCTAGCTAGGTAAAACATCTGCTTGGCCCAGGACTCAAAGGGAGCAAAAGGGCGCACGGTGAAAACGTGGTCTCATTCCGACCCCGAGCTGGTGCCCACCCAGGCTCCTTCCCAGAGGCAGCCCTCCAGGATTTGTGCGGTCACTCTGTGCCTATAGCAGCAGATACATACCTGTTACACGCATACAATGACAGCCAACTGCATACACCATTTGGTACTTCGGGGTTCTTTTTTTCCTCCTTAGCAATATACGCAGGACTAGGGCTGATGGCTGATTGTATTCTGTCACATAGATACCATCATTGATTTACGTCCTCTGTTAAAAGGTATTTCGGTTGTTTCCTTTTTTCTTTACTATTGCAAACTGCTCCTTGGCGAGTACTTGTCTGCATGCCATTTTCCACGTGTGTGGGTGGATCTATCCAGGCAAATTTGTAGAAATAAAATTGCTGAGTCTAAGGGGACTAGTTCTGATACATACACTAAACTGTTCTCCATAGAGGGTAGTCCCTGTTATGCCTCTCCGCAGTCTGGCAGTGTGGAGGGGCCTTCCCCCCAATTCTGGCCAACAGTATCAGCAAGCTTTTTGATCGCTTTCAGCTTCACAGGGAAGAAACTGAATCTCCTTGTTTTCATGTGCATTCCCCTTGTGAGGAATACATCAGATATTTAAGTTATTTGAATTTCCTTCCCTGTGAACTGTTTCTGTCCTTTGCCCATCTTCCTAAAAGTTTTTCCTTACTGATCTGTAGGCCTTCTTTAGATATTTAAGGCGGGTGTCCCTCTGTATGTGATACAAGTCACTGGTAGTCAACACATTTTAAACTTACTGAAGAATCACAGGATTTGGGTTGTTTTTCTTGTTTTACAGACGTCCACTTAACACCCACAGTGTTTAGCACTGATAGAAGGTGTGGAAACCTCAAGGAAATTTGCGATAAGACTCATTCCTCCAAAAGTAGGCCCTTGTGTAAGGCCACGCCCACAGTACACTGCAGAATCCAGGGAGGCTGGCAGCAGACCTCAGTGAGAGGGCCCTCGCCCCACAGTGCGTGAGTGCCTCCAAAGTGCCTGCTTGTCTCACCTGACGCAGCACTGGGCTGCTCCCGGGAGGCAGCCTACGTGGTGTCACTGCTGCCCGGCTCAGCTCCCCACTGGTGTCTCTGGCGTCAGGTATGGACCTGCCCACCCGGAGCACAGAAGCTGGTCTCTGGACGGTGGTGGTGGATTGTTGCCACCAGCTGGGTAGAGACAAAAATCAAGTGAACATCTTTGGAATAAGTGGGCAGAGGTCCATACGGTGTGATTCCTGCGCTGGCTTAGCTCTGAGCGGAAGGACAAACAGGCCTTGGTGTCTCTTCTTCCTCTCATTTTCTGTGTCCACTTGACACAATCCAATCACCTGCCAGCTCCCATGGCACATCCTTGTCCTTTTCAGAAATTCCGTACGTAGGGAAAGTTTGATAAGGATGCTAACAAATTTGTTTTTAAATTTTTTATACATGATCCTTTTCAAAACTAGATTTGAATACACCTGCTTACTAAATACACAAAACGCTTTTTAATAACCTTCCTTGCTTCTTAAATAACTTTTAATTTTAGCTATATATTACATTGCCTTGTTACCAGTTAAAATAATGAGAAACAGCAGTGCCTTGTTTCTATAGTTTATTATTAAATAGTTCTAGGGGTGCCTCGGTAGCTCAGTCAGTTAAGTGACTGACTCTTGATTTCTGCCTGGGTCATGACTGCACAGTCGTGGGATCGAACCCCATATGGGGCTCGTGCTGGGCGTGAACGCTGCTTGGGATTCTCTCTTCCCCTCTCCCTCCGCCCCTCCCCACCTTGCATGTTCTCTCTAAAAAAGTTTTTTTTTTTTTTTTTTTAAATTTTTTTAACGTTTATTTATTTTTGAGACAGAGAGAGACAGAGCATGAACAGGGGAGGGGCAGAGAGAGAGGGAGACACAGAATCTGAAACAGGCTCCAGGCTCTGAGCTGTCAGCACAGAGCCCGACGCGGGGCTCGAACTCATGGACCGTGAGATCATGACCTGAGCCGAAGTCGGACGCTTGACCGACCAAGCCACCCAGGCGCCCCTAAAAAAGTTTTTTTTTTTTTCAACGTTTATTTATTTTTGGGACAGAGAGAGACAGAGCATGAACAGGGGAGGGGCAGAGAGAGAGGGAGACACAGAATCGGAAACAGGCTCCAGGCTCTGAGCCATCAGCCCAGAGCCCGACGCGGGGCTCGAACTCCCGGACCGCGAGATCGTGACCTGGCTGAAGTCGGACGCTTAACCGACTGCGCCACCCAGGCGCCCCTAAAAAAGTTTTTTTTTTAAATAAAATTGATAATATTATCTCTCACCATCCATCAGAGGAGTAAAACCAGGCATGGAGGTGGGGGAAAGGGACCACATTCATCATGAGCCTGAGGAGTCAGCACCAAGCACTGACTTGACTACTTTTCATAATTTACCCTACAGTGTGCCCTAGAATTTAGTTCTCAGTGGTTTTTCTAACAATTCTTTTTTTTTTTCTGTTTTCTCTTTTTTAATAAGGTAACTAGTTCTAAATATGGTGGCCTGGAGGTCCCATAGAAAAAAGCAAGTGGGGTGTTAACAGTATGTATAACAGCGTATTTACAGGGTAGTAACATGCGGATTTCTTTTTTTTTTTTTTCCGTGTAATAATTCTTGAAGTGAGTATTAACGTATTGATTTAGATTGAAAAAGTCTTATAATTTTTTTTTTTTCAGAAAGTGAGTCCAGTTTGGATGATTGCTCTGATAATTAGGACTGCCCTTGCCAGTCAGAGTATATGGCTTGTATTTTTTATAACCCGAATAAGCTAAACTCCAACCTAAAAATTCTTTCCAGTGAAAATATATATAAAACATTTAATTGAGAAACTGTACTGGCAAAGTTGTATTGGAATATTTCCATTTTCCCAACTCGATCCAAGTACATTGGATTAAGGAAAGTGCCTTTAAGTAAAATGGTCTCCGCCTGTGGTAAGCCCTGGTGGTAAAACCTTTTGGTATCCGCCAGAAACAGAAGAGAATGAACCAACGCAGGTTGTTTGCAGCGCTGCTTTCCACGGAATTGAGTTTGGGGCTGAAAGAGGTGTTTTTCCCCCGACCGTCTTAAAAGTGTGAACAACAGCATCATCACCCCGACCCCCCCCCCCCACTCCCCCGTGCAGCCCTACTGAAATTGTGTGCCACTCTCTTGTGCTTTGTCCCAGGACAAACGGGCGCGGGCAACAACTGGGCGAAGGGGCACTACACGGAAGGGGCCGAGCTGGTGGATTCGGTGCTCGACGTGGTGAGGAAGGAGTGCGAGCACTGCGACTGCCTGCAGGGCTTCCAGCTCACGCACTCGCTGGGCGGGGGCACGGGCTCCGGCATGGGCACGCTGCTCATCAGCAAGATCCGCGAGGAGTACCCCGACAGGATCATGAACACCTTCAGCGTCATGCCCTCGCCCAAGGTGTCGGACACGGTGGTGGAGCCCTACAACGCCACCCTGTCGGTGCACCAGTTGGTGGAGAACACGGACGAGACGTACTGCATCGACAACGAGGCCCTCTACGACATCTGCTTCCGCACGCTCAAGCTGACCACGCCCACCTACGGCGACCTCAACCACCTGGTGTCGGCCACCATGAGCGGCGTCACCACGTCCCTGCGCTTCCCCGGCCAGCTCAACGCCGACCTGCGCAAGCTGGCCGTGAACATGGTGCCCTTCCCGCGCCTGCACTTCTTCATGCCCGGCTTCGCGCCGCTCACGGCCCGCGGCAGCCAGCAGTACCGCGCGCTCACCGTGCCCGAACTGACGCAGCAGATGTTCGACGCCAAGAACATGATGGCGGCGTGCGACCCGCGCCACGGCCGCTACCTGACCGTGGCCACCGTCTTCCGGGGCCCCATGTCCATGAAGGAGGTGGACGAGCAGATGCTGGCCATCCAGAACAAGAACAGCAGCTACTTCGTCGAGTGGATCCCCAACAACGTCAAGGTGGCCGTGTGCGACATCCCGCCGCGCGGCCTCAAGATGGCCTCCACCTTCATCGGCAACAGCACGGCCATCCAGGAGCTGTTCAAGCGCATCTCGGAGCAGTTTTCCGCCATGTTCCGGCGCAAGGCTTTCCTGCACTGGTTCACGGGAGAGGGCATGGATGAGATGGAGTTCACAGAAGCAGAGAGCAACATGAACGACCTGGTGTCCGAGTACCAGCAGTATCAAGAAGCCACGGCCAATGATGGTGAGGAAGCTTTTGAAGACGATGAGGAGGAGATCAATGAATAGAGGCGCCTCCCTGTCTCGGATACCACAGTTCAGATGTTCTTCCTTTAACTCCAGAGCATTGTGACCCTAACGGCCGCCACATGGTGCTCTGCTCTGTGTGGGTCCAGGCCCCTCACCAGTGCTACAGAATTGCACTATCAGCCCTCTGGAATGAAGCAAGTACATCAGAATAGCAGAGAATTGGCAGTCCTACCCAATCAAGAGATCAGACGACAGATTTTCTACTGGAAGACTTGAAACAATGAACGGGCCATCGATGAAGGGCTAAATGACTTGACCTCGCCTTCTGTTTAGTGTTCGACCATGCTGAGAATTAGCAAGGAAGCCAGAAACCCTGTTTTTCATCCTTTGTGATGAAACCTAAAGCTGTGCAGTGTTGCCTTATATTGAGAATGCAGTATGGAACTTTAAAACAACCTATTCGTAATAAAACACTAAAATTGTTTCTTTGCCTCTTCCAGCCTCTGTTTCCAGTAGATTTGTTACTTTGTGTTGTTATAAGGGTTACTTGGGTACCCTGTCTCTTCCTGGGGTGAAGTGCCTCTGCCACGAAGTGAATGAACTCAGAGGAAAGACCTGCCTTGAACTGCAGGCTTTTTAAGGGTGGCAGCATAAAAGCAGCACACACACAAATAAAAGCCCATCATCCCCATTCGCAACCAGCACTTAGACCTCCCACAGAATCTTTCACCTCCCTGTGTCATGTCCTGGTCAGTCCCAACCTTCCCTAATAGCTGGGCTAAGATTTGCCAGAGGAGCTACAGAAAATGACCTGCCAGCTTCCAGCCAAAGCCAGGGGGATGTGCAAGCTCTTGGTGGGTGAGGGGGCACCAGGCAGGGCCAGCTTTGAGAGCTGTGTGCTTCCTTCCAGGAGCACTCAGGGCCAGGGCAGAGACTGAGGGCTGTTTTCTGTATAACAGATCACCACCTTACAGTTTCTAAAACTTGACACAACTTCTGTAAGAGGTCTTGTAAAGCCAGACTCCACAGGACATGACCAGGCTAGTCCTACTAATTAGCAGACATCGCTGTTCACCTTTGTCTCTGGTTTCTTTCTTTCAGCCCCTTTGAAGTTAGCTGTGAACATGTGACTTTGCTTTAGCCAAAAGAATGTGAGTGGCATCTCACTCCAGGTGGAAGTGTCTAAATGCTAGTGCTTGACCCTTAACTCTGCCTCTGCCGGATTCCTCCATCAGTCTGGGCCTCAGTCACCGTGGAGCACAGCCCTCTTGTCCTTGTCAGACAAGGAGCGAGAAAGAACTGTTATTTGGAGCCATTTCCATCTGAGGTGACCCCACAGTGTAACCTAGCTCCCCCGCGACAGAAGGCCTGAGCTCTGTGATGCCATGGCTTACACCCAGTAACTATTTATTCTGGGCTAAGCCCTAGCCGTGGGCAGACAGAAAAGTAAGCATTAAACACAGCAGCATGACTTGGAACTGCAGTGAAGACAGACCTCGCTTTTGCAGAAATCTGAACTACTTTGTGGGTCAGGCTCCACATAGGACCCGACACGGGCAATGCTCACCACAGTGCTGTGGGCCTCCTTGTGCAGACCAGGAAACCCACAGGTGGCCGTGCTAGCTACTCCAGGCCATGCCGGCTGCCTTCTCAGACCCCACAAGTTTGAGTGCAGCTTTCGCATTAGACATGCAGATGCGGGTTACCATTCGACCAACCATCTCATGCACAGCTTTGTTCCTTTTCTTCCTGAACCAAACCTGACTCATGTTTGGCACAACCTACCCTATTCCACTCAGGGGGCCTCACGGCCAAGGCCTACTGGAGCTCCACGCATGCTGGCACTTCTCCTTGCAGTGGTACGAGGAAGCATAGTCTCCTCGTTGTGTGGAGAACAGCACACTCAACACCCTGACGGCCAAGTGAATCATACAGCCTTCGTCACTGAACTACCTACCACAAGCATCCTGAGGGAGGGAGGCAGTGAATGTGTTACATCTGCAGGTCACTGGGCAGAGCAGCTGAGGGACTCAAGTATGAGCTGAGGAGGGCTCCCAGGCTCCTGTAATACTGAGTGACTGGCACCCACACAGCTGCTTCTGTGGTCCGGCAAGCTGGAGCTCGGCATCTCTGGGCCACCTGGAAGAGTGGTCCTGGGACAGAGCAGCCTGCCGTCACACTTCCCACACTGTTGGTCCACTGCTGCTCCGGGAACGCCATCTATGTCTTAAGTCTAAGAAGTCATCGTTCCCACAACATACTTAACTGCATCAAGAATACACAAGGCAAGCTGTAATAACAAATCCATGTGATGGCTTGGGACAGTCTGCCAGGCCTGCTATGGTCACACACTGACTTCCAGACCCAGGTGGTGTGAGCAATGTCTGGTCATGACCAGCCTGGTGAGAATGTAAACCGATGCCATTGTCACAAGATTCTCGCACTGACTTGATATGAATGTACTTTATATCCAGAGTTCATCATTTCAGAATGTACAAATCTAGAAGTTGCCAGGCCTCTTGTGGGAGCTGGTTAAGAACCAGGACTGAGGTTCTGGAGGATTTCCTTTCCATTATGTTTTCTAAAAGAAAACATCTCGAGCACAAAACAGTGACCCTCTGTTGAGTTCCGAAGAAAAAAAGTACAGTATGCTTTATTTTTGATGTAAAGAAGCCATATTTACATAATACATTCATATTTGTAGATATGTTACAGCTCTCTGTAGAAAACCATTCCATTAAAACAGCAACGTGAGATCTGCATTCAATCTTTAAAGTATTAAGTCAAATTAAAATATTCTTATCAGGACTCCAATGTAATTTCACAGCTCATCCACAGAGGGAAACTGAAGGGAAACAGGAATGAAGAGTGGGTGACGGCAAGAGAAAAATACACCCTCTCCCACACTGGCAAGACTCCACGATGGTGGATCCCCAACACAGCGGCTGGCACCACCCAAGGGGGGAGGGAGCAGCGCCAGGGTGCCGTCTCCACGCTCCCAGCCACTGTTGAGGGCCTGACAGGCTCGCGGACACATTCTGGGCCTTCAGAAAGTCACCCTGCCACCCTGGCTATGACTTCAGAGGCTGAGGACTAAGGACTCCTCTTCCCACCATTTCAACCGGGTCAGCAGATGGTTCTGATCAGCCTAGCAGTGTCCTTATTTCTCTGAGAAAGCCAGAATCGACCATAAGACAACAAGCTAAAATGGCCTCCCTCCTCGGATCTGGTTGGCGATTTTCTCATCCCGGGGCTCCTCTTTCTCCTTTTCCCGTTCTTTGTTCCAGTCTTTAAGGCCCTCTGGAAGCGAAGTGTCCTCATCCAAGCTTCCAGTGCCTTCCACAAATTCTTCATAGGTAGATTTTTCTGCAAACGGTCTGGGGCCCAAAAGTTCAACCATGTCATTCTTATCTAATACTTCTTTTTCTAATAATAGAAGAGCAACCTGAAATACAAACAATTCCCGTTAAACACAATTACTCAGTCTAAGTCTTTTCAAAGCTAATCATTTTTATTTATAGCTAGCCCCATTCCAAAATAGGATTTAAGACCACTGAAAAAGAGATACATAAGGTCCCATGATTTTAGAGTAAAATATACAAAATATTGGAAAAACAACTGCTCACCAGTAAGGGAGCAGCTAAATACATTGTGATACATTCACACAATGAACAATTATGTACCTATAAGGAAGAATCTGTTCTACATACATCATGGGAAGACATATTCAGGGAGAAAAGGTAGATGCACACCTTTGTATGGTATGCTACATTGCTTTTAAAAGGAGAAAGATATTTATCTTTTTCTGTGCTTATATGTATACGTAAAGAAGTTCTGGAAGGATACACTAGTGGCTGGGAGGGCGAGTTGGAGGAAAGGGCAGAAATAGGTAAGCAGGAAATTTTAAAAGTTAGTCAGAAAAAATAAAGACAAGAGTAGAGATACAAAAGGAAGCCAGGAAGGTTTATATAAAAACATGTACCTTGAAGTTCTAGTCATTTGTATGCTCGAACTACAAACTTGACAGTACCCCTTGTAACAGGCCACCAAGAAAGAGCCACCTGAGCAGCTATGTGTATGCGGGGGAGCGAGGATGGTATCAGGGGAGCAGGGCAGACTGGTTCTATTAGAGCATCTGACCATTACAAAGACAGTGAAACGGGTTAAAATATAAACTGACCTATAGAATATATTTAGTTCCTGAGGTAACTCCCTATTTAGAAATTTAACTTCTCCGTACCTTACATTAAATGCTATGTGTTTAAAAGATATTATGTGTTAAAAGATAAAGCAATTTTATTGTTTTTTTCAATTTTCAAAAACTTTATTATGGAATACTGCAAATATGCACAAAAGTTGTAAATGGATAACGTATCCTCATGGAGCCACTATCAACGGTTAATCAATTTAGGGCCATTTTGGTTTCATCTACTCCCCAAATTATTCTGAAGAAAATCCCAGCTGTCGTTTTATCTGTATATATTTTTGTTTCTAAGAGATAAAAACTCTTAAAAACATAACGAAGTTTTCTTCTTAGATCACCATTATTTCTCAATTTGCCTATTTACACAGTTGTGGGTAACCCACTTAAATTGAAATAATGTTACTTAACATCTCCATGTACTAGTTTCTTCTGTAAAATGGGATGACAATGAGGATTTTAGAGAGAAGTTCATGCACCTTAGCCAGTACCTGGTGCACATGAGACGATGAGTGAATGCTAGCTGGTTACTCTTATTCTCCTAAAGCTCAGCGCCCACGGATTATCCTATCAAAGGAGTACAGTGAGGCCCAGAATGTGGAGGGCACTAGTCTGAGCAGCAAAGACTCCAGCCACCTCTCCTCTTGATGGCTCCCTTTCTCCCGGCTGGCTCAAACATCACTCTTAGCAGATCTCATTTTCTCAAACGGGCTGGAAGGTACTTCAGAACTCTGCAGTGTTTCGAGATCCTCACTCTGTTGAACGAATTTCCCCTTCCCAAACAAGTCTTTGTTACCACTGTCAGTACGTGCATTATACACGCAAAAGGATAACTGGACCCACTGAAACTCCCTGGATCTACGGTGTGCGTGTTGGGATCCTCCCCTCGAATCCCTGTACACAGTGTCCTGCAGCCAGAGGTCTTCAGTGAGCTCCTCCACTGTCTTTCACAGCTCAGGTCCTTCTTTCCCACAACTGCCTAGTGGGGGCACCACCAAGAGATCCCATCTCCAGCCTGGACCTCCTATCCAGGTCTCATCTGCAAATGCCCATTGCCCGCGTCTCTTGGGTGTCAGGACTGACCCTGTCCTCTGTGTTTGCCACTAGGAGTCATCTCAAGGGCTTTCTTCTTGTTCATTCTGTACATTTGACCAATAAATCTCAGTTTTTCAGATCTGTCTGTGCCTTACTTCTGCTGCTACTCCCAGTACCATGCCAGGAATATAGAAGAGACCCACAGCAGCCTCTGAGCTGGTCTCTCCCACCACCCTGGACTGGCACACTGCTGCCATACTCTCCTTCAAATGATGACCTTCATCACTTTCACTCAAGACTCTTTAAGGACTCCCTAGTATAAAACAAAGGGGCTGGATGAGATCATTTTGAAGGTCACTCTTATTTCTAAAACTGTTTCTAAACTTTCTAGCTAGTTTATGAGAACCTGGGCAACTGCAGCCCCCTCCCCCCAAATATCTGCTCAATCCTGCCCTGCTCCACACACACTTCCTGCTCACCAGGCCTCCATGCGGCCGTGTCCTTCTCTCTGCTCCCCTCCTCTCCTGGTTCACTGTAGCTTGACTTCTAGGTAAAATCTTGTTCTATCTTCTACAAGAAGCCTTTGCTGACCACTCTGATCTTCCTTTCTCAGAGCTCCTGGCTATGCCTTCCAGTGTCCCAGGGTGCCAGCTCTCTCCACCTGCACTGAGCACTTTTGTAAAAAGACATCACAGGTGCTTCTGGATTGGCTAGCATGGGGCAGGTTCAGGAGGACTCTTTGTGAAGACCTACTGATGGAATAGCAATGCTGGAATATTCTTTACCTGTGTCAACCCCTCATAAAAGGCTTTCTCATTTGTGCTTCAGGAGTGTGGAAAGTTCAAAGAACGAAAAATTTTAACTTTGGTTGCATGGATTCTGAATAATTAAGGGTTTACTGGATGCGAGAACTCCACTGAATTTGGGAAGAATCCCTCCCTTTGGTAGGTGCTATCATATGACGTACAACAGAAAATACAAAGCACGTTTATTCACAGAGCTCATAATTAAGCCAAAGGTAATCTGCATGTGCCGACTCCTACTTATCTAGTTGGGCTAGCTTTTGTTTGCCCTTTCGTCACTACCTGTTTATTCCAGGGGTGAAAATCAGTGGTAAATTCCCATCTGTCTGCTGAGTTCCTTTCTGAGGAGTACGGGTAAAACACACGGTAGGGAGGAGGGCTGATTCAGTTGTGTATTTTGTGGTTATGAACAGTCGTGACTAATCCTGCACTCATGTTCCTAAAAGCCACAGGGGCTGGGACTGTGTTCTACTTTTGCTCACTACTGCATTCCCACCTCCTCACAGAGACAGAGCAGAAGCAAAGTCAGAATAAAGAAAGGAACCAAGAGTTAGCCAGTTCCAGGAAACGTTAATGTCTATAAACCAACCCAAATAGTCAAGCCATCACTTTAATCTTTTTTTCCTTCAAAATCATGTAGTGAATTATTCATACGATTAGCACCTACCTTCTCCACATCAGCTTTCTTTTCCGTGAGAAGAGCCACTGTTCTTTTATAAGCATCGTTAATAAGTATTCGCACTTCATCATCTATCAGTCTTGCGGTAGCTTCACTATAAGGTTTCTCTAAAACCATATCACCCTGACGTGGGAGGTCAAAGGAGATTTGCCCGACCTTTTCGTTCATACCAAACTGAACAATCTGAAAAAGAATACGTGATTAGTGGTGGGCGTCCAGTTTGTGGACAGGCTGATTTATAAAATGGCAGTAAGTCTTTACAATGGCGTTAACTCCGCACATTTCACTTCACTACTCTTTAACCTGGCAAAATCTACAGGGCATCCCTAGATTGGCTGAGTGGACAAGGGTGTTCTGTGTAGACAGTGGTAGTGATGGATAGTATTTTCAAGTCTTCAACTAGAGACACAAGACAAGAAGCCCAAAGACAACATCTACGAGACCTGCAAGATACTGCAAGAGAAGCCAGCCTCTGACAGACCCAAGAGGATAAAACCCAAGCCCTACAGGCTCTTCCTGTAAAGGGAAGTGTGCCAACCTGAGAACAAGTGATCCTGGAAGGGAGTTTACTTTTTCCTGTTCCCTGAAGCCCTGGGGTCCAGTCTGGACCCCCCAAAACTAAAAAGCCCCATGTTAAGAAGTTTCTGGAAGTAAAATCCAAATGCACTAGAAAAGAGAAAGCCAAGATGAAAGTAGGGAGCAGGAACAGAGCCAAGAGAACTCAGAAAGCAGGATGCCATGTTCTTAAAACCTTCATGAAACAACAGAAAAGGGAATTCTAAAGCTATAAAACTAGAAAAGCTAGCTTCTCCCTCTTCAGAGGTCAAGAAAGCAAACTTCATATAAAATGGGCAACAGAAAAATGTCTAAGAAGTTGTCACAAGAAAAAAGGAGAATAACATCTCCATACATAACGACAGCAGGACGGGAAGACACCCATAAAAAGATGAAAACTGTAACCTACCACTTAAGAAAGCGTGAAAGAAATAAGGAAAATAACATAAAACATGAAAGAGTAACATAAATCAGAATCAAAAACACTTAGATGAGGTGCTAAAACACAGAAAAAAGTTACATATGAAAGAAAACACTATTTTAAAAATGAACATTAAGGCACAAAGAACGCAAGAGCAAACAACCACAATAATGTCCTGAGAAACAGAAGGTAAAGAGGACAACTATTAAAAAAAACAAAACAAAACAAAAACAAAACCGTCATTAAAAAAGACCTGAGAAAGTGACAGACCAGAAGAAGGGGTGACATACGGGTAACAGGAGTTCCCAAAGAAAGTCATTTATATCAAGTTCCAAGACAGCAAAACTTTGGGGATGTACACATAGGGATAAAGAAAATTTGGGTAGGATGATAACAAGCCAGGAGAGTGGATGGTCCCACAGGAAGGGAGGGGACTGCGAAGGGACACTCTTAGGGACAGCCCGGGGTACAGGCAGTGTTGTGCCATGGGATCACACAGGCTTATAAATGGAACTTTAAACTATGCATACGTACTTCGCAGACTCTTAGTACCATAGATATCTCCTGCCTTTCCAAAGTTCGCGTTGTGCCACTTGCTTTCACAAAAGACCCTACGGCAGTACCTGCTTTCACCAACCCAAAGAAATTGGAAGAGGACTTTCTTTCACTTTTATGAAAAGAAGTGAAAAGAGCATTCAGCATTTGTTTTGCAGCAAGCTGTTACACCTTAGGTGTGCTGCAAACAGGGAGTGGCACAGCCAGGCTCCCTTAGCAAGACATGTCCTGAGCTCTAATAGCCTCCCAGCGGTTATTTTTTGGGTGTGGGAACATTCAGAAAATGCTCCATATAAATTAATAGTAAGTGCTTCTTTGCTTTGAGCCATTTCAGCTTCCAAAAGGTTTCATAGGAATGCTCTACTTTCAGATAGTGGGAGAAATCTGTAAACTTTAAATACTGTGCTACCAAAAACCAAAAAAAAACAAAAACAAAAACAAAAAAAGAGTTTCTTATGAAAAAGTTTTGATTGCTTTAAAATGGATTTAAGAATTAATTAAAGCAAAAAAGAAACACTCCATTTCATACACTTACTTGAGCATATGCACTCTGAGTTACTTTTCGCAAATCATCTTGAGCACCAGTTGTAATTCTTCCAAAGAAGATTTCCTCTGACACTCGGCCACCCAGAGTCATGCACATCCTGTCCAAGAGCTGCTCTTTGGTGTATAAGTATTGCTCTTTGGGTAAATACTGAGCATAACCTAGTCCTTTGCCCCGTGGGATGATGGAGACCTGGCAAATAGAAAATATACAAATTGCTGACAACTCAGAAAAACACAAAAAACAAAACCAAAAATGTTGAGGATTCTACCACCAAATGTTGACCACAATGTTTATCTATACGTAGATAAGGTCACTGATGAAAAATAAGCATGACAGCTGGGAATTTCCGTCAGCCTTGGCAGGAGGAGAGCTGGCAGGAGAGCTGGCAGGAGGAGAGCTAGCAGAAGTGACCGCTCAGGGAGGATATTTTCTTAGGACAACTTCACCTTAGAGTTCTAGACAGTATTTCTTGTCTTTCTATAAGACTCAACTGAAATTATTCAGTCTTGACAAAAGGACAACTGGTGAGTGATGACTCCTTCTGACAGCTCAAATATGGCCTAGGCGCCATTCAACTTGAGTGAGCCCCAGCCACAACCTCCTTTACCGGACAAAGAGGAATGCAGACCTAGATGCTCAGCAGGCTTCATTTTCTCCTCTAAGTGTTTTTTGCCACTGCGTAAACTCCTTAAAATTTTAAAAAGTCAACTTTATTGGGGATAGTTTATATTCAGTAAAATGTACCCATTTTAAGTGTACAGTCCAATGAGTTTTGACAAACCTAACTTCCTACCACAACAAAGATACAAATCCTTTCTCCATCCTGCAAAGTTCCTTTGTATTCCTTCTGGTCAGTCTTACCCCACACTTCTCCTCCAGCCCCAGGCAGCCAGAGATATGCTTCCAGTCCCTATGGATCAGTCACCATTTCTGGAATTGTATATAAATGGAATCATACAGTATGTACTTTACTGTGTCTGGTTTCTTTTATTGTTTCTGAGATTTGCCCACACTGCTGTGTGTATTAATAGTTCATTCATTTTTACTGCTGGGTAGCATTCCATTGTACAAACATACCAAACATCCATTTCATTCTTGAGGGACATCAGGGTTGTCTCCAGTTTATTGCTATTATGAATAAAGCAGTAAAAGTCTTTGTGTGGACATGTTTTTATTTCTCTTGGGTGATTATGTATAGGAGTGAGATCATTTGGTTGTACGGAAGAATTTGTTTACCCTTATAAGAAACTGCCAAATTGTTTTTCAAAAGGGATATATCACTTCACATTCCCATCAGCAGTGGATGAGGACTCCAGCTAGACTGACATCTTAACCAACCAACACTCAGGACTGACTTTGTAACTTTAACCATTCTGATAGTTATATGGTGGTATTTCATTGTGGTTTAATTTGCACTTTCCTGATGACTAATGGAGTATCTGCATGTGCTTAATGTCTATATGTATACCTTCTTTTGTGAAGTATAGGCTCAGATCTTTTCCCCATCATTTCACTGGGTTGCTCATTTTCTTACAGAATTTTAAGAGTTTTTTACATATTCTAAATACAAGTCCTTTGTCATATATGTACTGTTAAGTACATGACTTGTCTTTCATTTTCTTAACAGTACCTTTCAAAGACAAAACATTCTCAATTTTGATGATATCCCACATAACTTTTCTTCTGTGCTTCATGCTTTTTGTATACTAAGACAGTTCTGCCTAAGGTTACAAAGATTTTTGACCTACGTTTTCCTCTAAAAGTTTATTGTTTTAGTTTTTACAATCTATTTCAAATTAATTTTTTACATATGATGTAAGGGTCAACATTAGCTTTTTCCCCCACATGAACACTGAGTTGCCAGAACCAGTGTGACAATCCTCCTCACCTTAAATTACTTTGGCACTTCTGTTGAAAATCAATTATTTAATTAGTTATGTGTGATTATTTAATCAACAAATCAATTATTTATGTGGGATGGATCTATTCCATCCCAGTGAACTGTTTAGTCCCTTCCGCAATATTAGTCTTCATTACTGTAGCTTTATTCAAAGTCTTAAAATTGGGAGTGTAACCCCTTCAAACTTGTTTTGGTTTATTCTAGTTGATATACATTTCCATATAAATTTTAGATCTGCTTATCAATTTCTATTAAAAAAAAGTCTGCTATATTTACGGCAGAGATGTGAGCTGAAACTATACATGAGTTTGGGGAGAACGGTGATCATGGTATTTCATGAACACAGTGTATTTCTGTTTTTATTTAGGTCTTATTTAATTCAATGTACAGATCCTACAAATACTTCAATAGATGTATCCTTAAATATTTCATGTTTCTGGATGCTGTTGTAAATTAAATTGAATTTTTAAAATTTCATTTTCCAATTGTTCACTGCTAAAATACAGAAATACAATTGATCTTTGTATACTGATCCTGAATTCTATAACCTTACTAACTTCACTTTTAGGTTCTAATGGCTTCTCTGCAGATTATCTAGGATGGTTTATTATTGTTGTTTATTTTTTGAGAGAAAGAGACAAAGTGTGAGTGAGGGAGGGGCAGAGAGAGAGGGAGACACAGAATCTGAAGCAGGCTCCAGGCTCTAAGCTGTCAGCACAGAGCCTGATGCGGGGCTCGAACTCATGAACCATGAAATCATGACCTGAGCCCAAGTTGGACGCTTAACCGACTGAGCCACCCAGGTGCCCCAGTTGTTGTCATTTTTTTAAGTAAACTCTACCCCCAACATGGGAGTTGAACTCGTGACTCCAAGATCAAGAGTGGTATGCTCTACGGACTGAGCCAGTCAGGGGCCCCTATCTAGGATGTTTTATGCACACTTTATCTCCTCTGTGGTCACCTTGCTTCAGGGGATCCCCCTCCATTTCCAGTAGTGCCCTGACATCGCAAGTCAGACTGCTGCTTCCTGTGGTTCATGCTGTACCGGTTTGGGGACCGCACTCGGTTGAAAAAGCAAAAATTTAACAATCTCACTTGGTACACCCATCTTTCAGGAGATTTCTCTTTGGTTTCTTTCTTTTTTGCCAGGCTCTCTGGGGTCTCCCTGTGCAGGCATTGTTTAGTGGTCAGCCAGGGAGTTGGGCAGTTTCAACTCAGACCTGGGTCTCATTCCTCTGTAACTTTCTTGCTTTCAGGATTTTCCTGTTAAATTTCCAATAGTCTTCAAATCCTGAACTCTCTCCTCTGCCGCCTCAATACGGTAAAGCCAGCCTTTTCCATCACTGTGGCCACGGAAAATTCCTCAGGCAAGAAAGTCACTAACTCCCAATTCTAACCCACTATAGCTACTGCTTTTCAAAAGTAAACTCTCCTCCAGCTTTGATCTGCTTTGGACACTTTTCAGTCCCCTTAAATAGCAGTCTTCTTTCCAAACTTTATAACTTATTTGCAGGAAGGTTTGCTAACCTCTTCATCCCACTGTCATTACCAGACATCTTGGCCAAATTTCTTTATGTATTTATCTTTGTGGGAGTGCAACTTTCTCCTCAAGTAATTGCTCACACAATCTGTCTGACACGAACTGTTTTACCTTTAAGAGTGGGTCTGCGTGTTCTAGATACCACCCGGCAACCGCATGACCTGCCTCATGGTACGCCACGGTCTTCTTCTCCTCGGGCTGCAGAACCTGGGTTTTTTTCTCTAAGCCTGACAAAATAATAACAAAAAACCAAAAACACTGACTCTGTGGCACTGTCATAAAAAGATGGTTTTTCGATCTATACACTTCAATCTACACAGTCTCTAATATGATTTAGAGACTAAGCTGTCTGCGACAATCCAGAAATTCCCAACCATGGTCAGACTAAGAGCAAAGGACCAACTTCAAAATACACCCAACTCCTGCAAAATGCATTCACTACCCCCAGGACTACTTTTTTCTGAACTCTCCCACACTTTTGAGTCATCTATTTTGTTTTGGGAAATAGAAATGCAAGACAAAATTCAGCATTTAGGTCAAAAAACATAAAATTCATAGAAAGCACAGAAAACAAATTCCATGCCCATTCATGGAATGACCCCTGCTTAGTCCAGGTACTTGGAATTATGAAGTGCAGGGTAAACAGAGATGAGACTGCCTGCTGTCTGCTCCTGACGGAAGGCAAACAGGAGAGGAAAAAGGGAGCCGGATGAAGATCTGGAAACACCTGCTCAGCAAGTCAGCTAGACCAATGCTGCAGCAGCCAACACACTAATCAACTGACCCTAGGGATTCCAAGAGCGAGCAGCAGGGCAGACCTGAGAAAACAGACCCAGGAGACCCCTTGTGCTGGGCCCACGTGTTGACTACACAGCCGGGGGACCCCTAATCCAAGTACAATTCCTCTCTGGCCTGGATCAAGGTGGATGCTAAATTCATTTGCATCTCTGTACTATAGACACTAACTACATAGCTTGTACTCATACAAATCATTACACCATGACGAAAGTAGTTTGGTTGTGTTCAAGGTAACACATCTGAGAGAATTTCTCAAATGATAACGTATTAAGGAGTCCGAAGGATTAAAAAAAAGAGAAAGTGCTTTGTTCCCAATAACACAACCCAAGACAAGTACATACCACAGAGCTGGAAAGGTGGAGATTTACAGAAGGTAAGCCCACTGTCTTCCAGAGATAAGCAGTTCTTGCTTGTATAAGAAAATATGAATCCCACACCTCACCAAGTTTACCCCTGGAATTTTTCATTTTCCCAGTATGCTTACTGCAGAACAATTGCTCGTGGCCAGTTTACAGTGGCTGAGCTGTGAACAGGCAAGTGTCCGTCCACCTCAGAGCAAGGGCCCCTCCTAGACTTGCCGCCCTGACCTCTTTCACACTGAGCACTGACTGTTCCCCCACCTAAAAGGCACAGACACGCAGCTTTCACCTGCCTCTACAGTGAAATGTTTTAATTCCACTCACAACTCTATCAACTTAGATTTTTTTTTCTTTTCAATTAACAAATTTCTAGAATAAGTAGTCCATTCATTCAATGGTTGGTTAGTTAGTTAGTTAGTTAGTTAGCATCTAACCCAGGTTAAACACACTGCTATACTAGCCTCTAGATCCTCACGGGAATCTCCATTAATCTGGCTTCGTATTATCCACTCAGTTGAAACTGTCACGTCACGAGACACCAAGAAGAGTCTTGTTGCCAAATCCGAGGTCATGCTCCTCAATGTCCCACATCACTGGACCCTGCCTTTAAGTCCTTTGTAAATGTGTCTTTGCCCTTGTCTCCCATCTCTTCCAACCTCCTGGATCTCCTCTAATGGCATCTATTCCTTGCCTTACTCGCTGATGCACCTCCTGGGCCTGTGGCATACAAGCTCTGCTGACCTCGCTGGCTCACTTTCCTCGCCTCCGCTACCAAATACAGGCAGTGTTTACTGTGTGTCCCCTACCCCCCAAGCCCTCTCACCCACCTCCACACCACGGGAACCACAGCTTGTGGCGCCGTGGTGCTGCAGAGTTCCACATGGACAGCCCGCCCGGCTTGTCTCAAATTCTGCACATTCCATCTTCTGCCAAACCAGCTGCCTCTCGAAGCAGCCCATTTTTCCTATGGCCTGTAAGGCTGTCCTTTTTTTTTTTTTTGCCTATTATCGCCGGGACTACCTGTGCTAAAGTACACTACCCCACATTGATGACTACGATGTTCTCTGTCTTCAGATGCCGCTCTCTTCTTCAATGTCAGATTCTTTTTCTTAAAGCCTACTCAATAGCTCAGGAAAAATCCATTAGTTTAATACTAGCCACAGGACAACAGTTTCAAAAGCCCCTGAACTCAACATTTAAGGCTTTCTAAAATCTAGATTTAAATATTTTCAGCTTTGCCTTACCTCCCAAAGAACTGGAGTCTGACTGGTTTGCTTTCCCTCCCCAAAACACAGGCTGTAACCCTACCTCTAAACTACCTTCTCTGTTCCTGCCACTCTGATGCCATACCTACCCCCCCACCCACTACTAAAACCTGTTTAAATCCCCCCTCTTCTATAGAGCTGTGCCTGACCATAGTGCCCTTCCCTTCTTTGCCCCTCTGGAATTATCTTTTCATGCATATTAAACTATAAGCTCCCTAGAAGGCATGGAAAACGTGTACATCCCCTACTGTGCTTGTGGGGTGAGCATTTCCTGGTTATACAGCGGCTACAGCTGTTTATCCATCACCTATACCTAGCACAGAGCACATTTACACAATAGAATATTTGGAAACAGGAAGGTTGTTTTTCAAAACATTCTCAAAACACTACATCGGTATAATTCAGGGGAAAACACCTTGCTGCTTGCTGCCAATACAAGTGAGGAGTAGTTTGGGCTGCTGTCTCAAACTCACCCAAACCAACAGCACCCATCTCCACCAGACCATGGGGTGGGTGGGGGAAGGAGAAGTTCACAGTACCGAGAGACACAGCAGGTGCATGGTGAGCCCCAGGGTGGGGTGGATAGACTTTTCTTTGCTTCTAGATCTTGCCAAAACAGAGAAACCTATAGTCTCAAACTGATTTTATTGGCCTTTTGACTTGAGTTATATTCAGTTTACTTACCACCAATCACCCGCTCAATTGCTTGTTCAAAGTGTTTCTGATTTATGGAATCCGAAAGGTGTCTTGCAGCGATCAGAGCCGCTTCATTACAGACATTAGCAACATCAGCCCCTAAAAATGAATACAGAACAGCTTACCACCAAATATACTTGAACTGATTGGTCACACATTACGGATGATCATATCCAGTCAGTTTCTCAACCAGCAGTAGACTAAATAAGGGTTTAATGTAATATAATTCAGTTTGACTCATGATGACCCTAAGCTGTTCTAGCAGTCAGTAATAGCCTGGTACAATCCTGGCCCTTTGAACTGAGATGCAAGTATCAGTAATAGTAAATAGATAATTATAGGCAGCCATTTACCTTTATAGGCAATATGGCTCATGTAACTACAAACTAAGACAGTCTTTAAAAATGCCCATTAATTGGGGCGCCTGGGTGGCTCAGTCGGTTGGCTCAGGTCATGATCTCACGGTCATGATCTCACGGTCCGTGGGTTCGAGCCCCGCATTGGGCTCTGTGCTGACAGCTCAGAGCCTGGAGCCTGCTTCGGATTCTGTGTCTCCCTCTCTCTCTGACCCTCCCCCGTTCATGCTCTGTCTCTCTCTGTCTCAAAAATAAATAAGCATTAAAAAAAATTTTTTTTAAAATGCCCATTAACTTAGTTCTATCAACTCTGTTGGGAGAGTGACTAATACAGACGTTAGGCAATATGCTGAAATACAATGAAAAACATAAGCACTAAAAATAATGGTGCAGTAAAATACCAAAAGTTAAATATGTGAAGCTTGTCAAATGCTTTCTAGATCCGTAAGTCTCTTTATTATTTTTTTTTTAAGGTTTCTTTATTTTTGAGAGAGAGAGAAAACAGAGGAGGGGCAGACAGAGGATTCAAAGTGGGCTCCGCACTGACAGCAGAAAGCCAACATGGGGCTCGAACTTACAAACCCCTGTGAGATCATAACCTGAGCTGAAATCGGGTGCTTAACAAACTGAGCCACCCAGGTGCCCCGATAAGTCTCTTTAAATTTTTTTTTTTTTTTTTTAACGATTTATTTTTGAGAGAGAGTGAGCGCAAGTGGGGAAGGGGCAGAGGAAGGGGGTGGACAGAAGATCCAAAGCGGGCTCTACAATGACAGCAGCAAGCCCAATGCGGAGCTCAAACTCACAAACTGTAAGATCATGACCTGAGCCAAAGTCAGATGCTCAACTGACTGAGCCCCAAGTCTCTTGGTGCCCCAAGTCTCTTCAAATTAACTTTTCAGATAAAGTATATGGTAAGTCAAGTAAGCTATAAACAAATAAGCTCAATAAACAAACATTAAAACGTTATAAATTCCAAAGTCCAAAGACACAAAACAAATAAAAAGTTAGAACCCTGGGACATTTAAGATGAATATCTTCTTCTAACCATATACCTACATATAATCCTCTAAGACTTTCCAAATGTTCATTTTTATTTCATTTTGAGTTTGGAAGAAAGATAGGAGAAAGGAGTTTGGAAGAAAAGAAATTTGAGTTTGGAAGAAGTGAGAAAGGCTCACATTTACATTTTAAAACTCTTGTAATAAACACATGCAAAGATACTCAACATCACTGGTCATTAGAGACACAAATCAAAACCACGAGATGCCACTAAGGTGGCTGCAATCAAATAGACAGACAACGACCAGTGTTGGCAAGAATGTGGAAAAACTGGAACCCTCTTACATTGCTGGTGAGAATGTAAAATGGTGAAGCCACCTTGGAAAACAGATTGATAGTTCCTCAAAAAGTGATTCAGCCACTCTACTCCTAGGTATACAGCCAGAGAAATGAAACGTATGTCCACATCAAAATCTGCACATGGATGTTCACAGCAGCATCATTCACAATAGCAAAAAGATGGAAACAACCCAAATAAAGAAGATGTGGTCCATCCACACATTGGAATATTATCCAGCCAGGGAAAGGAATAAAGTCCTGACACCTGCTGCCACATGGCTCAACTCTGAAGACACTACACTTAAGTGGAAGGAGCCAGGGAGAAAGGATCCTATGTGGTGTAATTCTTTTTACATGAAATGTCCAGAATAAGAAGATCTATAAAAATGGAAAGTAGGTGAGGGGTTGCCTAGGGCTGGGGATGGAGGGAGTAGCTGCTAATGGATTCTTCTGGGGTGATAAAAATGACCTAAAATTAGACTACAGCAGTTACAGTGCAACCCTGTAAATACACTTTTTAAAAACCACTGAATCATGCACTTTACAATTCACAGATGAACTTTATGGTATGTGAATTTTATGTCAGTAGAGTTGTTAAAAAAACAAAACAAAACAAACACCCACATACAAATAATCCAGAGGCAGCAGGAAGAGGGTGGGGTACATACGAAATAAGGTTTAACACGCACTGAGAACTGTTCCTGAAGCTAGGTGATGGGTGCAGAGGGGTTCATTATAGTATTTTCTCAATGTCTGTATATGTTTGAAGTCTCCCACTGAAGAGGCCCTAAGGTGAGAGGTAAAAGTGCACTGGGAGCTGGTAAAGGTCATTGGTTTAAAAGACTTCTGACACAGGACATCAGGTTCTGTTCCACTCACCTGAAAACCCTGGAGTTAAGGAGGCAAGTTTTCTTGCCAGCTTCTCCTTTTCCAGGGCACTGTCCAGCTTCAATGGTCTGAGGTGAACTTTGAAAATAGAGGCTCTTCCTTTTATGTCCGGTGGTCCTTGAGAAATTATTTTTAAGGAAAAAAAAAAAATCAAAGTGAAATAGTTATATCTCTCCTCATAAGAACTGGACTGAACCTGATGAAGGTCATCTCACCAATAAATATCTGCCTATCGAAACGCCCTGGCCTCATCAGTGCCGGGTCTAGAATATCTGGTCGATTGGTGCCCGCCAAAATGACGACGTTTGTTGTTGTGTTAAAACCTAGGGACATAAAAAAACAAATGCCAGACTTAAAGCTTTAAGCATCATTTCTATAAACACAAATGCCAAAGGGGTGCCTGGGTGGCTCAGCAGGTTAAGCACCTGACTCTTGGATTCAGGTCAGGTCATGATCTCATGGTTTTTGAGGTCAAGCCCCACATCAGGCTCTGTGCGGACCTTGCAAAGTCTACTTGGATCCTCTCTCTCTCCCTCTCTCGCTGTCCCTCCCCCACTTGCACTTTTTCAAGTGCGCATTCTGTCAAAATAAAACACATACACACACACACACACCACACGCAAGATTGTAATTTATAGAACTGTAACTTGAGAATATGTTGTTCATTTTTTAAACGTTTTAAAATTGAGGTGATTAAATTTGCGAAGAATGTGTCTAACCTCCCTGGGCCACAAGACAACCCATTGAGTATTTGAAGACAGGTATCAACCTCCAACTCCAGCCCCTTTGCCAGACTCTGCTTGGTTCTATTGGTCACTTCTCCAATGTCAATGCCTTGGCTACAGGAGCCTTCACCCTCAGGACCCCGGCCCTGAAAGAGCTTTGGTGCTGATAGCCCACAAATATGGCCATACATGGACTGACCACCACAGAGGGAAGAGCTCTACCTTAATCGGATATAGGCAGACCTCATTTTATTGCACTCTGCTTTACTGCACTTCACAGATACTGTGTTTTGTACAAACTGAAGGTCTGTGGCAACCTTATGCTGAGCAAGTCTATCAGTGCCATTTTTCCAAGAGCATTTGCTCACTCTGTCTCTATTACATTTTGGTAATTCTTGCAATATTTCAAACTTTTTTGTTATTGTATTTGTTGTGGTGACCTGTGATCAGTAATCTTTAATGTTACTATTTTAATAGCTTTAGGGCACCACACACTGCACCGATATAAATGAATTTAAGTGATAAATACTATGTGTGTGTTCTGACTGCTCCAGCGATGAACTGTTCCCTCTCCCCCTCTCCTTGGGGATCCCTATTCCCTGAGACACAACAAAATTGAAATTAAGCCAATTAGCCCTACAGAGACCTCTAAGTGTTCGAGTGAAAGGAAGAGTCTCAAGTCTCTCACTTTAAATCAAAAGGTAGAAATGATTAAGCTCAGTGAGGAAGGCATGTTGAAAGCTGAGATAGACTGGAAAGCCAGGCCTCCTGTGCCAAATAGCCAAGGAGTAAATACAAACCAAAGGTTCTTGAAAGAAATTAAAATGCTATTCCAGTGGGCACATGATGATAAGAAAGCAAACAGACTTACTGCTGACATGGATAAAGTTTTAACTGTCTGGATAGAAGATCAAACCAGCCAAAACATTCTCTTAAGCCAAAGCCTAATCCAGAGCCAAGCCCTCACTCTCTTCATATCTATGAAGGCTGAGAGAGGTGAGGAAGCTGCAGAAAACAAGTTTGAAGCTGCCAGAGGGTGGCTCACGAGGTTAAAGAAGCTGTCTCCATAGCATAATAGGGCAAGGTGCAGCACCAGGTGCTGATGCAGAAGCTGCATCAAGTTATCCAGGTCTAGCTAAGGTAATTAATGAAAGAGGCTACACTAAGTAAAAGATTTTCAATGCAGATAAACAGTCTTGGATTGGAAGAAGATGCCATCTACGACTTTCATAGCTAGAGGGGAGATATCAGTGCCTGGCTTCAAAGCTTCAAAGGACAGGCTGACTCTCTTGTTTGTGGCTATGCAGCTGGTGACTTTAAACTGAAGCCAGTGCTCATTTGCCATTCTGAAAATCCTCAGGCCCTAAAGAATTATGCTAAATCTACTCTGCCTATGTTCTAGAAATGGAACAAAGCCTGATGAGAGCACATCTGTTTATAACATGGTTTACTGAATATTTTAAGCCCACTGTTGAGACAGCTGCTCAGAAAATATTACTTCTGACAATGCCCTGGTCACCCAAGAGCTCTGATGGAGATGTAGGAGACTAATGTTGTCTCATGCCTGCTAATACAACATCCATTCTGCAGCCCATGGATCAAGGAGTGATTTTGACTTTTAAGTCTTATGATTTACGAAATACATTTCGTAGGGCTATAGCTGCCAGAGATAATCAAAAGGATTCCCTATTCTGGATGCCACCAACAACATTTGTGATTCATGGAAGAGGTCAAGATATCAACATTGCCAGGAGTTTGGAAGAAGCCGATTTGCCCCCTCATGGATGAGTTCAGGACTTCAGTGGAGGCAGTGACTGCAGATGTGGGAGAAATAGCAAGAGAACCAGAATTACAAGTGGAGCCTGAAGATGTGACTGAATTACTGCAATCTCATGAGAAAACTTGGAATGTCTGAGGAGTTGCTTCTTATGGATGAGCAAAGAAAGTAGTTTCTTGAGACGGACTCTAATCCTGGTAAAGTTGCTGTGAAAATTGTTGAAATTACAGTAAACTATTTAGACTGTAACAAAAACTTAGTTGATAAAGCAGGGGCAGGGTTTGAGAGGACTGACTCCAAACCTGAAAGAAGTTTACTGTGGGTAAACAATGCTATCAAACAGCATCGCATGCTACAGAGAAACTGTTCATGAAAGGGAAAGTCAGTCAATGCGGCAAACTTCGTTGCTGTCTTCTTTTAAGAAACTGCCACAAACCATCCCAGCCTTCAGCAGCCACCACCCTGATCAGTCAGCAACTGTCAACACTGAGGCAGGACCCCTTCACCAGCAAAAAGATTACAACTCACTGAAAGTTCAGATGATGGTTAGCATTTTTCAGCAATAGAAGCTAAAAAAGATTTTAAAATCTTTATTTATTTATTTTTGAGGGGAGGGAAGGGGCAGAGACAGAGGAAGACAGAGAATCCCAAATGGGCTCTGTGTAATTAGCACAGAGTCCGATGTGGGGCTCGAACTCAAGAACCAGGAGATCATGACCTGAGCTGAAATCAAGAGTTGGATGCTGAACGAACTGAGCCACGCAGGCACTCTGAGCATTCTTTAATTAAAATATGTACCAAAAAAATATGTACAATTTTTTAAGACACATACTGCATACCTAAAAAGACTCAACATAATGTAAACATAACTTTTATATGCACTGGGAGACCAAAACATTCATCTGACTCGCTTATTGCGATAGTCACTTCATAGCAGTTGTCTGGAACTGAACCTGCAGTATCGCCGAGGATGCCTGTCTGATGTCCAGCTCAGTCTCATAAACCAGCTTAGTACTGAGCACTGCGCTTCCCTTTCTGAGCACACAACAGCATCTGTGTATCTTACAGCACAAAGTATTCTCACATCCCACAAAATGGCTTTCCTAATAAAAGAAAAAGCTGACTAATGTGCAAAGACTGCTACTCTCTTAGTATTTGAAATCTGCCAAATTCACACACTTGGTTATGCATGGGTTTTCCTGATGCTTCAGAATCACAGATGATTTTAAGAATGAGACCACAATTCTTTTGCAATCATTTCACCAATTTTTCTCTTATTCACCTCCAGATGCAA
Source organism: Lynx rufus (assembly GCF_022079265.1). Classification (NCBI taxonomy): domain Eukaryota; kingdom Metazoa; phylum Chordata; class Mammalia; order Carnivora; family Felidae; genus Lynx; species Lynx rufus. Next base: position 3,515,340 of record NW_025814844.1, on the reverse strand, counting down.
ACACCATCTTAATACCAATATTGTTATGGCAGGCTGCCAAGTAAGAATATTTTGGCATTATCCATACTGGTACAGAAGAGCCTTTAAAAAAGGGCTCTTTGTTTTAGAGAATACTTTTTTAAAATCTGAACTCAATACCGACATAAGGATTCTCACTTTAGCTATATGGAAAACAATTAGAAAATGTAGTTTAAAATACAAAAGACTTGAATATTCACCATCCATCTCCACAAGCAGCTGATTGAGTGTATTCTCCTGTTCACTCTGCCCTCCAAAGTTGCCTCTTCCTCTCTTCCTTCCCACGGCATCTATTTCATCAATGAAGAGAATGCAAGGGGCATTCTTCCGAGCAAGGGCAAATAAGTCTCGGACCTGGATAAAAATATAAACACTAGAGTCACTTAACAACTGAAAATTATTTTCCTCCTAATAAAAAATAAACATCATGCTTCCATCCAAGAGGAAGATGATCTTTTTGTGTTAGATACTGTGCACTACATATTTAAAAAGAGTTATAAGAAGCAAAGAGGTGGCAAATGATGAGTAAGGTGGTGGGTAACTGCTTTAAGGTGAGTAAATACTATTTCTATAATATCATAACTTACTGTATATATCAAAAGTGCTAACAATATCTGCTATTTTTATAGCAACAAATTAATACTACACATTTTTACCCTACCAAAAGAGAATACTGTAGAGGTGTAAACTTTATATTCAGTGTAAAAGTTCAAACTACTCTGGCCCGAGGCAGGCTGTTAATAAGCAGACACTTACTAACAGATCTAGGTAACATGTATACACACCGCAAAGGCCGTGAACTACGCAAGACCACACAGTGATCACCCCAGAGCATAATACAGTGCCCTGCCACTACAGGAGCAGGTGTGAGGCCCATGCACCTACATTCTGTCCTGCTAATAAGCATGTGCTTATGCTTATGATGAAGGAGTGGCCATCCCCAGGGTCTCAGCCTATCACCTGCCCCTTTTAAGAGATCCAGAAACAATCTCCTATGCCTCACATCCCTTTTCACTTCATTCACCAGAAGTCCAAGTTTCCCCATCATCCTTTCCTGCCTAGACTTCCTAGTTTTCATTCCTATAGTGCTCTGAATACATCCCCTAGGATAACTCATGTCCCGCCAAGGCCTCTCCCTCTGAACTCCAGATCGGTGATCAACAGATCCCCATCCTCTCACACCTCCTTCACCCCCTTGTCTGTCCCTGCAAAGCTCTCAACTGGAAGGGGTTTTGTCTTTCCATCCGAGCCAGTGGGAGTTGAAGTGCACCTCACGCAACATGACTACTGCCAAAACAATTCTGCTGGAAAACCCCTGCTCAGACATTCCCACCACGTGGCAGACACGCTGCCCTCCTGGTTTTAGTACTTCCTGGGCCCGATTTCCCATTCTTCCAGCCTACCCCCACCCCCTCCACTGGGCACTATTTTTTTAGTGGTTCCTGGTTGGCCGTCCCCTGACCCACCTCTTTCAATCACCTTCTGCTCTATTTTGCCATGGCCAGCAATGCCAAGGTTTCCCTACACAACCAGCTTCCCGTGGTCTACTCTGCCCTCTCCCACAGGTCTGGCTTGCTCATGTACTCAAGCTTCTCTCATAGCTGGCTTCTCCTGGATCTCTAGCCCATTAGGCCCACCACTTACCCCCACCACCCACAGCTCCTCTCCTGTCTTCAGCCAACCCCCACCACTCCTACCCGTACCAGATTCCATGATCCATCATCATAAACATTCAAGTCCCCCAGGCTCCCCTAGCTGTCTGACAGCCCTCCTATGAATCCACCTACTTTACCTATCATAGCTCATTTAAATTACAATGCCATCAATAGTAAGACTCATCATTAATACACTTCCCACTGACAAAGAAAAAATGCTACCAGTCGGTGGCACAACACTTAGTTACTGATTATAAGTTGCATCTTGGTGTTTGGAAAAGCAACTGTGGTAGCACTTGGCACTTCTACAGTGTTAAAAAAAAAAAAAAAGTCAATATTTAGACACTGGTAAAATACACAAGAGTAAAAATTTAACTGTTTCTTTAAAAACTAACCCATACTCACACTTCCTGATTTCAAAACTTACTACAAAGGAACAGTAATCAAGACTGGGGTACTGGTATAGAGAGAGACAAATGGGTGCCAACACCATTCAACGGAAAAATCATCTTTTTTTTTTTAAATTTTTTTTTTTTCAACGTTTATTTATTTTTGGGACAGAGAGAGACACAGCATGAACGGGGGAGGAGCAGAGAGAGAGGGAGACACAGAATCAGAAACAGGCTCCAGGCTCCGAGCCATCAGCCCAGAGCCTGACGCGGGGCTCGAACTCACGGACCGCGAGATCGTGACCTGGCTGAAGTCGGACGCTTAACCGACTGCGCCACCCAGGCGCCCCAGGAAAAATCATCTTTTTAACAAATGGTGCTAGGAAACCCAGATATACACATGTAGAAGAGTGAACCAAGATGGACCCTTACACCTCACATCATATTAACTTGAGACAGATCACAGACCTAAACGTAAGAGCTACAACTTTTAAAACTCTTAGAAGAAAACACAGGAATATTTATGACCTTGGATGGTGACAGTCTTAGAATATGATACCAAAGCCCAAGCAACAGCAAAAAAAAAATGGATAAATTAGTCTTCATCAAAATTAAACACTTTTGTGCTTCACTACCAAGAAAGGGAAAAGACAACCCACAGAATGGGAGAAATTATTTGCAAATAATGTATGTGATTAGGAGCTAATGTCCAGAATATATAAAGAACTCTTACAACTCAACAACAAAAGGACAACCCATAAACAGACTGCACCAGTCTGGTCCAGGGCCATCTTTACCAGCTCCGTATTTGGGGGGAAGATCAGGGGGAGACAGAGGAGGGTGCGCCATCATAAGAGAATGAAAGACTTACTCTAGCTGGACCCACACCAACAAACATCTCCAAAAACTCAGATCCACTAACAGTGATGAAAGGGACGTTGGCTTCTCCAGCTGTGGCCTTAGCTAGCAGTGTTTTCCCAGTGCCTGGAGGACCAGTGAGAATGGCACCCTTCAGATATAAAAAAGGAAAAGTATATTTAGCTAGAATTTCAGAAAAGTAAATTGCATATCCACAAACAATTCTAAGATATAAATCTGTCTATAAACTCTGATTATATAATAAACGTTCCTTAAACAATGATGGCAAAACATTCTTATAACAGTAAGAAGAGGAAGAAAAGGATTACAGACTACCTTGTTTTAAAAAACGTAGTAAGAATGTAAAATCTTACATACTTCGCTTTAAGATTCTTAGCACTGCTTTTCAGATCTTTAGACTTAAGCTGAATATCTATTAATAAACCAACTGAGGTTGGGGCATCTGGGTGGCTCAGTTAAGCTTCTGACTCTTGGTTTTGGCACAGGTCATGATCTTATGGTTCATGGGCTGGAGCCCCAAGCTGGGCTCTGTGCTGATGGGATTCTCTCTCTATCTCAAAATAAATAAATAAATTTTTAAAAATTTAACAGGTAAGTATAAAAAATAAATAAAATAAGCCAACTGAGGTTTACTTAAATAATTCAAAGAGACAAACACCACACTCCCAAATTACATTTTGCTTATTTTCTTCCCTTTAAAATTTCACAAATGAAGTAAAAATCTAATGACCAACTATGAATGTAGTTAAAAAGGGAAAATGTGTTTGCTCAGTCTAATTATTCAAGTTGTATAGATGTTTAGGCATGATGTGCACAGATACTACATAAGTCAGAAAATTATAAAATTATCAAATATGACTTTTCATCCACACAGGCATGATATGAAAATCAAGGAAACGATTTCCTTTACAAAGGATTCCTTTAAAGTAAACTTTATTAGTGGATTTTTTAAAATAATTAAACATCTTGGATTCATTTACTTAATGACCAAGCCTGGCCCTGGGAGTATAAGGATCAGTAAGGCCAGCCTGTCACCAGCAGCAGGCATGGGGACTCCTGGGAGGAAGAGGCTAGAATCAGTGCTATCTCTTCTCCACCAAATCCTGTGCCACGAATCTGAGTGCCAGGCCCAGGCAAATGGTCTGTTCAAACCTGCTAAGGGAGGGACAAGCGGGTGACAGCAGGAGGCAATGCGCTCATGTGCACAGTTACTGAGAGACGGGGTATCCGAATCAGACTGGAGGGAGAAGGAAGGCGAATCGGGGAAGGCTTCCAAGGGGAGAGAACACAAATCTTTTCAGGAATATACACACCACATACAAGCAGACACATTCCCACGGAACAACTGACCTGAAAAAACCCTGGAGTAAAGCAGAGACTAATAAGACAGAAGAAGAAAAACAGCCACTTTGTCACAAGTAATCAAACTTCATAAAAGTATAACTTCAGAGATAAAAAATTCAAACAATTTTTGGGTTAATACGTTGAAAATAATCTGAACGTTCACTTTTTACCTTTGGGATTTTTGCTCCTAGGTCTTGATACTGCTTTGGGTTTTTCAAGAAATTCACAAATTCCATTATTTCTAGCTTGGCCTCCTCACAGCCAGCCACATCTTTGAACTTCACATCTATCTCATCCTTCAAGACTTTGGCAGTGGTTTCTCCAACGCTGAAGAGTCCACCCATCCCCCGGCCTGTCCGGCCAATGCCAGCGGGCCCTCTCCGTATGGTGTACAGTAAGAAAGCGATGATAAGCACCGTGGGCAACATGCTCAGGAGAAACGAGCTAAATAAAAGAAACCACACACAACACTGACATGTTTTTAAGACTGTTACTCTTTGGCTTTTTAAATGTTTGCAAGATACACTTTTTGGTAACTGCTTAGGATATAATTGTAAATGTTTTCTATTTTTGTAAAACCTGAATATTCTAAATGTTTTATTTGAGGCACAAAGACAATCTCAGTGTCTCAATATCACTGACGTAGAATTGCAGAAGATGAGACCAAAGAAAAAACTGTTCTTAACACATATGCTGTCTACGGAGATTTTATTTCTATCCCAGTAATCTCCATTTATGCACGATACAGACCTAGCTGTAATTTACTATCATTATATCTGCATTTCAAAGAAACTTCTTTTGAATTACTTAGAAGTTTTAACATGACCTGGCGTTAGCCTGGGCAGAAATTGCAGTTCTCTTAATTGGAATTTGTCAACTTATTCTAAAGAGATGTCTTCTAAATATCAAACCCTCGCTCAGTTAACGGCAGATCAGTTTCAAAAGCCCTGTACACAATGGTGACAGCAATCTGTTGGTAAGCGCTGCACAGGCCACTCCGTGCAGCTTGTGCAGACTTAGCAGACTGACTCCCAGGGGAGCAATCTTTTGTCCTCCAAGCTCATGCTCTGGAGGGTGCTGCTCAGATAGGACTTAAAGCCTGGAGATACACACTCATATATATGAGTATATCCTCAGATATATACTCATATTGGTTAATATAATGCAAGTTAGCTGAACTTATCCTAAGAAATTAGGATCATAACCTTGTACACGGTTTAGCTCTAAAAAAAAAACAAAAAACCAGGATCTACTTTTTAAGTTTTCATCTTTTACAATTTTTTAAAGGCCCCCACAGCAGGCAGTAAGAACATAGAAAAATTTACCTTTGGTTTATTTCTGGAGGGAGAAAAAAGATACACTGACCATAGATGTTTAAGGAATGGTGCAACCAAACTTTCTGTAATGTTTCAGCAGCAGCTATACAGTTAAATGATTATATGACAGCCCCAGGACCCAAGGGATATAGCACATATGAAACAATCTTGATAGCTATCTGGATCTAAAAACAGGTAAATTGTAGGTTGACACAACTAAGATGCAAGAAAGTCTCTAAAACAGAGTAATACTACCAGCTCAATTAGCACACTAGCAATTCATTTTTCTTTTTTGCCTGATTTTTTAAAATTTATTTTTGAGAGACAGAGTGAGACAGAGCACAAGTGGAGGAAGGGTAGAGAGAAGGAAACATAGAATCTGAAGCAGGCTCTAGGCTCCGAGCAAGTGTTCAGCACAAGAGCCCGACGCGGGGCTCAAACCCACGAACCGTGAGATCATGACCTGAGCCAAAGTCGGTCACTTAACCGACTGAGCCACCCAGGCGCCCCTAGCAATCTGTTTTTCTGCTCTTTCATTCAGAAAAATTAAGATTTACTTGTACTTTCACTCTTGAACTGCTAACTCCGTAGCAAGGTACACCTCAATGCGAATGGAGTAACTGCCAGGAAATCTATCTGGGTGTTATACATGGATGAGTACTCAAAGGCCATAGATTTCCTATAGAAACTCAAAGACAAGTGACTCTTGAAATCAATGGGCCCTTCTTGGAGGCCTCAGACTTCTAACTGGTCTTATTAAAGATAAATAACCCCTAAGGGAACAAGCAAGCTCTGACAAGAGAAAAAAGAGTTACTTAAAATTCCTGGAAAACTCTGAAAAATAAATGTAAATGACAGTTAAAAGGTGGCAATGCCATTCTTTAACACAAAGGGGCTCTTTATGCTAAAATCCTACTAAAGGACGTTAATACCCCCAAACTATTGCTCAATCAAAGATAAATACAAATGTGTAGAAAAGCAGTCATGAACAAAAACCAGTAAATTACCAATGACTTAAAAGAAGTCTGGCCCAACTGAGACAGACTTGAGAATGTCGTATGTCACCTGCCATCTGGTGACAGAACACACAGCAACCCACACAGAGCACAGTGAACAGTCTTACCCGTCACTTTCAGCAATGTAGACGACAGGAACCCGATTCTCCCCTTCTATGCCCAATTCCTGCTGTAAAGTTTCCAGATTCCGCTCAAAGGTGTCCACACTGCCAATATTAAACCAGACGTATTGCTATAAAAACACAAAACAAAATATCCTAAGAATGAAGGGGAAACAAAGTTTAATTTACCAGAAGGTTCAACTTTTAATGAATTTTTCAGAAATACTGAAAATTTAGAAAGTGAAAAAAACCCCACAATAATAAAGGACTGGTTTTAATGATGCAGTGATTAAGTTTCACTCAATGAGAGCACCTGGCAATCCTTGCAAATAAGCATTTCTTAAGCAATATTCCTTAGTGGTTCTACAATTATACACTCAAATGAAAAATCTATTAAAAGTCCTTTTCATAAATATGTGTCCTTTTCTGCTTCTTCATTTCCCACGTATTTCTCAGCTATTTCCAAACTGAAAACTAATGTGATGCAGTACTAACAGCCAAAGTTTCCTGAGCACTTACTAAGGGTCAGGCATGGCTCTTAGCCCTTTATATACACTAACTCATTCAATCTTCAGAACCACCCTAAGAAGTAGGTACTATCACCAGAAGTGATACTCAAAATCTGAACGTGAGGAAGGCACCCCACCGCCCAATGAGAACAGAAGCGTCCTTCGCTGTGCCAGCTGTTACTCTTCTATTCACTTGATCAGGTGAGTTACTGAGGCCCTGGGGAGGCACCAATGAAGGATTTGAGGCAATGGCTACTTACCCCCCCACCCCAAAGTATTCCCCTTTGTGCTAGTTGTTTACTGGCTGAGTATCAGCCCTGACTCTTACTGTCCCCATTTTACAGATGAGAAAACTACAGGGGTGACTTCACTTGCCCATGGTTACAAATCTAGTAAGAGGCTGGATCTGCACCCGAGGAGTCTGGCTCCTGAGCCAGTGCTCCTAACCAGCATGTCACACTGCCTCTCTTCTACAACCACACACGTACTTATAACAGCTCACATTTATGGAGTTTTACTAATATGTTAGAACCTGTTCCAAGCCCTATGCAAGTATTAGCCGCATTTTCTAGCACAAAAAGACTCTGTTCCTCCTCTAACCTGTAATCACTTAAAAAAAGTTTTAATCAAAACAATAAATCTATGTCATAAAAATTCAAAAGTGTGCACAGAAGAGAGTAACATGTCATCCCAAAGTCCTCCCACCAACCAGTGCTACTGAGTGCAGAACAGCACTCTGGTATTTCTCTCCAAATATCTAAAAACAAAAGATGGAGAGTAGTTTTATAACAGATATATTTTTTCTTAAGTTTCTTTAATAGTATTATCTAACAGTTCTTGGTAAGTTGTTCACTGACAAACCTACAAAATTCCTGCTATTACAAGCCCAAAACAAGTCAATAATAGGTTAGCCACATGTGACTAAGCATTCCCTTACTTAACACCTACTCTCAACTGGACACTGTGCATGACTCAACATCAGATAAATGGGGCAGATAAAGAGGACCAGCAGCATGAGATTTGGGGACAAGATCTAGAGAAGACCCACCCGGGGTGGGTCTCAGCTTTCCAAGTGATTCTTACACACAGTGAAGTTTGAAAACCCCCAATGACATTCAAGATCTCATTTCAGCACTAAGCCTTAAAGCATTATTATTGCCCTTCCCATCTTAGTGATAAAGAAACCCAGGCTTAGGGGAGTTGGCCATATAGCTAGTAAAGAGCAGAGCTGATCTGAAGCCTGGTCTGTCAAACTCCAAAGCCTGTGCTTCTACAGCTAACACTTAAGTAACACTGCTACTCTATAAGTAGCAGGACACCAAAAATCATCTACCCATTTCTGAAAACTCAAAATAAAGTTTTTATTAAGTAGGTATTACATGTTCTCTGGGGAAAACTACAGTAATATAAACATAAATAAAATAAAAAGCATCTGTAACCTCAACATCCAGAAACAAACACGACTAGCAACTTTGATGCCATTCCTTCAAGATTTCATAATAGCCCCTTTACTATCTTGAAATACATGCACAATTTTGAAATTGATATAAAACCTTAACCATAATATAAAGGATAAATAAAAGGAAAGTAATTTATAATAAAATGGTACGAATTTCAATACATAAACGTTTGTGCATGCCAACACTAGATGTAAAAATTGCCCTCTAGGGAAGAGGACTGTCCTGCCGAGCCACTGCTCCAGCAGCGAGATTAAAGCAAGAGAAATGAGGAGCCCTTATTATTAACCAGGTGCCTAATGTGGGCATTTACTGATTTCCAATTTTCTGCTCTATAAACAATGTTTTGGAGGACATCCTGCATACACATCTTTACATGCATCCTTAAGTATTTCCCTAGAATACAGTCCTAGAAGCAAAACTACTGAGTGTGTGCATACTTTCAAAACTGCTGATATACACACTGCCAAACTGTCCTCTTGAAAGGGAGTGCCAATTTAATTCCCAGCACTAAAACTCTGAGGAATAGTTCTGAGAAAAAAAAAAAAGGAGCATGGTTATTAACGAACATTTCATCATAAGGCAAAAAGAATGGGAAGTGGGATAGAAATGAAGACAATTAAAATAACTTACTCCTAAAAGTGACTGAAATACCAAACCCACACAACTTTAGAGACATTCCTCTTTTTGTCGACATGTTTCGGACAGAGATGGTCACCATCAGTTCTAGTTTTCTTTACATGTTGCCCCACCCAGGCAAGGTGACCAGGAAATGGTTACACAAAATCATCTGGAAGGAGGGATGCAACGTGGTAAAGGAGGTCTGACCCTGGGGGAGGGCAGTAAGACAGCAGGACACCAAGGGACTAGAGATGGGCCCCCATGGGGGGATTGGAGGGCTGGGAATCACCTTGGAATCACCTGGGAACCTCATCTGCCCCACTGCTGTCCTCCCCCACAATCCCCTCAACCCAGTCTAGGATATCTGGAATAGAGTTCAAACTGGCTGGACAGGATTTACAAATTAGGAGCACCTGGGTGACTCAGTAGGTTAGGCGTCCAGCTCTGGCTCAGGTCATGATCTCGAGGTGCGTGAGTTTAAGCCCTGTTGGGCTCTGTGCTGACAGCTCAGAGCCCGGAGCCTGCTTCAGATTCTGTGTCTCTTGCCCCTCCCCCGCTCGTGCTCTGTCTCTCCCTCTCTCTCTCAAGAATAAACATCAAAAAAAGTTTAATAAAAAAAATTTTTTTAAAGGATATACATATTTTTTTTTGAAATGAGAAACGAAATGGAAATTAAAAGAATAAAATATCACAAAACAGTTGGGAGAGATATGATCAGAACGCTTCTTAAACTGATTTGAAAAAAGCTGTCTCAAGACATGCACAATTCAGATTTAACAGTTTTTCCCTAACCAAAACAACTGTTCTCTCAGTCTTGAAAAATTCATGATACTAGAATACCGAAAACTGGGATTTCACCATTTCCTAAATGCACAGCAGAACAATTACCAAATCCAACCCAAAAAAACTGACCAACTTCATAAGGCAACTACGTACGGCATGCACATTCTCCCCTGCGTGCGTTAGAGAGGCCTGTGAGTGCTGTGCTGCCCGAATCTGGCATAGCTGGTGCACAGAGCTACTGCAATGTGAGGGAATGCTTGCTTTCTGACTCTAAATCTGAAAAGTGAATTTACAGCTAATCCACATCAATTAATAAAAATCACTTACCCCATCAACAGGAGTTTTTCCTGGTATAAAAGTCACTCGAACAAAACGCTTGTTGACGACTTCCAGTCTGTCTACCTGGAATTTTAAAAAGTTAATATTCAAACATAAATTTACAGAGAAGACATGAGATATTCTTTTAAGCCCGTTAAAATTGCACATGGTATTTTAGATGTACAAAGAACAATGATGAACAACATAAGGAGGCCCCGTTGTTTCCCCTTCTGGCTTGAAAAATAAAACATCACAAATGCTGTTGAAGCCACCTGTCACGCCCTCTTCCCAGAAGCGGACACTCCCCACATTAGGTGCTGACTGTCCCAAAGCCTGTCCTGGTGCCTGTGCCACACAGATGTAACCCTGAACATACACTCACTGTCGCCTGCTTTTAGACTTTAAAAATGGTCCTGCTTGGTGTATATTCTTCTACGACTCTTTTTCCCTTCCTGTCGTATTTGTGAGGTTCATCCCTACTGACAGGTCAGATCTGCGGGGTACTCCACTTTGGGAGCACACCCCAAGTTATTTATCCATTCTCCTGATAGACATTTAGGCTGTTTCAAAACGTTCACTATCGTAAGCAATGCTGTCATGAACATTCCTGCAGATAACTTCTTGGGCACATCTTTAAAGGTTTCTCTGAACATGTACCTATAGACAGATCCAGTAAGGCTGGGTTGCAGGGTACACATACTTTACTATTCTGTATTATACTATTAATAGTACATTTACTATACTATTATTTACTATTCATTTACTATACATGAAACTGCTCTCCAAAGTGGCTCTCCAATTCACAGTGCACAGCAAAATATTCTATATCCTCACATATTGGTCTACATCCTCACTTGCTAACAGAAGACTTTAATTTTCGCCATTCTATGGGTATAAAATAATATAAACTTGCTTTTTTCTGTAACATCCTAACTACATAGGATTTTTAAGAACACTTTTAGAGACCTTCTAAGTTCTTTAACCCTAAGTTCTAGGTTGATCTGGAGCATGAGCCCTTTGGAAGAAGCTTGCTTTCTGCTGCCATTAAATCTGCAATGGCAGGCAGTTTGTGAGGGAGCCCTGGGTAATTCCAGGAGGAGGTGGAACAGGGAACTACCTGTTCCTAAAGCACGTCATCTGGAAAGGACTAAAGTACTCTACCCCCCATAAAACTGCTGGAACAGTAGACAGATTCCAAAGAACCAGTAGGCCAAAAGGAGATGCCTCTATGGAGAATCTTCCCTGAGGCCCTATCACCACACTTTGAAGGATAGCTGTAGCCCCCTCCACAACCAGACAGGAGTTACTTCTTAGAAGGCAGGCTCCCTAAAACATCTGGGTATTATACATAAATATCCTGGCTTCCATGAGAAACATTAACCTCAAAAGTGTGAGTAAGTAATCATTTCCATCCTCACCTAATTGGACAATCTTTAAAAATAACTTTTGTTTTCTATGCTACCAGTAAGTATTACTATCTTACCTTTATTTTATCAATTTCATTGATGAAAAGCCCAACACCAAGAAGTTAAGTAATCTCCCCACAGTGACACAGCAGGCCTAACCTGGTTTCTCACTATCACTTCATCAATTCTAAGGTGGACATTTTTCATAATTTAACATCTGAGAAATTAGGATATGTTTGACAACTGGTATTTTCTAGTTTCACTGGCAGCTTACTAAATTTTTCTTAGGAATGGATAAAATAATGCTTCTCACAGGCCACAGCATCTCAAAGATGCTGGCGTAGTCTCACTGGGTAAAGCCCAACTGGTAGTGACAAAGGCTCCCAGCAGCCCTGCCTGGGCCCCCACTTAGAGCCCATCCGCTCTCACTGTCAACACTCGGAGTCACTTAGGCACCCAAGTCCAAGCTCATGGGAGATTAAGAGCCGTGGAGTCATAAAGGTGCCGGGAGAGGCTGGCACATTCTAGCAGGGGGAAGGCGTGACTGAGGACACACAAGAAAATGAAAGGAGACAGAGGACAGCTGGAGCAAGGTGAAAGCTAGGTTCTAGTAGAAGTGAAAGAAAAGGATTTTGTGGTAAATGGGGGGACAGCTGGGCCAAAACAAATAGGGTTCTTCATTGCAATACTTTACAGCATTAAAAAAAAAAAATCAAGATGAAAACAGTAACTTTACAATGGACAAGCTGGCTAACTTAGTTGACTGTTACTTTGTTGGCCCAATCTACTGAATTTCACCTTTTGAACCACTATAAACCACCAATCCAATAAAATACTTACTACTCCTTTGGAAAGATAGTTATTGACAAAGTCCTTCCAAGTGATTTCTCTCCCAGAGCTCTTGAACAGGAAGTAAAACATGACTCCACCCCAAAACAGAGCAGTCCAGAGAAAGTACATCCGGAATTCCTTGTCATCCCATGGAAAATCACCCTGGGCAAAGAAGGAGACAGTCTCTGTGAAGAATGAAAGGTCACAATAGGATCTATGCTATATTGGACACAAATCCCTCCCAACCTCTCCTGGGGCCGCTCCAGATCCTCCAAATTAACACACAGCCTGGAATCAAACCTTCTGGAATCTGGACCACCAGTGAGAATCATCTTTCTTGCCACCTCGTTTTCCACTGCCACCAACTCCTCCTCCGGAAGGGCGCGGGGTAGCAGCTGGCTTTGATTCTGTTCATAAACAGAGAGCACATACCGCAGCACAGCAGCATTTTACATCTCTCCACAAAGTTTTCATTAATGCAGCTTAACAAAAGACTTAACTGCAAAAGTTCTAGCAATAACTTGTTAATCTTTTTTCATTAAGAAGTATCTAGAACCAACTATTAACAGCTGTGACCTCGTTGTTGTGTTATATGATTAGAAATAAATGTAGGCTTTTTCTTTCTGGGAATCAGAAATAAGAAACCCGTTAGCACCCCTTGTCACAACTTCTCATCAACCAGCAATTCTGGAATCAGCCTGTTTTGTCATGGTGTCCCGACCACATTCGTTGTTGTATTCAAAGTTTGGATGAGTTTGAAGGAAATACTGTTTTCACTCTGTTGTAACTAACATACATGTCTTTGATGTTACTATAAAATAAGGAGGCAAAGTTTCAACGGGCACACACTAAGGGTTAGATTCATTATTTGATAGTTACACCAGGTCCTTGTAAGGCAATCCAATCCTGTACCTCAACTAGATTTAAACCAAGCATAAAAGTCACTGGGCACAGAATAGCTATATTCCCGGGAAACCAAAGCATCAATTTTGTTGCTATTGTGGTTTTAGAACAAGTTTTGACCTTTACTGAGGAATCACAAGTATATCTAGGACTGGAATCCACGTTTTTTCAAATGACCTTGACACCTTAAGATTTTACTTAATTTCTTTATGCTCCTGCCAAGTAGGAACAATAAAATGTGAATAACACCACCTTCCTTAGTATCAAAAATGAGAGTGAAGTTCCATAGTCTCTGAAAAAAATCAAAACATTATACAAATCTAAAAAAAAAAAAAAAAGACTTCCTGCAAAATAGCTTATGGCAACCGATCATTCTGCCATGAGGAAGAGACTAAGAGCATTCAAGGAGGCTTGCCAGTGCTTTCCACACGTTATCCGCGATACCTGCACAATATACCAACAACCAGGTAAGTATACGACTATACCCGTTTTACAGATGAAAAGGTGTAGCTTAAGGAACTTGGTAAGTAACTGGATGCAGTGTTAAGTGACACTGAGGAGTGACAGAGCTGTGACTGGAATACAGGTAAATGAATTCCTGAGTTCCCAGTTGAAAGCACAAGGTAGGTGCTCCCATTTCCCACTCCCATGAAGTGAACACTGTTAACAGTGTTTCTTTCTTCTGTAGGCAAGGCGTGATTTTGATAACTGACTAAAAACAAGAAAAAACAAAACAAAAAAAAAAAACCACCTTACCCACATGAAATTAGTTTCCCAGAATCTGAAATTAGTCACTGTTAAGGGTTGAACAGTGCCCCCTGCCCTCCCAATTCACATGTCAGGAGTCCTAGCCCATTGTGATCTTATTTGGAAATAGGGTCTTCACAAAAAAAAATTGTTTAAGTTTAAAATGAGGTCCTATGGGTGAGTCCTAATACAATATAACTGGTATTCTTATAGAAAGAATAAATTTGGACACAGACCTACACAGAGAGAAGGCGGTGCCAAAAGACACAGGAAGAAGACAGTCATCTATAAACCAAGGAGAAAGGTCTGGAACAGATCCTTCCCTCATGGCCCTCAGAAGAAATCAACCCTGCTGACACACGGACTTTGGGCCTCCAGCCTCCAGAACTGTGAGGCATTCGTTTGTTGCTCATGACACCCAGGTGTGGTAGCCTGTTACAGCAGCCCTGGGAAGCTAACACCTTTCTCCCCACCCCCACATCCTCTCAAAGAATCACAAATACTACTCTAACACCTTCACCTACCACAAAGCGACCCCTCCATTGTGTAGGATGGGAGGCTGACATATTCATCCCCCATGATGCATACAAGGAGTTTCTGCACCAGTCCTAAGTGAGGCAGGGCCTGAGAGAGAAAGCCCTACCTGTAATGAGGCACAGCACTAGGAAACAGAGTCAAGTGCATTTCTGAAGTTGTTTGACAACATCCCCTACTATTCCGGGACAAAGGAGCACCTATACAAAAGGTACCCAACTGGTTGTAGTTTAAAAACGGACCTACTATCATTACTCTGCCCCAAACCAAGATAAAAAGACTGCCCACCACACCCCTGGGAAACACTGCACAAATTGCCCATGTCACCAAAGCTCCAATCAGACCACACTTGCGCTTCTCCCTTCTCTTGGCCTCGCTTTCCCTCCTTGCATTTTTTGAGTATCTATTTGTTTCTCCAACTAGATCCAAGTTCATTTCAAAACAAGGGCTGAGGGGCGCCTGGGTGGTGCAGTCGGTTAAGCGTCCGACTTCAGCCAGGTCACGATCTCGCAGTCCGTGAGTTCGAGCCCCACGTCGGGCTCTGGGCTGATGGCTCAGAGCCTGGAGCCTGTTTCCGATTCTGTGTCTCCCTCTTGCTCTGCCCCTCGCCCATTCATGCTCTGTCTCTCTCTGTCCCAAAAATAAATAAACGTTGAAAAAAAAATTTTTTTTTAATAAATAAATAAATAAAAACAAGGGCTGAATTACATTTTTCCCTAAAAACAAAGATGCCAGCTGAAATGTGCCAGGCATTGTGCTAAATGCTATCACATGTGGGAAATGGGGACAGGAGTCTCAGGGCCTACATAGTCCCCCCCCAGCCACCAAAAACACTGAACCACACCAAAATATGTATCAGATAAATTGCATGTATTAGATTTCTAAGATTTTTCTCAATGATTTAGGTTACGTGTCATATTTACCTAGCATGATATAACAGATACTGACCACTCAATATCTCTAAGGTGACCTTAAATTAATTCGATTTAAAAAATGACAAGAAAATATGAACAGAAAATTAAGGTGAAATGAAACACAGGGTCTGTAGAACTTTGTACGTACTTGCAACCTCTCACTTCAGAACTGCCTTAAGAGAACACGTGCTTTGTTCGGTAAAAATTATCATCCAACATCATATACTAGAAAACAGTAAGTTCAAACATAGTCTTTTTAAAAGGTACCTTTTTTTTCTCCCACAACTTCTTTAGTTTCACTAGCTTTTTTCCCATTTTTTCCATTAGGAAAGTATTTTTCAAATCCTGTTAGAAAAGAAAAAAAAAATACACACCCTCAAACTAAAACTCATTAGGTTTTATGTATGCGTGTTCATTTTTAAAGCTGATACATCATTAAAAAGTATAAGCTATAAGTGCAACATTTCTTGTGTAGGAGTAAGTCAAGGTCTAAATAATACAGTTCAAAAAACAGAGGTGTTAAAGAAAAAAGCCTGATTTGCAAGCCAATTTCATTACCTACAAAAGTGTTATAATCAAAGGGGATACATTTTCATCACTGCAATCAGACAAAAGGAAGTAGGGGTCGGATTACTGGAGGAGACGGAAGTTCAGAGTCAACCCGAAATAACAACTATGCATCTATTTAGTAAACACCTGCTGCCAGCACATCTTTAACAAGAATGCAGAACATTATGATCCCACCTAAGTGTGCTTACCTTTTGGAGGTCGAGAACAGAATCTTTGATAAGCAGCAATTACATCTGTCAAGAGAGAATTTCTGCTGGTTGTTGCTTGGGTTGTAGCATATCGACAAAGCTGCAGCATAATATATAAATAAAAGCATAAAGGTTATATCAAAATAAAAAAGTTTAGAAGAACTTCCTTTCCTACTATCACAAATATCCTAAATTCAAAAACATTGAATTAAATGTTTTTCCCTTCAATGGGTGGTTACAGACTAGCACAGCCATCACCCCCATTTAAAGAAAGGACTAGGGTTGCCTGGGACTCCGCCACTCTATTCCAGTAACCAAACCAAGAGACATTAATTATGATCCAGAAGACAAGAATACTTCAAAATCATGCCTAAGTTAGAATTGTGGTCCCATTACTATTCTCTGCCAACACATTTACTTTGGCATTGTTTACTTAATTTGTAGCACTCAAAAGACAAACTGACACAGAAATCTGCTCCTTCATGCTGTCCCGTGGGCAGGGTCTATAAAACTGCAAGACATTCACCTGAAATTACGGAACAGTGTGGCTTGCAAATATAATACTAAATTCCTCCTAGTTCCAGGAGAAGGAAGTTACAGTCCCACATCACTGATAATCCTTACTCTAGTTAACATTTGCTAAAGATATTTGATATACTGTCATCCTGGTGAGAACGCTGGTGATACAAGTCCCATTACAGATACATCTCTGCCTTAATAACATATGTTGCTAAAACGTTACTTTTTAAAGTAAGGTCTAGGTAAATCAAAGTATAACATAAACATACTGAACAAGCTCCCTATTAAATTTTTAGGCACACAATTAAAAGCAAGGTTCCTTGAGGGGATACATCCAAATCTGGCAATGAAAAACTTCAAGTAATCCTATCCCTTTGCAAAGTGAAACTTCATCACCAGTTTTTGGGAGGACGAACTTATAAATACAGATGAAAATGTTTAAAGTGAAGTTCATCTGTATTAGCATCCACCAGCATTGCTGCCTCTATGGTCTGATGAGGAAAACACAACATCGGAAAACCACTTCACATCCACTAGGGTGACTATGATCAAAAAGACAGTAAGAAGAGTTGGTGAGAATGTGGACAATGTGGAGAGCAGAGCCCTCGTGCACTGTCGCTGGGAATGCGGAGCGGTACAGCCACTCTGGAAAAGTTCAGCATTCTCAAAACATTAAATGCAAAGTTACCAGATGATCCAGTCAGTCCACTCCTACCCAAGAAAATGGAAAACATATGTCCACACAAAACCTTGTACATGAACGTTCACAGCAGCATTATTCACTAGAGCCAAAAAGTAGAAACCCAAATGACAATGAACAGATACATGTGACACACTAAAAAAACGAAATATTCAGCCATAAAAAGGAATGAAGCACTGATACATGCTACCACATGGATAAACCTTGAAAACATTGTTAATAAGTTAAAGACACTGGACACAAATGGCCACATAGTATATGATTCCACTCATACGAAGTGTCCAGGATAGGCAATCTATAGAAGCTGTAGATTAACAGTTGCTGAGGGCTGGAGGAATGAATGGTTGGGGAAAAATGGAGAGTGGCTCTCATTGGTTACAGGCTTTGGGGTGATGAAACGTTCTGGAATTAGTAGCAATGGTTGTATAACCATGTGAATATACTGAAGACCACTAAGTTGTACACTTTAAAACGATTAATTCTATCGGATGTGAATAACAAAATGTCAATAATTAAAGAATCAGCTGATTTTACTTCAGATTAAAATACAATTCTACACAGCAAAATAAGACAGAAACACTGACAATGATCTTGGTTGACAGCAATGCTGGTCTGACAGAATTTGGAGGTTCTGTTGTGTTAGCCCTCCCCGACCCCTGGGAACACTTGGCCTATGAAACAACCACTAATAACAAATAATAACGTATCATAAACGAATAAAGTTTTCCAATACCAAATCCATTAAGGGTATAGATTAAAATGATTTGTTAGTCAAGATGGACAAGGCAGCAAGTCACACTGATTCACTGAGCCATCTACTTACTCTAGGCCACGCACTGCAAAGTGGTGCGGAGTCCCCAGTGGGGCAGGTTGGGCAGGGTTGGAGGTCAGAAGCAATCCTTACCTCCAGGAAGCTCAGAAGTGTAAGGGAGAGTGTGGGGACAGATCTATCACAGGATGGTATAATACACGTAACAATACAAAACCTCTAGGTATATACAACAGAGGTAGGTAACACAGAAGAGGAAGTGATTACATGCTCAAGGGACCTAAGGATGTTACAAGTAGTGACATCTAGGTCTGGAATTTGAAGGAACCATAATCACCAGGCAGACGGTGTCACAATTTTTAATTCTGTTAAAGCTGGAAATCTGAATTTTTTGACTGATGATCTTTAACACATCTGGTAGGAACTTCAGTTACGCATCTACTATAGGAGAAAACGACTAGTTCCCAGGGATGCTACCATGAGGATCAAATGTAATAACGCATGTAAAAAGCACTGTTAAAATCGTATGATGATACCTAGATTCAAATGATCATTTCCAATTACTCTGAAAGCTTTTTGAGAGTAAGGGCTCATCATCACCTTATCAAGTAGGTCTTTATGTCACCATAAAGTACAGAATTGGACACAAGGTATGTACTCCATAAATACTTATTGGCCAGTAAACCGCCTTCAGGCTCTATCTTCAAATCGTGTTGACCTGGAATACCTCTAGCAATAATCCTATAACTACTTTTAATGCTGCTGAAGTTATTTTCTCTACAGGCACCATCAATGAAACTTTTCTCTGCTTATCTAATCCAAGCTCATTCAAAGGATAATATAAAAAAAAATCAACTCACAAGATTTAAGTTCAGAGCACCTCATTTTAGAGGATTATCTTTTATGTTTGACATTAGGAGCACTTTTTAGCTGCTTTATCATCAGTCTTATTTCTCTGAGCATAAAACCTGAGAACGGACATCTCACATCAAAGTCTTCCCCAAGAAAACTGTGAGAATCGTTCTTGACTCAGACCTTTAACAGCAGCACAAACCTAAAGGACAAAGTCCTTTCAGACTCCCTTGCAGGTAGCACAAGAATGCCCTAATGTCCCCAGGGAATGTGTCACAGATTCCCCAATCAATCAGCTATTGCTATCAGCACAGGGGACTTCCTTATACCTCAGCGTGGAAGACACACAGGGCAACAGTGCCACTCAAAAGAGAAAGGGCCCAGACAAGATTCCTGACATAAAAACTGCAAACTCACAAGGCAGATTCCTACCTGCTCATTACAGGTCTGAGTCCAGTATTTACTAGGGACAAAAGGAGACGGCAAGATACTATGGCAAAATGGATGTAATGCAGGAAACATGAGGCCTAGTGCAGGGCAGTAGGGAGTAAGAAAGAAATTAAGATACCCAAGACAGGCAACAAAGCTTCGAAGAGTAAAAATCATGAATGCAGGTACTATTAATATGCCCTTTTAAGTGGAGAGGCTGAAAGTGGTTCCTCAAGGGCATCTGGCTAGTAAGTGGCAGGTTCCTGTGACTGTCTCCAGGGCCTTAACCACCATGCTCTTTTGCCCCCATGCTCCAAGTAACCAATGCAAGGCTGGTCTCTAAAAAACTGGCAGACAGCAAGAAACTGTCACTGAAATAGCTGATATCGCCTACCCATTACATGAACCTCTACTTGACAGATTACAGCCACGGTCCTGTGACAACACAGTATCGTCACTCCAGAAAACGGTATTACCATAGCCCATACGTGTGAAGCCCTGTTACCACCAACAGAGAAATAGCCTCCCACTGAGGACAGGGCTTCTTATGCAACTAAAAACATCCTCTACTCTGAAGAGGTGACGTTATTAATAATCATAGTTAGTATGTATTATCTACTATGGGGCAGACCCAGAATGCCAGCAATAGTCCCATTCAACAGATGGGGAAATGGGGGTTCAGAGGTTGAGTAGCTTACCTCCAAAACCTGTGCTATCATTAAATCACGCTCAGGCTGCCGACCCTTAAAACACATGCACAGCACCTGCTTTCTATTTTTCCAATACCATGAAAGCAGCTCAAAGTAAGGCAACCCGTGCTGGAGATATAACAAATTCCTTAACGTTTTTAGGTTTCAGTTGCTTTACCTGTAATATGGTTCGGCCCTGAATCAAGTCAGAGGACCCTCCCAGATGATTATTTTGAAGCTCCCTGACGCAAATATCTGATTCTACCTGTTTTCAAAAATCCAATTCTCTACCAAGGGTCTGACACGCTGATGGGACCCACGGGATAAATGATCTGAAACGCAGGGCGTCCTGGCATGGAACACACAGCACACGCGGCCTCATTCACGCTAGGAAGCCGCCCCTGACGCCCGCGAGCGCGCCCAGGGGCCGGTGACCTTGACGCCCTGCTCTCCAGGGCCGGAAGCGGGCCCGAGGGCCCAGCCGGGCCGGAGGCGGAGGGCGCTGGGCCTCCGGGACTCACCGTGCGGAGGCAGGACCGCTCGGTGGGGCCCATGCGGCCGCCAGGCACGAGCAGCGGTGGCAGGCCGCGGGGCCAGCAGCCGCCCCGGCCCCACAGCCGCAGGCAGCGGTGCGCCATGGCCGCCAGCGCCGCCCGCTCGGGCCGGGGGCGCTGCGCAGGCGCGGCTGAGCGGCCGGCGGCGGGCAGGCGGCGACGGCCGGCCTCGGGCCGCGGGAGACGGCTCGGGGCAGAGACTCCGTGAACGGCGCTGCGGGCCCACGGCTCACAGGCGAGCCCCCACTCTCGACGCGCGCGTCTTCTCCAGACCCCGCCCCTCCCGGCGTGCTAACGTCAGCCGTAGGGCGGGCGCTCCGGTCCAGAGCTGCTCCTACGGCTCCGCACCGTCCTCTCTCCACCTGGGCTAGAGGCGGGGCCTAAGCAGGAGGAGCGTGGAGGGCGAGTGGAAGGCGGTGGGTAGGGCAGAAGGAAGAAGGGAGGAGGGCAGGGCTAGAGGCGGGGCTTAAGGGAGGAGTGAGGAGGGCGGGTGTAGAGGCGTGGTCTAAGGGGAGAGGCGTGGGGTGGTGGGCGGGGCGCGAGGGTGGAGCTGGAGGCGAGGCCCAAGGGAAAGGAGGAGAGCCTGCAGGGCGGGTGGAGGGAGGGGCTAGAGGCGGGGCGCAGGCTGCGGGGCGGGACCAGCCGGGAGCTGTCGGGAGGCAGCAGCCCAGGCTGCTGGGGCCCCAGACAAATGGACCTTTACCTGTCAAGGTGCGAGGCCATTCTCGACATTTTGGGCATTTACACTCGCTAAGTCATTCGTGAAATATTTTATTGAGCGCCTAATCAGTCAGTGGCGGCAGCGTCCAAGGCTCTGAAAATGCCAAAATACACATCCCCAACACTAGGAGAGCAGCGCAAATAATCACAAACCAGTGAGCTAAATGCAATAATAAAAGTGTTGGGACATCAAGCTTGGGCCCATCAGGAGCCGTTTCAAAGAAAAATGATTCTCAAATGAACTCAGTGGAACTGCACACTGTTTCGCACACCATGACTGTGAAGTAGAGAGAGGACTTTGGAGCCAAGTTTTACATGTCCCTCTGTTTTCTATTAGCTCTACCAGTAGTATGTATGATATAAATGGTAGCTAATGTTATGGATGGGGAGGAACAGGAAAGGCAGGAGATGAGGCTGAGGAGGGGTACAAAGGTGGCATCAGAAATGTCGTATATGCACATATACAGTTGGGAAAGATCTGGAAGAACAGACATTAAAATGGTAACAAAATTTCTCACCTGTCACAGTGGCAAAATCCAAAATATTGACAACTCACTCTGCTGGCTAGGCATTCTCAGAAATAACTGGTGAGCACACGGAATGGTGAAAGCCTATAGAAGCGAATTTGGCAATGCCTGCCTAAATGTTAAATGCGTGTATTCTTTAACCTGGATATTCCATTTATGCAAATGTACCCTAATGACGAGCTTGCACACATGCAAAATGCTGTGAGCAGAAGGTTAATCATTACAGCATTGTTTGTAGTCACAATTATTGGAAATAAACATTCATCTATAAGGGACTGTTTAAAACAGTGGTAAGTTTGGGGCACCTGGGTGGCTCTGTGGGTTAAGCATCTGACTTTTGATCTCAGGGTCATGAGTTCAAGCTCCACTCTGAGCATAAGGCCTACTTTTTTAAAAAAAATGGTAAATTCATATCATTATTAAAAATGTTTTTTATCAAAGTATAACTGACATACAGTATCCTATTAGTTTCAGATGTACATGATAGTGATTTGATATTTTTATATATTATGAAGTGATCCCCATTAGTCTAAATACCATCTGTCACTATACAAAGTCCTTACAATATTATTGACTATAGGGGCGCCTGGGTTGCGCAGCCGGTTAAGCGTCCGACTTCAGCCAGGTCACGATCTCGCGGTCCGTGAGTTCGAGCCCCGCGTCGGGCTCTGGGCTGATGGCTCAGAGCCTGGAGCCTGTTTCCGATTCTGTGTCTCCCTCTCTCTCTGCCCCTCCCCTGTTCATGCTCTGTCTCTCTCTGTCCCAAAAATAAATAAACGTTGAAAAAAAAAATTTAAAAAAAAATATTATTGACTATATGCTCTAAGTGGTACATTACATCCCCATAATTTATTTATTTTATAACTGGAAGTTTGTACTTCTTAATCCCCTTCACCTATTTCATCCACCACTCAATCCTTCCCCACCTGGTAACCAACAGCTGGTTTCCTGAATCTATGAGTCCATTTCTGTTTTGTTTGTTTTCTTTTTTTATTCCACATATAAGTGAAATCACATGGTACTTGTCTTTCTCTGTCTGACATTTCATTTGGCATAATACCCTCTAAGTCCATCCATGTTATTACAAATGGCAAATTTTCATTCTTTTTTATGGATGAGTAATATACCACATCTTTATCCATTCATCTATGATGCTTAAGCTGCTTCCATGTTTAGCTATTATAAATAACGCTGCAATGAATATAGGGGTATGTATATCTCTTCCAATTGGTGTTTTGTTTTCTTTGGATAATACCTAGAAGTGGAATTGCTGGATCATATGGTAGTTCTATTTTTAATTTTTGAGGAACTCCACACTGTTTGCCACAGTGGCTGAGCCAATTTACATTCCCACCAACAGTGTATGAAGGTTCCTTTTTCTGCACATCCTAACACATATTATTATTTTTTTTTTATAATAGCCAATATGACAAGTGTGAGTTGATATCTTATTGTGGTTTTGGTTTTCATTTCCCTGATGATTAGAGATTTTGAACATATTTTCATGTGCCTGTTGGCCATCTGTATGCCTTCTTTGAAGAAATGTCTATTCAAGTCTTCTACTCATTTTTTAATCAGGTTATTTGGGGTTTTTAAATATTAAGTTACATAAGTTCCTTATTATCTTTTGGATATTAACCCCTAATCAGATGTATGACTTGCAAATCTATTCTCTCATTTAGCATATTACCTTTTCATTTTGTTGATGGTTTCCTTCACTGTGCAAACATTTTTTAGTTTAATGTAATCCCATTTATTTTAGATTTGTTGCCCTCCTTCCTGAAGGGACAGGTCTAAAAAGTTATTGCTAAGACTGATGTCAAAGAGCTTACTGCGTATGGTTTCTTCTAGGAATTTTATGGTCTCAGGTCTTACATTCAAGTCTTTAATCCATTTCGATTTTATTTTTGTATATAGTGCAAAATAGTAATACAGTTTCATCCTTTTCCATGTGGCTGTCCAGTTTTCCCAGCACCATTTATTGAAGAGACTGTCTTTTCCTCCATTGTATATTCTTGCCTCCTTTGTCATGGATTAATTGACCATATATGCATATTATTTTGTTTTGTTTTGTTTCTGAGCTCTCTGTTCTATTCCACTGGTCTATATCTGTTTTTGTGCCAGTACCAAATTGTTTTGATTTTATAGCTTTGTAGTATAGTTTGAAATCAGGGAGTATGACACCTCCAGCTTTGTTCTTCTTTCTCAAGATTGTTTTGGCTATTTGGAGGTCTTTGTGGTTCCATACAAATTTTAGGATTCTTTGTTCAAATGCTATTGGCATTTTGATGGTGATTACACTGAATCTGTAGATTACTTTGGGTAATCTTTTTTTAATGTTACTTTCAGTATAGCTAACATGCAGTGTTATGTTAATCTCAGGTGTACAATATAGTGATTAAACAATTCCATACATTACACAGTGCTCATCATGACAAGTATACACCTTAATCCCCATCACCTGTTTCATCAATCCCCTCCCCACCTCTTCAGTAGTATGGACACCTCAGCAATGTTAATCTTTCCAATCCATGAGCATGGAATATCTTTCCATTTGTTTGTGTTGTCAATTTCTTTCATCAATGTATTATAGTTTTCAAAGTACGAGTGTTTCACTTCCTTGATTAAATTTATTCCTAGGTATTTTACTCTTTTTGGTGCAAATTTAAATGTGATTGTTTTCTTAATTTCTCTGATAGCTCATTTTTAGTACATACAAATGCAACCAATTTCTGTATGTTATTTTTGTATCCTGAGACTTTACTGAACTCATTTATTAGTTCTAATATTTTTTTGGTGGAATCTTTAGCATTTTCTATGTACAGTATCATGTCATCTGCAAATAATGATAGTTTTACTTCTTCCCTTCTAATTTCAATGCCTTATATTTCTTTTTATTTCCCAATATCATGGCTAAGACTTCCAATACTACGTTGAATAAAAGTGGTGAGAGCCGGCATCCTTGTCTTGTTCCTGATCTTAGAGAAAAAGCTTTTAGTTTTTCACCATTGAGTATGATGTTAGCTGTATGTTTGTCATATATGGTCTTTATTACATTGGGATACATTTCTTCTATACCCATTTGTGTTTCTTCCATACCTGTTATATTGAGGTACATTTCTTGTATACTGAATTTATCATATGGATGTTTAATTTTGCCAAATGCTCTTTTTCTGCATCTATTGAGATAATCATATGACTTTTATCCTTCATCTTCTTAATGTGATGTATCATATTGATTGATTTGTAGATGTTGAACCATCCTTATATCCCTGGAATAAATCCCTCCTTGATTAAAAGGAGTGTATGCTCCTTTTAATGTATTGTTGAATTCAGTTTGCTAGTATCTTGTTGAGGATTTTTGCATCCATGTTCATCAAGGATATTGGGCTATAGTTCTCTTTTTTTGCATAGTGGCTTAGTATTTTGGTATCAGGGTAATGCTGGCATCATAAAATGAGTTTAGAAGCCTTGCTTCCTCTTTGATTCTTTGGAGTAATTTGAGAAGAATAACTACTAACTCTTTTTTTTTTTAATGTTTATTTATTTTTGAGACAAAGCGAGAGACAGAGTGTGAGCAAGGGAGAGGCAGACAGGGAGACACAGAATCCGAAGCAGGCTCCAGGTTCTGAGCTGTCAGCACAGAGCCCGACGCGGGGCTCAAAGTCACGAACTGTGAGATCATGACCCTTGCCGGAGTCGGACACTTAACTGACTGAGCCACTCAGGCGCCCCCTGCTAACTCTTAATGTTTCACAGAATTCATCTGTGAAGCTGTTTGGTCCTGGACTTTTGTTTTTCAGGAGTTTTTAAATTACTGCTTCAAAATCATTACTTGTAATTGGTCTATTCAGATTTTTTATTTCTTCATGATTTAGACTTGGGAGATTTAGTGTTTGTAAGAATTTACCATTTTGTCTTGATTGTCCAATTTGATTTGTCCAATTTGGCATATAATTTTCATAGTAGTCTCTTGTAATTCTTCATATTTCTGTGGTGTCCTTTACAATTTCACCTCTTTCATTTCTGATTTTATTTATTTGGGTCCTCTCTCTTTGTTTTCTTGATGAGTCTGGCTAGAGTATTATCAATGTTGTTTATCTTTTCAAAGAACCAAGTTTTCGTTTCATTGATCTTTTCTATTATTTTTTAAAATCTCAGGGGCGCCTGGGTGGCTCAGTCGGTTGAGCGTCCAACTTTGGCTCAGGTCATGATCTCGCGGTCTGTGAGTTCGAGCCCCGCGTCAGGCTCTGTGCTGACAGCTCAGAGCCTGGAGCCGTTTCAGATTCTGTGTCTCCCTCTTTCTCTGACCCTCCCCCGTTCATGCTCTGTCTCTCTCTGTCTCAAAAATAAACGTTAAAAAAAAATTAAAAAAAAAAATCTCAGGGTACCTGGGTGGCTCAGTTGGTTAAGCATCCAACTTTGGCTCAGGTCATGATCTCACGGTTGGTGAACCCAAGCTCCGCATTGGGCTCTGTGCTTACAGCTCAGAGCCTAGAGCCTGCTTCAGATTCTGTGTCTCCATCTCTCTCTGCCCCTCCCCCACTTGCACTCTGTCTCTTTCTCTCTCAAAAACAAATAAACATCAAACATTTTTTAAAAAATAATAAAAGAATACTCAATCCAAAATAAAGGGTAGGGGGGGAGGGGGAGAAAGAAAACAAAGAACAGATGAAACAAAGAGAAAGCAAATTGCAAGATGATAGATTTAAAATCAATCATATTGGGGCACCTGGGTAGCTCAGTTGGTTGAACTTCCAGATCTTGGTTTCTGCTAGGGTCATGATCTCAAGGTTCTTGAGTTCAAGTCCCATGTCGGGCTTCGGGTTTATAGTGTAGAGCCTGCTTAGGATTCTCTTTCTCACCTACTCTCTCTGTCCCTCCCCCTACTTGCATGCTCTTTCTCTCTCTCAAAATAAATAAATAAACAAACTTAAAAACAATAAAATAAGGGGTACCTGGGAGGCTCAGTTAGTTGAGCATCTGACTTCAGCTCAGGTCATGATCTTGCGGTTTGTGAGTTCGAGCCCCACATTGGGCTTGCTGCTGCCAGCACAGAGCCCACTTCGGATCCTCTATCCCCCTCTTTCCCTGTCCCACCCCCCATTCGTGCTCTCTCTCTCAAGAATAAATTTTAAAAAACATTAAAAAATTAAATGAACCATATCAATAATCACATTAAATGTAAATTGTACAACCTAATTTAAATTGTACAACTTAATTTAAAGGCAGAGATTGTCAGAATGGCAAAAAGAAAAAAAAATGCAACCATATCTGCATACAGGAACGCACTTTATTTTTTTTAACTTTTTTTAAAAGTAATTTTTTTGTTGATTATTTATTTATTTATTTTGAGAGAGAGAGAGAGCACGAGCAGGGGAGGGGCAGAGAGAGAGGGACAGAGAGAAAATCCCAAGCAGGCTCCACACCATCAGCTCAGAGCCAGATGTGGTACTCGAACTCACAAACCATGAGATCATGACCTGAGCCAAAACCAAGAGTCGGACACTTAACCAACTGAGCCACCAGAAACACCCAAAATCCCACTTTAAATAAGAAGACAAATAGATGGAAAATACAAAAATAGAAAAAGGTATACCATGCTCACACTAATCGAAAGAAAACTGAATAGACAAGGTAGATTTCAAAGCAAAGAAATATAAGACAATTTCAGAGCAAGCAGTTTTACCAAGGACTTAGAAAAAGTATAATTTTTCATGATAAAGAGGTGAATTCATCAAGAGGACATAATAATCCTAACATCGTTGCACTCATCTAGAGAGCTTTAGGATGTGTGGAGCACAGACTGACAGAACCACAACTTAACAGTTATATTTGGCGCTTTCAAATCCTTCTTTCAATAATTGACAGAAAATTAGAAAATCAGCAAGTATACTGAAGATTTGAACAGCATGATCAACCAATTTAACCTATTTGGCATTTATAGAAAACAACCCCTCATCAACGGCAGAATAAACATTATTGTGAATTGCACATGGAGCATTTAAGTTAAAACTTATTCTGAGCCAAAAAAAAAAAAAAAAAAGAGGAATCAAACTATACAAAGTGTGTTCTCTGACCACAATGGAATTAAGTTGGGAATCAATATCAGGAAATATATCTGGAAAAAGATCATCAAAATACTTGGAAACTTAATAGCATACTTTAATCCATAGGTCACAGAAGAAACGGAAAGGGAAGATACAAAGTTTTAAAAACTGAATAAAAATTAAAGTACATCAAAACCTGTGGGACAAAGCTAAAGCAGGAGTTGGATGAATTTTTATTGCCCTAAACTTGTATTAGAAAAGAAAAAATTATCAGATCAATGATTTTAGCTTCTACCTTAGGAAACAAGGCAAAGGAGAGGAAATAAGACCCGAGAAGAAAACAGAAAGGACAAGAACAGAGTGAAAATTAATGAAATTGAAAATAGGGTGGGAGAGCATGGAGAGAATGAATGAATGAACGTAAAAGCTCTTTCTTTGAGAAAATCAATAGCCTGACTGACCAGGGGGGAAAAAAAAGACACAAATTACCAATATCAAGAAGGAGAGAGTTGACATCACTTCAGATTCTACATATATTAAAATGATAATAATTGAATATTATGAACAACTTTAGGCCAATAAACTTGACAAATTAGATGAACTGGACAAATTCTTTACAAGATACAAGTTACCAAAGCTCACTTTTCAGATAACCTAACAAGCCATATATTTATTAAAAGAAGTGATTTTTTAGTTACAAACCTTCCACAAAGAACAGTCCATGCTTAGATAGCTTGACTGGGGAATTCTACCAGACATTTAAGGAGGAAATAATACCAGTTCTACAGAAAATACAGGAAATGAGGAAATGCTTCTCAATTCTTTCTATGAAGCCAACATTACCCTGATATCAAAATTACTGAAAGGAAGACATTACTGAAAGGAAAAGAAAACTACATACTAATATCCTTAATGAACATAGATGCAAAAATTCCTACCCAAACATTAAAAAATTGAGTCAAACAATATAGAAAAATCATAATACATTATGACCAAGTGGGGTTTATCCTAGGAATGAAAGTTTGTTTTAACATTCAAATGTCATCAATGTAATTCACCGTAGTAAAGACTAATATATAAGAACGATAGGGGCACCTGGGTGGCTCAGTTGGTTGAGTGTCCAGCTTCAGCTCAGGTCATGATATCACAGTTTGTGGGTTCCAACCCTGCGTCAGGCTCTGTGCTGACAGTTCAGAGTCTGGAGTCTGCTTTGGATTCTGTGTCTTTCTCTCTCTCTGCTCCTCCCCTGCTCCCTCTCTGTCTCTCACTCTCTCTCTCCAAAATAAACATTAAAAAAATTTACAAAATAATTTCAAAAAAACCCCAATAGATGCAGAACAAAAATATTTGACAAAGCCCAACATCTATTCCTAATTAAAGACTAACGTCGCAAATCAATCAACATGATACACCACATTAATAAAAGAAAGGATAAGAACCATATGATCCTCTCAATTGATGCAGAAAAAGCATTTGACAAAATACAGCATCCATGCTTTTTGTTGTTGTTGTTTAAATATTAATTCACTTTTGAGAGAAAAAGAGAGAGAGAAAGACAGAGCGGAAGCAGGGGAGGGGCAGAGAGAGGAGACACAGAATCCAAAGCAGGATCCAGGTTCTGAGCTGTCAGCACAGACCCCATCGTAGGGCTTGAACTCACAAACAGTGAGATCATGACCTGAGCTGAAGTCGGACACTCAACCAACTGAGCCACCCAGGCATCCCCATTCTTGATAAAAACCCTCAAAAAGTATGTATAGATGGAACGTACCTCAACATCATAAAGGCCACATATGAAACACCCACAGCTAAAAGCACCCTCAATAGGGAAAAACTAAGATCTTTTCCTCTAGAATCAAGAACAAGAAAAGGATGTCCACTCTCACCATTACTATTTAACATAGTACTGGGAGTCTTAGTGTCAACAATCAGACAACACAAAGAAGGAAAAGGCATCCAAATCAGCAAAGAAGAAGTCAAACTTTCACTATTTGCAGAGGACATGATGCTCTATGCAGAAAACCTGAAAGGCTCCACCAAAAAATTGCTAGAACTAAGACTTAAATTCAGCAAAGTCACAGGATATAAAATCAACGTACAGAAATCTGTTGCATTTCTATACACCAATAATGAACAGCAGCAGAAAAAGAAATCAAGGAATCGATTCCATTTACAATTGCACCAAAAACCATTACGATACCTAGGAATAAACCTAACCAAAGAGGTAAAAGATCTATACTCTGAAAACTATAGAACACTTATGAAAGAAATTGAAGAGGACACAAAGAAATGGAAAAACATTTCATGCTCATGGACTGGAAGAACAAATATTGTTAAAAGCAATCTACACGTTCAATGTGATCCCTATCAAAATGGCACCAGCATTCTTCACAGAGCTAGAACAAACAATCTTAAAATTTGTATGGAACCACAAAAGACCCCAAATAGCCCAAGTAATATTGAAAAAGAAAAGCAAAGCTGGAGGCATCACGATTCCAGACTTCAAGCTATATTACAAAACTGTAGTCATCAAGACAGTATGGTACTGTTCCAAAAACAGACACATAGACTGAATAGAATAGACATAGACACATAGAATAGAACAGAGAACCCAGAATTGGGCCCACAAATGTATGGCCAACTAACAGAATAGAAGACTCAGAAATGGACCCACAACTATATGATCAACTCATTTCAACAAAGCAGGAAAGAATATTCAGTGGAAAAAAGACAGTCTCTTCAACAAATGGTGTTAGGAAAACTGGACAGCAGCATGCAGAAGAATGAAACTGGACCATTTTCTTACACCATACACAAAAATGAACTCAAAACGGGTGAAAGATCTGAATATAAAGACAGAAAACCATCAAAATCCTACAGGAGAAAATAGGCAGCAACCTCTTTGACCTTGGCTGCAGCAACTTCTTACTAGACACATTGCCAGAGGCAAGAGAAACAAAAGCAAAATGAACTATTGGGATTTCGTCAAGATAAAAAGCCTCTGCACAGCAAAGGAAACAATCAACAAAACTAAAAGGCAGCCTACAGAATGGGAGAAGATATTTGCAAATGACATATCTGATAAGGGGTTAATATCCAAAATCTATAAAGAAATTATCAAACCCAATTTCCAAAAACAAATAATCTAGTGAAGAAATGGGCAGAAGACATGAACAGACATTTTTCCAAAGAAGACATCCAGATGGCTGACAGACACACAAAAAGATGCTCAACATCACTCATCATCAGGGAAATACAAATCAAAACCAGGATGAGATACCACCTCACACCTGTCAGAAGGGCTAAAATTAACAACACAAGAAACAACAGATGAGGAGGATGCAGAGAAAGGGGAACCCTCTTGCACTGTGGGAATGCAAACTGGTACAGCCACTCTGGAAAATGGTATGGAGGTTCCTCAAAAAGTTAAAAATAGAATTATCCTATGATCCAGCAATTGCACTACTAGGTATTCATAGGGATACAAAAATACAGATTCAAAGGGGTACATGCACCCTAATGTTTATAGCAGCATTATCAACAATAGCCAAACTATGGAAAGAGCCCAAGTGTCCGTTGACTGATAAATGGGTAAAGAGGTGGTGTATATATATATATATATATATATATATATACATACATACATATGTATATATATATGCATATATACAATGGCATAATACTCAGTCATCAAAAAGAATGAAATCTTGCATTTTGCAATGACGTGGATGAAGCTAGAGTGTATTATGCTAAGCAAAATAAGTCAGAGAAAGACAAATACCATATGATTTCACTCATATGTGGAATTTAAGAAACAAGACACATGAACATATGGGAAAGGGAAAAAACATATAAAGAGAGAGATAGGGAAACAAACCATAAAAGACTTAATGATAGAGAACAAACTGAGGGTTGATGGAGGGATGTGGGTGGGGGATGGGCTAGATAAGTGATGGATATTAAGGATGGCACTTGTTATGATGAACACTGGGTGTTGTATGTAAATGATGAATCACTGAATTGTACTCCTGGAACCAATATTGTACTGTATGCTAACTAACTAGAATTTAAATAGAAAATTTAAAACTGATATAAGTAAATAATAAAAACAAACAAAACAAACCTCTCAGCATATTCAAAGCAGAAGGAAACTCCTACACTGATTTAAAAAAAAAAAACTATGAAAAATTTATAGCTATCATCATAATTAATAGAGAAAAACTGAATGTTTTTCCCCCTAAGATTAGGGACAAAAAAGGATATCCATTCCTAACACTTGTGTTCAATGTTGTACGGCAGCTTTAGCCAGTGCACTGAGGGATAAAAAAGGAAGTAAGGCAGATTTCTTTCCATTAAATTGGAAAGGAAGGCAAAAAACTATCTTTATATGTGCCAACATGATCTTCTATGTAGAAAATCTGATGGAATCTTCACAGAATCTACTTGAATAACTGAGGTTAGCAAGGGTGCAGGATGTAATATCAACCTGCAAAAATCAATGGTACTTCTATACACTACCAGCAAACACTTGAAAATTGAAATTCAAAGACAATTCCACTGACAATATCATAAAAACATGTGAAATAGGTATAAATCTAGCAAGATATGTAAAAGACTTTAGTATGGACTCAATTGTGTTCCCCCAACACCTGTTTGAAGCTCCAAATTCCAATGTGGCTTATTTGAGGACAGGGCCTGTGAGATGATGATAAACGTTATATTAGGTCATAAGGGTGATCCCCTAATCTAAAAGGGCTGGTGCCTTTATAAGAAGAGAAAGAGATACCATAGTACTCTCTCTCCACTATATGAAGACACAGCAAGAAGGTGGTCATTTGCAAACCTGGAAGAGAATTCTTATCACGAATTAAATCTTCCAGATCCTTGATCTTAGACTTCCCAGCCTCCAGAACATTGAGAAAATACATCCAATTAAGCCACCACAGTCTGTGGTATTTTGTTATGGCAGTCCAAGTTGACTAAAACCTGAATCCTGAAAACTAAAAATACTGCTAAGAAACATTAAAGACCTAAACAAATGGCAATATATACCATTCATAGATTGGGAAACTCAATATTGTTAAGATGTCAATTCTCCCCCAAATTAATATATATATTCAATGCATACCCAATCAAATCCATGCAGAATTAGAAATTCCTAGCAGGATTAGAAATTGACAAGCTGATTCTGAAATTAATTAGAAGTGCAAAAGTCCTAAAATAGAATGACTTTGTAAGAGAACAAAGTTGGAGGACTAATACTACCTAACTTCAAGATTTATATTAAAGGCAGAGTAATCAAGATGGCAATGTATTGATATCAATATAGACAAACAGATAAACAGAATGAAATAGAGTTCAGAAATAGACCCACACATAAATGGTAAATTGATTTTCAATAAAGTCATAATGGTAAGTTAGTGGAAAAAGAATAGACTTTTCAATAAAGGTCCTGGAAATTTGGGATATCCACATGCAAAATGAATGGAATTTGAATAATAACTCACAACATAATCAAACCTTGACTCAAAATGGATCATAGATCTAAAGCCTCAAATTTTAAAACTTCTAGCAGAAAATATATTTTCAAATCTTTGTAATATTGGGTTAGGCAAAGATTTCTTGGTACAACACCAAAAATATGGCCTGTAAAAGAAAATTTGATAAATTGGTCTTCATCAAGGGGTGCCTGGGTAGCTCTGTAGGTTGGGCATCCAACTGAGGTTTGGCTCAGGTTGTGATCTCACCGTCCATGAGTTCGAGCCCTGCGTCGGGCTCTGTGATGACAGCTCAGAGCCTGAAGCCTGCTTCGGATTCTGTGTCTCCCTCTCTTTATGCCCCTCCCCTACTCATGCTCTGTCTCTGTCTGTCTGTCTGTCTCTCTCTCTCTCAAAAAAAATAAATAAACATTAAAAAATTTTTTTTAATTGGTCTTCATCAAAATTGAGAACTTCATATCTTTGAAAGAATGAATGGATCGTTACAAGAATGAGAAGACAAGGCACGTCCAGGAGAAAATATTAGCAAATCACCTAAGAGAAACCACTGACAGAAACCTTTCCTTAGTTAGCCCAGATATTGGCCTTACTAGACAAAGACTTTAAACCAACTGCCTTGAGTACACTCAAAGAGCTAAAGGAAAACATGTACAAAGAACTACACAAAAATTAAGAAAACAATGTGTGAACAAATAGGGTATATTAGTAAAGAGAAAAATTATAAACAGGAACCGTAGAGAAATTCTGGAGCCAAAAAATATGATAACTGAAATGAAATTTTCACTAGGGCAGTTCAATATCACATTCGAGCAGGGAGAAATCTGTGAACTTGAAGATAGAAAAATTGAAATTCTGCAATTTGAAAAGCCAAAAGGAAAAAAGAATGGAGAAAAATGAATAGTGCCTAATGGACCTGTGGGATACCATAAGTGGATAAAATTATGCATTATGGGAGTTACAGAGGGAGAAAAGAGAAAAGAACAGAAAGGATATTTGAAGAAATAATGGCCCCAAACTTCCAAATATGGTGAAAGTCATGAATCTACAAATCCAAGAAGCTCACCAAACTCTCTACGAGACTGACACCGAGATATATTATAATCAAACCATGGAAGACAAAGACAAAGAAATAATCTTGAAAGCAGCAAGACAGAAGCAATTCATCACATATAAGAAATGAGCAATAAGATAAATAGCCAATTTGTCATCAGAAACTATAGAGGCTAGAAGACAGGAGGATGATATATTTATATGGAATTTATAGCTACATAATTCTCTCTCAGCAATGTCTTCATTACATTCCAAGTTTTGGTATGCTGCATTTTCATTAGGCTGCAAATGCCTATATTTTAAAAAGAAGAAAAACATCAGATCAATAACATAACTTTATACCCCAAGGAACTTGAAAAAGATGATCAAACTAAACCCAAGGTTGGAAGAATAATAAAGATTAGAACAGAGATAAATAAAATATAGAATAGAAAAACGGCAAAGAAAATCAATGAAACAAAGGGTTGGTTCTTTGAGAAGATCAATAGAAGTGATGAAACTTTAGCTAGACTGATAAAAAAAAGAGACACAAATATCTAAAATCAGAGATGAAAATGAGTCATTACTATCAAATTTACAGGTAAAAAGGATATAATAGTATGAGCAATTGTATGCCAATAAAATAGATAACCTAGGAAAAATATCTAGAAACAAAAATTACCAATATTGATTCAAGAGAAAAAACAGAAAATGTGAACAAACCTATGCAAGTTAAGGGATTGAACCAGAAATCAAAAACCTTGCAACAACAAAAGACCAGAATCAGGTGGCTTTGCTGGTGAATTCTACAAAACATTTAAAAAAAATTAACCCGGGGCGCCTGGGTGGCTCAGTTTGTTAAGGCTCTGACTCTTGATTTCAGCTCAGGTCATGACCTCACGGTTCATGACATAAGGCCTCACGGCCAGCTGCACATTGACAGTATGGAGCCTATTTAGGATTCTTTCTCTCTCTGCCCCTCCCCAACTCATGATCTCTCTGCCTGTCTCTCTCTAGCTCTCTTTCAAACATAAATATTTTATTTTTTTTAATGTTTTATTTATTTTTGAGAGAAAGAGAGAGAGAGAGAGAGAGCACGAGCAGGGGAGGGGCAGAGAGAGAGGGAGACACAGAATCTGGAGCAGGCTCTAGGCTCCAGGCTCTGAGCGATCAGCACAGAGCTCGACGTAGGGCTCGAACTCACGGACCATGGGATCATGACCCGAGCTGAAGTTGGGCTTAACCAACTGAGCCACTCAGGCGCCCCAATAAACATTTTTTAAAAATGGCAAAGGATTTGGATAGATACTCCTCAAATGAAGATATACAGATGGCCAATAAGCACATGAAAAGATGCTCAACATCCTTAGTCCTTAGGAAAATGCAAATTAAAATCACAATGGAAGGCATTTGTTTGGCTCAGTTGGTTAAGCATCTGCATCTAGATTTCAGCTCAAGTCATGATTTCATGGTTAGTGACATTGAGACCCGTGTCGGGTTGCTCGTTGACAGCATAAAGCCTGCTTAGAATTCTCTCTTCCTCTGTCTCTGCCTCTCCCCTGCTCCCTCGCTCTCTCACTCTCTCTCTCTCTCAAAAACAAATGAATAAACTTTAAAAAAATTAAAAGCACAATGAAATATTATTTCACTCCTACTAAAATGGCTATAATATTTTTTTTAAGTGAGAATGTGGAGAAATTAGAACCCTCATTTATTGCTGGTGGGAATGTTAATTGGTGCAGCTGTTGTGGAGAAGTTTGGCATTTGCTCAAAAAGCTAAACACTGAACTACCACACAGTGCCATAGTTCCCTTCCGAGGTATATACCCGAAAGAATTGAAACAGGAATGTAAACATACCTGTACGGCAATGTTTATTGCAGCATTATCACAATAGCCAAAAGTGGAAATAAACCAAATGTCCATCAATAGATGGATGGGCAAACAAAATGATGGAATACTATTCAGCCATAAAAAGTAACAAAATTCTGATACATGCCCCAACATGGATGAACTTTGAAAACATTACACTAAGTGAAAGAAGCCAGACACAAAAGACCACATAGTTATGAACCGATGTATATGAAATGTTCAGAATAGGCAAATCTATAAAAATGGAAGTAGATTAGTGGTTGCCTAAGGCTGCTGGGGGAAGGGAGAGAGATTAGGGGGTGATGGCTAAAGGGTATGTGTTTCATTTTGGGGCGATGAAAATGTCCTAAAATTGGTTATGGTGATGGTTGGCTACCACCCTGCAAACAAACTGAAACCATTGATTTGTATGCTTTTTAATTTAATTTTACTTTACTTTATTTTATTTTCAGTAAGCTCCATGCCCAGCGTGGACCCCAGTGTGGGGCTTGAACCCATGATCCCGAGATCAAGACCTGAGCTGAGGTCAAGAGTCGGATGTTTAACTGACTGAGCCACCAAGGTATCCCAACTTATACATTTTAAATAGATTAATTGTATGTTACGTGAATTACATCTCATTAAAGCTTTTTGATGGGCAAAAGAGTTAAATAGGCCTTCCTCCAAAGCACACATACAAATGGCCAAAGAGTACAGTAAAAGATGCTCATCATTAGCCATCAGGGAAAGACAAATCAGAACCGCAGTGAATTTCCGATTCACAATGTAGGATGGTTGGAATAAAGAAACAGTGAGTGTTGATGAGGGGTTGGAGAAATTAGAACCCTCATACTGGTGGGATAGGGAAAGGGTGCAACTGCTTTGGAAATTGCCTGGCACTTCCTCAAAAGGTTAAACATGCAATTAATTACCATATAACCCAGCATGTCCACTCTTAGGTACATACTCAAGAGAAATGAAAGCATATGTCCACAGAGAAACTTATACACAATTGTTCACAGTAGCATGATTTATAAGAGACAAAACGTGAAAACAACCTAAATGTCCATCAACTGATGAATGGATAATCAGCTGTGGCATATCCTTACAATTATTATTCATCCATAAAAAGGAACAAAATACTAATACATGTTCAACATGGATGAATCTTGAAAACATTATGTTTAGTGAAAAAAATCCAGTTACAAAAACCACAGATTGTATGAATCTATTTAGGTAGAATGTCTGAAATGGCAAATCCATAGAGATGTAAAGGTGGATTAGTGATTGCCAAGGGCTGAGGGCTGGTTGATAGAATACAAATCTAAGAAACTAAAGTGCTCTCTTATAGATGGCAGGATGGCATGGATATTCTGAGACGTTTTTTTAAAGTAGGCTCTATGCTCAACAAGGGGCTTGAAATCATGACCCTGAGGTCAAGACTCAGACACTCTACCGACTAAATCAGCCAGGCATCCCCTGAGACTTCTTAGTGTGTGCTTTTTCATACTGTTTCCCATTTTTGAACCATAAAGTTTTCAAATAAAATATAAGAAAACTTAAAGAATGTTAAAGGAGGTTTTTCTCTGTGTGCTGAGGTTACAAGTAATTTTTTAAAAATAATGCTTATTTCTATTTTCCAGATATTCTGCAATAAATACATATTAGTTTTATAATTAAGAACAAACAAAACTTGTAATTATAAAAAGTTCAGGACAAATTTTTTTCCATCAGTATAAAGTTACAAGGTTGAGGGTAAGAGTCTCTCAATCTCTTATTCTCACTGTTTAAAGCTAACTCTTTTTTTCTGTGTGTATCTATGTATTTTATATGTACTTACAAGCATATAAAACATATTTTATGTGAATAAAATTATACCTTATTCACCTTGCTTTTTTAACATATATTTTCGTATGTTAATAACATATAGTTCCACCCCATTCTTTAATTAGCTCCATTGTATCCTATGGTAAAGGTGTAACAGGTTTTAAGTAGGGGTTAGACTGTTCCCAAGTTATTTGTATTTCAGATGCTACGATGAACATTCTTATTGATGTATCTATATCCATATCCATATCCATATGCCAGTATCTATTCAGAGGATGATTTCCTAGCAGAGAAATTGCTTGGTAAACACTGTTTTAAAAAAATTATTCACAAGTGTTGGGGAGTAGGACCTCAACAGTTCATGCAAGAGCTGTGCTGCATATTCCCCACTAGGTGGCAGGGGAGGTCTATCAATCTCCAAGACAACTGCGCTTTGTGCATTTCAAGAAATTTGCTAAAGGAACCTAGTGACAAAATATTAGCATCTCCTACATGATAATGAATAATAGAAGGAATCATGACATTGACACAAGTTTCATGAATGACAATAGCAGAACATTTAGAATATTCCTCATTACTACTTTACTTGATAATGATCAAATATTTTTCTAAAAGTATTGGCCACAATACTGTAGCAAATCTAAAGTTCCTAGATTGTTCCCAGTCATATCTTCTTGTGAGAAAACTGATAATTGTTTTGGATTCCAGCCCCTCTAGTCATAAGCCATCTTTTGCAATGCCAGCAGGCAAAATGAGAAGGAGTTTGCAAGCTGGGAAGGAAATTGTGTCTTAGGTTTCTAATGAAAAACCATGTGAGCTATATGGGATAAAGTGTTCAGAAGCAGAAATAAGGAACAAAATTTAAGCTATGTGTTGGAGGGACTTACTTCAGAAATTGTATGTAGGAGTTGAGGGGCGCCTGGGTGGCTCAGTTGGTTAAGTGGCCAACTTTAGCTCAGGTCATGATCTCGTGGTTCATGGGATCGAGCTGCACATCAGGTTCTGTGCTGACAGCTCACAGCCTGGAACCTGCTTTGGATTCTGTGTGTGTGTGTGTGTGTGTGTGTGTGTGTGTGTCTCTCTCTCTCTGCCCCTTCCCTGCTTGTGCTTTGTCTCTCAAAATATGAATAAAAATGTTTAAAAATTTAAAAAAAAGAAATTGTACAAAAAGAATTGTACAAAAATTGTAAAAAAGGAATAGAAACGTATACCATAGGAAGTAAAAGATCACAGAGATATACTCTATTTTAGTAATACGCTAGAATATCTTGGCTGTGTTGAGATTGTCTTTGAATTTTGTTAGAGAACATGTCTTTGGATTCCAGTAATATTCTAAATGTAGGATTTTTGAAGATCTAGATACTAATGGCCTTTTGCCATCTTATTCGGACAGCATGACCACGTGAAGTCTCTGTAAATCCAGTCTTTACTATCACTGTATTTGAGGATCAGTTAAGTATCAGAGCCTAATGAGTACTGGGTGATGTATGGAACTGTGGAACCACTATAGTGTATGCCTGAAACTAATACAACATTGTATGTTAACTAACTGGACTTGAAATAAAAACTTAAAAACCTATCAGAGCCTAATCTTTGTTATAATCCTGGGATTTTGAAGCAATATCCGAGGCAAATGGGAAAGAAATAGCTCCAGAAGTTCTTCAAAACGTCTTACCTGCTGGGAGATTGATTTTCCCTCTAAATTAAAAAACTATTGGGGCACCTGGGTGGTTCAGTCTGTTAAGCGTCTGACTTCACCTCAGGTCATGATCTCATGGTTTGTGAATTTGAGCCCCTCGTTGGGCTCTGTGATGACAGCTCAGAGCCTGGAGCCTGCTTCAGATTCTGTGTCTCCCTCTCTCTCTGCCCCTCCCCCTCTCACACTGTCTCTGTCTCAAAAATAAACAAACATTAAAAAAAACACTATTCTGCTATGGCAGTTTTCAAACTAATTTATTTTTAGCATCAGACTCCTGTAAAAATGAAATTTTGACACAAGATAGCAATATATAGAATCCTGATACAATGAAAAGTAGGATTATCAGTTGAAAGCCTCTCATAAAGAAGCCATAGGGCTTCCAGGAACTTCCCTGGATAGTTACTGCAGGTGGAGTTCCACCCACCCTGCGGCCAGACCACTCCCTGGTTCATGACTGCCTTGGAATCAGCCTTGACTCACTGAACAAGCAATTATCAAGTGCTTACTGTTTGCCAGGTCCTGGGACATATCTTGGCTACACAAAAATGAGTAAAGCTCAGTCCCCATCCTTGAAGATCTCACAGTCATGTGGACGACTCCTTTCCACACTTCAGGGAGCCTTATACTTGCCGAAGCTGTTCATTAAAAAATGCCTGTTTCT
Organism: Lynx rufus; assembly: GCF_022079265.1. Taxonomy (NCBI): domain Eukaryota; kingdom Metazoa; phylum Chordata; class Mammalia; order Carnivora; family Felidae; genus Lynx; species Lynx rufus. The sequence goes on along the minus strand of NW_025814844.1, from coordinate 3,474,468 downwards.
GGGTCTCCCCCCTCCAGAGATGCCAATTTAAAAGGTAGGAGGTGGATGGGGCACCTGGGTTGCTCAGTTGGTTAAGCGTCTGCCTTGGGCTCAGATCATGATCTCCCAGTTTGTGAGTTCGAGCCCCACATCTGTGCTGACAGCTCAGAGCCCACTTCAGATCCTCTGTCTCCCCCTCTCTCTGCCCCTCCCCTGTGCTCTCTTTCTTTCTCAAAACATAAATAAACATTAAAAAAAAAAAAGGTAAGAGGTGGAGACCAGAAATCTGCCTCCTTAATAAGCATCAATCTAGTGGGAGAGGCAGAAACACAAACAAGGACAGTCATCATAGAACAGCACACTGAGAGTCATGGTGGAGGCATGTACAGGCAATCACAGGATGGCCCAGGAGTGAGGAGGGCCCAGGGGCGGTGAAACATAGCTTTGGAGTGGGCGCGACATAGGCTGACAACATAGGAGTGACGGTTGGGCATGGGGATGGCACCATTCTGAGGGGCTGGCTGAGTGGCAGTGAGACCAGTTCCAGGCCGCTAGAGTAATCCAGAAGGGGGGTGGTGGAGGGCTGGGCTAAGTCAGCAGTAGCAGGTGGTAATCCAATCCTAACAATGAGAGCGGCTGACACTTGTTCCTGCCCACCAGCCACTGTGCTAAAGGACTTTCCCTATATTCTCATTTAATTCTCCCAAGTCCTATAGGGGAGCTACTGCTGGTATCCCCATTTCATAGATCTTGACATGGATGTTTGTGAAAAGGGAGACAGGGCTGGCACCCAGGTTTGTTCATCCGCAAACCTATGCCTTCGACTATGGATACTAAATCACATTGGCTTTTAAAGTTTATAGAAGAATGAATGGATTAAAGCAATCTGTAAGAGATAAATTCTAAAATTTTTTAAATGTTTATTTTTGAGAGAGAGAGAGAGAGAGAGAGCGCAAGCAGGGGAGGGGCAGAGAGAGAGAGAGAGAGAGACACGGAGACACAGAATCTGAAGCAGGCTCCAGGCTCTGAGCTGTCGGTACAGAGCCCAATGTAGGGCTTGAACAGCTCTGTGAGATCATGACCTGAGCCGAAGTCGAATGCTTAATCAAGTGAGCCACCCAGGTGCCCCAAGAGGTGAATTCTAAAGGACATGATAAGATTGGTTGGATGTAGAGGCTAAGGGATTAACTCTAGCTTGGGGCACCCAGGTGATACCATGAACCTGGAGAGTGAATTCTGGAAAGGAATTTGCTTAGGGTGGAAGATGCTTGGGCCACAGAGAGTTTGAGGTACGGACCCAGGGAATATCCTGTGGGTAACCACAGAGATGGGTGTGAAGCCTGGGGTAAAAATGAGATCGAGATATAGGTTTGGGAGTTAGTAGAACCCACAAAACTCGGTGAGTTCACTCAGGCGGAAGGTGTAGCATGAGAATTGCAGAAGAATGAAGAGTGGGGAGAAGAATCTTCAAAGGAGACCCGGAAGGAATATGACGCAACAATGAGATGTCATTGGAGCAAAGCCAAGGTAGCAGAGTTTCAGGGAGAGAATGCTCAGTAGTTCAAGTGCACCAGCGAGGTCTGCAAGGAGTGGGGCTGAACAATGCCCACTGGACTGGAAAACATGATGGTGTCTGGGGACCCTAACGAGAAGAGTCTCAGGAGCCCATCACAGCATGTGGAATAGATAAGCAGCAACCAAAGGGGAAGAGCAAATGTGGACTCCAAGATTGAGATGAGAAGTGGGGAGAACAATTTCATAATACTTATAGGGGAATGTAGTAGCCGGAGGTCAGGTTTCAAATGCTTCATGTTCATGCAGCTTTGGCATTTACCACCATAAACTTCTAGGGCAGTGTGTATACTTCATCCTTTCCCTCAGCACTTCTGTAATCATGGTGACCTTGGTCTTCAAGCCAAAGAAAATGTGGAAGAGGCATTTCAGCCAAAGATAAAAGTGAAGGGTGACTTTTGCTCCTAAATGCTCCATTCCTTGGGACACTTCCCTCGGTTCCCACAGCGGCCGTGACAACAACCAACCCAGATGTGTGCTGCTGTGAGAGGTTCAGTCAACAGCCATCATCCCATCATCCCATCTTTGCCTGATAACTATTGGAGAAACAACCATATCCTGTGCTTGGCTTAATGTTGTATTTTATTTGTTCCCTGGCACCTTTCCAGTTCTACAGAAACCATAAAACTCAAACAACAACAAAGAAGCTGTTGGGTGGCACTGAATCAGACTCATGTGTCACCTGGCCATGAGCATACCCGCCTCACCCGCCAGCATCTGTCTTGGCTGCTTCACAGGGCGCGTGGCACCTCCCACTAAGTGTCCAGGAACTGCCCAGGGGAGCGGTGGGTCTGCTCAGCACCCCATAAGCTAGCCTCTGACTTCTTCGACTATTCCTGTGGCACAAGAACGTGGTTGCATCTAACGTTTAATTAAAAATAACACATCTTTGCCTATTTAACTGGAGGGTGATTAGGGATCTCTCCTCTGTCTTCTGCACCCCAAGCAAGGAAAAATTAACTCACCTGGTTTGTTTGGGACGAGCAGGGGGGGAAGGTGAGTGAAAGAGCTCAGGTCCTGGGCTCCTGTAAGGACCCACAGACAGGTGCAGAGTCAAGGGAGAGATTTGGAGGGGGGGGGGAGGGGTTGTGGTTTGTTTTTAAGTCAAAAGTTGGCCAATTTATAATTATAATGTGGAGTGAAATGGCCTGTGTGTGGAAGAAATGGAAGCTACAGAAGGGAAGACTAGTGGAGCAGGTGCCTAAGGGACAGGAAGCGGCTTTAGGCTAAAATGTGAATTCGAATGACATGAGACAATGAAAAACAATGAGAACATTTATTATGGCATAGCTGTGAGCCCCAGGCTGGCTGAGAAGGGTTGGATACTGCCCTTTTCCCAATAAACTTCTATCAGTGGTGCTGATTTCCTCTTCCTGCTGGTAACAAGGAGTCGTCACACCAGCCCCAGGAGTTAAGCAGTGGAAGTGGTGGTTTCTGATGATTTGCTCCTGAGTGAGGAATTTTCTCCCCACAACCTTGTAGCAGGCTCCCACATGCTCACTGGCCAGCATTGCATCACAAGCGGGCTCCCGAGCCCATCCTCTGACCCTTAGACCTCAGCCCAGCCCCGAAACAAGTGGGGTGGGGTCTGCCTTCCCTGAGCACTCTCTGATGTGAGAGAGTTGCCAGCTAAACACAGTCATTGTCCTGTTAGGGAAGCAGAGTCCCCTGTAGTAAGATGTTGGAGCTTGAGACGTCTGGGCTGAAATTCAAAATATAAGCAAGATCCAGGCAGCAGGCTTGGTGGGGGTGGATGACTGAAGTCAAGTGAGGACTGAAGTATCTAAAGTTAGGGAGGTCCAGGAATTAGACTCCTGGGCTTCTGGATGGATCCTGCACAAAGATGTTGACACTGGCAAGAATTAAGGCAATGGATGGTGGGGGGGGGGGCAGTGGAGAGTGGAGAGAGAGAGACCCCATGAGCCAAACTGCCAACTCCTCAGTAAATGACAGGAATGAGGGATGAGAAGGAAAGAGGGTGGCCAGTCCTTCCTTTCCTCTCCCCTAAGCCCAGTTGATTATAAGGTCCTTCAGCTGTTTCCAAGTCTTATCCCCACTACACTGGCCAAGCACCCATTTCTCCCCTGTGCTGGTGCAGCAGCTTCTAGACTGGGCCTCTGGACTTGCCTTCATCCCCTCTGCTTCTGCCCTTTCCACTTCAGTTGCCCATTAGAATCATCAGGTGGCCAGGGCGGGGGAAGGGGTGGGGGAGCTTTTCAAGCTCGTGCAGCTTAGGCCACGAGATAGTCCAATGAAATAATGTAGGGTGGGTTCCAGGCACTGATACTTTTCAAAGCTCCTCAGATTACTCCAGCACACAGCCTAGGTTGGGACCACCGTTCTACCTCTCATGCTGTGGCCCCTTATCGTCTCAGAAGGCAGTTGGAGGGGCGCCTGGGTGGTTCAGTCCGTTAAGCATCTGACTTCCCCTCAGGTCATGATCTCATGGTTCAGTTTGTGAGTTCAAGCCCTGCATCTGGCTCTGTGCTGTCAGCTCAGAGCCTAGAGCCTGTTCCGGATTCTTTGTCTCCCTCTTCTCTCTGCCTCTCCCCTGCTCACACTCTGCCTCACTCTCTCTCTTTCAAAAATAAATAAACATTAAAAAAAAAGAAGGCAGTTAATGCAGATCCCTCCCATTCGCTCAGTGGAATGAATTTGTTGAGCCCCTACGTTCCAGGGGCTGGGAATAGGAAGATGAAAAGCATGTGGTTGCCTCTCCCCCAGATGCTTCTGGATTTTTGCATATAGTGCTCTCCTCTAGGACAAGCATGGAGGAGCATGTTCTGGCTGGAAGAAATAGTATGAGCGAGGGTCCGGTGATGACAAGGAAGCTCCTTGCCTAATCCAGCTGGTGGACAGGTGGATCTGAGACAGTTGCCGTCCGTTGGCATCAGAGTCCCGGGGCGGAACTTGTTAAACCACAAACGCCTGTCCCCCCACCGGCCTCCCACTGCATGGTAGGGCTGAGGTAGGACCTAGGGTTTCCATTCCAGGTGACGCAGCCACCCCTGTTCCCAGAGCCGACTTGGTGTAACGGAGCGAATGCAAGTGTGGACGCTGCCCTAAATGGAGGTATCAGAATAGGACTTCAAGCAGGGATGGGACTTTTGTTTATTCTTCAAGAATTCTTCATTGATTGTGTACCTACTATGCTTCTGACTCTGGACATACCAAGAATAATGATAATCCAGTTCCTGATCGCAAAAGGTTTTTAGCCTGGTGGGGAGGCAGAAAACCACGGATGATCATAAGCCATTGTGGTGAGCGTCAGAGGGAGGTGTGCACGGGCTGTGACGTAATTGCAGGGAGGGTGCTGCACAGGCCGGATGACACCTGGATGCACAGGCCAGGCATGGCTGCCTGAGAACCCACGGCCCTGGGTAAGATGGATTTGAAGGTGGGGCAAGGGCAGGTGACAGTGAGACTGAGCAGCAATCACCCAGGGATCAAAGGTGGTCTCATTTCTCTCCCTTTCTTGGTCGCCCAACTCCACCACTGAATAGCGTGTCTCTGTACCAAGGCGCTACCTCGTTAGGGTCTTAGTTTCCCCACTCGGTGAGATGCAAAACTCAGCAGTCATCCCTCAGACCTGGAGGTACTTACAGGAGCTGTCTCACCTACAGTGTGTTCTAACTCACCAAGCAGCCCCATTCTTCGAGTCTCATGCTCAGTATACGTTTGTGGAAGATGCTGATTTTAAATGATGATGCTTTTTAAAAATCAAAATAACAGCACCTAGCTTCCTAGTGCTGAGCATATAGGAAATGTTTGACAACAGGTCCGATCATAATTGTGAGCCACTGTAGCACAGGTGTCAGGGGGAGTCGTGCAAACCCCACTGTCCAGCCCTGTATGGGTAGCTGCGGTCTGTCAGCAGCTCAGCCCTCTGCCAGCCCCCAAAGGAAAGGCTGCCCCCCAGTCCCCTGCTCCAGCAGTTCCATCATGGGCCTCATCAGTCAGGTGGCCCCTGTATCAGATAGGCTGCATTGCTCTGTGAGTTCTCTACCTAACTGCCCCTAGAAAGGACAGAGCTGGCTCTTCTTTTCAGGATGCCAAGGTCGCAGTCTGCGAATGGCTAGTGCCAGTTTTCAGCTCCATCCCTTAGTGTGTGAACACTGAGAGAGCTTTTACATTTCTTCAAACCCCAGTTTGCTCATCTATGAAACAGGTATAGTAGCACCAGCTTTGGAAGGTTACTGTAAGGTTAAAGCCATAGGTGGTAAAGGCCAGCATAAGTAGATGGTGGAGCCAGGATCCTAACCTAGTTAGGTTGTTTCTGGTTGTTTCTGTGTTCTCTTTCCACTGGCTCATCGCACAAACAAGGCCCTGGATGCCCACTCAATGCCAGGTGCTGTGCTAAGTCCTGGGATTCAGTAGTGAACCGGACGAGGTCCCTGCCCTCATGCCACATCTCATTCTGCACAGGTCACCTTCTTCACAAAACAAGCATCTGCTTCTTTGCACTTGAACTTTGGTTGTGGTCGTGCAGGGTAAATACAAATCTAAAAAGAAACAAAATCGATTTTCCCTGGTGCAAAAGGAAAAGAACCGCTCCTTTCCCTTCTTAAAGAGCATTTACTCTAGAAAACTTGTAAATTCTTTGTCCTTTTGAGATGTGTGTAAATGTTTTCAAAAGCTAAGTGGGCCTTTGGCCGGTTTTACAACCCAGAAATATTTTTTGTCAAAGTCCTGGGAGCCATCTCTTTGAAATGTTAGCTTAATTTTCAGGAGCACCTGGCTTCAAACCTACCTTCTATGGTGACGACATGAGAATTTTATTGCTCCTTTAGATAAAGACTATTAGCAAACAAAACAGCCACTCTAATTGCCAGGTAAATTTAGGATGAACTCTGCGTGACAAATGGTGCTGTCAAGCCCTCTCACTTGAGAACACGGGTGGAAGGTGTTGCACCTGCCTGGCTATATTAAACGGTGAGATTTCTTGCTGTGTTTGCAATCTCTTTACCTCCTGTGACACGCATTACATTCTGGCTTAATGTTTACTCAGTAGTAAAACTGTTTCTTTCTCTTCTATTCCGTGGAGAGTTTCTGGGGGGCTGACAGGAGATTTTGTTTTTCTTTATACTTCCCAACAGTAGAAAACAGCCCAACTGGAAAGAGCTGTGGGAGAATTTGGACAACCTGAACGATGAGAATTAGTCCCTCACCTCCATCCCTGCATTTGCAGCTAGTGCTCTCCGCGCATCTCCTTGCCGCAGCGCAGATGCCCCATCCGCGGGGACAGCTGAGTCCCGCATCCCTATTTTTAGCCGCCACAACCCTCGTGGCCAAATGACAGGCAAGCGAGAGGTGCCGGAGAGCGCGGGTCCCGGTCCCGCCCACCGCGCGCGCGCCCCGCCCCCGCGCCGCGAGGGAGGAGTCGGGCGCGCTGAGTCGGGCGCGCGGAGTCCGAGTCGGGAACCCGCGCCTTGCGGCCGGCGGCCGGCGGCGATGAAGATCTGGAGCTCGGAGCACGTGTTCGGGTGAGGTCGGGCTGCGGGCCACGGTGGGGTCCGGACCGGCACCTGCTCCTGCCCCCAAACCTCTGGGGGCGGTCGAGGAAGGCTAGACCCCAGACCCAGCCCTCGCAGAGCCCGCCCGGCCCCGCGCTGGCGGTTCCCAGACCGCGGCCCCGGCATCCTAAAAAGAGGAGCAGGCCTTGTCCCAGCTAGGACGACGTTAGGTAGAGATCCTGCCGAGTGGTGCAGTCTGTTCGATGGAGGGGCCGTCTGACTGACGGAGGCCGGTGGTGGGATTGCTAAATCCAGGGGGCGGGGGGCGGCCTTTCCTTTGGGGGCTGGCGGAGGGCCGAGCCGCGGGGACGGTTCTCCGCTAGCCGTCGGGGGCCGAACGGTGGGGAGCGGGGCAGTGCTTTCCGCGGCAGGGCGCACCGGTGTGCAGGGAGGCCCGAGTGGACGTGGCCGGGAGAGGACCCGGCAAAGTGATGGTGCGCACTCCGCAGACCACCCGGGAGCAGGCCGTCTCTCCGCCTGCACAAGGCGCTCTTTGGGCAGGGCGCGCGGCGACCCGGGGAGAACAGAGGCCTGGAGAGCTGGCCTGGTCCTTTGCTGAGATTGTGTAGGGCAATTGAACACCGACGCTAAGTGAGCTCGGGAGGAAGCCAAATGTGGAGAAGGCTTGTTGGGGGTCTTTCAGCCTGCATGCACTTGTGGGCATGGAAGGCCTCCAAAGCCGGCATGGAAAACTGCGAACTGTTTCAGAGTACTTTCGTGACCTAAATGATATCTCCAAATAAGTCGCTTGATCTGTGACACTATGAAACCATCTTTTAATATTTTTTAAAGGAACAAAGATTTTGAAGATTCCTTGACCCCACTTAAGAGAAGCATTTCATTTCTGAAAAAATATTGCATGAAATGGAATTGTCATTCTTTGACCTTTTTATATAATTATGTAAAATAAAAATTTATCAAGTGGTTTAAAACCTCTGAAGTTATTTTTAATGAGATCTTGAGACTTTACGGGATCTAGTTATAGTGTTGATTTTTGTACAGCCTGCAGCCTTTCTCGACTGGGGTTCCTTGAGAGACCCAGAGAAAACCCCTTGAGAGAGACTCCAGAGATTCTTTTCTCAGTCCTTCCAAGGTTGGGACATACCTGACACCATCCAGATGCAGAGGGGATAAGTTAAGTCATTGCAAACTGTATGCCCAGGCATTGGGGCTCAGTTTTGTCATTGAACACCTGAGAAGGATTATCCTAGAAGTTCATGAAATGTTGGTTGACAGGCAGAAGTGAATGGTCAGCTGTGGAAAGTCACTATTGATAAACACCCATTTAAAGTGTACAGTTCAGTGATTCTTAATGCATTTGCAGAGTTACACAACCATCACTGTAGTCCAGCTTTAGAACATTTCCATCATCCTACAAAGACACCTCATGCCCATTCACAGTCCCCCGCCACTCTCATCTCCAGCCCCAGGCAACCACCACTCTGTTTCTATTGATTTGCCTTCTCTAGACATTTTGTATAAATCTCATCATACAGTACGTAGTCATTTGTGTCTGGCTTCTTTTATGTCTGGCACGTATTTTTTTGAGCTTCATTGGTGTAGTAGCCTCTATCAGTCCTTCATTCTTTTACCTCATTCATTTTGTGTCCTTGGCACTCTGCCAGTGCCTGGCACAGAGTAGGTGCTCGGTGAGGGGCTGAGGAATCTCCGGGAAACCAGGTGCCCTTGCAAAATGAGGGCAGCTGGCAATCCACCAAAAGAATTCAGTGAGCCCCCAAGCTGTGGGCTAAGTGCTGGTCCTCTGCTCCCTGCCCCCTCCTTTTCTTTTAAATGAGAGAAATTGAACATTGCAGACAAAAGTTGAATGCCTTCCAGTGCTCTTCCCTTTCTCTCTCCCCACAGGCAGACAAAATTATGAATTTGGTGGGTATCCTTCTGAAGGTCTATGTTGCAAAGGTCCATTTGACTACGTTTATGTGTGTGTGTTCACGTGATGTCCATGTGATGCCATTTGTTGTTTTAAAATAGGAATCAAGATCACCTGGTACAGGTCTTTTGACCATTTCCCTTTCTTCACAACAGTGTGTTAAGGAGGTGTGTGTGTCTCATAGCTGCATGATATTCCATTGTATGAATATGTCACAGTTTATCCTGTCTCTTATTGAAAGAACATGACATTCCCCCTTTATTCCACTATATCATTCCATATCATCCACCCCTGTGCATATTTCTGATCCATTTAATCAAGGGCCCTTTGGGTTAGTGATTCTCAAACTTTTCAGCCTCAGGACCCCTTTACACTCTTAGAAAATGTGAGATACCCCAAACAGTTTTAATCTGTGTTACATCTATCGATATTTACCGTATTAGAAATTAAAACCAATAAACTTAAAAATATCTACCAACTTATTAAAATTAATAACAATAGACCCATTGTATTAATGTAAATAACATTTGTATTAAATAACAAACCTATATTTTCCAAAAGCACAAGAAGTTGTAAGAAGATTGACACTGTTTGATATTTTTGTTGTTGTTAATTTCTGGCTTAATAGAAGATAGCTTGATACTTATGTCTGCTTCTGTATTCAGTGTTTTGCAGTCTGTTATTTTGGTTCAAATATACAAATAAAACCCAGCCTCACTCAGTATATGAATAAAACCCATTTGGAAAAGGCAGCAATATTTTAATAGTCTTTTAAAGTAATTGGGGCTATTTGCTGCTACAACAAGACAAGTGGTAGTTTCTGAAGTTTGTTGCAATGTCAACTCCAAAGCCATAATTACCAGAGTAATCGGCCTGGGTCTTTCAGTCCTGTATGATTTTATGACATTACGCACCAGTCACTTGGCATATATGGGTTCGTCAGGTTTACAGTATGGCACAGTCATCAGGCTCATGGTAGAGGATACAAGTTTTCTAAAATTCCATCCTGCACTCAGAAGCTCAAATTTTCTTTGGCAGCAAATACAATCAGTTGTTGAAGTGATAAGTTCACTTTATTAATTTTTGAGAAAATGTCTGCCAAGTGCCTACGTCTGAATAACCAGAGGTCATCCATCTGTTGTTTTACTTGGAGTGGTGGGCCGGAAAGAAGCAGCCACGAGGGCCTCCAATGGCTGCCCCGTGCTTCCCCAGCCACCATGCACCCGCACGTGCGGCTGGAGCGCGTCCTGCCTGCATCGTGTTCTCTCGCTCAGAATATCAGTAGAGGGGGGACTTAAGGGTCTAATGTAAAATTAATAGTCTTACTATTTCATAATGGATATTCTTTTTTTTTGAATTTTTTTAATGTTTACTTATTTTTGACAGAGAGAGAAAGAGAGAGAGAGAGAGAGAGAACATTGGGGAAGGGCAGAGAGAGAGGGAGACACAGAATCCGAAGCAGGCTCCAGGCTCTGAGCTGTCAGCACAGAGCCCAACACGGGGCTCGAACTCAGAGACCACGAGATCATGACCTGAGCCGAAGTCAGACGCTCAACTGACTGAGCCATCCAGGCGCCCCATAATGGGTATTCTTTTTTTTTTTAATTAAATTTTTTTTTCAACGTTTATTTATTTTTGGGACAGAGAGAGACAGAGCATGAATGGGGGAGGGGCAGAGAGAGAGGGAGACACAGAATCAGAAACAGGCTCCAGGCTCCGAGCCATCAGCCCAGAGCCCGACGCGGGGCTCGAACTCACGGACCGCAGGATCATGACCTGGCTGAAGTCGGACGCTTAACCGACTGCACCACCCAGGCGCCCCCATAATGGGTATTCTTAAGAAGACACTGGCATTGTTTTCCTGAGTGCATGTATAGCAGTGGGCGCTGACCCCAGGTTTGGGTTCAGGGCCTTAATTCACGGTGGGAGGCCAGCAAGCTTTACTCTCTTACTTTTGCAGCATCAGGGTAAATGTCAGTATGGTGAAAAAGGCCAATCATGTCTTAGTAGCATTGAGACACTTTGGGCCTGGCAGAACTCCCCAAAGGGCCTGGGAGCCTCCTGGGTGTGGACCACTCTCTGAGAACCGCTGGTCTGGGCCTAGAGTTGCTTTGGGTGGGTGCAGGGACGCGTTGCCTTGGTTATGGCAAGTTATATATATATTTTTAAAAGCTTGTTATTATGGAAATTTTAAAAGTATGCAAAGCGGAGAGCTGAGAATAGTGAGTGCCCACTGCCATCTCCCACATTGACAGTCACCCTCTTGCAGCCAGGCTTGGCTTCGCGTGTCCCCACCCACTGCTCCCCACCCCCCCAAACCCCCCACTGCCGGGTTATTTCAGGCACACCCCAGGCATCCTATAATCTCATCCCACTCATCTTTCTGCCACCCTGGCTGTACGTAGACAGATGTCTCTGTTACTCCTTTCTGCTCCCCAGTGTGCCAGGTGGGCCTAGTGCTGCCACCTTCCAGGCGCTGCAAGAGTGCTGCCTGGCCCTTCAGTGGTGGCACTGTGCTCTGAGGCAGCCACTCTGTGGTGGGGGCCTCCCACCCTGGGACCAGGTTCCCACTGCACCCCGATCACCTGAAGTGATAGCCAGGTGTGACCTGAAGGTCACCAGGAGTGACCTGAAGCCATAGCCAGGACCACGCACCCCGGAGGATGAATTCCAGCCGATTCCTGTCCTGCCTAACCCAGACCCTGTGCCTGAGCCCTGACACCAGGGCACCTGCCTGCTCAGCGTCTCTCAGGGCCTGGGCCAGTGTGTCACTGGCAGCTCCAACTCCCCCCTTTCTCCTGTCCTCCCCAACACTCCATATGGCCAGACTTCGCCATTTTTGCCAAACAAGTAAGTGTCAGGCTATTGCCTTCAACCAGGAAGTGTGTGATACTGACTTGCTGTACTTAACACTTGTTATTTAAAATTTTTTTTTTTTAACGTTTATTTATTTTTGAGACAGAGAGAGACAGAGCATGAACGGGGGGAGGGGCAGAGAGAGAGGGAGACACAGAATCAGAAACAGGCTCCAGGCTCTGAGCCATCAGCCCAGAGCCTGACGCGGGGCTCGAACTCACGGACCGTGAGATCGTGACCTGGCTGAAGTCGGACGCTTAACCAACTGCGCCACCCAGGCGCCCCAACACTTGTTATTTTAAAAAATGTTATTTCCTGCATCTGTTGATGTCTCTGTTAAATGGATGTGGTCATTCTCCTATAATCAGTAGGATTATTTATTATGTGAGTGTCATAAGTGGCTTGTATTTAGTTTAAATCAGTGAGAAAGATATAAGGTTTCTATATAAAAGAAAGATTATTGTGTAAGATTTGCTTAATACCAATATTTCTTCAACTTTTTGATAGTTTTAAGTAATTTTAAGAGGCAAAGCCTATTCTGCTTAAAGCAGGGATTTGTATGGGAACACCTCTTAGGACCTTAGCCTGCAGCGCCCGCAGAGTATTTCGTTGAGAAGGGCCCCATGTAACTAGGTCCCTTGCAGCTTTCATGTGTGTCTGGTTCTCCCTCCTTCCCTAGATCTTGGATGACCATGCCCCTGACCTTTCTTCCTCAGAGAGGGAGGCTCGGCGTCTGGGTCCTACAGAGTGATCGGTGCAGCCACATCTCTGCTTTTTCATCCCTTTATGTTACAGCTAGTAGATGCATTAACTCGGTGACATGATTCCACAGTTTGAAAAAGCATTTCTTTGTTTAAGAGAGGGAATTTTAGACCAGTTCCTGCCAATCTAGAGGTCATGGAACTCAATGGAAAGAACATAGGGTAGGGGGCTGGAAGACCCAGTTCTAGTCTGGGCCCTGCTGCAAACTTTCAGAGCTGGGACAGACTTTTATGAGGATAAAGTAAATTAATGGTCAGTAACTGATATTTTAAAAGGATGTCAAATATGGACCAAAAACATTCAATTTTGTCATAATATTTGATACTTGGTTTAGTAAATCCATTTCCAGGAATTTATCTTAAGGAAGAATTAGATGAATGAAAGATGAGTGTAACCAGCGCTCACTACTGTCTGTATTTTGCCGAGTAAACTAAATAACCCACCACAGGGGGCACCTGGGTGGCTCCGTTGGTTGAGCGTCTGACTCTTGGTTTTGGCTCAGGTCATGAACTCGTGGTTTGTGAGTTCGAGTTCCATGTCGGGCTCTGTGCTGACGGTGTGGAGCCTGCTTGGGATTCTCTCCCTCTCTCTCTCCCCCTCCCCTGCTGGCTCTCTCTGTCTCTCTCTCTCAAAATAAATAAATAAACTTAAAAAAAAAATAACCCACCATAGGGAACTGGTTGAATATAAATGTCTGCAGGGTAACCTGTTGTGCAGCTGTTTATAATCGCCTTTCTGGAAATAGGTTCATGATCTAGGAAGATGTTCATCATTAGTTAAATATAAAAAGCAGATGATATGATAAATCTGACTATGGTTTGAGCCTGATGCCAGTTTAATCTGTTTAAGGTGCGTGCGTGCGTGTGTGTGTGTGTGTCTTAGTGTCTTAGTTTTGAGTCTGGGCTGTGTCTATACGTGCTGTTTAAACTTGTCTGGGTGTGTCTGAAGAACGATGGTGTTGTTGACATACCCAGGGGGGGTTGGGGGCAGGGGGCTCGGATGCCCTCTGGGGGCACACACATTGGAGGAAGGAAGAATTAGGGGAATAAGCACTCAGGGGAAGGGTCCACTCTGAATACCTGAAGGTGGTGCCTGACATCCTGTGGACCACCATAGGAGTTTCGAGCCTCAACTAGCACTGAACAAGCATTGTCCCAGCAGTGGGGCAGCTGTGGACGTGGCTTGCGACCTGATAGCAGGAAACAAAATAAGGACAAAGATATCCACCCCCCACCTCAAAGGCTCAGGGCAAGAGAAGGAGAGGTAGCATCTTGTAGGAGAAGGACGCCCTCGGGGACTCCTGCACACGCTGTGGTCATCTTTGGGTAGTGGAATTGTGGATGGTTTTATTTTCATAGTTTTCTTTATTTTTCAGTATTTTGGACACATTTTTTTATAATCAGAAAAAATAGGTTGGCCACCTCACATCACATCCCACTTAGAAGTTGGAACAAAGTATAGTTGACCCTTGAATAATGTGGGTGCTTAGGGGGTGCTGACCCCCTGCACGGCTGAAAATTGTGTATAACTTAAAAAAAACAACAACTCTTTCAGTAAATGGCCCAACTATCCACACAATTGTTCGAGCCCAAAACTTGGGGCTCATTCTCGAATCCTCCTCTTTCCTGATTTCCAGGATTAACACATAATTTATCATCCAAATTAGGATGTCTTTGAAAGTAAAAGGGGACACTCTTAGTATGTGCTGTAAGACAAAAGGCAAAAACTGGAACTGTCCTGGGCAAACTGGAATGTATGGTCACTTTTCTTTCTCTCACAATTTGTTACAAAGTACTACTACTTCCTAAATATCTTTTTTTTTTTCCTTAATTGAAGTATGGTTAACACACAATATTATGTTAGTTTCAGGTGTACCACATAGTGATTCAACATCTCTATATGTCCTGCTAGGTTCACTACAGATGTAGCTACCAAATGCTATTACAGTACCATTGACTACATTCCCTATGCTGTACCTTTCTTTCTTCCTTTCTTTTCTCTTCTCTTCTTTCTTTCAAGTTTGCTGATTTGTTTTGAGAGAGAGGACACAAGCAGGTGAGGGGCAGAAAGAAGGAGAGACAAAATCCCAAGTAGGCTCCATGCTGTCAATGCAGAGTTCAATGTAGGACTTGAACTCACAAACCATGAAATCATGACCTGAGCTGAGATCAAGAGTTGGACGTTTAACTGACTGACCCACCCAGGTCCCCCTGTGCTGTACCTTTTATCCCCATGACTTAATTTATTCTGCAACTGGAAGCCTGTATCTCTCAGTCCCCTTCACCCATGCTGCCCATCCCCCATAGCCCCCTCCCCTCTGACAACCACCAGTTTGGTCTCTATATTTATGCATCTGTTTCTGCATTATTTATTCCTTTGTTTTGTCTTTCAGATTCCACATATAAGTGAAATTCTATGATATTTTTCTGTGTCTGACTTACTTCATTTAGCATAATACCATCTAGATCCACGATGGCTCCTTTTTCATGGCTAAGTAATATTCCATTGTACATGTATACCACATCTTCTTTATGCATTCATTTTATCAGTAGACACTTGGGTTGTTTCCATATCTTGGCTATTATAAATTATGCTACAATAAACATAGGGATGCAAATATCTTCTTGAATTAGTATTTTCATTTTCTTTGGGTAAATACTCAGTAGTGAAATGACTGGATTGTATGGTAATCCTAGTTTTAATTTTTTGAAGAACTTCACACTGTTTTCCACAATGGCCTGCCAATTTGCATTCCTACCATGAGGGTTCTTTTTTTCTCCATATTCTCACCAGCTTCTTGTCTTTTTTATTTTAGCCATTTTTATAGACCTAAGGTGATAGCTCCTTGTGGTTTTGATTTTCATTTTCCTGATGATTAGTGATCTGGAGCATCTTTTTGTGTGTATGTTGGCCAACTATATGTCTTATTTGGAAAAATGTCTACTCAGGTCCTCTGCCCATTTTTAATTAGATCATTTGGGTTTTTTTGGTATTGAGTTGAATAAATTCTTTATATATTTTGGATTTTAACCCCTTATCAGATATACCATTTGCAAATATCTTCTCCCTTTCACTGGGTTGACTTTTTGTTCAGTTGATGGTTTCCTGCACTGTGCAAAAAAAAATTTATTTGGGGGGAGGTGTAGTCCCAATAAATTTATCTTTGCTTTTGTTTCTCTGCCTTAGGAAACATAGCTAGGAAATTGTTGTCAAAGAACTTACTACCTATGTTTTTCTCTAGGAGTTTTATAGTTTTACGTCCCACATTTAGGACTTTAATCCACTTTGAATTTATTTTTGTATATGGTGTAAGAAAGTGGTCCAGTTTCATTTTTTTTTTAAGTTTATTTATTTATTTTGAGAGACAGAGAGCGGCACATGCACGAGCAGGGGGAGGGGCAGAGAGAGAGGAGAGAGAGAATCCCAAGCAGGCTCCGCACTGTTAGCACAGAGCCTGATGCAGGGCTCAATCTCAGGAACCATGAGATCATGACCTGAGCCGAAATTAAGAGTCAGAAGTTTAACCGACTGAACCACCCGGGCGTCCTTCCAGTTTCACTCTTTTGAATGTAGCTGTTCAGTTTTCCTAGCATCATTTACTGAAGAGACTGTCTTTTCCCGATTGTATATTCTTGTCACCTTTTTGGTAGATTAATTGGCCATGTAAGTGTTGGTCTATTTCTGGCCCTCTGTTCTGTTCTTTTGATCTGTGTGTCTATTTTTGTGCCAGTACCATACTGTTTTGATTACTACAGCTTTGTAGCTTACCTTGAAATCTGGGATTGTGACAACTTCAGCTTTGTTCTTCTTTCTGAAGACTGCTTTGGCTATTCAGGGTCTTTTGGGGTTCCATACAAATTTTAGTATTATTTGTTCTAGTTCTGTGAAAAATGTTATTGTCATTTTAATAGGGGTGTAGATTAAAAATTATGTACAACTTTTGCTTCCCCCAGAAATTAACTTACTGCCTACTATGGACTGGAAGCCTTACTGACAACATGAAGAGTTGCTTAACATGTATTTTATGTATTATATACTGTATTCTTACAATAAGCGAGAGAAAAAATGGTATGAAGAAAATCATAAGGAAGAGAAAACACATTTATGGTACTTTTCTGTATTTATTGAAAAAAATCCACATGTAAGGGGACCCACACAGTTGAAACCAGTGTTGTTCAGGGGTGGAGCGGTGGAGGAAGTGGAGGACGGGAAGGTGCTGAGTGGGGGTGGGAAGTGGTTCGTTCGGCCAAGGCCCCAATGTCGGGGTGGCCTGTGAGGGCAGTACCTGGGCCAAGAATGCAGACGCACTGAACACGGCTGCCAGCAGCCTGAGACCTCTGTGTCCCCAGTGTCCTGCGAGTCCTCCCAGGCAAAGCCTTCTGGTTGCCCCTGGTCAGCCCAGAAGGATCACAAGATCCAGGATTTGGGTGTGGGGCCGGATGCCTCAGACAGATTTGTTTGCATATACCTTTAATTAAAGCCAAAAGAAAAAAAGCTTTTAACGAGAACATTAACACTGATTTTCATTTCTCTCTGCGGGCCACAGCAGCTCTGCCCCCCCCCCCCACCGGCGCCTCCGCCCCCCCCCCCCCCCCCCCCGTGCCTCTGTGGCACACTTTACAAATGTAGGGATTGCTTGCTTATGCTGGGTGGTTGTATTTTTCCCACCAGCCACCCATGGGACACTGTCATCAAAGCTGCCATGAGGAAGTACCCGAATCCGATGAACCCCTGTGTCGTGGGAGTTGACGTGCTGGAGCGCAGTGTGGATGGCCGGGGCCGGCTTCACAGCCACCGCCTCCTCAGCACTGAGTGGGGGCTGCCCGGCTTCGTGAAAGCGGTGAGGCTGCAACTGCGTACCCCGCCGCGCCAGTACCGCCCCGCCACACGCACATAGCCCTGCCACACCAACCCGCACATGCCGGCTACACCGGCATCGCCCGGCTGTACCCACGTTGGCCCGCTCACCCACATGCCCAGGCTATACCTGCGTCATCCCCACCGCACCCGCATCGCCCCTGCTGCGCCCACAGCCCTGCTCGGGCTGCACCCCCGTTGGCTCCCTGTGCCCGCATCGCCCTACCCGGGCCATACCCACAATCACCCAGTTGCACACTCCTTGTTTCTGCTGCATTTGCACGTGCCCAGCTGGTGCCCATCTGCAGAAGGTGACAGCCTTCCCTGAGAACACCTGCTCAGGACTTCAGAGAAACCCGAGAGGTGGTTTGTTTCTCTGTAAACTTCATTTAATTTTCTATCTCTGTGGGTCCTGAGGTCTCCTGACGTGTGGCGTGGCTCCCCCACCCTCAGCCCTGGCCCTACCCCCATAGACTCCTGCGTCACTCCACGGTCCTGTGTCCTAACCGGATACGCAGACTGGGGGCTCCGACAGAGGGTTGTTTCCTCACAGCTCTGGAAGCTGGAAGTCCGAGATCAAGGCAGGAAGGCAGGGGCAGGCTTGGTTCCCCTGAGGACTGCGAGGGAAGGGTCTGTCCCAGCCTCTGTCCTTGGCTGGCAGACAGCTGCCCTGCTTCCTCTGCAGGTGGTGGTCCCTTGCCCTCGCAGCTCTGGCGTCTCCCTCTGTGTGTTCTTATCTCTCCTTATAAGGATACTGCTCAGGCTGGGTTAGGGCCCACCCTGATGACCCCCTTTTAAACTTAATTAATTACCTTTCGAAAGACCCTGTTTCCAAATACAGTCACATTCTGAGGTGTTGGGGGTCAGGGCGTCAACATATGAACTTTGGGGACACATTCGGTCCTGACAGGTCTCTTCCACAGAGCCATCAGGGAGGTCATTGACAATGTAAATCTGAGCATGGCTTTCTCCTGCCCATATGGACCCCCGTCCTCCTCTCAGCACAGAGTTTAAGCCCTGGCGTGGACCCAGAATGCCAGTGGGCCCACATTCTCCCTCTCCTGCCATGTTGGCCTGTCACTGTGCCAGGAGCTCAGCGCACAGGTCTGGCCCTGGGAGGTGACTGCAGCCGACCTGCTAAACCCAGAACTCTACATGGTGCCCTCCTTCCCTGGCTTTGCCACCTGGCAGAGGGGCCTTCCCCATGCTCCCCGCCTCTCACTGTTCTTTTCTTCGTCAGGGCATTTATTACTGTCGTATGCTCAACTCTATCTGAATCCATTCATTTGTTCAATGTCTGCCTCCACTGCTGGTACAGAGACCCACCGAAGGAGCTGGGGAGGGCCGTCCATGGCTGCGTACCCCCTTGGGTCGTTTGTTGAATAGATAAAGGAATTAATTAGTAAATGAGATGGCATTTTGTGGTTGATGCTACAAAATGAAATTTTTGACACATTACTATGCTAGTTTTGCTTTGTTTTTTAGATTTTGGGAACCAGTAGGACTTTGACATACATCAAAGAACATTCCATTGTGGATCCAGTAGAAAAGAAAATGGAACTTTGTTCCACCAATGTAAGCAATGGCCTAAGATGAGAAAGGTGCTTGGTATTTCCTGGTGATGGTGGGTAATATCTTCATTTAATTTTATTTCCAGCCCACCTTTGGTCTAAGTGATCTTTTATTTTTAATAGAAAGGCTGATTTTATTTAGCAGTATTTTATTTATCTTCTTATTCCGGTATAATAAGCGCATAGAAAAATGCCTGTAATGAATTGTCACAAAGTGAACACACCTTTGTAACCAGGCAGATCAGGAACAGAATGTGACCAGACCCCAGGATCCCCCTTTATGCTTCTTTCTGGGGGGCACCCCCACCCCAACCCCAAGATAACCACTATCCTGACTTCCAACAGCACACATGACTTTTAGCACTAAGTTTTTTATTTCTTTTTTGTTTTGTTTATTTCTTTTTGAGAGAGAGATAGAGCATGAGTAGGGGAGGGGCAGAGAGAGGGGAAGGCACAGAATCCAAAGCAGGCTCCAGGCTCTGAGCTATCAGCACAGAGCCTGATACAGGGCTTGAACCCACAGACTACGAGATCATGACCTGACCCAAAGTTGGATGCTTAACTGACTGAGCCATCCAAGCGCCCCTTTAGCACTAATTTTACAAGCACCTTTTTCCCTTCACTCTTCTCAGAAAAATTTATATTGGCCTACTGCACATTCAAAAAATTGGGGGAAAATGCAGAAGCTAGAAACACGGTTTATTTTATAAAATCGTATTCTATACAAGCAACTTTGTGCTCATTTACCTGGATGGTAACCCTGAATGCTTTTGTAGGACTGTTGATGGGTTGGCAGTTTGAAAGTGCCTTGAGGCCAGGCCAGACTTAGGTTTGGGTGTGGAGGACATGCAAAGGCTGCCAGAAGGAGCGGCCAGGGCTGGGTTTCCCTGGGACTTCGTGTTTCTTCTGTTCTGGCTTCAGTAAGTGGTGATTTGAGGATGGAAGAGTATGAGCAGGTGGTTTGGGAAGAAATGCAAGAGAAATAAAACCTAAAACCATTTTTTGTTTGCTTCAAGATCACACTCACAAACTTGGTGTCAGTGAACGAGAGGCTGGTATACACACCCCATCCGGAGGACCCTGAAATGTAAGCCATCGCGTCCTGGGATTGACACGTTGAATTCCAAGGTCAGGGTGGGCTGGAGCCTCCCCTTCCTCAGGCTGCTCAGTCCCTTTACTTCCTGCTTTTCTGTAGGACTGTGCTCACACAAGAAGCCATCATCACCGTGAAGGGGATCAGCCTCGGCAGCTACCTGGAAAGTCTGATGGCCAACACAATATCATCCAATGCAAAGAAGGTATGGATCTCAGTCCCGGGCCCTGTGTGCACCCCAGGTGTTAAGTGCCAGATTTAGGGGGTGAAAGATATAGGTCTGGAAATCCTACTGAGTGCTGCGGCCCTCCATTACCAGCTGAGCTCATGATGGATGTCACAGCATTTTCCACTGGGACATTCAAACCTGGCTGCAGGGAGGGCTGGCCCAGGCCTGAGGGGAAGTGCCTGGTGAATCTGGAATGTAAACTCAGCGGAAGCAACCACCGCTTCCAAGAGCCAAAATAGCACAGGCTCAGTGAACAGAACAAACCCCACACGTTAACATCTTCAGGCAGGTTATTCGGGAATTGTCGTAGTACAGCCTACTGAATAGGCACCTAGCGGCTTTGGCTGAACCTCTCCTCTGCGAAGTTCCCTGGAGTCAGCTGCCGTCTTTGCGCCTCCCCCCTGGCAGGATTTGGGAATAAGCTTTGTGGAGGTGGCAGGAGAAAGGTTGGATCGCAGGAGGCCGTCCTCCCCAGGTCCCTAGCTGGAGGGCTGCCTTAGTGAGGCGGACACTGCTCACGGAGTCCAGGTTGCCCCTCCTCTCCAGCACAGCTGATGGAAAGAGCTTGGATGTGTGGAAGCCGTTATACGAGTTCAAGGTAATGTCACTCGAATTCAAGGTAATGTCACTCGCCAGAGCAGGGCCTTTGCTATTTACCTTACCTCACTGGCTGACGTCTTCCTGGCTGTCCTCCCTTCCCCTGCTCTCTCCTGGTTTGTTTTGGTCAGAAGCAATTCTTCATTTTGGGGATCTGTGGGATGCCTACCGTGCTTGGCATAATTTAACTGGAAAGCCACTCACTTCTGGCTCGCATTTAGCCTAGGCGCTGATAGAAGAGCAAGTCTTCCCTGTTTTTAAGAAAAACCCTGATTTGAGAAATGTTGGCATTAGCTCAACTCAGTTCAGGGGAGGGCGGGTGGGGGGTGGCGGGGAAGGGGGTATGCAGTGCCCAGAGCCGCATGCCTCGTGTCCTCACTGCAAGCCCTCTTGGGAGGAGACAGAACCTTACTTACCTTTGTGTGGCCAGTGTCTGGCCTAGGGCAGGCGCCCTAAATGTTTGCTGAAGAAAATAAATTATAGGAGGAAGGGACTACTTGGTGAGTCCAAAGCCACCTGAGACCTCTTATGAGAAAAGTCAGGGGAAACTCAGTGAGGCCAAATGATTTTATTTCACTTTACGTTAGTGACTGCTGTGTTGAATCGCCGCCCCCCCCCCCCCCCCCCCCCCCGCCACGCTCCAGCTGTGTTACCACTTCAGTGCATCCCAGCAGCTAGGATGATGCCGGAACAGAAGACAGGAGAAGGGGAGCAGGTCGTCCTGGGATTTGGGTGGGATGAGTCACTGAGAAGGCGGTGAGGTTGCCCCCTCGTCCTGCACTCAGGTGGTGATAGCGTAGATGGTAGGTGCCCGTGTTGGTGCAGCCTGAGCCTGTGCGAGAATTTCAGGCAGAACACCTACCACCTTATTTCTGAGCTTGAAAAATTGCCTGCTTACGGTGAAAGGTTATTCACAAATGGTTACTGTGTCTCCTTTAAAGCCGCAGCGCTTTTCTTGTGCCATTTAAAATCCAGGTTGTGGCTGGCCGTCTGCAGTTCGAGAAGCAGGATTTCTTACACCGTGTTGAACTCTTTCTTTGTTGCTCCAGGGGTGGGCTGCTATTGAGTGGATAATTGAAAATTCTGAGCACGCTGTGAGCTAACGGGGTCTGCACCTGCACCTTGTGATGAACAGTGGTAACTATGGTATTCTTTAACCCGGTAGAGAACCTAGCATCTTGCTAACCGTGTGCATGGTGTGCAGTGGGGGGTGTTTACAGGTGCAGCTGCATGTGTCTCCAGCCCGGCGCTCCTTAGTGTCTTCTGTAACGGAAGCAGTCATTAGTTCATCCTCTTCCTAAATTATCTTGTTTCATGGCAGGATTTATTTCCCAGGAAGACTTGATCATTTGTTATCTGGTCTCAGATAGAGGCAGTTCAGATTTTCCCAAGCCATTCTCAGGACCTGCTTGCCTAAACATTTCCTGTCATTAGCGCATTATCAGAAGGAGGCTTTCACTAGTAGTTCCAGACGGTGTCAAAGGCTGATCAAATGGGAGAATTTTTTCATTTTGGGCAGGGTCTGAATATTTGTACATGTTCTTATAAAGAATGCTATGTGCCTTTGTGTCAGCGCTGCGGGCTCGGGGGGAATCCTGCTCCTCGCCTGCTGCCAGCCAGCACCCAGCCACGTGACTGCCGCTGGCTTTTTTCTTTTAGTGGCAGAAGCCATTTCTAGCATCTTCTTGAGCTTCACAAACATTCCTTGATTTCCTAGGCCACCAGTGACTGGACCGTCAGGAAGGGATTTGACACTTAATTGGTCGGCAGTCATCTTCATACTTCGTAGGAAAGTCAGGGTTTCCTGCTTCCCTCTGTTTAGGGAATCCTTATACTCCTGCCTTGAAACCCCTCACCCTATTGACTTTCCATACTGTGCTGCTCTGGGCCCCGCTTCCCACGGTTGGTCTGTCTGTGTGTCTGCAGCATGTGTGTGTCAGCAAATGGGGACTGTGTGGTTCAGCCTCCTTTAAAAGCTTCCTACTGGAGCCTAAGTTTGCCAGAGCCCTTCACCTTGAACCCAAGGTTGTGATCTGCCGCTGGGTCTCTCTTCTTCCATGGATGCACCACTAAGGTGGCCACGCATAGAGAGCCTGCCCGCCTGGTGAGCATAGTGTGTGTGGGCAGTGTGGTGTGTGTGATGTGTCACTCTGAGTTGTGGACTCTGTCACATTCTGTTTCCTCATAAACTAGAGCTAAATTGCCTCAATCTTTGATCAGATGCCTCACCCAAAAAATCAAAGAAGAAAGAACAAAAGAAAAAAAAGGAAGGAAGAAGGCAAGGAAGAAAAAAGGAAGAACTAAGCGAGCCTTGAATATGGTTCGCCCAGTCTGGGAGAGGTGTGGAAACTTCTGGAATCTGCCACTTGCCTGGTCACAGCCTCCACCGGGCTCTTCGGCTGCGACATCTCAAGACAGGAGGCCTGTCTGTTGCAGAATGAGACCCGCAGAAGAGAAGACCCCTATAGCAGGAGAAGGGCAAGGGCTGCAAAGCTGTCACCCTGCCGCTGCCCACGGCGCCACCGCCCCTGGGCCAGTGTTGTCAGACTGCTCTTGTGCCTTGTCTGTTCTCCCCTAGGTAGCAGCTCCCGGCAGTTTTCTGCTGACTCTTGGGATCTTACTAAACCACTCTTTTCCTGGTGACTCCCCGTATCCCACCCGTGCCCCTTGATCACCTGTCTGCACCGCAAGCCTCTTCACACATATCTGGGCGCTGTCACTTCAGATGCCGCTGTGGTGCGTCCTTCTCACCATTAGTGCAGATCTGCCCACGCTGGAGTAGGGGCGTCCATCCCCACAGCTGCGTGTGTGGGGACAGTACCGTGAGTTCTCCTGTCTCACGGTTGGAATTGGTCAGGGGAGCCAAGCACTGTGCCCCATGCTGCAGCTGGCTTGTCCTGCGCTCTGGGACCAGAGGCCCCAGGGGCTGAAGGCCTGTGTTACTTGTCATTGTTCAGACCTGTCTGTGGGGATGCTCACATAGAGTGGCTGTGACGAAGTAGTAAAAGTGCTTATGAGCCTAAGCTGTCCTGTTAGCTTTAGGGTACTTCCAGGTGGGAATTTTAACTTTCCTGTTTTCAAAAGTCGAATGTAAAATCTTTCAGTATGCTTCAAATTCTAAAAACTTGAGAGAAGGCCTCCTCCGTAAACAATGAGTAGCACTGTGTTCTTCTGTTTTTTAGGTCGTGTTTTTTGTTTGATAACAGTACTTCTAATCCAAAGGAAATGACATTCATTTATATTTGTATCAGAGTGTTTTATGCATAAAGCTTATGGCAACACAGAATTAAAAGATTTACGGTAAAAACAAACCCCGCTCACCCCTTTGGCAAAGCGTTTTTCTGTCCTGCGGAGGGAACGCTCAACTCTTTTGGCAGCTTTTGGCCTTTGCTGCTAGATTTATAAATAAATAAACATACCCTGTTATTTCTTGATTTGCCAAATTTAGACGCTGTCTAGGAATTATTTACCTCTTTGGTAGATTATTATTTTCTCTCTCTTATATCTTCCTTCTCTCTCCCTTTCCCCCAAAATAGCTATGTCGTTTATGGTTGAAAGCACAGAGTTTCCATAATTTCTAAAATACAAATGCCTAACTGTTGTTTATTACTAAGCCATAATTGCATTTTCCTTCTTATGCAATTTCCCCCCACCTAGGGGATAATAATTCTTTTCATCTGTTTAATTTTATTTTTTAAAAGTCTCTGGCTGAGTCCTTCCATACTCTTACCCACTGTTAGCAGTACGTCATAACGTCATTTTCCACGGGTCAGTCTTTTTGGGCAGCACACCCATTCCCAGTTTCCATGGTGCCATCCATTCTGGAAGCCAGGCCTCGCTCTCTGACCAAACAGCCACGTGGCTGTCATCCCCTTTTCTGGGCATTCCTGGGCATTTCCTTGGCCTTCTCTCCTGGAGCCCTTGTTTCCCTGCTTCCCTGCCTTCCTCTTTCTGTTTACTGTTACAAGATGGGGAAGGACATCTCTTTGTGGTTTCTAAGACTTGGTACATCTGAAAATGTCTTTTCTGTTCTCATACTTTGTTCACAGCATAGCTTGACATACAGTTCTTTAAAAAAATATTTTCACTCAGAATTTTGAAGGCATTTTTCTATTTTTTTCCACTCAGATTATCAACTTCTGTATACGAATTATTTCTCTCTCTGGAAGCTTTTAGGGTCTTTTTATCCTTGATGTTCTGAAATTTCATGAGGTTAAGCCTTATTTGAAGTGATCTTTTAATATTATTATTATTATGTTTATTTTATTTTAGAGAGAGAGAGCAGGAGTGGGAGAGGGGCAGAGAGAGAGGGAGACACAGGATCTGAAGGAGGCTCCGAATCTGAACTGTCAACACAGAGCCCGATGCAGGGCTCTAACTCATGAACTGTGAGATCATGACCTGAGCCAAAGTCGGACGCTTAACTGACTAAGCCACCCAGATGCCCCATTTGAAGTGATCTTTTAAAATTCATTGTGCTGCACTGTGCATGTTAAATTCCTGGTTTTGATATTGTAATTATGCATGATGTTATTAGGGGGAAGAGGGTCAAGGGTACATGGAACATTCCTGTATTATCCTTGCAGCTTCCTGTGAATCTATAATAATTTCAAAATTAAAACTAAAAAAATATATAAATAGTAACATCATGGAAAATTGTAGAGGTGGGTGCTCCAAGAATCTGTCCCTCCACTGAAACAACCAATAAGCTGGCAAAAAATAACAGAATCAACTTTTGTAGAACTGTGGATTCTAATAGAATACTTCAACCAGGGGAGCATTTAATGAATCCTGATTAATCTACCCTGCAGATTTTGGACTTGCCAGCCTCCATAATTATGACCGCTAATTGCTTAAAATAAATCTCTGTCTATATTTACACATTCTATTGGTTCTGGTTCTCTGGAAACCCTAACTAATACATTATTAGAGCTAAATTGGTATTGATTCAAATTATATTTTTCTGAGTTTAAGATGTTAATTATAATCACCAGGGTAACTAATAAGAAAATAACTAAAAAATATCCAGAAAATAAAAGGGGAATGAAAATGGTACACTAGAAAAAAAAAAACCAACACAACAGACGAAGATGGAAATAATTCAGGAACAGAAAGTTTTGGAACTCAATAGAAAACAACTAACAGTGTAAAAAAAAAAAACCCAAAAAACAAACTAACAGTGTAAAAAGTTAGTGCTTCTTTAACAGTAATTACTTTAAAAGTAAATAGATTAAATTCACCAGTTAAAGGACAGAGATTGGCAGAATAGATGCAAAAACATGATCCTACTATATATGCCGTCCTCAAGAGACTCACTTCAGATCCAAAGACACAAATGGGTTCAACGTGAAAGATGGAACAAGATATTCCATGTAAATAAGAACCAAGAGAGCTGGAGTGGCCATGCGCGTATCAGACACAATCTACTTTTGGTCAAAAAAATGTTATAAGAGACAAATAAGGACATTATATATCAATGAGAGGGTCAATTCATCAAGAAGATAAACGTTACAGCCATTTACACACCAAGCTACAGAGCCCCCAAATATATGAAGGAAACATTAGCTGAACTAAAAGGAGAAATAGTTCTACAATTATAGCTGGACACTTCAATAACCCACTTTCAACAATGGGCAAGACACCTAGACAGAAGATCAATAAGGAAACGGAGGACTAGAACAACACTATAAACCAACTTGACCTAACATATCCATAGCACACTTCACTCAACAGCAGAGTACACATTTTTCTCAAGAACACATGGATTATTCTCCAGGATAAACCATGTGTTAGGCCAAACACCAAGTCTCAATAAATTTAAGAAGACTGAAATCACAAAATATCTTTTGTGATCCCAATGAAGTGAAATTAGAAATCAACAATAGGGGCACCCGGGTGGCTCAGTTGGTTAAGCATCCGACTTAGGCTCAGGTCATGATCTCATGGTTTGTGAGTTTGAGCCCCGCATCAGCCTCTGTGCTGACAGCTCAAAGCCTGGAGCCTGCTTTGGATTCTGTGTCTTCCTCTCTCTCTGTTCCTCTCTCTCTCTCTTTCTCTCTCTCTCTCAAAAATAAATAAACATTAAAAAAAACAAAAAGAAATCAACAGTATAAGGTAAATGGAAAATTCAGAAATATGTTGAATTTTTAATGTATATTCTAACAACTAGCGAATCAAATAATAAATTACAAATGAAATTATAACATTTTGAGATGAATGGAAATGAAAATACAACATATGCTATGAGAGCAGTGATCAAAGGGAAATTCATAGCTGCAAACACCTATGTTTGAAAGATCTCAAATCATTAACGTGACTTGAAGGAACTAGAAAATGAAGGACAAACTAAACTCAGAATAGAAAACTAAACTAGAGAATAGAAAAATAGAATCATTGAAATCAAAAGTTGTTTAGTTGAAAAGATCAACAAAGTTGAGAAGACTTTAGTTAGACTGACCAAGAATAAAAAGGATTCAGAATAAAAATATCAGAAAAGAAAGTGAGGCATTACTACACATCTTACAGAAATAAAAGGATATAAGAGAATACTGTGAACAGTTGTATACCAACAAATTAGATCATCTATATGTGATGGAGAAACTACTAAAAACACACAAATTCCCAGAACTAATTTAAGAAGAAATAGAATCTCAATAGACCTATGACAAAGACATTGAATCAGTAATTAAAAACCTTCCAACCAAAGCTTCTCAGGGGGCAGCATAGGAAGAAAGCCCTGAAGTTTGGTGTAACTGCAACCTAGGTAGATGGGCTAAAGGTAGGCATCTGGTCTGACTGCTGACACTGCCCAAGAAGAAGCCTGCATTGGCTCCAGACTGGTACATTCTAACAATGCAGGGATCAAACCCTGCCCAGTGAGCCCACAGCAGACAAAGCGAGTCATTACAGATGACTGATCTGAAGACAAATGCATCCCAGGCATAACAGTGGGACACACGTGGCCCACATAGGAGACTTCCCTGAACTGCCTGGTTCTGGTGAACAGGAAGCATTATACTGCAGGGCACTGTGGGACCTCTTCTTCATAAGGCCACTACTTTCAAGATCAGGAGACGTGGCAGACTTTCCTAACCCATAGAAACAAACACAGAGAGTTAGACAAAATGAGAAGACAGGAATATGTCCCAAATGCAAGAACAGGACAAAATCACAGCACAAGAGCTAAATGAAATGGAGCAAAGCAACATTCCTGATAAAGAATTCAAAGTAATGGTCATAAAGATACCCACTGGACTTGAGAAAAAGAGTAGAGGATCTCAGTGAGACCTCCAACAAAGAGATTGAAAATATGAAGAAAAAAAAAAAAAAAGAACCAGCCAGAGATAAGAACATAACTGAAATAACAAATACACTAGAGAGAAATGGTAGATTAGAGGAGGCAGAAGAATGAGTCAGTGATCTGAAGACAGGGTAATGGAAAGCAACCAAACTGAATAGCAAAAAGGAAAAAGGATAGTAAAAAATGAGAATAGGTTAAGGGAACTCAATGACATAACTGTAATAACATTCATAAAAGGATCCCAGAAGGAGGAGAGAGAGGGAGGGGAACAGAAAATTTATTTGAAGAAATAATATCTGAACACTTCCCTAATCTGGGGAAGGAGACAGACATCCAGATCCAGGAGGTGCAGTGAGTCCCCCAACAAAGTCAACCCAAACCAAGGAGGTCCACACCAAAACACATAATAATTAAAATAGCAAAAAATAGTGATAGAGAATTTTTAAGAGCAGTAAGAAAACAGTTACATACAAAGGAAACCCCAGAAGGCTATCAGCTGATTTTTCAGCAGAAACTTTTCAGGCCAGAATAGTGGCAGGATATATTCAAAGTATTGACAAGAAAAACCCTACAACCAAAAATACTATACCCAACAAGGTTATCATTCAGAATAGAATTAGTAATAAAGGGTTTCCCAGACAAAAGTTAAAAGTGTTCACCACTAAAGCAGACTTATAAGAAATGTTAAAGGGAATTCTTTGACTGAAAAAACAAAAGTCATAATCAGGAGTAAGAAAATTATGAAAGGAAAAAATTTCACAGGTAAGTGCAAACATATAATAAAAGTAGTAGATTAAACACTTATAAAACCAGTATGGAGTTTAAAGCACAAAAGCAGTAAAATCAAGAATATCTACAAAAATCAGTCAAGAGATTCACAAAATAAAAGGATATAAAATATGACATCATGTACATAAAATGGGGGTGGAGGAGTAAAAATCTAGTGCTTTTAGAACTTAAGCAACAATCAACTTAATAACATACACTACTGTACGTGTAAGATGTTATAGATGAGCCTAATGGTAAACATAAATCAAAAACCTATAATAGATATACAAAAAAATAGAGAAAGGAATCCAAGGCATAACATTAAAGAAAGTCTTCAAACCACAAGGGAAGAGAGCAAAAGAAGAAAGGAAAGAGAAGAACTACAAAAACAACTGTAAAACAAAATGGCAACAAGCAAAATTTAAGTGTAATGGTCTAACGCTCCAATCAAGACATAGTGTGAGTGAATGGATAAAAAAGCAAGACCCATATATATGCTGCCAATAAAAGACTTACTTCAGACTTAAAGACACCTGCAAATTGAAAGTGAAGGGACAGAAAGACATTTACTATGCAAATGGAAGTGAAAAGAAGGCTGGAGTAGCAATACTTACATTGGATAGAATAGACTTTAAGAGAAAGACTGTAATGACAAAGAAGAACATTACATAATGATAAAGGGAACAATCCAACAAGAGGATATAACAATTGTAAATATACATCCAACATAGGAGCACCTAAATACATAAGGCAACTATTAACAGACATAGAGGAAGAAATTGACAGTTATATAGTCATAGTAAGGGACTTTGACACCCCACTTACATCAATGGATATATCACCTAGAGAGAAGAAAATCAACTAGGAAAGAGTGGCTTTGAATGACACATTAGATAAGATGGAGGTAACAGATGTATTCAGAACATTCCATCTGAAAACAGTAGAATACACATTCTTTTCAAGTATACATGGAATATTCTCCAGAATAGATGACCTGTTAGGCCACAGAATGAATCTCAATAAATTTAAAAATTCAATAAATTAAAAAATATCATGCATTTTTTTTCCAGCCATAATGGTATGAAACTAGAAATCAATCACAAAAAATTTGAAAGAACACAAATACATGAAGAATAAATAACATTCTACTAAACAATGAATGGGTCAACCAAGAAATCAAAGAGAAAATTAAAAAAATACATGGAGACCAATGAAAATGAAAACATGAAGACAAAAAATGAAAACAATGAAGATTTTGTGGTCCAAAATCTTAGGGACGCAGCAAAGCTGTTCTAAGAAGGAATTGCATAGCAATACAGGTCTACCTCAAGAAACAAGAAAAAGCTCAAATAAACAACCTAACCTTACAGCTAAAGGAGTGAGAAAAAGAACAAAGCCCAAATTCAGTAGAAGGAAGGAAATAATAAAGATTAAAGCAGAAATAAATGAAGCAGAGACTAAAAATACAATAGAACAGATCAATGAAACCAGGAGTTGGTTCTTTGGAAAGATAAGTAAAACTGACAAACCTTTAGCCAGACTTATCAAGAAAAAATAAATAAAATCATGAATGAAGGAAAAAAACAAAGCAAAACAAAACCAAAAATAATCTGCCAACAGAGAAAAGACCAGGGCCAGATGGTTTTACTGGTGAATTCTACCAAACATTAAAGAATTAATGCAAATCCTTTGCAAACCCTTCCAAAAAGGAGGAGAGAATACTTTCTAACTCATTCTGTGAGACCCAATATTACTTTGATACCAAAGTTAGGTAAAGACCCCCAGAGAATAAATCTAGACTAATATCCTTTATAAATATTGATGCAAAAATCTTCAACAAAAGATTTATATTATAAATATTGATGCAAAAATCAAGCTGGATCTAACAGCATATTAAAAGGATACACACCATGACTAACTGGGATGTATCTCAGAAGCAGGAGGGTGGTTCAAATACAAAAATCAATGTTATATTGATTAATATTAACAATATTAATCTCATTAATTTTGTTAATCTCATTAACCTCATTAATCTCTATTAATCTCATTAATAGAACAAATGGAAAAAGCCCCACATGATTATCTCAGTTGATGCAGAAAAAGCATTTGAAAAAACACCCTTTCATGATGAAAACACTATTCTGGGAATAGAAATAATAATTCTAGAAATAGTTTAGGTATAGGAATAGAAAAGAACTTCCTCTCCATGATAAAGGGCATTTATGAAAAACCCACAGCCAACATCCTATTCAATGATGAAAGACTGCAGTCTCCCCCTAAGATCAAGAACACGACAAAGATGTCCACTGTTGTCACTGATGTTGAACATTGTACTAGAAGTTCTAGCCAGAGCAGTTAGATAAGAAAAAGAAGTATTAGGCATCCAAACTAGAAAGGAAGAAATAAAACTATCCATAGTCATAGATGGCAGATCCTATATGTAGAAAACCTTAAGCCACCAGAAAGCTAATAAAGGGTATTTAGCTAAATTACAAGGTACAAGATCAACACATAAAAATCAATTGTGTTTCTTTACAATAGCAATGAGCAACCTCATAAGAAAATTAAGGAAACTATGGAATTTACAGTGGCATCCAAAAGAATAAAATACATGGAAATAAAACAAGGTGAAGGACTGTACATGAAAATTACAAAACATTGCAGAAAGAAATGAAAAAAAAGCCCATAAATTAATGGAAAGACATCCCTTGTTCGTGGATGGGAAGACTAATAATTGTTAAGATGGTAGTACTACCCAAAACATTCTGAAAAATCAAGACAGTTCTTATATAAAAATTTCTATAGCTTTTTTTTTTCAGGAATGGAAAAGCCCATCCTCAGATTCATACGGAATTGCGAGGGATCCTGCATAGCCAAAACAATATTGAAATAGAACAAATTTGGAGAACTCACACTTCCCAATTTCAAAACTTCTTTTTGTTTTGTTTTGTTTATTTTTTATTTTATTTTTTTTTAATTTTTTTTTTCAACGTTTATTTATTTTTGGGACAGAGAGAGACAGAGCATGAACGGGGGAGGGGCAGAGAGAGAGGGAGACACAGAATCGGAAACAGGCTCCAGGCTCCGAGCCATCAGCCCAGAGCCTGACGCGGGGCTCGAACTCCCGGACCGCGAGATCGTGACCTGGCTGAAGTCGGACGCTTAACCGACTGCGCCACCCAGGCGCCCCTGTTTTGTTTATTTTTGAGAGTGTGCACGCACAAGAGAGAGAGAGAGAGAGAGAGAGAGAGAGAGAGAGAGAGAGAGAATGAGCAGGGAAGGGGCATAGGGAGACAGAGACACAGAATCTGAATGAAGCAGGCTCCAGGCACTGAGCTGTTAGCACAGAGCCTGACATGGGGCTTGAGCCCATGAACTGCGAGATCATGACCAGAGCTTAAGTCAGACGCTTAACTGACTGAGCTACCCAGGTGCCCCACCAATTTCAAAACTTTTTACAAAGCTACAGTAATGAAAGCAATTTGGGACCAGCATAAAGATAGACAAATAGGTCGGTGGAATTCAATTGAGAGTCTAGAAGTAAACCCATGTATCTATGGCCAATTGATATTCAACAAGGGTGTCAAAACAATTCAATGAGGAAAGAATAGTCTCTTCAACAAATGGTTCTGGGATAACTGGATATCTACATATAAGAGAATGAAGTTGGACCATTACTTCACACCATATCCGAAGACTAACTCAAAATGGATCAAAAACCTACAAATAAGAATAAAAACTATGGTGCCTGGGTGGCTCAGTAGGTTAAACACCCTATTCTTGATTTTGGCTCAGGTCATGATCTCATGGTTCATGAGATGGAGTCCTGTGTCCAGCTCTGTGCTGACAGCACTGAGCCTGCTTGGGATTCTCTCTCTCTGCCACCCCCCCCCAAATAAATAAACGAACTTAAAAAAAAAAAAGAACAAAAACTATACAACTCTTAGAAGAAAACATAAGGGTATATATTCATGATCTTGGATTTGGCAATGGATTCTTAGATATGACTACAAAAGCATGAACAACAAAAGAAAAAGTAGATAAATTTGACTTCATCAAAATTAAAGTTTTGTGCATCAAAAGACACTGTCAAGAAAGTGGAAAGATATTCACAAAAAAAAAAAAAGAAAGTGGAAAGACAAGCTACATAATGGAAGAAAAAATTGCAAATCACATATCCAAAAAGGATCTGTTATCCAGAATGTATAAAAAACTCTTTACAACTCAACAACAAAAAGACAACTCAATTTAAAAATGGGCAAATAATATGAACAGACATTTCTCCTAAGAAGATATACAAATGGCCAATGAACACAAGAAAAAATGTTCAACATCATTATTCATTAGGGAAATGCAAATCAAACCCACAGAAACCACTCACAACCACTAGGATGGCTGTAATAAACTAAATGGAAAATAAGCATTAGCAAAGATGTGGAGAAATTGGAAGCTTTGTTCATAGTGTTGCAAATGTAAAATGGTACAGCCACTCCACCCCTAGTTGTATACCCCAAAGTACTGAAAACAAGTACACGAATATTTGTACATGAATGTTCACAGTAGCGCTACTCACAATAGTCAGGAAGTAGAAACTCAAATGTCCTTCAACTGATAAATGGTTACATAAAA
Source organism: Lynx rufus (assembly GCF_022079265.1). NCBI lineage: Eukaryota > Metazoa > Chordata > Mammalia > Carnivora > Felidae > Lynx > Lynx rufus. Next base: position 3,440,854 of record NW_025814844.1, on the reverse strand, counting down.
GGTGGTCCATACATATGCTGGAATATTATTTAGCTATAAAAAGGAGTGAAGTACTGATCCACAGTACAATACGGATGAATCTCTAGAACATTATGCTAAATAAAAGAAGTCAAATGCAAAAGGCCACATACTATATGATTCCATTTGTATGCAATATCTATCATGGATAATCCATACAGACTGAAAGTAGATTGGTTGTTGCCAAGGGGAGAGGGGAGGTATAAATGGGGAAGAATCTGCTTTATGCATTTGAGATTTCCTTTTGGGGTGATGAAAATGCTTTGGAACTAGACAGAGGTGGTGGTTGCACAACAGTGTGAATGTACTAAATACCACTGAATTGTATACTTGAAAATGGTTAACTTATGTGAATTTCATTTCAGTAAAAAAGAGGAAAATATATAGCTGTAAACACATACCTACAAGTACACATGCATACATAAAGCCTTTGTATGTCAGCAAGACATCAAAAACAAAGAAACAAACAATTCATTGTGTTGGGAACTTGGTGGTCCCTTTGGTTCTGGTAATGATTTCTTTGACGATTTCCCCACCATTCTCTCTTCTTTTCTGGAAGTCCTCTTGGTCATATTGGATTGATCTCATAATTTTGTTCTGTTTTCTCTCATCTTTGTTCTACCTTTTGGGAGGTTTCCTGGACTTTATCTTCCAAGAATTTCATGAGTTTTTATTTTGGCAAACTGCAGTTTTAATTTCTCTTTCCTTTTTCTTATGGGATCCTGTTCTTGCTTCATAGATGTAGTGTCCTCCCTCCTCTCTCTGCAGGTAAACACTAAGTGAAGCTTTCTTCTGCATCTGGGTGTCTCCTCTGTGCCCCTTTGCATGGGAGGCTTCCTCGGGTGTCTTTCATGCTGACGTACCTGACACAAGCTGAAGTGGGGGTGAGGAGTGAGGCTTGCTGGCTGTTGGGCTCACTGCAGGTCATCGAGGGTGTCCTGTGGCCTTTTCCACCGCCCCCCTCCCCATTCCCTTCTCTCTGAAGTGGTTCAGTTTCTCCCAACAAGACTCCTCAACCTTTATTTTTTGGGGTGGAACCCAGGGGTCTAAGAGTCAGGCTGTTAAATGGTTCTCAGCCTGTCCCTTGCTGTCCCCTGTGTGTCCCCTCTCTCTGGACAACCCTTGGGCTCTGAATGGCTTGTGTTGGACCCCCTCTACCGCATCACAGCCCATGCCTCTGCCTTCCAACTTCTTATGGGCAGTGAGGGTGCTGACTCCGTGGGTTCTGAAGTTTTGTTTCAGTTTTATTCCTGATAGTTTAATGGACATTTCCGCAGACAAAGGGCCAAAGGTTTTTTTTCCCCACCATCTTGAAATCAGAGTTTTGCTCGCTTTTATAAAAAGTATTCCCTCAAAAAACACATAAAAGCAATCCATGTTTATAGTTAAAACACACACACACACGAGTCTCTGTTGAAGAGTGAAAGCCTCCCCTTTAGAGGAAGAGTTCCTGGGCTCTGCCAGTTAACTCCTGATTTTTACAAAGGTTTCCAGAAATGTTTTAAGCAAATGCCAAGGATATATGGGTTTGTTTTCCTTTTCTTTTATTAAACACAGATGGAACCATACTGTGTATACTGTTTTGTGCCTTTTTTCTATTTTTAAGCTACATTGTCTTAAAAAGTTCCCTCTTGAAGTTTAGCTGTATAGCACTGACGTCTTAATTCCTCAAGGATTTGCAGGTTCCTTGCAGATAAACCCTGGATTTGCAAAGGCAGTGGGTGCAGGGCAGAACATCTGTCACTCTGCTGCAAAACTGCACTCTGTCCCATGTATCAGCCTAGACACCGAACCCTTTCTCTAGTGACAGCCTCTTGTTCCACTTGTAGGTAACTCTGTTCCATCTAGTGTAACTGTATAACCTTGTAGAGGTAATGGTGTAAAAACTGTCATGTATAGAGTCCTTTTAAAAGGGAACATGGAAATTTGTGAGTTGGGAAACCACATTTGGAAGCAGGGATGAGTATCAGAAAATGTAGATTATCTTGATTCCTCTACAATGTGCAGGGATGCCCAGCGTAGTTTCAGAGGAAGATGGCATTTTTAGGGCAAGTGCATGTAAACAGTTACCCAGCCACTTCAAATTTTTGGTGGATTGAAGTGTGATAAAAATAAGCATATTCATGTGTTGGTTTTTTAATTCTCCTAGGCTTTCTATTATAAATAAAAAAATTTTAAGAGAGTCATTAAGAAAGTGGTAGTGATTATTTTCAAAATTTGTTTAGTATAAAATAGTTTGGTTTTGTAACTTTCGTTTTGGTCTGGGAATGGATTCAATATTGATCTGTGCAATGCTTTCTATTTGGAATTCATTATAAGCACAAAAACAAATTCTGTATGATAAAATATCATGGAAGCTGGGTGGCAAAGCCAGGTGAAATTAAACCTTGATTTTTAGTTTGAGAACATGTTCTCAACTTTAATTACAGAGTATTGCATCACAATGAATACCTGTGATCACTGCTGTTGCACTGATGTTCAGTAGGTACCCCCAGCACCTGGAGGGGCCTCATTTCCTGAGATGCCCTCTGGCAGAAGTATGAGAAGATAAGCGTGATGGGACCTGAACAGCCACTGTCTTCATCTCACCAGTTTAGAGGTGGGCACATCCCTGGGCAGGGGGGGAGGGTTCCTCAGTGCTGTTCTCTCGGCAGGGTCGCGAGGCCTTGGAGTGGGTGATTGGCCGACTTAACACGGAGCTGGAGGGCCTGGCAGCCCCCGCCTGCGCCAGAGCGTGAAGCACCAGCGGAGCCCAGGACCCGGAGACGCAGGTGCAGCAGCAGGTGGCAGACGTTCACCCCCACCCCCCAACTCCCCGCTCCGCCCCCGGCAGTGGGGCTGCGAATTCGCTCCACACTTGGTCTGTTGGAGCGAGCATGTGTGATCAGTGCATGGCTACTCTGGAAAGAGAGTGAATTTGCCAGATCTTGGTCTACGGCTTACGTTTACCTTCTTTCTTTATTTTTTTAAGTAGGCTCCATGCCTCCCCCCCCCCCCCCCCCCCCCAGGGTGGGACTTGAACTCCCGCGCGCTGAGATCAAGGGTTGCATGTTCTACTGACTGAGCCAGCCAGGTGCCCCTAGCTTACCTTTACTTTTATCTTTATTATTATTTGATGGAAAGTTTTGTTTACTAAACACGTTAGACTTCTGATATCCCTTCCCCAGAAGCCAAGGTATCAGAGTGTAAAAGGGAATGGCTTTCTCCCATCATTTTCAAATAGAAGTTTCTCTGGGTTTTTGTCCTGAGTCCGTTGTAATCACAGACCATGGATATTCCAGGTCTGGCTGTGGCTCTCGGATCCAGCGTCAGTGCTCCAGGCGGTGGAACACCGTCCTTTCAACGCACGCTGTGTGTGGGGCCTCCGTGCCTGCCCCCGCTCAAGTTTGCGGCCATTCCACAAATGTGATAGCTGTTCTGCACTCACACTTAATTTACTGACTGATCTTGAAGATCAGTCTGTCTTGAAGACAGACCCTAGATTTCATTTAGGAGATGGGTTTTTAATTATATGTATACAGCGAATAACAAAGCATCCCCATTTCATTTTAGTTTCTGAACAAGAAATAGGGTACTTTTTTCGTTTTAACCAAACCAATCAGTTTAGGTTTTTTTTTAGAAGAGAAATGAGTTATCAGGAGAAACTATTTTGGTAATGTCCTATTACTTGCCTAATGCTTTATTTTATTGCCCAAAGCTCAGAAATAAATCCAGAATCCTGCCGCCTTTCCTTAGTTTGCAGTGTTACCTCCCTGTTAGTGTGGCCTTTTGAGTTTGGTAGGAATAAAAGTTGAATACACCAGTTACTGTGTCAACTCTTCACCTAAACTAGAAGGCACTACAGCTAAACAAGAAGCTTCCTGTTGGAAGCTGGGCTTCCCAGAGCTCTGTGAGCGCTCTAGGCGATCCTGTGGTCTGTGTATTGGTACCTGTCTTCTGGTTAGGTAGCTACTTCCATACAAGCTTTCTAGAAGCAGAGCCAGGAGCTCTCTGGAAATAGGTTTCCCTTTTTGTAGGAAAATTGGTGGTACTCAATATTCTTTGAAGACTGTTCCACCTATGTGGCATTAGAACCAACTATTAAAACTGTATCTGATTTGCACCAGTGGCTTTTTGGCTTCTAAAGAGTAGATGACTATTTGCCTCCAGCATTTTTGTCCTCACATTAAGGGTTAGGCATGCTTTGATATAGGAGTTAATTGCTGGGTGTCTCTGTTAGGAGCTTCATTTCCCTCACCCCCTGAATAGTCTTCCCTAGCAGATCTCTCCTTATGGTTGAGCCTTAGTGAATGCCCAATATATTCAGAACAGGTGTTCATAGGTTCTGTTACAACTTCAGTATCCAAAGAGGAAGTAGGGTTATTTATTTGGGTGACTTTGGTGGCTGAGGAGATTACCCTTTGTGAGGCAGCTGTTGGATTATAGGTATGTAGGAGTAAATCTGGGCAGCGTGTGACTGCTTCATACCGCTTCAGTTTCCTCCTCATAAAACGCAGACACTGAACCCAGCTCCAGGATCGAACCAGGGAGCAGACATGAAGCGCCTCAGTGCAGCCTCGTGGCACCTTGGTCCACGGTGCTGGTACCACTGGCGCTGGCCCGCCATTGGGCCAAAGAGTCCCCTGGGGGGGCGCCACTGGGCAAGGCTAGAATTGGGAACACTGGGCTTCGCTGATGGAACACTTTTTGAAGCGAGGGCATATTTTAACTTTTATCTTCACTCGTAAAGAAGTAACTGTCCATGAGGCAATTGGTAAGACATTAATGAGTACAACTAAGGACTGATTTAGATTTCTGTCCTTCACTGCTCATCATGTTCTAGGCTTCTCTTCACCTATTATAGGACAGTCTGCTTAGGGCAGGGTTGGCAGACTATAGTCTATGAGCTAAACATGGTTTTTGCATTTTTAAAGAGTTGCAAATAAAACCCCCCCACATAGAAGAGTATGCAGCAGAGACCATATGAAGCCCACCAGACCTAAGACTTCCTATCTGGCCCTTAAAGCCAACCCCTTTCTTAGAGATTCCACTGCATCTCTTAATCAACATAAATCAAACTAAATTTGTTCCCTTTCACCAAACTTTCTGCTCCCTCATTTCTAAGTAGTGCTGCTTCCATTTGCCAAGTACAAAACCTGAGTTATTTAAGACTTATTTCTCTGGCCCTTTCTGTAGCCATATGCAAACCAAACATTCCTTTAAAAGGTCTCAGATCAATTCTGTGTCTTCTCATTTCCCTGTCGAAGTCTGGTTTAGGTCTTATCATGCAGTGTGGCCAGCTTCCAAGACAGCCCCCAAGGAGGCTGCCTCCTAGTGGCCATGTCTATGGGTGGTCTCTTCCCACACTGAGTAGTGTGTGACCAGTGGGATACTGCAGAATACTCCACGATGCTCTGTGACTTCCCAGGCCAGGTCATAAGAGACGCTGTGACTTGTACCTTGCTTGTTCGTGCATCACCTGCTCTGGGGCAAGCCAGCTGCCATGTCATGAGATGCTGGAGGAGCCCAACAGGGCGGTCCATGTGGTTGGGAGCTGTGAGAGGGAGCCATCTTGGAAGCAGATCTAGCCCCAGGGAAGCCTTGAGCTAACTACAGGCCTAGCTGATGTCTTGACTGCAACCTCTGAGATGCCCGGCCAGAATCACCCAGCTAAAGCTGCTCCGGATTTTCTGACCACGGAAACTTGTGAGATAATAAATGTTTTCTGTTTCAAGCTACAGTGTCTTGGGGTTAATTTGTTATGTAGCAACAGGAAGCTAATCTTCACTTTATATTAAATTTGTACAATCACTTTCTAACTCGTCCCCCCTTTCCTTCAGTTTCACTTCTTGTCAGATTATTCCAAAATAATCTCATCATAATTTTCCTTCACTTAAAGAGCTACAGAGGTGTCTCATTCCTTTTTGGAAAAAGTCCAACCCAAGGCCTAGGCATTGGCCCAGATGACTCTGATGCAGGTGGGCATCAGGTTGCACTGTGGGCAATATTAGATCCTCTCTCCCCCCTGAACCCACTTTAAAATCAGCTTCCAGGACTCCTGGGTGTTTGTCAGTTGGTTAAGCGTCTGACTTTAGCTCAGGTCACGATCTCACAATCTGTGAGTTTGAGCCCCGCGTTGGGCTCTGTGCTGACATCTCAGAGCCTGGAGCCTGCTTCAGATTCTGTGTCTCCCTCTCTCTCTGCCCCCTCCCCCACTCACCCTTTGTGTCTCTCAAAAATAAACATAAAAAAATTTTAAGATAAAATCAGCTTCCATGAATGTGTCCTTGACTAATACCAGCTTACAGCTTACTATATATTCCTAGACATTTATGCTGCCTTGGATCACTTTTTTAAACTGTTCACATATTTGACCAGTTTACAGTTCCTCAGGAGCCAAGATCAGATGTTCTGCTTTGCACACACAGTTCCGGCATTCATAAGTGCTTTGGTGATGTGAGGACTGAAGTTAGAATCCTAGCAGCTAATAAGAAATGCTGGAAATGTAGCAGGGCTATAAGCACAGCTTAGGAGTTAGACCTCAGGCTGGATGCTGGGCTAGTGGTTTGACCTCAGGCATATGACAACCTTGTTATTCCTGTTTCTCATCTGTGAGAGACGGTATTTATGGTACCTACTTCACAGTTGAGTATTCAGGGAGATAATGTGGCTGAGGGTGTTCAGCACAGTATCTGATATAGGGTATGTGCTGAATAACTGGTAGCTACTGAAAATCAGCAAAATGTTTTTTAAATTATGTGTTAATAGTAACATAGCACAGAATATCTAATATCATAATGCTTATCTTCATAGCTTTCCTTATTCTCTTTTATTGACCAAATTGTTTTAATACGAGAAATTTGAAATACAGTTGACCCTTGAACAATGCAGGAGTTAAGAGTCACTAATGCCCCCCCAGTCAAAAATCCCCATATAACTTTTGACTCCCCCCAAACTTAACTACTAATCGTCTACTATTGATCAACAGTCAATTAACACATATTAAACATATATATATATATATTCTATACTGTATTCTCACAATATAGTAAGCTAAAGAAAATATTAAAATCAAGAGAAAATACACTTACAGTACTTTACTGTATTTATGAAAAAGAAAAAAAAAATCCACGTTAAGAGGCCCCACACAGTTCAAACCCATATTGTTCAAGGGGCAACTATAGTTTAATATTTTTAAAATTTCAGTCCAGTTGGTACATACACTTTTATCAAAATGTAATGATTACTACGGGGCGCCTGGGTGGCGCAGTCGGTTAAGCGTCCGACTTCAGCCAGGTCACGATCTCGCGGTCCGTGAGTTCGAGCCCCGCGTCAGGCTCTGGGCTGATGGCTCAGAGCCTGGAGCCTGTTTCCGATTCTGTGTCTCCCTCTCTCTCTGCCCCTCCCGCGTTCATGCTCTGTCTCTCTCTGTCCCAAAAATAAATAAACGTTGAAAAAAAAATTAAAAAAAAATGTAATGATTACTAGTAAGAGTTAACTCCCATAATGTAAAAGAGGCAAGTGGTAAAAAAGTTAATGAGTACAAACTCAGTACTGATAAATACACCCCTTGCATTTAAGTAGTAGCTTCAATTATAGGTCTCTAGGGTCTCTATACATCTGTACATCCACCTGTTAGTGGGAAAAAGCTGGGTCAGGGAGGCAGGGCTGTGCATGGTGGCTCCACCCAGGAGCTCTAGAAGAGAGCCCAGAGAGGAATGTGTAGTGAGTGCCATGTAGGAGTCAGGTAGAAAACCCAGATTGGCAAGTAGGGTTTCTGGAGCTCCAAGTCAACCATGTCAATGGTGTGAGCTACCGCCTCAAGCTTCTCTATTCTAATTAGTTACTTTAGGGCTGCAGTGATTTGTTGACTGCAAGACAAAGGGGCTGTACGTGGCAGTTGTCTGTTAAAGAGCACAGATTAGAACTGCATCGATTGTTTTGAAGACATGTTGATGGTTCCACCTTTGTATTTCTTTTTCTCATTTCCATACTGAACCTGCTAATTCGTTAGTTAATCCACTCTGCAAATATTTATTCAGCATCTGTTACATGCCAGGCATTTTTCCAGAAACTGGGGATATGGCAGTGAAGAAATCTGACAGAGATCCTTGTCTTCATGGAACAGTTTAGTAGGGTGTTAGGTGCTAAGTGCAATGGAGAAAAAATGCAGAAGAGAGGAGGGAGAAGTAGGAACTGTAGCAGGGAGACAGGAAAATTAAGAGGCTATTTAAGGCAGCCACTTGGGAGAGTAGGCACATTCTGTAGAGCCACACAAGACAGAACCAAGGGGTAAACAATGGGACTAAATTACATGGCTGAACTTCCCAACTATTAGAGCTGTTCAAAGATAGAACTTTACAGAAATAAGTGTCTCCCTGATCCTGAACATGTTTAAACAGAGCCAAGAGCTTGCCATTGGCTGGAGTGAGTGAGGATCGAATGCCTTCTTGGATCACTTTGAGCTCTGAAAGTCACTAGTAGAGTTCAAATTTGGTGGAGAAGAGAGCCAGGCAGGGATGGGGTCTACAGCACTGAGAGGGCCAAAGAGACAAGGTTCTTGGCTGGGGATCCCATTACTACACTGGGAAGTATATATATTGGGGGACTCCCTGTAGTTGTGGTAACTGGCTCTTTGACCAAGCTGGATAACAAGAGTTGTCTGTTTGTTTACTGCCTCTTAAAGCAATGAAGATAGTCTGTTATATGTAGTTAGTTGCCCATATAGCTGCCTGGTTCTCTTTATATCTCTGACAGGAAAACACACCACATTGTGGGAACAAAGACTTGCCAGGTCTGACAAGGTCTTCCTGTTGCATAGGGTTGGGAGATGAACCTTCAGTAACCAGATGTTGTTAGATGTAAAACGCTGTTTTTGTGTGTGTGTGTTTTAAATATATATCAACTTGTCTTTCCGAAATTTTTCTTCTACATTTTGGGAGATCTACTGAGGAATTTTTTTAGATTGAGTTACAACTGACACACACAAGGACTCAGATTCTTTATAGTAATTGGTAAAGTTGATTTTTTTTGTCTTTGCCTCCCCAAGTTTCAAATAAATGCAGCATACTTTGTGCTTTTTCTTGCATTTGTGTATTATACATCATCAGGTTTGTCATAAACACAGAAATATTGCTTGGAAAGTATCATCATTTCAGCCTTCACTTTAGTGAAAGGGCTGGCTTGGATGCACAAAGGCTTTTCTCAATTTCTTGTTACGGTTGGCTCAGGCCCTCCGCTGTTTACTGGTTGGTACCTATGTGGTACTGGTTGTTTGATCCAGTGTGTTGAATGCCTCTCCTGGATAAAACTGACCTTAGAGATCACCTCATCCAACACCCTTGCTTTAAATTGTAAGAAAATAAAATCCAGAAATGTTAAGGAACTTTTGCCATGTCAGATGGCTGTTCTGCTGTCAGGCCGGAGCACAGTGAAGTTAGAGCCATTTCAAATACTTGAAACCAGGTACCGCTGAAAGAACCTGCTTTGCTGACTACAGACTAGTTTTTTTCCATTATCGGGACGAAAGCTCATCCTGAAAAATCCTTTTCCCTAGCAAATCCCATTTTGGAACAGAGTAAGGTCCTGTTCTTACTGAGAAGGAAGTGTGTCTACCATTGGCTACACCTGGAGGAATATTTTAGGCTGTCCTGGGAGTCACATGGAGGCAGGATGCCTGCTGTGTTATGCCCACAGTGCCAGTCCAAATTTATATTCTGTGAATCTGACTTCTGAAATGACCTTGATACTGTGCTAGGAAGACTCGAGGCTTTTTCTCTCATCATGTTCCCTTTCCTTGGTGGGTAAGCTGGAATCTTCTTAGGCTTCCTTCTCTCTTTGGGATGTCTAAGATAAAAATTTCTTCCTTTTAAAAGTAGAAGTTATTCTGGGTTTTGTTTACGCCGTTGGCTCTACACAGCAGTGGCTACGTTGTTCAGATATACCTGTGCAGAGCCTTGCTGTTCCTTCCATTTCTCCCACATGCTTCCCTACAGCTTTTACACCATGTTTGCTTAGGAACTTGATATTCAGTTTGGCTCTACAGAAATTCTCAATTCATCTTTGGCATTTCCACTCGTCTGAATACTGCTGCTCCTGGGAGGAACTGGGATGTGATGTCCTCTGCTGTGTCACCCTAGGGGAAGGGACTGACAGACAATTCCTGCAGCCACAAGGGAACGCCAAAGCAAAGAATATATGGGAGGGCAAACTTGAAGTGAGCAAGCTTGCTCAAGGTGGTCCCTCCTTGCCAGTCACACCCAAGGTGAGGGAGTTCCCTGCCTTATTTCAGTCCACAGACAATGAGATTCCTTAGTGCAGCTTGTGAGAATGCTCCCAGTGCAGGACCCATGGGGCCAGGGCCTCTGGGCAGCAAAAGAAATCTGAGCACGGAGTTGTGTCGAACATGGCATAAGTTTAAACATCCAGAGGATCTTTAAAAGAAACTTTTGATGCCCCACTTTTCAAGAGCCATGTCTTGTCAGTTCTGAAGCTCTTTTATTTACATTGCTTCAATAATGCTGAAGTGGCTCGGGTTTTGCTGCCAGCATCAAAATCCAACAGTAGAAAGAGAATTGCAGATTTTTTTTCCCCACAGTTAACATCTATTCTACATACGTAAATTATACATTGGGGTGCCTGGGTGGCTCAACTAAGCGCCTGACTCTTGATTTCTGCTCAGGTCATGATCTAACAGTTGTGAGATTGAGCCCCGAGTTGGGCTCTGGGATGACAGCACAGAGCCTGCCTGGGATTCTCTCTCTCCCTCTCTCTGTGCCCCTCCCCCATGTGCACACACATGTGTGTGCTCTCAAAATAAATAAACTTAAAAAAAATTAAATACATAAATTATACATCATAGACATTTTAGTGGAATGAGCCAGAATAATAGTGCAAATCCAGTCTGCCATGCCATGCATCTGAACATTTACTTAGTGTAGGCAGAGTTTTATATTAAGTAGGTTCTTACCTCCTGAACTTTTTGGGTGGACAAAAGGAAGTTTCTAGACATGGGCCTTTGGCTAACATGGGGGAAGAAGGAGCATACCCTATATGAACATTATAATGAATCTGTGTGTGTGTGTACCTGCACATTCTGCAGAGGGACAAGAACTAGAGTCTTTAAACACATCATATGTGCAATCAAGCCCTTTCCTAAAAATAGTTCTCATTACAAAATGCTAGACTATGATGCTTTACAACTATCTTCCTTCACTGGAGCTGAGAAGGGAAAAGACAGATACAGTTATTAAGGGTTACACAAAGCTTTCCTCTTTGTGGTATCCAAGTTTTCTGTATCTCTGGGGTCCAGGAGGTACAACACTAGGAATCTGACTTGGACTGAGAAAGTTTGTGAACACTGGAGAGAGAGCTGGACCCACACAAGTGTTTTGTTACACATACCTCACAGAGAAGCTTCAGTGGAAGATCCTAAAATATGCCTGACAAATAAAAGGATAGTGTGTGTAAATGAGTATCAAACTCAGTATCAGGTAATATTTGAGATATGTAAATATCTTAAATGATGCTCTCTCTTAAGTTAATAAAAATATAACTTCCCTAAGTTCATTGTGGGTTTAATCTTCCTAATTTTCTCAAGCAATTTACATACTACAACAGGAAATTTTCTTATCACAGGACATTTTAGGAATGTATCCCTTGGGGAATTCTATTTGGAAAAAATAACAGAAGAGCTTTATCTTTCTATACATAATTTGTCTCCATGTATGTGACTTCTATGACAAAACGTTATACACTATTTACAGAATTTTAATTTCTTGTACTGTTGAGGGTTAAAAAGAAGTCACAGCTTCTTGGTTCCACAGCAGAGTTATAGCAGTGGCTCAATTTAAAAAAAAATTTTTCTAGTGTGGTCCTTGTCAGATTGCATGTCTCAAACCAATCATAACTTGTGGATGATACAGGTGTCTTCCCTTTCTAACCTAGGTGACTTCTGACAGCTAGTTACCGAAAGACATCACCATTTTACAACAGGAACTCAACACAGAAGTTATGATGGAAAGCCATTTTATTTTTCCCTAAACTTATTTAAAATAAAAGACTTGAATGGAAAATGTTTAGTACCGATATGTCACCCTGAATGCCAGCAATACCTTGACTTTTATACACACAGGAAGCCAGGTCAAAGTCCAGTCAGTGTACAGTTTTGCATGAACAAAATTTTCTGCCATTTTGCTTTAGCAAATAGCAACATAATTTAAAACGCTCATGTCTCCTCTGTGGCACCTAAAATCCAGTCCTATATTTATTAATACAGTTAGAAAAATAAAAGCCTTAAAAAATTCATGGTATGAGTTCACGGTGCTAATCACACAGTCTCCTCAAAAGTAAGATCATTTTTAAAACTCCTACATAACAACCTTCTGGTTTAATTTGAAAGGCTTAAGACTTGAAATCTAGTAAGACTGTTAAGTCAATGTACATATCAATTATTTGACTTAATTTTTACTTGCCCTGGGAGAGTTAATTCCCATTGTCCACTGAATGAATGCCTTTCAAATATTAATAAATATATTACACTATTTACAAGCATTCTTAACCACTCTGACATGGGTAGAAAGTTAGGCCGTGGGGAAGGAACCACCTCCCAGCAGGGCAAGCTCATGAGGTCTGGGACAAAAGGACGGTGCTGGAGGATGCACCAAGGGCTGCTTCAGTGTGCGTGCGAGCTCTCAGACACACCAGGCTCCTTTTGAGACCAGCTAGCCAATGATTTGTTGTTGCTGGATCAGGTATAAATGCCCAGTGGCCGGAAACCAGGAAAAAAAAGGAACACTGTGACGGTATGTTATTTTAGTAGTTAAGAAGAGGGAGGCAGTCCTAATGTCAGACTAGGCTAAGGATAGTGCAACCATGCTCCACAAGCTGTTGGTGAATCACCCTCGGCAGATTACCTAACTTAGTCGAGGTGATGGGTACATGTCATGGGTAAGGAAAGGGTAAATGTAAGAAATTGTTTTGGCAACAAAAAGTGATGTTAATTCAACGTCTGCAAGTTTAACTGTGCCACATGCCCTCTTCTTACACTACTTTCTGCAAACTGTCTCAAGCAGACATACCATCCATTTGACAAACCTCGTTAATGCTGCTGAAGGATTTACATTCTAATGCTCTGGTAAGAGTGATCATGCCTAAATCAGCCCATACAGTATCATAAACCTGAAGAGGTGAAGCCAAAGATTGAGAGAGGCTAGATATCTGCCTTGTGAATGTAAACGAAATTCTCATTTGGGGGGCTTAGTTTCTTATGTTTTAGTAACAGCAGTAAACTAGTCATTATTTTAAAAAGCACACTATCTTGGGTCATGTCTATATATGTATACACATACCGTTCCTTTTCCTGGTAGTCATTTAGAGGTCCAAGCCTGGGGCCCTCAAAGGGCATGGCTTCCACCAAACCTTCTGGGGTACAGAGTCCAAATAGTCCCTTGGAAAATGTTATAAATTAGATTTGCCCAATATAATGTTTAAATCTCTTACACAAGAGTCTTTAAAATAATTTAAACACTTGCAAACTCAATAAGGGTTCTCTGGTGGCCCACTTTCACATGCAAACACAGACGAACTGTTAACATGCATTATTTTAGTCAATTGGTAAAGTTTATTTCGTTAAGTATAAGTAATTTTAAGCCATTTACTAAATTGTAAATTTCAATCCATTAAAAACTACTACCAGAGCAGTTCTGAGGTATTACTGTTAATCTAATATAGAAATGTTACTCTACTCTGCTGTGGTATGAAATGTGACTGCCATGCCTCTTATGTAATGGTGCTGTTGCAGTGCTGACTACAGGCGTGTCCTATAGCTTTCAGGAAATTATTGCGTATGTGCATTCACTGATTTTCCAAACATCAATGGCAATTTGGTCATTTCTAAGCATACTAAAATAATAAAGTACAGCTCCTGGAATGGGACAAACAAGCGGAGAAATTTCAGGTATATAATGCCATTCTCCAACCTACTTCATCAAAAACCCACCCTACTCACTCCAGTCATTTACAAGGAAAACTTGTGCAAAAAGCATCCAAAAAGCCTATTGGTGGGTTAATTTTCTTGTAATTTTAAAAGAACTAGACAATGTTTTTTCCCTTAAAATTCATTTATAAAAATAAATTTCAGTTTGAGACCTTAGATACCAAATTGTGGCTTAATTTAGTCGTGATGGCTAAGACTATAAAGTTATGAAAAATGTAGCTGAAAACGGAAGAGCTCCAGCTCAGTCCCCGTGGCGCGGCAATAGCTGGCACCCTGTGCGGTCACAACCCTCCCCATAGTTACCCAAAACACACTCAACTTCTTGACAGACTTTTGGCGTTCCTTTCTCCTGAAACTCCCACAAAACTTTAATTCTTAGACCTCTGTTGCAAAACTACAAGTAACCATAATACATTCAAGAAAGGGAATGAAAACCTGTCACCCACTCAGGAGACACTGATCCATTGCACTGGGGCAAACACAGCAGCTTGGAGGAAAACGGTCACCCACTTGGGTGTACGGCTTATCCAGATGTTTTGCACTAGAATGCAGGCGTGAAGTCCCTCGGAGTCTTTATCTCAGAGCAACAATAATTTAAAGTCAGTTTGACAGAATGAACAAACCCTTCCAGGTTTTGTGCCATGAGATGATGAGCAGCCTGGCCCCGACTCCAGGTACCTGGTGTGTGGTGGGGCCTGGTCACTATGTACATTAGATAGGAACACTGTCAGGTGGAAATGCCAATATGACTTACTGCTTAGGACTGTGCTGACATCGATGCCTTTGTGAGGCTGATTTCCCAAGTGAGAAGCTTTTTGCCTTAGTCAGGAAATTATCTGAGGGAACAGTAAGGAACTGAACTAAGGAAAAAGTTTCTGGCCTCCAAATCCACACACACACACACACACACACACACACACACAAGCAAGTTTCAAACTATTGTTATCTCTCAGTGCAAAGGAGCAATCGGCTGACCTGTCACATACCATCAATCGATATGAACACAGCATTCAGTCTGTGGAACAACGTGATGCAGCAAAAACCTGATCTAATGCGAATTCAAGCCTATTAACTAAGACCGCGGCAAGGAGACAGTGCAGCTCAGTGTTTCTCCCGCGCTAGTGCCGACTCTGAACACAAAGCAACCGAAAGGCACAGGCTCAGATTTCATTGATAGTCCTCTCTGAAGGGCAGTATTCCGAGGGGCCCGGTGAGGACATATAGAAAGACTGTGTTTTCCTTTTTAATCGTGCTCTTTTGTTGGCCAACACCAGGCTGCGCCGGCTCGAACTGATGATTTCCGAAATGAACTTTTTGCAGTCTACGCACACCTCCATAGTACTCCAGTCCTCCATCAACTCTTTGGGAAACTGTAGTTCTTCATCTGATTTGTCCACAGACTTAGATTTTGAGGAGAACCTGGAACAAAACAAAATTTTCTGAATCCAGTATCATTACTCACAGTTCTCTTGCAATACTGAGCAACTAGGTGCAAAAAAGGTAAATTTGCTGCCAAAACATTTTACTGAATGGGTGAGTCACCTCATGTCCTTCCAAAGGAAGAATTTCTAATTGGGGATAAAATTCAAAATATTTTTTTAAAAAAGAAACCAGGAAACATGCTTTATTAAGAAATAATAATACTGAAAACTCTTAGTGTCCCTTCTAGAATTTTTGGAAAAAAAAGACATTCAGAGTATTCACCTGATTAACATACATGACGTCTAGTGGACTTTAACAATGAAAATGAAACAAAGTACATGTTGCTAACTGCTAACGTCCTCTGGGTGATTCAGAAGGAACTTCAAGTTCTTTCTCCAGTGGCCCTGTGTCAGGGTTGATGAACATTAGTTAACTGTAGATGGTGGGGCAGATTACAGTAAGCTGAGGTAAATATGTCTTACCCTGAAAAGTTATCTAGGGACCAGCTTTCTCAACATTTTTGCGTTTCTCAAATACACCTTCCCCTCCCTAATAATTCTCTAATTCTCTACATTTGGATGACTAATTATTTGGATTCCAGAGAGCTGGAGTTCACCAGACCTCATCACAGTAATTGTTCTGGGCAATTTTTTGAAATAACTAGGAATCATCTACTCGTTTACTACTTTAGTTAAACCAAACAGGAACCTAGGTGTGGAGTATGTACAGAAAGGAACAACAACGTGTCCCGTCGCCTTGAGCTCATAGGTGATGATCCACAGTTGGAGGCCACCACAGAGCAGCAGTGTCTCAGGGCAGAGTGGGCAGCACAGGGGCAGCAGTGCCGGGCACAAGTTACCTGCTGGGCTCACAGCTTCCTTGCCTTGCCGCCCACATCTGTGGTGTGCAGGAGTGGGGCTGCCCAGCGCTCAGCACCAGTGCCCCTCCCTGATGGGGGGCAGCTGGTGCATAAAACCCCAACCTTTTTGGCCTGTGAGTATGTGAGTACGTGAGCTGAGCTGGCCTGATCTCCATCCTTTCTCAAGGACCAACACTAACCTTACCCTGCATTAAACGCAAAGGGACTGATATTCAGGTTTTTTTTTTTAATTGCCATAAAGCTCTTGTCATAAAGCTTTATTTCTGCCTTATTTACAATAGGAAGATAAACCAAAGTTCTTGCAGACCACTGGAAACCAAGACCTAAACAGATTTGCTTTCAAAACTAAGGAGGAAAGAAAGACAACTTCAGGTGCAGGTTTTCAACTGCACTGAAAACAAGGTCAGTTTTAAAGATGACTTTTAGAGAACACACAAAAGTAATTACCTCTAAAATAGAAAAAAAATGATGACATTCAAGTATGCTTCAAGTAGCTAGCTATTATCCCTTGACAAGTTACCTTTGGGAAATTTTGAAGATTTGTGCGCAAGTCAAGACTATATTAAAACCAACCACCCAACCTAAAGCACCCTGAGCCCAAACCCTACTTTGTCACTGGTTCTCAAAAGGAACGTTCTTCCTTTACAGAGTAAAGTCTCAGGTGTCTTACTCACCTGGCAATGCTCCGGAGTGGCCGATGGTGGCCAGTGGGGGTTTTTTCTGGCCTCATGCAACTTTCCCCTCTTTGCAAGGTAGAAGGTCCCAATGAAAAGATGGGAAGAGTGGAGTATGGTTTAGAGGGCAGCCGCATCTATTATCCCAAATGAAACCAGAGTGAGCAGTACTGTTAAAGAGGTGGACTCCTTAAAATTAACACAAGTTATAATTTTGCCAAGCTTAGCTTACCTTTTTGCAACACTGTGAACACACGGGCCTGTACACAAAATCAGAAGTGTTACTCAGCATTGACGTGATGAGACCAGAGAGTGAGAGAAGTCAATGGCTGTGCGGTTGTGAATTTCTATAACAAACTGCAAAAACTCTCTTGTTCTTCCACCAGAATGTAACGGACTGATACAACCGTGGATTGCCAAGGAGACAATCTGTGAAACTGAACTCTTACACTGTTTCCTGGAAAAGGATCAACTCTCATCTGTCTGGGATTTTCTTACTTGTCTATCTAGGGAAGGATCACGTGACAATCACATCTACTTTTTGTGTTTAAACAAGACATATGATTATTAGGATCACCTTAGTTATGTAAAAGAAGTACATGCGGAGAAACATTTTCCAGCTATAACGCTAAGTAACTGTTTGCTCTACTCTTTGAAGAAATCAGTATTACTAACCCACAGGCACAATACGATGTGATAACGAATTGGGGTAATTTCTAATACTGTTCCTGTGTGGAAAAATGACTAAACAGTGAATGTAAGTAGTATTTATTTACATCAATTACAAAAAACCTTACCTCTTACAGAACTGACAGGTATAAGACCAGGTGAAGAAGGAAAATCTCCTGGTTCGGCAACAAAAGCAGAGCTAAAAATACAAATTTAAAGGGAGAGAAGAGCATTGCCAACAGTTAATTTCCTAATTTACAGGTCTAAATATACTTTTACATATTAGGGACCTTTAGCAGACAGAAGGAAAAAGAGAATTCAGAAACCCTGTTTTCAAGTTTGGCTCTGTAAGAATTATAATTTGGCTATTTACTTATAATTCCACTTTTAAAAGGTAATAAAAGGCTATAGCTCTCAGAGGCTCATCATCATGGAATCAATCTGAAGAAGGTTCTGAAACAGTCTCTTCCATTTTTCAGATGTATTTTCTTTATAAATCCTTTAAAAGTATAACAACTAAATGCAGACATGATTTTATGAAGGCATGCCACTATTTATTATGGTTGTTTTAAGTCTTCCAAAGTTTTTGATTTCTCAGAGAGAAACAAAAATACTCTTTTTTGTAAGCAAAGCAGAATAGGAACTGTGTAGTACAGGGTAAGCCTCTTACCTCCTGAAATCCCCTAAAAGTCCTGTACCATCTGGCTGCCAGCAGACCACTCCCTCAGGAGACCAGGCCTGGGACTCACCATTCCTCTAACCCTACTTATCAACCAACTTTAAACAGCTCTACCTTTCCTTTTTTCAGGGCAGTGTAGACATCTTTATACTGTTGGTATTTTTCCAGCTCTGCCTTCACCAGGACCTGACGAATATGCATCACTTCCTCCACAGTAAGAGCTAGGCATTCCACTGGATAGCAGAATTCCTCCTGAAATTCAAAATTCCACATGAATAAGAAACTCCCACCCCCCTTTTCTGGCACTGCACAGTTTCCCTTCAGATCAGACACCTGGTTAGTAGCTCCAGAGAAGAAAAGAGGTTTCCCAATGAACACTGGAACAGAGCTGGCTCACTCTGGGGACCACATAATTTCTAATTACACTAAGACAACAGATGGCAGAAAACTTCTGGGGACCATGTCAAACATTATAACCCATAGAAATTTCCAGGAAAGGAAAGTTCCTCACATTTGAGTACATATTTTGCCTCAAGTTTCTATTTCATTAAGCAGAGCTATGTATCTGTGTAATGAAATCTTGAAAGAACATTTTCTTGTTCTAAAACAAATTGACATCTGTTTTCTCCTACAATTCTGCAAAGACATTGCTTCCTGTTATTTGTATACTATATGCTAATACTTAAATAACAAATCTACAACATTGGTACTATTTAGAAAACTGGTTTGTGGTACCCAGAATAGCCAAAAGGAGGTGGTTAGTAATTTATACTGAGAAGCATTATTTAGTGGTAAGTTACATCAGCACATTGAGAAAAATCCTAATGGTATGAGCAGAACTGAAACATGTAACTACTGGTGCAGTTTCCAGCCAAAAAGCAACCTCTACAGGCTGCACCACGGTTCTCTAGATTTCTGTTATTACTTTTAAACAACTGCTGAATGTACAATCAGCACTGGAAAGATGTGGAGAAAATCTTAAGAATTTCACAATAAATATTTATGCCGGCTGTCTTATGGTAATGGCTTCCCTAAAAACAGCTGAGGAAGATGTTGATGTAACTGATCCCACTGAATAAAGAGCCTCACCCCCATCTGCTCCCCATCCGGCCCTGTGTTTGATTGGTGGATCTAATAGAAAGACAGAACGGTCTTGTGCATTCTCACCCTGCCAGGCTTCACAGGGGCCATTGTGGTGTAGGGACACTGAGACTTAATGTTCTCAGTGCAAACACATTATAATTCACTCCCACACACACACAATAGCATTGCTCACAGGCATTCTGGAATCAAACAAGCCAAATGAGAAAGCACATGACTATGAATGCAGTCAGTTTATGGAGTTTTAACATTCAGTTCTGTCTTTCAATCAGAAAAAACAAAAACAAATCTAGGTTGCAAACTTGATAAACATTAGCATTTACTAAAAAAAAGTAGTTTGAAGAACTGCTTCTTACTAACAATCAATACAAAATCATGTCTGGTCAGGCTAACTTTAAATTTGCTTAAAAATGTTTTGGAAAAAAATCCTGCAATTGAATTTTTAAGAGGAATGTTTAAGAGGATACTAAGCTGTATCCAGAGGGTGGGAAGGTAGTCTGTTCAGGAAGACTGTATCATTTGCTAGTCTAAAATATTTTTTAAAAAATCACCATCACATAATTTTCTCTTTCGATGGGAAAAGTTTTCAAACATAACAGGATAAAATTGGTGTCCAATATGCACTCAGTTTTCTTCCACCCTGAGAAAACAGCTTAGTGTCAAGTAGGAACAATGCACTGCCTGTGTGAAGGTTAGGCCACTACAATTCTGCAGGAGATAGGTATTGTCGGCTGCACATGTCTGAATGATGGCTTTTCTCAGCTTTTAACATATTTCATAAGAAGTTTCCTATGGTCTTTTTTATTCATTTGCTGAGTATGATTTTTGTGCATTTTCTGATAGTTAACCATGTGACAAAACTGCTGAGGTGGAACAAAATAATGTATGAATCTAGTAACTAATCAGAGAATCAATACCTGAGATTTGTTGCTATGGGAAGATGGCAAATAGTGCCAATTTAATTAATTTAACAACTGGGATGCCTGGGACGGTAAACATTTCCAGTAGATGGGAATCCTTTTTATTTGCAGGGAGATCCTAACACACATAATAGACCTGACAGGCTCTACTTCCCTCTTCTCAGTCTTAAATCACAAACGGGCTTAGTCAAGCATACTTTCAACTTACTGCTTTGAACCATATGCAAATCCAGTACTTCGTAAGACATAATAAGAAACTGTATTTTGTGGGTGTTCTTGTTCTTTCTCTAACTTTCAGGCAGATTACTGTTTAGTAAAATAATTTCCATCAGGTCAAATGCTAATGTTTTAATTCTGGTGCTTTCCCAAGGACAACAAAACTTTAATGCAACATGAAAGAAAATAATAAACAGTTACTAGAATAGTTTTCATTATTTTTTTTCAATTGGCAAAAAAATTAAACATCCCCAATGCCAAATTAAGCCTTAACCTTAACAGATCTTGCGGAGATATTAAAGCTCCAAAATGTGAGGAGCATTTGGGGCTTTAACAGTGACTGAGAGCCCTCGGTCATTCCTCCACATGCCCAGAGCTCATTGTCACAGCCAGACATGGGACTCTAAAATCCTCTTGCTTCTCTGTGCCTCAATCTCACTCCAAAATTTAGGAAAGGGAAGCTAAATCTGAAAGAGTTTTAATAAAGATTACAATATGCTATAGGGAGAGATGAGCTTTTAGAACTTACTTTTGATGTATGTCACTAAAATTGCTGAGTTTGTGTTGAATATTCTGATTACATTTACCATCCAGAAGGGTCAGAGTTAGGGAGCACAGAAATTAGAGAACATAATGTATCCTCTGGTTACTGAGCCACAGAAAGAATGGGAAGTTATATTTTATATAGTATTCTTAATTAGCAAAAACTTTGTAAGTAGCAGATATTTGAAAATTATCCAAAATGACCATTGCTGTTTTGAGTTTTTAATAAATCAAAGGCAGATTTAAATTAAAATAGCACCTATTAAGTTTAATTACTCTTCTCTTTTTTCAGGTTCAATTTTAAAAGTCAAAGTGAACTGTTTGCCTACAGTGATATGTAGACATAGTATACAGATATCTCTGTCTGGGGAGTATTGATAATAAAAATAAAAATGTCAAACAAAAATAATACAAAAACAGGGAGGGGGACAAAACAGAAGAGACTCATAAATATGGAGAACAAACTGAGGGTTATAGGAGAGGTTGTGGGAAGGGGGATGGGCTAAATGGGTAAGGGGCATTAAGGATCTACTCCTGAAATCATTGTTGCACTATATGCTAACTAATTTGGATGTAAATTAAAAAAAAACAAAAAATAAAACAAGTTAAAAAAATGTATAAAAATGTCAGCAGATCTCCAGTAATAGCAGCAGTAAGAGTGACAGGAATTAAAATGCCATCCCTGCACCTGACCATGTACTGCCCAAAGGGCCAAGATCTAAAATGGAAAAAGAATAGAGATCTAGCCTCTATTTCATGACAAATAAGAAGAGAAAGGAATTTGTTGTATTTCATTTACATTCAGAGTCTCTTTTCCAAACCAAGATGAGTAATAAAGAATAACAAAGAAACCAGCTGCTGGTTCATTTGTCAAGGATATGTTTAGTAAATAAAGGACCTCACAGAGCCAGGACCCTATATGAAGCAGAACAGACCAGGCAGCTGCGAACACTAGTCAGCAGCACATGCTACTCTGGGGGCAGGGGAAGCTTGGGCATAGTTTGAGGGCTTTTTATTTCACTGGAGTTTGGAAAGTATTGGATTTTCTTTAAAAAATAATTCTGTATGAAAATCTAAAAAAATAATAAAATGCATACTTATTTAAAATATTTAAAATAACCGCATCAATAAAAGGAAAAATTAAAACTTCTAGGAGAAGTGGGTTGTCCTAAACACCATGCCACACTCTGACGAACACAATGCAGCTGTATGAAAGGTGTGGGGAAGAAGGTTCTTGGAGCCCAGGGCAGGCATGGGCTACAGGTGCACAGCCCCTCTGAGCTCAGGGCGGGGTGTGTGGGAAACGAGAAATGACATGGTTTCATGGGTTGTGGGGGAGTCCCCTGTGGCTATATGGCCTGGCAGGCGGTTGCTCTGCCAGCTGAATGAGGGAGCAAATGCCGATCCGATGGCAGGAAGGCCCTGGGAGGCAAGCACCCACAGGCTATCTGAGTGCCCCTGCACATGGAGAGGAGACGGCATTCTTCCTGCCGTATAACTGGGTCACTCACAGGTCCCTCTAATCCGATGCTGCATTTTGAGTTTGTTGTCCTTTCAAGGTCATTTTCCTCTCAACTGAGATCATGGTGTAATCTATGCATCCTACAAAAGACTGGAATCAACGATCAGAAGCAAAGTGCCCATCTAAGCTGTTAATTGTTCAGAGTGCAGTAGCTGAGGTATCACTGTCAAAGAGATAGAGTAAAATAATCCCCAGAACCAGCAGAAAGAGGCCAACCTTTGAGGATTTCCACCTGCTGGTAAAAGCTCTCTCACATAGATAATACATAGCCCCTGCTACCCCAAACATGGCTGCTTCAAAAGGATGAGAGCTGAGCAGAGAAGCTGTTTGTATGGTAGAAAAAAGTGGTCGGAAAGGCGTCCTTGGCCATACACTGGTTATCCTAGGAACCTGAACAACAGATAAGGGAAAAAGAAAATGGCAGGGGGAAAGAAAAGGAGAAAATAATGCTGAACATGAGTGACCTAAAAATAGTGGTTACAGAGCATGAAAGAAAAACAAAACAAAACAAAAACACCACAGAGGATGTTAACAGTAGATTCCACATGTGTGTGTCCACACCAACGTCTGCTTCCATATGTGCAAATTAGTAATCATACCATGAAGTCATTCCTAGGGAGTCTCAGAATTCACAAACCAGAGACTTAAGATGTTTCTAACTTAGTGGCCCCCTGAACAGGGCTCACCAGGAGGCAGGACAGAGGCAACCACCTCTGGGGGCAGTGGGGAGCATGCAGCACACTGGGGAAGGTACTGAAAGACAAGTCTCCTTTTACTCAGATGGGCCATCGTCCTCAATCATTTGACCAAGTGATGAAAAAAAAATTACATTTTAAACATCCTAAGGAAACAGAGGGAGATACAATAAAAATAAAAATGAATACCAACAAAGACATTTCTGCCATTTTCAGTGTAAGGATTATAAATACAAAAGGATTCCTTGTTTTAATATAGCTAAAGTTTAAATTAATGGTCATACTTTTAAAGTACTTACCAAGCTAGACAGCACTACCACAAGACAAGTGTGATTATGGATTTCTCAAGATAAGCTATTAATGAGACCAGTCACTACTCTGACTGGAGGTTACTTTGTCTCAGCTCACACCCAGAGGCCCTTCCCGTGAGCTGTGGTTCCCTATAGAACCTGAGCCATCCAGCGCTGACCGAAGTGCTTTCCCACTGCCTTTCACTGAGACTCTTCTCTGTGACTGCAGATAAATTTTGTCTTGCTCTCCTTGTCCATAAAAAACAACTCCCAGCCTGACCTACCACACACTAAGAGTTCCCCTTTGTCAGGAAATACACTTCTGGGTCCTTGATTTGGGCTGAT
The DNA here is from genome assembly GCF_022079265.1 of Lynx rufus. NCBI lineage: Eukaryota > Metazoa > Chordata > Mammalia > Carnivora > Felidae > Lynx > Lynx rufus. Next base: position 3,416,905 of record NW_025814844.1, on the reverse strand, counting down.
GGTCTTTCTTCTATTAATTCTATGGTATTTCTTCTATTCCATTCAAAATTTCTCTTACTAGCTGAAATTCCTTTTAACTGATCTGATAGTTCTTCCACAGTGATAATTTTAAAATTTAACACCAACAATGGTGTCATATGATCACAAGGCCAGGTACACAGCTGAATGATAAACTGGCTTCTAAGAGAAAAGTTGGCTGAAGAGAAGAACCTCTTGATTATTGGACTTGTGATCTCTTATATACATTTAAGTTGTTCACATAAACAAAAGTCTTTGGACTTTAAAGTTTCAACCTGTCTGGTTAAGAGTTCTGTTTTTCTGCTGATAAACTACTGGTGAGACTATACTTAATCAATGTTTCAGTGATTATTTAAGAGTTAGAGGAATTCTATCAAGAACTGACACACAATCATTAGTTCCTTAATTGAACTTTTTAGGAACAGAGATGACTGATCATATTTCAGCGCTTGAAAGCTCTGTTCAAACTTGGTATCTTCATAAGAACCATACTATCTTCCTCTACTTTGAGGGAGGGAAATCAGTTATTGCTTTATTTGAACCCTTGATAATTCAAGACAGCCTAAAAATATGGACTGAAATATAGACAAGGCATATTCCAGTGCTTTTTATTCATGAATTTCTGAGAAAACATTAGATATTAGGTTGCTGGTAGAATTATTGATTGAAGCCTTCATCTCACCTGCAAATATTTCTTAAGTCAAGTGGACTACAAAAGAATCTTTGCAGACCTCTTTTAGTTAGAGGGTCTGTTACTTCTTTCTGGCAGTGCCCTATGTATTACTTCCATTGTCCTGGGAATCAAAGCCACTACACCAACCTGGAAGTCTCAGGAAAATAGCAAAATCATCATCCAGTGCAAATAGCAGCTTTGGCTCCAAGATCATAAAACATACTTGAAAACAATGTACAATGGCTTGTAATGGATCAAAATTCTCCCCTTATACTTCTGCCTCAATAAAATAGTGTACTTTAGTCTGACTTTGCTAACTTTTTGATGAGTCTTAACAATTTTTAAGTGGACTAATTCCCTTTGAAAAGAAGAAGGCATTTCTTTAATAATAATACATGCTTTCAACCATTGATAAGTCTTCTGGGGAAAAAAAACTACTTTAAATGAACAAGGAGTGGTCAAATTTCATTTAGGTTACTGTCAGAATTGGTTTTCTTTAGATATTAAAAACAAATAAAGCTATTTAAAGATCATTTTAACATTTGGAAGATTTTTTTCTCCTAATCGTTGTCTTAAGAAAGCTAATTATTCCAGGTCTCTAACTGATCCTTAAGTTACTACGCAGTTTTCCAGTTACTTACAAGAGATCGGGAGCTCTGCTTGGAGGGTGGCAAAAACTGTCTTACATTAGTGGGTGTTTCCTTTTCAATGGAATGTCGTCTCTGGGGTGGCTGCCGTCTCTCTGGCTGGGGTGTTGATGATATGGGCAAGAATTTCGGAGGCTCTAAAGAAATGAAATTAACCAAACTGAAATGAACTTTCTTACAAGTAAAAAGTCTTAGATTTTCAATTTCTGACAGAACACCCTTTGTCATTTGTCACAAACATTGCATTCAAAGATGAAATATTTGTTAGAGGGTTTTAGTAAGACTAGAAGTTCTAATGGGGATACTATGAGGACTGTTATAGAAAAATCTTTGCAAGATGAACTTTCCTACAGATATAGAAAGAAAAAAGAAAAATATTTGTATTTTTAATATTCATTCAAATATATCATAAACACAATTATAGTCTCAGATTTGTACATACAAATGCCTTCACATTACATACAACAAAATTTTACAGTCTCAGGCATGTAAAATACGTAAAAACATGTATTCTCCGTGTGTCCAAAAAAGGCTACCAAATCATACCAAAATTCTCAAGTGTACTGACCTTTTATATTCTTCTTTTTAAAGATAAAATATAAAAACTCTTCCTTTTTAAATATTTATCAAGACATTCTGTCCTTAGATTTAAATCAAGCTCTATTTAAATTTGAAAAAATAAATTCCAGTTTTGATAATATTGTGCCACTGCTCTCCTTCATCTAGTAATATTTTGGGACAGAGTTTAAAAGGAGAAGGTTTGAGGGGTGCCTTAGTATGTAGAGCACACAACTCTTGATCTCGGGGTTGTGAGTTCGGGCCTCATGTTGGGTGTAAAGATTACTTAAAAAATAAAATTTTCTAAAAAAAAAAGTTTATAAAAGGAGAATATTTTATGGTTTGAATGGTTCTGGATTTACATTCTGAAAACATAAGGAGAACATTAGAAATAAATTATATTACTTAAAGTTTTATTTAATACTTCCTCCTACTCTCTCTGAAAAGTAAGCCTGCTTCATTCAATGTAGCAGGTGAGGAAAGTGAAAGTCAACACCAAGTTAAATGTGATCCATCTATTTGGACTACCCCACCAACAGAAATCACTAAATAAAAATAACACGATTTCCATAATCAAGAAAGATACAGAAATCCATTATGTGATTTAATTGAATCTCTATAATATTTAATGGGCCTGGACAAACACCAAGTATAGATAATGACCAAGGTCAGCTCCTACTATTCTTGATACAATCTAAGTAAATCAAAATACTAATTAAAGAATTTTAATCACTAAAAACTCCACGTGTACAGGAAATCAGTAAGTTGTTTTTTTAAATTGCAGTAAAACATACATAAATTATATTTAGTGTGTCTTAACTATTTTTAACTGCACAGTTCAGTGGTATTAAATATTTACACTGTTGTGCAACCGTTATCTTCCATCTTGTAACAGTTAAGACCATAACTCTTCATCTTGTAAACTGAAACTCTACGACTTCCTATTCTCCACTACCTACAGCCCCTCACAACTACCATCCTACTTTCCATCTCTATGATTTTGACCGCTCTAAAAATCTCATATAAATGGAATTATACAGTATTTGCTTTTTTTGGAATTCCTTTTTTCCCTTAGCAAAATGTCCTAAAAGTTTGTCAGTATTGTAGCCTATTACAGAATTTCCCCCATTTTAAAAAATGTTTTATTTATTTTTGAGAGAGAGCGAGCAAGCAAGCAAGCGTCTGAGTGGGGGGAGGGGCTGAGAGAGGGAGACACACAATTTGAAGCAGGCTCCAGGTTCTGAGCTGTCAGCACAGAGTCCAATGTAGGGCTCAAACTCACAAACCGTGAGATCATGACCTGAGCTGAAGTTGGATATTTAACCGACTGAGCCACCCAGGTGCCCCAGAATTTTCCTCAATTTTAAGGCTGAGTAATATTTCATTGTGTGGATATTCCACATTTTGCCTAGCCATTCATCCACTGACGGACACTGGGGTTGCTTTCACATTTTAGCTATTGTGAATACTGCTATGAACATGGATGTACAAATATCTCTTTGAGATTCTGCTTTCAATTTTTTTTTTCTGTTTCGATTCTTTTGCTTATATAGTCAGAGGCAGAATTGTTGGATCATATGTAATTCTATTTTTAAGTTTCTGAGGAGTCACCATACTGTTTTCCACAACACCTGTACCATTTCACATTCCCAACAGTGCACATGGTTCCAATTTCTCTACATTCTTGCCAACACTTGTCTTCTGGTTTTTGTTTTGATAGCAGCCATTTTAATGGGTGGGAGGTGGCATCTCACTATAGTTTTGATTTGTATTTCCCTAATGATTAATGATGCTGAGAATCTTTTCATGCACTTGTTGGTCATTAGTGTATCCTCTTTGGAGAAATGTCCATTTGAGTCCTTTGCCTATTTTTTAATTAGGTTCTCTTTTCTGTTGTTGAGTTTCAAGACTTTCTCTATATATTCTGAATATTAATCCTTTATTAGAGATATGATCTGCAAATATTTTCTCCTATCCTGCATGCTGCCCTTTTATTTAATTGATAATGTCTTTTTATGCATAAAAGTTTTTTAAATTTCATAAATTCCAGTTTGTCTATTTTTACAAATAGACAATTTTTTTGTCTATTTTTACAAATAGACAATTTTTTGTCTATCCTTGGGGTCATAGCCAAGAAACCATTGCCAAATCCAATGTCATGAAGTTTTTGTCCTATGTTTTCTTCTAAGAGTTTTATTATTTTAGGTCTTACATTTAGGTTCTTAATCCATTTTGAGTTAATCTTTGTATATGGTGTTAGGTGAGGGTATCACTTCCTTTTTGCATGTGGATATACAGTTCTCCCAGGACCATTTGCTGAAAGACTTCCCATTGAGTTGTCTTGGCACACTTGTCAAAAATCTTTTGATCATATAGGTGAGGCTTTATTCTGGGCTCTCTATTCTATTTTGTTGATTTATATGTCTGCCTTTATGCTAATACCTCATTGCGTTGATTACTATAGTTTCTAGGTTTTTTCTTCAAAATATGAAATTTATTGTCAAATTGGTTTCCATACAACACCCAGTGATCATCCCAAAAGGTGCCCTCCTCAATACCCATCACCCACCCTCCCCTCCCTCCCACCCCCCATCAACCCTTAATTTGTTCTCAGTTTTTAAGAGTGTCTTATGCTTTAAGAGTCTCCCACTCTAACCTCTTTTTTTTCTTTCCTTCCCCTCCCCCATGGGTTTCTGTTAAGTTTCTCAGGATCCACCTAAGAGTGAAAACATATGGTATCTGTCTTTCTCTGTATGGCTTATTTCACTTAGCATAACACTCTCCAGTTCCATCCATGTTGCTACAAAGGGCCATATTTCATTCTTTCTCATTGCCACGTAGTACTCCATTGTGTACAGAAACCACAATTTCTTTATCCATTCATCAGTTGATGGACATTTAGGGTCTTTTCATAATTTGGCTGTTGTTGAGAGTGCTGCTATAAACATTGGGGTACAAGTGCCCTTATGCATCAGTACTCCTGTATCCCTTGGGTAAATTCCTAACAGTGCTATTGCTGGGTCATAGGGTTGGTCTATTTTTAATTTTTTGAGGAACCTCCACACTGTTTTCCAGAGTGGCTGCACCAATTTGCATTCCCACCAACAGTGCAAGAGGGTTCCCGTTTCTCCACATCCTCTCCAGCATCTATAGTCTCCTGATTTGTTCATTTTGGCCACTCTGACTGGCGTGAGGTGATATCTGAGTGTGGTTTTGATGTGTATTTCCCTGATGAGGAGCAACGTTGAGCATCTTTTTATGTGCCTGTTGGCCATCTGGATGTCTTCTTTAGAGAAGTGTCTATTCATGTTTTCTGCCCATTTCTTCACTGGGTTATTTGTTTTTCGGGTGTGGAGTTTGGTGAGCTCTTTATAGATTTTGGATACGAGCCCTTTGTCCGATATGTCATTTGCAAATATCTTTTCCCATTCCGTTGGTTGCCTTTTAGTTTTGTTGGTTGTTTCCTTTGCTGTGCAGAAGCTTTTCATCTTCATAAGGTCCCAGTAGTTCATTTTTGCTTTTAATTCCCTTGCCTTTGGGGATGTGTCAAGTAAGAAATTGCTACGGCTGAGGTCAGAGAGGTCTTTTCCTGCTTTCTCCTCTAGGGTTTGATGGTTTCCTGTCTCACATTCAGGTCCTTTATCATTTTGAGTTTATTTTTGTGAATGGTGTGAGAAAGTGGTCTAGTTTCAATCTTCTGCATGTTGCTGTCCAGTTCTCCCTGCACCATTTGTTAAAGAGACTTGTCTTTTTTCCATTGGATGACCTTTCCTGCTTTGTCAAAGGTTAGTTGGCCATATGTTTGTGGGTCTAGTTCTGGGGTTTCTATTCTATTCCATTGGTCTATGTGTCTGTTTTTGTGCCAATACCATGTTGTCTTGATGATTACAGCTTTGTAGTAGAGGCTAAAGTCTGGGATTGTGATGCCTCCTGCTTTGGTCTTCTTCAAAATTACTTTGGCTATTCGGGGCCTTTTGTGGTTCCATATGAATTTTAGGATTGCTTGTTTTAGTTTCGAGAAGAATGCTGGTGCAATTTTGATTGGGATTGCATTGAATGTGTAGATAGCTTTGGGTAGTATTGACATTTTGACAATATTTATTCTTCCAATCCATGAGCACGGAATGTTTTTCCATTTCCTTATATCTTCTTCAATTTCCTTCATAAGCTTTCTATAGTTTTCAGCATACAGATCTTTTACATCTTTAGTTAGGTTTATTCCTAGGTATTTTATGCTTCTTGGCGCAATTGTGAATGGGATCAGTTTCTTTATTTGTCTTTCTGTTGCTTCATTACTAGTGTATAAGAATGTAACTGATTTCTGTACATTGATTTTGTATCCTGCAACTTTGCTGAATTCATGTATCAGTTCTAGCAGACTTTTGGTGGAGTCTATCGGATTTTCCATGTATAATATCATGTCATCTGCAAAAAGTGAAAGCTTAACTTCATCTTTGCCAATTTTGATGCCTTTGATTTCCTTTTGTTGTCTGATTGCTGATGCTAGAATTTCCAACACTATGTTAAACAACAGCGGTGACAGTGGACATCCCTGTCATGTTCCTGATCTCAGGGAAAAAGGTCTGAATTTTTCCCCGTTGAGGATGAGGTTAGCTGTGGGCTTTTCATAAACGGCTTTTATGATGTTTAAGTATGTTCCTTCTATCCCAACCTTCTGAAGGGTTTTTATTAAGAAACGTTGCTGAATTTTGTCAAAGACCTTTTCTGCATTGACTGACAGGATCATATGGTTCTTATCTTTTCTTTAATGTGATGTATCACGTTGATTGATTTGCATATGTTGAACCAGCCGTGCATCCCAGGGAATGAATCCCACTTGATCATGGTGAATAATTCTTTTTATATGCTGTTGAATTCGATTTGTTAGTATCTTATTGAGAATTTTTGCATCCATATTCATCAGGGATATTGGCCTGGAGGTCTCTTTTTTTACTGGGTCTCTGGTTTAGAAATCAAAGTAATACTGGCTTCATAGAATGAGTCTGGAAGTTTTCCTTCCCTTTCTATTTCTTGGAATAGCTTGAGAAGGATAGGTATTATCTCTGCTTTAAACGTCTGGTAGAACTCCCCTGGGAAGCCATCTGGTCCTGGACTCTTATTTGTTGGGAGATTTTTGATGACTGATTCAATTTCTTCGCTGGTTATGGGTCTGTTCAAGCTTTCTATTTCCTCCTGATTGAGTTTTGGAAGCATGTGGGTGTTTAGGAATTTGTCCATTTCTTCCAGGTTGTCCAGTTTGTTGGCATATAATTTTTCATAGTATTCCCTGATAATTGCTTGTATCTCTGAGGGATTGGTTGTAATAATTCCATTTTCATTCATGATTTTATCTATTTGGGTCATCTCCCTTTTATTTTTGAGAAGCTTGGCTAGAGGTTTATCAATTTTGTTTATTTTTTCAAAAAACCAACTCTTGGTTTCATTGATCTGCTCTACAGTGTTTTTAGATTCTATATTGTTTATTTCTGCTCTGATCTTTATTATTTCTCTTTTTCTGCTGGGTTTAGGCTGTCTTTGATGTTCTGCTTCTATTTCCTTTAGGTGTGCTGTTAGATTTTGTATTTGGGATTTTTCTTGTTTCTTGAGATAGGCCTGGATTGCGATGTATTTTCCTCTCAGGACTGCCTTCGCTGCATCCCAAAGCATTTGGATTGTTGTATTTTCATTTTTGTTTGTTTCCATATATTTTTTAATTTCTTCTCTAATTGCCTGGTTGACCCACTCATTCTTCAGTAGGTGTTCTTTAACCTCCATGCTTTTGGAGGTTTTCCAGACGTTTTCCTGTGGTTGATTTCAAGCTTCATAGCATTGTGGTCTGAAAGTATGCATGGTATGATTTCAATTCTTGTATACTTATGAAGGGCTGTTTTATGACCCATTATGTGATCTATCTTGGAGAATGTTCCATGTTTGGAACATTTCCAAGAAGAAAGTATATTCTGTTGCTTGGAGATGCAGAGTTCTAAATGTATCTGTCAAGTCCATCTGATCCAATGTATCATTCAGGGCCCTTGTTTCTTTATTGACCGTGTGTCTAGATGATCTATCCATTTCTGTAAGTGGAGTGTTAAAGTCCCCTGCAATTACCACATTCTTATCAATAAGGTTGCTTATGTTTGTGAGTAATTGTTTTATATATTTGGGGGCTCCAGTATTCGGCGCATAGACATTTATAATTGTTAGCTCTTCCTGATGGATAGACCCTGTAATTATTATATAATGCCCTTCTTCATCTCTTGTTACAGCCTTTAATTTAAAATCTCATTTGTCTGATGTTAAGTATAGCTACTCCACCTTTCTTTTGACCTCTAGTGGCATGATAAATAGTTCTCCATCCCCTCACTTTCAATCTGAAGGTGCCCTCAGGTCTAAAATGAGTCTCTTGTAGACAGCAAATAGATGGGTCTTATTTTTTTATCCATTCTGATACCCTATGTCTTTTGGTTGGCGCATTTAGTCCATTTACATTCAGTGTTATTATAGAAAGATATGGGTTTAGAGTCATTGTGATGTCCGTAGGTTTCATGCTTGTAGCGATGTCTCTGGTAGTTTGTCTCACAGGATCCCCCTTAGGATCTCTTGTAGGGCTGGTTTAGTGGTGACAAATTCCTTCAGTTTTTGTTTGTTTGGGAAGACCTTTATCTCTCCTTCTATTCTAAATGACAGACTTGCTGGATAAAGGATTCTCAGCTGCATATTTTTTTCTGTTCATCACATTGAAGATCTCCTGCCATTCCTTTCTGGCCTGCCAAGTTTCAGAAGAGAGATCGGTCACGAGTCTTATAAGTCTCCCTTTATATGTTAGAGCACGTTTATCTCTAACTGCTTTCAGAATTTTCTCTTTATCCTTGTATTTTGCCAGTTTCACTATGATATGTCGTGCAGACGATCGATTCAAGTTACGTCTGAAGGGAGTTCTCTGTGCCTCTTGGATTTCAATGCCTTTTTCCTTCCCCAGATCAGGGAAGTCCTCAGCTATTATTTCTTCAAGTACACCTTCAGCACCTTTCCCTCTCTCTTCCTCCTCTGGAATACCAATTATGCGTATATTATTTCTCTTTAGTGGATCACTTAGTTCTCTAATTTTCCCCTCATACTCCTGGATTTTTTTATCTCTCTTTTTCTCAGCTTCTTCTTTTTCCATAACTTTATCTTCTAGTTCACCTATTCTCTCCTCTGCCTCTTCAATCTGAGCCGTGGTTGTCTCCATTTTATTTTGCAGCTCATTGATAGCATTTTTAGCTCCTCCTGGTTGTTCCTTAGTCCCTTGATCTCTGTAGCAATAGATTCTCTGCTGTCCTTTATACTGCTTTCAAGCCCAGCGATTAATTTTATGACTATTATTCTAAATTCACTTTCTTTTATATTGTTTACATCGTTTTTGATCAGTTTGTTAGCTGTTGTTATTTCCTGGACGTTTTTTTGAGGGGAATTCTTCTGTTTGTCATTTTGGATAGTACCTGGAGTGGTTCAGAACTGCCGGGCACTTCCCCTGTGCTGTCTTGAATAACTTGCGTTGGTGGGCAGGGCCACAGTCAGACCTGATGTCTGCCCCAGCCCACTGCTGGGGCCACAGTCAGACTGGTGTGTGCCTTCACTTCCCCTCTCTTAGGGGCAGGATTCCCTGTGGAGTGGCGTGGCCTGTCTGGGCTACATGCACACTGCCAGACTTGTGGTGCTGGGGATCTGGCATATTAGCTGGGGTGGATCGGCAAGGTGCACGGGGGTGGGAGGGGCAGGCTCAGCTCACTTTTCCTTGGGAGATCCGCCTCGAGAGGGGCCCTGCAGCACCGGGAGGGAGTCAGACCCGTGGGAGGCATGGATCCGCAGAAGCACAGCGTTGGGTGTTTGCGCGGTGCAATGAAGTTCCCTGGCAGGAACTGGTTCCCTTTGGGATTTTGGCTGGGGGAGGGGCCAGGGAGATGGCACTGGCGAGCGCCTTTGTTCCCCGCCAAGCTGAGCTCTGTCGTCCGGGGCTCAACAACTCTCCTTCCCATTGTCCTCCAGCCCTCCTGTTCTCTGAGCAGAGCAGATGTCAAGTCCCACTTGCTGTCCGAACACACTCCCTCCAGCCCCTCCGCTTTTGCCAGTCAGACTTGGGGGCTCTACTTGGCTGGTGGGCCGCCCCTCCAACCCGGCTCCCTCCCGCCAGTCCATGCAGCACACACCGCCTCCCCGCCCTTCCTACCCTCTTCCGTGGGCCTCTCGTCTGCGCTTGGCTCTGGAGACTCCATTCTGCTAGTCTTCTGGCAGTTTTCTGGGTTATTTAGGCAGGTGTACGTGGAATCTAAGTGATCAGCAGGATGTGCGGTGAGCCCAGCGTCCTCCTACGCCGCCATCTTCCCTGGATCTAGTGTGTAGTAAGTTTTGAAATCAGGAAGTATGAGTTCTTTTTCAAAGTTGTTTTGGCTATTTGGGTCCTCTGAGATTCCATATGAATATTAGAATGGGTGGTCTTCTCTTTCTGCAAAAATGTCATTGGCATTTTGATAGAGATTGCACTGAATCTGTAGATAACTTTGGTCAGTATAAACATTTTAAGAATATTAAGTCTTCCAATCCATGAACACAGGATATGTTTCCATTTATTTATGTCTTCTTTAATTTCTTTCAGCAATGCTTTTAGTGAGCAAGTCTTTCACTTCCTTGTTTGATTCCTAAGTATTTTATTCTTTTTGATATTCTTTTATAAATGGAATTGCTTTTGTCATTTCCTTTTCAGATTATTTATTGCTTGTGTATAGAAATGGAACTGATTTTTTAAAATGTTTACTTATTTTTGAGACAGAGAGACAGTGTGATAGGGGAGGGGCAGAGAGTGAGGGAGACACAGAATCTGAAGCAGACTCTAGGCTCTGAGCTGTTAGCAGAGAGCCCGACACAGGGCTCAAACTCATGAGCTGTGAGATCAGGAACTGAGCCACCCAGGTGCCCCAAAATGCAACTGATTTTTGTGTGCCGACTTTATATTTTGCTACTTTACTGAATTATTTATTCTAACAATATTTTTGTGTTTGGAATCTTTCAGAGTTTTTTTACATGTGAGATCGTATCATCTGCAAAGAGGTAAGTTTACTTTTTTTCCTTATTTCCTTTCCTTTATTTCCTAGCCAAACTGTGCTCACTAACACTTCCAGGACTATGTTGAACAGAAGTGATGAAAGCTGGCACCCTTGCCTTGTTTCTGTTTATCAGAGGAAATTTTTTCAGTCTTTCACCACTGAGTATGATGTTTAAAGTGAATTTTTCATATATGGCTTTTATTACATTAAGGTAGTTTCCTTTTTTTCAATTAAAAATTTTTTACTTTAAGTTTAGAGAGTGCAAGCAGGGGAGAAGGGCAGAGGGCACAGAGAGAGAGAGAGAGAGAGAGAGAGAGAGAGAGAGAGAAAATCCCAAGAAGGCTCCACATTCAGCATGGAGTCCAACACAGAGCTCAATCCCACAACCCTAGGATTGTGACCTGAACCAAAATCAAGAGTTGGATGCTCAACCGACAGCCATCCAGGTGCCTCAAGGTAGTTTCTTTCTATTCCTAGTTTGTGTAAAGTGTTTTTACCCTGAAAGGGTGTTCAATTTTGTCAAATGCTTTTTCTGCATTGATTGAAATAATCCTGTGGTTGTTTTCCTGTTAATGTGGCATATTACACTACTCAATTTTTATATGTTGAACCATCCTTGCAGTCAGGAATAAATCCTGCTTGGTCAGGGTATGTAATCCTTTTACTATAATGCTGAATTCTGTTTGTTAGTATTTTTATTTATTTATTTTTAAAAATTTAAAAATATACAATTTATTGTCAAATTGGCTTACATACAACACACAGTGCTCATCCCAGCAAGTGCCCTCCTCAATGCCCATCACCCATTTTCCCCTCTCCCCCCACATCCACCCTCAGTTAGTTCTCCGTATTTAAGAGTCTCTTGTGGTTTGCCTCTCTCCCTGTTTATAATTATTTTTCCCCTTCCCTTCCCCCATAGACTTCTGTTAAGTTTCTCAAGATCCACACATGAGTGAAAACACATGATATCTGTCCTTCTCTGACTAACCTATTTCACTCAGCATAATACCTTGCAGTTCCATCCACGTTGCTGCAAAGGGCATGATTTCATTCTTTCTCATTGCCAAGTAGTATTCCATTGTATATATAAACCACATCTTCTTTATCCATTCATCAGCTGATGGACATTTAGGCTCTTTCCATAATTTGGCTACTGTTGAAAGTGCCGCTATAAACATTGGGGTACACGTGCCCCTATGCATTAGCACTCCTAGTAGTGCTATTGCTGGGTCATAGAGTAGTTCTATTTTTAATTTTTGAGGAAATTCCGCACTGTTTTCCAAAGTGGCTGTACCAGTCTGCATTCCCACCAACAGTGCAAGAGGGTTCCCATTTCTCCATATCCTCGCCAGCATCTATAGTTTCCTGATTTGTTCATTTTAGCCACTCTGACCGGTGTGAGGTGGTATCTCAGTGTGGCTTTGATTTGTATTTCCCTGATGATGAGTGACGTTTCGTGATGAGCATCGTTTCATGTGTCTGCTGCCCATCTGGATGTTTTCTTTGGAAAAGTGTCTATTCATGTCTTCTGCCCATTTCTTCACTGGATTATTTGTTTTTTGGGTGTGGGGTTTGGTAAGTTCTTTATAGATTTTGGATACCAGCCCTTTATCTGATAGATCATTTGCAAATATCTTTTCCCATTCCATTGGCTGCCTTTAGTTTTGTTGTTTCCTTTGCAGTGCAGAAGCCTTTTATCTTGATGAGGTCCCAATAGTTCATTTTTACATTTTTTTTTAAATTTTTTTTTTTAACGTTTATTTATTTTTGAGACAGAGAGAGACACAGCATGAACGGGGGAGGGGCAGGGAGAGAGGGAGACACAGAATCGGAAGCAGGCTCCAGGCTCTGAGCCATCACCCCAGAGCCCGACGCGGGGCTCGAACTCGCGGACCGTGAGATCGCGACCTGAGCTGAAGTCGGACGCTTAACCGACTGAGCCACCCAGGCGCCCCTCATTTTTACTTTTAATTCCCTTGCCTTTGGAGATGTGTTGAGTAAGAAATTGCTGCAGCTGAGGTCAAAGAGCCTGCTTTCTCCTCTAGGGTTCTGATGGTTTCCTGTCTCACATTCAGGTCTTTCACCATTTTGAGTTTATTTTTGTGTATTGTGTAAGAAAGTGGTCTAGATTCATTCTTCTGCATGTTCCTGTCCAGTTCTCCCAGCACCATTTGCTAAAGAGACTGTCTTTTCCATTGGATACTTTTTCTTGCTTTGTCAAAGATTAGTTGGCCATACATTTGTGGGTCCAATTTTGGGGTCTCTATTCTATTCCATTGGTCTATGTGTCTGTTTTTGTGCTACTGTGTTGATTACAGCTTTGTAGTAGAGGCTAAAGTCTGGGATTGTGATGCTTCCCGCTTTGGTTTTCTTCTTCAATATCACTTTGGTCATTTGGGGTCTTTTCTAGTTCCATACAAATTTTAGGATTGTTTGTTCTAGTTTTGAGAAGAATACCAGTGCAATTTTCACTGGGATTGCATTGAATGTGTAGATTGCTTTGGGGTAGTATTGACATTTTAACAATATTTATTCTTCCAATCCATGAGCATGGGATGTTTTTCCATTTCTTTGTGTCTTCTTCAGTTTCCCTCATAAGCTTTCCATAGTTTTCAGCATACAGATCTTTTACATCTTTGGTTAGGTTTATTCCTAGGTATTTTATGGTTCTTGGTGCAACTGTAAATGGAATCAGTTTCTTTATTTCTCTTTCTGTTGCTCCATTACTGGTGCAACCAATTTCTGTACATTGATTTTGTACCCTGCAACTTTGCTAAATTCATGTATCAGTTCTAGGAGTCTTTCGGTGGAGTCTTATGGGTTTTCCATGCAGAGTATGTCGACTGTGAAAAGTGAAAGTTTGACTTCTTTGCCAATTTTGATGCCTTTGATTTCCTTTTGTTGTCTGACTGCTGATGCTATGACTTCCAACACTATGTTAAACAACAGCGGTGAGAGTGGACATCCCTGTCATGTTCCTGATCTCAGGAAAGCTCTCAGTTTTTCCCCATTAAGGATGATATTAGCTGTGGGCTTTTTATATATGGCTTTATGATGTGTAAGTATGTTTTTCTATCCCGACTTTCTCGAGGGTTTTTATTAAGAAAGGATGTTGTATTGTGACATATGCTTTCTCTGCATCTGTTCACAGGATCATATGGTTCTTATCCTTTCTTTTATTAATGTAATGTATCACACTGATTGATTTGCAAATATTCAACCAGGCCTGCAGCCCAGGAATGAATCCCACTTGATCATGGTGAATAATTCTTTTTACATGCTGTTGAATTTGATTTGCTAGTATCTTGTTGGGAATTTTTGCATCCATGTTCATCAGGGATACTGGCCTATAGTTCTTTTTTGTGGGGTCTCTGTCTGGTTTGGGAATCAAGGTAATGCTGGTTTCATAGAATGAGTCCAGAAGTTTTCCATCCATTTCTATTTTTTGGAAGAGCTTGAGAAGGATAGGTATTAACTCTGCTTTAAATAGCTGGTAGAATTCCCCAGGGAATTATTTATTTTTGAGAGAGAGAGGGAGACACAGTGTGAGTGGGGGAGGGGCAGACAGAGAGAGAGACACACACACAGAATTGAAGCAGGCTCCAAGCTTTGAGCCATCAGCACAGAGCCTGACGTGGGGCTTGAAATCATGGGCTGCGAGATCATGACCAGATCTCATGACCAGATCTCAACCAACTGAACCACCCAGGCACCCATTTGTTAGTAAAAGATCTTTAAAAAAAAAAGTCAGTATTTGTAAAGGGTACTGATCTATAGTTTTCTGTCCTTATAGTGTCTTTGTTTGGCTTCAGTATCAGGGTAATGCGGTCTCACAGAATGACTTTTAGGAAACGTTCCCTTCTCTTCAATTTTTTGGAAATGTTTGAGAAGAATTGGTAGTTTTGGGTTTTTGTTTTGTTTTTTAAGGCATCAAATTCCAGCCTCTTCTTTGTTGGGAGAGTTTCTGATTGCTAACTCACTATCCTTACTAGTAATCTGAATGATTTTGTTTCTTTCTGATTTAGTCTTGCTAGATTTGGCATTTCTAGGAATTTGTCCATTTCACCAAGACTATACAATTAAAAAAAATTTTTTTTAACCTTTATTTATTTTTGAGACAGAGAGAGACAGAGCATGAATGGGGGAGGGTCAGAGAGAGGGAGACACAGAATCTGAAACAGGCTCCAGGCTCTGAGCTGTCAGCACAGAGCCCCACACGGGGCTCGAACTCACAGACCGCGAGATCATGACCTGAGACGAAGTCGGCCGCTTAACCGACTCAGCCACACAGGCGCCCCAAGACTATACAATTTGATGGTAAGTGTTCATGATACTCTCTCATAACTCTTTTTATTTCTGTAGAATCAGAAGTAATGGTTCCTCTTTTCATTTCTCATGTTAGTATTTTGAGTCTTTTTTCTTAGGCCATCTTGTTAATGGTTTGTCAACTGTGTTGATATTTTTGAAGAATCAATTTTTGGTTTCACGGATTTTCTCCATTGTTTTTCTATTCTCTATTTCATTTATTTCTGCTCTAATCTTTATTATTTCCTTTCTTCTGCTAACTTTGTGTTTAGTTTGTTCTTCTTTTTCTAGTTCCTTAAGTTGTAAAGTTAGGTTGTTGGTTCACTCATTCATTCGTTCCTTCCTTTCTTTTTAAAACCACAAACTAATCATTGAAATGTGTTTATCACAATGTTTCACCTTAGCAGTGTTTTTACTGTGTCCTATATGTTGTATTTTTATTTTCATTTGTAAGTATTTTCTAATCTCTCTGGTGACCTCTTCTTTGTCCCACTGATTTTTAAAAAGTGTACTGTTTAATTTCTATAATTTTGTGAATTTTTCAGTTTTCTTTCTGTTACTGATTTCTAACTTTATCCCATTATGGCCAGAGAAGATCCTTTGTATATGATACCTATCTTGTAAAATCTATTGAGACTTCACTTGTAGTTTCACATATGGTCTATTCTTGAAAACGTTCCATGTGCCCTGAAGAAGAATGTGTGTTTATTGTTGGGTGGAGTATTCTGTATATGTCTTTCAGATCTAGTTGGTTTATTGGGCTGCTCAAGTCCTCTATTTCCCTATCTTCTGTCTGGTTATTCTATCCATTATTGTGAGAGGGGTCTCCAACTATTATTGAGAACTGTCTATTTCTCTTTCACTTCTGTCAGTTTTTACTTTATATATTTTGATGGTCCGTCATTAGGTGCATAAATGTTAATAACTGTTCTTTCCTCTTACTGCATTGAGCCTTTTATTACTACACAGTCTCCTTCCTTGTCTCTTGTAACTTATTTTTAATTTAAAGTCTATATTGTCTAATGTCAGTATAGTTACTCCAGCTTCCTTTTGGTTACCATTTGCGTGGAATATCTTTTCTATACTGTCACTTTCAATCTGTTTATGTCTTTGAATCTCAAAGGAGTCTTTTCTAGTCTGCATATAGTTGAATCATGTGTTTTTATCCTTTCTGCCAATCTCTAGCTTTTGATTAGAGAGTTTAATTCATTTACATTTAAACTAATTACTGATCAGGATGGACTTCTGTCATTTGTTTTCTATATGCCTTCCAGCTCATTTCCTTCATTCTTGTTCTTCATGTGAAATTGTTTTTTTAATAACGAAACATTTAAATTCCTTTCCCATTTTCTTTTGTATATATTCTGTAGCTATTTTCTTTGTGGTTACCATGGAAACTACATTTAACAGTCTAAAATTATAACATTCTGATTTGGATGTATAGCAGCTTAATTTCTATACCACACAAAACTCTGCTCCCATACAGCTCTGTCCTCCATCCCTCTTGGTTGTTGATGTCACAAAATTACATTTGTATACACTGCCTTCCCCCAAATAGAGACTAATAATTCTTTTTAAATGCATTAGTCTCTCAAATTACATAGAAAACAAAAAGTGCAGTTATAAACCAGTGTTACAATAATACTAGCTTTTATAATTGCCTATGTATTTGACCAAGACCTTTATTTCTCCTATGGCTTCGAATTATTACCTAGTGTCCTTCTATTTCAGCCTGTAAGACCTCTGAGCCTTTAATGTAGGGAGGGTCTAGTGGTTATGCACTCCCTCAGCTTTTGTTTATCTGGGAATATCTTTATTACTCTCTCACTTTGAACTATAGTTTTGCTGAATAGAAGATTGTTGCTTGACTTTTTTTTTTTCTTTAAGCACTCTGAATATACAGAGTTCTCCAACTATCTGGAAGGAGAGCATTCCTATGAAACCTTTTGTAACCTGAAATGGCAAAAACCAAAGAAGCAACTGAAACATCTTGTAGAAGTGAAAATCCTCTTTGGATTTCTCTCAGTTAGCTAAAACAAATATTAATGTTGATCTTTCAAAAAAAGTGAAGTGGTGTAAAGCAAACTTTCAGACTGTGGGTGACAGTGGGTGAAAAAGCTGTTATTGGTCCACTGTCTTCAGGCCTCCAAAGTTTCTGATGAGAAATATGCTGAAAATTTCATTGAGGATCCCTTGTCTCTAGTGACTCACTTCTCTCTTGTTGCTCTGTCTTTGGCTTTTGAAAGTTGGGTTATAATGTGTCCTGCTGTGGGTCTCTTTGAGTTCATTTTAGTGGAGCTTCTTGGATGTTTATATTCATGTCTTTCATCAAATTTGGGAAGTCTCAGAAATTATTTCTGCAATTATTCTTTCTGCCCCTCTCTCTCCTCTCCTTCGGGGACTCCCACCATCCATTTGTTGGTCTGGTTGATGGTGTCCGACAGATCTCTCCGTCTCTGTTTGCTTGTCTTTGGTCTTTTGTCTTTCTATTCCTCAGGCATGATGTTTTCTATTGCCCTGGCCTGAATTTGTAGATTATTTTTTCTGCTTGCTCAAATCTGTCCTTTAATCTTCTAGTGAATTTTTCTTTTCAGTTAATGGAATTTTCAGCTCCAGAATTTTTTTGGTTTCATTTTAGGTTTTCTGGCTCTTTATTATCTTTCCATATTGTTCACACACAGTGTTCCTGACTTTCTCCACATCTTCTTTTAGTTCTTTGAGCATTTTAAAACAGTTTTTTTTAAAAGTCTTTGATGGGCATATCACCCTCTTTTTCTGGGGCAGTTTCTGTTGATTGTTTCTTTACTCTGAATGGGCCATACCTTCATGTTTTTTTTGTATGCCTTGTGATTTTGTTTTGTTTTGTTAAACACTGGACATTTGAATCTAATAATGTGGTAACTCTGGAAATCATATTCTGCCCCTTTCCCAGGTGCTGCTGTTTTTTGTTATTGTTTTTGTTCACTGTTTTCTTGACTGTTGTAGGCTCTCTCTGTGCTGAGGATCAGCCTGAGATATAAACTTAAGATCTCAGGTCTTTCATAAGCCATTCCCTGGGCATGCATAGTAACTTTATAATTTTTCCTATATATGTAGTTTTTTCTGAATATCTTAGTCTTTAATGTCTGGCTCCAGAAAGGGAAAAAGCTAAAAATGAAGGGGGTAGGGGGAAGGAGCCAGCCCTTTAAATTCCCTGGAAGACACTTTAGCATGCAGGGAGCTGGCAACAAGGAACAACAATGACTACAGGCCTCTTTGTCTACACCTTTGGAATCAGATGGAACAATCAGCAATCAAAGGAAAGATTCCCAATATTTGGAGGACAGCGTCCTTTTTGCCCATCCTAGTTCCTGTAAACTGTGTGTAAGCTGCTTCAGGAACACTAAACTGCCTTGTGGCTGGGGGTGGGGCATGAGTAGCTGCTACTGTACTAAGAGCTGAAAGTGACTGAAATTACCACAAGTTTTCATCTAAATCTTCCCCTGGAAGTTGCAAGCCTTCAACAGACTTCAGAGTTCCAAAGTAGTTACATCAGACAGATTCTGCCAGTGCAATTGTTGTCTAGGTGGGAGACGGATTCTTGGTGCTTCTTGTTCCAACATCTTCCCAGAATCCTCTCCCTAAATGTGTAATTTTTAATCTTTCATAAGGATCTCGTACATGAAAAATATTATTAAAAACATTTAGAAATCACTTAACTTCAGATTCTGTGTTCAGAACCTATGAAGAGCTACAAAGGCATTTTTACTATCTATATATGTAAGGGGGTATAGATATGTGTATATGTGTGTGGGGGTGGGAATGATAACAAGTGTGATTACTTAGGGCTCTGAGCTTAAATTCAGACAAGGAGGTAATTAATCTAAAACACACACACACACACACACACACACACACACACACACACGACTTATTCCTTACAACCCAAAGGTGACTGATCTGTTATAAGAACGTGAGGCCCAGTTATCAGTTAAGCCCTATGTTAACAAGTCACTCTAGGACTATAACAATATTTCTGCTCCTGACTAGTGAAATTACAGGGTTAATTCTTTCTATCTTAAATGATCACAAGGCACTCTGGGATTCCCTATTCTAGGTCCAGTGTGTTTTTGAAGGTATCTGACACTAGCTCGTTTCATCACAAATACTCACGCTTCCTCGTGGACACAGCCTCTACTGAGGGATCTTCAAGGAAAGAGGGAGACACACTGCTGCTACTGGCTGATCTGTGCAGAGTTTCCTCCTGAGAAAGGTGGGGGCAGAGAAACAGAGAGATTCTTAGACATTAGTGCTCTCATGCTAATCACATTTTACTATTAGAGATTTATTTTAATGTGAGGCACCAAATTAAAATGCCAAAGGTTCAAGACAAGCAGAAGACAAACTAGAAGGGATCTAACATAAGACAAGTCTGGGTTTGTATCCCTCATTAGTGTGATGGGACACGGAACTAGTTTCTCATCTAGGTTTTAACACCTGGTATTTAACCATCTTTACACTGTGTTATTGGATCAGATAAGATAATGCACTCAAAACTCAAAATGCTTAACACATTACCAGGCACACAGTAAATAGTGGTTAACATTATTATTAGGGAAATATTTAATACATTTATAAAAGTAATAGATTGGGATCTGCATGAAGGTAGAAGCTATGTGTCTCATTCATTGTTGTAACAAACACACTGTTACTAAGTAATGAACAAATATTAATATTTGTTGAATAAAGATGAAAATAAACATTTCATATGAATCTAGAAAAATATCTACATTGTGCAAAACAAAATTTAAATTCCTATAACCTGTGAGAAGAGACATCCTTAATTTGTTTTTAATAATAATACCAAGATTAAGTACAATATTTATTCATGAAAAACTTACTATCTACTATGTGACAGGATATACATGAACTAAAAAACAACTTATTTCCATAATATCTATAGAAAACTGCTAAATAGTTTTAAATGTAGAAGAAAGAAAATTAGGTTAAAATATTAACCTATGATTATGTGTGACAAGTAGTGAAAATTCTCTCTGACCTACTTAGTTAAGGTGATTTTAAGAATTAGCCATTCATAAAAAATGGCCTCACCTAAAACCTAATGTTGAAAGCTGTGGTTTCAAACAAGCTACAATACAAAGGATCTGGTCAAAGAACATGGGATGAAAAAAGGCTGTATAAACCACACAGTTCAAACAAAGAAGGTTTGAACAGTGATTTCCACACTCTTGGTACATACCATGAAGAACAAATCAAGCAATGTAACCAAAGTTTCAACCCCAGACATGGTGTAAAGGTCACACAAATCTCCAGAAAAGCTAGCAAGCAGCTAGAACGACCTCCTTCTGCTTATGGAGAGTCAAAAGGAAATAAATGCCAAGAGTATCTCTTAGGAAAAGAAAAAAGGGGCCATATACACAGTACTCCCAAAAAATTATGAAGTGGGTGCTACCTAGATTTAAATAGCAGAAACCATCCGCGAGCCTCACATATGTTAGCCCACCTTCCCCAGAAACATTTTTTTTCTTAACATTTATTCATTTTTGAGAGACAGAGCATGAGCAGGGAAGGGGCAAAGAGGGAGACACAGAATCTGAAGCAGGCTCCAGGCTCTGAGCTGTCAGCACAGAGCCCGATGCGGGGCTCGAAATCACGAACTGTGAGATCATGACCTGAACTGAAGTCGGATGCTCAACCAACTGAGCCACCCTGGAGCCCCCCAGAAACATTTTTAGAGTTCAGTTTTACAGAACTGAGCATGTCCGCCCCTTCTACACCACTCTTTACTGATTCCACTTGCTTCTACTGGGAAGAACCAAGAACCTGTTCTGGGGCAGTCAGGTGACTGTAAGTCAGTCAGCAGGAGAGAGAGAAGTGGTGGGGGCAATGGCATGGTTCAAGTCCTTTTAGGATTTTCTCTCAAAAGCTGTTGATGGTCCTCTGCCCCTGCTTGCCGACCACATGCAGCTGGACCCAATCTCTCACTATTTAAAAACTAATCTTCATTAAGATTAGTTCCCAGCCCAGGGGAATCACAAAGATGCCCAGAAGAGGCCAGGGGACTTGGAGGTCGGATCTGAGCAAGAGGATGTGGGTGTAGAATCCGGCTCAGCTTGCCCTGTGGTGCCCATTCCCCCAACTAAGCACTTTGTACCTGGCTGGGGGATCCTGATGGCCTCTATTCTTTGAAACACCAGTCTTTTCTATTGCCAGGCCTGCTTTCTAAAACTTGCTTGCTTGTATTGTCCGATGCAGTTACTAGTCACTCACTAAACTAGGCCTTTTCTAGTTCTACATCCTGACCAGTAGGCTCTTAATCATATGTGCTGGTTGGAACAACGTCACTTCTAGAATTCCTGCTGCTCCTTTACTGCTGCTTTGCTCAAGGGTGGCACTGTCACTGAAGGCTGCCAGAACTGTCTCAGAGACAGGTCTGGGCAATTAAAGAATAATTCCTTAATTCTAACTTGGATGAACATGGAGTGGATGGAGCCAGCAACCACAACAGCAAACAGAAGATGAGAAGCTGGCTGTGTGTGTGTGTTGTTTGTCTGGCAGGGCCTGAGGGAAGAGGGAGGCAAGCATGTAATTTCATTTTATACAGTGGAGATACACAACATTGATGCTGCAGACAAAGGCTTGAGAGAGAATTGGGAAGCACCAGCATCCTGATTTTTTTCTGGAAAACAGGGAGGACATGAGATCTTCCTCCAAAGGGCAGCAGGAGAAAGATGAAATCTGGATAACCTTAGCAGAGTTTTCTTTTGCAGACCTGTGTATTAGTATTATTATAGAAAGAACGAGCTTCACTATGGGTAGGTGTGTGTGTGTGTGTGTGTGTGTGTGAGAGAGAGAGAGAGAGAGAGAGAGGAAGAAAGAGAAGAATCCATGGAAATATATATATTTTTTTCCTTCCCAGAATGAAGGGAAACGTAATGAAGATACTATGTTTGCATCTTTTTTTTTTCTTATTTTAATAGCACTATAATCTAAGACCATGTGAATATTTCAGAACTTATTCTATAAACTATGGCCACTATACTGGTCTTTACCGAAAAACAGTAAGTAATCCACTGTTTCACTTCCTGCCAAACAAATGAATTTCAGTCCCAACTTTATTGATTGAAAAATAGGAAGAGATCAAGCAACAACTAAGGCAACGTGATTAGTAAACTAGGTCAGAGAGGGCTGGCATTCTAAACATGGAATCAAGATTTGAGAGCCAGGACCTAATGGGACTCACCTCAGAGTCTGAGCTGTCCAGTTCAGCCAGAGTTGGGGCTTTGAGGAGCTTCTTCCGCTGCACAGGCACCTGCTGTGCAGCGCGCAACCCATTTTCTTTTGTTTGTGATGTTAAACCTCCATTCACCATTGATGATTCCACAACATTCTTTGGAGATTCGGGAGTAGTTACATCTGGTGAAAGAAAGGCGAAAGCTTACCTTTCTTTTCTCAAGCTAAGAAAGGTAATTAGTAGGCTGAATGCACTTTTCTAAGTACCTGCCTGCACTTGGTAGCACACATTAGGTGACATGGCATTTCCATGTCACACAAATACAACACAGAGGCTTGATACAATAATGCCTGCGTATATAAAACATTTTTGTTAGATATTATCTGTCAGATTCAATTAAAGAAAACCTTTAAATGAATAATTATATTTACATTTATACATTAGAATTTAGAGCCAGAAGGAATCCTATAGATAACTGACTTTAACTTCTGTATCCTCAAGAGATGTTAGTTTTACTTCATAGTCTCCAAAAAGCTAGTGATAGATGGACCACAGTGGTGGCATACACAAAGCCAAAGCAGCCATATGGCTCAACTATTTGAAAATGGTTTAAAAATCAAAATAGTGAATAATCTATATTCATATAAACATGATCACAAAGAATCTAGGATACATTCCTTCTGATAAAGCTGATTTATGATTTAGATTATTTAGAGCTCGAATCTGGGTGGGAAGATGATACAACAGATTAAAGACATGTGGCAGCACAGAGTATACAGTATACAGAGTACAGAGCATAGAATATATAGTACAGAGTACAGAGCATGGGGTATATAGTATAAAGTACAGACTATGGAGCACAGAGTAGTACAGAGAGTACAGAGCAGGGTGTATTTAGAGTATGCAGTACACAGTATAGACTACAGAGTAGAGTATAGAGACTATAGAGCATAGAGTATATAGTATACAGTACAGGGTTTAGAGTACATTTTTTAAAAGTGAAATAGGCTTTATTTTGAATATACATATCATTCACTCAATTTTTCATAGTGCATAGCTACGTATGGAAGTATACAGAGAAAAACAAACATTAGAAATACCTAAGGATGGAAGCTTACAGGCAAAGAAGACATCTGATACATACCCATGAACAAGCTTAGAAGCATCATAGGACAGCATCCATTAGAAAAGAAAAAAAGCCATGCAAAAAATCTATCCAAACCATGGCAGGCAAGTGCAATCAGTACAAGTTACAGTTTCTTATATAGTACAAAAGTATACATGTTCTTTGGATTGAAAACATAATATAAATAAATGGCTTGGCTTTTATGTCCAAGTCAAAAATCATCTAATGTAAGTAACAAGTGTGGATGCCACATGTGACAATAAAATATTAAAGGCCACAGTATATAGAGTATTTAGTACAGAGGAGAGTACAGCGAGTATAGTATGTAGTACAGAGAAGAGTCTAGAGTAGTACAGAGAGTACATAGAGTACAGAGTATATATTATATAGAATACAGAGTACAGACTACAGAATATAAAGAGTACAGAGCATAGAGCACATAGCATATACAGTATGGAGTAGAGGGCACAGAATATAGAGAGAATATAGTGTAGAGTATAGAGCACAGAGTATACAGTATAGAGTACAGGGCACAGAAATATATAGTATAGAGTACAGGGCATAGAGTATATAGAGTATATAGTATAGAGTATATATAGCAGTATATATAGTATAGAGAGTAAAGAGCATAGAGCATATAGTATAGAGCACAGAGCATATAGAGTATACAGCACAGAGTACACACTACAGAGCATAGAGACTATAGAATATATACAGAGAATATAGTATATATAGTTAAGTATATAGTATAGAGCAGAGTACAGAATATATATTACCGAGTACAGCCTAGAGAGCACAAAGCATAGAGTACAAGTACAGAATAAGAGTACTGAGTGCATAGTATAGAGGACAGGTTATACAGTATACAGAGTACAGAATATAGAGTACAGAGTATATAATATAGTAAGATGCAGATGATTTAGGTTCAAAGTCTAATTCTGCTGCTAGTTGTCTGTGAGCAAGTTACTTAACCTCTTGTTTCATCATCTGTAAAATGGGCCTAACTAACAACAGACATGAGCTCATTTTGAAGATTAACAATTGCATATAAAATACTACTGTTTGTAATAATGGTAACACACAGTAAATGTTGGGAATTATTAACACTGATTTTTATCTCCATTAGCAGGAAAGTTAAGGCTCAGAGTGACTTAGCCAGTCACACAGCTATTGTGTTGTCAAGTTTTCCATTAATAATTTAATGTAAAATAAACAATTGATGGACAGATCTTCCTTTTCTTCCTTTCCTCCCTCCTTCCTTGCTTACTCATCCCTTTTTTTCTCAGTCACAAGGACATGTGCTCTGACCTTCTGACCAGTCGCACAGTTGATTCCTTGTTAGTATTATTAATTCTTAAGGCTGCCTTTTTCTCCTGGTATGCTGTGGGACTAATGCAAGTGGAACTAATTTTCTTTAGTATTTCAAATGAAGTGTTAAACACAGACTGAGTTTAATAACTATTAAATTAAAGCACTTAATAATGAAAAAAAGCAGTCACTGCACATCTATTTTACAGACAAACAACATGAAACTGATCTCTGCACATGGACAGTCTGTGAAACTCCTGTGGTTGAAGGTAAGGGTACACCAAGCATGAAAGTGAAGAAGACACGAATGATTAAAGCTCCTTTAAGAGGGAAAGCACTGTAACTGCAGTTATTATAAAGTATAGTAGTTTCCCTCCCAACATACAATATTTATATGCTTTAAGTATAAGTGGTGGGTTTCCAGGAAACATTCAGTGAATTAGTGTGTTCTAGTACAGCCTTCCTTGACAGTATTTACAAGTCATAAATTATTATCAATAATATGTATCTAGTTTAATATTTACAATTTCTGCTTACTTTTAGAGATGAAGGTCAAAGCACATGTCCTTGGGAATGAGAAGAAAGGGTATGAGTAAGCAAGGAAGGAGGGAGGAAAGGAAGAAAAGGAAGACAGATCTGTCCGTCAATTGTTTATTTTACATTAAATTCTTAATGGAAAACTTGACAACACATGTGTTCATCTTCGTGTTATCTTTCCAGATGTTAGGCAGCTGGAGCAAAAACATAACTAGGTAAGGGGCTGCAGTGAAGGGGACAAAAGGGCAAAAGCAGCAAGTTTTTATACAAATTTAAAGGTTGAAATCTTTAAATAAATCTTTCCTATGGAGTTGCAGAGAGCAGTAGGCTGCCACACTTAAGAGTATAATTAAAAGTTTTCCAGAAAGCAAAAGAGGAAATGATCAGGCTAACTGATAAATCCTATTCTTTAAGAAAAAAGGTAGTGTTCAAATATGGTCTTGAACATATTTTAAAAGATCTTATTCTATAGTGTATCTTATTTTATACACTACCTATAGAATTTCTCAAGTTGTTATAGTAGTGAGGCTTTCAATAGAAAGTATGGAGTTAAAACGCACACATCTTTGTCCCCTCCTAGCTGCTCAGATTCCAACTGAGGCGCCCCCACTGCAGGTACTGTGAGAAGAGAGATATTCAGCTTTCCGAGGTGGGTCTCACATTTCCAGTCCTTCAAGTCGGAGCTTCCCCAAGGGTGAGACCACTAGTAGTGCATGGAGGAACACTGAAAGTTTTAATGGTTATGTATTTATGTTAATGCTTCAGGAAAAATAAATCGAATACGTGGCTTTATGGGTGTTTTTGCTTAAGAATTTTTAATAAGTCATTGATGATAGATTAAAGCAATTTAAATAATACTGGTGGTACTTAAAGCCTGGCAAAAATAGTGAGGGTGGCATCTGATCTGAAGTTTAGGGAATACTGCTAAATGACAGTGGCTGCCATGAGTTCATTTCATTCTCAATGCAGGACACTTGAGAAATTACCTCAATAGTTCTCTACTTGCCTAAACACTACCATGAGATTGATAACTATATTTGAGCTCATTCACTAACCTACTGAAATAAACACCTGTATTGAATTCAAAGCTTTGAGATAAATGGGATTGATAAAAAAAATATGTAACAAGTTTCAAGATGATCTCCACATAGAAGACAAATACTGTGTGTGATTTTATCTCATACTACTACATATTTGTAAAAGACCCAGTTGAACATATTTTTAAGAGAAACTTGTAAGTAGTTTGATTATGGTTTTAGAAGTCACATACCTCATGTTTAGAATCTAAAATGCATAACCACGATATTAAATACTTTATGTAATAAATTCATGTGTGTCAGATACACCCAACTGCTGACTTATTTAGTGGGAGGAAATAGGACTGTGATACAGATTATACATGTTTGCATTGCAAAAATAAATTACACTTACCTTAATTAATGTTGAATGGATTGTTATGATTTTCCACTAAGTAATATTTCTAAGACATACATAAACAGCAGAATATACTTCATTATGTCTTATTTTATACTTAAGTTCAGGGGCATTATCTATACTACATACTTAAATATTTACTCCTTAGTGTGTTAATTTTCCAACTTAGAGAAGAATTATAGTCCAATCTTTGGATTTAGGTTAAAAGAATGGATCGATCTTTTTCCATTTGTAACTAGGGACATCTTAATTGATTAGTCAAAATGCAACAATGCAAACAAAAGTAGCTAGCACAAGAAATCAAGAATGAAGCATGTAGAAATCATGAAGCACACTAAAGCGGCAAAATGATAAGCAGTTGAAAGCAAATAAAATTTTTTGCTACTCTTTTACATTATAGAGGTTAAGAGCTTTCTTCCCAAATCAGAAGCCACCATATTACCTATAACAATATATATGTGTGTGGGCATGCATACTTTCCAGATCAGCCTAATTTATGTTAGCTAATAGTAAATATGTTTAGGTAGCCAGCCATTCCCTCAGAGTCCAACTGATAGAAACATCTCCAGAAAAAGAGACATAGTCTCTATAATATATACTGCTAACTTTTGGAGATTATCAATAACAAGTTATGCACCAAAACATTTCTGAGTTTATTTTCCAGATCAAAATTTTTACAAGGTTTTTCTTTTTCTCTTTTACAACATTTACTCTGCATTCTGCAAATGGTTGATAAAATAAAAATTTTCAAATGAATAAAGAAAATAGAAAAAGCTCTTCAGTGGTCAGTCAAAAGTAGTAAATGAAGATTATAAAATATTTATCTGAGTTTTTTAAAAGCATAAATAATAGTGATGCCTGAGACCTACAAATATAATTAGAAATTTAAAAAACAGCTGGGAACTAGCTTAGCAGTTGGAAGATACTCCGTAAATATTAATAAACAGAATATGATACTAGAACTCTCTGGCTCTTTAAATATGAATTTGTATATAAGGTATGCCAACAATTCTAGAGCAAATCTAAGAAAACTCTGGAAGAAAATATTAATGCCACTATCTCATTTTATACTCAAAACAGCAGCATCCAAAATGAAAAATTCTAACTTGCAAAATATTTTATTGGGATTAAGTTGGCTTTGAATAGTCACTCACATATATTTTTAAAAACCCAACTTAAAAAGGGGCTGGTTTTAAGGCATCAAATTTAGTCATTAATGGTTACTTGTTTCACTCTTAATCCCTGTCTATTTAACAGCAGGGAACTAAACTTGTACTACAAACCCAGAATACATTAATTATACAGTTGACTCTTGAACAAGGCAGGGATTAGGGGTGCAGAGCTCCACCCCAGTTGAAAATCTGCAAATAACTTTTGACCCCCCTGCACCAAAACTTAACTGCTAATTAAGTGTACTGTTGACTGGAAACTTTACTGATAATATAAACAGTCAATTAACATATTTTATATGTTATATGTAACACACACACACACACACACACACAGAGTATTCTTAAAGCTAGAGAAAAGAAACAAATTTTTTTAGAGAAAAGAAAATATTAAGAAAATCATAAGGATGAGAAAATGCATTTACAGTACTATATGCATATTTGCTGAAGAAAATCTGTGTATAGGCAGGTCAAGCCAGGCTGGAGGTGGCAGTGAGCCTGGTCCCATGAAGACATATTCCGCAGCCTTAGCAGAGGCAGCCGCCTGGCGGGTGGGCAGCCACAGTGGCCTGGGGGTACAGTAGAGCTGTCCCATCTGCCTATAAGTGCCCCACCAACCGACGGCCATTGGCAGCTGTGGCCAGTCATGAGTGGGAAGGGAGGGGGTGGCCCCAGGCTTTGCAGCAGGCGGCCAGCATAGCCTGAGCCTCAGGGGCCAGGGGTGATGGGTAGGTGGAGGAGCACCATCCCCCCCTCTGGGTACATTTCCTTGCTTCAACTCAGCATCCTGACCCCCAGCTTTGGGTGCAGACCCTGACCACCCTGCAGCTCTGCTCATTGCCTCAGTCCATTGGGTCCTATGAAGCAGGAGGGGAGGGGAGAGTAGGGGTGGGAGGCACCTGTAAATAAATCCCTGTATCTTCTCCTGTCACCTCTTGCATAAAAAAATCTTCCCACAAGTGGACCTGAGCAGTTCAAACTCATGTTGTTCAGGGTCAACTGTATTTTACAACTGAAGCCATTAAACACATCTGCATTTTTATGCTCTCAATCAGCACTCAGAGTGATTCATGATTAGGCTCTATCCACAGGGAACACAGGGACACAAAGGACAGTTCTTGCCTATCAGTGGTCTTCTGAAATAGCTGACAGCTTTGAGTCTAATTACTTACATAACTGAATGTGCTTTAGAGAGTAGTTAGTGTCAAAACTTCATTTCTTGAAAATCTTTTCTACTCTCTTAAGGCAAAGTTCTGTTTTAGATTTTGACGTCATTGCTTCAGAAGAGTATGGGTGAAAGACAGTAACCCTAAGGATGGTCAGCCAGATTTCATAACCACAAGGATTGTGTAATGGTTCTTCTATAATCCCTTGGTAGGCAACAGATTTATTATTATAGTTTTAATTTTTTTAAGTATATTGTTTTCAAATAAGCAGAATTTTTTATCTTACTGACCACAGCTTAGAAGAAGCCTTTCAATTTTCTTCTTTGACATGTATGGACAAGCAGATGAATGAAATGTATTTCACAGAAACCACAAAACCCACATCAGGTGTGAAAGTGTTTTGTTTTGTTTTGTTTTGTTTTTTACCTGACAAGTCAAAACTGTAAGACATGCTAAGTGGCCGCATTGCTGAAAAAAGAAAACAAACAATAAAAAGAAAATAATTCAGCTGTTAGGAATACACAGAGAGGACAAAAAAGGGGGGGGGGAGGATTCAAGAAGACCTGTAATGGCATATTTCAGACTTGAAGGCAGAGAATAAAAATCTGAAATACAGTAAAACCATGAGTCTTAGTTTCAATTACATATATCACTAAGACTTGAAATGGAGTAACAATAAAAGAAAAAAAATAACTTTTTAAAGAATACGTTAAAAATGAAAACATGATAAAGATACAAACATTTTAAATAAACTTAGTATAGGATTTTGGCTTAAATATGATTTTAGGGTACAAAATTTTTAAAGAATAAATGCATTCTTACATAATTTATTTCAGGACGAAAATCTGGCCAAAATCTCTGCCAAAGGTGAAATATTTTATGAAATATCTCCTTTAGGAACTATCATCACACTGTATCACTATACTGCCCATTGCAGGCAGTATAACATAGCAGTTAAAGAGAGGCCTCAGGAGCCAGAATGTCTGAGTTTGAATCTCAGCTCTGCCACTTGCTAGCAGTGTGATTCTGGGAAAGTTACTTAACCTCTCTGTGCTTCAGTTACTTAATCTATAAAATGGGAAGAATGGTTATCTTATGAGATTGTTAGAAAGGTTAAATGACCCTACCAAAAAAAGGTGCTCACACATAGTAAACAGTGCTTTGCATGTAGTAAAGGCTCAATAAATATAATTTCATTTTTTAAAAAGATTTTTTATTTTTAAGTAACCTCTACATCCAATGTGGGGCTTGAACTCATGACTCTGAGATCAAGAGCTGCCATTACACTGACCAAGCCAGCCAGGTGCCCCAATTTCTTAAGAATAAACTTATTTATTTCCTGTTGAAATAATTTGTCTTAAATTTTGTATTACATATGCTAAAGCCCACTGAATTGTATACATTATACAGGTGAATTTTATGGTAGATAAATTATGCCTCAGTCAACTTTTTTTTTTTAAGCTTACTACAAAGACTTGATCGATTTAGGTATTCATGACAGTGAGAATTAACTATTTTCACTGCAGCCCCAAATTCTTAGCAGTATCATCGATTCTATAACCTAGGGTCAGGTAGGACAGCAGCTCAGATCTATAGCGGGGATGGATCTATAGGCATAATGGGAAGAATGTCTCCCCGTTAGTGTTTTCCAAAGTGGAATGCCTGTAGAGTTCCAACATCTAAATTTAACAGAAAGTATCTCTCAATTTTTTTTTGGTAGATGTTTTTAAAGGAATAATTTATATTTACAATCCAAAATCTCAATACAGTATTTTTTACAAATGATGTGAAGGTAAAGCATTGAGTGACATACCAAACGCAACTAGGTAAGATGTCAGAATCATATGTAGATGGTTTTAAAAAGCACTTATGTCAACAAAGGAGATGTGTATCTTCAATGGGGCAAATAATGCAACTCTTTGTTGACAATCATACTTACTGGTTGATGATGAGGAAATATTTTAAGTATTTCATCCTAATATATAAATTAGGATGTAATTTTTAAACAAGCATTTTACTGTATTTTAGTTATCTCAGAGAAAAGTAGTTAGGAATTTTATGTTGAGGAGAATAATCTTCTACTCACCATTAAAAAACCCTATATTTCTTGTAGAAACACTTTTCTAGATAGGTCTCTTCAGGCAAGGGAAACAAGCAAAATTAAACTCTTGGTACTACATCAAAATAAAAAGCTTTTGCACAGAGAAGGAAACCATCAACAAAACTAAAAGGCAGCCTACTGAATGGGAGAAGATATTTGCAAATGATATGACTGATAAGGGTTAATATCCAAAATATATAAAGAACTTATGTAATTCAACACCAAAAAAAAAAAAACGCAATTAAAAATGGGCAGAGGACATGAATATTTCTGCAAAGACATCCAGATGGCCAACAGATACATGAAAAAAAGTTCAACATCACTCATCATCAGGGAAATGCACCTCAAAACCACGATGAGATATCATCTCACACCTGTCAGAATGGCTAAAAACAAAAACACAAGAAACAGCAAGTGTTGGCAAGGATGTGGAGAGAACGCAACCCTAGTGTAGTGTTGGTGGGAATGTCAACTACTGTGGAAAACAGTATGGATGTTCCTCAAAAAACCAGAAATAGAATCACCGTATGATCCAGTAATTCCACTACTGGGTATTTATCCAAAGAAAATGAAAACACCAATTTGAAAAGACACAGGCACCTCTACGTTTATTGCAGCATTATTTATAATAGCCAAGATATGGAAGCAGCTCAAGTGTACATCAACTGATGAATGGATAAAGAAGATGTGGTATATACAATGGAACATTGTTTAACCATAAAAAAGAATGAAATCTTGCCATTTCCAACAGCATGGATGAATCAAAAGGATATGATTCTAAGTGAAAGAAGTCAGAGAAACACAAATACCCTATGGTTTCACTCATACTCTGAATTTAAGAAACAAAACAAATGAACAAAGGAAAAAGACACAAACAAAAAAAAAGATGTTGGTGGTTACCAGAGGGCACGTAGTTGTGGGGATGGGTGAAATAGGTGAAGGGGACTAAGAGTACATTTATCCTGAAGAGCACTGAGAAATGTATAGAATTGTTGAATCATTACATTGTACACCTGAAACTAAAATAACACTGTATCTTATTTATACTTGAATAAAAAAAAAAAGCCCACCTATCTAAAAAACCCCTGCATTTCTGAATTAAAATACTATTGACTCTAAATTTCCCTAATTATGCATAGCAAATAAAATACAACATGGTCTCAGAGCACTCATCACCCTTCTCTAATATCTTCTCATTCTACTCTTCTCTGGTATAGGAACCTATCTTTTGAAATAAGACTGACTATTGCATAAGAAAAGGATGCTATTATTTCTTGGAAGATGAAGTTTGGATCTATTCCAAGTTCTATGTATTACAAAGAGGAGAGAAATCAAGCATAATAACAATTAAGAAGTTTAGGGAAAAGATGTTTAAAAAAATTTTTAATGTTTGTTTATTTTTGGGAGAGAGAGAATTGTGCACAAGTGGGGGAGGGGTAGAGAGAGGAAGACTGAGGATCTGAAGCAGGCTCTGTGCTGACAGCAGAGATCCCGATGCGGGGCTCAAACCCACAAACCGTGAGATCATGACCTAAGCTGAAGTTAGATGCTCAACTGGCTGAGCCACCCAGGAGCCCCAGGGAAAAGATGCTTTTAAAGGAACAATTTATATTTAAAACCCAAAGTCTCAATACAGTATGAGATGTTAGAAAAAAGAAAATGATCAGACATGAACAAAGACTGATGCACAAGAACAGTATTTTCAGACCTGACGGGGGAAAAAATGGAGAGTCTGTCAAACAATAGGGAAATAGGTAAATAAAACACAATATAGCCATATATCAAGATATAAGGTCCTTAGGAGATGTATTTACATGGGAAGATGTTCATGTCACATACACCGTTAAATGAAGAGAGCAGAATACTTTCTTGTCTCCATTTCATAATGCACAAGTAGATTCACAGTGGATGCCTCTGGCTGTTGAAATTATGGGTAACGTTTCTTCTATAACATTTACACATTTCCCCAATTTCTATAGTAGGATTCTGCTTGCAATTACGTGGAGGGGAAAGGTTATAAAAATATTTAGGGAAACTGCTCTTCAAGTTCATTCTGCCATCCTTACCAAACCAAACTCCTCAAAGCAAAATTGTATAGTAAGAACCAATGTAGATCTACAGAAAAAATGAGCCTAATTCCCTTGCTTTCAAATAAAATTCAAGATCAGTTTGAATGCAGAATCATAGAAATGAGACTCTCACAAAACGAATAATCACTTTCTATAACAGCTCAATTCTGGTTGTTGTGAAATACCCAATGCATAAGGTTAAAATAAAAAATAATAAGATATTCTCACAATATAAAATTGATATTTATTCTAAAGTAGGTTTTCTGTTATTGAGCATCTAATTTGTTTAAAATGAAATAGAAGAATATATATGTAGACAAAGGCTTATGATGACCCTTCCGGGCAATGAGAGTGTCCCCGTGACACTTACGAGGACTTCTAGTCTCTCCCTAGTCTCCCTAGTCTCTCTGGCCTCACTAATGCCTTGTGATTGGCTGCTGTTAATGGTCTTGCAACATGAATATGCACAACACTCCAGAGTCATTCTTCTGTAAGCATTTGTGGGCAAACACTATGCCTTTTTCATCTCTGTTCCCCAGGAGATGACATGGTTGTTTAATAGAAAATAAAGGTTCAAAAAAATATTAGAAAAGTGAAGTAACTATATGTCAAATATCATATGCATTGTTCATGCACATTATGCCTATCTTGCTCCTCTCTTTTCTATTGCACTTCCAATGAAGTTTACAACCCCTCAGCCTAATTACTCTGTACTCCTATAAATCACAAAGCTTACTTTTATCATGGTAATATATTTGTTTTGCCTCACAGTTTTGCTGAAATCTTTCTATTACCCCCACTATTCTTTTTCAAGGTATAGTAATTTTTAAAAACTCCAGTCTTAAGCTAACATCATATAATATCACTTCCTTATTCTTCCACAGTGGTTCTTACTCTTTTGAAGCAGTGGACTCATTAGGAATCTTAGGAAAGCCATGGACCCTCTGTCCAGAAAAATGCACATACATACACTTTGTGAACTAAGCACACATTTTTTATATTTCAGGGGATTCACAGACTCTCCTCAGGCCCATCTGAGGACTCTCAGGACTCTTGGTACACATGGCTTATATGCTTTAGTTCATTATTATACAAATGCTCATATGGATTTGTCACTTACCATGCTTTAAACATTATTTTTAAGAGATAATACTTGCTGCCATAAAAATTAGCAATAAATTGATACAATCCATACTCACTCTGTAGCTTTGTAACTGGAAGGTACATTCAATTATTTCAACACCTATGGAAGCCCTTCTACAACAATGAACAAGAAAGAAATGGGTCCTGCTGGCATGGAGGTCACAAGGTAACAGAAGAGCCAAGAGTTTAAGTGACTGAAGAGTTCGAGGCTGGAAGCAGAGAGGATAGTCAAAGCTGATGTGATAAACTAGACAAGAATCTTCGAAGATGACGGGCTGAGTTAGGATAGTGTTGGGCTAAAAAAGGGGGAGGTTAGAAAGATCCAGAATAAGAAACATCAACAGGACTTGGCTGTTAAGTAGGAGTCAGAGATGATGCTGAGGTTCTGCCTTGGGCACACTGAAATGGAGGAGGTTTGAGGAGAAAACAGATGATTTCACTCATCCTGCTGCAGGCCCCAGCTAGCAGACACCTGGATGAATGGATATGAACTCAGAGGGATCAGTGGGCAGATAGGAGCTGAAATAGCTGGAATAAAAACCATGGAAAAAAGGGTGTGGTTGCTCAGGGAGAAGTGAGCCCAGGACAGAAATCTGAAGGACCAAGCAGAGTCTGAAAGAGGCAGGAAAAAGCGATCAGAGGAGAAAACTAGGAGAGTGTGGTTCCTTTCCTGTTCAGAGGCCATTATAATCTATTTTCCTAAAGGAAATTTCTCTGAATTCTTTGGGCATCTTTAATCTTACAAATAGAAGGAAAGTTGTATGAACAAAAGTGTTTACAAACATTTTATAATATGGTCTTGCTATAAATCAAAATTAATGTGTGTTTATAGTACACATTAAACAATATTAAATATAGTAAATATAAAGGAACGTTGGGAATAAGTGATGTAAGATAACAATTGATGCTTGCATTACATAATACTGTATCTTTAAACCAATAAGACAACAGTAATGTGCAATAAAACTATGTATCACTTATATTTCTAAAACATGATAACTTTGTATGTGTATTATAATTTATGAAGTATTTTGATCACAACCCTATTTAATTCTTACATAAAAGCCATAATGAAAATGTAGAGGAATTTTTATCTCCCTTCTGCCAATGAAGAAATCAACACTCAGAGAGGTAAAGGGACTCTCCTAAAAACACAGTCTAGAGAATGGCAGAGCAACTCCCACTAAGCTATGATGCCCTCATGTATGTAGTTCAGTATCATATGGGGAGAGAATCTCTTCTTCCATGAATTTCAAGTATAAACTTCAAGTAAGTGTGAAGGTGTGTGAGTGTGAGTGTGTGTGTGAGAGAGAGAGAGAGAACAGGAAAGAGGAACAAACAAACTTTGCACTATACCACTATTTTTCACTGGGCTGGTTGTATAAAGACATTGCTTCAAGTGGATGAGGCTGGACCAGCAGTGTAGTAAGCAGCTGACTCACCTAATCTGCTCCGTCTAATTTCCTCTGGGGAGACAGGCCGCAGCTTTCTTTCTGCTTTGATTTCTTCTAATATTCTTTCATGGAGGCTCCGTGGC
Source organism: Lynx rufus (assembly GCF_022079265.1). NCBI lineage: Eukaryota > Metazoa > Chordata > Mammalia > Carnivora > Felidae > Lynx > Lynx rufus. The sequence continues at coordinate 3,380,797 of NW_025814844.1, read as the reverse complement.
CGTGGTGGAGTGGGTTTCAGTTTTCTGGCTGAGACCTTGGAAGAAAAAAAGTAATGGCTACAGACTTGAATAGTTGTTCTTAAACAATTTTTAATGAAGTCCATTCCTACAGTATAGATAGTATTTCACTGATTGAAACATTGCCTGATAAGACTATGTTAAGCAATAGGGCGATTATTGGATTTCACAGTAATTTATCACATGTGCTCAATCAATTTTAAGGAGTCAGTTTTGCTAAAGTTATAATTATGTTCACAATATGCTACCATGATAGGCAATCAACTGAAATGTAAACTATACTTTATCTATTACTATTATTGTTTTTAAAAGTAACATTCTTAAATGTTCATTTATTTATTTTGGAGGGGGGCATGCACGAGTGCAAGCTGGGGAGGGACAGAGAGGGAGGGAGGGAGAGAGAATCCCAAGCAGGCTCCGTGCTGACAGTGCAGAGCCCAACTCAGGGCTCGATCTCATGAACTGTAAGATTATGAACTGAGCCAAAATGAAGAGCTGGATGCTTAACCGACTGAGCCACCCACGTGCCCCTAAAAGTAACATTTTGAGTAAGTCATCACAACCTTCTTAGATTATTATTATCGTCTTTCTACTGTAAGGGCTGTAATAAGGGCTCACGGAGGCTGATTAATTTACTCAGGGACATGTAGCTACTAAACTGCACCATGACTCAGGTTGTTTTGAGTTAAAATATCCTAAGACAACCTTGTACTGCATAATTGTTAAGTATTTTTCTGTGACAAGAATGTAACTTACAGTTAGGCTTCACCATTTTGAGAATAAAAGTTAGGTGTAAAAACTACTTTGAGAGCTGAGTTCCAGAGATCACATCCTAGATAAGAGCATGTTGCTACCTTCTTCCAGCCAAGGGGAATGCCTCAGATTACATACCGGATTTAAAGGGGGTCTTGATCTGATGAAGTCCAGGATGATTTCATGAGCACTTTTTTTTAACCGAGGGGGAATATCACCATTCACCTGAAAGGAGACATAAAGTATAAGATTCATGTGACTATGGGATTATCATTATAAATTTCTGGGTACAGTGGTTATCTCAACATATGTCATAATATCACTGAAGCGTATTCTGGCTCTACCAAGGATGCATTTCAAATCAATAAAATACAGAGTAAATGGCTGAGTGATCTAGAGCAAAAATAACTATGTAGAATTGAAGAAAATAAAAGTTCATAAAATGAATCATTGGTTCTACCACTTTGGGAAAATGTATATTAGATTCATCCCTTCCAACAAAAAGTTTCTAAAATTATAAATGTGAATGGAATAAATAATACTATGGTTATTAACTATTTTATAAACTATAAAGCCTTTTACGTCTTATTTTCATCCTTGTACAAACCCAGGTAACAGAAAAGAGACTGGTGACCTGATTCACATTCTGTAGATAAAACTCACATCAAGGAGGGCATCTGCTACATTCACACAATTAGTAAGTATAAGAGTTCTGGTAGAGCCCTCACCTGTTTCAGACTCCTGCTCTAATGTCCTTTTTCTTTTTTAAATGTTTATTTTTGAGAGAGAGAGAGAGAGAGCGAGCGAGTGCAAGCCAGGGAGGAACGGGGGTGGGGAGGAGGGTCTGAAGAGGGCTCTGCCCTGACAGCAGAGAGCCTGATGTGGGACTTGAACTCATGGACTGTTAGATCTTGACCTGAGCAGAAGCTGGATGCTTAGCCAACTGAGCCACCCAGGTACCCCTAATGTTCACTTTTTATGTCAATGTGTTACAAAATAATTTTTTAAAGCAATTTAATAAACCCACAAAAAATGATCTAAACTCACATTATGACCACCCAAAAGGTACAGTTGTGACCATTTTGTCATATTTTTTCCCAGTCTTATATGAAAAAAATAGAATATGCTAGGCATTTTTCAGTCATGCTCCTCATGAAAGATGGATGAAAAAGATATGTTAACAAATTATAAATTTAAAGAATGAGAAACATCTTAAACTTCTCAATAATCCAAAAAAATTAGCACACTTTTTACTAATGCACTGCTTGAAAAATCTCTATAATACTTTTCCCCTCTACTTTGGAGACCTACTGTTTGATTACACCATAATATTCTAACAACTTTATAATATCAACTTTGTTCGAGAGAAGAAAAAGGTAATTTCGTTATTCCTCTTGCATCAATGGTTCGTTTTTTCATTTTGATGCTTCACAACTTGTTACTGGAAATGTCACTTAAATTTTAGAATTACTGTAAAATTTGGTCCGACCTTTTTCAAGTATTTTTTGTAAGACTACAACATTTTAGGCATGGACAGTTTTCTCGTGTACTCACCAACTTTATAAATACTATTTTAATTGCTCACAAGTCATTAATTAGTTGGTTTTTCTTCACTGCAGCTGTATTTTATGAGTTGTGATTTTTTTTTTTTTGGTCAATGTTGTTATTTTGTGTCCACTGAAAAATAATGTTAAATATATTTTTTTAAAAAAGGACCTGAACTGCCACTCCCAAGCATGGTTGGATCCCCAAATGCAACCCTTCTACCTGAGTTCAGGGAGGATGACAAGCCTGTTGTGGCCCACATAGCATCCACTCTCTCCTTCCCTGGGCCATACCTCCTAGCCCTGAATGAGGCCAGGATGGCCCATGGAAAGATTTAGGAGTAAAAGCTGCTTGAACCAAGTCAAGCTTGAGACTGCTAGTACTTGGTTCAAGGAGGGCATGTCCTGTAGCAGCAGAGCTAGAGGCCTAATGTGGCACAACCCCCATCTATGGATTTCATGTTACATAAGACATTTTTTTAAATCCTTATTGTATAGAACAACCTAATGAGACTTTCCTATTAACTTTCAACTATACTCCTGAACAGGGTAATACATATCTTTCTAGCCATTTTTCATATGCTTTTACTTTAATGTATACTTTCCATCACAACAGCAGGGCTTAGGGAATGGTTTAAATAAGGCCAGGTTTGTGAATTCCATTCCCTAAAAAAGTGCAGTTTCCTCACTAGTCAGAAACTGTATCCTGGATCCCAATTACAAAGTGTGTGTCAGTGCTCATGAGGTAGATGGCAGAACTTTATGGATGTGAGTCAGTGAAAATCCTTACCAGGAGGAGAAAAAGCAACTTTGTGCTAATACTATTCTGCAGCTGGCTCAGTGAAATTATACCCCTACACATACAGAACACATACTGAAACAAGTTGTCTGAGCTGCAATGATAAATGATTCCTGGATGAACACAAATAGTAGAGCCACAAGTAAATAAGACACTTCTACAACTTGATCTCATTTTTGAGCCACGATGCCTTAAACAAAGAACTTCTAAATAAAAGGTGTTCTTTCTATATCTTCATTAAAATTTTTTTAAATTATTTTTATTTATTTTTAAGAGAGAGAGAGACAGAGTGCAAGTGGGGGAGGGGCAGAGAGAGAGGGAGAGACAGAATCTGAAGCAAGGCTTCAGGCTCTCAGCTGTCAGCACAGAGCCCAACGTGGGGCTTGAACCCAGGAGTGTGAGATCATGACCTGAGTCCAAGTTAGATGCTTAACCAACTGAGCCACCCAGGCATCCCTCTACATCTTCATTTTAAAAAGGTGAGTTATTTGAAGCTATTTGTTAGAATTAAAGCATTTTACTCAAACATTCTGAAAAAAGCCAACTGAGATGTTTTACACTTCTATAACTTAATATTCTGGATAATATCCAATATGGCTAAGCCACCAATTCCCAACATCACTACAAATGTACTAAAAACAGTGGATTACTGTGGTATGGTTGTATAGTTTAAACCTGAGGATTAAATATTTTTAAAATTAATTTTATTAAAAAAAATGCTTAATGTTACTTTTTGAGAGCGAGCAAACGAGTGAGTGAGAGTGGGGGAGGGGCAAAGAGAGAGGGAAACACAGAATCTGAGGCAGGCTCCAGGCTCTGAGCTGTCAGCACAGAGCCCGACTTGGGGCTCAAACTCACAAACTGTGAGATCATGACCTGAGCTAAAATCAAGAGTCGGATACTTACCTGACTGAGCCCCCTAGGCGGCCCTATACCTGAGGATTAAATTAAAAACATCTCAGCACAGTGCCTCATGTAAGATGGACCATGTTTGAAAACTGTTTGCTCTTTACAAAAAAAATTTTTTTTTTTTATTTTTTAGAGAGAGAGGCAGAGCACAAGCGGCGGAGGGGCAGAAAGCGAAGGAGACACAGAATACGAAGCAGGCTTCGGGGTCTGAGTTGTCAGCACAGAGCCTGATATGGCTAGAACCCACAACCGTGAGATCATGACCTGAGCCGAAGTCAGATGCTTAACTGACTAAGCCACCCAGGTGCCTGTACAAAAATATTTCTTAATGGGGCGCCTCGGTGGCTCAGTCAGTTGAGCGTCCGACTTCGGCTCAGGTCATGATCTCGCGGTCCGTGAGTTCGAGCCCCGCGTCGGGCTCTGTGCTGACTGCTCAGAGCCTGGAGCCTGCTTCGGATTCTGTGTCTCCCTCTCTCTCTGACCCTCCCCCACTCATGCTCTGTCTCTCTCTCTCTCTCAAAAATAAATAAAACATTAAAAAAATTAAAAAAAACAACAACAAAAAAACCCAAAAATATTTCTTAAAGAAATTAGAAACTGGCATCTACTCATTAGAATAAAAATTTTTAAGATCGAGTTTTTGAAGATTAAGTATGAATAGCTGAATTTCTACTCTCATTTACCAGGTACATTTATATAAAATAAGGAACTATTCACACTTTTAGTCTTTTATTTATTTTTTTAATGTTTATTTTTATTTTATTTTTGAGAGAGACAGAGTATGAGCAGGGAAGGGGCAGAGAGAGGGAGACAGAATCTGAAGCAGGCTCCAGGCTCCAAGCTGTCAGCCTAGAGCCCCACAAAGGGCTCAAACTTGCAAACTGTGAGATCATGACCTGAGCTGAAGTTGGATGTTTAAGTTAGCCACACTGGCACCCCAAATTTTAGTCTTTTAGAATGAAAACTTGAAAGCTCCCCACATGAACTTAATCATACTGGAACCTCCATCTGCCCAGCTCCTTGCATAGGGACTCAGTATATACTTACTTAAGCAATTTGCACAGATTCAACCAGACAGAGAAAGACATGGAAAGGAAAACAACAATGGCTACCATGAAGTAGAAACATCTATCCATTTCTCTTCACTTCCTACCCACAATCTGCAAGTCCAAAAAATGTATCATTTATACCCAGATACACTGAATGGCAAACAGAGGCATCACTGATAATTATCATAAAAAACACATAAAACTACCTGTCATTACAAAGCTCACAGAGCCCTCAACAAACAAAAAGCTTAAATAACTTGGTCTTTGAAAAAACATTATTTTCTATTTCTGTCTTAAGCAAACAGAACCACTAACAATGACGTAAGATTCCAACTAAAAATGCACAAAGCCAATCTATAGTTTATGGATTAATTTTGGGCCCCCAACCAAACTGCTTTTTCCCCTCAGCTTGGAGGTTGAACGGACAAGTAAAAATTATACATATCTAAAGTAAACAGTGTGATTATCTGATATGTGTGTATACATTGTGACTGATGACCACAACCAAGCTAATTAACACATCCACCACCTCCCATAGTTACTGATTTTTTGTGTGATGAGAACATGTAAGATGCGTAGTCTCAGCATATTTCAGCACACAATAGAGTATTAGTAATGATAGCCACCGTGCTGAGTCCCCAAAACTTACTCATCTAATGACTGAAACATATGACCTATGACCAACATTTAACCAACATCTCTCCAGTTCCCCCATCACTGAGCCCTGGCAACCTACTCTTCTACTCTCAGCTTCACCATACAAATGAGATCATATACAGGATTTGTCTTTCTGTGCCCAGGTTATTTCACCTAGCATAATGTCCTCCAAGGTCATCAATTTTTTTGCAAATGGCAGGATTTCCTTCTGTATTGCGACTGAATTACTATTCCATTGTATATGTATACACTATCCATTCATCTGTTGACAGACATTTAGGCTGTTTCCATAACTTGGCTATTATGAATAATGCTGCAATAAACATGGGAGTGCAGATATCTTGAGATCCTGATTTGATTTCCTTTGGAAATATATGCAGAAGTGGGATTGCTGGATGATGTGGTAGTTCTATTTTTTTTGTACTATATTTGTTTGTTTATTTATTTAGTTAATTTACATCCAAGTTAGTTAGCATATAGTGCAACAATGATTTCAGGAGTAGATTCCTTAATGCCCCTTATCCATTTAGCCCATCCCTGCTCTCCCACAACCCCTCCAGTAACCCTCTGTCTGTTCTCTATATTTAAGAGTCTGTTTTGTCCGCCTCCCTGTTTTTATATTACTTTTGCTTCCCTTCCCTTTGTTCATCTATTCTGTGTCTTAAAGTCCTTATATGAGTGAAGTCAGCACAGAGCCTGATGTCTTTGATATGATATTTGTCTTTCTCTGACTAATTTCACTTGGCATAATACCCTCTACCTCCATCCACGTAGTTGCAAATGGCAAGATATCATTCTTTTTTATTGCCGAGTACTACTCCATTGTATATATATACCACATCTTCTTTATCCGTTCATCCATCAATGGACATTTGGGCTCTTTCCATACTTTGGCTATTGTTGACAGTGCTGCTATAAACATTGGCATGCATGTGTCCCTTTGAAACAGCATACCTGTATCCCTTGGATAAATATCTAGTAGTGCAATTGCTGAGTCATAGGGTAGTTCTATTTTTAATTTTTTGAGGAAGCTCCACACTGCTTTCTAGAGTGGCTGCACCAGTTTGCATTCCCACCAGCAGTGCAAAAGAGATCCTCTCTTTCTCTGCATCCTAGCCAACACCTGTTGTTGCCTGAGTTGTTAGTGTTAGCCATTCTGACTAGTATGAGGTGGTATCTCATTATGGTTTTTAATTTGTATTTCCCTGATGATGAGTGATGAGCATTTTTTCATGTGTCGGTTGCCATCTATCTGGATGTCTTCTTTGGAGAAGTGTCTATTCATGTCTTTTGCCCATTTCTTCACTGGATTATTTGTTTCTTGGGTATTGAGTTTGATAAGTTCTTTATAGATTTTGGATACTAACCCTTTATCTGATGTCATTTGCAAATATCGTCTCCCATTTTGTCGGTTGCCTTTTAGGTTTGCTGACTGTTTCCTTCGTTGTGCAGAAGCTTTTAATTTTGATGAGGTCCCAATAGTTCATTTTTGCTTTTGTTTCCCTTGCCTCTGGAGACGTGTTGAGTTAAGAAGTTGCTGCAGCCAAGGTCAAAGAGATTTTTGCCTGCTTTCTACTCGAAGATTTTGATGGCTTCCTGTCTTACATTTAGGTCTTCCGTCCATTTGAATTTATTTTTGTGTATGGTGTAAGAAAGTGGTCCAGGTTCATTCTTCTGCATGTTGCTGTCCAATTTTCCCAGCACCACTTGCTGAAGAGACAGTCTTTATTCCACTGGATATTCTTTCCTGCTTTGTCAAAGATTAGTTGGCCATATGTTTATGGGTCCATTTCTGGGTTCTCTATTCTGTTCCACTGATCTGAGTGTCTGTTTTGTGCCATGTGGTAGTTCTATTTTTAATTCTTTCAGGAACTGCCATACTTTTTTCCATATGGCTTTACCAATTTACATTCTACCACCAGTGCACAAAGTTCCCTTTTCTCCATATCCTCACCAACACTTGGTATGTTTTGCTTTTTAATAACAGCTATCCTAACAGGTATGAAGTGACATATCACCATGGTTTTGACTTTCATTTCCCCGATGACTAGTGGTTTTGAGTATCTTTTCATAAACCTGTTAGTAATTTATATATCTTCTTCAGAAAAATGTTTATTTAGGTCATTTGCACTTAAAATTTTTTTATTTATATTATTTATTTTATTGCTATTGAGTTGTATGAATTCCTCATATGTTTTGGATATTGGCCTTTTAGCAGGTATGTTTGCCTAACCAAATTTCAAAAACATTTCCTTTTATTAAAGAAAAACATTGTAAAAAAGTATTGGGGCGCCTGGGTGGCTCAGTCAGATCAAAGGACCTCAGCTCAGGTCATGATCTCGTGATTTATGGGTTTGAGCCCCACACAGGGGTCTGTGCTGACAGCTCACAGCCTGGAGCCTGCTTCAGATTCTGTGTCTCCCTCCCTCTCTTGTACTCCCTTGCTTGTGCTCTGTCTCTCTCTCTCTAAAAAAAATAAACATTAAAATAAAATAAAAAAAAGAAAAACAAGTATCTTCAACACTGATGCAAATCCCCCTATATATAAAGAGCAGTTAGAAATCAGTAAGAAAGACTAGCAGCACCTAGGTGGCTCAGCCAGTTAGGTGTCTGACTCTTGATTTCAGCTCAGGTCACGATCTCATTGTTTGTGTGGTTGAGCCCCATACTGGGCTCTGTGCTGACAGTGTGCGGAGCCTGCTTGGAATTCTCTGTCTCCCCTTCTCTCTGCCCTTCCTCCCACCATGTGCATTTGCATTCCTTCTCTTTCAAAATAAATACGGTAAATAAACTTAAAAAATTATATTAAATCGTACTAAAAATTGTTTCTGTTGTCACCCACTACAACCTCCTCTTTAGCAATGTTTTGGAAATGCAAAATATTCTTATAAATCAATTATATTTGTGTATCAATATTTATTTAAAGCAGCAGAAATCCAGTTTATGTTTTAACAGTTACATAATATTACTAGAGTTTCATAAAACATGTGGCCTGCCACATACTCCCTGCACCTCTAACACACATACTTGAGAGAAAGGGTAAGATAGTTTTCCTCAGAAACATGAGAAGCTACAATTTCATCATTAGGATTTCAAATATATCTCCAAATTTCTAATCACAAAGAGGTTTATGAGGGTTTTAGACAAGTTGACAGTATTCACCAAAGGCCTTAAAGATGTGTATATTCACTGATCCAATAATTCCATGGCTAGAATTTACACTGAGGAAATTAATATAGCTTTTTATATAATACTAAAAAATGGTAAATCTATATTATCACCTCATATTTGTCAGAATGGCTATTATCAAAAAGATAAGACATAACTGTTGGTAAGAATGTGGAGAAAAGGGAACACTTATGCACTGTTGGTGGGAATATAAATTGGTGCAGACACTATGGAAAACAGTGTGGAGGTTCGTCAAAAAAATTAAAAATAGAAATATCATATGATCTAGAAATTCCATTTCTGGGTATTTATCTGAAGGAAATGAAACACTAACTTGAAAAGGTATCTATACTCTGTGTTCACCGCAGCATTGTTTATAATACCAAGACATGGAAACAACCTAACTGTCCACTGACAGATGAATGGATAAAGCAAATGGGGCACTTGAGTGGTTCAGTTGGTTAAGCATCTGACTTTGGCTCAGGTCATGATCTCACAGTTTGTGGGTTTGAGCCCTGTGTTGGGCTCTGTGCTGACAGCTCAGAGCCTGGAGCCTGCTTTGGATTCTGTGTCTCCCTCTCTTTCTGACCCTGCCCCGCTCACACTCTGTGTGTGTCTCTCTCTCTCAAAAATAAATAAACATTAAAAAAAATTTAAAGACAAATACAAAACAACAACCATAAATCTATGTCAATAGACACAAAATGTATAAATTAGACATAATTTATGACAATAACAACATAAGGGGGGGAATGAGCTATAAAGGAGAAGAGTTTTTATACATTATTAAAACTAAGCTGGTATTACCTCAAACTTGATTGCTATAAAGGTAAGATATCAATTACAATCTGTAGGGAACTACCAAGAAAAAAAGAAAAAATACAGAAAAAAATGAGAAGAGAACCAAAATGGTATATAGGAAAAAAATAATCACAAAAAAAGGTGGCAATGAAGAAATTATAGGACAAATGAGATTTAAAACATAAAGAAAATAAATGTCAAAAGACAAATAATTTCTTCCTTATCAATAATTATCTGCAGTATAAAATGAATCAATTCTCCAACTGAAGAAATCAACAGAGTGGACAAAGAAAACATGATCTAATTTTGTGCTGTCTACAAGACTCAAATAAGATCCAAAGACATGTGTAAGTTGAAAGTGAAAGCATGAAAAAAGATATTCCATGCAAATAGTAATCAAAGGAGAGATTGGGTGGTTTTATTAATATCAGACAAAATAGACTTTCAGACAAAAACTGTCACAAAAGACAAAGAGAGACATTGATAAAAGGGCCAATAAATCAAGAAAATATATTATAAATATAAACGCACCTAAATATATGAATTAAAAATAGAAATAGTTCTATAATAATAGCTGGAGACTTCAATAATGGGTAGAACTAGAGAGGTCAGTAAGGAAAGAGAGAACCTGAACAACACTAATCTCTAACTAAACAAACCAACTAATAATATAGAACATTCTACCCAACAGTCTGCTTTTTCTTTTTTTTTTTTTATTTTTTTATTTTTTATTTTTTTAAAAAAAATTTTTTTTTTTCAACGTTTATTTATTTTTGGGACAGAGAGAGACAGAGCATGAACGGGAGAGGGGCAGAGAGAGAGGGAGACACAGAATCAGAAACAGGCTCCAGGCTCTGAGCCATCAGCCCAGAGCCCGACACGGGGCTCGAACTCACGGACCGTGAGATCGTGACCTGGCTGAAGTCGGACGCTTAACCGACTGCGCCACCCAGGCGCCCCAAGTCTGCTTTTTCTTAAATGCACAAAGAACATTCTCCATGTTAGACCTCAAAACAACTCTCGAGAACGGAGTCGCCAGACCCAAGCGCAGACGAGAGGCCCACGGAAGAGGGGCCCCTCCTGAAGTGGATCACCTAAGGAGAAGCAAGCTAAGCCTGCCCCCCTGCCGCCGTGCACCTCGCCTACCCACCCCAGCTAATACGCCAGATCCCCAGCATCACAAGCCTGGCAGTGTGCAAGTAGCCCAGACGGGCCACACCACCCCACAGTGAATCCCGCCCCTAGGAGAGGGGAAGAGAAGGCAAACACCAGTCTGACTGTGGCCCCAGCGGTGGGCTGGGGGCAGACATCAGGACTGACTGCGGCCCCGCCCACCAACTCCAGTTATACACCACAGCACAGGGGAAGTGCCCTGCAGGCCCTCACCACACCAGGGACTATCCAAAATGACCAAGCGGAAGAATTCCCCTCAGAAGAATCTCCAGGAAATAACAACAGCTAATGAGCTGATCAAAAAGGATTTAAATAATATAACAGAAAGTGAATTTAGAATAATAGTCATAAAATTAATCGCTGGGCTGGAAAACAGTATACAGGACAGCAGAGACTCTCTTGCTACAGAGATCAAGGGACTAAGGAACAGTCACGAGGAGCTGAAAAACGCTTTAAATGAAATGCAAAACAAAATGGAAACCACCACAGCTCGGATGGAAGAGGCAGAGGAGAGAATAGGTGAACTAGAAGATAAAGTTATGGAAAAAGAGGAAGCGGAGAAAAAGAGAGATAAAAAAATCCAGGAGTATGAGGGGAAAATTAGAGAACTAAGTGATACACTAAAAAGAAATAATATACGCATAATTGGTATCCCAGAGGAGGAAGAGAGAGGGAAAGGTGCTGAAGGGGTACTTGAAGAAATAATAGCTGAGAACTTCCCTGAACTGGGGAAGGAAAAAGGCATTGAAATCCAAGAGGCACAGAGAACTCCCTTCAGACGTAACTTGAATCGATCTTCTGCACGACATATCATAGTGAAACTGGCAAAATACAAAGATAAAGAGAAAATTCTGAAAGCAGCAAGGGGTAAACGTGCCCTCACATATAAAGGGAGACCTATAAGACTCGTGACTGATCTCTCTTTTGAAACTTGACAGGCAAGAAAGAATTGGCACGAGATTTTCAGGGTGCTAGACAGAAAAAATATGCAGCCGAGAATCCTTTATCCAGCAAGTCTGTCATTTAGAATAGAAGGAGAGATAAAGGTCTTCCCAAACAAACAAAAACTGAAGGAATTTGTCACCACTAAACCAGCCCTACAAGAGATCCTAAGGGGGACCCTGTGAGACAAAGTACCAGAGACATCACTACAAGCATAAAACATACAGACATCACAATGACTCTAAACCCGTATCTTTCTATAATAACACTGAATGTAAATGGATTAAATGCGCCAACCAAAAGACATAGGGTATCAGAATGGATAAAAAAACAAGACCCATCTATTTGCTGTCTACAAGAGACTCATTTTAGACCTGAGGACACCTTTAGATTCAGAGTGAGGGGATGGAGAACTATTTATCATGCTACTGGAAGCCAAAAGAAAGCTGGAGTAGCCATACTTATATCAGACAAAATAGACTTTAAATTAAAGGCTGTAACAAGAGATGAAGAAGGACATTATATAATAGTTACAGGGTCTATCCATCAGGAAGAGCTAACAATTATAAATGTCTATGCGCCGAATACCGGAGCCCCCAAGTATATAAAACAATTACTCATAAACAGAAGCAACCTTACTGATAAGAATGTGGTAATTGCAGGGGACTTTAACACCCCACTTACAGAAATGGATAGATCATCTAGACACATGGTCAATAAAGAAACAAGGGCCCTGAATGAGACATTGGATCAGATGGACTTGACAGATATATTTAGAACTCTGCATCCCAGGGGCGCCTGGGTGGCGCAGTCGGTTAAGCGTCCTACTTCAGCCAGGTCACGATCTCGCACTCCGTGAGTTCGAGCCCCGCGTCAGGCTCTGGGCTGATGGCTCGGAGCCTGGAGCCTGTTTCCGATTCTGTGTCTCCCTCTCTCTCTGCCCCTCCCCCGTTCATGCTCTGTCTCTCTCTGTCCCAAAAATAAATAAACGTTGAAAAAAAAAATTAAAAAAAAAAAAGAACTCTGCATCCCAAAGCAACAGAATATACTTTCTTCTCGAGTGCACATGGAACATTCTCCAAGATAGATCATATACTAGGTCACAAAACAGCCCTTCATAAGTTTACAAGAATTGAAATTATACCATGCATACTTTCAGACCACAATGCTATGAAGCTTGAAATCAACCACAGGAAAAAGTCTGGAAAACCTCCAAAAGCATGGAGGTTAAAGAACACCCTACTAACGAATGAGTGGGTCAACCAGGCAATTAGAGAAGAAATTAAAAAATATATGGAAACAAATGAAAATGAAAATACAACAATCCAAACGCTTTGGGATGCAGCAAAGGCAGTCCTGAGAGGAAAATACATTGCAATCCAGGCCTATCTCAAGAAACAAGAAAAATCCCAAATACAAAATCTAACAGCACACCTAAAGGAAATAGAAGCAGAACAGCAAAGGCAGCCTAAACCCAGCAGAAGAAGAGAAATAATAAAGATCAGAGCAGAAATAAACAATATAGAATCTAAAAAAACTGTAGAGCAGAACAACGAAACCAAGAGTTGGTTTTTTGAAAAAATAAACAAAATTGACAAACCTCTAGCCAGGCTTCTCAAAAAGAAAAGGGAGATGACCCAAATAGATAAAATCATGAATGAAAATGGAATTATTACAACCAATCCATCAGAGATACAAACAATTATCAGGGAATACTATGAAAAATTATATGCCAACAAATTGGACAACCTGGAAGAAATGGACAAATTTCTGAACACCCACACTCTTCCAAAACTCAATCAGGAGGAAATAGAAAGCTTGAACAGACCCATAACCAGCGAAGAAATTGAATCGGTTATCAAAAATCTCCCAACAAATAAGAGTCCAGGACCAGATGGCTTCCCAGGGGAGTTCTACCAGACGTTTAAAGCAGAGATAATACCTATCCTTCTCAAGCTATTCCAAGAAATAGAAAGGGAAGGAAAACTTCCAGACTCATTCTATGAAGCCAGTATTACTTTGATTCCTAAACCAGACAGAGACCCAGTAAAAAAAGAGAACTACAGGCCAATATCCCTGATGAATATAGATGCAAAAATTCTCAATAAGATACTAGCAAATCGAATTCAACAGCATATAAAAAGAATTATTCACCATGATCAAGTGGGATTCATTCCTGGGATGCAGGGCTGGTTCAACATTCGCAAATCAATCAACGTGATACATCACATTAACAAAAAAAAAAGAGAAGAACCATATGATCCTGTCAATCGATGCAGAAAAGGCCTTTGACAAAATCCAGCACCCTTTCTTAATAAAAACCCTTGAGAAAGTCGGGATAGAAGGAACATACTTAAAGATCATAAAAGCCATTTATGAAAAGCCCACAGCTAACATCATCCTCAACGGGGAAAAACTGAGAGCTTTTTCCCTGAGATCAGGAACACGACAGGGATGCCCACTCTCACCGCTGTTGTTTAGCATAGTGCTGGAAGTTCTAGCATCAGCAATCAGACAACAAAAGGAAATCAAAGGCATCAAAATTGGCAAAGATGAAGTCAAGCTTTCGCTTTTTGCAGATGACATGATATTATACACGGAAAATCCGATAGACTCCACCAAAAGTCTGCTAGAACTGATACATGAATTCAGCAAAGTTGCAGGATACAAAATCAATGTACAGAAATCAGTTGCATTCTTATACACTAACAATGAAGCAACAGAAAGACAAATAAAGAAACTGATCCCATTCACAATTGCACCAAGAAGCATAAAATACCTAGGAATAAATCTAACCAAAGATGTAAAGGATCTGTATGCTGAAAACTATAGAAAGCTTATGAAGGTAATTGAAGAAGATTTAAAGAAATGGAAAGACATTCCCTGCTCATGGATTGGAAAAATAAATATTGTCAAAATGTCAATACTACCCAAAGCTATCTACACATTCAATGCAATCCCAATCAAAATTGCACCAGCATTCTTCTCGAAACTAGAACAAGCAATCCTAAAATTCATATGGAATCACAAAAGGCCCCGAATAGCCAAAGGAATTTTGAAGAAGAAGACCAAAGCAGGAGGCATCACAATCCCAGACTTTAGCCTCTACTACAAAGCTGTAATCATCAAGACAGCATGGTATTGGCACAAAAACAGACACACAGACCAATGGAATAGAATAGAAACACCAGAACTAGACCCACAAACATATGGCCAACTCATCTTTGACAAAGCAGGAAAGAACATCCAATGGAAAAAAGACAGCCTCTTTAACAAATGGTGCTGGGAGAACTGGACAGCAACATGCAGAAGGTTGAAACTAGACCACTTTCTCACACCATTTACAAAAATAAACTCAAAATGGATAAAGGACCTAAATGTGAGACAGGAAACCATCAAAACCTTAGAGGAGAAAGCAGGAAAAGACCTCTCTGACCTTAGCCGTAGCAATCTCTTACTCGACACATCCCCAAAGGCAAGGGAATTAAAAGCAAAAGTGAATTACTGGGACCTTATGAAGATAAAAAGCTTCTGCACAGCAAAGGAAACAACCAACAAAACTAAAAGGCAACCAACGGAATGGGAAAAGATATTTGCAAATGACATATCGGACAAAGGGCTAGTATCTAAAATCTATAAAGAGCTCACCAAACTCCACACCCGAAAAACAAATAACCCAGTGAAGAAATGGGCAGAAAACATGAATAGACACTTCTCTAAAGAAGACATCCAGATGGCCAACAGGCACATGAAAAGATGTTCAGCGTCGCTCCTTATCAGGGAAATACAAATCAAAACCACACTCAGGTATCACCTCACGCCAGTCAGAGTGGCCAAAATGAACAAATCAGGAGACTATAGATGCTGGAGAGGATGTGGAGAAACGGGAACCCTCTTGCACTGTTGGTGGGAATGCAAATTGGTGCAGCCGCTCTGGAAAGCAGTGTGGAGGTTCCTCAGAAAATTAAAAATAGACCTACCCTATGACCCAGCAATAGCACTGCTAGGAATTTACCCAAGGGATACAGAAGTACTGATGCATAGGGGCACTTGTACCCCAATGTTCATAGCAGCACTCTCAACAATAGCCAAATTATGGAAAGAGCCTAAATGTCCATCAACTGATGAATGGATAAAGAAATTGTGGTTTATATACACAATGGAATACTACGTAGCAATGAGAAAAAATGAAATATGGCTTTTTGTAGCAACGTGGATGGAACTGGAGAGTGTAATGCTAAGTGAAATAAGCCATACAGAGAAAGACAGATACCATATGGTTTCACTCTTATGTGGATCCTGAGAAACTCAAGAGGAACCCATGGGGGAGGGGAAGGAAAAAAAAAAAAGAGGTTAGAGTGGGAGAGAGCCAAAGCATAAGAGATTGTTAAAAACTGAGAACAAACTGAGGGTTGATGGGGGGTGGGAGGGAGGGGAGGGTGGGTGATGGGTATTGAGGAGGGCACCTTTTGGGATGAGAACTGGGTGTTGTATGGAAACCAATTTGTCAATAAATTTCATATATATATAAAAAAAAACAACAACTCTCAACACATTTAAAAAGACTGAAATTATAAAAGCATCTTTTCTAATCACAAAGAAATGAAAGAAACCACTGGCAGAAGGAAAGCTGAAAACATTCACAAATATGTGAAATTTAAAAAACACACTGCTAACAACCAGGAGAAATTATGAGTCAAAGAAGAAATTATCAGTAGAATAATAAAATACCTTGAAATTAATGAAAATGAAAACACAATATACAAAAATTTATGAAATGCAGTGCTCAGAGGGAAATTCATAGTTGTAAAGACCTATATTAAGAAAGAAGGAAGAAGAAATAATTCAAATCAATAACCTGACTTTACATTTTAAGGGTCTAAGAAACAAACAAGCTTGCATAAGGAAAGAAATGATAAAGATTAGAGAAGAAATAAATCAAGAAAGAAAAACAGACAAAATTAACAAAGCCAAAAGTTGTTTCATTCATTCAAAGATCAACAAAATTAATCAACAGACTGACCAATAAAAAAAGAGACAGGATTCAAAATACAAATATCAGAAATGAAATCAAAGTAGGGACATTACTACAGATGTTACAGAAATACAAAGCATTACAAAAGAATAGTATGATAATTTTACATTAACAAATAAGATAATCTAGATGAGATGGACAAATATCTAGAAAGACACAAACTAACAAAACTGATTAAAAAGGAAGAATGTGAGGAGGGAGGAAGAGAGAAAGAGAAAGAAAATCTGAACAGACTTCTAACAGGTAAAGAGATTGAGTAAGGAATCAAAAATCTCCCAACAAAGAAGAGCCCACGACCAGAAGACTCCACTGGTGAAGTCTACTCAAACATTTAAAAAAGAATTAACCCCAATCCTTCTCAAATTGTTCCAAACATTATAAAAGGAGGTAACACTTCCTTAGTTATTCTGAGGCCAACACTACCCTGATACCAAGCCAGACATGGGCATCACAAGAATACTATATATTAAATCCCTTCTGAATACGGATGCAAAACTCCCAACCAAATAGTAAGCTGACTCTAGCAGCATACTAAAAGTATTGTACATCATGACCAACTGGGATTTGTCCCATAAATGCAAGGATGGTTCAATGCATAAAAATACACCAGGTAATACACCACCCATGTTAATGGAATGAATCAAAAGAAGCCACATGATTGTCTTAATTAATACAGAAAAATGATTTAGCCTAATACCAACAACACATGATAAAAATACTCAACAAACTTGTAATGGAAGGAAACTTCCTCAGCATGATAAAAGTCATTTGTGAAGGGGAGCCTGGGTGGCTCAGGTGGCTGAGTGTCTGACTTCCGCTCAGGTTATGATCTTGCTGTTCCAGATTTCGAGCCCTGTATCAGGCTCTGTGGTGACAGCTCAAAGCCTGTAGCCTGTTTCAGATTCTGTTTCTCCCCGTCTTTCTCTCTCTGCCCCTCCCCCACTCATGCTCTGCCTCTGTCTCTCATAACATTTAAAAAAAAATTTTTTTTTAAAAAAAAAATTTTTTTTTTCAACGTTTATTTATTTTTGGGACAGAGAGAGAGACAGAGCATGAACGGGGGAGGGCCAGAGAGAGAGGGAGACACAGAATGGGAAACAGGCTCCAGGCTCTGAGCCATCAGCCCAGAGCCCGACGCGGGGCTCGAACTCACGGACCGCGAGATCGTGACCTGGCTGAAGTCGGACGCTTAACCGACTGCGCCACCCAGGCGCCCCTAAAAAAAATTTTTTAAGTAAACATTTAAAAAAATTTTTTTAAGTCATTTGTGAAAATCCATAGCTAATGTTATACTCAATGACGAAAAACTGAATGCCTTCCTCTTAACATCAGAAAGAAGATATGGATGCCTGCTTTTGCTAATTCCATTCAACAACTGATGTTTCTAGCCAGGATAATTAAAAGGCATCCAGAGGGGTAAGGAACAAGTGAAAGTATCTCTCTTCACAGATTACATGATCATGTATATAAAATAAAATATCCTAAAAAATCCATCGAAAAATTATTAGTGTTAATAAACTTGGCAAAATTGCAGAATATAAGAGAAACATATAAAAATCAGTTGTGTATGTACATATAATATGTATATGTATGTATAATGCATATACATTAGCAATGAATGATCCAGAAAAAATTAAGAAAACAATCCCATTCACAATGACATTGAAAACAATAAAATATTTAGGAACAAATTTAATCAATGAGGTGTAAGGCTTATATCCTGAAAACCATCAAACACTGCTGAAAGAAATAAAAGAAGACCTAAATAAATGGAAAGACATCCCATGTTTATGGATTGGAAGACTTAATATTGTTAAGATGACAATATAACCAAAAGTAATCTAGAGATTCGATATAATCTCTATCAAATTCTCAATGTATTTTTTTTGCAGAAATAGAAAAGCCGATTTTAAAATTCACATGGAATCTCAAAGAATTCTGAATTACCAAAACAATCTTGAAAAAGAAAAACAAAGTTGAAGGACTCACTTTCAGATTTCCAAGCTTATCAACAGAGCTATAATAATTAACTATATGTATTGTAATCATCCCACAGTGTGGGATAAACATAGGACAGTCATCATACATCAATGAAACAGAATTCAGAGTTCAGAAATAAACTCATACATTCAACTGATTTATGACAAAAGTCCCAAGACCATTAAATGGAGGTAAGAAAAGTCTCAACAAATGATGCTAAGACAAATGGGTATCAAAATGCAAAAGAATGATGTCTGACCTTTACTTCACACTATATGCAAAAAATTAACTTAAAATAGACTGAAGATCTACATATAAGAGCTAAAAGTATAAAAGTCTTAGAAGAAAACAGGGGTAAATCTTTATAGCCTTAGATTTGACAATATATTTTTAGAAATGACACCAAAAGCCTGAGCAATAGGAGAGAAAGAATAAATTGAATTTTGGCAAAATTAAAACCTTTTCTGCTTCAAAATACACTATTAAGAGAGTAAAAAGACAAACTACAGAATGGGAGAAAATATTTGCAAATCATGTCTGTCAAGAGTCTAGTATCCAGAGTATATAAAGAATTTTTATCATTCAACAATAAAAATACAAACAACACAATTAAAAATTAGGCACAGGATCTGCATTGACTTTTCTCCAAAGAAGATATACAAAAGGCCCACAAGCACATGAAAACATAAAACATCATTAGTCATTAGGGAAATGCAAATCAAAATCACAGTGAGATCTCACCTCATACTTACTATGGTAGGCATAATTAAAAACAAAAATGGACAGTAACAAATGTTGGCAAGAATGTGGAGAAACTGAAACTCTCATACACTGCTGGTGGGAACATAAAATGGTGCAAGTGGTACAGAAAGCAGTTTGGTGGTTCCACAGTAAGTTAAGCTTAGAATTATCATGATCCAGCCGTTTCACTCTTAGGCATTTACCCAAAAGGACTGAAAACAAGTATTCAAACAAAACTTGTACATGACTGATCACAGCAGCACTATTCACAATAGTGAAAAGGTGGAAAGAACCCAAATGTCCATCACATGATGAATGGATAAACAA
Source organism: Lynx rufus (assembly GCF_022079265.1). NCBI lineage: Eukaryota > Metazoa > Chordata > Mammalia > Carnivora > Felidae > Lynx > Lynx rufus. The sequence continues at coordinate 3,360,901 of NW_025814844.1, read as the reverse complement.
AATATGGTATATGCACACAATGGAATGTTATTCTACCATAAAAAAGAATAAAGTACTCTTACATGCTACAATGTGGATGAACCTAGAAAGCATTATTCTAAATGAAAGAAGCCAGACACAAAAGGTCACATATTATTTGATTCCATTTATATGAAATATCCAGAAATATCCAGAATATATGAAATACCCAGAATCAGGGCAGGGGAGATTAGGAGTGACTGCTTCATGGGTACAGGGTTTCCTCTGAGGTGATGAAATTATTTTCGAATGAGACAGAGGTGGAGGATGCACAAAACTGTGGATGTACTAAATGCCACTGAGCTATATATTCACTTTAAATACCTTAAATGAATGAATGAGTGAAAGAGAGAAGAAAAAAACCCAAAAACAAACAACCAGACTCTTTAAAAGCCTTTCATTTACCACAAAAGAATAATACCTTCCAAACCTGGATGCACAGTTATGTCTATTACATCCCATTATTTCCCAAATACATGATCTTGAGCCTTACCCAATGTTATATGTCTTAAAACATATTATAACCCAGCTGAAACCTGTGAAATCAGCATCTACAAGAGGAATCTATCCTATGTAATTCTTAGTATCAGACAAGTTTAACTACTATTTAGCACAATTATTTTCTCTGATAAAAATAGATTGATTTAGTTATATTGTGGGTGACAGGTAAGACATTATAGATCAAATAGAAATGTTAATAATTTATTAAGCAGTATCAACATTTACTTATTTTAATCAATAATATGAATTTCTAAATAATTCCTTCAGGATAAGAGATTTTGAAAATCACCTGAGATTAATGTTGAGTACTCCCACTCAGAGAGGATATAGTTCAAATAAGTAGAAATTTTTGAAAAAGACAGCATTGTCTAATATTAGCAACAAAAATCATCTTGCATTGTTTGTAAAAGTGTAAACTGGTGTAAGTTTGGCAAAATGTATTAAAATTTTAAATGTGCACAATCCTTGATCTATCCATCTCACCAACAGAAATTTAAACCAAGGAGATAATTAGACGAGATGTTTGAGGATATTCATCATAGTACTAATTAAAACAATGAAAACTGGAAACAATCTAAAGGTCTATTAATAGAGGCTTGGGTAAATAATTCACAGTGCACATATACTAGAAAATACTGTGAAGTCATTTAAAAAAGAGAGACTGTCGGACATTCATTCCTCACAGGAATTACAGAATGAAAAGGGCTAAAAAACAGTACATGATTCTCTTTGTATAAACAATCATCCATCCATGAATATAGAAGAGTTTTGAAGGAGAGTTTCTTCAAGATGCTGAACGGTACAGATGGAAGATTTTCAGGAAATTTTTGCTTTTATTTATGTCTCCTAAAAAATTTTTCTACAATGACCATGTACATAGAAAAAAGACAAATGTGTTTTGTGGAAAATGTATGCGAAAGCATGGTGTATTGCAGCTGGGTTTAATTATAATCTGTTAAATACTGAAGACCTGACTGATGCATACACACTTACTGATGGCCTCTTATCCTTCTAAAGCATACCGTACCTGTTCCAACCATTTCATCTCACAGAATGCTCCTTGTTGCTGCCCATAAATTGGAACTCTATCTTCATGAGGCAGTGATGTCCCTGAGATGCTTTCTGCAGTGTATTTAATGGCATTTGATTTGTCTGCTAAGCTATAAGTTCTGCTGTGTTTTCACAGCAGTGCAAGTGCTCGGCTGTGATGAGTCAGACTCCTGCAGGTGCAGCTGGCTATGGAAGGAGCACATCCAGCAGTCACACATAACCCTTCAAGGAGAATGTGCACAACATTGCCAGAGTTGGGCAGATGTACCTTTCTCAGTTTTACAGCATTAGCGAAGAACCCAGGCTTCTCTTCAGGAACAACACAGCTGCTTTTTGCTCATCACCTGGACCTGAACATATTTTCCAGCGTCCTCTCATGTCTACTTGTGTGATTCCACGACCTTTTGAAAACTCAGCTGTCCCATTAGGGTAACATCAATGTCTATTTGGTCAAATATTATTCATTCTTCCAATTCTAAGCCCAGAATAACCTTTCCTTGGAGCCTCCCTTAACATGTTCAGAAAGAGCTGGCTGTCTCTTCTATATCTTACCCTCAACCTTTCACTTATTGTATATTGGTCTCTCTTACCATACTGTGAGAATGGAACCATACATTCATCTTTAAATCACCAGTATGTGGCATAAAACCCTAAATAAAACCTTAATTAATTAAATTTTAAATAAAATTAATTCTTTGTAAAATGTATGGAAATACACCCATTCTGGAAAACTGTTTGACTATTTTTCATAGAACTAAATATGCCCTTACAATATGAACCAAACAGTTACACCATGGACATTTATCCCAGAAAAATGGAAACTTGTGCCTATATAAAAACCTGTACACAATTGATGATAGCAGCTTTATTCTTAGTATCTCCAAATCGGACACAACCCATATACCTTTTAATAGGTGAATGGTTAAGCAAACTATGGTATGTTCATATGATGGGATACCACTCAGCAATAAAAAAGAGTGAATGATTGATAGGCATGACAACTGGGGCAGATCTCAAGGAATGAGTGCTGAGTAAAAAAAGCCAATCTCAAAAGGTTATAGTCTGTACTATTCCATTTATATAATATAATTGAAGCAACAAACTTAAGGACTCCACACAGGAGTCCTGTGGTGTTGGAACAGTTCTGTATCTGGTGATGGTAGTTACATAAATCTACAAATGTGACAAAATTTCACAGACACACACACACACGCACATGGAGTTTAGGGTTATGATGTGACAGTGGAAGGACACAAAAAGTTGACAAGAAATAGAATAATACTACCAAAGCTAGGCCTTAGAAAGGTTAATCCAGTAGCAGTATCAAGTACTGGAGGGTCGGAGGGGACTGGAACAGAGGCAGGAAGGTGATGCAAAAGATACTATAGAAAGAATTAAGAATTCTAATTCTTACAATTAAGAATTCTAACAATTAACTGGATGTAAGGAGAGAAAAAAGTGTGTAAATTTATAGAAAAAGGTATTAACAGTGGTCATCTCTGCATTTTACGACTGCAGAGATTTCCAGTTTATAATTTTTTTGTATTTGCACTGATGAAGTTTTAAAAATTGTGATAATTACTTTTATATTCAGGAAAAGTCTATTTTCCCAAAAAATGTGAAGTAAATAATTTTAGTTATTGTAAAGCATTTGACTGACTAAAAGTCATTTTATTATTATTTTTTAATATGAAATTTATTGTCAAATTGGTTTCCATACAACACCCAGTGCTCATCCCAACAGGTGCCCTCCTCAATGCCCATCACCCACTTTCACCTCCCTCCCATCTCCCATCAACCCTCAGTTTATTCTCAGTTTTTAAAAGTCTCTTATGGTTTGGCTCCCTCCCTCTCTAACTTTTTTTTTCTTCCTTCCCCTCCCCCATGGTCTTCTGTTAAGTTTCTCAGGATCCACATAAGAGTGAAAACATATGGTATATGTCTTTCTCTGTACGTAAAAGTCTTTTTATTTTATTTTATTTTATTTTATTTTATTTTATTTTATTTTAGGGACAGAGAGAGACAGAGCATGAACGGGGAAGGGCAGAGAGAGAAGGAGACACAGAATCGGAAACAGGCTCCAGGCTCTGAGCCATCAGCCCAGAGCCTGACGCGGGGCTCGAACTCACGGACCGCGAGATCGTGACCTGGCTGAAGTCGGACGCTTAACCGACTGCGCCACCCAGGCGCCCCCGTAAAAGTCTTTTTAAAAGACAGCAACAAAGAAAAGATCTCAAACTGATAGTAAAAGATGTTAGCCCAGGTGAGCTGAAGAATGATGATCTTACATGAACACAAAAAGAAGAGCAAATGTGGGGACACAGAATATTGAGACCAGTCTTGGATATACTTGGTTTAAGAAATCCTGGAAGAGGTGCCCAAGAAAGTGTGAAATATATAAAGTACTCAAGGCAGCAGAGACTATTTAAGACAGTTGAGAACTGCAGTCACACACATACTGAAGTATAGGTGATAACGAAAATTTTAAGTTTTAAGGGAGAAAATGTGGACCATGAAAGAACTCTATAGGAGCCAAATCTTGAGGAATGTTTGTGTTTAGGGCATGACAGAAGGCAAAGAAGAGAGTGCAGTGGTTGTCCCTAAGACAGGGTTGGGGATGGGGAGATGGGAGGTCCCACACACAAGGAAGGAAACAAAGCAGACTCCTCCTCTGACTCTCCCCACCTTCTTTCAGACCCTGCAACCCGACAAACTCCACCCCTAGCTTCTAATGCTCTACTTTCCCCTTCCCTACAACCTACAGCCTTTCCCAAGCATTATTACCAAACAAAACTTTCTTTAGCCCCAATGTGCCTTCCAGATGCTAGCTACCCTTAGATCTCTTTTTAAAAACTTCTTTAAAAAGGCACACTCAGACTGTTTCTGCTTCCTCATTTCCAACCTACAATCTGGTTTCTTTCTATTCCTTTACTTAATAAAGTTTACAAATCATGTCCATGTTGCTAAATTTGTTAAATATTTCTCAATGCTTAAATGGTCTGACCTGCCAGCAGCATTCTGCCTCCAGAAATGCTACCTCCCTTTTGCAGCTGTGACCCCATTTTTCCTATGTTTCTTCTCTAGCTACACCTTTTCAACCTGTTTACCACCTTCCTCTGTTCTAATCTCTTACATGCTGAGGCTCCCTGGGATCTGTCCCAAAGCTGATCTCTCCTCTTACCTCTGCCCTGTCCCTGAGAACTCCAGTATGTCCGCTGTTCCCCACCCTCCTTGCCAACTCTAGCCCTCACGATTCTACATTCCATTCTATACTCCAATTATAGAGAATTTTTGTAGTTTTCTTATGTCAAATCCCATCACTTCTTGGTCTTTGTACATTTTTTTTTTTTTTTTTTTGGCATATAGCCTCTTACATTGAGCTTATCACACTGTATTGCCTAATTACCTGTGGCTCCCACCATACTTTAAACTTCCTGAGAACAAGGACTATATTACATCCTTTTTCCAGATTCTAAAATAGTGCCTGGAACATGAGAAGTGCCTAGTAAATAATTGTTAAATTAAAATAAAATTAAGAAATATACAACTGGTATATATTTTAAAATGTTTAAATGTACTCGTAACCAAAGAAATATAGATTTAAAAAATTTTTTTATGTTCATTTATTTTTGTGAGAAAGACAGAGTACAAGTGAGGGAGGGGCAGAGAGAGACAGATAAACAGAATCCGTAGCAGGCTCCAGGCTCTGAGCGCAAAGCCCGACATTGGCCTCGAGCTCACGAACCATGAGATCATGACTTGAGCTGACCATGAGATCATGACTTGAGCTGAAGTCGGATGCTTAACTGATTGAGCCACACAGGCGCCCTCAGAGAAATATAGATTTTAAAAATAAAAGTATTTTCTCCCAGTCAAATTTGTCAACCCCAAATGATACCCACTTTAGTCAAGGATATGAAGAAATGGGCAAAACTACTGTGTTGTAAATAGTAATCATCATGATATAACTAAAGGGCAATTTGGCCACACGTGTGAGCCACACAGCACAGGTTCTGACAGAATGGGGATGAAGATAGGCTTTGCCTTATAACTAGTTGTCTGAAGAGCACCTTTAAACTTCAGTTGCCTCATTCCTAAAAGAAATCAGATTTACTAAGAAGTAAATCAACACAATATAGCTGCAATATTGCAGCTTATTAAAATTAATTAACAAAGAGCTCAAACAGCTACCTAAATGTTTTTTTTAGAGTTTGTTTATCTACTTATCTATCATCTATCTATCTATCTATCTATGTAATCTCTACACCCAATGTGGGGCTTGAACCCAGAGATCAATAGTCGCATGCTCTTGGGGGCGCCTGGTTGGCTCACACAGCTGAGCATCTGAATCTTGACTTTGGCTCAGGTCATGATCTCATGGGTTCGTGGGTTCAAGCTCCGCATTGGGCTCCACAATGGCAGTGCAGAACTTGCTTGGGATTCTCTCTTTCCTCTCTTTGCCCTCCCCCTCATTCTCAAAATAAATAATAAATAAATTTAAAAAAAAGTTGCATGCTCTTCTGACTGAGCCAGCCAGGTGCCCTTACTTAAATCTATTTTAAAACTAAGTGATGTGCTTCGTAAGAATCTTCCACATAAAATAACTCTGATTAAATTTTCTAAAAAATGGGGATATAATTCATTAATTCATCTCCTATCTACAATTCATTAATTCATTCCACAATTATTTGTTGGGCACAGTATTTAGCACCTGGCTGTGTGTCAGGCACATGCTCTAGTTAGGGGATATAACAGCGAAAGAACTAAGTTCCTGTGGTAAGAGAGATAGCGAATCTGAAAATACATGACACTGTGAGCTACTGACACATGTGGGTAGGGGGGCAAACGCTTCTCTAATCAGGGGACATTTGAGCAGAGACCTAAAATGTGCTAAGGAAAGCTACATAGATGTGTGGGAAAAGAGAGTGCCAGGGAAAGGGGCAGCAAAGGTTCTGCTGCAGGAGCACTTGACAGCAGAGACCAGCATGGCTAAGGAGGAGAAATCAACCAGGAAAGGTGGTAGGAGGTGATGTCTGAAAGGTAAGCTGTACCAGACCCTGTAGAGCTTTGCAGGCCAAGGTAAGGATGTGGCGTTTGTTCCAAGTGTGATGGAGAACCATGGAAAGTTCTGAGCAGGAAAATGGTATCATCATATTTTTACCTGAAGAGGCTTACTCTGGCTGTTTTTGGGAAAAATTGACTAAGAGGGGCAAGAGTGAAAATAGGAAGGCTACTTAGAGGTCACTGTAATGTATGACTGAGAGATAGTGGCAGTCATATTCAGGACATATTTCAGAGGTAGTACTGTCAGGATTCCAATTCTAAGAACCTAACTCAAAGATTTCACTATTGCTATTCAAAAACATTTATATATGCAAGGATACACAACATAGGCTGCCACAACTTAATACAAGTTGATCGACTTAATAAACTCTGGTATAGCCATAAAGCTAGAAGGGAGGTAGTCATTTAGAGGTGATGATGTTGAACACATAATGACATGGAAAAATGTTCATACTATGTATGTTAAGTGAAAATAACTGGTTACAAAACAAAGTATTCAATATTAATCCATTTTGTCTAAATAAAATGGATAGAAAAAAGAAGGTTATAATACAAGCATGTTAGCAAAACACCTCTCGGGGCTGTGAAATCACACATTTGCAACTTTTCTTCTTTGAGCTTACTGTATTTTTCAAATTTTCTGTAATAATTATGTATTACTTCTATGGGAAGAAATGATTTTTAAAATACTGAGAACAGGGGCACCTGGGTGGCTCAGACACTTAAGCGTCCGACTTCAGCTCAGGTCATGATCTCACGGTTCATGAGTTTGAGCCCCGCATCGGGCTCTGTGCTGCCAGCTCGGAGACTGAAGCCTGCTTCAGATTCTGTCTCCCTCTCTCTCTGCCCTTCCCCCGCTCGCACTCTGTCTCCGTATCAAAAATAAATAAACGTTAAAAAAAAAATTAAAAAAAAACCACTGAGAACATTTTCAACAAATAAGATTACTATAGAATAACCATTTGAGTTTATTAATGGTTTTCTTTGCTACTTACCATTACTTTTCGCAAAGTGTATCTTTTAGATCGAATGTCATCCATTAGCATCTCATACGGGGTGAGCTGATATTCAATGGGCAAAGGGTTGTACTGCCGCTCTTGGACCTTCTTAAGTTTTACTCCATTCCGCAAATCCCTCATCACCTGTACCCAGAATCGAGCCTAAAAGAATCAAGGGTAGAGAGATGTCCATGAATAAATTTACTAGTTCCCTCTAAGTAGCTACAGTCATACAGAAAAATTGAAGAGCCTGGCTTGCAAAACATTGAGTAGACCAAACAAAACTGATTTTTAAAACTAGATTTTATAATACTAATTAAAAAGCCAGTAGAGAATCACGAGCTCTAAGTTCTGAGGCACCTGGGTATAAACCCTAACTCATTCACTGTGAAAGGCTGTATTAATGGCCTCAGTTCTTCACGCCTCCTGTGTCTACACCCTGTTATGTGATTTTGCTCACTGAAGAGTATATTTCCCACACTCTAACATTGGTTTTGGCTTTATGATTTGCTTGGCCACTGGAAGGAATAGTAGTGGATGTGATGTAACCAAAGTCTGCAAAAGCAAATGCATAATGGGTTTGTGCTTCTATTGCCATGAGAACATTATGCCTGGACTAGCATGATTGTCCAGGAGAAGAATGACACACACATAACTGATCTGTACGCTCATGAGCTAAATAAATGTACTACTTTATGCGACTGTGATTCTGTAGTGGCTGGTTAGGCGGCATTACTGTGACCACAGCTAAATGATACAATCACCTATTAGCTATCTGACATCCAGCAAGTTGTTTCACCTCTCTGACCCCTGGCTTCCTCACCAATAAAAGATAATGGTACTTCATAACTTGCTGAGATGGTCATATATTATGTGGAAAATGGCCATAATTTTTATGTTATTACTATCTTTGCACAAATTACATAATATTGGCCTTCTTATCAACAAATAATGGTAAACTGATTTGCTAGCCCTTCAAGAAAATGAGATATAAATGAAGTACTTACAATAATATAAGACATACTAAATATGTATATTATTATTATAAGTTAATCCTTTTTTTTTTTTTTTAACGTTTATTTATTTTTGGGACAGAGAGAGACAGAGCATGAACGGGGGAGGGGCAGAGAGAGAGGGAGACACAGAATCGGAAACAGGCTCCAGGCTCCGAGCCATCAGCCCAGAGCCTGACGCGGGGCTCGAACTCACGGAGTGCGAGATCGTGACCTGGCTGAAGTCGGACGCTTAACCGACTGCGCCACCCAGGCGCCCCTATAAGTTAATCCTTTTATTTTCCTGCCTATAAGCTAAGGTGTCATAGTCTCTACTTCAGTGAAAAGTAAATCAATATGATATTTAACTGAAACACTGTGGTTTGTTAAAATTAATAAGTAGTTCATATTTATTACTTAAACATATTTATTAAAAACCATGTGATATATTTCATAAGAATTATCTGTATAAAATAACTGATTAAATTTCTCAAAAATGGAATTTATGATTTTTTAAAAAATGTATACCATTTCTTATTCCAAATAAGATTTGAGGTACTTAATATTGTGGTATATCCATTAGAACACCTTCTAAAATATTCCTATTTTAAACAGATCCTTAGAGGGGCGCCTGGGTGGCGCAGTCGGTTAAGCGTCCTACTTCAGCCAGGTCACGATCTCGCGGTCCGTGAGTTCGAGCCCCGCGTCAGGCTCTGGGCTGATGGCTGAGAGCCTGGAGCCTGTTTCCGATTCTGTGTCTCCCTCTCTCTCTGCCCCTCCCCCGTTCATGCTCTGTCTCTCTCTGTCCCAAAAATAAATAAACGTTGAAAAAAAAATTAAAAAAAAAAACAACAGATCCTTAGATTCTGCCATTAAAGATATTCTAATACAATATCCCTAAAATATTCAGATATCTCTTTTGAGAATGTTCTTGTCCCAATTTCTCTGTTTTTCTTATACGCATTCCTTTAAGATCCAGTTCAAATATCATCTCATCTTTTAAAATGCTATCTCTTCTCTTGACTGCCCAGGGCTTTAAGAAAACTTGACATATGTGAAATTTTGACTACTTAAAACAGATAAATTAGGGGATGATTACTCATATTAGAAGATTTTGTTATAATTTATGAAAGGATTCAAACAGACTTTTTATATAGCCAGTTATTTATATATTATTGTTTGGCAAAAATTTTCAGAAATTTAATTTAATTCAGAGATAAAAGTCACAGTAAAATAATGCACGACTGTCACTGTATGTACTCCCAGAGATTCAGTCATTCACATATTCCATCAGAGAGATCCTGAGATGCTACCATCAAAGATACTCTAATTCTCCTTCATTCTTTCATTTCATTCTAATCTTTCTAAATAATTCATTTTAATGGTCTTATAAGAGAGCAGCTGGTGATCTAGGCAAATGGAACTCCCTTTGGAGTTAGTGCATCTCTCGTCAGTGATCCTACCAGTTTTTAAATGAGGCTACCCTATGGCAATAAATTAAGTTTTTAGTTCAAGTTTAAACTAGCTGTTTGCTAAATTCTGACCACCTGGAGTTATTTATCTGGCTTCCACATCTAAAAAAACAAATTTTAAAATTTATTAGTCAAGATAAAATACACCTGAAATAAGGCTATTAGAGTATTCTACACAAAGGAAACTTAATAAACAATACTATTCTAAAATGATAATACCCATTTACAAGACATTACAGGCTACTTATTTTTTAACCTTAATCTTAAATGTTCTAGATTAATATCATTCCAAATATCTCAGTGAAGATATCAATAAATTATGAATATTTATATCCATACATCAATACATGTGGATCCATACAATGGATTGGAATACTACTAGTAATAAAAACAACAAACTATCGGGGCATCTGGGTGGCTCAGTCGGTTAAGCGTCCGACTTAGGCTCAAGTCATGATCTCGTGGTTCGTGAGTTCGAGCCCCGCATCGGGCTCTGTGCTGACAGCACGGAGCCTAAAGCCTGCTTCAGATTCTGTGTCTCCCTCTCTCTACCCCTCCCTCACTCATAGTCTGTCTGTCTGTCTGTCTCTCTCTCAAAAATAAACATTAAAAAAATGAAAAAACAACAACAAACTATTGATAGAGGCAACAACATGGATGAAATCTCAAAAGAATTATGCTGAATGGAAGAAGCCAAGCAAAAAACAGTACATACTATATGATTACATTTTTGCAAAATTTTAGAAAATGCAAACTAATCTATAGTGAGAGAAAGCAGATCATGGATTGCTTTCCCATGAGTTCCTCCCAGATCATGAGGAGAAAGGAAGCAGGATTACAAAGGGGTATGAGGAAACTATGGGGGTTAATGGATGGGCTCACTATTTTGATTATGATGATGGTTTCCTGGGTATGTATGTATGTGTGTATATGTCAAAACTTATCAAATTATGCCTTTTAAATATGTGTAACTTATTGCATGCTGATTATACTTTAATAAAGGTGTTAAAAAAGAATATGGCAAACAAAGTCTAATATGGTCAAAAGCAATTTGTTCACATCCCCCAAATATTCCTAGTCCCTCATTTAATGATATTTTTTTTTTAACGTTTTATTTATTTTTGAGACAGAGAGAGACAGAGCATGAATGGGGGAGGGGCAGAGAGAAAGAGAGACACAGAATCAGAAGCAGGCTCCAGGCTCTGAGCCATCAGCCCAGAGCCCGACGCGGGGCTCGAACTCACGGACCGTGAGATCGTGACCTGAGCTGAAGTCAGCCGCTTAACCGACTGAGCCACCCAGGCGCCCCTAATGATATCATTTTTTAACCAATATCCTTAACCTGAAAATTCAGAATCCTAAAATGTGCCTTCCCACTGATGCCTGAACATACCTCAGTCTAATTTCATGACAATGACTCAGCCCCAAGGCTGTCATGCCTACCCAACTCTAAGTCATACATGAGGGCAGGGACTCTTGGTTTTACTAGGGTCTAGTACCATGCCAGAAAAACAGTGGCTACTCAAACTGTATTGCATAAATACACTGTAATCATCTGTGCTAGAAATCTGTCTTCTGTTTTATGCAGGCAGAGATCCTATAATAATACAGGAATGAATAATTCTGCATCTCAGAACCCTAATACAGTAACTACTCATCAGATAAATGAATGCACAACACTGTAGTTTCACACCTTATCCTGAAACAGAGGTTAAACTCTGACTTACAAGAGTATGCTAAGGCATTAACATAATCAGGAAGGTCAGTATTTTAAAACATCAATTTTATCAGAAGGGACATTGGGGTAGTTCTAATAAAATCAGTTAGTTTTGTAAAATGGGGAAGATATTTCCTCAAATGTAAGACTAAGCACATTCAAATTCATATAATATCAATTCGTATTACAGTCCTTAGTAACAAGCATTTTAGAAATCATCACACTCTGTCTTCAACACTAAGCAAAACAGTGAATATCCAACTACCTTACCCAGTCAGCATTTTTCAGGTCTTCCAGGTCTGTGTTAGATTCATCACTCTTTTCCATTTCTTGAATCTTCTTAAGATTCTATCAATTAAAATAAAAAGAAAACATTTAGGTATAAAAATTTCATTATGCTACCTTCTCAAATGAAAATTTCTAACAGATATCTTCAGATAAAGTCTATATAGAAGCATTATTGAAGCAGATAGTACAGAATCTACTCCCCTATACATTTCAGTCAATGGTAAACTACAATAGATACAGTGCTACAGAGAGATGGGCTGAGATTGTTCCTTCTAATTTCCTTCTAGGCCTTGCAGCTAAACCTTTGTCACAATATTAACTCACACCACTAAAATGTATTGACATTGCCTTTTCCCCCAATGCCCTTATTCAATCCACCATCAAATCTCACAGATATTATTTCCTCCATATAACCTAAGCCCTCTTCTTTTTATCTCCACTGCAGATCCCTTAATCCAAATACTATCTAATTTTTGCTGACTTCTGATGTGGTCTGGCCCCAGATGTTCTCCTCTCCTCATCCCCATGCCTGGTCTCATTTATTCTCTATTTCTGCTCTTCTTTCAGATATCAGGCTCAACAGAACCATCAATTCTTCAGGAAAGCCTTCCCTTCCCCTCAATTAAGTCAAATCTTCCTACTATACAGTGGCATATAGCACCATCCACCTTTCCTCTGTAGCCCTTTTTACACTGTAGTTTTACATTTGTTTGTACCTTCCCTCTAGGTTTCATGAGGCAAAATTCCATTCTCAGGGGCTAATATATATAGCATTGGCACTTTTTATACTCAATATATATTTGTCAAATAATTTCATGAGTAAATTTCAATATATAAAATGCTTTTTATTTATTTATTATTTGGTAATGTATATATTGCAAAAACGATTACTGCAATAAGGGTGGTTACCACCTCCACCGCCTCCTATAATTACCTTTTTGTGTACGTGGTGAGAACACTTCAGATCTACTCTTGAAACTTTCAAGCATGTAAGGCAATATTGTTAACTACAGTCAACATGCTGTGTATTAGATCTCCAGAACTTATTCATCTTAAAACTGTAAGTTTGTACACTTTTCAATTTTTAATCTATTTGAATGCTGTTGACACACAATGCTCCACCCTTTGAAACTGCATGAATCCAACATTTGCAATTTTAAGAAAATCATGATAACTAAAACATCTACTTGGCTATTAATTACTAATCTGTGTTATACCATTCCTACTTACAACAAATCAATTCTTGTATATTTTATAATTTGTTGAGTTTATTTGCCTGAATGCTTGTGGACTGAGTTTAAATGTACCTTATGAAACCTAGTTTATTTTATATGAAAATACTTAATAGAAAACATTTCTAAACCATTTATTTTTTGCTTCTCAACATCTCAGATTGACCATCTGCAAAATGAGAATAACATCACCTGCTTTTTTTGTACTTAATAATGTATAGGAGTATTAATATAAAAAGAATAAAGTTACTCTGAACACTTGAAGAAAATGTGGTATAAATAACGTATTCTCTTGCTAGGAAAGACATTTGGGGGATGAGGGAAGTACTTCTTGGCTGCAACAGGGTATGGGGAAATAACAATATCAGCTAACAAGTGCTAAGGCCTTCAGGCAACCATCACTTAACCCAAGCACAACCCCTGTTATGGCTGGGCTCACAACTGAGGCTCACAAAAGCTAAGTGACATGGCTGGGGTCTCCCCACAGGCAGGACAGAGAGTTAAGTAGGTAGAAGTGGCATCAGGGTCTCAGGAGATAAGATGTGTGGAAGGGACACCAGATAATGAGAAGAATGGCCCTGTTGGGAATCTAAGTGTCCTGATACTGCTTCCCAATGACTTAGATAAGCCTTAGAAAAAAGCTGGATAAAGTTCTACATTACTTTTGCTAAAATTAGTATTTATGAACTGCTAACACACAAGGAAAAAGAAGACTTTACGACTTGTAACTGGGCTTTGCAGATAATTGGGTACTTAATATCTAGTGTAACATTGTGTCAAAATCTGAGTAATAATCATTACTAAATTAGGACCCTCCATTTTCTGTGTTTAATGACACAACAGATGTCTTGGTACATGCAATTTTTCTGATATTTAAAATACCCCCCCTTTTTTTGCTACAGATAATTAGTTGTCTTTTTAAAAATCTCTGATGATTTAAAGCCATGGTTTTCAACCCAAGTCCACAATCTTCATCAAGTAGTGATATCTTGAAATCAGAGCTGAACAGGGAAGAGATCAAAAGGACAGGCACATTTGTTTTGTTCCTCTGAGGACTTTAATCCAAGCTCTATCCCAAAAAGAATTAATGCCTTAAGGTATATATTATTCTATTGACTAGAATAGTGTTCTTTCTAGCTTTTTATAATTAAAAGCGTAAAAGAAAAGAAAGAGATTTAGGGAGGTGAAATGCCTTTGGACACCTTGGGACTCTCTCAGTAGCAGTGCTCTTCCCTCCCTTACCCAAATACCAAAAACTTAGAATAAGTACCTCATCTCTTCCTATTTCTTCCAACTCCAGCCTTGGGGCATTTGCACTGGCTGTTCCTCTCTCCACAATGCTTTACCCCCCATCTCCACATAGCTAATTCCCATACATATCTCATTTTTGCTCAAATGTCACCTTCTCAATGGGGCCTACCTTGACCATCTTATACAATCCTATACAAACCCCAAGCTCCACTCCCTGCACTACCAATTCCCCTAGTCTATGTCTTTTTCCAAAAATCATCCTGCCTTCTAATAGTCTATATGATTTACTCAATGTGTTTACTGCCTGCCTTTTGTTACTAGATTTTAAGTTTCATAAGGAATTATTTTTGTGTATTTTGTTCACTGCTGGGCTCCTGAAATCTCTAGAAGCATGCCTTGCTCTTGGTAGGTGCTTAGCAAGTATTTGTTGAATAAGTGAATTAAGATCTTCAACCAAGCCCTTCAATCTCAACAGCTCTTATCAAGTCAACTTTAATAAGAAGCCCTATGAAAGGGAAAATTATTCAGAGGAAATTCTGAATTTTCTTCTCTAAATTCAGAATCTACTGAAGGGGTGGGGAAGAAAACTCTTATCTATGCCACACGGAAACATGTGCTTTCCAGTTCAGGGAAATAAACATGTAATCCAAGCTCACATTACATTTCAGTGTCTCATTCAGTCAACAGATTAAAATAAATAATAACCAGAGTAAATAAAAAGAAAAAAATGCACACTGAAGTAATTATAATACTAAACACGTCAACAAGATTCAGTCAACATCAAAATAAATTGGCTTGAAACCTTAGTGCCTAAGAAGATCTAGTATGTACACATGGGCCAACACCCTAACAACACACTTTCCCCATCCATAACCAAGAGTGCAATATGGGCTCTTTGTCACCTACAGGCTGATCCCACAGCAAGCACTATATTGTTTACCCAATGATCTATAAGCCAAAAGATAATGAAAAAAGCTGAAAACATGATGGAGAAACCCATTTTTGCAAGCCTATGTTGTTTTTTAAAATTTCTGATGGTCTCTAGGTCCTTCTAGGCTCCAAACAAGAGAAAGCAAGATAAACAGTACAGGTACAGGAGAAGATCGGTGGTCTTTGGCAAGATGAAGATATATATCTTTTTTTCTAGATTCCCACTGCTACTACCAAAGCTGATGATGGCAAGTCTTTCAACTGTTCTTTCTGCCTCGGTATCTTCCTCATTTGGTTTATCTTTTTACTCCCCTATGATGGGTTCCCAGTGTTTCTGCTGTCACCTTCAAACTGGGGTACCCGTATTTCCAGGGACCTCTGGTCAAACAGTATAGTGATATGCCAGGGAGCATTTACAATGACAGATAAACAGGACACATTTTCCTGGAGCAAATTTTACTCACAGATGTGATGGATTATCATGCTGTGGTAAGTTGCCTAGGTCCACACCCTGCACCCACTTCAGGAATGAAGTACTCTTCCACTGCTGCTGGAGGTTTTGTCTGCTGTGGCTCATAACCTAATCCTGCCCTAGGAGCTGCACTCAGGGCTCAGAGCAAGGAGCTGCCTTGTCATGGGTATGCCCCATCTCTGGGGTAGCCCACACCCAATCACTGGTCTGTGTGGAGGTACACAGGTCAGGCTCCCTTGCCTCTCTTGGGACATCTCTGAAAGGCCATCCCAACTTCTGAGCTCCCTATGGGATCGGCTGCAACCTGCTGCACGTGCATCATAGTTCAACTTTTCCTTCACCGCTCACAGGTGTTCCCCAAAGCAGTTCCCAATAAAACCTCCCGAATTCAAATTTTACCCTTCAGAATCCTTTTCATGGGGGAACTCAATCCACACATGGAACAATTAAAAAATATTACAATTAGGGACGCCTGGGTGGCTCAGTCAGTTGAACATCCGACTTTGGCTTGGGTCGTGATCTTACAGTTCGTGAGTTCGGGCCCCGCATCAGGCTCTGAACTGACAGCCCAGAGCCTGGAGCCTGCTTTGGATTCTGTGTCTCCCTCTCTCTCTCTGCCCCTCCCCCACTCATGCTCTGTCTCTCTCTGCCTCTCAAAAATAAACATAATAAAAAAATAAAAAAATAAAATATTACAATTAGATGTAGACATATAAAATAAAGTTTACATGGATTTTAAAGGAAAAATGTATGATTTCAAGGACACTTTGACTTGCACTGAACAATACATCTCTCAGTGGGTATCTGTTGCTTTTGTCTAGATACATCTCCCCCCTTTCTTCTTTCATTTGGGGAATTCAGCCCCTACAGTTTGAGTAGGGCTAATCCCATGGCTGGCACACCTTATCACCTACTCACAAGGGTGAGGACACAGCCTCCACCAGCCAGTGCAGCCACAGCAACTAGTTCTTGAGCAGGCATATGTTTCTGAACTTTCCTCCAAGATATTTTTGCTCTAATTAAGAGAAAGACTTTCTGCTGGAGTTACTAAACTGAGGAAATGTGAGGTTTAAGCTACAGACTGTCATCTTACCTGCTTTTTAGTAAAAGCCCATCCCGGGGAGTGAGAGAGAGAAGGCCAGCCCTGATTATAGAGTTTGAGACACTGGATCCAGCTGCGCCTAAAGTTAGCTGTACCCTTAGACTTTCCATTTATGTGAGCCAGTAAATATTCCCCTACTTCACTCATGCTAATTGGAATGGATTTCTGTTACTTGCAACTGAAAGAGTTATGATTTAATATGTTCCTTTAGTCTAGAAGTACGAGTTCATGCTTCTATGTCTTAGGGGTAGTCTGGTTGAGTAATATGAGAAGCACATGGTCCCTTTTCCACCCAACCTTAAATTTTACTGTTCTCCAACACATCCCATCCAGATGGTCTTACTGTTTTACACCTTTACACATCTCCGCCTTTACTTGTGCCGTGATAAAATCCCTAACTCCCTGCTACTAAGAAAAACGATCTGCTCTTTATAATACTAAAGACAGTTTAAATTAATAGTCCAAGAATTTCATGTTTTTTAATTTTTCTGAATTTCTACCATAAACTGTAGTTCAGACACTTCCTAGCTGTGTGTCTTTATACGGGTCACCTAACTGCTCTAATCCTCAGTTTGTTTTCCCATCTGTAAAATGCAGACAAAGAACTACTTTCTAGATTTTGTTAATATTACATAAAATAATACAGAAAGAATACAGCATGGTGCCTGGCTCATGTTAAGCATTTAGTAAGTACTAGTTATTAAAAACCAACAAATATCTGTGAGATTTCACTGTGAATACTTTTTATTCCATCACAATAACATTTTATTCTTTTACCAAATGAGACCTCTCTCTGGCCTCTTCATGAAATCAAAATCCTGACTCACAAATAAGTCAAATACAGTAGCTGAGAATCTGTGAATACTGTAATTGAACAGGCCTGAAGAAATGTGCAACTAGAAATCTCAGGTTTCTAGTTAGCAAAAACAAATGAGTTATTTGAAAGTAAATTACATAT
The DNA here is from genome assembly GCF_022079265.1 of Lynx rufus. Classification (NCBI taxonomy): domain Eukaryota; kingdom Metazoa; phylum Chordata; class Mammalia; order Carnivora; family Felidae; genus Lynx; species Lynx rufus. The sequence goes on along the minus strand of NW_025814844.1, from coordinate 3,342,856 downwards.
TTTTCTAGTGTTAGTGACAAGCTTCTGTCAATTATATTCTGGCTTCTGAATAAATTATTTTGTATGCACAAATGTAATAACAGATGCCAACCTGAGCTTGGAATATGGTGAGAAAGTTATAATTGAGTACCCGCATGGCAATTAACTCTCTGCATGTCTGACATAACCATTCTCAAGCTAGCAATTAGCACTGCTCCAAGCCAACACTTTCAGTTCCTGGCACCTTAAAAAACAAACAAATAAAATCTACTCTGTGAATCACAAGATATCAAATGCTCACAGAATAATTTTAATTCATTTGTATAGGTTCAACACCAGCTCACATATAAATGCCTCTTTTTAGATTAAACCACCCTTACAGATATATTCATGTATTAAAAGAATACTTTAATAACAGCATTTCAATGATGATCATTTTCCTGCATACTGTTAACCACTTCACGCCATTTATCATTTATTGATATTCCTCTATATACTGAGTACATGTTTCAGTTAGAAACTTTTCAATGTGTAAAAATGAATATGTTTTAGTAACTCCTTAACCTTTTTTTTACTCAATATATGCTAATATGCTTTCAAAGAAATTACTATTAATTATATTTCCCGAGTGACAAAATCACTTATATAAATGTCGCCTGTAATAAAAAGAACACATATATCAGCCACAGAGATTAACAGCCATGCTGTCCTAGCTGAGATATTTTTACCATAGAGAAAAGCAAGAAAAGGGATTTTATCATATTTACCAGCCCAAAATTAGTGTTCCAAAAATTAGGGTACAAAAAACTCCCATGGAATTATAGCAGTTCATCTGATAACTGGAAGTCTCCCATATACATTAAAGAGTTAGTGGATAATTACAAAAGAATATGATTTATATTTTCATCAAGTTTTATAACACTTTCTTAAAGATGTAATATAGTCTTCTCCTCAAGGGATACGATTGGGAAAAGGTAACTACAACAAAGATGAAAGAAAGTCAGCATTTTATTTAATTAAAAAATGTAAAATGTTAAGATACTAAACTATAAGTTGATAATTTCTGTAAAATTTAATTTGAATTTATATGGTTCATTAAAGAAATTACAAAAAACTATAGATGAAGTCATCACAATGAAGGAAATTCATTCTAAATTCTTCCAATACTTTTGTGTACACACACACACACACACACACACACACACTCTCTCTCTCTCTCTCTCTCTCTCTCTCTCTCTTTCTCTCTCTCTCTCTGAGGGTTTAATGAATGTCTCTGCCTCAAGTAGCTAGACTCACAGTATCTCCCTAATACAACCACCCTTCCAGTTTTCATATTTATCCACCCCTACAGACTCACCCCTATAGACTCATCAAGTCTTCACACATAAAGAAAGGCAGTGATAATCATAAAATGATCATTAAAATATCATGGACAATATTTGCAATCTATATCACAACAAGTATTTTCTTAAGACATACAAATGGGTAAGTAAAGACCAATACTACATTAGAAAAATGGGCAAAGGATATGAATAGGCAATTGATAAATACAAATATGCCCTTAAGCATATGAAAAGTTGCCCAATCTCATTCATTCAAAGGAGAATGTAAACTAAAACTAAGGAATACAAATTTTCACCTATCACTTAAAAAACACATTGCGTAGGAAAAGACACACTCTTACACAATGCAAAGGATAAGATCATTGGTAAACCTCTATTGAAGACAATTTCATATTTTATGAAAATTGTAAATGCACATGCCATTTGAACCAGTAGTTCAAATTTTAGGAATTTATCCTACATATATGATTACACCCATGAAAAGTAGCTTTAAAACTATCCACTGTAGCATTGTATGAAACATCAAAAGATTAGAAGTAATCTTTCTGACAGAGACCTGATAAATCAATCACAGTATATCCACACAAGAAAATATTACAAACTCATACTAGATATAAACACTATGGACTGATATGAAATGATCTCCAAGATATATTATTAAATGAAAAAAGGAAAGTTCAGAACAGCATAAAAAAGGAAGAAAAAAAACATGATGTTTTTGTTAGTTATGGATAAAATGTCTCCATAAGAACAAAAAACAAATTAATAGCATTTATTGTCTGTGGGACAGCAGCCAGCATAAGGGTATAGCTTAGTATAATTTGAATGTTTGAATCATATGAATTTTCTTAAAATAAAGTTAATTAAATTGAAGAAGTTACAGAACCTGCAAGTAGAAGACTTCTTACATGCTATTTATTTATAGCATTTATTTATTATTATTACATAATATTTATTTATTTATTTATTTATTTATTTAGAGACAGCGAGAGAGAGAGAGAGAGAGAGAGAGAGAGAGAAATGGTGCAAGAGTGAAGAGCAGAGAGAGGGATAATCCCAGGAGGGGCAGAAAAGAGAGAAAGAGAGAGACAGAATTGAGGCTCACCCAAAGCAGGGCTCATGTTTTACCTGAAGAGGGGCTCGGGGCTCATGTTCACTGGAAGTGGGGCTAGAGCACACCTGATGTGGGACTTGAACTCACAAACCATGAGATCATGACCTGAGCCAAAGTCAGATGCTTAACGACTGAGCCACCCAGGTACCCTTACATGATCTTAAATAAAGATTCTTCTGCAATTATTTTAGCAGGGAGAATAGTGATACAAGCAAGATACCCAGGGCAGAGAGAGTAATTTAATTACTTCTGATGAGGTAAATGCTCTGCACATTTACTAACATTCACAAAATAATAAATCAATAGAAAAAAAGACAGACATTGACAAGGGCCATGAAAAGTTACAAATGATGGACGATCTAATTAAAATGAACAAATGGCAATCTTACAAACAGACATCTGGTGGCAGTTCTTTCTTTCAAAAAATGATATGCTCATGTCTTGGCAGAATATAAATCCATTTTAGCTGTAGGGAGAAATTTCCAGCTAACCTAAATGCCAGTTTTATTATTGGAAGTGTTGTGAGCAGGCATGAGGAGAATGATAGGCAGGGAATATGAGAAAGCTGACTAAAATACACTTTTTTTTTAAACTTATTTTTTTTAAGTAGGCTTCCTGCCCTGTGCAGAGCCGGAAGCAGGGTTTGAACTCACAACACTGAGATCAAGACCTGAACTGAGGTCAAGTTGGATGCTCAACTGACTGAGCAACGAAGGGACCCCTAAAATACATCTTAATATGTTAATGAGATAGAGGTCTTGTGACTTTATCTTTGTAAGTGTAGTCAAGCAGAATATGTCAGAAGTCATATCACATGCAGATGCCTTAGTATGATTGAATGTGGTCACTGGCAATGGTATTATGTAACACAGGTGGATTTGGTTATGGGCTGATAAGAGATGGTGGATGCTAAATACCTACATTTGATTTTTTCCAATAAACTGTAGGTAATTAAATGTGGCTATTTGACTTTTTAAAAAGACAAAAAATAATAACAGCTTAGTCAATTCCAAAAACATCGCTTTTCCCCTAGCAACAAAAGATACTTTATATACACACATTTATACACACACACATAATATTCCACTGGTAATAATCTTATCTAAGATAAACAGCTCAAAGATTTCATCATGAAACTTTGATTTCTTATAGCACTAATAGTAACAATACTTAATGAAGTGTCACAGCAGAGGTTACGATTGTACAGTATAAAAACACATGTTAATATTGTGAAGATTCATACTGAGATTCAGGCTTATTCATGCTTATTTCCAGTTCATCTTCTTACCCCATAATTCCAATATCTGGTCAAATATTAGCAGATAAAGGTAAACTGGTTCTAATCTACGCATCTAGAGATCATCCTTCCATCATTAAATTTAGGGTAAGATTTAACTATTCAAAAGAATTTGAATGATGAGGTTTAAAATAAAGTCACATGTAACTATGGATCACTAAAACATTCAGAAAATCAAGACACTAGCATAATGCTACTTGTATTTTTATTTTTCTAAAAATTTTTACTTTCATTTGAATATAGTTGCCACACAATGTTCTACTAGTTTTAGGTGCACAATGTAGCGATTTGACAAGTTTATATATTCCGCTATGCTCATCACAAGTGTAGCTACCATCTGTCCTACTATACCACTATTACAATATCATTGACTGTATTCCTTGTGTTGTGCTTTTTATTCCCATGACTTATTCACTCCATAACTGGAAGCTCGTGTCTCCCACACCCCTTCAACAATCTTGTCCAACCTCTCACCTCCCTCTCCTCTGGCAACCACCAGTTTGTTTTCTGTATTTATAGGTCTGATTCTGCTTTTTATTTACTCATTTGTCTTTTTTTTTTAAGCTTCCACTTATGAGTGGAATCATACCGTATTTGTCTTTCTCAGTCTGAATTATTTCATTTAACATAATGCCTTCTATGTCCATCCATGTTTTCCCAAATGGCAAGATCTCATTTTTTCTTATGGCTGTGTAATACTCTGTACCTTGACTACTATAAATAATAAACTTGGGTGCATATATCTTTTTGAATTAGTGTTTTCATTAAATACCCAATAATGGAATTACTGGATCATATGGTAACCCTATTTTTTTTTTCAATTCTATTTTTATTTTGAGGAACCTCCATACCGTTTTCCAGAGTGGCTGTACCAGTTTGCATTCCAGCAACCATGCACAGGGGTTCCTTTTTCTCCACATCCTTGCCAACACTTGTTATTTCTTTGGTCTTTTTAATTTTAGCCATTCTGATAGGTGTGGGGTGGTATCTCATTGTGGTTTTGATTTGCATTTCCTTCATGATGAGTGATGCTGAGCATCTTATGTGTCTTCTGGTCACCTATCTGTGTCTTCTTTGGGAAAATGTTTATTCAGGGCCTCTGTCCATTTTTTGAGTTATTTATTTTTCTGATGTTGAGTTGTGTAAGTTCTTTGTATATTTTGGATATTAACCTTTTATTGGATATATCATTTGCAAATCTCTTCTCCCACTTATAGTATGTTGTCTTTTTGTTTTGCTGATGGTTTTGTTTGCTGTGCAAAAACGTTTTATTTTGATGTAGTTCCAACAATTTATTTTTGCTTTTGTTTCCCTTTCCTTAGGAGACGTATCTAGAAAAATGTGGCTATGGCTGATGTCTGAGAAATTACTGCCTATATTCTCGTCTAAGATTTTATGGTTTGAAGTCTCACATTTAAGTCTTTAATCCATTTTGAGTTTATTTTTGTATATGGTGTAAGAAAGTCATCCAGTTTCATTCTTTTACATATAGCTCTCCAGTTTTCCCAGCAACATTTATTGAAAAGACTATCTTTTCCCCATTGTATATTTTTGCTTCCTTTGTCATAGATTAATCGACCATATAATCCTGAGTTTATTTCTGAGCTCTCTATTCTGTTCCACTGATCTATGTTTTTGGTGCCAGTACCATAGTGTTTTGATTACTACTGTGTACTACATCTTGAAGTCTGGGATTGTGAAACCTCTAGCTTTGCTCTTTCTCAGAACTGCTTTGGCTACGTTGGGTCTTTTGTCATTTCACACAAATTTTAGGATTATTTCTTCTAAAATTAAATACCCAACAGCATTTTCATAGTGATTGCATTGAATCTATAGGTTGCCTTGGGTAATATGAGTATCTTAACAATATTAATTCTTCCAATCCATGAGCATGGAATATCTTTCCAATTGTTTGTGTCATCTTTAATTTTTTTCATCAGTACATTGTAGTTCTTGCAGTACAGGTCTTTCACCCCTTTGGCTAAGTTTATTCCTTGGTATTTTGTTCTTTTTGGTGCAACTGTATTTGGTGCTTTTTAAGTTTCTCTCTACTACTTCATTATTAGTGTACAGAAACACTACTGATTTGTGAATATTAAGTATCTTGCCACCTGAATTTATTACTGCCAGTAGTTTTTATTTATTTATTATTTAAAAATTTTTTAATGTTTATTTATTTTTGAGAGAGATAGAGAGAGAGCACGAGCAGAGGAGGGGTCAGAGAAATGGAGACAGAGAATCTGAAGCAAGCTGTAGGCTCTGAGCTGTCAGCACAGAGCCCAATGCAGAGCTTGAATCCACAAACCAAGAGATAATGACCTGAGCCGAAGTCAGATGCTTAACCAACTGAGCCACCCAGGCGTCCCATAAGTAAGCATTTTCTAGGTGAGAGAAGAGGGGGAACAGGAACTTCAGGTAGGTACAGAGTCCCTGGATGCTCAGAGACTACAGGGGAGGTTGCATACAGTGAATGAAGAGCCTGGAGAGGTTAAGATTGAAGCCTGATTCTGAATAGTGGCCTATGTCATGCCAAGGAGTCTAAACTTTCCACCTACAAGTACCAAGTAGCCAACAAGATCTCTACACAGCGACATAACACTGGGTGGTAGACTGTAGATGAAAAGGGAAATTACATCAGAAGGCTTTCCCATGGCCCAGGCAAGAGATGTCAGACCACTGCATGAAGAAGGCACAAGGCAGTGAGAACACGAAGGAGGCTGTACATTCTGGAGACAAGTCAAGAGTGTCAGGGACCAAGATTCAAGATAGATGGTAAGAAAGAAGATCTACAGTAGCAGAACCACAGATTCTCTAATTCATTCAACACTGATCAAATATTTAGAGGCCCTATTACACTGGGATATAGCAGTGTATCAGAGAGAAAAGGTCTTTGCCCTTCATGAGATTATTTTCTTGTGGTAGATACCAATGAGTAAGAAAAGAGGTCATCAAGACAACTGTGATAACTGTGAGGAAGGAAATAAACAGGGCAACTGATTTTAAAGTAAAAGACTGAGTGTAAGATATAAATATATATCTATATCTATTTATGTATACACACACACATGAGTGTTTAGGGGCGGTCTAAGGAGATGTCCATTAAGCGCAGGCCTGAAAGATGCAAATGGAAAACCATAATTAAAACAGTGGATGAAGATAGAATTTATGAGTTTAAGATATCAATAAAAAACTAATTAAGCACCACACTTGAGAAGAGATCAAAGATCATTATAATCAGATAATCAGAAGTGATAATCCACACCTGTAGAGGCTGCTTCTGAAGAAATCCAAGATGGCTTAACTATATGAGACATCTTATCCCTTAGAGATCAAAATGTTTGGAATATTCCACTTTAGTTCTAGGATTGTTTATGTGTATGATGCAAGAAAGTGCAAGGGGAGAGAAAATTTTCATCACTTTGAGTACACAATCTCCTAGAAAACAGACACTGACTTTAAAATCTATTTTACATGCCTTCTTATAATAATATGAACATATAATGTTTCATAAATCTCAATTATTTTTACTGTTCATTAATTTATGCCTAATATTACTGCATTAGGAATTTCTTCTTTATAGGGATTTCTTTATCATTAGATTTTAAAATACAGAATTTTTAGTGGATACTGACATCAATTAATAGTAATGTTGAGTGTTATAGCTCAATATTTATAATATTGAGCTTTCCTCTAAAATCTTCAACAGTGAATTGCCTTCCTATAAAATCCATCTCAAGTTTAAAATATGATGTAAAATAGTATATAATAACTTCATAGCAAATTTTACTGGGCATGCACTTAAAATGTTTATCAGTATACATTTTGTCTATACAACAAGACTTAAAAAAAATGAGAATGAATAAAACAAAGATTTAGCCCAATGAATTGTACTTTCTGCAGCGAAGTTAACGATTACAGGGGCCTTAGCATACCTAATTGCCCTCTCCTCCTTTTCTAAAGATAAATGAACAGAAATCTAGCAAAAGCTATATAACTGATGTCCCATAAATAATGAGTGAAAGAAAATGATTCACCAACAACAAAGGGGCTTTTAAAAATGATCAGTGTCAGGGTGCTTGGGTGGCTCAGTTGGCTGAGCATCTCTTGATTTCCGCTCAGGTCACGCTCTCAGGGTCATGGGATTGGGCTCTGTGCTGAGCACAGAGCCTGCTGCACATTCTCTCTCTCTCTCTCTCTCTCTCTCTCTCTCTTTCTCTCTCTCTCCTTCTGCCCCTCTCCCCCACTTGCGCACTCTCTCTCTCACTCTAAAGTTAAAAAATAAAAATGACTAGTGTTAATATATTATAAATATAAATTTTAAAATGACTTATTTGCTTGAAAAAAGGATTCTTCTTTCAAAAGAAAGATTGCTTTTATACACTATACTTCTCTGATACCTCAGGTTTTTCTTTTTATACTAAATATAGTAATTAAAGAAATATAGTAAATATTCTATTGTGAAGCAACATATTTACTGTAGATTTGGGGTTGGGGGCAAGCACACTACACACTCTCAACAAGGAGGCAATGATGGTTAGAGCATGCTAGGAACATACTGGAATAAAATCAACTGACTTCTAATCTTAAAATGATTTTATTTCAGTCTTCGACATTTCTATCACACTTCTGTCTCTTCCCATTTCACACCTCCATATTATTTCATACCTAAACTTAACATGATACCTTCCTTCCTTCCATCCCATTTGTGTGCGTGTGTGAGACAGACACACACACACACACACACACACACAATGTTCTCTCATTTACCCTCTTCTCCCCAGCTCCAAATTTTATTCTCTCTGGCTCCCATAAATTTCTTTCCAATCCTGCTCAGAAGCCTATATCAAAGCATACATCTCCATTTTAGGAACTCTCTTCAACTTTGTTCCAATATAGTCTATCGTATGTGACTATTCTTAGAGGAAACCTTTGAGCATCTTTACGGGGATGAAGATGAGGATGAAGATGGAAACGTTGGTGTCAGAAGTGCTGACAGCTTCTGTGTTAGCCCCCAATCTCTGTAAGCCTTAGTTTGCCAATTTGCAAAGTAAGAGTCACAGGACTGTTCATTAGGATTAAATGGAGTAAGTGACAGAGGGCATTTTATAGCTGTAGGAATAATACAGGAAAGCAGAAGGGATCACAGTTTGAGGAACCGATAAATAATTTCATTTAACAATAACAACACAGGGACTGATGATCAAACACTACCTAGACAGCAATGGAGTAAAGGACACTACCATTAATATAACTTCCTTTTCTACAACAAAAAATTTACATTTGAAACTGCCAAGCTAAACTCTCTACTCTCCAGCACACATGCTCACTGGCCACACTTGCTGGTAGAGTTTGGGTGGTGGTGGGTTACTGGCAATAGGACCTGGGCTGTCTCTTCTTTCATACAACCTGATGCACTAAATGGATTGTTTAGCCTGTCCCTTCATCTATAATTACATACAAGGATATCAAATTGCTTATGAGACACAGTAATATGTGCCTACTTTCAAGAATATCAAATTGCTTTTGAGACACAGTAACAGCAGGTCTATCCAAAACTTCTCTATCATTCAGAGAATAACCTTAATGGATCTCATTCATTAAGAAGGAAATCATCGGGGCGCCTGGGTGGCGCAGTCGGTTAAGCGTCCGACTTCAGCCAGGTCACGATCTCGCGGTCCGTGAGTTCGAGCCCCGCGTCGGGCTCTGGGCTGATGGCTCGGAGCCTGGAGCCTGTTTCCGATTCTGTGTCTCCCTCTCTCTCTGCCCCTCCCCCGTTCATGCTCTGTCTCTCTCTGTCCCAAAAATAAATAAAAAACGTTGAAAAAAAAAATTTAAAAAAAAAAATAAAAAAAAAAAAGAAGGAAATCATCACATCATAAAAAGATTAGAATAAAAGTGAGTTTGTATTCCATATAGATGATGAACTACAAAGCTCTGAGCTTTCTAAAGTAAGCCAGGTCTAATAAGCATAATTATGTCATAGAACAACTAGTTAACACTTGGGAACAGGTTAGGGGTTTTACTTACATTTTAATACATTGTCAGTTGAGCATATAAGAAATTTAACATGAAGTATTTTTGGTCTGTGAAATCAGGAACATTATCAGCAACTAAGCTCAAATATTTTTTTCCCAATGTTTTGATACTACGAATTTACCCTAATTTTACACACACATGCGTGCCCACACACACAGATAAAATGTAATGTGAAACATCACTGATGATCAGATAATCAACTTATTAAATCAGAGGTCATCACTTTGAAAATTCCACTTGATACATACTAACTCACAGGTACAGAAGAAATACTATCTGATTCTTTATACATCCTGATATTTTTTAATGTTTATTCATTTTTGAGAGAGAGAGACAGAAGCGGGTCAGGGAGGGGCAGAGAGAGAGGGAGACACAGAATCCAAAGCAGGTTCCAGGCTTTGAGCTGTCAGCACAGAGCCTGATGTGGGGCTCAAACCCATGAACTGGGAGATCCCGACCTGAGCCGAAGTCAAACACTTAACCAAGTGAGCCACCCAGGCACCCCTGAAATACTTACTGTCTGATTCTTAAATGTATAAGCATACCTCATAGATATTGCGGGTTTGGTTCCAAGCCACCACAATAAAGCAAATACCACAATAATGTGAGTCACGTGAATATTTTTGTTTTCATAGTATATATAAAAGCTATGTTTACACTATATTTCAGTCTATTAAATGTGCAATAGTAGTAGGTCTATAAAAACAATGTATATAATTTAAAAATATTTTATTGCTGGTGTGCCTAGGTGGTTCCATCGGTGAAGAGTCCAACTTCAGCTCAGGTCATGATCTCACGGTCCATGAGTCTGAGCCCCGCGTCGGGCTGTGTGCTGACAGCTCAGAGCCTGAAGCCTGCCTTTGGATTCTGTGTCTCCCTCTCTCTCTGCCCCACCCCCCACTCATGCTCTGTCTCTCTCTTTCAAAGATAAACAAACATTTAAAAAAATAAAAAATATTTTTATTGCTAAAAAAAGGCTAACCATCATCTGAAGTTTCAGCAAGTTGTAATCTTTTTGCTGGTGGAGGATCCTGCCCTCAATGTTGATGGCTGCTGACTGATCAGGGTGGTGGCTGCTGAAGGTTGGGGTGGCTGTGGCAGTGTCTCTAATATAAAACAACAATGAAGTTTGCTGCATCAACTGACTCTTCCTTTCAGAATTTCTCTGCAGTATGTGATGCTGTTTGATAGTATTTTACGCACAGAACTTCCTCCCAAATTGGAGTCAGTCGTCTCAAACCCAGCCACTGCTTTATCAACTAAGTTATGTCAAAGTCTAAATTCTTTTTGTCATTTCAACAATATTCACAGCATCTTCACCAGGAGTAGATTCCATCTCCAAAAAAACTACTTTCTGATATGTTAATAGTGTTGTATGCTGACAGGTGGTAACTACACTTGTGGTAAGCACAGCATAATGTATAGAAATGTTGAATCACTATGTTGTACACCTGAAACTAATGGACCACTGTGTGCCAACTATATGGAAATAAAACAGTTTTTCAAAAACCACTTCCTTTGCTCATCCATAAGAAGCACCTCCTCCCCCATTAAAGTTTTATTGTGGGATTATAGCAATTCAGTCACATTTTCAGGCTCCACTTCCAATTCTAGTTCTCTCTTGTTACAGAGTAACATCTGTAGTTACTTCCTCCACTGAAGTCCTGAACACCTTAAAGTCATCCATCCATGAGGGTTGGAATCCACTTCATCCCATTTCCTGTTAATGTCAATATTTTTACCTCTTCCCATAAATCACAAATGTTTTTAATGTCATCTAGAATGGTGAATACTTTCCAGAATGTTTTCTTTTAATTTTTTTACATGTTTATTTTTCAGAGTGAGAGAGACAAAGCATGAGTGGGGGAGATGCAGAGAGAGAGGGAGACACAGAATCCAAAGCAGGCTCCAGGCTCTTAGCTGTCAGAACAGAGCCTGACACAGGGCTCAAACCCATATACTATCAGATCATGACCTGAGCCAAAGTCGGATGCTCAAAATGACTGAGCCACCCAGGCACCCCCAGAAGGTTTTCAACTGATGTCCAGATCCATCAGAGGCATCACTATCTATTGCAGCTATAGCCTTACGAAATGTATTTCTCAAATAACAAAACTTGTAAGCTGAAATTGCTCGTTGATCCATGAGCTGCAGAATAGATGTTGTGTTAGCAGGCACGAAAACAACACTAATCTCACTGGATATCATCAGAGCTCTTGGGTAGCCAGGTGCATTGTCAGTCAACAGTAATATTTTGAAAGGAATCTCTTTCTTTCTTTTTTTCTAGGTCTCAACAATGGACTTAAAATATTTCATCAACCATGTTGTAAACAGACGTGATGTCATCCAGGCTTTGTTATGCCATTTATAGAATACATCAAAGTAGAGTCAGCATAATTCTTAAGAGCCCTAGCATTTTCAGAATGGTCAATGAGCACAGGCTTCAATTTAAAGTCACCAGCTGCATAGCCACAAACAAAAGAGTCAGCTGTCCTTTGAAGCTCTGAAGCCAGGCACTGACTTCTCCTCTCTAGCTATCTGGCATCTTCTTCTAATAGATGAGAATTACCTTAGTTAGACCTTCTGGATAACCTGCTACAGCTATTATATCAACACTTGCTTCAACTTGTACTTTTACGTTATGAAGACAGCTTCTTTCCTTAAACTTCATGAACTAACCTCTGCTTGTTTCAAACTTTTCTTCTGCATCTTCCTCACCTCTCTCAGCTTCAAAGAACTGGAAAGATTTAGGGTCTCCGGATGAGGCTTTGGCCTAAGGGAACGTTATGACCGTTCTACCGAGACCACTCAAACTTTATCCATATCAGCAATAAGGCTGTTTTGCTTTCTTATTGTTCATGTATTCACTGGAGCAGTACTTTTGATTTCCTTTAAGAACTTTCCCTTTGCATTCACAGCATGGCTAACTGTTTGGCACAAAAGGCCCAGCTTTTAGCCCATCTTGGCTTTCGACATACTTTCCTCACTGAGTTTAATGATTTCTAGCTTTTGATTTAAAGTGAGAGACGTACAACTCTTCCCTTCACTTGAACAATTTTTTTTAAATATATGAAATTTATTGTCAAATTGGTTTCCATACAACACCCAGCGCTCATCCCAACAGGTGCCCTCCTCAATACCCATCACCCACCCTCCCTTCCCTCCCACCCCCCATCAGCCCTCAGTTTGTTCTCAGTTTTTAAGAGTCTCTTATGCTTTGGCTCTCTCCCACTCTAACCTCTCTCTCTTTTTTTTTTCTTCCCCTCCCCCATGGGTTCCTGTTAAGTTTCTCAGGATCCACATAGGAGTGAACACATATGGTATCTGTCTTTATCTGTATGGCTTACTTAAAGGCCCCTGTACAGTTATTAATTGGCCTAATTTCAACATTTTTGTGTCTCAGGGAATAGGGATGCCCAAGGAGAGGGAGAGAGATGGGGAAACAGGCAGTCAGCGGAGTAGTCAGAACAGACATTTATCAGTTAAGTTTGCTGCCTTATATGGGCACAGTTTGTGGTACCCACTATTACAATAATAGCATTAAAGACCATTGATCATAGATTACCATTAACAAACATGACAGGAATGAAAAAGTCTGAAATATTGCAATAATTACCAAAATGTGACATAGAGACATGAAGTGAGCAAATACTGTTGGAAAAATATCACGGATAGACTTGCTCTACACTGGGTTGCCACAAACATTTAATTTGTTAAAAGAAAAACAACAACAACAAAAAACAAAAAAACACAGTATCTCTGAAACACAATGAGGTATGCCTGTCTGTATAAAGTACTTTAAGATCTTTAGAAAAAATATTCAAATTAGCAGACTATTTTATTACTAGTGTGAATTTAGTACTCTTGAGAAAAGGTTAAAATGACTATCATACATACATGAACATATATGAAAATATTTATAATTTCAAGAAAGCAGCACACATTGCAGAGGAAAAACAAATCCACTTGGACCATGTTAAGACTTTACTTCTAAAACCTCAGTGTTGACAAGCAATTTATGTAATATAAAATCTGTAATTAAATGGTACAGAATGTTCTTAAGTTCAGGATTTCCATATATTCTATAGCTTGTCCTATCAAGATTCATTATTAAATGAAATTTTATGTATAAATGTAAAGAACAGCAAGAGCACTCTAAGACCTCATCTATATTCCCATAAAAGTTCTCCTTTTACTAGAAATACTTTGGCCAAAAGGTTTCTAATCATCACAAATGCTTTCAAAACTGACTTCTTTCAACAAGTTGAAAACCTCTGCAGTTCTAGGAAACACAGATATAATGTATAAATTGTTTCAGTTCAACAAGTATTTCTGGACTGTTTCCTATGTGCATATACTACATTAAGAGTCATTGGCATAAAGATGATTTGAAACACAGTCATTTATCTCAAGAAGGATCTGGTCCAGCTGTGGAGAAAAAAACCACAAAGACGTAAGCAAATAACTACTATAGAGTATGAGAAGTGCATGACTGAAAGATGAATAAGATACAGAGATAGTGGAGGGCATAAAACTCTGTTGGGCTGGAGGGAGGTCATGAATATTTCACAAAGAAGGCAATATGGAAGCAGGGTTTAGATGGATAAATAGGAGTTCACCAGGCAGACAATGGGAGAAGAGAATTCCAGGCAGAAAGAACAGAATGTGCAAAGGACACAGACCTACAATAGCATGACATATTCAGAAACTATAAGTAATTTTGATTGGATACTGTTAAAAAGGACAATAAAAACATAAGGAGGGGAAACACCATGAAGGGCCCTGTGTGCAATAGAAAAGTTTTAATTTTACTCTATAGTTGATGGGGAACCATATTAATCAGGGAAGCAACATGGCTCTTTTCAGCTACCAGGGGTCTTAAGGTCAGGTAGAATGAACTGAACTGAAAGTACCAATGAAGCCTTAATTCACTGGATGCAACAGTGCAAACAAGAGGCCAAAAAGGATGTTTTGCTCCTCTTGTTCCATATTTCCCCCCACAGAATGACACTGGGCAAAAGTTAGGTGACGTTCAGGCAAGTGGGGAAAAATCCCCTCACTGCTGAGGAGTACTGGACAAAAGGCTCCAGCCATTTTATGGACCAGGGGCTGGTGGGAGGTAAAGAAGGAAGGGCAGAAATGGAAAGTTATGAGCCAGAGTGGAGGAAAGCATGTCAGCCAAGGCCCTGGTGAAGGTGCCTGGGCTAGGGATGCAGATGTGTGAATGAACATGGCTGATCCAGTGGGGATGCTCACTGTTCTTGCCACTCCCTCCAGAAAACCAGTGTGCAGAACCTTGGCTATGCACCAAGTCATGTGTGGGAGGGCACCTTCCCCTATTGGGATTTGCCAGGAAAAACCAGCCTAGGGTCAGGCCTGAAAGATCACATACCTGTGTGACTGGACTCCTCAGGTCAGATCTGTGATCTACAAAAATCATTCACAGACAATGTGAAAGATGAACTTGACGAAGAGGATTCACAGTGACAAGGGGACTGGTGGGAGGTTAGTGCAACAATCTGGTTTGGACATGTGACCTGAACTCCTGTTAAAGTGACTGAACCTAGTTCACGCAGGAAAGGACATACATCCAGGAAGGGCTAATAAACTGGAAGAAAAATGGGGGAGTCGAGAGATTGGAAGATGAGCTCAGGTGGCAATGAGGGAAAGAGCTCGAAAAGCAGAAGTTACAGTTAGGAAGTGGGGGATAAGAGTCCATGATTTCTAAGGTGGAATGATTATAGGTGGTTCTGAGGCCAGAAGTGTGTTCAGGTAAGCAGAGTAGTGAAGTAGAGGGGAAGTCAAGGACACAGAGCTAGAGTTTCTTTTTATCAAAGAACGCACACAAGATGGTGGCAGATGACAGTGACAATGGGTTTAAGAATAACAGAACCTGGGGTATCTGGGTGGCTCAGTCAGTTGAGCACTGGACTCTTAACTTCGGCTCAGGTCGTGATCTTGGGGAGCGTGAGTTTGAGCCCTGCAATGGGCTCCATACAGTCAGCGTGGAGCCTGCTTAGGATTCTCCTTCTCTCTCTCTCTCTGTTCCTCTCCTGCTCACACATTCTCTCTTTCTCCTTCAAAATAAATAAATAAACTTAAAAAAAGAAAAGAAAAGAAGAACAGAAGTAGATGGCATGAGCTTTCTGTGCAAGTTAAGAACAGCAGTTGTTTGGAAACAGCAGAGCAGAGACGGAGTATTACTAACTCACAAGGCACGGATATACAAAGTTATGCAGGAAAGAACAGCTTTCAGAAAGGGGGAAGTAGCAGAAAGGACTACCCTCAGATGAGCAAGCCTGAGAAGAGCCTGAGGGCTCTGAGGAGTTCTCTCTAAAAATGGAGCAGTTTCCAGAGAAAAATGGAAAGGGGCAAGAGAGATCAACAAAGAGGGGAAACAGAGTAAGAGATGAGAAAACAGGCCAGAACTGATATTTACAAAGACCTAAATCTGGGGTGGTGCCAGACGGTGACGTGGTGAGGTGGGGCTGGAACTCCAGGGTCCCCGGCCTTGGTCTGGCTGGTCTCTGTGGGCACTGCCACACAGCGACTAACCACTTGTATTTTACTCTGCTTGTGAGATTTTTATTTAAATAAATTTTGATAATGTTTAAATTTCCTGGAGTGTGTTTGACAAAGCAAAGTTCTAATGAAGAGCAAAAAATATCTTTTTTTTTTAGCTCACATTGTAATGGAGTAGAAGAAATAATGTAAGAATAAGAAAAACTTATTAATACATTTCTTTAAGCTCAGAAACGGTTCCTGAGAATGTGTGGGTTGGAAGAACTTCAACAGTACATTTAATTTACACTAACCCCACAGGACTATACTTACACCCTAAAAGTAATACTTGTTCTCTGGAGAAGGTAATCTCAAACTTAACAAACTGGGGAAGATAATTACAAGCTTAAAAAGTAATCTTTTCTACTACGTAATAAACCTTAATTGAGAATGTACTTTCGGATGTTTACTCTGAAACTTTTAAACGGATCTTACATCCTCTGGTTCTATCCAGGAGGAAAAGCTAGCCCATGATGCATTTTTAATTATTCTTCAAATAACACATAGTTATTTTTCCACCTTTTCCACCCCACTGAAGACTTTCTTCTTGGTCTAACTCTATAAAATCCTAAAAAAAATAAACAGGTTTTCACTGGCCTGTAACAAAAAGACAGACTGTAAGCAGTATCCTGGCTAGGACAGAAGAGGAATGCTTAGAGCTCTTATTCAGACATAAACAATGGATTTATTTAAGGTGGTTTATTAAGGATGACACATCTGTCACTTATTACCAGAACTAATTAGTCTTATAAGTCTAGTATAGGTTAAAATTTTCCTTCCACTCTTACATATGCCATTTGTATCCCTCCCCAAACTGTGTGTCATCATAAGTTTTAAACTAGTGCTTCACATAAACTCTGTACTTTAGTCATAAAAGAAATGATACCCACCACCTATCATGTACTGAGCTCTTACTGTGTGCCAGATGCTGCACTGCTTTATATAGAGCTCATGAATCTTCACAACCATCTGTGTGATGTACACTATGGTGATTCAGCTTGTAAATAAATTAAAATGGTTCATTTGGACTCTACACATAACATTTTAAGTCACAGTGATGAATAATAATGTAAGAAAATAGCTAAAATGAGATCATCAATTATATGAATATTAATTCCAACTACCTCCATTAGATATTTATCCAAATCCACTATAAAATAGTTCAATTATCAAATGTGTAGCCTACTTCCTGAGTCCTTATCCCTTCCTGAAACAGGTACCGCATCTTTTAAAATGGAAAAAGAGTGGCAGAAAGATAGTGAAAAGCAAGTCATATGGGAAATTGATTGAACATTTCTCATTTGTAAGGAAGCTTTATGAAAATCTTTGCTTAGGGACACCTGGGTGGAGCAGTTGGTTAAGCATCTAACTCTTGATCTTGGCTCAGGTCATGGTCTCACAGTTCGTGAGTTCGAGTCCCGCATCGGGCTCTGCACTGATGTTGCAGAGCCTGCTTGGGGTCTGTCTCTACTTCTCTCTGACCCACTCCCACTTGTGCTCTCTCTCTCTTTCTCAAAATAAATAAACTTAAAAAAATAATTAAAAAAAATCTTTGCTTAATAAAATGGATTCATACACTTGCATTTAAAAAAACAGATTCTTTTAAAAAGAAAGAACAGATTTAATTTTATTTAAAAAAATTTTTTTTAAGGTTTATTCATTTTTTTGAGACAGAGACAGAGCATGAGTGGGGGGGGGGCGGGTAGAGAGAGAGGGAGACAGAGAACCCAAGGCAGGCTCTAGGCTCTGAGCTGTCAGCACAGAGCCTGATGCGGGGCTCGAACCCACGAACTGTGAGATCATGACCTGAGCTGAAGTTGGACGTTCAACCAACTGAGCCACCCAGGTGCCCCTAGAACAGATTTAATTTTAAACAAAATCAGATATGAAAGAGAAGAAATAACAACTTGACACCACAGAAATACAAAGGATAAGAGAATATTATCAAAAATTATATGCCAACAAATTGGACAACCTAGAAGAAATGGATAAATTCCTAGAAATATACAACCTTCCAAAACTGTATTAGGAAGACATCTGTGAACAGATGAATTATCACTAATGAAATTGAATAAGTTATCAAAAAACTCCCAACAAACAAAAATCCAGGACCAGAGAGCTTCGTAAGTAAATTCTACCAAACATGTAAAGAGGAATTAATACCTATTCTTCTCAAACTATTCCAAAAAATAAAAGAAAACTTCCAGATTCATTCTATGAGGTCAGCATTACCCTGATACCAAAACCAGATAAAGACAGCACAAAAAAAAAGAACCACAGGCCAGTATCTCTGATGAACATAGATGCAAAACTCCTTACCAAATACTAGCAAACTGAATCCAACACTACATTTAAAAAGTCATTCACCACAATGAAGTGGGATTTATTCCTGGGATGCAAAAAAGTAGTTCAATATTCACAAATCAATCAACATAATAAATCACATCAATAAGAAAAACGATTAAAAAAATATGATCATTTTAATAGATGCATAAAAAGCATCTGACCAACACAACATCCTTTCATGATAAAAATCCTCAACAAAGTACATTCAGAGGGAATACACCTCAACATAATAAAGGCCATACATGAAAAACCCACAGATAATATCATACTCAATACTGAAAAACTAATAGCTCTTCCCCTAAGAGCAGGAACAACACAAGGATGTCCACTTTCACCACTTTTATTCAACATAGTACTGTAAGTCCTAGCCACAGCAATCTGACAAGAAAAAGAAATAAAAAGCATCCAAATGAGCAAGGAAGAAGTAAAACTCACTATTTGCACATAGCATGATACTATTTCTAGAAAACCCTAAAGATTACACCCCAAAACTACCAGAACAGAAAATGAATTCAGTAAGGTCACGGAATATAAAATCAATGCACTTCTATACACTAATAAGCATCAGAAAGAGAAATTAAGAAAATAACCCCATTTACAATTGCACCAAAAATAATAAAATACCTAGGAATAAACATCATATTACCATCATAAGGATGGTAAGAAATATTTTAAATAATATGACAGACAGTGTTGAAAATTCAAGTTAATTTTCCACAATACCAATAAATATGAAAGCAGTAGTACTCACCTCCTTTGCACTCTTAATTTTAGTCAGAAATGTATGCAGCTCCATTGTTTCTGCAAACAGTGCACGACATACTGCCTGATAATGATTTGGTGCCTCTGATTCAGTTGGCAGATGAGCAGCACATAACTACAGAAGAAGAAAATAAAACAATAGGGCTCATTTATTATTTTGGGTTTTTGGTGCCTAAAAGACAGACATACCCAGTATATTCCTATTTTTATATCAGACAGTAAGGCAATCCCCATCATCCAAAGCCTAATGCATCACCAAATCATCAGTAAAATTATATGGAAAAAGTGGTCCACTAACAAACGGCCGATAGTACAGATGAGCTTAGTAAAATTAGTTAGCTTCTATTTGAAAATGATAGGACATATATAAAAGTTTTGGTTGGAAGTAGAAAGGGAACTACCATTTACTGAGTGCTAATCATAATGCAGGTATTTTAATAGCTGTCATTTATTTTTTACCATGCCAGGCACTATATTTGACATGTCATATACACAGCATAATATCATTTACTCTTCAGTGTAGCCTGGAATTATCTCCATTTTACAGCAAAGGAAACTAAAGCTGAGAGGACTCAAGTGACTTGTCCACAGTCAGAAGTTGACATGACGGAGAAGAATTAAACATAGTTTTATGGGTTTCTGAAGCCCAGGCTCATCCCAATACATGCTGAATTGTGTAATGCAATAAAAAGACTGTTGGGATGACATGTGGACCACAGAGAAGACGCTCCATCAGTAAATGGAGAGTGCAGCAAAGAGAGCAGAGGGCAGAATAAGTCTGCTGGTCGTATCTCCAGTCTCGAGGTCTTTTACCATACATAGTCCATAATCCCCCCAAAACTACCAGTGGGGAAAAGATGCACAACAATTTAGAAAACTCAAACGCCATTTAATATATTAGATTGGAAAGATATCCTATCAAGGGTCTAGTGCATGGGAATAATTTTGCTTTTTTGTAAAGTAATAATTTTGTAACCATGTACTATAGTTATGTTTTTTTTTTTTTTTTTTTTTTTTATTAAATTTTTTTTTTTTTTTTCAACGTTTATTCATCCTTGGGACAGAGAGAGACAGAGCATGAACGGGGGAGGGGCAGAGAGAGGGAGACACAGAATCGGAAACAGGCTCCAGGCTCCGAGCCATCAGCCCAGAGCCCGACGCGGGGCTCGAACTCACGGACCGCGAGATCGTGACCTGGCTGAAGCCGGACGCTCAACCGCCTGCGCCACCCAGGCGCCCCTATAGTTATGTTTTAAGGGACTTCATTTTCTTCAAAAAGATGTAGGTTCTCCCTTAATTCTTTACTATATTCAGTAAATTTGACATTAATACAATTACTGAAAATATACATTTTATTGTATTTTTTTTTTAATTTTTTTTCAACGTTTATTTATTTTTGGGACAGAGAGAGACAGAGCATGAACGGGGGAGGGGCAGAGAGAGAGGGAGACACAGAATCGGAAACAGGCTCCAGGCTCTGAGCCATCAGCCCAGAGCCTGACGCGGGGCTCGAACCCACGGACCGCGAGATCGTGACCTGGCTGAAGTCGGACGCTTAACTGACTGCGCCACCCAGGCGCCCCCACATTTTATTGTATTTTAATAATTTCTATCCATTGGAGAATAAAAGATGTCTTTGTAGATTATACTATCCTTCATAATGTGCCTTCTGTTATTTTCATTTGTAATAAGTATCACATGTCATTTATTAGACTACTATCTTTAATAAAGTATATTCTTCTCAAGAAAAATACCATGGGTTTCAGTAAGAAATTTTCCCTACAGTACCCAAAAGGAGGCTAAGAATTGATTTATCAGAAAGCACAAAAAACAAAAATCTCACAAGCTATACAATGGAATATTAGTCATAAAAAAGAATGAAATCTTGCCATTTGTAACAACATGGATGGTTCTAGAGAGTATTATGCTAAATGAAATAAGTCAGTCAAAGACAAATACCATAAGATTTCACTCATATGTGGAATTTAAAAACAAACAGATGAGCAAAGGTGGGGGGAGATAAACCATGGAACAGACTCTTAACTACAGAACAAACTGATGGTTACCAGAGGGAAGGTAGGGGGAAAGGATGGATGAAATACATGATGGGGATTAAGGAGTGTACCTCTGATGAGCAGCAGGTGATATATGGAAGTGTTCAATCACTATGCTGTACACCCAAAACTAACGTTGCATTGCACATTAACTAACGGGAATTTAAATTAAAACTTTAAAAAAACTCACAAGCTTGTTTTTCACAGAGCTACCAATGAACAGAGTATTTTTCTGCATACTTACTTTTATACACAGAAGACAGCTTCCAATATACAATTTTACATCCAAGGTAATGAAAAGCAACTGCTAAGAGTTTCATGTTCATCCAACCAATCCCATAATTTTACATTCTAATTACATGGTGTGAAATACGGCATAATATTTTCGACTATAATTCCCAGTAAGAAATATATTTTATACAAGGACTCAAATACATGCATACATCTATGTTTTATACACAAAAATTTCACAAAACAAAACTTACACACTAAATCGATTTCATGCTCCACTAATAGGCTGTGGCCAGCAACTTGAAAAAACACCGGTATAAAAGTAATAACTAGGTCTAAAAATGTTTTTTAATGCATATGACATAATCATATATATATATGATATATGACATATAATCATATATATATATGATCCAAAGGAATTCACAAATAACTATTGGAACTAATAAGCAATTTCAGCAAAGTTGTGGGATACACGATCAACACACACATACAAAGATATATGTCTATATCAATGAACAAACAAAAAATGAATGGTTTGCCTCCCTCTCTGTTTGAAACTATTTTTCCACTTCCCTTCTCCCATGGTCTTCTGTTAAGTTTCTCAAGATCCACCTATGGGTGAAAACACGATATCTTTCTCTGACTGACTTATTTCACTTAGCATAATACCCTCTAGTTCCATCCACATTGTTGCAAATGGCAGGATTTCATTCTTTCTCATTGCTAAGTAGTATTCCATTGTATATATAAAGCACATCTTCTTTATCCATTTATCAATTGATGGACATTTGGGCTCTTTCCATGATTTGGCTATTATTGAAAGCACTGTTATAAACATTGGGGTACAAGTGCCCCTATGAATCAGCACTCCTGTATCTTTTGGATAAATTCCTAGTAGTGTTGTTGCTGAGTCATAGGGTAGTTGAGAGTTGATGGGGGAGGGAATGCGGGGGAGAGAGGAAAATGGGTGATGGGCATTGAGGAGGGCACTTGGGATGAGCACTGGGTGTTGTATGTAAGCGATAATCACAGGAATCTACTCCCGAAACCAAGAGCACACTGTATACAACATATGTTACCTGACCTGACAACAAATTATATTAAAAATAGAAAAATGCACAAAGTACTCATCTAAATGTTAAAAAAAAGAAAATGAAATTAAGAAAGCAATTCCATTTATAAAAGTATTAACAAATGCTAAGGAATAAATTTAACTAAGGAGGTACAAGACTTACACACTGAAAACTAAAAATATTGCTGAAAGACTCAAATATATGGAAAGACATCCTACATTTCATGGGTTTGAAGACAATATTGTTAAGATGGCAATAATTACACAAAGTGATCTAGAGACTGAATGCAATCCCTAACTAAATCCTCATGGCTTTTTTTGAAGAAACAGAAAAGCTGATCCTAAAATTCATATGGAATTGCAAGGGGCCCCAAATAGCAAAGACAATCTTCAAAACAACAAAATTGAAAGGCTCATACTTCTTATTTCAAAACTACAAAATTACTGTAATCAAATCAGTGTGGTATATAGGGAAAGACCTATAGATTAGTGGAATACAACTAAGAGTCCAGAAATAAACCCATATATCTTTGGTTGATTAATTTTTGACAAAAGTGCCCAGACCATTAAATTAGGAAAGAACAGTCTCTTCAACAAATGATGCTGAGAAAACTGGATAGTCACATGCAAAAACACAAAAACAAAACAACAAAAAAAATTAAAAAATAAAAAAATGAAGTTGTACCCCTATCTTATACCATTTATAAAAATTAACTCGGGGCGCCTGGGTGGCGCAGTCGGTTGAGCGTCCGACTTCAGCCAGGTCACGATCTCGCGGTCCGTGGGTTCGAGCCCTGCGTCAGGCTCTGGGCTGATGATGGCCCAGAGCCTGGAGCCTGCTTCCGATTCTGTGTCTCCCTCTCTCTCTGCCCCTCCCCCGTTCATGCTCTGTCTCTCTCTGTCCCAAAAATAAATAAACGTTGAAAAAAAAATTTTTTTAAAAATTAACTCAAAGTGGATCAGACACTTAAATTTAACAGCCCAAAATATAAAACTCTTAATGTTTTGGGGTGCCTGGGTGGCTCAATCGGTTGAGCGTCCGACTTCAGCTCAGGTCACGATCTCGTGGTTTGTGGGTTTGAGCCCCGTGTCGAGCTCTGTGCTGACAGCTCAGAGCCTGGAGCCTGCTTAGGACTCTGTGTCTCCTTCTCTCTCTGCCCCTCCCCCACTTGTGCTCTATCTCTTTCTGTCTCTCAAAAGTAAATAAATGTAAAACTCTTAATGTTTATTTATTTTTGAGAGAGAGAGACAGAGACAGACAGAGTGCAAGCTAGGGAGGGGCAGAGAGAGAGGGAGACACAGAATCTGAAGCAGGCTCCAGGCTCTGAGCTGTCAGCACAGAGCCCAATGCAGGGCTCGAACTCATGAACTGTGAGATCACGACCTGAGCTGAAGTCAGATGCTTAACCGACTGAGCCACCCAGGCAGCCCCAAAATATAAAACTCTTAGAAGACAACACAGGAAGGGATAAACCTTCACGTTCATAGATTTGGTAATGATTTTTTAGATATGACACCAAAGGCATAAGCAACAACAATATGGATAAATTAGACTTTATCAAAGTTAAAAGATTTTATACATCGAAGAACACTTTCAAGAGACCCACAGCACAGAAGAAAATATTTGCAAATCACATATCTGATAAGGGCCTGCTCTGCAGAATATATAAAGAACTCTTAAACACAATGAAAAAGACAACCCAATGTAAAAACTGACTTGAACAGACATTTTTCCAAAGAAAATATACAACTGACCAAAAAGCACAGAAAAGGATGCTCAACATCATTAGTTATTAGGGAAATGTAAATCAAAACCACAATGAGATACTACTCAGACCCAGTAGGATAGCTATAAAAGCAAACAAACCAAAAATGGAAAATAATTGTTGATGAGAATGTGATGAAATTGGAACCCTTATGTATTACTGGTAGAAATGTAAAAGGTACAGCCACAGTGAAAAACAGTTTGGTGGTTCATCAAAAAGTTACCATGTGATCAGCAATCCAACCCCTCAGTATACAGTTGACCTTGAACAACATGGGTTTGAACTGTTCAGGTGCATTTACATGCAGATTTTTAAAATATAAATACATTTAGTATAAAATGTAATTTCTCATGATTTTCTTAATAACATTCTCTACCTTACTTTATTGTTAAGAATACAGTATATAATACATTTAACATACAAAATATGTGTTAATTGACTATTCATGTTATCTGTAAGGCTTCTGGTCAACAGTTGGTTTGCTTAGTTAAATTTTTGGGGAATCAAAAATTATATGTGAATTTTCAGTTGTGCAGGGTGTTGATGTCTCTAACCTCTGCACTGGTTCAAGAGTCAACTATAAATCAAAAAGAATAAAAAGCAAATTTTCAAACGAAAACTTGGATACCAATGTTTATACCAGCAACTCTTCATAGTAGCCAAAGGTGGAAAAAATTCAAATGTTCTGAACTGATACATGGAAAAACAAAGGTAGTATAAATAGTGGAATCTTATTCGTTCATAAAAAGGAATAAAGTACTGATACACACTACAACATGGATGAACCTTAAAAACATTATGCTAAGTGAAAGAAGCCAGACAACAAAAGGTCACATATTGTATGATTCCATTTATATGTAATTCCCAGAATACACAAATCCACAAAGTCAGAAAGCTGATTAGTGGTTGCCAGGGTCTGAAAGACGAGGGATAAGAAGTGATGAGTAGGGTTTTCCATGTAAGGTGATAAAAAATCTCTAAAACTAGATAATGGTGATGGCTGGACAATATTGTGAACACACTTAATGCCATTAAACTGTACACTTTAAATAATTTAGGGGCGCCTGGGTGGCTCAGTCAGTTAAGCATCCAACTTTTAATTTCAGCTCAGGTCATGATCTCATGGTTTCTGCGTTTGAGCCCCACGCTCTGTCAGCACAGAGCCTGCTTGAGATTCTTTCTCTCTCTCTCTGCTCCTCCCCTCCTCTCTCTCAAAATAAATAAATAAAATTTTAAAAACCTATAATAAAATAAATAAAATAATTTAAAAGATAAATTGTATGTTATGTGTATTTTACCACAATTTAAAATATGTATTAAGGCCACCTGGGTGGCTCAGTCAGTTAAGTGTCTGGACTCGATTTCGACTCAGGTCTTGATCTCACAGTTTGTGGGGTCAAGCCCCATGTAGAACTCAACACTGACAGCACAGCGCCTGCTTGGGATTCTCTCTCTCTCTCTCTCTCTCTCTCTCTCTCTCTCTCTCTCTTTTGCTCTCTGCCCTTCCCCCACACATGCTTTCCCTCTCTCTCAAAACAAATAAACTTTAAAAAATATGTGTTAAAAACTTAACAAAAACTGGGGCGCCTGGGTGGCGCAGTCGGTTAAGCGTCCGACTTCAGCCAGGTCACGATCTCGCGGTCCGTGAGTTCGAGCCCCGCGTCAGGCTCTGGGCTGATGGCTCGGAGCCTGGAGCCTGTTTCCGATTCTGTGTCTCCCTCTCTCTCTGCCCCTCCCCCGTTCATGCTCTGTCTCTCTCTGTCTCAAAAATAAATAAATGTTGAAAAAAAAAAAACTTAACAAAAACCAACAAAATTCCACAAAGTCACCATTGACACAGAGGAGAAATAATCCCACAGAGGAGAAATAATCCAAGTGGTTATTTCACTGCCCATGAACTGCTTGATTTTTATTTGGTTCTTTGTTCCTAAATGCATTTCATTTAATCCTCACAAGAAGCCAATTTATGGATATGGAAACTGAGATTTAGAAGTAAGCAATTTACTCAAATCACACAGGTAGGCAAGAGAAGTGGAATCGAACCCATGTAGTCAACCTCCAAAAGCCAAGTTCTTTTTTTTTTTTTATTTATTTTTGGGACAGAGAGAGACAGAGCATGAACGGGGGAAGTGCAGAGAGAGAGGGAGACACAGAATCAGAAACAGGCTTCAGGCTCCGAGCCATCAGCCCAGAGCCTGACTGGGGCTCGAACTCACGGACCGCGAGATCGTGACCTGGCTGAAGTCGGACGCTTAACTGACTGCGCCACCCAGGCGCCCCACCAAAAGCCAAGTTCTTACGCACTCTGAATGTGGATTACTTTTGTATTATAGAAAATCGTATTTTTTAAAGTTTATTTATTTTGACAGAGACAGTGCGAGTTGGGGAGGGTCAGAAAGAGAAAGAGAGAGAGAGAGAGAGAGAGAGAGAAAGAGAGAGAGAGAAGGAGAGAGAGAATCCCAAGCAGGCTCCACACTGTCGGCACAGAGCCTGACATGGGGCTTGAACCTGCGAGATCACAACCTGAGCAGAAACCAAGAGTCAGACTCTTAACCGACTGAGCCACCCAGGAACCCCAAGAAAATCATGTTTTTAAAGTGTTTTAGCATACAACATGGTACACAGCAGGCATGCAACAAAACCATCTTTTACAGTTACAAAAAAAGAGACAATATGGGGATGGAGGAACATAATGAGAAAAAGAGTAGGTTCTATCAACATGATATTATACGACCTTGGACAGTTTATTTGACATTGCTGGGTTTCAGTTTATTTCTAAAAGGAGAGGACTGGACTATGTTATGTCTTACTTAACCTACCTGCCTTTGTTCTATGAATAAAATTTTAAGAACAGCTTTAAATGCCACCTAAAGGCTGATGACTCCCCAACTCCTACTCTAGGCCACTCCTGGTGTGTGTTTGTCAGAAAGAGATCTATTTTACCTTTATTCTTGAAAGGTATTTAGGTTCTATTCTAGAGCTTTAAAAAATCATTCAAATCGTCTTCTGGTTTCCACTCTTTTTATTGAGAAGTAAGTAAAGGTGCAGTCTCATTTTCCCTCTAAGATTTTGTTTGTAAGTTTTAGCAGTTTAACTATAAGGAAACAATGTTATTTTCATTTTTTTTTTCTCTTGATTTGTGGAGTTTCTTGAATCTGTGGCATAGTGTTTTCAATGGTTTTGGAAAATTCCTAATTTTTATTAATTATTATGTATTAATTATGTTGTTACCTTAGTATGTATTAATTTTTAGTATTCAAGTATCTCTTCCATCCTCCCTTTTACTTGCTCTCCTTTTAGGACTTTAATTAGATGTACTGCCTTTGTAACTGACCCTCTATTCTATATTTTTATTCTTTTTGTGTCTTTGTGCTTCATTCTGAGTATTTTCTAATGTTTATTCATTTTTGAGAGACAGAGCACAAGTGGAGGTGGGACAGAGAGAGGAGGAGACACAGAATCTGAAGCAGGCCCCAGGCTCTGAGCTGTCAGCACAGAGCCTGAAGTGGGGCTTGAACTCATGAACTGTGATATCGTGACCTGAGCCGAAGTCCCACTGTTAACCCACTAAGCCACCCCAGCATCCCAATTCTGAGTATTTTCTACTGACAACATTTCATTTCATTCTTTCTCTCTTCAGCACTGTCTAGTCTATTAAACCCATTCACTCAAGTTTTATTTCAGTTATTTTATTTTTTGGTTCAAAATTTCCAGCTGGCTCTTTTCTAGTTTTCTAGTCAAGGTTTCAACCCTGACTCTTGGAACCCTGAGTTTCAAGAATGATTTAAAATATGTGATTTAAAATAAAATTAAAATTCAAAGTCAATCTGAGAACTCCATTATCTGGATTCCCTATATAGAATCATTAATACAATTGCTAGACTCCAAATAAATTTTCTGAAGTTTTCATTAAACATATAGGACCCTGTTACATATTTTCAACAAAACTTGAAAAGACCTGAAAACCTTTACTAGGTAGATGTGATTAAAAGAAAAAAAAAAAAAAAGACAACCTACAAATACTTTCTTTTTAAAAAATTTTTTTAATGTTTATTTATTTTTGAGAGAGAGACAGACAGTGTGTGAGCAGGGGAGAGGCAGAGGGAGACACAGAATCTGAAGCAGGCTCCAGGCTCTGAGCTGTCAGCACAGAGCCCGAGGCAGGGCTCAAACCCACGAACCATAATATCATGACCTGAGCCAAAGTTGGACGGTTAACCTACTGAGCCACGGTGCCCCCTTATAAATACTGTCTAACATTTTGAAACATTTTCATTTTTTTGTCAAATAAGTTAATATCTGTATTTTTGAAGCAATGCACCAACTACAAGAAAAAAATTTATTTGATATCACATCAAAGATGTATGCCAGTAACTCAGAAATTTTATATATTATCTACTGATGTTTTTTACCCTAATTGGTGTCAAAATACTATACATACCATCAAGTTTTTCTTAAAACCTTGGCACATTGAGAATAGTTTTTGCTTAAACTCCAAATTCCAAAGCATTTAGCAATCCAAGTCACCCTTTGTTTTAGAAACACATAATTGCGATGTGTGTAAATTCTATTATCCCAGAAAAGAAAATGGCATAACCAAAATGGTATCTTCTGAGAGCTTTAGAATTTATCATATAATAGTCCTCTGTTGATAACATCGGACTCCAATATTTTCTCACAATTTATTCTTGATTATTGAAATTCAAATGTTTTTAAAAATGTTCAGTTCACAAAGTTCAGAATTTTATTTGCAAAACCTAAGTAGAATATTATCTTAATATAACTAAAATGTTTTGCCTAGTGAGTATAATCACGTATTTATCATAAGAAATTAATAACAAAACAAAAAGTACAAAGACTATCTTCTCTAAATTTAGCATCATATAGTTAGTATAAATTACTAAATTTTTGCTTAAATCAGTAACAACAAATTAGTATGTTCCCAGCAAATTTCAAAACTTAGAGAACACAACATTCTGAAATACAGAGAACTGCAATTTCTTTGGAGTCTCTCTAGTTTGACTTATGAATCTTATTCACTCAACTAACCTATATTCACAGAAATCCTAATTCAGTAATGACAAGCTCAAACAAACATCTTGCCCTCCCTTGCATATGTTCCATTAAATCAAGGCCACATTCATACATAGATGAAAATAATACATTTATCCTGTATCGGCTATTTATAATACATGTGCATTTTGAAAATGAAGACAAATTCTGCACCGGGTTAATCTAGTCTGGCATAATAAAATTAAATACATAAAGCTTGTTTCTATTTTAAATCACATTCTACAGTACCATTCTTTTCTCCCCTGAGGAGTTTTCAAAATAGTTTGCAAAATCTGACATTACATGGCAAACCAAAAACCTGCTAACTTTTTATAAGCAGGGGTTATTATGTATAAACTTTATATTTGCAGAAACATGCTGCATTTTGTTTTAAATTATAAATTAACACTGAAAGCATAACCTGTAAGACTATTCAAGGCCAATAATATACTTAATATACTAGAATTTTACAATCTTTTATTATATAAATGGTAAAAAATAAGAGGAACAGAATTTCTGATGCTAAATGGTTCACTCTGAATCACACCACCACTAATACACTATTTCAAATTACCACATTTTCCTTCATTCTTTACCCATATACCAGTATATGCAGAACTTTGTGGTCTCTTTTCCATTTATTAATACAGAAATTTTCCATATTGCTAAACAACTCACAGAATTATAATTTTAGAGATTATCTAATATTCCATATAGTTGATACATCATTTCTTTATGAGCCCTTTATTTCATTATAGAATAGTATAAATAAATAATGCTACAAAACACATCTTCAAGGGGTGTCTGGATAGTTCAGTTGGTGAGAGTCTGACTCTTGATTTCAGCTCAGGTCATGATTCCAGGATCAGGGATTGAGCCCCACGTCAGGCTCCACACTGAGCATGGAGCCTGCTTAAAATGTTCTCTCTCTGTCTCTCTCTCTCAGGGTGCCTAGCTGTTTCAGTTGGTTAAGCATCCAACTCTCGATTTTAGTTCCGGTCATGATTTCACAGTTCATGAGTTTGAGCCGCACATCAGGCTCTGTGTTGACGGTGTGGAGCCTGCTTGAGGTTCTCTCTCTCTCCCTCTCTCTCTCTCTGCCCACCCCTGCTCTTCCTCTCTCTCTCAAAAAATAAATAAATAAAAACTGAAAAAAATGCATTAAAAAAATTCTTTCTCCCTCTGCTCCCTCCCTTGCTCGTTCTCTCTCTCTCAAAACAAAAACAAAAACATATCTTCAATGTATCCATGTAACATTTTCACCTTTTAAAAATTATCTCTTTGAACAGACTCTTAACTATAGAGAACAAACATGGTTACCAGAGGGGAGGTGGGTGGGGGATGGAAAATAGGTGATGGGGATTAAGGAGTGCACCTGTTGTAATGAGTACCAGGTGATGTATGGAAGTGTTGAATCATTCACTATATTGTACACTTGAAACTAATATTACACTATATGTTAACTAAATAGAATTTAAATAAAAACTTAAAAAGAATAACCTCCTTGTACAGAGAAGAGATGGGTAGTTGGCAAAGGTAGAGGGAGGGGGGTGGGCAAAATGGGTGAAGGAAGTCAAAAGGCACAAACTTACAGTTATAAAATAAGTCCTGAGGATGTAATGTACAGCATGGTGACCATAGTTAATAATTCTGCATTGTATATTTGCAAGTTGCTGAGAGAGTAAATTTTAAAAGTTCTCATCATAGGGGGAAAAAAATGTGTAACTATGTGTGGTGATGGATGTTAACTAGACTTATTATGATAATCATTTCACAATATATGCATATATCAAATCATTAAGTTGTACACCTAAAACTAACATGTTATATGTCAATCATATCTAATTGAAAAACACTTACCTCTTTGAAAAATTTCTAACAGTAGTATTGCTATCACAAAGGATTATTCTGGATATTTTTACGTATTTTAATTTCTTATAAGAAAAAATGTCAAAATAAAACTAGGTGAATAGTATATGAATCAGCATGTACTCATCATCCAACGTTAACAATGATCAATTCATGGTCAATCCTATTTTATCTACTTCCTTACCTGCTCAGCTCCACCCTCTAGAATTATTTTATAGCAAATCCCATATATCTGAGTTTCATACATAAATATTTCAGCATATATCTCTAAAGATAAGAGTTCTTTAAAAAAATAAACACAATACTATTATCATATTTAAAATATGAGTAATTTCTAATATCAAATATAGCATAAGGTAAAATTTTCTTGATTATCTCAAATAGTCACACACATTTTTACAATTTATTCATTATCATTAGAACCCATATAAGGTCCATATATTGCAACTGGGTGCTATGTATCAAGTTTGATTTAATGTAAGTTTTTCCTCTCTCCCTCTCCATTTATCTTCTATGTCTTTATCAAAGAAATTACATGATTTGTCCTATAGAGTTTCCCATAATCTGGATTTTGATGATTGCATCTTTATGGTGGTTTTAAAATGTTTCTATATCCCCTGGATTTCCTACAAATTGGTAGTTAGATCTAGAGGCTTAATTAGATTGAAGATTGATGGGTTTTTTGTTTGCTTGCTTGGCAAGAGTACCTCCCAAGTGGTGCTGTGAACTAAGTCTGCTGGTCTCTTGTGATGCCACAATGATTACTGCTATTATCATTATTCTTCTTTATTAGATTATTACCATTTTGCAATCCCTATTATTCTGTTTTCACATATTAGCTGGGACTTTTATAAAAAGAAACTTATACAGAACTAATTGGTTACCTAAGGTAACCTCTTCACGGGGAAAAGGCAGGATGAATTTGCTTATTTGCCAATTTTTGAAATAAGTTGATTCCCTAACAGCCTCTAAAGGTGACCGATGAGGGTTTTATTTTCACTTATGTGTTCATGGAATTCAGAATATTTGATGTGATTTTTAATTCATCACAGCTATTGTTCTTATCGATGATCAAATTTTTCCATCTTTGACCAATCAGAACTTCTTTGAGTTGGCTTTCGACTCCTTTTTATATAATTCAATAATCTTGGATAGTCTGTTTGCGTTCTGGTATAACAAGATGCTCCAGGCTATTTTATACGTTTCCTTCCCAGATCTCGAATTAGCCATTTCTCTAAGGAATCCTGGAATTCTTTTAATGGGGAGTGATATTTAGAGACCACAACCCAGTGGTAGCTGTGCTCACTGCCACTATGTGGTTATAGCTTTGTAGGTCTTCCTATGTAGTTATGTCTCCAGTGTGAGAACAGTTATGTTCAATTTGCCTTGAATGCAGGGGGGATTATATTTCCATATTTAACTTTGTTTTATAATTATGTAAAACATTTATATGATTTCTAAATCAAATCTACAGAATTAAGTATACTCAGAGATGCTTCGCTTTAATAGCTGTCCTTGTTTCTGCTCTGTTCCTTTATCTATAGCTTATTTCTTTAGGTTTGATTTATCTTTCCTCTTTTTTAAAACAATATAAACAAATACCTTTATACATATTCTTAAATTTTTTTTTAATGTTTGTTTATTTTTGAAGGAGAGACACAGAGCGTGAGAGGGGGAGGGGCAGAGAGAGAAGGAGAAACAGAATCCAAAGCAGGCTCCAGGCTCTGAGCTGTCAGCACAGAGCTGGACGCGGGGCTCGAACCCATGAGGCTGTGAGATCATAACCTCAGCCAAAGTCAGACACTTAACCAACTGAGCCACCCAGGCGCCCCACCTTGTTTTTTCACCTAAACAATATACCCTGGAGAGAGATTTCCTCAATCCTTTCAGATAGTTATATAGTACTTCACTAGCTATACCCATAGTTAATTCAACCATTCCCCTGTTAATGAACAGCTGGGATGTTCCTAGCCTTTTGCTATCATACACAGTGAAGACTTTTAAATATACTGTCAAGTTATTTTATATAAGGGCTATGAAAATTTACACTGTAGCTATCAATTACTACATGAAATAATTTACCATAATTTCAAATATCAACAAAAGTAACTTCTTGCTTGCAAAAGAGTTACAAATGGCATTGCTGTATACGCATTCCCTGATTATTAGGGAGACTGGATTGTATAAGAGAATCAGAATCCCCCAAGCTGAGTTCAGTGCCTCTTTCTGTGCTCCCTGAGCATTTCAGGTACACGTGTTGAACCACCACTTCTGTATGTTCAGACTGTTCACGAGGGTACTATATCTAGAAGGACATCCTCCACATCACAGACATTGCAAATTTCTATTTATTATGACAATTTTCTTACAGATAGAAGCCAAGTATCTTGAAGAAGGAACGCCTATTGCTAATTTGCCCAAAGGTAGTGTATGAGCTAGTATGGTCCTACGCACCTGGTCTATAATACTTATTTCACAGGGTTTCACCTAACCCTATTTAATCTCAGCAACCTAAGTGCTGATGGAGCACTCAGCACAAAGAAGGCACACTAAACGCTTACTTTACATTTCAAAAGGTAAATGAATATATGAATAAACTGAGAATTTTACATTCATTTCAAATGAAGAACTTTGTTCATGTACTATTCTCATATTAATTTCAGTCATTTCTCAGACACTTTTCCTAGATTCCACACCACTTTTTTTTACTCATTCTTTCTATCCACTGTCTTAAGTCTTACTCTTCCATCATCTCTAACCCTGACTCTTCAATCTCCTTTCCTGCACACTTTGTGCTCCATCAATCTCCAATTTTTCTTCATGTCTACAATCTCTTCTTTTTGATTAATGTTAATTGGGTGAATATTTTCCAGAATGTATTTACAGATACAAAAATAATTTTTTTTAAAGTGGGCTTCACACCCAGTGTGGAGCCCAATGCAGGGCTTGAACCCACAATGCTAAGATCAAGACCTGAGCTGAGATCAAAAGTTAGACACTTAACTGACTGAGCCACCCAGATGCCCCTTACAGATAAGAAAACAATTTTTTAGAATGATCTTTTGTTAATGCTTCTTGAAGGTGTTAAGTACTTGGTTACAGGTTATACATATATATAAATATATATATATATATATAAACATACATATATATATATATTCATATATTTCTCAAGAAATACTTCAACTGAAAGTAAAATGCTTTAGGTGTTATATTCTTAATTTAAGGGAAGAACATGTTCTATCTCTGACATAAATCTGTGACTGCAATGAGTCAGAAAAAATTACATGTGGGTGTTTATGCTTTACTTGTTTATATTCTATTTTTCTACATTAAAATTAAGAGCCATAAAGGTAGGGACCATTTGTATGTTGCGTATTGCTATGTGCCTAGCACCTAGGAAAATGCCTGGCATATAGTAAATTCTATTAAATTGTTATTCATGACAAGAACTATACTAGATACTTTATATTATGTTCTCTCTCTCCTCTCTCTGCCCCTCCTCCCACTCACGTTCTCTCTCTTTCAAAATAAATAAATAAATATTAAAAAAAAAAAAAGAATATAGGACACCTGGGTGGCTCAGTCAGTTAAGTTAAGCTCTTGGTTTTGGATCAGGTCATGATCTCATGGTTTGTGGGTTCAGCCCAGCATCAGCTCCGTGCTGACAGTGCAGAGTCTGCTTGGGATTCCCTCTCGCTCTCTCTCTGCCCCTCCCCTGCTCACTCTCTCTGTCTCTCTCAAAAATAAATAAATAAATAAATAAATAAATAAATAAATAATTAAAAATTAAAAAAAAAAATAAGGATCATAGGATTCGATAATCCAGGGCAACAACAGTTGGTATGAAAATGGTAAAACGAGGCCTACCAGAGTATAAGCTCTGAATATAATCACCATGTACCCTTCTTACTTACTCAGTTCTATGAAGCTGGAGAAGTCATATACCTCTCTGAGCCTTAGTTCTTCCATGTGTAAAATGGGTATAAAAATGTCTTCTCAATCTACCTCACAGTGTTATCATAAGGCTCAGAGAACAACAAATATATGAAAATATAACAAAATATTAGTAGAATAAGAACAAATAACTATTCAGGGGAAACATTACACATTACACATTAAAGAGGTCTTGCTCACTAAGAATTAAAAAAAAAGCTGTCTCCAAGTTCCTAAATATTCTATTATTTATATTATTCAAACTTAGTTTCATATTTCCACTTCCAACAAGGAGAAAGTAGTTATATTCCTTCAGTTACTTCTTCTCTTCCAACAAAATAAACAAGAAGTTAGTTTACTAACTGAAGATTTCAACTCATTAATTAAACCACAAACTCTGTGTATCACTATGTGGCCATGAATACTGGATTTTTATGATACATAAGCACCCTTTTAACTATTTATTTTTCATATTAAGGTAGCAGTAAGATAGGCAGGAGTCCAGATGCAACAGCCCAAATTAAAAAAATAAAACAAGTTCAGTTTCAAATGGCTGAATGTCTGAGAATTTTTATTTTATAAGTTAAAATATTCAATGTCTTGAATAATAATTATAACAATCCAATAAATCCCTAGCCCTCATCTTCCAAATCTGCAGTATGAGAGCAATCTGGCTATGACATCTATCATTCTACTGGTGCCAGGATTAACTTAATTGCTGTAGCTGGTTAAGTGAGTGTTCTCTTCCTCATTCACCATTCCCTGTTCACTGCCCCCTACATAGCCCCCACCAAAAAACTGCAGACTCAATTTTAGAGGCATAAATAGGTTTATGTCTTAATGGAAAACCTTTTACTCTTCATTTTTAATCATTATCACTGGTCTGCAGTGGAACAAGTAGGTCATCTGTGGGCTGCAGAAAGTTTTATCTGGCCTTTAAGTGTATATATATTTTAAAATATACTTGAAGGGGTGCCTGGGTGGCTCAGTTGGTTGAGCATCCAACTCTTGATATGGGCTCAGATAAAAATAAATAAAACAAAAAAATAAAATATACCTTGACCCCTAGAAAATACAAAATGAATGAACTGTGTGAAATTTTAATTTCTACACATTATGAGGATTTTACCTACAGACACTGTTGATTTAAAACGAGAAGTATTGCAAGTATTAAAAGAGCTAGAGGCACGGGGGTGGCTCGGTTGGTAAAGCATCTAACTGTGGATTTTGGCTCAGATCATGATCTCAGTTTGTAAATTTGAGCCCCATGTCTGGCTCTATACTGACAGCATGGAACCTACTTGGGATGATCTCTCTCTCTCTCTCTCTCTCCCTCCCTCCCTCCCTCTCTCCCCCCCTCCTGCCCACCCCGTTCCCTGCTCATGTCTATCTCTAAAAAAATAAATAAACTTAAAAAAAAGGAAACAAAATAAAAGAGCTAAAGAATATCTGAATTTCATAAGTATCATAAATGTAGAGCCCTATTCCAGAGTTTCTGGGAGATTTATCATCTAAGAAGGAACAAGAAGCAGGGTATGCTTCAGTACACCTGGAAACTACTATCTTCACAGTTTCTCTCTATTCTTTTCTCTGGGATGTTTTTTAAAAAGTTGTAAAATAAGTGATATATAACCAATATTGCTTACAAAATCTAGTAAACACCATATACAAATAGCTCTAAACAGAATTCTCTTTTAAGACTAAACTGACAAATCTTAATTTTAATCTCTGTACATTTAGCATTATAGAAATTATGTTCTTCAAGTACACACAAAAATTTAACTAAGAAGAAATTTTCAATTCAAGCTACAGAACTTGTTTCATTACATATACATAGCACTGAGTAGGTCAAGAAAACAAAGTTACACAATCAGCTGTGATACTTCAGATTCAGAATCTTCATATAAATTAGATCACAGTTGTTATTTAGTCCATAAAAGAAAATGCAGAAGTCAACTCAAGACATAATGTGCAGTTAAGCTGGTGTATAATATGTAATATTAGGAGCATATAATATCTAAAAGTGGATTTTTGAGAGTTATCATTTAATCACAAAAGGCCATGTTGAAGCTATGAACAAATCACAAAACCAGGAGTATTTTAGTTCCTTATTCATTTCACTTATAGCTAAAGATCTACAAACTATGATCAAATGCTGAATTCCCATTTACTTTTTATAGTTCATAACTTATTTTTTCCCCAAATGCTTTTTTAAAAAAAGTTTTCATTTAAATTCCAGTTAGTTAATACACGTTGTTAATGTTACTTTCAGGTGTATAATACAGTGATCCAACACTTACATACATCTGTTGTCATCACAACACGTGCACTCCTTAATCTCCATCACCTGTTTCACCCATCCCCCTGTCCACCTCCCCTCTGGTAAACCATCAATTTGTGCTCTACAGTTAAGAATCTAAAATGAAATAACTCTTAAAAACAAGTACTATGTAAACTGCCTCTTTACCTTCATGACATCTCTATATGACCGGATGGCTGAGACTTTTCTCTTTTCATCTTCTTCATCTTCCAGGCCTTCATCCGCAGCCTCATAGCCCTCATCATTGCTGCCATCAGCTTCGACCGTGTTGGCCATGTGATCAATGAGCTGCTCTAGGGGTGGGCTTAACTCCCTTTCTTCATTCTCCTTCAAACCATAGTCCAGTGCTTTATAAATAACAATTCCCAAAGATTCAATAACCTAGGGACATTAAAGAAAGGTGATTAATAAAGATGACTAAATAGCTTTATAGAACTAACTGTAAGGCATAAAATATTTAGTATGACACTTAAGCTAAGTATAATCTATTCCACTGCAGAAACAGGTAATAAATTAGATTTGAGGAGATAGGTAAGCCTCACCTATACATTAAACAAAAAATCCCAGATGGAAATTTTTGTGTGACTTCTTCAATCCAGTATATACAATACACGAACTCTTTTTGTTTTCTTAGATTTATACTGTAAACGAAAATCTGTATTATCCATTCATATAAAATACTAACCAGGTGGATTATCCACATTTCCAAAAGATATTTCTGAGAACAGACAGAGCTATCAAAGCACATATTCTTTCAGAACTTTTACACTGGTGTTTATCAATGTCTATTTCACAGACACCCCAGGAATGTGAGAGACTGCAAACTCAATTATTAGTAGCAGCTAACTTAAGTTTAAACAAACAAATCTACTCATAACCATATAAACACTGCCCAGTGAGTTACATTTAATTATTGAAAACACACAGCTCTCATATGATACAAATAAGTGAGAGACTTTTTCAAACTCTGATTTCAATGTAATGCATAGATAATCCTCCCTATCCTGTCACCTCCACCAATATTACCTCTGAAAATATAAATACGAATTTAGGAACACTGGGTATGTATCACTGCCTAATATAACCCTGATAAATGCTCCAGACTTGTGTTAATATAGGGAATTCTACATTATTCCTCAATAGAGCCTTTCTTTTCTGCTTAGAAAGATCACATATAAACAATTCTTCTCTATCTAAAACCTTTGGCACCCAGCAAAGGCAGTCATAAGAGGGAAGTAATATAGCAATCCAGGCCTTCCTAAAGAAGGAAGAAAGGTCACAGATACACAACCCAACCTTACACTTTAAAGAGCTGGAAAAAGAACAGTAAGTAAAACCCAAAACCAGCAGAAGACAGGAAATAATAAAGATTAGAGCAGAAATCAATGCTATTGAAACCAAACAAACAGAACAGACCAATGAAACCAGGAGCTGGTTCTCTGAAAGAATTAACAAAATGGATAAACCCCTAGGCCAGTTTGATTAAAAAGAAAAAGGAAAGAACCCAAATAAATAACATCAAGAATGAAAGAGGAGAGACCACAACCAACACAGCAGAAATACAAACAATAATAAGAGAATATTATGAGCAATTATATGCCAATAAAATGGGCAATCTGGAAGAAATGGACAAATTCCTAAAAACATATAAACTACCAAAACTGAAACAGGAAGAAATAGGAAATTTGAACAGACCCATAACCAGTAAAGAAATCAAATTAGTAATCAAAAATCTCCCAAAAAACATGAGTCCAGGGCCAGATGGCTTCCCTGGGGAATTCTACCAAACATTTAAAGAAGAGTTAACACCTATTCTCTTGAAGCTCTTCCAAAAAATAGAAATGGAAGGAAAACCTCCAAACTGTTTCTATGAAGCCAGCATTACCTAGATTCCAAAACCAGGCAGAGACTCCACTAAAAAGGAGAACTACAGACCAATTTCCCTGATGAACATGGATGCAAAACAACAAGATACTAGCCAACTGGATCCAACAATACATTAAAAACTTATTCACCACAAGCAAGTGGGATTTATACCTGGGATGCAGAGCTGGTTCAATAACTGCAAAACAATAAATGTGACATATCACATCAATAAAACAAAGGACAAGACCACATGATCCTCTCCATAGATGCAGAGACAGCATTTGACAAAACATAGCATCCTTTCTTGATAAAAACCCTCAAGAAAGTAGGGGATGGAAAGATCATACCTCAAGATCATAAAAGCCCTATATGAAAGACTTACCCCTAATATCCTCAATGGGGAAAAACTGAGAGCTTTCCCCCTAAGGTCAGGAACAAGACAGGGGTGTCCACTCTCACCACTGTTACTCAACATAGTATTGGAAGTCTTAGCCTCAGCAATCAGACAACACAAAGAAATAAAAGGCATCCAAATCAGCAAGGAGGAGGTCAAACTTTCACTCTTCGCAGATGACACGATACTCTACATGGAAAATCCAAAAGATTCCACCAAAAAACAGCTAGAACTGATCCATGAGTTCAACAAAGTTGCAGGATATAAAATCAATGCACAGAAATCGGTTGCACTCATATACACCAATAATGAAGCAACAGACAGAGAAATCAAGGAATCGATCCCAATTACAATTGCACCAAAAAACCGTAAAATACCTAGGGATAAATCTAGCCAAAGAGGTGAAAAATCTATACAATGCCATTTTTTTAAAATATATTTTTTTAAATGCTTATTTCTGAGACAGAGAGAGACAGCGCATGAGTGGGGGAGGGGCAGAGAGCAAGGGAGACTAAGACTCTGAAGCAGACCCCAGGCTCTGAGCCGTCAGCACAGAGCCCAACACGGGGCTCGAACTCAAACCATGAGATCATGACCTGAGCTGAAGTCAGTCGCCCAACTGACTGAGCCACCCAGGAGCACCACAATGCTGTTTTTTTTTTTTTTTTTTAATTTATTTATGTGGTATCAAAGAAAAAGAAAAGTCAGAAGTTTTAAAGATAAGTTAAGCACAATAGAGTCATCGTCATCATATACTCTCCAGCCCTTAAAAGCATTGAGGCATTCACTCAAAAAAATCTCTACGAAATTTGAAATCTACCTTATCAACTGAAATAATATTTTCTCAACACAAGTTTCAAAATGTATATAAGGCTTAATTTCTCAACTTCTAGTTTTTAACCAATAGTTTTTTTTTTTTTTTACTATTTCCCACTGAAAATACAGAATATTTTCATCCATTTGTATTGTGTGACTTGGAACTCTACTCCCTGTTTTCAAAGTTGAAGGGAAACAAAAGCAAAAATAATCAGGACCACATCAAAATAAAGATTTTGCAGCCTAAAGGAAACAATCAACAAAACAAAAAGACAACCCACTAAATAGGAGAAGATACTTGCAAATGACATATCCAGTAAGGGGTTAATATCCAAAACATGTAAAGAGCTTATACAACTCAACATCAGAACAACAGCAACAACAACAAAAACCCCAATCCAATCAAAAAATGAACAGACGACCTAAATAGACATTTTCCCAAAGAAGACACAGAGATGGCCAATAGAAACATGAAAATATGCTCAATATCACTAATCATCAGGGAAATTCAAATCAAACCCACAATGAGATACCATCTCACACCTGTCAGACTGACTAAAATAA
Organism: Lynx rufus; assembly: GCF_022079265.1. Lineage (NCBI taxonomy): Eukaryota > Metazoa > Chordata > Mammalia > Carnivora > Felidae > Lynx > Lynx rufus. The sequence goes on along the minus strand of NW_025814844.1, from coordinate 3,301,475 downwards.
AAAAGACAATAACAAGTGTTGGCAAGGATACGGAGAAAAAGGAACCCTCATACACACAATTGGTAGAATGTAAATTAGTATACCCACTATAGAAAACAGTATGAGAGTTCATCAAAAAATTAAAAATAGAATTATTACACAATCTAGTCATTCCACTACTGCATATTTTCCCAAAGAAAACAAAAACATTTATTTGAAAAGATATATGTATCCTTATGTTTATTGCAGAGTTATTTACAATAGCCAAGATATGGAAGCAACCACTGACAAATGGATAAGGAAGATGTGGTATGTATATACACATACACACACACACACACACACACACACACACACACACACACACACATATATAAACAGAATATTACAAAGCCATAAAAAAGGATGCAATCTTGCCACTGCAACTACATGGATGGACCTAGAGGGTTATTATGCTATGTGAAATAAATCAGACTGAGAAAGACAAATGCCGTATGATTTCACTTACATGTGCAATCTAAAAACAAAACAAAACAAAACAAATGAATAAACACACAAAAAGCAGAATCAGACCTGTACATACAAAGAACAAATTCGTGGCTGCCAGAGGGGAGGGAGCTGGGGGTGGGCAAAATAGGTGAAGGGGAATGGGACATAAAGGCTTCTAATTAAGGAATGAATAAGTCACATAAAAGGTACAGCATAAGGAATACAGTCATTGATATTGTAACAGTGTTGTGGTGAGCACAGCATAATGTATATACCTGTCCAATCACTACTGTTGTACACCTGAAACTAATGTAACATTGTGTGTCAACTACCCTCAAATAAAAAAATTAATAATAAAAGACACATAAAATTAACCATCACAAGTGTACCTCTTGTGAATCTGGCACACATATACATCTCTTTAAGTCTCCTTAAAGTCCATTCTGCTATTCTATCAAGTCCACTGCTTCAGGATAGGGGGAAACATAGTAAGACCAGTGGATTCTGTGAGCAGGCCCACTGCTACACCTAATTTCCTATTTCATTCCTTGATCAGAAGTAATGCTGTGTGAATTACCATGATGGTGAGTAAGGCATTCTGTAGATCCAAGGATGATAGTTTTGGCAGAAGCACTGTATGCCTAGGGAAGGCAAATCTACATCAAGAGTAAGTCACTCCTTGGCTAAAATGAACAAATCAGAAGACTATAGATGCTGGAGAGGATGTGGAGAAACGGGAACCCTCTTGCACTATTGGTGGGAATGCAAAATGGTGCAGCCACTCTGGAAAACAGTGTGGAGGTTCCTCAAAAAATTAAAAATAGATCTACTTTATGACCCAGCAATAGCACTGCTAGGAATTTACCCAAGGGATACAGGAGTGCTGATGCATAGGGGCACTTGTACCCCAATGTTTATAGCAGCACTCTCAACAATAGCCAAATTATGGAAAGAGCCTAAATGTCCATCAACTGATGAATGGATAAAGAAATTGTGGTTTATATACACAATGGAGTACTATGTGGCAATGAGAAAGAATGAAATCTGGCCTTTTGTAGCAACGTGGATGGAACTGGAGAGTGTGATGCTAAGTGAAATAAGTCATACAGAGAAAGACAGATACCATACGTTTTCACTCTTATGTGGATCCTACGAAACTTAACACAAGACCATGGGGGAGGGGAAGGAAAAAAAATTAGAGGGAGGGAGCCAAACCATAAGAGACTCTTGACAACTGAGAATAACTGAGGGTTGATGGGGGGTGGGAGGGAGGGGAAAGTGGGTGATGGGCACTGAGGAGGGCACCTGTTGGGATGAGCACTGGGTGTTGTATGGAAACCAATTTGACAATAAATTTCATATTAAAAAAAAAGAAATTAGGGGAAACATAAGGTTCCTGTTTTATTACTATTCAATAAAAGCTCTCTGTTGTACACTCTCTGAAAAAAAAAAAAAGTCACTCTTCCAGTAAGAACAAAATGCTGCCCCTTCTATGATGGAAGAGATCCAATGTAATCAACCTGCCACCAGGGAGCTGGGTAACAGCTCTTGCCCAGGGTAACAGAGCCATATTGGGAATTTAGTATTGGTCTCTCCTTGCTGTTAGATTGGGCCCTAGGCAGTGGCTATAGCTAGGTGAACCCTGGTGAGTAGAAATCCATGTGGATGGCATAATCCCCATCCCTAGCCATGTTCACAAGACTACTGCAAGATGACAGAGTGGCTGGGAAAAGAGGCTAACTGGTATCCACAGAAAAGGTCATCCCATCGATTTGAATATTAATATCCTTCTCTGCTGAGGGCACTCTTTGGTAAGCATTCACATGGGACACAAATATCTTCCCATTTTTTGTCCAGAGAATCTAACCACATATCTCTTCCCCAGATTTCCTTGTCACCAATATTCCAATCATGTCCCTTCCAAGTAAAAGTACACAACTTGGGGCGCCTGGGTGGCTCAGTTGGTTAAGCAGCTGACTTCGGCTCAGGTCATGATCTCGCGGTCCGTGAGTTTGAGCCCCGCGTCGGGCTCTGTGCTGACAGCTCAGAGCCTGGAGCCTGTTTCAGATTCTGTGTCTCCCTCTCTCTGACCCTCCCCTGTTCATGCTCTGTCTCTCCCTGTCTCAAAAATAAATAAAACGTTAAAAAAAAAATTAAAAAAAAAAGTACACAACCAAGTATACTGTTCAAAGTTCTGCCCACTGGGAGGATTTCCCTTCGACACTATCCTTCAGGGATATCCCTGAAAGGACATATATTGCTACAGCTGTCCACTTCCAGGTGGCACCTGCATATTATGCAGAACCATCTGTAAACCAGGCGCCAGTCTTCTTTTCTTCTGTCAACTGACTATAGAACTCCCCAGAAGGCAGACAGGTATAGGCTAGGAAGACAAGGGAGTGTAGCAGAAGTACATTCAGGCAGTGCTTTCAGGGCCTACTTGTGCCCCATCACATATACACCATTCCAAATGATGATGGAGTGCTGCTATACACACTCCTCATGACTTGAAGGGTCTGATAATACCCAGTTCATGACGGGAAACTCAGGTCACATAGTAACTTGGTGGCCCATGGTTAAGTGTTCAGTCTGTAGTATGGCCTAGTAGCAGACCAAGAGCTGTTTCTCAAATGGAGAATAGTTATGCACAAAGAGTAACAGGGCTTTACTCCAAAATCCTAAGGATCTACATGGCCATTTACCTACTGGAGCTTGCCAAAAGCTCCAAACAGCATCTATCTACTTGCCAATTCAAGCACCATTGGTTTTGCTGGACCATATGGCCCAAGTGACAGAGCAGTTTGCATAGCAACAGGACTTGTTTCAGAGCCTTCTCTTGTTCTGGGTCCTACTCAAAACTAGCAATTTTATTTACCACAGTCATGGTAAAAGGTGTGTCTTCTAGGCAGACATTCCCAGGGTGAAGAGTAGGCTTTAAATAACAAACACAGTTTCTCATCTTACTATAATTCATCTCTTCAATGTAGTTTTTTTTTTTATTATCACTCATGTACACTGTTGTCCAACTGTACTGATTTCTTATTCTTTCCTTTGTATGCTTTTTATACTTTGTCTCTATGACATTTTTCAGTATTGTTCCTACCTTCTACATGGACTTTCTCCTGTACTTTTGTATGTCCAAATCCTATTCATTTTTCCATCTCCCTGCTCAAAGGAACCCTTCCATAATGACTTGCTAACCCTGATTAACAACTATCAGCTGTTATATCACATCACAGTCTCTATCCACTGTTCTTCCTTGATGAAAACAATCATTTTTCCCTTCAAAATCACCATGACATTGACTTGTACCTTTATGCAGTACATTTCACTTTTTAACTTGGATAATAGTTAATTATGTACATATCTTAATTCCCCAAAAAGATTAATCTCCTTGAAGGTAAAGTCCTCTATGATTCATCTTTATGTCTTTACATTATTTTATAAACAGCAAAGACTTAACAGTTAATGAGTGAATAAACCAAAATATAAATTCCTTCAACTCATATCTGTATGGTTGAAAGTTGGATATGGAATTTATGGACATAGGCAAAAATACCTGTCACTTTAATCTCTCTCATTTCAACAGACCACTACAGTGGTGATCCAACCCTGAACAGCCTCTGAAACTTTCTAGCTAAAGCATAAATTATGTCTAACCTGGTTTAAATGTCCTAAATCTATTCATCTTTCCTGATTTAAATCTGAACCACAAAGTAATTCTATATTTAACCCAATCTCTTGGAAACATAGCATATATGGCTGGGCATGAGTAGTCTGACATGTACACCAGATGACTCACTACTACTACTTCTGGACTGAGGTAACTTTTAACCTTTTGCTAAAATATATACCCAGTTCTTCAGATAGTCTGCAGCTATGGAATAAGGGTGACCACAAGAACAATAATCAAAGCATAACTGTACCTAGACATACTAGCTTGCCTAGATATATACTTACTTGTACTAATTTTAGAAGTTCCTTTGCCAAAACCTTTGGAAATGTTAAGAAACCCAAGGGAAACAACAATGTCATTCCTTTGAATGACCAGTCTCCAGGCAGCTGGAAAATCATCCTTCATGTCCTGTCACATTGGCACCACACCCCAACCCCAGATGCTTCCAGAGACTCTAAAATGAGTAGGGGATTACAGCATAAAACCTTAAAGTTAAATGGAACAATTGAAGCACAATTGAAATCTGTGGTTTTTAAGCCCAATCAACTGATAAAGGGTGAAGGAAAGAAGGCATCAAATAAAACCACGTATTCCAAAATTTAAGGCTGCTACAACATTATGACTAATTACCTCTCAGCTAGTGATAGCTGGCTATAAAACCCTACAGCTCAGGGGTAAAGAGACACATGAATGGAACTGAGTGTTCTCTGGACTCCAGACCCAGCCATGCCATCACTGAGAGTAGCCTCACTATAGAACAACAGCATACCCACTAACGTCAATGTTTCATGGAAAGCACGCAGGTTGGCGTAAGCCCACTGAGCCCACATACAGTCTTCCTCTTACAATGCTAACTCACTTCATCTGGCCCCTCTTCAACTTGACTTGCATTTCCTAAAAATATTTGAGTCCATATTTGTTTCCTTTACTAAAATATAAACTTCAGGGCACCTGGGTGGCCAAGTCAGTTGAGCATCCAACTTCGGCTCAAGCCATGATCTCACAGCTCATGAGTTTGAGCCCTGTATCAAGGTCGCTGCTGTCAGCACAGAGCTCGCTTCCCATCTTTTGTTCCCCTCTCTCTCTGCCCGTTCCCCACTTGTACTCTCTCTCAAAAACAAATAAATCTTAAAAAAAAAAAAAAAAAAGAAAGAAACTCCTTTAGGACAGGGATCAAGTATGATTCTTCCTGTTATTTGCTACAATGCCTAGCACTTTGCTTTACACAGAGTATGTGCTTTAAAATCTTGGTTAAACACATGAGAGTTATAATAGCACAGAAATCTTTAATGCCAAATCTGATAAAATGGGGACAACTTATATCAAGGTTGTCAAGCAAGGTGCCTAGCACTTTAGTGACATCAAACAAACAGTAGTTGCTATTGCCTTCACCATTGTGCCTCATTGCCAAAATCCCCTATTCTCCAGCCTAAAAATTAAAAAGTTTCTTCAACTCTTCAGGTCCCTTTGCCAATGAGATGAATGAGATGTCCTTATATTTGTGTAACATTTTATTAGAACATGTTTTCCTTTATTTATCACAATCCTGTGAAGGAGACATCTCCATTTTAAAGATGAGAAAATTGAACTTAAAAGAGGGTCAATAAACTGTTTACTGTCGATTAACAAGTAACAGAGCCAGGACTCCAACCTGACATTGTCACTTATAAAATTCCATAGCCAGAATTTTACTATAACCAAGCTGCACATCTGAACATCTCCTAGTCTGCCAATACTTGCCCAAAATATGTTATTCAGTACTAAATTCCATTCCATGTGTAGTATAATCATCAAAGAAACAACAAATGGGCATCTTCCTTGTTCTACATAACATAGTTCTATAAATATACCTAGTTTTATATTCAGATTTCTGTTAAACTCATTAAATTGCTGACACTTTAGGTTTACATTCAACCACAGTGACAAGTAATTCAGACAACATAATAGTTAACCAACTTTTTCTATTAATAAAACAACTGAAACATAATTGTACTTAGTCTTTGTAAAGATGTTATGTAATCCTGGTAAAGGGTTTTACATTATCTCTAATCTATTTTATCTTTGTATTTTGATAAACAAAATTTTTTGTTTTTGTTTTGGGGCACTTGGGTGGCTCAATCAGTTAAGCATCTGACTTTGCCTCAGGTCATGATCTCACAGTTCATGAGTCTGAGCCCCATGTTGGGCTCTGTGATGACAACTCAGAGCCTGGAGCCTGCTTTGGATTCTGGGCCTCCCTCTCTCTCTGCCCCTCCCCCACTTGCGTGTGTGTGTGTGTGTGTGTGTGTGTGTGTGTGTGCGCGCGCGCGCGCGTGCGCGCGCTCTCTCTCAAAATAAACATTTAAAAATTTAAAAAATTTTTTGCTTTTCTTAGGAACATCATTTAAAATCTAGAGTCTGCCATCTAATTCATTTACTATCATTTCTAAACTTTTAAAATCTGCCAATTTGGGTATGCCTTCTGAATCTTCATAAAACTGATTTAAATGTTAAATAAGATAGTTGCATCTAAGAAGCCTTCAGAACACCAGAGGCATTTTTTCCATGCTGACTCTAACTACAATGTAACTCTATAATACTGATCTGAGACTCTTCTACCTTGCTCACAAAAATATAAAAGATTTAATAAAATTTCCTGCTACAATCTCTAAATATGGTGGTAACTCACAACTAGTAAAATCTATCCAAAGAAAGTATATTTTTCCATTAATTAATCTAGCTAATGTCCAGTGTACACAGTTCCCTTCCCTTCACTCATTCATTCAGTCAACAGGTATTTACCAAGAGCAGTATATATAGCAATGGAGATAGAGCAATGATGAAACAACTCTGTGAGCTCTCTGGCTTTCACAGAAGTTCTGTCTTAGAGAAAACAGATAATAAATAAGTCATGTAATTGTGCTAAACATTATAATAAAGAAGAAAGAGTGTTATGAGAGTATATAACAGGGAGCCCTAATCTAGTTTAGAAATTCAGGAAACCCTTCTTCAGGAAATAAATCTTAAATGGAGACATGAAAACCAACTAGAGCTAACCAGAGAAGAGGGAATTAGAGTAGAATTCCAGAGAGAAACAGTGAGTATAAAGGCCTGGAGGTCAAGAAGAACAAGGAGTGATTGAAAACAAAAATCCTAATGACAAGAGGAAGGGCTAGGAAGAGGCTAGAGAAGTGGAGAGTGGGTCCTTCGCACAGAACATAAGGCCTCATATGAGCTATCTGAAGGACCTGAACCTTCATCACATAAAATCAATGGCAAGCAACTGACATGTTTTGGGAGTGGGATGATCTGATATTTCATTTTGTTTTATTATAAAATTTTATTTTAATTTTTTTAACGTTTATTTATTTTTTGAGAGACAGAGACAGAGCATGAGCTGGGGAGGGGATAGAGAGAGAGGGGGAGTCACAGATTCCGAAGCAGGCTCCAGGCTCTGAGCTGTTAGCACAGAGCCTGACGAGGGTTCAAACTCATAAACCATTAGATCATGACCTGAGCTGAATTGGGACACTCAACCGACTGAGCCACCCATGAGCCCCTAAAAAAAATTTTTTTAATGTTTATTTTTGAAAGACAGCACAAGTGGGGAAAAGGCAGAGAGAGAGGGAGACACAATCTGAATAGGCTCCAAGCTGTCAGTACAGAGTGAGACTTGAACTCACAAACTGAGAGATCATGAACTGAGCTGAAGTCGGATGCTCAACTGATGGGGTCACCCAGGTGCCCCTGATCATATTTCATTTTTAAAAGATATCATGCCAGGGCACCTGGGTGGCTCAGTCATTTGAATGTCAGACTCTTGATTTTGGCTCAGGTCACGGTCCCAGGGTAGTGGGATAGAGGTCTGCATTGGGCTTTGCGCTGATTGTGGAGCCTGCTTGGGTTCTCGTGCCCTCTCTCTCTCTCCTCCCCACCCCCCGCCCCATGCACACATTCTCCCCCCCTCATGCACACATTCTCTCTGTCTCTCTAAAAATAAAAAAATAAAATAAAAGATATCATGCCACAGTAATCAAGACAATGTGGTACTGGAAAAATAATAGACAAATAGATGAACTAAACAGAATAAAGCCTAGAAAAGAGACTCACAAAAATATACACAACTAAACTTTGACAAAGGAACAAAGGCAATTCAATGGAGAGAGGACAGTCTTCATTACAAATGGTACTGAACTACAGGATATCTACATGCAAAAATACAAATCTAGACACAGACCTTGTAACTTTCCCAAAAATTAACTCAAAAGAGATCATAAACCTGAAAGGAAAATGCAAAATTATAAAACTAAAAGACAACATGGAGAAAATCTAGGTGACCTTGGGCTTGGCAATTTTTTAAATACAATGCCAAAAGCACAATCATGAAAGAAAAAAAATGATAACATGAACTTCAATATAATTAAAGTTCTGCTCCATGAAAGGCAATGTTCAGAGAATGAAACAAGCCCCAAGACTGGAGAAAATGTTTGCTGAACACATACTGATAAAGGACTGGTATCTAAAATACACAAAGAACTCTAAAAATCAGTAAGAAAATGAACCCATGGGGCACCTGGCTGACTCAGTTGGAAGAGCATGCTACTCTTGGTCATGAGTTTGAGCCCCATGTTGGGTGTAGAGATTACTTCAATAATTAAAAAAAGAAAGAAAAAAAATGAATTCTATTACACAAGGAGCAAGTGATTGGAACAGACAACTCACCAAAGAAGATATGTGGATGGCAAATAACATATGAAAAGACACTCAACATTATATGGACTAGGGAACTCCAAGTTAAAACAATGAGATCCCACTATGCACCTATTACAATTGGTAAAATCCAAAACACTGACATCATCAAACACTGGTGAAGATGTGGAGCAACAGGAATTCTCATTAATTGTTTGGTGGGAATGCAAAATGATCCAGCCACTGTGGAAGACATCTGATAATTTCTCACACAACTGAGGATATACTCTTACCATAAAATCAAGCAATTGTGCTCCTTGGTATTTATCCAAATAAGTTGAAAACTTATGTCCACATGAAAATCTGCACATAAATGTTTACAGTGACTTTATTCATAACTGACAAAACTTGAAAACAACCAGGATGTTCTTCAGTAGATCAATGGGTAACAGACTGTGATACATCCATACAATGGGATATTATTCAGAGATAATAAAAAGAAATTAGCTATCAAACTATGAAAAGATATGGAGGAAACTTAAAAGTATATTGTTAAGTAAAAGAAGCCAATCTGAAAAAGATAAATATTACAGGACATTCTAGAAAAGACAAAATATGGAGAAAGTACAAAGGTTGCCAGGATTTGGGGAGCTAGAAAGGAGATGAAAAGGTGAAGCATGGGGGATTTTTAAAGCAGTGAAACTATTCTACATGATACAGTAATGTGGATACATGTCATACATATTTGTCAAAATCCATAGAATGTACAACACAAAGAGTGAACCCTAATGTAAACTATGGAATTCAGTTGTTAATAATAATAATAATAATAATAATAATAATAATAATAATAAGGTATCAATAATGGCTCATCAATTGTAACAAATGTACCACACTAACGTGAGTTCTAAATAACTGGGGAGGGCACCTGAGTGACTCAGTCAGTTGGGCATCCAACTTCAGTTCAAGTCAAGAGCTCATGGTTCATGAGTTCAAGCCCCACAATGGACTCTCTGCAGTCAACGCAGAACCCATTTTGGATCCTATGTCTCCCTCACTTTCTGCCCCTCCCCTGCTCATTCTCGTTCTCTCTCTCTCTCTCTCTCTCTCTCTTCCCCCCCCCCCCCTGGAGGAGGAAAGGGGTATGTAGGAACTCTATACTTGCCAACCAATTTTTCTATAAACCTAAAACTGCTCTGAAAGAAATATTCTATTAACTAAAAAAGAGGAAGAGTGTACTTAAAAATACAATGTTGGAAAATGGATGAAAAATGGGCCAGAGTAGATATGGGAAGACCAATTAGGAGGCTACTGCAGTAGTGGCCAACTCAGGAATGATGGTTTCTTGGGCCAGGGTGATAATAGTGTTTAGACAGAAAATGCAGAGGATCTGAAACAACTTCACAGGTAAATGGATAGGAGAGAGGACTTGGCAATGCATTAAATGTAGGGAAAAGGAATCAAAGTGATCCTTAGGGTTTCTAGCTTGGACTAGTAGAGAAAATGGTACCATTTACTGATATAGAAAATTGGAGGAAAAAGAGATTCAGAGAGAGAGATGGTAAGTTCAGATACCTGTGGGAAACATAATCACAGATGTTAGATCTGCAGCTATGTGGACTGCAGAAGAGTCATGAACTGGGGTCATAAACTGGGATTCCTTGGCAAATCATTGGTCAACAGAGTCATGAGAATATATGAGAGAGCTGAAGGAGTGAAAACACACAAGGGAAGAAGAATCAAACACTTAATGAATGGTCAGAGAATGTGAAATCAAGATATAAGACTGTAAAGGAGCACTAGTAATGGGGAAGGGACAGAAGGATGAATGAATCAAATGATGATATCACAAAAATCTAGGACTTTAAGAAGGAAGACACAGTCATATGTATTGGACGTGGGTGAGGAAAGGTCTAGGACACATACCTTGGATTTAGTGAAGCAGAGGTTACTGGTAGCTTTAGCAAGGGCACTCTGGGTAAGTAAACAGTAGTATGTGTACATAGTATGATCAGAAATTGTTATGAAAATAGGGGTGCCTGGCTGGCTTACCTGGAGGAGCATGTGGCTCTTGATCTTGGGGTCATGAGCTCAAGCCCCACACTGGGTGCAGAAATTGCTTAAATAAATAAAATTTAAAGAAAAAAAGAATTTTTTATGAAGACAAAGGGAAATGTGACAGCAGCCAGACATGAAGCAGCGCAGAGGTAAGATTTTATTTATTTTTTTTATTACTTTTCAAGACTACAGAGCCTTAAGTATGTTTCAATGGTGATGAAAAGGAAGAAGAAGGGGGAAAGCTGAAAATAATGAAGAGATCAGAGTTACTGACAGTGACAGAATAATTATTATATGACCTTCCTTGGGCAAATCTGACCTCCAAAAAATATATATTTCCCTAAAATTCAGACATGCTTTTTTTTCTTTGCTTTTATTACATGGCAAAAAAGTCCATTTGCACACATATCAGAATTATTCACTATTATTTCCTGAGCACTTTTAATGTGGATATATAATAAATTCTTAACATGCCATTCTAAGTCTTTTACCTTCTAAGCCCAGTGAACTTTTTCATGCACAGCTCCACACTGTGCATATTATTTCAATCATTTTCATATTGCTGTGTCTTTCTTTATCCACGCCACTCTGCCGATGGCATTTCTCTCTGACAAATCCTACCTATCCTTCAAATCCCAGCTCAGTGTTACCTCCTGTACGAAGTATTCCTATTCACTCCAGAATTGATCATTTCTGCCCTCGTCAACTTTCTTGCTATTTAACTGACTTTTAGCATAGTACAGGTGACTATTAACTGCACCAAAAACAGCAGAATAATCATCCTTTTCAAATGTAGATGAAAACTAAATACACTTCTAAATAACCCTTAGGTCAGAGAAGAAATCTCAAGGGAAATTCAGGAATATTTTATGATAATGAAAATATATACCCTAATCTGTGGGACACAACTAAAGCAATGCTTAGAAAAAAATTTATTGCTTCAGATGAACAGGCAAACTCCCTGAAAGGCACAACTTACAAAAAGTTGGAAGATCCCAACATTGAAAACCATAATACATTGCTGAAAGAAATTAAAGATCTGGGTAAGTGACAAAATACACTAAGTTCATAGACTGAAGGACTAAATATTGTTAGAATATCAGTTCTCTCCAAATTGGTCAATGCAATCCCAATCAAAAACCCAGCAGAACTTTCAGAGAAATTGACAACCTAATTTAAAAATGTACATGGGATAGCAACACGAATTTTGGAAAAGAACAGCACAGTTGGATGACTGACACTACCTGATTTCGAGACTTACAATAAAGATGCAGTAATCAAGACTGTCTAGGGGGCGCCTGGGTGGATTGGTTGGCTGGTTCGGCTCAGGTCATGATCTTACAGTTCGTGGGTTCGAGCCCCCGCGTTGGGCTCTGTGCTGACAGTGCAGAGCCTGGAGCCTGCTTTGGATTCTGTGTTTCCTTCTCTCTCTGCTCCTCCCCCACTTATTCTCTGCCTCTGTCTCTTAAAAATAAATAAACGTTAAAAAAAAAATTTTTTTTAAAAGACTGTCTAGTACTGGTATAAAGGTAGACACGTGGAACAAAGTGTCCTTAATTAATCCTACCCTATATGAGCAATTGATTTTAAACAAAAGTACCAAAGTAGTTCAATGGAGGAAGGATATTTCAACAAATGGTGCTGGAACCATCAGATGACTACAGAAAAAAGTAATATGCCTAGATCTCTACAACATACACAAAAATTATTTTTAAATGTAAATATAAGTGTAAAAGTTAAATCTATTACACTCTAGCAAAAAAACATAGGAAAAATCTACATAACACTGGTAGCTTCTCACAGATTTTAAATATTTTCTATATACATTCTCACGTTGTCAGTGAAAGAGGCAAATATTTGTTATACAGGACATAAAAAACACTAATCACAAGAAGAAAAAATAAATTAGATTTCATCAAAATTAAAAACTTTGCTATTTAAAAGACAATGATAACAAAATGAAAGGGCAAGTCACACACTGGGTAAAAGTATCTATAATATATACGTGTGTGTGTATGTATATATATGACATATATATATGACAAAAGATTTCAATCTAGAATACATTTAAAATTTTAAAACTCAATACTAAGATAAAGAATCCAATAAATAATGGACAAAAGATCTGAACATAAATTTCACAAAAGAAGATATACAAATGGCCGAAAGCACGTGAATAAGGCTCTGTGTCATTAGGGAAATGCACATCAAAATGACCAGATATTTTACATCCTCTAGAATGGCTAAAATTTAAAAAACTGACAATAATAAGGACTGGTGAGGATGTACAACTAGAACTCTCATACATTGCTGGTGTGAATGTGAAATGATACAACCATACTGTAAGTACAGTTTGGCAGTTTCTCATAAAAGTTAAATATACTTTTACCATGTGACCCATCAATTCTACTGCTAGTTATTTACCCAAAAGAAATGAAAATATACATCCAAAAAAGGCTTCATACATAAATACTCGCAGCACCTTTACTTGCAATAGCCAAAAACTGGAAACCACCCAACTGTCAAGCAACAGATGAATGGATATACACTGCAACGGATCTACCCAGTGAACTACTAACCAGCAATAAAAAGGAGCACACTACTTCTCACAGCAACACAAATGAATCTCAAAAACATTCTGCGGAGCAAAACCGTGAACACAGAAGTACATTCTGTATGATTACTTTTACATGAAGTTGGAGCTCAGGGGGAACTGACTACATAGGGAACTCTCTAGGGTGATGAAATGATTCGGGTGGAACTTATGTGAGTGTACAAATTTGTTAAAAGCCATTGAACTAAACACTTAAAATATCTGCTTTTGTTATATTTAGGTTACACCACAAAGGTGGTTTTTAAAAAGAACTGAATACAGTATTTACACTGTGAAGAGAATAGTGGACCAGCAGTCATGAGATGGAATCTGCTCATTATGCGATGTGTGACCTTGGGCGGGTCACTTATTCTCCACAGATCTAAGACTCTTCAAGAGTAAATTTAAAGAAAAACCAATTAAAGTGCTTTCCAATCCCAACAGCTACAAGAATTAGAAAATTGAAGAATTTGAATACTAAAAGAAAATACATAGGCTATAAATATATGAAGTTTTGCTTATGGAAATGCCATGGTTGAAGAACTACAGAGGTTAACTTGACTTTTTTTCTGTAAGTAGGTTTTTGAGTAAATTGCACTTTAAGAGGAGTAAAGACAAATTACAGCAAGAGCTATCTCTGAAAACCCTAAACATAATAAAGGGAACTTGCCTGCCCTGTTTTGTTGGAACATTCAATTTTGGAACTGGTTCCCAACTTAAACAACAAAAAACTCAGATCTTAAGGACGTTTAGGAGAGGAAAAAACCACACATGCATACATACAAAAAGACAAGGACAATCTGAACAGCTAAGAACAAGACAGGAATTTTCCACCACTAAGAAGGAAAAGCTTTACACACACACACACACACACACACACACACACACACACACACACGCACACACATACACATACTGAATAAAGCTTATTTTTAAATGACTGGGACTATACCTACAATGAAATACTGTTCAGACTTAAAAAGGAATGATATTCTGCTATATGCTGCAACATGGATAAACCCTAAAAACATGCTAATAAAATAAACCCAACACACAAATACAAATATGGTAATTCCACTTATATGGAATACCTATAATAGGTAAATTCCTAAAAACAGAAAGTAGATTAGAGGTCAGCAGGGTGTTGGAGAAGGTGGAATGGGAGCCATTGCTTAATGAGTACAGAGTTTCCATGTGAGATGAGGAAAAAGTTTGAGAAACAGTGGTGATGGCTGCAAAACACTGTGAAGATGGTGCAACTGAACTGTACACTTAACATGGTTAAAATTTTACGCTATGTGTATTTTATCACAATAAAAAGTCTGATTGGGGCTGCTCAGTTTCTTAGGAAGTGCTATGACTCAGCAATATTCAGAAAGGCCTGATTCCTCATATCTGCAGGGGTTACTCGGGTTTCCAAAAAGAAATAAAGGGACTGATTTATCTACGTTTCTACTGGAAGCATTTCTCTGTTAGAACCACACACAGCTCTGCTTCACACTACCACTCTGTTTAGAGTGCTGAGTGCGCCTGTAGTTTGCTTGAATCATCAAGGCTTTGAATCCGCCTGTCACCAGCATTTGACACAGCTGACCATATCTTTTTTTTAATCTTCTTCTGATTCCACACTCCTCTAATTTTCTTCCTCTTTGACTCATGACCTTGACAAGAGAAGCTTTGATGGAGTAAGTCTTGGTGGAAACATGAGAAGAGGACATGGAGGCGGTGGTAACGGATAGAAATGTCTATTTCTGCTTATTTCTGAAATAATATCCTTGAATAGATGTTTGGTACAGATGCAGGGAAGCAGATTGGGTAGTGGGAGAATGTGAAAGTTCTCTTCAGGTTGCGTTTCTTGAGTAAAAAAAAGTACAGCTGCAACTGAGAGTGAGGCGGGAGAAAGGAGAAGAGGGTGTTGGAGGCACGAAGAAACAGAAAGGTTTGAAACAGTTTCCCAGCCATCAAGAAACACTGGTCCATTTAAAACCCCAAATTTATCATGTTCCTCTCTTACTAAAACCTTTCACTATGTCTTTTTTTTTTTTTTTTTTTTTTTTTTTTTTAATTTTTTTTTTTCAACGTTTATTTATTTTTGGGACAGAGAGAGACAGAGCATGAACGGGCGAGGGGCAGAGAGAGAGGGAGACACAGAATCAGAAACAGGCTCCAGGCTCTGAGCCATCAGCCCAGAGCCCGACGCGGGGCTCGAACTCACGGACCGCGAGATCGTGACCTGGCTGAAGTCGGACGCTTAACCGACTGCGCCACCCAGGCGCCCCTCACTATGTCTTTTAAAAACGAAGTACACTACATTAAAGAATTTTCCCATAACTCCTGGCACATATAGAAATGCTTTCTTCAGTTGGAGAGAAAGTTACACCTGGTTTGACAGGGTGTTCACACGATCCCAGCCCAGCCCCTAGGCCTAAGTGGCAGACCACAGTGACTGCTACTGTTATGGAAGGGACAGGTATCTATCACAAATTAGTGTAATGACTGTGAGCTGTAATTTCATTTCATGCACAGCCTCATTTTTAATTAAAACTGGACAAAAAGCAATGAGGACAGCGTCAATCCACAACTATACCACATGTGAGATGCTACAAATATTTGTCAATTACCAAATAAAAAACAAGGGGATGCAAAAAAAAAGGGAGGGGTTCACCTGGGTGGCTCAGTTGGTTAAGTGTCTGACCTCAGCTCTGGTCATGATCTTGTGGTTTGTGAGTTCAAGCCCCATGTCAGGAGGTTCTGTACTGACAGCTCAGAGCCTGGAGCCTGCTTCCCATTCTGTGTCTCCCTTTCTCTCTGCTCCTCCCCTGCTCATGCTCTATCTCTCTCAAAAACAAACATAAAAAAAACAAGGGTATGCAAGTGAAATCTGTAATAATGATATTCATATTAATAAAAGCATCCTGATTATCATAGAATAAGGCTTATTTATGCTTATTTCCTGATAGCATATGTTGATTGCTTCACTTACATTAAATTGGAAGTGAAGGTCTACAAAACAAATCAAGTCTTTATTTTTTCAATTAAAAATTAGAACATGGGCTCTTGGGTGACTCAGTCAGTTGAGCATCCAACTCTTGGTTTCAGTTCGGGTCATATCTCATTTACAGTTTTGTGAGTTCAAGCCCTGTGTGTTGTTCTATGCTGGCAGCATGGAGACTGCCTGTGATTCTCTCTGCCCCTCTCCTGCTTGCATGGTCTCTCTCTCAAAATAAATAAGCTTTAAAAAATTAGAAAAACATTTTTCCTTATAACAGGGTAATTTCCTAAGCCGTTTACATAACTAATTTTATTAAAAACAAGATTATAAAATGGAGTTAATGGCCCAAATGAGCATCAACTGATGAATAGGAAAACAAAACGTGATATAGCCATACAGCAGCTTATTCAGCCATTAAAAGAAATTTAGTACTGATACATGCTCCATAAATGAACCTTGAAAGCATTATACCACCAGCCACAGTAGGAATATACTATATAGTTCTATCTCTATGAAATGTCCAGAACTGGCAAATCTTATAGAGGAGTATATTACTTGTCACCAAGGGCAGAGACATTGAAGGAAATGAGGTATAACTGCTAATGGGTATAAAAATTCTTTCTAGAGTAAAGAAAATATTCTAAAATTGATTGTGGTAATGACTGCACAACTCTGTGAATAAACTAAAACCACTTTAAATAGACAAATTATATGCTATGTGAATTGTATCTTAATAAAGCTATAACAAATATACATATTGGTGGCTCAGTTAAGCATCCAGCTCTTAGTTTCGTCTCAGGTCATGATCTCACAGTTCGTGGGATGGAGCCTGGCATCAAGCTCTGCACTGAGAGTGTGGAGCCTGCCTAGGGCTCTCTCTTTCTCCCTCCCTCTCTCTCTCTCTCTCTCTCCCTTTGCCCCTCCCCTGCTTGCACCCTCTGTTTCTCTCAAAATAAACAAACATTTAATACACACACACACACACACACACACACACACACACACACACACACTAACGAATATTATATGCAAATCTTTGTCTTGAAAAGCAGCAACATTGTATGATCGGGGATTTAGTCAGATCTGAATAAACTGTCAGGAATATGCTAGTGTACTTTATATGTGTTCTGAGGCACACTAAAATCTGAGACATGGTGAGCCACAGGAAGAACTGCAAACTCCTCGGTGCACACAAGGCCCCTTATGACCTGGGCTCTGCGTGCCACTCTAGCTTCATCCCCCACCATTCTGTGTCCCAGACATGATCTAACTATTTTACAGTGTTCATGCCTCTGTGTCTTTGCTGATGTCATTCCTTCTATGCAGACCACTGCGCAACTTAACAATACACACACACACACACACACACACACACACACACACACACACACACATCTTCTATTTATATTCAATTAAACGTGGTATTTGGGAGTGCCTAAAAGACACGAACACTTAAAAATTTTAACTGTTTCATGTATGTTGCACAACAAAGGGACCAAGTCCTATTATAAGCATCAGCTGATATAGTTTATGTGAAAGTACTATATAAATGTAAGATGCTATAACTGCTATTATCAAGATAGATCCAGGGGCACCTGACTGGCTTAGTCGGTGGAGCATGCCACTTTTGATCTCAGGGTTGTGAGTTCAAGCCCCATGTTGGGTGCAGAGGTTACTTAAAAATAAATAGTCTGGAAAAGACACAGAATAAAGAAAATGGAGACTTTTCTGAGGGAAAAAACTTCACTTTTCTTATTTCCAGATAATTCTTCCATTTATCCTGAAAGATAAAGTTTGTTTCATTAGGTCTCTCTGCTGTGCCTAGCACAACACCTTGCACATGGCAGGTAATCTGTAAATGCCTGCTGAACTACTAACACTTCACTGAGTTTCCCAGCTAAGTAATGAAAGAAAAGGATTTGAGAATAACCCACAAGTGTGACCAGGAATCCCTGAGAATCGAGGAAGATGTCCCATGTCATCAAAAAGCACAAAATAATCATGACATTTAAGTCGATGATCCTATGTTAGTCATTTCCACAGAAAGTTGTCAAACTACTTATTTAAAATATTATTAATATAGTACTTTGAACTACAGTAACTTTTATCTAAGTTGCTTAATGCACTTGATTAGCAACCATTAATTAAGTTTCCATACTGCACAAAGTATAATTTCCATTTTGAAAACAGGAAAACCAAAGCACTGAAGATAAACAACCAAGATTAAAAGGTGAAAATAAAAAATTAAGCAGCCATGCTTTTTTTTGTACTCTATCCTGATTAAATCTGAAATTACCATCCCCACTGATATTTTTCCTTAACTCTATATAGTGAATCAAAATTCATTATGAGAGACTAATGCTCTAAATGCTTAGTTTCAAATACAGACAAGGAACTTGATGAACTACTTTTTCAATCATAGGTTTCATTAATAGTTGTCTGCAACCCCAAAAGGTTCACATTCCCATGAAGTTTGCTCCTTGAAGGTAAATGAATATCCTAACTCCACAGATGAATCAACTCAAAGAAAACAGCATCATGAGTACAATACAACAAACCAAAATCAAAATTGGGTCCTTTGTGTCCCAGTCAACTTTATACACCATAAATCATGATAAATGTTGACTAAGAGAATCAGTATCTTACAAATAGGAAAAAGCCTAAGATCTCCAGTCCAACCACTCAATCTATGCATTAGTCCCCTTTGGCTATATGTTTCCAATGATTGATTTTATTGATGTAAGGGCACAGAGGCATGTTCAGCCAAATGATTTCCTATAGAGCACATGAAAAGGATGTAGGAAAGCTTAAAGAACTATTTAAGAAAAAGGAAAATTTTACCACTGCTCTTTGGTGTTACTCAAATGGCGATGACCAGCTATCCTCCAGCTTAACTTGGTTTGTTTCCTTGTTTTAGGGAAACTGTGGCCCACCTCAATGAAGCAGATCAACAGATTACCCAATGATCAATTTTTCTCTTCACAGTTAACTGTATCAAGAGTCACAAATTGTCTTGAAGTAGAAAAGCTGTCTCAAAGAGGAAAAGTCTCAGTCCAAATTATTGCAAATCTAGCTGATAATCATATTATCTGGGGGATTGTCTGTTTCTTAATGTATGTATCCAGGCTCCAAATCAAACCTATCAAATCAAAATCTCTGAAGTATGTCCCAGGTATCAGTGTATTTGAAAGCTACGTAGGTAATTATTAGGATCACCTATCCATTCATTGATTCATTCATTAAATCTTCACTGAGCACCTATGTACCAGGTACCACATCTAGGGGTGCAGTGGTGAGGTAAACAGGCATGGTCTGGACCCTGCCCTCATGGAACTTAGTACAAGAATCAGAGAGAGAGAATGAATATCCAGGTGGGGACTGCAACTGGAGAGTGCAGCTCCTAAAAAAGGGACAGCAGCTTTACTTTTCCAGTTGAATGTTTCCATGTAGAAATGCATGATGAGGGGCAGCTGGGTGGCTCAGTCAGCTGAGTGCCCAGTTCTTGTAATTGGCTCAAGTCATGATCTCACAGTTTGTGTGATCCAGCCCCGCATTGGGCTCTCCACCGACAACGCAGAGCCTGCTTGGGATTCTCTCTCTCCCTTTTCTCTGCCCTTCCCTTGCTCATGTTCATTCGTTCTCTCTCTCTCTCTCTCTCTCTCTCTCTCTCTCTCTCTCAATAAATAAATAAATAAATAAATAAATAAATAAATAAATAAAGTTAGGGAAAAAAAGGAATGCATGATAATATTGCCATACGTGATTTTTCAAAAAGGCAAGAAAAAGAGGGGTGGGACCTAAAACAAAATATGGCATATAGATAACACACAAAAAAAGAAATGTCTCCAAATATACCAGAAATTATAATAAATGTAAACAGGAAATGCATGTCTATTAGAAGACAAACTCTTAAATGAGATTTAAAAAAGAGAGATAATCTAGCAACATACTGTTCACCATAAATACACCTAAAACAACATCTAAAACAAAAAGAATGGAAATATACATGCCGGAAAACGCACGTCAGAAAAAAGCCAGAAAGAAGTAAATTAATATCCAAAGAAAAGAGAATTTAAGGAAAGCAGTATTTAAAATGGTAAAAAGGGACATTTCAAAAAAATAATTATGAACTTGCCTGCCACCAAACAATACCACTTCAAAACATAACCTCAAATATTTTAATTTTAGATTTCACTTTGTAATTAAGACAAAGTGAAAATGATAAATCCTTAGTCACAATAGGAAATTTTTAAAATCTCCTTCAGAAACTTATTAAACAGATAAAAAATAAAATTATGATGAATATGATGAACAAGCCAAATGGAAAACATACATATACACACACACATGCCTGCATATGACACACTGGAATAGTAAAACATTTCACCCTGCAAAGAATATGCATAATTTTTCATTAGAAAAAGAAAAGTTAGAGAAACTAAGTAACCAAGAAACTTCAAGAGAGGAACAGCAGAGAAATGAACAGCTAGGGTCCCATCAGACAGTTGGCTTTGAGTGATGGCAGCAATTCAATTGTCATAGGGAAATAATTCAAACAACTGGTTCCTTTGCTGAAAGTTATTCATCTCTTCTACACATTTAAAAATACAGGAAAGACTAGAAATTTAATAAAGCACCTAAATTACCAAAAACATAAAAATCCTTCTTCACAACTCAGTTATTTTGCCACCATAATCTTAAAACATTAAGCCCTAGGGGCACCTGGGTGGCTCAGTTGGTTAAGCATCCGACTTCAGCTCAGGTGATGATCTCATGGTTCATGGGTTCGAGCCCCACATGGGCTCTGTGCTGACAGCTCAGAGCCTGGATCCTGCTTCGGATTCTGTGTCTCCCTCTCTCTCTGCCCCTCCCCTGTTCACACTGTCTCTCTCTGTCTCTCAAAAATAAATAAATGTGAAAACAAAAACAAAAACAAAAACATTAAGCCCTAAAGCATAAACTGTTATTCCCACAAATAATTTGGTTAGACTCATCTCCACATTCATGCCTTTGCCCATAAGGTTCACAAGAACCTTATGAAGAAGGTACAATTATTGTCCCCATTTTATAGATGAGGCACAGACATATGTGAGGCAACCTTTCCAAGATTACACATCGTATGATTAATGGAGCCAGGATGTGAATTCAGGAAACAGACTTCAAAGACTACTTCTTTAACCCAATATGATATTGCCTTTCCCCTATGCAGAGACATCACATTACTTCCAGTTGTACATTAAAATTTATTAGAAATGACAGCTAACATTTACTGAGCATGAACTATTTGTCAGTGACCATATCAAGCATTTCACATGTATGGGTATCATTAAATTCTCATGATAATTCTATCATTAGGTATTATTCTTACCCTACTTGCTTCTGATAAAGAAACTGAAGCACAGAGAGGTTAAGTAATTTGCTCCAAGTCACACAGCCTGAAAGTCACATGAACAGGCAGAGCCACTAAAAAGAAAGTACCACCTAAGCCTGTGGCAGTCATGGAGTGGTAAGGATTATCACGTATAAAATAAGATTCCAGGGGCGCCTGGGTGGCGCAGTCGGTTAAGCGTCCGACTTCAGCCAGGTCACGATCTCGCGGTCCGTGGGTTCGAGCCCCGCGTCGGGCTCTGGGCTGATGGCTCAGAGCCTGGAGCCTGTTTCCGGTTCTGTGTCTCCCTCTCTCTCTGCCCCTCCCCCGTTCATGCTTTGTCTCTCTGTGTCCCAAAAATAAATAAAAATGTTGAAAAAAAAATTTTTTTTAAAAATAAAATAAGATTCCAAGAGATGATGTGACAAAGTGGGAAGCGTATGGATTGGCACAAGCAGACCTAAATCTTGATTCCAATTCTCCCACTTAGTAGCTTTGAGCTCTCAAGAAAAAACTTAATCTCTCTGGCTTCAGGTACCCAGTCTATAATAAGGCAATGCTACAGTTGTTCCAACATTGTTTTTGTTGTTGTTGTTGTTGTTGTTTTTAAGAGAGAGAATGAGTGTGAGCAGGGCAGAGGTGCAGAAGTAGAGAGAGAGAATCTTAAGCAGAATCCACGCTCAGCATGGAGCTTGACATGGAGCTCGATCCCACAATCCTGGGATTATGACCTGAGCCAAAATCAAGAGTCAGACACTCAACCGACTGAGCAAGCAAGACACCCTATAATTTCAAATTCTAAATTTTAGTGCTGATAGGCAGCCAAGGCAACTGAATAAAAATAAAGTTGGATAGGGGTTCCTGGGTGGCTCAGTTGGTTGGGCATCCAACTTCAGCTCGGGTCATGATCTCACAGCTCGTGGGTTCAAACCTCGCTTCAGGCTCTATACTGACAGCTCAGAGCCTAGAGCCTACTTCAGATTCTGTGTCTCCCCCTCTCTCTGCCCTTCTCTCCTGCTCTCACGCTGTCTTTCTCTCTCTCTCAATAATAAATAAACATTAAAAAAATAATAAAATTGGATTAACAGGCCCAGGAAATTATTCTAATAGAATCCTCTATCAGAGCAGTTCTCAACATCTGATTCAAAGAACAGCTGCTTCACTGTGATGCTGGTTAAAAGTCAAAGTCCCAAGCTATTCCCAGGCCTGATGCTGACTGGGAATTTATAGGGAAGGACCTGGGACTGCATATGGTAACAAATCCTTAAGTGACCCTATACACTTTGCATTTGAGAAGTGCTGCTCTAACATGCGCTAGATTGGAGTCCACTGACTTAGGGAGAATCCAGCTCAGTGCATTGAAGTCAGGAATTAAGTCTTTAAATTGCTTAATTTAAAAAAATTAACAGCTTTCTTAAGATCTAATCACATACCATATAATTCACCCGCTTAAAGTATACAATTTGGTGGGTTTTAGTATGCTCAGGGTGTTATGCAACCGTGACCACAGCTGTAGAACATTTTCATCACCCCAAAAGAAACCCCATACCCATCTGCAGTCTCTCTCCATTTTTCCCCAATCCTATCCTTTCTCCCTCTTGTAGACAACCATTAATCTACTTTCTGTCTCTATAGATTTACCTATTCTGGATGTTTCAAATAAATGGAATCATACAAGATGTGATCTTTTTGTGACTGGCTTCTATCACTTAGCAAGCCTTATTACATGCTGCATCTATGCTACAGCATATATCAGTACATCATTTCTTCTTATTGCCAAATAATGTTACATAGTGGGAATGTACATTTTATTCATTTATTCATTACTTGATGGATATTTGTTTCTAAAATTGCCTAATTTTAACAGAGAAAACAGAAGATTAGATTAAAATTTTTTGCATTAAGATTTTTGCCAGGTAGGGGTGCCTGGCTGGCTCAGTCAGAGGAGCGTGTGGCATTTGATCTCGATGTCATGAGTTCAAGCCCCACATTGGGTGTAGAGATTACTTACTTACATATATACATACATACATAAACAAACCTAAAAAAAAAGATTTTTCCAGGTAAATATTTGCACATACACAACCTGTTCACTACAGTAAATCTTACTACAACGTAAGAAATGTACTACTTACGGTTAACAGCATACTTTTACATTATTTACTGATACTAAAACAAATAGGCTACCAAAACGTGAATATGATCATCACATGTTTAACAGTGGAGACTTTTATTTCTAAACCAAATCCTGTTTCTTTCAAAACCAGTTGTTAAATCGTGACTCTGCCCCCAGAAGGTTATGGCTTCTGTACTGGAAAATTACCGACATCACTTTCCAGTTCACAATTGCTCTCCTTGTTTCACTTTTTTTTAACCTCTGTGGACTTGCTCCAATCTACTTCACAGACCTTATTTCTTTCTACTCCCTTTCTTACTTGTCTAGTGCTGACCTACTAATTGTCTTTATAGGCAAATCTGTCAGCTTGTGAAAGCACTTCTATTCAAAACTCTGGAAAACTACACTGATTTTCCTGAGTATTCTTTTTTTTTTTTTAAACTTCAGAGTTCCTTTACTAAGCTCTCAATTTAATACTTAATCCCTGTTTCAATTTAAATTTCTTTTCCCTCCTTAGACTGGGTCAAAGTTTTCTTTTAATACTTGACAAGTTCCAAGGCACAAACACCTTTCCCCTGGACTCAGTGTGGTCTGGACCACACCTATTTTGGTCACTGTTGTATTCCCAAAACCCAACAGAGAGCATGGGTACTTATTCACATGCTATTCATATTCCTGTTGAAAGACTGAATAAAAAGAGGCACTTGGGTGGCTCAGTCAGTTAAGCAGCGACTTCAGCTCAAGTCATGATCTCACGATTCGTGGGTTCAAGCCCTGTGTTGGACTCTGTGCTGACAGCTTAGAGCCTGAGCCTGCTTCCCATTGTTTCTCCTTCTCTCTCTGCCCCTTCCCCTGCTAGGACTCTGTCTCTCCCTCTCTCTAATAAATAAATAAATAAATAAATATTTTTTTAAAAAGACTGAATAAAGGAAAATACAGCCTAAAGTAGATTTTTACAGTAATAGCTAAGATCTGTTGAGCTTACTTATGTGGGCAGGGCTTGTGCCAATAAATATCTTCACACATTATCTACTTAATTCTCATCACAGTACTATTTTTTTAATTTGAGAGTGTGAGAGTAAGCACGAATTGGGGGGTGGGGGTTGGAGAGAGAGAGAGAGAGAGAGAGAATGAATTCTAAGCAGGCTCCACACTCAGCACAGAGCCTGATGCGGGGCTCAATCCCACAACCCAGGTACCATGACCTGAGCTGAAATCAAGAGTTGGATGCCCAACTAACTGAGCCACCCAGGCACCCCTTGTCACAGTACTATTAAATAGACATTATGCATATTACCCTCTCTCCATTCTAAAGAAGAAGAAACTGAGATTAAGTAAAATGATTAAAGATTAATTAGCAAGGGAGACAGAGCTCAAACTCTGGTCTGCCTCAAAGCCTATGGACATAACCAAATGAACAGCTCTATTCACACTGAGTCAAAGGCAACAGAGGGAAAGCCGGAAACAGAAAGTTTGGAAGCAGGGACACTTGTGACCACAGACCACACCACTAGGATGGCAGGCCAAGGGAAGAGGTCCAAAAGCAGCTTAACCCTCTGGGGTTTCCAGTAAAGAAGGCAGGCACCCTCTATCTACAACCTTCCTCCAAACCCACACAAAGGCACAGCGTAAAAGGCACCCAAACTGCCAGTACACATAAAATGTTCCCCTCGGCTCCTCCCCTCCCACCCTGTTGCTAGCAAAGTTGCTCTTATGTAAAACTAGCTCATTCTGAATGGTCCACACCCCATTATTTCTGAAGTAAAAAGCTTCTGTGCTAAACTGAAAAAACAAGCAGAAAAGCACAACCTGAGAAGAGTCAGGCCAAGGACAGTCACTAACCAACTGCCAGTTCCTTCTGGTTCTAATCCAGTCACAGCCAACATCTCAGTGCTCATTTTTATCTATGTCAAAACAGGGAAGCAGAGAACAAGTTTTTAAGCATTAAATTACAGAGAGTAATATAATGCAACAATGATATTAATTTATCAAAATAAGTACTTTCCCACTGTCCATATACAATTTGTCTTCATAAAGCAAATACATGTTGATAAATAACACAGATTTATACTTTTTAAAGGTTTAAATACATAATAAATACACTCTCAGGACTAGCTGGGCTATGAGGATATTTTAATCTTGCCTCTTTCAGTAACATCTTTCCTACATAGCAACTGAAATGCCATTCTAAAAGTTATCTCCTAATTTCTGAACAGGTTACATTCTGAAGTTCCCTTTCAGGGTGGTCTGACAACTGGAAATGATTTTTTTCGTAAAAAAGCTATAAAATGTTCCAATTGTAGGCCACAATAGACTATTTACATTGTAAATACAGTACAAAAGTGGTTTTGAGTCCCACACTCACCCTATAACCCTCTGAGCCCCAAAAGGGGAGAAGGGCGCACCAGCAACATAGAGGTCTTGAGCTAGCTATGAAAAGCAGCAATGAGAAAAGAAAGACGTGAGGACTCCTGAGGAAGCCATTCTCAACACAGGCAGGCAGGGGCAGGCAGGAGCACTGCAGTTTCCTTGGCCAAACAGGGTAGCGGGGCACCCTTTCTCGAGTGAAGGACCTCTGATATGTGTAAGTTATTGTTTGTAGTTTGTGAAATGGGTTTTGTAACTCTCATGATTTCTTCCACCTAAATATAAATTCACTGGAAAATACTTAGCCAAAATAATATCTATAAACATACGTAACAGTGATACAGCAGTGAACCAAACAGACAAAAGTCCCTGTCTACCACAAAAGCCCCTGTCCTAGAAGAGGGAGACAGACAATAAACAAGATTAATAAATAAATTACAATATATCAGAAGGTGCTATGTACCATGGAGGAAAATAAAGTGTGAAGTGCTGGGGGTAGCAGTGGCAGCAGTGTGCAATTTTAAATCAGTCAAAGTAGATACTTACATCAGATAGTTGCACAGGAGTAACTGGAAGGAGGTGAGAGGGCAGGTGTGTAAATATCTGGGGACAGTGTTTGAAGCAGGTGGGACAGCCAGTGCAAAGGCCCTAAGGAAGGAGTGTGCCTGGAATGTTCTGTCAACAGTAAGGTGGCCAAAGTGTCTGAAGAAAAGTAAGAGAGACAGCATGAAATGAGAAGTACTGGAGCACCAGATCACACAGGACTTTGCTGACTATTGTAAGGACTCTGACTTTACTCTGAGGGAGATGGTAGCCACTGAAGGTTGTGAATAGAGGGGTAACAATGACATGACTTATGGCTAAACATGAACGCTCTGTCTCTTGACTGAGCACAGACTCTGGTGAAGTAAGAGCAGCAGGAAGGAGTGCTGGTGAGGACTGGCCAGTTCCTAATTATAGTTTGATTAGCAAATGTGAACCCACATTTGCTAACTCTCTGTTAGCAAACCCAACTTTGCTAACAGACTGATGGTTAAGTATTAGAAATCAAAGAGGGCTCCGAGGTTTCTGTCTTGATTAGACATGGAAGACTTTAAGAATAGCAGTTTTGGGGCGCCTGGGTGGCTCAGTCGGTTAAGCGGCCGACTTCGGCTCAGGTCATGATCTCGCGGTCTGTGAGTTCGAGCCCCGCGTCGGGCTCTGTGCTGACAGCTCAGAGCATGGAGCTTGTTTCGGATTCTGTGTCTCCCTCTCTCTGACCCTCCCCCGTTCATGCTCTGTCTCTCTCCATCTCAAAACTCAATAAAAAAACGTTAAAAAAAAATTAAAAAAAAAGAATAGCAGTTTGTGGGGCGGGGTGCATCAGGAATTCAGTTTTAGGCAGATTCAGTTTGAAATGCCCATTAGGTATCTCAGAGGACCAGTAAATTGGCAGGCAACTTCAGGGGAGCAGTACAGGTTACAGATATCAAGCTGTAAGTCGTCAGCACAGAGATGATATTTAAAACAATGAGGACAGATGAGATCACTGTCCTAGATTCAAGAGCTTCAGTAGAGAAAAGAATTCACCAGGATTTCCTTTTTCTAAGATAATGAAGAACTGCCAGCAATTTGAAGTTACTTACTGAAGATACACTTGAAGGGCTCTTTAAATGTGTGATAGGAACAATCTGTTAAACTAACCATAACATTTTAGAAAAATGAATAATCCCATTTTTCATCCACGTATGTCTTCTTTCAGGAACAACATTCTTTTTGATGTCTGGTCATCAGAAAAATCCGATCATTTCTTTCATTCTGAAAGTGAGTTTAA
The DNA here is from genome assembly GCF_022079265.1 of Lynx rufus. NCBI lineage: Eukaryota > Metazoa > Chordata > Mammalia > Carnivora > Felidae > Lynx > Lynx rufus. The sequence goes on along the minus strand of NW_025814844.1, from coordinate 3,273,356 downwards.
AGATCATCTGATCCAATCGTTTTGTTGTACAGAAAGGAAGATGAAGGCAAAGAGAGGTTAAATCACCTGCCTAAATCCACACAACTCATCCATAGCAGACCACAATACTGGTCTCCAAACCCAGCCTCCCTTCCACTCTACTGCCATGGCTTTTTCTGATGGAGAAGTTCCAGCTGGTCTTCCTACAAAACAGTGGTCCCCAGCCTGTCTCTACCTTCACACACCTGGTCCTCATCCACTCTCACCACAGGTGGAGATAACTGCTGATGCAGGGAGAGGGCTAAGCAGCTGAAAAAGCACCTCAGGAGATTCTACCACACCTACTCTCACCCCGAAGTGTGTCCAAGAGGGAATCGCTGCTGTAAGGCGTTATCAAGACCAACAAAGAAGGAAAAGGAAAAAAAAAAAAAAGGAATTGTCACTTAATGACTATACAGACAGCTATGGAGATTTCATTTCCACTATCTTATTTTTCTGTCACTATTAGGTTCTCTGATTCCTATCTAAGGATTTGTGGAATGGTTACTCTTCTCTTTACCTGATCAAAGCCCAATTACTATGAGCCATCAGCTACCAAAAACAAAACAAAACAAACAACAAAAAAAACCCAAAAAACAAAAAAAGAAAGACATTAGCTTCATGTATAGTTTTAAATCAATTTAAACCATAATTACAAAACTCTCGTAAGAGTTAATGACTAGGGACTGGGAAGGAGAGTAAAAAAAAAAAAAGCGTTAATAATTATTACTTAAAATGGGCTTAAAATATAAACAGAAAATATCATCTTTTAACTAAAATCTGCTTAGAAAGCAAATTATCTACTTAGAAAAGTTAAGACCACATAATGAGAATTATTATCACTTAACTATCAATAAAGACTAATATAGTAAATAAAAGATCAATTCATTTGATAATGCAAAATACTAAAAATTAGTCAAAGTTTAACAATATGAAATAATAGTTTTTTTCTTTCTTTTTTCTTTTTATTCCAGTATAGTTAACAAACAGTGCTGTATTAGTTTCAGGTGTACAATACAGTGATTCAACAATATGAAATAATAGCTTTGAAAGTATTTTGCATACTATAAAGCACCTTACAAATAAAAGGTTATTTATTATGCTTATCTAATAAATAAAAAACATGAGATTGTTAAAGATCACCACTTAATGATACACACTGGAAAGTGGGAGATGCTTCATGCATTCATTCATTCAAAAAAATATTTACTAAGTTCCTGTTATACACCAGCACTACACTTAGAGCTGGAAAATACAACGGGAAATAAGACATAGTTTCTTTCCTGAAGAAGTTTATAGTCTACTGAGAGATGCACACTTAAGAAAGCATGCAATTAAAACACAGAAGACTGAGTGCTTCTAGGAATAAGGACAAACTACTACCTATGAAGCACACTGGAGGGGCAACTAATCCGGTTTTGGAAAACATCCAAGAAGAAGGAATGGCTAAACTTAGGTCTGAAAAAGTGTGTATTAGCTAGACAAAGAGGGAAGTATGTTATAAGCAGGAGGAATGCGATGGCAAATGTGTGGAACTTAAAGAGATGATGAAGTTTTCAAAGCCTTAACAGTGAATCAATAATAAAGAATAGGAGGGGAAAACAGATGATGCCAGAGAAGTATGATCAAATGTACTGTATTAAATGAATCAATATATAGCTTTAATACTGAGCAATGAAGGATCAGTTAAATTATAGTATATCCATACAATAAAAATACTATGAAACCATAAAAAATGATGCTTAAATATTTGGTAACATGGAAAATGTTCATTAAAACAATATCTATTGAGCATCATTATTGCACTGAGCTAATTAGGTGATAAAATTAGGTTACAAACCCCCCAGTGTCCATCAAGAGATAAACGGATAGGGGGGCACCTGGGTGGCTCAGTCAGTTAAGTGTCCAACTCTTGATGTCAGCTCAGGTCATGATGTCATGATTTGTGAGATCAAGCTCCATGTCAGGCTCTCTGCTGACAGTGCAGAGACTGCTCGAGACTGTTTCTCTCTTTGTCCCTCCCCTGCTCGCTCTCTCTGTCTCTCTCTCTCAAAAATAAACAAATATGTAAAAAACAAAAACAAAAAAAAATAAAAAAATAGACGAATGGATAAAGATGTGGTATGTGTGTGTATATATATATATATATATATGTTTATGCATATGTATATATGTATGTATGGGGGGGTGTGTGTATAATGTAATATTACTCAACCATTAAAAAAAAAGAATGAAATCTTGCCATTTGGGACAACATGGATGGATCTAGAGGGTATTATGCTAAGTGAAATAAATCAAGTAAAGACAAATACCATATGATTTCACTTATATGTGAAGTCTAAAAAAACAAATGAACAAAACAAACAAAAGACTCTTAAATACAAAGAATAAAACTGGTGGTTGCCAGAGGGGAGAGAGGTGGGAGGATGGGTGAAATAGATAAAGGGGATTAAGAGGTACAAACTTCTACTTACAAAATTATAAGTCACAGAGATGAAAAGCACAGCATAAGGAATATGGTCAATAATATTATAATAACATTGTATGGTGACTATACTTATCACGGTGAGCATTGACCATTGTACAGAATTGTCATACCAGTATGTTGTACAACCAAAACTATATATATATATATATATATATATATATATAGTATATATTTACAAGCCAGTATGTTGACATGTAATATAACTCTTAAGGAAAACACACATGTCCATAAAGTAAAAATAAAATGCCAACAGCTATTATTGCTAGGGAAAGGAGTTTGCAGGGGATCTTCCTTCCTTTTTTATCTTGATTTCCTAACTTAATCTCTTTATTGTGAAAGTTGGTATAAATAACCCAAAGTAGATGAGAACCTTTTCCATAAGGCCAAGTTTTATTAAAAGAAAACTATCCATGTGACTCATTCATCACAGGGTCTGGCAAAGGGTAAACATCTAGAGTTCTCTCTGTGGTGTTTTCTTTTTTTAATGTTTATTTATTTTTGAGAGAGAGACAGACAGACAGAGTGTGAGCGGGGGAGGGGCAGAGAGAGGGAGACACAGAATCCAAAGCAGGCTCCAGGTCCTCAGCTGTGAGCACAGACACGCGGGGCTCGAACTCACTAGCTGTGAGATCATGACCTGAGCTGAAGATAGACGCTTAACCGACTGACCAACCTAGGCACCCCTTACGTCTGTGTTTTTTAATCAATTATCTGACTAACCTTTACTGAATACCTGCTTTGCACCAGGCACTGAAATATGGACGCAAAGATAAATGAGACATAGTCCTTGCTCTGAAAAAGCTCACAATCAAGAGGAGTAAACAGATATGCAAGCAGAAAGTACGAGTGCGGGAAATGCCAATAGAAATATGAGAAAGCACCATGGAAGTACTGAGGACAGAGGCTTGTGCGCAAATGTCAGATATGTGTGACAAGAGTACCATTGCAGGCATTACAGAAGCTGCTCTTTAATACCTGCCGTATGTACTCCAGTGAATCACATTTATCCCACATCACTTTGACCTATCTGCCACAAGGAAAAAAAGTGGGGAGGGGTTGGAGGAGACACTACACCAATTATACAAACTGGGCTCACAATGCAGGGCTGATGTACTAAACCTGCTCCACGAGGAGCCAAGTGCTGCAACTACACAATGACCTGCCATGATGTGTTATCAGATAGTCCTCTCCTGTACTTTAGCACGCTGACTTGTCAAGGGCAGACACACAGTCGGGTTTGTACACGAACAGGGAGCTCTCAAGGAAAGCCAAATAGCTAGAAAAGAGGAAGCCCTGGATTAGCAATCTTGTAGAGAAAGGAAACATAAATGAAGGGCAAAATAAAAACCAGGAAAGAAACCTAGAGTCTGCTTTCTTCTTTAAAACTCATCACCAACCCCTAAAACAGTTGGTTTAACTCCTACATTTATTTTGACTTTTTCATTTCACAGAGATTTCATTTTTCTCTTTCACTGTACTACTTCCAGTTTACTATCAAATACAGTGGAACATTAAATATAAAATATCATCCTGGCTACTCTGAGTATTTAAACCTTTATTAACATAAACTTAGGAAAAAGTATTTTTCCTACAGAGTTAAAAGAATAGGAAACATCCAGACAGTGTAAATCATATAAGCACCTGTCATTTGAGTTATTACCCATGTCAGATATTCACTGTGAAATTTCATGAGAAAGAGAAATCCATGGCTCACATAAAATCCATATACTGTAATTACTGTGGCACTGGACCTAACATCACAACACTGTTTAGTTCACACATGGTTAACCTTAATAATTAAAATAACTGTGTCAAGTAACTCACAAAATAAACACTTGGGAGATAGGACTTTTGTCATTTACTTTATAACAATACATTACATGTTCCTTAAGAAGATGAATGTAGATATGAGAACCTAATAGTACAGTTGCACCAATAAGGCACTGTCTTGTTAACACTCTTCCTATTTCCCCTCCACCTGTAAGAATGAGCAACCCACTCAAAAGTCTGCCCCAATCCTCACCACCCCATTACTTTATTCTGGCCAATAACAGCTCTTAAGAAATGCTTACCTTCCTTTCTTTCTTTGCTTCCCTACAAAACCAAAGTATCCCATTTTGTTCATCTCCTACCTCAAAACCTCTATTCACCATTTCACTTTTGCAACTTTTCTCTAGTCTGTCACACACACACACACACACACACACACACACACACACACACACACAGTTACTCTCAACCACTGGCTTATTTACAACTCCCAAGTTGAAAGAGAGCCCACCCACTATAGCCATGCCCCCGTCTGGGCCTGTGTACCAGAGCAAGCATGAAAGAGGGCTAAAGCTGACAGGTCTGAAATACCAGTGGGCCAGCTGTCACCCACAGACACAAGGAGTCTATAGTGGGAGAGTGGTGACTGGGGACTGCTGTAGCCCTGTGGATAGACCTTGAAGACTCAGACAAACAGGTAGGAGTCAGAACAGCTTTCTTATGCTAACCCAGTGCCAAAAACTAAGGGCAAACTGTATTATTGTCTCCATATCTCTGAGCCTGGCACTTCTGAACATTTGCCAAATGAATGGTTTCATCCCAGGGCCTCCAAAATAGTTCAACTGCCAAAGGAGTGTTTGGAAAGAAGAAAAGAAACTCTGCATAATAATAATTTGCTGAGAATTAAATAGTAACAACCTCAACAGCTGGCTTCTCTTGCACTAGAAGTATTCAAAAAGCAGAGCAGATATGGTCTCCACTATTTTTTTTTTTTAAGATCTGTCCAGTTGCCCAAAACAGCCGCTTAATTTCTTTGCTCTACTTTCTAGTGGGCATAATTAAATATGCAGGCTGGAGGAAGAAGAGAAGAGTGGACTCAAATGGCACAGATGACCACATGACCGCATAGCTCAATGTGTAGGCCCCTTCTCTGCCCCCAGCTCAGTGCCATTCACTCGTATCCAGACAAGCCTGAATAACACTTGAGGGGAGTCGTGGGTGAGGAGCTAGCCAGGACAGCGCTGGCCCGAGGCGCGTGTGCAGAGGCAGCAGAGATTTCACATACTTTGGATTTTTACACAAGAGACTAGCTTGAATCACCAAACTAAAGGGTATATTATCTTTGACATTTAAAAATTATGAAATATACAGTATAAAATAAGAAAACAAAGAATTATCTATATTATTTACTCCTAACATATTTTTCTTATATTCATTTGGTATAATTGTGTATCCCTAAATATACACAGTTATTTTTTAAATTAGAATTGTACAATGATTAGAAGATACCTCAAATCTAAAATTCCTTTCAAATTATGTTGGAAGCAATAATTCCTTCAAGAACACTGCTCAAATTTTGGGTTCTTTAATAAAAGCAGTACTGTGAATTCTATTAAGATATCCTTTAGACAGCATATAAAATACACATTATATTTTAATGACCACACAGAGGAAAAAGTGTACTTCTTTCACCATTTGATTCCAGGCTGTATTTGTCCTGACATATCTGTAACACAAATCACTTTTTACATGGGTTTTTTTTTTTTTACCTCAAATAACAAAATTCCATCAAGCAAATTAACTAGCAATTTAACAAAAGTTTAAATAGAATAAGCTTTTTAAATGCAATTAATTATAATGTTATCAATTAAAATCCGTTTTAGTGAAAAAATAGTTTTAAATTATCATAATTTATATGTAAATAGATGCCACCAAAGTAAGGTTACTACTTTATGATCAACAGGGTAATAACAAAAATAAGCCCATAAATTAACCTTGGTATATACAAAGATAGAGTAAATAAACTTTCCATTTCAAATCAGTGAAGAAAAGTAGAAGAATCATTAATGTCTTAGAAAACAATAAAACAGGGGCGCCTGGGTGGCTCAGTCGGTTGAGCGGCCGACTTGGGCTCAAATCATGATCTCGCGGTCTGTGAGTTCAAGCCCCATGTCAGGCTCTGTGCTGACAGCTTGGAGCCTAGAGCCTGCTTCGGATTCTGTGTCTCCCTGTCTCTCTAGCCCTCTCCCATTTGCGCTCTCTTTCAAAAATGAATAAATGTTAAAAAAAAAATTTTTTTTAAAGAAAACAATAAAATAACATCCTTCACATTAAACCATCTCCAAATTTTCAGGTAAAGACTAAAATATAACTATTTAAAAATTTTTTTTTATGTTTATTCATTTGTGAAAGACAGAGAGAGACAGAACACAAGCAGGGGTGGGGCAGAGAGAGAGGGGGACACAGAATCTGAAGCAGGCTCCAGGCTCTGAGCTGTCAGCACAGAGCCCAAAGCAGGGCTCGAACTCATGAACCGCGAGATCATGACCTGAGCTGAAGTCAGATGCTCAACTGACTGAGCCCCCAGGCGCCCCTATACCTATTTTTTAAAGTACTAGGTGAAAATGTGAAAATTTATCTGCTAATATTACGGGAACAATTTCTCTCATGTTTAAAAGCAAAGAAGAATCCATTTTTTAAAATTCTGTAGGACCAAAAATACCATATATAATGTAAAAAGGCCAAGGAACTGATTACAAACATCGCTAATATACTCAACAGAACAAAGAGATAAGACATATTAAATAATGGACCCTTAACCAATATGAAGAGGAATATCACAACAGAAAAACAAGAAAAGGATAGTAATAGACAACTCACACAAAAAATATAAATAACCAAAAATATGGTTTTTGTCATTGTTAAAAGGTTCAATTGCCTAGGGTGCCTGGGTACCTCAACTGGTTAAGCATCTGACTCTTGATTTCAGCTCAGGTCATGATCTCATGGTTTGTGGATTCAAGCCCCAAATTAGGCTCTATGCTTACCACGGAGCCTACCTGGGATTCTCTCTCTCTCTCTCTACCACCCCTCCTCCCTCTCTCAAATAAATAAACTTTAAAAAAAAGGTTCAACTGCATTAACAGATCAGTGTATTTTTTTTAAATGAGATGTCATCTCTTGCCTATCCATTTAGAAAAATAGTTTTTAATGTTAACACTCAATTATCACCGAATGTTCAGGAAAATGAACATTCTTTCCTGTCACTGGTATGACCATAAATTGGCACAATCTTTTGGGTAGACAATTTGGAAATATGTCAAGTCTTTAAAAATGTGTATACCCTTTGATCTAGTTATCTACTTCTCTGAATATTTCCTTGTGATAAATTTCTAGATATAAGATTTACTCTGTTGGGGCACCTGGGTGGCTCAGTTGGTTGAGCATTCAACTTTGGCTCAGGTCATGATCTTGTGGTTTTGAGTTTGAGTCCCGCGTCGGGCTCTCTGCTGACAGTTCAGAGCCTGGAGCCTGCTTCAGATTCTGTGTCCCTCTCTCGCTCTGCCCCTCCCTCGCTCATGCTCTTTCTCTCTCTCTCAAGAATAAATAAAACACTAAAAAAATTTTTTTTAAAAAGATTTATTCTGGGGCGCCTGGGTGGCGCAGTCGGTTAGGCGTCCGACTTCAGCCAGGTCACGATCTCGCGGTCCGTGAGTTCGAGCCCCGCGTCAGGCTCTGGGCTGATGGCTCAGAGCCTGGAGCCTGTTTCCGATTCTGTGTCTCCCTCTCTCTCTGCCCCTCCCCCGTTCATGCTCTGTCTCTCTCTGTCCCAAAAATAAATAAACTTTGAAAAAAAAAAAAAAAAGATTTATTCTGTTTACCCAAGAGTTACTTATAATATTTAAAAAATCTGAAATCCTAACCTTTTACTCCATAGGACTGGTAAACTATACAGCCTTACAATACAATGCCATATAATTACTATATTGTCAAATATTTAATGTCATACAAAATATTCATAAGGAATTAAGTGAAAAGGACATGTAATATATTTTACACAAACACACATCACTGGAATAGTATACACCATAATTCCATATCCATTATCAGGGATTGGTCCAAAAACAGGCAAGTTATAGTATTTGAGTCAATTAGACACAAAAAAAGATTTGCTTGGAAGACTTCTGGAAGTGATGGTCTTGAATGGATAAATCTGAGTAAAGGATATACAGGACTTCTTTAAACTGTTCTTGAGACTTTATCGTATGTTTAAAAGTATGTCAAAATGAAACCTTCTAAAAAGTTTAAAGTGACTTAAATAGCAAGGGTATTTATGGGCTCAATGAGAAAGCATGCCACCCTGATCGTTATAGGCAAGCACCTACAACCTCAGGAGGAACCAGCATTAGGATGAAGCTCACACTGTGGGCTGTTGAGCAGAAAGACAGACAGAACCTAGGCATTTCATAAGATTGCTGAGCTGCTACATAAAGCCCATCCTAAAAAGCCCACCCCTCTGGACTTCTAGCTTTGGAGTCAATAAACATCCTTGAAATTTAAGTCAGCTTAAATTTTCTGGAACTTTTCATTTCAATATAATTAACATTCTACCTCATTTGTTTTACATCCCCCCTCGCATGCTAGTGCTCTCTTGTGCGCTCGCGCTCTCTCTCTCTCTCTCTCTGTGTCACACACACACACACACACACACACACACACACACACACACTATCTTTGGAAACCACCTGAGAGAAAATTACATACATCACGCTCATCTCTTCTCCAAATATTAGTGTTAGTTTTTTTAAAAATAAGGACATGGCTTAGACGACCATAGTACAATTATCAAAATCAGAAAATTTAACATTGATCAATCTAATCCACAGTTTATAGTCAAATTTCACAAACTGTCCCCAAAATATGTCCTTTGTGGCTATTTTTCCTAACCCAGGGTCACTCACTGCATGTGTTGTCGTATCTCTTTAGTTTCCTTTAATCTAGTAAATTCCTTGGCCTTTGTCTTCCATGACACTGACACTTTTGAAGAGTACAGGCCAGGTTTTTGGACTGCTTCATGCTTCCCTGGGTTCTACATACTTGACAGGAATATCTGCATATTCCTTCTGAATCCTGAATTGTGAATTCCTTCTGAATTGTATCAGAAGTGATACTGTGTCCCTTTCAGTGCAATAGGAGGCACATGATGTTGGTTTGTCCTAATACTAGCGATGTTAACTTTGATCATCATAGCAGATTCTAAGGTGCCCCTGTGATTGCCCCCCTCCTGATGTTCATGCCCTGTGTGACCCCTCCCTGAGTGGGGACAGAACCTGTGACTTGCTTCTAACCACCAGAATACACTAAAGGTGACAGGGTGTTTTTACAAGTATGGGGTTATGTTACCTAAGATGTAGATTCTGCCCTGCTGGAGCTTCCTCTCCCTTGCTGACTATGAGGATGCCAGTGGCCATGCTGGGGAACCCACATGGCAAGGAACCGCAGACAGCCTTAAGGAATTGAGGGCATCCTCTAGCCAACAGCCAGCAGGAAAATTAGGCTGTCAGTCCTACAATGGCAAGGACCTAAATGAGGCCAACAAGCACATGAGTAGGAAGTAGGCCTTCTGCCAAGTGGAGCCTTCAGGTAACCCGGTCCTCACTGACACCTGGATTAAAGTCTTACTGGACCCTGAGCAGAGGACCAGCAAAGCTATGCCCAAACTTCTGACTCACAGAAACTGTGATATAATCAATGTGTGACTGTTTTAAGTGGCTAAACTTAAGAAGGTTCTGCCAGATTAGTCCAGTGTATTATTTTTCCCTTTGAAATCAATATGTAAGTTCTGGGGAGCTCCTCTGAAACTATGTCAACATCATAGTCCTCATCAAATTTTCATCAGCTAGTCTTAATAACCACTGATGATTTTTGCCTAAACCAATTATCACTATGATATTTAGAAAATGATGCCTTCTACCCATCATTTCTTCCACATTTATTAGTTAGCAATCTAGTATAAAGAAGAATTTTCCCATCTCCATTTTTTAAACTCATGAATTATTTTATTCTGTACAGAATTAATCCATTGTCAATATTTATTCTTATGTTCAAGTATTCCTAGATTTGGCCAGTGGTAGCTTCTTCAAACTAACTCCTGAGTCCTTGTGACAAAACCTGTGTTGTTGTTGTTTTTTAACATATTGAGGTATAATTTACTTACCATAAAATTCACCTAATTAAAGTGTACAATTTAGTCATTTTTTTTGTAAATTTACAAAACTGCACAACCATCACCACAAACTTTCAAATGCTGATTTTGTTACCACTCCAAAAACAAACTTCATGTCCATTTGCAGTCATTCCCCTTCCAACTCCCAGCTCCAAGAAACCACCCATCTATTTTCTGTTTCTATAGATTTCCTTTTCTGGACATTTCCTGCAGATAAAATCACATAAAATGTGGTCTTTGCGGTCTGGATCTTGTTTACCTAGCATGTTTTTAAGGCTCATCCATGTTGTGGCATATGTTAAGTACTTTGTTCCTTTTTACTGGCAAATAGTTACCCACTGTATGAATGAGAATGTGTACTCAATGTTCTGTGTACTTCCTTGGTTCCTGGCCTACCAAGATGCCCTGGGCTCATCCTGTACTTCCTGCCCCAGTCCTAGAATCAGCCATTTCTCCAAGGAACATGGCTACTTGTATTGGGGAAGGCTATTTAGAAACCAAGATCTGGATAGCTAGGTGTGCTTGATGCTACAGGGGTGGCCCTGCAGCCTCCAGACCCTTGAGCAACGTGTACGTATGTTTCTATAAACACACACACGGATATACATACATATAGACAAGAAAAGTTGAGCTACTTTTTGCTGCTTGCAGTTGAAAACATCCTAAATGATACAGACAGCAACATCAAAGATGAGATAATAATCCCTTCCTTTCTCTGGTTAGGAAGGAAACAGCAGTGAAAAACAGATTAGACGTTTAGTTTCATTCTGTTTCATAACTCTTGATACATATCCCTGAAAAGGCTTTCTTGAGCCTTTTGGCAGAGAAATCTTTTCCAAGCAATGATCCCAAATGCTTGATGTTAAATTTTTATTTTTTTACTTCTCTCTCTAGAATTTTGCATACTAGGTACAAAACTGTTTCTATTAAAATACCCCATACCCCACCCTAACTCCTATCAATTCATATAATCCCTATCAATTCATTCTTAGTGAATAGTTAGTAAAGGGTAACTTCTCAGTCATGTTTTACTGTGACTTCACTCTTTGAGACTGTCATTCCACAAATACACTCCAAGTAAATGGAAAATTTTTAAATATTTTTGAGACATAGCCATGCTCAAAAGAAGATGAGCATTTCCATGGACCTGGAACAGAACGGAAAACAATAAAGGTCTGCATCTATGGTCTCCTGATTTCTGTATCCAGAAGCAGCCAGGAGTTAGGGTCTTGTGCACAGCTGGAGACACAGAATCAGGTAAGGCTGGGGGAAATCTGTCCTGCCATGAAATAAGGCTGATGAAAACGGCAAGTACCATGTAGCCTACAATTTGTAGTAAGGGCACTGCTCAGCGACTGAATCTATAATATCTCAAACATCACTGTAGGATAAGCGCTCCAAGCCACCAGTATAAGCCAGGAATAGAAGAACATCAATGCCCTAGTTATGCATAAAGTCTTTCCATGGGCATCGGGAGTTCAAAAACCCATTGACATTGTAGGTAAACATGTTACTATATTTGCGTGTTTTCTTTTGGGGAATATTCCATACTCTTCATCAGATTTTCTTTTTCTGTTTTTGTTTTTCATCATAGACCCCTATACAGTAAAGGACCACTGCGCAGTACACGTGTGAGGTAACACATTGTAAACCACATGATAGCCTCCAGATAGTATGTTTAGTTCCGTCAGTTACTTCTTCAAATGTTTGACTGTCAAACAGTTTGTGAGCATTTAGGAACACAGCAGAAACTAAGTCTCTGCTCACCTATCAGCGGGGAAAGGGCTGAGCCAGAGTAAAGTATTTTCTGAACAAAGCCAGAGCAGATCACGTCACTGCTCAAGTCTCCCGTAGCTGCACACCCATGTTCATAGCAGTACTATGCACAAGAGCCAAAGGGGGGAAGTAACTCATGTGACTACTAACACATGAATGGATAAACAAAATATAGTATACACGCGCAGTGTAATATTATTCAACCTTAACAAGGAAGGAAATTCTGATACACACTGTAAATTAATCTGGAGGTCATCATGCTAAGTGGAACAAGCCAGTCACAAAAAGATAAATAGGATCCCACTTATATGTGGGACCTAGAGTAGTCAACTTCACAGAGACAGAAAACAGAATGGTGGATGCCAGGAGCTGGGGGAGGGTGGGTGGGGAGTTGTTTAACGGGAATAGGGCTCAGTTTTGCAAGATGAAAAGGTTCTAGAGATCTGCTGTACAACAACATGAATAGTAATATTTAACACTACTGAGCTGTACACTTGAAAATGGTTAAGATGATAAATTTTATGTTTAGGGAGGGGGTAGGGGAAAAGAAAGGGGCATTTATATGCCTACCTAGCTCAGGGCTACTCTCCTGGTCTAGCTTGTTTCCAGGGCTGCTCGCCTTACTAAAACAAGAAAATTATTTTCTCCCTTTAATTACCTGATTTTTATAATTAACAATCTAATGTTCCCTTTTATTAGTACTATACACATAATTAAAAGGCTGACTTACCCTCACACCTGCTGAACAATAGAATAAAACATGATTTTGTTAGGACATGCAACTTGCTTTTTACTTAGCTCAAGGTAAACAAATTTCAGAAACTATTTCAATTATCTTAGCAGTCACCTGATATAAGAACAGCACTGGATTTGACAGCTCCACTACCATACTGTAACTGTGACTCATGAAGTGGCTTCCACAAGAGTAAATTTCCGAGTTTCTAATTGCCTGAGTAACTTGTGACAATCACAAGGTCCTGTTTCTTGAAAATGGATTGTGCTAATTCAACAATATTCATGGAAAGGCTTTAAAAGCAATAGCAGTTCATCTTTTTAGAACAGGCTGTAACAGCTAACTTTCCCTTACATCCTATATTTCTTTCAAGTCACCTTCAATAGATGTTTCTCAGCTCAACCTGATTTCACTTTTCTCTCCTAGCTGAAAACTGAGATCCCTAAAGAGACTAAATGTTACGAGAATCAGCTACCGGTGGTTCTTGAATTGTGGCCAAGCCCTAAGGCAATGAGCACAGCTCTGGCTCCCCCACCCCTCATCTAGCTAGTCATGGGACTGGACTTGGGTCTGGATGGCCGAATGGAACAGACTGCTACAGAGTCACTCGTGACCAGTAACAAAGCAAAATGTGTGTTTCCCGTTTTAGAGTTTTTCACCTCACTGCACCCTCCACCCCCCACCCCCCGACAAATACGCCCATGATGTCTCTTTTACTGTTTTCATATTACAAAAGCAAAACGTACTCATTATAAATCCTAGAAAATACAAGCAATGTAAAAGAACATAAACCCCAGGGACAGTCACTGTTAACAGTTTACTGTATTTGTCCTGTGCGTATTTTTTAATAAATATTGGAGCATTTGGTACCTCCTGAATCCATTCCATTGTGCCCTCCAAAACTAATGGTCCCCTGTATCTTCATCTTCTCTGAATGATCCCTTCACCTTCTTGCTCTCACCTAAATCTAAGTCTCCCCAGAGGGCAACATTGGTCCTGGCTGTTCTTTCTTTGATAATTCTCAACCCTGGGACTGAAATTGGGGAAGATGTTCTAGCTTCCCACAGATGTTTCCTCACACATTCTCCCTCTCTCCCTCCCTCCTCCTCAAAGCTCTCCAGGTTTGCCCCTTACATCACCAGTCCATATACATATACCTACTCTCCCTCCCTGTTGCTGTCATTTATAAAGCCTCCAATTATCCCATCATAGCTCGATTTTAGCTTCCAGTTTCCTGTCAGTCTCTTCTCTTAATTGTTGGGTGATGTTAAATGACCCTCCCAACACCAGAGCCTCTCACTTCTGTGAACTCCACTCCTGTAATGTTTCCTCCACCTGACCTTAGGCACTCCCTGTCACAGTAATATCCCACACTCCCTCACCAGCAGTAACCGAAACGTTTCCATCACTTCAATTTCAAGGATCCCTCTCTTTGACAACCTCCCCTAGCTTTCTGGCTCAATCCTTCTAGTATCTGACTCCAATACTCTTTCAACCCCACCAGGACCTACAATCCATTGATCCTATGTTCTTTCTACTCTCCCTCACCATTACCCTCATATTCCAACTTCTTAAGAAGGTTAAATTCCAAGGTCCATCGTTATAATGATAAATCTTTCTGTTCCTTGCCTTCCTAGAATCTATGCAGTATACTTGAGAATATACATCTATTCTTTACTGTCAGCTAGCTAAGACCCTCACCATGATGTCCTTACTCCCCACTAAGCCTCCTGGATTTTTGTTAAAGATAATTCAAGACCAACACTTCTTTGATCCCTTCAAGTTTCTCATTTTTCAAGCATGTCTTTTCCTTCTTCTCCCTACTCCTTTTACTTACATGTGACTAGGAGCACTTCAAGAGTGACTAGCCCAAACAGAGAAGTGAAGTAAAATACACACCAGAAATACTTCAGCATGAACTAAAATAAAATAGTTCATTAATAATTTTCTTTTTTTTTAAGTTTATTTATTTTGAGAGAGATAGAGTGCAGGGGAGGGGCAGAGACAGAGGGAGAGAATCCTAAGCAGGCTCCATGCTGTCAGCACAGAGCCCATCACAGGGCTGGATCCCATGACCATGATCCCAGGATCATGACCTGAGCCGAAATCAAAAGTCTGATGCTCAACCAACAGAGCAACCCAGGTGCCCCAATAATTTATACATTGATCACATGTTGATATAATGTTTTAGCTATACTAGTTTAAATAAAATATATTGTCAAAATTAATTCCTTTCTCCCTGAAAGAATTTCTTTCCTTGGTTTTTGTTTTAATAACAGGAGGCTGGGAAAGAAGATGGGGGGATACTACATGCAATTAAAAGCAGAAACTAAACAAAATTTCTGTAATGCTTTGAAATTACTACTTTGATCCTCACATGAAATTGAAATTTTTAAGATGACATTTTTCAAAGACATATATATAATAATAAAGTACACTTAAGTGGCATTAAAACACAACATTATCAGGGCACTTGGGTGGCTCAGTTGGTTAAGTGTCTGACTCTTGATTTCAGCTCAGGTCATGATCTCACAGTTCATGAGTTCGAGCTCTGTGTTGGGCTCTGTGCTCTCAGCTTGGGATTCTGTCTCTCCCTCTCTCTCTGCCCTTCCTGAGTGGGCATTCTCTCTCATTCTCTCAAAATAAATAAACTTAAAAAAAATACAACTTTACCACAATCTGTAAAAGTTCAGCAAGCTGTAACTTAATGATTCGTGCCTTTTCTCAGTGCCCTATACTTCAATAAAGTATTTACACCCATAATGTTAACACCACATAACTGTATGCACACCAAATGATATATGTTTAAGTAATCTTGCTTTGCTTGCTTCCTAAAATGTTAACAGAGTGAAATAAAGTACCCTCTTCCTTTCATCTCCTGCCTTAAGAAGTCAGAGTTCAGTAACAGATCATTTAAATACTGCTCCTTCCCAAAAGAATCTCCTTAGCAACATTTTACAGCTTGTCATGGGTTACAGAACTCTCTCCATCTCCCATTCTTTTTTTTTTTTTCCTCCATCTCCCATTCTTAACCAGGCCTGTCTCCCTTCCAGAACAAAGAAATTTAAAACAGGAAACATAACTAGCTCTTTGAGTAGATACTTTAAAGTTTCGCAATCTCCCTCAATTCTTTTGCCAGCTCCTTCTCCCTAAGCATTCTGTTCTCCTCCCATCCCTTTCCTGCCCAAAGTCAAGTCAAGTCTGGTAAGATGGCCTCTCCTCTAATGCTACCTGGTAGTCCTTATTCAAGGCCATACATACTGGCCCAAACCATGAAACCCCAAGCCCATGTCACAAATACAGATTGTTGATCTGTTTTTAATTATTCCATTTCATTCTTTAACTTTTCTTTTAATTTTAGAGACAGATTGTGTGAGCAGGGGAGAGGGACAGAGTAAGAGACAGAAAATCTTAAGTAGGCTTCACACTTAGTGCACAGCCCAATGACCCTGGAATCACGACCTGAGCCAAAATCAAGGTCGGATGCTCAACCAACTCAGCCACTCAGGTATCCCTTCAATTTCTTTCTTGTGTAAGCTACAGAGCAGTAATAGATCAGTATATTTGAAAATAAAAAAGCATCAAATCATATAAATGATTGTCTTGCTCTTTTTTATTAGCTTGGTATTAACCACCTAATTTTATTAACTATGCATAAGGAAAAAATAAAATTCCAAGTTTAATAAACCAAGATGTATATAAATAACAGTTTAAGGAAATTGGTATTATTGCCTCTAGAGTAAAAAGGGAATATTTGTGTCCAAAACATATGCCAAATTAGAACCAGTGCCCAGAGTCTTTCGTTTTATGCCCTACTCAAAAAGGTATCTTTTTCTCCTCTTTTTCCTGGGATAGACAGTGAAAAACGGAGGCAGCCATGGAAGTACAAGGAAGGAGCTCATCTCACATCAAAAAAAAAAAAAAAAGAATTGAGATTCACATTCATATAATCAACATGATCACCAATGCAAAATGAAGAGGCTGTACATCATGGTCTTTCTAATATGACTTCAATTACTTATAAGATATAATGGAAGGAGACACATTATCCTATTCCCAATCATCTACTCTCACCCACTACCAGCTTCTGTCCCATACCCACTCACTACCCAAGGAGAGTTTTACTTTTGCCAGCCCAGATTCTAAGCTGTCCACAGTATAGAATGGAGACCAGCAAGAAGACACAGGATCAATGTCAAGGAAAAGAAGACAGGAATGGGGCAAGGAAAAGGACATCCCCTCTGTGATTCTGGACTCTTCATTTGGAGTGGAGAATCTTGGTATTAGCTGATGTGGAAAGAACAAAGGGCAGAGAGAAGAGAAAATGACAGAACTCCAGGAAAAGTGGGGTGGGTTGGGTGGCTTTGTTTGAGGGTAGGAGTAAGAGGAGAGTTCCAAAGTAGCTACATGGGATGAGGAAATTAAAAAAAAATTTTTTTTTAATGTTTATTTATTTTGAGAGAGAGAGAGCACATGCATGCAAGTGGGAAGGGGCAGAGACAGAATCCCAAGGAGGCTCAACACTGTCAGCACAGAGCACGACATGGGGCTTGATCTCATGTATAGTGAGATCATGACCTGAACCAAAATCAAGAGTTGGATGCTTCACTGACTGAGCCACCCAGGCCCCCTGGAAAAAAAAAAAAAAAAGAAATTTAAGGAAATTTTGATAATTTTGTGGTGTTGTAACCTATAAGACAAATCCACTACAAGATCCTTTGAGAGATACTTTTAAATACTTCTGACTGCTACAACTGTGTTTCTTTGCTACTCTGTTGTAGCTAGTGGGCAAGTGTTTGAATTCAAAAACTATGGGAAGAAGCGAGTGAAACTGGCAAGAAGCGAGTGAAACTATGGCTTGATCAAACAAGCTCATGTTCTGATCTCTTATTCTGTTATGTTGTATCATGTGCTACTTTTTGTTAAGATTACTAATAAATCAACAATTCTTTTTAAAAAATATTTTATAAAAGCAGTACTCTAGCAACATATCAATTCTTGAGGACAGCACTGCATTCCCTATGCTTAGCACAGAGTCTGTAAATGGTAAGTGCTTGACAAATGATGTCCGAATTAAGTCAAGTTGTACTATTTGTACCCATAATTCCTCCTCCCTTTCACAACTCTTTTCATTTACCTAAGATCTCTATTTATCCATGAGAATTTCCCCCCAGATAATAAATTCAAATGAAAGAGCAAGGGGCTTTATTAATTACCCACAGTTGCAACAGCCACAATCTGCAAAACTGTCAAAGAACTTTTCTGTTGAAGAAAAATAAGCAGTCATGTCAGATAAAACCTCTATGATTAAAAACATGAGTGTTCAACAAGTAAAGTCAGTCACAACTCCTAGTTTGAAAGCCATCTATGCCTTTTAACTTTATATTCTAGAAAGTACTCTTGCAATAAAATTGATATTCTACGTATAAAATGATCCTCAGGGGAAACCAAACACAGCCCCAATTTCAGTTACAATGGGCCAAACTGAAGTCTGTTTCAACACACATAAAATTTACATATCTACTTGAAATATAAATTATATAAATATTGTCCCAAAAGTCTCTGATTTAACATTCAAACATTTAAGTATTCTCTCATAAAATTGATTTGACATAAATTTTTAAATACCCTCCAACACTGAGTTCCATAAAAACAATTTTTAAAAGGAAAGAGCAAAAAAGATGAAGTAAAAGGTATCCAAATTAGAAATGAAGAAAAAAAGCGATCTCTATTCACAAGATGACATGATCTTGCACATAGAAAATCCAAGGGCATATACTAAAAAACTACTAAAACTAATAAATGAGTTCAGCAAGGTTGTAGACACAAGATCATTATACAAAAATCAACTGTACTTTTATTTTTAAAGTTTATTCATTTATATTGAGAGAGAGAGAGAGAGGGAGGACAGGGGAGGAACAGGGTGGGGGGGGGAAGAGAGAGAATCCCAAGCAGGCTCCACTTTGTCAGCACAGAGCTCCAATACGGGGCTCAAACTTGTGAACCATGAGATCATGACCTGAGCTGAAACCAAAAGCCGGATGCTCAACTGACTGAGCCACCCAGGCACCCCTCTACTTTACTTCTAAATACTTGCAATGAACAATCCAAAAATGAAATTAAGATAACAATTCCATTTATATTAGCATCAAAAAGAATAAAATACTTATGAATATATTTAACAGTGTAAATGTAAAACTTATGCTCTGAAAACTACAAAATATCATTGAAAAAAACTGAAGAACATCTAAATAAATGGAAAGACACCCTGTATTCATGGATTGGAAGGTTTAGCACCATTAAGAGGCAATACTACCCAAAGCCATCTAAAAAGATACAACACTATCCATATCAGAATCCCAGCTAGCTTCCTTGTAGAATTTACAAGCTGATTCTAAAGCTCATATAAAAATGCAAGGCACCCAAAAGAATCAAAATAATCTTGAAAAAGAACAAGTCTGGGGGACTCACACTTCTGGATCTCAAATCTTACTACCAAGAAGTGGAAATCGATTAAGACAGCATGGTGCTGGCAGGACAATATAGAACTGAGAATCCAGAAATAAACCCACAGATCTATGGTCAACTGATTTTTGACAAGGGTGCCAAGACTATTCAATGAGGAAAAGAATAGTCTCTTCAAGAAATGGTGTCAGGACAACTGGATATCGACACATAAAAGAATGATGTTGGTCCCTTATTCACTTCATATTAAAAAAATAATTGGAAAATGGATCAAAGACCATCAAAGTATAAGAGGCAAAACTATGAAACTCTTAGAAGAAAACATAGAGGTAAATGCTCATGATCTTGCTTTTGGCAACAGACTCCTAAGATACCAAAACAAGCAACAAAAGAAAAAACAGACACGTTAAAACTGCATCAAAATTTAAAACTTTTGTGCTTAAAAGTATACCATCAAGAAATGAAAAGAAAGCCCAAAGAATGGGGGAAAATATTTGTAAATCACGTGTCTGATAACGGACTTGTATGTAGAATATATAAAGAACTACCACAACTCAACAATAAAGAGATAGCCCAATTTAAAAAGAGGCAAAGATGAACAGAAAAATGTACAAATAGCCAATAACCATGAAAACATGCTCAACATCATTAATCATCAGGGAAACACGCAAATCAGAACCAAAACAGATGCCATTTTACACCTACCAGGATGGCTAGAATCAAAAAGGCAGATAACAACAGGTACCAGTGAGGATGTGGAGAAACCCAAACCCTCAGATACTGCTGGTAGGAATGTCAAATGATGGAGCTACTTTGGTAAACAGTTTGGCAATTCCTCAAAGGTTTAAAACATGGAGCTACCAGTTGACCCAACAATTCTACCCTTAGGTATACAACCAAGAGAAATAAAAACTTACATCCACACAAAACCTTACACAGGAACCTTTATAGGAGCATTATTCATAATGGCCAAAAGGTAGAAGTGATTCAAATGTCCATTCACTAATGAATGGGTAAACAAAATATGGCATATCCATATAGTTGAATATTTAGCAGTAAAAAGGAATGAAGTACTGATACATGCTATAACACAGATAAATCTTGAAAACATTGTGCTAAGTGAAAGTCAGGCACAAAAGACCACATATCATATAATTCACTTATATGGAATATCCAGAATAGGCAAATCCATAGAGATGGGAAGTAAATTAGTTGTTGTTTGGGGTAGTGTAAGGGTACTAGGGAATGGTGGATGATAGCTAAAGGTACTGGATTTTCAGAGGTGACAAAAATGTTTTAAAAGTGAGTGTTGTGATGGCTGCATAACTCCGTGAATATACCAAAAACCAATGAATACACACTATAAACGGGTGACTTATATCTGTGAATTATATCTTGATAAAGCTCTCACTTGATAAAGCCCATCATCAAAAGACATTAGGGAACTGTCACAACACCAAGTAAAGTACCTAATTTTACTGATAATGGGTTTTTCTACACTGTTTTTTTTTTAACATTTTTATTTATTTTTGAGACAGAGAGAGAGAGCATGAACAGGGGAGGGTCAGAGAAAGAGGGAGACACAAAATCTGAAACAGGCCTCAGGCTCTGAGCTGTCAGCACAGAGCCTGACGCGGGGCTCGAACCCACGGACCGCGAGATCATGACCGGAGCCAAAGTCGGCCGCCCAACCGACTGAGCCACCCAGGCGCCCCTTTACACTGTGTTTTATTGTATCTGCCAAATACAGTAAAAATCTCTACCAAATGGAGGGATGATGTCAAGAGACACCATCCTGGGGGCGCCTGGGTGGCTCAGTCGGTTGAGCGTCCGACTTCGGCTCAGGTCACGATCTTGTGGTCCGTGAGTTCGAGACCCGCGTCAGGCTCTGGGCTGATGGCCCAGAGCCTGGAGCCCGTTTCCGATTCTGTGTCTCCCTCTCTCTCTGCCCCTCCCCAGTTCATGCTCTGTCTCTCTCTCTCTCAAAAATAAATAAACGTTAAAAGAGACACCATCCTGAACAATGGAAGCTCTCCTAATCAGCCGCTCTCTGACTGTCCATCTCACATTCCCCAGTCATTCTAGATTACACTGACTGGGCTCCATGACTACTACTAGCCATGAATGGACAAGCTACTCTTTAGGTCATCAGTGCATTTTTGCCCCCTACCAGGTGAGCCATATGTCTACCTTAAACATGCTTATGCTTAAATTTTGTCTGCAAGGTTTGTTCCCAAACCCATGTATGCAACAGCTCTTATGTGATTACAGTAACAATTTAATGAAATGATACATAAACCGATGAAATACAAATATATAAATATGCAAAAAATATAAGCAAACAGCAAATAAAGAATACACATCAAAAGAATAACCCTAAGAAATAGAAGAAAATTTCAGACAGAAATGTTTCTTCTCTTGAAGAGAAACTGGACCTATGTCTAATCTTCAATATGGTCTATAAGACCCAGCACCACATTGTCTTCCCTACATTTCCTACAACTCTCCCTTAACATTGTCTATGCTTCAGAAAGCCTGGTGTTCTGTCAGTTTTAAAAACAGTTTGATCTCTTAAGAGTTCTCACTGTGATTCCCTTCTGCGTGGAAAGTTCTACCCATATATCTAAAACTTTCCCTCTGTCTGGCTAACTCCTTAAAGCCAAGTTTGTCTTTTATGCAAAGATACATGTATCTCTGAAAGCAGTACACAATATATGCTCAATGATTAAGTCAACTTTGTTATATAAATATGGGAAGACGTCTAAAAGAATAAACAGCCATTACCAGTAGATGGTAGGGTATGAAGTGTTTGTTACTTTCGTCTTCATATCTTTCTGCAATGTTCTAATTTTTAAAGTGAATATATAACATTTCTACAAAGAATAAAGGTACTTTGAAAAAGGCAATAAAGGGGAGCCTGTGTGGCTCAGTCAGTTGAGCATCTGACTTTGGCTTAGGTCATGATCTCGCAGTTCGTGGGTTCGAGCCCTGCATCAGGCTCTGTGCTAACAGCTCAGAGCCTAGAGCCTGCTTTGGACTCTGTCTCCTTCTCTCTCTGCCCCTCCCCTGCTCATTCATATTCTCTCTCTCACTCTCTCTCTCTCTCTCTCTCAAAAAAGCAAACATTAAATAAAAGAAAAAAAAGCAATAAAAAAATCTAGCCCCTTCCCACCTTGATCTATCAGCATTGTAGTCTCTGTGCTGAAAAATACTGTTTTATTTCATTAAAAATTTAAACTTTTGGGGCGCCTGGGTGGCGCAGTCGGTTAAGCGTCCGACTTCAGCCAGGTCACGATCTCGCGGTCTGTGAGTTCGAGCCCCGCGTCAGGCTCTGGGCTGATGGCTCAGAGCCTGGAGCCTGTTTCCGATTCTGTGTCTCCTTCTCTCTCTGCCCCTCCCCCGTTCATGCTCTGTCTCTCTCTGTCCCAAAAATAAATAAACGTTGAAAAAAAAAAAATTTTTTTTTAAAAAAAATTTAAACTTTTCATTAAGGCAGATTGATATGGCTCCCTGATAAGGCAAATTATAATGAAAACCTTCTACTCTATTATCAAAGTACTTACAGGTGCTTCAGATTCCTATAGTGTAAACTTTCTACTCAGTCAAGAATACTATGTTTACTCTCAGATAATCTGAGCTATTCTGAAATCCTCTGCCAGACATACATATATAATTGTTATTGGTCTTCAAATATAGTAAAAACTATGCAAAGGAATACTACCTGTATAAATTTTGTATCCTATGGTCAAACCACGTATTTAAGACATCTATGACTACAACACAGAAAGACATTTTGGTAATAAATGTTATGAGAAGAGGGAGGGTAGAGGGGAAAGAGAGGCAGGAAGAAAGAAAGGCAAGGAAGGTGGGTAAAATGAATTTCAAATATAACAAGTAACTAGCATAATATGCCAGTCTCTATCTGATGACACATGTAATCCAAATGAGATGATCTATTTATCACACCATTAAACCTCACTACTAACCTCTACTAATATTCATACTCAGAAGCAGCAACTCAAAGGTAGACACAATTTACTCTGCAGACACACAAGCTAATTTCCAAACCATTTAAGTTGAAGTCAGCCAAAAGGCCATGTAAATTCAGGCACGTTTGGGGTTTTTAATCCAAAAGCACAGCAAGTAGAGTGTGAGCAGCCTTCCCATTTCTTTTGGTCTACTGACCAAGGAGAAAATGCTATTGTTACCTGCAGTTAATGGAGCTTATTCTTCCAATCTTTTTATAGAACATATATCATTATTTTAACTTCTTGTCATGCAATTCCATTTATAAAACCTTAAAGTAAGGTTTAAAATCCACTGAAAGAACAGATCTGACAGTAATTGTCTTTTTGTTTCTGCTTTAAGATTTAATTAGTTTGGTATCAAATACTAACCTCACAATCATTTAAACAAGCTCATTATGCAGCTGTAGTTATGCACAAATGCAAATATTTTCATAAAAATATTACAGCTGATCCTTGAATAACATGGGTTTGAACTGCATGGGTCCACTTATACTGTGATTTTTCAGTTAAATACAGTACAATACTGTAAATGTATTTTCTCCTCCTTATGATTTTCTTAACATTTTATGTAACTTACTTTATTGTAATAAGACAGCATACAACATAAAAAGGATCTGTTGGTAAGGTTATTAGTAGTTAACTTTTTGGGGAGTCAAAGTTGCTCAAGGGTTAACTGAACATACTTCTTCAACTTACATTTTTAAGTTACTTTTGAAGTTAACTAAGGGCTATCAAATGTCAATTAAAAGAGGCATTACTCATCCCACGGTCACCATGGGTCTGCATGAACCAGAGATGAAATCAAAGGGCAGTGGGCTGATTTAGCTAAACACAAAATGGGCAACTTTTAAATGTTATACTCTGTGTTAAAGCAGCAAACTCCCACATACTACCTTTGGCAGTTTATTTTAGGCTGCTCAGGAAACATAAAAATTTTTCATATAATCCTGTTTGTGTCAAAAACTGTATGTAATCAAAATGGAGTAAGTCCAAGGCACTAGCTCTGATATATTTGGGCTCCCCCACAAAGCAGACTAATTCTAGTTAGTCTGGTTTCCCAGGAGGTTCAAATATATAGAACAATTCTTGAGTCATTCTGAGTAAGTTAGAATCAGACTACTTCACAAATTACTACACTACAGAACTCTATGTTCGTCTAACCAACAGGGTTGAAGGTTCAGGGACTGCAACCATTCCTTTGCCCAGTTTACATCGAGCAAGAACACAGTCCCAGTTTACGTGGGGCAGGAACACAGTCCCTGGCTACACAATGCCAGGAATTGTAGTCACAGGTAAAAGACACATACAGAATAAGGAGACACAGCCATTTCACTGTCCCGAATGGGGCTCTAAACTAATTGCCAGCATTATGTAGGTGCCTTACACTGCAGATAAATAAAGGCTGGATAAAGACAAACAAATTTAAGGCAAAGGGAAGTGGTTCTGCAACACACTGGCTATATGGCCTTGGGCAAGTTACTTAACCTCTTTATACCTCAGCTCTCATTTCTAAAATTTGTTTTTAAGTTAGTTAAGAGGATAAAATTAATGTCTACAGCAGTACTTAGCATACAGTTAGCTCTAAAGTATTTTTTTTTTTAAGATTCAATGTGGGAATGAGACAGAATAAGTATTTATGTACAGTATATATCAACTCTATTCCTAAGATGTGAACATGAATCTTTTATAGTTTCCCACAGTAAAGATTACATTTTCCTGCTCCACTACGATTTTTATAAACTAGCTTTATCAAGATTAAAGTACTGGCAAAACTTTATATAATGTTTTAACCTATTCCACTTAAAGCAGCTAATCTACCAAGGGAACAAGAGGATTGTTCTAGTTATTCATTTAACCTTCTTCCCTTCCAAAGGGAAAGGGCCTCAGTGCTTCATAGTTAGTGGTGGTTAATAGCAAACAGGGATGTGATAAAATTTGGAAAGCTGAAAACAACAATAAAAATGCCTCAATTAAAATACTTGAAAAATTCAAATCCTTTATGTTTTAGCATTAAGTGCTTAGCAATTTTCTTCAAATATAAAAGTACAACCCACAAAATTATTTAAATAATGGCAGTAGGAAAAACTTATAAAATGGGTAAAAGCTCCCTCAAACTGTGGAACATAACTGCCTCTTAGTACCCACAGGAACAGGTCAGTCATCAAGAGTTTATAAATGACCAGGCTGAGCTGTGAGCACTTCTAGAGAGGGAGAAGCAGGGGTAATGTACTGTTGAAATTATATGCCCTTCTCAAAATGAAAGGACAAAATACAGATCAGTGGTTGACAGAGGCAGGGAGTGGGGGAGGTGAGGGAATGACCACCAAGAGCCACTGGAGGAGTTTGGGGAATGACAGAACTTGATCGTGGAGTTGGTTAGCACAACTTAATGTTTCTCAAAACTCAAAGAACTATAACTGAAAAGGGTAAGTTTTACTGTATGCAAATTATACCTTCAAAAAATGGAAAAGAGATACAGGAAAAAATTAAATTGCCTACTAAAGTAAAAAACTTTGCAACGTCTTTTAAAACAAACTATATGAAAGCATTTGGGTGGCTCAGTTGGTTAAGTGTCTGACTTCAGCTCAGATCATGATCTCATGGTTTGTAAGTTTGAGCCTCACATCGGGCTCTCTGCTGTCAGCACAGAGCCTGTTTCAGATCCCCTGTCCCCTTCTCTCTGCCCCCTCCCCCACTCATGCACACTCTCTCTCTCTCTCAAAAATAAATAAAACATTAAAAAAAATAAACTATATGAAAGATTTCCCTTAATGAGTTCAAATACTGGAAAACACTAGTATAATCAAGTACACTAAAGAAATTTTCCAAACAGTGAGAAATAAGGTACAATACTTGATATTTTAGAAACATTAAGCTATACTGAGGTACAAGATCACATGAAAGTTGACTGAACGCCTACTTATGGCCTCCTTGCTTTCTCTAAACTCATACTTTTGTTTGGTTTTTCTGAATACAGGAAAAGTATTAAAAAGAGAATTGTAAGTAAAACTAGAAAACAATTCATAATATGATTTCTATATACTACAAAACCTATTAAAATAACATAGTTGAACACTTCGAGTTATACGTCCTGATGATGTAAAGGGATTCTGCTTTCCCTAGCAGTCACCTGAGGGTCCTAGTAGTCCATGAGCCTTGCTCAGGAAGATGACTTTCTCTGTCCCAGGAAACTATACACCTCCCAAGCTACATTCATTAAGCCAGGCTTTATGCTAAACTCTGTATTCACCCATCTCTCAGATGAGGAATCTTGAGGCCGAGAAGTGAAGGGAAAGGGTGGAGCCAGAGCTGGGCCCAAGCACAAACACCCAACATATGGGCTCCTGGGGCGTGAACCTGCACTGCAATGTGGAGCAAGCAACGTGCTACTCCACCTTATCCAGGGCCCTTCACAGTTCCACTCGCCTACAACTTGTTAGCAGCCCTTACTTTGGTCTGCACTTAATGCCAGAGCGTGATGAGCATTTCCTCTCAACAGAAGACCAATGAAAGGGCAAAAGAGGCTCTAGCAATCACCGTTCTGATCCAGGATAACCTCATTCTCAGAAATGACCCTGTCATCTCATGGACAGAAAAGACTGGCTTAAATCCTTATTATCAAGGATTCCCTCATTTCCCATGGTCTTCCTCAAGACTGTGGTTTTACTGCTCTCAGCCTTCAATTCTGTTTCTCAGGAAAAAATACCCACTATAACCACACTGCAGAGCCCAGCAGCTCTCAGACTGTGACCCTTTTACACTCTAAAAACTACTGAGGAATCCAAGGAGCTTTTGTTTATGTGAGCCATAATCTACCAATATCTCCTGTATCAGAAATTAAAACTGAGAAATTTTTTAATCACTTAAATCACTGAAAAATATTAAATATGTTAATATAAGTAACATTTTTATGGGGGAAAAACTCTATTTTCAAAAAAAAAATAATGAGAAGGGTGATACTGTTTCACATTTTTCTAAAACTATTGAAGGTCATGCTTAATAAAAGCTGGCTAGATCTTGCCTCTGCTTCTGAGGTGTGGTATGTCATAGGTGGCCAAGGAAAATACCACTGTATCCTCAAGAGAATCAAAGTAAATAAAAGGGCTGGTAATGTCTTAGTATTACTTCAAAAATAGCTGGATCTTGAAAGGGTGTCAGGAACACACACCCCCACCCCCGAGTCCTCCCACCACACTTGGAGAACCATCATTCTAGTCAAGCCAAATGTAGTCCTACATCTAGTTACAGCATATATCCACTCTCTAACTTGGATTCCAGCCTATTCCCTCCTGCTTCCTTACCACCGCGACCCCCCACCTCCCCAAGTACCATCGTTCCTAAAAAACAAAACTTCCTACTTAAGCTGTACCCTCTTTCTCTCAAGCCACCAAACTTCTTGAAACAGTTCCCATTGCCTCTACTGTTCCTTCATTTTATGATTGTAATAAATAAAGTAATACATTAAGACATTCTAATTTTAAAAAATTCAAACAATATAGATAAATCCCCACCCGCAATTCCAGTCTCTTTGCCAGAGGAAGCAACCACTGTTACCCCTAGAAAATACCCCAAGTCTATTTTGTAAACTAAATTAATCAGATTGATCTTATCTTCTTGTGATTTTTTTCCTCTTTAAATGATTATTAAAAATCCTGAATGAGAGTTCTGTTTAGATTCCAATGCTTCTGGTTACCCAAGGTGTAGGTCAAAGAATAAGTGCTACTAATTAGGAGACAATGGAGATAAAATGAGTGATGTTCCTATACAAAACAAGTACTAAACAAAATGCTATAACCATTCAGATTTTATGGCAATACAACATAATAAGACAGAATAATGAGACTTTGACATCTTGACATATATAGTGTCTTCAGGGTTTGTATAACATTTTCACATATATTTGCTCTTTAAAATTTCACAACCCATGAAGTTAATAGGAATTATGATTAACATTTTACAGATAAGATAGCCAAAGTTCTGGGAGAAAAAAATTACTGCTCAAAATTACATACCTAGAAAGACGCACACCAGAAACCACAGAGAGAAATTTTATCTTCTGACTCCAATCAAGCCCCACTTCTTTGTATTACTCAAAAATTCTCACAATAAAAAAAAATTTTTTTTATTACGTTCTTGCCTATTTTTTGAGCTAATTTGGAAAAAAATTATCTCTACTCCCAAAGCTGAAGACACAAAAATAAACCATAGGGGCATCTGAGTCAGTCAGTTAAGCGTCTGACTCTTGATTTAAGCTCAGGTCATGATCTCACAGTTGGTGAGTTTGAGCCCTGAACTGGGCTCTCTACTCATGGTGCAGAGCCTGCTTGGGATTCTGTCTCTCCCTCTTTCTCTGCCCCTCCTCCGCTCACACTCTCTCTCAAAATAAACATTTTAAAAAATATTAACTTCTGAATGCAAAAAAAAATTATTTTTGCTTCTTTATTATACAATACAATCCCTTAGAAAGCTTGCATTTTACTTAAAATAACAGTTGAAATTTACTAAAACCTACAACAGTAGACAGGTTATCAAATTAAAAAAAATAACTTCTTAAATCCTTTATTTAGTCATTGCCATTAATAAATACCCAAGATTCCTAATGTAAAGATGTACAGTTCCTAAAAAGAACACCACATATACATACTTCATGGATGCTACCCTTATATTTCAGTGTTACCCTTGAAATTCCTGCAAGGAACACAGGGAATCACATGGAAATTCCTTAAAATTCACAGTCAGAATTTTGAACTAAATTATTAAAAAGTACTAAATCTGTTTATACAAATAACAAAGCACTTAATTCATTATTAATCTTACTAGAATACTGTTTCCAAGCCCCTGTTTTTTTCCTACACCAAGACAGGTCCAGAGGATTCCAACACATTTAAATGATTATGACACATCAGATTGGATTATGAAAAAAACTGAACTTAAACTATTTCTTATTAAGGGCTCTGAATCTTAGTATCTCAATTTTGCAAATAATAACATGGGAAAATTTTAAAAACATGATTAAACTAATCTTTTTAACACACCCTAGACTTTTAAAAATATGGGCAAGGAGTGGGGCGCCTGGCTGGCTTAGTCAGTGGAGCATTTAGCCCCACATTGAGTGTGGAGATTACTTAAAAATAAAATCTTTTACAAATATATAAAGAAACAATATAACTGATTTTTCTCCACATTTTACTCTTCTTAAATGTAAAAGATATACACCTGCTCTCAACATATCCTTGTCAGAAGGCCAAAAATCCATAGTGATAGTTCAATACTTAAGTTAGTCTAAAGAACTGCAAACCTGCTTTACTAACAAATTTTTGAGTGTTTCTCTTACCTCTGTCTCTGTACAATGTGAGTATCCCAATTTACCTGTAATAAAAATACAAAAAGTTACTTTCAAAGGATTTTAGCTTTTTCATACTGATAAAAATATCTCAGTTACTCTGGCATGGCTTCATTATATCTATGAAAAGCTATGCAAATAAAAGATGCTAGAATGACCAAACATTGTAGAAAGTCCTGCTTAGGGATTTGTTTAAATAGGACCAAAACAAAGTAATAGAAAGATGGGAAGAATATATTCAATTATAATAAGATCTAAAACACACACACATATTTAATATGCATATATACAAGTTAATGAAAGTAAAATAAAAATATTTTTATCAAAATCTTAATTTATTTTAAAAATATCTTAAAATATGTTAAAGGTATTTAAAAGGTACCTTTTAAAATCCTCTAAAATACCTTCAAAAAATCTTTAAAGACTCTTGGGCTTCTTTCCAAACATATATTCCAGTTTAAAGGTACAGTGATCATTTCAATGAAAGCATAAATGTCTTAAACTAATAGTTTCTTTAATACATGACGGTTGTTTTCTTTGATTAATGATTAGACAAAACCACATAATTAACTTAGTAATTTTTCCAATAGAGGATCACCTAATCAATAACTAGAATTGAACAATATTTGGCTGCAGCAACATTTTCTCTTCATCACTGAGACTGAACACCAAGGAACATGTAAAATTATATATTTCTTTCACTTTGGATGAATAAAACATACTTTTTCAATAAAAAACACCTATCTTAAAGATCACTTATTAAGTAGTTTTAACAAAAAGAACAGGTTACACATTTATATTGGGTACTAAAAAATGTAATTTCCCCAGTCCACACATCTTAAATCTCATTGTCCTCACTTCAAACATACATTAATCTCTACCTCCTTTCCTCCAATAACATTATCCTTCCCCCTAACTGCTTCCTCTCTCCAGGCTATGACCCCCACACCTAGCCCTAACCCACAGTGGTTGTTCCATCAGTCTGTGTTTTTTCTTTAATGCTTAATGAGAATTTATACACCTTAGAGTTTATGATATCACACACACACACACACACACACACACACACACACACACACACAAATAATGTTTTTTATGTGCCTCCTGACTCTTAAAATGAAAAAACTGAAACCCACAATTTCTGATGACCTAATAATCCTAATGTGAATATTGGCTGAAATTGAGAC
Organism: Lynx rufus; assembly: GCF_022079265.1. Lineage (NCBI taxonomy): Eukaryota > Metazoa > Chordata > Mammalia > Carnivora > Felidae > Lynx > Lynx rufus. Next base: position 3,242,322 of record NW_025814844.1, on the reverse strand, counting down.
CAGAAGATAAGTGACCACAGGCTCTGTGAATTAAAAATGATTTACGAGCAATAAATAAAGATTACATGAACATACAGATCAAATGGGTTTTATATATAAAGGTTTTACCAATTTGACAACTTCATATATTGAAAAAATATATATATAAAGGTTTTATATACTATGGTTTGATAAATACATAACTGTTATTTATATATTCATATATTGTTACATGAAACTGTATAATATAGAATTTTATATATATTATACAGTTTTATGTATGTGTATATGACTGCTCAGAACATCAGTGCTTTTGGTAGATTAATTATCCTTGACTCCTACAGAAAGGGTGATTAACTTAACCTAGCAAAGTATTGTGAACAGGAGCAGCTCAAAGAAAGGCACAGACTACCTATCAACAAACATTTAGAGTGTCTAGGGAAGGGAGGGGAGGGGAGGGAAGGGGAGGGGAGGGGAGGGAAGGAAGGAGGGGGAAATACAGTGTTAAGACAACTATAACAGAGAACAAACTGTTTGAAAGTACATGGAAGTACATCTTCAGTATGACAGATTCTTAAGGTAAAGAGAATTGCAAAGAAATGTACAATTTTACGTAGAAGGTTTGTTGTTGGTAGTATAGTTGGTAAAAATTTTTGAAACTATTTTGTATGTGTTGTAGCACTGAGCAAATAAATACAGTGATATTGCTGGGAATTATGAACTGAGGGAGAAGGAGCATACAATCCTAACATGTGGGAAGGAGAGGAAGAGCCTGTGGTGGTAAACCGGAATTAGAGGTATTATCTAACTTCAAAAAAAACATACTCCTTAGCTTCTCTTCCAAAAGAGGGAGAAGCAATAGTACCCCATTTTGCAAGAGCACACCTAGCCCATTCTCCCTCAAAGGAACCAGGACTTGGGATTGGCTGACTCCACAGATGGGACAGAGAAATTACAAGATAAGCTGGAACATCTTTTTCCACCAGAAAGTAATGAAGTACTCAAAGAATGACAGAGTGATGTCAAAAGGACTTGTGAGTCCTATGAAATAAGATTTTTTTCAATGACCTCTATTATAAAACTGAAAATTATTTCCTATTTTTGTGAGAGTGCACAACCACTTCTGTTTATTCAATATGACCCAGTGACTAAATCATGCAACTACAGAAATGTGGTTAACTACGAAATGCTTGACCACCTACACTATTCGCCATCCAAATCCCTGCCCAGACTCTGACCCAGGAATCAGAAAAATCCTAATTACATGACAGCAGAGCTAAAAGGAACCTTGGAAACGATCTTGCCCAATCCATTCATTTTACCAATGAGTAATCTGAGCCTGAGGAGTCAAATGACTTGCACAAAATGACAGAGCTAAGAGTAGACTCTAAGGCTCCTGACCTTTGTCATGACCTGTCCTCCATTCCCACTTGCAGTGGCCACTGGGGTTAGGATAGGGGATTGCAGAGGTGCTATCCCAGCTACCTACCAATTATAATACTGTATCTGGGGAAATGGGAAAATGTATTCCTCAATTTAACAGTTGGAAACTGCTAGAGTAGCAACTAAGAAATTTTCATTTGACAACTTTTGAGTCCTCTGTCAAAGGTCAACCACCTGTTTTCCAAAACTAAACCTAAGGAATCCCTCTAAAACCTAGAATCATATAACTTCACTTTCTACAAGTACAGTAAACTAAGCTGATGGTAGGCCTAACCAAGGTTTCAGATTATTAAATGCAGTGAATTCTTTCTTTCAACAATTAAAGTTCTAACAACTTTATTATTATTAGGTTAATTAAAAGGCTAGGTTAACTATCTGATGATGTAAAATAAAAGGAAATATCTGAAATGATACTTAAACATTAGGTTTCAAAATTTTCCAACATTATCATTGTACTTATACTCTAAGAAGAGGGATGATATGCATAGCAAGCCAAAACTTCAGCTCACTGTTTCCCAAAAGGAATGAGCATTTTAATAATGCTGGAAGAATCAAGGCTGAATTTTTTTAGGTCCTTCTTTTTAACTGATTCTGAAATATCTGATCTGCTCTTAAGATTTACTAGACAAGTTCCTTCATGTCCTAGGAAATGGAAAAATCAACCTTCCTATAAACTGACATAAAATGGCTTTAAGAAACAAACCAGCCCTAATGTAAAATGTCTGTCATAAAGAAATCCTCAACTAATACAATGCAAACATTTTAAATCCTAAATGTTAGTAATCAGACGCTTCCATTCAACAAGTCTACTCAATGTTACCAGAAAGAGCATTTTGGTGAGCAAACCTTAGAAGACCACTCTGGTCTTAGAAGACCACGCCTGGGTGGCTCAGTTGGTTAAGCATCCTACTCTTAATTTCAGCTCAGGTCACTATTTCATGGTTTGGGAGATCAAGCCCAGCATCGGGCCCTGTGCTGACAGCTTGGAGCCTGCTTGGGATTCTTTCTCTTCCTCTCTCTCTCTCTGCCTGTCCCCCGCCCCCACACACATGCATACCCTATCAAAATAAATAAATAAACATTAGAAAAAAAAAAAAGACCACTCATAGTCTTGGCTGTTCAGATTTAGGCCTAACATAGCACACTCTCTGAAATGGCCTCACCTCAGTGGAATCACAAAATTTGATGAACCACACAACTACATGGTGGAAATTAAGGTACAGTTTCAGAAAAAATTCAAGATGTTCATGTAGATGAATAATACTTGTAAGCTAGTAGAAACCTCAGTGTGCAGCTGAATTGTCTGTCACACAGCCACGTTATGAATATGATTCAAATTAGCTGAATAAGAAGGCGGCACACAATGCCCACCAAAAAGACACAGGGCCCCTATAATCTTTATGATAAATAAATAGCTCTCAGAATTATTCTCCAAATTTTCCCATAGGACCAAATGTGGGCAATGTTTGGGTCCATCTGTGAAAGTATGTTCTTTTTTTCATGCTGAAACTGAGCATCAGTATCAATAGATAAACCCTGTCCTCCTGTCAGCTTGCCTCTGCCCCCTCATTCATTGAATAAATATTTGCTAACACCTACTAAGTACTAAAATACTGATGATATAGCAGCAACCAAGCCACACATAGTCCTTGCTCCCTTTTTGAAAGAGAGGGAATGCATGAGGGAGGGATAGGGCTTACGTTCAGTGAACACAGACCCAAAGAAACAAATAAAATAACTACAACTGGTAATAAATGCTATTAAGGACAGAAAAGGGAGAGAGAGAAAATAACAGAAATGATCCAATTTACAGTGGTCAGACAAGATATTTAAATAGAGATCATGATGTTGGGTAGCGTCTAACTACAGGGTTGACAGAAAAACCTGTTCTAGATCCCTGGAAGTGTTTGGTGGGGGGGGGGGGGGGAGCATAAAATGCATTTAGAAAGACAGGCAGGGGTAGATCACACAGGCCTTTCAGGACAGTGTAAGGAGTTTAGATTTGATTTTAAGGACAATGGGAAGCTACTGGAGGAGATTAAGCAAGGGCATGAGCTGATTCAAGGTGGGTTTCCCGGTTGGTCCTGCTCTGTGGAGGGTCAAGGTGAAAGCATGAAGGAGGGGGGGTGGCAAACAGAGGTGGAGTTGGGGAAAAGCAATGAGCCCAGGTGGTGGCAGTGACCAGGAAGCAGAGAATTAAGATATAATTTAGAAGCAGAATTAACAGGATTTGCTAATGGATTGTACTGGGAATGGAGCAGGGTGAGAAGGGAAGAATGATACCCTGGACAAGCCATGTTTTCAGGAATAGCATTCTCAAAGACTTGATTCAAACCAATCAACATCAAGCTTAAGTTCAAGACTCAAACACCCTGAGGGCACCTAGCTGGTTCAGTCAGAAGAGCATGCAACTTTTGATCCCGGAGTCATGAGTTTCAGCCCCATGTTGGGTGTAGAAATTACTTCAATAAATAAAAATAAACGTAAAAAAAAAAACCAGAACTCATACTCTGTAAGAGACAAATATATTAGGTACACTTTTGGGACAATTTTTATATGAAAACTAGAGGAAAAAGTACAACTTTGAACAGTTAGACCAAAGTTTAATAATAAAATAATCCCTACAGCCTAACCACACCTGAGTTTCTTAAACATCATGGCCGTTAAAGGCTCAGAATCCACGACCAGATGTTTCAGTGTCAAAAGTTATGACACTGAAACTGTACAATCATTAGCTTATACCTATGTCCCCCAACAAAAATTTTTTGCCAAGTAACATTTATAGTGAAAAAAGATCTATACACTTGACACAAGAAACAGTCATATAAAGGATCTTTTATTTGTTAAATAATCAAATCATTATCCACTATGCCATACAATCTCACTAGTATAGCTACTGAAAGATTAACAGGAATTTAGAATTTAGATATGGTAGAAAATTGGTATACTTGCTAACCAAACAAAGATTGTGTGTTCATCAAGCTCCTCTTCTTGGCCTGGCTGTCAGGAAGAATGAAATAAAATCTGATGTTCCACTACCACAAAAGCCCAGTGCCATAGCCTTTTCTTCTTCACACCTGTTGATAATTACCCTTTCTCTTAGCTGCCTTGGGAAGGCAGTGTGGCAGAATAACAAGAGCAAGCCTTTAGACTTGGACAGTCCTAGGTTCAAATCTCACTTCCATACTTACTAATAGTGTGATGTAATTTTAAAATATTTGTGTATTTATTTTTGAAAGAGAGGGAATGCATGGGGGAAGGACAGAGAGAGAGGGAGACAAAAAGAAGCCCAAGCAGGCTTCACACTGTCAACGTAGAGCCTGACACAGGGCTCAGACCCATAAACCTTGAGTTCATGACCTGACCCAAAATCAAGAGTTGGATGCTTAACCAACTAAGCCACCCAGGTGCCCCTGTGATGTAACTTTAAAGTAAAATATTTCCAGGGTTTTCCACCTTCTCATCTATTTAAAAAAAAAAAAAAAAGAAAGGAATAGTATCTACCTCACGGGCTTACATGAAAATTAAATGGAAAAAAAATGTTTTGAGGGGCTCTGCACAATGCCTACTGCAGGAGCTCAGCAACTGGTAGCTAAGCTTACCACTATTAACCCTGTTGGAAAGATGAGAAATGTAAATACATTAAAATAGAGTCCTAAGAAAAACAGAGCAAAATGCTTACTAGGATTACAACCATGTAAAAGAGGTTATCGATTTTGAAATAAAAAAGTAGCTAAATCACATGAAAAAATACTATAAAATTCAACTCATTTTTATACTTCTTGTATAGATCTTTAAAAGCTACTACCTTTCACTCCATACCTCTCCGCAGAGGTTCCTAACACATAGCTTCCCCCCAATTCCTTATGTGGTGGTGTCCAGGATGATGACACTCAAATGGTCAACAACAGCTGGAGCTCAGCAATGGCTCAGGAGGTGGTGGGGAGTGAATTGTCATTAGGTATTACTCAAAACTGGGGGCACCTGGGTGGCTCAGTTGGTTAAGCATCTGATTTCGGCTCAGGTCATGATCTCACGGTCTGTGGGTTCAAGCCCCGTGTCAAGCTCTGTGCTGACAGCTCAGAGCCTGGAGCCTGCTTCAGATTCTGTGTCTCCCTCTCTCTCTGACCCTCCCCCGGTCACGCTCTGTCTCCCTCTCTCTCTCTCAAAAATAAATAAAGATTGCCTGAAATGGCAATCTCTATAATCAACCCATAAATAAAAATACTGTAAAGTCCCCAGAACTTACTACTTTACATGGCAAGGTGATTCTGAAGCTGTGATCAAGTTAAGGCTCTAGAGATGGCGAGATTATGCTGGACCATCCAGGCAGGACCAATGTAACAAAGAGCTTTATGAGAGACAGGAGAGTCCAAGAAGGAGCTGTGATGACAGAAGCAAAGACTGAAGCCATGTGAATGCAGGAAGGGGGACACAGGCAAAGGAATATGGAAAGTCTCTAGAAGTTGGAAGAGGCAAGGACCAGATTCTCCGTTGCAGCCTCCAGAAGAAATATAGCCCGGAAAATACCTTGATTTTAGCACACAAGACCCATTTTCAGACTTCTGACCTCCAGAACTGTAAGCTAATTTTGTGTTGTTTTAAGCTACGAAATTAGCGATGACTTCTTACAGGAAATGAATACACAGACCATGAAAAAGTCAAAGCAATATTACATGCTCTCACCATCTCAAACCCGACCCCAGGCTACCCTGTGTACAGGAGAATCCCATGCAGAATGTTCCAGAGTCAGAACTCGCCCACTGAACACAAGGTAATGGAGTACAGTGGTTAAGAGCAAGGGCTCCAGGCCAGACTCTTGGGGCTTGAATCCCAGGTGGGCTGCTGGCTAAGTTTAAGGCCTCTATACTTTAGTCTCCCATTTAGAAGGCAGAGGCTAAGAAGAGTACCTATCTCCTGGAGTTGTTGTCAAGATCAAAAGTAATAATCCAACTAAACTGCTTAGCCGACTGAAGGTCCCATAGTAAACACTTAATATGAGCTTAATATGAGCCATTTAAGTCTTTGACCTTCTCTCCAAGGAGGAAATAAGCTGAAAGACTCTTGTCTTCCAAACCCAAAAAACTGTAAGTCAACAGACCACTGGGTCCCTCAGATCCCTAGGTATAATTTAACGGGCCCTCTCCTGTGCCTTGGCCTGTAAGTTCGAGGGGTCTCCCGTGTGTCTACACACTGTGTTGGCCCAAAGAGAATGCAGCTGAGCTTTCATAAATGTATTAAACTTTTCTGAAATGTGACTCACAGGAAGGAGTTCAGTCCTCGCCCTCTCACCAACTCTCTCCTCCCTGTCTCCTCAGGGTAGCGTAAACGGTTGCCTTTTACTGCCAGTGCATGCCCTTGGCAGTCTTATGTTGCCTCTCAAGTGCTCCTTCCAAGACTGGCAGCACTCTATGAATGATTCTAGTTACTATAATTTTTCATCTCCCTACACTGAACATCTCTGGTTGAAAACTTCACTTAGATATTCTACTTTTATAAGACATCAACCTCAAGGGAAATGCTATGACCAGTGGAACTACTCTGAACACCTCTACCAGAAATGCATTAAAGCCAAAGGCATCCATCCAAACTACCCGGAACATTTCTAGAAATACATGCCATTCAAACCAACCCCTGCAATGCTCTTTTAAACTCCAAGAAAATAAATTATTTTTAATGAAATATCTCAATACTTAAAATTAATCCAAAGCATTCGCTTTATGTAGTTGAAACACATTGTAAATGCCAGTGTAAAACCTTCATTTTTACAGCTGAGGAGGCTCAAGCTCTAGAGATAAATGATTCATTGAAGGTCAAGGAACTGTGACCAGTTACCCAGGCTGCTGACCCACTAGTCGTCCTACGGTCTCCCCTGGCTCAGTAAGGGAGAGGCTGGGAAGCAATGGATGCCTAAAGGTGAAGCACAGAGTCCACACTAGTGGGAAATACTAAAAACAAACTTTCTAAGTATCACTTTGGTTTATTTGTTCACTGATCATGACTAATAAATGCAGATAGAGAAAAAAATATGCTGTTAATGTGAGCCTTATGCCCTCTTAATAGGACAAAGAATCCCTTGACTAATCAATATGAACAATACATTTAATCACACTTTGTAGAACTTAAAGCATAATCTTACTATTTTAAAGAAGTGTAGAAGCATAAAGGCATCACATGTCTGCTTCTGTAATACGATGTTGCTCTTAGAGGTAACTGACTTTGATCCTGGTCAGGAATAAAACCTCTAATCTTAATACCACTTATGGAAAAAATGTCACCCATCTCTTCATTCATAGACAGTGTCTATGTGACAGGCCCTTCCAGAACCTGACTCTCCTTTCTTGAGAACTTCTAACTCCTATCTGTAGACTCTGCCCTAAGCCAGGCTCTGTGACCTTTCATGTCAGTTATCTTTGCCATAAATCTCAACTTTATCCTAATTCTGAAATATGGGCTTCTGCTTTATTTTTGAGGCCCACTCTTTACTTTGTATCCTAGATCCCATAATAAAACCCCTTATCTTTAAAAAAACAAAAACAAAAACAAAAAACCTTGGCTTATTATTGCCAGTCACTTTCCTAGGGATTATAGTCTAGCCCTTGGACCTCACATCAGTGACTAAAACCAACTACCAGACTTTCCCAGCATAGACCACTTACTGGCTCTTATCTGTATCACTGTCTACCTTTTCTGGCTCTGCTTGCTCATGAGATGAGCAAGTCCTGCAAATGGATTTCGTGGGGCCTGGCTGGTGGAACGAACACCCCTGATTGTTGTCCACCCATGAAGGCGGGCTTCACCATCATCATGGCCACCCTCCAATCTAGGAGTAAGTTTGGTCCAGACCCCACACCCTCCCAACCTGTTCTAGAGTGACCAAAATTGGTCTTGTTCTAAAAAGAAAGTTTTAAAAATGTTTTAATTATTAGAGTGTGATTTTTCTTTCTATTCAGCAACCTTAATTAACTAAACTTTATATCATCTCATTGAACAAAAATCATTAAAGGTCAAGTATTTTCCACTAAAAAATAATTTCAGCATGTTCCACCAAAACTCAAGTATTATCTTTGTGTATTTTACGTATACAAAATTTATATAGCAAAAAGGTTTAATCTTTTGTGCCAATTCAAACTGGATGGTAATGACAGTCTTACCATCTTCAGAAGAGTTGTGAGGGCAAGTACAGGGTGGAAGGTGTCCATAGCCATTAGCAAGGTTTGCCATGGGAACAGACAGGAGTGACAATACAGAAGCCACATTCCTGACACTCCTGTGTTAGAGGACGGGATGATGGAAATTGTGTTTCTTTTTGTAAACAGTGTGGGTTTGGATTAAAATTTTCCCTGCCGATATTAATTCAAGCATTAGGGGTGCCTGAGTGGCTCACTCAGTTGGTAAAGTGTCCGACTCTCGATCTCAGGTCAGGTCATGATCTCATGGTTCACTGACAAGGTGGAACCTGCTTGGAATTCTCTTCCTCTCTCCCTTTCCCTCTGCCCATCCCCAACTCAAGTGCGTGCCCTCTCTCTCTCTCTCAAAATAAACTTAAAAAAAAATAAAGCATGTTTTAAAAAAAAAATTAATTGCTTAAATTTCATGAGGCTTCAGAAGAAATCCACTGAGATCACAGCATATTATCACCTTATTCAAGAATAAAGAAGACTTGGAGGGGAACCTCCCCAAGCTAAATTATAAAAAAAGGACTACCAAGTGCCAGTTCCAAACATTCCTGTATTTCCTGTCAAGTGAATAATTCTGGTTTTCATGCATTTCATAAGCATTTCATAAGTGCATTCCGCTTAGAATCTCCTCTCCCACCCTGGCATCATGTATGAGACCATACTAGCCAACAGAAACCTTGTCAAAGAGGTATCTCAAGTACTTCTATTCGCAAACGCAAGCTCCTTTAGTTATACTGCCATAACTACCACCCATGTTCACTTACCCAAACATGTTATGATATAAGCTTCAGAGCTGAGAATTAAAACCACACCTTCTACTGCCTACTCCTGTATCTTCCGTGTTACCATGCAACATTAAAGAGTTGATCTGCAAAGGAACTTGGTAGGAATAAATATGACTCCACAGGAAAAATATTTTTTCCAGGCCAATTTAGTTTCTAACAAGTCATTATCTTCCCACCCTATGCTGCCTCTCCTGCCTTCCCAACAGCCAAGTACCCAGGTGGGAAGTCTGAGAGCCTTCCAAGATTCCTTCCTCTTTCTCACCCCCACATCAAACACTAAAGGGCCTGCCGGGGTGCCTGGGTAGCTCAGTTGGTTAAGCCTCCCACTCTTGATTTGGGCTCAGGTCATGATCTCTCAGTTGGTGAGTCCCACATGGGGCTCTGCGTTGACTGCATGGAATCTGCTTGGGATTCTTGGTCTCCCTCTCTCTCTGGCCCTCCCCTGCTTGTATGCTCTCTCAAAAATAAAGAAACTTAAAAAAAACAAAAACAAAAAAAAAAAACTAAAGGGCCACATCCTGTACTATTTCCTAGATTGCTCTCAATCGGACTCTTTCTCCCCGAGGTCTGCCCTTGTTCAGACCTCCGTCATACCATAAATACTCCCAACTGGTTAGGCAACTTAAAGGTTACTAAGATCTAATGATAGTATGAAATGTCTGCTGGTGTCTCTGCCCTTGTTTTTAGCCAATTCAATCCATCTTCTACAAAACTCCCATCGTTACCTATCCAAAAAGAGTAATCTGCTTACATCATTTTCCTGCTTAAAATCCTTATATGGCTCTCTATTGCCTATACAGGCTAACATACAAACTCAACAGTGCAGCACAAAAACATCCTTCATAACCTGACCCCAGCCAACATACCTTTCTAGTCTGTCTCATTCTCCACCACACCCCCACACATCCCATGCTCCAGGCACAGCGGACGCCCACTGCAAGGAAGACAAACAGGTTCAACTTCACGTGCCAACTCCAAATAAGTGGTAGTGGCTGCCTGAAGCAAAGCTGAGAACTCTGAAGCTGCTTATAAATTTAGCAGCAAAAATGCAATGACTGATGAAACAGTGTCTGCTTTTGGTATGGGGAAGTGGGTGTCAGCACAAATGCCATTCTACAATTTATGTACTACTGTTCTTTGAATAGTTCTTCCACATTTCTAAACCTTGTACTTGTTGTTGCTTCTGCCTAAGTGTCCTCCCTTTATCCCACTGCTCATCCTTCAAGGCCTCCAGAAAATTGGTCTCCTCTATGAAGTCTGCCTTACATCACAACAGCACAGTCACCCTCTCCCTTAGGCTCACACGGTTTTCTGTACATGTCTCTATCACTTTAGAATTACTGTAACTGTACTGTAAGTGTTAGTTTATGCACCTGTGATCTTCTTGAAGGTATGGGTGCACTTCATTCTTCTTTGTATCTTTAAACCTGGTACAGTACACTTAGAAGGCACTCAAACACTGGTGAAATGAATAAATGAAATCGTGGGATGGGCGATTCCTCTAACATGATATTATCACTAAAATCCAGGAAGATATGGCCAAGCCCAGAACCAGACAACCTGTGGTGACTGACAGTGGCATTCTACCACTATTCATCACCTATCTCTATATATATCTTTATCTCTGAAAAATACAAGATATGAGAGAAGTATACTGGGTAGAAATTTGGCTTCCAATTAGACTGGGCCATGAATGGGAAATATGAGGAAAAAAGACAACAGACCCAAATTTTTAAAAATACATTAGCCCAAGTAGCATAAAAAGATCTGAGAGTCAGTTTTCAGAAGTTACATATGGACCAGCAAATCCTGCTATTATTAGTGATATAGCCTTTCCATATACATGACACTAATCAAATCCTGATGAAATTCATACTAATGTCCCAGATTGGTTTTAATTCTTAAAATTTGGGAGTGGCATCAGGGAAATGTAAATCAAAACTACAAGGAGGTGTCACCTCATAGAAAATGGCTAAAATCAACAACACAAGAAACAACAGGTATTGGTGAAGATGTAGCGAAAAAGGGACAATTGTGCACTGTTGGTGGGAATGCAAACTGGTACAGCCACTATGGAAAACACCTCAAAAAGGTAAATATAGAACTACCCTACTACTACAAAAACACTAGTTGAAAAGGATACATGTACCCCCTATGTTTATAGCAGCATTATTTATGATAGACAAGATATGGAAGCAGCCCAGTGTCCCATCAATTGATGAATAAGGAAAAAGTGTTACAAACACACAACGAAATATTATTCAGCCATAAAAAAGAATGAAATCTTGCCATCTGCAATGACATGGATGGAGAGAGTATTATGCTAAGTGAAATAAGCCAATCAGAGAAAGACAAATACCATATGACTTTACTCATGTGTGGAACTTAAGAAACAAAGCAAATGAGGAAAGGGGGGAAAAAAGAGGGAGAAACAGAGACACATAAACAAAGAAACAAACTTAATTACAGAGAACAAATGGATGGTTCCAGATGGCAGGTGCTTGGGGGTATGCATTAAATAGGTGATAGGAATTAAGGAGTACACTTGTGATGAGCACTGGGTAACATATGGAATTGATGAATCACTATATTGTACACCCGAAACTAATATAACACTGTATGTCAACTAACTGGAATTAAAACAAGAACTTTTTAAAAAATTAAAATTAGGGATGCTTGGGTGGCTCAGTCAGTTAAGCATCCAACTTTGGTTGCTCAAGTCATGATCTCATGGTTCATGGGTTCGAGCCCCGTGTTGGGCTCTGTGCTGACAGCTCAGAGCCTGAAGCCTGCTTCAGATTCTGTGTCTCCCTCTATCTGACCCTCTCCCGTTTGTGTTCTGTCTCTCTTTCTCAAAAATAAGTAAACATTAAACATTTTTTAAATAAAAAATTAAAATTAAAGGTGCATGTGAGCGGCTTGGTCGATTAAGTGTCCAACTTTGGCTCTCAGGTCATGATCTCACAATTCATGAGCTCAAGCCCCGCATCGGGTTCTCTGAAGTCAGCACAGAGCCCGCTTCAGATCCTCTGTCCCCCTCTCTCTCTGCCCCTACCCCACTTGTGCTCTTTCTCTCTCTCTCTCTCAAAAATAAATAAGAACATTAAAACAATCTTTTAATAAAATTAAAAAACAAAATGTTTGTGAGATGCAATCATTTTGGAAAAAAACTTTTGGCAGTACCTATTAACACTGAAAATACCCAACTACTATGAACTAGCAATTCTACCTTTAGGTATATACTCAACACAAATGCTATATTCGTTCACCCAAAGATCTGCTTAATAATGTTCACAACAGCATTTTCCATAATTTCCAATAGCTCAATATCCAAATGTAGGATCCAAAAAATCAAACAACCATGGATAAATTATAGTATATTAATACAAGGGGGTATGATACTAAAATGTGAATGAACTACAACTATATGCAACAATATAGATCAATCTCAGAAAGCTCAGAGAAAAAACTCACGCATTAGGCTGTATAATACTAGTTGATTCTGTACACATAGGTTCACATATATGCAAAACTTATGGTGTTAAAATTCATGACAGTGGTGACTCTTGGGGTGGCTGCTGACTGAAAGGGTATACAGACAGGTCTGCTGGGATGTTAATAACGTCCTGTTCCTTGACCTGTATTCTGATTACAGTGTATTCACATTGTGAAAATTCATCATTTATAATTTATGCACTTTTCTGTGAGTTATACCTTAATGAAAATTCGCTTTTAAAATAAAGACAAGATAGAGACATTTACAAATAACAAAAACTGAGTGAATTTAATAGTAACAGACTTGCACTAAAGTAAATACTAAAGAAATTCTTCAAACAGAAGGGAAATGATCCCAGAAGAAAGTATAGTAATGCAGGAAGAACTACAGAGCATGGGAATGGCAAATATGTGAAAAAATCCAAATGAATATTAAATTGTACAAAAATGATGTCTTATTTTAAATCTATGATAAACTAAAATACATGTCAACAATCATAAAACAACAAAAGGAGATCAACGAAGTTAGGATGTTCTAAGATCTCTGCACTGTCCAGAGAATAATACAGTAAGTAGTTTATATGAGATTTTAATAAAAATTCAATAATGCATGTTTGGTTAAGATATTTTATGAGCATATCACAAGAATATATTTTATCCACACCCTATACTCCAGAGCAGTAATGCAAATGCATGTTTACAAAATGGACAACTATTTCAAATGTGATCAATCACCAACATTCTGCATGGTTCTACTGCAGCCTCAGGGACAGCTAGCCCTGAGTATCCATAACTACTTATAACAGGAAGGCCAATGATGACAAGATTTGTCCCAAACCAGTTCTTGACCACCCACATACTCCAGTCACTCCATACTGGACCCCAGGCCACATTTCACTGACCTCCCCTCAGCTCCAGTATATCCAAGTTGATATCCCAATCAGGCTCCCCTGGCTTTAGCCTCCAGGTATCTCTCCCTTTGGGTAAACAGCGTGTACAGACTGCTCTCTCTCAACCTCTGTATTCAACTTGGCTCTATGGTATTCATTACATAACTGCGGAAAAGATGTGGTAGGCATGCCAGTAAAAGCGAAATACCAGAAAGAGATACCTCACAAATCTAACAAAGTTTGAACACCAAAAAAAACTATGCCTTATGCTATTTGAATTCTTCTTCTATATTTAAAACAAAACAACACCAGCATCAACAATCATACCCCGTGCTGGGCTCCTTAGAGGTATGTCTGATTGTAGGGCCAGGACAAAATACATACACATCATAAACCTTAAAGTTGTAGCACCAGAAAGTAAAGATGTGCTCAAAAACACAAAAGGATGGCTGCATGTCAAAGGGACACAGGAGCCAACATGAAGGAGCTTCCAATGGCTACAGCTGGAACAATTTGAGCAACAAAATAACATGGTAATGAATAACGAAGTATAAAATATACATGATTCCAGAATGATATAAATACATAAATGGGGGGGAAAGGGACAAATCTTCCTTACAGAAGAAGTCCAAATAATACTAAGTAGTAACAAAACATAAAATTATATTAAAATTAAGTAATATAAAATTAAGTAGTAATAACAATATTAATTCACCCCTCCAGGAAAAGGCCCCCTTCTCGAATGCAGGCTAGACTTAGTGACTCCTTTCCAAAGAACAGATTGTAGAAAAGGTAACTCTTTACTGGAGAAACCCAGCAAGTAAGTGCATATCCCCAGTGGTGTCGTGTCAATATCGTATGCCTCCATCCTACGTGATGAGAGGAGCCCCTTTCCCTATGTGGTAATAATTCTTTGCCCAAACACATAATCCCAGTCTAGTCAGGAAAACATTAGGCAAATATAAATGGAAGGATAGCCTGCAAAACCCCTGACCAGTACTCCTCAAGACTGTCAACTCAGGGGAAACCAGGAAAGTCTAAGAAACCACAACAGACCAGAAGTATTCCATACTGTATTATGGAATAATACAGTATTCCATATTATACAGGAAAAAGGCCATTAACAGAAAAACTAGGGAAATCCAAGCGAAGTATGGAGTTTAATTAATAGCAATGTGCCAGCGCTGGCTTCTTAGTTTTGACAAACAGCACAGTAGAAGATGGTAACATTAAGAGAACTGGGTAAGAAGTACACAGGAATTCTCTGTGCTATCTTTCAAACTTTTCTGTATATCTAAAATTATCCCAAAATAAAAAGCTTATTGGGACACCTGGGTGGCTCAGTCGGTTAAGCCTCCGACTTCAGCTCGGGTCATGATCTTGCAGTTTACAAGTTCAAGCCCCACATCAGGCTCAGTGCTGACAGCTCAGAGCCTAGAGCCTGCTTCAGATTCTGTGTCTCCTTCTCTCTCTGCCCCTCCCCCGCGCTCGCGCTCGTGCGCGCGCGCGCTCTCTCTCTCTCTCTCTCTCAAAAATAAATAAACATTTAAAAAAATGTTTAGAGGGGCACCTGGGTGGCGCAGTCGGTTAAGCGTCCGACTTCAGCCAGGTCACGATCTCGCGGTGCGTGAGTTCGAGCCCCGCGTCAGGCTCTGGGCTGATGGCTCAGAGCCTGGAGCCTGTTTCCGATTCTGTGTCTCCCTCTCTCTCTGCCCCTCCCCCGTTCATGCTCTGTCTCTCTCTGTCCCAAAAATAAATAAACGTTAAAAAAAAAAAATTAAAAAAAAAAATGTTTAGAAAAAAACCACTATTTTTGGTAATAGGCAATGTTTTCCTCAGAGTTTTAAACAAATATCTAGAAGAAGATTGTTTCTCTTTTTTCTACTTAGCCAACACGAAGCAAGCAGGAAACATAATATGGCTCAGATGACACTATTATGAAAGCAGGATGGGAAATGTTGCCATTTTACAGAATTTGTGATGCAGGAAAGTGATTCTGACCTTAGAAATAAAACAGGCAGAGCGTGACTCGTCATCTCTCACCAACATTTAGTCCTTGGTAGATCAATGGTTGTTTTCTTCTAAAGATGAGTCATAATTCTTGGTGAGGCTAATGGCTTTCCAAAAGAACCCCAACTTACTTAAGTACCCATATCTGTATATAACCAAACTCTTTCCACTGTTTTCCTCTGCAGAAGGCAGAAACACAGATACAAAGCACAAACGCACTATTGCACAATTTCTGCCAAAAATGTCTGTGGCTACTCTCACATAATGCAACACAACTAGAAGTATGTTGGAGGGTAAACTGGAGTCAAAAGTGACAGCAATGTTACTGATTATGGCTAAAATATCTTAATTTTGTAAATGACTACCTGAACATATCACTGAAGCCCCACCCAGGGGCCTAGAAGAGGCTTGTGTAAATAAGTGGGCTCAGGGTTGAAGCTGCACTAGCTTCGTGGTAAACTTTCCACTGTGTTTATGTTTTATCTTCTCTTCTTCAATGTCTAAAACAATTTTTTTTTTAATTTTTTTTTTCAACGTTTATTTATTTTTGGGACATAGAGAGACAGAGCATGAACGGGGGAGGGGCAGAGAGAGAGGGAGACACAGAATCGGAAACAGGCTCCAGGCTCCGAGCCATCAGCCCAGAGCCTGACGCGGGGCTCGAACTCACGGACTGCGAGATCGTGACCTGGCTGAAGTCGGACGCTTAACCGACTGCGCCACCCAGGCGCCCCAAAACAATTTATTTTTATATCGCTCACTGCTTACACAATAGCAGGAACTCAATTCATGTTTTTAAAATTTAATTACCCAACATATTTGGACATACTGTTCAAATGGAATAATCCTTACCTATTACTGTGCCTGATAAGACATTTCACCAACCCCTAATACCATCATTCACCCCCAAACTCTACCCTGGACACATACACATAAATCTCAAAAGTTCCTTCCATTTAATGATCAGGATGTGAACACTCAAGAATTATACCAAGAATGAACAAGAATTAATCTTTTAAAATATGTTTTCACTATTTTAACCTTCTCCACAACTATTCGGTCTCTCTTTAAAATCAAATAGTATATTATTCCAGGACCAATTCTCCCACCAAATTAGCATGAAACTTGCTGAGAAGTTGACAGATCATGTCCTCTTTTCAAAGTCCAAACAAAGCCTGAATGTTTCCTATACCAAGGGATGCCGTTATTAGTATGCACGCAGGCTTTCATTGTTCCTCAAAGGAAAACCTATTACCAATCTAAGATTATTTTAAATCAAGATGTGGTCATTTTAAATGTTCTTTATACATCTACCATTATAGATACATCAAAGATTTTGAAACCAAAATCTGAAATAAGTTTTTTTTTTGTCAGATGAGTATTTAAGGACTAAGAGGCTGCTGAGAGACCATGCAATGGATCTAAGCTCTAATACTGCTGTTATTAATAATTCTTTGTGGCATCCCAGGGGAAAAAAAAAGTTTTAATCTTTCAAAGATCTGGAATATAACCTAAATTCCATCAATGACTCTTACTAAATAATGTGTATAGTAAAATGTGTTCCAAATGCCAGTTAGGTACACTGGTGACAAAGAGCAGGCTCTATATGTAGACCGTAAGTGTCTTTAACTCATTTGACAGAGGTGTGAAAGCAAAAACTTCATCAAACTGTTACCAGACAATAAGGTCTTACTATGGCTACAAGTACATAAACATTGGGTAAAATAAAAATGTTAAGTTATCCAGCTAAGAAGAATCATAAGCCCTCTTGATTCTAAGCAAGTTTCCTTCTATCATCACAGAAATAACTTCACAAAATATACTAATTCATGATTTAATCATTTTTACTCTTAAGACATCCTTTAAAGAACTAATATTTTCTTCTTTAATTTATCTCCTTCAGTCCTTTATCACACTGCTTTCATAGCCATGTTAGTATATGGCACTAGATTATATCTGAATGCTAAATAAAATTGCCTATTCCTTTTTTTTTTTCCGTATTGGTCTCATTTCCGTGTCTCCCACATCTTTCATCATTTTCCGATTTCTTTTACAAAGTATTTCTAATTTAATTCAAACTGATTGTGAAAATTCTGGATGTATCAACACTGTTAAAAGTAAACAAGAACTAAAATCAATTACTACTATATTCAACCCCAGAACAAGTTCAGAAAGCATGTGAGCAACATGCATCCCACGCATCTATGGGATTAAGAGGAGCAATACTACTGATAGGGAACCAATACCACTTGTTCATTCATTCAACAGCAGAGGGAACAGTGGCCAGCTGAAAGACTCACTCACTGGAGGATAACAGCCAGGATCCGATTCTCCACTCT
The DNA here is from genome assembly GCF_022079265.1 of Lynx rufus. Taxonomy (NCBI): domain Eukaryota; kingdom Metazoa; phylum Chordata; class Mammalia; order Carnivora; family Felidae; genus Lynx; species Lynx rufus. Next base: position 3,224,200 of record NW_025814844.1, on the reverse strand, counting down.
GAACACAACCCTGTGTACCACTCATCATCTGCTAGACCAATAGTTCTCAACAGATCACTTTGCCCTCCCAGGGGACATTTAGACATGTCCAGAGACATTTTTCATTGTTATGACTTGGGGGAGGGGATGGGTAGTTAGTGGCATCCAGTGGGTAGAGATCACGGATGCTGCTGTACATCCTATACAGGCACAGGGAAGCCCCATACCGAATTATTCATCCAAAAATGTCAATGGTGCTGAGACTGAGAAACCCTGACCCAAACATTTGTCCCAATTCTGAGTAAAAATGCAGAATTGCAGGACCAGAGGCACCATGGTGGTGTGAAAGGACACAGAATTAGGGGAAAAAGGAAACTAAAACTTACTGAGTATCTGCTACATACTAAGCCTTGCTGTTGTCATTTTACACACATCATCTCACTTAAACACTCTCTCGTGAAAAAGTCATCTATTCTCATTTTACAGATGACAAGGGTGGACTCAGGGTGACTGTATATGCAGAACTTGAGTGTCTTTAACTCATTAATTAAGGGAGGTTAAGGAAGTTACTCAAGGTTACTCAGCTAGGAAGGGGAGGAATCATGACCCAAATTCAAACCAAATCTGTTTCTAAGCCTAGAGGTTGAAAGACCTGGATTTTATTCAAAGTTACCAGTATGAATTTAAGCAAGTCCCTTATTTCCCTAAACCTCCATTTGGAAATAAATCAATGGGTAAATGTATGAAAATATAAATGCTGTTGATTGCCAACAACATACATGGTAAATGCCCTACAATGAAAAAGTACTTCTTAGAATTGAAGTGTCATGATTACCATTTTTCCTTAAAAACAATTTATACATGTGCACAGTATAAGTTATCATTAATTTTTAAGAATCAAGGTTAAGTGCTCAGTTGTACCTTCTGTAGCCATGCAACTACTTTTAAAGCCTAGGAGTAAATAAATTATAATAAACAACATTTTGGTATGAACTTCCTAAAGATTTTTAATCGGTCAACCCTAAAATGCTCAAGACTGTATCAACAACTTTGGTTGGGCTCTCTCCACAACTGGTAGCAGAAATCATGAGCAGAACTAAGGAAGAAGATGGGGTGCCTGTGTAGCGCAGTTAAGCATCTGACTATTGACTGATCTCAGTTCAAGTCATGATTTGCTGTTTGTGGGTTCAAGCCCTGCATCAGGTTCTGCGCTGATGGCTTGGAGCCTGCTTGGGATTCTCTCTCTCTCTCTCTCTCTCTCTCTCTCTCTCTCTCCATGTCCCTCCCCCCCCTCATTCCCTCTCTCTCTCAAAATAAACTTTAAAAATTAAAAAAAAAAAAAAAAAGAACTAAGGAACAACAGAAAATGTTGTTTATAAATCCATTGCCACTACTGCAGGGAAACTACTATTCTCTCCATGAAAAGAGTATTACATTGAGGTCAAGATGTTATCACTCATAGGAATGATGCAAAATAATAACGATAATTCATTTTAACTACCACCAGAATACACCCTTGTCTTTGACAAGTAAACTACTGTAGGTCCATAAACATAACATAAACCACACTCTTCTGGGATCAAGTTCAGAGAAAGATAATGTAAACTGCTGTTTGTTCCTTCCAGAAGTCACCAGTACCAAATGCTACTTCTAAAAGGGGGGTGCAGGGCACCTGGGTGGCTCAGTTAAGGGTGTGATGTCTGACTCCAGCTCAAAGGTCATGATCTAGTGGCTTATGGGTTCGAGCCCCTTGTCAGGCTCTGTGCAGACAGCTCAGAGCCTGGAGCCTGCTTCAGATTCTGTGTCTCCCTCTCTCTCTGCCCCTTCCCTGCTTGCGCTCTCTCTCAAAAATAAATAAACATTAAAAAAATAATAATAAAATAAAACGGGGTTGCACCCAACATTATTTTCCTTAGAAATGCCAGATTCCAAGGCATGGCTTTGCTGTATTTTATAATAAATTTATCTTTTAATATCACATTAATACACTGTAAGTAAATTATAATCCCGAGTATTTTCCACTAATGTTAAGTCAAAACTTAAAAACAATAAACACATCAAATAAACTAAAAACTATTTGAGATAAAATAATTTCTAAAGAATTATAAAGACTCAATTTAAATAAATAAAAGTTCTAAAATGTGTTTACCACACACACACACACACACACACACAAATTAATGTTCTGGTGGAATTGAAAGAATTGTTATCTATAACCTTGAACGTTTTTTATTTTAAATAAGGATTTGCATTAAATGTCATTTTACTAACTACTTATGAATTACATCTTTCACCGTTAGCATTTTGATACTTTCATCAACTTTCTAAAAGTGAGGGCAGATTATTTCTCTATGTTCTTAACATACTTGCCTCTCAAAAGACTGAATTACGTTAAAACTGACATGAAAAACCTATTATCAATCCCTTCATCACCATCACTAAATCTGAGTAAGCCCTAGCTACATATTAACGTGTAGGTGATAATCTTGAAGAATTTACACCAGACAATGACCTAACCAAAATCCATTTTGTTTATCTGAAATCCTGTCAACGTTTGACTCGACAAACTTGTTTTTTCATCACAACAAATTCTAATACGCAGGTAAATAGCAGTTGTTTTATAATTTTCAAGAGCTAGATAGAAATCATTATTTAATCTCTTTCCATCTCTCCCAATATAACAAAATTCTCCTCGGGGCTTTTTATATTTCCTAACCAAAGGAATTTGTTGCCAAATTAAAAAAAAAAATACTATTAGCTGACTATTCATTCTGAAAGGTGTAATTTTCGTGACAGCAGAATTAAGTATCCTTGGTGAGATCTCACATGAACCTTTCATAGCACCTATCACATCATAAATGCAACCCCAGTAAATAGCCCTGGCATGTAAGTATGTATACATAGCTTATCACGAAAAGGACCCAACCCATTCCATTTCCCAAACAAGACGCGGGCAGCTGTCCTATGACAGTGTGTACAATTACCAGCACCCTGGGCAGGTCGGATGGCCCAGCCGGAGTGCGGAGGGCGGCGCAGGCCCGCCCAGACACCCTCTTCACAGCCCCTCTTTGTGCCGCTACCCGCCCCCCACCCCCTGCTCTGACCTACGTGGGGCGCCGCTCCACCACAGCGCCAGCACCACCCTCCCCCGCCGGCCCCAGGCCCGGCTCCTCCCGGTCTCCCTTGGGAGGTGGGGGGTCGCGGGGCGGAAGAGCCGGGCCCAGGAACTGCGAGGGAAAAGGGGGTGGGGCACAGCGGGGATCCTCCTGTGGGAGGTAAGGGTCGCGGAGAGGGGGCAGGGCCCAGGGACTGCGAGGGAAAAGAGGGGCCGAGGAAGGGTCCTCTCGTGGCGGGGGGGGGGGGGGGGGGGGGTGTCGCGGGGCGGAAAGACCAGGCCGGGGACTGCGAGGGAAAGGGGGTCGCGGCGGGGATTCTCCGCGGGGGCGCAGGTCGGCGGCCTCACCCGCAGCGGGGGGCGGCTCTCCCGCGTCGCCGGGCGCCAGGGTGACGGCGCCGTCCCTCCAGACACGGATCTGCGCGGCTGAGCGCACGCGGTGGCGGGGCTGGCGGCGGCCGGCGTCCGCGGCACGCAGGGAGCCGCAGCACTGGTAGCACACGGCCCACGCCTGCTCCTCGTTGATGGGCTGGTTGTAGAGCCTCAGTATCTCCTCCAAGCTCAGCGCGTCCGGCGGGCCGCCCGCCGCCTCGGGGTCCGGCGGCCCCTCGCCACCCGCCGGCTCCGCCCGGGGCTCCCCGCCGCCCGCCGGGCCCGCCGGCTGAGCCATCCCGCGGGTCGGCGCTGCGCTCGGCCGCCGCGCCTTGTGCCGGCGTCTCTTCAGGTCCGGAGCATCGTCTCGGCGCGCCGCCGCCTCCTCATCCCCGGAACCGCCCCGCCCAACCTGGCCGCGCGCGCCGCCGCGGGGGACCAGGCAGGGAACGGGGCGAGGGCCCGGCGGCCGTGGGCGAGCGGAGCGCGGCGAAGACGCCGCGGCCGTCCTGACCAGGCCGCCGCTGCCGCCGGCAGCCCGTAGCGACGCGATGGCGTCCGCCGGCCCCGCCCCGCGCCCGTCGCGCGCTCAGTGCCCGGGCTGCGGAGCCGCCCCTCTAGGGGTCCGCCCGGCTGGGAGCGCCGGTGTGCGCTCCGCCGCCGCGCTGATCATTCCGACCGCAGCCATCCCCCGCCAAGCGGAGAGGCCGCTGGCGCTGGATCCCCCTGAAATTGGCTCGCCGTAAGTCTCATTAGGAACTCGAACCCAGCCTGGAGCGAATTCCTAATAAAGGTCTGTTGAACTGCTCCGGCACCGGCTCCCAGGCCGCCCCGCCTGCCCCCATCCACCGCAGGACCCCTCCCGCAGGGCGCTGATCCCGCGCCTCCTTCAAGCCTGCACGCGGTTTCTCTTGACCAGCCGACTTCGTACTGAGCCCGGCCTCGCTCCTTCGTCGTGTCCCGGACCCGCCCTTGCTCTTTCTGGAGTAGCTGTCGCCATCAATATACCGTATAATTTATTTAGATGTATTGTTTATTGACTAGGTCCTCCCATGTTCATTGTAAGTCCCATGAGGATGGAGGCCTTTTATGGGTTTTGCTCACTGACTTCCCCAAGCGCGTAGATCAGGGCCTGGGATATAAACATTTTGTAAATAATTTGTAGACATTAATTTCGGCATCCTTCCGGATTCATTTTGTAACATTTCTAAAACTCCTCACTAAGTCTCCAATGATCACACCCATCATAGTGCAATTAACCCAGTAGATTCAGACAATGTGGAATTGATATCACAGTAGCAAAATTGAACTGAGGGCAATTAGCCATAGAATTAAAGAAATACTGTACTCCCGAGGGCCTTGCTGAATTCATTAAGTTATGCAATAAAACATAATTCTTAGATAAAACAATCACTCATTGGTAAATGAGTTTACTTGGTAACATTCCACTCTGAGGCTAGTCCTGTGTCAGAACTTGACAGAGTTGAAAGCATCAACCAAGTAAGAAATGTATACTAACTACCAATAAAACTTTTAAGGCAGTTTGTGATATTAGATCTCACACTCTTAACAACTGCATCTTGCAGTAGAAATTACAGAGGTCTATTATTTATGCTTAAGATACCACATAGAGTAGTAGTGGGGAGAAGAGAGAAAATCAAAAGGATATTTTAAAAAAGAGTAAGGAATTAAAAGAGAGGGGAGAAAAAAGCTTCACCCTAGTCACCTTATGATAATTTCACTACAAGAGATAACAAAACCCCCCTTAAGTAACATCACTTAATCATAGGTTCATAATTCCATTTGCAAAAATGTGCTATGTGTGCCAATGCCCTGAGAAGAAAGGTCTAATTCTTTATATAGATGTGGAAACAAAACCCCTTGATTTAAAAATGGGAGAACATTCCCAAAATTTGACATTTAAAACGTTTAGATCCTGTGTGAATTTTGAAAATAGAGGGCTTTAAAACAGTCCCGACAATGCAGAAAACTAAATGGTCTACTTTTATGGACACCACCACCATCTCCTGGCTGTATAACATATTGCTGTCCTGTTTCACTCTGATAGCTACAGCCAACCAAGATCAATTACATTTTTGTTCTTATCTTAACTCCCCCACAAAAGACAATTTAAGTGAATTAATGAATTGATGAATCCATGAGCCAGTCACTTGCTACTCCTGGCATAGGGCAATAAATAAATCTCCAAGTAAAGGTTAACAGTGAAGGGAAGAAGGGAGTGGAAGTGAGAGAAAAATCCAAATTTTACCTCAAATGTTAATATTAAAAGATGTGTTCTTTAAAATGACTCCACAACAGGATTTTTTGTCCTTTCCTAAGTGATAATTTTTAAGCATACAAATACATTTTGGTCACAGGAAGATTACATAAAATAGGTGTTGTGTGTGTGTTTTCTTTTTCCAGATACAAAATCATGACTGATATACTATATTTCAAGTAACTTTCTGGCCTTTGTGAGTTTATATGGAATTAAGTTGAGGCAAGATGACAAGTAGAATGTTGTTTGATGTATGCAGGAAAAAAGGATAAATCTCCAAAATCTTAGCTATCTTCTATTATAAATCTCTTCATTATATAACCTGAACACTTGTTGACACATTTTTATACAAAGACAGTATACTTCTACTTTTTATATGACTTTCAGAACCCTTTGAAATTTTGATAAGCCCCATGTCCATCATCACAACATTCTGAGAAGGTGACAGCTGACAGCTCAAAGACTATCAGAGGTCCATATATTCTCAGGGCTGAGGCAGTACTGTGGAATGATTTGGCACCTTCCCATTTTCTCATTTTCAATTCAAATTCAAAGATTCAGATACCTTCTTGTAGAGTATATTTTGTTCCAATTTCTGTCACTGATTTTTTTTTTCTTGGCTTCACCACTTTATTTTTTTTTATTTTTATTTTTTTAAATTTTTTTTTCAACGTTTATTTATTTTTGGGACAGAGAGAGACAGAGCATGAACGGGGGAGGGGCAGAGAGAGAGGGAGACACAGAATCGGAAACAGGCTCCAGGCTCTGAGCCATCACAGACCGCGAGATCGTGACCTGGCTGAAGTCGGACGCTTAACCGACTGCGCCACCCAGGCGCCCCTTGGCTTCACCACTTTAAAAAAATTGCTCTATGTAGTTAAAATGTCTGAACAATTCAGATCAACATGTAAATGTCTCTTTCAAAGTGCTGTGAGATCTGTGAAAAATAGTGGCAAGTATTACTCTGAATATGATTTTAGTTTTCATTGATTTTGTTGCTGCATTTACTAAAAATGGAATTCTTGAAATTTTTAATCTTATATTTACTTATCATTTTTGCAGGATAAATGTACTTCATGCTTCACACTCTGGACATGCTGGGTGAGCTGCTATGAGTCTTTCAGGGAGCACAATCTGCCTGTGCAGCCCAAGCTTAATCCAGTCACTCCCAGACAACTGCTCCTAAGAGGCACATTCACCTAGAAAAGTGCACCAAAAAGGAAAAAATAGAACAGCATTTTTTTTCAGTGTTTATAACCTAAATTTTCATTGCCCACAATTATACTACTTTATAATTTTAAAAGTGAACATTTTATACTTTCAAAGTGCTTTCTTCAGTTACACAACTTGAAGGTCAGATATTATCCCTATCTTACAGAAGATAAAATATAGGACCTGTAAATGAAAGAGAAGGGACTGGAATCCAGGCCTCCTGACCAGCTCAGCTCTTTCTGCCACTTACATTGTCTCTCTACATTGGCACAGAGCAAGAAAAAAGTCCTCACACTTCATTCCTCACTCCACCAAGCATGAGTAGTAAATAAAAAGCAGATGTTTTGAATTTGTACATCCCACTATGATCAACTAAACTTTTGCTATTTCAAACACTTTCAAAGAATAATGTGATACCCCATCTCCCTCCATTTGTCCTGGCATTAAGTTTCACCATAGCGGTCATCTCCCGATAGTAATTATCTTCAAGGTGATCTATAATGACTCCATCCCCATCAGAGAATTGCAGATTATCACTCCTCTAAGGAGGCTAATTCCATCAACAATCCTAAGTGCAGTTTGAAATGTGCATCTTGTAATTTTGGTAATTAAACTGAATCAACCCAAAATCTTTAAAATTAGTCATGAAAACTAGCATATGACCTTATATTATACAGAGAACCAAAAGTATATAGACCAGATAAGAATACAACAAAATTGGTTTCTTCTGGTCTGTACTTGTAAAAGAATTAACTTTTTTCCCCAATGCCGAAGATAAATGTTCATTGAGAAACATTTAGAAAATTCCCATGAATACCCTTTTCCTAAGTTGTATTCTAAACCAGTTGTTTGCCAGAACATATTCATTCCATAGCATCTAATGTATTCATAAATTTACCTATCCTACTTTGATGAGATCAAGTTACATACCCACTGCTAAAAACTGAGGAGAAGTAGAGGAATGAGGTAAAATATCTCAACAGTAGCATATCAGTATGTTCATGAAGGATTTGGGGAAATACTCGGTCAAACAATAGTCATGTTTCACCTTATTAACGTGATTCTCCTTTGAAACAATTACTTTTAAACCAACAAGGAAAGATGGTCTTCTGATTCTGATAGTTAAGTGGAATCATTAGCTTCAATTAGTAAAGAAGATTCGATTTGGAAAAGACCTCATAGATCTAAATCTTAGCACAACCCATTATTTTACTTATAAAATTTTGAGTCTGCAGAGGTTAAGTGACTTACCGCAAATTACTGACAGTTGCCAAAAGTAAATATACTTCAAATATACTTCCTTTAACATAAGGTTTTTAGATCCTGTTTTTTACCCATATTACCTTACCTCTCATCAGATTTCAAGTTAGGATAAGCAGTAGCTTATTTCTCAATTCCAATGGAAAGTTGAAAAGAACACAAGGCACAAAAATATCTTTATTTGATAGCAAAATTTTGATGTTCGACAACACTTGCTTGAAAATTGTAGAGTTCTCAATAAAACTTTTAAGAAACCAGAGTTTTAGGTTGTGTAAGTTAAAGAGAAATAATCCATTTTCAGACTGAAGTCATATTCTGTTGTTGTTTTTTTCATTGTGATAATGAAGTCATACTGATGAGGTAAAGCTAAAATATTTTTTCAAACCTCTATATTTAATTTTTGCTGAACTTTATACAAAAAAAAAAAAAAGTCCCTTTCTTATTGTTCAAAAGATTGTCTTTTTTCCCTAGTGTGCAGGTAGAAGTCTGGAGCTGCTCTTGGCCCTAGCATATTCTATATGACTCTGTGAAAGGTTCATTTCTCTTCCAAGGTTTATATGTAACTAGCACAAAATATGGCTTACCTTTAATTCAATTAAATAAGCAATGAATTAAGCCTTGCTTTGGTAATTTTTGTGGACAGGTATAGGTAGGGCAGGACTCCTTACATTTTAGCAGTGCTTTTCCCTCAGGTTTTTCCCCAAACTATTTTCTTAACCTGAATTCTTGTGTCCTCTTGATCCTTTCTTAATAGCCATTAATGGAGTACAATGTCTTTCTTTCTCTTATTTGCTATGCATGTTCATTCCTCATGAGAACTGGAAGTATAAACCTGGTTCCTACTTTTTGTCTAGTAATCATAATCCTTTCTAAGAGATGTTAGAAAAACATCATTGACATTAAAATTCATAAAGACATGACTCCTAGATCTCAACCTAAAACTATGACAATATTTTAAACAAACTTCCTAACACTTTGCTAAGTAATTATCATTTTTCAAGTGCAATACTGTCATAATGCCATTTGACATTTTCAGTTTTAACTAAATTATATAGTATTCATTTTTTTCTTTGTAGCAGAAGCAATTTTTATGTTGTAGGGTTATAAATATTGGGCCAACTTTCCTCAGCTAAAACAGAGCACTAGAGCAAGCACCAAGATAATTTAGGCCAACTGTTCACAACTTTTATTCTGACCTAACACATAAGATAGAGGACATTTGTTTATACAACATTCCTACAAGCATATCCAGGGATATTTCACATTCTCAGCCACCTAGCTATATACCTCCACTTATTTCTCTCTATGATAAGAGGAAAGCTTATCATTATGCGAAAATGAACATGACATCATTAAAAGCCCAATGGTGTAGCGTTAACCCCTTGAATTTGTCTTGTAAAGTAAATTAATACATTAATACTTAAAACTCTTTCGAAGCACCTAAAAATGTGTAAAATAACTAAGAAGAGTTTATGAAGTAACATAGAAGTCTATTAAAAGATCACAAGAGATTATCTAATGCAAAGCCGTAAGTAACCTTGCCATTAAGTTCACCTGTGCAGTTCACGACACAAAAAGTAGCATTTTTCAGTGATTGACCAAATGACAAGAACCTCTTTTACATATATTTAAGAAAAAATATACTATATAAAGACATATTTCAAAAAGACTTCGGGTAATTCTGAAAATGTCTTTGAAAAAGAACCTAATATTGCCATGGAAATTTGCAAAGAAGTAACCTTTGAATTAATTTCTTCTACTATATTTAAAACAACTGCTACTGGTAATGTATAAGCTATTTAACCGATTCTTACTATCAGGTTTATTAAGAACTGAAGATTCCAACCTAACATCTTTGAACTAATCCAAAGACACTAGTTTTAGTAATATATTGCCAGAAAAAATTAATCAAGTTTCATTCAGAACATTATTTATAACTTTAGTTTAAAAAATTCCATAAATCACTGGAATTAAGGTAGTATAAAACTAAAATTGATTCTCATAAGTTAAGATGTAAATGAGAAACCCTAGAGCAACTATCAAAAAATAAATAAAAATACAATGACAAAGCGGTTAAAGACATTTAAATGCTACATTAGAAAATATTCACTTAATGCAAAAGCAAGCAGTAAAGGGGAAATAAAGGAATAAAAAAGGCATGAAACACAAAACAAAAAGTTAAATGGCAGACATTAAACCCAGCTATACCAATAAGAACATTAAATGTGAATGGATTTAACAATCCAGACAAAAGGCAGAGACTGTCAGATTGGGGAAAAAAATCAGATTTGACTATACACCATATACAAGGGATACACTTTAAACTGAAAGATATGAATTGATTAAAAGTTAAAGGATAGAAGAAGATAGAATCATGTAAACAGCAACCACAAGAAAGTTATACTAATATCAGAAAAAGTAGACTTTAAAACAAAAATATTATTAGAGACAAAAAGGGACATTTTAAAAAGGACATATGCACATGACAATTACAATCATATATATCAAAGCGCCAAAATATATCAAACAAAACCTGAAAGGAATGTAGGGAGAAATAAAAACTCAGCAGCAATAGTTGGAGGACTTTAGGGACACTTGGGTGGCTCAGTTGGTTAAGCATCCAACTCTTAATTTCACCACAAGTCATGATCACAAGTTTGTGAGTTCGAGCGCCACATCAAACTGTTAGTGCTGAGCCTGCTTGGGATTCTCCCTCTCCCTCTCTCTCAAAATAAATAAAAAAAAAGTAGTTGGAAGATTTCAATACTCTTCTTTCATTAATGACTGAACAACTAGAATAAACCATTAATGGATACATAAACAAGGATATATTTGAACACAATAAACAACCAGACCTAACAGACATCTATAGAACACTCCACCCAGCAACAGAATATACTTTTTTTCTTAATGCACATGTGAACATTCTCCAGGATAAATATGTTAAGCCACAAAACAAACCTCAATAAATGTAAAAGGATAGAAATAATACAAAGTATGTCCCCTGGCCACAATAGAATGAAATTAGAAATCAATAGCAGGAGAAAAAATTGGTTAACTCACAAACATATGGAAATTAACACACTCCTAAATAGCCAATGGGTCAAAGAAGAAATCAAAAGAGACATCAGAAAATACTTTGATATGGATGAAAATGAAAAAAAAAAACCAAAATTAATGAGATGCATATGAAGGAGTGCTTACAGGAAAATTTATAGCTGTAAATGACTATATTAAGAAGAAAGATCTCAAATCAATAACCTAACCTTCCACATTAAGATACCAGAAAAAGAAGTACAACTAAACCTAAAGCAAGAAGGACAGAAATAATAAAGATCAGGGTAGAAATGAATGAAAAAGGAATAGAAAAACAACAAAGAAAAATCAGTGACACCAAACCCTAGTTCTTTGTTATGATCAACAAAATTGGAAAAAAAAAGAGGGAAGACTCCCATTAGTAGGATCAGAAATGAAAAAGGGGGCCGCCTGGGTGGCTCAGTAGGTTGGGCATCCGATTTCAGCTCAGGTCATGATCTCACCGTCCATAGGTTCAAGCCCCGCATCAGACTCTGTGCTGACAGCTCGGAGCCTGGAGCCTGCTTTGGATTCTGTGTCTCCCTCTCTCTCTGCCCCTCCCCCGCTCAAGCTCTGTCTCTGTCTCTCTCAAAAATAAATAAACATTAAAAAAAATTTTTTTTAAAGAAATGAAAGAGAATCATCATCACTGGCCTTATAAATATAAAAAGGATTATGAAGAAATACCATGAACAACTGTACACCAAAATTAGATAACTTAGATGAAATGGATAAATTCCTATAAAGACACAAACTATCAAAACTGCCTCAAGAAGAAACAGACAATCTGGATAGACCTATAACAAGTGAAGCAATTGAGTTTGCAATCAAAAAACTACTCACAAAGCCCAGGACCAGATGGTTTCTGAATTCTACCAATTAAAGTGAAAACTGAATCAACTTTGCACAAACTCTTCCAAAAAACAGAAGTGAGGAACACTTCCCAATTCATTTTATGAGACCAGGATTATCCTGATATCAAAATCAGACAAAAGATAATTACAAGAAAAGTAAATTACAAACCAGTATCTCTTATGAATACAGATCAAAAAAATCCTCATCAAAATACTAGCAAACTGAACACATAGCAGCATTTAAAAAGAATTATACACCATGACCAAGTACAATTTATCCTAGAATTTCAAAGTTGGTTTAACATTTGAAAATCAAGTCATGTACTACATTATATCAATAAATAAGAAACAAAAATCACATGATCATCTCATTAGATGTAGAAAGAGCATCTGACAAAAATCCAACACCCTTTCATAATAAAAATAAAAACAACTAGGAGTGAGATGGGAACTTCCTCAACCTGATGAAGGGTATCTATGATAAGTTAACATCATAGTTAATGGTGAGTTATTTCTCCCTAACATCATGAACAAGACAAGAATATCTGCTCTCATCACGTCTCTTCAACACTGTGTTGGAGGTACTAGCCAGAGCAATTAGGTAAATGAATGAATGAACGAATGAATGAATAAATGTCATCTAGGTTGGAAATGTAGAAGTAAAACTACTTCTATTTGCAGGTGTCATAATCGTGTATAAAGAAAATCCTAGGGAATCCACTAAAAAAACTATTGGAATTACTAAATGAGGTCAGCAAGCTTGCATGATACAAGATGAATCTACAAAAATCAATTATATTTTTAATCACTTGCAATGAACAATCAAACATGAAACTAAGAAAACATTTACAATAGCCATCAAAAAGATAAAATGGGAATAAATTTAACAAAAGTACAAAACTTATACTCTGAAAACTACAAAACATTGTTGAGAAAAATTAAAGATTTAAAATAAATGGGAAAACAAGCCATGCTCATAAATCAAAAGACTTAACATTGTTAAGATGGCTATACTCCTCAAGGGGCACCTGGCTGGCTCACTTCGTAAAACATCCAACTCTTGATCTCAGGATTGTGAGTTAAAGTCCCATGTTGGGGCTTTTAGGGGAGAAAAAAATGCCAATACTGCCCAAAGCGATCCACAAATTCAAGGCAATCCCTCTTATAATTCTGGTGTCTGGTCTTGCCATTTTCAATGATGTAGATGGAGCTAGAATATATTATGCTAAGTGAAATAAGTCAATCAGAGAAAGACAAATACCATGATTTCATTCATATGTGGAATTTAAGAATCAAAACAGATTAACATATGGGAAGAGGGTGGGAAGAGAAGAGAGGGAAACAAACCACAAAAGACTTAATGACAGAGAACAAACTAAGGGGTTGACAGAGGGAGGGAGGTAGGGAGATGGGCTAGATGAGTGATGAGCACTAAGGAGGGCACTTTTGATAAGCATTGGGTGTTGTATGTAAGTGATGGATGAATCACTGAATTCTACTCCTGAAACAAACAAACTTCTGTTTGTTTTATAGAAACTGACAAGCTGATTCCAAAATTCCTATGGAATTGCAAAGGACTCAGAATAGTCAAAACAATCTTGAAAAAGAACAAAGTGGAGGACTCTCACACTTTCCAAATTCATTTTCTTTAAAAAAAAATTTTTTTTTATGCTTTTATTTTTGAGAGACAGAGTGTGAGTGGGAGAGGGGCAAGAGAGAGAGAGGGAGACACAGAATCTGAAGCAGGATCCAGGCTCTGAGCTGTCAGCACAGAGCCCGACACAGGGCTCAAACACATGAACCGTCAGATCATGCCCTGAGCCGAAGTTGGACGCTTAACCAACTAAGCCACCCATGCACTCATTTTCTTTTGAATTAAGCGCTACACCCAACATGGGGCTTGAAGTCACAACCCCAAGATCAAGAGTCACATGCTCCACCAACTGAGCCAGCCAGGCACCCCTCATACTTCCCAATTTCAAAACATACAACAAAGCAATTATAGATGATCAAAATGTGGTAGAGGAACCATAAAAAGAGTGGCATAATAACAATAGAGAATCATGACTCTCTATTCCTACATCTTTTGTCAACTAACAAGGTTGTCAAGATCATTCAATGGGGATAAAATAGTCTTTTCAACTAATGGTGATGAAATACCTCAATATTTATATGCAAAAGAATGAAGAATGTTACCTGACAACATACACAAAACTTAACTGAAAAGGGATCAAAGACCTAAGAGCTAACACCATAAAACTCTTAGAAGAAAACAGGGGTAAATCTTCATCATCTTAGATTTGGCAATGGATTCTTAGATATGACAATAAAAGCAAGAGCAACAACAACAAAACAGATAAATTGTCCTTTGTCAAATTAATAACTTTAGTACTTCAAAGACACAATCAAGAAGACAACCCATAGAATGGAAGAAAACATAGACAAATCATACTATCTGATAGGAGACTTGTATTTAAAATATATAAAAGACTCTTACAACTCAGTAATAAAAAGACAACCCAACTTAAAAATGGGCAATGGATCTAAATAGACATTTCTTCAAGGAAGATATACAAATGGCCAACAAACATGTGAAAAAAAATGCTCAGCATCATTAGAGATCAGGGAAATGCAAATAAAAACCACAGGGAGATACCACTTCACACACCCTAGGATGACTAGAATCAGAAAGTCAGGTAATAACAAGGTGTTGGCAAGAATGTGAAGAAATCAGAACCTTCATCCACTGCTGGTGGGATTGGAAAGTGGTGCAGTTGCCTTGGAAATCTATTTGGCATTTCACTAAAATGTTAATTATTATATTAACCCAGCAATTCCTCTCATAGGTATATACTCAAAAGAAATGAAGACACATGCCCACACAAAATCTTGGACATGAATGTTTATAGCAGCATTATTTAGCCAAAAGATGGAAACAACCAAAATGTCTATTGATTGACAAATAGATACACAAATATGATGTAACTATGCAAGGGAAAATTTGCCCAAAAAAGGAATGACATAATGATACATGCTACAACATGGATAAATCTTATACATTATGCTAAGTGAAAGAAGCCAGTCACAAAAGACCATATATGATTCCATTCATAAGAAAATCCAGAATAGGGAAATCTACATAGAAAGTAGATTACTGGTTGCTTAGGGCTAGGAGGCAAAGAGGGGAGATAGAGTAATAGTTAAAGGGTACAGTGTTTCTTTTTGAGGTGGTAAAATGTTCTAAAATTGATTGATGATGGTTGCACATCTCTCTGACTGTATGCAAACCACTGAACTATATACTTTTTTTGAATTATATACTTTAAAATGGTTAATTGTATAGTAGGCAAATTATATTAATAAAGCTGTTAAAAGTTAGTGATAAAATCTGTTTGCTTATGTTCAAATCAAATAGATTTAACTTCTGACAATCATCTTACAGTTTTGTACTACCATTGCTCCCATTCCCTCACTGGACACTTTGTACAAGGAAAAGATTTTGTAAAAGTTCAGTAACAAGTAGCCAGTTAAACAACTAATTTGTAAATAAATGGATTCCAGAATTAAAACAGACTGAATAGGACTGAAATATTTTCTAGATGCATGTTAGTGGGCACTACTCTTATATGTCAGTTTACTGAATCTCTTAAGTATACAAATAGTTGAATTCTACACCACAAGGAATCTCAAGCAGCTCACTACCACTCTAAGGGCTTCAGCTTCCCTAGGCCAGACTCCCTGAAAGGTAATTCTGGCCTCATCTGTCATTGACCTGATACCCCAAATATCACCGCAATTTTTTACAGGTTATGTGATAAGTATCATAAAGACTGGTGCCTTCCATGTCCCTGTCTTGGGTAGAACCACGAAAATGAAAATTTTCCATACTATGTGGGTTACTTGGTCATATCCTGAAATGCCATCCCCAGAGGAAAAAAAAAAACTCACATTGTACAGAGATACAGCAAAAAAGAAGCAAACTCAAAGTCAGAACTTGGCTCTAGAACTGATCTATTAGAAATATTATCTTTAGACAGGGAACTTCACTTCTCTAGATCTCCATTTCATTACTATATAAATTAAGTGGACTAGAAGACCTAAGATTCTGTTCAAGTCCAAAATCCTGTAATTCAAAACCGTGAAATATTAAATCACATGTAAAAATAGCATAAGTATAATGGTAGTTAAAACTGTATAGATGCAAAACCAAAAAAAAAAAAATAGCTACCTTCAAAAACACTAGGAAACATCTGTTTTTGGAGTATTAGTACAAGTCTAAATTCCATAGAATCAGAGAAAGAAATCTTTCCTGAGAGTATATGTGAACTAACAACCAGCTAATAACCTCCTCTACCTTCCCTTCTAGTATCCATGACTATTTCAACACTGGTGCATGTAGTGAATTCACAAACCAAATAAAGGTCCAATGTAATTACAAGGCCTATGCCAACCAAATCTCAGAAGAAAATATTAAACATTTAATACCCACACTTAAATGCATTGATGACTGTAAGTGAACTTGTGTTTTAAATGTAGAATATGCTATAAAAATATAGAATATGCTATAAACAATAAACAATAGGTTCTTCAAAATTAGATGGCTTCCAGTTTATATGTTTGACTATTTTGTTTTTAATATTTTATAAAGGCTTTGGCTAATCCCAAATTATTTTTCAACTGCCAACAGCTTGAAAACAAGGCTACTTTTTCACTGGTTTAAAAGTTAAGAGCATGTTAAAAAAGGGGCGCCTGGGTGGCTCAGTCAGTTAAGCGTCTGACTTCAGCTCAGGCCATGATCTCACTGCTTGTGAGTTCGAGCCCCGCATCAGGCTCTGTGCTGACAGCTCGGAGCCTGGAGCCTGCTTCAGATTCTGTGGCTCCCTCTCTCTCTCTCTCTGCCCCTCCCCCACTCACACTCTGTGTCCCTCAAAAAATAAATAAATATTAAAAAAAAAGCATGTTAAAAAAACAGATCATCTAATTCCTGTACTTATCTCCATTAAATAGAAAGTATGAAATTATTATCTGAACTGCAGTCTAACCTTAACTATGTTCCTGTTTAGTACAGCATGAAATCAGAAGTATAAATGGGTTAAACAATCGATGGTTTGTAACTAATGTATTCTGATGGTCAGCTATATGGTATAGAATAGTACTTTAATAGCAACAGTCTTTTCAAATATAAAGGCTACTTTTTTTGGTTCAAACCTTGTCCTTGTTAAAAAGTAGAAAACTGGGTTTCAAATACGTGTACTTTCCAGAACTGCCAGGTTGTCAATGTGTTTTTGCAGATATCAAAAAATGTATACCTCAATACAAGAAAAAAATTTAACAGCACTTGGAGTGTTCACTTGGTTGGAACTAAATTTAATAACTTTTATTCAACAGGTTCATGCTAGAGTAATGAACTTTCTAGGGTTCTGATAATCTTCTACTAAATAAATACACCTATGTATTATACACACACACACACATATATATGTATAGGGAACTGTACTACCGTACATATTGTCTAAAAGAACATATTAAAGACATTATATAAAAAATTTTACATTTTTAATAGGAAAACAACCTTTATGACAGCTAAATAGACAAGATATATTTAATTTTTAAAAAGAAAAATTGTTCGTAATAAGAGTAGAATTCTAGTGATAAATGCACTGAAATAATCTTTTGAAATAAACCACTTTTACAGAAAATTATTAATGCCAGACTCTATTAAAGTGCATAAAAAGGAAATTTATTTCAGAATTTATACCAAAGGTGCATTATGGATACATGTGTTACTCTGGTACAGTAAGGCAGGAAGCCCAGCCTCAATGATAATATAGCCTTCATCCTAACATAGTCTGCCTCTTAGAATGTGCCTCATAAATAGTTTGTTCCAAAAGGTGAAAATTACAAGCGATTTTCTCTATTGATAGCTTTATGAGTAATTTTGACAACAGAATAAAAAAGTCTTAATTCTTATTTTTCTAATTATCTAAAGTCATGTCAGTCTCACAAGAAATATCTGATTATTGTTTTCAAAGAAAATTGAGAAGAGGGATATTTTCAGACTTTTTAAGCAAGCTAAATCATAAATACCATATATAAAAATAAAAGGTAAATTTTAGGCTACCTCTAGATTTTAATTTTTTTAAAAAACATTAAATCATTTTATTTGCAATGGTGAGGTAAAGTGATGAAAAGAAAAACTTGCACAGGTGCTTTCTTAAGAAGACCAATGGATAAAGCAATTGAATCAAGAACTGTGCACAGAGGTGCTGAATGGACAGTCATAGCTACCACATCATGCAGTTTATTACAAAAAGTGAAACTGCTATAGCTTTTTTAATGTTCACTGTTGCTCTCTTAAAACCTTGCTCAATTTTAGGGGCACCTGGGTGGCTCAGTCAGTTAAGCATCTAACTTCGGTTCAGATCATGATCTTGCAGTTGATGATTCAAGCCCCACGTTGGGCTCTGTGCTGACAGCTCAGAGGCTAGAGCCTGCTTTGGATTCTGTGTCTCCCTCTCTCTCTGCCCCTCCCCTGCTTGCACTGTCTCTATCTCTCAAAAATAAATAAACATTAAAAAAAATTTATATATAAAAAAAAGGCTTGCTCGATTTTAAAACAAGTATCAGAAGGAAGTCCCTTACATATGTTTATTTTCCAGTGGCCTCACATAATGATTCTCCCATTTAGAGTAGTTACATATACACTGATGTTTTTATCACAATGAAAAAAGGGAAGAAAGAAAAACAAATGTGGGTTCATAAAATGGAATCCATGAAGAGGCTAATAATGGATCCTTTGACTACAGAAAATCAGCAACAGACTGCAAATATTAATTATAGAAAACAAGGACACCTGGGTGGCTCAGTTGGTTAAGTGTCCGACTTTGGCTCAGGTCATGATCTCAGAAATCATGAGTTGGAGCCCCGCGTCGGGCTCTGTGCTGACAACTCAGAGCCTGGAGCCTGCTTGTTCTCTGCCCTCTCTCTCTGCCCCTCCCCTGCTTGCACTCTGTCTCTCTTAAAAAAATAAATTAAAAAAAATTAATTATAGAAAACACTTTATCAGTATCATAAAAAAAAGAGTATGATAAATTTTTTCTAAAATACTCAATTCATTTTTATGATAATTCAATCAAATACTTATAAATTATTCATGTACTTTTCTGTGAGTTTTTTTTATTATTAATATTTATGTTTTCGGGTATTAGTTTTTCCTGCTCTTGCATCGAAGTCCTCCCATAAATCCCTGGAAAGTCATAAATATCCCTATAGCCACGGGTAAACCACTAAAGTGATAATTCATCAAGATGTATTTTTACCTAATAAATCTGTTGTGAGGTTAATTTCTATTTATATAAAATAATCCCATTTAAGCTATGAAAAATAATGTTCCATATTGACTTTACTATGGCTCAAACCCTCAGACAAATAAGTATCTCTCTGATTGCCTGTTAATTCTAAGAAAACTGGGTAAATTTTATATTCATATTTAAACTACTGAATACCTGTAAACAAAGTAGCATTTATTAAAATAAACACTTAATTTATACTAAATTCCACTCAGATTTATACAAGTTTGTCATTCTTAATTTTTAAATACATACATGATTTTTTTCAAACATTTTCAGTCAGGTATATACAATAGTAAAATATGACATCCAAGCCAGAATATGATTTTTAAAATAACGAACCTCTAAACAGCTAGTAATGTACAATGTGTAAAATTCCAATAAAACACAGGTATATTCTTACAGAAATGTTAGTCCTATAATACTGAGCGATATTTACAAGCAAACATGATCCAAACAGCACATGCAGATTCAGGGTAAGTAAAAACTCGGACACGAACTGCCAGTCGCACCTGGTCTCCACGGCAACAGATTATTTCTTCACAGAAAGGAGACCTACAGAAGAAAGAAGATTTATTCAATTAAGAAGTGAACATAGGTTTTACTTTTTTCCAAGTAAGTCAGCATTTAAAATAATTTTGAAAAATCCTGTCTCTGCTACCAACAGCCCTGTAATTTTGGTTAAGCTATCCAAAATATAGAACATTTCCTCACAGTGTATAAATTTAAAAAATTACACTAGAAAAGATCAGAAATCTTCAACTAATATTGCACCAAAATCAATGGGAAAATTATCCAACTACCTAGAGCTACATTTCAGACTCACAATCTGTGGCAAGGAAAATAAATCATTATAAAATTTCATTATGTGGGGGCGCCTGGGTGGCGCAGTCGGTTAAGCGTCCGACTTCAGCCAGGTCACGATCTTGCGGTCCGTGAGTTCGAGCCCCGCGTCAGGCTCTGGGCTGATGGCTCGGAGCCTGGAGCCTGTTTCCGATTCTGTGTCTCCCTCTCTCTCTGCCCCTCCCCCGTTCATGCTCTGTCTCTCTCTGTCCCAAAAATAAATAAACGTTGAAAAAAAAAAAAAATTAAAAAAAAAAAAAATTTCATTATGTGATTCTAAAATCATTCCTAAAAAACCAGACTAACAGATTGCTAAAACTGCTAAGCCAATAATAACATTTATGAATTCGAAAAGTCATTCACCGAAGACATGTGGCAAATGCACGCCTTGCATTTCTATATACAAAATGTATTGGGAACCCTTTAAATGTGTGACCATCAGGTACAGCCCTCCTTATGGCATCTTGAAATTCTTCATTGCCTGCAGATATACTTGTTGTACGCTCAAATTCATAAGAAGCCAAAGCTGGTGATAAGAGATAGGAAAGCTGGTCTTCCCAAACAGTGGTGAGACCAAGATCCTATAGCAATCAAAAGACAAAAGAAAAAAAGAAAAGGTGAAATACACTAATATTTTAGAAACCAATTGTTAAGTGTTGACTATTTTAACATATTCCAAGAGAAAATTCTTAAAACCTGTCATAATTTTTTAAACTTTCTAGTAACTATTATAAAGACACATGCAAATAAAAAATAAAAGGAACTATAAGGTATCTGGTTTTACTTCTTAGAGGAAAAAATGTTTTTTTCTTTTTTTTAAGTTTATTTATTTTGAGAGAGAGAGAGAGAGAGAGAGAGAGACAGGGCAGAGAGAGAATCTCAAACAGGATCCATGCTGTCAGCGCAGAGCCTGACAAGGAGCTCAATCTCACAACCACGAGATCATGACCTGAGCTGAAATCAAGAGTCAGATACGCTTAACTGACTGAGCTCCCCAGGTACCCCCAACAAAAAATTTTCAATACAATGATGTTAGTAAAGGCTCCAAAATCCTATACTTCCTTAATATCCACTAGAAAAGACCACGTGGAGTAGTCCTACTATGAAAAACACGGTATCACTGAATTTTGAGATCACATTTTATTTGACTTTAAATAATACGATTGAATCTGCTTAATTTGAGAGCTCCAACATAAATTTAACTGTAGTAGGGGAGAAAAGTCAACAAATGAATTGCACGTATAATTAAACTCAAGTATTTATTGAGCATTAACTCTTAAAAAAACACTAACTTTTATACCGTAAAGAGATAAAAAGATGAAAAAGACATGCTATAGGCCCTCAGGGAGTTTAAAACATGTTTCTATGGAATGTTGAAGGCAATTATGATTTCATTTATATACATCAGAGAAACTACAGATATTCAGACACATGACATTTTAAAAACAGTTATAAACATAAAAAACTTCTCAAAATTCTAAATATTTTGATATAATAAATCTCTAGCATTTCTTGATTTTGCATTCAAGGTTTTTACTGGTTCCAAGTGACCTCAAAGGTCCAGTATCATCCATCTATTTCCAGCAGCAAAAGCAAATCTCACTTGCTGATTTACAGGCACTACTAACTTAGTGATCAACACTGATATCTAGCTCAGTTTTGTTTTGTTTTTTTTTTTTTTTTAATTTTTTAAATTTTTTTGGAGGGGGTGCCTGGATGGCTCAGTTGGTTAAGTGTCTGATTCTTGGTTTCGGCTCAGGTCGTGATCCCAAAGTTGTGGGATCGAGCCCTGGGTCAGGGCTGTCTGTGCAGAGACTGCTTGGGATTCTCTCTCTCCCTCTCTCTGCCTCTCCCCTGCTCACATGCATGTGCTCTCAAAATAAATCAAATAAACTTAAAGAAAATAATAACAAAGAATAATTTTTTTAAGCTTACTTATTTCGAGACAGAGACCATGCAAGCAGGGAAGGGACTGAGAGAGGAACAGACAGAATCCCAAACAGGCTCTGCACTGTCAGTACAAAGCCCGAGGTGGGTGGTGAACTGTGAGATCGTGACCTGAGCTGAGATCAAGAGTCAGACGCTTAACCAACCAAGATACTCAGGCACCCCTGTTTTCTTTCTCTATTCAAATTCTTATACTGTAATAAAATACTGGTTTTGTTTGTAAACAAAACCTAAGAAAATTAAAATGCAGTATGAGTGATGGAGGGAAAGGGGCAGTAATGAGGGGCTTTCATTCCCAGCAGTGTAGTGAACTAGATCCTTGAGCAACCTATTGCTGAGAACTACAAATGCCAGACTAAATATTTTCCAAAATACTTTTAGATGCTTTGATGAATTAGCAAGTAAGTATGGCAGATTTTAGAGGCCAAAGCTAATAGTAACTGGAGCCCAGAAAACATATCTATCAGTTTGCCTTTGATGGCCTCAAGAAACACAGAAAACAGGATTCATCAAAAGGTGAATTAGAAATAAATTTTCTGAGATTCTAGTACTTTATCGGTTATATGTGTTGCAAATAACTTTCCCCATTCCAGTACTGCTCTTTTCAGCCTCTGACTGGTTTATTTTAATGAACAAAAATTCTTAAAATACACTAATCTTTTATGATTAATGCTTTTTATGTCTTCTTTAATGTACTTTACAAAAGAAATCAAAATGGCTAATAAAGAGGTTTGACCTCATAAGTAATCAGGAAAATGCAAATTAAAGCTAGAAGGATGTAATTTTACATCTACCTAAGTTAGTGTAATAGGAAGAAAAAAACAAACAAAACTAACCTGGAAAAAATGGATATAAAAAATTATAACCCAATATTTTCAATAGGGAATAATACGAGTAAGTACTTCACAAAAAAGAAATAAAAACAGTAGTATTTAACAAAATCTGAACTAGTTCACCACTCTTTATTTCTAGAAGGAAGTAATAAATTTTAAAAGTATTGGTGGGGTGCTAGGTGGCTCAGTCAGTTAAGTGAGTTGATTTCAGCTCAGGTCAAGAACTCTCAGTCTCACGGTTCCTGAGATACAGTCCAGCATCGGGGCTGTGCACTGACAGCATGGAGCCTGCTTGGGATTCCATCTCTCTCAAAATAAACTTAAGAAGAAAAAACAGTACAAGTATTGGTATATTTGGAAATTTCTGAGTCTCAGAACTTAACTCTCTTGACTCTCAAAACTATAAGCTTCTTAAGGGCAGGAACTCTGCTGCCCTTTGCTTTGTTAAATTTGCTTTGTTCCGGTATAAAAGTGACTGTACTATCCCACCTGCACCCCTCCCAAAATTGTTAAATACATAGACAACTGACAAAAAATGCATGAAACTACTAAGTTCAGTATTAATTACCTTTCTGTGTTCTGACACTAGTAGCCTTAGCTGCATTTCTATTTCATTACTTGTTACTGAAGCATCAATTGTAGATGCACATAGAGGGGGAAAGGGAGGAAGGGATGTTGTAGCTCCTGGGGCACACACAGATTTGATTGCTTCTTCACTCATGGGTTTCCATTTGGATTCATCATTCAAATCAAACACACATATTTCTACTGAATCAGAAGGCTGACAATTTCCCAGGAACATCTGATGATTGAAAACACAACCAATTGTTCGATATGGGTACAATGGCTTGGGCTGTTCAGCAACTGGAGATTCATCAGGATTGACAGGTTTGTGGATATACCTAAAAGAAGTAAATCATAATTTTATATAATAAGAACTTAAAAATTAAGAAGGCAGCATCTTATTGAGAAAGAAAATTATTTGAACACTTAAGGCCATAACTATTTCCCAAGACTAGAGTTTAATATTTGTTTTTCCTTCTTATATTTCTACAATTACTCTATCCACAGTAATTGTATGGCACATAGTATGATATAAAAATCAACTCTACTCAGGGGGCACTTGGGTGGCTCAGTTGGCTAAGCATTCGACTTCGGCTCAGGTCATGATTTCACGGTTCGTAGGTTCCAGCCTCGCATCAGGCTCTGTGCTGACAGCTCAGAGCCTGGAGCTTGCTTCAGATTCTGTGTGTCCCTCTCTCTCTGCCCCTTCCCCACTCCTGCTCTGTCTGTCTCTCTCAAAAATAAATAATAAACATTAAAAAAATTTTTTAATCAACTCTACTTTAACATGAGAATATATTCTATGTATAATCATTAAGATCAAAAACATTCATCTCAGATAATACAATTAAAATAATTTAGCTACATATTATTAGGCATAACTAACCAAAATGATTATCAACCAGGGAAAAATTCAGAAAAAGAAGAAGATGGCCCAGGGCTGAGCCTTTAAGAACTCCAATATTTAAAGACAAGATAAAGGGGGCGCCTGGGTGGCGCAGTCGGTTAAGCGTCCTACTTCAGCCAGGTCACGATCTCGCAGTCCGTGAGTTCGAGCCCCGCATCGGGCTCTGGGCTGATGGCTCAGAGCCTGGAGCCTGTTTCCGATTCTGTGTCTCCCTCTCTCTCTGCCCCTCCCCCGTTCATGCTCTGTCTCTCTCTGTCCCAAAAATAAATAAAAAACGCTGAAAAAAAAAAATTAAAAAAAATAAATAAATAAAATAAAGACAAGATAAAGGAAAATTGAGAATAGCCAGACAGGAATAATGAAAACTGAAAGTGCTATGGGAGAAGTTAAGGAAAGAAATGATCCTAGCAAGGAGGGAGCACTGAACTCTAAAAAATATGATGACAGAAAAACTAAAAAAAAAAAAGTATACAGTGGATTTACCAATGTGGAGTTGGTGACATCAAATTTTCAAAAGAAATCATGATTTACAACCTGAGCTTATTTTTAGGCTTGGGGAAAAACATCAGAAAAAGAGTATCCCAATTACACAATTAAAAGTAAAATGTAATTTTTTTTTTCCACCAAAATCATGTTGGTAAAGAATATTCTAGGTATATGAATTTTCTTCAAATTTAACAGCTTTTTAACTATAGTAATTTTTTACATAGTCATCAAAAAGGATCCAATAATAAAAATTATCGGTATGTGCCTTTGGGTACCAATATAAACAAAGAACTTATAATTTAAAACATATGCATCTTCATTTTAATATCCTTGTAAGCTGAATTGACAAACCTGTGTCCCGTTAAACTCTCCCAAAAAGTGACAGTTCCATCAGTTCCACAGGTCATAACCCATGCATGAGGTATTCCTTTTGCCTTAGTCCCAACACACACAAAGGCTTCTAATCCATATCCAAGAAGAAGGCTGCACAGAAGATTAGCATGATCTTCACAGTCACCCTAGAAAATGAAATGAATTTAAGTATTTATTCCTTCACATTGTTTCCTCATCAAATATTCAAATACAAAATTACAATAAAAGGGAATATTAATTTTTTCACTTTTAATCATAAGTCTAGTGTTAAGCTGAAACAATGGTGGGGGGACAAAATACACTAATTTTAGAAGACCCTAAATTATTTTACACAGTCAGTGCTCACAAACCTGATAGTCATAACATGTATACTTTAAGAGAGGGCTTTCAGGGGTGCCTGCCTGGGTGGCTCAGCAGGTTAAGCGTCTGACTTCAGCTCAGGTCATGATCTCATGGTTCATGGTTCAGAAGTCTGAGCCCCACATTGGGCTCTGTGCTGACAGTTCAGAGCCTGAAGCCCACTTTGGATTCTGTGTCTCCCTCTCTCTTTGTCCCTCCCCTGCTCGCCCTCTGTCTCTCTCTCTAAAATAAATAAACATTAAAAAAAAATTTTTTTTTTAAAAAGAGAGCTTTCATATCAAAAGTTTATAAAAACTCATAAAACATAGATAGAAATGCAGCAAGATTTAAAGATGATTAGCTAAAGGACATGAACAGACAAGATGACAAATGATACACTAAGAAATGTAAATACATGGGAAAATACTCAAAACAATGAGTTACAGTATCCATATGTAATCATCTTAAGGCAATAAATACTAGGAAAAATGAGAGAACAAAATGCCAACAGTGGCAATAATTATGGTAGATTATATATAATTTTCCCTTCTATTTTCTAAATTTTCTTTGACAATGTTTTATTACTTTCAAATCTTAAAAATGTTATGAAAACCACAAAAATAGAATATATCTTATATTCTATAAAAAAATCAAAATATTAAACAGTAAGGATGCAATTATATTAAGATATGTATTTAAGTGTAGGACTGTGGGTAATTAATATACAAAAGCAAAAATAACAAGTTCAGGGTTAGCATGGGGGATGATTTCTTTCCCCCCAAACTTTGTATTAGTGGCTCTGCACTGATTTTTTTTTTAATGTTTATTTATTTTTTGAAAGAGAGAGAGAGAGAGAGAGAGAGAGAGAGACAGAGTGTGAGTGGGGGAGGGGCAGAGAGAGAGAGGGAGACACGGAATCCAAAGCAGGCTCCAGGCTCCGAGTGTCAGCACAGAGCCTAACGTGGGGCTTGAACTCACAAGCTGTGAGATCATGACCTGAGCCGAAGTCAGCGGCTCAACCAACTGAGCCACCCAGGTGCCCGTGCACTGCTGTTTTTTTTTATTAACTACACTAAAACCAATAGCATTTTAAAATCATTGACTTTTGCTGTTTCCGATTCTGTGTCTCCCTCTCTCTCTGCCCCTCCCCCGTTCATGCTCTGTCTCTCTCTGTCCCAAAAATAAATAAACGTTGAAAAAAAAAAAATTTTATAAAAAAAAAAAAAAAAAAGGGGGCGCCTGGGTGGCGCAGTCGGTTAAGCGTCCGACTTCAGCCAGGTCACGATCTCGCGGTCCAGGAGTTCGAGCCCGGCGTCAGGCTCTGGGCTGATGGCTCAGAGCCTGGAGCCTGTTTCCGATTCTGTGTCTCCCTCTCTCTCTGCCCCTCCCCCGTTCATGCTCTGTCTCTCTCTGTCCCAAAAATAAATAAACGTTGAAAAAAAAATTAAAAAAAAAAATAAAATCACTGACTTTTGAAAAATATAATATCCATCTTTTACACCCAATTTCTATACTGAGATTTTATAGTTTAAAAATTTCAAAGGAAAAATAATACTCCCAAAGATATTCAATGAAAAATTTACTCACAAGAACATCAAAAAATTGGAAGCAAGCCTACTGTAGACAAGAGAAACAATTACTACAATGGCAAAATAGTTAAGTAGATTTTGTATGTCAACTAAAGAAAACCTTATACGGACAACCATTTTAAAATGGAGATCATAAAAATTATAGCAACACATGGAAAAATGTTCATAGCATAATGTTAAATTATAATGTATAAATTACAGGGCACAAAATTTTATTTATATCTCAATTATAATTATAGAAAGAATGATAAATACACAGGAGAAAAATATAAAAATATAAGAAGAGATGAAAAACCGGCAATAGAATTATATGTGAAATTGCACCTTTACTCTTGTAATGCTGCTGTTTGTGCAAGAATAACTTTTTCAATAATTTTCAAGATTCTAATTTTAAGATATTCTTTCTCTTTAAACAAACTCAGGCGAACATAATAGTGAATCAAAGGGATGATTATTTGCTTTGCAAAAGCATTTTTTACATAATAATTTTAAATATGTACCATTCCTACTATATTTGAAGTTAAAAAGCTAAAATCCATAAACACAACTTTTGGAAACCACAGCTTGAGAATAAATCAAAATAATTTTTTTATAATGTTTAAGTTTTCAATTGTTTTTAAGGTAAAATCCTTCTGACAAATCAATCTCTAATCTTAAATAGGTTCTACTGGATAAGCTTTGCCTTGTGAATGAATACTCATACTATTTATACAACCTCAAACTAAACAAAATTATTTCAAAACAATAAAGAAATTTCTTTTCTTCTGTTTTGGTAGAACTGGAATGCTTAAAGATGCTCTCATTTTTATATTATCAAAATTTTTAGAACACAGATTAGGAAATATCACACACAATCTATAAAATTAGTTTACTGAAATCAATTCATTTAACATCAATAAACTTACACAATTTTTTAAAATAAAAATCAACAATGTGCCTTTTTAAAAAAAAATTGTAATGTTTATTTTTGAGAAAGAGAGAGAAAGAGAGAGACACACAGCATGAGTGGGGGAGGGGCAGACAGAGAGGAAGACACAGAATCAGAAGCAAGCTCCAGGCTCCATGCTGTCAGAACAGAGCCCCACGTCAGATTTGAACCCATGAACTGCGAGATCATGACCTGAGATCAACTCAGACGCTCAACTGACTAAGCCACCCAGAAACCCCTACACAAATTCTTAAATATATACTTATATTTGAACTAAACACAATACCATGCAATCCAAGACTTTTTTCCATATTCACTTTGTCCTGCCATTTTCTCTTTTAAAAAAAATGTATCATCTAAGTAGATTTTAACACATGAATAGTTCTGGTCCCAGCGCCATCTCTAATTCACTGTTTAATTTACCTCTATATCTTAATTTCTGACACTATACTACTTGTCTCTACCTCACAAAAATCATATTACACTAAATAAGAAGCTATACAAGAAAATAAAGATGCCAAGGTTTTTCTTTATGTATTGAAAACAAAAGATTCTGACTAGTTCAAACGGACAATATATCCATTTTTCTAAGTTAATTATTTTCAAATGCAATAAATTCACAATAATGAAGATGTACTGGTTTTCAATTCTATTACATATGTAGGATACCTTGTTTCTACAGAGAAAGGCCAGCAGAGTGCACCACTGTTCCTGTTTACCTCCTCCTCCAATAACCGGGGCTCTTTCATAACCAAGGACATTAACAAATCTTGCTGCTTGCCTTGGAGTATCCAAAAGCCTCCCAGCTCGAAGTGGTTTAATATAGGAACAGACTGGTCTATTTATCCCATTTTCATCCTGGGGGAAGAGGGGAAAACACTGTAATGACAGATTAATCATCCCCGATTTTAACACTTTCTTAGAACATATTAACGTGGGATAAAAGAATTCTGGACACCACCACTTATTGAATGCTTACCCTGCATCCAGCACCAGGAAGCTGAGGGCTGTGCATGTAATTTTTCTTTTAGTCCTCTTAACATCTCTTACTGTTTTCATTTTATAAATGAAGAAACTGAAGCTACAGGTGTTATGGAATAGAGCTGGGATTTAAACCCTGAGCTGTCTGACTCCAAAGCTTGTGACAATAAGAACTTGAATTCTCGTGATTCAGCAATCTCACTACTGGATATATATCTGAAGCAACTGAAATCAGTATGTAAAAGAGATATCTGCACATCCATGTTCATTGCAGCATCACTCACAATATCCAAGGTATGGAAACAACTGAAATTTCCTTTAATGGATGAATCAGTAAAGAAAATGTGATATTACATATACAACAGAGTATCATTCAGCTATAAAAAAGGAGATCCTGCTATTTATGACAACATGGACATATCTGAAGAGTATTATGCCAAATGAAATAAGCCAAACAGAGAAAGACAAATCTTGTATGGTGGTTGTCACTTACATGTAGAACCTTAAAACAAAACAAAACAAAACAAATCAAAGGTTCATTTCAAGAAATAGAGAATAGAATGGTTGGGAAGAGGGAGGAATAGGGGAGATGTAGGCTAAAGGGTACAAATTTTTAGTTACAAGAAGAGTAAGTTCTGACGATCTAACGTACAGCATGATGAGTAGTTAATACAGTAAACGTGAACGTTGCTGAGAATAGACCTTGAGCATCCTCACCGCACAAAAGAAGAGTTAACTATGTGAGGTGATGGATGTGTTCATTATCTTAATTTTGGTAGTAATTCCACAACATATATGTATATCAAGTCATTATGTCATGCACTTTAAATATATACAATTATATGCGTCAAGTATCCTTCAATAAAACTGAAAAAAAAAAAAAAAAAGAACTCCTCTGAAAACAGAATAGGCAAGTGGGTAGGGGATGGAGAGGGGCTCTAAGCCAAACTATTCTTTCATATTATCATACAGAATTTAATACTATGTATTCAAACAATAGCTTTTCTGATTTACTGACACAACAACAAATTATCATAGCTCATTTTGTTTGTTTCCGTTACACTTGGGAGATCCAGAGGAAACAACGATTTGTTAACCAAGTCAACTGAAAGCAGAGTTTCGAAAATCATTTTAGAAAAACATCTTACATTTCAAATACAGAATATATCCTAGGAGTTGAGCTAAAGAGCTACAGTGCATACAAAAGTCTCTGATGACTGTCTACCACTATGCTTTTAGAGTTAATATTATAAAAGCCCACATTTCCCTTAACTTCTTGATTACTGAGATGACAAAGTCAAAGGTCTACTTTCTATTCAAAATTCAAAGACAACACTCTCTATTATGGCAAGGCTCCTCAGAAATAAGACCTAACTCAGCCAACAGAAACATCATCTGTTCGAATTATCGGAACTATAGATGTCTTTTCTACACCACAAAAACATCACTTCTCCAATACAATCTCATACTTTAGCAATAAAAAAAAATCCTATCATTTTCATTTAATTATAATGAGAAAGTCCATGAATTCTTATATGATGCAGAGCAAAATGTTATGATTTCACTCATAAGTATGGTCCTCAACTCTAAAAGGCACTGATTTTTTCCCCTGTCCTCTCCCACCCCACTGTACCTCCTGGCTCAAACACATCCATGGTAGTCTCTAAGTCTCCATCTCCCCCATGCTATCTTAGGAATCAGAAAGAGACAGAATGAAGGGATCAGTTGAAACAAAACAAAACAAAACCTCAAATAGAATGAAGAACCAAAGACAGATAAAGAAAATAAGGAAGAGAGACAGGAAAAGGAAGGAGATTTAAGCATAGGGTATTTCAAGGTACTCATTTTTTTTTTAATGTTTATTTATTTATTTTTAGAGAGAGAACAAGTGTGCACGTGGGGGTGGGGGGGGCACAGAGAGTGGAGACAGAGAGACAGAGAATCCTAAGCAGGCTCTGTACTGTCAGCACAGAGCCCCACATGGGACTCAATCCCACAAACCCTGAGATCATGACCTGAGCCAAAACTAAGAGTCTGACTCTCAACTAAATGAGCCACCCAGCCACCCCACAAGGTACTCATTTTTAAAACAGAAAATCATGATTCTAATTTTAGAGACAAGTAGAAAACTACTACTTGGGGGGCGCCTGGGTGGCGCAGTCGGTTGGGCGTCCGACTTCAGCCAGGTCGCGATCTCGCGGTCCGTGGGTTCGGGCCCCGCGTCGGGCTCTGGGCTGATGGCTCAGAGCCTGGAGCCTGTTTCCGATTCTGTGTCTCCCTCTCTCTCTGCCCCTCCCCCGTTCATGCTCTGTCTCTCTCTGTCCCCCAAAAAATAAATAAACGTTGAAAAAAAAAAAAATTTAAAAAAAAAAAAAAAAAAAAAAAAAGAAAACTACTACTTGGATTTCTTTTACGTTAACTCATTAACTCAGTATTATTGTTAATCTAGTGTAGTATGAGAATATTAAGTCCTGAAATCACAATCTCAACATTAAAAAGATAATCTCAATCCTCAAGTGATTTATAACATTTTCCTAAAATTTAATGGCCTCAAAGATCAACTTCTATAACTTTTTAAAAATTTCTTGCACTAGAAAATTTAAAAGCTATGACTAAGTTAATTACTATTGTACTGTAGCAAAACAAGCAAGGGAGGGAGAAAAAGTACAATGATTATTAAATGTAATGACTCTGAGGATTCCACAGATGTTTGGTTAGGATAAAGGTAATTAACTGAGTTCCTGAGTAAGCCATTTAGTCCTATTCTTACAACTCCACTAATAGGGAAGGCATGAGCACCTAAAAAGTGGATGCATTTGCCCTAAATCAATCATCAATAGTAGCAGCT
The DNA here is from genome assembly GCF_022079265.1 of Lynx rufus. NCBI lineage: Eukaryota > Metazoa > Chordata > Mammalia > Carnivora > Felidae > Lynx > Lynx rufus. The sequence continues at coordinate 3,192,069 of NW_025814844.1, read as the reverse complement.
TAGAATACAAATATATCCTATGTTTCATTACAGCAATATTTCCTATAAATGTCCCCATAAACTAAATGTCTTGAAAATTTCAATATTTCAGCTTCTAAACCTGCACTGTCCACTAAGAATTAAGAATTTCCACTAAGAATGCCACCAACCCTATGTGGCTATTTAAATTTTAATTAAAATTAAGTAAGATTTAAAATTCAGTTCTTTATTGCATCGACCATATTCTGCATGCTCAATAGCACAATGGCTACCATACTGGACAGCAGAGAACATTTCCATCACTCCAGAAGGATAGTACTGTTGTAAACTATTTCTTCTTGTGTCTGAAAGCAATGGAAATTCATTTTCAGACCATGTATAATTTAATATTATATATTATGTTATATATAAATATAATTTAATTATATTATATAATAATATTCTTTTGTTTAAAACTATAGTTTTTGTGATTGGATTGACTGCCTTAAGTAACTGGTGCTCCTTAATTTCCTATCTAATCAAATATAGAAAGCAGCAGCAAAAAACACTTCTGGGGAATAGCAGCAAGATAAACAGTTTATTTACTCTCTCTATATAGAGAGAGGTGGTCCCATCAAGCTAAAAAAGCACTAGGCAAAAGTGCAACTTAATAAAGTCTCCAAGACTGAGTTGCTGTTTGATCTTAGGAAAGATTCTTCATTCCTTTATCCCTTATACTGCTTATTTTTACAAAAGTGGCAATGCCTGACAAATTGACAATCTCATATGGTTACCATGAAACTAATGACCTATGTGGTTCAAATATTCTTACAATGAATTTTAAGAGACGAGAACTTGTTTAAGTAATATTTTCTGCATGAAAATCCCCATTCCCTGATTTGCTTAACTGCATATCTCAACCTCTTCCTCCTCCTCTTTCATTTGTCATTTCTTTGATCCACTTCCTCACCCACCCAGTCTTCTGGTCCCAGATTCCACATGGCAATGAATCTCACCTCAGACTAAATAGACAGTAAAGAGCCAGTTATATTTTGACTGGTTTCTCTCCACCCCATCCTGATGTCACTGCCACCTCACCTGCCCAAACAATGTACAGACAATGCGATCAGAAAGTGAGAAACCTTTTCCCTCATTTCCACCACTCATCAACTAGGCTCTCCGATTCCTAAGCTCCTCATCTAGAAATTGAACCACTCTTAGCCCATCCCAGGGTAAAGCTAGACAAATGCACAGGATTTGAGATATGTTACTCAAAATAACACCATACTATACTCATATAAAAGCATCTATAAAACACTGAATACATATAAAATATTTGAATGGTTCCTCAGAATTACACAAATTAAGGATCTGATCATATATTTTATGCTGATTTGTTAATGAGAGAAAATGGGCATGGGATACAAGAAAAAACAGAGGCAGAGATACATAATTGAAATGATGCAGTTAAATATGACTAGTCACTGGCTCAGATGTATTGGCTAAATAAAATTATTACATGTAACACTGTCTTTAAAAAAATACCCTAACAACATATATGTCTAAGCATATATGCCCAAAGCCCCAATTCTGCACATGAAAACTAATACCACAAAGTATCCTAGTAGTTAATTATTTAGTACTAAGTATCAGTCAGGGACACACTCCAAGTTAAACAAAATGGGTTTTCATCTGTTTTAAATCAAATACATTAAAAAAGGTTTTAAAAAGGAACTGAAAATGAAAACCAAATTAAAACAAAGATTATGTTATGTTACTCACCTACTTAGTAAAAGAGAGTATCACAAAATCAGCATTCTATTTTTACAAATAAACTTCCATTTGTCTGGAATAAATACATTTTACAAATTCAACTTTATACATATATGAAATTTACATACACGAAATTTACATATATATGAAATTTACATATACAACAGTAAATCTCAAATACAGATGTGAACCTTTCCCAATGCAATTTACAAACCTGTGCAAAAATCTTAACCAGCCGGGAGTTGTGTGAGGGTCGAATCTGCAAATATTCTCTCCACCACTGCTTAGCATATACAAGAAATAATCGTTCTTTCTCTGCAGTTTTCTGACGTTCCAAAGCAAGCTTGAAATTTAAAAAATATATTTTTTCAATTTCTATTTCTTCTCCTTAAATACCGTAACAATTCTACATACTGCTCCCCATCTCTACCACTACCCTAATCTAAACCACCATCATCGTCATCATTTGTAAGAGCCCCTGACTTCCCAGTTTAATTTTTCTTTGAGAGAGAGCATGTGCATGTGCACATACACACACGTGTGTGTACCAGCTGGGAGGGGTAGAGAGAGAAGGAGAGAGAATTCCAAGTAGGCTCTACGCTGTCAGTGCAGAGCCCGACGCGGGGCTCCATCTCAAGTGTGAGATGACCTGAGCCAAAACCAAGAGTTGGCACTCAACTGAGCCACCCAGAAGCCCCTGACTTCCCTGTTTCTGCATACCCTCTCTACAATCTGGTCTACATATATTAGTGATCTTTATTCTCCCAAGACAAAAATTTAATAATCATATTGTCATTCTCTTGCTTAAAACTAATAAATGATAATTTTCTAAGAAAACACTGTCTAGGATCAACAGGTAAATATACAACTACGAAAACAAATACACAAAGAAAAGAAATTCAGAATTATTTACCTGTGTGTTCACTACTTCTTGAGATAATGTTTGATTGAGTGGTGGGTACATCTCAAGTTTTATATTTAAAATTCCCACAGAAACTTTTGATTCTGTGCCTATAAATATAAATATTTAGAACTTCAGAGGTTTCAAAACTATGTATACTTAGTCAACCAAAGTCCAACCAAAATAATTTAAGAATTTTGTGTTTCCACTTACATGAAATAGGTAATATTCAACATCACCTTTAATATTCATATTATTTGAGCCAGATCAAATTAGTTTTTATTTTGTACAAAGGCCTTTATCTAATTATGAGATTACCCATTTTCTGACCTTCCTAATCACATTTTAAGGGACTTTTGGGATCTAATTGATTTGGGATTCTTAATTTTTAATCTCATTAAATGTACGCCAACCACATTTACATTAAAAACAAAGTCAAAACAACTATTAAAATCTCACTCTCAGAAAATATTTATACTCTGTCATCCAAAGTAATTCCCATTTATTTCTTCCCATTTTTCACATCACCTGTGAGTACAAATTTTCAATCCTTGCTTGGATTTAAGGAATCAGAAAACAAATACACTTTATACCAGAACTATTTACTATTTCACTGGTGAATCACTTGTTTCTTGGTCATTATTATGATAATCATGTTAGGCCTATATTTGAAGACAAATAATGGGTATCTCTTTTGAAAATAAATATCCCACATAAATTTTTTTCCCCTACTTTCTATTTAAGGAAAAACACATTCTGGGTCTGACTTACCAAAATCTAAAGTACTAAAGCTATACTGTCCACAAGCCAGGTTTGATTCTGTGACTTAGTTTCAATACCAAACTAATTCCCTTACAGGTTATGCATAAAATACTGGCAGGTTTCATTTTGTTTTTCACTGTTATTAGCAAATACAGTATGTATTACACATCAAGAAGTACGAAAGAGTCCAAGGAGACAATGGTAAGACAGGCACCACACCACCTCTGTCCTCAAAGAGTACTATTCACTCACTGATCCTGTCAATGAGCAAGTTAACACCTCTTTGAGTCCCACATTCCCACATGTAACAGGATGGAAGAATATCAACTCCACATCTGAATTACTGCTGTAGGAAGACACTAGTACTAATGGGGATGCACCGAACATTGGAGTGTGCTGAACTATAAGATTTTTGCATATGCATACATGCATGTGTGTGAAAAATCTTAATTTTCTTTACAGCCTTACATATTATCAGATCGATATGGAGAGGAGAAAAAAGCTATCAAAATTTCTCTATTCATTTCCCATAAAAATTTTTTTCCTTAAGACAAGGTCAGATTGACTGTGAAGTTCTATAGTCATAGCACACTTCAAGACATTTCCTAAGACTGTAATACTGGAGTCCAACTGTAATTCTAATGAAATTTTTACACGTTTCCTTCTTGGGTTATAAAGGCATTCAGAAAACATAAAATGTATTTACAAACAAACTGGTTACAAAAAGGTAACAGTGATTAGTTATCATACCTACACCCATAAGTTCCACAGTAAGACTGGTCACTCCATTTTCTGAGCCCAAAACTGATCGCCATTCAAGAAAATAGGATGCTACTAAAGTAGTCTCACCAAATATGTCTGTTTTGATTAGCACCATATGAACTGGATCGCTTATTGATAACATTGTTGTTGAATCAGCCATTCTAGTTCCATCACCTGGCAACATAAACCAAACAAATGCACCACATTACATATTCCATTATGGCCAACATAGAACAGTTCTATTGCAAAGAATACTAATAATAAACTTACATAAAACCAAATGAAATAATTCAGTAATGCCTCAGAAAGTATGCAACAAATTATTAAAAAAGTACTATCCCAAATTTGTCACTAACTTTTGAGAAAACTAGAATAATTGTGATGAGTCATCTAGTTACTCAATGCATATCAGGGTTTTTCATCCCTAAGAGATAAGTCCGTTCTTTAAAAGTACTTAACTAGGGACGCCTGGGTGGCTCAGTTAGTTGAGCATCCAATTCTTTTTTTTTTTAAATTTTTTTTTTTCAACGTTTATTTATTTTTGGGACAGAGAGAGACAGAGCATGAACGGGGGAGGGGCAGAGAGAGAGGGAGACACAGAATCGGAAACAGGCTCCAGGTTCTGAGCCATCAGCCCAGAGCCTGACGCGGGGCTCGAACTCACGGACCGCGAGATCATGACCTGGCTGAAGTCGGACGCTTAACCGACTGCGCCACCCAGGCGCCCCGAGCATCCAATTCTTGATATCAGTTTGGGTCATGATCTCTCAGTTCATGAATTTGCAGCCCACATCAAGCTCTGCATTCACAGCACAGAGCCTGCTTGGGATTCTGTCTCCCTTTCTCTCTGCCCCACCCCTGTGTGCACACACACACTCTCTCTCAAAAATAAATAAGATAAACTTAAAAAAAAATAAACAAAAGCACTTAACTAAAATCTACCATAATAAAAAGCCTTCAAATATGTCAACATTAACCCCTAAACTACCTTTATCCCTAAACCTCCAGAAATAATCACTGTATTATCTACACAAAACTGAAAGATTGGCACCTTGGAGCCAGCATGTGAAGCCATTAACAGCCTAATTAAGGCAACATTTTTCACGAGGGGAAAAAAATTTTTTTCATAGTGTATTAACCATCTTAGGTAATCTAAAATTCTAAAGGTATAATTCTGTAACTTTGCTAAATTTGCTAACCAAAACATAAAATACATTTACAGAAGCTATGTAAAATAATTATAGGAATCAACTATCACAACTTTAAAATTATGAGAATTATAGATTCCCATCTAAACTTTTTTTATTTTTGAAAGTTATGTAACATCATAAATCTAGCCATCTTTTATAAATGAGTAGAATCATGACTCATCCTCCGATATATCCTCAGCACTTGCCTAGTATTGTATAATGCACCGAATAGGCATTTAAGTGTTTATTACAAAAGAAGCAACCATTAAAGCAGTAAAAAAATAATCTTCAAGGAAAACTAAGTAGCAGAAAATAAAGTAAGAAGGCGGGTGGAAGTAGATTTTATAAAAAAGAGGGGAGAAAAAAAACACCTAGGGAGATTTACTCATTTTAAATCTCTCATTACAGCAAAAGTCTTATGGTTGTTCTGCAATAAAACCTAACAAAGATTTACTCAATTAAATGACAATTTATTATTGCTTCTTACCCAAGCTTTCTCTGTGTACTTCAAGTAAAAAGCCATCATGAAAATCTGGTTCACAGGCACATGGAACAGGTTTAGAACGAAAACGTTGGTTTCGAAAATGTAAACATAAAGTAAAGGTTGAACAAACTTGTCCCGGTAAAGGCTCAGGTTCTTGTAGATGTTCCAAGAAAGCTTTTCCACCCAAAACCTGAAGGTAAAGATACCTCCGTGTTGGATCAATATTAGCTGTAAAGTGTAGCAATATATATGAGGAAACTGCCAAATAACTTAAGGAATGTGATCAAGACAATAGGAAATAATAACTTGACAGAAATAAAATCAAAGACTAAATAAAGAAAAAGTAACATATTTACTGTATACCAGGACCATTTGCAACCAGGGAAGAATAGATACATAATAAAATATTTTTATCTGAGTTTATATGCTGGCTACTCTCTCCCAGCTAGAAAGGAGTCAGAGCCAATGCTTAAGAAATCTACTTTTTAGTTGCTTATCCAACACTCCTTCACCTCCACAAACTCAGACAAAGTAATTACCATTAAAAGACTGTACAGTGTTTATAAAATACATTATTAAAACATGAGCAACAGGTGATCCTGTTTTTGCTTCCACTCTGCTACATGTTAAATCTTCTGACATAATACACACTTCATGCAAAACAGAATCTAAGTTTTTTTGGATGATTAATCATAAAAATATTAGTATCTCATTCCAGAAAGAAAAAATGTTTTCTATCAAATACCAAACACTATAGCACATCAATATGTAGTACTATCCAAAATGAAATCAATGTTAAAAAGAAATACACATACTTTTTTTTAACAAGGTTGATTGTCTATCAGTGAAACAAACAGGTTGTTTTGGAGAGGAAGGGAGTTCTTGATCAACACTGTCCTAGAAAGGCAGAAAAAAATGAAAACAAATTAGAAAAAATATAACTAAGCAAGGGAATGGCAACAATGGAACTAAGTAAATAGTATAAAGCCCCCCTCAAGGAAACTTTTCCCAGCCTAATTAAATAATTACATAATTAAAATAATGAAAAGTCTGCAAAAAAGGTGGTGTTACTGGTCACTCCTAAAGTTTGATAAGTAATTAAACAGCCTTCAACCAATGTCCACAGAATGCTAAAAACAAATTCTTAATGTCTTAAACAAGGGTAAACTTTTTCTAAACCTAACATTTGCCTTATGATTCTACCATGAACTAATTTTAACAAGGAAATGACATTCACATAGCAGAAGCTGTTACTGGGTCAATTTTTAAACAAATGGGTTAATAAACCTCAAAAACCAAAAAAAGAGGCTGTATTAAAAAACTTATTCCCTGATGTATTATGCAGTCCATCCAATTTTTACATTATAATACCCAGATATTGAGGTCACAGTTTCTCATTATTGCCTCATTTTCAAAAGACCTACTTACTAATTTGTGCACTAAGAGACTATCATCCCATTACTGACCTATTTGTATGAAGAGATTTGAAGGTTCTTATGCAATCATTTTTTTAAAGAAATTGATAATTTGTTAATCACAATGGAGTTCCAAAAGAATGTATTAAAAAAAATATGCCTAATCAAAAACGTTATAGAACAATACTAGTGAAAAAGAACTAGGTTATGGTGACCTAATTTAACTAAAATATGTATACTCAAAGTTACAGAACCAGAGAATAACAATAGAAAATTCTGTAGAGAGAGCAATATAGTATGTAACTCCAATCTCACTGATACATAATCCTACTTGCTATTTTTCAAGGGTAGAGTTAGCTTATATTTGAAGTAAAGATAGTATTAGGGAAAATGATCTTATTCATTTTTTTAACATTTTATTTCATTTATTTAATGTTTTAAAGTTTATTTAAAGATTTTACTTTTTAAGAAATCACTATACCCAATGTAAGACTCCAAACCACAAGAGTTGCATGCTCTCCCCCAAATTGTCTCATTTTAAAGTGGTTTTCCTAAAAAGAGGCCCCAAATATGGACCCTATAAGTGGCATTAAGCATGAGAACATACTCTCAAAATCTTTCCCCTAAAAGATTACTCACAGTAACAAAATTAAGTTCTTTCATCACATCATCAATGATTCCCCGACGTCTAAGGGCTTTGATCAAATCTTCAGTTGATAACTGTTGTTGATCAGGTGCCAATTCTTCCCGTATTGTCTCAGCAAGGATTTCTCTTATTCTGCCATGGACATCCATCTACGTAGAAAACTCGAATTACCATTTACATTACAAAGTCATCAAACATTGCCAATCAGCTAATTTCTTTCTAAAACACCCAAAGGAAAAAAAAAATGATGGGAGAGTAGATAGATAAAATTCAGGAAGGCTTCTCAAGATAATAGTAAATGTAAAATTGTTACCAGAATTCAATAAGAATAAAGGTTAAGATTTTTAAAAGGAAGAAAACCAAAAAAAAATTTAGGATGATTTTTTTTTTTTTAGTACAAATTCTAGGAATAATTTCAGCTGGTTATCTGCTACCTTTGTTATCAGTTCCCCACAAATAACATTCAACCAAAGCAAACCTTTTGAAAGAGAATTGTATAATCAAAAGAATACAAACCTGGAGAACCTCAAAGTCTGCTTACTAGATGTGACCCTGAGTTAACTTATTCACCCTTTATGAATCTGGAAAAAAAATAATGCCCTGCCAAGACCATATTGCGAGGCTTAGCCAAAAAATGCTGAACACTGAGCAGAAAGCCTGGCAAGTGTACAATAAACCGTAGCTTTTATTATTTCAGATTACTGCATTCAGTTGAGCACCTCAACAATGTTCTCCTTGAGCTTCGAAACATCACAAACGCTTTTCGTTGCAAGTCCTTCAGTAACTTCCCTTCCATGACTTCTTTAAGAATTGCTGATTTGGTTCAACTTGAAAGACACAAGTTTCACCCTTAAAGTAATTCCAATTCCAGACCTCTGAATATACACCTGCTCCAAACACAACTTGTACTCGATCTGATCTCCAGAAACAGCTGCGCTATCACTCTCCCACGTTCCGTCACCTCAAACTCTCACTAGCACTTGCCGGCATTGTTGTCTTTCAGCGAGGCTAGAGAGCGGCCCCGGCTGGACACCCGGAGACGGCCCAGCCGTGCTCTGAGCCCCAGAGCCTGCGCTCGTGTCCCCGGCAAACAGGCGCCGCCGTCGGTCGGGCCTCGGGATGCCAGGTCGGGCGCTCAGGACCAAAGGCGGGCGGAGAGGCCCGATCTCGCCCGGCGCCCGCGGCCCTCACCTTGCTCAGCTGCTGGTGGATGAGCTGCTTCAGCTCCGAGGCTTTCTCCGGCGGCAGCGACATGCTGGGGCCAGCGTCTCACCGCGCTTCTCCCCGCCTCGGGCGCTCCCCGGCCAGCCCCGGAGTGCCAGACGCGGCAGAGCAGAGCCGGCGCGACCGCCGGCCTCGCGCAGCTCCCGGGGGGCGCGACGCCGCGTCAGGCCGGGCTGGGCGGGAGCCGAAGCGGCGGCTGCGGCGGCGGCTGCGGCTCTCAACTGTTGCTTTCAAACGGCGCGGACTACCAAGCCTCGGGCTGCCCCCAGCCCTGCCTGACCACCTCCACCTGCCGCTCCCCTCCCTCGGGGTCGCCACCCAGCAACGTCAGCGCTCCCCATCGCCCTGCCCTGCCGGGGTCTCCGCAGGCGCTGCCGACCCCCATCTCTTCCCCACTCGCGGGCCCCTTCCGCACTGCGGACCGGCAGGTAGCTGGACGGGCCCTTCAGGACCCCACGCCGAGCGACTCCACGGCCCCGCCCCGCGGCCCCGTCGCTAGGGGCTCTGGGGACTCCAGCGCGCGGACGGAGCGAGGCGCTCGCGGTTTCGCGCTCGCGTCGCCTGCGTTTCCTCTAGGTCAGTGCTCGCCCAGTCCTTCCATTTCGGTGCGACCATGTTTGTTCCCTGCGGAGATTCTGTCCCCGACCTCGCTGGCTTCACCTTCCTAATGGTGAGTCCCCGCTTTCTCGAGCTCCGCCTGCTTGGCTTGGGGTGCTGTCTGTCGGGAGGCGCCTGGGGGGCCGCCACCGCGCCTCGAGGTCTTTCACTCGCCCTGGGACAGAAGACGGTGCTTGCTTAAAACGGGGAGGTTGTCGCTGGAGTCCGGGCTGCAGAAAGATTCTTTGTTGGCGCTATCACCAGACGTTTCTGAGACTAGAGTTTGTAGTCTTAACTGTAAAACGTAATGTGTTTGATTATTACTGGTAACGTTGTACGTAGGTTGTGCGGGCCATCTTCTTTTCGTTGTATCCTAGAAAATCTTTTTTTCCAGCTAGTAGCAGAGCCTTTCTTAAGCTGGCAGGGCTTTGTCATTAACCAGATAACTACAGAAAAGGAAACCTTGCCAGTACCTAATACACGGTTTTATTGCTCCTAAAATTGCCCATATTCAGTCACTGTTTCAATAAACAGTCCATTAGAATAAGAGTAGGTCCTTGTCCTCAAGGAGTGTCCAGTTTAGTTGGAAACACACGTAAATCAATAAGGGCAATAAATGCTAGGATAGCACTTTGTAAAGGGCACAGAAGAACCCTAGGATTTGTTGGGAGGGGGAGGGACACAGGGACCCGTTAAAAAAAAAAAGCTTCATATGTGGAATCTGGAAAAAAAACCCAACTTTATAGATAAAGAGAACAGGTTGGTGGTTGCTAGAGGCAGATGAGAATGAGAGCTGCTTGGATGAAATAGATGAAGGTAGTCAAAAGGTACAACTCTACAGTTATAAATAAGTCCTGGGGATGTAATGTACAGCATGGTGACTGTAATTAATAGTACTGTAGTGTATATTTGAAATTTGCTAAGAGAGTAGATCTTAAAAGTTCTCATTACAAGGGGTGCCTGGGCAGCTCAGTTAACTCTGACTTCGGCTTAGGTCATGATCTCACAATTTGTGAGTTCAAGCCCCACATCTGGCTCTGTGCTGACAGCTCAGAGCCTGGAGCCTACTTTGGATTCTGTGTGTGTCTCTCTCTGTCTTAAAAATAAATAAAACATTAAAACATTCTTTTAAAAAGTTCTCATTACAAGAAAAATTTGTATCTGATTGATGTTAAGTAAACATTGTGGTAATCATTTCACAATACGTATATATATATATATATATATATATATATATATATATATATCAGCTGATATATGTTTATACCTGAAACTGATACACTGTTATATGTCAGTTATATCTTAATTTTTTAAATGATGATAATCACTTTTGGGCAATTCTCACCTTAATGCATGCAAGAAATATCAGTGAATGCTAAAATTTGTGATGATGTACTGTTGAAGGAAATTTTGTAGTATTTCATAGTATCTCTCTGAAAAATATTTGTTAATCACAAAAGAGAAAAGCATCCTTCCAGGAGATATCTGGCAAAAGAAAAAAAAAAGATTCGTGGGGAAAGTAATGTCTAAGAGATTATTGGCGGTAACCTTGACCGTTATCAGCAAAGTGGCAAAGGGAGGGAAGCCATATTGGAGTGGGCTGAATAAGTGGAAGAAGAGATAGAGAATATATGTATGTATTTGTTCATTAATTCAGAGATAAAGCGCCTGAATGCTTGTGCTTTAGTGGACAGCTGTTGGGAATTTTGGTTATGGAGAGACACCAAGAAGTGAGGTGGTAGCTAGGGGAGTATGTAGGATCAAGGGAGGGTATTTTAGAAGGAAAGATTATAGCGTGTGTATATATATATATATATATATATATATGTATGTATATATGTATACATCCATACATACACATACTGATGAGAAGAATACAATAGTGAGGAAAGTGTAGATGATACAGGAGAGAAACGGTCTAAATTAAGTAGCAGAATCCTTGGGAAGGGTAAGGGAATTACAGAAGATAACCAAGAGATTAGTAGATGAGAGCAATGAGAAGTGGGAGACCACTCTGAGGGACCCAGAAAAATAAGAGGAAATGGAGATGGGGGAAGCAATTGCTAGAAGAATGCAAAGGAAGGGCTATTTTAAAGAGATAAGTAGAATCAATAAAAATTAGCCATGTATTATAAGTAGTTGGTAGGAGAAAAGGAAGAAGTTTTTTAGTTTAGGTAATTGAGTAATTGTTTCACTTTTGAAATACAAAACATGAGGACAAGTTTGGGCAACAGTTTAGTTTTGTACATGTTGAATGTGCATTGCCTATGAGAGAATCATGGGGAGATATCCATTAGTCTCTGGAGTTGAGATAAATGTTCTGGGCGATAGGTAGAGGTTTGGCAGTTGGACTGTTTGAAGTCATGGGGGTAAATATGTGTGTGTGTTCAACGTAAAAAGAAGCTGACTCTAACCTTTATGCACTAACAAAGCAAAGGGAAAGATGACCCAAGAAGCCTTTATACTTGCTTTCCCACTGCATAAAGTGTTTTTTTCCCTGGTCTTCGTATGGCTGTCTTCCTTAAGTCTCCCAGGTCTATAGTTGACTGGTCACCTAAAGTCTTTCCTTGATCACCCTGTTTAAAATTGCAACCAAACACATATACACTCTCACTTAATTTTTCTCCATAGCACTTACCTCTGTATATAGGCATATCTCAAAGATATTGTGGGTTTGGTTTCAGATCACAGCAATAAAGTGAATATCACAATAAAGCCAGTCAGATGAATTTTTTGGTTTCCCAGTGGATGTGAAAATTATGTTTATACTATAATGTATTAAGTTTGCATTATGTCTAAAAAGACAATGTACATACCTTAATTTTAAAATATGTTATTGCTAAACAATGCTGGCCATCATCTGAGCTTTTGGTGAGTCATAATCACCATAGATCAAATGATAACAAATATAATAATAATGAAAAAGTTTGAAATATTGAGAGAATTACCAAAATGTGACAAACACAAAGTGAACAAATGCTGTCGGAAAAATGGTGCCAAAAGACCTGCTTGAGGCTGGGTTGCCACAGACATTCAAGTGCCATAAAATAAAGTACGCCTGTATTATTTCACTATTTTATTATATTTAACTACTCCCTTACTAGAATGAGAGTTCCACGAGGCAGGAATTTTTATCCGTTTGTCTTCCTGCATTCCTAGTGCTTAGAGCAATGATTGGCACATAGTCGGTTTTCAATAAGGTGTTAAACCAATAGTCTCCAAAGTAGAGGAAGCCCCTGCTGACACCTTGTTGAAGCTAATGCAAAGAGTCCATATTTAGTTCTGATGCACCTGAGCATAACCATTCAGATGTAGTCCTGTGATTATTGTCTTCTGTCTAAGCTTTTAAAAGTGCTGCTAATTTTGATTACTTAATGAACATTTTTTATTTCAGCCAGCAGTATCTGTTGGAAATGTTGGCCAGCTTGCAATAGATTTGATTATTTCTACACTGAATATGTGTAAGATTGGTTACTTCTATACTGATTGTCTTGTGCCAATGGTTGGAAACAATCCATATGCAACTGCAGAAGAAAATTCAACAGAACTCAGTATAAATGCTGAAGGTATGTAAGGTTTTGCATGTTTTATTCTCTTACAAGGAAGAGTTGTTTTAAATCAGAAATAGATTCAATGGATATTGTTTTATAGCATATATTTATTTAGTGCCAGTTTTGTGCAGTATTTATGACCTGGTCATATTGTCCTATTGTACATCATGGTTTTAGTTCTTAGTCTTTTCTAAATGGCAGCTCCTAAGATGACTGTACTTATATTTTTTACTAGAATTTGAGATTTCCTTTTTTTTTTTTTTTTAACATAAAGGTTTTTTGTCCTTCTTTTATCCTCAGTTTTAATTTCTGATCTTTCTGGCAAGTATAAGCACCACTAATACTAGAGAAAGAGGTAAAGAGAATTCCACCGAGCTCAGTCCTGTATGTTTAACATGTGCTACCTTACGTAGGCCTGATAGTTATCCTCTCATGTTATTATAGAATCCATAATAATATAATATTGATAAGGCTCAGAGAATTGAGTTGCCTAATACTACTAGTAGACATAGGCTTTTACCATGCCATAAATCTCCATAATTCCTCATTGCACTGTCATGTTTGTTTTAATTGGGGAACACAGTTGACATTGCCGTGACCACTGTGTTTATAGTACAGAACTGCTCTGAGTGAGTGGGGGAAAGCTATTGATCATGAAGCACAGGAGCACCCACTTGCTTCGTTTGATGACAAGGTGCTCTGTTGGCTTCTCAGTGTTCTGTTTACCATAAGACTGAATTCAGCTATTGCCTTAAAGGATAAAGTACTAGAAATAGTAGAACTAGAATTTATATACTTCCACTAATGATAACAACTATCATTTTATATGAGCTGAGCACTGTGTGCATTAATACTCTTTACATGTATTAATCCATTTAATCCTCACAACTACTCTATAAGTAGTCTTATAGATGAGGAAACCATTGTACAAAGAAGTTAAGGTCACATGACTAATAATTGGTATACCTGAGTTTCTAATCAAGGCTCTGGCCCCTGAGACCTGTTTCTTAAGCACCACACCACCCTGATGGACCTTCACACTAGTGGAAGACCCACTGGCTTTTCTCTGACACAAACTCACAACAAGTCAATTGGCTATGTCTAATCTACTTTATCTATTTTTAAGATGAGGTATTTTGAAATAAATTATAGATATCATGACATTCCACCTCTAAATACATATTTGTCTTTTTAAAGAACATTTTCTTTATAGCTAAAATACTATCACATTTAACAAAATTAGTAATTTCTTAATATCTTAACTATACCCTATCCATATTCAGACTGTTCCAGTTTACCCCAAAATGTCCTTCAAAGTTAGTTTGTCTAAACCAAGACCCACTAGGGGCACCTGGGTGGCTCTGTTGGTTAAGCACAGAGCCTGGAGCCTGTTTTGAATTCTGTGTCTCCCTACTGCCCCCCGCTCACACACTGTCTCTCTTTCTCTCTTTCAAAAATAAATAAACATTAAAAAATAATAATAAAAAAATAAACTAAGACCCACCATAGTACTTCTGATTGTTATGCCTCGGAAACTTTTTACTGTAGAGCAGTCTCTTTTTTTTTTAATCCCTTCATGAAACTAATTTATTGAGGAAACAACTAGATCCATTGTCCTATTGAATGTCCTATCTTCTGCATATGTCTTATAACTTCCTTGTAGTGTCATTTATCTTGGTCCCCTAGTGTCTGTATTTTCTGTAACTTCTTAGATCTAAAGCCTTGATTAGATAAAAGCTACATATTTTATACCAGAAAACATGAAAGGTGATGTTGCTTTTGTATTGTATCACCTCAGAAGAGAAAAGTAATGGGAAGCAGGATCTTAAAAAAGATTTTCCTGATACACTGATGATGAATATGAGTGCTAATATTGTAGGAGGTGGTATGTCTTACATTTTGCTCACTCCCTACAGATGTATCCTCTTCCCATTAAGTCTGTTGAATTGCACTAAATGTGCACATCAGAGATAGATTACAGGCCTAAGTGGCTCATGTTTTAGTCCCTTTCCCCTAAATTTGTGCTCTTTTCCCTAATTCCTAAATTTCTGCTCTTACCTCCTTTGTCCTGAAAATACCTGGAGGTCATTAGGCTTGCTGCTGCAGCAAAGCCCCTAGTCACTACCCCAGTCCAACACTCCCCAAAAGAGCTATAGCTGGAGAGACATGATCTGCCAAAGGATTTACTGGAGTCTGGGTTATTTGTAAATTATTTTACAGTAACTAAAATTTTACTCTTTAGCACAGTGGCCTAATCATGCCTCTAAGAAACTCCATATTTTGTCCTTGGTTCTCATTCTCAGAGGTGAGGTTGGGCAGGGACATGTTAAGCATCAGTACAGTAGGCCCCCTTGTAGAATGTGAGTGAAGGTTGTGGATCCTTTTCCTTGAAGAAGAGCACACACCTTGACTCAGAAAATTTTACATATTATCTTGCATGTTATCTTTCAAAAACTTCTAAAGAACACAAATGTACCTATTCCAGGGATTTTATTATATGGCTAACATTCTCTTGCATTTTATTCCTTCTCTAAATCCCAATGAGTGTTGCTCTTCTCCAGAGAGAAGAGGGGAGCATAACTTTTTTTTTTTAAAGAGAGAGAGAGAGAGCAGGGGTGCCTGGGTGGCTCAGTCGGTTAAGCGTCTGACTTAGGCTCAGGTCGTGGTCTTAACGGTCCGTGAGTTTGAGCCCTGTGTCAGGCTCTCCTGATAGCTGAGAGCCTGGAGCCTGCTTCAGATTCTTTGTCTCCCTTTCTCTTTGCCTTTCCCCTGTTCTCACTCTGTCTCTCTCTCTCTTTTTCTCAAAAATAAATAAACATTTAAAAAAAAAAAAAAAAGCATGTGTGAGGGATAGGGGCAGAGGGAGAGAGAGAATCCTAAGCAGGCTCCCACTCAGCACAGAGCCTGATATGGGGTTCGATCTTACAACCCTGGGATCATGACCAGAGCCAAAATCAAGAGTTGGATACTCAACCAACTAAGCCACCCAAGTGCCCCTTTTTGTTTTTTGTTTGTTTTTAGCTAAGAACATTCTTTTTTATGTTTTATTTATTTCTTTGAGAGATTGTGCAGGTGGGGGGGGGGGGCGGGCAGAGAGAGAGAGAAGGATAGAGGATCCGAAGCAGGCTCTGCGCTGACAGGCTGACAGCAGAGAGCCCAATGTGGGGCTCGAACTCACAAACTGTGAGATCATGACCTGAGCCAAAGTAAGACACTCAACCGACTGAGCCACCCAGGCACCCCTTAAATAAAAACATTCTTAAGAATGATTTCATGTGTCATAACACCAGAAGTTTCCGGGGAATTCTTCCCTGATTCTACAATCACAGTCAGAAGAAATATAATTTTATATTTTCTTAACAGTTAACCTTTCAGAAATGAATCTGTTATATAGAATAAAGCCCACAGGTGCATTTTAAGGTACTTCTAAAATGTTCTATTTTAACTGAATGATATAGTTCATATGTTTTATATTTAATTATTGAAAATATTAGGTATAAAAGTTCTTACAATTCAATTTTAGTTTTTATGTTAGTAATTTCACTTGTATAACTCCATCATTTTAACTCTCATGATTTCATTTTCTTTTTGTCTTTGTAGTATATTCATTGCCTTCAAAGAAGCTAGTGGCTCTTCAGTTAAGATCCATTTTTATTAAGGTTAGTATATTTGTCTTTTTAAGTTGATTGAAGTGAAATATAATGAGAAAATACTAAGTATTATTAAGAATTAAGATTCAAAACTCAGTTCTGCTCTTTTTACTGTATGTACGGTTAAGAAAAGTCTGATTCTATAGAGAACCAATCTTAGAATAGGTGTTACCATCATTTACTGATTGATTATATTGAAAGGAAATGAGGCATACTGTTTGGATCTTATATATTCCCAACTTAGGTAACATGGGTGAAAACATTTAAACAAATGAATATTTTGGATTTAGTCCATTTGTATTACATTTCAACCAGTGACATCTACATATAAATTATGTACATGTCAAAATAAATTCTGAATCTAACTTCTTTCCTCTTCCACCACTGCCACTCTTGTCCAAATCACTGCCTTCTCTCCTACCCCTAATTCTATTCTTGCTCTGCCCACTTCCATAAATACCTAATTGTCTGCAGATAGCACCACCAGTTATCCTTTAAACCTAAATCAAATCCATCACTTCTCTTTTCAGACCCTCTGGTGGTTTCCTGTTTTCATCCCAGTGAACTCCCAGCCCTTACTGTGACTTATTAGGCTCTACCTCTGTGCTGGTATGGTAGCCACTATCCACATGTAGCTATTTAAATTTTGATTCATAAACTAAAATAAAATTAAAAATTCAGTTCCTCCTTCACACTAGACACATTTGAAGTTCTCCATAGCCATGTGTGGCAAGCAGCTGCCATAAAGAGCACTTCCATTATCACAGAGAGTTCTCTTGGACAACTGCTTTACTTAATCGAACTTAGAGCCATTCCTGTTTGCTCATTAATGGTTTCCCTCTTTCATTAACCCTGCTTTAGCCACACTGGTCTCCCTGTGTTGTTCAGACAGATTAAGCTCACTCCCATCTCAGAGTCTTTACATTATTTTCTCTGCCTGGAATACTTTTCTTCTAGATACCTAAATGGTTTACTTCCTTCAGTCCTTGCTTAAATGCTGCCTCATCAGAAAGGCCTCCCCTGACTACCCTATTGTCTTATCCTGGGGTGGTTTTCTTCACAATTCATCACTACTTAGAGTATCATATATTTGTTTATTATCTACCTCTAATATAAAGTAAGTATTCTGAGAGAAGTGACAGTGTATCACTCACTTTCATATCCCCAGCTTCTAGAAAAGTATGTAGCATGTAGAGGAGCTCTTAGTAAATGTTGGTTGAGTCGATTAAGGTACCATCTGTTAAGAAGGTCAGAAAATTATCAGCTTTCTGTTGCCTCTCCCGCATACTCCATCTTAGTTATATTATTATGTAAATGGAATCTCATGGCATGTACTTTATGTCTAGCTTCCTTTACTCAACATTCTGTTAGTGAGGTCCATCCATGTAGTTCGAAGGAGAGGTCGTTTGTTCATTCTCACCTCTATGTGGGATTCTGTTGTATAAATAAGCCATAATTTATCCATTGTACTGTTAATGGAATGTTAGGTTTTTTTCTAGTTTGAGACAACTGTGAATAGTGCTATGATTATTTTAATATTCATATTAGATCCACTCTTTACTTTCTTTAGTTAACAATACCATACCCAAAGTTTTGCAGTGAGAGTTGCTAATATTTTTCCATTATGCTATGTGGCTTTTTCTGTTCTCTTCCTAATACCAGTGTAAGTTCAAGAATTAAGAAAGACAAACATGTCTGAATGAAATTTTTGGTAGATGGGAATAGTGATTTCAAAATAGCTAACATTTATTGAGCATTGATTTCTTCACACCAATATGGCTGTACTTTATATATATATTACTCTACATAAGCATCTCGACAGTGTGACAAAGCAGGTATTAACATTATCCTCATTTGTAAAATGAGATTTCAGAAAACTGAAACACAGTTTTTTAATTTAATCAGGCTGTACCATCTCCCTAGTTGAAGAACTAGCTATTTCTTATCTGCATTTTAAATTTTATTGAATAATTATTTAATAGCGGTCTGTGAGAAGAATTTCCATAACCCCCCAAAATTGTATAACCCACTTCCCAGATTAACCAACTGTTAATATCTTGCCATACCTGCTTGATTCTCTCTCTCTGCATGTGCATGCAGTTTCCTTCTGCCAAATAATCCAAAAGTAGGCTGGTGATGTTATGATATTTTACCCATAAATAGTTCAGCATGTATCTCTCCTTCATGACATTCTCCTTCACAACCACAGCAGCATTATCACACCTAAGAAAATCAGCTCTTAATGAATTATTCAGTAGTATCATAAGACATATTCAAATTTCCCCAATTGTCCCCAAAATATTCTTCAGTTTTGGAACCTTCAATCAAGGTTCACATGTTACATTTGGCTGTAACGTCTTTTTAGTTTTAGCCTTTGACGTAGAAGTGGCCTCCTTTTTCTGTTCTTCATAGTATTCACTCTTCGAGGATTCATGCCAGATGTTCAGCATCCTAGATTCACCTAATCATTTCCTGATCAGATTCAGGTCAGAAATTTCTAGCAAGAAGATCTCATAGATGACCATGTGATAGTTTTTATAGATGACCATGTGATAGTTTTTAAGTAACAATAGATTAAGTAGAGAACTGGGAAATTTTCCTTTGTCCATCAGCACAGAATTTTTTTAAAACTAGATTTCTTATGATTTATTTCTTAATTGTAAAGCTACAATAAACAATTCATTGCTCTTCGTCTCTCACCTTCAGTTTAAGGACAGGAAAGTAGAAGTAAAAATAATTATAATTTTAATACATAAATTATCATCACATAAAGCTAATAAAATATTTTATATGATACTCTTATTATATGCTAAGATCTAACTTTGAGACTTTCTTTTTGTTCTTTCAATGGTATATGAAGTATAAATCAAAGCCATTCTGTGAAAAACTGCTTTCCTGGGTGAAAAGTAGTAACTGTGCCAAAGTTATTGTTCTTTCAAGCAGTCATTCATATCACCGTAATGACCTACAGCTTCGCAGGTATGTTTTTGCCTTTGAAAAGTTTTGTTTTAATTTATGCAATATTATGATGGTGTCTCTATTAAAAAGCTAAAATAAGTTTTAAAAGTTATGTATATTTTTACCTCCCCTCTCTGGAATTTAGAAAGATGATAAAGTCAGGAGATAGGAGGGAGTATGGTTAGTAGTGTTATGGTTGAGGCAGAAGGAAGGCTTTGGTGTAAAGATATAGATTGTTCTGGAACTGTGCTTCGGTTGTTTGGTATGGTGTGTGGTGACATTACAGAGCTGAGCTGATAAAGAGAAAGAGGAGAGATTCATTGGATGATTTTTGGAAAATTGAATTCGTATTTCTATTTATTCAGTCATTGCAGAAATCCAGTTGCCTCTAAGTATAAATCAGGTATGTCACACTGAATTCCTAAATATAAGGCAAAGTATCCAAGAGATAGAAATATAAACTATTTCATTATCATTTCCGCACCTATAAAATCATGATGAAAAGCATTAGCCAAGACTAACCTTTCAAAACTGGAGCTAATTTCTAGGAATCTCACAATAAACATACAATTCTAGGAATCTCACAAAAGTCCTCTTGGCCAGAAGGGAGCATAGCTTGTGGGAAATTGATTATCTTCATGCTGACCTTGCCTTAGTTTAAGTTGGCCTGGGTCCTTATGCTCTCTCCTAAGTGTGTAAATAGCAAGCCAGAGCAATATTTTTATATGCTATTCTTCCATAGACTGCTGAAACTTGTGCTTTGCTTTTGCAACAAAATACACATGGAACAAATAGTATTTGCTAAAAGAACTGATACTTGCCTTAATGTTCAAATTTATTATGTTTTTAAAAACTGAATTATATGATTGCTTCTAGTACTCCCTTCAGATACCTGCTTACACCTTTCTTGCAAAAAACTGTTCAAAATAAAATAAAGAGCCTGAACTGGGAAGAAATGGAAAAAAGCCCATGCATTCCTGAAATAGATGATTCTGAGTTTTGTATCCGTATTCCTGGAGGAGGTATCACAAAAATACTCTATGATGAAGGGTGAGTTTGTCTGTTTGTTCATTTGTTCCCCCACCTTATTTAAAAATGAAAGTAGGAAGGGCTGGCTCAGGCTGTAGAATGTGTGACTCTGATCTCTGGGGTCACCAGTTCAAGGCTCACATTGGGTGTGGAGCCTACTTAAAAATAATGAAAGTAAGATAAGTGGGAGAGTGTGTTGGATTACTTATCAGAACTTTGAGAATATGTTTATATATTTACACATCACATAATTTAAGTGTGGTAAAATATACGTAACATTAAATTTAACCATTTTTAAGTGTACAATTAAGTGGCATTAATGCATTTACGGTGTTGTATATCCATCACCATCTGTCCACTTTCAGAACTTTGTCATCGTTCTAAACAGAGAATCTGTACTCATTAAATAATAACTCCTACTTATTTCTGCAAAGCCCATACTAATATCCTCACTTTCATTTCTGATTTTAGTAATTTGAGTTTTCTTTTATTCTTAGTAAATTTTGTTGATCTTTTCAAATAACTACTTTTGGTTTTATTGATTTTCTCTATTGTTTTTCTGTTTTCTATTTATCTCCACTCTAATCTTCATTATTCCCTTTCTTCTGGTAACTCCAGGTTTAGTTTCCCTTTCTTATTATAGTTCCTAAGATGTAAACTTAGGTCATCAATCTGAGAAATTTCTTCTTTTTAAATACATGCGTTTACAGCTGAAACTTTTCCTCATACTCTACTTTAGCTGCAACTCTTAAATTCAGCATGTTGTTTTCATTTTCTTTCTCCTGTATTTTTCTGATTTCCCATGTGATTTCTTCTTTGACCTATTTCTTCCTTGACTGTATTAATTTCCATATATTTGTGAATTTTCTGGTTTTCCTTCTGTTGTTGAGTCCTAGTGTCATTCTACTATGATTGAAAAAGACACTTTGTATGATTTTCATCTTTTTAATTTATCAAGTCTTATTTTGTGCCCTACCAAAGGTCTGTCCTGGAGAATGTTTCATGTGCACCCAAGAAAAATGTGTATTCTGCTTGTGTTGAGTGGGATGTTCTGTATACATCTGTTAGGTTTAATGGGTGTATGGTGTTGTGTAAGTCCCTCTATTTCATTATGAATCAGTCCGTTTGTTCCATTATTGAATGTGGAGTGTTGAAGTCTCCCAACTGTTATTGTAGCCCTGTGTCTAATTCTCCCTTCAATTCTATGTCTGCTTATATATTTTGGGGCTCTTGTTTTGTGAATATATCTTTGTATTTATCACATTTTCTTGGTGAATTGGCCCTTTTATTCAATATGTAATGGCTTTCTCCATCTCTTACAACAGTTTTTGATATTTTGTCTGATATTTTTACAGCCACCCTGCTCTCTTTTGGTTACTATTTGTGTGGAATATCTTTTTCCATCTTTTCATTTTCAAACTATGTGTGTCCTTATATTCAAAGTGAGTCTCTTATAGACGGTAAATAGATCATTTTTTTAATCCATTCTGCTAGTCTATGTCGTTTGATTAGAAAGTTTAATCCGTTTGCATTAAAAGTAATTACTAATGAAGGACTTGTTATTCTGCTGTTTTCTGTATGTCTTATACCTTTTTTGTTCTTCATTTACTGCTTTACTGCCACCTTTTTTATAGGGACATCTTTTGATTCTCTTCACATTTCCTTTTGTGTATATTCTAAAGATACTTGCTTTATGGTTTCCATGGTGAGTGCATGTAACATTCTTAAGTTATAACAGTCTGAGTTGATACTAACTTCAGTTGCATACAAAAACTACTACTGGTCACACTATCTCCCCCCAACCCATTATGATATTGTCACAAATTACATCTTTATGTATTATATGCCCAATAACAGATTTATAGTTATTTTTGTGCATTTTTCTTTTAAATTCTCTGCAGTTGCTCTTGATTGATCTTTGAGAATCACTAACAGCAGGCAAGTAAAAGTAAAGGAGGAAACTAGAAAGAGATCTTTTTTTCTTTAAGCCCCTTTTTGTAAATTGACTTTTATGACTTATATGATGGCCCAATCTGCCATCAGATTTGTAGACACTTACACTATCCCCATTTTTGCCTGCCTTATCCCTTAGCTTCCTGTTTCATATGACCCGAGGCTAAATTTAGGGCTAACCAGTAGGCCTTGCTGTATGCTTCAACTCCCTCTGACTTTTCCTCCTTGCTAGGAGTTGATTTGCCTGGTGGGTTCATGGAAAACAGAGCCAATGGTGTTTAGAAGGTGGCTTCTACTGCTAGTCTACTCTCTGCTCTCCCATGAGGAGACATGAATAAGGAGCACCACTTGTGCTGTCAGTGGTGGCTCTAGAGAAGTGGGCAGAGCTAACCTTAGAAAAAAATTATGTCCCCGTTACCATTGCTGAAAGTCCACCAAAAATCTGCCTCCTTACTTAACATAATAAATTTCAAGAGTATAATCCTAGCCTTGCAAAGTAGAATGACTGGTTTGCTTGCTCTGAAATCTGCATTGTGATTTCTATATGACCTGAAGAAGTCATAATAGTAACATAAGTAGTAGTCATGGTGTTAGCAAATTATGTGCCTGGTACTTTCTGTGCACCTTACATATATTAAATTATTTAATTCTCATACTGATCTTATAGATATGTGCTATTAACTACATGTTATAAACAAAAAAATTGAAGGGCTGCAAGGTTAAATAACTGCTAAAAGCCATATGAGTAACATGTGGCAGAGCCAAGATTCAAACGTAGGCATCCGGCCCCAAATTCTGCACTTTTAACCACTTCACTCTAGAGCTAGCACTCATGGTCCAGGATCATAGTGAGCTTTATTCTTTGTCTAAAAGTTGAACCTATTCCTTGTTATTTGTAATTATTTATGCCCCTGCTTCTTTCTGAAATATCTAAGACTTCTGTCAGAAAGGATACAGGCATTTCAGCTTGTTTTCCTAATACACCTTGTTTTGTCCATCTCTGGCCATACTTGTGTACCATTCCAGCTTTCTGTTTTTCCCTTAAAACCTGCTCATTTCTTTTCACTTTTCTTTTTTTCCAGTCTGTCACCCATTCGTGTTTTTACTTCTTTTCCTGTCTAGCTTATTGCTCATCATATAAAATATCACTTCAGCTATTCTTTTACCACAGCCTGGAAGCCATGACTACGTAATCATTCTCTGGCCTGCCCTGCAAACCACCAGCTTTCAGTCCTTCTTTTGCTTCATTCAGGCCACATCATTTGTAGCCTAGACTGCTGTTAGTCTGATTGGGGTGTCATAGCAAAATAAAATCAGCAGGGTGGCTTAAACCACAAAAATTAATTTGCTCACAGTTCTAGAGGCTAGAAGTCTGAGATTGGGGAGCCAGCATGGTTGAGTTCTGGTGAAGGCCCTCTTCCTAGCTTGCAAATGGCTGCCTTCTGGCCGTATCTTCAGATAGCAGAGACCTCTGATTCCTTCTCTCCTTACAGAGCCACAGTGCTGTCAGATTAGGGCCCTACCCTTATGACTTGGTTTACTCTCAATTACCTGTGCAGGTCCCATCTCCAGATGGAATTGCATTGGGGGTTAGGGCTTCAGCATATGAGTTTTGGAGGGGTGTGAGTTTAGTCTGTAGCTGCTGCCATCAAGATCTCTTGATTGATTCCCCCGCCTCCTTCATTATGACTCCGTTTAATCCATCTTCAGTATTGCTAAAATCAACCTTCTGAAATTCAGAACTGGGGCACCTGGGTGGTTCAGTCAGTTAAGTGTCCAGCTTTGGCTCGGGTGATGATAACACAGTTCGTGACTTTGAGCCCTGCGTCAGGCTCTGTGCTGACAGCTCAGAGCCTGGAGACTGCTTCAGATTTTGTGTCTCCCTCTTTCTCTGACCCCGGGCTCACACTCTGTCTCTCTCTCAAAAATAAACATTAAAAAAAAATTGAAAAATAAAATTAAATTCAGAACTGATCACAACATTCCCAGAGTAAAATCCATCAGTAGTGGGGCGCCTGGGTGGTTTAGTCTGTTAAGCATCTGACTTCAGCTCAGGTCATAATCTCACAGTTTGTGAGTTCGGGCCTCGTGTTGGGCTCTGTGCTGACAGTTCGGAGCCTGGAGCCTGCTTCAGATTCTGTGTCTCCCTCTCTCTGACCCTCCCCCATTCATGCTCTTTCTCTGTCTCAAAAATAAACATCAAAAAAAATTTTTTTTTTAAATCCATCAGCAGTTTTACTTGCTTTATGCAGAATCTGGTTCATATTTCTTAATGTGTCATATAAGGCCCTGCAGGATCTCCTTGCCTGGCTCATTCCTTGGTGCCCTGGACTCCAGCTAAACTACTAGCAGTCATGGTTTCCTAAAAGCTGTCTCATTCTTCCTTGCCTTGTCCCATGTACTTTCTCCTATTGTCTCCCTTGCAAAAACCAACCCAGTTTCTAAGAGTCACCTCGTACAGCACTCCTCTGTGTCCTTACATGCTTCTCCCTCTGCACAAGGAAGTTACTACTCTCTTTGTATTCCCACAGCTCTCTGCACCTTCACCCTGTCTGCTTAGTTCTTTACAAATTAGCCTCCTCCTTTTGCTCCACTCAGTGTTAGAGTAATGATCTCAGACTTGCCATCTTGCCATAAGCAACTGGAAATTGGCCAAAATTAATGAAACAACTGTTTTTCAGA
The DNA here is from genome assembly GCF_022079265.1 of Lynx rufus. Classification (NCBI taxonomy): domain Eukaryota; kingdom Metazoa; phylum Chordata; class Mammalia; order Carnivora; family Felidae; genus Lynx; species Lynx rufus. The sequence continues at coordinate 3,166,534 of NW_025814844.1, read as the reverse complement.
CTTGGACACCAGGCAGCACATAGTTGTGATCCCTGAGAGAAGGCAAATAAAGTCCTACAATTGCCCCCAACTTTCTGCTTGGAGATATTTTCTGGACTACAACACAGGGAGGGGGAGGGAACCTAAGCAGACCAGTCTTGCTGAGTTGAGGAGACAGATACCAGCATTGGGGAATGCTAGGACACTCAGAAAGTACAAGGCAGAGAACCATAGAAGGACTATTCAGAAGAGCTGTAGGGGTCTCTCTGAGTCTTTGAAGTCTAAGCCACACATGTGTAGGGTAAAATTCTGTGAGACCAAAGAATAACTTCTGGGTAGTTGTAAACTTGCCCACAGAGTTAGGTAGCAAAATATTATAAAAGTTAGACATAGTCATCATAGAATATTTGGAAAATATAGAATAGTCCAAAGAAACATTATTTATAATACTCAGTTCTGGGGTGCCTGGGTGGCTCAGTTGGTTAAGTGTCCAACTCTTGATTTCAGGCTCAGGTCATAATCTCACAGTTGTGATGAGATTGAACCCTGCATCAGGCTTCGTGCTGGGCATGGAGCCTGCTTAAGATTCTCTTTCTCTCTTTCTCTCTTTCTCTCTCTCTCTCTTTCTCCGCAGCCCCCCCTCGCCCCTCTCCCCTTGCATGCGCACATGCTCTTTCTCTCCCTGTTTCTCCCCACCCCCCCATATATATGTATATATATATATATATATATATATACACGTATATATACGTATATATATGTGTGTGTGTGTATATATAACGTATCAGAAGTAACTACCATTACTAATTTTTCATTTGTTCTCTTCCCAACTCCTTTAAAAATATATCTGAATTAAATGCACATATCTGCAAGATATACCATGTCTACCTTTATAACTTTAGAGTTCATCCTGTTTAAAAATGTTTCTCACAAAATCAATTTTCTTTTAATTTTCTAACACACATCTTTTATTCTCTTATAATCAAACCCTTGTTCAATGTTCAGTGTAATTATACATTCACTGCAATAAAGAATTTTTGAAATTGAAAAAAAACTCATCATAGAGCTTATATAATTTTGAATCCTTTTTTTCTTCCTCAGTGCACATCATGAATATTTGCTAAATTTTTTGTAACGTATATATTTTGCCTTCCCATTATGAGAACAAATATATATTCTGATCTCTGGAAAAAATAATGTTAGTTACTCTAATAATAAGGGGTGGCAGTGGTGTGGCTGACCTGAAATCCCATATATTTAATGGGAATAGAAGTGCATTTATAATTTAATAATGGATGTGTCTAGGTTTTTAATGTCACAAAGTAATAAAATTAGTCATTCTCCACTTTTCATTTTTAGAGAGGTCCAGAGGATGGTATTAAAACTATTACGCTACTCTTTGTGTTACAAACTAGTAGTGGAGGCACTGTAAATTCAAGACCATACTTCATTTTTTAAGGTCGAGCTTTGAAAATGAAGGCACAGCCAGGGAGGCTAGCTAGCCTCCTCTAGGCAGGATCCATTTCTAAGGAATGTGTAGGATCTGGAATCTTCTGAGTCATCACAGCTCACAGTGCTTCCATACAAAGCTTGAGAGCCTCTGTGATATTTGAGAACTACATATGGAGATGATGTAATTTGCTAACAACTTCCAATTTCTTTTTTTTTTTATATATATATATGAAATTTATTGACAAATTGGTTTCCATACAACACCCAGTGCTCATCCCAAAAGGTGCCCTCCTCAATACCCATCACCCACCCTCCCCTCCCTCCCACCCCCCATCAACCCTCAGTTTGTTCTCAGTTTTTAACAGTCTCTTATGCTTTGGCTCTCTTCCACTCTAACCTCTTTTTTTTTTTTTTCCTTCCCCTCCCCCATGGGTTTCTGTTAAGTTTCTCAGGATCCACATAAGAGTGAAACCATATGGTATCTGTCTTTCTCTGTATGGCTTATTTCACTTAGCATCACACTCTCCAGTTCCATCCACGTTGCTACAAAAGGCCATATTTCATTTTTTCTCATTGCCACGTAGTATTCCATTGTGTATATATACCACAATTTCTTTATCCATTCATCAACAACTTCCAATTTCTAATATTTAGAGACTGAGATGCTATGTTAGCCTCTCCTAGTACATCTGAGACTTCTGAACCTCCCTATCAGAGTCTTCTCCACATCTGATATCCCCTGCTTAGGAACCCAACTCACTTTATTTCTGAACCTCTCTATCAGTCATGTGCTCTCAAGTTTTAGCATCGTATTTTTCTCCTAGTTTTTGATTTTAGTGTATTAGAAAATATTTTTGCTTTTGTTGGCAAACAGGAAGCTTTTTGCATTGATTTACCTCCATCTCATCACTAGCTTGAGACATTTACAGCAAATAGACTGTTTTGGAGTCAGAAAGACTCAGGTTCAAGTCCCACCTCTGCCACTTCCCAGATACAGAACTTTGAGCATGTTAAATATGCTTCAAGCCCTTTAAACTTCAGTTACTTCATCATACTGGCTAACACATTCATAGTATTGACTATGTATTGAGCATTGTGTTAACCACTTTCCTCTACTGCCTCCTTTACATGTCCCAACAACCTGTGAGGTAAGTTCTGTTGTGTTCCCTCTTTTACATATGAGACACACTGAAGCTCTGATTAAGTAACTTGCCTGACATGTCTGGTAAGTAGCAGAGCTAGAATTTGAATCCAGGCATTCTGTCTGTGTTCCCATTATTCCAAACTGATTCATTTATAAAATGGAGATAATTATAACTTCCTCAAGGATTGCTGAGGGATTGAATTATAAAATATGCAGACAGTCCTTAGCACATAATAAATCACTCAGTAGATAGAATCTGTAAGAAATAGCAATAAGTTTTTTTCCCTTTATTCTATTCCACACTTTTCCTTCACTGCTTTAGATTATTAATAACAAGGGTATTATTTTCTTTCAGTCTCTTTGCTATGGTGCTTCTGAAAATCACTGTCTTCTACAGCAGATCTGAAGAGTAGATCAGAACATTTTTCAGTGGGGATGTTTTTTCATGCAGCCCTGTGTGATACACAAATTTACATATGCCCATGGTGGGCATTAATTACATGGCTTCTAGGTCTATCCCCACAAATACCATACATCTGGGGCAAGGGGGATAAATAAGTGATCTTATTAGGTGGCATCTTCTCCTTGCCTAAAACCTGGCAGATCGTCTTAGCTATAAAAACAGGCACACTGGAATCCGGGTCTTATATCAGTAGAAGAATACTTAATTTTTCTCTGTATTTATTATAGCTGTTCTAAAGAAATTCCAATGGTGGTTCTGCTGAAATTTGTGTCAGAAGGAGACAATATCCCAGATGCTCTAGGTCTTGTTGAATATCTTAATGAATGGCTTCAGATAATCAAACCATGTGTAAGTTTTACTACATTTAAGCCTCTGATTTCTCCAGTTATGTATTTGTAAACTTGTATTTTATATTCTATATAAGTAGGCCAAATAAGTGAAAATTTGATACATCTTTATGTAAAATTTAGTTTAGCTCAGCTTTTGAAAAGATAAGAGAGCATTTAACCAACCAGTTATCTACAGTTGTTTCATTAAAGCTGATTTTCCAAAAAAGGAAAACTTTTAAGTACTTCATGGTATTAATTGGTCACATTGCATTAATCATATCAGACATATTTTTACAAGAATAAACAAATTTCTTTCAAATTCAGGATTTTTTTTTTCAGGAAAGCAAAAGATATTTATGTAAGCAATACTGTAACTATTAAATACATATTATAATTAAAATACTTTTCTCTGTTATAAGAGCATTACACCCAGGGAAATCAGTTAGCCTTTAGGCATAATAGAAGCACCGTAAGGCTGCTTTATATGATAGGTACTGTTTTTTAATTCATGCTTTTGCTAGGAACAAATTGATACAAATCACACAGCACTGATTTTTTTTTATTTTTTTACCTCAGTTCCCTTCAAATTTGATTTTACTGGATGGACTTCACCCATAGCCTTTCTGGCATATCTTTATGATTTGGAACTTAAGGAAATCTATCTTCAGTTAATATAGAGACATGGAAATTTATTGCTTTGTTTTTACTTACAGTGAAACACAACTAAAAGTGTCAAAGTCAAAAAGAGCAGAAACAAAAGAAACTAGAAAAGGGGTCTTATGCTACTTAAATGTGAAAAGGGGTTTGGTGGTAAAGTTGAAGGATTAAACTTTTTTTTTTTTTTTTTCAGTTACAGTGTGATGACCCCACAGCATCTGCCTTGCAGTGGAAAATGCCAAGTTCATGGAGATTACTCTTTGGCAGTGGTCTTCCTCCTGCGCTTTTTTGATCTGTTTTCAGTTTTATAACTTATGTCTCAAGGTACTTATTACCAACACAACTGTTAAACAAATATTATCTGAGAATGTATTAGGAAATAAATCTTTTCACAGAAAATCTCAAAAAAAATGGATTAACAAAAAGTTGTTTTGCCATGCATTTTAGTATTTACAACAAATGTAAATTTTGTACAATAAAATATTTCCTAAGTAACTTTATTTGAAATGTGTCCTTTTTTTTTTTTTTAAGTTTATTTTGAGAGAGAGAAAGCAAGCAAGCACAAATAGGGGAGGGGCAGAGAGAGAAGGAGAAAGAGAATCCCAAGCAGGCTCTCTTGCCGGCACAGAACCTGATGTGGGGGCTTGAACTTATGAACCCATGAGATCTCGACCTAAGCCAAAATCTGGAGCTGGACACTTAACCAACTGAGCCACCTAAGGGCCCCTCTTTTGTTTTTTATTAACTCAGACTTCTGTATTAGTTTCCCATTTCTGCTATAATAAATTACCACAAACCTAGTGGCTTAAAACAATACAATTTATTATCTGGTAATTCTAGAAGTCAGAGGAATCCAAAATTAGTCCTCACTGGGCTAAAATCAAATCTCCAGGAACCAATACCAAGAAAATGGGAATCTATTAATTACATGACAAAGAATTGAAATTAATTGTCTTAAGGAAGCACAATGATCTACAAAAGAGCACAGACAACTAAAAATCAAGACAATGCGTGAACAAAAAGAATATCGAAGAGAAACTGAAAACAACCATATGGAGTTCTAAAAAATTTTTCACAGGAGTTCAACAGCAGATTTGATCAAGCAGAGAAAAGAATCAGCAATTCTGACCATTGAAATTATCAGATCAGAAGAATAAAAACAAAAGTGGAGCAAGCCTAAGGGACCTATAAAATAGCATAAAATGGACAAATATATGCATTATGAGAGTTCCAGAAGGAGAAAAGAGAAAGGGACACAAATTAGAAGAAGTAAAGACTGAAAACTTCCCTGATCTGAGGAAGGAAATGGACATCCACATTTGAGAAGCTCAGAGAACTCCAGATAGAATGAACCTAAATAGCCCCACTCCCAAGACACTTTATGGGGAAAAATAAAACTGTCAAAAGTCAAAGACAAAAGAATCTTGAAAGTTGCAGGAGAAAAATGACTCATCACATGTAAGTGAGCCCCCACAAGATAATGAGTGGGTATCTCCGCAGAAAACTTAGACACCAGAAGGGAGTGGCTGAGAGATGTTAGCAACGTGAAAACATACAGAAATATAAAACTCTGGTAAAAGTAAATGGCCAAATACAGAATCCTATATTGCTGTGATGGTGGTCTGTAAAGTACTTTCAGTTCTGGTATAGACTTTAGAAGACAAAAGCATTAAAAATTACTATAACTAGGGGCACCTGGGTGGCTCAGCTGAGTGTCCAACTTTGGCTCAGGTCACAACCTCCATGGTTTGTGAGTTCGAGCCCTGCATTGGGCTCTGTGTTGACAGCTCGGAGCCTGGAGCTTGCTTTGGATTCTGTGTCTCCCTCTCTCTTCTCTGCCCCTCCCCTGCTTGCACTCTGTCTCTTTCTGTCTCTCTAAATGTTAAAAAAAATTTTAAAAAGGGGTGCCTGGGTGGCTCAGTTGGTTGAGTGTCCAACTTTGGCTCAGGTCACGATCTCCGTGGTTTGTGAGTTTGAGCCCCACGTCGGGCTCTGTGCTGACAGCTTAGAACCTGGAGCCTGCTTTGGATTCTGTGTCTCCCTCTCTCTCTGCCCCTAGCCCACTCACATTCTGTCTCTGTCTCTCTCAAAAATAAACATTAAAAAAATAACAAATTTAAAAAAATTATATCTAAAACTATATTAATAAATATATAAAGATATAACTTGTGAATCAAAAAGGGGGTGGAAAGATGTAAAAGAATAGAGTTTTTGTGTATGATTAAAGTTAGGTTACCCACATAAAATGGATTGTTACAACTATAAAATGTCTTATGTAAGTCCTGCAGTAACCACAAAGAAAATGTTACCAAACCCAATTTCAGCTGCCTGTTGCCTGAAAGATCACCCAACAGAGGAGTTTTTATTAGAAAGGAATTTGAGCTTTATTCAGGAGGCTGGCAACCTGGGGAGAAGGTGGACTCTTATTCAAGAGGCAACTCTGGAGTTTGTCTGGCCCAAGGAGATTAAAAGGGGTTTAGGGTGGTTAATCAGCGGAGACCTCAGCATCCTGCAACATGTCTTGATTGTATGCAGACTCAATGCCAACTACAAACATCTCAGTGCAAGGGGGTTGTGCGAGGGGATGTTGTTTTGTGATGTGTGAGAGTGCTCTGTTCTTATTGCAAAGGAGGGCAAAGTCTACAGATACACAAAGGGAAGTCAGTAAAATCATTTGTGTGACCTAAAAGAAAAACATCTTGCTAAAAAAAAAAATGGTAGGCTAATTAGAAAGCTGAGATTGCTTCAAATAGACTTGCTGGCCTCTGCAGCTTGGAAACATACTTGTTCTTCACTCCCCAAGGCCAGTGGTCTGCAAATCTCAAAGTAAATTAGTTCTGTTACAGATCAAGGGCCTTAGGCTAGCAAGTAAGGAGTGTGTTAACTTGAAGCAAGTTAACCCTTAAGACTGGCTGGACTACTCTTACAAGAACACCCATAGAAGATACACAAAAGAAAACAAGGAGGGGCGGGAGGAATCAAAGCATGTCAACACAAAAACATAAATGAAACACAAAGTCAAGAGGAAAAGAGGGACAAGAAGAAAAACCAAAATGGCAATAGTAAGTGCTATGGATCTTCCAAATGTTTGTGTCCCCCAAAATTCATATGTTGAAATTCTAATGCCCAAATGCGGGTCATTAAATAGGTGGCCTTTGGGAGGTACTTAGGTGATGAGTAGAGTCCTCATGAATGGGATTAGTGCCCTTATAAAAGAGACCGCAGAGAACTAGCTAGCCCCTTACACCATGTGAAGACACAGTGAGAAGGCACAATGAGGAAGCTGAATCTCACCAGACATCAAATCTGCCAATGCCATGATCTTGGAGTTCCCACTTTCTAGAACTATGTATGAGAAATAAATATTGTTTACAAGCCACTTAGTTTATGGTGTTGTATAGCAGCCTAAACTAAGTCCTCTCCTATTAGTAATTACTTTAAACAGATTTAAGTCCCCAGCTTTTGTTTTGTTTCTATCCTTTCAGCTAGACTGGCTGAATGGATAGAAAAAGCAAAAACCCCAACATGCATTTACGTGCTGTCTATAAGACACCTTAGATGTAGAGACACGTGTAGGCTAAAAATACAAAGATGGAAAAAGGTGTTCAGTGCAAAGGGTAACCAAAAGAGAGTAGCGTGGCTATACTAATACCAGACGAAATAGACTTTAAGTCAAAACTGTCACTAGAGATAAAGACTTTCTAAGATAAAAGGGTTGATACACCAGGAAGATACAATTATATATGCACGAACGTTAAAGCATCCAAATATATGAAGCATTGACAGAATTGAAGAGAGAAATAAGGATACAGTAACAATAGGCGATTTCTTTTTTTTTTTTTTTTTTAATGTTCATTTATTTTGAGAGAGCACATGAGCAGGGAGGTGCAGAGAGAGAATCCCAAACAGGCTCTGCGCTGGCAGCAAAGAAGACAGGGCTCGAATTCACGAACTGTGAGATCATGACCTGAGCCAAAACCAACAGTCAGAGGCTTAACTGACTGAGCCACCAAGGGTCCCCAACAATAGGTGATTTCAAACCTTCACTTTCAATAATGAATAGAACAACCAGACAACCAGATAGAAGATAAATAAGGAAACAGGAACACACTATAGACCAGTTGGACCGAAAAGACTGAACACTCCACCCAATAGCAGCAGAATACACATTCTTCTCAAGCCAACATAGAACATTCTCCAGGACAGAGCACATGTTAGGCCACAAAAAGTCAACAAATTTAAGAATATTGAAATCATATTAAGTATTTTTTCTGACTAATACGGAATGAAACTAGAAATCAGTAACTGTACGAAAACCAGAAAATTTATAAATAAGTGGAAATTAACACACTCTTGAACAACCAATGGGTCAAAGAATAACTCACAAGTGAAGCTAGAAAATATCTTAAGACAAATGAAAATGAAAGCACAACATACCGAAAACTTATGGGATGCAGCAAAAGCAGTACTAAGAGAGGTTTATAGCAGTAAATACATTAAAATAGAAGAAACTTTTCAAATCAACAACCTAACTTTATACATTAAGGAACTAGGAAAAGAAGAACAATTTAAATCCAAAGTTAGCAAAAAAAAATATATATATATATATATATATATATATATATATATTAGAGAAGAAATAAGTAAAGTAGAAAAATAGGAAAAAAATCAGTGAAACTAAAAATTGGTCACTTTTTAAAAATTGTTTACTGTTTACTTTTGAGAGAGAGCATGAATGGGGGAGAGGCAGAGAAAGAAGGGACACAGAATCCGAAGCAGGCTCTAGGCTCTGAGCTGTCAGCACAAAGCCTGGCTCGGCTCGAACTCACAAACTATGAGACGGTGACCAGAGCTGAAGTCAGACACTTAACTGACTGAGCCACCCAGGTGCCCTGAATTGGTTACTTTTTTAAAGTAAACTCTGCACCCAACATGGAGTTCAAACTCATGACCCTGAGATAAAGAGTCACATGCTCTACCTACGCAGCCAGCTAGCTACTTAAAGAATTGGGTTTTTTGAAAAGACCAACAAAATTACAGACCTTTAGCTAGACAAAGAAAAAAGAGAAGACTCAACTAAAATCAGAGATGAAAGAGAAATTACAACTGATGCCACAGAAAATATGTTATAAAAGACTACTATGAACAATTATATGCCAACAGATTGGATAACCTAAAAGAAATGGATAAATTCCTAGAAACAATCTAATAAGACTCAATCATGAAGAAAGAGAAATCCAAACAGACCTATAACTAGTAAGGTTTAATTAATGATCAGTTACTAATCAATAATCAATTACCAATTCACTCAAACCACCTCCCCCCCAACAAAGAAAAGTCCAGGACCAGATGGCTTCATTAGAGTATTTTACCAAATATTTAAAGAATTAACACCAATCCTTCTCGAACCCCACCCAAAAATTGAAGAGGAGAGAAAACTTTCTAACACATTTTATGAGTCCAACATTTACTTGGCTACCAAAACCAAAGATCCAACAAAATGCAGATCAATATTCCTGATGAATATCAATGCAAAACTCTTCAACAGAATGCTAGTAAAACAAATCAACAGCACTTTAAAAGGACTATACACCACGAACAAGTAAGATTTATCCCTGGAATGCAAGAACAATTCAACATAACAAAATAAATGTAACATTAGGGGGGCCTGGGTGGCTCAGTGGGTTGAGCATCAATCCAAGGGAAAGAAAGGAAAAGATATCCAATTGTAAAGAGGGAAGTAAAGATATTTGTTAGCAGACGACATGATTTTACATGTAGAAAACCCAAAAGATTACACACAAAAACTGTTAGAACTGTTCAATGAATTCAGCAAATTTGCAGATTATAAAACCAACTCTCAAAAATCAGCTGCACTTCTATACACTAACAATGAACAATCTGAAAAGGAAATTAGGAAAACAATCCTATTTACAATAGTATCAAAAAGAATAAAATACTTACTAATGAACTTTTGTTGTTGTTGTTGTTAGAGAGTGTGGGAATGGGGGAGGAAGAGAATCCCAAACAAGCTCTGCACTGTCAGCACAGAGCCTAATGTGGGGCTCAAACTCACAAACCATGAGATGATGACCCAAGCTGAACTGAGTTGGGCTTTAAACAACTGAGCCACCCAGGTGCCCCTAATAAACTTTTTTTAAAGTAGGTTCCATGCCCAGCATGCAGCCCAACATAGGTCTTGAACTCACAACCTTGAGATCAATACCTGAGCTGAGATCAAGAGTCAGACACTCAACTATCAAAATGTCCATAATATCCAAACCAATCTTCAGATTCAGTGCAATCTGTATAAAAATCCCAGTGGATTTCTTGGGGGGGAAAAATCCCAAAATTTATATTGGATCTCAAGGGACCTCAAATAACCAAAACAATCTTGAGAAAGAAGAACAAAGTAGGCAATCTCACACTTCATGATTTCAAACCATCTTACAAAGCTATGATAATCAAAACAGAATGGTACTGTCACAAAGAGCCCAGAAATAAAGACACACATTTATGACCAAATGATCATCAGTGAGGGTGCCAGGACTACATACTGGGGAAACAATAGTCTCTCCAACAAATGGTGTTGGAAAAACTGGCTATCCACATGCAAAAGGACAAGGATGGACCCTTACCTAGTACCATATGCAAAAATTAACTTAAAATGGATGAAAGAACTAAACCTAAGACCTGAAACTATAACATTCTTAGAAAAAAAGACATTGCGGAAAACGTTTATGACATTGTAATGGGAAATGATTTCTTGGATATGACTCAAAAACACAAGCAGCAAAAGCAAAAATAGACAAATGTGACTATATCAAGCTTAAAAACTACTGTGCAACAGAGGTGCCTGTGTGGCTCAGTTAAGTGACTCTTGATTTCAGCTTAGGTCTTTGTGAGATCAAGGTTTGTGACCAAAGGACTTCAATAGGCATGTTTCCAAAGAAGATATACAAATAGCTAACAAGTTTATGAAAAGATACTCAATGTCTCTAAATATCAGGGAAATGCATATCAAAACCACAATGAGATATTACGTCACATCCATTAGGATGGCCACATTAAAAAAAAAAATCCTACACACCAAAAAATAACATGTTTTGGTGAGGGTGTGCACTATTGGTGGGATTCTAAATGGTGCAGCCACTATGGAGAACAGTATGGAAGTTCCTAAAAATATTAAAAATAGAATTACTATATGATTCATTAATTTCACTTCTGGGTACATATCTAAAAAAAAGTTGAAAACAGGATCTCGAAGAGATATTTGCTTACGCATGTTAACTGCAGCATTATTCACAATATCCAAGATGTGGAAGCAACCTAAATGTCCATGGATGGAAGAATGGATAAAGAAAATGTGGTCTACACATACAATGGAATATTACTCAACCTTTAAAAAGAAGGGACTTCCATCATACGCTACAACATGGATGAATCTTGAGCACATGATGCTAAGTGAAATAAGCCAATCACACGAAGACAAATACTGCATGATTCCACTTATATGAGGTATCTAAAGTAACCAAACTCATAAAAACAGAAAGCAGAATGGGAGTTTCCAGGGCCTGGAGAAAGGGAAAATCAAGGAGTTGTTCACTCGGTGTAGAGTTGCAGTCCTGCCAGATGAAAAAGTTTAAAGATCTGCTGTACAACAATGGTCATATAGGTAACAAGCCTATACTGTCTACTTAGATATCGTTAACAAGGTAAATTTGTGTTATGTGTTTTTTGCCACAATAAAGTTTATAGGAAGAAGAACAGAGTTTTTAGGGAAAATTAAAAATAATAATTACCAAAAAAGGTATAGAGTATAACAAGTGTACATACACACCCAACTTTTTAAAATAAAATATTAAGACTAATCCCCCCAAAAAAGGTGGAGAGCCACAGAAGCTTTGCAACTCTAATTAAAAATGGTTCTTTTTTTTAATAATTTTTTTTTTACATTTTTATTTTATTTTTGAGAGACAGAGCACAAGTGGGGGAAGAGCAGAGAGAGAATGAGACACAGAATCAGAAGCAGGCTCCAGGCTCTGAGCTGTCAGCACAGAGCCCGATGCGGGGCTGGAACTCACAAACTGTGAGATCATGACCTGAGCTGAAGTCGGGCGGTTAACCGACTGAGCCACCCAGGCGCCCCAAAAATGCTTCTTTTTAACCTAAGGTTTTCCATTTCTAGTGTATTAATTTTCTTATCTTTCTTCTCACCTGTATCAGAGAGATATTTAGATGACATCTCTGGTGATGAGTTTTTATGTGGTCTAAAGAAGTCGAGAGGCAGAGGAAAGCTCAGAAGATGTGCTACCAGGCTTCATGGGGACCGCAAGCTGAGATCTGCACTGTCCCCTTAGACCCAGTGACAACCTGAAGCAACCCTCTGCTGTTCACCGTGGAGAGCCCACCGCATGCAAACTCAGCCTGGCAGAGCTCAGCCCGCTGGCCTCCGCTCCTCCAGCTGACTACCTGCCTTGCTGCGGGCCCTGTTTCTGCTTCACACTCCTCCAATTCCGGTGACCCACATGCCGGCTCCCCAAGGGAAGCAACGGTGACCAGGCCCCTCCTGTCCAGTCCGGCACAAGCCTGGAAGCCTCTCCCAGGCCTTTGGCCCATGTGCCACCTCACAGGCCATCAGCTCTGTAGTGACAAGTGTACAAATGGCGACCAGGGAGGCAGGATACTGGCAGGCCCATGGAGCCTTCAGCTCCTAGGGCAATTCTCTGTGCTTATGCCAAAATTCATCTTTATTCCTTTTCAGAAGGTAAATCAGAAGAAATAAAATCCTTGAAACTCAAAACTATACTGAAAATAATGTGGTGGACATTGAGCTTTCTCCCCTCCTCCCCTTTTTGGGGAGTTATTTTCAGTTCCCTGTGGCAGGTGTAAAGGTAAAAATACGCGTATATTATAGAAACAGGGAGGAGATGACCCGAAAACAGCCTGGCTGGGCTGTGCTGAGGAAGTGATGTCCAAGTTGAGTGGAAGTTAATCCTACAGACAGAGGGAAGGGGAGGCCACACCCGCAGAGAGAAGAGCTCGCACAAAGGCGGTGAGGCAGGAAACAGACATCCGGGCAGCGGGTAGTGTCAGTGGCCTGAGTCTCTCACCACCTACTCTCCACTCTGTGCTTTATCTTTGTGTGCCAGCGCCTAACACCTAGTGGCCACTCAGCCAATGTTTGTTGAGTGAATAAACAATTGTATATGCAGGATTTTTTATCTGGGAGAGCTCAGTGAAAATTCGCACTAAGCAGAATGTACTGGGTGTATTGGGGACTCATTGTCATCACACATGTGTGCTCTTTCAATACTGTGGTAATTGGATTAGAAACCAAAGCAGCTAAATTGCTCTGTATGTTAGAGGAGAAACAAGAAGCTGGTGGTGAAGGATGAGGAGAGGATTCTGGGAGGGACAGATGAAAAGCTTTGTGGTACTGCAGCGGAGATTAGGCTGAGACAGTGGGTAGAACAGAAATATCTGGATTAGACCTTTTTTTCCAGGCTTAGTACCTTGTACACAGGTACATTCATTAACTCTTCTTTCCCCTGGCCGCTGTGTGGCTGTGCTAACAAACTTTAGTAGTCTTTGGTTTTCCAGTTCCAAATTGTAGCTTCACTTGACACAGACCTTTTGTTGTCAAACAATCCAAATACTTCTGAAACGTCTAGATTTGGTACTGATGCTACTGATGCTCGCAGGATTTTGAAAGTAAAGAGTAGATGTGTGGAGATGATGCTATTAGAAATGAATTGGGGCCCCAGCAATACCCCCCACCCCACTTCTACTCTGGGGTCACTGCTGGTCATGTAGCGACAGCCCCAGTGCAGGAGGGATTTGCCCTGCTTGCCTGGAAGGCGCAGCAGGCAATGCTTTCTGGCCATGATGAAATTCCACCTGTGCCAGGCCACTGGTGCCAGATGCACACAATGGAAACACAACAGAGGAAAAATCCATTCTGAGCCTCTCCACCTCGAGAGAGAAGTCTTGTGCACACACCAAAACAGACGTGACAGAAGCAAAGTAAGGAGAACTAAATTTACGTCCTTGGTCCAGGCTTACTAAAAATACATTCATTTTGGGGCTCCTGGGTGGCTCAGTCAGTTAAGCGTCTGACTTCAGTTCGGCTCATGATCTCATAGTTTGTGACTTCAAGCCCCGCATCAGGCTCTGTGCTGACAGCTCAGAGCCTGGAGCCTGCTTCAGTTTCTGTGTCTCCCTCTCTCTCTGCCCCTCCTTCTCTCACACTCCATCTCTCTCTCTCTCTCTCTCTCAAAAATAAATAAACCTTGAAAAAATAATAAAAATAAAAATATACATTAATTTCAGTTGTCCTGAGTGTATAACCTAGAGAATAAAAGCACCTAGCTGTCCAATAGACACAAGGATTAGGTTAAAGAGGACAGACACAGTTTCTTAGATATCACTATCACATGAAACTTCAGTTTTCTAAACCTGGATTCAAATAACGAGACTATCTACACTTCAATTTTAGGAGAAAGACAAAAGAAACAGCTATCAGAGATTTAGTTAAACAAAAACTCCCAGGATCTGTCCTGGAGTTTGTATAGGAATGGCTCAAGGTCCAGACCTTCCACATTTGCTCAGTTTCCCTGTGAAGAGAACTGAAGATTGCACAGATGGCTCTCTCTCCTAGGAGAGGACTGCATTCTTACAAACAAAATCTCATTACATTCAGTATATTCTATTTAATTACACAAGAAAGGTTTTAGAAATTTCTTAAAAACCAGAGCAATCTCAGGAATAAGACTTAGGAATAAAAACACTAACAAAAATAGCTTATTCATCAAATAGATCATCTATTTGGCCTTTTATTGCACCATCAATTCCTCCATCAGTTTCCTCCTACCCACCCCCCACCCCCAAAAGAGAAAGGGATCATCAGGGGCTCTAAACTATCTCGTCTGTCTCTTTAATTTTATAATTTACATGTCATAAAATTTACCATTTAAAATATATAATTCAGTGTTTTTCAGTATATTTATTGACTTATTTTTTTCGAATTTTCAAATTTCTTTTATTAGAGAACATTTTTAATTTTTATTTATTTTTTGTCCTGGCATAATTTTTTTTAATTTAGTTTATTTTTTAAATTTACATCCAAGTTAGTTAGCATTTAGTGCAACAATGATTTCAGGAGTAGATTCCTTAATGCCCCTTACCCATTTGGCCCATCCTCCCTCCCACAACCCCTCCAGTAACCCTCTGTTTGTTCTCCATATTTAAGAGTCTTTTGTGTTTTGTCCCCCTCCTGTTTTTATATTATTTTTGCTTCCCTTCCCTTATGTTCAACTCTTTTTTCTCTTAAAGTCCTCATAGGAGTGAAGTCATATGATATTTGTCTTTCTCTCACTAATTTCGCTTCGCATAATACCCTCTAGTTCCATCCATGTTGCTGCAAATGGCATGATTTCATTCTTTCTCATTGCCATGTAGTATTCCATTGTATATATAAATCACATCTTCTTTATCCATTCATCCATCGATGGACATTTGGGCTCTTTTCATACTTTGGCTATTGTGATAGTGCTGCTATAAACATTGGGGTGCATGTGCCCCTTCGAAACAGCATACCTGTATCCCTCGGATAAATACCTAGTAGTGCAATTGCTGGGTTGTAGGGTAGTTCTATTTTTAGGTTTTTGAGGAACCTCCATACTGTTTTCCAGAGTGGCTGCACCAGTTTGCATTCCCACCAGCAGTGCAAAAGTGATACTCTTTCTCCGCATCCTCGCCAACATCTGTTGCTGCCTGAGTGGTTAATGTTAGCCATTCTTTCAGTATATTTAAAGAGTTGTTTAGGGGCGCCTGGGTGGCGCAGTCGGTTGAGCGTCCGACTTCAGCCAGGTCACGATCTCGCGGTCCGGGAGTTCGAGCCCCGCGTCGGGCTCTGGGCTGATGGCTCGGAGCCTGGAGACTGTTTCCGATTCTGTGTCTCCCTCTCTCTCTGCCCCTCCCCCGTTCATGCTCTGTCTCTCTCTGTCCCAAAAATAAATAAACGTTGAAAAAAAAATAAAAAAAAAATAAAAAAAAATAAAAAAAAAAGAGTTGTTTAGCCCTCAATTTCACGACCTTTTTTTTTTTTATCCCCCAAAGAATCTCCTTACTCATGTTAATGAATTTTTTTTAGCAGTTAGAAAAGATCTCTCCCCTTCCCCAACCCCTGGCAACAACTAATCTACTCTGTTTCTATGGATTTGCCTCTTCTGAACATTTCATATAAATGGATTCATAGAATATGTGGCCTTTTGTGTCTGGTTTCTTTCACTTAGCATAATGTCTTCAAGGTTCATCAATGTTTTAGCACATATTAGTACATCATTCCTTCTTACTGCCAAATAATATTCTATTTATGGATTATACCATGATTTCTTTATCCATTCATTAGTTGACGGACATTCAAGTTGTTCTACTTTTTGACAATTACAAATAATGCTGCTATGAACATCTGTGTACAAAATCTTACATGGACATATGCTTTCATTTGTTTTACATACTGTATTTGTCTGATTTCTCTAGAAAAACAGAATACATATGTAAATATATATTATTAGTTTGATATGTAAATATATATGTATTAATCTGATACATACATAAGTATATATGTATATCTGATATACTATAAGGAATTGGCAATTGACTCACACAGAGAGTCTCTAAGAAGCCCAAGATAGTCAGGTCTGAAGGCAGGAGAAGATAGATGAAGATTGATGTTCCAGCTCAAAGACAGTCTGGCAGAGTGAAGTCTCCCTTACTAAGTTTTTCTCTTCTATTCGGGCCTTCAACTGACTGTGTGGAGGCCCATCCACATTGGGAAGGGCGATTTGCTTTACTCAGATTACCAATTTGAATATTAATTTCATCCAGATACTCCTTCGCAGACACACCCAGGATACTGTTGAAGCTAGTTATCTGGGCTCCTCATGGCCCAGTGAAATTGACACATAAAATTAACCATCACAGATATACACCTTAGGATTGGGATTGTTCCATCACAGGGTCGGAGGGTAACTCTTTTAACTTTTTTGAAAAACTGTCAAACTGTTTTCCATAGTGGCTGCACCGTTTTACGTGATCTCCAGCAAGGTATGAGGGTTCCACTTTCTTCACATCCTTTCCATGGCCACCCTGGTGGATGTGAATTGGTACCTCATTGTGGTTCATTTGCACTTCGTTAATGATCAATAATGTTGAGCATCTATGCATGTGCTTATTAGCCATTAGTATATCTTTGGAGAAATGTCTTTTCAGATCCTATGCCCATTTTTTAATTCAGGTATTTATCTTTATATGAGTAAACTTTAAAATTCTGGGTAATAGACCTTTATCAGATATTTGATTTGCAAGTATTTTCTCCCATTCTATGGGTTGTCTTTTTTACTTTCTTTTTTTTTTTATATTAACCCTTTATTTTATTTTATTTATTTTTTTTCAATATATGAAATTTATTGTCAAATTGGTTTCCATACAACACCCAGTGCTCATCCCAAAAGGTGCCCTCCTCAATACCCATCACCCGCCCTCCCCTCCCTCCCACCCCCCATCAACCCTCAGTTTGTTCTCAGTTTTTAACAGTCTCCTATGCTTTGGCTCTCTCCCACTCTAACCTCTTTTTTTTTTTTTTTTTCCCTTCCCCTCCCCCATGGGTTTCTGTTAAGTTTCTCAGGATCCACATAAGAGTGAAACCATATGGTATCTGTCTTTCTCTGTATGGCTTATTTCACTTAGCATCACACTCTCCAGTTCCATCCACATTGCTACAAAAGGCCATATTTCATTCTTTCTCATTGCCACGTAGTATTCCATTGTGTATATAAACCACAATTTCTTTATCCATTCATCAGTTGATGGACTTTACTTTCTTGATAGAGTCCTTTGATGCACTAAAGTTTTTAATCTAAAATGGATCTTTAAGGGGTGCCTGGGTGGCTCATTCGATTGAGCATCTGACTTCGGCTCAGGTCATTATCTCGTGGTTTGTGAGTTCAAGCCTTGCGTCGGGCTCTAGCTCGGAGCCTGGAGCCTGCTTCGGATTCTGTGTCTCCCTCTCTGTCTCTGCCTCTCCTCTGCTTGTGCTCTGTTTCTCTCTGTCTCTCAAAAATGAATAAATGTAAAAATAAATAAATAAATAAATAAATAAATAAATAAATAAAATGGATCTTTAAATTGAGCAATATAAGCTCCCTACTCCTCTCCCCTACAGAATCTTGAGTCATATCCACATTGCATTAATATTAGTACATTTTTTTTAATCTTTACACCATAAGAAAATAAGTCTCTTTGAATTCACAGAAATCTAGAGGCTTGGGCTTCCCCACACCACAGTACTAGAGTTGGAGGAAGTTTAAATCAGCTTATGGACCAAGGGCCCCAGCTCTCATTTGGGTTATACCACTATTAAGGACATCTTGGTTACTATGCTTTATTGCAAATATTGGTTACTACTTTTATTTCAATTAACACACTAGGTTAGCAATACTTTGGGTAAAATAGACTTTTGTGGTTCAACTTGAGACTATATGTACAGCACTATTCCTATGGTGAAGTGTTTTTTTGAGTTCTAAACAACCACATGGTAGAAACACACAATCCACAAACAAGTTGGGAACTACCTGCATATGATTTCATGACTTATTTCAGTCTTACAACTTGGTAGATTTTGAGTACTAAATTTCCATCTCTTGCAATATGTATTTATTCTTAGGGAGTAAACTCTTACCTAAAAGCAGAGATTGAATAAATAGACAAAAATTGTTGAAACAAGATCTTTTTCATTGAAAGAAGACATTTTTATGTACTTAATATTTACCAGCTTTTAAAACTTCTTACTGATAAATAGAATATTTTCCTAATTATAAAATCAATGCATGCTTATTGCAAAACATTTAGAAAATACAAAAGAGCATAAAGAAGAAAATAGGTATCATCTATAATCCTTATAGCCAAAATGAAAAGCTGTTGACCTTCTGGTGTAATTCTACCCATATATGTATATACATAAATGTATGAAATTCTAAAATGGGAGGGCGCCTGGGTAGCTCAGTCAATTGAGCATCTGACTCTTCACTTGATATTAGCCAAAAGGCCGAGAAGTGATGAGCATCTGACTCTTGATTTCGGCTCTGGTCATGATCCCAGGGTGTGAGATCAAGCCCCATGTCGGGTTCTGCACTGGACGTGGAGTCTGCTTGAGATTTTCTCTTTCTCTCCCTCTCTCTGCCCCCTCCCCCTCTGCTCTTTCTCCCTCTCTCAAAATAAAATACGTTTTTAAATTGAGATTGTATTGTATGCAGAATTTTGTATCTTTTAGAAACAATTCTCTAATTATATAAGTGATGAATACACTCTCACTATAAAAAATATAAAGAATACAGATGGAAGGAAAATGCTTCCTCAGTTCAACCTTCCTGTCAAGCCCCCTCCTCTCCAGAAAGACCACCATGCAGGTTTGTCCTGTATCCTCTCAGACTTCCTGTGTATTCCCATTATGCAGGAATTCAGTAGGTCTAGCTTTCTATTAAAACATCCAGTAGAGGGAACTGTTAGACTGTTTTCTCCTTTGACATGTAAATTATACCTCCTTTTGATTTACAAAAACCTAAGCATTTTGGATGTCATTTACACAATGCAGAATGGTACATTGATTTAAAAATATGTTATTTCTACTGACTAGTTTCTAACTTAAATAAAAAATTTAAATCTTATTTTCTCCCTTCAACTATCTTGTTGGTTTGTTTTTGCTTCCTTGGACCTTGAAATTATGTGGTTTTTTGAGGATACTTCTACTGGGTAAATTTATGAGGGAAAAAAATCCTTGCTGTTGGTAGAAATGTAGTTGTCTTTTTTTTTCCCCTTTGAGAAGAAGATAAGTCAGATACAATAAAAAAATAGGTGAAGATGAAACTTAATGTGACAGTAAATAATTCCATTCAAAATCCTAAATAGATTAGAATAATTGAATAGTCTCTTCATTTAGATACTCTGAAAATGGTTTATTCCAAAATGATAAATTCTGTGTATGTATTTCAGTAATACTTTATGTAAATAATATTCATATTTTTAATTCCACAGCAGTTCTCAAGAGAACCAGATAAAACCTGTGAGTATATTCGGTCTATTGTGCTGATGCTGTGGTGGTTTTGTTCTCATAGCCTTTGTTGATTTGCATTTTAACTAAACTACCCTGAAAATGGTGGTTAGGCAATGAGGTGTCCTAGTTATGAGAACTCTCCAAGTAACAGACTCTCTTTCAAATGCCAACACTTTTAATGTTTAACCACTGGAAGGAAACGTTTCCAATGAGTATTCTATGGTTCACCCAGCTTTCTAAATAGAGGATAGTGAACCTAAGTGTTTTTATTGTTGACTATGTTATATTTTTAAACCCTG
The DNA here is from genome assembly GCF_022079265.1 of Lynx rufus. Classification (NCBI taxonomy): domain Eukaryota; kingdom Metazoa; phylum Chordata; class Mammalia; order Carnivora; family Felidae; genus Lynx; species Lynx rufus. The sequence continues at coordinate 3,146,097 of NW_025814844.1, read as the reverse complement.
TGCAGTTGTCTCTGTGAACCTTGATTCGTTTTTCTCTCCTAGACAGCTAGGCGTATCTTCCTAGTGCTGGTACATATCATATGCTTAATAAATGTTTGATGGAAAGAAAAAAAGAATGATGGGAGTGTCCTTCTACTGTCATTTTGTGTGTAATTAACAGTCCCTGCCTCAGCCATTCATACTGTGTCCCCCACCATGATTCTTTCACCCCTCCCTGACCCTTGCTCATCTAATCTGCTGTGTACAAAAATAAAATAGGCAAGCCTATTTCTTAAAACTGTAGTATGTAACAGTGAATTAACAGCCAGTGGAGCTCAGAATGAAAGCCTGAGGGACCTGGTTTGGAGCTGTGTGTCAGCCACTACCCTCTCTAAAACACTGATTCATCCTTCTGAAGTAGGTGGCCCAAGACTGAAGCATTTTGTGAAATCCATGTGTAATTTATCTACAGACGTGTTATAAACAAGATGTCTTTGGAACAATGAAAACTTAAAAACAAATGAAATTGGAGATTTGTTAAATGTAAAGTTGGGACATCTATAACATCTTTAAAAATGGTCTTAGACAATAGTTCACAGTGACCAACATGTAGAAATCAATGGAAATCTGTTGGAAATGATGTATGTATGAAATGAGTGTCTATTTTATCATTTACCTTGAAATTAAAAAAATTTAATGTTTATTTTTGAGAGAGAGAGACAGAGCATGAGTGAGGGAGGGGCAGAGAGAGAAGGAGACACAGAATCCAAAGTAGGCTCCAAGCTCTGAGCTGTTAGCACAGAACCCAACATGGGGCTCCAACCCACTAACCATGAGATCATGAACTGGGCTGAAGTCAAACACTTAACAGACTGAGCTACCCAGGCCCTCATTTATCTTGAATTTTTAAAATTTTGTTTAACATTTTTATTCAGTTTTTGAGAGGCAGAGAGACAAAGTGTAAGCAGGGAGAGGCAGAGAGAGAGAAAGAGACGGAGACAGAGAATCTGAAGCAGGCTCTGAGCTGTCAGCACAGAGCCCAATATGGGGCTCAAACCCATCAACTGCAAAATCATGACCTGAGCCGAAGGCGGCCATTTAACCCACTGAACCACCCAGGTGCCCCTCATTTACCTTGAATTTTGATGCATCCATATACATTTCTTTAACCACAAAAACATGTTATAGAAGAATAATGACTTGAAAAAAATGTTCATTTAACCATATGGTTAAATCAAATGGATTACAAAACACTCTATCATATAATCTCAATTTAGGGGGAGGAAAAATATGTACACTATGGCAAAAAGTTGGGGTAGCTATTTACCAAAATGTTAGCAGCAGTTATTTATGGCTGATGTTTCATATTTTTCTATTTGTTTACCCACAAATCTTAAATTTTCTAGGGTTAACATACTGTTTTTTGAAGTAAAGGGGAGAAATGTTATATCCCAGAATACTTTGCTTTGGAGAACTTTAGTGCCTGAGCCATAGGGGGCGCCCTCAACAGCAGACACACAAGTACAACCACCACCCACAAAGGAACCAGGTTCTTAAAGGTAGCAGGTTGCTGAAATCAACTTGATGTTCTCATTGTTTCAATATTGCCACTAAATGGCAGGAGTTACTTGTGCTTTCCATACTTCCTTTTGAGCCAGACTATAGTGTCCTCATATTCAGAAGAAGGCAACATTTTCCAAATATAGTCTAAAGGGATTGATATTTCATGGGAACAAAACAGGCCAATTTCAATTAAAGTGATAATTTAGGAGAAAAATCTGGAGTTAAAGAGGTTGCCCAGGAAACAGGTTGTGATGTAATCATAAATTTACTTACTATCTTTGGTAAAATGACTCCAAGAAGAGAGTATAAAGCCAGAGGTACAGTAACTAGAACATGCTTTGTACGTGTTTTTACTTATGAATAAATCATGTCAGATAATTTGCATTGTGAATAGGGTTTAGAACAGCTGATGTTTATCAATATATATTTGAAATGATAGAGATTTTTTTAAACTTCAATATTTAATATCTTCAGTACCATGGCTTAAAATTCCATCATGCTGCTGGTTCTTAAATTTATATTTCCAGCTCAGCTTCTCCCCTGAACTCAAGATGTAAACATCTAACTGCCTACTTAGCATGCCAAATTCATGGGCATGTAGGAGATATCTGTACTTCACTATGTTTAAAACCAAACTGCTGCCATCCTGGTTAAGCCAATTCCTTATCATTCTTTCCTACCCTCACTAAGGTTTTTCACTTCCTTCAGTTGCTCAGGCAAAAATCCCAGGCACCCTTCCTGTCTGTTGCATTTCACAAATGCACAATCTGTCAGCAATCCCTGTAGGCTCCCCTTTCACCATATCTACAACTGACCATGTTTCACCATCTTCACCATCACCTGCTGAGAGCCACCATCATCTCTAGAAGAATTGTCTCTTTGTCTCACCTCACCAGTCTGTCCTGCAAACTCTTGTTGGGGATTCCCAAAGGCTAAACCCCTGGAAAGGAGTGGGCAATGGAGCCTGCAGATGTGGTCCTGTCAGAGTGGTCCTACGGGAGGGAGACAGGACAGAGAAGGGTGGACAGAGGACCCCAGGCACTTACAGAAACAGGGGGCTGGTGACTTCATACTTGAAGAGCATAACTTGACCCATCGTGTGGAATTTTCAACTTACAAAGTAGTGTAGGAGAGGAAAAACAATTTTCCCTCTACCCTTCTAGGTTCTTGGCTGAGGAATGCTCCTCCCAATAATAAAATATGGATTAACAAGACAAAAATAAACAATTTAAATTCTGTATGAACATATGTGCATACAGGAGCACCACCTTGTATACCTTTAAGACAAAGAAACAATAAATTTGTGAAGAATTGACAACCCAAAAGGGTTTGGGCTAGGAGTATTAATATGATGACGATGTCACAGGTTTTCTGTATACAGTCTTCTTTGCCTTAAACTCTCTGTCTCTGGTGATAAGGAGGGCTTCTACCCTCCTGGTACAGGAAGATTATCTTTCACAAAAAAGATTTATCTTCTGCTTTCAGGGGGGCAAAGGAGGATCAGAGTATCCTTTGTGCACCAGCTGTTTCTTAAGTTTGTTTATTTCAAAATAATCCATATGCCAAAGTTACATATACCATATGCCAATATTTTGAAATGACATTCTGAACCTCTACAGTATCATTGTTGGTCAATCTCTTATCACATTAGTTATTTCTAAAACTTAAACAGTGCCATACATTCGAGGGGTACAACATAATTTTCCATTTAAAATTATGTTGGGTAGCTAGTAACATTACTGGTCACATTTGAGGCATTTAAATATACTGTGGCACCAGGGAAAGGGGAGAGAAGTTGGTGGAGAGAGGTGGGCTCAGTACCCAGTGATGATAAGGGAATGAGTGGAGGCAACTTTCTTACAAATTCATACCAAGGTGGCAAAGGGACCTGCCAAGGAAGGAAACATGGTTCACATTCATGACCTCCATTTCCAGGACTGGAAAAACAAATGTACATCCCATGGATGGCAATGAGCAGACTGCATCTGTGTAGGCAGATTGTTCTTATTTAAAATAAATCATATCTAGGCACCTGGGTGGCTCAGTTGGTTGAGTGTCCAACTTCAGCTCAGGTCATGATCTCACAGTTCCAGAGTTTGAGCCCTGCATCACGCTCTGTGCTGACAGCTCAGAGCCTGGAGCTGCTTCAGATTCTGTGTCTCCCTCTCTCTCTGCTCCTTCCCTGCTCAACACTGCCTCTCTCTCTCTCTCTCTCTCTCTCAAAAATAAATAAACATTTTTTTTAAGTTAAAATAAGTGATGTCTTGGCACCTGAGTGGCTCAGTTGGTTGAGCATCTGACTCTTGATTTTGGCCCATATCTTGATCCCAGGATTGTTGTGAGATCAAGCCTCACATTGGGCTCTGTGCTGAGCGTGAAGCCTGTTTAAGATTCTCCTCTGTTCCTCTCCTACTCACTCTCTAAATAAATAAATAATAAAGTCACGTATGCTTTCATGTGAGCATGTGTGTGCACACACTTAAGATGATACACTTAACGTTTAGTATTCAGGCATGTTTTCTTTTCTTTTTTTTAAAGTTTTTAATTTCAGTTATGTATTTTAACAAACAGTGTTATGTTAGTTTCAGGTGTACAATATAATGATTCAACACTTCCACACATCACCCAGTGCTCATCATGACAAATGCAGTCCTTAATCCCCATCACCTATTTCACCCAACCCCCCCCCCCACTTTCCTTTTGGTAACCATCAGTTTGTTCTCTATAGCTAAGAGTCTGTTTCTTGGTTTCTCTCTCTCTCTCTCTCTCTCTCTGTCTCTCTTTCCCTCTGCTCATTTGTTTTGTTTCTTAAATTCCAAATAAAACTTAAATCATATGGTATTTTTCTTTCTCTGACTTATTTAGCTTAGCATAATACTCTCTAGCTCCATCCATGTCATTGCAAATGGCAAGATTTCATTCCTTTTTAGGACTGAATAACATTCCATCATATATGTATATACCACATCTTCTTTATCCATTCATCTATTGATGGATAGTTGGGACTTCTTCCATAATTTGACTATTGTATATAATGCTGCTATAAACATAAGTATGCATATATCACTTTGAATTAGTATTTTTGTATTTTTTGTTAAATGCCCAGTAGTGCAATTACTAGGTGGGAGGGTAGTTCTGTTTTTAACTTTTTGAGAAACCTCCATGTTGTTTTCCACAGTAGCTGCACAGTTTGCATTCCCACCAACAGTGCACAAGGATTCCTATTTCTCCACATCCTTGTTAACACCTGTTGTTTCTTGTGGTTTTGATTTTAGCCATTCTGACAGGTATGAAGTGATATCTAATTGTAGTTTTGATTTGCATTTCCCTGATGTTGAATGGTGTTGAACATCTTTCCACGTGTCTGTTAGCCATCTGGATGCCTTCTTTGGAGAAATGTCTGTTCAACATGTCTTCTTCTCATTTTTTAAGTTGGATTATTTGTTTTGGAGGTATTGACTTGTATCAGTTCTTTATATATTTTGGGTAGTCACCCTTTATTAAGGATATGTCATTTGCAAATCTTTTCTCCCATTTGGTAGGTTGCTTTTTAGTTTTTATGATTGTTTCTTTTGTTGTACAGAAAATTTTAACTTTGATGTAGTCCCAATAGTTTAGTTTTGTTTTTATTTCTCTTGTCTCAGGAGACATATAAATGTTGTTATAGCTGATGTCAGAAAAATTACTGCCTGTGTACTGCCTCTTCTAGAATTTTTATGGCTTCAGGTTTCACATTTAGGTCTTTAATCCATTTTGAATTTATTTTTGTGTATGGTGAAAGAAATGGTCCAGTTTCATTCTTTTGCATGTAGCTGACCAATTTTTCCAACACCATTTGTTGAAGAGATTGTCTTTTTCCCATTGTATATTCTTTCCTCCTTTGTCAAAAAACTTTTTAAATGTTTATTTATTTTTGAGAGGGGGGAGACAGCATGAGCAGTGGAGGGGCAGAGAGAGAGGGGCACAGAGGATCCAAAGCAGGCTCTGTGCTGATAGCAGTGAGCCAGCAAACCTGATGGCTCAGGCTCACAAACCATGAGATTATGACCTGAGCCAAAGTTGGACGCTCAACCAACTGAGTCACTCAGGCACCCTGTCAAAGATTAATTGGCCATATAATTATGGGTTTATTTCTGGGTTTTCTATTCTGGTTCATTGATCTTTGTGTCTATTTTTGTGCCAGTACCATACTGTTTGATCACAATAACTTTCTAGTATAACTTGAAGTCTGGAATTGTGAGAACTCCAACTTTGAGGTTTTTTTGTTTGTTCGTTTGTTTCCAAGATTGTTTTGACTATTTGGGATCTTTTGGGATTCCATACACATTTTAGGATTGTTTGTTCCAATTCTGTGAAAAATGCTGTTGGTATTTTGATAGGGCTGTATTAAATCAGTAGATTGCTTTGGGGAGTATAGACATTTTAATAATATTTATTCTTCCAATCCATAAGCATGGAATGTCTTTCCATTTATTTGTGTCTTCCTCAATTTCCTTCATCAGTGTTTTATAATGTTCAGAGTACAGTCTTTTACCTCTTTGGTTAGGTTTGTTCCTAGGTATTTTATTATTTGTTGTGCAATTGTGAATGGGATTGTTTTCTTAATTCCTTTTCTGCTGCTCCACTATTAGTGTATAGAAATGCAACAGATTTGGGACACCTGGGTGGCTCAGTCAGTTAAACGTATGACTTCAGCTCAGGTCATGATCTCAACCGTTCACGAGTTCGAGCTCCATGTTGGGCTCTGCTGACAGCTCAGAGCCTGGAGTCTGCTTCACATTCTGTGTATCCCCCCCTCTCTGCCCCTCCCCTGCTCACACTCTGTGTCTCTCTCTCAAAGATAAATAAACATTAAAAGAGAAAGAGAAAAATGCAACAGATTTCTGTATGTTGATTTTATATCCTGCCACTTTACTGAATTCTTGTATCAATTCTAGTAGTTTTTTTGGTGGAATTTTTAGGGTTTTCTTTATATAATATCTTGTCATCTGCATATAGCGGAAGTTTTACTTCTTCTTTACCAATTTGGATGCGTTTTGTTTCTTTTTGTTGTCTGACTGCTGTGGCTGGGACTTCCAGAACTATGTTGAATAAAAGTAATGAGAGTGGACATCCTTGCCTTGTTCTTGACCTTAGGGGAAAAGCTCTCAGTTTTTCCCCACTGAGTGTGATGTTCACTGTGGGTTTTTCATATATGGCTTTTATTGTGTTGAGGTATGTCCCCTCTAAACCTACTTTGTTGAGGATTTTTTTTTATCATGAGTGGATGTTGTACTTTGTCAAATGTTTTTTTCTGCATCTATTGAAATGATCATGTGGTTTTAATTTTTTTTTCTTGATGTGATATATCATGTCGACTGATTTGTGAATATTACACTACACTTGCATCCCAGGGATAAATCCCACTAGATCATGGTGAATTATTTTTTAATATATTGTTGGATTCTGTTTGTTAGTGCTTTGTTGAGGATATTTGCATCTGTGTTTATCAGAGATATTGGCCTGTAGCTCTCCTTTTTTGTGGTGTCTTTATCTGGTTTCGGTACAGAGTAACGCTGGCCTTATAGAATTAATTTGAAGTTTTCTTTCCTCTTCTATTTTTTGGAATAGCTTAACTCTTCTTTAAATATTTGACAGAATTTTCCTGGGAAGACTACTGGTTCTGGACTTTTGTTTGTTGGGAGTTTTGTTTTTTTTTTTAATGTTTATTTATTTATTTATTGGGTGGGGGCGGGTTTCAGAGAGAAAGGGAGAGAGAGAATTCCAAGCGGACTCTGTGCTGATAGCACAGGGTTCGTTGCAGGGCTCAATTGCACAAAGTGTGAAATCATGACCTGAGCTGAAACCAAGAGTCAGACACTCAACCATCTGAGCCACCCAGGTGCTCCATGTTGGGAGGTTTTTTTTTTTTTTTTTTTTTTTATTACTGATTAAATTTCATTGTTGGCAATTGGTCTGTTCAAATTTTCTATTTCTTCTTCTTTCTTCAGTTTTGGTAGGTCATATGTTTCTCGGAATTTAGCATTTAAGCATTTTAAAAAATTTCTTTAAGAGAGACAGAGACAGAGAGCACAGGTGAGGGACAGAGAAGGAGAGAGAGAGAATCCCAAGCAGATTCCGTCCGTGCTATCAGTGCAGAGCCCGATGTGGGGCAGCAACCGTGAGATCATGATCTGAGCTGAGATGAATAGTTAGGCACTTAATTAACTGAGCCACCCAAGTGCCCCTAGCATTTAGCATGTTTTAAGGCTTTTTTATACAGTGCTGAATGATCAGTTTTCCCAACTAAATTCAACATGCTGAGTGACAATTCACTGAATATTTATTTGGAGGAAGATAATTAGTGGCTTCTGAATAGAAGCCAACACTGTGATCTCTTCCAACTCCTACTCCTTCCCACCCACAGCATGGTTTCCCACTTCCCTTCCAGTGTAAAATGATTCCTCCCAACATTGCTGTGACCAGCATTTTCCCAACCTAACCACTGTTTTCTCTGTCATGGCTTTTTTTTTTTTTTTTTTTAAGTCAGAGAGTTGAGTTTCATAGAAATTCATTCTTACTTTTTAATATCTCACTTTTCAGTATTTGACATTTTGAACATTTTTGGTCTTGAGACAAATTTGAAAATAGTAATTACTCAGTAAATATTTATTTAGCACCCACTATGTGCCAGGCACTTTTCTAGGCCCCCTTGGGAAACTAACATTCTAGATCGGCCATAAGTAAGAAGCATAGGAAAAATGTACCCTGCGTAACATGTTGAAAGGTGGTTAAGTGCTATGAAAAAAAGTAGATTCGTCTGGGAAACAGTCACCATTGCCAGATCACTTTTTTATGTTCCTGTCTCAGAAATATCTAATGCTTCCTTCAGTGTGTCACCCAAGCCTTTCTGTCTGTTCCCAACCTACTCTCCCACCTCATTTGGTCCTGGGCCATCTATAAAAACTCACGCTTGGGCCCTCACTGTCTCCCACTGCCCTCCCAACTCCAAGCATTTGTTTGGATTGTCTCTTGAGTCTTGGAATGTGTATGGATGTGGTCTATAAAAAATGGTGGTCCACTCCCTAAAGTGTTTGGAACCGCTGGAGCACACAAGCTTAGCCCATTGACCTTTGAACTTCCTGGTGTTTCTTGTCTGTCCCTGACATTCATGCCCCTAATCAAGTGCTTCCTTGAATTGCTACTTAATGATTACTGAACCGTGTGTACAGATTATCTCCCTGTGTAGATTATCCACTCCTGGGGGGCAGGAATCATCCTTCGGATTTAACTCAACTGCTTTCTATGTATATAATAGGTCCTCAGAAAAATTCCTGTTGGTGAATAAATGAAGGATAAACCATGTAAGTGGAGACATTTGTATACAACTTCTGAGTTGATGGACCAGACCTCCTTCCGTACTCCCCGAGGATGAAAACAAGGAAAAACAAGTGCTGATTTTGTCATTCTGTCTGCCAAACACCAGTTTTCAGTCTTTGCGCAACTGCTTATAAAACTGATTTGACACAAGACATGGTATTTCCAAGCCACTTATATTTTCTAGGATTTCTCTCTGAAAGTATTCTGTAAAGGATTTTTGGTTGCTTGCTTCTAAAATTCCAGCTAACGTATGGCCTGCTTGGTTGTTAAGTAATTAGAGTCTCATTCAGTCAAGTCCCTGTCTTGGCTGCAAACAAGTCTCACTGAATTCAGTTCACCTTGCACAGCCATACCCAGCGCCATAATAAGAAACTCTGGGGGCACTGGGGTGGCTCAGTCGGTTGAGCATTTGACTTCTGCTAAGGTCATGATCTCCCTGTTCATGGGTTCAAGCCCGCCGTCGGGCTCTGTGCTGACAGCTTAGAGTTTGGAATTTGGATTCCAAATTTGGATTCTGCTTTGGATTCTGTGTGTGTCTCTCTCTCTCTGCCCCTTCCCGAACATGCTCTGTCTCTCTCTCTCAAGAATAATAAATAAACATTAACAAAATTAAAAAAAAAAAAACTGAATGCTGTCATTACAATTCAGAACTTGAGAAGCTTTTTTTCAAGAGGCAGTAAATGTCAACATCTTTGAGGACATTTCTTCCAGGAATTGTTTTTCAGTGACTGTGCACGCAAAGGATGAAGAGGTGAGACCACAAAAGGTGGTCCGTGTCTTGGCAAAGTCAGCAGCCTGCTCCGGGAGATGTGGGGTTTGCATGAGGAAAACCCAGCCACACCATAGGTTTTATTAACAGTACCCTCTTGAAACTGCTCTGAATTTAAACACACAGGCCGAAAATAATTAAAGCACCAATTGATGAGCTTTTAAAAAATTTGTTAAAAACGATCATTTGGAAGCCCCTGGGACAAAGAGTGGTGTCAAATGTCAAAGAGGAGTACAGTGGTCAGCTCAATACTCTAAGTACAGACAAACTCAGGGCTGTTGCAAATGATGCATGGAATCTTTGAGACTTTGGATAAAATCTGCAAACGAAGCCATGTCCAGTGAAATCATGAAGAGACAGAGCTGTCCTCGGAGGCCTCTATTTCCATGTCTGATCTGTCACCCTTTTTTCCTGGAACCTCTTAACTTCTTCACCTTCTAGCTCTCAGGAAAATGCAAGATATAGACTATGGTTTTACATAGAGTTATTGGTTTTTGCAAGAGAAGTTGGAGACAGGTCTTTGGGGTAAAACATGAAACCTTGACCTTGGGAGCTCAGGGAAAGGCCTCATGAGAATGGCCTCACACTTCACGTGTGGAAGGTGAACTGTACAGCTGCACTGTGTCAGCGAGTGCTTCCCTGGTTGGGCTTTGGGTTTTTCTTCCCCTTTACCCTCAGAGCACTGGATTTGGGCCTCCAGCCATAAGAGATGCTTCTCACTGTCTGAACTCTTCCAAATGCTTCCTTCCACTGGGGTGCTCCCAGTCACAGTGGGGTCTGACAGAACAGAGAATCAGAGCCCATACTCACGTATAGGTGTTTGGAAGAAAAAGAGCCTAATGGAATTGACCATCAATCGCGAATTAAGACAAATATTTGAAAATGGTTAGCCAACCATGTAATAGCTTACACTTTAAAAAAGTGAAGCCCCATAATTCTGCCCTGAGTTTCACTAAAAAAAAATGTATTTGGCCCACTGCTAGGGACATGTGGTATTCCCAGACTAAAACAAGTCCAAGATGGAGCTCTGTAAGAGGAACAATTGCCTAGTTTTGCTTACCCACCTTGTGTTCCAGAACCACAGGAAAATAGAGACCACATGTCAAATCCACACAGAGGGATTCTTTAACTTGGGAATGAATACATAGAACAAGGAGATTTGTTAAGAATGGGTGACTCCAAATTCAAGAACAACATTGCATGTAGTTTCCTGTATCTTCATTTTAGAACGTGTGTGTGTGTGTGTAGTGTAGCATGGTATAGTACAATAAGGTAGAGTGTAGTATAAATGTGACTTTTTGCTTGTGAATGACAAAGCCTCAAAATGGTGTAAAGAGCATAAAAGGAGCACTTTTTAAAACTTAGTAATAGTAGAGAGAAGCAGAGTCTGTTGCTTCAAACACACTGTCACCTGGGCTTGGTGCCTGTCCATTTCTTAACCCTGCTGTGTTGGACTCACTCTTGGTCAGATCCTCTCCGGGGAACGTCCCAGCAACTCCAGGCTTACACCCTCCAGTCTTAGGACCAGGGCACATTCTTCTCTTCTCCAAGGGGCCTGCTCAACCTGGGAATTCAGGCCATATCCTGCACCAGTGACCACATCTGGGATAGGCCAGGAAGTCCACTTGAGTGATAAGAAGTGGTGGCAATCAACCCCACCAAAATGCATGCACTGAGTGTGCATAAGGAAGATAAAAGAGTCATACCAGAGAGAAGTGGTAAGATGCTGAATCAGCAAAGATAGCAGGGCCTCACTAACAGGCATTCTAGATCCGTTCCTGGGATTTCTGCCTCTCCTGGATGAGGACACATGCAGCATTGGCCACCTGGTAACTTCAGCGGGCCTTGGCCTCAGGGTGAGTCAAAGCTGTGGACAGGGACACAGGACCAATCTAGGGCCCCAGGAACTTTTTTTTTTTTGCTTAGTTTCTTGATGCCTTTACTAGTCTTCTAGGATTTCTCATGATGCCACAGAAGATACATTAAAAATTGGGAAGTAAAAGTTCATGATGGATCATAGCAGGTAAATTCAATAGCATGTGTTCAGTCTTCACTCTTAAGTTTTGTCTTATTTAATTTCTAGAAATGTATTCTACTGCCCTTTGTATTTCCTAGATTTTGAAAATAAATATAACATAAATCTAGAATTAACCAACCTCTAATCTGTGGCTCTGCAATCTGGTTCTCTCATTCCTTTTTTTTTTTTTAATATGAAATTTATTGTCACATTGGTTTCCATACAACACCCAGTGCTCATCCCAACAGGTGCCCTCCTCAATGCCCATCACCCACCCTCCCCTCCCTCCAACCCCCCCCCCCATCAACAGAGAACACTGGGGCAAGTAGGGCGCCATGTATTAAGACACGGTTATAATTAACTTGGATCCTGCCCTACTTCTGGACCCTTCTGTGAGATATAGTTCTCTTATTATTTAAGCAAGTCTGTGTCAAGTTTGTTGCTCACAGTCAAAAACATCTTAACCGATAGATCTATAATCTGAAAGATGAAAGACAAAAGGCACATTGATTTTTAAAAAACGATATCTTTTGACCCAAACATCTGGCTCTTGACTTCAGCTCAGGTCATGATCTCACGATTTGTGAGTTCAAGCCCCATGTCGGGCACTGCGCTGGAAGTGCAGCGCCTGCTTGGGATTCTTTCTCTCTCCCTCTCTCTCTGCCCCTCCCCAGCTTATGTGCTCTGTTTCTCTCTCTCTCAAAATAAGTAAATAAACTTAATAAAAAAAGAAAAAGAAAAAGAAAAAGAAATTAAGAAGTGATATCTTTGTTATATCACAAGTTTTCTGAACCTGAATACTGAGCTGTGTCTCCTACGTGACAGTTTGTTTTGGTATACTTTATAAATTCTCCTGCTTTACCTCAGCTCATTAACGGAAAACATTTAGAGCAATCTGGGACTCTGAAAACAACTTTATGAATATCTGAAATAATTCAATCAAAAGTTAAAAGCCATATTGGGGCGCCTGGGTGGCTCAGTCGGTTAAGCATACGACTTTGGCTCAGGTCATGATCTAGCAATCCGTGAGTTCGAGTCCCACATCAGGCCTGCGCTGATAGCCTTAAGCTTGGAGGCTGCTTTGGATTCTGTGTCTCCCTCTCTCTCTGCCCCACCCCACCCTTGTGCTCTCTCTCTCTCAAAAATACATAAATGTTAAAAGTCAAAAGCCATATGGACATTTTTTCAATGGGGAGATCAGCTCATACCACCTGAAATGAACAATTTAGCATCAACTGTGGAAAAAACAGGTATCGTGTGTAGTAATTAGAATGCAATATGAAGTATACAGCATCATTCATGAAGACTTGTCAAAAGTATTTAACCTGAATTTAAGTAACCTTTTAGATCTAATATGGAATCTAATATATGGGAAACATAGGGGATAGAGGAGTAAGTTAAACACCACCATGAGGAAATAGATGAATCTAAAAGGTGGGGTATTTTACAGGACAATAGTTGTATTAGTTCAGGTGCCATAACAAGATACCACAGACTGAGGGCTTTAACAGACATGTATTTTCTCCCAGCTCTGGAGGCTGGAGGTCCAGGGTCAAAGTGCCAGCAGTGTAGGTTTCTGGTGAGGCCTCTCTTCCTGACTCAAAGACAGGTACCTTCTTGCTGTGTCCTCATATGGCCTTTCCTCTGTGTGTGTGTGTGTGTGTGTGTGTGTGTGAGGGGAGAGAAAGAGAGAGGTTTCATGCTTCTTCCTCTTCTTATAAGAACACCAGTCCTATCAAATCAGGACCCCACATTCATGACTTCATTTCACCTTAATTAGCCCCTAAAGCCCCTACCTACCTCCAGATATAACTAGGGATTCAACATATGACTTTGGGGGAGACACAATTCAGTCCATTCAACATTCGTTGTTCAGTCTCTCCAACAAGTCAATAACATTAACAAAAAAGGTAAGGGGGCCTTACCTAGGAAAGACACCTAGAGATACAACAGCCAAATGCAATGTGTGGTCCTTGATTGGATCCTAGATTAAACAAATCAGTTATAAAAGATACTTTGGGGACAAAATTGAAGAAATTTAAATTTTTTATTTTTTTTAATTTTTAAGTTTGTTTATTTGAGGGAGAGACTAAAAGCATGAGTGGGGGAGGGGACAGGGAGAGACAAGAGAGCAAGAATCCCAAGCAGGCTCTGCATTGTCAGTGGAGAGCCCAATGCAGAGCTTGAACTCACGAAATGTTGAGATCATGACCTGACCTGAGTTGAAGTCTGACACTTAACAGACTAAGCCACCTAGGTGCCTCCACTAAAGTTGAAGAAATGTTAATATGGATGGGATGTTAGATGGCATTAAGGAATTCTTAATCTTGTTAGATATTATAATGGTGTGTGGTTATGTAGGATGTTTTCTGCATTTTTTCAGAATTGTATAATAAAGCATTTAAAAGGACATGAATGATTTATGTAATTTATTTCACAATACTTTACAAACAACAGACACAGCAAATATGGGAAAAATATCTTTTTTTATTTTTAAAACATTTAGTTTTTTTATTTTTTTATTGTTGGAGAGAGAGAGCATGTGCAAGCAGAGGAAAGGGGCAGAGGGAGAAAAAGAGAATCTTAAGCAGGCTCCACACCCAGCATGGAGTCTGGTGAGGGACTCAATCCCATGACCCTGGGACCCTGGGATCATGACCTGACCCAAAATCAAGAGTAGGACACTCAATCAACTGAGTCACCCAGGTGCCCCAGGAAACATTATTCTTAAATCTAGTTGATGGGCATATATTTATATAATTCTCTCTATTTTCTCTGTATTCAAAATTTTTATAAGTTAAAAAAATGCACACAATTATTTTCAAAAATAATGTCCTTATAAAATGCTACTGTGTCATTTCTATATGAAATTCTGCTAAAATTAAAAGGTGCCTTATATAGTTCTATTAATACTTTTACAATTAAAAAACAGACATTACACATTTGTTTTCTAGAGCTGCTGAAACAAATTACTGCAAACTAGATGACTTAAAATAACTGAAATGTATTCCCTCATAGCTCTGGGGGCAGAAGTTCAAAATCAAGGTGTGAGTGAGGTCATGCTCTCTCTTAAGGCTCTAGAGGAGGCTCTTCCCCTGCCTTTTCCAGTCTGTGGTGGTGGCCTGCAGTCCTTGGTGTTCCTCAGTATATAGTGTCATCGCTCCAATCTCTGTCTCTGTCATCACATGGCCCTTACCCTGTGTGTCTGTGTCTCTGTGTCTTTTCTCCTTTTTTATAAGGACACCAGTCACACTGGATTAAGGGCTCACCTATTCCAGTATGACTTCACCTCACTTAACTAATAACATCCCCAGTGACCCTACGTCTAATTAAGGTTCTGGCAAGAACATGATTTTGGGTGGACACTATTCAACCCCCAGTATTCATTACCTCAGAGGTTCTGCAAATCCACCTGGACATATTTGGCCAGGTTATCCCAGTAGGCTATTCCTGGATGTATTTAAAGTTCCTGAAGGAACTTTAAAGTTGTTCCCCAGAAGTATTGAAATAAGATGTAAACTGATGGCTTAATATAGGACCAGAGATAATAGGTTCCCTATTTGCATCAGGGGTACCATGAGGATAATCTCTGAATACCCTTCTTTACCTCTTCATGTCAGTATTTTATTTTTATTTGTATTTAATTTTTTTTGTTTTCCTTTGTTTTTATTTATTTATTTATTTTTATTTTTTTAAATTTACATCCAAATTAGCATATAGTGCAACAATGATTTCAGGAGTAGATTCCTTAGTTCCCCTTGCCCATTTAGCCCATCCCCCCTTCCACAACCCCTCCCGTAACCCTCAGTTTGTTCTCCATATTTATGAGTCTCTTCTGTTTTGTCCCCCTCCCTGTTTTTATATTATTTTTGTTTCCCTTCCCTTATGTTCATCTGTTTTTTCTCTTAAAGTCCTCCTATGAGTGAAGTCATATGATTTTTGTCTTTCTCTGACTAATTTCACTTAGCATAATACTCTCTGGTTCCGTCCACGTAATTGCAGACGGCAAGATTTCATTCTTTTTGATTCCGAGTAATACTCCATTGTGTATATACATATATATATGTATATATGTATATATGTATGTATATATGTATATATGTATATATATATATACACACCGCATCTTCTTTATCCATTCATCCATCGATGGACATTCGGGCTCTTTCCATACTTTGGCTATTGTTGATAGTGCTGCTATAAACATGGGGGTGCATGTATCCCTTCGAAACAGCACACCTGCATCCTGTGGATAAATGCCTAGTAGTGCAATTACTGGGTTATAGGGTAGTTCTTAGTTTTTTGAGGAAGCTCCATGCCGGTGCAAGTGGCTGTACCAGCTTGCATTCCCACCAACAATGCAAAAGAGATCCTCTTTCTCTGCATCCTCATCAGCATCTGTTGTTGCCTGAGTTGTTTATAATGTTAGCCATTCTGACAGGTGTAAGGTGGTATCTCATTGTGGTTTTGATTTGTATTTCCCTGATGATGAGCGATGTTGAGCATTTTTTCATGTGTCAGTTGGCCATCTATCTGGATATCTTCTTTGGAGAAGTGTCTATTCATGTCTTTTGCCCATTTATTCACTGGATTGTTTTTTGGATGTTGAGTTTTAAGTTCTTTATAGATTTTGGATACTAACCCTTTATCGGATATGTCATTTGCAAATATCATTCTGTCGGTTGTCTTTTAGTTTTGTTGATTGTTTACTTCGCTGTGCAGAGGCTTTTTATTTTGATGAGGTCCCAGTAGTTCATTTTTGCTTTTGTTTCCCTTGCCTCCGGAGACGTGTTGAGTAAGAAGTTGCTGCGGCCAAGATCAAAGAGGTTTTTGCCTGCTTTCTCCTCAAGGATTTTGATGGCTTCCTGTCTTACATTTAGGTCTTTCATCCATTTTGGGTTTATTTTTGGGTATGGTGTAAGAAAGTGGTCCAGGTTCATTGTTCTGCATGTCACTGTCCAGTTTTCCCAGCACCACTTGCTGAAGAGACTGTCTTTATTCCATTGGATCTTTCTTACTTTGTCAAAGATTAGTTGGCCATACGTTTGTGGGTCCATTTCTGGGTTCTCAGTGTTTTATTTTTTAACAATGTTTTTAATGTTTATTTTTTTGAGAGAGAGAGAAAAAAAGAGCAAGCATGAGTGGGGGAGGGGTACGGGGGGGGGCGCAGGTTCAGAGGATCCAAAGCAGGCTCTGTGCTGACACCAGAGAGCCTGATGTGAGGCTCAAACTCATGAGCCGTGAGATCATGACCTGAGCCCAAGTCACATGCTTAACTGACTAAGCCACCCAGACACCACCATATCAGTGTTTTAAAACAAGAAAGTTCTGGGGAGCCTGGGTGGCTCAGTCATAAACGTCTGACTTCAGCTCGGGTCATGATCTCAGGGTTCATGACTTGAAGCCCCACATCAAGCTCTCTACTGTCAGCACAGAGCCTGCTATGGATCCTCTGTCCTTCTCTCTCTGCCCCTCCCCCATTCATGCTTTCTTGCTCTCTCCCTCTGTCTCTCAAAAATGAATTAACATCAAAAAAAAAAAAACAAGAAAGTTTAGAGATTTTTATAACTTTTAAAATACAAAGTATTTTGGTTTTACAATTTATTTGCTTATCTGCTTGGAAAGAAGTTAATATCGTGTCACCTCTGGAACCTGGTAAGAGAGAGTAGAGTACAAATTACACAAGTATTTGGTTTTAGGATGAGGAAAAATGTGTCCAATTGTGAACTAAATATGAAATGGTTTGTTCTCAAATACACAAATGTACTCCGTGAAATAAGACTGCATGAGTCTATTCTTAGGTCATTATAATTAGAAGATTCTTTCCCTGGAATTTGTGTTTGTCACTGAGTTTCTCAGTTATTTATTTTATATCAGATTTATAAGGTCCAGGAATCCTACTTAATGCAAAGGATTATCTCCGGTTCCATTTAAGTCAAACAAAATTGAATAATAACATGGATACACTATCAGAAGTGTATATATTTATTAGCAATGTTTCCACCTTTCCTCACCTCACCCTCCTGATGAGTTCCTCTCAATACAGGAAACCATTGCTAAGATTTTGAGGTCTGTCCTTGAAAACCTTTAACAGGAATATATAAAATGACTTCTATGTTTCTCAGTATGAGTGAATATGTGTGCTTCTTATTTGTTTATACAGAAATTGAATTATATCATATGTATTTTGGGACAATTTGTTATTCTTCATAACTAAGCAATATGTCATGAACACTGTCCTGTGTCAATATATAGTATTCCATTATTCATATATAACAGTTTATTTAATCCAAGCCCCTTTTGATGCACACTTAAGTTGTCTCCAATTTTGGAAAGCCTCCTTTTAGTCAAGAGTTCTCAGCTGACAATGACCTTTCATTAGCAGTAGCTGTAGTTCAATCTCTTTAAAGGAATCTGGAAAAATAAGATTGGCATGGAGCAGTCAAGGACTTAGTTAAAGGAACGTTTAAAACTTTGTTTTTCCCTCCTCAATTTTATCATTGACACTAAAATTAACAAAATATTCAAAAGGAAAAAGCAAAAGGGACTTATGATTTCTGGCCCAGCATGTAAGGAGCTTGAAAGTTGTCACTGTGTTCTAACAAGTAAAAAGTTTAACAAACTGAAAAAGTAACTCTTCTTAGATCCGTCAGAGAAATAGGGTCACACTGCAAACCTCTGCTCTCAAAAATAGGCAGAAAAAGAGAATCACAAGTTACCAGAACAGAATCCCAAGTGCAGAAACCCCTGGCGGAACAAATGCCAAGGTAGGAAAACCTCAATTATAACTGAAAATCTGCTGGAGGCTCACTGTGGGCTAGTCTGAGAGTTAAACACTTCAGGGGGAGTCATAGGGAGGGGCCTTTTGTTAGCTTTACCTCCAGAAGTTCTACCAGTTGCTCACAGTGAATACTGGAGAAAAATATCCTCTTGTTTCTAACAGAGGGAAGGGAAAAGTAATCATTTTTAAATTCACCAGAGCACTCTATTCTTCTTAACAAAGTCTGTTCTCAGGAGAAACTATTTGCCAGAGCCAAAGCTGCTGGGGTTTTATCAGAGCTTAAACTACCTGGGAGAAAGGAAATATCCAATTTCAGTCCACTCTAGCCACCCAGTTCTGGGTAAAGTGGTAGAGGTGGAGGTGGGGGAATGAGAAGTACTTGGGAAGATCAATCCAGGGACATAAGTCCATTTAAAGACTGAGACACAAGGGCGCCTGGGTGGCTCAGTCTGTTAAGCATCAGACATCGGCTCAGGTCATGCATGATCTCGTGAGTTTGAGCCCCACGTCAGGCTCTGCGCTAACAGCTCAGAGCCTGGAGCCTGCTTCTGATTCTGTGTCTCCGTCTCTCCCTGCCCCTCCCCCACTCATGCTCTCTTTCTCCTTCAAAACTAAACATTAAAAAAAAAAAAGACTGAGAAACAATTATAAGTCTACAGAATGCTTTCCCTCTCCCCACACCTTACCACATTACTAAAGACCTACTGGTAGCAGTTCTTTTTACTTGGTACACATATATTGCTATAAAGAAAAAATTAGAAGACATATTGATGGCAAAAAACACAATTTGAAGTTTATAGCAGCATTGTCAACAATAGTCAAATTATGGAAAGAGCCCAAAGATCTATTGACTGATGACTGGATAAAGAAGATGTGGAATACTACTCGGTGATGAAAAAGGATGAAATGTTGCCATTTGCAACAATGTGGATGGAACTGGAGGGTATTAGGCTAAATGAAATAAGTCAGTCAGAAAAATACAGATATCATATGTTTTCACTCATATGTGGAATTTGAGAAACATAACAGAAGACCACAGACGAAGGGAAGGAAAAATAAGTTACAAACAGAGAGAGGCAAATCATAAGAGACTCTTAAATGCAGAGAACAAAGAGGGTTGATGGGGGTGGGGAGGCAGGGAAAAGGTGTAATAAGCACTGAGGAGGGCACTTGTTGGGATGAGCACTGGGTGTTGTATGTAAAGTGATGAATCACAGGAATCTACTCCCAAAGCCAAGACTACACTGTATACACTGTATGTTAGCTAACTTTTTAATAAATTATTTAAAAAAACAATTTGAAGAGACAAAGAAAGCATTAGAAGCAGATATGGCAAGTATATTTGAATTATCTGACTAGGAATTTAAAACAACTCTAGGGGTGCCTGAGTAGCCCAGTTGGTTGAGCATCTGGCTCTTGATTTTGGCTCAGGTCATGAAGAATCGTAGGATGGAGTCCTGTGCTGGGCTCCATTCTTAAGATTCTCTCGCTCTCACTCTCCCTCTGCCCCTTCTTCCACACTCTCTAAAATAGTAATAAAAAAACCCAACTCTAATTAATATAATAAGGGCCTTAATGGAAAAAGTAGAATGCATCCAAGAACAGATGGGCAATATAAGTAGTGTTGAAAATTCTAAGAAAAACCCCAAAAGAAACTAAAGACCAACAATACTGTAAGCAAAATGAAGAATGCTTTTCATGAGCTCATTAGTAGACTAGAAACTGCTGAGGGAAGAATCTCCAAGCTCATGAATATGTCAATAGAAACCTCCCAAACTGAAAAGCAAAGAGAAAAAATGACTGGAAAAAAAAAGCCCAACAAAACAGAACAGAATTTCCAATAACTGTGGGATGACTAGAAAAGGTGTAACATAGGCATAATGGGAATACCAGAAGGAAAAAAATAGAGAAGGGACCAGAAAAATACAATTTAAGCAATAATACATGAGAATTTCCCCCAAATTAATGTTAGATACCAAACTATAGATCCAGGAAGCTCAGAAAACACCAAGTATGACAAATGCCCAAACAAATAAACAAAAGAACAAAACCCCCCACTATACCTAGGCATATCATTTTCAAACTAGAGAAAATCAAAGATAAAGAGAAGATCCCTGGGGCACCCGGTTGGCTCAGTCAGTTAAGTGTCCTACTCTTGATTACGGCTCAGGTCATGATCTCACAGTTTGTGGGATCAAGCCCCACATCGGTCTGCACACTGTCCGTGCAGAGCCTGCTTGGGATTCTCTCTCTCCCTCTCTCTCTCTGCCCCTCCCCTACTCACTCTCTTTCTCTCTCTCTTCTTCTCTTTCTCTCAAAATAAATAAATAAACTTTATTTTTTTTATTTTTATTAAAAAAAAATTTTTTTTTCAACGTTTATTTATTTTTGGGACAGAGAGAGACAGAGCATGAACGGGGGAGGGGCAGAGAGAGAGGGAGACACAGAATCGGAAACAGGCTCCAGGCTCCGAGCCATCAGCCCAGAGCCTGACGCGGGGCTCGAACTCACGGACCGCGAGATCGTGACCTGGCTGAAGTCGGACGCTTAACCGACTGAGCCACCCAGGTGCCCCATCAAAATAAATAAATAAACTTTAAAAAGAAAAAGAAAATCCTTAAAGAACCCAGAGGAGGAAAAACACCTTACTTATAAAGAAGCAAATATAAGAATTACATATGATGTCGCCTTAGAAAGCACACAAACATGAAGAGGGTGGAATGAAATATTTAAAGTATTGAGAGAAAAAAATCTACCTATTAGAATTCTGTGACCTGGTAAATTATCCTTCAAAAGTAAAGGGGAGGGGTGCCTGGGTGGCTCAGTAGGTTAAGTGTCCAACTCTTGATTTTGGCTTGGGTCATGATCTCACAATTCATCAGATTGAGCCCTGCATCAGGCTCTGCACTGATAGCAAGCAGCCTGCTTGGGATTCTCTCCCTCTCTCTCTGCCCCTCCTTTGCTCTCTCTCTCTCTCTCTTTCTCTCTCTCTCTCTAAATAAACATTTTTTAAGTGAAGGGGAAAAGGATTCTGGAAAGATGGTGGAGTAGGAAGCACCAGGAATCTTTCTCCCTATGCAGACAGCAATTGCACTGGTAAAATATGTCTGATGTAACTGTTCTGGAACTCTAGATTGTATTGAAGGCTTGAAACTTCCACTGGAAGACTTGGATGGTAAATTGTGCTTAATTTCAGTCAATTTCAGCTCTTAGCACAATAACAGCTACTCATGCCCCAACATGTAGCAGGCAGCCATGCACATGTTCCAGGAGCAGCTTTCAGTGTGTGTGGGAACCAAGGTGGTGAAAAAAATCCAAATATCAATGATCTGTGCTCTGACTTATGAGTGATCAGAGAGCCCTATGAGGGGCTTAAACTCACAAACGATGAAATCATGACCTGAACCAAAGTCAGATGCTTAACCAACTGAGCCACCCAGGTGCCCCTATGATTGCTTTTTCTGATGTACACTCAACAACATTATTGTTGTAAGTGAAACTCAGGTGATTTAATAGGCCAGTGGATTTTCCCTGCTTCAGTTTTATTCTTTTCTCACTTTTGGGAGCCAGACATTAAAGACTAGGACAATCAGAAGCAACTTCATGTATGGGGGGAGTTGGAAAGTCACTATATGCCAAGAGAAAATGCAGGCTCAGAAAAGACCTGAAAAGACACTAATTTACACTTCAGTCTTGTCCTTGATATATAGAGAGCTGACAATAATAAACAAAGAGGAAGAAGAAGGAGGAAGAGAAGGAGGAGGAGGGGGGAATGGGGGAGGAGGAGAAGGAGAAGAAGAAGAAGAAGGAGAAGAAGAAGAAGGAGAAGGGGAGGAGGAGGAAGAAGAGGAAGAAGAGGAAGGAGAAAGTGAGAGAAAAAAAGAAAGAGGAGGAAGAGGGGGACGAGGAAAGGAAAATAATGGAAAGAAAATTAAAACCCTGGGGAAAGGGGGAAAATCTGATATCCAGAATTATCATTACTAGATTCAAATGTCCAAGTGTTCAACAAAAAATGACAAGGCATATAGAAAGTATGGCCAAAACAAACAAACAAACAAACAAACAAATAAACAAACAGACAAAACTGTTCCTTAGAAAGAGTTGATGGCAGATCTACTATACAAAGACTTTAAAACAATTATCTTAGGAGCATCTGGTTGGTTCAGTCAGAAAAGTGTGGAATTCTTGATCTCAGGGTTGTGGGTTCAAGCCCCACACTGGGGTAGAGATTACCTAAAAAAATAAACTTAAAAAAATTATCCTAAAGAAGTCAAGGAACTACAGGAAGTTATGGAGAAAATCAAGGAAATGACATATGGACAAAATGGAAATAATCAATGAAGAAATAGAAAGCCTAGAAAATAAACAAAAAAAATTCTGGAGCTGAAAAGCACAGTAACTGAAATGAAGAATTCACTAGAGGGATTCAAAGGCATATTTGAGCAGGCAGAAGAAACAATCAGTGAATTTGAAGATTGGAAAATTAAAATTACTGGGTCTGAGTAACAGAAAGAAAAAAATTGATGAAAAGTGAATAGAGCCTAAAGGACTTGTGGGATGCCATCAAGTGGGACAGCACACACATTACAGGAGTCTCAGAAGAAGAGAGAGAAAAGGGCAGTGGGAATATTTGAAGAAATAATTGTCAAAAACTTCCTAAATTGGATGAAAGACATGAATATAAACATCCATGAAGCTCAACAAACTCCAAGTAAGATGAACTCAAAGGGATGCACAAGACACATTATAATTAAAGCGTTGAAAGGCAAAAAACAAATTTGAAAGTGGCAAGAGAGAAGCAAATTGTCACATACAAAGGGCCCTTAATAAGATTTTCAGTAGATTTTTTTATCAGAAACTTTGGATGCCAGAAGGCAGTGGACTGATATATATAAGGCACTAAAAAGAAAAAAAAAGTCAACAAAGAATCTTATGTCTTGTAGAACTATCCTTCAAAAGTGAGGGAGAAATGAAGACATTCCTAGATAAACCAAGCTGAGGGAATTCATTACCACCAGATATTCCTTGGAAGAAATGTTGACCACAAAAAAAAGCTACAGAACACACACACACACACACACACACACACACACACACACAAAGAGAAGGAAATTAAAACATTCTACTACTAAAAAATCAATAAACATGAAAGAAGACAGTCATGCAGAAAATGAGCAATGAAACCTATATGACATATAGAAAACAAATGACACAATGACAGAAGTAAGTACCTTCTTCACAAGAATTAATTTAGGGGTGCCTGGGTGGCTTAGTCAGTTGAGCATTGGACTCTTGATTTCAACTCAGGTTGTGATCTTGCAGTCATGAGATTGAACCCTGCATCAGACTCTGTGCTGAGAGCATGAAGCCTGTTTAGGACTCTCTCTCTCCCTCTCTCTCTGTCCCTCCCCTGCTCTCTCTCTCTCTCTCTCTCAATAAATAAATAAACTTTAAAAAATATTTTAAATATAAATGGGTTAAATGCTCCAATCAAAAGACACAGATTGGCAGAATGATCTAAATATAGGCTGTCTACAAGATATACTTTATTTTAATGTTTTCTTGAGTGAGAGAGAGAAGGTGCAAGTGAGCAAAGGGCAGAGAGAGGAGAGAGAATACTACAAGAGTCTGAGAGAGAGAGAGAGAGAGACAGAGACAGAGACAGAGAGACAGAGAAAGAGAAGTGGGGTTCACCTGAAGCAGGGCTCGTGTTTACCCAAAGTGGGGCTTGTGCTCACCCAAAGCAGAGCTTGAGCTCACCTGATGTGGGACTCAAACTCACAATCAAATCATGACCTGAGGCAAAGTCAGATGCTTAACCGACTGAGCCACCCAGGTGTCCCTACAAGAGATACTTTAGATCCAAAAACACAAGTAAGTTGTAGGTGAAAGAATGGAAAAAGATATTCCAAGTAAGTAATAATTAAAAGACAGCAGGGGTGGCTATACTAATATCAGACAGCATAGACTTTAAATTTTAAAAGCTTACAAGAGACAAAGGACATTATACATTGATTAAAGCTTCAATACAGCAAGAAGATAAAACAGTTATAAACAATTACAGACTTAATGACAGACCATCAAAATAGGTGAAACAAAAATTAATATTTGAAGGCAAAAATACACAGTTCTAAAATAATTGTTGTAGACTTCAATATTTCATTCTCAATGGATAGAACAACCAGACATGAAATAAGAAAACAGAGGACTTAACACAATAACACAACTAGGTCTAACAGACATATGCAGAACACTCTACCCAACAAGAACAACAGAATACATATTCACCTCAAGGGCACATCAGACATTTTCCAGGATAGATCATTTGTTGTGTCACAAATTAAGTCTCAATGGATTTAAAAAGACAGATAATATACATAGTATCTTGTCTGATCACAGTGGGATAAAGTTAGAAATCAATTACAGGAAGGAAATTGGAAAGTTCACAAATTGTGGAATTTAAACAACATATTTTAAACAACCAATAGATCAAAGAATACATCACAAGAGAATTTAGAAAGTAAATAGAAATAAATGAAAACATAACATAATATGTCACAACTAATGGGACACAATGAAAGCAGTGCCAAGGGGGAAATTTATTGCTCTGAAGGCTTGCATTAAAAAAGAAGAAAGATCTCAAATGAGCAAATGCATTCAGGTAATAGACAAAGAAAATTAAACCAAAAGCTACCAGAAGAAAGAAGGAAATAATAAAGATTCGAGCAGAGATAAAGTTGAGAATAAAAACAACTGAGAAAATCAGTGAAACTGCACATTGGTTCTTCTAAAAGATCAACAAAATTGACAAACCTTTAGCTAGATGGACTAAGAAAAGAAGAGTCAAATCACTAAAGTAAGAAAAGAAAGTGGGGACATTAATGCCAATTCTAAAAAATAAAAGGGATTATAAGAGAGTACTATGTACAATTGTATGCCGTCAAATTGTTTAACCTAGGTGAAATGACAAAACCTGTCAGACTAAATCCGAGGAGATAGAAAATCTTAATAGAAATAGATGTGTAACTAGTAAGGAGATAGAATCAGTAATTACGAATCTCTTAATTAGAAAAAAACACACGAAAACAAACAAACAAACAAAAACAAACCCTGGATTTAATGGCTTCACTGGTGAATTTTACCAAACATTAAAGAAGAACTAACTTCAGTCTTTCTCTAACTTTTACAAAAAATTAAACAGAGGGGAACAACTTCCTAATTCATTCTATGAAGTAAGCATTATCCTGCACTAAAGCCAGAAAACACACTCCAAAAAAACCTAAAGACCAATATCCCTTATGAACATTGATGAAAATGTTATGAAAATCTTCAACAAAATACAAAATAGCAAACAGAATTCAGCAACATATTAAAAAGATTATATAGCATGAAAAATAGGATTTTCTTTCTTGGAATGTAAGGATGGTTCAACATAAGAAAATCAATCGATGTAATACATCATATTAACAGAACAAAGAACAAAAACCACACGATCATCTTAATTGATGCAGTAAAAGCATTTAACAAAATTCAACACCCTCTCATGACTAAAATACTCAACAAAGAATAGAAGGAAAATACCTCAATTAATAAAAGCCATATATGAAAAACCCACAGCAAACATCATACTCAAATAATAAAAGACTAAAACCTTTTTCTCTAAGAGCAGGCACAAGGCAAGCACATTAACTTTCACCACTTCTATTTAATAAAGTAGTGGACGTTCTAGCCAGAGCAATTAGTTAAGAAAAAGAAATGAGGGGCTTCTGGGTGGCTCAGTCGGTTAAGTGTCAGACTTTGGTTCAGGTTATGATCTAACTTATGATTTGTGGGTTCAAGCCCCATGTCAGGCTCTGTGCAGACAGCTCAGAGCCTGAAGCCTGCTTCAGATTCTATGTCTTCCTCTCTCTCTTCTCCCCCACTGCTTGCATGCTCTCTCTCTCTCTCTCTCTCTCTCTCTCTCTCTCTCAAAAATAAATAAACATTAAAAAACATTTTTTTAATGAAAATGGTATTTGAAGTCAGGAGAAGTCAGGAGATGATATGCAGTTGATATTCACAGAAGATTAGGACTGTCGTCTTTCCATCAAGGAAAACCTTTTCTTCTGTGCTTTGAAGCTCTGCAAAACTGTCTCGCAACTTCATCTAAGCTAAAAAATAGTTTATAACTCTTTTTTTGGGGGGTATGCTAATTTCCTCCTCAAATTTAGATGGAGCTAGAGATGTTATTATTGGTCTTTTTAACAAGCTCCAAAAATTATATTAAATTACAAAAGAACAGAAGATACCAGATCATTCTTCTTTCTGATAGCACTGTACTCAAGAATGTGTGTTGGTAAAACGAATTGCACATTGTCCTTTTGTGTCCCCCCAGAACCACCCTGTGCAGATGCAGCTGGTAATAGCATGTGGCTGCCCTTCTCTGTCCTCTGTGCTCTCCCTGAAGATGGGAAGAAGCATCACCTTGGTTGCAGCATATAAACCTCTAGCCCAATGTCACATCACCAAAACAATAAAACATGTCAGAGACCTATTAGTGCAGTATAGAAAGACCAGGCCTCCAAATGCACAAATATAGATTGATAGCAATGAGAAAGAATCATGAAAAAATAAAACACCATGAAATGTTAAGAAACAGCCTCAGTGTCAATAATTCTGAGGCAAGGCATCAGGATAGATAATATCTTTCCTTTGAAAAATCTGCTTGACATCCTACAAAAATTTTATTAGTTTTCCTTTAAAATGCCTGTGTCTGCCACCACAGCCTATATCTGGTATAAAAATATTTCTGTGAAATGGTATTTTATCAGAGTTACCACTGCTGTCCCTTTCCTCTCATTATCTTTACACCCTAGCCAAGTCTTTAAAATAATCTGGTCTAAAACTTCTACTGCTTCAAATTTCTTGAAAATGGGTGGGGTCAGGGGGAAGGACCCTACAGACTTCCTTAAAGAAGGGAAATCTGAACTGAATTCCCAGTTTGGCTCCAGTTGCAACCTCAGTGACTACAAGGCATGTTCTCTGTGAATGCATGCTTTAGCTTTTTGGTATCACCTCCCATGCGTTACTTCCCAACTGGAGTTCCCCTCAGTGTAAAGGGTCTGAATCAGCCACTAAAATGTAGCTTAAAATTCTTCATGAAATTTCACATATTTAATAGGAAAAGGTCAAACCCAGAATTACTCCCACCAGCAAAGTATTTTGGTCAGGAAGAAGTTGTCATTATAAAAGTAACACAGGCTAGCTGCAAAAATTTCAAACAGAAAAGATGTGTAGAAACAAAAGGGATAAAGCCCAGTTCTATCTTAGTCCCCAGGCTTACATTTTGGAGTGATTCTTTCCAGCTGTGTGTGTGCAAGCAAGCAACGTGATACTCTTACTACACCCACTGTTACTGAATTTTCTCTTTTGAATTCACAATATGTCATGGACATCTTCCATGTCATTTTTAGCAGATCTTTTGAAGTATTATTTAACGGTGCAGATGTTACTTTTTATGTAATACATGGCCATAGTAAAATAGAAATATAAGTATATATTTAAAATATAAATATTAATATGCTTAAAATATAAACATGTATATGTAACAGTACCAAAAGCTGTATTTCACCCCTACCTTCTCAGGCTGCTAGTTCTCCCGTCGTGCTATTTGAGTTTTTCTTCTTGGTGGATCCAACCAAAGATACTGCTACTGCTATGTAGATATGAACTGACGCCCCCCTCCCACCCTTCCCATCCTTCTGCAAGTCACAAGGTGACCTTCTCCCCTTTCAGTCAGACATATCCAAACCCAACTTCAGTCTCAGGAAGGATTGTCCTGAGAGGAATACAACAAGAGAGGGCCCGTGCTTAACGTTGGACTTAAAATCTAGGTTATGTAGGCTCCTGAAACCCACAGAGTCATCATGAAAGCAAATGTTTTGCTAATAAGAGTTGGGCTTCTTTAAAAAAATAAAATAAAATTGAGTAGTAACCTACCGATAGTGAAGTACACAAATCTGAACTTTACAGTTTGGTTAAGTTTTAAATATGTCAACTTCTGTGTAACCTTCTCCAAAGTTAAGATAGGAAACATTCCCAGACATCTAGAAAGGAGTCAGGCTTTTGAGAAAGGAATAGAGGTTTGAGTGCCAAAATGCTAAGAACCCAAAGGGATTAAAGCAGAGTTTATACATTCAAATGTCTTCAAAAAGAGATAAAATGTTCTAGGAGAAAACATTTGTCTCCCAGGAGACACCCTGCATCCCATTAGAGCCAAGAATGGGGTGTTGCGGACTGAATTGTGCCCCCCTCCCCAAATTCACATGTTGAAGCCCTAACTCCAATGTGACTGTTTTTGGATACAGGGCCTTTAAGGAGGTACTTAAGGTTAGAGGAGGTCATTAGAGTGGGGCCCTAATCCAACAGGGCTGGTGTCTTTGCAAAAAGAGGGAGATTCCGGACAGCTTGCTCTGTCTATGCACGGGCGCCCAAGAAAAGGTCATGTGAGGACACAGATAGAAGGCAGAAGTCTCCAAGTTACCAAGAGAGCTCTAGCCAGAAAGTGAATTTGTGGGCACCTTGATCATGAGCTTCTATCCTCCAGAACTGCGAAAAAATAAATGTCTGTTGGCTTTTCTGCCAACCATCTGTGGCTTGTTTTGCAATACTATGGGCAAGGGACAATAGAAACCCCAGAGAGAGTCTGAGAGATAAGAGGCCTGGGCCCTCTTTTCAGGGTACAGCCTGGGGGACTGCCAGCCCCCCAGATGTCCCTGGTATCACAGGACATGGCAGCAGAGCAGATGTAACAGGCAGCAGTAGGAGGTGGCCCCCTGAGCCTCCCTCCCCATCCTCAAGCTTCCTGAAAGGCTGAAAGAGGGCTGCAGGGGCCTCAGGACTGTGGTTCCAGCCAATGCGCCCCAGGCTGCACAAACCGAAGCCCATGCAGGAGATGTGCCAGGACCACAGTCTCACCCTTCCCCACCCTGTGTGCCAAGATGCAGGTGAGAACTTGGATGCCTCTGCAGAGAGAAGGAGGGATAGAACCTCGGGTTTGCACCTTCACCTGCCTCCACTGACCACATTTACCTGAAAGAGAGTACTTTGCTCTTCTGCTTATCAAGCAGATCGAACACTCAAGGAAAAATTAGGTTCAGTTATAGGAAAATATTAACAGTTCTCTAAACCTAAGCTGTGACCTGTGAAATGTGTCCTAACAACAAAACCAATTATGTGGATGTGGTTTATGCATGTATATGTGCATGCTCATGTGTGTGTGTGTGTGTGTGTGTGTGTGTGTGTGAATACACCTTTATATATCCCTGACCTACCTATCTGCAGTTTTTCTAGTTTACAAGTCTTTTAGATTTGGTTTCTGGGAAACCCAAGATAGGGGCCGGTTACTAGACCATTAAAAGCTGAATATCTTCTTTCCCTGCAGATTCCAGGACCATTAGGGCAAGGACTATTTAACAGGAGAGTCACTAAGACAAACTGTACCACACACCAGAATACTATTCCTTCCCCCCAGAATTGGATTAGCTTTAATTGAAGGCAGCACGACTTGCAAATTCATAATGCCAGTGTTAGCAGTTTGGGGAAGCACTTGATGGTAAATACCATTGCAAGGAAGGATTCAGGATAAGTTCTTTCCATTCTCTCTAGAGAGTGGTCTATTTCAGCAGTTCTGCTGATCTGGTACCAGAAATCCTTCGTGATATCTAATCCTAGTATACAAATATTAGCAATGTGGTGGCTTTGGAATATGTCCAATTTTGTTAGGCTGAACTACATTTCCCAGAATTCACCTCCCTGTACATTTCCAGTTAAGGTGGCCATAAGAGACTTACGGGAGATTTGGAGGGTAGACTTGAAGCAGTAGGCATTATGTGGCTTGTACACATTGCCACCTACCAGTGGGCTCAACTTGCGGGTATGGGAAAGCAGTGGGCTGCACTGTTCACCTTCCCTGAACCAAGCTCTGGGTCATGGTTGGACGTCAGCTTTGTGACAAATGGCACCAGCTTCTCCTGCAGGACACCCATACCACTAGAGGCTGACAGAGCTGTCACAGCTTCCAGCCCACCCTCACGGGTCCAGCTTATGCTTCTCAGTTCCCACTTGTCCTTGCTTTCCCACTTTATAACATTTTATAACCATGGCCCACCCGTGAACCTCAGGTTTTAGCTGCAGGTGCTGAGACAACAGCTTTAAAGAGCCTGTTTAACTGGCTTCCCCAAGGTACAAGAGGCCAAATCCCTTGATAGTTTCATTTATGCCTACATATACCCATACCTCCCAGTGGTTCTGCTTCTCGAATTGATCCCTGACTGATAACAGAATCTGGTACTGGAAGTGGGGTGCTTCCAGAGGAACAGAATCTTGTTTTTAAAAATTTTAAAAATGTTTATTTACTTTTGAGAGAGAGAGAGACAGAGTGTGAGCAGGGGAGGGGCAGAGAGAAAGGGAGACACAGAATCTGAAGCAGGCTCCAGGCTCCGAGAGGTCAGCACAGAGCCCCGATGCCGGGCTCAACTCACAAACTGAGATCATGACCTGAGCCAGTCAGTTGTTTAACCGACTGAGTCACCCAGGTGCCCCAAAGAATGGAGTCTTAAAGCTGAATTCTCTCAATTGATTCTGGGCTTTCTGAATTTGGTTGTCTGGTCTAATTAGATTTAAGGATATTAATGACTCTATTTCCAGTGGTAACAGGGACACTGACAGTCTGTGGCATGCTCTGGCAAAACAGTTTACTCAAATTATCATTTGTAGATACATGTAATCAGATAGATACCTAGAAAAGGCAAGGCTCTAGATGACCAAGCACTTGCTGCCACAGATGACATTAGTAAAAATAAAGACTATAATAAAGCTATTGTTTGTTTCTAAGTGTGCTGGAGAACTTGGGAAGAAAGAGAATAAGAATCTTAAGGCTTTAAATTCCCAGCTCAAAGTCCACATAAGGAATCTGAACATTTCTATGGCTGCTCAAAACCCTAACCACAGGGAAGGCTAAGGTTTCTTTTTCTTTTCTTCTTCTTCTTTTTTAATGCTTACTTATTTGAGAGAGAGAGAGAGAGAGAGAGAGAGAGAGAGAGAGAGAGAATCCCAAGAAGGCTCTGCGCTGATAGAACAGATGTGGTGCTCGATATCATGAAACTGTGAGATCATGACTTCAGCCGATATCGAGAGTCAGACACTTAACAAAATGAGCCACCCAGGTCCCCTAGGGAAGGCTAAGATTTCTGAAAAGCACACCCCAAGTCTAACCTAAGCATGGCTGAATTACAACATGGATTGAATTTCCTCCCAGGGTCTCTTGTGTTAACACGAGTTAACTGACTAGAAAGGATGCAGACAATTGGAATGGGGCCATACGGCAGGTCTACTGCATCAGACAAAGAACAACATTTCCTAGAATCTCCCTCTCTGTACAGCTCCAGTTTGGAGATTGCCAAGGACAGAAACATCCACAAAGTTGTGAGTGTGGAAGTGAATATCCCAAACACAAGCAAATTAATATTAAGAATTGCTCAAGATACTTTAGTAACATAAAAAAATTCAGTGGGAATAATTTCTTTTGACTCATATAGCTTACAAAAATGATGTCTGGGTCCTACAAGTATCAATTCATAAAAGACACTGGCACATTTTGATAATAATATTGCATTGTTATGTTTATCATCCATTCTTCCATACATACCATACCCTGCACCCAATCCTGGCTGGAGTAGTGGTGTCCTTGAAGTTTCTATTAGAGACAGTACAGGTCATAGAAAACTCAATACAGAAACATGAAGCCTTACATGGACAAAATGGTGCCATGTCCATTCTTCCAATGTTGCATTCTAGAATTATTACTTGAGCACCACAGGTGAAATGTAAAGACACTGTGTCCTGTGCTACATGGACCCAGAAATGCACTGATTGTTCCCCAAACCAAACACATTTACCAGGCATTCAGCTTCCTGCTTGGATGTCAGCAGAAAAGGGCAATGGATTTATTTTTAATGCCTATACTAGGTTGTGTGTGGGTGGCTGAACTCCATTTATACAGAGCAGCAATATACCTAGCTGAAGTATTTAGACTTCCTTGCAACTAAGTGCGTGCATGTGGACAAATTCTGGCAAAGGAGGTGAGAGTGGAATGCCAACTTCAGGAGAGCCTGCTTAACGCAAGCTGAGCCAGGGGGGCTATTGCTCTCCTGGAATGTGAATGTGATAACTGGAGTTCCAGCAGCTATCTTGGACTTCAGATAACATTGAGAATAAGACCCATGCATGGTGGAGTAGAGAAACAGATAGCATGTGGCTCCCTGAGTTGCCCAACCAGTCCTGAACTACATGTGCCTGAATTTCTATCCTGTAAAGGCCATTCTTTTATCCAATCTGTGCATACTAGCCACAATATTTCTTAACTGGTATACTTTGTGACCCTGAGGGATTTCCATGTTCCAGGTGAACTAACTGCATTGGGGCTGTTATGGATAATGGGACAGGCCAAACCCATTCTATTGTCACCTCCACAAATGGCCACTGACCATTTGGGGTGAGAAGGGGTGAGAAGGTTATGAGAATTTGGTCTCCTCTCAGGGAGCAGCTGACAACTCCATCTGGAAGCTCATTATTCTGAGAAGTAACACATCCAAACCTGATTCCATTTCTCCTCACTTGGCAGCAGGGGATTGCATTATCCCCCCACATCTCATTTTACTTCCTGCTGTCATGGCTCTTTCAGCCCACTGTCAGTGCCTAGACAGGCACTGTAAGCTGCTTCCAAGGCTAGAAATGGCAGCATGGCTTGGCTGGGTGCTCTGGGATTATGGTCTCCCAAGGCTCAGTGAGCCTCCCTGGTCACAAGGGCTCTCTCTCCACCTGCTCCTCTCTCCCAACCTCTAAGAGGTGCCATGGCCCCTCTAGTTCCATTTCCTCCAGTGCTTTGGTTTGTTCCCTTCACCAGGTACTCGTTTTTCCTTTACCCCAACTTTACACATTCTTACCAATGAACACCAATAATTTGTCCTCCTCCAAGACAAATGATTTCCTCTTTGCTCCACAGGGTCCATAACATTCTTCCATATCTGTAATAGTCTGTATATAGCCACACATAATATATCTTTTAAAATTTCTATCTCTCTGTAGAAAGAAGTCCAGCTCTGCATTTTAAATCTAGGTGACAGATAAAAACTTAAATGTAGAATTCACTCAGTTTGAATAGATCAATATAAATGTTTGGTAGAAAGTAGTAGAATTGGGCGGGGGGAAAGGGGAGAGGGAAGCAAACCACAAGAGACTCTTAATGACAGAGAACAAACTGAGGGTTGACAGAGGGAGGTGGGTGGGTGATGGGGTAGATGGGTGATGGGTACTAAAGAGGGCACTTGCTGTGATGAGCACTGGGTGCTGTAGTGATGAATCACTGAATTCTACTTCTGAAACAAATGTTGCACAGTATGTTAACTAAAATCTAAGTTAAAATAAAGTAGAATCTCTGGACTGCATTACAACAATGTTTTACTCATCTCTTCCTCAGATTAAAAGCCCTGGACTCAAGCAAAGTTTCCATAAAACGCAAAATATGCACATTGCCTTCCAACCCCAACACTTCTAGTTTATTACCATCCTTTTCTATCTAAGTTGTCTATGTTATGGATAAAAAGCAATCTCAAAGTATCAGTGGCTTAACACTACAGTTCATTTCTCACTCTCATTACACGTCCCCTGAAGGCAAGGAATTCCGTTTGATATTATCACTTTTAGGGACTCAGGCTTGCAGACTCTGCCATCTTTTAACTAAACTATCAAACACCTGGCCTCAGTTGTCTGGGCAGGGGAAGGGCTGGGAGAATTGCACGTGGGCTTTCCCCACCTCACTTCTTTTTCATATCTCACAGTCAGAACTAGTCACATGCCCAATGCAGCTGCAGGGGTGGGGCCGGGGAACGGAAATTCGAAGAGTAAACAGAATATTTGGTAAGGAGTAAAGGTCCCCATCCCTGCCATAAGTTCTACATAGAACTAGACTGAAATCAGATTTAACACTTAAATGGAATCATCTTACAGTTATTTGAATTAAGAATATTTAATTTTCAGGGACTCATGGATGGCTCAGTCAGTTAAGCGTCTGACTTCAGCTCAGGTCCTAATCTCATGGTTAATGAGTTCAAGCCCCGGATCCAGCTCACTGTTGTCAGAGCTCAGCCACTTTGGATCCTCTGTTCCCCTCTCTCTCTCTGCCCCTCCCTTGCTTGTGCACTCTCTCTCACTCTTTCAAAAATAAACATTCAAAAAAAATTTTTTTAAAGAATTTTTAGTTTTCTACTTAGAAGCTGTTATTTTTCAGGCATAATATTAGTTTTTATTCCTTGTTTTAATATCAACTTTTTTTTTTTTGTCTCGCTCTTTTAACATGCACAACTTACAGAGCTTTAGCACAGATCTTTCCAATCTTACCTGTAACAACAGCAAGACTGATTCACACAGGTCAATGTAATTACTATATAAAGGAATCTGATTCTTTTCCCCTCCTTGCAGTTTCCTTCTGTACCCCACGGCACATTTCTCCCCACAAGACCTGAAAAGTTACCACATTCCTCAGCTTCATTCTCTCCTCCACACCTAAAATGGTAGTTATTCAATTTCTGCTTGGAATGCCACTGCATGGCAGTCAGAGGGGGTGTTGCTGGGACCTCTCTGATCCCACTGACTGATCAACTTTTGGCGGGGGGACCTTAAGTATTCCTACAGCCTCGATCAGGAGAAGCTTGGAATTGTGCTGTGCGCTGGGCTGCCTTGCTGTTATCTCGGTTTCCTTAAGCTGTTCACTGGGCCAGGCAATCTGAAGTACTGATCAGTGGGTGAATTTTGCTGTATGGTTTGCTCTTAATGAGTCCCTCAAACCACCCAGATGTCTCATGCCACATACCATCAGGTCTCCACCTGGGAAGTCAGGTCACTGCTCACTTCTTGGGTTTCTGAAAATGCCATCCAAAGTACAATCGTGGTGGTGGGGTTTTCACATCAATCTCATTTTGACAGTAGCTGCAGCATTTCAAGTGGGTTAAGAACTGCTGGGCAGAGATCCATCCAAAGACCCAGCAGGTTACATTAAATTTCCAATTCAATTAAGATAAACTTTTATCAAAAGGTGATCACCACAGGGCCGTGGCAGATATAGTTTATTTTAGAGGAGCTTCCCTTAAACGCCAGAACCCTCAGGAGTTATGTGCCTGTGAGTCTCAAAGACCACAGGGCAGTGTCTCACCAGGTCTGACAGCTTTGATTGTTGCCTTGCACTGCTCTTTCCAAACTGGGGGCTTCTACTGCCATTCCAAAGAACAGACAGGAGCAATCTAAGCACTTTTCTTTAACCTAATGCCATCACAAATTGGTCTCTCCTGTTCTTGAGCCAAACTTCTTGTGAGGCCCTATCCTTATCCAAGGAGAGTAACAGAATGTGCCAGCATCCCTGAATAATAACTCTGCCTCTGATTTCCCAAGTCTGAAAAGCCCTCTTCTCCACATCTAAGTAGGTACCTCTGTTCATCATGGCACTTTAACACCAGTTTTAACTGCATATTTGCTTATTTACATGCTTACTGTTTAGCTCTCCCACAAGACTGTAGTCGACCACAACCATGTTCTCCCCCGATCACTGAATACGAAAGCCCTAGTACAGTGCTTACCACATAAGCGTTCAATAAATATTCATTCAACAAATGAATGAGCAAGGAATATTCCACTAATTCCAAATAGTTTGGCATAGCAGCCGCTTAGGGTGCCCATTAAGAACAGGCAGGCACGCCTAAAACATAAGCAACAAAAGCAAAAATAAACAGGTGGGACTGCATCAAACTAAAAAGCTTCTGCACAGCAAAAGAAATCATCAGCCAACTGAAAAGACCATCTACAAAGTGGGAAAAAGATTTGCAAACTATGTATCTGATAAAGGGTTAATATCCAAACTGTATAAAGCACTCACACACCTCAACAGCAAAAGAATCCAAATAATCCAACTAAAAAATGGACAAAGGACCTGAACATTTTTCCAAAGAAGATATACAAATGACCAACAGGTACATGAAAAGATACTCATCGCCAGTCACTAAGGAAATGCAAATTAAAACCACTGCGATATCACCTCATGCTTGTTAGAATGGCCATGACCAAAAAGACAAGAGGATGGACGTGGAGAAAGGGAACCCTGGTGCACTCTTGGTGGGAATGTAAATTGGTGCAGCCACTATGGAAAACATTATGGAGGCTCCTCAAAAAATTAAGAATAGAACTACTTGTCATCTAGCAATTTCACTGCTGGGGGGATATATCCAAAAATAAACACTAACTCAAAAAGGCATCTGCACTCCCATATTCATAGCAGCATTATTTACAATAACTAAAACATGGAAACAACCTAAGTGTTCATCAATGGGAGAATGGATAAGAATGATGTGATATGTGTGGAATATTATTCATTCATAAAAAAAAAAAACGAAACAAAAAAACAGTAACAGGAAATCCGTGTTCGTGGCATGGATGGACCTTGAAGGCATTTTGCTAAGTGAAAGAAGTAGAGAAAACCCAAATACTGCATAATGGCACTTAATATGTGGAGTCCACTTATATGTGTAAACCAAACAGCAAACTCAGAGAAAAAGAGATCAAACTTGTGGCTACTAGAGGTGGATGGTGTGGGGAGGGAGAAGTGAGAAAAGGTACAAACTTCCAGTCACATGTATTAGGGATGTAATGTGCAACATGATGACTAGACTTAACACTGTTGTGTGATATGTATGAAAGTTGTTGAGAGAGTAGATCCTGAGTTTTCAGCACAAGGAAAATTTATGTTGTTTATTGTATCTATATGAAAAGGTGGATATTAACTAAACCTACTTAGGGATCATTTCACAATATATGCAAATCAAACCATCATGCGATACACCTTACACTTACAGAGTGATGCGTGTCAATTATTTTTCAGTAAAACTGGGGAAAAACAAAAAACAACAAAAAAAGGAGGATAGTCAGGAAACAGCCAAAAGATGAAGTGGTGTACGCAGCATGCTGGGGCTTTGGGATTTAAAATGAAGGCAAATTTTTCTAAGGTGCCATTAGATCATCTTAAGAAGGGTGACACTCAGATCTTTAAGTCACTTGGGGAGGCTGTGCAGACTGGATTGGCACAAACAGGCATGCCACAGGAGGCACGAGAGTCTACTGCTGTGTTCCCCATCTGTAATGAAAGTTTAAAGAAAAATTAACAGAACTTTGTGACCGGCTGGATGTAGAGCCTAAGTAGAGGAACTTACGATGAATCTCCAGTTTCTGGTGGGTGGCACCAAATGAACTAGAAAATACAGGAGGAAGGTAGCATTCAGTATTGGAGTTTAAGAAATTTATGCCACTACCATTTATGGAATTGGGTACATGGCTTATAACTCAGAGCTGACATTGGAGCAGGAGTGGAAGAAGTTGCATATAATCAGCACAGAAGAATCAGATAAAGACTTGGGCAAAGATGAGATCATTCAAGGTTAAGTGTGTTAAAATTAAAATCCAAGGCCCAAAGATGGAGTCCTAGAGTCAGAAGAGAAACAGAATGAAAAGACAACCTACTAAATGAGAGAAAATATTTGCAAACCATGTACCTGATAAAGGTTAGTCTCCAAAATATATAAGGAACTCCTACAATATCAGAAAAAACTAACAAACCAGTTGAAAGGCAAAGAATAGACATTTCTCCACAGAAGACATATGCATGACCCACAGGTGTAAGAAAAAATGCTCAACTCCACTAATCATCAGGGAAATGCAAACATACACACACACACACACACACACGATATCACCTTATACCTGTCAGAATGGTATTATCAAAAACAAGACAAAATGTGTTGAAAATGTGGAGAAATTAGAACCCCTGTGCTCTGACAGTGAGAATGCAAAATGGTGCAACTGCTATGGAGAATGGAGGTTCCTTCAAAAATTAAAAATCCAACTACCATGTGATCCAGCAATCCCACTCCTGGGTATCTATCCAAAATAACTGAAATCAAGGTTTTGAGGAAATATTAGCCATCCTATGTTCACTGCAGCACTCACTATTCATGACAGTCAAGATGTGGAAACAACCCAATAGTCCATCAACAGATGAATGGATAAAGAAAATGTGGCATATACAGTTGACTCTTGAACAACACAGGTTTGAACTGTGTGGATCCACATATTAGTGGATATTCTTCAAAATATATTACAAGTATTTTTTGGAGATTTGCAACAATTTGAAAAAACTCACAAATGAACTGTGTTGCCGAGATACATCAAATGTTAATGTTTCTAATACTGTATTATGAATATGACTCTAATGCAATATGCCATAAAAATTTTATAACAGTTCATTCATTTCTGTAATGTTAGGCTATCTTGCAACAATCATATTGATTACACCAAGCCACTGTGAAATAACCATACTGATCACATTAGGTTACCATAACGCAATCATATTGCTGCTTGTTATCAACGCATGAAATCATTATTCCTATAAAGAAACATTAATTTCTTTTCCACATTATGTTTTCATTTTTGATCTAGTGTTAGTAATATGTATCACATCTACAGTTTTTTGAATCATGTAAGACAATACTGATACAGGTTCTGACAGACAATTTCATCTTACACACACAGAACATAAACTTATGGTAACAATATAGTATAGTACTTGAAATGTATTTTCCTTATGATTCTAACATTTTCTTTTCTCTAGCTTACTTTATTGTATGAGTAGTACATAACACAAGTGCGAGATATGTGTTAACTGTTTATGTTATTGGTAAACCTTCCAGTCAACAGTAGGCTTTTAGTAATTAGGTTCTGGGGGAGTCAAAAGTTATAAACAGATTTTCCTGTGGGGGTTAGCACTCCTAATCCATGTTGTTCAAGGGTGAACTGTATATATACAATGGAATACTATTCAGCCTTATAAAGGGAAATTCTGCAGTATGCAAAAACATGGATAAACCTTGAGAGCATTATGCTAAGTAAAACAAGCTAGTCACAGAAAACCAAATACTGCATGATTCCACTACATAAAGTACCTAAAATAGTCTAATTCATAGTATCAAAGAGTGGAATGGTGATTGCCAGTGGTGGGGGTTGGGGACCAGGAGGAAGTGGGAATTATATTCAACAAGCATAAAACTTCAGTTAAGCAAAATGAAAAAGCTCTAGAGATCTATCAAACATTGTAACTACAGTCAACATAATTTACACTTAGAAATTTGTTAAGAGGGTAGATCTCATGTTAAGTGTTCTTACCACAATAAAACAAGAGTCAGGCAGAAAGACAGGTAAAGAAAGCAGAGAGGTCTTGTTGAGTCTAAGGAGAAAGTTTCAAAGAAGGAGTTCTTAATGTTGCTGTCAAGAAGTCACATAAGGTAAGAATTGAAGAGTTAACTATATTTGGCTACAATACGAGCTAAGATGACTTTTCTGGGGCATTTCTGTAGTGATACAAGACGAAGTCAGACACTCTTGGGGTAAAGAGTATATGGGTAATGAGGAAATAGAAGTAGTTAGTTGAGTGTGGATGACCTTCAAGAACTTTGTTGACACAAAAGATGGATTATCCTGGGTGGCTCAGCCGGCTAAGCATCTGACTCCTCGATGTCAGTGCAGAGCCTGCTTGGGATTCTCTCTCTCCCTCTCATCCCCTCCCCAGCTCGCACACAGGCGTGCGTGCTCTCTCTCAAAATAAGTATTTTTTTAAAAAGGAGGATTATCCTCCTGCACTACTTTATGGTATAATGAATTTTTCATGCATTCTTTATGAAAGATTTACTAGGGATCAAGAATTTGCTTACTCCCAAAATAAACCAGAAACACTGGAAAGCAAGGCAAAATGAACATAAGGAGAGTCATTACATTTTTAAAAGATGAAACAGATGTATTCAATAAACAGTATTATAAAAATTTCACAGTTGGCAAAACAAAACCAATTATGAGTTTGTTATACTGTTAAGGTGATACTCACATGACACACAGGCTTGTGTGTGTCTAGACAAGAAGAATATCACCAGTAACCTGACAACTGACTGCATACACAGCCCAAACATATCGCTTGGTTGGGAAATTCGATGGTAAAGAAGCCAAAAGCTTCTCACTCAAGAGGGAACCCTTGGTCTTTTTATAACAGGAAGTGTTTGAGGAACACACAACATCCAACACAAGAGTAACACTATGATTTTAAAAACTGCATTGAGTTGCTACACTTACTTAAAAATAATTTAATACCATAATCCATATTAATATTTTTTCCAAGTAACAAAAGGAGTATTATAACTTTTCTTCTGTGCTTTCATCTAACCTATTCTGACAGGAAGACTACTTGAGAGGTAACTAAAGAAAATTTTTAAAAGTAAGTGACCAACATTTTGAACCGATTTCAATTTAAACGTCGATTATGCGTTATAAAAAAGTGAGAGTAAACTCTTAAGGAAACATTCATTATCTAAAGCAGTGCTGTCCTAAGATAAGGCACACAAACCAACATAGTCTATTTAATAAAAATATTTAATGCTGCCAAAAAGTATAAAAATACAGTAGGAATGGCAGTACAATACAAAGTAGTCTCTCCTAATTTATTTCTTTTACATCTTTCTACATTTCATACACACATTAAAAAAACTTAACAATACATCAAATTAGAGGGTTCTGCAAAGTCTTCTGCTGGTGGTGCTCTTCTTTCCCTGGATGTAAAGTTTACTCTGTAAACAGACAAATGTGAGGCAATCTACAGGTTTATCAAGCCTCACTTTAGTTTCCGGAGTGGGCTTCAGGTCTTGCTTTGCACATCAATGGTTCAAAATTTATAGCTGCAGAATATTCTCAAGTCATGAATATTTAGGTGTCTGTCAATCTTGGCCTAAAACATAAAATAAGAAGTCATCTATTCAATTCAGATTTACCAAACACACAGACATACATAGACACACACAAACATAAAAGGACTAACAACGAACTAAAAAAGCAACTAAAAAACATTCCAACGTATCACATTCAACCACACTAAGTGCTTCACTGTTATCTTGGTAAATCTGCTTATGTGCTCGATTTTCAAACAGAATTGGTGGTGTGAGGGAGACTCATGTTAAAGCACCGTAACTCATACGGCTTTATCAAGAATTACTAACTATGAATTTCTCAGGTCATCCTGCATTACTCAAGAAATGACCTCCATGTGAAATACTGACAGACAGACGGGTTTAAAAAAAATGTACCCACAACAGTTTAGCAAGATTATATGGTATGTGCTAGACTTACCAATACTTTGGAATTCAATGCAAAAGTCTAATCCAATTTGGACCTCCACTGTATCATACTGCTAAAAATATTATGAACGTAAGGTCTGAACATAAAGTTGGCTTATATCTTTAAGTCACGGACTGTTAGCAGCATGCTTTTTTGTCCTGAAGGATAACACTAATGATTACAGCAATACAGAACTGAAGTGACATCATTTAGGTTACTACCAATATAAAAGAAAACACAGACATAAAATAATTGACATATTGTATTTTAATGTCAAAAAAGTAAAGATTAATGAGAGTTTAAACAAGCAACAGACAGATGAAATAACTATTTTAAGGGCAGTTTTTGATGGTATTTCACAATATTTGCAAGTAACTAAACTCTGGAGGTAAATGTTATTTCCATTCTTCCCCTGACTTCCTTCGCTATGACACACACAAAAAACCCCCAAATCTAAATAAATACTTATTATTGTCTCCATACGTATAAATAGGAATATAAACCATACCCACACATTCTCCCATAACGTTTAGTCAAAAACTTTCAAATACTACAAACTGGGCTTTTTCCTAATGACCGGCTCTTCCTACTGAAGAATAACAATACCAAGCACCTGGTCTTCTGAATACCCCATTTCTCTTGATTGTCCAGCACAGAGAAATGTCAAGTCACCAAGAAACATTCTCATTAGTTGTCTGTGAGTCACAAAACCTACTACGGATGCTTACTGCTGGGTTCTGCTGAGCCCTCAACCAAAGCAGACATAGTAAGGAAAAGTGCTTCTTACTGACTCTGATTGCTGTAAAAAACATTTATTTCCCATGCATTGAGAAAATCTGCCCATCAAAACAAAGCAATTTAATCCACTCAATCAAAGTGAATCAAATAATGGTTTGCTTTAGAGAATATTCTGGTGTTGTTCAGTGGCAGTTCAACCTGTTTTCACAAAAATTTTTGGAGGAAAAAACTTCGATTTGTTTCACTTAAAAAACAAGAAGAGGGTTACTTTGGTTTTTAACAAGTGGTTGTCTAATTTTTTCCACTTAAGTATTTGAATATTCCATAAAAAACAAAGTCATAATAGAAGCAGAGTGAGGTATGGAGCTACTGGAATTTCACAGACAGGAGTCTGAATTTCAGCTGTCATGTACTAGCTGTGCAACTGTGGGCAAGGTACTTATTCTCCTCTGACTTACTTTTGTTATCTTAAAATAGGGTAATGTATGTAGAAGAGGTGTTAGGCAGGTTAAATTTAGATTATGCAGTTAAGCTGACTGGCAGAACTGCAGGTGTCCAATAACACATTGCCGTCTTCCCCAGCAGTGTTAAAGATTCACTTACCAATGGCAAACTATTACTTGTAACGACTAAAAGAATTTGACAGCATTTTTAAAAATTCATTTTTTTCTTTGTAAATATTATTCTGGGGGATAGGAAAAGTCAGATGGAATCATTGGCAGTGTTAACTATTTTAAAAGAATGTATTTGTTTGCAGGACTGAGAAGACAGGCTTTATTTTAGGAAAAAACATGTTCACTTGAATCACTTTTTGCTGATTTAACAAGTCAAAGGTAAAATGGGTTCAAACAAATCAAGTGGAATTAGCCGTGCATACTGCAAGCTTTCTGTGGAGAAAGCGCCTGTGCACACTGCCCACTGTCATTCTGGAACAGGGCCAGATTTACAGACTGAGCATGATCTTCCCAAGCTGGCTCCATACCTGAAGTAATAGAAAGTCAAGCTGCATCCGAAGTATTTTTTGCCACCAGATATTCACACTATTTTTTACTGAAAAGAATCACAAAACCTTTTGTAAAGGTGAGCAAAGAAAGCATTGCCTTATAAAGAAAACAAACATATCTAGTCTCCCTTTCCTGAATTCACCAAACTCAAAATAACTTCGGTTTTTTTATAGTAGTAATCTGAAATACCGACACCATCACATCTACAAAAATCTATGTCAAATTAGAGCAACAATAAAGAATTGATGCTTTTCTTTAAAAAATGGTCTCTATAAAGAAAAAAACCTTCCATGCAATTCTTATATACTATAAATACTATGTATATAATATATACTATATATAACACACTATGTATATAATAGGTACTATATATATATACATATACACACACATATATTAACACTACCTAATGAAAAACCACAGTACTAAAGTAGACTCTGTAATATCGCCACTATATCCTGTAATTCCTATATTCCGCTCTACATTATGAAACCAAAATAGAAGGAGTTCAAAAGATTGAACTTTGCAGTCTCCCAGTGGACTACCCAGAGATGGTCAGAGCTCTTTAAAATTTTTCACTGTCAGGTTGTTACTGATAAAGACGAAGCCTTTCATACCAAGTAAAAGCTTCTCATCTGAGTCACTGCTTCCACCTGGCAATGCCCTGTGATGGAATAAATGACAGTGAGGAAAACATTTTCCCCAAAGAAGTTTCCAAAATTTAATGGCTATTTCTCTGAAGAATGTTGAGGAAAAGCACTTGTGCAGAATTGCTGTTGCTGGAGCAATCTGAATGTGGTAAATATTGAGAAAATGCTTGCTGATGAGGGAAAAATGAGATGGCTAAACTCATAACCATTTTCCTAGAAGTTTGTTCTTTAGAACACTACCCATGGAAGTGAGTGGCTTAAAATTCCCAAATTAAAAGCTTAAATTCTCAGGTCTGGAGGGACAGTGAAATGGCCATCTCATGGCGAGGACATGGAAGTAGCTGAAAGCATGCAGTATCGGGACTGGGGAGGCCCAGGCAGAGCAGGCACTGTGCAGCTCACACAACCCGAGTCTC
Source organism: Lynx rufus (assembly GCF_022079265.1). Classification (NCBI taxonomy): domain Eukaryota; kingdom Metazoa; phylum Chordata; class Mammalia; order Carnivora; family Felidae; genus Lynx; species Lynx rufus. The sequence continues at coordinate 3,101,532 of NW_025814844.1, read as the reverse complement.
TTCCCACCGAAGCAAGTCAGCACTTATGCATCACAGACCTGATGGAACAAGAGAGAGCTGAAGTTCTAACATATTCACTCTTGTAGGAGCTATGGATGACGTCATCCTGAAATAGTGCTTTGAAGATAAGTATTAAAAAAATGGAATCAAATCTAAACAAATGAACTAGGGAAAGAGATGAAAGAAACAGGTCAACTCCAGGATAAATCATTCAAGGAATGACCAAGACCCACATATTAAGTCAGTAGAACTTAGTTTGGTTATGTGGAAGAATATTACCTTCAAAATATTATTTGTAAGATTTTGTGCCCCTATCCTCTAAATAGTCAAAGTCAAATGAAAGGTTTCTTAAGAGAGACTTTATTATTAGCTATTGATGTAGAAAGCAGAACACAGAACAGACACTTCTGCACTTAGTTTCAGACCAGATCACTGCACCAAGGTCTGACCTCAGCTCCCCCCCACCATTGGGGTGCAACAGATTTCCGACATCCAAGCCCTTAATCCTTATTCCCCACTCCCCTGCCAAACCCACATGGACTGCTGGACAAAAATAACCCACAAATAGATGTTTACAGAAGGTGTGATTCCTCAACTCCTGCCTGAACATAGGAAGAAGTGGATGACATACATAATGGCATTAGGCTTATAAGAGACTATATTAAGAAAAACCTCTGTTAGGTTTTGTGTCTGAAAGTAAAAACCAAGGCAGACCAAATTTTAAAATCTGTACAATAACCAGGCAGGCACCCTGGGGATGTAGGTACTTGCTGAAATAGAATATACAAAGGTTAATGACAGTATTTCTAATATAATCAGGTTCTGGCCTGTGTCTATTTACATAGAATCTAGTCAGATATTTTTCTAAGAGGGAAAGTACTTGTAGGAGGTAAGTCTTTCTTTGAGAATGATCGATTCTAATCTACAGAGCCTTTGCAATGACTGCAGCATAAAAGAACCTAGCAATGTTAAGTCTCAGGTTGATTATGGCTTAATAACAACACCTACTTCAAAAGCGTATTGTAAGGATTTAATAGGATAATCTATAAAAGTGCATATTAGCACAGTGCCTGGTACATAGTAAATGATCAATAAATGGTAGCAGTTTATTGGTACCAATCAATAAATGGTACCAATACTTTGAACTGACACTGAAAACAAAGGACTTGATATAAAAAGTGGAGGCTGCTCCATTCCATAAACTACTTTTTAAACCAATATGTATTTTTTGATTCATACCATCAATTCTTGTGTATTTAAAATGAAAGGGACAAAAGCACAAATGTACATAAAATTAACTTGTTATAATTACTTCTCGTAACATACCTGTTAAGCAGAGATATTAAAAAAACAACAACAACAACAACAAAAAATCAATGCTTTTTTACTTCCTCTTTTTTGTTCATTCCTTTTGGTAGAAATATATCAATGCAGAGTCAGCATTAATTTGAAGATAGAAGAGGAAAAGGACAGAGTACATATATAAAATATATCCTAAACATGAAGAATGGTCTTTATATTGATCTAAAGTTCTCTATACACTTTCACATGTTACTTTTTTTTTAATCCTCTAAGGATTCAGGAAAAGGTATTATTTTTATTTTATATACAGATAAACTAAAAATGGAGAACTGTTTTTACATGTTATATATAAGCAAGCATAGATAAAAATTGCTAATAGGCCAGCATAAAATATTTAGCTACACTTGGAAACAAATACGTGACCAGTTGGTATAGCCAGAGAAGACAGCATTAAATCAAAGACAGCTGTCAGTTTATCAGCAGGGACAGATATGAACACAAATGCACTATATATTAATGTAGATATCCTTTCTTAAAAATGATAAAGCCTCTGGCTTTTTAAAAAACCTTTTTTTCGTCCTTAACCTATTCCAAAAATAATACTACCTCATTAAAGTCAAACTACACAACTGACTTTTAAAATCTGTTATAATTAGAAAATATTAGGACACACAAATTTTGTAAAATGTAAAACCTACCGCGGATTGCTAACTTTGTCGTCTGGCTGTTACCCGAGAAGGCAGGAGCCCGGTCTGTGTCCTTCCCTCTGACTAGCACACCGCTTTCAATAAAGGGGCCAGGATGATGACCCTGGGCACCACAGCACATGTATTTTTAATAATTAGTACATGGAACCCACCAAAAATATTATTACTGGTAAAAACTTAACACACTATCCTTCAGGATCTGCTTGAGAGGAAAGATGACTAACCCCTGCAGAAGTTTATCAACAAATGTTTACTACACTGAACATGATTGTTAAGATATATGACAAAAAACACCACTCAGAAGGAAAGAAAGCAGACAAAAAGCAAAGCTAAAATCCAGAATCCAGGGAAGCACATTTACCCTGCAAAGGGGCATCATTATCAGCATTCGTTTTTTGTAAGAAGTTTTTACCTTTTTGTTTAAGGCAAGGCTACTTTCAATTGGACACTCAGTATGATCTACCCGTATCTTACTTGCAGAGTAATATACTGCATTTTAGCAAATATAAACCAAGGCAAATTAGAAAGGTTTTAAACCAATAATGACGGGTCCCGGTACCTGAACACAGGTTTAATGCAGACAGACATAAAAAAAAAAAAAAAAGTCCCTCTTACCTCCTCTCCATTTAAAGGTTACAGGGCACAGTAATACTGAATTAGGACACAGGCACAAGTTACGTAAATCTTATTTAATATGTAGTACCACCTACATCCTGCTTTCAGACTTTCAGCATAATTTAACACATTCAAGAAGGCTACTCAAATCAATTCAAAATACCTACCTATACCAATGGTTTTCAAACTGTTTTTAAGATTTTAACTGTCCCCTTAAAATAATTAAACCTCATGCAGCGATCTTATGTAGTATATAAAATAGATAAAGCAGAGATGCTCTGGTTGAAAGTAAAGGCTGGTAGCTTGGAGTCCTTCCAACCACCTCGGGGTGACCCTTCAAAAATCCAGTAAGCGTAGTTCGAAAACCAGTGAAATAATGTGATTTTATTATATCAGTAATTAAATTTATAACAACTATTTAAAGTTTAAGCTAAACAAGTTAAACACTGAATGGAATGTTGGGATATGAAGAAGGCTAGCACTCAAATGAGCAGTTAAATTCACCAGACAATATGCTTTAAAAATACCCATTAAGAAGTTAAAGGGACAAGGTCAGGTTTGTACATCATCATACTATTTATTGAAGTAGAAAGAACTTGAAAAAATTTTACTTCAAAACTTCAGTAGAGTAAACTGAAACTGTGGATAATAAAATGCTGCTCCTTATTTTTATTTCCTAAAGCATGGTTTACCCCAACTGTAAATTAGGGTAATTACATTGAAATGTTCATGAAAAATAAACAGTATCCATCATGGGCTTTACAGAAACCAATTTCTTTACAAAGTCTTGAGACCAAATGTTACCTGACTATGCCAGTAAGGAGAATTTTCCTTCAAAGATATTTTTAGGGAAAATTTTTGTTTCTTTGTTTGTTTTTCTTTTTAAATTTGGGAAAACTGTAAAACATAAAAGAAATGCAAATATATAGTAAAAAGTGCTTATTTAAAGTTAGTTCTAACTGCTCATATCAAACTTCTCTTTAGGAAAATGTATCCAGTACAATTGAATCAACATACAATTTATTTTTTTTATGGTAACAGATTTTGCATATTGAGCTTTTAAAAAGTACATTTAACTACAAAAGTAAGATTAAATACTTATAAAATATATTTACCCTGAAATGATTAAGAATATAAAATGTTGATGCCCATGTCAACAGTACATTATACATTACACGCATTATTTAAAGGTCATTTTCTTTCCAGTAATAATGTAGATAAAACCACAATATTTATTGCTTGTTATCAAGTGCAGGTTAAAATCCAGATAGCCTCCAAAAACAAATCTTTGTTTTGAGGATTTCTCAATCTGGTCAGGTGAAATATTACACTGAACATGTACGAATACAGTTGCAAAATGTACCAGTTTTCAACAAGCATTCAAGTCTTTATTTCAGATAGCTGTTTACAGTTTGGGGACAGTGTCCTGAGATGTTGGGCTGGGGACTGAATATATCACTTGTCTGGTTGGTGTCTATTCTACCGCACCATTTCTGGGGTGTGAGGAGTTTGCTAACAGACAAACCCTTGTGACTAACGCAACACTGTCAGCTATTAGTGCGGGAGCTTGCAGGGCAGAACTGTTATTTATAGGACATTCTGCTGAAACAACAGTGTCCAGCCAACAAAAGCGCCCACCAAAATGACTGACACAAACCCCATCTTAGTGAGAATAGGTTGCCAATATAACCACCTTTTCCTTTTTCGTTCAGTCTCATTTAGCCTCTGTTTCATCTGCTGCACCTTCTGAGCCGTGTTAGCTTTTCTGTCCTCTCGAATACGTTTCCGTAGAACGCTAGAATACATAAAAACAAATGAAAGGAAGTGCATGGTAAGACTTAGTTACTCTAATGCAGAGGACCTAAGCCCAAATACCCACCTCCCAAGCCCCACATTTTTAAACTCGTTAAAACACTAGAATGAAAAAGGGGAGGATTTTCAATATTCTAAGTGGTCCAGAGATGTACTCTAATAATTCAACAATTTCTGGTACAATTTTCTATTAATAAATACTTTTGGCAGGACCTGAAAATAAGTATGGTGCTTTCTTTTGTTGAAATGTGAGCTGGAGGCTGTCAGCTTGTTTTCTTCCTAAGCAGCTGGAAGAGGTGAGGGATAAGAGTCCCTGGCATCTAAGCCACTTTTGTCTTCACGTGATTTTCCACAAAGGCCACTCATAAAAGCTATCTGCTTCAAACTTCCATGAAGATGCTACCATGGGATGCCTACCTATCTGTTTGTGAGAATACGTTGCTTATTTCACTTATTTGACACTTATTTCTAGCATCCATCTTCCTATTCAATACAGAATGTCTGTTCCAATGGAAGCTCTCTGACTCCCAAGACACACAGTCCTAGGGCACTGTAAAGAAGAATGGCTAATGGCAACATGTACATTACTATATCTTGCCTTTAAAAAAATTTCACAAACTCCATCTCCTCTTTTCACTTATTTCCTATAATACAGCAAAAACCTAACTAGTTTCCTTGCCTCTGAATTAAACATTATTGCCACAGTAAGTGTTCTTAAGTCCAGCTCTCTAGTTGTGTAGCTTGATTACAAATTTTGAATGCCTTGTCAGTCTACTACAATAAGAGCCAACTTCCCCCCCCCCCCCCCGCAGCTGAAATGTTTACCCTGAATCTAATAATGAGAAACAATCAGAGGAATCAAGATTGTGGGGTGTTCTAGAAGGCAACTGGTATAGCAGCTGCAAAGATGTCAAGGTCAGGCAAGGGGAAAAAAAGTGGTGGTGAAAAGTTCCAGATTAATGGAGACTAAAGACTAACATCAATCAAATACAATCCATGATCCCTGATTAAATCTTGAATTATTTCTTTAAATAGCTACAGAGACTGGGATCATGAAAATATTCCAAAATTAGATTATAGTGATGGCTTCACAACTCTATAAATGTACTAAATCCACTGAACTTATGCTCAATAAAATTATTTTTTTTTAAAAAGCTATAAGGTGGATCTTTTAGACAACTAGAGAAATTTGAATATACACTATGTATTAGATTATTTTAACAATGTTCTTTTCAATTCTGTTCTTCCATTTCTCCCTCCACTCGACCCCTAGAATCCCTCTATTCTTACCTTACAGCATTTAATTTACAGTAAATAAGTCATGTTGCTAATTTGGGATCTTGTTTTACTCCCTAAATATGTTGGCAACTTGAGGCTCTATTTTGCTTATCTCTGTGTGCCCTTTGAATTTTAATGTCTTCCTCACTTTACCTATCATATACCTGGGTATCTTTGGCAGTCTGAACTCTGCTGTAATGACTTGCAGAAATTATTACCTGAATTTAAAATTCATTATTAACAAATATGTGTGTACCTGCCAGTGAAAAGAAATTAAGTTGTATCCAAGTGCAGGTGAAACATATATAAAATATGTAAAAGATTACATGTACTTTCTCCTGCCAGAAGCCTGAGGCCAAACAACCAGTTTGCAATTCAGATAGAATCTTTAATAGATTATTTCATTTAAAAATTTCATTGCAATATAGAAGATAATTACAATTTTTATCCAGTGTTGATATTTACCATATAACTCCAATATGAGTTCACTGTTACATGATTATGTAATTAGTGCTTTAAATATTATGTAAGAGTTTAAGAGGTTTTCTTTCTTTTTTTTTTTTTTTGAGAGAGAGAGAGGGAGGGAGATAGCAAGTCGGGGAGGGGCAGAGTGAGGGGGAGAGAGAGAACCCCAATAGGGTCAGAGCCCAACACAGGGCTCGAATCCACGAACCATGAGATCATGACCTGGGAAAGAAGTCGGATGCTTAACCAACTGAGCCACCCAGGCACCCCATGAGGATTTTTTAAAGAGGATTTTTATGATATTTAGAGAAACTGATTGTGGTTTTGATTGGGTTGAAAACAGAATTCTTTCCCATGTAGAATAATGGAATAGAGGCTCTTGCTTTCCAAAAATGTACTATATGTTTTCAGGAATGGAACGAAAACAAGTACCAAGAGATGACATTACTTAATTTAAGAATGCAATTTGAGAGAAGTAAGAACTATTCTCTATTTGTGAATCTTTATTTACTTAGTTGGGCCTAAGGAAATTATGCCCATGTAATAACCTTCCCAGGTCTAAACAATTCTATGATTCAAAAGCCACAAATCGGTAGGGAACGATTCCTGTGGGCCCTTGCCTTCGGAAGGCCACGTGGAATTCCTTACAGTGGCACCAACAGCAGGCTACTACCAATACATGTCCTGACAGGCATACTTCATGCTATGCAAACACAAAGGAGAAGGATCCAAGTAACCCGACTTTTCATTTATCCAAACTGCTCTCCACTCAGTGACCTGGGTTTATGGGTTACACTGTAATTGAGAACACTGGCTTTTAAACTTTAACGGTCATCACACAAAAGTAGCCTCACACATAAATACACTTATACATGTACACAATATATATGCCAATGTATAGAATTACTATATTATGTAAAGATGTTAAAGTACTTAGCTATTATCTGTGATACTCTGATCTATTTTATCCTCTAATTTAAACTCTAATTTCTATTTTATTGTATTCTATTATTTAAAAAATGCTTTTTTATAACTCACTAAATTATTTCATGACTATAGGAATGTGACCTTCATTATGAAAAAACTGACTTGAAGGATATTTAATAATGAAAATGAAAGAAAACGTATTGTGTTCTATTCCCTTGAAACTGAAATTCCTTCAATAAGATCTTGATTTATTTTATTAGCCTCCCTAATGCAAAGCTATAAGATCAGTATTAAAATTTATTAGGATTGAACAATACAATTTTTCATGGCAATCTTTCTTTTATGCCCTTTCACTTTTCTACAACCTTGCTCTGTCTTCTCTGCTCACAATCCTTACTTTCCTACTGGGGCCCTGCCTCTGCTTTCAAGCCCGACCTGGTCTGCTCTATCCTGGGGGTGGGGGAAGCAAACAACCTACGTATGCACACACCACTTCCCCTGCCCCCAATAAAACCACCTCCGCAATCACTCTGTAACTCCTGAGTGGTTTTCCTCTTTAGGAAAGATTAAAAATCAACACTTTTGAAATACTAAGGATACCGATTCAATCATCAAGCCTGTGTTCCATTTAATTCTGCACATGGTACTAGCCAAAACAACAACATTAGGAACCTGAGAATCTTATTACCGATAAAGACAATTTAAAACAATTTTGATCTCTTGGTTTAAAAGTATTCTAATTAAAGTGAAAGAAGGAATAAATAAGCAACTTCATGCTTTAACTTTAGTTTAAAACCACTAGAGCCATAAAAAAGGAGTAACACTGCTAAGTCACTAAACTCTTCAGTACAATACATAATAACACATATGTATTTATTGTCATGTTACCTGTCATAGGATTTCAGGTAATTTTTACACTGGTGAAACACAGAAGTGAAGCTACTGTAATGTATAGGAGAACTCAATAATTTTCATGGTGCCCCAACATCCCAATGTTAACAAACAGGACTACAACATGCAATTTTCCACAAAAAGCTATTTGACAAAAAGAAGAGAGAGAACATCACTGACAGATGAAGAGAGGAAATGAATGAGCTCTTTCACTCATACCTGAGGATACCAGCTTCCTAACTGGTGAGAGATAATCAGAGCCTTAGAAATGGAAATGTTTAATTTAAAAACTGAAATCGTTTACAGATTCCTATGGCTTCAAAACTCAAAAAGTATAAAAGGGCATTTTGTGTAATTTTTTTTTTTTAAAAGACTCTTCCCCTTCCAATAATGGAACGATGTTTAAATATTCATTTAACTATTTTATCATTTCATTAAAGGCATATTATCAATTCCATTACAACCATAAATATGAACATGAATACTTGTACAAATGTTAGGTATTCGTACAACTTATTTTCTATATACTGTACGTTTTAGCATCTAATTATATTAACTTTATCGCACTCAAGTTAGTATTGAGTTAAGCCATTTTCCAACTGGTTTCTATCAGTACTGGCCTCATAATAGGGCCAAAGCGCTTTTGAGATCAACAATGTCATCATATACTACTCAAATACCCTTAGGTAATAAATAAGTGAATAGCTACATTAATTCAATAAACAAAAGTCCTATATTAGTTCATATCCACTGAATTTATTAAAATAAAAAGTCTCATCTTTTTAAGCATGCTATTGCCATCAGCTTACCTCTCGCTGTTCTCCTCCATGGTATCCTGCATTTTAGAGGATAGTCCTGTGTATCTGTCACCTGTCAGTTTTTCTTCTTCTAGGCCTATCCTATTCCCATTGTATTTTTCAGTCATTATTTTGGTTGGTGAATGATCAAAAGCAGGACATAAGTCTTCCTTAGAGAGTTCTTTCCACCGTTTCTAGGTAGGGAAGAGAAATGAAAAACAAATGCAAATACTAAAATTGTGGTTTTCTTTAAATAAGAAGGATATATGAATTGAAATTCTAGATTCAACTTAAGAAAACCCTGTGATGCTGACAAATAAAAAAAAAAGGCATTTTACCAAAACCTCTTGTAGATGGGTAAGTTCAAAATTAAAAAATAATATAGCATTTAATATTTATATACATCACTATATAGTTGAATCTTAATGAAATTTAGTGGACTTTAACCTATTTAAGATAAACTATACCAGGACCTCACCAAACTATGAGTCATAGGAAGATTTTAGCCAAAGCCGGATTCTGCTGGACTCCTAACCCACAGGTATGTTATCACTGGACACAGTGACCAAGATGGCAGTTGAATGTGATCTAGCATGTCCTAGTTCCTTGCCACAGTCTGGTCTGGTGGAGAAACAACAGTGAGATCTCCAGGCAGGTCTCTCTGATGCCAGAGGACTTTAATTTGGTTTTTTCCTACTACATATGCTAGCAGATTCAGGTAGCAAGCCCATCACCAGGCTAGAGAAAACTCTGCTAGCATGCTTGGACTTTATAGAGGAGGCGGGATTTAGACCAAGATGAAGAGAAATTCCATTTCCTTCATCTGTCAAACAGGCTGTCATTACCTGTTGTGATTGAGACATAACATGCCTAGCACCATGTCTGGCAAATGTTAGATTCCTTTGCCCTCAATGTCACCATCCCTTGTAAGAGAGAAAGAGGTACAAAGTGTACCTGGGCACCTGGAAGATGAAGGCAGTGACAAAGTGTTAGCCAGAGAGGGAGAAGACAAGCATAACCTCGGCATGGGAACACCTCAAGTCCTTCAAGGGCTGGGAACACAACAATCCATCTCTCTGACAATGACAAGACTAGAAAAGGTGGCAGCAAGAGCCAATGGTTTGGATGATCTGTGACTCTGAAACTGGTGCAAAATGACCTGGTATGGACAGGGGTGGCCCTCTTAGAAGATCCTATCACAGAAGCATGGAGTCTGGAATCTAATGAATAAGAGACTCTGTAACTTACTGCCTGAGGATTTTAATGTTCTTGAACAGAGATGTAACACTGTAATTTACACTAGTCTGGAACGTAGTGAAACAATCTTTCCCTGGAGTTGCTTTGGTTAAAAAACTGCATGGTTAAAAACAATGCTTATATACTCAGATTAAAAAAAAATCCCCGGAAAATTCACTGATACACTGATAAATTAGTTTTGAACTTGTTTCACTACCCTACAACAGAGGACTTAAAAAGGAAAAAGGCATTTTACCACATTCCACCTTTCCCATATATAGCTATTTTATTGCGATGCATAATTAATGTGTCTCTTTTTAAAAGTAATTTACAAAACACTTAGAGAATGTAAAATTTTGTAATTTGCTACATTTGGAGGACAGGGTGTAATACAGTATGGTACAATCTGACTAAGCAGATGAAGAACATGTGGAGCTTGGCCCTGAGAGATGAGGCCAGAAAGAAAGACATCAATGAAAGAAGTCTCTGAACTTATGTGAGAAATAATGGAACGGAACCAACCTCTCCTAAGCAAGGACCTCATAGGATGTGATGTAAACCACATCCAGAAAGAACATTCTGCCAGTATTTGAGAAACAGTTGTAATGAAACGTAAGAATAAGAGGTGTTTTTTAAAGTTTATTTATTTATTTATTTTGAGAGAGACAGAAACAGCATGAGTAGGGAAGGGAGGGAGGGAGGGAGGGAGGGAGAGAGAGAGAGAGAAAGAGAGAGAGAGAGAGAGAGAGAGAGAGAATCCCAAGCAGGCTCCATCCGCACTGCCAGCGTAGAGCCCAATTCGAGGCTCGAACCCACAAAGCCATGAGATCATGGCCTGAGCCAAAACCAAGAGTGGGATGCTTAACTGGCTGAGCCACCCAGGTGCTCCAAGAGTAAGATGTTTTCACTTCAGATGACTATGTCAGGTTTCTTTCTTCCCCTGTTTTACATTTTTGTTACTCAGTCCAGACAGCATTTTGTATATTGAAGATGCATGTGGGGAAACTTTTCAAGCACTTACTATACCCACACTGACCTAAAACTTCAACTGCACCAGCTCTTAATCCTCAGAAGAACCTCAGGAGGGAGGTGCTACCTCTGCTATGATTATCCCCTTTTACAGATGAGATGGGCTGAAAGAACAGAAGTAATTTGCCCAGGTTATGCAGCTAATGAACAGCAGGCCCAGATTTTAATGCTATAATCCCTGATTAACTGTACCTGTGAAAAGCTCATCAATTTCAGATACCACATAGTTTAAGAAAGTACCCAATAAAAATGTGAAATTGTCTCCAGAATTTAGGCTGTTCAAAAAAAAATTTTTTTTAAATTTCAATTCTTCACTGGGGTCCTAGTTATAACAACTTGGCCTTATACTTGGACAAAACTCAACAATGTCAATAAACAAAACAATGACAAAAATCAAGTCTTACTGGACCATTTCCCAGAATATGCAACAAATTTCAGAATCTGTCAACATGAAAAGGATTCAGCAAAAGGGATGGGAGTGGAGGAAAGGAGATATTTAATGCTAGTGAATTTTTAAAGAAAATGTCATTTTGCCATGTCTCTGGGCAGCAAACTCACTCAACTTTGCCTTCCCTGTGACCCACAAGCAAGCAGGCACTCCAGAATCATCTGCCTAGGCTTGTCACTGCTGACTGGTGAAGCCAAGGAATCAATACTGCATTCAGCTACTTCATTCAAGCTCTCATCTGAAGCTGTCCTGGAGGACAGCTTATCTGGACTGAGAGTTTCTCATCTCCCTTTCTAATTCTACACTCACACTGAACGAAACCCTACACATCACGTGCTGCCTGCACATCACCCTGCACAGTGCCTGCAACCCTACCCTACCCATCTTTCACTGAAGAAAGTCACTCGAAGGAGCAGTTAAACTTGAAACCCACTATAATTTGTTAAAAATAAATCATTTGCTTTAGTAGTAGTATCAAATTACCAACTAGAGATCTTACAAGATTAATTCTGAATTGCCAATCTGGATATTTTACTCTGTGAAGTTTGCTGTCATCATGGATACTGGGAGTGTGCTAATATGTGGTCATACCAGTAACTACAATGTGTTTTTATGCCCAGCCATGTGCCAAGAAAGATGTACGGTAAATGATATGTTTTTAGAGACAACTAGAACTTACCTGTATTTATCTACGTAGGTCAAGGTCATTGGAAATTCCCAATGATTACAATTATGTAGCATGTATTTATTGATTTCAGAAACAATCACCTTTGATGTGTATATTAACAGCTCTCCTTTCTCCTGACAGGTTCTAAATCACTTTCTATCCATATATGTCAAAAACCTTCATAGGAAGACTAACATAAAACTGTATCCAATAATGAAAATACCACTCACACAATACAAATCTAAATTAAGACTGAAGGTGAAGACAGATATCCCCTTTAGGAACAAATAACAGAGACTAAGAAATATGGTTTGGGTGCTGCTGAACAGACAGTTCTCTGGGGGGACACAGGTTCAGAAGTATCACCCTCCCACACCCCTGGCCACCATGCTCACAAAGAAAGAAGCTTCCTTCTTCTTACAAATATTAACTTTCCCTAAAATTCAGAGGTAAAGAGGAGGAGGTAGGCATATGGAGAGAAAGAAGAGTCTTTTTATAAATTGGCTATCATATCCTTGTATGTCAAAAGAGACAATTTCATGGGCTACAGTTATATTCATGCAGTTTGGGGTTTCTACATTAACTTTAGATCTTATAATTTAGGATCTTGGGGAACTTTCCTTTTCTTAGATTTTTATTCTAAGCTAAGGTTCTAGAACAGCACTGTCCAGTGAAATATAATATAGTGACATTTACAATTTTCAAATGTCTAGCAGCTGTGTTAAAAAAAGATGAATTTTAGCTATGTTTTATTTAGCCCAATATAAAAAACACTGTCATTTGAACATACAATCAATATTTTAAAGTGTTTTTTTTTAATTTACTTTGAGAGACAGAGAGGAAGGGAGGGACAGAGAGAGGGAGACAGAGAGAATCCCAAGCAGGCTCCACACTGTCAGTGCAGAGCCCAATACAGGGCTCAAACTCATGAACCGTGAGTTCATGACCATAGCCAAAATCTAGAGTCAGACAACCAACTGAGTCATCCAGGTGCCCTAGATATATAATCAATATTTTTTAAATTATTGAGACATTTTATACTTTTTCTCCCTGTATTTAATCTTCAAAATCTGGTATGTATTTTACACTTTAAGCAGATCTTGATTCCAACTAGCCATAATTCAAGTACTCAGTAACACATGTGGTTAATGGCTACAGTATTATAGCAAAGTTCCAGGAGGAGAAAAATATCTATGTAAGATAAACCCATATATATTTACTCATTAAAATACAGATACTCATTAATTATCATTATAATTAAAAAAATTACAGCACATATAAATTATAGGAGCCTTAAGATCATTTCTGTGGAAACTGACCCCTCCAAATGGGTAATAGGCTTTTCTGATCCTTAATACCTGAAAAATACAGAGACATTTCCAATGTCTTCCTGAAGAAGGGGCAGAGAATGCCTTGGGTTTGTATGAAGTGCTAATGAAGCCAAAAGGAGATTCTGATGGCTACACTGTACCAGATAAATTGAGACAGAAAAAACTCTCCCAAGTCACAAACTACACTGTCATAATAATAAAGACCACAAAAAGTATGTTCATAAAATTCATCTCTGTAGTGAAAAAGATTCTCAAAGTAAGTGTGTATATATTCTGAAACTAAAGAAACTTGAAAAAATTTTAAAGTGGAGGGAGAGATACTATCCAAAGGATGGCACACTTTCCCTACAATTAGTGTGTTAAGAACATCCAGGAGATGAGCAGTGAAACAACTAGGGAACATACAAGTGTGTGAAAAAAGTCTGGTATAACTACTTAACTTTTTTAAACTCCAGATTTAAACTGGAGAGTTCACTGGGATAAAAAAGACCTTTTCCTAATGGAAGAAGGGTCTCACGCTTTGTGGGCTAAGCTAAGCTACATACTACCTTGTGGACTGATGCAATATTTTTCTTTACTAAAGAGTATTCTTTAATGCTATATAAATATTTGAAAAAAACATTTTAAATGAACTTTATTTTTTTCTTTCTTCATTTTAAAGGTTTTATTTTCATTCCAGTTAACATACATTGTTATATTAGTTTCACGTATATCATTTAGTAATTCAACAATTTCATACATCACTCTGCACTCATCAACACAAGTGCACTTCCTAATCCCCATCACCTATTTAACCCACCTCCCCACCCACTTCCCTTCTGGTAACCATCAGTTTGTTCTCTACAGTTAAGTCTCTTGGTTTGCCTCTCTCTTTATTTCCCTTTGCTTGTTTTGTTTCTTAAATTCCACATATGAACGAAATCATATGGTAATTATCTTTGTCTCTGATTTCGCTTAGTATTATACTCTCTAGCTCCATTCATGATGTTGCCAATGGCAAGATTTTAATAAAACTTTAAATTTTTTTTTAACGTTTATTTATTTTTGAGACAGAGAGAGACACAGCATGAACGGGGGAGGGTCAGAGAGAGAGAGGGAGGCACAGAATCTGAAACAGGCTCCAGGCTCTGAGCTGTCAGCACAGAGCCTGACGTGGGGCTTGAACTCATGAACCGTGAGATCATGACCTGAGCCGAAGTCGGACGCTTAACCGACTGAGCCACCCAGGCGCCCCATGATTTTAATAAAACTTTAAAATCTCACCGGTAATAGTTTGTCTTGAATAGTTACAATTATACTAATGATGAGAAGAGTTAGCTGAGAAACAGAACTGCTTAAGAATATTTAAATGTCTCTGAAATCTACACGACACCTAACGTATATTTAATTCCATTATGACAGATGGTCTGATCTGAGTTATAAAAGGCGGTTTATTCAGAATATTCCTGTCTTGGCTAGTAATCACAGATATGAAAGAGCCAGTATATGTGTTCATAAGAGAAACATAAAGAGATTTTATCGACTTATGTTCAATGCTATGTGATCAGATCAGACAAGAAATGGGGGTCTGTTATTTCTGTTTCTATTGTACATTTTATGTTAGTACATTACACAGATTTCTGATTATCAGTCTTTGAACGTAGTCTTTGCAAATGTGGAATAAAAATATCTTCATGAGAGTACAGCCAGCAACCCAGAGAAACATAACTTTGTACTGGAATTTCATTATGTCTGCCATAAGTACTCAAGTTGCTCACTGTTATAAAATTATTTATTACATGAATTATTCTATAATCACAGGTCAGGTTTTTAATGAGCTGAAAGTACGAACAATTTCTGGTTTATTTTAATACTTAAATGCTTATACCCTCCTTACATAAACATTTCGCTTTCTTTAATGAAATCTTATTCCCACTGGGGCTTTTGAGTAACAGGAAGGATTTAACATGAGGCTGAGGTATGTATGAGGCAATAAGCTTAAACTTTAGTTTTAAGACAGCCAGCTGGATTTACCACGTGAATGTAAATATGCTTTTTGGAAGGAAGGGAGAAAATATGTGCTTAAATGAAGTGCAGTTATTTGATGCTAATCATATATAATACACAGGTATTTTTGCCCCTAAAAAAATTTACCTGTATATTTGAATCTCCCTTTATAAATTTTGCTCCTTCTATTATAGTCATATATGAGAATCTGAGTTGGTCTGGTGTCTGAATAAGTCCCATTCGATATTTTCTCATATTCAGTAACAGTTGTTTAATGTTAATATCATCTCCTTTTTCCATCTGCAAGAAAGGTAAAAATTATTCACGCCTTCTGTTGTTAGGGTCTAGGGAAAAGAAGCAATACAGGATAGCTGCTAAGCGCTTTACAATGAGCAGTGTGTGTCCCCCAAGAACAAGAAGTTACCACTGCAGCTGTAACTCTTTCTGTACAAATCAGGCACCCCAATCCACCATCACCCCCACAACTCAACTGTTCAAGCAGTAGGTGGAAGCCTTTAGCTGATATACAACTGATTCCAAACCAATCACAGAAATCTCATTCAGTTTGGCCAGTGTTTGCCTAAGGAAGATTTATGGCCAGTTCTGGCTTAATGTAAAGATAAACCCACTGAGATTAGTGCTCTTCTTTTTTTCTTAAAGGTCTTGGCAGAAATAATTTTTTTTTTGCCCAGTGCCCTTCTGCCTTCATGTCTGTGTCCAGTAGCCACCTAGAGATGGTGGAGAAGACAGAAAGAGCCTAGATGCACTATGACACTGTTGAGTCGCCCCACCAGCCCTGGACTATAGATCTGGTATTATAACCACCGTACTCCTCACCACAAATGAAAAACAAAAAGTGGAAGTTATGTTTGGCAGGGAATAGGCACAAACACACAATCCAGTTTTTAATATTCACCATTAACTGCATAGACACCAGAGTTTTTAGACATGTCAAAGTTCACTTTAATGTAACACTCTGGCTTTTTTTTAAGCATCTTTTTAAAAAAATTTTATCTTATTTTTAAATCAAGTATGTTCTATGCCCAACATGGGGCTTGAACTCATGACCCTCAAGATTAAGAGTTGCATGCTCTATTGACTGAGCTAGCCAGTAACAATTGGCTACATGTAACAATTGTTACATGAATTGCCATATAACAATTCAGTTTCTGATTGAGGTATATTACATATAGGCAGAGTGGTAAAGTAATACCGTAGGTGTATTAAGACTCAACTATTCTTATACTCTAGAGGTGCTCTGTACCCAAGTAAGGAAAAATGGACATTTAAAAAATGTCCTGTATCCAGGCTGGGGCTGGGAATGGGGTGGTGAGAAAGAATACAGCCCTTGGGGGCACATATCAGAGTCTCAGGGGACTAACAATACTAACATCTATTTGTATCTCACAAAATACCAGAGACTCTTCAGAGTACTCTAAATGTATTAATTCATTTAATTCTCACAACACCCCCGTGAGGAAAAGTGCCATTATCCTTAGTTTGTAAATAAGGAAACTCAGGCAAGAGAAATGAAGTGCTTGTCTGAGGAGGCAGGAATTCAATATTACGTATCAATTTATATTTGAGAAACAAAGAGGGAGGAGGCTTATTGTTTTTGTAATATAAAGCTACCAGGAAAAAACAAAAAAAAAGTCTTCTGGGACATCTCTAGAATCACCTTGGACACAGGACCAGCACTCTCACAAATAAGAGGCAGTTCAAAGGGTATGAATGAGGTTTGTTTAGGTTTTTCTGAAAGAAGGCAGAAGTTTGAAAATCACAGTTCTGGGATAGTGGTATTAGAGCTTACTTCTGCCAGTGGAAACAGTAAAAATTAAACAAGACTAAAATTAGATCATAAGAAGCACTTACCAGAACAAGACAGGTATCTACTAGAGAAAAGGTGCCTGACCGCCCAATGCCTGCACTACAGTGGATCACTGCAGGCCCATGTTCAGGATTCAGGGAACCAGATTCTCTCACTTTAAATAAGAAATTGAGAAATGAAGCTGGTGATTCAGGGACTCCAAAATCTGGCCAGGTAGTATAATGAAAGTGAGATATTGTTCTGGTTTCACCACTCTACAAAGTGAAAATCAAGGGGGGAAAAAGTTAGTTCTAATTTCTTAAAAAAAAAAAAAATTATTTCAGAGAGATTATGTATTTTGTGTAATGCTTTTAATCCTTATGGACTTTTGTACCATGATTTTTCATTTGGTTTCTGATAATCACTCACACAAGTTTGGAGTTCTTTAGGAGAATCTGGAATTTATTAATAATAGCTAACATTTCTAAAACATTATTTCACAGGCATGTTCTAAGCTTTTTATGTATTCAACTCATACAACAATCCTATTAAAATTCATTTTCTAGATGAGAAAACCGAGGCCAAAGGTTAAGCAATTTACCCAAGGTTACAGATTTAGAAAACAGCAGACCAGAATCGGAAGCAGTAGTCTGGGTTCTTAGCCACTAACCTGAACCATACATATTGCCAGGATTTTAATTCATATATCGTGGGTTTTTTTCTTCCATTAAAAAAAAATTCTACCAGTATAATTTTACATTCTTTAGTGGTTTCCTTTTTAAGCACTCCCAAGATTTTTCAGATATAATTTTTCTCGTTATACCAGTCATCTTGTAGATTGTGCTACCCAGGCTCAGAGAAGCAACTCAAGAATTAATTTAAAGAAACAATCTTCACATTTTTTATTGAAATTGCTCTTCTAATTGCTGCTTTTCCCCATGGCAATAATTTCCAATCCTAAAACTGTTTATATGACTCTGTGATGTGCTAAAATGGTTTACCAATATGCTAAATGCTTCCTGTCTCTTAAAGCCTGCCTGGCATTCACTATCACTTCCTGGATATTCCTGATGAGCTTTATTTCTGACTAACTCATTATGAAAATGTTCCTAAGCTTCTGCCAGCTGCTTTTGCCCCAAGGAGCACTTCGGTGCCTTCCTGTCTTCATTTCTGTAAACGAAGCAGTAACCCTCAAGCATGTCTTCTGCACAATTTCTCAGTTTCATTATAGGACGTTTTTGGAGGGAGAAGCCATATAAGCAACATTTAAAAAAGTTATTTTTAATGGTTAAGAGCTAAAGATTATTATTACAGCATTGTGCTTTTGGTACCAGTTTTCAAAATTAAGGTTAACTTTCATTTTTTAGAAAATAAATTTTCCTTTTTTTTTTTTTTAAATTTTTTTTTTCAACGTTTTTTAATTTATTTTTGTGACAGAGAGAGACAGAGCATGAACAGGGGAGGGGCAGAGAGAGAGGGAGACACAGAATCAGAAACAGGCTCCAGGCTCCGAGCCATCAGCCCAGAGCCTGACGCGGGGCTTGAACTCACGGACTGCGAGATCGTGACCTGGCTGAAGTCGGACGCTTAACCGACTGCGCCACCCAGGCGCCCCCTTTTTTTTTTTTTTTTTTTTAAGTAGAGATTAAGACTCCCAAATCCCAAATTTGGTTAAAATACACTGCAGAAACTTTTTAATTTCAAATTATATACTTCCAGTGATTGATTTTTCTTAACATTTGGCTTTCACAATTCCAAAGATACTCTGATCCATAGGTTCTCAATATACTGAAGGTACTAGATGATTTCTCTATTATTAACTAAAGTGACCATTGGGATTACTAGATTTCAAATCATTTCCTTTTAAATTCCAAAGTAAGCATGGTAAGTGAAAGAAGCCAAACTCTAAAGGCTATATACTATATAATCCTATTGATATGACAGTATGGAAAAAGCAAAATTATAGGGATAGAAACCAGCTCAGTGGTTGCCAGCAGCTGGGAGTGGGGTAAGGCTGACTGTACACAGGCAACCTGGGAAAATTTGTAAGACTCACAGGGGGAAGGTGATGGAGCTGCTCTGTACTTTGATGGGGGAGGGGTGTTATACAATTGAATGCATTGTCAAAACTCAGAACTGTACACTGAAAAGACTGTATCTTACTATATATTTAAAAAAAGGGAATTAAAAGTACTTTATTAAAAATGATATTTAAAACATTCCAAATTAAGAAGGCTAAACTTCAGTTTACTCTTACAAAGCCATAAATGGACACATAACAACACAACACCAACAGAGGAATGGGCTAAAGTGGCTGGTCTCTGGCTGGCTCAGAGCCATAGAGAACTCAGTCACATTTTACTTTAAATGGGGTCTAAGACTTCAGTGGGAGTGTTTAACCCCTTTTCTCCCCTGACAACTGCCCTGCTGTGGTCATCTGCCACTATGCAGTGCTGACAATACACAGCAGGGCCAGACTTGATCCATATGAGCTCCAAGCAGGTCCTGTGTGGACCTGCTGCAGCGCCCAGGTCTCAGAGGGGTGGCACCAGAACCCCGCTCTCCTGCGAGCCGTGCTCTGCAGGGTGTGACTCAGTGTTCCCAAGTGGTTGTATGCTCACTTATTGCATCACCTCCTGGCTCAAAACCTATAGCCAACCCACAATCCTGAGCAACTGCTTCCTTTTTCTCTGCTTGTATGATTTTGGCTCAAGACTAGCAGTCTCTTGATTTTTTTCAAATTCAGGTCATGCTGTCTGGGATACTCAAAGTCGGTTTCCAGAAATGTTCACGACTGTTTGTATGATGCAGTCTTCCCCACTAATAGATTTTTGAGAATCAGTCTTTTTCTTTCCCCTAACAGGACCAAATTAAAGAACTTCTTGAGAAGTTTAGTTTTATTAATGTGCCCCTACTGAAACAAGATTCAAAATCACAGCTCACAAAAATCATACAGTTCCCAACGGACCACTTCATGAAGCAATAAGATCCATATGTTTAGTACTGAGATAAAAAAAGGAATGTTTATATGCTTGATTAGATCTCTTTTCCCTCCTCTTCATGCTGGAAAAAAAATGAGAGGAGGGAAAAAAGGGTAGCCAAAGACTAGAGAGCTAAAACAAAATTCATCTTTATTCCAAACAAGCTCTACACGTAGACTTAACAATTTTTGACAAACTCCTTATTTCAAAACTAGTGGAAGCAGCCTTTTCTTCTCCCAGGTTACCAAATCACATCAGTCCTCCTGTGCTGCCCAGTTGGCGTCTTCCATTCCCTCCCACTGCTGACCTCACACCCCATGCACACCTGGTTGCAACCGCAATTAGGTGGCTGCCCCCGTCTCCATCCCCATGTGCACATGCCTGCCAAACCTTCTTTGTAAAATGCTGTGTTATGTATACCACACTGCAAAAATGTCAGTGGTTCACTGCTCTTTTTAAGACAAAATCTTATTTACAGTTGTTGAAGGAGAATTCTATCCTTGAAGGATATCTAATTCATTATATATGGAAGCCAGGAAGATAATCTATGAATTGAGTCAGCTATGGCAATTTAAGTGTATGCTACCTAAAGTGATTCAAATTCAAGTTTAACTATTATTTTATACAGATAAATAAGATTATGAATTTTCTATTTATATTTCTATTATAAAGAAATCTATATAGTTCTTTGGTCCTAGGCCCAATTATTTTCACACTTCAGGTATTTACAGAAGTACCAAGATAATATTCCCAGAAGACTTTCATTAGCCCAATACTGTCATCTGTAAATGGTTACAAACAGTACTTACCTTATAAGGCTATTGTGAGGAATAAATGAAACATTAAATGTAAAGTACCCAACTTATGCCTGCACATGGTAAATGCTTAACAGATACCTTTTCTGAAATAATTATACCAATTGCTTCTATTGTAGCTCCTAAAAAGCTCCTATCAATTGTAAGCCTCTCCACATTTCCAATGTTTTGGAAATATGTACTTAATACTTCCTCTACATGAAGGAGTAGC
Organism: Lynx rufus; assembly: GCF_022079265.1. Lineage (NCBI taxonomy): Eukaryota > Metazoa > Chordata > Mammalia > Carnivora > Felidae > Lynx > Lynx rufus. The sequence goes on along the minus strand of NW_025814844.1, from coordinate 3,080,227 downwards.
GAAGTTTGGGAACCTTATCTCCTAAATGCAGATTTTTTTTTTTTTTAATCAAATCTGTATCTCACTGTAAGTGCCTTAGTTCAGTCCCTCATCAATTTTTGCCACGATCATTGTACAATCTGTATTAAAGATTTAGTTACTGCAATTCATTTTGAAAGATGAACAGAACTCACTAGATCAGGAGGAGAGTGAAAGAAACAGGTAGGCATGGGGCTTGCATTCTAAGCAGAGAGAAAAGCAATACACAGAGGTGCGGGCCCCCAACCAACAACCTGTTTGAGAACAAACCCTGAGTGCCTGAAGGAGATGGAGGTGGACAAGTAGGAAGGACCAGGCTGTGCTGGGCCCTAGACTTCTGCATTGTCCACAGAAGGATTTAAAAAAAATTTTTTTTTTTTTAACGTTTATTCATTTCTGAGAGACAGGCTGTGAACAGGGGAGGGACAGAGAGAGGGAGGGAGACACAGAATATGAAGCAGGCTCCAGGCTCTGAATTATCAGCACAGAGCCCAATGCAGGGCTTGAACCCACGAACTAGGAGATTCTGACCTGAGACGAAGTTGGACGCATAACTGATTAAGCCACCTACACGCCCCTGCAACAGAAGGATTTTTTAAGAGCAAGGTGGAAGGATCATGACTGTGTTTTAGAATACCACATACTCAGTGCAATGGCAGAGGGGAGCACAAAGTTAACAGGTAAGGACTATCCACAGGGAGCTGAGAACCTTGTTATGGAGTCAAAGTAAATACCTATACTATAAGATGGTAAAATTTAAATTATGGAGAGAAGTGTAAGACGATCATAGCTGTCAAGAATGAATGTGTCAGAGATAAGTTGAGAAAGACCTAAGTAAGGAATGGGTCACAAGGTGGTACTGAAGGATGTGCAGGATATAAATAGGCAGAGAAGAGAAGATAACATTCCAGGTGGGATAAACTGTTTAAACTATTCTGAATCAAATCCCAGCTGAGCATCACAATAATTAGGCACTCATCCTGTTTTGGGCAACTCTACAGGGACAGAGAAATAGAAGGCAGCCAGCATTACAATAGTATTCCTGGAACTTGATAAACATAAAGCTGGCCAAAAATATTATGGAAAATAGTGAAGGGCTACTGAAAAGAAAATCCTGAAAGACAAATAAGCACTCTAGATGACCTTATATTTTAAAAGCCCTGCAAAAGCTCCTTCGTAGCTTAAGCCACGGGGCCACTTTAAAAGCAAAGATGGAATCTCTTCATTCAGGGGCAAAAGTTCAGACTCTTAGCTCTGATGAAGACACTGAGAAGTGTCACTGGCGTGCAGCTTTACTGCTCTCTTAGACCAGAGGCCTCTAAAAAAGCAGGGTCTGCACAGACAATAGCCCTGGCCTCAGACCTGTTAATACATACAAGTCAGACTCCTTTAGAAGCAAACTGGTTCTCTGCAGCTCAGGGTGAGGTGGGTGACCACTCACCTACTGCACTATCACCTTTCTCTCTCTTTTGGTATTTGTCTCCCTCAACTTGTTCTGGTCAACTGCCCTTGCTCCTGCAGTCCTTCCCAACTCAATAATATTACAAAGGAAACAGACACACACAACTAAAGCTAATAATTATAACTCTTGCATGGAGTCTTAGGCCTATTAACAGCATTAATTCACTTGACCCTTACAGCAACCCTCTGAGGTACGTGCGTCCTTATCCTCATTCTGTAGATGAGAAACTGAGGCATAGAGGGTAAATAGTGGGACCAATCATACAGCCAGGATTGGCAGAGTTGGAATTTAAACTCAGACCATCTGGTTCCAGAACTGAAATACCTAGTTAAATGCAATTCTGCTTCTCACACTGAAATGCTACTTTATTCTTCTAACATTCCTAGCTCTTACTAAAGATTGTAAAGTAGAAGGTAAACATAATATTGCTATTAATTATGGTGGACTCTGAACCAGGCCAATAAGAAATCTCACAGTTGCTAGCAACTAAAACACATTTTTGGCCAATGGTTGGCCGGCCAGTTCACATGCGGGCCTCAAATCCAGAAAGATGCTTCAAAACCAAGGGTTTTCCTTTACTTTGACAATTCATACTTTTTTCAAAAGACTTAGCCCCATATCATTACAAGTCAGGAGATTTGGATTTGAGTTCTAGAGCCTGTCACTTATTAGCTGAATAATCTATTTATGGAAAAAATCCTATAACCTAATGGATTTTAGGTTTTTAAAAAATACATGAGGGTGCCTGGGTGGCGCAGTCGGTTAAGCGTCCGACTTCAGCCAGGTCACGATCTCGCGGTCCGTGAGTTCGAGCCCCGCGTCAGGCTCTGGGCTGATGGCTCGGAGCCTGGAGCCTGTTTCTGATTCTGTGTCTCCCTCTCTCTGTGGCCCTCCCCCGTTCATGCTCTGTCTCTCTCTGTCCCAAAAATAAATAAACGTTGAAAAAAAAATACATGAAATACAGAGATATTAAGAATATTTACTCTATCAAATCATAGGAAGAATATGGGTCAAGTGATATATACGTAAAACTGCTTTGCAAAATGATAAAATACAAAAGTCATTCTATTTTATCATGTTAATCAACTCTTAATTAGGATAGGTTTCAGAAACAGGGAAAAATATCTATGACCCTCTCCATCCAAATTAATTTTAAAAAACAAAAAATTTTTTTTTCAACGTTTATTTATTTTTGGGACAGAGAGAGACAGAGCATGAACGGGGGAGGGGCAGAGAGAGAGGGAGACACAGAATCGGAAACTGGCTCCAGGCTCTGAGCCATCAGCCCAGAGCCTGACGCAGGGCTCGAACTCATGGACCGCGAGATCGTGACCTGGCTGAAGTCGGACGCTTAACCGACTGCGCCACCCAGGCGCCCCAAATTAATTTTAATGCCAAAGCAGATGAGGTACTTGGGATAAATACCAAGAGAAGATGATTCAGAGAACTATGAGAAGTTTATGGAAAAGCAGTTCTGTTTCTGGGAATAAGCACTGCACAAACAGTTACTGATGTATCTCAGGGCAACTTAAGACATACGTAAATGGAATAGCTGGTGCAAAATAACTACAGTAAGGGAAATTTATAAATAAATCTAAGCCTTGTAATTCCCAACCCTGAGACTTCTTTTTTTTTTTTTTATTTTATAAATTTTTTTTTTCAACGTTTATTTATTTTTGGGACAGAGAGAGACAGAGCACGAGCAGGGGAGGGGCAGAGAGAGAGGGAGACACAGAATCGGAAACAGGCTCCAGGCTCCGAGCCGTCAGCCCAGCCTGCGGCTTTATGTTTAAAGGCCAGCTTTATGTTTATCCAGCCTGCGGGGCTCGAACTCACGGACCGCGAGATCGTGACCTGGCTGAAGTCGGACGCTTAACCGACTACGCCACCCAGGCGCCCCTCAACCCTGAGACTTCTTAGATAACCTAAGAGATCACATGAAAAGCTTAGTTATGGATGTCATGGGCAGTTGGGAGTGGGCCCTAAGCACACTATGTGCACCTGTGCTTAGAGTGGGCAGCAAAAAACAGAGGGGTTCCAAGAGATCAACTATACAAAGTATTTCTACATAACTAAAAGTGTGTGTATTTGTGGTGTGTGTGTGCATGTGTGTGCGTGCGTGTGCATGCACGTGCACACTTTATATATCCCTTCTCTATAAAGCTTTTTTTGGACAATGATCACATATTAATCACTTAATTCAGTTAATGGTTAACTGAAACAGATGTATTCCTGAAATTATTTTTTGGCAAACATTTTCCTATTTTCTAGTTTCCCTAGCTCCTAAGAGCATCTCAGAATCACTCTCATTTCATATTTTCCAGTTATCCCAATTACAACACAAGACAGGTAGATGGTAAAAGGGGGGAGAAACGTCCTGATCCCCAGCTTAACAGCAGCAGGTTCACAATCCACCATGTACACATATCTCAACCAAAAAATAAGGAACAATTCTTATATTTCTGGAAAAGATCCAAATAAATGTTCTTGAGACCATATGCTAAACTTATTTCACCATTTCCCTCAAATTTCTCTGTGGTGAATCATTCGAATGAACAACATTCCAGTAAGTTATTTTCTTGAATAGCCTGCTACTCTTGTAAGTACCAAGTGCCATGGTGTTTACTGGGCACCTATTCTGCATCAGGTGCTTTGCATACACCGCTTCATTTGATTGCCAAAACAGCCCTGAAAGGGAGCTATTACAATCTCCACTTTACAGATGAGGAAAGTTGAGAAACAGGTCCCAAGGACATTTAAACTCAACAGCAGAGCTGGGATTTGAATCCAGGGTGGCCTGATTCTAAAGCTCTCTCCCTCTCAATCCCCAAGAAATTTTAATAAATTATCTTCAATCCTCATATATCAAGCTGAACTTTAAAATTCTTAACTTCTAGGTTTTCTCAGGAGTCCTCAGAGAGCTACCATAAATATGAAACATAATGATTATGATTATATAGTATTATAGACAATATCGAAATGTATGTGCAGCCCCAAGCTTCAAATCTAATGACAAAGAATAATTCAGAAAATCAACACATAAGGTCCAATCTTTTGGGATGAAAAGTCTTACATTGATATTTTCTAACTGCAGTAGATGTACTGTATAATATGACTTCACATCTTCTGACAAGAACTTCACACTGAATCCTGTTTCTTTAAATAGCATCTCTCGGTCATCTTTTGTTGGCCAGTACTGTGCACATTTAACCTAAATTTAAGAATATGTATATATTAGTTCACAGACATGATGAAATCATAAAAAGCTGGGAAAGGAAGACAAACCACACACATTCATGCTATATTTTTTTCAAGTACCCAAATCTATGAACAATTACACTATGTTTGATGCTTAATGTATTTTAAGAAGATTGACATTTTTATAAAGCAGGTTTGCACAATGTTCCTGTAACTTATACTAAAAAAGCCATAAACAGGTAGGTATGTTCATAAAATAAAAATGAATCTGTCACTTCTAAAGCATGGTAACCTACAGTTTAACATCATATTGGTATTCACTTCACATTTCTAAAAGTATCAACCTCTTGTACGAATCTTTTTTCAAACAGTATTGAAAAGGCTTTATTTTACAAGTATTTTCTAAAAATATCCACGAATCTGCTACTAAATACTACTTATTCTGAAAATAACATTGTATATTTACTTACTAAAATTAAGTCAGAGAAGCAAATCAGAAGATAAGCTCCCTCTACCTAGAGTTGTTACATTGTGGCAGAATTACTGATATGGAATTCCTATTTGTGACAATAAAAGCATCTCCCCCAAAGCCAAATTATGAGGGCACCAGACTGAGGCAAGGTGAGATAAAGAGCCACTTCATCAGGAAGAATGCACCAGAAAAACAACGTTATAAAATAGGGCCACTTCTCCCTGTCCAAATCAGAAATGACTACAAATCACAAACAGTAACAATACCTCCAAACAAATGAATACTATGAGCTGGTACTTCCAAAGGTGCTAAAAGACATTTTAAATATGATACAAGAAGTGAAGAGAGTAAATGAGAATGAGAACAACTCAGAAATGATGTCACAGGAAACATAAAAAAAAAATTAGGAATCAAAGAACATATCAATTCTGAAATGAAGACTAAATTGAAAGGCAAAGAGGTGTGAATAAATGCTGCAGATATTGTCTCTGGAGAAAAAGATGAGGAAAGGAGGACATTTCTGAAATAAAAAAGAAATGAAGAAAGAGACATAGGATTTGAGAGAAAGTGACAAATATAAAAATAAGCAAAGAAAACCTAACATGCGTAATTGGAGGACCCAAAGAAGAACATCAAAGCAAGCAAACAGAAAATACTTACAAGTATAATCAATACATTTTTCTTTAAAAATCATATACTGAAAGACCACACTACACACTTGGAAAAATCTGAACCAGAATGACCAACCCAAAGACATATTTTGGTAAAGTTAATGGAATTTGAAGAAAAAAAAATTACTTTGAGTAACCTAGATAAAAAAAACAAAAACAAAAAAAACCATGTGACTTATAAAGGAAATAAAATACGATGTTCAATTTACTTTGGCAGTAATTTGCTATGCCAGGAGGAAATGGAGTAATAATGTATTTAAGTTGCTCAAAGAAAAGCAAATGTGAGCCAAGATTTTATATCCTGCCAAAGTGACTTTTAAGCATTAAGACAGCAGATAAACTGTCATTGACAGGTAAGAAATCAGGAACTCTAATGCCCATGAGTCCTTCCTTAGGATCCACTAGAGAATGAGCTATCGACAGGACAACTGGAGAGACATCAACAACACTGGCAATGAATATCAAATATATATTTACACGTAGAACTAAGAGCTTAAAAGGGATATGAAAGAGACTATAGTATGTTATATACTCTGAAAACGTAGGTAAAATACAACTTAAAAAACAGAAGAAGATGGAAAAAATTTTAAACTTTTTTAGTAATTACTTTGGTATTGGAGTTGATACCCTAATTATGAGTATTTTTGGTGTGTAATATGGAACAAAGGTAAAGAGTCATTATAAGATATTCTTTATCCGTAGTGTCTTTGAGGAGCAGGATTCATAGTATGGAAAAAGGAGATAACAGATACAAGGTAGAAAGGGTTAAGCCAACCCCTACAGTTCTAAATTTGAGTCAGAAGTATCAGTATGAACCCTTGAAGTATGTTATCTAACACACAAACATATTTTTTTCTTAGCTGTCTTCACTGAAAAGCTCTAAAAACAATGACCAGTCCAACATCAAACATCCCTATTTTTACTGCCATCTTGAAATACCATTGCCCATTAAAAGGAAACCAAGGCTCCTTAGAGACATGGTTGACTCTATGAAGAAGAGGTTAACATAAGCTTCAACAAGTAGTCATTCCAGATATTAAGAAAATTATTAAAGACTCTTTGGTTTTGACTCTTAGGTTTCTGACTCAGAGCCCAACTTGAAGAGATTTCTGCCAACCAGTGGAGGGTTAATTAGAATACTAATAAGGATAATACTATTATTATCCTTATTATTATTAAGGATAATAAGGATAATAATATTAGAATACTAATAAGGATAATAACTGCAATGGAGTGAAATGAATCAAGTATGTTTGAATCTATGAGTTCATAATAATTGATCCCCTCCAGTGCCTGCCCCACACCAAAAAAAACCTACCTGGTCACCTGTTGAGGACACTAGGAAATGAACTCTATTTTGAAAACTGCTTTTCCTATATAAAAGTGGTCAACTAACAAGAATGGAAGTTTCTCTTTATAGAAGTATTCCAACAAAAATTCAAAAAGGAATGATAAAATTGAAATACCACTATTTCATAACCCCTAATTAATTAAGGAACTAAGTAAGCCCTGACCAGCAATGACCGCTAACACCATAAAAAGACATTATGGGACTCTTCACAAAGTAATACCACCCATCTTCCCCAAAATAATTAAATTTGAATCTTATTAAGTATCTAGATCCAAGCACTATAAATATGATTTCTAATTTCCATGGGCAGTCTTCTTTTATTAATTAGTAATTATACTCCAAAAAGAGAGATGAGACTTATAAATCATCTAGTTTGCAATGCTGCTCAAACTGTTCAAACAATGTCATCATCACTTAATTTTTAAGTCACACTGAAAACCATGAAAAAGCCACCATAAAAAACTATGCTGACATTGCTGGACATTCTGGTATGTCAGTGCCATTTCAGATTAGAAAGAGAGTAGAATAATTTGTATCACTATTAAAAGCCACCAACTATGAATTTAGAAGATAGTAAGAATCAGGCATCTGAAGAAGTAGAACAGTCCAAGATCTTAAGGCTGGAAGAGATCTTACAGACAATACTTTCCAATTTGCTTCTTTGACAGAAAAGGAACCTAAAGCTACAAAAGTTAAAGACTTAAATAATTATTAATACTTGTTTAGACTGCACCTAAAGTTTTAATAAATTTATACATTTCCATACTGATACATGTAAATTTACACGTCTCATGGCCTAAGAGCCAATTAAAATTTATCAAGATTAAAAAAAACCAACCCTGTGACTTTAATCTTTTATAAAATTTTCACGATTTTGATAATAGTAAATTATAAATTTTTAGAAATTTATTTATTTTGAGAAAGTGTGTGAGCAGGGGAGTGAGGGGCAGAGAGAGAAGGAGAGAGAGAAGGAGAGGGAGAGGGAGAGGGGGGGAGAGAGAGAGAGAGAGAAAATATTCCAAGCAGGCTGTGGGGCCTGAACCCACAAACTGTAAGATCATGACCTGAGCTGAAATTAAGAGTCAGACACTTAACTGAATGAGCTACCCAGGAGCCCCAATAAACTATAAAAATTCTAATAAAGCCTAGGGATTCCAAAGATCTATGTATCACTACTGGTCAATATTTGTTTCATGACATTTACATCTTGGAGGGTAGTGGTGTGCAATCGTTACCTAAATGCTTACAGCAAGAAAGGAAAAGGTTATACTAGAGTTCTTCTGGTCAGAAACAGACTGACCTCCAGGCTTCAGCAATTCAAAGCCAAACTAATGAATGAATCAATATCCCAAAACAAATATGAAAACATTTATAAGCTAATGATAACAGGGAGTACGCCGAGTTGTAAATATTAAGTATTACTTACCGATTCCTTCTCCACAACTCGGTTTAGCATGACAACTGCCTTGGTCTTTTGCTGCCAAACCATGAGCCAGAAATGGCAACCTGTATTAGGAAGTGGACCCTGTAAGAACAGGCAAGAAAAAGTAGGTAAGAGAAAGGAGATGGAACAAGGCTCAAAGAAAATTCCTTCAAGTATGTTTCTGGTTTGAAACAGTTTATTGGATCATAGTAAGTAAATCATAACTTTAAATCTACTTGATTTAAAAAATAGGTCTGTACTAGTTGTTTATAAGTGATCAAAACTGACTTTTATTTACTTAGGCAGAAAAGGAATTTTTTAGGCTATCAGATGACTTTCGGTGTTGAGGGCTGGAGAGCCAGGCTTTGGTGGGAACCAACGTCCAGGCAAGATTCTGCTCAAACCAGTCAGCTTGGTACAGTGCTCCTGACACTGGCACTCCTTATCACCTTGCTTTGCTGGCATCGCCATACTAAGGTGGCTGTAGCATTTACGCATAACCTATAAATAAACCAAAGTCAAGATCACAGGCAGGAGTATCTGACTAGTCCAGTTCTAGCTGCAAAGGAAATTTCTGTCCCCTTCAGCTTTCATATTAGGAAAAGAGGCCCTGACTGTCATGGATCATGGCAGTCTTACAAAAGAAGAAATCTATGCCATCACTAGCCAACCAACCACCCCGAGTTAACTGGCAAAAGATTTCCAGAAAAAGCAGAAATCTCAAAGTACCTGAACCACTACAAAGCTGCTAATTTACAAAAACCACAGCATGTACAACCTCAATAGCAGACTTAAAAGGGGCAATGGTTCATATTACAATATTGTCATGGGGGAAAAAAATCAAATCATATTATGCACTTCCAATTATCTTCACATTTTGCTTAATGGTAGCATAGGGCAGAAGAAAGGGCAAATAAGAGATGAAAAGGCCACGGCCAAATTGGAACTAATTTTAAAGGTGAAAGTGAATGAGGTTCTACTGCAGCTAATAAGGCAGCATGCGTCCCTTTCACAGGGCAGAGTGACAGGCAGCATCAGGGGCTGGAGGCCAGGTGTTCTGGAACATCAGCTTCCCATGTCAAACAAGACGATTCAAGTGGTTCAAGGCTGAAAGCATCTTTTAGGCAGTTGTATTCCCTAGTATATAGCAGATGCTCTGAAATATTATTTGAATTAATAAACTCTAAGCTTCTAAATTATAAAAAGGTTGGAAATCTCAGAATACTGAGAAACTGCAACCAAATGTTTGAAGATACTGTTGTCCTCAATGTACATTATCTATTACTTGATCTACTTCTAAAACAAAGTGTAAAAATAAAAAAGAGCAATGAGAAAATCCCCAGTAAAATTAATGCCCTTTCTTTCATCTAAATAAATGGATCTATCAATTCACCAGAGAAGTCACTCCTTAGTGTATACACACACAAAAAAACAAAACACACTCCACTGGTGGCTCAAAAGGGAGGGGGGTGGGTTTATTGCTCAGTTTTCCCATCTACAAGCAATACTATCAATTTTTTTAAAGCCTTTTTTTTTTTTAAGTTTATTTATTTGAGAGACAGAGACAGCGTCTGCAGGGCCTGAACTCACAAAACCATGAGATTATGACCTGAGCCAAAACCAAGAGTCAGACACTTAAGAAACTGAGCCACGCAGGTGCCCCAATACTATCAATTTTTTCCTGCAAAATGGAGATTTAAACCAAGGACTGATATATATATATATATATTTTTTAATTGCAAAAACTCAGAGGAAAAAGATGATAAAAATAATAAGCTACAAAGGACAATCAGAACAGCTGAGGTTTTATTAAACATATAGCATCTCTAGTTTTCTCTGTCCTTTAAAATATTCCCAGCCTTCAAAGAGCTTACTAAGTAAAAAGGCAAGAAGTCCTTGTCCTACTAACTGAAAAATATCAAGTGCCATAAGAGTAAGGGGTAAACCATCAGATCTTCAGGAGTAGGAAGGATGCTACAGCAGGGCCTTAAAAATGACAAGGGCACTGATACAGGGAGGCGTCATGGAAGGATGGGGAGTAAGGGTGCATTCCAAGCAGAAGGCAAGGCACACGCAAGTTCAGGGCAAATGTGGGAGAGACAAAGCAATCAATGAGGATGAAGTGGAAGTATGGAAGTGTGTACGAAACCAGAGTGAATACAGGAAACAGTCACCAAAGTTTTTAAGAAGTGGTATGATCAGATTTGTATGTTACAAAAATAATTCTGGTGGCATTGTTAAAGATGGATTAGGATGGGAGGGACTGGTGGCAAGGAAACAAGTTAAAAAGCTATTGCATTAGGATTCAGTACATGATGAGGACAGCTTTAGCCCAGGTGAGAAAAACAGGAAGGGAGATGGCTTGATTAAAAAAGAGAGGGGCACCTGGGTGGCTCAGCCAGCTGAACATCCGACTTCAACTCAGATCATGATCTTGCTGTCTTTGAGTTTGAGCCCCACATCAGGCTCTGTGCTGACAGCTCAGAGCCTGGAGTCTGCTTCAGATTCTATGTCTTCCTCTCTCTCTGCCCCTCCCCAACTCATGCTCTGTCTCTCTCTCTCTCAAAAATAAACTTAAAAAAATATCCAGTAAAGACCTAGAAAATATAGGGTGGAAATTCAGAAAAGAATAAAAAACTGAAAACAGTCTTCTGATTCTGTCAGGACATGCAGAGCAGTCCAACAGGGACAGGATGCTTAAACACAATTAGGAGTGCGTTAATCAGGTATTTTCTTTATTGTTATGGACTTTATAATATTTTATATTTATATAAGTGTTTATATTCTAATATTTTAATAAATATATTTATATTCTAATATTTTATAATTATTATCATTATTACTGCTACAAATAAAAAAGTAATAACAAATGCCACAACAAATAATCACTGGAGGGCTTACCATAGTACCAGGCACCATAAAAATTTTGCTCAACATCGTTCCATAGATAATATAGATATATTTATATATCAATAATATAGATATATATACAAGCTTGGAGAGTTAGGTAGCTTGTCCAAGGTCACACAGCAATTTTATTATGCTAGTAGAGCTGAATGATTAAGAGCATGACCCATAGTGTCAATGGGGCTTCAAATTCTGGCTTCAGCTCACTTCCCGTATGACCTTGGTAAAGTTGTTTAATGTTCCTGGTCTCTTTAGATGATTCCTCATGCATAAAATCAGGGTGATGACAGTATTTACCAGAGAGAGTTAGCCTGAGCCTTAAATCATACAAAACATAAAGTACAGAACAATGTTACAAAATTCCTAGCTCTTATTAATCTTATCTCCCACTACAATGTAAAGTTCATAATGGCATTTTTACTTAATGTCTATTTTATTTAATGCCTACCACACAGTAGGTACTCAATAAATCTTTGTTAGATGGATGAATACCCAGTGAAGCAGTGGGACCAGGATTTGGGCATAGATACTATGAATCCAGAGTCTACATTCTCTTAAGATACGAAGGTTGAACATATGGTTCCAGAGAGTCTGAAGCCTTGAGTGTAAACTGAAAAGGGGAAAAAACTCCTAAATCAGAATCCTGAGAAACACCTACAGAATTTGGACTACAATAAGAAGAACCAATAAATGAGACTGGGAAAATGGGAGAAAGGGAGAAAGGGAGAAAGGGAGAAAGGGAGAAAGGGAGAAAGGGAGAAAGGGAGAAAGGGAGAAAGGGAGAAAAGAGAAAGAGAAAGAGAAAGAGAAAGAGAAAGAGAAAGAGAAAGAGAAAGAGAAAGAGAAAGAGAGGGTTGTGATAAGGGATCTAGAGTAATTATTCTTTTCTATTTTTGAACATTATAGCTTTTTCAAATAGAAAATAAACTGAAATTCTAAAAATGAGTTTATCAAAAATGTCATGAATGCGGGGTGTGCCTGGGTGGCTCAGTCAGTTGGGCATCCAACTTCGGCTCTGGTCATGATCTTGCGGTTTGTGAGTTCAAGCCCCACGTTGGGATCTGTGCTGACAGCTCAGAGCCTGGAGCCTGCTTCAGATTCTGTGTCTCCCCCTCTCTCTGCCCCTCCCCTGCTCACGCTCTGTGTCTCTCTGTCAATAATAAATGTTAAAAAAAATTAATTAAAAATGTCACGAATGCTCATAAAAAATGCCAAATATTACAAAAGGGCAGGAAATGGCAAATTAAACTCTATGTATTCCTAATTCTTAGAAATAACCAATATTAATGGTATATGTATAATTTATTTAGCCAGTCCCTCACAAATTATTTCTGTCCTATTCTTTCTGGTCCGGTACTATTAAAATTAAGTTTCAATAAACACCCTCACATGTATCTTTATGTCTATACATATGTAACCACTGAGTATTATAAACTTTTAAATCTCTGCTGTTCTGACTGGTGAAAAGTGGTTATTAAATGTATATTCCCGGGGCGCCTGGGTGGCGCAGTCGGTTAAGCGTCCGACATCAGCCAGGTCACGATCTCGCGGTCCGGGAGTTCAAGCCCCGCGTCGGGCTCTGGGCTGATGGCTCAGAGCCTGGAGCCTGTTTCCGATTCTGTGTCTCCCTCTCTCTCTGCCCCTCCCCCGTTCATGCTCTGTCTCTCTCTGTCCCAAAAATAAATAAACGTTGAAAAAAAAATTAAAAAAAAAATGTATATTCCCTCATGACTAGAAAAATTGAGTATCTTTTCATATGTATATTGTCTACCTTTATATTTTTCTTTGAACTATGAATTTATGTTCTTTGCCAGTTTTTTTTTTTTTTTTAAACTTAGATTGTTTCTCTTTTTCTTTTTTGACATACAGGAGCATTTTACTTTAAGTAAAATTATTTTCATTTCCTGCCAACTAGAAATAGTCTAATCTTTTTACTATATGAAACTGTTTTCTCTGTTTTGTTTTTAATGTTTATTTACTTTTAGGAGGGGTAAGCAGAGGAGTGACAGAGAGAAAAGACGAGAGAATCCCAAGCAGGCTCTGCACTGTCAGCACAGAGCCCAATGCAGGGCTTGCTCTCATAAACCATGAGATCATGACCTAAGCCGAAATCAAGAGTCAGACACTTAACTGAATAAGCCACCGAGCCACCCATTTTCTCTTTCAATAATAGGTTATTCTGATCTACATTTTTAAAAACCTCAAATATTATGAACATACAGCTTATACTTAAAATTTAAAAATCAGTAACTGGGGGATATAGCAGTACTATTCATTAAGTCTCTGTCATTTGATAAAGGGAAGCTGGTGTGGATAAACCAAAATAATTTTTATTATCTAAGAATGGAAGAGTAGTAGTGCTAGAATATGGGTGTGGCCAATGTGCCAAGAAGCAATCAGGCAGAATGCCAAAGGGAACTGTTACGGTCTCTGGCTTCCTAGCCAGTATTCTGGGCACCTGGTCTTACCACCCTCACTCCAAACAAAGGGCAGATACCCATCAAAGGCATGTTCAAACTCTCTGAAACTATGTCAGAGAAGTGGGTCAAGAAGGGCTTTCAAAGGGCCTCTGGTTATGATACAAGTTATGTGAAGAGAACTTAACAAAGCATTAACAAACGCTTTGTATCAATATAAAGCAAGGAAGATAATTTGCCTGAAAAGAATTGGCCTAAACCATTTCATTAAAACATTTTCCTTCTTGGAATGTGCAACATTAAAAATTACTTTCATGTTCACATACAAACCTGCAAAACATTAAAATGTCTACACTCTACTATGTAACAACAGAAAAAACAAACAGCATCTCATTTCCAAAAGAAGTAAAGACATACTTTTAGCTATGTTTCAAAGCATACCAACCACACAATAACTGCATTGCCAGGCATCTGCTCGACACCACATCACTTGCCTGTGTTAAGATGTAACTCCTTTTCGCCTCTTCTATGTCAACTAAACTGGCATTAATATAATCATTTTCAGCATTTTGCAGTTTAACACGACTGTGATCATCTGAAATAGAGAATGACAAACCATAATTGTCATTTCAAACTTCTCATTTTTATTGATATTAATGTTCTAGGTATTAATAAAATGATAGAAGAAACAAAGCAAAGAAAAATAACAGCACCACAAAAGAGTTGAATCAAGTCCTAAGTTATTCCTTTTTTTGGAAGTATAAAAATGAAATCTTTTTGTTTGTTACTGTGGTATTGGAAATGCTTTTGTTTGTACTTGATTAGCTACTGTAACTAGAAAAACTGACCAAAGAGTAAAATATGGTGAAAGGAATAAAGCACCTACCTTCCTAAAAGTAAAAGGATCATTTAGAGTCTTGGGGTCTAAGAATTGATAGGTCTATCTACAAAAAAAACAAAAACAAAAAAACAACAAAAATACCAAAAAAACCACAACTGGCCTCAAATAGAGGAGACTTGATTTCCATGGTAACTACATTTGCTTCATTCCTCAATAGATCTGCATTCAACTATATTTAAATAATTTTTAGTATTTAACTATATTTAAATTAAGTGCTAAAAATATTTAAATACAGAGAGAATATTCTAATTTTTTTTCAGTAGGCCCCATGCCCAACATGGGGCTCAAACTCATGACCCTGAGATTGAGACACATGCTGTACTGACTGAGCCAGTCAGGCGCTCCAGAATATTCTAATTCTTTACAAGACAACTAAAGACGCCTCATTACTTAGACTGTGTTATAGCACAATAGATAAACATATCTAGTTTAGACATATTTCTAGCTTTTAAAAGTAAAAATTTCACCATCTACAACAATATGGATGACCTAGAGGGTATTACACTAATTGAAATAAGTCAGGCAAAAAAAAAAAAAAAGGAAGACTGTATGACGTCACTTATACATGGAATCTAAAAAATTAACAAATTAAAAAAAATAGAAAGACTCATAAATACAGAGAACAGGGGCACACAGGTGGCTCAGTTGGTTGATCATCTGACTCTTGATTTCAGCTCAGGTCATGGGATCAAGCCCTGTGTCGGGCTCCACCCTGCGTATGGAGCCTGCTTAAAATTTTCTCCTTCCCTCTCCCCCTTCTCTCCCTCCCTCTCTAAAAAAAAAAAAAAAAAAAAAAAAAAAAATTAAAAATTCAAAAATTCAAAATAATAAAATAAATAAAATGAATAAATATTGAGAACAAACTGGTGGTTGTCAGAGAAAGGAGGGTGGGAAGATGAGTGAAACAGATGACGGGGATTAAGAGTTACAAACTTCCAGTTATAAAGTAAGTAAATGTCACAGGGATGAAAGGTACAGCATAGGGAATACAGCCAATAATATTGTAAAAACTTTCTCTGGTGACAAATGGTAATTACACTGATTGTGGTGAGCATTTTATAATGCATATAAAATTTATATATAAACATATAAATGCTGAATCACTATATTGTACACCTGAAGCTAGTATAATATCATATGTCCACTATACTTCAATTAAAAAAAGAAAAAGCAGGCCTCAAAATTAAGAAAATGTATTTACAACATATACAACCAAAGAAGGATTAAGATACGAAGAGTACTTACAAATCAATAAGTAAATGACAGAGACCCCATTTTAAAAGATGAACAAGGACAATACACAAGAGACTAATAAATATGAAAAAAAAATTAATCTCACTATTAATCAAAATATAAAAATTAAATTGAAGAGATAATTTCTTTTTTAATTAAAAATTTTTGTAAAGTTTATTTTTCCAAAACCTTTTTGAAGTGCTGTCCAGGCCATGGCTAGCCCCTTAGTAAGCACTAGATGAGACTATAAGAGAACTTTCAGATGTCTGGTTTATAGGCATAAACTCTTACAAATCCAAGGTTTCCGTTTCTGTGAATGAAACCAATGGATATACCCAGAGATAAGCACAGTCTAACAGTACAACACACACACAAAAGGGGAAATAACAAATTTCCAAAATGCCTAATAACAGGTAAATTACAGTATATATGAAAGATGCACTACTTTAATGGAGCCCTTAAAAATCATGCTTTGGTGGGGGGGAGTAAAAATCTCACAGATTTAGAAATTATGCTGATTTAAAAATGTGGACTACAAAACTTTACCTTGTATCATTTCTTTAATGTTTATTTATTTTTGAGAGGAGGCAGAATGGGGCAGAGAGAGAGGGAGACAAAGATCCTAAGCGGGCTCTGTGCTGACAGCAGAGAGCCCAAAGCGGGGCTTGAAATCACCAACAGTGAGATCATGACCTGAGCCAATGAAGTCGGACGCTTAACATTAAACGTTGGACGCTTCATGGACAGAGCCACCCAGGCACCCCAACCTTGTAGCATTTTGATGGAAACGGAGGAGAAGGTTTCTCAGGGACAGAAGGCATGTACATACAACAGAATTAACACTGGCTTAGTATCCTAAACATACAACTGTTAGAAGAATATAACTGAATTATAAACTGAACAGATGTTTGATGTTTAACTCTGGAGAATACATTCAATTTAAGCTGCTCCCCTGAAGGAAATCTATACTAAATGTCCTTTTTCTCCCCACTTTTAAACTAAAAAAACTGTTCACATGATCTCCATATGAAAGAAAATGTTAAATTGCTACAGTTTCACACATCAATTTATCTGAACTGTTTCTCCTGGACTGAACCCAAGACCTCTGTAAATATTACATGTCATTTGCCAACAGGAAAAACTAAGATCTTGTTATAGTAAATCACTTATACTAGTGTTCTCGGAAAGATGATGTCAGCAAGCACTTTTTTTTTTTTTAAACACTTTTTTTTTAACAGCTTAATCACCCTTTAACTGTTAAATTATGTGAGATGGTAAAAAGGTCAGCTACCTAATTAGCAAAATAAAGACCATACATCTCCTGTATAACATGTATCAGGAGATGTATGCTTTTAGAATGCTACACAATCCCTAAAATTCACATTCCACTAAAATATAATACAAAAGGAATGTATTTCCTCATGTTGTAATCACAGAAAACACAAACCCCAAAGGTTAATCATATCTATTGCACAAGTGAAAAAAGCAATTTGGCCAACAGAAGCAAGAATCCATAAAAACCGGGAAGATTCCTTCCCAGGAACCTCCAGGAATTCAGTTATCTTGCAGGTTGCCTTCTGGGACCCTTCCACAGTTATGGAGGAAATAAGCCCAGAGAAAGACCTCTGGCAGATTGTTTTTAAGAGTTCTGCCATCCTCCCCTCAGATCCTTGAACTAGAATTCAGTTATTTTCCCTTCAGCTTCAAAATCTATACCAGCTGTCATTCCAATACATGGAAAACACTGAATCACACAAGGGTAAAAGCACAGATACATTCCCTGGAGCCCTGGGGTCTAGCCAATAGGTGTTACCTGAAGGACACCCAGTGTCCTGCACAATCTGGCCCCAAACAGTGGCCCTACTTCCCTCTAACATTTATTTATATAATCAACAAAAGCAAAAGAACACTGAATTTTCTCAGGAAAAAAAGTTATTAATTTTTCTAGATTAAGACTAAAAAAGAAAGGTAATCCTTAAGGAAAACTCTATAGCTATTTAGAAGTGGCTACAAATGTTCCCTGAACCTATATTTTCTCCTCAGGACTAATTACAAACAAAACTCTCAAATTCACCTACATTATTAGAAATTTATTTATTTATTATTTATTTATTTCAGTATATGAAGTTTACTGTCAAATTGGTTTCCATACAACACCCAGTGCTCATCCCAAAAGGTGCCCTCCTCAATACCCATCACCCACCCTCCCTTCCCTCCCACCCCCCATCAACCCTCAGTTTGTTCTCAGTTTTTAACAGTCTCTTATGCTTTGGCTCTCTCCCACTCTAACCTCTTTTTTTTTTTTTTCCTTCCCCTCCCCCATGGGTTTCTGTTAAGTTTCTCAGGATCCACCTAAGAGTGAAACCATATGGTATCTGTCTTTCTCTGTATGGCTTATTTCACTTAGCATCACACTCTCCAGTTCCATCCACGTTGCTACAAAGGGCCATATTTCGTTCTTTCTCATTGCCACGTAGTACTCCATTGTGTATATAAACCACAATTTCTTTATCCATTCATCAGCTGATGGACATTTAGGCTCTTTCCATAATTTGGCTATTGTTGAGAGTGCTGCTATAAACATTGGGGTACAAGTACCCCTATGCATCAGCACTCCTGTATCCCTTGGGTAAATCCCTAGCAGTGCTATTGCTGGGTCATAGGGTAGGTCTATTTTTAATTTTCTGAGGAATCTCCACACTGTTTTCCAGAGTGGTTGCACCAATTTGCATTCCCACCAATAGTGCAAGAGGGTTCCCGTTTCTCCACATCCTCTCCAGCATCTATAGTCTCCTGATTTGTTCATTTTGGCCACTCTGACTGGCGTGAGGTGATATCTGAGTGTGGTTTTGATTTGTATTTCCCTGATGAGGAGCGACGTTGAGCATCTTTTCATGTGCCTGTTGGCCATCCGGATGTCTTCTTTAGAGAAGTGTCTATTCATGTTTTCTGCCCATTTCTTCACTGGGTTATTTGTTTTTCGGGTGTGGAGTTTGGTGAGCTCTTTATAGATTTTGGATACTAGCCCTCTGTCTGATATGTCATTTGCAAATATCTTTTCCCATTCCGTTGGTTGCCTTTTAGTTTTGTTGGTTGTTTCCTTTGCTGTGCAGAAGCTTTTTATCTTCATAAGGTCCCAGTAGTTCATTTTTGCTTTTAATTCCCTTGCCTTTGGGGATGTGTCAAGTAAGAAATTGCTACGGCTGAGGTCAGAGAGGTATTTCCTGCTTTCTCCTCTAGGGTTTTGATGGTTTCCTGTCTCACATTCAGGTCCTTTATCCATTTTGAGTTTATTTTTGTGAATGGTGTGAGAAAGTGGTCTAGTTTCAATCTTCTGCATGTTGCTGTCCAGTTCTCCCAGCACCATTTGTTAAAGAGACTTTTTTCCATTGGTTGTTCTTTCCTGCTTTGTCAAAGGTTAGTTGGCCATACGTTTGTGGGTCTAGTTCTGGGGTTTCTATTCTATTCCATTGGTCTATGTGTCTGTTTTTGTGCCATAGAAATTTATTTTAATTCTTCTTTTCTATTAAGGAGATTAATAAAACTTTAAAGTGTATTTAACTTTTTGATTTCAAAGGAAACAAAAGCAAGACAGTTTCTAGTGTTAAATAAAACATCATGTTATAACTATCTACAAAGATAGTAACTATACAGAACATTTCAGGAAGTGAAACTATCACAGCCTTTTTATGAGAAATTGTGACTTTACGATTTCTGTAACAATTATAACAGGCAATGCCTCTTCCCCAACTCAGAATCACTTCATGTATGGTTTAAAATATCTGTGAGAGGGGCGCCTGGGTGGCGCAGTCGGTTAAGCGTCCGACTTCAGCCAGGTCACGATCTCGCGGTCCAGGAGTTCGAGCCCCGCGTCAGGCTCTGGGCTGATGGCTCAGAGCCTGGAGCCTGTTTCCGATTCTGTGTCTCCCTCTCTCTCTGCCCCTCCCCCGTTCATGCTCTGTCTCTCTCTGTCCCAAAAATAAATAAACGTTGAAAAAAAAAAAATTTTTTAAATATCTGTGAGAGTGGACACAGGTCCCCTCACAACCTGGGAGTCAAATGTCCCCTTTCTCTGCCCTGTTATTATCAGGCAGCCCCAAATCTGTGAAATGTTCATTCCAAACCAAACTTCGGACTTCTGAATTAGTACAAAAATGCAAAAACAAAAACACCAGAAAGTTAAGTGCTTTCTCCTCTCCTAGAGTTTATTCTGCCCAGAAACCTCTGAAATGCGATTATCAAAGAGACGGAGTCCTCTAACACCTGGGCTCTAAGTAATAAGCCCTAAAGCCCACAGTATTATTATCATCATTCTAGGTAAGTATATGGTTATCTCCCTCTTTTTTATTTTTTAAAAAAATTCAGCAAAGGGAGAAAAATGAAGACAGTTCAAATTACATTGCAAGAGATACCAACAAGCAATCAAACCATGCTTCACAGGAAATCTTATTTCTCAACATCTAATAACACCAAAAGCCGAACTATCAACAACATATGCTTTTTTTTTTTTAATGGGGGCATCATCTGCTCTTAATTCTTGTCACCAAGAGAATAAAGAAATGCAATATCCAATAGAATTGCAGCTTGTAAATTGGATAAAAATTAAGCAAACATCTGATGAAGATTCCCTTCACCTCCCACCCTCAAACAGTATGTTTTCCGAGAAATGGTTTCATCTGTCAAGAAATGACGCTCTAGCTGTGGCCTGAGCTGACAATACAGATTAGCTTCCTCTTTCACTAATGTCATAATAAGCCTTTTTTTTTTTTAACACCGCTTCACTGGTTCACCTTTTATCATAATTGTAAAAAGATCTTCTTTTGGAAAGTTGGAAAGTCTTCCAGGTCAAACAGGAAAATGGATTTACATCCATTATAACTATCCTCCCTAGGTTACACCAAGGTAGAGATAAACAATCACTATCATCAACTGGGCAAGAAGACCATGTCTCCATTAGTAAGTACAGCATTGAAAGATGTTCCCCATTGATTCTCCTGTTCTCAACCAGGAGGAAACTGTTAAGTTTTCAAATACTGATGTCTATATTCATGTGTTACCTCCCTGCAAGAATGCAAAGCACTTCAGGGCACCTGGGTAGCTGAGCCGTTAAGTGTCTGACTTTGGCTCAGGTCATGATCTCACCATTTGTATGTTCGAGTGCTGAACTGGGCTCTGTGCTGACAGCTCAGAGCCTTGAGCTTCTTTGGATTCTCTGTCTCCCTCTCTCTCTGTCCCTCCCCTGCTTGCACTCTGTCTCTCTCCCTCTCAAAAATTAATAAACATTTTATAGACATGTCAACCATCTTCGACTCTGTAAGTTAAATACTTGAGACAAAAATATAATTTTCTCTCATGAATCAAGCAATGAGCCAAAAAAAGCTAGAACTAAAATCCAAGTCATCATAAGCACTAATGAAGAAACACATACAAGAGTTTAACATTTCAATTGTTTCCTCTGAAAATAAAACTCAATTTGATGAATAGTTCCTTTACTGACAACATAACCAACTAGGACTGCTATATAGGATTTAGTGCCTATATGTGTCAGTTATTGTATGACACATCTTACCGCATTACTTCTCTCAGTCCTCACAACCCTATGAAGTTGACATTATCATGCTTATTTTACTGACACTCAGGGAGTCAAGTCATAACCATACACACACTAGAGGAGCACAAGAGGAGATTCAAACTAGGTCTGTAACTTGAGGGACTACATAATTCCCACACTACATTATCTCTGATACGTCCAAGTTGGCTCCTTTACCACCCTTTTCACACACCCTAAGTTCTTCCTCCATTGCCTTTCACTGTTCTTCACATCAGGTACGATTTCTGTCTCATCTCTGTCACACAAATCTCACTTCCATGAAGATCCAGCCTATGAATGACCTTCTCTAAATAGCCCGTTTAAGGGAACCCTCACCATGAAGTTCTGTTCTTCACATTTAATACCCTCAACAACTTTTATGCAATTTTCATTCAACAAATATATTTTAGGAGCCAGGCAACAGCAACATAAAGATAACAATAATTTGTTTAAAGCTTTTTAAAAGAAAAAAATTCTATTAAGTAGTAATTCCTACCACTATCTTAATTGAACTGCGTTGTGTGAAGAAAGCTGACCAACTGATCCCTAAGGAAGCCAAGTGAGATGAGCAGGCTTCGCTACCTAGAGGAAGAAGGAGCACACACACACAAAAGGAAAAAGGAATGGTGTATCATGGACTGGCAAATTCAAAAAGGCTCAAGAACTGGGTAGCCAAAAGAGATCCCAAAACATGTTAAGGCCAGACTCTGAAGGGTCTTGTGTGCTGCACTCCAGGCACAGGTTACCTTAATAAAGCTCTTTAAAGGACTGACACAAGCACATTTGATTTCAAGAAAATAACTACGCGCACTCTAGAGGATAGACTGGAACAAGAAGACAAGTTAACACACTGATGCACTAACAATTTAATCAAGAGATGATGAGTACAGAGCCAAACAGCGGCAGGAGCAGAGAGAGTTACAATGAAACACATCCCAGTGCACACCACCACCAACTTGCTAACCAAGTAAATAAATACATGTTGTTCCAGTAGGTCCCATCTTTTTGAAACAATAGGGTAGGGGCGCCTGGGTGGCGCAGTCGGTTAAGTGTCTGACTTCAGCCAGGTCACGATCTCGCGGTCCGTGAGTTCGAGCCCCGCGTCGGGCTCTGGGCTGATGGCTCAGAGCCTGGAGCCTGTTTCCGATTCTGTGTCTCCCTCTCTCTCTGCCCCTCCCCCGTTCATGCTCTGTCTTTCTCTGTCCCAAAAATAAATAAAAACGTTGAAAAAAAATTAAAAAAAAAAAAAACAATAGGGTAACTGTCTGAGACTTCCAACTCATTCAAACTATCAAGATTTCAAGTTTCTACGCTTGATAGGGCAAGGTCATTGATTAAATTTGACTTCCACACATCTCCAAATCTAAAAACAGGTCTTTAATCTACCCCTAAACGTCTCTGCAATGGAAAGAACGCCTGAGAAGTATCCTTTAAAAATGTGTAAAATACATTAATATACTCTGGAACACGGATATCCTTCCTCTTTAATAGTGCGTATAAAATAAGACATACGAAACTTTAGTTTAATATTATCAGTCAACACCTCAACCGTCTCCTTGAAACTCGTAATTGCCTCTTCAAGAAGAGAGAGAGCATGGAGAGTAGAGGGAGTTGGCAGAAAGTACCTTCCTTACATCCAAAAGTCCATGGGACACCATAGAAACAATACAGACCAAATATTTAGTAAATCCTTCCACATTCCAGGCACTGCTCTCGGCACTCAGGACCCATCCATACTCTTGTGGAGCTCACCTTCTCAGAAAAGGAAACAACAGCCAAAACAACTAAGTAAATGATATGTTATACAGCACAAATGCTATGGGGGAAAAATGCAGAGTGAAGGGGAACATCATGCTGGGGAGGAGGAGCAGGATAGGTTGCAATTCTAAATAGGGGGGAAGGTTGGCCTCATTAAGACAGTGACATTTTAGCAAAGACCTGGAGGAGTGGAGGAGGTCAATCATATGGATATTTTGGTTAAGAGTGTTCCAAGCACAGAGCAAAGTTAATACCTTAAGGTGGGTATGTGCTCAACATGTCTGAGGGACACAAATAATGGAGCTTGAGCCCAATGAACAAAGGGTAGAGAAACAGCCTGCAAGTTAGGTTCAGAAAGTTAAGAAAATCTGTACTGATTAGTCACACCTCCTAAATTCAACTCAGAGAAAAAGTTTCTACTTCCATCTTCTTAGCGTCTACCCAGTACAGCGCCATAACAATTTAGGTTGGCAAGTGTTCAAGCATTGTTTATACACTGAATTCCAGAAAATTTTCATATTTAAATTGTTAAACTACGGTAGAATTTTGTTAGAATGACAAATCACTATTAAACCATTGTGAAACCTATGCGGGAGATGAGGTTATGTTAATTGACTTGGAGAGTAACCTAATTCAGTAAAAAGGTTAGAGCTCAGACACCTCCAGAACTTTCCAGCATAGGCATCTGGAACTCTGTGGCGCAGATGAAAGACCATCTACGGGGCCTAAAGATGTAGATTCTGATGTGTGTCCTGGCTCTACCAACCTACATGACCACAGACACAGCTGTGATTTCACAGTTGTGAAAAGAATAACCTGCTACTTCAGAAACATCATCAGCATCCAACTTAGTTACTACACCCTGTGATAACAGCCACATCACTAGTCTCAGTTTTCTTGTAAGATGAAATGGCTGGACTAGACAAATCCTTCTTGATTATTTTTACCGACTGACCCTAATATAGTCCAAGTATCCATTACAAAACTCCTTGGAAAGTCCTATTTTAAAAATATATAGGAACTTAAAATTTCTACTTCATTATGCATCTGTATTTTAATATATAAGCAATCACACCTTCCCTTCCCATGTTCCAAGTATAACCAATGGTACTAGAAGATGTGCCACATTTCCCCAGGACATTAAGTTCCCTCCCTGTACATTTTTGCTCCTTCTTCCAGTGTAAGTACTCTATAGGTGAGCTGCCCAAGTGATGAGCCATGGCTACAGTGGGGGTCCTCTCTTAGAAGGCTACCATTATGATAAGATTTTGATACACTCAGAAATTGGGGCAGCAGCAGTGCCCAGACCTCCAGCCATCTGTGGCCTTCTGTTAGGGTTAACCTCTGTGTAGCCAGGGACCCTGTCATGTTCATTACGTATTCCCACTGCCTAGCACAGTACCCTTACCCAGTACCCAAATCAAGAAGCCATCAAATTCAGAAACCTGGAAAGATACTGGTATAATCCAGACTGTACTCCAATTTCTCGTTTTATGGGCACAGATTTGTGTGGGTGTGTACAGTTCTATGCTATTTTATCACACGTGGAGATTGTGTAACCACTACCACAATCAAGATACAGACAGTCCTGTTCCATTACCACAAAGATCCTCTGTGCAATCCCTTTACAGTCATACTCCCCACCAACCCCATCCCTAACGCATTAATCTGTTCTTTATAATTTTATCATTTCAAGAATGCTGTAAAAATGGAATCATATAATATGTAACCTTTGAGATTGGATTTTTTGACTCAGCATGAGTCTTCTGACATCTATCCAACTTGTTGCATGTTATCAATAGGTCATTTCTTTTTACTGCTGAGTAGTATGCCATGGTATGAATATACTAGTTTGTTAACCACTCACCTGTTGGAAGGACATTTTGGCTGTTTCCAATTTGGAGCTATTACAAATAAAACTGCTATGCACCTTCACCCACATATTTCTGTATGGACATAATGTTGCAATTCTCTAGGATAAATGCCCAGGAGTGCAATGGCAGGGTTGTATAAGGTATGTTTAGTTTAAGAAACTGCCAACCTATTTTCCAAAGTGGCTACACATTTTACATTCTCACTAGCTTTATATGAGATCCAGTTTCTCTACATTCTTAGAGTATTGTGGCTTCATTATTTTATCTGTTCAGTGGGTGTGTGGTGATCTCTCACTCTCACCACCATTGTTTTAATTTTCATTTCCCTAATGGTTAATGATGTTTTTAATATGCTTATATGCTTACCTGACATCTGTGTTCATAATCTTTTGCCTATTTCCTAATTGGACTTTTTTTGTTTTACGCTTTAGTCTTTTACTATTGAATTATGAGAGATCTTTTTATTTTCTAGGTCTGAGTTCTTTGTGGCTTGCAAGTATTTTCTCCCAGTCTGTCCTTGTCTTTTCATCCTCAATTCCCTAACAGGGTCTTTAGCAGAGCAAAAGCTTTTAATTCTGGTTTAGTCCAATTTCCTGATTTTTTTCTTTCATGGACAGTGCTTTTGGTGTCACATTAAGAACTCTTCCTCTAGCCTTAGGTCCTGAATTCTCTCCTGTTTCTTCTAAAAGTTTTATACTTTACATTGAAGTCTATGATCCACTTTAATTTTTGTATAAGGAATATTAGGTTGAGATGGGGGGGGCTGCTGTGGATGTCCAATTGCTCTAGTACTGACTGTAGAAAAGATCATCCTTCTTCCATTAAATTTCTTTGCACCTCTGTCAAAAATCAATTCACTATACTTGCACGAGTCCATTTCTAGGTTCCCTGTTCTGTTTTCCAGTCTATGTTTCTACTCCTCTGCCAATATTACATCATCTTGATACCACAGTTAATACAGTAAGTCTTAAAATCAGGCAGAATGATTCTTCCTCACCTTCTTCTCCCTTTCTGAAATTGTTTTAGTTATTTTAGTTCCTTTGCCTTTTCACACACATTAAGAGTAAGCTTGTTTGTATCTACAAGAAATCTTTCTGAGACTCTGATAGGAATTGTGTCAAACCTACAGAAAAATCTGGGGAGAACTGACATCTTTACTACATTGAGAGTTCCAATCTGTGAACATGGTATGTTTCTCTATTTAGATCATCTTTGATTTCTTTTATCAGTGTTTTGTTGTTTTCAACAGACAGGCCCTATACATGTTTTGTTAGATTTATTCCAAGATATTTCATTTTTTAAGAGCAACTGCAAATGACCTTATATTTTTAATCCTGTTTTCCTTGTGTCCATTGTTAGCATGTAGAAAGATAATTTAAAAAAAATTTAATGTTTACTTATTTTTGAGAGAGAGACAGAGCACAAGTGGGGGAGGGGCAGAGAGACAGGGAGACACAGAATCTGAAGCAGGCTCCAGGCTCTGAGCTGTCAGCACAGAGCCCAATGCGGGGCTCGAACCCACCAACTGTAAGGGTTAGTGTAGGGCTAACCTGTAGCCTTGAGAAGTAACAGCTTTGTTTTGACACTGTAGGTTAAGAGATAACAGCCTTGTCCTATCAATCAAGGGAACAAAAAGTTCAAGGAAAATCAACTGGATTGGTGATTGACTGGACTGGGGCAAGGGCATGTTGAGAACTTTGAAAAGGTGGTGCCAGAGGCAGGGACAAGGATGTCAACTGGTTGTGGCTTAACGGCAGAAGGTCTGAACTGTTTCCACCCCCATCTGGGAACTATTTCTTTGTTCTCTTCCCAGGTGATGATAAGACAATGTGGTCGGCTATAAAAACTCTGTACCCCGGCTGTTCGAGGCCGCACTCTGATGAAGAGTGTTGGTGCCGATCGGTCGGCCTTGCCTCTAGTTGCAATAAACTTTGTTGTGACTGTCACTGGTGCCCGTAGCATTCTGTTTCAGGAGTCGTGTGGACGCAACACAACCACGAGATCATGACACGAGATCATGCGAGTCGGACGCTTAACTGACTGAGCCACCTGGGTGCCTCAGAAAGATAATTTTATATGCTGCTCTTATACACAGCAACCTGGTTTAACTCACTTATTAGTTCTAGGAGGTTCTTGGGATTTTCTATGTAGACTATCATGTCTAGACTATCTGCAAATAGAGACAGTTTTATTTCTTTCTTTCAAATGTGTATGCCTTTTATTTCCTTTTCTTGCCTTCACATGTTGACTTGGATTCAGTATCCTCCCCTTTAAATAATCTTTAAAAAATTTTTCAGTTGAAATAACTTCAAAACTTACAGAAAAATGCCAAGAAAAATACAAAGAATTTTTTCCCTAAATCATGACAGCAAGTGCAAGCATGATACCTGATTATCCCTGAACATTTCTGTGTGTATTTTCTACAAAGAAGGACTCAATTCTACTTAACCACAGTACAACCATCAAAATCATAAAATTAACAATGATACTTTACTAATTCAGACCCCATTCAAGTTTCACCAAATGTCCTAATATCTTTTCTTTTTTTTAAACTTCTTTATTGGAATCTTTCAATGATCATGTGGTACTTAAGGGAATATACATTTTTTTTTTGAGAGAGAGAGAGAGCACGTGCGTGCGCCCACACATGCAAGCAGGGAAGGGGCTGAAGGGTAGGGAGGGGGCGAGAATCTTAAGCAGGCTCCATGCCCAGCACAGAGCCCAAGGCAGGGCTCAATCCCACAACCTTGAGATCATGACCTAAGCCAAAATCAAGAGTCGGACACATAACTGACTGAGCCACCCAGGCACCGTTTCCCACTCCCCCATAATACCTTTTAAACAAAAGGATCCAATACATGATCACATGTTACATTTAGATGTCATATTTCTTTAGTCTCTAAACTGGAACCATTCCTCAGTCTTCCCTGGGAAGGGTTTTATTTTATAACCCTTTGAAGAACTACAGAGTGTCAATCCATTGGAGTTGTCTGGTATTTCCCCATGGATGAGTTTAGATAATACACATTTGGCAAGTTCAGCACAGAGTAATGTTCTGTACTCACTGCATTCCATAGGGGAAGTTCAGGATTTCAATGTGATGGGTCCCATAATTGGTCATGATCACCTGTTTAAGGTTGGTGTCTGCCAGATTTCTCCACCGCACACTTACTATTCTCCTCCTGTATTAATAAGTATTTTGTATAAGGACACTTTAAGACTATGTAAATATTTTGTTCCTCATCAAAGTTTTACCCACCAAGTTTAGCATTTATTTCAACATTACTTGACATCCTACACTAAGGTAGATCTTTCCTTTCTCCCCATTTATTCATATTACTGATAGAAGTACAAACTCATGGATTCCTACTTTATTCAGTAGGTTATAATCATTATTTATTTCAATGCTCAAATCACTCCCAAGTTTGGCCCATGGGCTTCAAGCTGGCTTCGATATCCGTCTGACACAGCCTCATCATTTCTTCAGCATCCTTAACCTTCTGGGACTATAAGACATTCCAGGATACTTTTTTTTTTTTAATGTTTATTTCTTTATTTTGAGAGAACAAGAGAGTGTACGAGCATAAGTGGGGGAGAGGCAGAAAGAGACGGAGAGAGAGAATCCCAAGCCGGCTCTGTGCCAAAAGCACAGCCTCATCACAGGGCTCGATCTCCCAAACCATGAGATCATGACCTGAGCCAACATCAAGAATCAGGAGCTTAACTGACTGAGCCATGCCACTGAAACACTAATTCTAATCTAACATCATAGGGCTCACTTCACCTTCCCTCAACTCTTCAAATATGCCCCCCCAAGATGCCCTCCCTTACCTACATGCCTTCCACATGTGGGTCCCCAACCCCAAGGGCTTTTAGACTGAATTATTCAGAGGACAGAGGGGAGGCTTAATGATGTCTTTAATACCTTTTGTAGCTTCCCTATTAGAGATAACAGAAACTATAATTTTTTAAATAATGCCCTAATTGAAATAAAAATAAATGCAAAGTAATTTATATGTTAACATATGTAGATAGTTGAATAGAAATACACCAGAAGAAAAAAGCCCCCACAAATTTCCATAATGTCTCCTAGGAGATGGCAAGCATCCTTGTTAAATGTCACTGCTCCACAGAGTAAACGCAATAAATAAAATTATAAGGCAGTAAGATTAGAACCAGAATACAGAAATAAAGTGCTATAGAAGCAAACTAGTAACTTTCAGTAGGTACCTCTCAGAGGAGTGATACCTATGTCTTGAAGACTGAACAAAACTTTACTGGGGGATAGGTAGTCCAATTAAAAAAACAAAAAAAACAAAAAAAAAACCAGGCTGCACCTGTTAAGGAATCAACAGTGTAAGAGGAGAGAATGGCAAATGGGGGAAGAAAGTGAGGAAGGGATGAGGAATGGGGCAAGAAGTGAAGCATACAAGAGATATTTCAAAATTATCTAACCAACCCTCTACAATTTATTCACAAATGCTCTTTAGAATGTCTCTAATGAGAAGTCCACACTCTGAATAAAGACCTACAATAATGAGAGTGCACTAGTTCATATGGTTCATTTGTATGTTTAAATAGTAGCTTTTCAGGGCAAGAAAGATCCTGCATATTCTGACCTGAAATTCACCAACTGTGCTATTCACTTGTGAACTTCAGTTCTATTGTTTGAGCTTAATACAGGATAATGAATTCCTTTTGTCATTTGAAGTTCAAATATCTGAAGTCAGCTATCATGTTGTTCAGTTCAAGTTTTCTTTCCCCACCTAATCAATTCTAGCTTCTTCACCAAGAGTTCTAATTCTTATACCTTGGATCCCCTCCAGTGCAGTGACCTGTAGAAATAAATTATTAAAAGTCCAAAATAGCTTTGATTTTGCCTTGATTAAGATCAAAGATTAAAAACAACAACAACAGAACAAAATTAAAGACAGAACCAAAGGCCAAAGTCCTAACAAAGAATGAGAAAAGAATGAACAGAAGCTGACAACAGAATGGATTTTGAGAATACGAAGCGCATTAGGTCTTTATTTTTGAACTTCAGATGGGATAAGGAAGAATACTGACAAATATTTACATAAGAGTTACTATAAAACTTAAGTATATCTATACTTGCTCTGATTACTATTATACAACAGCTTTTATTTAAATCTGCTAAGGAAGATGATAAGCATATCCCTGTCAGGTATAAAGACCTATTTTAATAACTCAAATATCTGCTGTCATATAATTCTGAGACTATCAAAATGGTTCCTTGTAATTCTTTGATATATCTGTGCTTTTGGATTACCAAGAAAACAGTATCATCTATAATTTTGATGGTTTTGAAACATGTCCACAATTCTTTGGTTAATTCTTCCACCTAATGGCGGAGCTTCAGTCCTCTCCCCTTGAACCCGAATGGCCACTAATGAACACAATGTGATGGAACTGGAGTGACTTCTAAGTCTAGGTGGCACAAGGCAATGCAGTTTCTAGCTGGCTCTCTCTGAACACTCACTCCTGAAACCTGGCTACTGTTTGCCAGGAAGTCCAGGTCACATGGACATGCCACCTGTAGGTGTGCCAGCTAACAGCCCACAACTGAGCGAGGAAGGCCTCAAGGGGACTCCAGCCCCAGCTACCATCAGCATGAAAGACCCTGAGCAAGAATCTCCTGAGTCCATATATTTGTATACATGATAACTGACTGCTATTGTTTTAAGCCACTGTTTTGGGGTGGTTTGTTATGGCACCAGATAAAATGACAGCTTTGTTTCTGTCTTAATTTTTTTTTTCCCCAATCTGTATGCCTTTCATTTCTTATTCTTCTTTCTGTAGTGACTAGGACTAAAGCACAATGTTAAGCAGAAGTGGTAATAGTGGGCATCCTTGTCTTCTTCTTCATTTTTAAAAAAATGTTTCTAATGTGTTATCATTTACACTTATGTTATATTAAGTTACAGAAGTTCCCCCTCCCGTTCTAATTTGCTATGTGTTTTGTTTTTAATCATGAGCAAGAACTGACTTTAAAAAATCTTTCTGCACCTACTGAAATGTTCATATGACTTTTTCTCCCTTACCTAGTTACTGTGGTGAACCAACATTTTAAAGATTTTCTAATGTTAAGCCACCCCTATCTTCCTAAAATAAACTTACAGACTCTGCTGTATTCAGTTTGCTAATCTTTACATCTATATTCATGAGGGAGATATGCCTGTAACTTTTAGTCTTCTTACTAACTTTTTTTTCTGGTTTGGATATCAAAGTTCTATAATGAGCTCACAGAAAGAACTGGGGCACATTCTTTGCACATTAATTTTTATCCTTCTGTTGTAATACATTTAAGACAACATATTTTCTTTGTATTACTATTTTGCTGCTTTATTAAAGTTTTAGGTTTTATATATTATTTTATATAAACATTGTATATATTGTTCACTTTTTATTTACATATTTTACATATTATTCACTTTTAAGCATTTTAAAGTTTCCAAGACACATGAATTACTTGGAAATCTTTAAATCTCCAAATTTATGTGATTTTTTTATCCTTTTATTAATAATCTATAATTTAATTGCATTCTGGTCAAAGAACATGGCCTGTAAGACAGCAATTTTTAAATTGTTAAGATTTACTTTACAGCCTAGTCAATGGTCCATTTTTTATAAATATTCCAAAGTCCTAGAAGAAAATGGACATAAGGTTTTACATATTTTTCTTATTAAATTAAGCTTAATTGTGTGGTTATATCTTCTATTTCTTTACTTATATTTCATCTTATTAAGAAGCCCATGAATATGGACTTGTCAGTTTCTTCCTATAATTCTATTCTTTTTTGCTTAATCGATCTTGAGGTTATTTTATTAAGTGAATACAAATCTCAGAGCTAATACTGGCATTTGCATTCAGAGTAGCTATGCCATTTGGTGAGTTTTTTGGTTTTTTTTTTTTTTTGGAGGTGGAGGGGCACAGGAATTCTGCAAGTTTTCCTTACTTCCTCCCCACCTAGTAACTTTTTTAAAAGTTTATTGAGAATCTTCTTGTTTTGTAGCACTAAAGGACTATGGACTATATAACCTGTCACACTACCAGAATCATAGTCTTTGTGTTACTTTCCTTTAAAAACTGACAGTTTCACATGGATGGACCTTGAGGATATTATGCTAAGTGAAATAAGCTGGTCACAAAAAGACAAATATTGCATGATTCTATTTATATGAGGAATTTAAAGTAATCAAACTGTTATAAACAAAAAGTAGAATGGTGGTTGCCAGGGGCTGAAGGGAGGGAAAACTGATGTTGTTCAACGGGTACAGAGTTTCAGTCATGCAAGATGAAAAGATGGGTTGTACAATATGCATATGGTTAACAGTACTGTAGCATACACCTAAAAAATTGTTAAGAGGGTCAATTTATGTTATATGGTTTTTTTTACCACAATTAAAAAAAAAAAAAAAACTGCTTCAGAGCCAGTGAAAACAGGTGAGTTAGACCAAATACAGGATTTACAGAATTTCTACCTGTAAAGCAGAGTAAGAAACTTTTAAAATTAGCAGTAGTCTCTAAAAGTATAAATATAATTCTTCAAGTGATTATTACAATCTTTTACTCTCTTCTAAACCAACCAAGTTCTTGCCTCTTTCACAACTGTCTCACAGTTAATGGAGACAATAGAGGCATCTTTTGGTTGTGGCAATTATAGGAAGATTGTGGACTTCTTCAAATTCTATTTCAAAATATCCCTGTTTGAATACAGTTTTCATATTCACACCTCCAAATGTAGTTTCTATATGTCAGTCTGAGGACTGGTGCCAAGCTGGGTATGTAAGAATCACATAAGGAAGAGACTGTTTAAAAACACAGATTTCCAGACCTACTGAATCAAAACCTAGAAAAATCTGGGACTCATAAGAAAATAATTTATGTTCAGTTCCCCTTTATTTAGCTGGTTACTATGTATTTTTTTTTATTTTTTAATGTTTATTTTTGAGAGAGAGAGAGAGAAAGACAGTGCAAGTGGGGGAAGGGCAGAGAGAGAGGGAGACACAAAATCTGAAGCAGGCTCCAGGCTCTGAGCTGTTAGCACAAAGCCCGATGCGGGGTTCAAACTCACAAACCATGAGATCACTGACCTGAGCTGAAGTCGGACACTTAGCCGACTAAACCACCCAGGCACTCCACCATGTATTCTCTTAAAAGCCACCCCTAACTCCTCAGACACAGCTCCACCAATACACAGTACTAGCTCATGATACATAAAGCACAACAGGTCTGTATCTCCCACTAGACTATGAATTATCAGAGGGCATGGTACACATATTCACGGTATTCTCAACGCAAGCATATTGTCAGTAGCTGGTTTTCAATACATGTTTTCTGAACCAAATCAACAACTGTCAAGTATTATGTATGGAAATATATTTTTAAATGATAAAGTGACTATCAATCAGGTAAGGTACATCCACATCATCTTGAGAGTGTTTAAAAAATACACATTCCTGGGGCTGTCTAGATTTAGTGAGAGTCACCACCTTCATGACCTCCTCCACTGTGTGAGAATAACATCCAGGGGAAGTGGTTGTAGATAATTAGAAGAATATTTTGACTGTTCTGGGTCAGAAAGAGGAGGATGTTCCAAAAAAGTAATGATACCAGAAACTGGTCACACTGGGGGATGCCTGGCTGGTTCAGTTGGTGGAGAATGTGATGACTGATCTTGGGGTTGTGAGTTCAAGCTCCACAATGGGTATAGAGATTACTTACAAATCTAAAAACAAAACAAAACAAAACAAAACAAAACCCCACACATTGTGAAAATGTAATTATAATTACTTAGTTATCAAGTAGATATGGGACCTGAATGGGAAAGGAGTCTGAGTTTCTAGCTGCAGTAAATGTGCCAACAGTGGCACCATTTATGGATGGGGAAAAAAGCAGGTCTCAGGGCTGGGACCAATGGACTGTGTGGGAGGAATGCTAGCTCAGTATCTAGACATATTGAGTCTGAGGCAGCTACAGGACATCCACACAGAGATGAGTGCCTTGCATAAATGGGTTTATGGCTGAGAAGAGAGACCTAGGCTGAAGATGAGATTTAGGGTGATAAGCAGAAAGATGGTAACAAACCCACAGAATGAGACCACTCATACATACAATTGTTAAGAGTGAGAAGGAGGAGAGACAGAGACAGAACCCTGAAGAAGACAAAGTCAACTGAGGAAGGTAAGCTCTGAAATGAGTGACTAGCCAGAGAAGTAACAGCAAAATTAGAAAAAATATGGTTTTAGGGAAGGAAGGCAGAGTCAACATTATCAAAAGTCACAGAGGGATAAGAAAAGAAACCAATGGAAAGTCCCTCACTGCATTTCAAAACTAGAAAGCTTGAAAATGGTACTTTAGAATAAAGGTTTCAGTGGGGAGGTTGGGGCAGAACCATGGGCTGAAGAATGCATAGGTGATGAGGATGGAGAGGCAAATAGTATGATGTCTTCTTTTGAGACTCTGTGCACACAGGTGTGCACATGCTTATGTCCACACAGGTAATAGGACAAGTGGGGCCGAGATGAGAGAAGAGGGTTGAGATGACAAGAGGCTGAAGCACATTTATAGAATAAGGAAGAGGAGATGTGAGAAAAAGGTTGAAGACACGATTAAGAGTGGTAATGACAGAGAATGAGGTCCCTGAGGAGGAATGAGGCATTGGGATACAAACCTAGGATCAGAACAGGGAGGTTCTTCTCCTGGGACTTAAGATGAGCACAGAGAGAGATTAACTTTCCAGGTGGTGGAAGCTGAAGAGTTATTTCCTGATTTTTAAAATGTTTCTCTGCAGGACTGAAGGCAGATCACATTCTGAGAGTACTGGGCATGAAGGTGGGTTGAGAGCTGGCTTCCTCTGGGACAAGCCAGAGCGGAGGAGCAGTGGGAATGACAACGGTGTGTAGGAGGACAGTGAGGCACCCCAGGTCCAATCAGTGCCCAAGCTTACCCAAGTGCACACATGAACCCAACGATAGCTTACAGAAGCTGAACAACAAACTACTTGAGGCAAAGTTTCATGGGGTTCGGGAGAATTACAGACCCACAGAGATTATTTTTCCAATATATTAGAACAATAAGAAAGTCATTAAGTAATAAGTAAGGTGGGGAAGGAAGTAATGTACTACAATAGGTGAAAAAATCAAGGAACTAAAGATCCTGGTGAGGTCAAGGGCTAAGAAGACAGAAAGTAGCTGTCAAGATAGCGGCGTTTAAGGTTTCAGGTTGTGAGCTGAGAGGTCCAGAACCGTAAGTCTACGGCATTACATGGTTCCTTCCCAGGGACACGACGCCATCGAGGCACAAAGAAAGAGGTACTGAGAGGAGAGGGCAAAGAGGAAGACAGTGAATGGCGTCCTCAGCATTCAAGCCTTTGGCAAATATGTGAGAGGAGGCTGCGACATGGGGACTGTGAAGTTGGGACAGATCCAAGGGCAGCAGTGTGATGTGTCTGGATGGCATGAGTCTCAGAGGAGATCATTTTAATATGCAAGTTGGAGAGTAATGGCTTGGACTAGGAAGTTCTGTGGTTACAGGGGAAGCAAGAACAAGTAGCCTCTACCTGAGAAAGACAGAAAGGTAGTTTACTCAGGGGAGAGCCAGGCTTCTACAAGGAGAAGATGCAGGGACAGGGTTCACTGAGTGGCATGCCCATAGCAGAGTGCAGCTTTGGAGACCACCATATATAGAGAGTGGCCAGAAAGACAGCAGGGGGCATGGGGCCACACCTCCTCTGAGGAAGAAATGCCTGTCCCTAATACTAGGTACCCATACAAGGTGAATGGCTCTCTTCCTGAGAAGACTTACAGAAAAAAGAGCCCAAGCCAGTGAGGATGGACGCAGGGTTACTAAGTACACTTGGTAACAACCAAGCTCTCCTTGCAGCCTTCAACTTGGCCTGTCCAACAGGTAGTTGGGTAAATAAGTCTAACATTTAAGGGACAAATCACAACCATTTCATTGACTTGTATAGTTGAGAGGAATTTAAGTTACAAATGTCTTACTTTTAAGCATCTCAGTTCCAATTTTTACCAATTCCTCGATTTAGATCAATTTGATCAAACTAATCAGGGAATTCAAACATCAATTATCACATCCAGTGATTGCAATTACAACAGATTTATGTAAAAAAACAAGGGCAACTAGGGACTTGGAATAGGAGGAAGGGAGCAAGGTGGCTGGGGCCACAAAAAGGAGGGATCTTGTGGTGGGGCTGGTCCACTGGTCTGTGCCCAGACTGTGATCCCACACACTACCGTGTAACAGAGCCACAAAGAACTGAACACAGCCACAAATAAGTGCAGGTAAAACTGGGGAGATCTGAATAGGTTGCATCCACGTGGATTTCCTGGTTGTAGTTATGTAAGAGGTTACCACTGGGGAAAACCAGGCGAAGATACCCTTGTGCTATTTCTCACAACTGCATGCAAATCTACAATTATCAAAACAAGAAGTTTGGTTTTTTGTTTTTTTCTTTTTTTAAATTAAAGGCAACAAAGCAAAGTGTACACCTGGAACATAGGGTCTTCAAAGTCATGGTAAACACTGGAGATTAGTGTCTCTAGCTCAAGGATATTCAACCAGAAATTTGAAGAGGGTGAAGGAGCACCTAAATGTTACAACCACTGCCCACAACCCCATTCCCTGCACACACACCCACACCATATGGAAAGAGAAACCTAGTATTTAATAAGTAATTGATAACAGACATGAAATATTTTAACAGATTAGTCCATCTGATTTGTCCAAGATTAGCCAACATACTTTTCATGGAAATGTACTTGGTTGACAGAAGGAAAAACATTGTTCATGGAAGAAATGAAGTATGGACTTTCCCCCCAGTAATTAGATTTTCAATGGAATGTCCATACCCTTCTAACAAGGAATACAACATACATAAGGGTATATAATCTGCGACCTTGAATAGAGTGAGATTATTCAGTCTATACAGGAGGACTCAGCACACTAACACCGAACCATCATTGCATGTACATGAGTGGGTACATCAGAATCCAAATGGTCAACCACAAGGGAACCGTTACACAAAAGAATGGCACATCCAAAGCCACTATTAAAGCCACTAAAAGACTTAATATAGGAAAATGTTTATAATGTATTGCTATGTGGGAAAAGAGCTATAATCAATATGTGAAGGATTCTAATTTTAAATTTAAAAGAATGTGTATATGTTTGTTCAGAAAAAATACAAAAAGAATATAAACCCAAAAGTTTTTATTTGTTTTTAAATTATAGGTTTTTTTCCTTTACATATTTCTGTTTTAAAAGTTTTCTGTAGTGAGTACATACAACTTTTATAATTTGGGGAAAAAAGCAAACTATACTGATAAATATTTTAAGTAAAACTTACAAAGCCTATGGAATAATAGGAAAAGGAAGTATGTTTATGAATACACATACACACATATATGACTACAATTATTTTAAAGAAAGGAAATTATGCATAAGAAAAACAGATTAGTAGAAAGTATGCCAAAGTAACGGTGGCTGTGTTTGAAGGATGAATTATGAGCAGTTTTCCTTCCTTCTATTCTAGACCTTGAAATTTTTCCTTAAAGAACGTTTATTATGTTAATATGCAAAAAAAACACTGTATTTATCAACCCTATCCCAAACTTTTTCACCATAACCTGCCTAAAACAAACCAACATACACATGCACACAAAACCACAAATACTTACATGGGCTTACATCTCTGTATCTGTTTCGATTTCTGTTTTCTGGAAACTTGGCCACTCTATGAGGATAGTCATGGGACTCATTGCGAATTTCCTTAAAATAACAAAAATATATTTTAATATTCCTCTTAAATTGTATATAGCAAAACAGATACCTTCCCAGCCAGTATAAAGTAACATTTATTGAACACTTATGATATGCCAAGTACAACACAAAGCACGTTGCCTACGTTATCTATTTCAATTCTGACAACACTGGTAGGAACAGTTATCCCTGTGAGGGATGACAGACTCTGAGAGATAAAACAATCTGTCAAAGGTCACAAAACCAGTAAGTGGCAGGACAACAAAGGTCGTTCAGGCACCAAAGTCTCTGCTCTTGATGAATTTATATATTGCCATGCAATATTCAACCCCTACAAGTAACCTTAAACACGTTATGTAATACAGAACTAATGCAATGGAGGTATCTAGGGTAAACACATCACACTCAGATTTCTGACTAAACTCTCAATAATACCCATCTCTATTTTGGAGTTTCTACCTTAAAACTTTAATCTGTTTCTTCATCTTGGGCACCTGGGTGGCTCAGTTAAGCAGCTGACTTTGGCTCAGGTCATGATCTTATGGTTTGTGGGTTTGAGCCCCGTGTCAGGCTCTGCTGACAGTTCAGAGGCTGGACCCTGCTTCAGATTTTGTGTCTCCCTCTGTCTTGCCCCTCCCCTGCTCACACTCTATCTCTCAAAAATAAATAAACATTAAAAATTAAAAAAAAAAACCTTTAATCTATTTCTTCATCTTTATGCCACTTTACTGTTACTCTGAGTCCAGAAATATTCTCAAATTTTATTTCTAGAGCCATAAGTGCTTAGCAACCATCACTAGGCCAGAAGCTCATTTTAGGACCCTTACAGTTTTCTTTGTTCTACAATGGAAGAAATTCTGTGAGGACACAGCTGCACTAGGCACTCAGCTATTTGGTGTATCACCCAATTTGTTTTTTCACCCAAATAGAATACGTTTTTTCTGAGAATTCTGGTAAAAAGTGAGGGGCAGCTGGGTGGTTCAGTCGGTTAAGTACGCTGACAGCTCAGAGCCTGGATCCTGCCTCAGATTCTGTGCCTCCCTCTCTGTCCCTCTCCCACTCACACTCTGTCTCTCTCTCTCTCTCTCTCTCTCTCTCTCTCTCTCTCAAAAATAAACATTAAAAAATTGTTTTAAAGTGTGCATTAACAGGAAAAATTAACTGGGTCTTTGGTCACACTATCACATGTGAGAAAAAGCATTTTAAGTTAGGCACCAGATAATTTTATAAATTAAGCATAAATAAATTATTGAAGTCACTTAGCAAATGACCTTACTGTGGGTTCTACACCCTCTTATATGCCACCAGCCCCAGAACAGGTAACTTTATAGTTCGTATTTTCACCCACTGAGCCTTCTAAGATGCAAAGAGTAGTGAAACACAGACCACCTCTCAGTGGGAGGAACTCTCAGTCACACTGTGTATGCAGAGAATGTATGTTGGTTTGGCTACTTTGGAAAATGCAATCTGCGCCCCCCCCCACACACACACCCAATTGTTTCTACGGACTTTTAATGCTTCTCTCTCATCCAGCAATCTAGCTGAGCTCTCTATTATTTTGTAGTGACTCTGAATTTCTCAATATAACCAAATAGTGATCATTCTGTCTCTTCCCTATATTTCATATTTCTTATTTATTCACACCTCTTATTTCCCTTACTTATCTAATTTCATTGGCTGGGACTGCCTAATCAATATCAAATATTCCCCTGATTTGTAAACTGCCTCTAAGGTTTAACCACTAAACATAACATTTGCTTTGGGTTTCTGACCGATATACCCTTTTCAAATTAAGATGGTTTCTCTTCAACTTCTAGTTGACTAAACATTTTTTATCATGAATGGGTGTTGAATTGTATTCAATGTGTTCCCTACATTTATGGAAGTGATCATATAGCTTTTCTCCTTTACTCTGGTAATGTGCTAAATTACAATTAACAGATTTTCACTTAGTAATATGACCTCAAGTTTCCTCTATGTCTTTTCATGGCTTGATAGCTCACTTCTCTTTATTTAAAATTTTTTTTTCAACGTTTTTTATTTATTTTTGGGACAGAGAGAGACAGAGCATGAACGGGGGAGGGGCAGAGAGAGAGGGAGACACAGAATCGGAAACAGGCTCCAGGCTCTGAGCCATCAGCCCAGAGCCCGACGCGGGGCTCGAACTCACGGACCGTGAGATCGTGACCTGGCTGAAGTCGGACGCGTAACCGACTGCGCCACCCAGGCGCCCCTCACTTCTCTTTAGTGCAGAATAATATTCCACTGTCTGGATGTACCATCATTATTTAATTTAAAATGTAAGCACCTATGTTTTTAAGTTAAACTGACCTCTAATTTTCTATTTGCATGTTATTTATTCAGTTTTAGTACCAAAGTTACACAATCTCATATAAGAAGTTGGATAGAGGGGTGCCTGGGCGGCTCAGCTGGTTGAGCATCCGACTTCAGCTCAGGTCATGATCTTGCAGTCTGTGGGTCCAGGTCCTGCATCAGGCTCTGTGCTGACAGCTTGGAGCCTGGAGCCCGCTTAGGATTCTGTGTCTCCCTCTCTATCTACCCCTCCCCACTTGCACTCTGTCTCTCTCTAAAAAATAAACATTAAAAAAAAAAAAAAGTTGGCTAGAAATACTACCTTTCCAAAAAAATAAAAAGAAATACTACCTTTCAGTTTCAAATACTTTTCCATGAACGCATTAACAAATAATTGTAATTAGCTGAAAAGATGAAAAAGTGTCAACTATTTCCACACATTAATTATAAACATTCTTAAACATTAAGTAATAAATTTTATATGTAAAATTAAAGTTAGGTCTCAGCTTATATTTATTTGCATAATCTGAAACACTTTATAGAGTTGAAACACTACAAAGTACAAATAATTTCATATTGCAAGTTAGTAACATATAAAAAATATTAATATGAAATAATACTAAAACATACGGTTTTCTGTTAATAGCTCTTCTGTATCAACTGTAGAGACACAAATTGGTGAGAATAAAAAATTCTGAAACACTATGCAGGTAAGAGTGAAGAAGCATTCTCATACATGACTGACAGAACGTACACAGATACAATGTTTGAGAATGATTTAATAAGATCATAAATTTGATTCACCCTCCTTACCCTCTAGGAGGGTTTTATATCACACAGCCACACAGGTATGTGTGAAGATGTACACACAAGGATGTGCACTGTACATAACAGTGAAAAATTAGCAAGAATGTTAAGTGTCCTTCAGGAGTGAACTGGGGAGATAAATCACAATGCACCAATGCAGCAGAATACATGGGAATCAGGAAAAAGGACACTAAGTGCTACAGTGATATGACAGGATTTCAAAGATACACTGTGTAGTGAAAGAAAGTACAAAAGAATAGGCTCTCATGGGGGGAGGCAGCACTCCACTCAAACATATATATGCCTGAGAATACACTGAATACTTCTAGAAGAAGATGAGAAGTTAGTAACTTCCAGGGAGGAAAAGTGAACATCTAGGGAAGGGTACAGATTTATGTAACTAAAGAGTTGTTTTAATAATGAAAGCTATCAAACAAAAATATATATCACATTCATGTTACCATCAGTGAAATTAAACATTTATTGCCACTTTTGAGTATCTCATTCAAATCTTTTTAGAAAAGGAATAAAACACATCATTGCAGCATTATTTACAATAGCCAAGATGTGGAAAGAACTTAAACGTCCATTGATAGATGAAAGGATAAAGAAGATGTGAAATATATGTAAATAAAAC
Source organism: Lynx rufus (assembly GCF_022079265.1). NCBI lineage: Eukaryota > Metazoa > Chordata > Mammalia > Carnivora > Felidae > Lynx > Lynx rufus. The sequence continues at coordinate 3,038,393 of NW_025814844.1, read as the reverse complement.
AATGGACTACTACTCAGCCATAAACAAGAATGAAACCTTGCCATTTGTTACAGCATAGATAGACCTTGAGGTATGCTAAATGAAATAAGTCACAGGAGAAAGACAAATACTGTATGAGTCACTCACATGTAAAATCTAAAAACAAAACAAAACAAAATAGGGGCGCCTGGGTGGCGCAGTCGGTTAAGCGTCCGACTTCAGTCAGGTCACGATCTCGCGGTCCGTGAGTTCGAGCCCCGCGTCGGGCTCTGGGCTGATGGCTCAGAGCCTGTAGCCTGCTTCCAATTCTGTGTCTCCTTCTCTCTCTGCCCCTCCCCCCTTCATGCTCTGTCTCTCTCTGTCTCAAAACTAAATAAACGTTAAAAAAAATTGTTTTTTTAATTTTTTTTTTTTTAACATTTATTTATTTTTGGGACAGAGAGAGACAGAGCATGAACAGGGGAGGGGCAGAGAGAGAGGGAGACACAGAATCAGAAACAGGCTCCAGGCTCTGAGCCATCAGCCCAGAGCCCGACACGGGGCTCGAACTCACGGACCGCGAGATCGTGACCTGACTGAAGTCGGACGCTTAACCGACTGCGCCACCCAGGCGCCCCAAAAAAATTGTTTTTTTAAAAATAAAAAACAAAACAAAACAAAATAAAACCTCACAGATACAGAGAGCAAACTAGAGGTTACCTATATGGAAGGGGGTTTAAGGGTAGGTGAAATGGATGAAGGAGGCCAACTGCATGGTGATGGATGGTAACTAGTCTTGTGGTGGTAATCACTTTGTCATGTACGCAGATGTCAAACAGTAAAGTTGTACACCTGAAACTTACATAATTAAAAAAAGAAAACCCCATAAATCAGATATAGCTAAAGGCTTTCCCCCTACCCTGCCCCTCTTTCTTTCCAAAGTAACCTGTCCTTTTAACTCCTTTTCATTGGGCACTTTTTGTGCCATTTGGGTTTTAAACCATATATTTATATATTCTTGAGTTCATATATTACTTTAAAATAAACTAAAATTCTAATAAATACAAGTATAATATCAGTTCTAATGCTATATAGTTTTAAAATCAGATTGAAAAGTTGCTGCAATCCACAGAATGGGAGAAAAATCATTGCAAATCATGTATCTGATAAGGGATTGCTATCCGGATTATATCAAGAACTTCTTCAATTAAGAAAAAAAATTTTTTTGTTGGGCACAGAGGGTCCCTCCATTATATGAGCCCTTCTTCAATGCTTGTGTTATACATATAAGCCTATTTTCCGGGGGCACCTGGGTGGCTCAGTTGGTTATGATCTCGCTCAGGTCATGATCTTTAGGTCCGTGGGCTCAAGTCCCATGTTGGGCTCTGTGATGACAGCTCAGACCCTGGAGCCTGCTTCAGATTCTGTGTCTCGCTCTCTCTGCCCCTCCCCTACTTGCTCCCACTCGCGCTCTCTCAAAAATAAAATATTAAAAAAAATTTTAAACCTATTTGCCACAGTTAAGTTTATCTGTCAGTTTCTGATTCCAATTTTTAGCCTAAAGAAACACACTTATTTGTGTACACTGTGACAAATCATTACTGATGTTACCAAAAAAAAAAAAAAAAAATTAAATAGATGGAGCCCCAAGTATAGAGGTAGGGAAGAAATTTTAATTTACAAAACACCATAAAACAGCCAAGTTCTTGGGTTAAGAAATATATTCATAACAAATACATTCTATTTTCTCAATTAAAATAAAAAACCACATAACTCTTACAGGGTCCATTCTCTCATTTCCAATGTTATTATTTGTTCTTCTTTACCTTTCTTTAATTTCAGTGCATTTAGGAAGACTAGAACCCCTAATACTTCTTTTTCTTCACCATGCCAGACTAGAGTCGACTCAACACAGAACCTATCCAATACTTAAAAAAGCAGCTCCAGAGGTACATACTAGTCGCCTATCCCAATACCCATTCTTTTTTACTCAAAGTTCCTAATTTTACTTTCCAACTTACAGTTAGCCCAACTAAAAACCTGTATTTCCCAGTCTCCAATACAGGTAAGAATAGTCATGCGACACAGTTCCAGCCAGAGAACAAGCAGAAATCGCTGGGCTGGGTTGCAGATAAAAAGGGCTCTGCTGACCTGTGTCCTTCTCACGTCTGCCTGCCCTGGGTACTGGTTTTGCCACTAGGGGTCAGGGGTGGAAATGGGCAGGAGATATCCTGTGCCAACAAGGTAAAAAGCACATTCTTTTTTTATTTTTTTTTCAATTCTTATAATAACTTTATTCTTTTAAGAGAAAAATCTTTAGCATAGTATTTGGGACTATTTATAGCACTAAATAACTGTTCAGCAGCTTAAATGCGAATACTACCTACTGCTCTGGTAGAATCCATTTTTTTTTCTTTAATACAATTTTTTAAATTGTACTTTTTTTTAATTTACATCCAAATTAGTTAGCATATAGTACAACAATGATTTCAGGAGTAGATTCCTTAATGCCCCTTACCCATTTAGCCCATCTCCCCACCCACAACCCCTCTAGTAACCCTCTGTTCTCCATATTTAAGAGTCTCTTATGTTTTGTCCCCCTCCCTGTTTTTGTTTCCCTTCCCTTATGTTGATCTGTTCTGTCTTAAAGTCCTCATATGTGTGAAGTCATATGATATTTGTCTTTCTCTGACCGACTTATTTCGCTTAGTATAATACCCGCCAGTTCCATCCACGCAGTTGCAAATGGCAAGATTTCATTCTTTCAGATTCTGAGTAATACTTCATTGTATATATATCCCACATCTTCTTTATCCATTCATCCATCGATGGACATTTAGGCTCTTTCCATACTTTGGCTATTGTTGACAGTGCTACTATAAACAGGGTGCATATGTCCCTTTGAAACAGCACACCTGTATCCCTTGGATAAATACCTAGTAGTACAATTGCTGGGTCATAGGGTAGTTCTATTTTTAATCTTTTGAAGAACCTCCATAATGTTTTCCAGAGTGGCTGCACCAGTTTGCATTCCCACCAGCAGTGCAAAAGAGATCCTTTCTCCACATCCTTGCCAACATTTGTTGTTGCCTGAGTTGTTAATGTAAGCCAGTCTGACACGTGTAAGGTGGTGTCTCATTGTGGTTTTGATTTGTATTTCCCTGGTGATGAATGATGTTGAGCATTTTTTCATGTGTCGGTTGGCCATCTGGATGTCTTCTTTGGAGAAGTTATCTATATTCATGTCTTTTGCCCATTTCTTCACTGGATTATTTGTTTTTTGGGTGTTGAGTTTGATAAGTTCTTTACAGATTTTGGATACTAACCCTTTATCTGATATGTCATTTGCAAATATCTTCTCCCATTCCATCGGTTGCCTTTTAGTTTCGCTGACTGTTTCCTTCGCTGTGCAGCTTTTCATAGTTCATTTTTGCTTTTGTTTCCCTTGCCTCCAGAGATGTGCTGAGTAAGAAGTTGCTGCAGCCGAGGTCAGAGGTTTTTGCTGCTTTCTCCTCAAGGATTTTGATGGCTTCCTGTCTTATGTTTAGGTCTTTCATCCATTTTGAGTTTATTTTTGTGTATGGTGTAAGAAAGTGGTCCAGGTTCATTCTTCTGCATGTCGCTGTCCAGTTTTCCCAGCACCACTTGCTGAAGTGACTGTCTTTATTCCACTGGATATTCTTTCCTGCTTTGTCAAAGATTAGTTGGCCATACGTTTGTGGGCCCATTTCTGGGTTCTCTATTCTGTTCCATTGATCTGAGTGTCTGTTTTTGTGCCAGTACCATATTATCTTGATGATTACAGTTTTGTAATACATCTTGAAGTCCGGGATTGTGATGCCTCCAGCTTTGGTTTTCTTTTTCAGGATTGCTTTGGCTATTAGGGGTCTTTTCTGGTTCCATACAAATTTTAGGATTGTTTGTTCTAGCTCTGTGAAGAATGCTGGTGTTATTTTGATAGGGATTGCACTGAATACGTAGATTGCTTCAGGTAGTATTGACATTTTAGCAGTGTATGTTCCTCCAATCCAAGAGCATGGAATACTTTTCTTTTGTGTGTGTGTGTCTTCTTCAGTTTCTTTTATAAGCTTTCTATAGTTTTCAGTGTATAGACCTTCACCTCTTTGGTTAGGTTTATTCCTAGGTATTTTAAGGTTTTTGGTGCAACTGTAAAACCCAACACATTTCCTAAGTATATTCTTAAGTATTCAAAAAATTTTTGTTGCTTAATTTTAACTGATCTCAATATGACTACACTTTTTTTTTGTCCTTTAATCAATGAGGATGAATTCTATAGTGTTACTATATAGTGTTACTATGGTAACACTATATAACTATGTAACACTATACAACACTATATATAGTGTTACTAATTCTTTATATCCCCAGAATAAATTTGGGAATGGTGTTTTATACTTTAGATAATATCTGTCGATGACACATTAGTTTTAGGGCTATAATCATAGGTAAAATTGAACTACCTATTTGGAAGGGGAGAGGAAATGCTTACTCATTCATTTCTACCTTTCCTGTGTATTCAATCTGCCCTTCTAAAGCTTTGTTTCATTTTATCATTCTTCTAGCTTGAATACAATACTTAGCTCATTAATATTCTTTTTTGTTTTTCTTACTTTAAAGACTGTCCAAACTTCTAAACTTCAAATCCTCTAAGTTTAGAATAGTGTCATCTCATTATTTTCTAGTCTTTAATGGCAGTCTTGATTTATTCTTTCACCCAGAAACGATTAGCTGTTTTCTATGTTATGCTTCCTTATTTCCTTTTCCCCGTTTTTTTCTGTATTAATCACATTTTCTTTGTTCCTCTTTACTTCCAGTAATTTAGAAGTAAAAGCACCATTCCTATTTTACCAGGAATTAAGTCTTAAAATTTTGCAAAAGCATGTTTGGACTTATATATTTCTATTAATGTGAAAATATCTATTAATAAATCCCTACTGGTAAATATATAGTACAATTACTATAGGTTTCACTTCTCTCTTCCTACAGCTCAATCCCCCAAATCTTCTTGAAATAAGCTAGAACTTTGCATCCATATTTTTTAACATGTGCAATTATTTCAAAAATAGTTATCATTTAAGTAAGGTTTACAAGTATAATTATAACTCTTTAGCGTTAACTCTAGATTGTATTTGGCTTCACTGCCCAAACCTACTTTCTACACCTATTCCATTTCTCTCAGCTCTTGGGTGACATCTCTCCATTATCTTCTGGCATCCAATGTCAGAGTGCATTTGTCTGATGCAAATGTCATTGGTTCTTCTCTAAAGATTACTTGTTTTTCTACCTTGCAGGGCTTTTTCTTTATCCTGAATACTTAGAAAAGTCATCAGGATGCATGCAGAAATTCATGCAGGTTTTCCTGCTTTTTAAATATATTCCTGGTGAAGACTTTCTGGTCCCCTTTGATCTTGAAATTCAAGGCTTTCTTCAGTTCAGAGGTATTCTTCCATTATTTCTTTGGTCATTGTATCACCTCAGGGTCTTTCTTTCAGAACTGCCTATCACAAAGATTTGAGACCTTTATGTGTTTTAAATGCTTTCTCAGAATATTCAGTTTAAATATCTTTTTCCCAAATGCAGAGATATTTGTCAAGCTAACTTGGTATTTTGCACTATTTTGCTAGTGAGTCTTAAATTTTTTAAGTCTATTAATTTATTTTGAGAAAGAGAGCTCGTGCACATAAGCAGGGGAGGGGCAGAGAGAGAGAGAAAGAGAGAGAGAGAGAGAGAGAAAGAGAGAGAGAGAGAGAGAGAGAGAGAGAGAGAGAGAGAGAGAGAGATGGAGAGAGAATCCCAAGCAGACTTCTCAGTGCAGAGCCTGACACAGGGCTCAATCTCACAAACTGAGATCATGACCTCTGACCAAGAGTCGCCGAACCAGTCAGGGCCACACAGGCACCCCGTTGAGTCTCTGAGGAGCTGAATTTTTCACATGCCTAACATTTGTTCATCTTCACAGAAAACGTAGGCATCAGCTCTTACCCAAGTTTTTGTGGATGCTTACACTGTTTACTATCAAAATCCCCTCAGTTTCAGAATTGGAGGAAGGTGGTCAAAAGATACAAACTTCCAGTTAACGAGATAAATAAGTACCAGGGAGGTAATACAACATGGTAACTATTGCTAACACTGCTGTGTGATACAGAGAAATGTTGACAGTAAATCCTAAAAGTTCTCATCACAAGAAAATTTTCTCCTTCCTTTCTTTTCTTTTGATTGGATTTATACAAGAAGACGGATGTTAGCTGAACCTACTGTAATTATTTTCCAATACGTGGAAATCAAACCATCATGCTGTACACCTTAAATGTATAGTGATTTCTCAATAAAAATGAAAAAAAAATCCTCTAAGTCTCAAATATATGGGTAGGACCCTTCTCATGTCAAATAATAATGTAGATTTTTTTCTTATCACTGTATTTTGGTCATTTCAATGATAAATAAGAACAACAACAACAAAAAGCCTCTACTGAATGAGATTAAGAACCTGGAAAATTATGTCCACTTATCATTATCTATCACTATTCTTGCTGTCAATGTTTACTGCTATTTGTACAACTGTATCTAATGACTTTTTCTTTTTTTATAATCAAACTTGAGAATTTTCATGAGACTATCAAGGAGCCAGTCTAATAAGTACCATAAGAAAAGTATGTCCACATTTAAAATAAACAGAGGGTTGTCTGGGTGGCTCAGTCGATTAAGCATCCAACTTCGGCTCAGGTCATGATCTCCTGGTTCATGAGTTCAAGCCCCGTGTCAGATTCTGTATCTCCCTCTCTCTCTGCCCCTCTCCCACTTGCATTCTGTCTCTCTCAAAAATAAACTAAAAAAAGAACACACAAATAAATAAAATAAACACAGAAAGTGGATTTATTTTCACCTGGGGGAGTGAAGATCACAGTGCATGAATAAACCTGAACAATGACCAGGAGTATGCCACGTAACAAGTAGGGAATGACATGTCTAAGTAGAAAAAACAGCTTGTGCAAAGTCACAAAGATGTGAAGGTACATAAAACATAAATGAAAGCATGAATAACTGGTATCTTACAAGAAGTATAAGCAACACAAAACCTGTGGTGCTTAAGAGAGGAAAATACAAGAAATGGGGATGAACAAGTGCAGAGAGATCAGATTATACAGGCATTTGCTCATGCTTCATTCACCCAATACACACATATAGGAATTTTGCAAATTACAAAGATGGCAAATGGGGGGAAGAGGAAGGAGAGAGGTATACGATACTCAACAAACAGTATCATAAAAGCAGGCAGTTATTTAGGAGGAAAAATGGTCAGAGACAAGACACGGATTCCCACTTTCATTACTTTTTTTTTTTTAATTTAATTTATTTTTCAAATATTTTATTTTTAAGTAATCTTTGACACCCAACACGGGGCTCAAACTAATAAACCCCCAGATCAAGAGTTGCATACTCTATCAACTGAGCCAGCCAGGTGCCCTCCCACCCCACCCCCCCATTTTCACCACTTCTATTCAACACAGTATGGAAGTTCTAGCCAGAGCAACTGGGCAATAATAAAATAAAATAAATAGGCATCCAAATTGGAAAGAAAGCTGTTAAACTATCTTTATTCACAAATGACATGATGTTTTATGTAGAAAATCCTAAAGAGCCCACACAAAAAAGCCTGTTAGAGCTAATAAACAAATTCAGCAAAGCTGCAAAACACAAAATCAACACACAAAAATCAGTTGTATTTCTATACAGTAGCAATGAATTCAAAGAGGAAATTAAGAAAATAATCCCATTTACAATAAAATCAAAATACTTAGCAATAAACGTAACCAGAAAGATGAAAGACTTGTATACTAAAAAATACAAAACACAGCTGAAATTAAAGGCAACCTAAATAAATACAAAAACATCTTATATTCATGGATTGGAAGATTTAAATACTAAGATGACAAAATGACCCAAAGTGATACACTAATTTAATGTAATCGCTATCAAAATACCAGCAACAATTTTTGCACAAATGAAAAAGTCATCCCAATATTCATATGGAATTTCACAAGACCCTGAAGAGTCTAAACAATCTTGAAAAAGAGTAACAAAGTTGGAGGACACACACTTCCCAATTACAAAACTTACTGCAAAGCTATAGTAATCAAATCAATGTGGTATAACATAAAGTCAGTCACAGAGATCAATGGAACAGGATATAGAATTCAGAAATAAACCCTCAGATCTTGATTTTCAACAAGCAGGCAAAAATCATTCAGTGTGGAAAGGAAAATCTCTCAACAAATGGTTCTGGGAAAAATGGATTTCCACAAGCAAAACAATGAAACTGGACCATTACCATATGCAAAAGTTAACTAAAACAGATCAAAGACCTAATGTAAGAGCTAACTCTACAAAACTCTTAGAAGAAAACACAGGGATTGAAAATCTTCATAGTCATGGATATGGTAATAGTTTCTTAAATTGTGATACCAAAAGCACACGGTGACAAAAAAATACATAGGACTTCATCAAAATTAAAGGCTTTTGAACATCAAGTAACAATATACACTTAAAAGGAAACACATATTGGGAGAAAATATTTGCATATCATATATCTGATAAGGGATTAATAACCACAATATACAAAGAACTCCTACCATTGAACAAGAGAACAAACAACATAAAAATAGGCAGACGCTTATTAGAATCGCCAAAATCTGGAACACTGACACCACCAAATGCTGACAAGGACATAAAACACAGTAACTCATTCATTGTTGGTGATAATACAAAATGGTACAGCCATTTTGTTTTTTTTTTTTCTTCTTCCAAGATTTCATTTAAATTCAAGTTAGTTAACATATAGTGCAGTATTGGCTTCAGGGATAGAATTCATTGATACATCACTTACATATAACACCCAGTGCTCATCACAACAAGCACCCTCTTTAACACCCATCACCCATCTAACTCATCCTTCCACCCCCATCTACCTCTCCTCCAGTGACACTCAGTTTGTTCTCTATAGTCAAGAGTCTCTTATGATTTATTTCCCTCTGTTTTTATCTTACTTTTCCTTCCTTTCTCCTATGTTCATGTTTTGTTTCCTAAATACCACATTATGAGTGAAATCATATGGTATTTTTCTCAGACTTATTTCACTTAGCATAATACACTCTAGTTCCAACCATGTCATTGCAAATGGCAAAATTTCATTCTTTTGATGGCTGAGTAATATTCCATTGTGTATGTGTGTGTACACACACACACACCTTCTTTATCCATTCATGAGTCAATGGACATTTGGGCTCTTTCCATAATTTGGCTATTGTTGATAGTGCTGCTATAAACACTGGGGTACATGTGCCCCTTAAAATCAGTATTTTTTTATACTTTGAATTAATACCTAGTAGTGCAATTGCTGGGCCATAGGCTAGTTCTGTTTTTAACTTTTTGAGGAACCTCCACACTGTTTTCCAGAGTGGCTACACCAGTTTGCATTCCCACCAATAGGGTATAGTTCTAAAAAAGTTTGGCTGTTTTGGCCTACAAAACTAAACAGACTCTTACCATATGATCCAGCAACTGCACTCCTTGGTATTTACCCAAAGAAGTAAAAAATTTACATATACACAAAAACCTGATGTTTATAGCAGCTTTATTCATAACCGCCAAAACTTGGAAGCAACCAAGATGCCCCTCAGCAGGTGAGGGATAAACAAACTATGGTACATCCAGACAAATGAATATTATTCAGTGTTCAAAAGAAATGAACTATCGGGGCGCCTGGGTGGCTCAACTGGTTAAGCGTCCAACTTCGGCTCAGGTCATCAATTCACAGTTTGTGAGTTCGAGCCCTGCATCAGGCTCTGTGCTGACAGCTCAGAGCCTGGAGCCTGTTTTGGATTCTGTGTCTCCCTCTCTCTCTGTGCCTCCCCTGCTTATGCTTTCTCTCTCAAAAATAAACATTTTTTAAAAATTAAAAAAAAAAAGAAATGAACTATCAAGCCATGAAGACACATAGGAACCTTAAACGCATATTACTAAGTGAAAGAAGCCAATATGAAAAAGCTACTTACTACAGGATTCCAACCATATGACATTTTGGAAAAGGCAAAACTATGCAGACAGTAAAAGAAATCAATGTGGTTGCTGGGGTTGGGAAAGGGAGGTAGGAATGAATAGGGAGAGCACAGGGTTTTTATGTATGATGCCATAATGCTGGATTCAAATACATTTGTTTAAACCCACAGAATGTACACCATCAAAAATGAACCCCAAGGTAAACTATGGACTTTGGATGATTATGACATATCAATGTAGGCTCATCAATTATAATAAACATACCACTCTGGCGAGGGATTTTGATAAAGGGAAGGATATACATGTGTGGGAGCAGGAAGTATGTGAGACATTTCTGTATCTTCCCCTCAGTTTTCCTGTGAACCTAGAATTGCTCTTAAAAAATGAAGTCTTAGGGGGAAAAAAAAGTGAAGGACTTGAATAGACATTTTTCCAAAGTTTTACAATCAGTCAATAAACACATTTAAAAGATAGTCAACATGCTTAATCATTACAGAAATGCCATCTAAACCATTTCATACCTACTAGCATGACTATAATTTTAAAAATGGAAAATAACAAGTGTTTGTGAGGATATGAAGAAATCAGAATCCTCAAACACTGCTAGAGGGAATGTAAAATGTTGCAGCCACTAAGGAAAACAGTTCACAGTTACTCAAAAAGCTAAGCACAGAATTACCATATTATCCAGCAACTCCACTTCTAGGTCCAAATCCAAAACAATTAAAAATAAGGACTCCAATGGATATCTGCACAGCCATGTTCACAGCAGCATTATTCATAGTCAAAAGGTGGAAACACCCTAAATGTCCATTAACAGATGAATGGAGAAACAAAATGTGGTATATACATACAAAAAAATATTAGTCAGCCATAAAAAGGAATGAAGTTGATAACAGGCTACAGCATAGTTCCACCTTGACAATATTATGCTAAGTGAAATGCCAGACACAAAGGAAAAACATTGTGTGATTTCACTTGCATGAGGTCTCTAGAATAGGCAAATTCACAGATAGAAAGTAGAGCAGAAGTTAACAGGAGGAGGGGGAAATAGGGAGTTATTGCTTAATGGGTACAGAGTTTCTATTTGGGGTGCTGAAAGGGTTTTGGAAACAGCGGTGATGGTTGCACAACAATATAAATGGAATCGATGACATTGAATTGTACACTTAAAAATGGCTAAAATGGCACATTTTATTATATATTTTCCCACACAAAAAAAATTTAATTGGATGGCTACCTTAGATAGACAAGGTCTTTCTAAGTCATGGCACAAAAACCTAGAAAGGCTCATAAATCTGATTTTGCAAACACGTAAGTTTTCTACATGAAAAAATACCATAAACAAAGTCAAAGGTAACTGATAGGTTGAAAAGTATTTGCAATATATGACAAAAGCTTAACTTCTTCAATGTGTAAAGATCTCCAACATATCAAAAAAAGAAAGGAAATACAAGTGGCTTAAAAAGAAAGAAAAAGAAAGAAAGAAAGAAAGAAAGAAAGAAAGAAAGAAAGAAAGAAAGAAAGAAAAAGAAAGAAAAGTGGGGAACCTGGGTGGCTCAGTCAGTTAAGCATCCAACTTCATTCAGCTCAACTCATGATCTGTCTCACAGCTTGTGAGTTCAAGCCCTGCATTGGGCTCTGTGCTGACAGCTCAGAGCCTGGAGCCTGCTTCAGATTCTGTGTCTCCTTCTCTTTCTGCCCTCTGCTCACACTCTCTCAAAAATAAATAAACATTAAAAAAAAATTTTTAGGGGCGCCTGGGTGTCTCAGTTGGTGGGTTAAGCATCTAACTTTGGCTCAGATCATGATCTCATGGTTCATGGTTTGAAGCCCCACGTTGGGTTCTGTGTTGACAGCTTGGAGCCCGGAGCCTGCTTCGTGGATTCTGTCTCCCTCTCTCTCTGCCCCTTCCCTGCCTGTGCTCTGTCTCTGTCTCTCAAAAACAAATAAACATTAAAATCAAAAAATTGAAAAAGAGGCAAGCTAGAAAGGCTAGGGGACAACTGTGACTGTCTGAATTTCACAATTGCAGACAGGCATCAGTACTACAGAACATATATCAGAGGCAAACCTAGTTATAACTTCCAGTTATGTATTCTCTATTGGGGCACCATTCCCAAGGCTGCTCTCTCTTAAAGCAGTGGTCCTTACCTATTGTCATAGAGATCCATGTGAGAATGTGACAAAAGCTATGGAATCACCTAGAAATGAAATACTCAGGTCCACTCACACATACAGTTTCAGGGGACTTGGAAATCACTTTCCAGTCTAATCGATGGATCCTAGATACTGTGTTAGAGGCCTCCAATCCCCAAAATGACCCCACCTATTATAACACATTCCACTCCCTCCTTGCTATGAAAAATTTAAATGACTCCCTCTGTTCCATTAATCTCAAGTAGATCTTAAGGAGAAAGCAATGTAAGCAGTCACACTGACAAATTGGGGTAACACAGAAATGAGAATTATAAGGACAGGATTCAGGGTCGCCTGGGTGGCTCAGTCAGTTGAGCATCTGACTTCGGCTCAGGTCATGATCTCGCGGTTTGTGGGTTCGAGCCCCACGTCAGTCTCTGTGCTGACAGCTCGGAGCCTGAAGCCTGCTTTGGATTCTGTGTCTCCTTCTCTCTGTGCCCTTCCCCCACTTATGCTCTGTCTCTTTCTATCAAAAATAAATAAGTGTAAAAAAAGAAATTTTTTTAAATAAAAAAAAATAAGGACAGGATTTGGATCCCATCTGTACCACCACTGGATATGGTAACCTTACAGAAATCATAACCTCATGTTGGACAGGTGTCTCCTCAGCTGTGAATGAGGGGGCTGGAATCAACCAAGGTGCTGACATTTTTTTTTTAAGATTTTATTTTTAAGTAATCTCTACACACAATGTGGGGCTCCAACTCACAGCCCTGAGATCAAGAGTCATATGCTCCACTGACTGAGCCACCCAAGTGCCCCAAGGTGCTGACATTTTAAAAGGAAACAGTATTATTTTGTTTAGTGACTACTGGGCATCTAACATCTCAGAACTACAGGCTAATGGTGGGGAAACAAAAACAAAGCATTCCTTAAGGAGCTAACAGACAATTCTAAAACGATGTGATTTATACTCCAATAAAAGAACACAGAGGGTTCAGGAATCAAAGAAGGAACATATAGCTTTGCCTAAAGAGACCACAGTCTAGTCTTAAAGAGGTTTCCTAGATAGATAAGGTAGGCACAGAACATATCCAACATGTGCAGACTCCAAGGTGTGAGAAAGCAGGCTATTTTCAAGGAAATTCAAGGAATCTGATACAGCAAGAGCACATGCAATGATGTGAAACCCCAAACCCTAAGATTAAACAACTGCAGGGCAATGTGTAGTACACAATGCAAAGGGAAGTGTTTTAGAGTAAGCAGGCTTTGCTTTTTACCCTATGACTACCTACTATAAATACTAGAAGACTTCCCTTGATACCTTACTTCCAAAACGTAGTTGACGCCCAAGTAGTAAAAAACTGCTCTTGGGGCGCCTGGGTGGCTCAGTAGACTGAGCATTAGGCTCAGGTCATGATCTCGTGACTCATGGGGTTTGAGCTCCGCATAGAGCTAGCCGCTGTCAGCGCAGAGCCTGCTTTGGATCTTCTGTTGACCCTCTCTCTGCCCCTTCCCTACTTGCTAGTGTGCATGCTCTCGCTCTCTCAAACAATAAATACATTAAAAACAAAAACAAACAAAAAAACCCCACAACCTGCTCTTACTGACAATATCTGAACTACAAATTTCTTTTTTTTAATGTTTATTTATTAGGGCGGGGGGGGGGTAAGGGTGGGGGGAGAGTGTATGTACACACACGCAAGCGGGGAAGAGGCAGAAAGAGAGGGAGACAGAGGATCCAAAGCAGGTTGTGCGCTAAACAGCTGAAAGCCAGATGCAGGCCTCGAACTCACCAACCGTGAGATCATGACCTGAACTGAAGTTGGACGCTTAACTGAGCCACCCAGGCATCCTGAACTACAAATTTCTAATAAAGAAAAATGACCAGTTAAGAGTTCCATGGTTCCTAAACTCTGATTAGTCAACCAAATTCTTTCTGAGCCACCATTTACTAGAAACATTATTCCATGGCTTACATTTTTTGTTTTTTTTGCTATTTCCCTACAGTTGTACTCCCTTCCCTGAAAGCTCACAAAACTCCATTCTTTCTCTGCCCCTCTCATGCCCCAGCCTGATTCAGACAGCAATCAGCAGTGACTAAAAGCAAAAAAGCAATCATGAACATTTCTCAAAAAGCGAGAGTTAACCTCAGACTACATTAATGTCATTAGTTAGTCAGTCAGACCAAATTAGATTTTTCTAGCAATCTCACTACTGCTAGTTGTGCCCTTTCAAGGCCAGTTCTTCAACCTGTGTGCTCTTACTCCCATCAGCACCTGCTTTCCAAGGTTTCTGGCTCCAACAGTAATTCCTTTTATTTTTCAACCTCCAACCTCTCTCTTTAGGCTTATCCTTCCCCCCACCCCCACCCCAACATGTAAACATATCAAGTCACCCTTTTCTGGTAAGAAGTCATTATTCAACAATATTTACCATGTACCTACTAGGTGCCTGATGCTGTGCAAGGCACTGGCACTGCCTGCATGAAGCTCTGATGAGGTAATGAAAAAGATAAATTCATAGTCTGTTTGGCTCTGACACAAAATCTCCTATTATCAAAAGCTGTGTTATAAAACCAACTTTTCAAACTGGGTGAAAAAAAGTAAGGGGCTAAAGAGTTTCAGACTCAAATAATAAATTCACTGTTCCTGCAAGACTTTCAAGAAGGTGTAAAGTAAAAATTCTCATACCACTAAGCAAGTCCAATTTCTAGTTACATCTACTTTTTGCTCAAGAGCAAAGCTTTTCTTGGGGCACCTGCATGGCTTGGTTGGTTAAGCAGCTGACTTGATCTCGGCTCAGTTCATGATCTTGCAGTTCATGAGTTCCAGCTCCACACCAGGCTCTGTGCTGATGGTGCAGAGCCTGCTTGGGATTCTTTCTCTCCTTCTCTCTGCCTCTCCCCTGCTTGTGCTCTCCATCTCTCTCAAAACAAATAAACATTTAAAAAGTTAAAAACAAACAAAAAAAAACAGCAAAGCTTTTCTTTTCCTAATCCAGTTAGCACTGCCGAAACAAAAAACAAAAACACCACACACACAAAAACAACAAAAAACCTAACACAAATACCACCCTGTCTTGTGATAATCAAAGCAGAGAGCCCACTTAAACACTTTTCCCTACTCAAGTTAACAGTGGTTTGCTTAATGCAAATTTGTGTTCCCTAAATAATCTGCTGCTGCATTGCATCCAACACATTGCTATGAAAGGGGAAGTCATGTGATGCTATGGAGTATGTAACAGGGGATTATATCCTGCATGGGAGGGTCAGGAAGGCACCCCCTAAGGAAGTGAGACTTCAGGGATGAGTAGGAGGCAGTTAAGCAAAAGTGCGGGGGAAAAGGGGAGAAGTTGTGCTAAGGCAAAGACAGCTACAATTATGAAGGCCCTCAGGGGAGAATGGTCATGCACTTTTCAAGGAACAGAACCCAGGGGAAAAGAGGGAAGAAAGTCATATGGGCAGGCAGGCCATGTGGTCTTGCAAGCCACAGAAGGATCTGAATTTTACATTATGAGCAATGGGAAACCACTGAAGGTTTTCAGTAGTGAAGGGACATAAATGTGCTTCATTTTAGCTACCTTCCCCACTCCATTGGTCAAGCTGAGCTTATTTAAAAAAACAGTCTACACTTGCTTGGTTGTACTTCTTCCCACCTTCTCTTCTCAATGTTCAGCATCTGACTTCTGTACTCCACTGAAATTGCTCTCTTTAAAGATATCTGTTGGGGCTCCTGGGTGGCTCAGTCAGTTAAGCGTCCCACTTTGGCTCAGATCATGATCTCACGGTTCATGGGTTCAAGCCTCGGGCCGGGCTCTGTGCTGACAGCTCAGAGACTGGAGCCTGCTTCAGATTCTGTGTCTCCCTCTCTCTCTGTCCATCCCCTGCTCACCCTCTGTCTCTCTCTCAAAAATGAATAAACATTAAACTTTTTTAATTTACAAAAAAAGGTATCTATTGATCATCCACTCCTTAAGTCAAAAGGCCCTTTCAGTTTTGACTTTGTGCCATCTGCTGCATGTGGCCCTCCTGACCATCAACTCCCTTCACACCCACCATTGGTTGTCTCCCCACTTCCATGGCTATTCCTCTCCACTCTTTTTAGCAAGCTCCTCTTTCTTTACCTATGCCCTTAATTGTTGTTGGTGGTCAAGATTTCTGTTGTTGGCCTTCAGCATTTCCAAACTCTCCCTATTTTCCCTGGAGGATCTCATCCACATCTAGGACCTCAAAGACCACCTACGTGCTCATGATTTCCAAAATGCTATTTACAGCTCAGACCTCTCCTGAACTCCAAATTGATATATTAAACTATTTCCTTCCATTTTGATGTCTCACAGGTATCTCAAACTGAATTGAACAATTTCAAGACCAAATACATCTATCCCCCTCCCACTTCAAATGTGTATCCCCCCTTCCTTCATTCCTCCTGCCACTGCCTTAGTTCAGGAGGTCAACATTTCTCCTCAGGTTTATTTCAAGAGACTACTTCTCCTGTGCTACTTGCCTACAGTTAGCCCCATCCATCACACTAGTAGAATGATCTTACTAATTTGTTGGTAGTCCTCATGGGATTTTATGATCTGTGCCTTTGTACACATTCCTTCCTTCTCTGGAGCACTAATTCTTTTCCCCTCCTTTTTTCTCTACACCTGGCCAACCTGTCCTTCAAGACTTTGGTAAGGTCATCCCTTCTCCAGGAAGCATCACCAGAATTCCCAGGTGCACCCCTCTGGGTGACTAGGCAGCACCCTGTGCTTAACACTAGCTTTTGCATTTCTTACTTTATGTTTTCATCTTCTTACCTATTTACTACTCTATGGCAGGGTGGATCCCTGAGGCTGGGACTCAGTCTAATGCTGACACATAATAGATGTGTTACAAGTAAATGAGTGAAAATGGGGAATTGCAATGAGGCCCTCAAAAGAACAAGTCCTAGAATGTGAACTCCTCAAGAGAAGGAACTCCGTTGCATTCTCTGTTGAATCTCCAAGGCCCAAAGCTAGGGACTGGCACACCACTGATGCTCAATACATTTGTAGTGTGGCTGAATGGATATTCTAGAGTCAAAGGAAAATCTCTTCCTATACTTGCTTTCCATTACTAACTTTCTTGGTTCGTGACCTACGTTTACTGTAATAGCATGTATATTGCATGATTTCTTTTTTTTTTTAATTTTTTAAAATGTTTATTTATTTTGGAGATAGAGACAGACAGAGCATGAACAGGGGGAGGGTCAGAGAGAGAGGGAGACACAGAATCCGAAGCAGGCTCCAGGCTCCGAGCTGTCAGCCCAGGAGCCCGACACGGGGTTCGAACCCACTGACTGCGAGATCACGACCTGAGCCAGAGTCAGACGCTTAACCGACTGAGCCACCCAGGCGCCCCCCTTTTTTTTTTTTAATTTTTTTAATGTTTATTTATTTTTGAGACAGAGACAGACAGAGCATGAACGGGGGAGGGTCAGAGAGAGAGGGTATATTTATTGCATGATTTCTACTGACCAAACGAGTGCTCTTCTTCTTCCATTAGGAAAAAATAATAAGAGCAATGAACAACCCACTAAAGGATTCCTTGGCATGAGTCCATGGAAGGGTTTCCTGAACTCCTTGAAACTAAATGTGAAATTTTCAGTGGATGTAAGAAAATACATTTTTCTGGTGAGAGGGATTACAGTTTTCATTAAATTTTCAAAGATATTAATGATACCCCCATCCCTCCCCCAAATCAAACTGTCTAACCAAAATGTTAAGCTGAATTAAGCTGCAGCATTCACCTTTCTCTTCTCAAAGCTGTATTTTGATATACTGCTAGCAACTTGGAAACAGAAGCTTCTATTTAAACAAATGTAACTGGAGAAGAGACAGCTGGCAGGCTCTCACATAAAGATTCCTACTAGAATTTGCATTTAAAATGTTCTATAAATGGTAAAGCCCTTACCAACATTCTTAAAAGTTAGTACTCTATTCTAACATACTCTGTACTCCTGTGAATCAGGGTATTTATTACACTTCCTGATAATGTGTTCAAGAAGAAAATGTTACATTCTAATCATAATGACCAAGGAAACACTTTTTACTGTCATTTAACTAAATGAAATGGGGAAAAACCCAGGATCATCCAAATTTACAGGAAAACTTTTTTTTTTTTTAATGTAAAAAGAGTGAACCGAGCAGCAGGAGCAGCAGCATTTAACTCACCAACCACTCAATTCAATCTCAGGAATAATATGGTAATAATTAAACAGTACAGAACAAGCATCTAAATCATTTCAAAAGGCATAAAATCCTATTTGAATTAAAAGGTTCTCAAGTTGATCTAGCTAGTCACAAAAGAATTCAACTACATGATTCCATTCAGATGAATTTAACAACAAGCAAGATTACTGTATGGTGGTAAGAAATCAGAACAGTGGTCTCTGGGATGGAAGAAGGGCATGACAGCACCTTCGAGGTAATGGAAAAGCTCTTTATTTTGACTTGGGGCTTGCACAGGTATATACATTTAGAAAACTCGCTTAATCCCATGTATAAAATCTGTGTATTTTACTGTACGTTAACTATTCCTCAGTAAAGAAAATTTAAAAGAGAACATCCTTATTCTTTCTTTTAACTAACACAACCAAACCCTATTCTCGCGTCTGGAAGCTGTTTGTGGAGGACGACCCACGCGCTGAAGACACTGCGCTCTCTGAAAACACGATGACTGCTGATTCGCCAGGAGCTTCCGCCACCACTACGGTTAGGCACTGCCATTTCGAGAGGCCCCGGAGTCACCCACAACAACCGGGGCAAGAGCCGGCCGCGCCTTTGGAAATGGGTGCCGCGGTCCGCCTCCGCCCGCGCGGCCACAGAACACCTGGCCAGCGAAAAAGGTGTCCATGGGCAGAGCCTGGCACCGGAGCGTGCGAGCGACCGCGAGGCTGCCGCCGGCTCCCCGCCGCCCGCCCGCGCCCCCCGCCCAAACCTCGCCAGGTTCCTCACGGCCCCCAGCAGCTTCTCGGATCGCCCACGGGTCTCACCGGTACTCCCCAGCCTCCCGGGGTCTCCCCTCCCCCGGCCGCGGAGCCCGTCCTAGCCCGCCACCAGGTGCCGCTGTGGAGCCGCCTTCGAGAACCGACTTTGCGCTTGCGCTCACGAAGAACACCCCCCCGCCCCCCATCTAAAGTCATTTTTTTTCCAAAGGGATCAGAGACTCGGTCGGCGCACGCGCGCCCCTGACGCGGCCCGCGCTCCGCCACTTCCGCCCGGAGCAGAAGGCGGGGGAGGCGGGAGGGAGCCGGCGAGCGCGAGCCTGGGTCCTCGGCGGAGGACTGCGGCTGCTGCGCGAGCCCGTGACTCACCAAGTACAGCTGCTGCCAGCGATTCTCAGCATCCAACTCCTCAAACTCCCGCTCGACGGTGGCAGACATAGCGGCGGGAGCAAGCTGGCGCGAGCGGAGCCTGCGCCGGCAGAGAGGCTCAGGCCCCGCACGATCCGGGGAGAACGCTGGCGCTGCGGCGCATGCGCGCTCCGCACCCCGCCCCGCCCCCACGCCGGGCCCGGCCGGCCGCGGGGAAAGTACCTGGAGCGTCGGACGTCAGCGCGCCGACTCGCGCCTCCCGGAATCGGACGGCGGCGGGGCGGGGCGCCCTGGGGAGGCGTGGCCCATAGGGCGCCCAGGTGGAGGGGGCGGGTCCAAGGGGACCACCCTGAGGCTGTTGTCGGGAAGTTGGGCGGAAGGTGACCCGCTCTCAGGACTTGTGCTCACCAGCCCAGGGGAGGTGAAGCAGTACCGCGAATTTCCCGGGAATGGAGCGGACCAACAAAATCCCTTGGGAAGACCTCCTTACTTATTGCTGTCCCATTTCTCTTTTCTCTTTACTCCTAATTTTTTTTTTAATGCGAGATTGTCATTTTATTTTAAACGTCATCTAGGTCAGTTTAGCAGCCTGTGTCCAATTTTGAAACAAATTTCTCAGCTCTCACAAGAGAGTATAAACCAGCCCTGATGCCAGCTCTTGTATACCTTAGGGGTTTGTGCCAAATAAGCCACTATAGCAAAAGGAGAGGCAGCCTCTCCCGGAGTTAGGAAGAATACAGGTGGTTAAGTAAACGTGACATGATTAAAAATTAATGTTACCTATAAAAAGGACAAGTCATCTATTACAGCCCAAACATGCTGGTTATGGAAATCATCTCTTTTCAGGTTAAGGTAATTCATTGTTGGTAAATTCTAAATGCTTATAGTATCTTGTTATATCATCATAAAAAATGTGAAGGGTTAGAAAAATTTTAGCTATGCTGTCTAATATTGAAGTTTAAATTTTAATTAAAATTAAATGAAATGACAAAGACTCACACCTTGACCAAATTCTATACAGGTTCCTCTGAGTACTTTTTCAACTAGGCCTTGACTTTTGGACTTTGTGTTTCTCTGCATTGTCTAATTTTAGGAAGAATCTTACTAAGCCAATTTATCCAGAATCCCCCATTCTCAATATCTGTTCACCCTGGACATTTAATCAGGTTCCTCATCTTCCACTATCCCCCAGGTGATGTCTGATCACCCTGGCCTGCCTTCAGCAAGAATCCTATTAGGTTAGTCAGAATGTAGATTGTTTTCTGTGTTAAAAACAAGACAACAGTCCTAAAATGGAGTTGCTTCTTAAGCCCCCTGTCACCAAACCTACCCTTAATTACTGTTTTAGCTCTCCCACAAATGGGATCTTAAATGAGTCAACTAGGAGTCACCGGATCAGCACTAGTTAGGTAATCTGCCTAATAGACTGCTGCCATCCTCTGAAGGAAAGTAACTTTGCAGTAAGCAATCTCCTTTTCTGCTTAGTATAAGTAATTTGTTCCTGCCCCCTCTGCCTCTAAAAGTTTTTCGATTTGTACAGCTCCTCAGTTTATCTACTTGATTGGATGCTGTCCCATTCAAAGTTGATTTCAATCTCTCCACCACTGCATAACCCATTGCAGTAGTCCTATACCTATTGCAATAGTCCCCCTCACTTTGAATAAAGTCTTCCTACCTCACCATTTTCAACAAATCTCATGAATAATTTTTTTTTCTTTCACAGAAGAATTCAGTTCCTCAGTTGCACTAGCCACATTTCAAATGCTCAATAGCCATATGTACCTAGTAGGTAATGTATCACAGAGCACAAATATCATCAAAGTTCTATGAGACAGAGCTGCCTGAAAGGATTAAAATATGGGGCAAAAAAAAAAAAGAGTCCTTATATACATAGTGAAAATTTTTATCAGTAAAGACAATACGCTGTGGGAAGTAGAAGAAATCATAGTAACAGAAAATTAAGCAGACAGCCAGCCTTTCTCCTTACATAGTGTAATTTACAAATAAATACATGAAATGTCCCTCCAGAAATATCCCACAATCTAATAGTCCTGGTTTCTAAGGTTCTGTCACTGAAACCGATTATTTATGTTAAAGACATGGTATCTCCCAAGATTGTTGAGAGGGAAAAAGTTTTCCTTCTACCCTTCCAGTTTCTTTGGCTGGTTCTAATAATCAATATAAAACAGATTAACAAGAGAATAACAAGTTGGTTACCTGCATATGGGAGCCCCATAAGGCCGTGAAACTCAAGGACAAACCTGGCAATTGAGGCTTATATGCCATCTTAAGCTAAGGAATGGGATAGAGGTCAAGGGGTTCAGAGAGGAGGAGGGTGATTCACAGAACAATTAGAAAAGCAGAGAAGATATTTGGTAATTAGATGTTTATCCTGCCGTATGGGAAAAAAGTTATCGCTTGGTAAACTTCTCTTTCTGAGCCAAGCCCCCTATCTAAATTCTTTCAGGTAGTTTAAGGAGAGGTAAAAATTTTTCTTGAGTCTGCTGGGTTTTAAGTGCCTTCAGCTGAAAATAGTCCACATGCCAAAGTGGCACATTTTGGGGAAACTTGTCCTTTTTTGTTTTTAAGTTTATTTATTTTGAGAGAGAAAGCACAAGCAGGGGAGGGGCAGAGAGAGAAAATCCTAAGCAGGCTCTGTACTGTCAGCACAGAGCCTGACTCAGGGCTTGAATTCATGAGCCATGAGATCATGACCTAAGCCAAAATCAAGAGTTGGACATGTAACTGACTGAGCCACTCAGGTGCCCTTGGGGAGACTTGTTCTGAACCCCTTCACTCGTACCTTTGAAACTTCCCCAAGAAGTTTCACAGTCCAGAAGTTAAGCTGGTTGATTACTCCAGCTCAGTGAACCAGGCTCTTAGTCTTGAGAATAGGCCAGTTCAGTTAAACAGTTGTGTCTCATTTCAGGGGTGCCTGGGTGGCTTAGTCACTTAAGCCTCAACTTCAGCTCAGGTCATGATCTCACAGTTCATGAGTTCAAGCCTTGTATTGGGCTCTGTGCTCACAGCTCAGAGCCTGGAGTCTGCTTTGGATTCTGTGTCTCTGTCTCTCTCTGCCCCTCCCTTGTTCATGCTCTCTCTCTCTCTCTCTCTCTCTCTCTCAAAAAAAATAAACAAACAAACAACAACAACAAAACCCTAGTTGGGTATCATTTCGAAAGACAGTGATTGAGGTGGGCTCCAAATATTAGGTCTATGGTACAAGCAATCACTTATTTAATAAGAGCCATTGGGGGGGGGAGGGAAACAAAGGTTCATAATTGGAGCAGATTATAATCCCAGTTTCTGAATTCTGAAGGCAGCCAGGCAAGACTTTTAGATGTCCAGCTTGAAGCATCTTTGGATGGAGTGAGGGCAGGCAGTAACAATCTGATAGATTTTTCTGATTTGCAGTTTGAATGTCTCTGGTGGTCTTTCTGAATGGCGTGCACAGCAGTGGGCATGAAGATTATCTGTACATTAATGGTTGTGGTGATTTATCTGAAGTTTATATCAAGTTGTCTAGCTTTGGCTTGCATGGGTTCAGGAATAGGACAGTTTTAATTCTCAATGATTCCAAGTCAGAAGAGTGAGAGAAAATTGGAAATGTCAGTTTGAAGAGTTATAGATGAATTTTGGAGTAAATTAGAAGAATTCACTCTAGTCCAGTTTATAGGTAGGAAACAAAATCTCAAAGACAATTAACAGCACTAGAATTTATTGGGGCGCCTGGGTGGCGCAGTCGGTTAAGCGTCTGACTTCAGCCAGGTCACGATCTCGCGGTCCGTGAGTTCGAGCCCCGCATCGGGCATCGGGCTCTGGGCTGATGGCTCGGAGCCTGGAGCCTGTTTCCGATTCTGTGTCTCCCTCTCTCTCTGCCCCTCCCCCGTTCATGCTCTGTCTCTCTCTGTCCCAAAAATAAATAAACGTTGAAAAAAAAAATTAAAAAAAAAAAAAGAATTTGTATCCACAAAAGTATATTACTGAAACATAGTTTTTCCCTGTACAATTGCTCTCATTTTGATCAAAGATAATCACAGCAAGACTAATTCATCTGCAAAACAAATCTAGTTTCAATAAAGTTGGCCTGATTATTTACATAAGTACATCAAGGATAGTAATTGACCACTAGGCTCTTTTAAATCTACTTGGCTGGACCTTTTCGTAAAGAATCTACGATTGAATTTTTAAAAGCCTCTTGAGGCTAAGAAGCCACACCAAGGACTTGCCATAAGACTTTGCCTGCAATACGTAGAGATTTAGACGAATTCTCCTCTTGTCAAGGTCCCCAAAATATCCTGAAGTTCCTGTGCTTGCCCTGAAGTGACTTTTCTTACCTAGTAAGGCTTCTGGGAACCCTGTAAGCTGGTACCAGGCCAATTTTGACAATAGGCTTTATTGGCTCCATAAGGTCAATGTTAGCTCCTTAAAGCTATCTGGTTGCATCTAAGTCTATTTATATCTCTCTCAAATACAATATTTAGTTAAAGCCTTGGTATTTTAACCAATGTTTCCAATTGCGTCCTGTTACAAGGAGAATAGATTCTTATTGAACTTATGTCAATAACTATATTGCATGAAAATAAGAATACTCATTAAAAGTTTTTGAATTCTGGAGGGATCCAGTAGGGAGAAAAAATAGAAAATTTTCAGCTCTACTTACAAGGAGATAATTTACCAAATTTCTTTTTTTGTTTGTTTATTTATTTACTTAGAGAGAGAAAGTGAGCAGGGGAGGGCAGAGAGAGAGAGAGAGAGAGAGAGGGCAGAGAGAGAGAGAGAGAGAGAGAGAATCCCAGAAGGCTTCACACTTCCAGTGCAGAGTCTGATGCGGGACTCGAACTCACAAATTGTGAGATCATGACCTGAGCAAAAGTCAAGAGTCTGATGCTTAATCTACTGAGCCACCCAACTTACCAAATTTCTGTAAGTCATAGTTAGCTTGACAGGAAAGATTTCTTATATCTGAAAAATAAAAATTTTTAAAAACAGCAATATTTCCTTTTTTTTTTCCTTAAAGTTTGTCTGTTTGTTTATTTTTAAGAAATCTCCACATTCAACATGGGGTTCAAACTCAAGACCCTGAGATCAAGAATCGCATGTTCTTCTGACTGAGCCAGACAGGCACCCCAAGAATTAGCAATATTTTAAACAAAAACTCATAAATAATTATAATTATCCTCCTTAGATCATGTAGTCCCATGTAATTAATAATTGTTTTATTTGAATCCAGGTTTTTTTCTTTGCCATTAGTTCTGGAAATTCTTACCCAGTTCAGTTTTATGACCTTAAAATTACCAGAAACCTGTGTTAGTCAAAATCCTTTCCACGAATCTCTTTGAAGATGAAACACATTTGCAAAAGCATCAGAGTAAAACAATAACTGTCTATAAATAGCAAAAAACTTAAAAATGCCATGGTTAAAGATATGATGAGAGTTCATTATAATGTAATTGACAAGGGAATTGGGTTGTTTTTATGACATACATCTTAAGAGAGTAACTAGAACTATGACTATACTAGGACATAATAGAATTTTAAGAATTTTATACAATATCTAGAACTCTTGTATTAATAATATTTGCCCATACAATATAACTTAAGAAAGTTTATCATCATTTATTTGACAATGCTTCCCATGTAATTTAACATACCACGTAAGTTTAATTAGTTTAATATCTCTCTTTTATAAAAAGAGATAAATCCTTTGAGATGTTCCAGGGATCCTCTGGAATATCTTATATCTCAAAGTTAGTTCTAAGTCAAAAAGCCATTTTTTAAAAAATGTTTTTTATGTTTATGTATTTTTGAGAGACAGAGACAGAGTGTGAGTGGGGAAGGGACAGGGAGAGAGGGAGACGCAGAATCCAAAGCAGGCTCCAAGCTCTGAGCTGTCAGCACACAGCCTGATGCAGGGCTTGAACTCATGGACTGTGAGATCATGATCTGAGCAGAAGTGGGACGCTTAACCGAATGAGCCACCCAGGTGACTGAAAAATCCTTTGTTTAGAATTTGTATTATGGGAAATTTGTCAAAAATATCAAAAGGTTTGAACATTTGATTAAATGGGATCATTGGCCAATATGAAATAATACTTATCTATTTAACCAAAGTGACAATAAACATTTTAGAGGCAAATACAGAAGATTACATAGTTGTTAGCAAAACCTAGCTCTTATAATATGGAGAAGATTGAGTTTTCTTAAGTAATCAGAGACCTAATCAAGACAAAGCAAAGGACATTATTTTGATAAAACACAGAAATTTTGTTCTCTAGGTAGATTACTTTAAGAGCAAAGAAAATCCTGTTGCACCTGGGTGGCTCAGTCGGTTAGGCAGCCAACTCTTGATTTCAGTTCAGGTCATGATCTCATGGTTGGAGAGATCAAGCCCTGTGTTAGCTCTGTGCTGACAGCATGGATCCTGCTTGGGATTCTCTCTCTCCCTCTCTCTCTCTGTCCCTCTCCTGCTCACACACTCACTCTTTCTCAAAATAAAAGTGTTTTTTTTTGTTTTTTTTTTTTTTAAGAGCAAAGAAAATCCTTTCACAATCTTTTATTATCAAGAGCAGGGGCAACTAAGTGGCTCAGTCAGTCAGGCATCTGACTCTTGATTTTTGCTCAGGTCTTGATCTCACAGTTCATGAGATAAAGCCCCAAGTTGGGCTCTGCACTGACAGTGCAGAGCCTGCTTGGGATTCCTCTCCTTCTCCCTCTGCCCATTTTCTGCTCCCTCTCTCTCCCCAAATAAATAAACTTAAAAAAAAAAAAAAAGCAAACCAATAGTCCAAGAAACGTTTGTCCTTTTAACAGAGAGAAAACCAAATTTTAATTGTGCACCAGCTTATTTTGATATTAAAACTTGTTCACTTAATTAAATTTATTCAATCCTAGACAGTCCTGACTATGCAAAACAAAACAAAAAAATCCTTTCCAAAGATTCCTTTTCTACAAATCTTTTACAACACACACTTAATTTTCCTTGCACACTAAGATGTTTCCCTTATTATTTCCAGCATCATTAATTAATATGGGAAACAAAGGCAAAAGAAAAAATTAAATTTCCTTACAACTTACAACCCATTGACAAGTCCTTGAAACAAGAAGAATGACATCCCTCTAGGATCTCAGCTGCCTCCATGACGACACTTTGCTAAGGGCAAAAGGCAATCTTAGCCCAACCCCTTACCCCAAGATCCTGTAAGTCTACTTTAACATATAAAAATTCCTTTGAAAACTTCCTTTATCTCTACCCCCCAAATATATGTTAGCAATCATCCTCCAAGCATATGGCCCACTGATAGGCATCTGAAGGGTCTCATGCCTGAGGTTTTACTAGACAGTTATAAGTGACCTTTTCCTAACAACAGCTAGCCCCCTCAGGATCCTGCAAAATTTTGCTGCCAAAATTCCTTAGAGACTTATGCTGTCCCTAACCCCCTCCCAATTTGAAAGTATATAATCAGTCACCCTTCACAAGCCCAGTGCAGCTCTTTCTGCCCATGGGCTCTGTCCCTGTGCTTTAATAAAACCACCTTTTTGCACTAATGACATCTCAAGAATTCTTTCTTGGCTGTTGGCTCCAAACCCCAAAATTTTCCACATCATTAGTCCCATATATTAATTAGAATTCTTAGCCTTTAGAAACCTTAATTCCTAGTAAAAACTAAAAAGTAAGCAATTGTGAAATGTGTCATACCAGCACTCTTTACATTGGCAAATTTATTAATCCATTTCATAATTTCTAGAAGCATAGGCTTCTTCACAGTATGATCTTTCAATGTGACACATATTTACCAACAGATCCAAATATCTTTTTCTTTAATGGTGTTTTTAAAAACCCACAAAATTCAGGGCACCTGGGTGTATCAGTCAGGCATCTAACTCTTGATTTTGGCTCAGGTTGCGAACTCAGGGTCTGTGGGATTGAGTCCTGAGTTGGGCTCTGCACTGGCAGTGCAGAACCTGCTTGGGATTCTCTCTCTCCCTCTCTCTCTCTCTCTCTCTCTCCCTGCCCCTCTCCCATTCATTCTCTCTCTCTCTGTCTCTCTCTGTCTCAAAAATAAATAAACATTTTTTTTTAACCCCACAGGGGCGCCTGGGTGGCTCAGTCCATTAAGCATTCAACTTCAGCTCAGGTTATGATCTTAGGGCTCTGCTGTCATCACTGATCCAGCTTCAGATCTTCTGCCCCCTCTCTCTCTGCCCCTCCCTCCTTGTTCTCTCTCTGTCTCTCTGTCTCTCTCAAAAATAAATAAACTTAAAAAAAAACCCACATGGGGTGCCTCGGTGGCTCAGTGGGTTGAGCATCCAACTCTTGGTTTCGGCTCGGGTCATAATCTCGCAGTTTGTGGGTTCGAGCCCCGTGTTGGGCTCTGTGACATCAGGGAGCCTGCTTGGGATTCTCTCTCTCTCTTTCTCTCTCTCTGCCTCTCCCCCACTTGCTCTCAATCGCTCTCTCTCAGAATAAATAAACATAAAAAAATTCTAAAACCCACAAAATTCAACTGAGTAAATTTGAATATGTAATTGGCAAAATTCATGAATCAAGCAGAATCCCATGTAGCAAATGGAAAGGAGTTCTGTGGAGCTGAACAAAATGGAAGGCTTTCATAGGCAGAAGAGCTAGTAATAAATGTTCAATATTTTTTCTTATTTGTAAATTATCTAGATATTTAATGATTATCCATCATCTAATTCAGCTTAGCAAAACTCTAAGGTTTTAAGTTACCAAAATGATTTGAGGTAAGTATTTAAGTAAACATACCTTAAAACATAAATATTATGACAAGTTCATTCATAAATTTTTATCTTACTTACATCTTATTTAATTCAATTTTTCTTAACAACTATGTTTAGATTAGTCATGAAAATTTCATGTGACGTTAAACAGCTAGCCATCATCTTAAGTTATCTTTCTTGCTGACAAATTCTGTAACAGAGATAATTTGAGCTTATTTGACCTTTAGTAAACTTAGGTGGAATAAAAGTACTATATTTAATACTAAAGACCTGTCTGTATTAATTAAACCAACAAACTTAAACTAGCTTTTATTTTACTTAAAATTATCCTAGATCACAAAAACTCAAAAACATTTGGGTTAATTTCTATTATATTTCTGAGATTTAGAAACACTTAATTTAGAAAGGATTAATTTTTAAGCCAATTAAATAGAGCTCTTTTATAAATTAATTTTAACAATACATTCAGAGGCAGAAAAATATCACACATCTAAATATACACACATAGCAATACACAGACGTATGGATAGACACAGAGATTTTGTAGTTACTAACATTTGTGGAGAAGATTTTTCCTATGCCCAATTTCCTATACTTCCTCTCTCCTCTTTTTTTTCCCCCTTGCGATAGGAAAGTTCTCTCTAAAGTTTGCATTTCGAAGAATGGCTCTTTGGTTATAAAGAAAATGGGAGTAGAAAATCTTCATCACAGGGGCTCCTGGGTGGCTCAGTTGGTTAAGTGTCCAACTTCGGCTCAGGTCATGATCTCACGGTTTGTGAGTTCAAGCCCTGCATCAGGCTCTGTGCTCACAGCTCAGAGCCTGGAGCCTGCCTTGGATTCTGTGTCTCCCTCTCTCTCTGCCCCTCCCCTGTGCTCTCTCTCTCTCAAAAATAAATAAACATTAAAAAAATTTTTTTAAAGAAAAAAAGAAAAGAAAATCTTCATCACAAAGGTACAGAGAAAGTACCCAAGATTCTCCAACAAAAATGTTGGTTTCCTGAGGACAATACTTACAAGCCTTTTGAGATAAAGAAGGGAGGTTTGGGGATTGGTAAAAGGGAAAGATTGACATTGAATTGTTTCTGGGGTCATGTTTCTAGTTTTGCAAGGATTTGTAAAATAAGGACAGCTGTTTTTAATCCCCAAGGAATTGGGTTGCAACATCAGTGACATCATAGACTGATCTACCCATCCAACTACATTATCTTGAATATGCTACTTTCCCCCTGGGTACATAGGTTTTCTTTAGCTTAGGAGAGAAGGTCTTTAAAATTTTCTATCAGGCTCTGAGTAGCAGCTTCCAATCTGGCCAACTTTTGACTACAGAGCTACATTAAATTTTTTTTTTTATTTTAAATATCTTGTCAGTTTTCAGCCAGGACAAATAGCATTTTCAGGGTTTAATGCAACGTGCCTTTGTGAAGTCTGCATAAAATGTTTTAACAGAGGCCTTTCTGAGTGTGCAATTCAACCTTGAATTGATTCACCTTAGGGGAAAAGTCTATCAGTCCTTGAATATTGATCCTCAGCTAATCATTTGTAGGAAGGCCTAGAAGAAATTCTGATCACCTGTTTCCTCTGGAGGGGGGATGTTCCAGAGGGTTACGTGGCTAGTCTGGTAACTACAATATAATCATGGATGGGAAGACTACCCCTTAGAAGCCAAACAAGATCCTTCTGAGTGGGTTTGTAAATAGCCATTAATTCTTTTTAATTCCTTTTAAATTCAGTGGGATCCTCTAAAACTGGGGAGAAAGGTGCTTTATAATTTAAAGAATCTGCTGCTGTCTATGGGACATTAATTCTTTGGGGAGCGAGAGTCTAGGAAATATCTGCTAAGATCATTGCATAGGAAGACCTGAAGCTTGGAGAAGCTAATTACAGAACCCCACAAAGCAAGCATTACTGCCAGTCCCAGGTGATTCTGCTAAATTCACTTCCTGACTTTCAGCTTGTACACAAGTAACCTGTATACCTGGACCTGGAGATCAGGCCAGAGCGCTGTCTGTAAATCTTGTAGGGAAAAGGAAGTTAAAACAGGCAGTGGGGCTGGATTGTGAGAAGACCTTTATGTTGGTTTTAATTTTTATTGTAAGTCTAACTTCTGTTCTTTCATCTTGTTAAGGGAGTCCCCAAGGCTAATCTTTATATTTTTGTGTGTCCTCTATTTAATTTGGCCCTTTTATAGGTACCAATAAGACAGTTGTGTCAATTTAGTTTCTGTTTTTTTAATTCTTTTTAATTAATTAATTTTGAGAGAGAGAGAGAGAGAGAGAGAGAGAGAGAGAGGAAAGGACAGAGAGAGAGAGTCCCAAGCAGGCTTCACGCTGTCAGAGCAGAGCCTGATGAGGGACTCAATCCCACGAACTGTGAGATCATGACCTGATCTGAAACCAAGTGTCGGACCCTTAAATGACTGAGCCACTAGGCTCTCCAAGGCAGTTGTTTAGGATGAGAGTTCTCTAATTTTTTTTTGTCTTTCAGATATAGCCAATTCAAAGGATCCATTGTCTGGCCACTGACAAGCAGGATCTCATTAATCTCAATAGCGACTCAAACCAATAAGCCTTTTTTGGCTAGACCAAGGATGCAAGAGGCACCACAAAAGACATAACCCTCACAAGATCTAGAAAATTCACTCCCAGACTTAGACTGAGAAAGCAAAGGACTTAATTGCACAGGTAGTAAGGATAGTGTAGTGAAAACAGTGTCTCCAGTTTTCCACAAGAATGTAAGACACTCCAGTCACCCTGCCAATTTGTGACACCAGGCAGGTACTACTGCAATGGCACTAATGAGATAATGAAGGTTGAGACAGAAAAAAGACCACCTTACATGCTGGGACCCTTTATATCAATGTCCCCTAAGAGCTGGCATAGTCAAAGAGAGCGTAGCTTGTGACTTCATGTCTGGGAAACCCAGTCTATTAACTGGCCACCAAGATGTGGTACCCTTGTAAGTGCACCTTCCAGCTGACAGAGACCAGAGAGACTATTCTCACCGGTCAAAAAGTCAAGCTCTTAGGACATAGAATAAGACAACAAGAAAAACCTCATGCGGTTTTTACTTAGGGGACCCACAGTAAAGTTTGTCTAGTCTAGAGAGAACCATGAACTCACCAGTCTATGAGTCTGACTTGAACAGCAGGTTTATAGGGCATATGCCTGTGGTCTGCCCTATGGTTTTTCCTCCCTAAGACAAACAACACAATGGACAGAGACAAAGGAAAACAGCAACCATCTTTGGGTGGGAAAGGATCAGTAAAACCAGGAGTACTCATAGCAAATCTTTAGCAGGGTTGCTATACCCAAGGAAATAGTTCCACAAATATTTTCTCTTGCTAATCTAAATTTAGAAAAATAAAAAAGATTCTCACCACTCTCACTTCCACCTGACCCTGAAGGTAGAGATCCAGGAGACTAATGTGGTAGGAATTTTTATCCTCTCTGGCACTTGTCAGAGGCCCCAGGATCTCTCTGCTGTGGCAGTGAGCAGTGTCCAGCCAGCAAAACATCCTGCCAGCTGTACCAACTGTCAGGGAGGGAAAAAATTTTATTACGCCCTTATAGGTTCTTTGGCTGGTCTAATAATCAAGTTAACATGAAACAGATTCACAGGAGAAAACCAAATTTGATTACATACTTTTGGGAGATCCACAATATGACACTCACAGACCAGCCTGGCAATTGAGGTTTATATGCCATCTTGAGCTACAGAATGGGATAGGGGTCTGGGCTTCAAAGGGGAGGAGGTGATTCACAGGATGGTAAAAAGAGCAGACGTTTGGTAATTCAATGTTTGTCCTGCCAGACAGATAAAAAAGTTATCTCTTGGGGATAGTTTTCTTTCTGGACCATGCCTCCTACCCAAATTATTTTAGGGAGTTTAAGGGAGAGGTAAAAGTTTT
This sequence comes from Lynx rufus, assembly GCF_022079265.1. Taxonomy (NCBI): domain Eukaryota; kingdom Metazoa; phylum Chordata; class Mammalia; order Carnivora; family Felidae; genus Lynx; species Lynx rufus. The sequence goes on along the minus strand of NW_025814844.1, from coordinate 3,006,227 downwards.
TCTTGAGTCTGCTGGGTCTTGAGTGCCTTCAGCTGAAAATAGTCCATAGCCAAAATGGTACATTTTGGGGAGGCTTGTTCTGAACCTCTTCAGCATTAACCAGCTCATCAGGTTGCTTTCCAATCTGAAAATATATGCTGTTCTATAAGGAAAGGAAACACATTTGCCCACTTAAATCAACTCATTTCCTTCAAGGTTGGCAATATTGGGGTATTTCTACAAAAGGAAGAGCATCTTGATCTAAAAGCAACAATTCTGTCACCAGATTTTTACCACCCTTTTGGAACTCACTTGTCAACCTCCTTAGTTGGGGAAGTAGTGCTTGCCCCTCTGACAGTCAGCCCATGTTGCTGAGAGCAGCTAACGTTCTAAGGCAGTAGATCTCACCAGCATTATCAACTGTGAGCTTGTTAGAAGTGCAAATTTCAAGCACCAGCCCAGCCTGCTGAATCAAAATATCTGGTGATGGAGTCCAGGAAGTTGTTTTAACAAGCTCTCCAGGAGACTCTTACACATGTTGAAGTTTGAAAACTATTGCTCTAGAAGAATAGGTGTACAAGGCTTTCCTAAAGCTCAGAGATGAAAAGAAAACAAGAGAGTAACTTGTTTCTAGATATTCTGTGTACAGAGTATGGCTTGTTCTCTGGCATATAATGCCCAAGTCAACCGGGTCTTACCTTGCCAATTCCAGGGACTGCACCTAGATCTTTGCCCAGTCTAAAGTTGAGATCAGAAGTTTTCAAGATTTGGGGTACCTGGATGGCTCAGTCAGTTGAGCATCTGACTCTTGATTTTGGCTCAGGTCAAGATCTCAGGATCCTGAGATTGAGTCCCAAGTCACACTCAGCTCAGAGTACAGAGCCTGCTTGATATTCTTTTTCTCTCCCTCCCCCTCGGCCCCTCCCAGCTGTTGTGCAGGTACTCTCTCTCAAAATAAATAAAGAAAATGTTTTAAAAATGCCATTCTTTAAGAAAAAAAGAAGTTTCCAGGATTTTTAAGTTAACTAAGTATCCTTAGCTTCTAAATTGTTGAAGTCTCTTTGACAGTAGCTATACTTTTATGTACATAGTTTTATGTATTTAAGAAAATACACAGTGAACAAAATCTGTTAATTTAAAAATTCTTTTGGGGCGCCTGGGTGGCGCAGTCGGTTAAGCGTCCGACTTCAGCCAGGTCACGATCTCGCGGTCCGTGAGTTCGAGCCCCGCGTCAGGCTCTGGGCTGATGGCTCGGAGCCTGGAGCCTGTTTCCGATTCTGTGTCTCCCTCTCTCTCTGCCCCTCCCCCGTTCATGCTCTGTCTCTCTCTGTCCCAAAAATAAATAAACGTTGAAAAAAAATAAATAAATAAAATAAAATAAAAATTCTTTTTAAAATAAATTTCAATTGGGATACCTGGGTGGCTCAGTCGGTTGAGCGTCCAACTTTCACTCAGGTCATGATCTTGCAATTCGTGAGTTCAAGCCCGGTGTCGGGCTGTGGGCTGACAGCTCAGAGCCTGGAGCCTGCTTCGGAGTCTGTGTCTCCCTCTCTCTCTTCCCCTCCCCTGCTCGCACTCTGTCTCTCTCTCAAAATTAAAAATTTTTTAAATAAATTTTAATTTAAAAAAGCAGCCACGTGTATTTTCAAATCTATCAATCCATTTATTCATTTTACAGATAATGTTTGATGGAGTGTATACTTGAACCCATAGTAATGTCTTGCCCCCTTTAGCTTCTGCTGCCACAGATTGGGAACCACTGGCCTAGACCAAAAGAAATGAAGCATAACAAGAATTTAGAGTCCCTTCTTTTACTGGACTAAGGCCTACCTTCTGAATTTCAGTTTCCTCTCTAAGAAGTTCCTCTTCCTCCAATTAACATAAGAAATTTATACCCCCTTCAGGGCAAATGTACCTACTACCTTTAGTAGGGACAAACATATCAAAATATAACTCAAAAATTTATTGTCTGTACAGAAGATATACATTTACAGAACTGGGCAGACATTTGTTGTGTTGCATAGTTTCCAGTGAGAATGGAACTTCAATTTAGTGTGTGTATATATTCGTATATTTTTAAATGTTTAGTTATTTTTGAGAGATAAAGAGAGCGCAAGTGGGGGAGGTGCAGAGAGACAGGGGACAGAAGATCCAAAGTGGGCTCTGCACTGACAGCAGAGAGTCCAATGTGGGGCTCGAACTCACAAACTTTGAGATGAAGACCTGAGCTGAAGTCAGACACTTAACCAACTGAGCCACACAGATGCCCCCTACATACATATTTTTACAATAAAACATTTATCAGAAAAATTTTTTAAGTCCAAAATGGAGTCACTTGTGCTAGGCTCTATGTCAGTAGACCAAGACCTCACACCTGACCTACTTACAGTTTCAGCTTCTCGCAGGAATGTAACCTCTAACCAACCAATCTGGAATCACCTGGTCAGCATTAGTGAGGTAACTCACTTGGTAGACCCCTTCCCCAATAGGAAGGTGAGCTTGTCTGAAACAATCTACTCTGTTAGAATAACTTCCTTGCCATGTCTTCTTCTGCCTATAAAAGTCTAACATTCTGTACAGCTCCTCGGAGCTCCTTTCTTCTTGCTAGATGGGATACTGCCCAATTCATGGGTTGTTGAATATAGCCAATTTGATCTTCAAATTTACTCAGTTGAACTTCATCTTTTAACAAAATATATATATGGGAATAGACACAAGTCATAAATGTGTAACTTGTGAGTTTTTTCACAGTGAACACAGCTGTGTACCGACACTCAGGTTAGGAGCAGGAACTCTAGCTGTCCTCCAGAAACTCCCTCTCACCCCGTCCTAGATACCGCATTCACCCTGGGTAACCAGCACACTGCCCTTTAACACTGCTGATTAGTTTTACTCTTTTTGTACTTTATTATACAGAGAATACTTTTTGGTGTCTAATTTCTTTGGCTCAACATGTTTGTGAGATTCTTCCATATTGTTGCATGTAGAAATAGTTCACTCATTCCCATTGCTAAAAAGTATTCAATTGTTTGATTATTCCACAATGTATTTATTTATTCTAAATTTGGTTGTTTTCAGTTTGGGGTTATCATGAAGACTACTGTTATGAATATTCTTGTACTTATCTTTCGGTGGATATATACACTCATTTCTCTTGGGCATATATCTAGGAGTAGGGTGATGGATCATAGTCTATGTGCGTGTTCAAGTTTACTATATATTGTAGAACAGATTTCTGAGTGGTTTTGCTCCCCTCCGATTGGACATGGGACAATGGTGCCCACTATTATCACTTATGTTCAATGTTTTATAGCCATAACAACAACAGAGAAAAATTAAGAAATGGTACAATGAATGCAAAATACGGAACAAAGTTAATATTACTACAGCCAATATATTATACAAACAGAAAATCCGAAGTAATCTACAACAAAACTATTAGATTAATAAGTGAATTTAGCAATGTCACCGAATACAAAGTCAATATTTACAAAAATCAGATTGTAATTTTATCTAATAACAAATGGAAAACAAAAATTTTTATAATATAAATCATTTGGGAGAATATTTAACAGAATAGCAAAACTTCTAGGCCGAAAACCACAAACTACTACTGAGAGAAACAAAAGAACTACATAAATGGAAGGATATATGATGCTCATGCCTTGAAAACTTTAGTGTTATAAAGTTACCAATGCTTCCCAAAGTGAGTATGGGTTCAGTTTAATCTTAGTTAAAATTCTGCCAGATCTTATTTGGTGGTGTTAAAAGAAAACTTTCTACAGATGATTTACTGATCTAGTAGGCTTTTTTTCAGCAATTCATGACATGGGTAGTACCCACTCTAGAACATAGGTGCTCTGAAGAGCCATACAAGGTGAAAGATTTGTATAGACAAAAGTGAGCAAAAGACTTTTTTTTTTTTACACTTATTATTTTTTTAAATCTGGTGCAAAAGGAAATTATACTGGGCATTTGCTGATTGGTTAAAGTGGAGTTATTTTCCTTGTATAAAGGAAAGAGAAAGAGAAGTCTTGGCTGTGGATCAGACAACTTGCGCTGAGTGGGCAAGTACTAACTGCTTGACCTAGGCCTTCCTATTCTGGGAGAGCCAAGGCGAGAAACTTGGGTGAGTTCTGTGGAGCTCAGCAGGAGCAAGTCCATTTTAGGACTAGGCTGGACACTTCCATAGCATAAATTGACTAGCTGAATCTAACATTTATGTAAAAATGCCAGGGGCCAAAAATAGCCAAAATAATCCTAAGGAAGAGGAAACTAGAGGTTTTGCTCTGCCAGATATTAATACATACTCTAAAACTACAATAATTAAAACAGAGCAAAGATAGACAAATAGAATGAAACAGAATAGAATCCAGAAACAAACTGTAGGTTCCAAGAGTAGACAAGAAGAAGAATGGATCTGGAGAACTTCATCCCCCCAGATATCAATATCTATTATAAAGACAGTGTGATATTAATGCAAGGGTTGACAAGCTGACCAGTAGAACTAAATACAAAGTCCAAAAACGGGCTCACGCATACACAGTTGTGTGTGTGTGTGTGTGCGCGCCTCATAGAGGCAGACACTGGTACAATGGGGGAAATGATGGTGTCTTCAAATGGTGCTGGTTCCAAAAAAGTATATACTATATGTTTCCATTTATATGAAGTTCAAACATAGGCAGCAGACATTTAAATAAAGATGATATAAAGTTTGAGAAGAGACAACAGAATAGTGTTTACCAATGGGGCAACAATGGTGTGATGGGGATGTTGATTGTGAAGGAGCATGAGAGTACTTTCTGGGATCTGGAAATATTCTATATATTAATCTGGATTATACATAATATACACATATTTGTGTATCTGTGTATAAAAATTTATTGAACTTTACATTTAAGATTTTTGTACTTTATTGTATGTATGCTAACCTTAATAAAAATTTAAAATTTTAAATAAATAAAAGTAAGTGATGCTTTCATTTTCTTTGGGTAAATACCCGGTAGTGGAATTATTGGTTCATATGGTATTTCTATTTTTAACTTTTTGAGGAACTTCCTTACTGTTTTCCACAGTGGCTGTACTGATTTATTTACATACCCCCCAACAGTACATGAGGGTTCCTTTTTCTCCACATCCTCACCAGCACATGTCATTCTTATTTTGTGTTTGTGTGTGTGTGTGTGTGTTTTGAGATGATATATACGCCTCTCTGTTTATTGCAGCATTACTTACAATAGCCAAGTTATGGAAGCAGCCAAGTGTCCCTTGATAGATGAATGGATAAAGAAAATGTAAGATATATATGTAATGAAATATTACTCAGCCATAAAAAGGATGTGATCTTGGGGTGCCTGGATGGCTCAGTTGGTTGGGCATCTGACTTTGGCTCAGGTCATGATCTCACGGTTTGTAAGCTTGAGCCCCACATTGGGCTCTTGCTGACAGCTCAGAGCCTGGATCCTGCTTTAGATTCTGTGTCTCCCTCTCTCTCTCTGCCTTTCCCCTGCTCACACACACACTCTCTCTCTCAAAACTAAATAAACATTTTTAAAAATTAAAAAAAAAAAGGATGTAATCTTGCCACTTGTGACAACATGGATGGATCTAGAAGGTTTTATGCTAAATGCAGTAAGTCAGACAGAGAAAGACAAATACCATTTGATTTCACTTATATGTGTAATCTAATCAAACAAAACAAATGAATAAACACATAGCAGAATCAGACCTATATATACAGAGAACAAACTGATGGTTGCCAGAGGGGAGCAGGGTCAAGGAATGGAAAAATGGGTGCAGTGGAATGGGAGATACAGGCGTTCAGTTATGGAATGAACAAGTCAGGGGAAGAAAAGGCACAGCATAGGAAATATAGTGAATGGTATTATAATACCATTGTATGGTGATAGGTGGTAACTATGCTTGTGGTAAACACGGCATAATTTATAGAGTTGTTGAATCACTATGTTGTATATTGAAACTGAAGTAACATAGTATATCGACTATACTCAAATTTTTAAAAAAGTAAATGGTGCAGTTATTTAGAAATAAAAATAGCACACAGGATCTCACATGATATTTAACAGGCTTATGACATCTAGTGAATATAGCAAGAGACTATACACAGTTCCAAAGCCACACAATGCACCTAGATTTTCTCAAATTGCCAGTAGCAATAAGGTATAGATATGAAGATCAAGGGATTGAGATGAGAATTCACCCATTCCATATTCTGGAGCCATAAACTATACCTGCTGCCTGAGTTTGTACCAAATACAATCTATACTGGTAAAACTTTAATATAAATAAATTTGTTTTAATCCGCAAAGTTTGTGGTAACTTGTTACAGCAGTAATAGGAGACTAATACGGTGTGTCTTCCTGCTGAAGTCATTGGATTGTGGCGGCTGTGTTCTTCTAAAGAAGGTCACTGTGCCCATCTGGCAGCCCTCTCCTGGCCACTGTCTGGGTTTGGTAACTGCTCCCTTCCTTTGTACCTTCAGACCCATACATGCTAAGATTTCTCCACTATTGCTAACCTAAAGTGTGTCACCCTGCTTTACTGATTTCCTTTAATATTGGTCACAACTTTGTGAATTGTCTTGTTCTTCAACAGTCTTTAATTACCCTTTTGAGTGTACCAACTATTTCTTCCTAGGATATCAATGGATACGTCCTAAATTTCAAGAATTGAGGAGATTTAAGAACCATCTGGCACAGGGGTGCCTGGGTGGCTCAGTGGGTTAAGTGTCCAACTTCAGCTCAAGTCATATCTTGCTGTTCGTGAGCCCTGCATCAGGTTCTGCACTGGTGGTGTGGAGCCGGCTTGGGTTTTTCTCTCTCCCTCTCTCTCTCTCCCTGCCCCTTCCCCACTTGCATGCATGCTCTCTCTCAAAATAAATAAAAAAATAAACAAACAAACAAACAAACTTAAAAAAGAAAAAAGAACCATCTGACACTTACAAGAGAATATAGTTGTAATAAAGTATTAAAAGTGACTCATTTTAGAATCCTGGTCACCATTACCTAGTTTTTGCCTTCCTTACCCATTATTTATACTTCCTTCCAAGATTGCTCAAGGCAAAATGATGTGGCAAGTTACATATTTATTCCCCTCAGGCAACTTCTCTTTTAACAGATTTTCATGCCACCTTTTGTCCTCTGGAATGGTTCAGTGTGGCTCGACTTGCTAGAACCTTACTTCCTCCCAGTCCAAATGTACTTATTCAGCAGGGTGGAAGGACTGTGGTCACTCCTGCTCTCGCCATTCTGGTGGGGATGAGGAATTTTGTCTGCAGATTGACATTGCATTCTCTAGTGACCTTTTCAAATGTTTATTGACCATCTGAATATCCTTTTCACAAAATGCCTATTCAGATCTCTTGCCCATTTTCATATTGAGTTGTCTTTTACATACTGATCTGTAGCCATTCTTTATGCATTCTGGACCTGAGTCATCTGTTAGATCTATCCATTGCGACACTTCTCCAGTCTGTGGCTCACCATTTCCCTTTCTTAATGCTGTCTTTTGCTTAACAGAAGTTCTTAATCTAAAGTAGCTCAATTTATATTTTTGTCTTTGTTACATTTAGCGCTTTCTGTGTCTTTTTATAGGTCTTTTTTTCCTCAAGGCTTTATTATTTTATCTTCCATGTTTAGGTCTCTAGTCTATCAGAATTGCTCATTGTGAATGGTCTGCAGTAGAAGGTCAAGATTAATTTTTCCGTATGCTTATTCAATGACCTAGCCTCATTTATTTTATGTTTTTTTCCCCTCCTTTTTGACATGATTATTCATTAGGGTAGGCAGCACATAAGGCAGGGTAGGTGAATTCCATAGATATGTGTATCATTCTTCATTCATTCATTCATTAAGAAATTAAATGTTATATCCAATTATCAAGAAGAAAGTGTACCTTTTTCTTCATTCAAGAAGTTAAATTTAGAAACATAATTTTTTGAGTCTTCTTATTTCTCAGAGTATCAGTCTGGGTCTAATCAGAAGAGAGAAATCACACAATAATTTGAACAAAGAAAATTTAATGTAAAGATTTATTAACTATAACAGGATGTTGCAGAAACAAGGGATTTACTAGAAAAAGTACATGGAACTCTAAGAGTAGTAGGTATAAGAAACAGCCATCTCCTCCTCTAGCTGAGATAGTGTCCAAGAAAAAGCACCCCCTGCCTCTATTCACCTCCTACCACAGACACCCTTTTGGGGCTGAGAGCCAGACCTCCTTGAGGAGTCATGCCCCTGATATACTGAATGGCAGAGAAGTCCCTATGGTGCTGCACTGCAGCAGGGGAACTTGCTGGAAATCCTGCACAAGCCAGCTGCCATAATAAATCACCACAACCTCGGTGGCTTAAGACAACAGCAATTCATTCTTTTCCAGTTCTGGAGGCCAGAAGTCAGAAATCAAGGTTTCTGCTGGGCTGTGCTCCCTCTGAAGGCACCAGGAGGGACTCTTACCTTGCCTCTGCCAGCTTCTGGTGGCTGCAGGTGTTCCTGTGGTTCCATCACTCCAATCTCCATCTCCACCTTCACATTGCTGCTTCCGGTCTCAATATCTCTCTGTCCTGCTTTTCAAAAAATGTTTTATTTATTTATTTTGAGAGAGAGAGAGAGTGAGCAGGGGAGGGACAGAGAGAGAGGGATGCAGAGAATCCCAAGCAGGCTCCACATTGTCAGCATGGAACCCTACATGGGGCTTGATTTCAGGCACCATGAGATCATGACCTGAGCTGAAATCAAGAGTCGGACACTTAACCAACTGGGCCACCCAGGCGCCCCATCAAGTCCCTTGTAGGGACACTTGTCATTGGATTTAGGCCCTATCCAGGTAATCTGGAAGGACCTCGTCTCGAGACTCGTATATCCACAAAGATCCTTTTTCTGCACAGGGCCACACTCACAGGTTTGGAGGAGACATATTTTCGGAAGGCCACCATTCAACCCACTACACTGCTTTCACTGCTGGAAATAGCTGTCTAGGATGCACAGGAAAGCTGTTCATGTGAGATGTCTCATGGAAGGCACTCTGCTACAAAACCACCCAAGGAACAGGATGCTGCAGGCTTAGTGCTGGAGAAGCCTCCTAAGCTGTAGAAGACTGCTGAGCAAGCACACGGGAGCCAGGAAGCAAATCCTTTTCTCTTGCAATGTCTCTTCACTGATCTCAATAAAATTTAACATTGTGTCAGCTGGCAGAGGGAAAATGTTTAAAGAGCCCAGATCTATTTTCACAGAGAAGACCAGAAGGGAGACTTTGGAGCTTAAAGGCAGTAAATTGATAACCAGCATACTTAAATATCATGAAAGTTCATTTGGAAGTCTACCACTTATGCCGTGTAGCTGAGCTATGTAGTTAGTTTTGAAAAATTTTTAGTTTTTATTTAAGTTCCAGTTAGTGAACATACAGTGTAATATTAGTTTCAGGTGTACAGTATAGTGACTCAACACTTCCATACAACACCTGGTGCTCATCACAAGGGCACTCAATCTTCATCGCCTATTTAATCCTCCCCCTGCCTCCCTCCCCTCTGGTAACCATCAGTTCTCTATAATTAAGAGTCTGTTTTCTCTTCTCTTCTCTTCTCTTCTCTTCTCTTCTCTTCTCTTCTCTTCTCTTCTCTTCTCTTCTCTTCTCTTCTCCTCTCCTCTCCTCTCCTCTCCTCTCCTCTCCTCTCCTCTCCTCTTCTCTTCTCCTCTTCTCCTCCCTTCCCTTCCCTTCCCTTCCCTTCCCTTCCCTTCCCTTCCCTTCCCTTCCCTTCCCTTCTCTTTTCTCTAGGCAAAGAACTTCATTAACCTTGTTTTAAACTGTATCCCCAGGCTTTTCAGGTTAATTAGCTGCAAAGAAGAATTGTGAATAAGCAAAAACAGAAAAGAGTTACAGTGTCCAAGGAGCTAGGGCTTAAAAATATTAGAGATCTAGATTGTATCAGATCCATGAACAAAATTTTAAAAAGCAATCATAATATAAAATAGCAGCTCCCAGTAACTCTCCAAGTTTTATCTTCTTCAGAAGTTGATTCAGTTCAGTTTGCTTCATTCTTGGAAGCTTCATCAAAATTCTCCACAAGATCTGGAACTTCATCATCATCATTCTCTCTCAAGTGGTGCTTTTTTCTTTTTTTAAAAAACTGTTTTTATTTATTTTTGAGAGAGAGAGAGAGAGACAGGGAGACAGAGAGACAGAATCTGAAGCAGGCTCCAGGCTCTGAGCTGTCAGCACAGAGCCCGACGTGGATCTGGAACTCACAGGCCAGGAGATCATGATCTGAGCTGGACTCAGATGCTCAACTGACTGAGCCACCCAGGCACCCCTGAGGAGTGGTGCTTTTCCATCCACAGATTCTTTAAGGAGAACTGAAAGTTTTTTTATCATCTGTGTAGCCATTCTATGAACCACCTTCTTTCGGCCAGCAGTTCCTTTCCCACCAATATGCACTGGTGCTTGCAGTTTGGCAAGCTTCTCCTGGTTCATGATAGTTTCTTTCATTTTGTTGGAGTGGAAATGAGACCATGCAGAGGACTAGGGTTGGTGCTCAAGGGGGCTCAGGTGGACCAGCTGAGATTAGTTGCATACACATGGGGACACAAGATGGCAGCTAGAGGGCAAGAGTCTGTTTCTTGGTTTGCCTCTCCCTTTTTTCCCCTTTGCTGTTTGGTTTCTTAAATTCCACATATGAGTGAAACATGGTATTTGTCTTTCTCTGACTTACTTCACTTAGCATGATACTCTCTAGCTCCATCCACATCATTGCAAATGGCAAGATTTCATTCTTTTTATGGCTGAATAATATTCCATTGTATATAGATGCCACATCTTTATCCATTCATCTATCGATGGACACTTGGGCTGTTTCATTCAAGGTATTGGTGGAGGCTCAAGGAGAAAAATCTGCTCCTTGGCTCTTCCAGCTTCTAAAGGCTTCCCACATCATTCCAGCAACGGCAGCACTCTAACCTCAGCACACATTGTCACATTGGCTCTTGTATTCTGCCGTTTCACTAACCTCTTTCATCTTTCAAGGCTCCTTGTGTTTTCATGGGACACACCCAGGTCATCTCCCCATCTTGAGATCTTTAACTTAACCACATCTGCAAAGTCCTTTTTGGCTGGTGTTAGAGATTAGGACATGGACATTTGCAGGGGACCATCATTCTCTCTGCTACACATACCCTTTCTCTCTCCTGCCCCTGATATCCTGCTGGTGTCTCTCACTGCTGAGAAACAGGTAGCCAGAGGCAAGGAAGCCACTGATGTGTATAGAAGTCAACCTCTGGGGCACACAAGAAGGAGAGAAGGGTGGAATACAGATCTGTAGTTGCAAATGCCAACTATCAGGCACAAAGGCAATTAAGGATTTTATACATACTGGGGGCACCTGGGTGGCTCTGTCGGTTAAACATTCAGCTTCAGCTCGGGTCATGATCTCACTGTTCCTAGTTTCAAGCCCACATGAGGCTCTGCTCTCAGAGCAGAGCCTGCTTTGGATCCTCTAACTCCCTCTCCCTTTGCCCCTTCCCCACTCAAGCTCTCTCTCTCTCTCTCTCTGTCTCAAAAATAAAAATAAACATTAAAAAAAGGATTTATACATACTGACAAGTAACCTCTTTGTTCTGATTAAGAAAGTAGGGGCACCTGGGTGATTCTGTAGGTTAAGCATCCAACTTTGGTCGTGATCAAGTTCAAGCCCCTCGTGGGGCTCTGCGCTGATAGCTTGGAGCCTAGAGTCTGCTTCAGATTCTGTGTCTCCCTCTCTCTCTTTGCCCCTCCCCCACTTGTGCATGTTTGCACTCTCTCTCTCTCTCTCTCATTCTCTCAAATAAATAAACAAACATTAAAAAAAAGAAACTAATATATGTGCAGCTGATCGGACCAGAGATAGATGCCAAACTCCAGCTGATCCAATTAGAACCTCTCCCAAAAATTTAGCACTGAGCCTATCAGTTTGTCTCAGTAGGTTAATGGAATGAAAATACTACACCATTATTTCACCATTAAGGCCAAAGAAGCAGAGGAAGCATGTATCTATGAAGAATGAGGGGCTCCTGGGTGGCTGAGTGGGTTAAGCATCCGACTTTCGGTTTCTCCTCAGGTCATGATCTCATGAGCTCTTGAGTTCAAGCTTGGGATTCTCTCTCTCCCTCTCTCTCTGCTCCTGCCCCGTTCACACTGTCTGTCTCTCTCAAAATAAATAAATAATGGGCATTGAAGAGGGCATCTTTTGGGATGAGCACTGGGTGTTGTATGGAAACTAATTTGACAATAAATTTCTTATAATAAAAAAAATTGCAAATAAATAAATAAACTTAAAAAAAAAAACGAATGGCATACCCTTGTAGAAGGGAGCAGAGATTTTGAAACTCTCAATCAGTGTTAGAGTTAGAATGTATTTTCAGACATGCCAAAATATATGCATATATGTTATATATAAAAATTAAAAATGATCCAATTATCTACAGAAAAATATTAATGTCAGAGAAAGGAAATAGCTTCTTTTCCTGCATTCTCTATCCCAGCTAATGGCTCATTCAAGCCACAAAACCGGAAGTTATCTCCAATATCTCACTGTCCTTTATCTTCTGTTTTTAATGGGTCACTTGGTTTGGTTGATTCTTGCTTTCTAAGAAATCTCCCAAATCTATCTATACTCTACTCTCTACCTTATTCTGTTACTATCTTTGTCAGGTTTCATCATTTTCCTGTTTGTCTCCTGTCCTATCCAATTATACGACATTTCATTTGGATATCCTGAGTGCCTAGTTCCTGGAATATAATAGATGCAGAATATATGTGGTTGAGAGAATGACTGAATGAATCTTTGTTGGACATTTAGATTGTTTCTAATTTTCCTATCATATAAAAATACCGTAGTATCTGTTTTGGATCTAACTAGTTCCTCTTTTTATAAGGACTATTTCTCTTAGATAAACACCAAGAATGAGAATTATTGGCAAAAAAAAAAAGTATTGCTACTATCTCCATTTAGATTTTCCCAGAAGCAAGCCCTGCAGTGGAGATTTGAGTATAAGACTGCCATGTGGGAGGGGATGCCAGGAAACACTGGCAAGAGAATGTGGAAGGGAGGCAAGGCAAGGATGGAAGCTAATAAAGGGTTTGCTAACAACCAGTTACCACCATAGGCAACTGGATCTCAGTCTCACTGGGGAACTCCGAGAGGAAGTATGGAGCATACTGTTGAATTATTCAAACTGAAGGGCAAGGAAGCTGGGGTATTATCCACTACCAACTCCCCAATTTGAAGAATGCTTCTAGAGGTTATTAGGCCTCTGGCACTTCTAGTTTGATCTGTGTGAGCTAAGTATGTTCCTGCTATAGACTGAATGTGTCCCCACTAAATTCATATGTTGAAATCTTAACCCCCAAGGTGATGGTATTAGGAGATGGCAACTTTGGGAGTGATTAGGCCATGATGTGGATCCCTCAAGAATGGGATTAGTGCCCTCATAAAAGAGACCGCAGAAAGCCCTCTTGCTCCTTTTCCACCATGTGAGGACACAACGAGAAGACAGAAGATAGCCATCTATGAACCAGAAAGCTGTCTCCTCCCAGACATTAAAGCTGCTGGCACCATGATCTTGGACTTCCCAGCCTCCAGAACTGTGAGAAATAAACGTTGTTTAAACCATTCAGACTATGATATTTTTGTTAAAGCAGCCTAAATAGACTAAGACAGTGCCCATGGCTAGAATATCTTTAAGCAGAAAATAGCCTCTGAGAGTGGAGGTGAATGTTGAGAGGTTATGGGCAGGGCACCTAGAGCATCTACTAAGGTGTTTTTACAGCTTTTGAAATGCATTGCTAGGGTACCTGGGTGGCTCAGTCATTAAGTATCTGACTCTGGCTCAGGTCATGATCTCATGAGTTTGGGTTCTACATTGGGTGAACTCGAGCCCCACTTCAGGTGAGTATGAGCCTTGCTTTGGGTGAGCCCCACTTCTCTCTCTCTCTCTCTCTCTCTCCCTCTCCCCCCCCCCCATTTGTCTCTCTTGTGGGATTCTCTCTCTCTCTCTTTCTCTCTCTGCCCCTCACTCACTTGCACCCTCTCTTTCTCACTCAACAAAAAAAAAAAAAAAAAAAAAGAAGAAGAAGAAGAGAAGAAAAGAAAAAGAAACACACTGCTAAATTGCTTTATGAAAGAATAGAACCAACATATACTACAGGTAGAAATCTAAAATCATACAAGTTTACCCACATCCTTACTAACATTAGTAGTCATAATTCCTTTTAGCAAACTTAGATATTTGAGTGCATTATGTTGTTTTCCTTTTGCCTTCTTTTTATCTATAATTCTCCCACTTCCTACTATTTTATGCTTGTGTGTAAATTGGGCTGCTTTTTTTTTTTAAATATATGAAGTTTATTGTCAAATTGGTTTCCATACAACACCCAGTGCTCATCCCAACAGGTGGCCTCCTCCATACCCATCACCCACCCTACCCTCCCTTCCACCCCCCATCAGCCCTCAGTTTGTTCTCAGTTTTTAAGAGTCTCTTATGCTTTGGCTCTCTCTAAATTGGGCTGCTTCTAAAGGGAGTTACAACTAGGGGCACCTGAGTGGCTCAGTCAGTTGCCTGTCCAACTCCTGGTTTCAGCTCAGGTCATGATCTCATGTTCTGTGATTTCAAGCCCCACATTGGGCTCCGTGCTGACAGTGCAAAGCCTGCTTGGGATTCTCACTCCCCCCTTACTCTCTGCCCTCCCCCACTCATGCTCTCTCTCACTCTCTCAAAAAAGTAAATAAGCTTAAAAAAAATAAGGTGAGTTACAACTAAATTAATATAAAATCACAAAGAATTAGTGCTTGTTGCAAAAACACTTTTACTCCTAAGTGGGACAGAAACTCTAGACAGTTTTAATGAATATTTTTATTAGAAAAATTCAAGTGAAATATATTCTTGCTACCAGATATACATTCAAATGCCTGAATCTTAGTCAGTTGCACTCAGCATCATAGCAGTGTGAATTCTATCTCTGAACACGTTTTACTTCCTGATGCTGTAGCATGGCAGACCCTAAAGAACCCACTATTCATCCAAACATGCATAACTCAGAATTGCAGGGAAGTTAGCACCAGTGGGACCACCCTTGACGAATGATGATCTCTTCTTTCATCCTTCAGGCACACAATTCTGAATATGTTTCTTAAGGTTTCTTATGAGATGCAGGTAGGAATGGGCACCATCTGTCCCTAGAGATGGCCAATATGATAGGGCGTTTTCCTCCTACTAGCTCTTTCTCCTTACCTGTTCCACTCCCCCATTCTACACCATTGCTCTTTAGAAGCACTTTTGCGGGTAATGCACCTGCACATAAGCCCTTGTCTCAGACTCTGCTTTCAGAGTATTCAGACTAACTCAGAAGTTGCTATAGATAGCAGACTCTCTGGATAGGATTTTGGAGCTGTGTTACACAGCAAGAAGGAACCCATTGCTGGAGGTAAGTGCATGCAGTAACATCACAATTGCTAAGGATCTGACCTGTGGTAGCTTGGGCTGAGGTGCAGGTGGAAGGTGAAACAGTGGATATGTGGTAGTCCTAGCATCTAAATGGTATTGAGGCAAGGGTTAATTTTAAAGATTTTGGCCTTTTCAAATGCTTTGGAAGCCTTGAACAAAGTAAAAGACAGGTTTTGGTCACCGTCTATCAAGTTGAGTCAGGTTATAGAAGCAAGGGGGCTTGATGGCAGTGTTCAAGGTGACAGCTTCTTAGTCACAGATTGTGTTGAATGAAAATCAGGCACAAAACCTTGTTATGAGGAAAACAGAGGGGCGCCTGGGTGGCTCAGTCGGTTAAGCCTCCGACTTAAGCTCAGGTCATGATCTCACAGTTCGTGGGCTCGAGCCCCATGTCGGGCTCTGGGCTGACAGCTCAGAGCCTGGAGCCTGCTTCCAATTCTGTGTCTCCCACTCTGCCCCTCCCCTGCTCATGCTCTGTCTCTCAAAAATAAATAAATGTTAAAAATTAAAAAAAAAAAGGAAAACAGAGATGCAAAGGAGATTAAATGCATATCCATAAAAGATCTCTTTACCAAAATCAAGCCATTAGGATCATTGGATGGATAAGCCTGGGAATTTTGCAACTCTAGTGTCTTTTGGACCCTGCAGGCACCAGATGTACACCCTCATTCTTGCTAGCCTTATTAAAGACCTCACCTGAAGAGGTGTCCACAATGATGCTTCTATGTCTCAAGATTTACCCTTGCCACCACTCATTACCTCTTGACTGATAATCAGGGTGCACTCTCAGCACAGCTTGAGTGGGGGAAAACAATTCATTCTACAAGAAGAAAGTATATACAATCAAAAGAATTGTAAGACCTGGCCAATATGGACAAATAGGAAGAAGAAGAAAATGGGCAACTGTGAAGATGTTGCATGAAGGAGAAGGCAAATATAAAGATGTGTAGAAGAGGATTTATTGATATAGGAACACACTCCAATGATTTGGAAGCCCTAGTGAAAGCACCTGAATCCACTCTGATTCACTGCTGAGATAGCTTCTTGAAACATGGACAGGATCATGACCTACAATGAATGAGGTGAAGATGTTTGAATTTCCTGGGCAGAGTTCTAGAAAAATTCAGGGAGGTTGGATGTTAGAATGGATTCACTACGTGAAAGCCAAGAGATCAGCATCCTGACCATGTTCCTTAGGAGAACTCAGAAGAGACACTCTTCACAAAGCACAAAGACAACACTGGTGAGGGAGGTATGGGCATCTTTGAGAAGCATGGTAGGGCGTGAGCTGACCTGGGGGAGATACTGCCAATGGGATGCCAAGCATCAGTGTGCATGGTGGGATTCTGAACTAGTAGAGGGGAGGCACAGCACAAGGAGGATGAAATTACTGTAATGGGCAGCAAGGCCAGAATGGCAATTGGAGTGCAGAGATCAGTAGTGATGACTAATAAATCATGGAGCTCTGTCCCAATAGGTGAGCTAGAATGAATATGCCAGCCAACTAAGGTGTATTTTGACATGGATAATTTTAAAAAAGAAAACATGGAGTATTAGAAAGATGAAGTTTGAAATTAACCACAGTAATGGAAAATCACAATCCCTTACTCAATTTCCAAAGCTAAATCAATCCACAGACGTAAAAGCACATTGATTGAAGGGAAGGCTGCCAGTTCTCCTTGATTAACGACTCTGCAACACTGCTAAAAGCAGAAATGATAAATATTACCCCAATCATTCCCCCAAGGAAATCTAGAGCCATATAATAGCACAATGGTGCCTAAGGAAATGGGTAGAAAATTTGGGTTGACACAGATACCACAGGACCTGAAATACCATTATGTCCCTCCAGTTTGAGTTGGGGCTTATGAAGGGCAGATGATACATGCAGCTTGATTCAAGTACACCCTACAATGGATCCACTGGGTCCATCGACCAGCCTGGTGGTTGCTTTCCCAGTTCCTACATGTGTAATAGGAATACTTAGTAATTTGCAGAACGCTTTCAATGATTTCTTGACATGTAGAATAAGAGACATAGAGAAAAGTCACTGAAACTGCCCCAAACCAGCCAAAGTAAAACATAGAAGCAATCCTAGGAAGAATTACAGAATTAGCACCACTATTAGCACCTCGAGAGACTTCGAGGATGTACTGTGGTGGTCCCCATCAATTTACCTGACTGGCCCTTACAAAACTCAGGTGGATCATGGTAGACAAGAGTGGATGACTTCAAACTTAACAGTGTAGTAGCCTCAATTACAGGTGCTATACTCCATGTAGTATGGCTGAACAATCAACACAGTTTCCAGAACTTGTTATGTGGCTATTGAGCTGTTAGTGTTCTTCTTCTCAATATCCATTACAGAAAATAATCAAAAGTAATTAGCTTTTACTTGGAATGAACAACAATACACATTCACTATTGCCCTGGGACTCTACTTTCTGCTACAATGTAGTCCGCTGGGATCTTGATCTGTTTGGCATCTGTGGAATATCAGACTGGCTCACTATTTCAGCTGTTCATTCCAAGTAAAAACTAACTCATTTTTTAAAGGTTTTTATTTATTTACTTATTCATTTATTTATTCAGAGAGACAGAGAGAGAGAGAGAGAGAGAGAGAGAGAGAGTGCATATGCACACAGGCAGAGAGAGAGGAACAGAGAGAAAGAATCCCAAGCAGGCTCTGCACTGTGCAGAGCCCAACGCAGGGCTTGAACTCACGAACCTTAAGATTATGATCTGAGCTAAAGTCAGACACTTAACCAACTGAGCCACCTAAGCATCCCAAAAGCTAGCTACTTTTGATCCTCTTTACTGATGGCCTCTTTGTTTACATAGGTGGTCTTTGGAACATGAGAATCATTCGTGTATGTTTTCTTGGGGCCCCATTTGAAATTAGGGCATCAGTTTAATTTTGTAATTGGTAATATTTTATTCTTAAAATTTAGATTAAATAAAATATGACACAATGTTAATATTTGTTCATTCCAGGTGGTAGCTATAAGGGTATCTGACTTCTTTTTCCCTTTTGGTATTTATTTTTTTTCTATTATGGTAAAATACACAAAATTGAAAAAAATTAAATTAAAAAAACTAAATTTTAAAAAACTAGAAGCTTAAAAAACCACAAAAGTTACCCCTTCAATGTGTACAATTCAGAGATGTAATTCTCAATGTTATACAACCAATACCACTATTTCCAGAATTTTTCATTGCCATGGCTGAAAAACCCATACCTTAGATTATATTTAAATATTTTTTAAATTATAGGGGTGCTTCAGTAGTTCAGTCAGTTAAGCATCTGACTCTTGACTTTGGCTTAAGTCATGATCTCACAGTTCGTGAGATTGAGTCCTGTGTTGGGCTCTGCACTGACAGTGCAGAGCCTGCTTGGGTTTCTCTATTTCCCTCTTTCTCTACCTCTTCCCTATCCATTCTCTCTCTCTCTCTCTCTCTCAATAAATAAATAAATAAATAAATAAATAAATAAATAACATTTAAAAAATTTAAAAACAATTTTAAAAACTAAAACCAGAACAGAATTTTTCTTCAGGGGTGTTAACAGGGTGGCAATCATGATCATGCAATGCTCAGCAGAGAAGTGCAGTGGGCAAGGACACCACAGTGTGGACCTGCATGATCTTCACCATCTGACTCACAATGACTACCTGTAATCTGAGCCCTTGAATGAATTCCCTCTTCTTCCCATCCCATGGCTACTCCATCCATCCATTGTTTCCTCTGGGAATTCTTTCCTGTTCCTTAAGACTAAACTGTATTTCCTCCTTTGTTGAGAACAGTGCAGGTGTTATCTCATAGCATCTATCACCCTATCATAAATTCCTGTTCATTCATCTCATCTCCTAGATTGTCAGCTTCTTAAGGACAGAGACTATGTGGAATCCATCTTTACGGCTCCCACCCAGCACAGTTCCCAGCCCTGAGGACATGCTTCATTCATTTCTGCTGCATCCCATAGATTCTTGGACAAGACAGTGTGCTGGAAAGGGAATCTATGCTGCCAGAAGGCATAATGGAGATGCCAGTAGGAAATATTCAACACAACCACCTACTGGAAATTGTATTGCTTTATGCTGATTCTCAGGAAAGTAAACTCACTTCT
Source organism: Lynx rufus (assembly GCF_022079265.1). Classification (NCBI taxonomy): domain Eukaryota; kingdom Metazoa; phylum Chordata; class Mammalia; order Carnivora; family Felidae; genus Lynx; species Lynx rufus. The sequence continues at coordinate 2,986,631 of NW_025814844.1, read as the reverse complement.
TTTTTTTTTTTTTTTTTTTTGAGTAGACTTCATGCCCAGCATGTAGCCCAACTCAGGGCTTGAACTCATGACTCTGAGATCAAGACCTGAGCTGAGATCAAGAGTCAGACGCTTAACTGACTAAGCCACCCAGGCGCCCCAAACTCAATTTTAATTAAAAATGTAACAGTTGATCTTCAGGTGTCATTTTCATTTTAACAGTTCCATTTAAATGTCTCACTACAATTGATTTAATCAATCCTCTATTGTTGGACATTTAGATTGTTCCAACTTTTCACTATTATAAATAAGAGTAAAATAAAAAGCATTTTGACGCATGTTGCCAAATTTCCCTCTAGAGAAGCTATACTAATTCGCTTCCCGTCAGAAGCCTCTGTGTGACTGAGGCACATTAGCCTGGAAATATGAATATATTTCCTCCAACTGTGTCTTTTCCAGATCCCTTCAGGTTGTAATAACTGTACTCCTAGAATGTGATCTCTTTCAATGATTACCCACTGTGCTTGCCATACCTAACACCAGGTGGGATGAGGGCCCAACCAGAGGTGCCCATGGACTGACTGAGCAGCTCATCCTGAAGGACTTAAGACTGACCAGATAAAATAAGACATCATAACATTGATTGGGTACAAGAGAGAACATCAACTTGAAGGTCTTATTGGGGTCTGATAGCAAAGGCCACACAAGCCCTCAGAAGAGCTGACATATGGACTGGTGTCTGCAGAGGGGCCAAAGTTACAACTTTGTGTACTGGAAGGGGTGCATACGGTAAAGATACCTACTGCCAGCCCTGCTTCCCTCAGGTGCTGTTGATTGACTGCAGTCAGAATCCAATCTAGATGGGCCATGTGGGTCCACACACACAGACTAGTAGCAACTCAGAGCCCTGAACTTGCCATGTGCCAAAGGTGATTGAGAGTTACCAAAACCAATGTGTTAGCACCATGGTGGTGACCCAATCTCTCAGATTCTGTGAAAGAAACACTATACCAGTAAAAGGTTGTGATCTACTCATGATCCTTCAGGAACTTCCTTGGCCATAAGGCCTGAAACTACCCCATCAAAAGAGAGTCTTCAGTTTCACTCCCTACCTTCCACTCCTGGCTAGATCATTGTCAGGGGGAACAGAGAGTCAGGATGCACCCTAAAGGAGAGAAATGGGTTCCAAGCTTCTGAGGTATCTGGTCTGGGACCAGAGTGGCCACCCAGAGAGCCTAGCCTCAGAGGGAGACAGAAAATATTGAGAAAGGCAGTACATAATGGACTTCTGGCCCTAAATTCCAAGAACATCACCCACAGCAATGACTGAACGATTGCTTTTGAAGTATATTCACAGAGAGTGAAGATTATTTTTGTTGTCACTGTGGGTGGTAAGTGTAATATCAGTATCAAGCAAATGTGGAAAGTCTTATGCCCTTCAGCCAGGGGCACCCCAGTGCTCGTTAGCCAGATTGTTGGCAAATGTACAGGACTAGTTTATAGAATAGAGGAGGGAAAGTATGGGAACTCATAGTTCTCATCAACTAAAAATAACTTTTCATGCTTATTTATTTATTTTTTTTAGTAATACTCTTTCAGCTATAAATGTGCTTTGTAGGCTATTGGATCCTCTACTCTCCTTAGCTAAGCTCAGAGACTAACTTTTGTTAAAGTGTTATTGCAAGGCAGGCTAATGTTTTCATAGAGCTTGCCAAAATAGATAGGAATGACTTTTTAAAAAAAACAGTTCCAGGAAATATGTAATGACTTTTTTTAAACAAAGAACTCAGATTCTGGTTTTGTGAAAAACTCTGTATCGATGCCCCTATAACATTTTTGGGATCTTTAAAAGCAGAAATAATAGTTTAATTAACAAAAATGTGTGTTTTGAAGGACTGTTTGTGGAGTTGTTGAAATTTTTTAAAATGAATTTTTGGCCTTTTATAGGCTGGTAAGGTCTTTTCTATGTATTATGAGAGTGAATAATAATTGTTTCTTCATTGTACAGACCTTAAACATAATAAAAATTTTAGTCTTTAACCATCCTGTATTCTTTTTTTTTAATGTTTATTTATTAATTTTGAGAGAGAGAGGTAGGGGATGAGAGAGAGGGAGAGAGAGAATCCCAAGTAGGCTCCATCCTGACAGCACAGAATCCAACGTGGGGCTTGATCCCATGAACAGTGAGATCATAACCTGAGCTGAAATCAAGAGTCAGATGCCTCACTGACTGAGCCCCCTGGGGGGCCCCTACCATATTGTGTTCTTTAGGCTCTAGCCTCAGCTTTCCCATGAAAACTTAACATAAGCAGTTCTGCCCTTTTGATTTTCTTCCATGGAAAATAGAAGAGAAGAAGGAAAAGGAAGGAGGGAGGAAAGAAAGAAGGGGGAGGGGCACCTGGGTGGCTCAGTCGGTTGAGCATCCGACTTCAGCTCAGGTCATGATCTCGCAGCTTGTGAGTTCGAGCCCCGCATCGGGCTCTGTGCTGACAGCTCAGAGCCTGGAGCTTGTTTCAGATTCTGTGTCTCCCTCTCCCTCTCTCTCTGTCCCAACCCACTCGCATTCTGTCTCTGTCTCTCTCTCTCAAAAAAAATAAACATTAAAAAAAAAATTTAAATAAAAAAAAGAAAGAAGGGAGAGAGAGAGAGAGAGAGAAGGAGAGAGAGAGAAGGAGGTACAGAGGGGGGAGGGAGGAAGGAAAGAAAGAGAGAGGCAAAATAGAACATTCTGGATTCACAGTTAATGAACCATCAATCTAATGACACCCATGTTATGGTGTGTTTGAAGGCCATTACCAGCAGATGTCCCTTCAACCTGAATTCTCAGCAATGCCCCCTTAATAAGACTGCTTGTTGTATTTCTCTCTGGTCCACATGACTAGGTTGTTTGGGGGCAGGCAGGAATTGATGAGAATTATTTTGGAAAACTGACTTCTCTCAATCAGACATAGCTTTTCCGGAGCAGAGTATTTTCAGAGCATTTACTGGCAGCATAACATAGATGATATCACAGAAGTAATTCCCGCACTGCTGAGCTGCCTAATTCCCCAGTTAAACACTGCTCTGATGTCAACAGCCTCACGGCCAAGAAGACTGCCAAAGTCATGTTGCTTTTAAAAAGACTTCTTACCACCCCAGGGATGCCACTTTCCACTAATATTAATTTCAAATAAGTTTTTCTTTTTCCTAATCAATATTTGATTTATTTTAGATATACAGATTTAGACATACTTTAGTCGGTTGTAGAGATGTGAAATTTTTAAACAAAATGTAAAAATTTCAAATGATTGAGCCTGATCCTATCACTACACCAACAGCATGCAGAGTGAGGGATATGAAAAAAACATGAATTTGTAGATTTGCATGTTTGCTACACCTTTGTCCCAGGTAATACATTATGTAAAAATATGGAAGAATCAAGGATATTGGCATTTTGAGGCACCTGGGTGTCTCAGTCAGTTAAGCATCTGACTTTGGCTCAGGTCATGATCTCACGGTCTGTGGGTTTGAGCCCCAAGTTGGGCTCTGTGCTGACTGCTTGGAGCCTGGAGCCTGCTTCAGATTCTGTGTCTCCCTCTCTCTCTGCCCCTCCCCTGCTCGTGCTCTGTCTCTCTCTTGCTCTCTCAAAAATGAATAAACGTTTAAAAAAAAAAAGAATATTGGCATTTTGTAGGAATGCAGATTCCCTGACAACAGAAAGACATCTAACAAGATATCTAATCCCCTTAAATGTCTAGCCCCAAGTTTCAACATCTGTAAGATATAAAATGACATTTTTGTAGATAACCTCTGTGGTCCTTATTATTCTAAGAATCCATAGTTTCATCCCTTGCTTGAGCAAAGGAGATAATTTAGTGGCCAAGATAGACCTTCACTACTAATAACCGTCTTGTTCACATTATGTTGTAACTCAACCTGGAGATGGGTGAGTATCTTGTCTGAGAAGGTACTCTGCTATTACAAGGTTGAAGGGTACCAGTTCAGTTTCAGCTAATCAACTTCCAGAAAAGATCATATACATGTCTTCATCAATCATAGAACAGAAGGCATCCATGGCTGGAATTTTAAGGAGGAGTTAATGTGGGGACTATTTTCAGAGCTGTGGGCAGGGTTCAGGGCACCCACAAGGGATATTGAGGTACCCAGGGCTGGTAATAGCAGAAGATTGTGTTACAGGAACCCAGTGAGACTTGGCCCCATCCATGGCACAGCCCACAAGGCTGGGACTGACACTTTTCACCCAGGGAGAACCAATACACCAGCTCAGCTAAAGCCAGTCAGGTATTCTTTCTCAAGAAATTGAACTCAGTAGCCAGAGATCAAGCCAGTCATATGACATAAGACCCTCCAGCTCTAAGCTCCAGTGGAACTGCAGGCAGTCAGTAAAAGCCATGTGAAAGCAGAAATTAAGAGCATCACAGAGGAGTCTGGTCTGAAGAGAGAAGGGGATAGATACAGAAGATGTAGGAATTAAAGCCCAGGTAGCCCCAGAAACATAGACAGAGAGATGGCCTCTCTAATATCTTTAAATCCCCAGTGCAGCCCAGCTAAGTTCATTTCAGTCCTTAGTCATCAATGACTCACAGCACTTAACACCATTTGGTTACCCTGGCCTGGAGCAACTCAAATTTTCCTGAGACACCATTAAGTATTCAACTAGTTTGTAACCACTGTAGCATAGTCCACTTCATGAAATGAACAAACCATAGTTTATTTATAAATCTCCCCATTTCCAACATTTTGCATTATAAACATCCTTGTAATCTGAATACATATATCATTTTTTTTCTAGAGATAAATTCCAAGAAATAGAATTGCTGGGCTATCTCGATAGTTTGATGTATATTGTTTATTGCCTTTGGTTGGGCTAATTTATACTTGGCAAACAGTGCATGGCAACCCCTATTTCAACCTATTATCTAAATACTGTCATTTTATCTTTTCACATATGCCAATATGTTAGGTTGAAAACAAGTATTTCATTGTTAATTTTTATTTTATTGATTGAACTTTTTCTCAAATATTGATGGGCACTTATATTTGTGTGTGTGTGTGTGTGTGTGTGTGTGTGTGTATCTTGAGTTTACGACCTTTGCTTTCTTTCCACTGCTGTAGTCAATTTTTCTTATTGATTTGTAAGAGACTTGAATTAACCACCCATTATCTGTTACCATGCTTAAATATTTTTCTGGTTTATTGTTTGATTTTTAAAATTCTGTTTGTGGTTTTTTAACACATAGAAATCTTACAAATTTTCTCCTGAAGAGATGGTCCCTCTTCCTCTATAGGCATTGTCATGTCTGGATTTAGTGCCTAGAAATGTAGCCATGTTGTGATTTTGAGAACATCTGAGGACAGGGCACCTGGGTGGCTCAGCCAGTTGAGCATCTGACTTTGGCTCATGTCATGATCTCACAGTTCATGAGCCCGAGACCCTCATTGGGCTCTGTGCTGACAGCTCAGAGCCTGGAGCCTGCTTCAGATTCTGTGTCTCCCTCTCTCTCTGCCCCTTCCCCACCTGTGCTTTCTCTCTCTCTCTCTCTCTCTCTCTCAAGAATAAATAAACCAACAACAACAAAAAAGAATAAATAAACCAATTTGACAATAAATTTCATATTAAAAAAGAATAAATAAACATTAAAAAAATTAACAGAACATCTGAAGCCATATGCTTGTCCTTTAAGGCAGACAGCATGGAAAGAAACCTCAGGACTGGCTAACATTGCTAAGTAGCTCGATCAATCAAGGTAAAATCCAGTTACCTCTTGAGTTTTTGTAATGTGAAATAAAACATTTCATTTAATCTAAAACACCACTGATTGTAAGATACAACATTATTTTATGTGCCACTAAGAAAAGAAAATGCTGCCAATTAAACCATAACAGCCATCAGTGAGAAGAATTGTCTTGATTTCAGAGATTTTAAAATGTAAAAGCCTGGATTTTAGAGTTGATTACACATGATCACACATTTCTTCAAGTCAAATGAGTCAAAATATTTCTGTTACTTGCAGTTGTAAGTATCATATCTAATACATCCAAAAACTTCTCTACTTCTCACAGGTGTACTAGCGTATGTACATGAAGACATATGACAAGAAAATTCACAAAACATTATTTGTAGAAGAAAAATACTGACAAAAATTAAATGTAAATCATTGGGAACAGATTACATAAATTACGGAAAAACACGTAATGAATACTGAGCATACATTTAAAAAATAAAGAAGAGGGGCGCCTGGGTGGCTCAGTGGGTTAAGTGTCCGACTTTCAGCTCAGGTCATGACCTCACAGTTTGTGAGTTTGAGCCCCGTGTCAGGCTCTGTGCTGACAGCTCAGAGCCTGGAGCCTGCTTCAGATTCTGTGTCTCCCTCTCTCTCTGACCCTCTCCCACTCACACTCTGTCTCTGTCTGTCTCTCAGAATAAATAAACATTAAAAAAATTAAAAAATAAATAAAAAATGAAGAAGAAAAGCCAAATGTTGTGGAGAACAACTTTCTAAGATTTATTTTGAAGTGAAAATATAAGCATGCTTTATGTGTTTGGAGAAGTGTGTATCGTATGCTACTATATTTTTGATATATATTTGAATATATGTGTATACTTAATACACACACATATACAGACACACATATATTTGTTAATCATATCTTTGCTTCAAATGGTACTGAAGAACTAGTAAACATAGTTGCTTCTTAGGGAAAAAACCCAGGAGCTGGGAGATTAGGAAGGGAGAACTTTTTCTTATACACACCTTTCTGCTATTTGATTTTCAAAATATAAGCATGTGTTTTTATACAAAATTACATATATTAATGAGAGAAGCTCTTCCTCATGCCAGGAATATATAATATTTTTATTTTGTGATATTATACTTTCCTGGTTTTCTTCCAGTTTCAATACTATTCTTTTTCAATCTATAAATCCCCTCAAGGCCAGTTTGGAGCCCTGTTTTCATCTCTGTCTATACTTAACCCCTTAGTGATTTCATTTAAATGCATGTCTTTAAATATTATTTATACTACTAAAATACTATTTTAAAGAGATTTAATCATTTTTCTTTTTCTTTTTCTTTATATTCAAATTAGTTAACATACAGTGTACTCTTGGCTTCAGGAGTAGAACCCCGTGATTCATCTCTTACATATGACATCCAGTGCTCATCCCAAAAAGTGCCCTCCTTAAAGCCCATCACCCACTTAACCCATCCTTCTACCCACTCACCACCTACAGCAACCCTCAGTTTGTTCTCTGTATTTAAGAGTCTCTTACGGTTTGCCTCGCTCTGTGTTTTTATCTTATTTTTCCTTCCCTTCCCCTATGTTCATCTGTTGAGTTTCTCAAATTCCACAAGTGAGTGAAATCATATATCTGCTTTTCTCTAACTGACTTATTTCACGTAGCATGATACCCTCCAGTTCCATGCACACTATTGCAAAGGGCAAGATTTCATTCTTTTTCATCACTGAGTAGTATTCCATTGTATATATATACCACATCTTCTTTATCCATTCATCAGTTGATGAACATTTGGGCTCTTTTCATAATTTGGCTATTGTTGATAGCACTGCTATAAACATCGGGGTGTGTGTGCCCCTTCAAATCAACATTTTATTATCCTTTGGATAAATTCCATAGTGCAATTGCTGGGTCATGGGGTAGTTCTATTTTTAATTTTTTGAGGAATCTCCATACTGTTTTCCAGAGTGGCTGCACCAGTTTGCATTCCCACAAAGAGTGCAAAAGGGTTCCCCTTTCTCCATATCCTCACCAATATCTGTTGTTTCCCAAGTTGTTAATTTTAGTCATTCTGACCAGTGTGAGGTGGTATCTCATTGTGGTTTTGATTTGTATTTCCCTAAGGATTAATGATGTTGAGCATCTTCTCATGTGTCTGTTTGCCATCTGGATGTCTTTTTTGGAAAAGTGTCTGTTCATGTCTCCTTCCTATTTCTTCACTGGATTATTTGTTTTTTGGGTGTTGAGTGTGGTGAGTTCTTTATAGATTTTGGATACTAACTCTTTATCTGACATGTCATTTGCAAATATCTTCTCTCATTTCATTGGTTGCCTTTTAGTTTTGTTAATTGTTTCCTTGGCTGTGCAGAAGCTTTTTATTTTGATAAGGTCCCAATAGTTCATTTTTGCTTTTATTTCCCTTGCCTCCAGAGACACGTCAAGTAAGAAGTTGCTGTGGCCAAGGTCAAAGAGGTTGCTGCCTGTTTTCTTCTCTAGGGTTTTGAGGTTTCCTGCCTCACATTTAGGTCTTTCATACATTTTGAATTTATTTTTGTGTATGGTGTAAGCAGTCCACTTTCATTCATCTGCATGTTGCTGTCCAGTTCTCCCAGCACCATTTGCTAAAGAGACTGTCTTTTTTCCATTGGATACTCCTTCCTGCTTTGTTGAAGATTAGTTAGTCATATATTTATAGGTCCATTTCTGGTTTCTCTATTCTATTCCCTTGATCTATGTGTCTATTTTCGTGCCAATACCATACTGTCTTGATGATTACAGCTTTGTAATACAGGTTAAAGTCTGGGATTGTGATGCCTCCAGCTTTGGTTTTCTTTTTCTTTTTAATTTTTTTAATGTTTATTTATTTTTGGGAGAGAAACAGAGGGTGAGCAGGGGAGGAGCAGAGAGAGAGGGAGACACAAAATCTGAAGCAAGCTCCAGGCTCTGAGCTGTCAGCACAGAGCCTGATGTGGGGTTGGAACTCACAGACCGCGAGATCATGACCTGAGCTGTAGTTGGACACTCAACCGACTGAGCCACCCAGGTGCCCCTGGTTTTCTTTTTTGACATTACTTTGGCTGTTCGTGGTCTTTTGTGGTTCCACACAAATTTTAAGATTGTTTGTTCTAGCTCTATGAAGAATGCTGGTGTTATTTTGATAGGGATTGCCTTGAATGTGTAGATTGCTTTGTGTAGAATTGACATTTTAACAATACTTGTTCTTCCAATCCATAAGCATGGAATGTTTTTCCATTTCTTTGTGTCTTTTTCAATTTCTTTCATAAGCTTTCTATAGTTTTCAGCGTGCAGATCTTTTATCTCTTTGGTTAAGTTTATTCCTAGGTGTTTTATGGTTTTTGCTGCAATTGTAAATGGGATCAATTCCTTGATATCTTTTTCTGTTGCTTCATTATTGGTGTATGGAAATGCAGCTGATTTCTGTACATTGATTTTATATCCTGCAACTTTGCTGAATTCATGTATCAGCTCTAGCAGTTTTTTGGTGGTGTCTTTCCGTTTTTCTGTGTAGAGTAACAGGTCATCTGCGAAGAGTGAAAGTTTGACTTCTTTGCCAATTTGGATGCCTTTTTTGTTTTGTCATCTGATTGCTGAAGCTGGTATTTCCAACACTATGTTGAACAACAGTGGTAAAAGTGGACATCCCTGTCGTGTTCTTGATCTCAGGGGGAAGGCTCTCAGTTTTTCCCCATTGAAGCTGATATTAGCTGTGGGCCTTTCATATATGGATTTTATGATGTTAAGGTATGTTCCTTCTATCCTGACTTTCTTGAGGGTTTTTATTAAGAAAGGATGCCGTATTTTGTCAAATGCTTTTTCTGCATCTATTGACAGCATCATATGGCTCTTATCCTTTCTTCTCTTAATGTGGTGTATCACATTGATTGATTTGTGAATATTGAACCATCCCTGCATCCATGTTCGTCAGGGATTTTGGCCTGTAATTTTCTTTTTTAGTGGGGTCTTTGTCTGGTTTTGGAATCAAGGTAATGCTGGCTTTATAGAATGAGTCTGGAAGCTTTTCTTCCATTTCTATTTTTTTAGAACAGTTTGAGAAGAATAAGTATTAGCTCTGCTTTAAGTATCTGGTAGAATTTCCTAGGGAAGCCTTCTGTCCCAGGACTCTTATTTGTTGGAAGGTTTTTGATAACCGATTCAATTTCTTTGTTGGTTATGGATCTGTTCAAATTTTCTATTTCTTCATGTTTGAGTTTTGGTAGTGTGTGAGTGTCCAGGAATTTGTCCATTTCTTCCAAGTTTTCCATTTTGTTAGCATATAATTTTTCATAGCATTCTTTTATAATTGTTTGTATTTTTGTGGTATTGGTTGTGATCTCTCCTCTTTCACTCATGATTTTATCTATTTAGGTCCTCTCTCTTCTCTTTTTTAGAAGTCTGGATAGAGATTTATCAATTTTCTTTATTCTTTCAAAAAACCAGCTCTTAGTTTCATTGATCTGGTCTACTGGGTTTTTTTGGATTCTTTATTGTTTGTTTCTGCTCTAATCTGTATTATTTCCCTTCTGCTACTGGCTTTGGGCTTATTTTCTGCTCTTTTTTCCTTTAAAAAATTTTTAACATTTTATTTATTTTTGAGAGACAGAGACAGAGTGCAAGTGAGGGAGGGGCAGAGAACAAGGAAGACACAGAATCTAAAGCAGGTTCCAGGCTCTGAGCTGTCAGCACAGAGCCTGACATAGGGCTTGAACCCATGAACTGTGAGATCATGGCCTGAGCCAAAAACCAGATGCTTAACTGACTGATCCACCCAGGCACCCCTTTCTGCTCCTTTTCTAGCTCCTTTAGATGTAAGGTTAGGTTGTGTATTTGGGACCTTTCTTGCTTCTTCAGATAGGCTTGAATTGCAATGTATTTTCCTCTTAGCACTGCCTTTACTGCATCCCAAAGGAATTGGATTGTTGTGTTTTCATTTTCATTTGCTTCCATGTACTTTTTAACTTCTCCTTAATTTCTTTGTTAACCCATTCATTCTTTAGTAGGATGTTCTTTAACCTCCATGTATTTGGGGACTTTCCAAATTTTTTCTTGTGGTTGATTTCAATTTTCATAGCATTGTGATCTGAAAATATGCATGGTATGATATCAATCTTTTTGTACCTCTTGAGGGCTGTTTTGTGACCTATTTTATGTTATGTGATCTATTTTAGAGAATGTCCCATGTGCCCTCAAGAGGAATGTATATTCTGCCGCTTTAGGATAAAATGTTCTTAATATATGTTAACCCCATCTGGGCTAATGTGTCATTCAGAGCCATTGTTTCCTTGTTTATTTTCTGCCTACATTACCTGTCCATTGCTGTAAGTGTAGCATTAAAGTCTCCTACAATTATGGTATTATTATCCAAAAGTTTGCTTATGTTTGTGATTAATTGATTTATATATTTGGTGTCCATGTTCAGGCCATAAATAATTACAATTGTTAGCTCTTCTTGGTGGATAGACCCCTTAATCATGATATAATGACCTCCTTCATCTCTTGTTACAGTTTTTGTTTTAAAATCTAGTTTGTCTGATAAGTATGGCAACTCCAGCTTTCTTTTGATGTCATTAGCATGATAGTTGGTTCTCCATTTGTTCACTTTCAATCTGCAGGTGTCCTTGGATCCAAAATGAGTCTCTTATAGGCAACATGTAGATGGATCTTGTTTTTCTATCCATTCTGATACCCTATGTCTTTTGATTGGGGCATTTAGTCCATTTACATTCAAAGTGATTATTGAAAGATGGATTTAGTACCATTGTGTTATCTGTAAATTTCATGTTTATTGTGGTGTTCTCTCATCCTTTGTAGTCTTTGCTTTAAGTCTTTCCACTCACAGAGTCTCCCTTAGGATCTCTTGCAGGGCTGGTTTAGCGGTCACAAACTCCTTTAGTTTTTGTTTGTCTGGGAGTCTTTATCTCTTCTTCTATTCTGAATGACAGCCTTGCTGGATAAAGGATTCTTGGCTGCATATTTTTCTTATTGAGCACTTTGAATATTTCCTGCCACTCTCTTTTGGCCTGCCAAATTTCAGTGCACAGGTCTGCTACTAAGCTTATGTGTCTACCCTTGTAGGTTAAGGACCTTTTGTCCATGGCTGCTTTCAGAATTCTCTCTTTGTATTTTGCCAGTTTCACCATGATATTTCATGATGTTGACCTGTTTTTGTTGATTTTGAAGGGAGTTCTCTTTGCCTCTTGGACTTGGATTCCTATTTCCTTCCCCAGATTAGGGAAGTTCTCAGCTATAATTTGGTCAAATAAACTTTCTGCCTCTCTCTCACTCTGTTCTTCTGAGACTTCTATAATACGGATATTGTTTCATTTCATGGAATCATTTAATTCTCTAATTCTCCCCTTGTGATCTAGTAATTTCCTTTGCCTCTTTTTTTCAGCTTCATTATTTTCCATAATTTTATCTTCTATTTTTCCTCTGCTTCTTCCATCTTCACTGTCACTGTATCTAGTTTATTTTGCATCTCAGTTATAGCATTTTTAAATTCATCATGACTAGTTCTTGGGTCTTTGATCTCTGCAGCAAGAGTTTCTATGCTTTTTTCAAGCCCAGTTATTAGTCTTATCACAGTTATTACAGTGTTTATTTTTTTAATGTTTATTTTTTATTGAGACAGAGAGAGACGGAGACAGAGCACAAGTGGGGGAGGGACAGAGAGAGAGAGGGAGACACAGAATCCAAAGCAGGTTTCAGGCTCTGAGCTGTCAGCACAGAGCCCAACGTGGGGCTAAAACCCACAAACCGTGAGATCATGACCTAAGCCAAAGTTGGACACCCAATTGACTGAGCCACCCAGGCACCCCATTACTGTCATTCTAAATTATTGCTCAGATATATTGTTTATATCTGTTTTGAGCAATTCTCTGGCTGTGGTTTTTTCTTACCTTTCTTTTGGGGAGAATTCCTCCATTTTGTCATTTTGGCTAAATTTCTGTCTTTTTCATGTTCTAAAAGCTTGTTACGTGTCCTGCACCTGAGAGTACTACTATATAAAAAAGGGGTCATACACTGTCCAGGACCTGGCACTCTAGGAAGTATTTTTGGTGCATGTTGCATTTTGGCTGTTCTATCCCACTGGTTAGTCTTATGCAGAGCTTCTCCTTGCTTGTAGTGGTGGAGTGTTTGGACCTTCAACCAGGTGTGCTTTGATTTGTTTGTTAAAGTAACTTTGGGAAAAAAAAAAAAAGAAAGGTGGAGAAAGCCTGATCCCATAAAAAAAAGAAAAATGAAATTGGTGAAAAGAAAACTAAAGAGTGAATCAAAAAACTATAAGGCTAATTCCAGAGAAAGAGAAAGGAAAATAAAGAAGAAGAAAGAGAAAAGATGGAAAAAGAATAGAATAAAATGCCTGATTACAAATATATATATATGTATATATAAAATATATCATAATTATATATTATACAATTATACAAATAATATGTATATATATAAATATATATAAATAAATATATTATATAAAAATATATAATATATAAAATAAGAATGACCAAAAACAAATCAGAAACTATGAGCCTGATTCCAAAAGAAGAAAAGAAGAGGGAGGATAGAAAAGAAAAGAGAGGAAAAAAAAGGAAACAATTGTCTCTTGGTGCCTGGGACTCATGACTGTGCTGGTCTAGGGGAGAAGCCAGCTGCCTGGGGTCAGTCAGTCTTGCTCCTGTAGGTCAGCAGTTGCCAAGCATGGAGGAGCAGGGTTTGGTGTAAGCGGGTCTCACCTCCATGGGGGCCGCTGTGCTACTCTCCGAAGTCCCACGTGTTGTTATTGGGGGGAAAATGGCGACATCCCAATCTCTACTTCCTGGACAGGGTATCTCAACCCATGCTGTTCAGGCACCCCTCAAGGAATAGTGAGGGCAGTCAACTTGCCCTGCTCCACAGTTTTCCTGCACATTCTGGGAACTTGGCTGGGATTCAAAACCCTAAGTCTTAAAGGACCCAGCTCAGTGCTGCTCCTTTCCCCGTTTTCAGAGTAGAGTCTTTCCACTCTGCTATAAAAGGCCTTTGGCTGGCATCAAAGTCTGTCCTTGGGGAGGGAATAAACCCTATTCTGAATGTACTCTGGTAAAGGGACCGTTCTCTTCCAGTGCGCCCCTGAGGTTGCTACACTGCGCTGTGTACTCTGGGGCCAGCTCCTTCTAACCCAGGAATGCGCGCCTTGTCTCCCAGCTCCTCTCCGGAGAAAGTCACGCACTCCCGAGACCTCGAGTTTCAGCTCCAAAGCCTGTCTGTAAAAAACAAACTGGAACTCTCGGTATTTCTTGTTCCCCAGTCCATGGACCAGAAAGGATTTCCTCTTGTGCGATGTCAATGCCACACTTTAACGGCCCACTCTCCTTCTTTCCCATTGTCTCTCCACAGAAAGTGTTCCCTCTCCTCTGTGCCTATGTCATTCTCTCTCCCCCAATTCAAATACACCCACCTTGATCCTGCCAAGCTGTCTCCCTTCAACTGTAGAAATCATTCTGCCACTCTGCAGATCAATTTCCTGCATTTTCCAAGTGATCTGGCCTCAATACAACGGTGTTTGAGGGGCAAGGAAAATCCTGGTCCTCCAAATTCTCCACCATCTTAATCCTTTTTTTTTTTTTTAATTTTATTTATATACTTTGAAAGGGAGAGAGAGAAAGCATGAGTAGGGGAGGGGCAGAGAGAGAGGAGAGAGCAAGAATTGGGCAGCACAGAGCCCAATGCAGGTCTCAAAGTCACAAACCAGTAAGATCAGGATCTGAGCCAAAGTCAGACACTTAACCAGCTGAGCCACCCAGGTGCCCCTACTAAAATACTGTTTATCACTTAAATAATATCTATACAATGCACACAAGTTTCTATCTCCTACAACTGCCCTCTCTTTTGGACTTCAGACTCAAATATCCAACTGTCTCATAGACATTTCCATCCAGTTATCCAAAAGGCATCCCAAACTTAACATGTCTGAATCAAATGGAATGCTTTGAGCTCCATGTAATATAACTTGGATTCCAGGATTTGTTGGAAAAGTCCTGTGGTAGATTGTAGACCAGCAGTTGTTCAATGAACAGCATGACTTCACTCTTAGCACTGCCCTCCTGTGAGACTTCATCCTCAAGCTGGATTCAAGATGATTGCCACAGTACCAGCCTCACTTCTACCTACTATGGCATCCAGAGGAAGAAGAGACATTATTTTTTGGTGGATTGCTCTTTAAAAAGAATAATCTTTGTTCTCATAAAGCCCCATGAAACCCCTCACTTGAACCCATTCCTAAACCTTCCCTCTGGCCAATGGAATGCCTTACAATGATTGGCTTAGGCCAACTCCTTAATTAGTCAATAACCAGGAGAGATAAAATTACCTTTAGACCAAATAGGCCAACTCTGGAGAAGAAGGTGAAGCCAGCTTTTCCTAAATCTCTTGGGTATATGAAAAACTGGTAAGTAAAATGGTGCTGGGAGAACTGGACAGAAACATGCAGAAGATTGAAACTAGACCACTTTCTCACACCATTCACAAAAATAAACTCAAAATGGATAAAGGACCTGAATGTGAGACAGGAAACCATAAAACCCTAGAGGAGAAAGCAGGAAAAGACCTCTCTGGCCTCAGCCGTAGCAATTTCTTATTTGACACATCCCCAAAGGCAAGGGAATTAAAAGCAAAAATGAACTACTGGGACCTTATGAAGATAAAAAGCTTCTGCACAGCAAAGGAAACAACCAACAAAACTAAAAGGCAACCAACGGAATGGGAAAAGATATTTGCAAATGACATATCAGACAGAGGGCTAGTATCCAAAATCTATAAAGAGCTCACCAAACTCCACACCCGAAAAACAAATAACCCAGTGAAGAAATGGGCAGAAAACATGAATAGACACTTCTCTAAAGAAGACATCCAGATGGCCAACAGGCACATGGTAAGATGCTCAACATCGCTCCTCATCAGGGAAATACAAATCAAAACCACACTCAGATATCACCTCACGCCAGTCAGAGTGGCCAAAATGAACAAATCAGGAGACTATAGATGCTGGAGAGGATGTGGAGAAACGGGAACCCTCTTGCACTATTGGTGGGGATGCAAACTGGTGCAGCTGCTCTGGAAAACAGTGTGGAGGTTCCTCAAAAAATTAAAAATAGACCTACCCTATGACCCAGCAGTAGCACTGGTAGGGATTTACCCAAGGGATACAGGAGTACTGATGCATAGGGGCACTTGTACCCCAATGTTTATACAGCACTCTTAACAATAGCCAAATTATGGAAAGAGCCTAAATGTCCATCAAGTGATGAATGGATAAAGAAATGGTGGTTTATATACACAATGGAGTACTACGTGGCAATGAGAAAGAACAAAATATGGCCCTTTGTAGCAACGTGGATGGAACTGGAGAGTGTGATGTTAAGTGAAATAAGCCATACAGAGAAAGACAGATACCATATGGTTTCACTCTTATGTGGATTCTGAGAAACTTAACAGAAACCCATGGGGAAGGGGAAGGAAAAAAAAAAAAAGAGGTTAGAGTGGGAGAGAGCCAAAGCATAAGAGACTGTTAAAAACTGAGAACAAACTGAGGGTTGATGGGGGGTGGGAGGGAGGGGAGAGTGAATGATGGGTATAGAGGAGGGCACCTTTTGGGATGAGCACTGGGTGTTGTATGGAAACCAATTTGACAATAAATTTCATATATTGAAAAAAAAACTGGTAAGTACATGAAAGAAAATCAGAATATTATTAGGCAGGGTGAAATGGACACTGACCAGAAAAGTCAACAATGTCCAAATGAGATTTTTTTTTTAATTCCCCCCTCCCAATCAATTTCTTCTTAGTTCTCCCAACCTTAGTAAATGGCACTGCCATAATCACAATTATCTAGGACAAAACTTTAGGAGTCATATTTCATTCTTCCAGTTATCCACCTATTACTGACATACATTTTATTTCTATTTTATCTCATAAAAGCCATGATATTTGTTATTATTTTTCCTTAAGCAGTAAATTGATTTTTGAATAAATTAAGGAAAGAGAAAAATATATTTTATGTTTTACACATTTCTTTACTATTTTCTAGCACTCTTCATGTCTTTGTATAGATCTGGGTTTCCATCTGATATAATTTCCCTTCAGCTTTTGCTTAATTGAAAATATCTTTATTGTACCTAGGTTTTTTGAAGGATATTCTTAACTGCACATGGAATTCTAAGTTGACAGGCTTTTTTTTTTTCTTTCTGTACTTTAAGAATGTCATCTGAGGGAGCCTCGGTGGCTCATTTGCTCAGGTGTCTGACTCTTGATTTAGGCTCAGGTTCATGGGTTCAAGCCCTGCATCTGGCTCTGTGCACTGACAGTGCAGAGTTTGCTTGGGATTCTCTCTCTCCCTCTCTCTCTCTACCCCTCCTGTGCATGTTCTCTCTCTCTCTCAAAATAAATAAACCTAAAAAATAAAAATGTCATCTCATTGTCTTTAGCGTACCTTATTTCCAATGAGAACTCAGCTATCATTTTTGTCATTGTTCTCATGTAATCTGTCTTTTTTTCTCTGGCCACTCTTAAGATTTTCTCTTTATCTTTGGCTTTCAGCAATTAGACTATGATGTGTCTAGGTGTGGTTTTATTTATATTTTTTTCTGCTGGGGTTGTTTGTGTTTTTGAATCTATGCTTAATGTTTACTACCAAAATTGAGAGATTTATAACCATTATTTATTCAAAATATTTTCTGGCCCATTCTTTTTTTTCTCCCTTTCTGGGACACCAATTACATGTATGTTGGACTGATCAATATTGTCCCAGAGGTCGCTGATGATCTTTTTATTTACTTATTTTTTTCAATTATATTCTCTCTCTTGCTTCAGCCTGAATTCATAATTATGAATTCATAATTTCTAATGAATTCAAGTTCACTGAATCTTTCTTGTGTTGTATCAACCTGATGTTAAATGTACCCAGTGAATTTTAAATTTATGTATACATATCTATATCTGTATAGATAGATATACATAGAATAAAATTTAATAGAATTTCCATTTGGTTTTTTAAAGGTTTCTATTTCCCTTTTGAAACACACATCTCTTCATATATATATAACATATATATATTATATATGTGTGTCAATCTTTTAACATATTTATCATAGTTTTTTTTTTAAGTTCTTGTTTGCTAATTCCAATAATGAGTTATCTGTGGATCTGCTTCTATTGACTATCCTTGTATTGATTATGGGTCATATTTTCTTTTTTCTTCATGTGCATCATTTTTGTTTGTTTTATTCTTTACATAGTGCAAAAAAGAACAGTGGAGACTAAAGTATAGATTTTGTGTTTGTATTTAGTTTATTTCAAAAAAAAATACAAGTAATTTCCTTTGTCTGGTACTTAAGGTGGAGAACTGACCGTTTATAATTCTCATAGAGCTGGATTGAGTTGGTGTTGGGCCACAACTTCAATTACACTGAGCTTATGTGTGATTGTCTTAGCCCTAATATTCTATATAGCAGTTACCTTTTTGATCTTCTCAGCCTTTCTATGGAAGGAGTTGGACTGCAACTTTAGGGTTTTTTTTTAAATTTTCGTTTTGTTTTGTGTTTTAGAAAGAGAGAGAGAGAGCACAAGTAGGGGAGAGGGGCAGAAAGGGAGAGAGAGAATCTTAAGCAGGCTCCAACTCAGCATGGAGCCCAACATGGGACTTGATCCCACCACCCTGGGATCATGACCTGAGCTGAAATTGGATTCTCAATTGACTGAGTCACCCAGGCACCCTGCAACTTTAGGGTTGTTTTTTTTTTTTTTATGTTTATTTTTAAGAGAGAGAGAGACAGAGAGAGACAAAGCTCCAGTTGGGGAAGGGCAGAGAGAGAGGCAAACAGAATCTGAAGCAGGCTGCAGGCTCTGAGCTGTCAGCACAGACCCCAAGGCAGGGCTCAATCTCACAAACCATGAGATCATGACCTGAGCCGAAGTTGGACACTTAACCGACTGAGCCACCCAGGTGCAACTTTAGGTATTTTTGATTCACCTTTGGATTAAATTCCATCAGGATACCAGAATCCAAAAGCTCTGAGGAATGCATGGGACTATTTGATTATTCTGTGCTTACCAGCTCCTCTTCCACTACCCCTTTCCAAAATGTGGAGGCAAGATGGGGGATTATTCAGCCAAGTGTTTTTGCACGGGCATTTGCTTTGTACTTCTAGATTCTAATCAATCCTGCTAATCCTCACTTTCATCTAAGGCTTAGCCAGTCCCTCCTCTTTAAGTCTTAATTGATTGCAGGCTTGTTACTCCTGCCCATTCGTGCTTGCCTCCAGATATGAAAGCTGGTGCAACTCTATTCACCTGTAAAGGTCTCCTGTGGGAAATAGGTTTAAGAATTCTCTAGCTTACACCAACGGGTTAAGGTTTAGGGCAGAAAAGTACGGCAGGGTGAAAGCACCCAAGTCTAGTCATTAAGTAAAATAAATTATAGGGCAGAAAGCTGCCACAAGGCTGGGCAGAAAGCCGCAAAAGGGCAGGGTGAAAGACTCTACGGTTAGCTAGCAAGAGTGACTATAGGTTGTTATCCTTAAAGCTGCATGCTCCATCAAAAACTTTAGAGATGCAAAAAAACATTACCATCTGGCACCAGTATATCATTGCGCTTTGTTCACAACTTCAGACCCCGCTTTCCCCCCACACTCTTTCCTTCTTACGCAAACAAGTTAATGGCTACTATCTGATCGTTTTCTTCTGCAAGTTCATCAAATATGTAAGATCTTGAAAGCTCAATAAATATGGAGAGAAACCCCTGTTCGGGGCTCTTAGCCTCTCTCATTTTCATTTTTGCGTCCTCTCTCTTGCTGGACAAGAGAGAAATCCAAACTCAAAGTGCGACAGTTTCCTTTCTCTTTAAATTCATTTTATTGAAGCTTATTTCCCCCACTATTTATTAGGTCTATAGAAATGTATGATTATTATTTTATTCAGGTTTTTCTTGTTATTATGAGAGGGAAGAATTTTCATTCTCACATCCTAACTGGAATCAGACTTTAGGATATCTTAAATTTCCTTGATTTCTTTTCTTTTCTTTACTCCTCATATCCAACTTCTCTGCAAATTCTGACAGCTACATCAGCAATACAAATTCTGAATCCATCCACTATGCTGTCTCCAGTGATTCTACTGAAGTTAGCATCACTCATGTGCGTTACTGGAGTAGCCTACTAACTCATCTCCATGCTGTATTCTTGATAACCTCTATATTCCATTCTCCAAAGAGAAACCAGAATGCTCATTTAAATGAAAAATCAGATTCTCTTTCTCAAAATCAATCAGTTGTTTTTATTTTATCTGGACTAAAATCCAAATTCCTTATCACCACCCACCCACAGTGCTCTACAACATGTGAATATTGCTTACTTCTTTACTTGCATCTCATACCACACTTTTTCTTACTGACCAAACATCCACCCACACTGATTTCCTTACTTTCCTATCACACCCCAAGATCTGTTTTTCTTTTTGCTTCCCACTTACTGGCCTTTGCATTGCTATTACTTGCCAGGAAAGTTCTCACAACTTTTGGCTGTCAGATATGTTCTTCACTGATCCTGTCTGCATTGCATGGAACCCAAATCTGCAAACACATTTCCTGAGATCCCCTTGCCTACTAGGTTTTGGCTAGGTTCCACCAAAGAAAGGCACTACCAGAGGTTAAACAGTAGCAGGAGGGGAGTGATTGTGGTATTCCCCTCACCTCTCTGTGAAGAAATATCTTCAGTAGTGATTGCATCTTCTCTGTGGTTCCAGCTCTGGCCTGGCAGCTCCTGCCATGGTTATGGTAACACTACCTCCTTTGTATTACTTCCATAGTACTAGGAGTGGATTCCCTTCCTGCTCATCTCTGGGTTGTCTTACCACATCCTTTTTTTTTTTTAAGTTTATTTATTCATTTTGAGAGAGAGAGAGAGAGAGAGAGAGCACAAGCAGGGGAAGAGCAGAGAAAGAAGGAGAGGGAGGGTCCCAAGCAGGCCTGTCAGCACAGAGCCTGACTCAGCAGCAGGGCTCAATCCCAGAACTGTGAGATCATGACTTGAGCCAAAACAGTGGGATGCTTAACTGACCGAGCCACTCAGATGCCCCACCACACCTTGTAGACTTAACAAGTCTTCCAACACCCATATTAAGTGACTTGTATTTAGCTACCTGTTGTAATTGTTTTGTTTTGGTTTTATTTCTGATGTAATTTGGCTGATGTGTTTAGCTATATGTTATCACTCAATTCTGAGCTCACATAATATCTCTTCAAGAAACTATTCCCTGACAATCCTATGTATAATAGTATCCTAGTAACTCTCATATCACCCTTTTTACTTCATTGCCCATCTTCTCCCGATAGAACACAGACTTTAAGAGAGTACAGGCCTCATTAGTCTTAGTTCTGTCTCCCTGTGTCTAGAATGGTGTCTAAAACACAGTAGCACCTCAATAAATATTTGTGGAATAAATGAAAAACAATTTCTAGTACCTTTACAATTTTAAACTTCATGTTTACATTTTAATTCATCTTAAATTTATTTTTGTATATGATGTATAGATATAATTTTTGTGTTATATAGCCATTAGCATAAACCCATTTATTAAAAAAGTATTCCTTTGGGGTGCCTGGGTGGCTCAGTCGATTAAGCACCCAACTCTTGATGTCAGCTCAGGTCTTGATCTCAGGGTCCTGATCTCAGGGTTGTGAGTTCAAGCCCTGCATTGGACTCCATGCTGAGTGTGGAGCCTACTTTAAAAAAAAAAAAAAAAAAAAGCCCCATATTGAAAAACTATACCTTCTGCGCTGTTTCATACTGTATTACCCTTTATATACTGTATCTTTATATATATTGAGCTTATATGTGTTACTAGACTTTCTAATCTGTTTCATTGTTCAACCCATGAAAGCAGTACAATATTTAATATATTGTAATACATTGTAGTAACTGGTGGGCCAAAATCTCCCCTCTTTCTAAAAAAATTGTAGCAAAAATATATCATTTTTATTGATCTAGATGTACTTGAGAATAAAATTTAGAGGCCTACAAACATCTTACTGGTGTTTGTTGAAACTGTTTTAAATATATGGATTATTCTGAGGGAAAAATGACTTTATAGTATTGACTCTTCCCATATAGAAAAACAGTATTTCTTGCCATTTTTTTTCAAATCACTTATGTATAGTACAGCACTTTAGTAAAATTTTAGAATTCTTCTTGTATAAATCTTGCATAATTTTTCTTCTTAATATTAACAGCAAATATTTATTGAGCTCTGACTATGTGTCAGGAACTGTTTTAACTACTTTAAATGTATTAATATAATTTAATGTGCATAATCATATAGATATTTACATCTACTACCATTATTCCTAAATAATTTATATTTTTGTTTTTATGTTGAATGGAATGATTTTCTTTTGCATTTTCTAACACTTTATCTCTGTCTGTCTCTCTCTCTCTCCCTATATATATATATATATATATATATATATATATGAAAGCTATTGATTTTTATAGATATTTTGTAACTGGGGCATGTCTGGTTTTTTAAAAAAAGAGTTAAAGAAATTACCAGTTTAACATGCACTTGAGAATGCTGCTTTATGATAGATAACATATGATTATGCACATCCACATTCACATAAAAATTTTATTATACTTTATTTAAATATTTGTCATTAATTATATTTAACAATTAGAATTACTACTATCTAAGAAGATCCCATTCTGTGACAAACACTATGCTTGACAATTTAAATTTTTTTTTTTTTCAACGTTTATTTATTTTTGGGACAGAGAGAGACAGAGCATGAACGGGGGAGGGGCAGAGAGAGAGGGAGACACAGAATCGGAAACAGGCTCCAGGCTCCGAGCCATCAGCCCAGAGCCCGACGCGGGGCTCGAACTCACGGACCGCGAGATCGTGACCTGGCTGAAGTCGGATGCTTAACCGACTGCGCCACCCAGGCGCCCCAATGCTTGACACTTTATATATATGATCTCTTTGAATCCTTGGCACAACATTCTATAGTAGGAATTATTATACCCATTTCACAGATGAGAAAACTGAGGCTCAGAGAAAATAAATAGTTTCCCCAAGTTCACATATTTTTATTTTTATTTTTTTAATTTTTAAATTTTTTTTTCAATATATGAAATTTATTGTCAAATTGGTTTCCATACAACACTCAGTGCTCATCCCAAAAGGTGCCCTCCTCAATACCCATCACCCACCCTCCCCTCCCTCCCACCCCCCATCAACCCTCAGTTTGTTCTCAGTTTTTAACAGTCTTTTATGCTTTGGCTGTCTCCCACTCTAACCTCTTTTTTTTTTTTTTTTTTCCTTCCCCTCCTCCACGGGTTTCTGTTAAGTTTCTCAGGATCCACCTAAGAGTGAAAACATATGGTATCTGTCTTTCTCTGTATGGCTTATTTCACTTAGCATCACACTCTCCAGTTCCATCCACGTTGCTACAAAGGGCCATATTTTGTTCTTTCTCATTGCCATGTAGTACTCCATTGTGTATATAAACCACCATTTCTTTATCCATTCATCACTTGATGGACATTTAGGCTCTTTCCATAATTTGGCTATTGTTAAGAGTGCTGTATAAACATTGGGGTACAAGTGCCCCTATGCATCAGTACTCCTGTATCCCTTGGGTTTGCTGCTTTAAATAAATAAACAGTTGTTATAACAACTGTTTTCATTTTTATTTTTTATTTTTATTTACATGTTTATTTTTAAAATATTATTTTATTTTCGAGAAAGAAAGAAAGAGTGTGAGTGGAGGAGAGGGGCAGAGGAAGAGAGAGAGAGAGATAAAAAGAGAGAGAGAGAGAGAGAGAGAAAGAATCCTAAACAGGCTCCACATTCAACGAGGAGCTTGGCAGTGGGGCTCAATCCATGACCTTGGAATCATGACTTGAGCAGAAATCAAGAGTTGGACGCCCAACCAACTGAGCCACTCAGGCATCCTTGTTTACATTTTTAAAAGTGAATTATATAAAAGTATAATTAGATTTTGTAGTAAAAGATGAAAATAAATGAGAAGAGTAAAAAATGGTATAAATTTCAGTAGCACTGCACTCTTAAATTTTTTATTTTGGAGTGAGGGTCTTTATCCCTTTGTGTAATTTTACTATAGTTTGAGGCATGGAGGTGTGATGTTGTCTGATTCTATACCCCTATGAATGTTTTGTTTGATTCTCAAAAAGCTTTAATTTCTCAGTGTAGTGAGAAAAAAAATTTCAAAAGAAAATTATGTATAATAAAGATACCTAGAAGTACTGAACCAAAGAGGGGAAAGACCTGTACTCTGAAACTATAAAACACTGATGAAAGAAATTGAAAATGACACAAAGAAATGGAAATATATTCCATACTCATGGATTGGAAGAACAAATATTATTAAAATGTCCATATTAGCAAGGCAATCTGCAGATTTAATACATCCCTATCAAAATACCAACCTCATTTTTCACAGAACTAGAACAAAACATCCTGATATTTATATGGAGCCACAAAAGACCCCAAATAGCCAAAGCAACTTTGAAAAAGAAAAACAAAGCTGGAAGTATCACAATTCCAGACTTCAAGTTTTACTAGAAAGCTGTAGTAAACAAAACAGTATGGTGCTGGCACAAAAATAGATAATAGATCAATAGAACCAAATAGGGAGCCCAGAAATAAACCCTCAATTATATGCAATTAATCTTCTACAAAGGAGGAAAGAATATCCAATGGGAAAAAGACAAGCAAATGGTGTTGGGAAAACTAGTCAGCTACGTGCAAAAGAATGAAATTGGACCACTTTCTTACACTATTCACAAAAATATACTCAAAATAGGTTAAAGACCAGGGTACCTGGGTGGCTCAGTTGGTTCAGCCATGGACTCTTGATTTCAGTTTAGGTCATGATCTCACGGTTTGTGAGTTCAAGCCTGCCATTAGGCTCTTTGCTGTTAGCATGGAAGCTGCTTGGGATTCTCTCTCCCTCCCTCTCTCTCTGTCCCTCCCCCATGCACGCATGCTCTCTTCCTCTCTCTCTCTAAATAAATAAATGTTATCTAACTAACTAAATAAATAGGTAAAGACCTAAAACCATAAAAATCAGGAAGAGAGCACAGGCAATAATTTATCTTATATGGGCCATAGAAACATTTTTCTAGATATGTCTCCTGAGGCAAGGGAAATAGAAGCAAAAATAAATTATTGAGCCCACATCAAAATAAGAAGCTTCTGCACAGTGAAGGAATCAACAAAACTGAAAGGAATCCGGAATGGGAGAAGATATTTGCAAATGACATATCTGATAAAGGGTTAGTATCTAAAATATATAAAGAAGTTATAAAACTCAAGATCCAAAAAAACCAAATAATCTAATTTAAAAGTGGGCAGAAGACATGAACAGACATTTCTCCAAAAGAGACCTGAAGATGGCCAATAGACACATGAAAAGATGTTCAACATCAGGGAAATGCAAATCAAAACCATGAGATATCACCTCACACCTGTTAGAATGGCTAAAATTTAAAAAAGACAAGAAACAACAAATGTTAGTGAGGCTATTGAGGAAAAGGAACCCTCTTGTACTGTTGGTGGAATTATGAACTGATGCAGCCTCTGTGGAAAACACTATGAAGATTCTTCAAAAAGTTAAAAATAGAACTACCCTACAATCCAGTAATCACACTACTGGGTATTTACTCAAAAAATACAAAAACACTGATTCAAAAAGATATATGCACCTCTACATTTATAGCAACATTACTTACAATAGCCAAATTATGAAAGCAGCCCAAGTGTTCATTGACAGATGCACAAAGAAGATGTGTTATACATCTATAACAGAATATTACTTCAACCATAAAAAAGACTGAAATCCTGCCATTTGCAACAACATGGATGGAACTACAGAGTATTATGCTAAGTGAAATAAGTCAGTCAAAGGAAGACAAATACCATATGATTTCACTCATATGTGGAATTTAAGAAAAAAGCAAATGAGCAAAGGGTTAAAAGAGAGAGAGAGGCAAATCAAGAAACCCAGACTCTTAACTATAGAGAACAAACTAATGGTTACCAGAGGGGAAGTGGGGCGGGGGGGTGGGGGGGAGGGTGTTAAATAGATGATGGGGATTAAAGGGTGCACCTGTGATGAGCACCAAGTGATGTATGGAAGTGTTGAATCACTATATTTTACACCTGATACTAATATAACACTGTATGTTAACTATACTGGAATTTAAAATTAAATTTAGCTTTAAACAAGAAAGAAAATTATGTGGATCACTCCCCATCCCCCAAAGTATTTGCCCTTTCTTTTAAGGTCTACTTTAAGCTGTACAAAGGCTTTACTTCAAGCTATCTCATACACTTTACCTTTCTCCTTAATTTATTTTGCTCAATTTGAATTAACTCACTAAAACCATTATCAATACCACCATTAAGTTCTTCTACTCTCTTGAACCTGCCAACACTCAGACTGAAATTATGACAATGCTGTGAGGTTATTCTGTTTCTGGTACACATTGCTTGGTGTTTCTCTTTCTCCATCTAATCCAACACTTGTAGAAATTTTCATTTCTTTATTGCTTATAATGGAATATCTAACTCCCATTTTTCATTGCATGCCAGGCATGTAACTAAAAAAATGTCTTTTTTCCTTCTGCTTGGAAATTATAATCTCTTATGATTTACATACCTTTATGATAGTCTCAACTCAAAATTGCCCTTATATTAGAAAGAAGCATAACACTACTAATCGCCAAGGAAATGCAGATCATAACTATAATGAGACATCATCTCAAACCATTAGGGTGGTTACTATATTAAAAAACAGAAAACAAGTATTAGCAAGGATGTGGAGAAATTGGAACCCTTTTGCACTGTTGGTGGCAATGTAATATGGTATAGCTACTATGGGAAACAGTATGGAGGTTTCTCCTCAGAAAATTAAAAATAATATTACCATATGACCCAGAAATTCCACTTCTGGGTATATACTTACAAGAATCAAAAGCAGGGTCTTGAATAGATATTTGTGCACCCATATTCATAGCAGCATTATCCCCAACACTAAAACATGGAAGCAACCCAAGTGCCCATCAACCAATGAATGGATTATCAAAATGTGGCAAACTCACACAAGTAATATTACTCAGTCTTAAGGAAGGAAATTCTGCAATATGCTATAATATGGATGAATCTGGAGGACATAACACTGAGTGAAATAAGCCAGTCACAAAGACTCAAATACTGTATGATTCCACTTGCATGAAATACTTAAGCAGTCAAAATAAAAAAGACAGAAGGTGTAATTGTGGTTGCCAGGGTCTGGGGAGGAGGGGAGAATGGGCAGTTGTTGTTTAATGGGTATAGAGTTTCAGATTTACAAGATGAAAAGAGTATGGGGTTGGACCGTGGTGATAGCTGCAGAAGAATATGAATGTATTTAAAACCACTGAATTGTTACCTTAAAAATGGTTAAGATAAGCAAGCAGAGTGTGGCAGTCGAAGCACACTGGGCCCATAACCTAGAGGTTGATGGATCGAAAAATAGTTAAGATGGTAAATGTTGTTATGTATATTTTAAAACAATAGAAATTAAAAAAAAAAAGAATTAGAGTCCATCAGTATATGACTGAGTTAAAAGTTAAAGTTATTTGACTTTATGTAGATACATAGCAAAGGTTGATTTTACTGAATGCAGGCAGGCCATTTGGTATGGATAGAAAACCTGAATCTAGTCAATGATATTTCCAATATACCTTTGTTGATGTGAGAAATAGTCCATCAATCCAATCAAAAGAGGGATGCAGAGACTCTGAGCACAGTGAAGTGAGACTTTAATCAATGTTCTTGCAAGAGTGGGTGTCTGATGGACAGGCACACTTGAGGGCAGTTACAGTGGACAATTTATCTCCTAGTGTGCAAGTCCCTCTCCTGGTTCCTCATTGGCTGAGTAGTACAGACGTTACAGCCTTACCTGGATGTCGCCTATGCCCATGTAAGGCCAAAAAGTAGTCTGATTGGAACAAATTACATTCCCTGAGGTGATGCAGAGAATTTCAGTCCCTCCTCCCTTTGTTCTTTGGCACAGGCTCATTGGAAATCTTGTGAAAATAAGCCTGCAAAATGGAGAGAGAAAGAAGAACCAGGAAGTGAAGTGTCTAAAGGTTTGGAACTCTATTGTTGGGGGGGGGGATCATATGTATTTCCAATAGGTTGTAAACCTACTGTTAACTAGACAGCACAGCTTTTATTTGGTATTTCTGAAAATGCATCCTCTCCTTTACTTCTCACAGTTGAGAAAGAGTTAATAGCCTTCAGCATGATAAATGCTTGTAAAATTTATTAGGTTCAGATAAATAACTTTTAACTCCTTGGTTTTGGAAATTCACACACACATTATTAATAGAGAGAAAGGACAATGCCTATGGTTTTGTAAAATGTTACATTAATGAATCATTATTAGAAAAAAGAATCATTATTTTATTAATTTCCTGGCTTTTCATAAAAGCTCCTGAGATCACTCAGACTCCTTCATAATGAAAGAGGTGTTGTGTCCCTCATTCCCACTTGCAAGCGTTGTGCCAAACTAAATGTTAAGAAGAACCGTAAAGAAAAGTTTCACTGCCAAACCACAAACTGCGCTCTGAAAGTGCAAAACAGCAAAGAAGTAAAAAGTCAAACAAAAACAAACAAGCCTGGGGCTCTATGAAGCCAGAATAAACCACAAACCAAAGAAAAACACTTTCCTTTCCATGGCCTCAGTATCACCATAGTGGAGGAGTGTCGTGAGCAGGGATGTTTGGGTGGAGGCAACTGCCATCCTGAGGCCTCAACCCCATCATTTCCCCTCTCAGTGGATGCTAAATGAGGACAGAGTATGTGCATGGTTTTGAGTGGTCTCTGTTGCCTCTCCTCTCCACATTGGCACCCAGAGAGTCTTCCCGTTGGCTGCAGCGATCTCTGTATTGTCGAGAAAGATCATCCAAAGTAACTAACTCCTCAAGCAACTTTGCCAAATCACATTCATGAGGCACTTGATGCATAACAAGCTTATTATTTTCCAAGTGGGTAGCATTGATTAGGAAAGGAGGAAGAGACTCCATTTGTACCATCAACTTGCCCCTTTTAGACTAATCTCTTAAACATTTAAACAGCAAAATAGGCAGGTATTTACCAAAAAGCTCCTATAAGCACGTGAAATTCCAAATTTTAGCTGCTTAAGAAAAAGATATTTAACCACGGGACACTTCCATGAAAATATAAATATTTTGTTTTAATGACTAGTTTGCATCATGGAAAGGAATGAAGTTTGGCATTAAACAGCTTGGGATCATATTCAAAGATCTATAATAAATTTTCCTCTAATGAGAAACAGTTTGTCAACAGCTTAGTAAAGAAGCATTCATTGAAAAAAACACACATCTAGAAAACAAATTTTAAAAAATTCGGATTCATTATTCAGGAAATATAAACTGTTCTTTTAGCTACAGTAGGGTCTGAGTAACTCAAAAAGTAATAGGGACCTAAAATGAGATCTCAAGAAACATCACACAGTCTAGAAAACAGGTGGGATATTTCAACTGTAGTTGAGAACAAACTTCCAGGTGTTTGGTGAAATATTTATCAACTATTTAAAACATTTATCAAATATTTCAATCAAATGTTTACCAAATATTTCATACATTCATATCAAATATTTATAAAATATTTTAAACATATTTATCAAACATTTGGCATGCCTACTTGGATTAAAGCACCTTACTCAATCAAATTTATTGTTTTACTGCCCTAATGGTCCAATGTCCATACTCATATCTTCACTCATCCCTCAAAAGTGATAGATGAGGTCATGGTGGGGCCGGGTCAATGCAAACCCATGTCCAAGCGCAGAGAAATAACAGAAGTCGTTCCCACTGTTCAGACAAGTGGTCCATTCAATCACATTTGCATATGCACAGCAACATTGTTATTGAAAACTGCTAAATTGCTAGTATTCTATTCTCTTTTGTGGAAAGGAGAGAAATAAAAGCCTTGTCTTTCTCTTAAATTGCGGATGGTCTGGCATTAAGTAAATCAAACACATATGAAACAACATGAGGAGAAACTACAAATCAATGTAGAAACAACTGGTAAATACTAGAATGGAAATTCAGGAGGATCATAAATCTTTAGAATGAGAAAATAGATGGTCCAGTTGCTTTATTTTGCAGGAAAGCCAACTGAGACCCAGAAAGGGCCCAGATCTCAAACTCATAGAGATACATAAATGGATGCAGCAAGGTGGAAGAACAAGTTATTTAAAAAAAATTTTTTTGGGGGGCGCCTGGGTGGCTCAGTTGGCTAAGCATCTGACTTTGGCTCAGGTCATGATCTCACAGTTTGTGAGTTGGAGCCCTGTGTCAGGCTATGTGCTGTTAGCTCAGAGCCTGGAGCCTGCTTCATATTCTGTGTCTTCCTCCCTCTCTCTGCTCCTCCCCCACTCGTGCCATGTCTCTGTCTCTCAAAAATAAATAAACATTAAAAAATTAAAAAAAAATTTTTTTTAATGTTTATTTATTTTTTAGAGAGAGAAAGAGTGTGAGCAAGGGAGGGGCGCAGTGAGAAGGAAACACATAATCTGAAGCCAGCCTTGGGCTCAGAGCCCGACATGGGGCTTGATCTCACAACTGTGAGATCATGACCTCAGCTGAGGTTGGATGCTTAACTGACTGATCCACCCAGGCGCCCCACAGAGTAACAAGTTATTTTAACAGATAGTGTCACCAGCTAGACCCCAAGACCAGCCCTTTACTGCCTGGCTGCTTATACCCACTGACCTTTGTCCCACATTTTTCATTAAGCTCTTTTTCTAGTTTATCTCTTAACTCAGGCAAAAGACCCAAAGGGCATAACTTCCGGTGGTGGAAACTGAAACTACTCCTCAAACAATAACAACTGCCCATATGAAGAGCTCTGGTGGCCCAGACCACCTAGACCAATTTGAATTCAACCCCCGACTCATGCCTGTGTAGATGGACCATGGACTGACCAATTTATAATATTAAATTCTTCACCCAAGGAGGAACCTCAGCCTCAGTTACATAATATACTGTGTATGTATAGGCATGTTTCCTTCAGGTGAATGCGTGATCTATGCCCACCCTTACATATGGTGACAAGGTTTCCCTATCTAAATATTCATCCTAATTCTAAATAAAAGGAACCCATTCACTCTCTCTGAGGGAGTCAGAGCTTTGGAAATCATTCCCTTTGATCTCCTTATTTGCTGCAAATAAAGTTTTCTTTGTGGGACAGCTCAACTTAGTGTAATTTCTATCTGTGACTCACCAACAAGCAAACTTTTGTTAGTTTGGTTCAAGAAGTCTTTGGGTAACAGTGAGACCTAAACACATGGTCTACAGGAGGGAGGAGAACAAAGTAGTTAGATGGTCTCTCTAAGAAGTGAACAGGAATTTCAAAAACAAAACTTTAATTTTAGAATAGTTTTAGATTTGCAAAATAATTGGAAGGATAGTGCAAAAAGTTCCCACGTACCACATACCCAGCTTTTCCTCTATTATCAATATCCTACATTTGTATTGTGCATTTGTCACAACTAATGAGCCAATATTGACCCATTATTATTAGGGTCCATACTTTACTCAGATTTCTTCAGTTTCATTAAAAAAAAAAATTCAACTGAGTGAACTCTGAAAATCTTACTGGCTTTATTCAGTGATTTATGAATCAGGCACTGTCCCACCTCGAAGACAGAAAGGAGCTCAGAAGAGCTGAACAAAATGGAGACTACTATAGACAGAAGGGGGCAGGGGCAAGGAAGGAGATTACCTCATCTTTCTTTGGGGGTCAAAAATGGTCTGTCAGATGGGTTACCTCACTAGTACTGATCAAGTGATTCCAGATTGACTGCTTACAGGTTACATTCCTGGGAAAGGTTGAAACTGTAATTAGGTCAGATATTAAGTCTTGGTTTGCTGATGTGGGGTTTAGCACAAGCGATTCCATTTTGGGCCTATTGTATCTTTTTTTAAATAACAACTTTTATCTATTATCATTTTTCCTATCCAGGAAACTACATTCCATTTGGTCCTCATGTCTCCTTAGGTTCCTTGGCTGTGAAAATTTCTCAGAGTTTATGTGCTTTTGATGATCTTAACAGTTTTGAGGGATACTTATCAGGTATTCTGTAGAATATCCCTCTGGAGGTTTATCTGACATATTTCTCATGAGTAGACTGGGGTTACGTGTTGGGTGGGGAGGGAAGACCACAGAGACCGTCTCATCACATCATAACAAGGCAACATGCTGTCAACATGACTTATCATTGTTGATGTTGACTTTGATCACCTGGCTGAGGTCCTGTTTGTCAGGGTTTTCTGCTATTTAATTACTCTTTTTCCTCCTGGATATACGTACTCTTTAAAGAAGTCACCATGTACAGCCCACAATTAAGGATTGGAAAGTGATGCTCCACCTTCACCTACATAAATTATGTGGAATTCTGCATAGGAGGGCTGTCTATTCTTTCTCATTTATTTTTCAATTGTTTATTTTTGTTTGTTTGTTTTGAGAGAGAGTGAGAGAGTGAGCATGAGTGGGGGAGGGGCAGAGGGAGAGAGACTCTCTAGCAGGTTCCACACCCAGGGCCGAGCCCAACATGGGGCTCGATCTCATGACCATGGGATCATAATCTGAGCCATAATCAAGAGTCAGATGCTTGGGGCACCTGGGTGGCTCTGTTGGTTAAGCATCTGACTTCCCGCTCAGGTCGTGATCTCACAGTTTGTGAGTTCAAGCCCCACATCGGCTCTCTGCTGTCAGCACAGAGTCTGCTTAGGATCCTCTGTTCCCTTCTCTCTCTGCTCTTACCCTGGTTGGTGCTCTCTCTCTCAATCTCTCTCAAAAATAAATAAGCATTAAAAAAGAAATGCTTAACTGACTGAGCCACCCAGGTGCCCCCAATTGTGTATTAATATTGGTTTAGATGCATGGATTTTATACTTTGGGTTATAATCTAATACTACTTTATTTGCTTAGTTGCTCAAATTGTTCCAGTGTTGGCCATGGGAGTTCTTTCACTTAGCTATTGTGTCCTTTAAACTGATACTAGAAACAAAGATGTGCGTACTATATGTGCTTATTGCTACTGGGCAGTTGTTGCCCCCACGTGACAGAACAAGGAAATATATGTGTGTTTGCTAATATCTAGAAATATTTCTATGTGTAACCATTTGTACCTATATTAAACTAACAAGGAGTTCATACTGGTGTCTCCAACTCTAATTCATTATCATATGGATCATTGTAGCTTTTCTCTTTTTCTTATCTGTGACCTCCTATGTCAATGGTGAGAAACCTGTTTACCCCATATATCATCCATTTACTAAATTGTTCAATATAAGTGTAGCAGTTTCAGAATTGTTAACCCCTACCCCTTGAAAGGAATTAAAAAAAATTTTTTTTAACATTTATTCATTTTTGAGAGACAGAGAGAGACAGAGCATGAGTGGGGAAGGGGCAGGGAGAAGGAGACGCAGAATCTGAAACAGGCTCCAGGCTCTGAGCTGTCAGAACAGAGCCTGATGTGGGTCTCGAACTCACAAACTGCGAGATCCTGACCTGAGTCAAAGTCAGACACTCAACTGACTGCTCTACCCAGGTGCCCCGAAGGAATTTTGAGGTAGAGTAGAGCAACTAGAGAAAGTAGAGAAGGTTGGGGAAGACCCAAAGAGGCCATCAGTATGGTGGAAGTTGTAAGTGGGCAGTAAGGAACAGAAAAAAATTTCTGGTGACAGAATGCCAGATTTATAAGAGAAAAGAGTTCTTTAACACATGTGGAGAGTTGTACAATCTCACTTACAAATAGAGATATGTAGAGTTAAGCAATAAGGCCATTGTTATTTATCACATGGGGAAAAATAAAAAAACTTGATAATATCCCAGTATTGTCTGGTGACATGAGGATGCTGTTGGGGAAGTTGTGAACTGATAATCTGTCAGTGCTATCACTTACGGTTTACATGCTCTTTGACCCAGCAATTTCACAGTAATCTACTTTGCTGCCCTGTGTGTAATAGCAACAAACTGGAACTAAATGTCCATCAATAGGAGACTGGTTAAAAAGCCTGTCACATAGTAAATGCTCACTAAATGTTTATTGAATGAATGAATGCATATGCAAATTTATAAAATGAAACCTATATAGCAGCCTATTATATATATATATATATATATATATATACACACACACACACATGCACACCTATATACATGTATATAAAGAGGGCCAAGATAAAATGATGAGTGAAAAAAGCAAATCACAAAATAATCTTATTTATAATAGGAGCCAATTTTTGGAAATAATGTTTGTATATGCATAACAAATTTCTGGGAGGATACATAAAAAACAATTCTGGCTATTTCTGGAGAGTAGAAATGGTAGAGGAGAAAGTGCTAAAGAACTATTTACCTTTGCCTTCATTGTTTGAATTTTCAAATGAGGAGTGTTTATTACATTTACAACAAAAAGAACAAATGATCTCATTTCTAGGTCACTTCCTTTGTGTTTATATGGCAATTTCTGTTGCTATTTAAACTGTTCATGTGAAGGTTCGACAAAGAACAGGTCCTCTATTCAATTTTAAGTGGTATTTCTATGATGTAAATGTCCTCCATAACTCCAAACCTTCGTTAAACTTTGCCACTCATTTAAATGCTTTGTGTGTATTTATTTTAGGGAAATCAAGGAAAAAAGGGTTATGATTTAATCAACATAGCAAAAGGAACACACCAAAGGAAGTGGGTGTAAGAGAGGTTGAGAATCCAATGGAGCGAGAAACTTGGAAATAAGGTGACTAGAAGAAGTGTTTGCTTCTGGGGAACACTGAGACACATAGGAAGCTTCCAGGTTAGATGTATCAGCCATCCTAAAAGGGGTCTTTGTTGGAGCTATATTTTATTTACATCTGAAAGAAAGAATGAGCCCAGTTGAGACTTAGGTTGCAAATTAAAAACCACATGCTGTGCTTTGGGCCACAGTAGAGATGTGCACCAAGGCTTCTGGGAGCACCCAGGAGTGTGTGGCTGGCACCTCTGTCCATATAGCTAGGAAAACTTCACAAAGGACAAGACTGAATCATATAAAGGGAATAAGGAAGTTTGGTAGAAGAAGGGGTGTTAGGGGAACACTTCAGGAATAGGAAACATCACGTGGTGGTAGACATTAATAGTGCCCACTGACTTCTGGTGACTGTACTTCCTGGCAACCTTGTAGTTAACCAGTGGACCAATTCTGTCCAATGGGCCATGAAAGAAAGTGATGTGCGTCAGTTGCAGACTGAAGCAGTGAAAAGTCCCTGTAGAGCCCTCCAGCTTTCTCTTGTCTTGCTGAGGTTGCCTGGAAGCCATGTATTGATGTGACAGAGCCATGGGATGTAAGTGGATGGAATTCCTGAGTCCCTACATGGGAAAGAGCTGTCCTGGAGAGGCGAGGAAGACTGAATAAGCAAAAAATATATACTGCAGTATTCATCCACGGATATTGCAGATTTAAAGTGTGACTGCAGCATAACCCTGATTAATAGACACGTGCTATCTTTCCAGGCTTTGCCTCCTCATTGTATGATACACAGCCAAAGCTGCTTTGTGTGGATCAGACCACTCCTATGGTGTGATCTTTGCTACAGTTTCTGTTGCCTCCAAAGTTCTGTAGGTTCCCACCTATTTTCTAAGTCATATCCTCCAGCCTCCTGTTCATTCTGTGAGCCCCAGTATCTCTCCAATAAATCTTCCCCATGTTTGAGATCGCAACCAAGAAATCTGATGGATATGTATATTAAATGTGGTAAAAACAAATTCACTGTATACCAGATTTCATTTACAGCAAGCAGTACTATTTTTCAGTTCCAGTGTAATAATAAAGGTATCGCTTTTGAATTAGTTTGGTCATTTGCTGGTATACCAAATCTCACTTCATCCCATAAGTAGTTTGGAAATAAAATGAAATCTCCTCACTTCATATGGATGTCAGAATGGAGCTCAGTAATTAGGAAGGCTTCTGGAAGATCAGAGGCTTCAACGAAGAGAGAGGTCCCAAATATTTTACAACATGAATATATGTACACCAATGACAGTAAGTACAATGCACGAGGTTGCTGGTAGACCTATTGATTTAGTTGTAGTGGAGCAGCCAAGTAGGACAACAAACAAAGAAAGTTGCAGAGACACAGAGGTCAAAGGCAAGTGGAGGAGAATTCTTTTCCATGTGGCTTAGGACATAAATAAGTACTAGGAAACCCAACAGATAGTGCTATTCAAAATCGGGCCTGAAGAAGAGAAATGGCAGGGGAAATAATTACATGCAATAGCGTTACACTCCCCAAAATACTGTCATCCAAGTTATCTGTATTTAATCTTCAAAGCAACCTTATGAGGTATGCATTTATCACACCATTTTGAAAATGGGGAAGCAAGCCTCAATCAAGGGAATGTATTCCTTTTTGTCTGGGCTAAGTCCTTTCTTTTATTAAGGACTACACTTCTGACGAATAGTAGTACAGGCCCAGAGGAACCAAACAGGAGGAAGAGGAGTCAATCTGAGATCATGGTTTTTGAGGTGGCACTGCTGAGTGCAGGCATGGTCTGTGGGACAGTCCTGGGAGCTGCTGTACAGCTGACTGTAGGAACAGCCAGGGGAAGCAAATATTCACCAGTTCCTGTATCCTGTTGGATGGAACTTTACCTCACAGGGAGTTAACGCCCCATGCTTCCAATGCCCCATGCACTTCTGTGCATGTGTGAGCACTCTTTCCACGCCTCCTTATCAACTGAGAGCCCTGGGCAAGATGCAAGAGGGACAGACAAAGGCAAAGTGCTATAAGGGTGCATCTGCAGGAGCTCAGCTGGAACCATGTGCAGCTGATCCCTGCAGAGGCACCTGGAACCAGAGACAAGCATGTGGAGAAGACCAGAGGTGTCTGGCAGCTATTGAACTGGAGCCGAAGTTTGTTCCCGGTCTTCTGTAATGTGCAGAGAACGGGTGAGTATGCAAAAGTAAAGGAGGTGGCAGCTCAGTTAAATCCTAGGCCATAGATAGCTCAAGATCCTAGAAGGCTTGTTTAGCTCATGAGAATCCCAGGATTAGCTTTGGTATGATGCAGGATTCTCCATTAGTCTTAAAGTCACTGTCCTACAGTCAGAAACTGTATAAATTGTTTACATATATGAGTGCAAAAAAAAAATTTAGCATGAAATAATATACAAAGTTGACTTTCATTCATTTATGATTTGAACAAATACACTTGCCAAGTGTATTAATCATACCTTCTAGTCAGACAAAACTACAATGTATGAGTAAGGAAAAACTTCAGCAGAAATTGCCTTCATGTTTCCCAGGGATGGGAAAATTGTTTCTAGGTGGGAGTTCCTGATTCCAAACCTCTTATCTGGAAGTAAACTTCCATGGAGGAGAAAAATATTCCTTCTCACTCCTATCTTCTACCCATAGTATAAATAGGGCTCCCACATTAAAAAACACTCTTGATGTAATGTGAGAAGTGGAATCAATATGCCAATGGATGAATCACAAAAATACATGTAGACTGAGGTTTATTTTTGAATTGAATTTCATTGCTATTGCAGATTATTCAATGGATATTGAGTTATTATTAGCAAGTTCTATCAGTTGCCTGGAAAACATCCATCACCAGGCAGAACAGCCACTAACCGGCAGAAATAGATGCTGTGCAGAAGAATCCATTACGTTCTCCCACATCACTGGAGAAAAATGACTATATGGTAATTCATTGCAAAGGCCTGCACTCTACAAGGACTTTATAAATAACAATGTCAGCATATCCATTCATCACATATAGTGGCCAATATGTACTTTTCATGCAATTTTCTAAGAATTAGAATTTACTCAGAAAAATATCTGTCATTTATTTTGGTTGGCATTCTAGTTCATAAGCATGAAAACCAATGACTTAATTTGAATTTACTTGCCCCTCTTACCATCACCTAAAGCATTATTAAATGAAACTAAATGATATGCTCCTCTTCATCTCTAAGTGGAACTTCACATTCAATTTATTTTAAAACATTTAGCAAAGCAACATCACTTTCGGAAAACACTTAATAATTGCCTGGCAAGTTATTCTCTGATGGCCCAGTACTATTCTTGTCATAGTCAGGAGCATCTTGACGCAGGAAAACCTCAGGGGACTGAATAAGCAACGGCCTCCCTGCTGTAAGGTTGGGCCTGAGGGAAAGAAGCCCAGATTCCTAACTCTCTCCACAAACTGAGACATTAAATTAGCTCAGTCTAGCCATCCTGGCTCTCCATCTGCTCCCGTCTCTCTGCTGTACACAGAGCCTGTCCCTGCAGCATAGATACAGGCACAGGCAGGCAGGTGGGGAGCAGGGCACCAGCTGCAGGTGCATCCTGGGTTTCAGTATTGCCTGCAAACCTGTGCTCAGTGCGACATCCCTGGTTCTACACAGAGGCTGCTTGCACTTCTGCATCCCCAGCCTAGGGGAGATATTAAAAACATGGAAGGGCCAGGACAGCAAGGGCACTGACAAACAGAACAGATGTGCATCACCAGGCTGAACTGGGGCTTCCCAGCTAATGGTCAACCCTGCTCGAACCTGCAACATGCCTCCTTTAGCCCTCCATTCGCCTGGCCCCCAGACGACGTTTCTAGGTACAACAGAGTACCAGAACACTTCAGAGGACATAGCCTTGGGAAAGAAATGTGAGAGCAGTGTTCTAATTTGGACAAATAACAAGGTTGGAAGAGCCTCAAGGAAGATGGCAGGAGAAAAAAGAAAGGACAGAGAAAGGAGACAAAAAAGAGACAAGGGGGCATCTGGATGGCTCAGTCGGTTGAGGGGCTGACTCTTGATTTCGACTCAGGTCATGATCCCAGAGCCCGATGCAGGGCTCCACACTGGGCATGGAGCCTGCTCTCTCTCTCTCTCTCTCTCTCTCTCTCTCTCTCTCTCTCTCTCCCTCTCACTTTCTCCCCATCTGCCCCTCTCCTCTGCTCATGCTCTCTCTCTCTAATAAAATAAAATAAAATAAAATAAAATAAAATAAAATAAAATAAAATAAAATAAAATAAAAGACAAGGACACACACACACAGCCCACTGACACACACTGGTGGGACAGGCCCTCAGGGGGTCCCAGGATCTGGTTGAGGTCCTGCCAGGTAGCTGGGAGTTGGTGTCTGCCTCCCCTGGCCAGCAGTGAACAGGCAGGAAGAGCTGGATTCTTCTGCACATCTGCAGCTGGCAGGCACAGTCTCTGGGAGTGGTCAGGAGGGGTGAAGAGGGGGTAAGACCCCCTCAGAGCATCCAGGGTGTCCTTCCCATGTCTGACAACATTGTCTTCTGCGAGGGGGTTTTAGCTGGCAATAGCATGTCCCCAGGAGGATTCTGAGGAGAACCGTCACATCCAGCTGGGAGGACGCCACATTATTTCTTCCTCTGTGTAGTCTTTTCAGTGTGGAAACGTTTCTGTGTCCTTTGCTTTTAGAGAAACCTAATGCTTTTTTACTTTGCATCTTTTTGTCAATTTTGTGTGTTGTGACACCAATACACATGTTTACACATTTGAAGGTAGATGCCAGAATAATGTAATCTACAGGCCATGACAGTACCCTACTCCATGCCAGAAAACACATTTTCTCCATCATTTCTTATTTCCTCCAGTTAGGAATCAGGCCTACTCACTGCCAGAGCTCTTGACAAAGGTTAGGATAAGATGTTTTCTGGCACTACAACCTTCTTATCACCTGCAGTTTCTTCTGCTGTTTTCCCCTACTTGATCCTGGGAAAGGAGGAGCAGTCTACAGAAAACTAGTTTGGCTGATTAGTGAGGCTTACCCTTGGAGTGTGTACCTGGCAGAAAGCCAGCTTCTACATGATTTTTGTTCAGAGGTCAGCAGTGCATGATGATGACTACTGAAAATGGAGCCCTGTGGCTAGTTGATTCACTAAAACAGTGTGATGTAGCCCTTGGCCATTCAGAGTGTGGCCCATGGGTCAGTATCACTATCACCTGGATGGCCATCCATCCAAAATATAAAAACTTGGCCCCCACCAGACCTACTGTGTCAAAATCTGCATTTTAACAGACCCTCCAGGATATGTAGATTCAAGTTTGACAAGCTCCTGTGTAGGTGTAAGGCCCTGGGCTTGGACTTGGAAATTTTTTTTTAATTTTTTTTTAATGTTTTATTTTTGAGAGAGAGAGACAGACAGACAGAGCTTGAGTAGGAAGGTGCAGAGAGAGAGGGAGACACAGAATCTGAAGCAGGCTCCGGGCTCTGAGCTGTCAGCACAGAGCCTGACCAGGGGCCCGAACCCATGAACCGCAAGATCATGACCTGAGCTGAAGTCGGATACTTAACCAACTGAGCCACCCAGTGCCCCTAGACTTGGAAAATTTGACTTCTTGTGACAGGCCTAAGTTTTTCCAACTGTGTGGCCTCTGAGGCTAAGCTTCTTTATCCACAAACTGGGGATGATTGTCCTTTCCACTCCTTCCTCACAAGATTGTGATAAGTTTATCTAACATAAATATGTAAAAGCACTTGTAAACCGTACATCACTGTGACCAAAGCACCATGATAATAAGGCCATGCTGCTTTTAATGTGGATTCAATGTTAACTAAACTTATTGGGACCATTTCACGACATATATACCAAATCATTATGTTGTATACCTCAAACTTGTACAATGTTATATGTCAATTATATCTCAATAAAACTGGGGGAAATTAAATTGAATTTTAATTTTAAAAAATTCATAATAAAATAACATAAAAATGAGTTACCTCAAACATGGATTCAATTCCTGTGTTGATCTATTAGCTAGATCTGTGTGTTGTCACAGGCTTAAACAGTTGCCATGCAGACATGAACCTCAATACCCCCAAAAAACAGGTATGAGAGTGAGCTGGTTTAGTACTACTGAATAGTTGACATACCCAGTGCCAATCTCAGTCTTGAAACTGCATTTGGAAAACCTGCAATGCTAGACTCTGTGTTACTGCCAGCCAACACTGCCCTCCCCTACATCTCCTTCCTCCTATTCCCTTCCCTTATTAACAGGGGACAATCTGAAGGACAAGGAGTTAACAAAACAAATATATAGTGGAGATATTATTTTTGAGGTGTTCCTTATATATGTAGAGTATTATAGCCATCCACTCCTCCCACACTGGTCTTTTATACAGGGCACAGTATTTACTGGTGACTTGAAAAACTTGCCTAAAATAGAATATGAGAAATTTTATTTCAATTTTTTTAAAGATTTTTTTTTTAAGTAATCTCTACAACCAGGGTGGGGCTTGAACTCACAACCCCCAGATCAGAAGTCGCAAGCTCTTCTGACTGAGCCAGCCAGGCACCCCCTGAGTATGAGAAATTTTAAAGGGAAAGCCTGATAGTGTCCTGAAGATGCCATAATCCATGCATGCGGTGTCAGTTACCAGATTAACGGTTCTGCATTTGATCTCCTTTAGTTATTGTACTCTTCATGGTTCTATGAATAACTCTACTTTAGAGGTAAGAAAATGAGGTACACAAGCTATGAAGTGACTGGTAAAGTGATTAAACAAAGAGGCCATTAGACTGGGGTAACTCTAACGCCTTGGCAGCCCAAATAAAGAAACCAAAACCAAAGCCTGTGTCAATGCACTCTGATCCGAGAGAATGAAACTTCAGAAAAACCAATCACAGACAGACAACTGGCTTTCTCAAATAGGGCCACCTCTTAAGCTTCAGCCAATCAAATCGTTTCCTTGCTTTGCTTCAGTGTCTTCTCTGTAAAAACCTTTCCGTTGGCTCCTCCTGTGGAGCACTCATACCCCCATTGGCTTGGTGCTGCCACATTTAGATTCATGTACAAACTGCTGAAAATTTTAATGTGCCTCATTTTCTCTTTTAACATGACTCACCAAAGTTCATGAGGCAGGCAACTGTTTAAGCCACGTCAACACCAGGCAGTGCTGATTCCAAACCCTGCATGGTGAACCCGATTTTGCCCTCCAAAGAAAAAAAGGAAATAAGTACTAGTCAGTGGTCTCGACCTTGGTTGCATCTTGGAATCACACTAAGGTCACATAGACTAGGAAAAACTGTTCATGGTTTATTTATCTGACAAAAGCATTATATCCAGAATATACAAAGAATTCTCACACATGAATAATAAAAAGACAAACAATCTAGTGTCTAAAAATAGTCAAAAGACTTGAACAGATGCTTTACAAAAGTAGACACATGAATGGCCAAAAAGCACATGGAAAGGTGTTCAACATCATTAGTAACAAAAGGATTGAAAATAAGATGACCATGAGATGCCCTTTCACACCCACCAGAGTGGCTACCATCAAAAAGAAAAAAAACAAATGTTTGCAAATATGTAGAGCAACTGAAACTCTCATGTGTAGCTGTTGATTGGGTGTGTAAACTAATACAACCACATTGAAGAGCTTTGGCAAAATGTGGAAATAAAGTAAAAAACACATTTACTCTTCAACCTGGCAATTCTATCTGACGTAATGACAGAAATGGACAGAAATGAATGGTTTCCCAAAAAAGACTTCTCCAAGAGTGCTCATTGTAGCATCATTCCAGTTATCCAGTATGACTAAAAAACCACCCCAAAGTTAATGGCATACAACCAACCATTTTTCATACTCAGAATCTACGGTCAGGAACTGAGGAAGGAAACAGTAGAGAAGCTTCTTTCTGCCCCACCATGGCCATTCCCAGATGGCTTGTTCACTCATATCTAACCTCTGGGCTGGGATGGTTGAAGTCTGGACTTAGCTGGGACTTTCAGCAACAGTGTCTACAATAGCCTTTTAGCATGGTGAGCTCAGGGTAGTCAGACTTCTTCCACGGCAGCTCAGGGCTCTAAGGCAGGTATTTCCAGAGAACTTCCCAGCTTTGGGGAGTTGCATGGCCTTTTATATTATAGCCTCAGAAATAATGTAAAGTTTATATTAGTCTGCTAGGGTTGCCATAACCCTAGCGTTGCCAAATACCGCAGGCTTAAACAAGAGACATTTATTTTCTCATAGTTCTGGAGGCTGGAAAGTCTAAGATTAAGGGTTGGTGTTTGGTTAGGCCTCTCTTCCTGGCTTGCAGATGGCCACCTTCTCACTGTGTCCTCACATGGCCTTTCTTCTGTGTGTATGCAGGGAGAGAGAACCCTGGCCTCTTTTCCTTTTTTTTATTTATTTTTTTTATTTTTTAAAATGTTTATTTATATTTGAGAGAGAGGCAGAGACAGAGAGAGGCAGAGACAGAGTGAGCAGGGGAGGGGCAGAAAGAGAGGGAGACACAGAATCTGAAGCAGGTTCCAGGCTCTGAGCTGTCAGCACAGAGCCTGATGCAGGGCTCAAACTCACGTACCTGTGTGAGAACCATGTGAGATCATGACCTGAGCCACAGTGAGACACTTCACCAACTGAGCTACCCAGGTGCCTCCTCTTTTCCTGTTTTTATAGGGACACCAGCCCTATCAGGTTAGGGTCTTGGTCTTTTGACCTTATTTAACCTTAATTGCTCCCTACAGGCCCCATCTCCAAATTTAGTCATACTGGGGTGTTAGGGTTCAACATAGGACTTTTAGGGCCACAATTCAGTCCAGAACAGTGTCTTTTACACTATCCCTACTAGTTGAAGCAGTCACAAGCCTACACAGCTTTAGCAGCAAGAGGTAAGAAGACCATTTTCGATGAAGGAGTGGCAAAAATTTTGTTGCCATGTTTTAAAATCAGTACGTAGCCTTACTCATAACAACCCACAACTGTAAACAACAGTAAAATCCAACAACCTCCAAATGGATAAATTACAATATATTCATATAACCAAATACTAATCAGCAATAAAAAGTAATATACAAGCACATGGATGAATATCAAAAACGTTATTTTGAAGAAGCCAGACCCAGGCAAGGTCTGGCAAAAGTCACCTATAGTAATAGAAGTCACAAAGTGGTTCCCTATTGGAGGTGGAGGGTGGTCAGAATTCACTGCAAAGGGGCATGTAACTTTCTCTTGCAGTAGAAATGTCTTGTATATTATTTTGGGCAGTGGTTACATAGGTATATACAACTGTGGAAACTCTTTGAACTGAACACCTAAGATATGGACATTTATTGTCATGTGGACTATTTCTCTATTAATAATAATAATAATAATAATAATAATAATGCTGTCTGGGTGCTACTCCCAGAGATTCTGATTCAATTATTCTGGGGTGTATCCTGGGTAAAAGGAGCTTCAAAAGGTTGTCACATGGGGCATCTGGGTGGCCCAGTTGGTTACGCGTCCAACTTTGGCTCAGGTCATTATCTCACAGTTCATGAGTTCAAGCCCCACATTGGGCTCTGTGCTGAGAGCTCAGAGCCTGGAGCCTGCTTTGGATTCTGTCTCCCTCTCTCTCTGCATCTCCCCCACTCACACTCTATCTCTCTCAAAAATAAGTAAACATTAAAAAAAAAAAAGTTTTGCCATGTGATTCCAATATGAAGCATAGGTTGAGGCCCTCTGCACCAGGCCAAATTCCTTGGTGAGGGAAGAAGCCTATGTGATAATCAAGAACCCAGTGCTTGCTGTGTATATGTGTTCCAACTGCCGCTATAACAAATGACAACAAATTTAGTAGCTTAAAACAACCCGAGTTTACATCTCTTGCTGTTCTTGAGGTCAGTAGGCTCAAAATGAGC
The DNA here is from genome assembly GCF_022079265.1 of Lynx rufus. Classification (NCBI taxonomy): domain Eukaryota; kingdom Metazoa; phylum Chordata; class Mammalia; order Carnivora; family Felidae; genus Lynx; species Lynx rufus. Next base: position 2,942,125 of record NW_025814844.1, on the reverse strand, counting down.
CTTAAGAGGCTAAAATCTGGGCTATGCTCCTCCTGGAAGCTCCAGAAGGGACATGTCCCTTGCCCCTTGCAGCCTCTAGAGACTGTCCGCATTCTTTGGCTTGAATCCTTGTTTCCCATCACATCACCTTTTCCTGTGACTCTGGTCCTCCTGCATCCCACCCACGTAATCCAGGGTCATCTCTGTCTCCTGACCCTTAACTTAATCACATATGCCCAGTTTCTTTACCATGTGAAGTAACCTATTCATGGGTCCCGGGGATTAGGATGTGGGCATATCTGGGGGGCACTGTTCAAAATGCGATTATTTAGGGTCATTTGGCTGGTTCAGCATGCAGGGGTCATGAGTTTGAGTCCCACACTGGGGATAGAGATTACTTAAAAAAAATTTTTTTCTTGGAGCACCTGGGTTGCTCAGTCAGTTAAGTGTCCAACTTTTAGTTTCAGCTCAGGTCATGGATCTCAGGGTTTCGTGGGTTTGAGCCCTACGTCAGGCTCTTCCGTGATGACAGTTCAGAGCCTGCTTGGGATTCTCTGTCTCCCTCTCTCTTGCCCGTCTGCCACTCACGCTGTCTCTCTCAAAATAAATGAATAGGGGCACCTGGGTGGCTCAGTCGGTTGAGCATCCAACTTCGACTCAGGTCATGATCTCATGGTCTGTGGGTTCCAGCCCCGCGACCGGCTCTGTGCTGACTGCTCAGAGCCTAGAGCCTGCTTCCGACCCTGTGTCTCCCTCTCTCTCTGCCTCTCCCCCATTCTCACTTTGTCTCACTCTGTCTCTCAAAAATAAATAAATGTAAAAAATTTTTTTCTTTAAATGCAGTTTTTTCAGATGTCAGAGCGAGAACTGACTCCTCACCTAGAATGTTGGAACCCAAAGGGCTGAGGAACGTCCCACAGCCATCTCAAACTACTTTTTCAAAGTGACCTGCAAAAATTTTCCTTTATCTCTCTTTGACTATATAGCATTGCATGGCAGCTGTCCCAGATAAGCAGGCCCTGGGGTAGTGATCGCATTAGCAGAAAACTCAATTTCCTTTCTCAGGTCCCAAGACAACAAGCCCCATTAAGATGTGAGAATGGGAACAAAAGAAGAGTAACTGCCCTCTATTGTGAAGGAAGAAGAAGTGCAAACATGAGTCAAAGTGCAGTGAGGAATATTTGTAGAGGCATATACTCCCACCTATACTGTGATGGTAGGTTTGTAGAAAGCTGATTTTGAGAACCATGTATGATAGTAGAACCAATTGTGAGACATTGTCTCTCTCTCTCTCTCTCTCTCTTTGTCTTTCTCTCTCTGTTTCCTCACAAATATTTTTGAGGGCTTGCCATGTGCCAGGCGACAAATGTTCCAAAAGAAGCTGTTCTTCCTTGCCCGCTTTCATTCTTCCAGTTTCCTCTGGAGGCATGAGCATTCCTAAGACACCACTCTTCTCTGCTGGTGGAGCACTCATAGCTCACTCCTGCCTAGAGGATGAAGACCGGGGTCTCTGTCTGGCACTTGGGGGCACTTGTCCTGCCTATGCAACATTCTCCCCAGCACTCACAAAATGAACTTTGCACTCCAGCAGAACCAATCTAAATAGAGATACTTAACTCTTTTTTTATTTTGTCACTCAAAGTCTTGACACAAAACATCATAAAGGATTCTTCCTGCATGTTTCAGTTGAGGATACTAAGGCTGCTGGATTCTGCCACTGTACCCTGTGGCCGTTTCCAGACACCCACAGTGCATGGTGCCTAATTCCTCATCCTGCTCAAGGGCACTACCTCCCACCTGGTCACCCCAGCCATACCAGGCACACCAGACCAATCTCTCCTTGCCCAAACTCCTGAGACCTGTCTATTCTATTTGATCCCCAGTCAAAAGACAAACATCCAGGGGGTCAAACATGTCATGCTAGGAGAGGGTTGGACCACTGGAACCTATATATAAAGGCTTGACGAGTCCTAGGAGCTCAGTCAAGAAACTCTTAGAGGGGCACCTGGTGGCTCAGTCGGTTGAGCTTTTGACTCTTGATTTCAGCTCAGGGTATGATCCCAGGGTCGTGGGATCGAGGGTCCTGTACTTTTACTCCTAATTTTACTCTTGTCTTTTTAATATATGATATTAACTATGGTAGGAAGTACAGATCCCAGGGAAGTGACCATGGAAAATTTGTGCTTCCATTATACCTACAATCACAGGCATCCTTGCCCTGAAACACAGACCTTTGCTGGCAGTTCAATCCAACTGCCCTGTGAACCCTTTGAAGGAAAGAGATTGAATCCTTCATCCCAGCCTCAAAAGCTATTGCTTGCACACTGGGAGATAGAGGCTAGAATAGCAAGGGTTTCTCTCTAAAACCTAACCAGTGTTCCAGAAACAGTCTCTATTCTCACGAAGCCTTTGTTGGACCTACATAGGAAGGTGGCCCTCCTGGGCTCTTACCATCTTCCTCTGCCTTTCTTAGTGTGGCTCCTGCCTCTACTGGAGCTGCAAATGCATCGCCTTTTCTCTCTTCTTCTGCCCAAATCAGAAAGGAAAATGTGTCCCCCAGCTCTCTGCATCTGGTTTAGATCAGCTCCCCGTTCCAAATGTCAGGAGCAAAGCACCAAAGATCTCTTCTCCATAACCCATTGGAAGGAGATAAGAGGGAGAATGCCACCTTCTCCAGTCCTCAGGAGGGGAACACCACGGAAGGCCACATACCCAGGCAGGTCTCCTTCCCTTCCAAGAGGACCTGAGGACCGACAACAGTGCTCAGAACCATCTTCTCATTTCTAGAGGTGCACCTCTTTCTCCATCAAATCTTCCAGTGGAAGAGGACCTCCCTCACCCTCTGCAATCCTCCTTTCACAAGATGATTCTCCATGGGTCTCTCATTTTCTGCATGTCCTTCAAGCAAGGCACTGACTTCTCTGCCCTGGATTATCTTTTCAAGAAAGTTTGTATGGCACACCTGGGTGGTTCAGTCAGTTAAACATCTGACTCTTGGTTTCAGCTCAGGTCATGATCTCATGGTTTGTGAGTTCAAGCCCCAAGTTGGACTCTGCAGCTGACAGAGTGGAGCCTGCTAGGGATTCTCTCTCTCTCCCTCTTTCTCTGCTCCTACCCCACTAGCACCATCGGTCTCTCTCAAAATAAATAAATAAACTTAAAAAAAAAAAAAGAACATTTGTATAGTGAACAGATCTTCTCCAGAGCAAAGGCCAGTTTGCTTACACCAGGAGTAGATAGAGTGTCTTCCTCAGGAACAAAAGGGTAGGTGGGTTTGCTGCCCATTACCACATATTCAGAGTCCTTACACTCAGAGGTCCTTCTGAATTGCAATCACTTGAGTGTGCTGGTGTCATCTGGGTTGGTCACGTTGGAGCTCAGGAAAATGATGCAAGAAAATGTGTGCTGGGGTATTTCTTTTGTCATGAGTAGTCCTGCCAGCCTCCACGAGACTGGGACAGCCTCACTTGTTTGCTTGCAAGTAGGGTGAAATCTCAGACCCGTTCCAGGTGTGGACACTTCCTAGTGTTGGATTCAGGGCAAATTGCCCCTCCCACCCCAAACCCAGGACTCTAGCCTATTCTGTCAAGGCCTCTGAGTCCTCAGCACTTCACATTGATTGAGTCAATTAGCACTGAATTTAAGAATGTAAAGATTTCATTTCTAATTTTATGATATGTTGTCTTCTCTGTTATAGATGGTGGAAAATTTTGGACACTGCAGTTACAAGGCATTCCTAAATTCTATCTACGTAAGATGTTCTAGTGCCACCTACAGGCCACTGTCTAGTGAGGAATTCTAGATCACACAAGTGGCCCAATTCTGCAGTCTGTCCACAATGCCCACAATGGAGGGACCTATGCAAAGCAGAAATGAATCGCACAAATATAATGTGGAGCAAAAGAAGCTAGATAGAAGAAGGATGTATTGTGCCATTTATAGCAAGTGCAAAACCAAGTGAAACTAAGTGTGTCACAGTTTTCCAGAGAAACAGAACAAATAGAATATATATATTACTTAAATTCCTACAATCTCCCTTATGCAAAATAATATATAATAATTTATATAAATTAAATCCATATGTGTTCAGGGAGATAAGAGGGAGAATGCCAACATTTATATTTAGGGATTTATTTTGAGGAATTGGCTCATGTGATTGTGAGGGCTGGCAAGTCTGAAATCTGTAGGTCATGCTGGCAGGCTGGAAACTCAGGCAGGATTTCTGTGTTACAGTCTTAAGGCAGATTTTCTTCTTTTCCCCTGTGAAATCTCAGTCTTTGATGGTAAGCTTTTCAGCTGAATAGATGAGACCCATCTCTATCATCAAGGGTAATTTTTACTTAAAGTCAAGTGATTATAGACATTAATCACATCTACAAAGTACCTTTATGGCAACATCTAGACTGGTATTTGACTGTACAACTAGGTACTATAGTCTGGCCACATAAAATTAACCACTGAAGTCAATGCCTTGTCAACTTGGTACCTATAATCATTTCCTTAAGCCATAACTATTTTCCAAATAAACACAATAACAAGGTCATAATTCTATCTAGCATGATACAACTATCCTGCAGGCAACTGAAAAGTGCACCAATCCTTTCCCTAGGAGAGGATGTCAAGTCCTTGAGTGATGTTTACTTTTCTCCTTAAATATTGTGATATAAAAGTCTAAATACTATAATGTAAAGTTAATACATCTTATGTTACATAATAAGGGAATAAAGAGGGGAAGAAGACAAAGATATTTTACCGCGCACACACACACACATACACACACTCACACACATTTGTAACAAAATAAGAAAAAAATATTTATTATAATCACCATCCCCATTTCTGTAACTGATCATGTGGTCATAGTTTTTATTTATAACTACCTTCTTCCACTGCTTATTCTGTATTTCCTTTGCCTTTAGCAAGCGTCTCAGTTGGTCATTATTCTTTACCTGGTGCAGTAACCCAAACCTTCATTCCTGCCATTAGTAGTCCTGCCTGAATTGGGTTGTTGAAATTTTCCATTGATCTAATGGATCTAATGTGATAATACTAAGAGACACCCAAAGGGATCTCCAGTATTCTAGACATGTTCTTCCTTACCTCCACTATAGAAGAGTAGCAGCCCAATTTCCCCTTACTAGTCATGACCAATCACCCCAGTTAGCATAGTAACCCCTTCTCTGCTGAGTCAGAGACAAGAGGAGCCTACAGTGGCCAGATAATAGTTTTAATTTCCAATTCAATGGAGTCATTTTTGTGTCTCTGTGTGGAAGCACTCCTCCCTTTAAAACTAAAATTTCTAGATTAGAAGGAAATAAGCATTTTGCTAATGGGTCACTAGGGGCAAAAGCCAGTGGTACCCCTCTCATTCCCACTTCTGGATTCCTGGTTATGGGAAAAACAGCACCATATATTAGATACTGATTCAGAGCAATACAGCCTCCTAGACAACATTGCCTCAGCCCTGCAAGGTATTGCTGTCTAGCTCACCACCTAGTCATTCACTGTAACTGAGTCTTCAAAGGCCATTCTACCATTCTATCATGACTACTGCTTCTGGATATTGGATATAGTAAGATTAGCTAATCCCATGAGCATACGCTTATTACCACTCTTCATTCACTATTAAGTGAATTCCTTGATCAGAAGCAATGCTGTGTGAAGTATCATTATGATGAAGAAGACATTCTGTAAGTTCACAGATGGTAGTTTGGGCAGAAGCACTGCATGCAGGGAAGGCAGATCCATATCCAGAGTGTCTCTTCCAGTGAGAATGAAACACTGACTCTTCCATGATGGAAGTGGTCCATTGTAATCAGTTTATCATTAGATAGTTGGCTGATCACCCAGGGGAATGGTGCCAAACTGGGGGCTCAATGTTGGCTTCCCCTGCTGGCAGATTGGGCATTCAGCAGTGGCTATAGTCAGGTCAACCTTGGTGAGTGGAAATCCACATTGATGAGCCCCTACATAACCTCCATCCCAGCCACCATAGCCATATTCATGAGTCTACTGGGAAATAACAGGTTGGTTGAGACAAGAGGCTAACTGGTGTCCGCAGAACATGCCATCCTATCCATTAGAATATTAAAATCCTTCTCTGCTGAGGTCACCCTTTGGTGAACATTCATATGGGACACAAATATCTTCATGATTTATTTTCCCACTCAGAAAGATCTATCCACACATCTCTTCCCTAAGTTTCCTTGTCACCAATTTTCCAATCATGTTCCTTCCAAATCCCTGACCATCAAGTCACAGATTATGAATTGTTATACAATTTTATTTCTGGCCATTTCTCTTATCAAGCAAAATGAACAACCAGGTGTACTGCTGAAATTTCTGCATACTGGGAGGATTTCCCTTCATCACTGCCCTTCAAGGATGTCCCAGAAAAGGGTGGTAGTGCTGTGGCAGTCTGCTTTTGGTTAGTGCCTGCATAATAGGCAAAACCTCTGTGTACATGATCCCAAGTTTTGTCTTCCTCAGTCAACTGGTTATAGGCAACTGTCTATGAGTCCATAGGTGGTAGTTGCAACAGAGAAGGTAGCATAGCAAGAGTGGGAGCCAAGGGCCCTGCTCAAATGTAGTAACTTTTTGGGTCACTCAGTAAACAGGCCAGAGTGGCACACCCAAATAAAGAATACATTGCCTCCAAAGTCCAAAAAGGCCCATTGCATGTTGTATCTCTTTTTTGGTTGTAGGAGGACATAGATGCAACAATGTATCCTTTACCTTATAAGAGAAAACTGCATATGTCTGAGGCCACTGGACCCTATAAATTTCTCTAAGGTGCAAGTCCCCTGAATTTTTGTCATATTTATTTCCTATCCTCTGACACAAAATATCTTACCAATAAATCTAGAGTAGTTGCTGCTTCTCACGCACTAGGTCCAATCAACATAATGTCATCAATGTAATAGATGAATGTAGTATCTTATGGGAGAGAGAAGCAATCAAGATCCCTTGTGAACTCAAATTTTCCAAGATAAACATGTTTCCAACATCAGGAATCCTTCCTATGTAAATTTTGGCAAGATAGTTGAAACATAGTGCATATAGGAAATGTAGTTTGGTTAGGAAAATCTCAAAATGAGATATTTGGTTAGCTTTACTGCATTTTAATTGTTATAGCCAATAACTACAGATTATAATGAAGTTACTTTATTTAATTTTTTAATGTTTATTTATTTTTGAGAGAAAGAGATAGAGGGAGAGAGAGAGTGAACAGAGAAGGGGCAGAGAGAGAGGGAGACAAAGAATCTGAAGCAGGCTCCAGGCTCTGAGCTGTCAGCACAGAACCTGACATGGGGCTTGAACTCACCAAATGCGAGATTATGACCTGAGTGGAAGTCGGAGGCTTAACCGACTGAACCACCCAGGTGCCCCATAAAGTTACTTTACTTAAAAAAATCCCTGTGGGGGCGCCTAGCTGGCTCAGTTTGTTAAGCCTTGGACTTCCGTTCAGGTAATGATCTCACAGTTTGTAGGTTCGAGCCCTGCCACCTTGATGGTGGCACTAATCTCTGCAATCCCAGGAATACAATATTGCTTTTGGTGTACTATTTCCCTACGTAGAGGCAGTTCTAGTGGCTTCCAATTGTTTCAACGTTTATTTATTTTTGGGACAGAGAGAGACAGAGCATGAACGGGGGAGGGGCAGAGAGAGAGGGAGACACAGAATCGGAAACAGGCTCCAGGCTCTGAGCCATCAGCCCAGAGCCTGACGCGGGGCTCGAACTCACGGACCGCGAGATCGTGACCTGGCTGAAGTCGGACGCTTAACCGACTGTGCCACCCAGGCGCCCCATAGTAACTGTACATATTTTTGACAGTCTAGCATAGTCCTTCCTCAAGTGGATTTGGCCTCCCCTTTAATTCAAGGGTTTTTGGGTCTGTAAACTGGGTCAAGTCAGGAATTCATTGAAAGATTGTGCCTCTTGGTTTTATGACACAAGTTAGGATTTTTTTTGTGCGTGACCTAGGACTCTTCCATTTTTAGAGAGCAAGTAAGAATTTGATAGACTGCCTATCTATTTTCTTCCAGAGACACCATGATCAACTAGCCAATGCCATAGGTCTCTGTCAATAAAACTATTCTGATTACTGCTTTGAATCTGTTGTCTGTTGTGGTAACTAATTCCACTTTGTCTTTGGCAATTATTCTGATATCCTGGGATTCAATTATTACCATTGCATTTAAGGATCCCAGTTTAGAGGCAGCAGTTCCTAATCTTCCTTCCTTCCTCTCTCCCTCCCTTCCTTCCTTCCTTCCTTCCTTCCTTCCTTCCTTCCTTCCTTCCTCTCTTTCTTTATTTTTTGTTTGAATTCCAGTTAGTTAATATACGTGTTATATTAGTTTCAAGTGTACAATACACTTCCATACACTTCCATACACCACCCGGTGCTCATCACAAGTCACTCCTTAATACCCATCACCTATTTAACCCAACCCTCTGCTCTCCTCCCCTCTGGTAACCATCAGGTTGTTCTCAACAGTTAGGAGTGTGTGTTTCTTGGTTTGCCTCTCTCTTTTTTCCCTTATGATCGTTTGTTTTGTTTTTTAATTTCCACATAAAAGTAAAATCTTATGGTATTTGTCTTTCTCTGACTGACTTATTTTGCTTAGCATAATGCTCTCTAACCTCATCCATGTCATTGCAAATGGCAAGATTTCATTCATTTTGAGCTCTTCCCTTAAGTTGGCTATAGTTGATAATGCTGTTATAAATGCCAGGGTGCATGTATCCCTTTGAATTAGTATTTTTGTATCCTCTGGGTAAATACCTAGTAGTGCAATTGCTGGATCCTGGGGTAGTTCTATTTTTAACCTTTTGAGGAACCTCCATACTGTTTTCCAGAGTGGCTGCACCAGTTTGCATTCCCACCAGCAGTGCAAAAGAGATCCTCTTTCTCTGCATCCTCACCAACATCTGTGGTTGCCTGAGTTGTTAATTTTAGCCATTCTGACTAGTTTGAGGTGGTATCTCATTGTGGTTTTAACTTGATGAGTGATGTTGAGCATTTTTTTTCATGTAACTGTTAGCCATCTGGATGTCTTCGTTGAAGAAGTGTCGATTCATGTCTTTTGCCTATTTCTTCACTGGATTATTTGTTTTTTGGGTGCTGAGTTTGATAAGTTCTTTACAGATTTTGGATACTAATCCTTTATCTGATATGTCGTTTGCAAATATCTTCTCCCATTATGTCGGTTGCCTTTTAGTTTTGCTGATTGTTTCCTTCGCTGTGCAGAAGCTTTTTTATTTTGATGAGGTCACAATAGTCCATTTTTGCTTTTGTTTCCCTTGCCTCTGGAGATGTGTTGAGTAAGAAATTGCTGCAGCCCAGGTCAAAGAGGTTTTTGCCTGCTTTCTCCTCTAGGATTTTGATGGCTTCCTGTCTTACATTGAGGTCTTTCATCCATTTTGAGTTTATTTTTGTGTATGGTGTAAGAAAGTGGTCCAGGTTCATTTTTCTGCATGTCGCTGTCCAATTTTTCCAGCACCATTTGCTGAAGGGACTGTCTTTATTCCATTGGATATTCTTTTTTGATTTTTATTTTTATTTTTGAGACAGAGAGAGACAGAGCATGAACGGGGGAGGGGCAGAGAGAGAGGGAGACACAGAAACGGAAGCAGGCTCCAGGCTCTGAGCCATCAGCCCAGAGCCCGGCGCGGGGCTCAAACTCACGGACTGCGAGATCGTGACCTGAGCTGAAGTCGGCCGCTTAACCAACTGAGCCACCCAGGCGCCCCTCCATTGGATATTCTTTCCTGCTTTGTCAAAGATTAGTTGGCCATATGTTTGTGGGCCCACTTCTGGGTTTTCTATTCTGTTCCATTGATCTGAGTGTCTGTTCTTGTGCCGGTACCATATTGTCTTGATGATTACAGCTTTGTAATACATCTTGAAGTCTGGGATTGTGATGCCTCCAGCTTTGGTTTTCTTTTTCAGGATTGCTTTGGCTATTCAGGGTCATTTCTGGTTCCATACAAATTTTAGGATTGTTTGTTCTAGCTCTGTGAAGAATGCTGGTGTTATTTTGATAGGGATTGCATTGAATATGTAGATTGATTTGGATAGTATCAACATTTTAACAATATATATATTCTTCCAATCCAAGAGCATGGAATATTTTTCCTTTTTTTGTGTGTATCTTCTTCAATTTCTTTCATAAGCTTTCTATAGTTTTCAGTGTATAGATTTTTCACTTCTTTGGTTAGGTTTATTCCTAGGTATTTTATGGTTTTTGGTGCAGAGGGTAATTTCTTTTACTTTAATTCAAGTGATTACAGATGTTAATCACACCTACAAAATACCTTCACAGCAACATCCAGTGTTTGAACAAACAACTGGGCACCATAACTTAGGCAAGTTGACATATAAAGTTACCCATCACACTAACTTATGCCATTAGAAATGAGGATAGTGGTTACCATTGGGTCAGGGACATAATGCCCAGAAGGGTGCATAAGGAGGGCTTCTGCTGGTCTTGTACTGTTTCTTGATCCAATTATGGTTGCATGGATGTGTTCACTTTGGAAAATTCATCAAGCTGTTCACTTACAATTATGTGTACATTTTGGAATGTATGTTTTACTTCATTAAAAAAGAGTAAAATGTTAAGAAAAAAAAATAAGATAAAAACAATGGAAACAAGAAAAAAAGCATTACATCAATTATGGAGCTTTTTTAATTATAAGAAATTACCAGATGTGGGACACCTGGGTGGCTCAGTCAGTCAAGTGTTGGATTCTTAATTTCGGCTCAGGTCATGATCTCCAGGTCATGAGATCAACCTCCATGTTGGGCTCCATGTGGAGCATGGAGCCTGCTTAAGATTCTTTCCCTCTCTCCTTCTACCAATCATGCTCTGTCTCTCTAAGGAAAATAAAATAAAAACTTAAAAACTTAAAAAATTTTTTAATTTAAAAAATTAAGAAATTACCAGATGTAATAAATATCTCAGTGAAATGATTGATTTTTAAAGGAAACTAATGATCAAAATTGACTTGGAAAGGTGAAAAATCTAAAGACACCAATAGTTTTTTTAAAAATTTAAGGTAATTAAAATCAACAGCTCCCTCACCACCAAGGTATCAGGCCTGTACAATTTTGTGAGTGTCATCTACAAAACCTTTGTATAATAGTAATTCCTATGTTACTTTTTAAAAGTTTATTTATTTATATATTTTGAGAGGGGGGAGGCATGAGCAGGGAGGGGAGGGGCAGAGAGAGAGAATTTCAAGCAGGTTCTGCACTGTCAGCATGGAGCCCAATGCGGGGCTTGAACTCATGAACTGCAAGATCATGACCTGAGCGAAACTAAGAGTCACATGCTTAACTGACTGAACCACCAGGCATCCCAGTTCCTATGTTATTTAAACTAGTCCAGAGCAGAAAAATATGAAAGCTTCCTGACTTATTGTTGGTTAATACAATTTAGAGACCATAAAAGGACAAGAACACCATGCACGTGTGCATGCAAAGTACACACAAACTATCTGCCTATATTCCTTTTAAATACAGAGTCAAAAATCCTAAATTAAATATTAGTGAATTACCAGCCACGCATTAGAAACATAATGGTTCGGCATTAGGAAATGTATCAATGTATTAATCAGAAAAGATGATAAAACACTAATTCCTAATGAAGATTCCTCAGAAGCTTGAAATAGAAATTCATTCTTTAAAGAAATTCTACCACATTAAGAACAGTTTCATTTACATTAGAAACAAGATATGTATGACCATAGCTCTTATTCAACAGTATGTTAGAATTAGCACTGGATTTATTATCCTATCCTTCTTTCTTTCCATAATACAGGAAACTGAAACCTCTGTTAGTTTCCCCAGACTCTTCACCAACTCTCCCTAGTCAGGTTCTTCCTACTAGAGACACTGGTAGGAGATTGGAATGCGAGAGAAAGGAGGAAGGCTTTTTTCCTTTTCTGTGGAGGCATCTCAGATGCTTGCAGCAAAGGTACAAGATGGTGGCAAAGGGCAAGGGTGACTTCCTGGTTAGGAGTGGGATTTTAACGGAAATAGTAGGAGCAGCACCCTGCTCTGGCTCCTGCAGTTGGGGCAGCGGCTCCAGGAACCTCTGCTGTGCAGGGCTTGTGGCCTTCGCTCCTTTGGCTGTGGCTACCGTTGGACACCTGCAGAGTCATCTGGAGAGTTAGCTCCAGGCTTCCTGCCTGTTGTTGATGTTCCAACATCAGCAGCCTGAGGGGCAGTGATGTCAGGCTCTATTTTCTCTTTCACTCTTCCTGCCCTATGGGTGGGATTAGTTTCCTGCAGTTATTAATCTCTAGGTAACCACACGTTTTTCCTTTTTGCTCTTAATTTATGCTTCCAATATATTTATAACTAGTTTTCTGTGTTGAATTCTCTGTTTCAAATAATTTGAATGGATACTGTTTTTGTGATTAAATACTTACTGACACAAAGTATCTATAACTCATTATTTATAGCTGGTGTGATTTTTTTTAACCTATATACCCAAGAGATTCAATGTAGAAGCTAAATGAGCTAAGAATGCAATAAGGGATCAAATACAAAATAAACATACAAAATTTAATAGCTCTCTTATAAACAATATAGAAAAAGAGTCTGCCCCCCAAAGAACCCATTCACAACAGTATAAGAAATTGTTAAAAGATTTAATAAACCTAACAAGAAATGCGTACAATTACATGAAGAAAATCTTTAGAACTATAGTGCAGCACATATAATTAAACTTATATGAATGAAGAAATAAAGCATGTCTATGGTGATCTTCACATGTTGGTACATTAGCAGGGGGATGGCTAAATAAACCACAATTCATCCATATTTTGGAATGCATAGGTTACAAGACTGAAGGAATGAACTGGGCCCATGTAGAAAGATATCCAAGACATATTGGATATTTTTTAAAAAGCAAAAATCGGTATAGTATTTGTAAATTTATTTTCAAAAACCCAAACAAACTTTCTGATGCTTGGTACACATATATGTTTTATGTTCTGTAAATCCATAGAAAATGGGTAACACAGTAATAATCATATTCTTTGGGCAGGGAGATTAGACTGGGGTGAAAGGAAACTTTAACTTTTTATTCTATATATTCTTGTATTTTCAAACATTTCTTACAGCAAATAGTCTTGATAATTATGTAACTTTAAGAAATGGCCAAGAGTAAGAAGATAAGTCACAAAATGGGAGAAAATATTTGCAAAAGACACATCGGATAAAGGATTGTTATCCAAACATACAAAGAACTTTAAAACTCAGAAATAAAACAAAAACCTGGTAAAAAAGAAGAGGGCAAAAAGACTTGAGCAGACACCTCATCAAAGAGGATATCAAATGAACATAAGAAAAGATGCTCCATATCATATGCCATCAGGGAAATGGAAATTAAAAGAATAATGAGATACCACTACACACCTATTAAAATGATGAAAATCCAAAACACAACACCAAATACCGGTGATGATGTGGAGTAATAGCAACTCTCACTCATTGCTCGTAGGAACGCAAAATAGCACAGCCAGTCTGGAAGACGGTTTGGTGGTTTCTTACAAAACTAAACATACTCTTACCATATGATACCTAAATCACAGTCTTTGGTGTATATATACCCAAAGAGTTGAAAATTTATGTCCACACAAAACCTGCACATGGATATTTATATCAGCTTTATTCATAATTGCCAAAACTTGAAAGCAACCAAGATGTCCTTCAATAGGTGAATGGATTGATAAACTGTGGTACATCCAGACAACGGAATATTATTCAGCACTTCAACTATACTTCCAAAAGAAAAAAGTCATCTATACATCAATTAAAAAACATTATTCAGTGCTAAAAAAAAAAAAAAAAAAGAGCTATCAAGCCCTGAAAAGACATGGAAGAATCTTAAATGTACATTACTAAGTGAAAAAAGCTGATCTGAAAAAGCTATATACTTAATGATTTCAACTTTATGATGTTCTGGAAAAGGCAAAAATTTGGTGACAGTTGAAAGATCAGTACATGTCAGGGATTGTGGAGAGGGTGGGATGAATTTGCAGATCACAGAGGATCTGTAAAACAGTGAAACTCTTCTGTACAATACTATAATGGTGGGCATATGTCACTATCCATTTGTCAAAACCCATAGAATGTGTAACACCCAGAGTGAACCCCAAGGTAAACTATGGACTTTGGTTGATAGTGATGGTGGTGAGTCAACATAGGCTCATCAATTCTAATAATTGTACCACTGGGGGAGGTGGTGGGGGAGACTGTGTGTGGGGATAGGAGGCATGTATATGAGAACTCTATGTATTTTCTGCTCAATTTTACCATGAACCTAAAACTGGTCTAATAAAAGTCCTGAAAAAGAAAATCCCCTGTACTTCACTTATGCACTCTCCACCTGGATAATCTTGGCAAATATTGATCTGTTTAAAATGTTTTTTATTTATTTTCAACTTTTATTTATTTTTATTTTTTAACGTTTATTTTTGAGAGGATGCATGTGCACATGTGCAAGTGGGGGAGGGGCAAGAGAGAGGGGGACAGAGGATCCGAGGTGGGGCAGCAGAAAACTCAATGTGGGGCTTGAACCCATATAATCTGAGATCATGACCTGAACCAAAGTCGGATGCTTAACTGAGTCACCCAGGCGCCCCTGTTTGAAATTTTTTAATTTTAAAAATATTGTTAAAAAGTTTTAGAGCTATAGGTGGCACCTGGCTTAGTTGGAAAAGCATACAACTCTTGATCTCAGGGCAGTGAGTTTGAGCCCCATGTTTGGTGTAGAGATTACTTAAACCTTAAGAAAAAAGTTTTAGAGTTTTATAAATTGATTGGACTTTTATAGATAGTAGGTAATTTTTTTAAGAAATGAGTGTCTTCGACCTTAAAGCAGTTACATTTGTTATTAGTAATCATACCTGCAACTCACAGATGTGGAACCTATTAAAGTACCAGTAACATCTCAATTTGTAGTGGGGGAAAAAAAGGCAAGTGAAGAAAAATCCAGAAAGGCTAAGTCATTTCTCCACCTGCCTCTGCATGTTTCTGTGCAATCCATCAGGGGACAGCTGGGATTAATTATTTTGAAAACTTTCTAGCTTTCTAATCACACCATGCCCTACATTCTTGTCAATTCTGGCCAGAATCAAAAATATAAACCCTTTCTTGCAGGCTCATTTAAAAACATTTTTCTCTTTTCATTCCCCCAACCTAATATTCTGGTTTCCCATCCTAACTTTACCACTAAGCCCTCTGGAATGCCTGATAAACAAAATACCCTAAATCAGTAAACTGAATACAGGTATCCTTTGCTTTTTGAAAGTTGATGTTGGGGTGCCTGGGTGGCGCAGTCGGTTAAGCGTCCGACTTCAGCCAGGTCACGATCTCACGGTCCGTGAGCTCGAGCCCAGCGTCAGGCTCTGGGCTGATGGCTCGGAGCCTGGAGCCTGTTTCCGATTCTGTGTCTCCCTCTCTCTCTGCCCCTCCCCTATTCATGCTCTGTCTCTCTCTGTCCCAAAAATAAATAAATGTTGAAAGTTGATGTTACACCACTTTGCTTTTACGCAAGACCTACATTAGTACTTGTTTTTGCTAACAGAAAAAAAAAAATCTAAAGCGGTTTTTCACTTTTCAGAAAGCGGTGAAGAGCAAAACTATCAGTGTTTATTTTGCAGCTGGCTGTTTTAGAAGTGGCACTAAAGGTGAGCATCAGTGGCGGTGCCGAGCTCCTTCCCTAGGAATTACACAGCATCTGAGCATCAAGCAGCCAGACCTGTGAACTGTGCCTGTGAGCATTTGTGCCTTATGCTGACTTGTGTATCCATTAACAAGATGTGTGGTAAGGTATCAGAAAAGCCTATATCACTTATTGAGTCTGGGAACTCTCAAAAAACCCTTCCATGTACATTTATGGTAATTGGTTCTTCCCTTCATGCCATTTCAGTTTAGAAAAGGTTTCATTGGAATGCACTATTTTCAGCTAGGCAAGGGAAATTTGCATCTCTCTACTTCCTGGGTTTGACAGAATCTTTGATTTGAGGGCTCTTCTTCACTGGCCTCTTCTCAGGTTTTTTTTTTTTTGTTGTTGTTGTTTTTTTTCTCTTGTTTGACTTATTTCTTTATTGGGAACTCTGGCTGCAGGTTCCCCAGTCTTTCAGTTCATTTCGTATCCTGCCACTCATTTTCCTAGATGACTTCAACTTTCTAGTTTCTTCATGAATATACATTCACGAAGTTATTTTATTTTATTTTTTTTGAGAGACAGAGAGAGGCAGAGAAAGAGACAGAATCCTAAGCAAGCTCCAAGTCCAGCCGGAACCCAATGGCCCAACTGTGGGGATCCATCCCACAACCCTGAGATCAGGACCTGAGCCAAAAGCAAGAGTCCAATGCTTACTCCACTGAGCCACCCAGGCTCCCCTCTTTATGAAGAACTTTCTAATTTCTATTATCTCACTGCCCACATCTTGATTCTTGACACTACCAAGCCTGTTCTACCTGTGAAATCTTTAAACATTTTGACTTCGGATCCTTGCCTTTTCTGTCCCTCACACCTGCTCTTCCACCTCCATAACCCCCCAGTTTTTCCCTGTCAATCCTATTCCCCCGGTCTTTACTTTTCGGCTGAGCCTGTACTCCTCTGGTGACTCTCCACCCTTCATTGCTCCTTAGTTGTCCCAGCAAAGATCCTTTTCTTCTCCACTTCTTCCGAGCATTCAGCCCGTGTTTGAGGGCGGTGGGGAATGACGCTGACCAATACTGACTCAGGGCCCAGGACTGTAGATGGTGTTTCTAATTTTCTTAGTTTTCCCAATTATCATACTTGAACAATGAATTCCTTTAATTTTCATTACAGCTCAAGAAAGGCCACTCTCTCCTAAGCCCTTGCCGCGGTTAGACTCTTTCAGAAAACGCAGGCGCAGTCGTCCTCGCCCTGGCCTCGCGGGGCATGACGGGCAAAGGGGTGGGGCACGGCGCGGGGGCGCGGGTGGCTCGCGCTGTGCGCGCCCCGGCGGCGGCGTGGTCCTGGTGGGCTGCGGTCCGCGCGCTGCCGCGGCCGCCCTCTTCGGAGGTGGGAGGGGCAGACGGAGCAGGCGCGGGCCCGGCGGAAGCCATGTTTGTGGCGCGCAGTATCGCGGCGGACCATAAGGATCTCATCCATGATGTCTCTTTCGACTTCCACGGGCGACGGATGGCTACCTGCTCCAGTGACCAGAGCGTCAAGGTGCGCGCGGAGCTTTTGAGTGGGGCCGAGCCCAGAAGGAGGGGGAGTGGGGACTTGCATGACCCGCTGTTAGAGCGGAGGGAACGGCGCGTGGAAAGGGGACTACCACGGATTTTGAGGCACGCCGTTGGACACGAGGTCTGGAACCCAAGGAGTGTGGGCGGCTGAGCTGCTCCGCCGTGCTTGCCCCAGTATTGTGGGGTCACAGCCGCTCCCCCGCTCTCACTCTGCTCTGCGCTTGCGCGGAGGGGGAGGGCGGGCAGGCGTCTTAGCCACGTGCGCGCTCCCGCCAGTGGGGCCCTGGGCAGCACGCGGGTTCTACCTCCGGCAGGTTTGGGTCATTGTGGGAGAGAGCTAGAGATTCGGTTTAGTCTGCGAGAAGGATTTGTCAGACTGCGCGGGTGGGGGAGTACTTGTCCTGTTACCACACTGGTTCAGCCAGAGGCTTTTGCCTCGCCACCTGTAATGCAGTCGGTTCAACGTGTTGTCTCAAGTGCTGTGATGAGCTTGTTGCTCATCTTGAGATTGTTCTCTCCTTGCGTTCATATAGGAAACAAATCCATTTATATCCAATGAAGTTCTCTACTTGCTATTAAAGAAATGGAGTGCTTGTTTCATAAAGTTCATGTAAATGTCTGCACTACTTTGACCAGAATTTTCTGCGATAAGAGGATGGTCTTTGGGATTTAAGAACTTTAGAGATTATTATAGCGTTACCGACAATAGACTTGCAGATGAAAGCTGGAGTTCGGATTATTTGCATTTTCGACAACTCCAAAATAACTGAAAATCTGAAGGATAGTTTTTATTACTTGCCTTTCACATGAGTCAAGTTTGATACCAGTGATCCCTCAATGATGAATTACAGCTGGTGTTCCCTTTCGAAAAAGTGGTGTCACCAAATACATGGAATAACTATAGCGTTCTAATTCCTAAAAGGTTTAAAATCACTTAATTTTTTTTTTTTTTTTTTTTTATTGTGGTAAGCTAACCATCTTTAGAGCTACATTACAGTTCAGTGGCCTTAAGCATAACATTCATGTTGTGCAGCCGTCCCCACTATACATCTCTGGAACTTTTTCATCATTCTAAAGTAAAACTCTACTCAATAACTCCTTTTTCTACCCTGCCCCAGTCCCTGGTCACTTCTAATACTCTTCCTTTTTTTTTTTTTTTTTTAACGTTTACTTATTTATTTTGAGAGAGAGAACAAGTGGGAGAGGAGCAGAGAGGGAGAATCCCAAGCAGGCTCCATGCTCAGCGTAGAACTGGACATGGGGATCGATCTCATGACCCCTGAGAGCATGACTTGAGCTGAAATTAAGAGTCAGGAGCCCAACTGACTGAGCCACCCAGGTGCCCCTCTAATACTCTTTCTTTATAAATTTGACTCTGCTGGGTATCTGGTATAAATGTAACCATATAGTATTTGCCCTTTTGTGTTTGGTTCATTTCACTTACCATGATGTTTTCAAGGTTCATCCATATTTGTAGTATGTATTGTAATTTCATTAAGATTGAATGATAATTTTGTTGTATGTGTACACATTTTCTTTAGACATTCATCTATCCACCTGTTTTTGAATATTGCAGTAATTAATGTCTGTTAACTGAATAGGTCATAGGTTTTTTTTCCTCATCCACTTATTACTGAATCTCTAAATCTTTCCGTTTGTAGGTTTTGTTTGTTGGAAGTAAAGTAGTATTGCAATGGAAATCTTCATTACTTTAAGCTTTTTGTGTTTTGAATGATTTCCTTAGCCTAATTCAAGTAGAGAAATTAGTGAATATTGTAAAAGCTTTTGTGAATAATTGGCAGATTGTCTTTTTGAAGGTTATACAATTTTACAGTTAAAGTACTGATTTGATAAGATAATTGTCCATGTCAGGAATTACTAACATTTTTTCTCTAATTTTTAAAATTGTGGTAAGATACACGTAAAATTTACTGTCATAACCATATTTAAGTGTTTATAGTTCAGTGGTATTAAGTACATTCATATCTGTGCAATCATCACCACCATCTATCTACAGAACGTTTTCATTTTGCAAAATTGAAACTTTGTACCCATTAAATTATAACTTCCCATTCTCCCTGTCATCACACCCTAGCTACTACCCCCATTGTACTTTCTGTCTATGAATTTGACTAGGTACCTCATATAAGTGGAGTCCTACAGTATTTGTCCTTTTTGTGACTGGATTATTTCACTTAGCGTAGTGTCTTTGAAGTTTGCACATGTTGGAGCATGTGCTGGAATTTTCTTCCTTTTTAAGGTTGAATATTGCATTATATGTATTGTAAATAACACATTTTGCTTAACATTTATCTGTCAGTGGACTTGGGTTGCTCCTATGTTTTTTGCTGTTGTGGATAATTCTGCTATACATATGGGTATCCACATATCTCTTGGAGAACCTGCTTTCAACTCTTTTGGGTATATACCCAGAAATGGAATTGCTGGATCATGTGGTAATTCTATTTTTAGTTTTTTGAGGAGTTTATCATTTCATTTTTTAAGAGGTTAAAATGTTGTCTTGTTATAATCTATATTTTTTGTTGATAGTAAGATTAAGTATTTTGCTTTTGTTTGTTACATAAACAGTTGGTCCCCATTATTAGCCAGTTGTGTATTTGTGAGTTCACTTACTCTTTACAATTTATTTGTGACCCCAAAATCAATATTCTCAGTTATTTGCTTGACATGAGCAGAGTAGCAAAAAATTGGAGTTGCCCGGTGTGCATGTTCCCAACTGAGGTTAAACAGGGTGACACTGCTTTCTATTTTATTTTGTTTTATTTTATTTACTTATTTTAAATTTATATCCAAGTTAGCATGTAGTGTAATAATGAATAATGATTTCAGGAGTAGATTCCAGTGATGCATCACCTATGTATAACACCTGCAGTGCTCATCCCAACAAGTGTCTTCCTTAATGCCCCTTACCCATTTAGCCCATCCCCCCTCCCACAATCCCTCCAGCAACCGTGTTTGTTCTCTATATATTTTTTTTTTTAATTTTTTTTTTTCAACGTTTATTTATTTTTCGGACAGAGAGAGACAGAGCATGAACGGGGGAGGGGCAGAGAGAGAGGAGACACAGAATCGGAAACAGGCTCCAGGCTCTGAGCCATCAGCCCAGAGCCTGATGCAGGGCTCGAACTCCCGGACCGCGAGATCGTGAGCTGGCTGAAGTCGGACGCTTAACCGACTGCGCCACCCGGGCGCCCCTGTTCTCTATATTTAAGAGTCTCTTATGTTTTGATCCCCTTCCTGTTTTTATGTTATTTTTGCTTCCCTTCCCTTCTGTTCATCTTAAATACCTCATATGTGTGAAGTCATATGATAGTTGTCTTTCTCTAATTTCACTTAGCATAATACCCTCTAGTTCCATCCACATAGTTGCAAATGGCAAGACTTCATTCTTTTTGATTGCTGTGTGGTACTCCATCGTAAATATATATAATATATATATATATATATATATATATTATATATATACCACATCTTCTTTATCCATTCATCCATCGATGGACATTTGGGCTCTCTCCATACTTTGGCTATTGTTGATAGCACTGGTGTAAACATTGGGGTGCATGTGCCTCTTTGAAACAGCATACCTGTATCCCTTGGATAAATACCTAGTAGTGTTATTGCTGGGTTGTAGGGTAGTTCCATTTTTTTTGAGTAACCTCCGTACTGTTTTCCAGAGTGGCTGCACCAGTTTGCATTCCCACCAGCAGTGCAAAAGAGATCCTCTTTCTTTGCATCCTTGCCGACATCTGATGTTGCCAGAGTTGTTCATTTTAGTTATTCTTACTGGTGTGAGGTGGTATCTCATTGTGGTTTTAATTTGTATTTCCCTGATGATGAGCAATATTGAGCAGTTTTTCATGTGTCTGTTAGTCATCTGGATGTCTTCTTTGAAGAAGTGTCTGTTCATGTCTTTTACCCATTTCTTCACTGGATTATTTGTTTTTTGGATGTTGAGTTTGAGAAGTTCTTTATAAATTTTGGATACTAACCCTTTATCTGATATGTCGTTTGCAAATATCTTCTCCCATTCCGTCGGTTGCCTGTTAGTTTTGCTGCTGTTTCCTTTGCTGTGCAGAAGTTTTTATTTTGATGAGGTCCCAATAGTTCATTTTTGCTTTGGTTTCCCTTGCCTCTGGAGACATGTTGAATAAGAAGTTGCTGCAGTGACACTTTTCTTATTTGGACTCTCATACTGTAAACAAGTCTTTTGTTTTTTTGAAAGAGAGAGAGGGAGAGAGAATCCCAAGCAGGCTCTGCACTGTCAGCGCAGGGCCTGATGTAGCACTTGAGCTTGTGAACTATGAGATCATAACCTGAGCCAAAATCCAGAGTTAGGCGCTTAACTGACTGAGCCACCCAGGGGCCCCACAAGTGTCCTTATCATTGTCTATTTTGTGCCACATTTTTGTTTTTTTGTTGGTGATTTCACTGTCTAAAATTGTCCCCAAGTATATATAGTGCTGAAGGGGTGCCTAGTGATCTTAGGTGCAAGAAGGCTGTAATATGCCCTGCAGAGAAAATATGTGTGTTAGGAAAGTTTCACTCTGCCATGAGTTGCTGCTGGCTCTGATTTCAGTGTTAATGAATCAATAATATCCACTAAAGAAGTGTCTTTAAATAGATACATACATGAAATGAGATTATGTATTGATTAGTTGACAAATATTTCCCCTGAGAGCAGTGGTTTGGTATTTGCTGGTTCAGTGTTCACAGCAACATTGTAGAACACAACTACTACGATAACAAGACTTGACTGTAACTGTAGTTGTCTCTGTTACCTATGAGAGCACAGATTCCTTGACCCCCTCCTGCTCAGCCTGGTGCCTGGCACTCCGCAGGTCCTTTTATTTTAAGGTTTGTTTATTTAGAGAGAGAAAAAGAGAGAGAGAGCATGAGCAGGGGAGGAACAGAGAGAGGAGAGACAGAATCCCAAGCAGGCTCTGCACAGTCAGCGAAGAGCCAGATGTGGGGCTCGATCTGATGAACCATGAGATCATGACCTGAGCCAAAATCAAGAGTTGGATGCTTAACCGACCGAGCCTCCCAGGCGCCCCCCCCCCTCAGGTTCTTAATAAACATCTGAATGAATGAATGAATGTTTACTTACTGGTTGTATTATTTTGTGAATTTATGTTCATTTCTTTTGCCTTAATACTGATTCACTCTTTATGTTTGTCATGTTTATAGGAATATTTTGCATAAAATATGTCTTATTTTCTTACAGGTCTGGGATAAAAGTGAAAATGGGGATTGGCATTGTACTGCTAGCTGGAAGGTTAGTATTTTTAGTGATTTTTTAAAAAAAATTGAGATGGTTACTATTTATTTGGTAGCGTCAGTGACTTGCTATTCTTCTTGAGAGAATTATAAAATGTATACTTTTCCTAAAATATTTTGATTTTAACTGCTAAAGTATCAAAAATATACTTCAGAAAATTTGAGAGTAGGGAAACGTACAATTTCATAGCATTCTAACATAACTGTTTTTAGTGTTTTAGTATTTATTACTTATCTGTTCTTTTGCATATTTTTAATAGTTGTGATATTTTGTACAATTTTTATTTTCAGCTTTATTCAGGTAGAATTTTACATACCATTAGAGTCATCAGTTTTAAATGTGTAGTTCAACGAATTTTAGTAAATTTCTATGTACACTTGCATGGCCCTGAAACTTCCCTTGTGACTGTTTGGGGTCAATTTCCATTCTGTACCCAGGCCCTAGGCAACCACTGAAGTGTTTTCTGTCTCTGTAGTTTTACTTTTTCTAGACATTTCATATAAATGGAATTCTACGATATGTAGTTATTTGTGTCTAGCTACTTTCCCTTTTCCTTGAGGTTCATTCATGTTGTGAATTCAGTAGTTTGATCCTTCATACACAATACAATGGCGTTTACTACATTCACAATGTTGGTACAACTACCGCCTTTACCCATTTCCAAAACTATCGCTCTAAAAAAGAAACCTCCATTTCTTGCCTTTTAATTTAACAACATATTTCATAAATATTTTGGTATGTTTTTAAAGCTTGTTTAAAAACATAAATGTAGCAGTAAAACATGAATATACCAATAAATATACCCTGTTTTTGTTCAACTTGTGACAGCTGGTATAAGTTGTTTCCTTTTTATTGTGATGAACATCTCTTTGTGATCTTTAGTTTTTAGGTAGGTTGTGCTTCACTGGCAATCTAATATTTAACAGAGTCTCACTGGTCTAATGCATTCTTTAACTAGTAGCTTATATAAATAATAATTAAAAGTGAAACAAAAAAGACCAGATCAAAAAAAGGATAAAAAATAAGAGTGCAAAGTTTACCTTTGAATGACATATTTACCATGTGGAAATTACACGATTATGAAAGTGTTCTGAGATTATTAAGTGTGAAAGTATTAGATATACAGAAGCATGAAACAAATTTTATAAACATAATTGGCGGACTGATGCCTGTTGTTATACTGTATTTTTACTGGAAAGAACAAACAAAATTCTGTCCATGTGAAATTCTTTCTTTCTTTCTTTCTTTCTTTCTTTCTTTCTTTCTTTCTTTCAGAGAGAGAGAAAGAAGTGGGGCTCACCTGGGCTCGTGTTTTACCTGAAGTGGGGCTCAAGCTCACCTGATGTGGAACTTGAACTCATGAACCATGAGATCATGACCTGAGCCAAACAAAGTCAGATGCTTAATGACTGAGCCACACAGGCCATAGGTTTTTTTTGTTTTTTTGTTTTTTTAAGTTTATTTATTTATTTATTTTGAGAGAGAGAAGAGAGGAGAGGAGAGAGTGGGGGGGGGGTAGAGAGAGAATCTCAGGCAGGCTCCACGCTGTCCTCCCAGCTCGATGTGGGCTTGATCTCATGAACCTCAAGATCCTGACCTGAGCTGAAATTAAGAGTTGGACACTTAAGAGACAGAGCCACCCAGGTGCCCCGATGTGAAATGCTTTGAGACCTTTCTGGTTTTTTTCCTTTTGTCAACACGAGAGTTTAAGAATAGTAATTTGACATTTTTCAAATAATAAAGGTAACGCTACTGAGCTTTAAATTATTTTTTCAGAATACAAGGAATTGGGCTTCTCTGTATTTTATCACTCATTGGCTCACTTCCTAGAATAGTCGACTGTCTAGCCAGGTATCAGAGTCATTTAAGCATTTTACTGCTGTAGTTTCTATATAGTGTTAGGCTTTTGAAGCAAACAGTTTTGGTTAGTCTTATTTATTTTATTAGATGGCTGTTTCCTGTAGAGAGAATTTGCAAGTAAAAAAAACGGTGGACTGATAGATCTTTTTTTTAAAGCTTGATAAGGCTAAACTCTGAAGCAGGTCTCTGTTAGTACTGGAAGAGGTCAACTTGATCCAGCTGGATTTTTCTTTATTAGTAAAATGTTAGGGGGTGCCTGGGTGGCTCAGTCGGTTGAGTGTCTGACTTCGGCTCAGGTCATGATCTCACGGTCTGTGAGTTCAAGCCCCGCGTCAGGCTCTGTGCTGACAGCTCAGAGCCTGGAGCCTGTTTCAGATTCTGTGTCTCCCTCTCTCTGACCCTCCCCCGTTCATGCTCTGTCTCTCTCTGTCTCAAAAATAAATAAACGTTAAAAAAAAAAAAAAAATTAAAAAAAAAATGTTAGAAGGACTTGACTCCAAAAGGGCCATAATCCTAAGTAGAGAATATCTTCTAAAAGTTAAAAATTTCCAGAACTTAATTGTTTATTTAAATGTAAAATTGAATAGCATTCTGCTCTTATTGAAGACATCTGTGTTGTTTCCTCAAGTAAAACTTTGTGTGAAATATGAGTAAATTTTTTTTTTTTTTTTTTTAAATAATTTCTCAGACACATAGTGGATCGGTGTGGCGTGTGACATGGGCCCATCCTGAATTTGGACAGGTTTTGGCTTCTTGTTCTTTTGACCGAACAGCTGCTGTGTGGGAAGAAATAGTAGGAGAATCAAATGATAAACTGCGAGGACAGAGTCATTGGGTGAGACATTTGTTGGTTTTGGGGGTTTTGGGGAGGAGGGTGCATGATCGCCAAGGAACATCAGTCTTTCCAAGAACACTTCAGGCACTTGATAAGATGTTATCACTCTTCTCTGTGTTTACCAGTTCTATTTTTCCTCTTCCGTGTTTTTCTCCTACTTTTTATTTAATTTTGTCTTGGGCCTGAAGTGGTACTCAGGAACACTCATGGCATTGTTTAATGATAACTTTCATGATAAATCTGCAGTATCTGCATTGTCCTAGAGTGAGTGCACTCTAAAAATCCATTAAAATATTGTTTTTTTTCCTTTGTGGTTACCTTTGCTTTCTTATAAAATATACTCTTTATTTGGTTCTGCTATTCTCTGCTCTTCCCTGATTGGATGTTTGATTTTAAGAGTCTCATGCTCTACCGACTGAGCTAGCCGGGCATGGATGTTTGATTTTAAATAAGAGTATAATGTGTGTACTAGTCAAGTTCCATGTCTATAAAGTGAGGGAATTGAAGTAGATTACCTTTAAGACCCATTCCAATGTTTTTTCTTTTTTTCTTTAATAGATAATTAGGCACAAGGTATAAATGAATGTATACAGTGACAATTTCCTCCCCTTTAGTGACACAGTTGGCTCCCTAGAGTCAACCACTATTATAAGTTTTTTGTGTATTTTTCTGGATATATTCTCTGCCTTTATAAGGACATAAATAACAGTGTTTCCTTCTCTGTTTACCAGTCCTATCCACCTTCCTCTCAACACTAATGCTTGCATGTTGTCAATACTACTCTTTTTTTCTGCTGTATATTATAAATTGTGGTAGGATATACGTAACATAATATTTATCATGGTAACTTAAGTGTACAATTCAGTGGCATTAATTGCATTCACAGTGCTGTGTATACATCACCAATATCTGTATATAAACTTAATTTTTCCCAACATAAGTCAGTACCGTTGAATAGTACCTCCTCTTTCCATTCCCCCAACCCCTGGTAACCTCTGTTCTACTTTCTGTCTCTAGGAATTTGACTGCTCTAGGTACCTCATATAAATGGAATCCTAGAATATTTGTCCTTCTGTATCTGGCTTGATTCACTAGGCAAAAGGTCCATCCATATTGTTGCAAAGATCAATTTCATTCCTGTTATGGCTGAATAACATTCCATTGTGTGTATATGACACATTTTGTGTATCCATTTATCTGTAGATTGATAGTTGGGTGGTTCCTACCTCTTAGCTATTGTAAAAAATGCTGTAACCAAACTCAAGGGATTTGCCACTTGGGGTGCATCAAATTCAATACAACCCAAGAAAGTGTTGAAAGCAAAAACCTGTTTATTATTTGTTACAAGGAGACAAAGAGATAGCTCCCAAAGCACTGTCTCCTTGTGGAGTTAGGAAGGTTTTATCCAGTGTATTGGGGACAGGGGCAGGGAGCTTGCATAAACACTTGGGTTGCTCATGCCTAGGATGTCAACATGCTAGTGTGTACGTCAGTGTTCAAAAAATGGTGGAAAACTCCGCCCATAGGAGATCTTAATATAAGGAGCTAAAAGTAGCTTCAGGATAACTTGGGGGCTTCTCTGCTTGTCCTCAGGTCTAGTCCAGCTCACACTGGATCACGTAAGGGGCTATCAGTATCAGGTAAGACACCTAGTTGGGTGTCTCCTTGGTTAGAACTATTGGTTCCCCAAAACAAAATATATTCCCTGCTTTTGTCCCTTTCCCTATTCCCTTCTGCTGATAGCTTTCAGCCTTCTTACTTGATTAACTTCTTGTTGCATCCTAGCTAGCATTGCTACTATGAAATTTGTTATGTAGATATTTGTCTGAAGTCTTGCCTTTAATATTTTTGAGTATGTGCCTAGGAGTAGAGTTGCTGGCTCATACGGTAGTTCTGTGTTTTAACTTTTGGAAACTGCTAAATTATTTTCAGAATGACTGTACCAGTTTTCACTCCTACCAACAATGCAGGAGTGTTCCAGTTTTTCCACATCCTTGCCAATGTGCTATCTTTTTTATTTTTCTATTATAGCTATCCTAGTGGGTGTGAAACGGCATCTCCTTTTTTTTTTTTTTATTTTATTTAATTCCAAGTTAGTTAAGATGTAGTCGAATAATGGTTTCAGGAGTAGAATTTAGTAATTCATCACTTACATGTAGCACCCACTCCTCATCCCAACAAGTGCTCTCCTTAATGCCCATCGCCCATTTAGCCCATCCCCCCATCTACCTCTCCTCCAGCAGCCCTCAGTTTGTTCTATGTATTTAAGAGTCTCTTACATTTGCTTCCTCTGTTTTTATCTTATTTTTCTTCCCTTTCCCTATGTTCATCTGTTTTGTTTATTAAATTCCATTTTTTTTTTTTTTGCATTTCCCTAATGGTTAATGATGTTGAACACATTTTTATGTGTTAATTGGTTATTTGTATATCTTCTTGCAATGTCTTGATTTATAAGAAATTTATTTTTCATGTATATTTGGTTTTACTAACTCGGTTCCTGAGTTACAACTCCCAGAACCCTTGGAATTTCCTAAGTGTACAGAGTGATAAAGGTATCTTTTATTATGTTAATGAGGTGACTTTGGGAAAGTGCCTAAGGTTGGGGGCTGGTTGCCAGTGAAGCCAACCTGGTGATTAGAGGGCTAGAACTTTCTGTGTCATCCCCAGCCTCTGGGGAGGTAAGAGAGGCTGGAAGTTGAATCGCTTGCCATTGGCTAATGTGTTAATCAGTCATGTCCTTGTAATGAATGAAATCTCCATAAAAACCCCAGAGAACATGGTTCAGAGAGTTTTGGGGTTGGTGAACTTGTGGAAATGTGGGGAGAGTGGTTAGCCTGGAGAGGGCATAGAAGCTTCTTACCCTTTCCCCATACCTTGCTCTATGCATCTCTCCCATCAGGCCGTTCCTGAGTTCTATCCTTTGATAATAAATTGGTAATCTATTAAGGGAAATGTCTGAGGTTTGAGAGCTGCTTAGGTGTCCGAAGTGGGGGCAGTCTTGCACGATTGAACTCTTAATCTGTGGAATCTGATGCTGTTTCTGGGTACATGGAGTCAGAATTGAGTTGAATTCTTGGACAGCTTTACTGCTGAGAATTGTGTGTGTGTGTTGGGGGGAGGGGGCGGGTTCTCCCCCAACCCCCGAACTGGAATTGTTACCAGAATTCTTTACTTCTTTAGGGAAATGTCTTTTCAAGTCCTTTGACCATTTAAAACAATTTTTTTTTTTTTTTTTGCTGTTGAGTGGTAGTTCTTTATATTCTGGATATTAATCCCTTTTCAGGTATATAATTTGCAAATATTTTCTCCCATTCTGTGAGTTGCCTTCTCTCTCTCGACAGTCACCTTTGATGTACAAAATGAAGTCCAGTTAATTTTTTTCTTTTGTTTGCTGTGTTTTTGTTTCTTGTGTCATATTCAAGAAATCATTGTCAAGTCCAATGCCATAAAGACTTTCCCCAAAGTTTTATATTAAGAGAATTATAATTTTTAGCTCTTACATAGGTCTTTTGTTCATTTTTACTTAAGTTTTGTATATGGTGTAAGGTAAGGGTACAACTTCATTCATTCTCTCCCCCCCCCCCCCACCGTTCTTTTTTAAAGTAATCTCTACCCCCAACGTGGGGCTCAAACTTATGACCCTGAGATCAAGAGTCACATGCTATACCAACTGAGCTTTCCAGGTTCCCCCAACTTCATTCTTTTATATGTTAATATCCAGTTTTCCCAGTATCTTTTATTGGAATGACTGCCCCATTGCCCTTTGTAGTGGCCTCTTTTAGACAACAGGCTTACGCAATGGAATGTAAAAAGCAAGGCAGAAGGGCCCACAGTAACCCCCTGGGTGAATCTAAACAGGCCCATTAGGCAGCCTACCTCAAAGTGTTCATAGGCCCTAACTAACCAATGGGCCACTTACAACCAGGCAGTTACCAAAAAAGGGAAAGTTCCATATGTCCCCATACCTCCTTTACTTTCCTCCTTTAAATGCAGCCCCCACCTGCTGCCTCATAGCAGACAGCCTGTGCTTTGCTCTCCTCTCCCTAACTCCCTTGTGTTCTATTCGATAAACTTCTATCTCCTTTGTTCTGCCTCAGGTGAATCCTTTCACTGCCCTTGCCTCCAGCTTCCACCCTTTAGGGTTGCCCCACATTTAGGGGCCCCCATCTGATCAGGAGAGACACCACACCCTTTCCCATTTGAGTGGTCTTGGCATCCTTATTGAAACTCAATTGACCATATATAGAGGGTTTATTTCTGGACTCTATTCTGTTCCATTGCTGTATGGGTTTCCTTAATGGCAATACCATAGTATTCTAGTTACTCTAGATTTGTAGCTTGCATGCTATAAATTTTTTAAAAAAATTTATTTAAGTAATTTCTATACCTAATGTGGCGCTTGAACTCATGACCCCAAGATTAAGAGTCACACACACTACCAACTGAGCCAGCCAGGTGCCCCTACAGTTTTTTTTTTCATTAAAAAAATTTTTTTTTAATGTTTTATTTATTTTTGAGAGAGAGAGAGAGAGAGAGAGAGACAGAGCATGAGCAGGGAAGGGCAGAAAGAGAGAGAGACACAGAATCTGAAGCAGGCTCCAGGCACTGAGCTGTAAGCACAGAGCCCCATGTGGGGCTCTAAACCCATAAACTCTGAGATCATGACCTGAACCGAAGTCAGACACAAAACTGACTGAGACACTCAGGTGTTCTGTTTTAAAATTTGTTTTGAAGTTTATTTTGAGAGACAGAGAGTGGGATTGAGGGAGGGGGAGAGAGAGTGAGAGAGAGAATCCCAAGCAGGATCCTCACTGTCAGCATGTAGCCGGATGTAGGGCTCGAACTCATGAACCGTGAGATCATGACTTGAGCTGAGAGTCTGATGCTTAACCAACTGAGCCACGCAGGCGCCCCACCCCTACAATTTTTTTTTTAAATGTTAGGAGGGGCTGGTCTTATGTTTGGCCTAGGCCCTCCCTAAGGCAAACAACTGTTTAAGGGGAGGAGAGAAGAGAAATTTATACTAGGGATTTTTCTAGCAGTCAGTCTGAGATGGGTCAGTATCTGTGGTGGGTTGGCTTGAGGAGTAAGTAGTAACATAGGGTTTTTACTTGAACTTAGTTAAAGATATAGGTTTCCCCTGTTATATGAAAGTAGAGCATTCTTAAGAGAACTTTTCTAAGCTGAAATGGCATAAAGTGGAGAAGCAGTTACCGCTAACTTACATGGAAAAAATTTTGAGCATTCCCAGAACCAAAAAATTACTTCTCTTAGGCTTTTCTTTTTAAAATTTTTTTTTCAACGTTTTTTATTTATTTTTGGGACAGAGCGAGACAGAGCATGAACGGGGGAGGGGCAGAGAGAGAGGGAGACACAGAATCGGAAACAGGCTCCAGGCTCTGAGCCATCAGCCCAGAGCCTGACGCGGGGCTCGAACTCACGGACCGTGAGATCGTGACCTGGCTGAAGTCAGACGCTTAACCGACTGCGCCACCCAGGCGCCCCTTCTTAGGCTTTTCTGATACCTTAGAATACACTTTGCTAATGGATGCATATCATAAATTGAGATAAAGCACAGATGCTCAAAGACAGTTCAAAGCTATGTCAGTTTGATGGTGAGATACTGTGTAGTTCCCAAGGAAGGAGCTCGTGGTGCTATTGTAGTGTGCTTCAAGTAGTGGCTTGCAAAACCAATGTTGAAAGCTGTTTTCACTTTTTGCAAAAGCAAAAATGCTCTTCAGATTTCTTTTGGTTAGCGAGAAAAGGTACTAATTAGGTCTTTTGCAAAAGCAAAGTGGCATAACACAAACCTTTGAAGAGCAGGGGATATCTGTATACTCATTTGTATTTAGTTAAATTGTAATATAAGTGTAAATTGTATTTAGTCATTGATCATTCACTATTTCAGCGGTTGTATTGGTATTGGTTATTCAGTGGTGTTTGTAGACAAGAGTTTGCAAAGATACAATCTTTGGGGTTTATGTGATATTCTTTTAATATTGAGACTCCTTAAGATGTATTTTAGTAACCATAGACACTAAAGTGCTGATTTCTCCATTTTGTTGATATTGTCTGTCAGAAATCTAGATGTTAGAAAGTAGCTTGTACATACCATATTGGAATTCTGTAATTATCACAATGCCAGCTTTGTACCATTCCCTTGGTCTCTAGTAAATGCCTTCTCTTAAAAGTGGATAGTGGTGATCCACACAGGGCTAACTGGCATTTATGCTTGAAAGATGGAAGTTGCAGGTCTTCCATCTTACTGTTAAAAAATCTTAATTCATTTAATTTACTGCTTGCAGCATACTTGGTGAGACAAAGCTACCTATGTGAAAATTTGAACATTTTCTGGTTCAGTGACTGGTCTGCTTAAGGGAGAGTACCTACTTTTAATAAAGTTAGACTTTCTAAGGTCAACTTTTTTCTACCTTAAAGGGAATAATTAAATTCTTTTTATACATTAAAAAAATTTTGTTTTAATTTTTTTTTTTTAATGTTTATTTTTGAGAGACAGAGAGAGAGAGTGTGAGTGGGGAAGGGGCAGAGAGAGAGGGAGACACAGCATCCAAGGCAGACTCCAGGCCCTGGGCTGTTAAGACAAAGCCCAGGGTAGGTCTTGAACCCATGAACCGTGAGATCATGACCTGAGCTGAAGTCAGACGCTTACTGACTGAGTCACCTAGGCATCCCCCCCACCAATTTTTTTTTAATGTTTATTTATTTTTGAGGGAGAGAGAGACCGAGCGTGAATGGGGGAGGGGCAGAAAGAGAGGGAGACACAGAATTTGAAGCAGGCCCCAGGCTTTGAGCTGTCACCACAGAGTCTGATGCGGGGCTCAGACTCACGAACTGTGAAATCATGACCTGAGTTGAAGTTGGACACTTAACTGGCTGAGCCACACAGGCACCCTGGCAATAATTAATTATAGGTCACTCTTACTGCTGGCTGTGTATGTGGTATTTTGCTGTGGACGAAATTGAGGCCTAAGTGATTTTTAAATAACTTTTTCAAGGGTTACATACCTAGTAAAATAGTGTGATTTCAGAGTCTATGTTCTTTCCACTGTACGATCCTTTATTTTGTATATAAATAATTTTTTTTTTTTTCAGGTTAAGAGGACAACTCTAGTGGATAGCAGAACATCCGTTACCGATGTGAAATTTGCTCCTAAGCATATGGGTCTTATGTTAGCAACCTGTTCGGCAGATGGTATAGTAAGAATATATGAGGCACCAGATGTTATGAATCTCAGCCAGTGGTCTCTGCAGCATGAGATTTCATGTAAGCTAAGCTGTAGTTGTATTTCTTGGAACCCTTCAAGGTAAGCTTACACAGAAAACCTGATAATGTAATCCTAGTAAAACAAATTTCATATTTTTTAAACTAAGCATTTGATGGTTTAATTTCCTTAAAATGTTTTTCTTAAGTAGTTATGTTTATTATTAAAAAAAAAATTGTGTAGAATAAAAATTCTCCCTAATCTACCCTGCACCCTTCATGTCTCTTGTCCCCTATTTTTATTCCACAGAAGAAGCCAACCATTGTAAATATTTTGGTGTGTACCTTCTGGCTTTTCCCATGTAAATACAAAGAAATATTTAATGTGTGTATAAACATACAAATATATGCCAGTATGCACGTATCATGTAAAGGTAGATCCAAAACACACAGATACATATAGGCATACATTCTGCTTACTTGAAATTTGCCTTTTTCATTTACAAGTGCATTGTGTCATTTTCCCATGTATTAGTATAATTAATCCTACCTTATTTATTTATTAATTTTTTAAATGTTTATTCACTTTTTATTTTTGAGAGAGCGAGCTAGAGGAAGACAGAGCATGAATGGGGTAGGAGCAGAGAGAGAGGGAGACACGGAATCAGAAGCACACTCCAGGCTCTGAGCTGTCAGCACAGAGCCTGATGTAGGGCTCGAACTCGTGAATTGTGAGATCATGACCTGAGCCAAAATCTGACACTTAACAGACTGAGTTGCCCAGGCACCCCAGTCCTACCTTATTTTTTTAATTGCTGTATAGAGCATGACTCTGACTAGATCATAGTTGGTTTTAATTACACTATTTTTAAAAATTAAAAGAAAAACGAATCACTTGGTAAAGAAAAAATTTCAAATAATACAGAGGAGTATAAAATGAAAAGTAAAAAGTTCCTCTACCCTCTAAAAATGCTAGTAGTTCTGATTTTATTTATTTATTTATTTATTTATTTATTTATTTATTTATCTATTTATTTTTTAAGTAGGCCCCATGCTCAGCGTGGGGCTTGAACTCCCAACTCTGAGGTCAAGAGTCGGATGCCCTACTGACTGAGCTACGTGCCCCTAATAGTTCTTATTTTAGATTTTAATTCTGATAGTTGCTATTGTATTTTTTTTAATTTTTAAATTTTTTTAAGGATTTTGTTTTTAAGTAATCTCTACACTCAGCATGAGGCTCAAACCCCCAATCCTGAGATCAAGAGCTGCTTGCTCAACCAACTGAGCCAGCCAGGTGCCCCAGTTGCTATTATATTTTTAAATGATTTACTTATGCCTTTGATTCTGCTATGTTAGCTTTATACAGTATTTATAGTCACTGTATGAAAGATGAATTTATCATTTAGCATATTTATAAAGCTTTCCACTTCTCAAGGTATGACTAGAGAGATATCTTTTTTTTTTTTAATGTTTTATTTTTGAGAGAGAGAGACAGAGTGTGAGCGGGAATGGGGCAGAGAGAGAGGGAGATACAGAATCTGAAGCAGGCTCCAGGCTCTGAGCTGTCAGCAGAGAGCCCTACTTGGGTCTTGAATTCATGAGCTGTGAGATCACGACCTGAGCTGAAGTTGGATGCTTAACTGACTGAGCCACCCAGGTGCCCCTGATACCTTTTTGTTCTTTTAAGATTTTATTTTTCTACAGCTAGTGTGGGGCTCAAACTTAACAACCCTGAGACCAAGAGTCACATGTTCCACAGACTGAGCCAGCCAGGTGCCCGATAGAGATCTTATTTGTGGAAATGTTGATGGTTTTTTAATTATGTTTGTAATTATCATAATTTCAAATGATATATATCCATTTTTCTACTGAGCGATTTATCAATTTTTAGATTGTATATGGACTCACATTTTTTTAAAAAGGAAATTAGCTTATTTTTTTTCTACCTTCCATTCACCTTTCTGTTTTGTTACGTTGCTTATAAAACTGGTAAAATGTACAACATTTATATTTACATTCTGTAAAAATTTAATACATATACAAATATTTAAAAAAAATTTTTTTTAATGTTTATTTTTGAGAGAGATCGTGAAGGGTGGGGGGGGGCATGGGGCGCAGAGACTGAGGGAGAGAACACAGAAGTGGGCTCCAGGCTCTATGCTGTTGGCACAGAGCCCTACTCAGGGCTTGAACTCACGAACTGTTGAGATCATGACCTGAGCCGAAGTCGGACGCTTAACTGACAGAGCCACCCAGGCACGCCAATATAAGTATTTTTCTTTCCCCACAAGTTGATTCTAAAAGTTAACAGCCAAATTTACATTATTAGACTGTAAATATTCGTTATAGATGCAAATCTAATCTTTTTCTTGAAAATTATTGTTCATGCAGAATATCTGGTGTTAACTTTTGTTTTGTTTTTTTTTTTCTGATTTTACTTTTTATTTTTAAAAATTTACATCCAAATTAGCATATAGTGCAACAGTGATTTCAAGAGTAGATTCCTTAAGTGCCCCTTACCCATTTAGCCCATCCCCCCTTCCACAAACCCTCCAGTAACCCTCAGTTTGTTCTCCATATTTATGAGTCTTTCCTGTTTTGTCCCCCTCCCTGTTTTTATATTATTTTTGTTTCCCTTTCCTTATGTTCATTTGTTTTGTCTCTTAAAGTCCTCATATGAGTGAAGTCATATGATTTTTGTCTTTCTCTGACTAATTTCACTTAGCATAATACCCTCCAGTTCCATCCACGTAGTTGCAAATGGTAAGATTTCATTCGTTTTGATTGCCGAGTAATACTCCATTGTATATATATACCACATCTTCTTTATCCATTCATCCATCGATGGACATTTGGGCTCTTTCGATACTTTGGCTATTGTTGATAGTGCTGCTATAAACATGGGGGTGCATATGTCCCTTCGAAACAGCTCCCCTGTGTCCTGTGGATAAATGCCTAGTAGTGCAATTGCTGGGTTGTAGGGTAGTTCTATTTTTAGTTTTTTGAGGAACCTCCATACTGTTTTCCTGAGTGGCTGGAGCAGCTTGTGGTGTTAACTTCTGATGGATGCTCTGTTTTCTTTCTTGAGTCTTCTGGGTTATACTTGGCTGTCACAATTTTCATATCACATGTTGTCTTTAGATTTTTTTTTTTTTTAATTTTGGTGACTGACACACCTCTTAAAGTATATTTTTTTTCATACGGATGGATGGCAAACTTCTTTGAATTCTGACATACCAGAAAACGTCTTAATTTTACCCCATGGTTAATTGTAGTTTGGCTAGTTTTAGAGTTCTAAGTTCAAAATGTAAGAATTTTGAAGATAGTGTCCTTGAGAATCTTTTTAATTTAAGTGTTAATGAGAAGTCTGAGGTCAGTCTAATGCTCGTTCTTTTGTAGGTAGCCTGTTCTTTCTGGAAGTTTTCAGGATTTTTGTCTTAACTACTTTGAGCTCTGTTGCATGTGTATTCTCCTAGTTTGTGGTTTGGCATTTTGACACTGTGATGACTTTTGACAGTAGGAAGTTCTGAATTTTATTGTATTATTATAAATTTTTGAGGCTTCTTTCTTTTGAGAGAGAGCGTGAATGGGAGAGAGGAGCAGAGGGAGAGAAAGAGAATCTTAATCAGGCTCTGCGCTCAGCATGTAGCCTGATGCAGTGCTTTGTCTCAATGACCATGAGATCATGACTTGAGCCGACATCAGGAGTTGAACATTTAACTGACTGAGCCACCCAGAAGCCCCTAGAGAGTTCTGAGTTTTAATGTAACCACGTGTATCAGTCTTTCCTTTATTGTTCTAGTGCTTTTTGTATTTTACTTGAGGGATTTGTCACCACCTTAAGGTTTTCAAGTGTATTCTGAATGGAGTTTGGTTTTGCTTTTCACATTTAGGTCATTATACCTCCTGGAATTGCTTTGTGTGATTTGAGGTAGCAGAATTCTAAAATGTATCCAGGATGTTTATAGGTATTATTTTTACAGTTTTTATTAGGCAAATTTTCATATCTACCAAAAATGATAATACAATGGGCAGACCCTTCACGTATTCATCACCCAGCTGCAATAACTCAAAGCTAGTCTTTTTTTCATCTGTATATGACTTACCACTGTCCCTCTTCCCCCGATAAAAAACTGGATTATTTTGAAGTAAACCCAGACATATACTATTAGGTGTTGGTCTTTTTTGATTCATCCTGCTTGACATTTAGTGGTGCCTTTCAAAATGAAGATTCTTGTTGAATTGGAAATTTCTTATGATTTTTTAAAAATTTCCTACGATTCTTTGATAATTTTCTTTTTTATTTATTTATTTATTTTTTTTATAAAATTTTTTTTTCAACGTTTATTTATTTTTGGGACAGAGAGAGACAGAGCATGAACGGGGGAGGGGCAGAGAGAGAGGGAGACACAGAATCGGAAACAGGCTCCAGGCTCCGAGCCATCAGCCCAGAGCCTGACGCGGGGCTCGAACTCACAGACCGCGAGATCGTGACCTGGCTGAAGTCGGCCGCTTAACCGACTGCGCCACCCAGGCGCCCCTCTTTGATAATTTTCTTATGTTGTCTTTGTTCTGCCTTTACGGAACTCATCTTTGAATATTCTTGGATTTACTCTCCCATTTCTTTAAAACGGTTTGGAGATTTACTACTCTGTCATCAAGATCTCCTGCTAGTTCTCTGGGTATCCAGTCAGTTTTTGTTACATGGATATGATATTTCTTTGAGGGTTGTAATTAAAATTTTTTAAAATTTGTGTTTCTTTCTTGAATTACAGTAGGTCTCCTTATTTGCAATAGTTATGTTCTATAAAGCTCAGTGAACACTAAATGAACCGAACTGTTGCTCCTGTAACCAGAGCACTGTTGCATGTGTATTCTCCTAGTTTGTGGTTTGTCATTTTGACACTGTGATGACTTTTGACGGTAGGAAGTTCTGAATTTTATTTCATTATAAATAATAGTAAATTTAGGGTTCTCAAATGGAACAGGTTCATCCACTGGCTGCTAGTAAATCCGGAGGCAGAGAAATGAGTGGTGATGGAACAACAGAGTAATTTATATTAGTGAGGCCCACACCGGGAAGACAGTGGACTAGTGTCACAAAGGCTGTCTCCAAAATGCTGAAAATACTTCAGGTTTATATAAAGAAAATATGGGATAAAGGTCATTGGGTATGTTTAGCTGTGCAGTAAAGGTCAGGTTAGTCACTGTGTTGAGGTCATTCACTTTGGTCTTGCTGCATGCAGCAGGGCAGCTGTTACTGCCTGAGGGGATAGTTTTGGTTCTCATTAGACGATGCTTTTCAGG
This sequence comes from Lynx rufus, assembly GCF_022079265.1. Classification (NCBI taxonomy): domain Eukaryota; kingdom Metazoa; phylum Chordata; class Mammalia; order Carnivora; family Felidae; genus Lynx; species Lynx rufus. The sequence goes on along the minus strand of NW_025814844.1, from coordinate 2,904,376 downwards.
CTGGGTCTTTTGCCTGAGTTAAGAGATAAGTTGGAAAAAAAAAAATCAGAAAGTACAGACTGAGGTCCAAATGGAGGCAGTTAAGGGGACAAGTGTGTCTTTCACTCCTTTGAGAGATATAGGATTGGTTTCCCATGAGCCTTTGATCACATTTTTGTCAAGTGATAAATACTTAACCTTGTTTTATGAGTGTTTGTGTTTAAAGATACTTTTTTTTTTAATTTTTTTTTTTTTAAACATTTATTTATTTTTGAGACAGAGAGAGACAGAGCATGAATGCGGGAGGGTCAGAGAGAGAGGGAGACACAGAATCTGAAACAGGCTCCAGGCTCCGAGCTGTCAGCACAGAGCCCGACGCGGGGCTTGAACTCACGGACGTGAGATCATGACCTGGGCCGAAGTCAGGCGCTCAACCCTCTGAGCCACCCAGGCGCCCCTAAAGATACCTTTTTAAGCATATGTTGCTGGTTCGTTAACATTGAAGTCTGCCAACAGCATTAAAACTCAGGCCTTAACAAAGCTTATCTAACACAGTATTTTCTCCATGAGGCACATTGTATAGTCTTCTTGCTAAGCATAGAAACTAGACTGCACTTCAGTACTACCCATGGGGGCCATTTTAAGTAGTGAAATCACCAACACAAAGCACAAAAATATGAAAAGCATGGTGGTGAATAGAAGGCAACACTTGTTTTCAGCATGAGAGCTGAAATAAGAAAGCAGAACCTTATCTTGTTCGATCTCATTATGGACTGCGTGGGTCAAATGACTCAAATTTTTTGCAGAGCTGCTCCAGGCATGTTCATGGGTGACCACGACAGTCCCAAATATTGAATTTGGGGGGGGGGAGGGTTACAAACAAATTTTAGTAAGTAGGCCAGTTTATAAATAAAGAACCTGCAAATAATGAGGATCAGCTATATCTACTTTCTCAAAGATCCATTTGTATATCTTGGTCTTTATTTTCATGCTTTTTGTTTTCCTTGTGTGTTAGTCTTACCTATTTGTAGTTATGAACAAAAGACTATTATGCCTAGTAGAGAAAACAGGTATTGGTATTTTTCTTCTGCTAGGTGCTCTGTTTTCTTAGTAGCTCACTCTCTTACTTAGGGGTTGGCTTAGTTTCATCTTAGGTGGAGTGTGTTGGCAGGATTTCCTTGTAGGGAGTATAGACCAAGGGAACTGAGGAAAACAGGCTGGGGTACCCCAAATTGCCAAAGTCAGGAGGACTTGACTTTTGGGATGGGGCACCTTAATGTGTTTTGTTCCTTCTGTTCCTCTCCCTGCCAGTTTTGGAGTGCTGTTTTATTTCAGGGTCTCTTTCCTGTTAAGTTTTGATCATCTCACTTATCCTTCCTCAGACTCTCTTTAGCTAGAGCCTAGTTAGCTGCCAGCTAAGGGGTCTTCTGATTGCAGTTCTTTAAATGAATCATTTCATGATTGCCCCCTTACTCATTCCTGTTCTTTGCATGTATTGAGGAGGCTGGAGTTTGTGGAATTTCTTCCTTACTGATACTGATAGAGCTCTTTGCTTGTCCCCCTTGCATGTCTTCTTTCTTTCTGCTTCCTGTCTTCCTGGAATTCCTTTAAATTTCTTGATTTCTGATGGCACATTGATATCTAGGACTATTATGATGGTGTTATTCTTTCATCATTTCCATGGAATCTTAGGAGGGAGGGGAAGGAGATGTAGGTGATCAATCTACTTTTTTTTTAATTGCCACATTCTGTTTTCACCTTTATGAAGTTGGCAGATGACAGTGTCAAGGTCAGATGTTAAACAAGGGGTAATGTTGACAGAGATATTACTTAATTTGGGTGAGGGAGGCAAAGGAAATCAATATTGAGGTAATTAGGTATAGAAATGAAGAAAATAATGTAACCTAGAGTTTATTTCAGTAGAGTTCATTATCTTATTACTTCTCTTGCCTTTTTAAAAATGAATCTAGAGAAGAGAATGACGTGGGTAGCATGTTTTCTTGAGGTGTGGTCTTTTTCTACTTTTTCTCCTTTTATCAGGATTTCTTATTTATTTATTTATTTATTTATTTATTTATTTATTTATTTATTTTTAAGTTTATTTATTTTGAGAGAGAGGGCCCGTGTGGGGCTCTATCCTACAAACCTTGAGGTCATGACTTGAGCCTACTGAGCCATCTAGGAGTCCCCAGGGTTTCTTCTTTTTGTACAAAGCACTTAAAATCTTTTTGTCATGAACTGGTCACTGTAGGGTTGCTTTTTATTCCATAGTGAATGACCAAATCTTTCAGGAAGAAAAATTCCAAGACCTCTTGGCTGTCGCCTTTTTTTTTTTAATTTTTTGTTTGTTTTTTTGGCTTTTTTTTTTTTTTTTTTTTTAATCTACTGAATGCTTGAAACCTTTTCTTTTGGGAAAAGAGCTACTTTTCTGTCAGCAAGAGGGGCAAGAGGATGGTATTATCTGTCCCCACCTTGAGCATTCTCAAGGACACACCCTCCCAAGGTGTGACTGTGTCAGATACATGGTGGGGATCTAGTCACAGTAGTGGCATACTTACATGTGGGTTGTAGAGCTACTTGATGCCAGGTTTTTCTAATTCTTTGAATTAGATGTATATTAACTTATGTAAAATAGTTTTTACTCTTCATTTCTAGCTCTCGTGCTCATTCCCCCATGATAGCTGTAGGAAGTGATGACAGTAGTCCAAATGCAATGGCCAAGGTTCAGATTTTTGAATATAATGAAAACACCAGGTTAGTACTATTTGGTCTTAATTATTGTTCTTAATTGCATTTGATTTTTTAAAATGTTATTTCTTCATTCACTGAATTATGCATCATTCATTACGTATTTACTAATTTCCTAGGCTATGTCAAGTTCTGTGCCAGGCTACCATAATATAAAATTGAATGGTATAGAGGAAAAGGTGACTGATTTCATAATATGTACCATCTTGCAGAGAAAACAAACAAAAATAGTAAAAAATGGTGATGAATTTTATCAACTGGGAGAATCAGGATGTTAAGGGCTTACTACACCTTGGGAGAGGGGGCCAGGAAGGTTCACTCCAGACAAGACTTACAGGATGAGTGAAAAGTAAAGTGTTAAAGAGGGGAAAACATTCCAAATGGAGAAAACTACATGTGATCAGGTACATGAACAAGATAAAACCAGTATGTTTTTATTGTAGTTGAAATGTAATAGGCAAAAGGGAGTAGGTGAGAAATATGCAAGGCTTATATCTGTCCGACCTAGTGTTTTGTGTTTAGATTTTATGGGTGATATGAAGCCATTGAAAGAGTTTTAAGTTGGGGAATAATAGGGTTGGATGGTAGTTAAACTCTTCCATAGGTGTGAAAAGTATTTTAGAGGGCAACATGAGTGGATTCAGTGCTTGGGTGCTGTTATAACAGTCCAGGTGGGAGATTATAGTGGCTTTGGCATAGAGTAGTGACAAATGGGGATGGAGAGAAGTGGACAGTGAGAATAATTTAAGAAATGGTATCAATAGAATCTGATGACTATATTTAGAAGGTGAAGAAAGGGGGATCTGTTGAGATGATTTTCAAGGTTCTGGCTTAATAATTCAATGGGTGGTATGTGATTTCTTAAAATAAGGACATCTGGAAGCAGGACACATTTGGGTAGAGTATAGCAGCATGTGAAGTAAAATCTATTTTGGGTCATGTTGAGATACCTGCAGTACTTCTGAGAGCTGTAAGCTGTGTGTCAGAGGTGTTCTCAGATCTTGTAGGAGAAAAGAGCACCCATCAGTTGATCAGGTAGGCTTCACATGTGCTAGGTAACAAGCACATGGGTCTAGGAGTCAGATGCTGGGTAGGGCCAGAAGTGGAGGAGAAGAAAGAACTACAGTTGTCCCCCTTATCCACAGGGGATACGTTCTAAGACCCTTAGTAGCTGCCTAAAACCTCTAATAGTACCAAATTCTGTGTCATCTGTGTTTTTTTTCTATACATACATACTTACGATAAAGTTTATAAGTTAGAGTATTAGATTAACAATAGCTAGTGATAAAATAGAAGAATTATAACAATACACTGTAATAAAAGTTATGTGATTGCAGCCTCTCTCTTCAAATATCTTTTTGTGCTGTATTCACTTCCTGTGACCATGAGAGACGATAAAATGCGTATGTGATGAGATGAGATAAAATGCCTACGTGAGTGATGTAGGCATGCTGACCTGACGGTAAATTCGGGGCATCATCTTCTGGATGTAAATTTGATTGTGGGTAACAAACCGTGGATAGCGAGACTGTGGCTGGTAGTGGGACCAGTATATTTTAATTCCTGTGGGCTCTGCATTTCAGAATGTTACTAGGAGTTTTGAGGGGTTCTTACTCCAGCCCTCTACTTCCCAGATTCTTGATTTCTTCAGAGAGACTGTTTACAATAGTGCTGTCCAGTAGAACTTGCTGCACTGATGCAAATGCCCCGTACTTGTGCTAGCTAATGCAGTGGTCACCAGCCACATGCCACTGTTGAAGCTTGAATGTGGCTACTATAGCTGAAGAACTGCATTTGTTCATTTTTATTAATTTAAATTTTTTTTTTAATTTTTTTTTTCAACGTTTATTTATTTTTGGGACAGAGAGAGACAGAGCATGAACGGGGGAGGGGCAGAGAGAGAGGGAGACACAGAATCGGAAACAGGCTCCAGGCTCTGAGCCATCAGCCCAGAGCCTGACGTGGGGCTCGAACTCACGGACCGTGAGATCGTGACCTGGCTGAAGTCGGACGCTTAACCGACTGCGCCACCCAGGCGCCCCTATTAATTTAAATTTAAATAGGCACATGTGGCTAGTGACTGGAGTATTGGCCAGCACAGTTCTAGAATATAGGAACCTTCCTTTAGAACTTTTTGAGGCTTTCATAGCCTTTTAAGCTATTAAAGCTATGAACCACATCACTAGCACTTCTTAAAAGAGGCTTTATGAAGAGTTAATACTGTTAAAGTGATTTCTTTCAACCTTAGCTGAACAGAATGAATTTGGAGGCATAAATCTAAAACTTTGAATGTGGGACCATTTCTAAAACGTAGGAGAATGAAACTACTTCATAAATAATATTTGAGTAAAGGGATAAATAACTTGCAAGTTAATTCTGAAAGAATATACAGGGCAGATAGAAAGTACCTAAAACTTAAAAGAATTCAGTGATAAAGATAATCCAAAGTTGTGTATAAGTCTCTTAGCAGAATAAATCTAGATTAGGGGCTGGATTCCCTGTATTTGCTCCTGTAACAAGGAGCCTGGCAGTGGAACAGTTCTGGGGTTAAGTGGCTCACTTGGTGCAGTGATGACATCAGAGTTTTTGGTATTTTCCTTAGTCATCCTTAGTGTGTTGGTGACAGCTCCCTCTTAGGATCACAAGAGCATTTCCAGGTTTCACATGCAGATACAAAGAAGGGCATTGGCTTTTATGTATCTTTTTGTATGAGGGAGAGAAGAAAAAGTTTTCTCGAAGCACCTTAGCAAGCTTTTTCATTGGGTCCCACTGACCAGAATTGGGTCACTTACTGTGCTTTAGCTGCAAGGGAGTAGACAGCAAGTGCCAGGCATTTTCTGCATTTAGAATGGCCAGGAAGTGGCACTGGGAAGGTAACTGTGTCTGTGTGTGAGTGTATGTGGGATTGACTTAGGAAGTTACCAGACCTTTTAAGATCAGCCATTTTGGGGATGGTCCTTGTCTGTTTCTTTGAAGTAAGAGTTGTTCAAAGTTGTTATACAGATTGAACATGTTACGTGGAGGCTATGTGATAGTGGAGTATGTAGCATCCAATTATGAATACCTAACTGAGCTTTCTGTAAGTAATAGTAATAGTAGTAACAAATAGAAAACATTTGTCAAATTTACCAGTATTGGATATATTTATTTCTATTGGTGAATGAAAATATTAAGACAGACCTAGTCTAGATAATAGTACAAGTGCCTATATTTATACAGGTTATATGGAATTTTCACATACATTATGAAATTTGAATTCTAACAATCACCTTATGAGGAGGGTAGGTAGCTTTTATATTATCACCATTTTATGAATGAAGAAACTGATCAACAAAGTAAAATGACTTGTCTAGGATCCAACACAGGAGTTATGACCAGACAGTAGAAGCAGCAAGGGTGTGGATTAGATTACTCAGGATGATTATGTAGGGGAAGACGAGGTCAAGGAGCCTTGAGGCATGTGCTAGCTTGGAGACATTTGGGGAAAATGTTGGCATGAAAAGAAGGCCAAGCATAGATTTGTTGGGAACACCAGTATATTAGAGGAGGGTAGTGAAAAGGTAAGAGAGGTACCTCTCTCTAACTCCCTCTGTTATATACAGGGTTATGTGCTTCATTTCTGTCCCTGATATTGAACTTACAATGGAGAAAAACATAATAGAAAATTTTTATCTGTTGTCTCCTTCATTATCTTCTCCGTTTGCACATGTAGAAATAGAATTGTAAGGATAAACAGATTTCAGTATAGTGCCCTTTATTACCACTAGAAGAACTCAGTTCCTCCTGTTATCAAATTCATTTTCCCATTTATACTCAAATACTTAGGAAATTCAATTACCCTTTTCTTGAAAATAGATATTAATGGCTAATAAATCAGCATCTCATCCTTTTTTTTTTTTTTTTTAAGTTTATTTATTTTGAGAGAGAGAGAATGTGGGCAAGCAGGGGAGGGGCAGAGAGAGAGGAGAAATAATCCTAAGCAGGCTTCTCATTATCCGTGCAGAGCCCAATGTGGGGCTCAGTCTCACGAACTGCGAGATCATGACCTGAGCTGAGATTAAGAGTCCGCAAGTTAACTGACTGAGCCACCCAGGTGCCCCAGCATCTCATTCTAATTAGTTTTGTTAAACTGTTCTAAGCTAAACTTACAAAATCAAAGAACAAAACCTGGGGGCTTTATATTAATTTTCCAGGGCTGCCATAATAAATCACTACAAACAAAACAATTTGTTCTCACAGTTCTCGAGGCCAGAAATCTAAAGTCAAAGTGTGGTCAGCACCATGCTGCTTCCACAATTCTTCCTTGTCTCTTAAGGCTTCTAGTGGCTTCAGGAGGTCCTTGGTGTCTGGCTGCATAATTCCAATCTCTCCCTGTTTTCACATGGCTTTCTTCTCTGGATCTCCTTTTCTGTCTTTTATAAGGATGGTCCAGGATGATCTTGTCCTGAGATCCTTAGTTGTATACACAAAGACCCTTTTTCTAAATTAGGTCACATTCAGTTTCTGGGGGTTAGGCCTTGGTCATACTATATATATATACTGCAGAGGTAAACACTGTTTCATTGTGAACAATGTAAAAAATGTGTGGATTTTTAAAAATTTTAATTTCTGAAAATTTTAACATAAATTGTTTTTTTATTAGGAAATATGCAAAAGCTGAAACCCTCATGACAGTCACAGATCCTGTCCATGATATTGCCTTTGCTCCAAACTTGGGAAGGTCTTTCCACATTCTAGCCATAGCAACCAAAGATGTGAGAATTTTTACATTAAAGCCTGTGAGGTGAGGTTTTGAAGCAATTACTAATTTAAAAATGCTCTTAACTCATGATTATTTTCATTTGTGGAAGAGAATGAAGAGGCAACTGTGATCTGAAGAATGGATTCTTCAATGAACATTGTATATATAAATATATGAGTTTTGGGGATGGGGAATTGAATAAAGATAGGAGATTTATGTTTTCTTAATTGCATTTTGTTTAGGCTACTATGATGAATTGGATCCTCTGAATATAATTGGTACTGTGTAAATGTTTGAACAAATGCGAGGTGTCAGGTAACTTAGGGACAATTAAATTAGCTCAGACATTCTTGTGAATGTCTTTATTCAGGCTTTAATTTTGGAATTGTGAATTTCAGTTCCTTTTTTTCTTCCTTCCCCCCTTCTATTCTTCCCTTCCTACTGCTTTCCTTTTAAAATTAATTGTTATGTATTTTATTCCTCAACTGTGTTTGGGTGAATAAAGCCTCTTTTGTTGTTCCTTTCTTCCATGAAATAATCACTGGATAATTTTTATGTGGTAGGATTGTGCCAGGTGCTGGAGAATCAAATGAAAGTGACATGGCCCAGCTCTCAATGAGTTAAGGTGGGGGAGTATGGGAGGGAACGTGGTAGTTTTAGACATGAACATAATTATAAAATAATATGGTAAGTGTATGTATTTTTTTTTATTTAGAACAATGTGTGTAAAATCTTTTCTCAGCATTTCTCAGGAAAATCTTTTTATTAATAGGAAAGAACTTACCTCCTCTGGTGGACCAACAAAATTTGAAATCCATATAGTGGCTCAGTTTGATAATCATAATTCCCAGGTCTGGCGAGTGAGTTGGAATATAACAGGAACAGTGTTAGCATCTTCAGGAGATGATGGCTGTGTAAGATTATGGAAAGGTAAGGTTTTAATGAAAGGATTGTTGCTCTATGTTGCTACTTAAGAATTTTCATTTAGAAATGTAAACTCGGAAATATTTTGGAAAAAATGATCTTTCTACAGTTATTTTCAAATTAATGTCTTATATTTGTGTTATTTTGAACCTCCATCAGTTTACCTAGTTCATGGCAGTTAATGACACTTGAATTGTTTTTTAAGTTTCCATGTGGATCTCCTTTTAAAACTAAAAGTAATTGTAACAGAATATGCAGTATCTCCAAAAGGTACCGTTTGCTATGTGTGTAACTTGTGTGACTGCTCTACAAACACAGGATAGGGGTATAGACATCTCTTATTAAATAATTGCTCTAGCTAACCAGTCCTTAATAGGAGAAAATCCAGTATCACCTCCACTTCTTCTCTGCAGCTCTCGAAAGTTCAAGAATCTTCTGGCCACTGATTCTGAAAGTTTCTTGTAAATGGCATGCTGAGTGAGAATTCGGTCTAGTAACTCGATGCTAGCTGTGGTTGCTGTAGCATGGTCTACATTTTTCCATGGACGTTTATCTACTGGGTGGAGGTGTCCTTGGTCCTTGTCCCACTCTAGTCAGTGGCATCCCATATAACCTATAGCTTAGCTCATGTACCCTGAGTAGTTACTGTTTCTCAAAATGCAATTTGGCTGAGTCTCCCATGGTCAGTTTTAGGCTGTGGCAGAACCAGCCCAGACCTCCCTTTCCTCAGTATCATTTGCTGTCAAGGGCTTTGCTTCTCTTTCTTGCTCCTGGTCTTTAGTCAGGAACACTGACTTCACTCCAGCAGGATCCCTAACTTGGGTTTCCTGGGCTAAGGGTCTCCAGTGACCTATTTTGTGTTAGAAGAATTAGGCCATGTTGGGTTAGCCACTCAAACCCCAAAGGGGTCCGTCTCTGAGGACATTAAGTACCCACATGACTTACACTTGCATAACCAAGAAGACAGCTCCATAACCCTACATATACAAGTAATCGAAATTCATTATCATGAAATGAAGAATTTATTTTGATATTAAAGTTAATGTGGTAGCTTAGAGAATTGTCTCTGTTAATATTTGTCTTGAAAGGAAATGGTAGAAACTTTGTTTTTTAAATTAGTAATTTTTCTAAAACTTTAAAAAATAATTGGTAAAATTGAGATACGTATTTCATTTAAAAAATGTCTTAAACATTTATCTTGAGAGATATGTAGTCCTGTTTTGTTTTTTTTCATTGTAGTTTAAGAATTTGAACACAGATTTGTGTCCTTGAACAAAGCTATTAGCCATGTTAATGTATTTGACCATTTTCCTTTCAGCTAATTATATGGACAATTGGAAGTGTACTGGTATTTTGAAAGGTAATGGGAGCCCTGTCACTGGGAATTCTCAGCAGGGAAACTCAAATCCTTCCCTAGGTTCAAATATCCCAAATCTTCAAAATTCATTAAATGGATCTTCTTCTGGCAGGTAGGCTGTTTTTGTGGGAAAACTAGAAATTATCTCCTTTTTAAAATCATTCTGATAGCCAGACTAAAGGTGTGTAATTTCATGGATTTTAAGATTGAATAAAGAAATTCATACACAATTATAATACTAGAAACAATTCACTTTGTTAGCTCTGTATTTAGCTTACATAGTCATAATATTTATTAGGTAGATTGTTAAGCCATTAAACAAACTAAATTATATTCTGAAATTTAGTGGTCCGTCAGAAATGTTTATAACTTAAAGATTTTACTTTGCTTCTCAAGTAAGATGAAGAGCAAATCTGGGATAATGCTGAGGATTTTAGTCCTAGATGAGCATTGGTATGTTAGTGGTAGTAGTGTAGCCTTTGAATTAGGTCAAGCTGAAATTTTCAATAAAATACATTAAGCCTTTGTAGATGAGAGTGAGTTAAATGTGTTTTGTGGGTGTTGGGTGTGTGTGTGGGTGTGTTTAAACCTTTAATGGATTGTAAGAGAAAATGGTAAATTGTGATTTCTTGATTTTTAGAATTTTTCATATATTTTAGATTCTTGTTTATCTTGACAAACAGTGTGATCTGAAGAGTCATCCTTTGTTTTCATATTCAGATTTCAAATATGTGAATTTTTAAGATCAGCTTATTTTAATATGCCTTTGTGAATAATTTGGAATACGATTCAGGAAACTTCAAAGCATGGTCCTTATTAACAAACTGTCCTGTGGTTATTCTGTTGTCATCTTAGAATTCTATTTAAAATTTCTTCAACTATTTTTATAATGTTAAATTTTTATTTAAAAAGTCCTGTTTGATTCTGAGATTTAAGTATTTGCATGTAAACAATTTCAGGTTACCACAGAAGAGATCAGATTATAAAAATGATTTCATGAAACAAAGGATACTACTGTTAATTAAAAAACAAAAATCTGATTTTTGATTGCTGCCTGTACTGTGTATATTCTTTTGTAAAGAGCTTTGAAGTTTTGATCTGTATTCTTATTGTGCCAATAACCGTGTGTGTTAGATCTGTGATGCATTTTCCCTTCTCCATTTGTATTATGTCCTTTAACAGAAAGCACAGCTGAGTACCAGCTAACTGGAGTAACTTTGCTGTTTTGCTGCTTGTTGCATGCACACAGGAATGGAAAGCGAGCTCCTTTTCCCCCTCCCCAGCGCCGTTTGACCTCTCCCAAGATACACCAGCAGCCTGCTTACTACTAAACGCAATCCAAAAGGCCTTTAAAAATACCGTGTATATCATTTTTTTTTTGTACTAGCCAGTTTATTGACACTATTTGAAACTTTTGAAATATAAATGGAGAGGCTTTTTGTTGAGACATTGTCACCAAAACAATTTTTTGAAATGTTCCCGAAACTAACATGGGTTTAAAATTAAAAGGATTGTTACTATCCTTGTAAGTAGTTGGGAGGAGGGAAAATACCACTTTATTCCATTTGGAGAATATAGGCTTATTTCTTTTGTTTTCTAAAACAGTGAAAATGATGAATTTTTATAATTTTAATTTGAAGATTGAATAAATATTTTTCATAAAGATTGTTTTGAGTGCTAATCTGTTTATTACCTTTTGTAGAATTGGCTTATACGTGATATTATTTAATACAACTCTGTCATTTCTTTGTAATATTTAAAAAATATTAGTAAAGGAGTGAGAGAAGTAGTAGTGAAATGAAAGTAATTTGACTGTACAGTTTGTGGCCAAATTAAACATATGGTATTGCTTCATTTATAATATGGTAGTAAAATGAAAACATCTTTGTAAGTTTTCAATTCATATTCACTAAAGAGCTAAATGTTTCTAATATGTGCTTGTATATTTTTTATGGTGTAATTCCATGGCTTAAGTTTTCCTTCAAGTCAAAATTTGGAAACATACTTAAGAGGAGCAGTTAAAAATTTGCTGAAATTGTGCATGCACATTAACCTCCACATTCCAAGCCTCAGGATTTTAATTTAGTTGGCTGCTTCATTTAGTTCATATTCTTTAGAACTTTGACCTTGATGACAAAGCTATAAGTCTTTGTTTGCTAATGTGCTTAAGTATTACGGGTAAGTTATAAAATGGCAGAAGAATAACAATAGGACATATTCTTTGAGCTCTTTTACTTATCAAAATTTTGTACTATTTAAAGTTTTTGCAGAAAAGCAGCTAAGTGTTTTCAAAGATTGTATTTCTTCAGAAGTATATTGCAATAGCTGGCCATACTTTGTGAAAGTATATTTGGATTGGTTCTCAGTGTCCTGTATGCACTACAAAACATGTGCCTGCTGCTACTACAAACGAAGCATTGCTTAAAATAAAAAGCTTATTAGATTTGTAAATTTCCAGGATCGCATCAAATATGTTTCTGAAAGATTAGAAAATGTTTTAAATTATAAAATGTCTTTTTTTGTAACATTCATACTGATAATTTTTTTTAACATTTTAAGTTTAACAGATTGTATTTCTTTCTTTCAAGTTTCTATACTTGCTTAAGCAAGCTTGATTTGAGTAAGGGTCTTGATTTTTGCGATTATGTTCTGTTAGTTTTGGCATGAATATACTAAAGCTTTTTTTTTCCAGCATGTGTTTTCTCCTCTTTGGTTCTCTTTGTATTTACTACTTTTCTCTTTTTCTTCTGTTTTTTTTTTCTTTTTTTTTTTTTCTGTTGTTTTTGTTTTGTTTTGGTGTTTTGTTCCTGTCTTCATTGTTTCAGGTATTTCTTTCCCCCTCTGGATTCCCCACGGGCTGGATCGAGATGGTCCAGTTATGCCCAGCTCCTTCCTCCTCCTCCTCCTCCTCTGGTAGAGCACTCTTGCGATGCTGACACTGCCAACCTCCAGTATCCTCACCCTCGCAGACGATCTCTCTCTCGGCCTCTTAATCCCTTACCTGAGAATGAAGGGGTTTAAAACACTGATTTAACACTTAAAGGCCTTATTCAAGTGCTTGTAAATGCTTTCATTCCTGGCTGCTTTTTGTTTTTCTTCATTTTCTTTCAGAAGATTTTTCTAAGTTAGGGTCCGTCTTGCATGTATTACAACCAGAACACAGTGTTTGGAACCTAAATGTGTTTGTGCTTCTGCATCAAAGGAACATTTGCCTCACTGGTTGATAACCTTTGATGAAATGCGATAAGTACAAGTAACGTGAACTATGAGATTTACAGTAGCTGATTTCACTTTCAAAGTGCCTATTCGTTTTATCTTGAACTGTTATGGTGTTAATTTTCTTATGGTTTGTCATTCTGGTTAATGTGAAAGCATATCATAGAGTTCACTTTGCCTTTGAGACATATTAAGAAATGTTTTAAAATTTACAGGCTAATGTTGGATCTGACTAGTTTGTAAAATAAATCATTCCTGTGTATAAAGCAGCAAAACATAATAATGGACTCTGGTTTTTTTTTTTTTTTTTTTGAAAGGAAATTGCCTTTTACTACTTGGAATTACTGTTTAAAGCTTTTGTAATTATTTTCCAAGTAGATTATTTAATAAAATATATTTTAAAAGATATGAATCTGTTGCCTTATGAAAACAGAATGAACAGCTGGCCCTTGAACAACATGGGTTTGAACTGCACTCATCCACTTATACATAGATTTTTTTCAGTAAATGCAGCATGGTACTGTAAATGAAGTTTCTCTTCCTTATGATTTTCTTAATAGCATTTTTTTTCTCTAGCTTACTTTACATGTATAACATACAAAATAGGTGGTAATTGACTGCTTATGTTACTGATAAAGCTTCTAGTCAACAGTAGGCTATTAAGTAGTCCAAGGTTAGAGTCAGATTTTTGACTGTGGGCACATTGGCACCATCTAACCCCTGCGTTGTTTAAGGGTCAACTATATTCTATTTGTTAGACGGTAAAGCTTATATCTCCTTATACAATGTTGAAAAAAAAATCCAAACAATCAAAAAATTGGAGGTAAGCATGACATTTATTTAAAAAGGTAGGAAGTTAGTATGTAGACTAACACCTAAAACTGACAGATGTTGACTTCCAATCTAATTGCACATTATTTTATTTTATTTTTTTATTATTATTTTTTTCAATATATGAAATTTATTGTCAAACTGGTTTCCATACAACACCCAGTGCTCATTCCAAAAGGTGCCCTCCTCAATACCCATCACCCACCCTCCCCTCCTTCCCACCCCCCATCAACCCTCAGTTCTCAGTTTTTAAGAGTCTCTTATGTTTTGGCTCTCTCCCACTCTAACCTCCTTTTTTTTTTTTTTTTCCCTTCCCCTCCCCCATGGGTTTCTGTTAAGTTTCTCAGGATCCACCTAAGAGTGAAAACATATGGTATCTGTCTTTCTCTGTATGGCTTATTTCACTTAGCATCACACTCTCCAGTTCCATCCACGTTGCTACAAAGGGCCATATTTCGTTCTTTCTCATTGCCATGTAGTACTCCATTGTGTATATAAACCACAATTTCTTTATCCATTCATCACTTGATGGACATTTAGGCTCTTTCCATAATTTGGCTATTGTTGAGAGTGCTGCTATAAACATTGGGGTACAAGTGCCCCTATGCATCAGTACTCCTGTATCCCTTGGGTAAATTCCTAGCAGTGCTATTGCTGGGTCATAGGGTAGGTCTATTTTTAATTTTTTGAGGAACCTCCACACTGCTTTCCAGAGCAGCTGCACCAATTTGCATTCCCACCAACAGTGCAAGAGGGTTCCCGTTTCTCCACATCCTCTCCAGCATCCATAGTCTCCTGATTTGTTCATTTTGGCCACTCTGACTGGCGTGAGGTGATATCTGAGTGTGGTTTTGATTTGTATTTCCCTGATGAGGAGCGACGTTGAGCACCTTTTCATGTGCCTGTTGGCCATCCGGATGTCTTCTTTAGAGAAGTGTCTATTCATGTTTTCTGCCCATTTCTTCACTGGGTTATTTGTTTTTCAGGTGTGGAGTTTGGTGAGCTCTTTATAGATTTTGGATACTAGTCCTTTGTCCAATATGTCATTTGCAAATATCTTTTCCCATTCTGTTGGTTGCCTTTTAGTTTTGTTGGTTGTTTCCTTTGCTGTAATTGCACGTTATTTTAATGCTACTTTTAAAATTTGAAATCAGAAAGTACTTGACAATAATTATGGTAAAATGATTAAAACTATAGAACTAGTAATGTTTGTTTTGGTTCAGTTTTCTCAAGAATTACCAAGTATTTAAGTCTCTTTAGTACTTGAGAAGAATGTAATTTGAAAAGTATTTCATATGTGTCTCAATCACATATGTAATTGTTAAAATCATATAATTTATAACCTAATTTTCAAAGGCATCTTTCCTATGAGTAGCCTCATACATTTGATGCTTCTTAACCTGCAAAGGATAAAGAACTGATAAGAGATTAATTTTAACTTAAGGAACATTTGAACTTTCTTGTGACTAATCATTAAAATCTTTTGTCTGTCAAGTTAGCATTTTAGCATTCCAATGTATGAAGAAAAGTCTTTTCTAAATCTCAGAGGTCTTCTGTTAAAGGACTTGTTTTAGACTTGTTGGTTTGTTTAGGTTCAAAGCAAGGGGTCTCACTTAAGACTGAATCTAGCTCAGAATTAATAATCGACACCTTTGAGATTTTAATCATTGTAGAGGTGCTTAGGGTTAGAATGGGATAATGAAGTGAGATTATCCAATTTAGTGAATATTGAACATCTTCTGTGTGCAAGATACTGTGCTATAAAACACTGGGGTATGTAAAAAATAGAGAAGGTATTTACAGAATTTACAGAAGGTAGTGAGGATTCAGTTTCATTATAAATGTTGAAACACAAAGTGATTTATTTGAGCTGGCCAGGTTTGGAAGCAATGTGGGATTTCAACAGATGGGGTAGTTGAAGCAGAGGAGGGTAGGATTTCCAAGGTGATGGCCCAGAGATGAAAGATGACAGGGCTGTGTTCGGGCAACAGGATATTAGTCTGATGTAAGGTTTATTTGGGGGAGCTGGTGGGAGATTAATCTAGAATCAAACTTTGTGGTAACATTGTAGGCGGCTTCGGATATCCGTGGCTGAGGTTTGTCACTTAAAGCAGTTGGTAAAGGGGATCTATGGGAGATGACTGCCTTTTCTTAACTGGGTAGATGTCACGTCTCATTCCCTGGGAGGCATTCATCTCTAGCCCGGGACTTCTGCAAGCTCTACCCAATGTCTAAGAAGATTTGAAATTTACTGGGAGTTTTATGCCTCCTTTTCAGTTGGCAAGTAAGGTTGGATAACACTAATGTTTTTTGAGTACTTCCATGTGCCAGTGCTCTTCCAGATACTTTATGTGAATTTATTAATCCTTAGAACAAACCTCTGAGGGAAGTGCTCTAATTATCCCCATTTTACAGGTGAAGAAATAGGCAGATTAGAGCTATTTGCCCAAGGCTGCACAGCTAGGAAGTGAGAGCCAGGATGAGATTTAGGTTATCTGGCATAAGTGTGTTCTCTCTCTTGCTTGCAGATACTTTGGATTACAGATCCTTGTCACTAGAGTCTCACTAGGTTGCTGGGTGTTGGGAGAGCTTGATCGCTTGATTTTTATGGAGGAAAAGGACATTTATGGAGTTGGGTACAAGGGGTGTAGGGTAAATGAATAGACATACATTCCAATAGTTCACCTCCAGTTATGTGATCATGGTGTAGACAGTTCAGCTACTTTGTGAAACAAGGATGGCTCATTACACACTCAAGTAGCATCCTTTCAGCTCTAAAGCTAATAGGTTTATTTTTCAGGATTCAGAAAATTTCCTCCACTTATCTTTGTTCATTGAGTGTGGACAAGGGTAGAATAGGGGTAATTACAGTTTGGAAATGCCAAGGCTTGAAGGTTTCAAGAAAAATGCCAGGAGAATTGCAGAGACATCAATTGAGTTTGACAGGAGGCTAGTTCTGATAAAATAAGTATGGGATAAATGACATTAAGGTGTGAAAGTGGAGGCAGTTTAAAGGTGGGAGAGACAGAATGGTCTTAAGGTGATAAAACACAATCCAGCAACAGGTGAGTTGGTTTTGGTTTTGGTTTTGGTTTTGGGTGGAGAGGGGCAGCATTTCTAAAGGTAGAAAGGAACCGGTAGAGAAGGTATACGGGAATGTTAGTTGAGCAGTATTTTAGAGGACGTAGAAAAGTAAAGTGATCAAAGAAACGTGTCATTCCCCAACAGGCTAAAATTAGGAGTAAGGATTGTTAAAACTCAATTTTGTGTTTTTCATTCTCTACTCCCAAGTGTGCTGGTGCATCTTAAACATTAACTGTTGCATGAATGAAGTTAAAGAGTTAGCTTTGGAAAAGCAGGACTCTTTCTTAGACTATGGAAGAAATTTTGAGGTAAAGGAAAGTGAAAGGCATGAAATTGAATTACCTCTATGGGTTCAGTAAAGTGGTAGTTAAAGCACTGGGCTAAGCAGAAGTCAGTGTGGCCCTAAGGAGAACAGGAAAACGTGGGAATTAGGGAGGAATTTTATCTCCCCTCTTTCCACTCCGGACCATCCTTACTAACCCTCTTTGGCGATTAGATGTAGCGAACTATCGTGAAGCTTGGATCCTGAGACATGATTTCGTAATGAAGCTTTATTGCAGTGTATAACATAAGGCAAATCACGACACATTTCAGCGTCTGCCAAGCAGTGATAGAAAAGATCTGCATCTGATCTTGTAAAGACCAAAAGTGACAACAGTACTGAACTCAAGGTAGTATTAGCTAATTTGTTCACCAGAAATACTGCTTTGAGTGTAAGGTGAGTGATGGTGTTTTGGGGTCCCAGACTCCATACGGTAAGCTTTTTTTTCCCCCCAAGTTGGCCAAGGCTTTCATCGCGTTGCTTTCGCTTCAGCTATAGCGGGAAGGACTTGCGCGGGGCGGTGAGCCTTTCGCAACACTCCACTCCTCCGGACCTGTGGCGCGCGGCAGCCTCGCTTCAAATTCAGGGACTAGTTGTACTCGTCCAATCACCGGCCTCTTGCTCGCCCCGTCCCTTCTCGCCGTCCAATCCTAGGCCGGCTCTGAGTCCCCGCCCCGTGGCTCGTGCCGCGAACGGACGTAAACCTGAGGGCGCGCTGTACGGCCAGTCCGGGCGGCCTCGGGTGCGGGGGATATGCGCAGGCGCATTTGCAGTGCCACCGTGACGTCCCCTCCCTCTGGACCTTTCCGGCCAACTCTCGGCTCCCGACCCTGGAGTCGCGGGCTTGGTGAGGAGGGGTCCACTGTGTCTTGACTGTGGTTTGGCAGGCGGCAGGTGAATCCACCTTCGGCAGGCATTTTGGTTGCCGAGCTGATAGGGCACTGTCGGTTGGGCCGGGGTAGGGCGCGGGGCTCAGGCTCCGGGCCCGGGACTACGGGGCGCTGGCAGGAGCCCGGCGGTCCTGTTCCGTCGGCCCCTTTGCATTCAACCCCGCCGCCACGCTGAATTCTGCTCAGTGAGTTTAATTGGGCGCCTCTGAGAGATTTGCCTTGAAAGAAACGGGTTTTGATTTTGGGGATCACATCTTTGTGTTCCCCACCTTCCACATGGTGACTTCCAGGCACCAATGCGCTTTGCTCTGGAGTTTCTTGTTGGAAAGTGCCTTGACTGGAGTGTTTGCTTCGTGTGTGTCGTGACCGGCGACTCTGTTTCTCCTTTTCATCCAAGACTGACCCACGAAGTAACGTTGTTAAGTAAATGTAGAGGTGTCCGCCAGTGTCACCCGATTTTCACATTTTGTTTTGGTTTCTGCTAGGCCGCGTTCACATTTATTCCCAGTACCTTTCCTACATTCCTTGATCTGATTTCTGTATGAAGAAAAAAAAAAACATGAAAGGAGACAATGTTTAATATCCCTATACTTTTGATGTCTCTTAATTTCAGAGTCTGTTTAGTAAAACATGAGGTCCTTTTCAAGGCAGTCGTTTGGAGGACAGCTGTTTTTATGAAAGTATCTCCGTTTGCTGTTGCCATTTTGAGGTCATTCGACTGGAGTTTTTACTGTTCCAAAAATCAAAATTTTTCACCGAATTTCAGTTTTGTGATCAAAGTTTACGGTAAGCTTTGAAAAGTAGTATATTAAATGCATACCTGATTACAGATTGTTTCTTAGAACACCAAGAAAAAATGATGAATGTTAGGGAAGCTTGACAGCATATGGTTTTGAATGTTTAAATTATACGTGTAGACTTCCAATTAATGATTTACGTAAATGAATTTTTATGTACCCAGAAATGTAATTAAAGCAATTAAATATTAGTAAACTGAAATGTGAAACTCAAATGTGAAATTCCTGCTTTAAGGAAATAGCAAGAGAAATCCCAAAGATAGCTGCATAGTTAAGATATAGTAAAAGGAAAGGTAATGTTATGTTGTGTTCACTTTTAGGTGATGGAAGAGGGGTGGGTAATGCAATATAGAGGGAATTTAGGGAATTTTTCCTTCTGGGAAAATTTAGGCGTGTAGTATGTCCATGGATGTTTAGAACAGGTGTAATCCTTTCTGGAAACGAGAGACTAGATATTAGATTACATCTCAGGGAATCTTCCCCTGGCTTGTATTACCACTGGTCCCATAGCAAAGCTGTATCCCAGCACTTAACACTGTCATAATTAATAAGGATCATAGTTGATCATAATTGATAGGAACTGTCAGCTCCCTGAGGGGAGCAGCTTCATTTTTGCATTCCCAGTGATAAGTAGAGTGTGTTTCATTGTTTGCATTTGATAATGATTGTTGCATGAATGATCTTTGCTTAATATCTGAATTTTGTTGGATTTGACTCTAAATAAGGATAAATCCTCAAAGAATTTGGTATATATTTTAATGTGGTTTACATATGTGTAAATGAATGAATAACTTAGTGATTACAAGGTTGGATGTGGGGAGGCTACTTGGAAGACTTGTGCAATAGTTTAGATTAAAAGGTGATAGGTGGCAGATGTTGGGAATATAGAAGTGGATCTTAGCTCCAGAGATCTATTTGGAGTTAGAAATCTATTTGGAGTTAGAAGCATTGGAGTTTTATAACTAATTGAGAGAACAAGAATAGGGATAACATAGGTAAAATTAAAGATAATAGGAAGAGTGGGTGGAGGAAAGGTAATGAGTTTGGTTTTATATTTGTTAACTTTGCAGCACTTAAGAGCCAGTTAGGAGTAAAGTAGATGTCAAAGAGCTATTTGGAAATAGGAGTTTAGAGCTCAGGATAGAGAGGTCTGGGCTGAAGGTGATTTCAAAATGAGGAAGATGACATTAGTGCAGAGGAAAAGATTACTCTGGGGCAGACTTGCCTGGCTGTGAATCCTCTGATCCTACTTGTGCTTTGTGGCCTGGAAAATTCTCATAATTCCCTTTCTTGGCTTCAGTTTTTTCAGTAGTAGGAATAATGACTATGTTGCAGATTTGATGCAGGGATTAGAGAAATGTATATAAAGTAGTTGGTGCATTATCTGGTAATAGAGTAGACACTGTATGTCAGCTAGGTAGCTAGGGGGTATAGATTATTTCTTTCAACTCATTTTTTGTTCCAGTTCATATTCCTAACTCTGTATAAGTTACTGAGTATATATGGGTGAATGAGATTGACGTGTCCCTAAGAAACTGATATCCTAAAATCAAAGATGTTATCAGTCATTCATTCATTTCATAAATATGTGCTAGGCATTATTATAGGTGTTAGGTAAGAGTGATGGACAGATAGGCAAGGTTCATGTCTCAGGGAAAAATATTTTTAGTGGGGGAAGAAAAATACAAAAATAGTGATGAGTGCTGGAAGAAGTTAAAACAATTGTGAGAGACTGTGGGGCTACACTTGATTAATGATGAGGGATCACTTCTCTTACAATGGGACATTTAAATTAAGGTGAATGTTAGGAAGGAGCTAGCTTGTGCAAAGATCTAGCAGAGTATTCTAGGCCCTAAGGCAGGGATGAGCTTGGGTGTTACAGCAACAGAGACACCAGTATGTGGTGAATGAGCCTCAGGACTGGAGGGTGGGGTGGCTCCCTGAAAATTTCGATAGGGGTGTGGTACCTGGTTTGTATTTAATGGTCCCTTTGGTTGCCGTGTGGAGACTTAGCTGTAGGGTGGCAAGAATAGAAGTGTGGAGACTGGTTGGGAGCCTTTTCAGTAGAGGAGAGTGTTGATAGCAGACACAGAAACATGTAGAAAGATATAGACCTGTTTTGCCCTCAGGAATGGGCTCCACCAGTGGATGTATTTTATTTGGCAGCGGTGTTTCTTACCGAATTGAAATGTGTTCAAGTGGGGTCTGTAACTTCTAGTTGACCTCCACTTGGAGTCCTATTGTCTGATAGTATTTGTGCCTAAAAGCATTTGAGTTTGAGTTCCCTACCTAAGGGTGTAAGATGTACATTGCATAACCTAAGCTCTGAGATTGGAATCCTGGGTATTCCTACCATGTAAGAAACAGAGAAAGATGTCAAGTGACATACAGAAGTTGTAATTTGGATTCTTCTAAGACACTTGGCTGTGAAGAGGAGGTGAGAAGGTGGTGGCAGGAAGTACTAACATGGGATGGTTTTGCACATGTGTATAGAAATCAAGAAAAGAAAATAGAAATACTGAAGAAAGGAAAATACTGGGGCATGATCTGTGAGAATGGTGCTTATATAATAGTTGGTGATAAATTTGCTATGAATTGACATAGTATGAAGACATTCGTTCATTCAGCAACTTTATTCAGGATCTACTCTAGGCAAGGCACTGCTTTAGATAGAAATTCAGTGGTAAAGTAGGCCAAGTCCTTGCCCTCATGGAGCTTACATTCTAATACGGAGAAAAAACAGTTAAACAGGTAAATTATATAGCATGCTGGATGGTGGTCAGCACCACAGAAAAAAGAAAGGAGGGCAAGACAATTGGCATTGATGAGGAAGATTGGTGAGGAAGACCAGGTAGGGTAAGTGGACTTTTACCCAAAGACTTGAAAGAAGTAAAGGAGCAAAATGTGAGGCCATCTAGGGTTTCATTGTGCTGGGTGGAGGTTAGAGCCAGGGCACAGGCCCTGAGGCTGGAGCCCTGGTGAGTTGTTGGGACAGCAGGAAGGTTGGGATGGTGAGGATGGAGTGAGCAAGGGAGAAGAGTGGTAGGAGATGAGATAAGATTATTCAGCCCCTTGTTAGCCATTATAAATATTGATTTTTAGTCTGAATGAGATGGGAAACCAGTGGAGGGTTTGAGTTAAGGAGTAACAGAATTTGACTTATTTTATATGGATAATTTTAGTGTGTGGGGAATAGACTAGGGGAGGAAGAGTGGAGGTGTGGAGATAGTTGGAAGGCTTTTGTATTATCTGGGCAGGAGGTGGTGGTGGCCTGACCAAGGTGGTAGCAGTGGAAGTATGAGAAATGATAGGTTCTGGTTAGGGATTTTTGCTTAGGGATTGCATTTAGGGTGGTGTGTGTGTGTGTGTGTGTGTGTGTGTGTGTGTGTGTGTGTTGGGGGCAGTGGTTAGTAATCCCTAAGATTTCTGATTTGAGCAACAGGAGAATGGAGTTGTAATTTTCTCTCTGGGGAAGCCTCAGAGCAGGCCTTCTTGAGGGGGCTGCAATGAGATGGAATCAAGATTCAGATTTAGGTGCCTTTAAGATATGTAAGTGAAAACTACTAGACAGTAGGTAGTTGCCTATCTGCGGTTCAGGGGAGAGGCCCGGCTGGAGATATAAATTTCATGTTGTATTTAAAACTTTGAAACTGAGGGCAATCACCCAGAGAGGTTGGGTAGGTGGAAGATATCTAGGAGCAAGCCCTGGAGACTTCACCGTGTGGAAGTCCGGGAGATAAGGAGGAATCAGCCAAGGAGAAGGAAAAGCAGCAGCTGGTTATGTTGGAGAGCCCAGACAGCTGTGTCTTGGAAGCCAGTGAAGAAAGTATTTCTATGAGGAAGGAGTACAATTCCATATTGGTAGGTCAAAGAAGACAGGACTGGAAATTGACCATGGGATTATTGGAGCTCGGTGGTAATGTTGACAAGCGTTTTGATGGAGTGAGCCAGTTTGCAGCGGGTTTAGGAAATGGCAAGGGTGAAATCGGATGCCAGTAATGATTCCTTTTGGAGGAGTATGTGGTAAAGGGAGCTGCAGGGGGACGATCAGGTATGAGGTAGGGGAAAGCTTTTTTAAAAGATGGGGAACTAACAACATGCTGGTGGTGGGAACTGACAGAGAATATTTGATGATGTTTAGGAGGAGCTTTTTTAAAACATGGGGATCTAACAGCATGCTGGTGGAAATCAACAGAATATTTGATGATGTTTAGGAGGCGGGCCAGTTGCTGGAGTGGTTGTCACTGCATTGGTGATAGGGGTGGGATCAAGTGCAGGTGGTGGAGAGGTGAGCTTCCAACAGGAGCATGGATATTTCACAGATAAATTTTATACCTCTCTAATGAGTTATGAATGTTTTCTACTTTATAGAGTAGTTAAGTTAGCCCATATCACCTAAAAGCTGTACTTTAATGTGTTTGTCATTGGCCCCAACACAGTCCATCGTTATCTTTATCTCACCAGTTGTGGTAGCTCTTTGAATATCCTTCCAGGCATTAAGCCCTCTGCCTTCCTCTGCCATAGGCTGCCAGGATCAGTCCTTCCCTGGGCTGCAGAATACATACCATACTTCCTAATACACCATTTAAGGCTTTCAGAGTCTGACTCCATGGTTTCATTCACCATGTTCTTTTCTACACCCATTCCCAAAACACATTGGAGCACTTGGCTATTGCTAACATACACTTAGAGTGGAATTTGGAGTCAGACCTGGGTTTGAATTTTACTAATTGTGCAACCTTGGGTAAATTTAGCTAATTTAGACTCATTGTGTTTTCTTCATTCATAAAATGGGATAAATGAGTTAAGGTAGTAGGTATGCAATAAATCTTAATTCTCTTTACCCATTGCTATTGTTTGTCATCTTTAAAAGCCCCCTCATCTCATACTTTGCCTATAAAAGTTCTGCTAATTCTTCAAGGTATAGGGCTAGTACTCTCGTTTATTGAGGCTTTCCTGATTTAATTTTTTACTGAATTCCTACACCCCTTACATGATAAATACTCTGAACCATTTTTGAGATTAAATCTCCTGAGTACTGTGATCAGGGTCAAGTAGAACCAGTGGCCAATGTTGGTTGAAGGCTCTCAGTAGTACAGATTCTGTGCTAGTGTTTTCGAGTTAGTTCTTTGTAGACCACTTTCACCATTTTTGCCTTGTCCATGTGCGAGGTATACTTTATTTAACATATTTTTATTTGAATGGACTCCCTTTTTTTTTTTAAAACATTTTTTTTTTAATTTTTTTTTTTCAACGTTTATTTATTTTTGGGACAGAGAGAGACAGAGCATGAACGGGGGAGGGGCAGAGAGAGAGGGAGACACAGAATCGGAAACAGGCTCCAGGCTCCGAGCCATCAGCCCAGAGCCTGATGCGGGGCTCGAACTCCCAGACCGTGAGATCGTGACCTGGCTGAAGTCGGACGCTTAACCGACTGCGCCACCCAGGCGCCCCTGAATGGACTCCCTTTTTAAACTAACATTTCCTCATCCTTGATAATAATCTCTGAAATCAGGGGCTAGATTTTGCTGGTTCAATTTTTTTCTGTTCCATTTTAGAATCAATACTTAACCAGTAGACATGTAAGTACTCCTGAAATCATCTGTATATTCCTGCAGGGTGTGTCTTCTTTGCTTCTTTACTAAATAAGTGTGGCAATTGATACTCCTTGTTATAGCAAATATGAGTAAATTAAGCTGTGTTATATTTTGTTACTATGTTAATTATAAAAAGATAGTTTGACATTTATAGTCTCAGCTAGGAAGTAGCAAAGTACTCTGAGAATTACTTTACCTCCAAATGCTTGCTGATCATATCTCTTCGTGGTGTTCCAAAAAAATGATTTTTTCCCTTAAGATTTATCAGTTTTCTAAGATTTATGAGACTTTTAGTCATTTCAAAAAGTTTTATAGTAGTATTTGATTTATAAAAATCTTTTATTATTGCAGTGAGATGGAAGATTTTCGAGGTATAGCTGAAGAGTCCTTTCCAAGCTTTTTAACCAATTCATTACTTGGTAATAGTGAGATTTTGGAAAATGTCACTCTTTCTTCAAATCTTGGCTTACCTGTCGCTGTTTCAACACTTGCTAGAAATAGATCCATGACTGATAACAGGTAAGAATTGTTTGAAAAGACGATTTTTTGTTAAGGTCTTAAACGCCTGTAATACATTGATACTTCTGTAAAAATGTCTCAGTCATGCTTGAGCTTTTGCTTTATGTATACTATATATACATAAATATATCACGTGTTTGTATCTATTATATATATTCATATATATATATAATTGTTACAAAAAATTTATTGTATGTTTCCCTAGACCATTGTGTTCATCACTAGTGGATGGGTGGATTTGGAACTGAGCACCAGGGACCTTTTGGTCTACTAATCCATTTTTCTGTTCATAGTGTTTTGGGTTTATATTAGTTCAACCTTACTGGTAGCTGGTAATTTGAGTTGTATCTCCATATGTGCTGTGTACAGTTCATCCATCTTGTATGATGTGTAAAGTTTGCCCATACTTAAATATCTTAACTACTTCCCTTAAACGTTTGGAAAGAAGCATTATCTTTACCTTTGGAATGAAGGGGTTGAGTTAACTCTCTAAAAACTTTAAGCTTTAAGATTTCGGTGACTCTTTTGTTTAGTACAGACAGACCTCATTGTTGATGCACAGATATTCAGAGCTTTTTATATGAGATGATGATTTTGAACACCAGAGGCCCTATTTGTTTTCATCCCCCCTCAGTTGGTTATAGTCATATAGCCCTATGTCATGGTGAATTTTAAATGTGCATAATTTAATTATTAACAAAACCTTTTGTGTGCGTATAGGTATTCTGATATCCAGGCATCTTATTTAGCAGAAAGGAGGTTTTCAGTTCCATCAGAGTCATCTCCCAGTAGCCAGAGTGAAGCTGAATCAAGAGAGAAGTTACACCTTAGCTTCCAGGATGATGAGTAAGTTCATACCTTCATTTTGTTTTTTCCGTCCTAAAAGCAGGTCTCATCCTGTGTAAAATGAAAGTGTGACTCTGTCTCTGAGTAAGTTTAAGAATCTTTAAGAGTTTTCTTTGTATAATTTTAATCACAAACATTTTTAGTCTTTCCAAACAACTTTTCTCATTCCAAAAGTAATATATGCTCATTAAAAAAAGTAGAAAATACAGAGAATTATAAGGAAGACAATAAGTCTATAATCTTACTAACTAGACTGTTTTCTGTGCACCTATACATATGTATATTAAATTGTTTCACACATACAGGATTAAACTGTACATACTATTTTTAATTTTTAAAAATTAATATGCTCTTGTTTCAATTATAATTAATGTATATATGTGTCCTGTTAATGGCTGCACCATGTGAGGCATTTAGATTATTGAGATTTTGCTATTACAAATTTACTGAATTTTATTTATACATTTGCACATCTAGTAGGTTATTTTATTCAGATAAATTCCTAGGATTGAAATTGCTGAGTTAATATTTAATTTAAAGACCGTTACAAATCACCACATTGCTCTTTAGAAGATTTGTACCACTTTATACTCCCACTAAAAGATGTACATGAGAATGCCTACTTCTCTGAGCCCTCTCCAACATTTGGTGGTATTATTTTTAATCCTTGATTTTAGAAGTAAAAAAATTTGTACACATGCATAAATGCATAGAAGAAAATCTGGAAGGCTATAAACCAAAATGTAAATGGTAGTTATCTCTTGATGGTGGTATTACAAGCATTCTTAAAGTTTTCTGTGTTTGAATTCATAATGGAGTATTTATGGAATTGAACATACTTTAATGTTTATTCATTACTTATATTTTTGTTGTGAATTGCCTCTTGGTAACATTTGGATATAAGTGCTTTCTGTATATTAAAGATGTTAACTCTTTGTATACTCATTCATTCCATGTGTATTTTTGACCAAGTGCCTACTGTGTGTCAGGTACTTCTCTAAGTACTTAGGAAATACCAGTGAACAAAACTGACATTAAACAAAAAGACATTAAAATATACAGTTTTATAGTATATTTGAAGGGAAAAGTGCTAGAAAAAAGTAGAACATGATAAGGAGCGTAATTGGGTAGGCTGAAGGGAATGATCAGTGGCGGTCTCATTGAGGAGGTGTAAGATATGAGTAGAGACTTGAAGGGGGTAATTGGTCATGTAGACATCAGGAGGAAGAGGATTTCAGGTGGAGGCTGCGTCAGTGTAAAGGCCCTAAGCTAGGAGCATACCTAGGTTCAGTCAGCAGGAAGGAAGCAGCTGTGGGGTGAGCAAGGGTTTTGAGAGAGATGGAAACCTTTAGAGGGTTTTGTTTTAAAAGGTTCACTCTGGCTACTGTGGGGTGAATACACTGTTTGGACGCAAGTCTGGAAGCAGGAAGACCACTTAGGAGGTTGGATTATCAAGGGGGTGAGGTAGATGAAGAGAAGAGCACCAGGGCCTCATGTCGGGGCACTTCAACGTTAAGGTGGAGAGAGGAGGAATAGACATGAAGACTAATAATTACTGGCCTGAGGTAGGAAGAAAGCAGTATCTCAGAAGTCACATAAAGAGCATATGTGAAAGAAGCGAGAGGGGTCCAGTTGTGTCCAAAAAACTGAGGACTAGGAAATGACCATTGGAATTAGCATAGGTTAGGTCGTAGGTAGCCCTGTCAGGTGGCTTCGGTGGAAGCAGGAGGAGGCACACTAGTGTCAGAGGTTAGTATTGGAGATGGTATGTTTTGCTGCGAAAGTCAGCCAAAATGCAGGGCTGTGATAGCTGGTGAGTATAGTAGGTCAAGAGAAGTTATTTCTCTTTTCTTTTTTATGGTGAGAGAAGTTATTGCACGTTTACATGGAGATAGGAATGATCTGGAAAAGGAAAGTCTGATTATATAAAAAGAAAAGAGAATTGCCAGAGCAATGCCTTTACATAAATAAGAGTGGACGGGATCTAACATGCCATGGAGGAAATGACGAGAGAGGTAGGACTGTGGATAGTTCCTCTGTATTACAGGTGGGAAGGCAGTATGTGTGGGTACATGTGGTGGTAGGAATTTGAATGTTGTCTTTTCGGTGCTTGGGGTCTCTTAGTGCAGGAGGAGGCATGGTCATCAACATAGGGTGGAGGAGGAGGAGTAGAGAGATGTAAACAGTCACGGGAGTGTGGGAGTGTGAACAGAGAGGGAAATAGTGGGATTGTCAGACAGCATCAGGAGTCCCACCAGGGTCATGGTAATGAATTTAATGTGATTGTGGTGTTTTCCCCAACCACATTCAGCTGCAGGGATGCTGGCAAGGTGTGAGGGGAGAGTTGGGTTTAACTAGGCTTGTAGTTTGATGAAAGCAGTGAAGGATAAGGAAGTTGAGGATGTGTGATGATTGGTTATGAGATTTAGGTTAAGGAAGAGGAAAGGATAGCAGAAGGGTGAGGGAGTGTGAGATGTGGTGGTATGAATGAATTGGGGGCTTGGGTTGTGTCAGAACATTATAGAGTTGAGGTTCTAAGGCAGATGACATGAGGGGTTGTAGGACTCCAGGCCTAGAGACTTCAGCAAAGGTGATCTGGAAGTTGTACCGAGAAGACATGTTGATGGAGACACACATTCCATCTCTACACCCAGTGATTCCAAGGCTGTGGGAGAGATGACAGTTCTCATTTGCCAGTGTTTAAGGCAGGCAGTGTCCTCATAGGACATCCAGGTTTTCCCTAAAGCGTGAGGTGAAAGGGGTGTTCACAGGAGGAGTTCAGGAATAACAAGATTTGGCTGATCCAGCACTGTACCTTGAAGGTACAGTAGAAGGGTTTGTTGGGGAGGATTCGTGGGGGAGAATGTGCTTGTGGATCTTTGAATGAAGTTAGCCCCACTGAACTGATGTTGGTGATGAGACAGTGGATATGAGGAGAAGGGAGGAGAGTATCAGTAGTAGCCTCTTGATTCTTTGATGTGGGCCAGTAGATCTGGGAAGTGGTCTTGTAGATCCCTGTTAATGGAAGATAGGAGACCTGGTGAGGTGGAGTCCTAGGTACAGTGTACTGGCCTCATTCTAGACTTTCGATGGGTGGAGGTGAGTGCTTTGGGGCTATTCCTTGCCTCCATTGAGTAGTCTGAAGATCTGGGTTGTTGTCTGAGAGCCAGACTTCTATGTCTGCTGTGATGGTGCTCCACAGGCTGCAGAGCTATGCATTTCACCCATGTGAAGGATGGCTTCTGTGCCTCCTTCTGGGGGAGGGTGGAATTTATGTCTTAAAAATATCCTTATTCTAACTTTGGAATTAATAAATATTTTAGCTGAGGATAAGATTTAAAGATGAAAATAACTTTTCACAATATTTTGAAGGCATAGCTACATAGTATGAGAAGCCTGAGAAGTCATTTTGATCCTTGACCTTTGGTGTCTGAACTTTTTTCTTTCTGGAAACTCCTAGAATCCTCTCTCAGTCTGTGGTGGGTGATTTTTTTATTCATCCCCCCCCCCCCACCAAATTCTAATTGGCATCGTCCAGAAATCTGTGTGCTTTAGTTCTAGATAATTGTTACTTTGGTAATTTTCTATGTTTCTTTCTTTTTTACTGTTTGGATTGCCTGGGTTGATCTATTTCCATTATTTTTTCCTTTGTTTGTTTTTGTTTGTTTGTCTCAGTGCAAACAATGTTCTAGATAAGTTCCCAGTTTTTTTCCAACCCTTCAATTAAATCATTTGGCAGTCATAATTTTGAGAGCTCGTTTTTCTGGTCTCTCCCCCCGCCCCCCCCCTTAAGTTTTTTTATTTATTTTGTGAGAGAGAGAGAGCAGGAGAGGGGCAGAGAGAGATTCCCTAGCAGACCTCGTGCTGCCAGTGAAGAGTCCAACATGGGGCTTGAACCAACAAGCCATGAGATCATGACCTGAGTGGAAATCCAGAGTCAGACGCTTTGCCCGCTGACCCACCCAGGTGCCCTAGTCTTCCATTTTTTATAACTCCTTTTTGTGGATGTAATGGCTACTTGAACATTTTCTGAGAATACTAATTGGGATTTTTCAAAGTTCTATAAATTATTCCTTGTCTCTGGGGTTGTTTAGTTTGTTCGTCTTTATTTTTATCTCTCAAGCTGCTCCTTCTCCTGAATCTGATTTATGGCTGCCTTCTTGATTGCTAGTATGGGCTAGTGGGTATCCAGGTCTCATTTCTGTTAGGTCTTCGTGCAAGCTAGGCAGTGCTCCTGGCTGGCTTCACTTTGGGGTGAGCAGGCTGGGGAGTCTTCCGTTCATGCCAGGTGTTTAACACTGCTGTCACCACTATAGTTTCATTCTGCACAGGCGTTTCATATGCCTTGTGTGGAGAAGTGCCATCCTAGATGTGTGGTGTCATGTTGACACTGTTGTTTTGTTTGGTTGGGAGCAGGAGTGGAAAACTGCCCAGCACAGGCATCTGGTAGACTTTCAGTCAACCCCTCCCTCCAGACTCCTCCTGCCCTCCTTCCTCCTGTAGTCAGGAAACATTTCTGGAGCTCTTCCTGGCAGATTTGCTTTCTGCTTCTGGGCCCTTTTGTTCTTGTTCTGGACCACAGCTTTCTTTCTCCTGTGTACCCCATCTGCTTTTCAGATTCAAGAATCTGACGTAAGCTTGGGCTAAGACTGGTGGCTCTCATTCAGATTGCTTTACTTTTATAGATGTTCTTACTGTTGTTTTCATGCACTCCTAGAAGTTACTCTTGCCACTTTTACTTGAAACTTATTTGACTTAATTTGAAGAATTTTAATGGGCAAGTGATAGCCCATTAGTTTTGAGGAAGTAGATTTGGGGGGAGGTGGTTAACTGGCTCTGTTATAAAGTTCTAACGGTCACACTACAGTTGACCCTTGAACTGCATGGGTCTACTTATATGCAGATTATTTTTTATAAATATAGTACTATACGTGTATTTTCTCTTCCTTATAATTTTCTAAATAACATTTTTTTCTCTAGCTTTATTATAAGAATACAATGTATAATACATATACAAAGTATGTGTATGTTTTTTCTACATCAACAGTACTAAGTAGTTAAGTTTTGGGGGAGGCAAAAGTTAGACACAGATTTTCAACTGTGCAAGAAGTTGGTGCCCCTAACCCTTATCTTGTTTAAGGGCCAAGTGTGTATGCTCTTCTTAGAGTGGGGGCCTTTAAAATATGAAATGAACCTGAATGTCATGACTTCTTTTTTATTTATTTCATATAACCAACTTGCCTTCCCTACCACCTTCTATTTTTTATTTTTTTTTTAATTCTTGGGAAAATGAGAGCGTGAGCGAGGGAGGGGAAGAGAGAGGGGGGGACAGAAGATCTGAAGTGGGCTCTATGCTGACAGCAGAGAGCCTGATGTGGGGCTTGAACTCACCAACTGTGAGATCATGACCTGAGCCGAGGTCAGATGCTTAACCGACTGAGCCTCCCAGGTGCCCCCACCTTTTTTTATTTTTAAAAAGTCACATAGAGATCTTTATTGTCTTTTTTCTCTTTCATATGCTCATTTTATTTATTTGAAATATAATTGACACATCACATTATATTAGGTGTACAATGTAATGATTAGATGTTTGTATGTGTTGTGATACGATTACCACAATAAGTCTAGTTAATATCTATCACCTTACATAGTTACAGAAAATTTTTTTCTTGTGATGAGGACTTTTAAGATTTACTCTCTTAACAATTCCAGATATGCAATATAGTATTATTACTGATAATCACCATGCTGTATGTTATATCTCCGTGACTTATTTTATATCTGGAAGTTTATACCTTTTGACTCCCTTCACCCATTTCTCCTACCCCCAGTCCCCACCTCTGGGATACATTAATCTCTTCTCTGTATCTATGAGCTTAGTTTTCTGTTTTCATTTTTATTTTCTGCATATAAATGAGATTATGTGGTATTTGTCTTTCTCTGTCTTAATAACCATAACACCGTTAAAGTCCATCCATGTTGTTACAAATGGCAAGATTTCCTTTTTTATGGCTGAACAATATTCCATTATGTATATATTATCACTTTTTCTTTGTTCACCCATGTGTTGATGTACACTTAGGTTGTTTCCATCTTGGCTGTTGTATATAATGCTGCATTGAACATGGGGATGCCATATATCTTTTTGAGTTAGTGTTTTAGTTTTCTTTGGATAAATACCCTGCAGTGGGATTGCTGAATCATACGGTAGATCTATTTGTAATTTTTGAAGAACCTCTGTACTGTTTTCCATAGTGGGTGCACCAACTTACATTCCCAGTTTACATTCCTACTAGCACTGTACATCTGCACCAATGCCTGTTATTTCTTGTTGTTGTTGTTTTTTTTTAATAATAGTTACTATAACAAGTGTTAGGTGATATCTCATTGTGGTTCTGATTCGCATTTCCCTAATGATTAGTTGATGTTAAACATCTTTTCATGTACCTGTTGGTCATCTGTGTGTCTTCTTTGGAAAATACTTTTTCAGATATGGCCATCTTCTAATTGTATTGTTTGGGTTTTTGTTTTTTGTGTTTTGTGTTTTGTGGGTTTTTTTCTGTTGTTTGTTTTTTGTTACTGAGTTGTATGAGTTCTTTATACATTTTGGATATTAACCACTTATCAGATATGATTTGCAGATATTTTCTTCCATTCAGTAGATTGCCTTTTCATTCTGTTGGATTCCTTTGCTCTGCACCCCCACCTCTTTTTCTCTCTTCTATATCTTACAACTTTGTATCCATTTATAGTCTTTTCACCTACCCCTACCCTCTCTTTTACTCAGCTCCTGTTTGGGGTAAAACTTTCCTTTATCTACTTATGAATGCACTTTTGGATTGAACTAATGGTAATGGCTTTCTGTGTATTACAGCCTCAATAAAGAGATGGAAAACCTGGGAGGTGAATTAGAGTTGGGAGTTGCCTCAGGCACAGGGGTTAGCACTTGGAATAGAGAAGGACTATCTTCATTTCATCCATCCTGGCCAGATTATAGCCTGACCCTAAGATATCAGTTTGTCAGATGATGAATTTATTGCATTTAGAGGCCTTTTTCTAAAAAGTTCATTGCTACCCTTCCTCTTGTTGGTGGAGGGCTGTGGTGAATTGCATCGGACCCAAGAAGTTTTGTAGGAGATTGGGAGGAAAAAATTGCCTTTAAGGAAAAATACTGTCATCCATATATAAAACAATAGAAATACAAAGATGGGGACAAGGCCAGTAGCAGGGGCTAAAAGTAATGTAAAGCATTTAGTAATTCAGAGAATCAGCCTTTTGGCAAATATATCAGTATTGTTTAAGTCTGTCTTGTTTTTAGAAAGCTGAGTTTTTCTGTAGATGTGATAGATTCAGAGATATTTGAGAAAGAAAACACCCCCATTTTATAACGTGCAAGGCAGAGTAGCAATAAGATGCTATATTTGATTTTGGTAGATTGTGTATCTCTGGACCCCAAATGGTGGTGCAGTCCCCAGGGCACCTACAGTGGAACCAGTAATAGTTTCTGGCTGGTCCTAGAAATTTTTCTTTTCACTGTATCCATTTTTTCTTTTTGGGAGATTAAATACATAACTGATTAATGACTATTTTATTGATTTACCCAAGATAACTAACATTTCATCATCATTCTGTTCCCTAATGAAAAAGTTGTATCTCTAAGAAAAAGAACCATATAGAAAGTCAGCATTTGTCAGATGCTGTTCTCGAAGAGTCTGATTTGCAAAGAAATATAGCAAGAACAGAAGAGGAGCAAGCTAAAACTGCAGAATCCTTTCAGAGCAAAAATCATTTTGATAGGATTTCACCACTGGAACAAGTGCAAGGTACTGAACATTTAGAAATTACTTCTTAACGTATGTATTTCAATTTCCTTTCTCATTTGTCTTTGGTATTTATCTTAAGCTGTGATATGGAAACTGAAAACACTTATGGCTTGGCGTTTACCTATTAATATTTTTATAGGAAAAGGTCTTTTAATCTCTTAATTATTGTTGCTGATTAAGCTGAAAACTCCTTTCCTTAGGAAATCATGCTGTCAGATGGTTGCAGCACCCTTTGTGCAAGACACACTTTTCACATTTCCTGCTCCAATTAATTAAAAAAAATTTTTTTTAACATTTATTTATTATTGAGAGACAGAGAGAGACAGACTGTGAGCAGGGGAGGGGCAGAGAGAGAGGGACACAGAATCTGAAGCAGGCTCTAGGCTCTGAGCTGTCAGCACAGAGCCCGACGTGGGGCTCGAACTCACGAACTGCGAGATCATGACCTGAGCCAAAGTTGGACGCTTAACCGACTGAGCTACCCAGGCGCCCCTGCTCCAATTAATTTATATTTTTACCAGTAGTCATTTTTGTTCCTAAACTTATTTTTATATACATTGGTGAATTATAAATTCTAAAAGATTATTATTTCTTTTTTTTTTTAATTTTTTTTTAACGTTTTTGTTTATTTTTGAGACAGAGGCAGAGCATGAGCAGGGAAGGGGCAGAGAGAGAGGGAGACACAGAATCTGAAGCAGGGTCCAGGCTCTGCGCTGTCAGCACAGAGCCCGACGCGGGCCTCGAACTCACGGACTGTGTGATCATGACCTGAGCCAAAGCTGGACGCTTAACCGACTGAGCCACCTAGGCGCCCCAAAAAGATTATTATTTCTAAGAAAACCAAGTTTAACACTTTGGAGTCATTTGAACAATTGTTTTCAAATTGAATCTGGGAAAGAAACTACAAAAATGTGGGGAAGATTGTAAAATAAATAACTTACAGACTGCTGCTTTCAGATTGCTTTTAAGTACTCTTTGTTCTCTTTCATCAGAGAAATTAAAACTAGATATTTTAAACCATGTATTGTAGGCTTATGTAGTTAAGATAGCATGTAACTCCAAATGGTTCAGTACTTCAAAGGCCTTGCTTGAGCCTATATTTTACAATTGATGAATGAATGCACATTTTTATGTTTGTGTTAAATTCTTTTTTTTTTAATGTTTATTTTGTTATTTTTGAGAGGGTAGGGAAGAGGGGCAAAGAGAGGAAGACAGAGGATCCAAAGTGGGCTCTATGCTGGCATCAGAGAGCCTGGTACAGGGCTTGAACTCATGAACCATGAGATCATGACCTGAGTCGAAGTCAGATGTTTAACCAGTTGAGCCTCCCAGATGCCCCTGTTTATGTTAAAAATCTTGAGATGTTTGTATTTCCCTTGATGAAAAGTGTCAAATATTTATGAATGTAGTGAGAATGATATTAACTCCTCATACTCACAAGCAATAAAAGAGAAAATTAATAAGTTGGACTTCATTGAAATTGAAACCTTTTGTGTCTCAAAAGACTTATTAAGACTGTGAAAAGGCAACACAAGGATGGAAGACAATGTTTGCAAATCACATATATGATAAAGGATATATAAATAAGTCTTACAACTCAATAAAAAAAAAACAACCCGTACTGTAAAATGGGCAAAGGGTTTCAATAGACATTTGTCTAAAGAAGTTGTACAAATGGCCAATAAACAAATGAAAAGATGCATAACATCATCAGGTAAATGCAAATCAAAACCACAAGATAATCACTATGCACCTACTAGAATAGCTATAATCAAAAAGTTGGAAATAGCAAGTGTTGGTGAGGATATGGAGAAATCGAAACTCTCCTCCTTTGCTGGTAGGTATGTAAAATGGTGCAGTTGCTGTGAAAGTAGTTTGACAGTTCTTTAAAACATTAAACATAGCACTACCGTATAAGCCAGCAGTTCCAGTCCTAGGTGTATACCTGAGAGAAATGAAAACATGTCCATGCAAAAGCTTGTACATGAATGTTCATAGCAGCATTAATGACAGTAGCCAAAAAGTAGAAACAACTCAAATCTCCATCAACTGCTGAATGGATAGACAAAATGTAGTGTGTCCATATAGTGAAGGGTTATTGAGCCATAAAAAGCAGTGAAGTATTGATATGTACTGTAACATGGATGAACTTTGAAAACATTAGGCTAAGTGAAGGAAGACAGATACAAAAGGCCACATGTTATAAGAGATTCTGTTCATCCACAGGTACATCTGTAGACACCAAATAGACAAATCGATAGAGACAGAAAGTTGATTAGTGGTTGCCAGGGCCAGGGAAGGGGAGAATGGGGAGTGAGTGCTACTGGTACAGTATTTGTTTCTGGAATGGTAAAAATATTATGGCATTAGAGAGTGCTAATGGTTGCACAGCCTTGTGAATATACTAAAAACTGCTGAATTGTACACTTTAGAAAGGTGATTTCATGGTATGCAAATTTTATTTCTGTTAAAAAATCTCCTATACTTATCCCACAATCTAGTATAAGATTTATTCATACTTGCTTTATTTCTTCTGTTTTTTTTATTACCTTTTTTCCTGATATTTTAACATTCCAAATGTCATTTTTTTTCCTACATATTTTAGTGTGCATCTCTCAAAATACAGATACTTTCTTATATAGCCACAATGCTATTAACACTGCTAACAGACTTGACAGTTCTTGTATTACATAGTACTCTAGTCTATATTCATTTGCTAATTATCCAGGTTGGTTTGCTTGAATTGGTGTCCAAGGAAGATTACCTTATGTTGTGGTATATTTGTTGTTGTGTCTCTTTAGTCAGTGCCTGTTGACTAGGTCAGTCACCCTGTAGATTTTCCATATGCTTAGTCATGCTGTCATTTTTCTTGTTTCTCTGTTCCTGTATCCTCTGTAAAGCAAAAGTTTGCTTAAAAGGCTTGATTAGATTCATGCTCAAGTTTTTTTTTTGGCATATGTATAATTTTTTATACTTCCCCACCCTGACAGTGTTTTAATTTAACTGATCAAATGATAAGTTCCTATACCATCATTTAAAAGTGCTCTATTCTCCTTAAAGGGAAAAAATGTTTAGTTCATTAATTTGCTATGTTTAGGAATTGTTGGGTATTTAGTTGATAAAATAACTTGGTCTCAGTTATTTTTGTTTTCTCCAACAGACTCGCCTATTGATTTTTGTTTACAATCATGGACGAATAATAAGGAGAACAAGGTAATCGTTTACATGTTAATCAATTTTTGGAGTGTTACTGGGAGAGTAAAAGTTCCTATCTCACATGTGTAAGTGCTAAATAGTAGTGATATTAGAGGTCTCTTACTTGTAAGTAGTAGAAAGCCATGTTACTCCTTCAAGTAACTAGGAACTGAGTAGTGCTGGTCCAGAGCCTCATGTGTTATCAGGATTTCACCTCTGCTGTACTTCACTCCTTGCTGGCTCTCTCTGCAATGATGGCTCTGGGAAGGTAAGGGTTTCTCTCTCTCTCTCTCTCTCTCTCTCTCTCTCTCTCTCTCTCTCAAGTTTATTCATTTAAATTTTGTTTTATTTTTGAGGCAGGAGGGTGGGAGGGACGGACAGAGAGAGGGGGACAGAGGATCCGAAGCGGGTTCCACACTGCCAGCAGTGAGTCCAATGTGGGGCTCAAACTCACGAAGCATGAGATTATGACCTGAGCTGAAGTTGGATAGTCAACCAACTGAGCCACCCAGGCACCCCTCACTTTTTTTTAAATGAGCAAGAGCACAGGAGGGGCAGAGAGAGACAGGGACAGAGGATCCAAAGCGGGCTCTGCACTGATAGCAGCAAGTCTAGCGCGGGGCTCAAACTCATGAACCACGAGATCATGACCTGAGCTGAAGTTGGATGCTCAACCAACTGAGCCACACAGGCGCCCCAAGTTTAGTTTTGAGAGACAGAGAGAGAGAGAGAGAGAGAGAGCAAGCGTGCACATGCACAAGCAGGGGAGAGACAGAGAGAGGGAGAGAGAATCCCAAGCAGGCTCTGCACTGTCAGCACAGAGCCCGATGTAGGGCTCAAACTCATGAACTGTGAGATCTTGACTTGAGCCGAAATCAAGAGTTGGACGCTTAGGATCTGTAACTGACTGAGCCACCCAGATTCCACCCCCCCACCCCCCTGCTTCATTCTTAACATTTATGATCAAAAAAGAAGACCATGATCTTTCTTTAAGGATGAATTAAAAAAGAAAAAGACGACAGTTCTAATGAGATCACTTGGGTCATGTGTTCTCCTTTTTGTAAATCACTGTGCCAAGGGGTTAGATTGGAATAAAACACTCTGTTGAGCCTGGACTTATGTCCACTTCTGTGTGTGTGTGTGTGTGTGTGTGTGTGTGTGTGTGTATGTGTGTGTGTGTGTGCATGCACACACACATATGTATGTACATATGCCTCAGTGTCTATATATATGCACAGAGTGGAGTGTGGCTGACTACCCCACCAGGTCCATGTGATGTAGAAAGAGATGCGCTCCTCAAAGGAAGGGGCACTAAGCAGAGAAACAGTTCCAAGTCCAACATAAATGGTTAGCAGGGATTTCAGGTTTGGAGTCTCATATTTATGAGTTTTTTTTTTAATATATAATATAAACAAAAAGTTCTAAAGAGTTATTTCTCTGTGCTATGTACGGGTTGGCAATCTGTGGCTTATTGTCCAAATCCAATCTGCCTGTTTCTGTAGTTTGTTGGAACACAGCCATGCCCATTTGTTTCTGTATTATTTAGGGCTGCTTTGTGCTACAACAGCTGAGTTGAGAAGTTGTGATAGAGACTGTAAGGCTGATAAAACCTGAAATACTTTGCTAGCTGACTCTTTACAGAAAATGTTTGTCAACCCCTGTTCTATATATTTGCTCCTTATGTATAAATAACTACTAATAACTTTCAAATTTGAGAGATGCTTTTTTGAGGAAGTTCAGGTGTAGTCAAATTGAAATTAAGTCAGAAAGCATGATTTCCTGAACATTTAGAAGACATGGTTTCTAAAGGGAGAGACCATAACTTTTCTTTCTTTTTTTTTTTTTTTTTTTTTAATGTTTCTTTCTTTATTTTTTGAGAGAGAGAGATCGAGAGACACAGAATCTGAAGCAGGCTCCAGGCTCTGGGCTGTCTCAGCACAGAGCCCGACATGGGGCTTGAACTCATGAACTGTGAGATCATGACCTGAGCCAAAATTGGACACTTAACTGACTGAGCCACTCAGGTGCCCCTATAACTTTTCTTTATGATAGGAAATTTATTATTTTTAGGATTGTTGAAGAATTGACTTCCTAAAAGTATTAGAAATCATTGATGGTAAGAGAGGGACCATAAAACTGGAAAGCAGCAAAACAAGTATAGAAATATAAGATACTTGCTAAAAAGGAGATGATGAAGTGAGAGCAGGAGGAAAATAAATATATTAGAAAATGTAGACCAGAGGGAACTACTAATACATTTGATTTGTGTGTGCGGGGGAGGGAGTGGTGAGAATAAGCTCCTTTTTATTTTTAATTGAAGTGTGGTTGATATACAGTGTTATATTAGTTTCAGGTATACAGTGTAGCACTTCAACAATTCTGTGCTTATAAATGCTCCCCACCAGAAGTGTAATTATCCTCTGTCACCATCCAAAGTTACAACAATATTATTGACTGTATTCTCTATGTGGTACTCATCATCTCTGTGACTTATTTGTTTTATAACTGGAAGTTTGGACTACTTACTCAGCTGTTTCACTCATCCTTCTACTCTCTCCCCTCCAGGAACCACCAGTTTGTTCCTGTGTTTGAGTCTGTTTTTTGTTTGTTCATTTGTGTTTTTTTTAGATTCCACATCTTTAGATTTTTATGAGCATAATTCAGCACTGTTCTCTGCAAGTATGCAATTGCACAGAGAGGCCAAGTTTTTGTCTTAAAAATTGCTATGCATTTTGCAATCTAATTTTAAAGATGGTATTGTCTGATACATAATTAATATGATTGTGAAATAAAATTGATACTTAGAAGGCAACATCAACTTTTATTCTGGACTTTGAATGCCCTTAGCAAACTGCTGTGTGCCCTTAGGGTTATGTGGTTCCTGGGTTGAGGAACAGAAAAATCTGTGATTCCAATGTAAGCTGTGGAATCCAAAGCAAGCCTTGTGTTCAAATTCATCTGGGTATTTGTATACTGACTAGAATATTAGGTCCTCGAGCATCGTTCACACAATTTAAGACGTTAAATTTTAAGTGTCTCATTGGGTGGGCCAGGGAAGGAAGGTGGCATGGGGGCAGGAAGAAAGTTATTGATTCATAATAAAACAGCTAGCTCTTATTACCTAAATTGTGAATTACACAGAGTGAGCACATTGGCGGTCTTTTTTGTAACCTTGTGCTGTGGTCTTCAAAGAAATGAGTTTGCTTCTCTTACTTGCATTTTATTTCTTACAGATTGTTGTTCCTCATGCTGGAAAGAAATTTGAAGACAAGAATCCAAACAATGACTTAAGCCACACTAGTTTATTAGAAAATGAGAAACTTATGTCACTGACAAGCTTGGACGATTCTTCTGGTACTGTAAAGTGACTTGTGTTTTCCTAGTCCTTACCTTGCTGCTCCATGTCTTTCTGCTTCTTTGTTTCAGTAATCATTGCCAGCTTTTTGTTTCTTTGCCTTCTTCTTCATCTCCTCCATACCTATACTCAAATGGTCACTTCTGTTGAGTGATGGGATTTTTCAAAACTTATTTATTATGAATCCTGGTATGATTTACCTCATTCCTCAGTTTACTATCATTAGAGACCAGAGTATAAAGCACTATGTTAAGAAACTGGGGGAACAATGAAATATTTAGCTTCTGCTCTCTGAAAGTTTTGCCAAGTGAGAACAGAGATGCACAGCCAACCTTCTGACTACATCAGATGTGTGTCAACAGTACAGATTGTACAGGAATTGTAGGAGGGTAACAAATGAGTTCTGATATTGAGGAAGGTAGCTGTGAAGCCTTATTAAAAGGGGATGTAGGTGGGCCGCCTGGGTGGCTCAGTCGGTTGAGCATCGGACTTTGGCTTAGGCCATGATCTCACAGTTCGTGAGTTTGAGCCCTGCTTTGGGCTCTGTGCTCACAGTGCTGAGCCTGGAGCCTGCTTTGGATTCTTTCTCCCTCTCTCTCTGCCGCACCCTTGTTCACACTCACTCTCTGTTTGTCCCTCTCAAAAATAAATAAATATTAAAAAATTGAAAAAAAGAAAAGAAAAGGATGCAGGGCGCTTGGGTGGCTCAGTCAGTTGAACGTCTGACTTGCACAGAGCCTGCATTGGATTTTCTGTCTCCCTCTCTTGCTGTCTCTTCCTTGTGCATGTGCATGCATACTCATTCTCTGTCTCAAAATAAAGAAACATTAAAAAAAAATTTTTTTTAAAAAGGGTGATGCATTTTTTCCTCTTTCTTGAAAAGACCTGTGATAGGCCTAACATGGATCTGGGAAGAGAAGTATATTTCAGGAAGCTGGAATAGCTTCTTGTAAAGGCCCTAAGGTAGGAGCATTTTAGACCATGTTTGGAGACTAGCCAAACTCTTGTGATTTTGTGTGGCAGGTTTACAGCACTTGTAGGAGGCTAAATTGGGGAACAAACTCAGGTAGTAAGGGACCAAATTATTCATGGCTTTGAAGGTCAGGCTGATGAACTAACTGATTGGGATAAATACAAATTATAAATTAAGGACAGGTTTTGCTGCCACAATTTTTAGATATTTTGGATTATGGAATTGTGAATAAGGAATCATAGATTGAGTTTATATAGATCTTTGTTTTAGTAGGCTAGATTTTTATGTATGTATTTATTTTTGATTTTTTCTTTTTTTTTCTGTTTCAAGTTTTTATTTAAATTCTAGTTAGTTATCCTATAGTGTAATATTGGTTTCAGGAATAGAATTTAGTGGTTCATCACTAACACCCAGTGCTCATCCCAACAAGTATCCTCCTTAATGCCCATCACCCTAGCCCCTCTCCTCTCCCTCCATCAACGCTTAGTTCTCTATGGTTAAGAGTCTCTTATGGTTTGTCCCCCACTCTTTTTTCCCCCCTCTTCCCCTATGTTCATCTGTTCTGTTTTTTAAATTCCACATATGAATGAAATCATTTAGTATTTGTCTTTCTCTGGCAGACTTGTTTCACTTAATATAATAGACTCTAGTTCCATCCACATCATTGTGAATGGCAAGATTTCATTCTTCTTAATGGCTGTGTCATATTCCTGTGTGTGTGAACTGCATCTTCTTTATCCATTCACCTATCTGTAGACACTTTGGCTGCTTCCATAATTTGGCTGTTGCAAATAATGAGGCAATAAACAGGGATGCATGTCTCCCTTTGGATTAGTGTTTTTGTATTTTTTGGGTAAATACCCAGTAGTGTGATTATTGGATCAGAGGGTAGTTCTGTTTTTAATTTTTTGAGGAACCTGCATACTGTTTTCCACAGTGGCTGCAGTGCAGTTTGCACTGGGTTCTTTTCTCTCTATATCCTTGCCGACACTTGTTGTCTTTGTGTGTTTGATTTTAGCCATTCTGACAAGTATGAGGTCATATATCTCATTGTGGTTTTGATTTGCATTTACCTGATGATGAGTGATGTTGAGCATCTTTTCATGTGTATGTTGACCATCTGTATGTCTTCTTTATAGAAATGTGTGTTCAGGTCTTCTGCCCATTTTTAAAAATTGGGTTGTTTTTTTGGTTGTGTATTAGTTCTATATATATTTTGGATACCACCCCTTTTTCAGATATTTTGTTGATTGTTTCCTTTGCTGTTGAGAAGCCTTTTATGCTGATGTAGTCTCAATAGTTTATTTTTTATTTTATTTTCCTTGCCTGAGGAGACCATATCTAATAAGTTGTTATGGTCAGTGTCAGAGACATAACCCACCGTGCTCTCTTCTAGGATTTTTATGGTTTCAGGTCTCACATTTAGGACCCTGGTGTAAGAAATTGGTCCAGTTTCGTTGTTTTGCATGTTGCTGTCTAGTTTTCTTAACACCATTTATTGAAGAGACTTGTCTTTTTCCCATTACATATTCTTGCTGCCTTTGTCGAAGATTAATTGACCATATAATTGTGGGTTTACTTCTGGGCTGTCTATTCTTTTTTTTTGTTTGTTTTTTAAGTTCATTTATTTTGAGAGAGAGAGAGAGAGAGAGAACATGAGCAGGGGAGAGGCAGAGAGAGAGAGAGGGGGAGAGAGAGAATCCTAAGCAGGCTCCATGCTGTCAGCGCAGAGCCCTACATGCTCTAACCCATGAACTGTGAGATCATGACGAGCCGAAATCAAGAGTTGGACACTTAACTGACTGAGCCACCCAGGTGCCCTCTGCACTTTCTATTCTGTTCTCTTGATCTATGTGTTTGTTTTTGTGCCAGTACCATACTGTTTTGATTACTATAGCTTTGTTGTGAATCTTGAAACCTGGGATTGTGATACATCCAGTTTTATTATATTTTTTAAGTAGGCTCCACACCCACTGTGGGCCTTGAACTTATTAGGACTCTGAGATAAAGAGTCATATGTTCTACCAACTAAACAACCAGGTGCCCCCAGTTTTGTTATTCTTTTTCAAGATTGCTTTTGCTATTGAGGGGCTTTTGTGGTTCCATACAAATTTTAGGACTATTTGTTCTCGTTCTGTGAACAATAACTATTGGTATTTTGATAGGGATTACATTAAATCTGTAGATTGCATTTGGTAGTATGCACATAGTGTTTGTTCTTCTAGTCCGTGAGTTTAGAAGATCTTTCCATTTGTGTCTTTAGTTTCTTTCATCAGTGTTTTACAGTTTTGAGAGTGCAAATCTTTCACCTCTTTGGCTAAGTTTATTCCCAGGTATTTTATTATTTTTGGTGCAGTTGTAAATGGGGTTATTAATTTCTCTTTTTGCTACTTCTTTATTAGCGTATAGAAATGCAATTGATTTCTGTATATCAGTTTTGTATTCTGTAGCCTTACTAAATTCATTTATCAGTTCTGATAGTTTTTTGGTGGAGTCTTTAGGGTATTCTACATATGATATCATGTCATCTGCAAATAGTGAAAGTTTTACTTCTTCCTTACCAATTTGGATTCCTTTTATTTCTTTTTGTTGTCTGATTGGTGTGGTTAGGACATCCAGTCATGTGTTGAATAAAAGTGGTGAGAGTGGACATTTTGTCTTGTTCCTGACCTTAGAAGCTTTCATTAGTTTTCCCCCACTGAGTATGATGGTTGCTATGAGCTTCTCATATATGGTCTTCATTATGTTGAGGTATGTTCCCTGTAAACCTACATTGTAGAGGGTTTTTATCGTAAATGGATACTGTACTTTATCAGATGCTTTTTCTGCATCTACTGAAATGATCATATGGTTTTTATCCTTTCTTGTTAGTGTGATATATCATGTTGGTTGATTTATGAATATCAAACATCCTTGCATTCCAGGAATAAATTCCACTTGATTGTGGTGAAATATTGTTCTAAATATATTATTGGACCCAGTTTGCTAATATGAGGATTTTTGTGTCTCTGTTCATCAGAGATATTGCCCTGTAGTTCTCTCTTTTTTTTTTTTTTTTTTATAGTGTCTTTATCTGATTTTGGTATCAGGGTAATGATAGAATGAATTTGGAAGCTTTCTTTTTTCTTTTATTTTTTGGAGTAATTTGAGAAGAATAGATACTAACTATTCTTTAAATGTTTGATAGAATTCATAGCTGTCTGGTCCTAGACTTTGGTTGGGAGTTTTTTGATTACTGATTCAATTTCATTGCTGGTAATTGGTATGTTCGGTATTTTTATTTTTTCCTCATTTACTTTTGGGAGGTTATATGTTTCTATGAGTTTATCC
The DNA here is from genome assembly GCF_022079265.1 of Lynx rufus. Taxonomy (NCBI): domain Eukaryota; kingdom Metazoa; phylum Chordata; class Mammalia; order Carnivora; family Felidae; genus Lynx; species Lynx rufus. The sequence continues at coordinate 2,859,849 of NW_025814844.1, read as the reverse complement.
ATTTCTTCTAGGTTGTCCAGTTTGTTGGCATATGACTTTTCATAATACTCTTTTTATAATCCCTTGTATTTCTGTGGTGTTGGTTGTTATTTCTCCTCTTTCATTCCTGATTTGAGTCCATTCTCTCTTTTTTTATGAGTCCTGCTAAAGATTTATCAATTTTGTTGATCTTTTCAAAGAACCAGCTCCTGGTTTCATCCATCTGTTCTATTTTTTTAGTTTCTCTTTTATTTATTCCTGTTCTAATCTTTATTACTTCCTTCCTTTTACTGGTTTTTGGGTTTTGCTCTTCTTTTTCTAGCTCCTTTATTTGTAAGGTTAAGTTGTTTATTTGAGATTTTTCATGCTTCTTCAGATAGGTCTGTATTGTTATAAACTTCCTTCTTAGAACAGCTTTTGCTGGATCCCAAAGATTTTGGAATTTGTATTCCCATTTTCATTTGTTAGTGTATTTTTGGATTTCTTCTTTGATATCTTTATTGAACCATTCATTGCTTAGTAGCATGTTATTTAACCTCCATGTATTTTTGTTCTTTCCAGATATTTTCTTATGTTTGATTTCTAGTTTCATAGCATGTAGTTAGAAAAGATGCATGGTATAACTTCAGTCTTTTTGAATTTGTTGAGACTTGTTTTGTGGTCTAATCTGTAATCTATTTTGGAGAATGTGTGCTTGCAAAGAATGTGTATTCTGCTATTTTAGGGTGGAATGTTCCGAATATATCTATTAGATCATCTGGTCCAGTGTATCTTTTAGAGTCACTGTTGGTGATTTTCTGTTGGATGATGTGCCCATTGCTGTAAGTGGTGTGTTAAAGTCCCCTACTATTATTGTGTTACTGTTGATTGCTTCCTGTATGTTTATTTTCAGCTGCTTAATGTATTTGGGTCCTCCCATGGTAGATGCATATATATTTCTAATTGTTATATCTTCTTGTTGGGTTGTCCCCTTTATGTTTACATAGTGTCCTTCTTTTTCTCTTTTTACAGTCTTTGTTTTGTCCCAGTAAGTATTGCCACCCTGGCTTTCTTTTCACTTCCATTTGTTTAAGAAATGCTTCTTCCCTTCACTTTCAATCTGCATGTTTCTTTAAGTCTGAAATGAGTCTCTTAAAGGCAGCATGTAGATGGGTCTTACATTTTTTATCTACTCCATCACTTTTTGTGTCTTTTGGAATGTTTAGTCCATCTACATTCAAAGTAATTATTGATAGGTATGTACTTATTGCCATTTTGTTACTTGTTTTATGTCTGTTTATGTAGTTCTTCTCTGTTCTTTCTCTTGCTGTCTCCTCTCATGGTTTGCTGGCTTTCTTTAGTGATGTATTTGGATTCCTTTCTTTTCATTATTTCAATATCTATTATTGATTTTTGATTTGTGGTTACTATTAGGTTTGTATATAATATTTTCTGCATATAGCAATCTATTATTTTAATAGCCACTTAAGTTTTAACCCATTCTTTACTCCTTTTCCCTCCACATTTTAGGTATATGGTGTCATGCTTTGCATCCTTTTATTTTGTGAGTCACTTGACTAATTCTTATAGATACATTTATTTTTACTGATTTTGTGCTACGTGCTTTCCTTACTCCTATATATAAGTCTTTCTACTCAGAGTTACCTTTAACATTTCTTGTAGGGCTGGTTTACTGGTCTTGAGTTCCTTTAAGTTTTGTTTGGGAAACTGTATCTCTCTCTCTCTATTCTAAATGATAGCCTTGTTGGATAGAGTATTCTCGGCTGCATGTGTTTTCCTTTCAGCACACTGAATATATCATGCCAGTCCCTCTGGCCTGCAAAATCCTGCTGAAAAATCTGCTGATAGTTTTATAGGGTTTCTCTTGTATGGAACTGTATGGAACTTGTATGGAACTGTTTTCTTATCTCCTGCTGCTTTTAGAATTGTCTCTTTATCACTGCTTCTTGCCATTTTAGTTGCTATGTGTCTTGGTGTGGACTTTCTTGAGTTGATTTTGTTGGGGGCTCTCTGTGCCTTCTGGATTTGGATTTCTGTTTTCTTCCCCAGATTCAGGATGTGTTGAGCCATTATGTCTTCAAATAAGTTTTCTTCCCCCCTTTCTCTCTCTTTTCCTTCTCTTCTTTCTCTTCTCCTTCCCTATAATGCAAATGTCATTATGTTTGATGGTGTTGCTGAGTTCTATAAGTCTATTTTCACTTTATTATTATTATTTTTTCTCTCTTAATGTTCAGCTTGTTTTCCATCCCTTTGCCTTCCAGGTTGCTAATTTGTTCCTCTGCTTCACCTAGTCTATTTATTCCATCTAGTGTATTTTAAATTTTAGTTATTGAGTTGTTCATCTCTGTTTTTTTATGTTTTCTGTTTCCTTGTTAAGTGTCTCACTGATGTCCTCCACTCTTTTCCCTAGTCCTTTGTGTATCTTCTTTTTTTAAAGTTTCATTTATTTATTTTGCGAGAGAACAAGAGAAAACACGAGTGTGGGAGGGGCAGAGAGAGAGAATCCCAAGCAGGCTCCATGCTGTTAGTGCAGAGCCTGATGCAGGGCTCAAGCTCACAAACTGTGAGATATATGACCTGAGCTGAAATCAAGAGTCAGTCATTAAACCAGCTGAGCCACCCAGATGCCCCCAGTGCATATATTTATGACCATTACTTTAAATTCTCAGTAGGAATATTACTTATCTCCCTTTTGCTTGGGTCTTTGCTGTGATTTCGTCCTGTTCTTTCACTTAGGACATATTACTCTGTCTTCTCATTTCATTTAACTCTCTGTGTCTGTTTCTATGTGGTTCAACAGTCAGCTACATCTCTTGCTCTTGAAAGTAGTGGCCTTATGAAGAAGAGGTCATTAGTGTGTTACAGTGCAGTGTCCCCTGTTCACCAGAACCTGCCACTTAGGGGCATCTCCTGTGTGTGTTGTGTGTATCCTGCTGTTGTGGTCAAGCCACTTTTGCCTTCAGTGCAGTCATCTGCAGAGTTTCTCTTTGTCTGTTTTGGGCGGGGTTTATTCCCCATGTTGTAATGGGCCACTCTGCACTGCCTTGGGCTTGAGTTGAGTCAGAATAGGCATTTGCCAGAGCTGTGGTAACATCAAACTGCAAGGTGCTTTCCCTGTATTGTCCTCTGAGAAGCTTTTGTTGGTGGGTAGGTCTGCAGTCAGATCAGCTGTCTGCCCTCAGCCCACTGTCAGGACCACAATCTGACCAGTGTGTGTGGTTTTCTTTCTCCTTTCCTGGGGCAGGAGTCACTTTGGAGTGGTGCTGGCCCCTATCAGGGCTGCTTGCATACTGCCAGACTTGTGGCACTACTTTGGGTGGGCTCTGGCAAAAGTGTATTGGAAGAGGTGTGTCCACAGGAGAATGCGGGGCGCACTGTTAGCATCTTCACCCCACTGGTCCCCACAGGTGTTTGTGTATTTAAGCTGCGGAGCAGGGAAGGGAAATGGCACCTGTCAGCTCCTTTTTTTTCTGGAGAAGTGTCCCAATGATCCCTGCCTGCCTAGCAAATGCATCAGAATTAGTTCCCACATCTCCCTCCACATACCGTTTCAAACTGCTGCTTCTGTGTTGTGTCTCTGCAGGGCTGTTTGTTGTGCTGTCATTTAAAAGGCAGGGACTCCGTTTCCTCTTGCCCTCCTGGCTCTGCTAGAGCAGAGCCTGCTGATTTTTAAAGTTCCAGGTGTTATGCCCTAGTGATTGTTAAGAACCTGTGAAATCCCTCTGCACCCTTGGAGTCCCTCCCTTTTGCAGACTATCCCATGGGTTCATTTAGCTCCTGACCATGTCTCTGCCCTTCCTACCCTCTTTGATGTGGCTTCTTCTCCACATTTAGCTGTGGAGTGTTTGTTGTGCCAGTCTTCGGATCCTTTTCTGGGTTATTCACACTGATGTGGGTGTTATCTAGTTGTATCCATGTAACTAGTTGAACTTAGGGTCCTCCTACTCTGTCTTCTTCCTCAGAAGTCTTTATCAACCTTTTTGATTAAATATTATTTATAGTTCAGTCAGTACCTTAAAAAATTTCCTATTTTTTTCCCATTTTACCGATAGATGACGATATTGATGATGAAGAGTTTTATGATGAACATTTGGAGGCTTATTTTGAGCAACTGGCTATTCCAGGAATGTTATATGAAGACCTAGAAGGACAAGAACGCCCAGAAAAAGATTTTAAATTACCTGCAAATGATCCATTTCAGGTATGTTCCAGTCTTATGGTTTTTCAGAAATTTGACTTTAGAAAACTGTTACGGGTCCCTTTATATATTACCATAAAACACAAAATTTGGTTTTCTTTGGTTTCTGTTTTTCTGGATAGAAAGTTATGAGAAATACCTTGCCCATCCTTTCCTGCTTCTTACTTTTTCTTCATCTACAGAAAAATGGAAGAATATTACAATGAACATGTATGTGTATTCCCCTTCTCCAGATCAACCAGTTGTTAACATTTGGCCATCTTTACATTTTCTTTATCCCTCCATGAATACTTTTTTCCTGTATCATTTGAGAGGCATGTACAGATATTTTGACATGGCACCCCAATACTTTGACACTTATCTCCTGCAAATAAAGATTTTTCCTGCATAATCTCAATTCTGTTATCTAATTTTGATACAGTAATATAAATGGATATATCGTCCGTATTCATTTACATTTACCCAGTTGCCTCTAAAATGCCCTTTACTTTTATTGTTTTTGAATCAGGATTTAATCAACGATTACAGTTGCTTTTGGTTGTCATGTTTCTTTAGTATTTTGATTTGTAGTTCTTCCATGTCATTAAAGTTATGTAAAATCTAGGCCTTTTTTGTAAAATGACTCGTAAACTAGGTATGTCTGATTGCTTTTCCTCCTACTGATTAGATTAAACATTTTGACAATTCAAATTAAGCATGTTCATTGTGAACAGGTTAAGATTAAACATAAGGATATTGTGTGCTTCTCCTTGTATTACATCAGGAGACATGGGAGTCTCTTTGTCCAACTCTTAGTGATGTTGTGTTTGATAATCTCGGTTAATGTGGTGTTGGCTAGCTGTCTCTTTGTGTAAGTGCCTTTCTTTGCTCCTTTGTTATCAAAAAATAATCTGGGGATGACACATTAAGGCCCTGTGAGCTTTCTATTCCCCAAGAACCTTTTGCCAACTGGATTTAGTATTATTGCTGAGGCCTCCTAGAAACAATTATTCCTGTGGTGGTTATACTGGTGATGTTTCCAGTTCCTTCTATGTTATTAATTACCTGGCATCCTTTTGTCAAGAAGTCATTCTCTGCTTCTCATCTTTTTCCCCTAAAAAAGTTTTTTTTAATTAAAAAAATAATACAACTAAGTTATTTTTTAAACAGGCAAATGAAAATGGTAGCTTAAACTATAAATCTCAATCAGAAAATAACAGCTCTCTGACTTCCCATGGCTCACACTCTTCAGGAAATTCTGAAACAATCCACAAAGAGTCTGAAGAAGGCCATGTTGTTTGTGTGCCTGGGATCAGTAAGTATTAAAATACAATTCCATTGTTCTTAAATTGTGTTTGACTTTGCGTTTTTTCCAAAGAAAAATCATTTATCATATGATTTCTAAAATTTTTTTTTTTTCAACGTTTATTTTTGGGACAGAGAGAGACAGAGCATGAACGGGGGAGGGGCAGAGAGAGAGGGAGACACAGAATCAGAAACAGGCTCCAGGCTCTGAGCCATCAGCCCAGAGCCTGACACGGGGCTCGAACTCACGGACCGCGAGATCGTGACCTGGCTGAAGTCGGACGCTTAACCAACTGCGCCACCCAGGCGCCCCTTATCATATGATTTCTAAGTCCTATTTTTTGTCATATGGTTGCTAAGTGTCATTTCTTTGGTATAATGTAACCTGTATTAATCATTGCATTCCTTCAGATTTTTAAACAGTCTAAAACTTTCAAAAGAGTTTTTTTTTTTTAATTTTTTTTTCAACGTTTTTATTTATTTTTGGGACAGAGAGAGACAGAGCATGAACGGGGGAGGGGCAGAGAGAGAGGGAGACACAGAATCGGAAACAGGCTCCAGGCTCTGAGCCATCAGCCCAGAGCCTGACGCGGGGCTCGAACTCACGGACCGCGAGATTGTGACCTGGCTGAAGTTGGACGCTTAACCGACTGCGCCACCCAGGCGCCCCTCAAAAGAGTTTTTTTTTTTTTCAACGTTTATTTATTTTCGGGACAGAGAGAGACAGAGCATGAACAGGGGAGGGGCAGAGAGAGAGGGAGACACAGAATCGGAAACAGGCTCCAGGCTCTGAGCCATCAGCCCAGAGCCCGACGCGGGGCTTGAACTCACGGACCGCGAGATCGTGACCTGGCTGAAGTCGGACGCTTAACCGACTGCGCCACCCAGGCGCCCCAAAAGAGTTTTTAATAATACCTAAGTACATTAGTATTATTAGGAATACTGCAATATGAATTATGGAAAGAGCCTAAATTTCCATCAACTGATGAATGGATAAAGAAGATGTGATTTATATATTCAATGGTATACTACTTGGCAATGAGAAAGAATGAAATCCTGCCATTTGCAGCAATGTGGATAGAACTAGAGAGTATTATGCTAAGTGAAATAAGTCAGTCAGAGAAAGATATCATATGTTTTCACTCATATGTGGAACTTGAGAAACTTAACAGAACACCATGGGGGAAGGGAAGGGGAAAAAATAGTTACAAACAGAGAGGGAGGGAGGGAAACCATAAGAGACTTCTAAATACAGAGAGCAAACTGAGGCGGGGGGTGGGGACCAGAGGTGGGGGACAGGGGAAAATGAGTGATGGGCATTGAGGAGGGCACTTGTTGGGGTGAGCACTGGGTGTTGAGCACTGGGTGTTGTATGTGAGCAATGAATCATGGGAATCTACCCCCAAAACCGAGAGCTATATACACTGTATACACTGAATGCTAGCTAACTTGACAATAAATTATATTTAGAAAAAAAAAAAGGAAATACTGCAGTATGAAGGGCACCTGGGTGGCTCAGTTGGTTAAGTCTCTGACTCTTAATCTTGGCTCAGGTCATGATCTCATGGTTTGTGAGTTCGAGCCCCGTGTGAGACTCCATGCTGTTCGCGTGGAGCCTGCTTGGGATTCTCTCTCTCCCCCTCTCTCACTGCCCTTCCCCACTCGCGTTCACACACGCTCCCTCACTCTCTCAAAATAAATAAATTTAAAAAGATACTGTAGAGTGTATTGCTTGCATTGGTTCCTACAAATGAGTGTGTTTTATTCAAACATTTGAGAATTAGAAATGAATTCTCTGTGTGGTGGCAGTTTGTCAGTTACTGTTGCCTTCTACTGATGGTTACCTTCTCTTATATGCAAATTGCTATATTTATCATATGATTTCTAAGTCCTATGATTTGTCATATGGTTGCTAAGTGTTAGGTTTACATGAAATAATTTAAATAGCAAGAAGCAGTTATTATATTAGATTACTGAAACTTTGACCTTGCTCCATTAATTTCTTTTCTTGTTTTTCAGGCAAATTTATAGATACTGGAGATAGTAGAAGGCATGTAGATGGTGTGTTATCATTTTCTTCTAGTACTCAGAGAACTGAGCAAGAGAAAGAAAGGGCAGACAGTTTGAAGGGTATTATGTCACATCATGGCAGAGTAAGTTTATATGCATTTTCTTTAAGTTTTCTACGAAAGGGATAAAAAATCTTTTGTATGGTATCAATTTTTTTCAAAGCAAAGCAACAACTGTTGACTTCTGGAAAATGTAGAAAAGTATTAAAAAATTTCCCTGCTTGGGGCACCTGGGTGGCTCAGTTGGTTAAACGTCTGACTTTGGCTCAGATCATGATCTTGTAATATGTGGGTTTGAGCCCTGCGTCGGGCTCTGTGCTGACAGCTCAGAGCCTGGAACCTGCTTTCCGATTCTGTGTCTCCCTTTCTCTCTGCCCCTTCCCTGCTAATGCTGTCTCTCTCTCTCTCTCTCTCTCTCTCTCTCTCTCTCTCTCTCAAAAGTAAACATTAAAGAAATTTAAAAAAATTTCCCTACTGATAATGTTTCTGTGTGTGTGTGTTTGTATGTATCTTTGAGATCACTCATTTGAAAAGTTCTTTAGCTTGGTGTCAAAACAAAAAAGCGAACCATTCATCTTGCTCAAACATGTTTGTTTTTCATTTTATTGTTTTCTGTTTGTTAATGGTAACCCATTACTCCTACACTTGAAATTTGGTAGTCATTTCTGGCTCTTAGCAATTCTTTGTCCCCTTTTTAATGTATGCCTCAGGATTTGTTTGATGATTTTTAATTTGGAGGGAGTGTGTGTATTGATATATGTAGAGACAGTTATTTATCCTCATAGTAATCCTTTGACTGATTAAGGCGGTAAGTGATAATGGGATTGTTGTTTTTAAAGCTCAGAAAACCTAATTTCTGTCAGTGTGTTCTAAGGACTGTGTCTTAAGTTTATTGTTTCTTATTTATTCTTTTTACCACTATTCAAATTCAAGATGCTTACTACCTCATGTCTGATTTATTTTGCCATCTATAGTATTTTTACTTTCTTTTATTAAATTAAAAAAATGTTCTTTTATGTTTATTTTGAGAGAGCGAGTGAGTGCACAAGTGGGGGAGGGGCAGAGAATGGGGGAAGAGAGAGAATCCTAAGCAGGCTCTGCGCTGTCAGTGCAGTGCCTGAAGTGGGGCTTGATCTCATGACTGTGAGATCGTGACCTGAACTGAAATCAAGAGTTGGATGCTTAACCAGTTAAGCCACCCAGGCGCCCTGCCATCTACAGTATTTTTCCCATTCCGTTACATTTGTCAATACCAGGTTAATCTTGTTACAAAGGTTTTTAATGTGTATGATTGTATGCATGTGTACATATGTATGTATATATGTATATATACTACATAAAATATTCTTTGTGTCTCGGTGTTTCAAAGTAATAATCCTTAAAATGCTTTATAATCTGGCCCCATGTTAATCTGCTTTTCTCACGTATGTTTCTTCTATACATCTGTTCCTATTTTGTTTTCTCCCTTTCTTCCCTAATCCAGATAACGATCATCTTTCCAGTCTTTTAAATTTTATTTTTTAAATATTTTTTTTAATGTTTGGGAGAGAGAGAGCATGCGTGAGTGAGAGGTGAAGGGGCAGAAAGAGAGGGAGACAGAGAATCTGAAGCAGACTCTGCACACCCAGCGCAGAGCCCAATGCAGGGCTCAAACCCATGAACCGTGAGATCGTGACTGAGCCAAAGATGGAAGCTTAACAGACTGAGCCACCCAGGAGCCCCCGTCTTTCCAACCTTTTATGAAGTCCTTGGTTACTTTTCAGTAACTCTGGACTACATTTATTTTTCTGAATTCTCATTACAGTGATTGTATTGTACAATGTAGTGCTTTATTGTGTATAGGAACATTTTACTTATGCAGAATTTGCCTATTCAGCAGCTTCAAGAATTTCTTACTCATCCAAGGAGTTAAGAACAGTTAACTGTACAGTTAAGTACAAACATGATAGAAAGCCCCTTGCCTCAGGTAACCAGAACAAGTGTTCAGAATCAGTGGGTTTTTCCTGCTCTGGATGCTTTGTCATATGTATAGTCATCTGACAGTATGGAGTTATGATTCTAATATATCTGGTTAACAGTCCAGCTCTCATCTGATTAGAGGTAGCCAATGAAAAAAGGGAGAGAGCATCTATTCATCTTGATTTTGTCAAAAAGTGATATTTGATAAATTTTACGAGTATGTCTATCCATGCCATTTAATTGTAGGCTAAGGAACTTGTCCTGTTATAGTAAGCATTTCTCTTATTAGCAATTATTTGTCATTAAAAACAATATTTTTAGTTTTAATATTGTTGAATATTCACAAATTTCTTGGCAACAGGTATGGTGCTTGATGTTGTAGGTCATATAAAGATAATCTCCTTTCATGAAACATAGTAGGAAAGTAAAGGAAATCCATGGATAACTATAAAATAAAGCAAAATCCTGGTTGTTGAATCTCATCATACCTTTGAAGAAAGTCCCCAAGTTCTGATTGAGTTACATTCTAAAAGTTTTAAGTTTCAGAGTCTTTCTAAGTAAAAACATAGTTTCTGATACTCTATTTCCAATCCTTCTAAAAAAGGATTTAATCACTGTTGGTAGATAGAACTGCAACTGATTTCTGTATATTGATTTTATATCCTGTGACTTTGCTGAATTCATGTATCAGTTCTAGTATTTTTTGGTGGAGTCTTTCCGGTTTTCCATGTAGAATATCAGGTCATCTGCAAAAAGTGAGTTTGACTTCTTTGCCAATTTGGATGCCTTTTATTCCTTTTTTGTCTGATTGCTGAGACTAGGACTTCCAACACTATGTTAAACAACAGTGGTGAGAGTGGACATCCCTGTCGTGTTTCTGATCTCAGGGGGAAGGCTCTCAGTTTTTCCCCATTGAGGCTGATATTAGCTGTGGGCCTTTCATATAATGGATTTTATGATGTTAAGGTATGTTCCTTCTATCCTGACTTTCTTGAGGGTTTTTATTAAGAAAGGATGCTGTATTTTCTGCTTTTTCTGTATCTATTGATAGGATCATAGGATCATATGGTTCTTATCCTTCTACTGATGTTAGCTAACTTGGCAATAAATTATATTAAAAAAATAAATATTAAAAAAATATTAAAAGGGGCGCCTGGGTGGCGCAGTCGGTTAAGCATCCGACTTCAGCCAGGTCACGATCTCGCGGTCCGGGAGTTCGAGCCCTGCGTCAGGCTCTGCGCTGATGGCTCGGAGCCTGGAGCCTGTTTCCGATTCTGTGTCTCCCTCTCTCTCTGCCCCTCCCCCATTCAAGCTCTGTCTCTCTCTGTCCCAAAAATAAATAAACGTTGAAAAAAAAAATTTAAAAAAAAATTAAAAAATAAAGGATTTAATCACAAGATAGCCAGACTCTGGTGGAGCATTCAGGTACTATGAATGTGAAGCCCTGAAGTCTTCAGTAGTGGTTTAAGGAGGGTGTTGAATGTAGAGAGATGGTGAGGGCTGGCCTCTGGTCACAGAGAGTCCACTGTGGAATGAGCACTTCCATTAAAGCTTTGTTGCTTGGGAGCCCTGGGTGGCTCAGTTGGTGAAGCATCTGGCTTCAGTTAAGCGTCTGGCTTTGGCTCAGGTTATGATCTCGTGGTTTGTGAGTCCGAGCCCTGCATCTGACTCTGTGCTGACAGCTTGGAGCTTGGAACCTGCTTCTGATTCTGTGTCTCCCTCTCTCTCTGTCTCTACCCTGCTCATGCTCTCTCTCTCTCTCTCTCTCTCAAAAATAAATAAACATTAAAAAAAAAAAAGCTTTGTTGCTTGGATGGGGGGAGGGGGAATTCCTACTTGTGGGTCAGTCATAAAGTGTGTTACATTATTTCATGAGATGTCTTCTTTTTCCCATGTCTTAAGGTCATGCAGTTTGTGTTACCATGAGGTGACCATTTTCTGTCCTTTTGAGGGCAAGATTAGCAGCCCATTTTCCTTAAAGGCATTTAAAGAGCTCATAAATACAAGCTACTGTCTTAAGTAAATTTTTTCCCTTTTTGTTGTAATATTGCTGTATATAAGGAATAGACTTTGCCCCCCACTAAAGTATAGCTTGCCCTTGAACAATGTGGGGTTTTAAGGGCACCAACTCCCTGCACAGTAAAAAATACACATGATAACTTTTAAGGTACCAAAATTTAAGTACTAATAGCTTACTATTGACTGGAAGCCTTACTGATAACATAAAGAGTGATAAACATATTTTGTATGTTACATATGTTATATACTGTATTTTTACAATAAAGCTAGAGAAAAGAAAGTTATTAAGGAAATCATAAGGAAGAGAAAATACATTTACAGTTCTGTACTGTTTCAAAAAAAAATATCCACATATAAGTGGTAAAAAAACTTCTTCAGCTTTTGTTTATCTGGGAATGTCTTAAATTTTTCCTCATTTTTAAAGGACAGTTTTACCAAATGTAAGATTCTTGGTTGACAAGTTTTTTCCCCCTCCTAGTACTTTGAATGTATCAGCCTATTGCCTTTTGGCCTGAAGGTTTTCTGATGGGAAATTTGCTGGTTATCTTACTGAAGATTCCTTGCATGTGACAAGTAGCTTCTCTTGCTGTTTTCAAGATTCTCTTTTTGAGAGTTTGATTATAATGTCTTGGTATGAGTTTCTTCAGATTTAGCCTACTTGGAGTTTGTTGAACTTTTTTCAGTGTTTATAATCCTGTCTTTAATCAGATGTGGGAAGTTTTCAGCTATAGTTTCTTCTTGTTTTTCTCTTTCCTGTGCTTTTTTCAGAAAATGCTGTTGGTCCCCAATGTGTTGATGGTATCCCATGGGTCCCTCAGACTCTGTTTACTTTTTCTGAAGTTTAGTAATTTCAGTTGTCCTGTCTTCAGTTGTCCTCTCTACACATCTGCACAACCTCTCTAGTGAATTTTTCACTTTAGTTATTGTACCTTCCAGTTCCAGAATTTCTTTTTGGCTCCTCTGTATTATTATCTTTTTATTGATGTGCATTTTGTGTATAGATCATTTTCTTGTTTGTCCACATCTTCTTTAGCTCTTTGAGCATCTTCAAGACAGTTTTTCAGTCTAGTCTCACATACGGGTTTTCTCATGCAAGTTCTCTGTTGATTTATTTTTTTCCTCTGAATGAACCATACTTTCCTGTTTATTTGTATGCTGTGTGATCTTTTTGTTTTGTTTGAAACTGTACATTTGAATCTTATGTGATAATGCTGGAAATCACATTCTCTCTTTTCTCTATGGTTTGTTCTTTATTTAATTTTTATACAGTGTGTCTGTACTGGGATCAGTATGTAGTGAAAGCTAGAGGTTTTACAGGTCTTTTCTGAGCCTGTATTTTTTCCTGGGCATGTGCAGCAGCTCTCTTAATTTTCTCCATATATGGTTGTTTTTGATAGTCAAAGAAATAGGTAGGACTCCTATAAATATGCTGGTGTTCACTTTAGCTGGTGGGTGTTTAATCACTGGTGAGTGGGCTCTGTGCCTGCAGCTCTGCAGTGAGAAGCAGCAGTCTGCCATCAGAACACAGAAACCTGATAATTGGAGACAAAATCCTTATTGTTTCTCTGGCTCCAGCAAACCATACTAAAAACAGGGGTTGCCCTTCCCACAGTTGTCTGCCTTGGGGTTCAGGGTGGGTAGCCACAATCATTCTAAAGTCTGAAGTTACTGACATTATTTGCAGTTTACCAGCCAAGCTTTTTTCTGGTACCTGTAATTGTTCAAATAGATTCCAGAATTCCACAATAGTTACTTCATTTTTTTTCCTTCAAAATAGTTACTTCTGAGGTTTTTGCCAGTCCAGTCCTTGTCTAGGTGGAAAGACAGATTCCTGGTGCTTTCTTTTCTGCCATCTTTTTTGATGTTACTCTTCGTTCTTTCCTTTCTTTCTTTTCTTTCTTTCTTTTCTTTCTTTCTTTCTTTCTTTCTTTCTTTCTTCTTTCTTTATTTTCTTTCTTTCTTTCTTTCTTTCTTTCTTTCTTTCTTTCTTTCTGAGCGTGTGTGTGCACATGTGCATGCAGGGAAGGTGCAGAGGGAGAGAGAATCTTAAGCAGGCTCCACACATAGTGTGGAGCCTGATGCAGGGCTTGATATCACGACCTTGAGATCATGACCTGAGCTGGAATCAAGAGACAGATGCTTAGCCAACTGAGCCACCTAGTTGCCCCTTTATTTTTTATTTCTAACTTTATGGGCTTATAATCAGTATTTGGTCTGAAAAATCTAACCTTTCTAAATGTTTTGGATAAAAGTATATTTATGTGTATTTCATGGACATAAGAAAAATGAAAACTAAAAGCTCTTTTTTGAGGAATGTTTAGTTTTAAAAAGCTATTAGGCTATTTAGTGTATTAATCAGTTTCTCTATGATCACTTTTATTTTTATGTAGTAGATGTATCAATTCCAGAAAAGATAAATCAAAGTCTCCAATTTTAATTGAATTTTTTTCTTTATGTACTTCTCTCCAATATTTATTGCATATAAGATTATAGATTTTATAACCTATTATAACCTATTTGATGAGAGGGTACCTTTTTTAGTAATTCTGTCCTTTTATCCTGTTACTGCTTCTAATCTTAAATTGTGCTTTGTATATTAGTATTGATACCTTTGCTTTTTCTATATTTTGTGTATGCTTGTTATCTTTTCCATCCCTTTTACATTTTTCTTTATCATTTGTTTAGAGAGCTTTTTATCTATAGCATGTAGTTAGGTTTACTTTTTAATGTACTCTGGTGGTCTTTTTTTTTTTTAATTTTTTTTTTTTTAAGTTTATTTATTTTTGACAGAGACAGAGTGCCAGCATGAGCTGGGGAGGGGCAGAGAGAGAGGGAGACACAGAATCCGAAGCAGGTTCCAGGCTCCAAGCTGTCAGCACAGAGCCTGAGGCAGAGCTTGAACTCATGAACCGTGAGATCATGACCTGGGTCAAAGTCGGATGCTTAACCAACTGAGCCACCCAGGTGCCCCAAAACTCTGGTAGTCTATTTTTTAATGAGCTAGTTAATCCTTTAACACTTACTGTAATTATTGATACTCTTGATTTTATTCTTACATTTACTTCATTTAATATTTATTTTATCATTTCCAAAAATTTTATTGCATTATTTATCCCTGCTCTCCCCTTCACTTCTTCCCATCTTTCCTCTTTATACATTTGGCCTTTCTTTGCATTTTCATTGATTCTCAGATCCACATTTTTCATATTTTAACACTTCTGAAATCAATATGTTTCTTACAGTTACTAGTATGTCATAGCTTAGTATTCTCTTTCTTAGTGGCATATACAGTAATGGTAAATCTTTAAATCAATGGTTAGATTCTATGAGGGATGCTGTTTTTCCCTTATTTGGAGGGCATTCATATATTTTTCAGCCATATTATCATTCAGATGATATCAGCACCAGAGTGCTTTGTTGCCTGTTTGTTTCCCTTAGATGCCAATAAGGTAGGACTTTGAAATACTTTAATTACCTCCTTTCAAAACCCCACCTCCTAAGAGAACTTTGGATTGCTTTTACTTTTTCTTTTCTTGTCACATTTCCTAACTCTTAAGTTTTGCTGAGAGAGTTACGCTGTCAAAATATTAACAAAAACCAATTTTGTGTTTAGGTTTGAAAACTGTCGAAGCAGCTGCATTTGTGCTTGTATTGTTTATTATCAGATCACAGCAAGGGAGCTGTTCTGCATAGGGAACTCTGACTTGGAAACAAGTCATTATGAAATAGTGTAGTACCAGGTTTCCCCCAGCAGTGCATGTATGTGAGTTGACAGGGTGGCTGTCTGAGACCCCATGCCGCTGCCCTATTGAGCCCAGGCAGGATTCTGACATAGAGGCTGCCAGTCCAAATCCCACAGCCCAAGCTACCTGGTCCCTGGCCCCGACCCCGTACTTTGGTCAGACTGCCTCTCTCCCCATCCATCCCTCTCTCCCCCCCACCCCAACCTCTCCTCAGAGCCCCACACCCTAGGTGAGTCCTAGGTCCCTTCTCACTTCACACGCAATGCCTAGCTGCCACCTTTGCCCTGTTGGCTCCTCAGCCAAGCACAAAAAGGGTTCAGGTGCATTTCATCAGATGGTGCAGTGATTCTGGAGACTATCATTTGGTTGCGTTCCTACTTCAAGACTGTTTTAAGTAGCTTTCCTGAAGGGATAGGTAGTTTCCAACATTCTGGCATTTCTTTTTTCTTTCTTTTTTTAAAATTGAAGTAGAAATACAAGATTATATTGATTTCAGGTGTACAACATAGTGATTTGACAATTATATGTGTCATGAAATGCTCACCTTGTAAGTGTAGTTACCATCTGTCACCATACAAAGTTTTTACAATATTATTGACTGTATTTCCTATGTAGTACTTTTATCCCTGTGACTTATTTAATTACTGGAAGTCTGTATCTCTTATTTTTAAAAAAAAAATTTTTTTTTTCTTAACGTTTTATTTATTTTTGAGACAGGGAGAGACAGAGCATGAACAGGGGAGGGTCAGAGAGAGGGAGACACAGAATCTGAAACAGGCTCCAGGCTCTGAGCTGTCAGCACAGAGCCCGATGCGGGGCTCGAACTTACGCACCGCGAGATCATGACCTGAGCCGAAGTCGGCCGCTCAACCGACTGAGCCACCCAGGCGCCCCAAGGAAGTCTGTATCTCTTAAACCCCTTCATCTTTTTTACCCATCATCCCTCTACCCCTCTGGCAATTACCTGTTTTTTTTCTCTGTATTTATGAGTCTGTTTCTGTTTTGTTTATTCATTTGTTTTGTTTTTTAGACTCCACAAAGAAGTGAAATCATACAGTATTTGTTTTTTTCTGACTTATTTTACTTAGCATAGTGCTCTCTAGGTCCATTCATGTTGTCACAAATGGCAAAATCTTTTCTATAGCTGAGTGATATTCCTGTGTGTGTGTGTGTGTGTGTGTGTGTGTGTACTACATGTTCATTATCCATTCATCTATTGATGCACACCTAAGTTGCTTCTGTATCTTGGCTATTGTAAATAATGCTGCAGTAAACATGGAGGGTGCATGTATCTTTTTGAATTAGTATTTTCATTTTCTTTGAATAAATGCCCAACAGTGGGATTACCAGATCATATGGTATTTCTATTTTTAATTTTTTGAGGAATTTCCATACTATTTTCCATAGGGGCTATACCAATTTACATTCGCACCAACAGTGCACAACATCCACATCCTTGCCAACACTTGCTTCTTGTGTTTTATATTTTAGCCATTCTGACAGCTGTGAGGTGATATCTCCTCATGGTTTTGATCTGCATTTCCCTGGTAATGAATCATGTTAGGCATCTTTTCATGTGTCTGTGGGCCATCTGTATGTCTTCTTTGTAGAAATATCTGTTCATGTCTTCTTCCCATTTTTCCATTGGATTGTTTGAGATTTTTTGAGTGTTGAGTTTTAGGAGTTCTTATATATTTTGGATATTAACCCCTAATTGGATATATGACTTATTTATATCTTCACCCATTCGGTAGGTTCCTTTTTCATTTTGTTGATTGTTTCCTTCGCTGTGCAAAAGCTGTTTAGTGTCATGTAGTTCTAATTGCTTACTTTTCTTTTGATTCCTTTGCCTGAGGAAGCAGATCCAGAAGAATATTGTGAAGGCTGATATCTAAGAGATTATTGCTTATGTTTTCCTCTAGAAATTTTATGGTTTCAGGTACATTTAGGTCTTCAATTCATTTTGAGTTTATTTTTGTATATAGTGAAAGACAGTGGTACAGTTTCATTCTTTTGCATGTAGCTGTCCAGTTTTTTCTTTTTTTTTTCTTTTTTTTCTTTTATTTTTTTTTTAACTTTTTTTTTCAACGTTTATTTATTTTTGGGACAGAGAGAGACAGAGCATGAACGGGGGAGGGGCAGAGAGAGAGGGAGACACAGAATCGGAAACAGGCTCCAGGCTCTGAGCCATCAGCCCAGAGCCTGACGCGGGGCTCGAACTCCCGGACCGCGAGATCGTGACCTGGCTGAAGTCGGACGCTTAACCGACTGCGCCACCCAGGCGCCCCATGTCCATTTTTTTCAACACTGTTTATTGAAGAGATTGTTATTCTCCAATGTATATTCTTTCCTCTTTTGTCCTAGATTAATTGACCATATAAGCATGGGCTTATTTGTAGACTCTGTTCTGTTCCACTGATCTCTGTGTCTGTTTTTGTGCCTGTACCATAACTTTTTTTTTTTTTAGAGAGCGTGTGCATGTGAGCATGAGCAGGGAGGGAGGGGCAGAGGGAGAGAGAGAATCTTAAGCAAGCTCCACGCCCAGCACAGAGCCCAAAATGGGGTCAGTCGCACGACTGTGAGATCGTGACATGAGCCAAAATCAAGCATCAGATGCTTAACTGACTGAGCTGCCCAGGTGCCCCTTGTAACTATTTTTTTTTTTTTTAGCATTAACTGTTTTGATTACTATAGCTTTGTAGTATAGTTTGAAATCTGGGATGGTGATACCTCCAGCTTTGTTCTTCTGTCTCAACATTGCTTTGGTTATTTGGGGACTTTTATGTTCCATACAAATTTTAGGATTATTTTTTCTAGTTCTGTAAAAAATATTATTGGTATTTTGATAGGTATTGCATTAAATGTGTAAATTGCTTTGAGTACTATGGACATTTTAACAATATTCTTCCAGTCCATGAATATAGTTTACCTTCCATTTATTTATTTGGGTCATCTTTCTTTTCTTTCTGTTTTCTTTTTTTTTTTTATTTTAGAGAGAAAGTGTGAGTGGGGGAGAAGGGCAGAGGGAAAGAGAGAGAGAGAGAGAGAGAGCAAGAGAGAGAGAGGGAGGGAGGGAGAAAATCTTAAGCAGGCTTCATGCCGAGCATGGAGCCTGATTCAGGACTTGATCCCATGACTCTGGGATCACGACCCGAACCAAAATCAAGAATTGGACATTCAGCTTACTGAGCTACCTGGCACCCCTCTTTCGTTGGTATCTTATAAGTTTTCAAAGTATAGATCTTTCACTTCCTTGCTTAAATTTATTCCTAGATACTTTATTCTTTCTGATGATATTGTAAATAGGATTTTAAAAACTTTCTCTTTCTGCTACTTATCATTATTAGTACTGAAACAGAACCAATTTCTGTATATTAATTTTGTATCCTGCAACTTCACTAAATTTATTAGTTTTAATAGTTTTTGGTGGAATCCTTAGAGCTTTCTATCTATAGTATTATGTCATATGAAAATAGTGACAGTTTTGTTTCCTTTTCAATCTGGATGCCTTTTATTCCATTTCTTGTCTGATTACTGGGCTAGGACTTCTAATACTGTGTTGAATAAAAGTGGTAAGAGTGGACATCCTTGTCTTGTTCCTGATCTTTGAGGAAAAGCTTTAAGCTTTTCACTACTGAGTATGATTTAGTTGGGGGTTTATTATATATTATATTCGAGTATGTTCCCTCTAAACCCACTTTGTTGAGAGTTTTTATCATGAGTAGATATTGAATTATGTCAAATACTTTTTCTGCATCTGTTGAGATAATTGTATGATTTTTATCCTTCATTCTGTTAATGTGGTGTATCATGTTGATTGATTTATGAATATTCAGCCATCCTTGCATACCTGGAATAAATTACATCTGATTGTAATAAATGTGTTGTTGAATTTGGCTTGCTAATATTTTGTTAAGGGTTTTTGTATCTATGTTTATCAGGGATATGAGTCTACAGTTTTGGTGTCAGGTTAATGCTGGTTTTGTGGAATGAACTTGGAAGCATTCCTTCTTCTATTTTTTGAAAGAGTATGGGAAGAATGGGTGTTAACTCTTCTTTAAGAGAATTTATCAGTGAAGCTATCTAGTCCTAGATATTTGCTTGTGGGGAATTTTTTGATTACTGATTAATTTGTTGCTAGTAATCAGTCTGTTTAGATTTTCTATTTCTTCCTGATTCAGTTGGAAGATGTTTCTAGAAATTAATTCATTTCTTCCAGGTTGTCCACTTTGTTGGATTATAATTTTTCATAGTATTCTCTTATATAATCCTTTGTATTTCTGTGGTGTCAGTTGTAACTGCTTTCATTTCTGATTTTATTTATTTGAGTTCTTTCTCTTTTATCTTGATAAGCCTGGCTAAAGGTTTATCAGTTTTCTTTACCTTTTGAGAACCAACTCAGTTTCATTGATACTATCTATTGTTTTTTTTTTAATTTCTGTTTCATTCTGGTTCTTTTTTACTCTTTGCTAGTATTCTATATTAAAAATAGTTATGTCTTTAAATGGCATTTCTTTGTCTCCTTGTCTTTTTTTCTGTTGTAATATTCATATTTTAAGTATTGTTTTTATAAGCTTTCTATGTTAAAGAGATATTTTGATCCTTATGCATTTTATGTATTTATTTACTCATTTGCCAAACAATAGAAATTTATTTTCTCACACTTCTAGAGAATTCAGAGAATAAGGTTTCAGTAGGGTTGGTTTCTCCTTGTGCTTCTCTCCTTGCCTTATAGATGGACTTTTTCTCCCTGTGTCTTCAAGATGGTCTTCCCTCTCCCAGTCCTTATGCATTTTTAGACTTTTATGTTTGTATTAGTTTCCTAGGGCTGCTGGAACCTTAGCCTGCAACAAGAGAAATGTAGTCTCACATTCTAGAGGCCCAAAATTGGAAATCAGGGTATTGGAAGGGATAAGCTCCCTCCAAAGGCTCCTCTTCTTGCCTCTTCCAGCAGCTAATGGCTCCTGGTTTTCTTTGCTTGTGGCAGCATCACTTGAATATTTGCCTTCCTCTTTACATGGCCTTTCTCTCAGTGTCTCTGTATCCTGCTAAAATCTTTTTTCTCTTATAAGGACACCGCTCACTGGGTTAAAGGCCCATTCTAACTCCAGGATGGTCTTATTTCAAGATCCTTAATTTAACTTAATCTGCAAAGACCCAGATTCCAAATAAGGTTACAATTTACAGGACCTGGGGTTAAGGCTGGGAAATTTTTAACCCAGGAGAGTGTTATACTTAGATGTTATCCACTAAAGACTTTAAAACTATTCATCTCTATTTTCTCCTAGCACTTTTGCATCTAAATGTTTAAGCCGTCTGGAATTTATTTTGATATAAGGTAGGATGTAAGTTTATTTTTTGTAAGACATTTTTGGAAGATCACCCAGTTAGTAAGTGCTGGCAGTAGGATTTAAACCTATGACTTTATTTCAAAGTCAGCATCTTTTCTTTTATGTAGAACTACCTGCTTTTAGTATTTTAACTTCAAAAAACTTGTGAGGCTGTTTTTGTCATCATACATCTCATGACAGAAAAGACTGCTCTTACAGGATTTATTGGCACTTGAAATTACAGTGGTAGCTGGATTTCTAAAAGTATTGTAGGCACTTGGGCTCTTTTTCAGCAGTTGTTATTCTAGGAAAGAATAAGAAATGCCATTTGGGAAAGTATGTCAGAGAGCATGGTTTTGAGGCACTGGCTTAATTTGCCTTGTCTGATGCAGTTGTTATTTGGCACCTCATGGGCATCTGTAGTATATGCTATTTTACTCCTGTTAAAAGATATTAGTACACCTGTTCTCAAGGGATGTTACTCATATTAATTTTATGAGTCTGGTCACATTAATGGGCTTGCCATGCTTTTAGAGAGTTTTAGTGGTAATTATAAGAGTTCAAACTGATATTTCTAATGTCCTGTATGTAATATAATGAACATGTTGAGCTCACCTTTGGTATCTGAATCTGTTGATAGACGTTTGCAATGACCACGGCATGAATTTTGGTTTTGGTATATTGCTTAAAATTGGTTCTTATGTAGTCTAATAGAGTACAGTGAACACTATATAGTCTGATGCTTTACATAATAACCATTTACATCTACTACGTAATTTTTTCCCATAAAGTTTGGAATGAGTCATGAAAAACAAAACTTATGGCTACTTTGTTATTCATTTTTAAAGGAGAGCGCAAGAGAAGAAGTTCCTGTGAAGACTATCAGGGCTACTAATGCGAAATTTAACCCTGTTTATTTTCATGACACAAATGCCAGTGAAGGTGATTTTGATGTAATGGACCCTTTAAAGCTGGAGGCCAGGTCTCTTCATCAAAATAAGCACTTGGCATCTGGTTCAAAAACAGTTTTACCTATGGATAGATGTTTAGACACGGAGACTCCTAAAGTGTCCATTCAAAAATATATGGACAGAGCATCTTTGAAGCCTGTTAGTGACAATGAAATTAATTCCACTGATACTCTTCAGTCACCAACAAGTGAAAGAAGGACATGTGAATGTGACAAGTCCACTGAAAAGAGTAAAGAGCGTAAGTAGGTTTTATTTTTCTTCAAATTTTTATTTAAATTCTAGTTAGTTAACCTATAGTGTAGTAAGAAGGCTTAAAAAAATAAAGATGTATAAAATGTTTATACAATAGAGTATATTTTCAAGGGGAACTTGCCTAATCTTTCATATTAAAATATTTAAGTGTTTTATGGATTAAAAATTACATCTTTACTTACAGATCTGGTAGACATATACTATTTTAAGTCTTAGTTTTCTTTTTCTTTTTCCCTCATTCTCCATTATAGATTTCTCCTGGGGTTAAGGTCAGCTTTTCCACGATTGGAGGACTTTTGTGGGAATGGATTCTTTTTTTAAACTAGTATCATTTTGTTTCATATGTCATTGTATATTTTTGGATTTTTTAGAAATAGATCTGCCACAGAGTGTGGTCTATCAAAATGAAGAGGGCAGATGGGTCACTGACCTTGCATATTATACATCTTTTAATAAGGAACAAGTTTTAAACATGGCTCTAACTGATGAGATAAATGAAGACTTCAGATCTGGTTGTAAGTGTATTGATAACCACCTTATTATCCCATTTTCATTGTTTTTAATGGTGTTCTGAGATTACTCTGTATATATTGGTTGGCCACATCAAATCATTTTTGGACTATACATTTGAACCCTGAACAATGTGAGGAATAAGGGGTGCCAGCTCCTTGCGTCATTGAAAATCTGTGTATAACTTTTGACTTTCCAAAATCTTAACTACCAACAGCCTACTGGTTACCAAAAGCCTTAAGTGATAACATTGTCTATTAACATATATTTTGTGTGTTACATGTATTATATACTGTATTCTTATAATAAGATAAGCTAGAGAAAAGAAAATGTTAATAAGAAAATCATAAGAGGGACCTGGGTGGCTCAGTCAGTTGAGCGTCCGACTTCCACTCAGGTCACAATCTCACGGTTCATGAGTTCGAGCCCCACAGTGGGCTAGCTGCTGTTAGCCTGTTAGCGTATAGCCCACTTTGGATCCTCCTTTCCCCTCTCTCTGTCCCTCCCCCACTTGCATGCTCTCAAAAATAAATAAACATTTTCAAAAGATATTTTAAAAAAAGAAAAAAATCATAAGGAAAACACATTTATAGCACTGTACTTTCTATATTGAAAAAAAAAATCTGTGTGTCAGTGGACCTGTGCAGTTCAAACCTATTGTTGTGCAATGGTCAACTGTAATACTGAGCTTTTCAGCTGTTTTTATAGGAACAAAGGCTTGAGTTAGTGCTAACCATTGCAGAATGAGCTGAGCCTTTTCTTTAAGCAAGGACAGTGAGTCAGACTATCATTCTTTTACATCAGTTTAGAACCTTCATATGACAGAGTTGGAAGGGACCTTAGGGTTACATTCTCACTTTTTTTTTTCCTTAAAGATTTTATTTTTAAGTAATCTCTACACTCAACATGGGGTTTGAACTTTTAACTCCCAGATCAAGAGTCATATAGTCTACCAAGTGAGTCAGCTGGGTGCCCCAGTTTACATTCTCACTTTTTTTATTTTTATTTTTAACGTTATTTGAGAGAGGGAGGGAGGGAGAGAGAGACAGAAAGAGAGAGAGAGAGAGAGAGAGAGAGAGAGAGAGAGAGAATCCCAAGCAGGCTCCATGCTGTCAGCACAGAGCTTGACTTGGGGTTTGAATTCATAAACCATGAGATCATGACCTAAACTGAAATTGAGAGTCAGATGCTTAACTGACTGAGCCACCCAGGCACCCCTACATTCTCACTTTTAAAATCCTGTCTTGAACAAAAGAAATATTTTGATAAGTGAACAGTTGCAAAATCCATTTTAGAGTAAAACATAAGAAATGTAGAAATGATGGGAGAAAGGTGACAGAAAAGATAAATCTCAAAGGATGAGAGCATTAGGAATATCAGCTAGGTTTCTTGATTAGCAGAATCTCTGACCATGCAAGGAAAAACCGAGTTAGGTCTGCAGTACATATGACACATGGCATTTTGAGCCTTAGGTTATGGAGATGCTCTGCCACTGAGGCCTCCAGTGCCTGAGCACCTCTAAACCTGCCATGAGGAAAGGCATTCAGTGGCCTGTCAAGCCTGTTCTTATATATTTATTTATCTATCTATCCATCCATCCATCCATCCATACATCCATACATACATAATACATACTTTAGAGTGTGCATGCATGAGCCCGGGAGAGAGGCAGAGGGAGAGTGAGAGAGAATCCCAAGCAGGCTCCACACT
This sequence comes from Lynx rufus, assembly GCF_022079265.1. Lineage (NCBI taxonomy): Eukaryota > Metazoa > Chordata > Mammalia > Carnivora > Felidae > Lynx > Lynx rufus. The sequence goes on along the minus strand of NW_025814844.1, from coordinate 2,835,825 downwards.
CAGCACAGAGCCTGACGTAGTGACTTGATCCATGACCCGGGGATCATGACCTGAGCCAAAATCAAGAGTTAGATGCTCAACCAAATGAGTCACCTAGGCTCCCCAAGCCTAGTCTTATTTTTCATAGCCTCAGAACATGCCACAGGAAGAAGTTATTCTAACTGCTGCTTGTACTAAGCTCCTCTTAAACTTCTAATGATGGGAATGGTGGAGATAAATAAGGCATTTTTCCAGCCTTTAAGCAATTGTTCATCAGTCAAGAGGGATAAGACAAGAGTGTAAAACAACAGTCAGTATCATAAGAAACACAAACTAAATGGTTTTGGAGTTTAGAGCAGAAAAAACCTTTTTGTGTGAGTGGGTGACAGGGATTTCATATAGGAGGTGGCTTTTGAGGTAAGAGTTTGAAGAGGTAGATGTTTGAGGGCATGAGATATTCCAAATGGATAGAAAACCTAATGAAAGACAATGAAATGAGGAAGTCTGGGTATGTTTTGAGACTGGCAGATAGTCTAATGTAGCTAGCATTTATGTCAAGCTTTGGAAGGGGAGAGTAATAAAAGGTGAAGAGGTGAAGCTAGAAAGGTATAAAGTATAAAGGGCCAGGGAGTGGGTTGAGCTTTGACTACCATGTTGGAGTTGAGGCTTGTTGGCAAGCAGTAGGTAGCCACTGAAGACTTGATTGTCCAACTACCTTTGTGAGTCATCTTCTGGTACTGATGGACAGTTAGTTGAGTGGGAGATTCCTTAGGATGTTGTAGAAATCTAGGTGTCACAGAATGAAAAGCAAACAGCTGGTGAAAGACCTGGCAATAAAATGGTTAGGATTTGGTGACTGGATTTCAGGAGATAGTAGGAAGGCAAGAAAAGATTGAAGTTTGTGGTCTGAGTTATTTGGGAAAATGGCAATACCATGAACTGAGATGGGAAAATCAGAAGAGATTGTAGAATTTTGGATAATTGTGGTTTGTGGTGGAGATACTCGGTAGTTGGAAGTATAAGCCAGGAATTGGAAGTTAAGTTACAGTTAAAGCTTGCTCAATGACATCTTGATTTAGGAAGAACAAGGGGGTACAGACTGGATAGTGGATAGTTGTACAGCATGGAGCCCAGTGCGGGGCTAGAACTCACGAACTATGAGATCATGACCTGAGCCGAAATCAAGAGTTGGAGGCTTCACTGACTGAGCCACCCAGGCACCCCTAAAATAAATTCTTTAATTCCAGGACATAGAAAAGCATATAAAATATTCTGACATTTGTATCACTTAGAAAGTGAGTGGTCATGGAATTCTCATGTGCAACTGGTGGGAATGTAAAGTGATAGAACCATTTCGGAAACTTGTCTAGCAGGAGCTTTTAGAGGTGAACTTTATGAACTTCATACTTGAGGACCCAGTAATTCTGCACCAGAGTTATATATCCAGTGTACAGGTATATGGTTAACCAAAAGATCTACACTGAAATATTCATAGCAGCATTATATGTTTATCTCCAAATTAGAAACTCCGTAATTCTCATTAATGATAGAATGGATTGTGTTTATTCATACATTGGAGTGCTATGTAGCAATGGGAATAAGTGATGTGTAGCTACTTGCAGCAACATGCATGAATTTCATAAGTATGTAGGATGAAATAAAGCAGAGTAAGGATACCTGCTATGTAGATCTATTTGTATATATATATATTTTTTCAACGTTTATTTATTTTTGGGACAGAGAGAGACAGAGCATGAACGGGGGAGGGGCAGAGAGAGAGGGAGACACAGAATCGGAAACAGGCTCCAGGCTCTGAGCCATCAGCCCAGAGCCTGACGCGGGGCTCGAACTCACGGACCGCGAGATCGTGACCTGGCTGAAGTTGGACGCTTAACCGACTGCGCCACCCAGGCGCCCCTATTTGTATATATTTTAAATGTACCCTGCCCTGTGGAGTAAGGATAGTAGTTACCCTTGGATGGGCATGTAGTGATGAGAAGGAAGCTCGAGGGGCCTTTTGGGGTGCTAGTAGAGTTCTCTTTCTTCGTCTGGGGTACTGATCTGGCTATACGGTTGTGTTTATTGAGTTTATGAGTACACTTATATATACTTTTCATATGTATATTGTGCTTTGATGAATAGTTTTTAAAAATTAGTGATCAAACTGAGAAAAAATATTTGCTATTCATGTTACAGATTAAGGCCCATTTTCCTAGTAGTAAATAGTTCTAACAAACAATAAGAAAAAGACTAGCTACTCAATGTAGAATTGGGCAAAGGTGTAAACAAAATTTATGGAAAATGAAATGAAAATGGTTGTTAAATATTCCAAAAAAGTTCATGGAACTTACTCATGGAAAGAAATGCATAGTAAAACCACTCCATGATACTATTTTTCAGTTATTTCATTGACAGTGATCTAAAAATTTGGTACTATAACTATGTTGGCAACAGTGTGAAGAAAACAGGTATTATAGTACTTTAATAGGCACAGCATGTAGGTAGAGCAGTATTACAGCATCTAACAAAGTTACAAATGTACATACCAAACAGTTCTTTTGGGAACTTATTCTTCAATTATACTTGCAGAAATGGCATGTGATGTATGTGCAAGGTTATTACTTATACATTGTTTATAATCACAAAAGGTTGGAAGCAATGTGGATGTACAAAACAGGACTAACTAAATAAGGTACATCCATATAAGGAAATACATTGTGGTCATTAAAAAAATGGAAAAGGGCTCTTTAGGTGCTAGTATGCAGTAATCACTAAAATTCTTTTTTTTTTTTTTAAGTTTATTTTTGAGGGAGCGAGCACGCACGGGGGTACAGAGACAGATGGGGAGATGGAATCCCAAGCAGGCTTTATCTACACTGTCAGCACGGAGCCCAGTGCGGGGCTAGAATTCTTGAACTATGAGATCATGACCTGAGCCGAAATCAAGAGTTAGCGCTTAACTGACTGGTGCCCCTAAAATAAATTCTTTAATTCCCAGACATAGAAAAGCACATAAAATATTCTGAAATTTGTGTAAAAAGGTGGAAGAAGGGAGGACACACATATTTGTAAATACATAAAATGGAAAAATTTTTTAAAAAGAAAGAAAGAAATGGATTGCAAGAATCCCTAGCTACTTGAACTCAAAAAGCAAATAGAGGGGCATCTGGGTGGCTCAGTCGGTTAAGCGTCTGACTTTGGCTCAGGTCATGATCTCACAGTTCGTGAGTTCGAGCCCCGTGTCGGGCTCTGTGCTGACAGCTCAGAGCCTGGAGCCTGTTTTGGATTCTGTGTCTCCCTCTGTTTCTGCCCCTCCCCTGTTAATGCTCTGTCTCTCTCTGTCTCAAAAATAAATAAACGTTAAAAAAAAAAAATAGATTCAAATCAGGATTTCAGGAGCATTTTATCTATTGATTGCTTCTGGAGGTGTGGGATGTGGGGTCAGGGATGAGGGGGAGACTTTTCAGTGTTGAATTCCCTTTTATGTGTTTGGTTAACTTCTGGAAACTCTTGTACATATGTGTACCTTTGCATTTTGAACTGTGTGGGTACGTCACTATTAAAGGAAAACTGAAATAAAAGAGATGTTTAACGAAGCCATCCTTGTGGTTCGGGAATAAACAATAACGAGCAGGTTGGAAAGGATGAGTAGCATGGATGGTAAAGAAATGGAGAAAATGATTATGGAAAACTATGGAAAAAAGTTTGATGGAAGGGAAGAAAGGATGAACTGGGTCAGGAAATCAGGGTCAGGGGAGCTGAATGCAGTGGAAGCAGTTTTATAGGAAAGAGGAAGGGAATTTTGAAAATGTAAGAGGAGATATAATTCAGAAGAGGAAGGTGGGACCAAGGCGTAATTTCATAATGTCAGAATCATTTGAAACGAAAATTTATCTACTTAACAAACTTTATTCAGGAAGTTTACTTAAGAGATACGACTTCCTCTGCCCCATTTCTGTCTTACCCCTCTCTGACAGCTCCATGCATCTGAATCACTACATCACTTCAGCTTATGGCCTAGGATTTAAACATGGCCTGAGGCCTGTGGTATATGTGCTGCTTCAAATTTTAGCAACTAACGTATTCAGGAGATGTTTGAAAGGACTGTTTGAGATTTGGCAAAGAATTGGGCATAGAGTCTTATAAAAAATGAAGTTTTTTCATAATTGCTGACTGATTTGTGATGAGCATTCAAGGTAATGGTACTGTAGATTTTTCTTTAATTGAAGAATCTCTTAAAGTACAGGGAAAAAGTACTTAGGGATATGATAAACAGCTTTTGGAACTGTTTACTTAATGATTTAAAGAACATTCAGTATTTACCTCATTGAAGTAAATTGTTTTTCTGGGTTATCTTCATTAGGCCTGATTTCCTACTTTCCCTTCTTTGGCTGTTACATTTGGTTGATTGGTACTTTTATGTTTTAAGGCAATGGTTTTTAACTTAGTTGGAGTCATGGGCCCTACAGAGAATCTTCATAGAAAAATTTTTATGTGAAAGATTATATTTTTCATGTGATTTTGAGAATTGCATGGTTGTCTTCATACCCATTCATAGACTGCTAAGTTAAGGATGTGTTTGTATAAGAAATGATGGGCTCACAAGGTAAAGGATGAACACTGTCCTAACAAGTAAGAATCTGAGCTATCTCTCGTGTTCTGCTTTTCCTGATTGGAAATATTCTCCTGTTTCAATTTTCATTTGGTCTCTCAAGATATTAATGTTGAACTGTCGGGTTTCCAAAAGGGCAGTTTGGATCTGATTAGCCCCTGATGGATAATGAGAGAGGGGGACATCTCCCTTGTTTGGGCCATGGTGGACACTTCTGGATTGCATGCACCCTTCCCATTTCAGCCATTCTCCTGAAGTACCAGGCAGAGGCTCAGCCTGGGCAGCAGGCAGGCAGAGAGCTTTGAGGTCAGATGTTGGGTGACCACTTGTTTCCATCTGTTCAGGCTGTGGGGTTTGCTGGGATGCGGAACTTTCCAGTCTAACACTGAGACAGTCCTGGGCAAACAGGTGGTTGGGCACCCCAGCCCACCTCTTCACAATAAATTTAGAGAGTGGCTTGACGTCGTGATGGTTCAGATAAAATTTCACAGGTATTCATGGGCAGGTACCTTAAATCAGGTGTGCCAAAATCTTCAAAGGCTAAAGTTAATGTGAATCTTCTACAAATAAAAAGCTTACATTGTAAAGCCCCTTTGGTTAATTAAGTTAGGGCAAGTTAGTAACTGATAAAAACACTAACAGTATAATGTTCATTACCAAAACTTTGAGAATCACAGACTTACATACTTAAAACAGATGCATCAGTTGCATGATGAAAGCTTTCATATACTTTTTTCAAATTTATTTCTTTATTTCATCTTCCTAACTAGACAAGTTTTATTTATCTGTTGGTATTTAATTAGGCATTAGTATAATTTAATTATATAAACTGATTCTCTTTTAAGCTGAAGCATTGGATTTGATTGCACAAGATGAAGAGGAATTTAATAAAGAGCATCAATTTATGCAGGTTTGTATTTTATTGGCATTAACCAAAGTTTAAAATATACCTGTATTCTTTCTGGATAGGTACATAGTTTTATAGAATTATGTCTTATTTGCTCATGTTTAGACAATTTCTGCTCTTTCCTTCATACCCTCAATTATTAATTGAAAAAGAACTGACATACTAAATGTTTAATTCGCTTAAAATCACCCTAATAGGCTTCAAAGATCTCTCTATAGTTTTTAACCATGTTTTTTTTTTAAACTTTTTTTTTTTACATTTGTTTATTTTTGAGAGACAGAGAGACAGAACACAAGTGGGGGAGGGGCAGAGATAGAAGGAGACACAGAATCCAAAGCAGGCTCCAGGCTCTGAGCTGTCAGCACAGAGCACGATGTGGGGCTTGAACTCATGAACCGTGAGATCATGACCTGAGCTGAAGCTGGATGCTCAACCAACTGAGCCACCCAGGCGCCCCTTAACCATGTTTCAAAATGAAGTAATGCTATGTAAAGAAATTAAGCTGCTTTATTAGCTGCTTGAGCTTGAGGTTTGTCCAAATTTTTAAAAAATTAAAATGCTTACATTTTCTTAGTTAAATTTTTTATTTTTGCATGTTAGAAAAACAGAAGCCTTGCTGGGGAAATAAAATGAAACAATAACTTTCTCCCTAGGAAGAAAATATAGATGCCCAAAACACTTCAGCTGCACTAGGGGATACGTCTTGGGGAACTTCAATTAATTACAGTTTGTTGAGGAAATCACTTAGCACATCAGATTTGGACAAAGATGATGCCAGTTATTTACGCCTGTCTTTAGGAGAGTTCTTTGCTCAAAGATCTGAAGCTCTTGGTTGCCTTGGTGGTGGTTACAATGTGAAAAGAGTAAGTATGATACGTGCTACAAGTGGTTGAATTCACCAGACCTTATATTTGGAATGGTATGATGGTATTAGCTACAGCATAGTATCTTTACAGCAGGGATAGAATAGGGACATGTTAGGACTGTGATAGATAGGTTAGGTTTTATAGTCGGTCAGACCCTGACTCCGGTCCTAGTTCTACCTTTTAACTAATTCTGTGACACGGAACAATTTATTTAACTCCTCTATGTCTTAATTTTCTAGTTTTTAAAATCCAGCGCTATTTAATAGGGTTTCATAAGAATTAAGTGTGATGGGACACACAAAGCAGTTAGCACCAAGATTAACTTGGAGTAAGTATTCAATACCTGGTAGTTGATGCTGCTATTGTTACATCATTAGTTGATGGGAAGAAATCGAGGATTGATTTTTTCTTTAACCTCTTATCTGAAAACATGTTTTGAAATATAGGAATGTTTTTGTTTAATAAGTGGCAATACATGTAAAAATTTGAAAATGCAACAGTGGTAATTTCTATGAAGCATGCTAAGGAGAAGGAGTTGCTATAGCTGTGGTGGTCAGGGGTGGCCCCTGAGGAGATGTTACTGAGCTGGGACCTAAATGATGGGAAGGAGGCAGCTGCCAAAAGATATGGAGGCAGAGTGTTCCAAGCAAGGGGAGACCCTCTATGTGAAGGCTTGGAAGTAGGAACTAGAAGTGGCCTGTGGAGGATCAGAAAGCAGAACAGTGGAGCTAATGTGAATGGGGGAGAGGGGTGGGGTGATTTAATGGTAGAAGATTGGGCCAGATCATGTGGGATCCTTGTAGGACTTGGGTGCATCTGAAATGAACTGGGAAGAAGTGCTTAGAAGCAGGGAGCAACTTTGTCATGGTGCCAGCCTCATCTCCATGTGTGAAATGATGCTATTATAGATGGAGCCTGGGTGGAGAGGGTCAGTGAACCAAAAAGGAGGAATAGAAGCAGGCAGAGGCTTAGCACGTGGGAAGAGATACGGTGAAGGCTGGGGTCTAGAATGATAGTAGGGACACAAAAAAATCAAGGATTCAAGATTTCTTTTGGAGGTAGAGTCAAAAGGCTTGATAAATTCCATATAGGGAGTTGGGTTATTGGAGGGAGTGGTTATTAAAACTGGATTTCACTAACAGTATAATTTGAAATAATAGCCATGGTATTAGAACTCAAAGTTGAATTACAGAACTCAAATTTGAAACTGAACTGTGGGTCCTGTCTGTGTAGTGAATTAAAAAATGAAAATAAATGCTTTAGAGAGACAGGATTAACATCCTGCCTGGATCGATTTTTTACATTAGGGGAGAAGTTGAAGAGTTAATGAATTCCTTCTTACTAAATAAAGCACCAGGTCATGGAAAAATAGATCTATCATTTGGAGTTTCTGTTTTCGTTTTAGTTATGAAATGTTACTTGCATTCAGGTTGTTGGATCAAGGGAAGAAATTCCCAGGTAAAGATCAGTGGAAAATTGAGTGCATTTAATGAATTTACATTTCAGGTCTATCATGTGAAAGTTCTATAATTAAGACAAGTGGGAATTCCCGGCTCATTAACTGCTAAGAACATACCTAATCTTAACAAAGATTTTCAAGGACGTAGTGTATAAAATAAATATCCTTATACTGTAAGTTCCAGGAAGGCAGGAAATTTTGTCTTTTTTTCTCATTGACATGTCACCCTATGATTAATAGTGCTTGACACAGTAGGTGCTCAATAATAATTACTGAAGGAACGAAATGTCATTTCTAGGTTGTTTGAAGTTGGATTTCTTAATAAGAGCGACTTATTTGACATATTATTTTTGATGATTGAAGATGGCACTAAGGAAATAAAACTAGACTTTTAAATTTTATCTCTAGTAATTTAAGTTTAAATGAAAAGAACAGAATTATTTTGTTGAATTCATTTAGTTAGGTTACCCATAGTAAAATAAAATAGTCTAGAATTTCTCAAAGTAGTTGAAATTAAGGAAATAATTCACATGTTTATTTTGTAGCCATCATTTGGTTATTTTATTAGATCACCAGAGAAGAGAGAACCTGTTGCTCTCTTAAGAAAATCTGATGTATCAAGAAGTAATTTGGAAAAAGAAACGGCTCATGTTAACCATGATGTATTTTCAGGTAATGGATTAAATGAAGGAGTTTTTAGTAACCTTTTTTTTTTTTTAACCTATAAATTAGTGGTTGTGTGATCATATTCTTTATGAGTGAAAATGTATACATCACCTTGGATATTGTCACTATTAGTCACAGATTTTATCCTTTTATCACCCCACATTGCCTTTTTTATTTATTTTATTTATTTTGTTTAATGTGTGTTTATTTTTGAGAGACAGAAGCTGGAGAAGAGTAGAGTGAGGGAGACAGAGGATCTGAAGCAGGCTCTGCATTGACAGCAGAGAGCCTGATGCGGGACTCGAACCTACGAACTGCGAGATCATGACCTGAGCCGAAGTCAGACTCTCGATTGACTAAGCCACCCAGGTGCCCCCCCGCCACATTGCCTTTTTAATCAAAAGTGGAAACAAGTCAGCCAAAACCCACCTAAACCCTTTTGTAAAAAACCCAAAGTAAATAAAATATAATCTGTTCAAATGGGCTAGTTAAATTGGCCTATTAAACTACTGAGTTAAAAAAAAATTGAACTACTTGGTTAATGAACTGTAGCTATTATATTCAAGTAGACTTTTGGTTAAAAAGCTGTTTGAGATTTGGGGGTGCTTGGATGGCTCGGTCAGTTAAGTGTCTGACTTCAGCTCAGGTCATGATCTCACGGTTCCTGGGTTCTGGCCACATGTCGGGCTCTGTGCCAACAGCTCAGAGCTTGGAGCCTGCTTTGGATTCTGTGTCTTCCTCTCTGCCCCTACCCCACTCACACTCTGTCTCTATCTCCCTCTCTCTCTCTCAAAAATAAATAAACATTAAAAAAAATTTTTTAAAAAGCTATTTGAGATTTGGACTATGATAGTCTCTAAGTATGATTAATATCCATGATATATATTTAAAATCAGACTTTCTTGCTTAACATACAATTATTGAACAGCTACTTTTTGCTAGTGTGGTGCCTGGTGCTAACATATCGTATAAAATTGTACAAAATACGCTCCAGTCCTTAAAGAGCCTGTCTTCCAATAGAGGAGTTGGGATAAAGAGGCTGTATATATAATTAGTTGATTTTCTGTTATTGTAAGGAATACTCATTTTTAAATTCAGCTTATTATATATTTGTGAAATGTTTAATTAATTGAAATATTAATTGAGTATGTCAGTATTTGCAAAGGAGAGATTGAAATCCACAATCTTCAAAGTTTAAACTTGGCAGAAGCAAATTAACAATGCCCTAGTCCTTTGTCTTAGCGACTATACATTTAAACAGTTTTTGTGAAGATGACTGATGTTGGGTACAAAGACTTCTTCCTTGGCGGTTAATCATGTTGAGTGGTCCTTATCCCACAGATTATTTTTGTGAGATAGTATATAGATGTAAGTTGAATTACTGTGTATTTTCTACAGGAGACCTAAAAGCACAGCTAAGTGAAGAATCAGTTACACTTCAGGCTGAAGAACTGGAGAGTATTTCACAAGTGGATGAAAGTGATGTGACATTAACGGCCAGTAACAGCAAAATAGAGGTATCTTAAGCCTTCCATGGAGGAAAACTAAAACCACATTGTCACAGTTCTTGTATAAGATCAACATAAGGTCACATGAGAAAAATACATGCAGTATAACATGGTTGGGGTTTTTTGGATTCAGTTTTATTATAAATGTCCTTTGATGTTTAATAGCATTTTAATCAATGTATAATAAATATACATGCTACATACCTACATACCTACTAAACGTAATAAACATACATAAATTTGTTTATAAAGCAAACTGAGAGTCAATGAGTTATCACAATTTACACACCTTTGTACATTCCAGATCAAAAAAGAGAACATTGCTAGTAGCCCAGAAACCATTTTTATGCCCCTTCTGAATGCTACTCCTCTTATCTTGACTCTAACACTGTATTAATTTTGCCTGTTTTTGAACTTTATGTACAAGAAATCATATAGCATGTATTCTTTTTCTTTGATTTTTTTTCACTTGTGTTTGCTAGATTCAACTATGTTGTTAAGTATTAATAGAAGCTTATTTTCATTACTATATAGTATTCAGTTTCTATGTTCATTAGATATGTCAGACATTTGGGTTCTATCTTATGTCAATAGGATACTGTTAAAATACTGTGGCTTTATAAGTTTTGGATAAGTCCTCTTCTCTTACTTTTCTTTTAAAAGTATTTTGGTTGTTGGCCCTTTGCATTTTCATATATATTTTAAAATCAGATTGTCACCTTCAGTAGACCAACCAACCAGCAACACTATTGGACTTTTAATTATGGTTGTGTTTTATCTTAGAACAGTCCAGTTTACGTCTTTATAATACTAAATCTTCTAATTCATGAAAATATATATATTGTTCCACTTAGGTTTTAATTTTTCTCTGTATTTTATGATTTGTATGTGTGTGTGTGTGTGTGTGTGTGTGTGCGCAGAGATTTTTGCACATCTTTTGTTAAATTTCTTGCTAACTTATTGAAATAATATTTTTTTTGAAACAAACAATATTTTAATATTATCTTTCTTAACTCCATTCTTCCTTTTTGTAGCTAAACAGAAATACATGTTATGTATATATATATAATTTTTTTTCTACGTATGCAGTTTTATCATCTAAGAATAACAACAGTTTTGTTCCTTTCTGGTTTTGATACCTTCATTTCTTTGACTAGCTAACCTGACTACACCTCAAAATTGTGTTGAAGAGAAGTGCTGATGTTGGGGTTTCCTGACAGGGTGGGAAAGCTCTTCAGTATTTTATTTGTAAATTGGAAATGTGCTGTAGGGTCTTTTTTTTTTTTTATCATTGATTTTTAAAATTCCCTTCTAATATTTGTCTCCTAGTTTGTTTTTAACTTGTAAAGAGGTTGAATCTTGTCAAATGCTTTTTTGTATCTATCAAGGTAAACATAAGCTTTTTTTTTTTTCTGGTAATGTGGTGAATTACATTAAATAGTTTTTTCATATTATACCGTTCTTCTACACTTGGAATAAACTTTACTTGGGTTATGATCCACTGTCTTTTTTATAGATCACTTGGATTTGGTTGCCTAATGGTCTATTTAGAATTTTGCATCTGTGAGAGAATGCCTTTTTGGTTTTGGTATCAAGGTTTTGATGGTCTCATTTTTTATCTTTTTCCAGAAGAGTGTAAGATTGATGCTATTAGATTTTGGTAGAATACATTGGTGAGATCCTCTGAGTCTGGAGTTTTCTTTAATACTTTTTAATTGCTGATTCAATTTCTTTAATAGTTATAAGACTATTCTGATGTTTAAAACTTGTGTCCGTTTCTGGGTGCATGGGTGGCTCGAGTTGGTTAAACGTCCTGTTCTTTGTTTCAGCTCAGGTCATGATCTCACAGTTTGTGGGTCTGAGCCCTGCTTCGGGCTCCACTATGACAGCTGCTTGGGATTTTTCTCTCCCTCTTTCTGCTCCTCCCTGTTCTCATTCTCTCTCTCTCTCAAAATAAATAAACCTAAGAAAATTGTGTCCATTTTAATAAAGTGTAGTTTCCTAGGAATTTTAACCTTTCATCTAAACTTGAGAGGCACCTGGGTGGCTCAGTCAGTTAAGCGTCCGACTATTGGTTTCAGCTCGGGTCACGATCTCACATTTCCTGAGTTCGAGCCCCACATTGGGCTCCATGCTGATAATGCCAAATCTGCTTGGGATTCTCTCTCTGTCTCTCTCTCTGCCCCTCCCCTGCTGTCTCTCTCTGTGTCTCTCTCAAAATGAATAAATTAAAAAAAAATTTTTTAAATGAAATAAATAGGGGCGCCTGGGTGGTGCAGTCGGTTAAGCGTCCGACTTCAGCCAGGTCACGATCTCGCGGTCCGTGAGTTCGAGCCCCGTGTCAGGCTCTGGGCTGATGGCTCGGAGCCTGGAGCCTGTTTCCGATTCTGTGTCTCCCTCTCTCTTTGCCCCTCCCCCGTTCATGCTCTGTCTCCCTCTGTCCCAAAAATAAAATAAAAAACGTTGAAAAAAAATTTTTTTTAATTAAATAAATAAACTTGAAAATATATCACTCCATAATATCCTCTTGTGATTGTTTAATACGTTAGGTTCTTAAGCGATGTCTTCTTTGTTATATATTGGTTCTTTTGCCTCTCTCTTTTTTCCCTTAGTAATTCTTACCAGATATTTCTTGATTTTATTAATTCGTTAATTTTATTCTCTTTCTGTTCATAGTTTTTGGTTTTTGTTTCCTTCCTCATATTTTCTGTGGATTTAATTTGTTGTTTTTTTAACTTCTGGAAATGAATACTTAGCCTAATTTTTCTGCTTTTCCTACATAAACATCTGATGATCTAAATTTCCCTGAAAGCTGGGATTTTGTTGCATCCTATTCTATTTTTTTATCACGTTTTGATATGTCATACTGTCTTTATTAGTCCGTTTAATGTATTTTCTAATTTCTCTGGTCCATTGGTTTTTTCAAGTGTATCGCTTAGTTTCCAAACATTTGAGGATTTTCCTAATTTTAAAATATTGATTATAGGCCTGGTTGTACAGTAGTCAGAGAAACTTGGGTTTTAGTCCTTTGAAATTTATTGAGACATGTTCAATTTTTGAAAATACTTTCTATGCACATGACAGGAATGCCTGTGGTGTGATCTTTGGTTGCTCTCTTCTGTATATTTTATTTAGGTGAAATTTACAAAATCATGGTGATCAAATGTATCCTTAAAATTATTGTGCTTGTTCTTTCAGTTACTTAGATATTATAAAATCTCACCCTATTATTATGGATTTGTCTGTTATTCATTATGAATCTGGCAGTATTTGCTTGAAAAATTTCGAGGCTATGTTTTTAGGTACGTACAAATTAGAATTGTTTCTGGTGAATCGAACCTTCTGTCATTGTGCATGACTGCCTTTGTCTGTAGTTATGCATTATGCTTTAAGCCTAATCTGATATTAATATAGGTAATACCAGCTTTCTTTCTTCAGTGTTTAATTATTTAGTGTTTGCATGTTATATCTTTTTTATTTTGCTTTTTAACCTTCTATATCTTCATATTTTAGATGTGTCTCTTAAAAGTACATAGAATTGGATTTTATTTTTTAACCAGTTTCACAGTCATTCTTTCTTTCTTACATTTAATGGAATTACCAATATATAGGCATTTAATTCTGGTCTTTTTATTCACTTTCATTCTTTTTTTTGGTATATTCTTGTGGACTTTTTAGAAGTATTTTTTTATATTACTCCAGTTTCCTCCCTTTGTTAATTTGGTGATTGTATATTATTTTCCTGTTATTTTAGTAATTACCTAAGAAATTATAACCTGTTTTCTTTGATTACTAATGTTTAATAAAAATTGAAATTTGTTCTTTTTCTTACCTCTTAGTTAACAGGACCAAAAAGCACTGTTTATTCCACTTCAGTCTTACAAGTTACTATTGTTTTATATTTTAATTCTCTATTTAAACCCTATAAGCCATTTGATGAAGGTTGTGGTGACTGCTATTATATACAAAACCAATATGCATCTCTGACTTTCCATCTGAGATTTTATTTTGCTTGAAGAATATCCTTATAATTTCTTTTAATAAGGGTCTACTGGTAATGGATTCTGTTTTTATCTCTAAAAAATATCTTTATTTCACCTTTATTCTTAAAGCATATTTTTGTTTAGTATAGACTTCTATGTTAAAAGCAACTTTTAGCAATTTGAATATATTATTTCATATTTCATTTAAAAAGTTTTCTATCAATCTTATTGCTAACTTTATTAAAGATAATATATCTTACCTCTGCCTTCTTTAAACGTTTTTATCTTTGGTTTTTAATCTGTTTTGCTGGGATGTTCTTAGATACCTTTTGTTTTATCCTCTTTGGGGTTTGTAGGCCTTCTTGAATCTTGGGTTGTTGACTTTCATAAGTTTTAGAAAATTTGCAGCCAGTTTATCTTCAAATAAACTTTTTGTTCTATTTCTCTCCTTTTTCTTCTGAGAGTTCAGGTACAGGTATGTTAGACTTTCTCAGAGTATGCCTTTTTCCTGTTCTCTCTGTTCTATTGTGTATTTTCTGTTACTTTCTCTTTTATGGTTCATTCTGAATATTTTTTCAGACTTCTAAGTCTCATTCTTTTTTCACTTGAGTCCAAGTTGTTGTTAAATCTATCCACTGGGTTCTTAATTTGTTATTGTATTTTTCAACTATATAATCTAATGTATATTTAGTTCTTTATAATTTCTAGTCCTCTGTGTTCTCAATATTGTCTTTTATTTCCTTAAGTATAATTTTAGATCTTATGTTTTAGATTTAGATGTGTTTTAGATTCTGATAACTCCATTGTCTGTATATCCGCCATGGGTCTGTGTCTCTGGGATTTGGGACACTTTATCTTGGAACATCATGTGTCATTCATTGATGGAGGGGTGTATTTTTACAGGAAAAGTTATTGAAATGATTTGAGGCCATGGGAGTTATAATCTTCTAGACAGGGTTTATGTTTGCTTCTGACATGAATGAGGAATGCTAGCAATCTCAGATCATTTTAGTCTAGTTACTGAGATTGAACATCTCTTTAACTCCTAAAGATTTTTTTTTTTTTTTTTTTTGGACAATTGATAATCTAATTTTGTGGGTAAACCGGGACTCTGTAAGTAAAGTTGATAGTAGCTGTCTTTTTAAGTTACAGTATTAATTGGTATTACCATTAATTTCTTGTTGCTATTAAATCTTATGTAATGTCTAAAGATTAAATTAATATGTACATGTTCATGGAAAGGAGGTAAATTTATCTGATGTGAATTTTCTCATTTCTAGGACACTTCCTTCATGAGTAGCAAACCCCAAAGATACAAAAGCAAGCCACCTACTGGTGGTGATTCTGTACTTAGGATAAGCACCATTGCTTCAGCCATTGCAGATGCATCAGTGAGTACTGATCCTTCCCAACTTGCTGCCATGATCAAGGCACTTTCAAATAAAACCAGAGAGAAGACTTTACAGGAAGACGATAAACAAAAGGACTATTCCATTGTGTCTCAGTTTGTGCCTAATGATACAGAAAAAAGTAATGGATCCAGCATGTTTGATATGGAGAAATACCTTAAAAAAACAGAAGTTAGTAGGTGTGAAGGTGGGCTGGAAAACTTTTCAAGAGCTGGTGTGTCTGATATTTGGGATTTATCTTTACCAAAAGAACAGACTACACAAGATATCCATACAGTGGACTTAGATGCTGCTAATATAAGGGAACCAGAAAAAAATACAGCATGTACTTTTTATGGTGGAAATGGAGAGCACAAGAATCAAGAATCATTTAGAGCAAGCTCTCCAAATTCAATTCTTACAAATAGAAAAGAGAGTGAAAGTGCAATAGTTGATGTGAAGACCTACCCTATTGATAACAAATTACCAGATATTGGCAATCACAAAACAGCCACCTCAGTATGCACTCCAATACCTAATAATTATTCATTAGTAAAGAACCCCGGAGTAGCATCCATTTGGATGTCAGAAGAGTGTGAAGAAATACAAAATAATAGAGAAAATCAGAGCCAAAATGAGTATCTTAGTGAAGGAAGCAACAGTGAAAAACATGTGACTTTTGGAAAACATTCCATAATTGCGCCTAAAAATGTTGGTAAGTGTCGAAGTAATTGGTCACATTTGCAAAATTGCACACAAGTGGTGTATTTTGTTGTTGTTCTCATTGGAAAATAACACCTTTCTGGTAGATTTGAAAAATCACTCTCCTGAGCGTGGTGAACACAGCTCAGAGGACGACCAGGAAAGCTTCAGACCTTCCTCCTCTCCACTGAGTCATTCTTCTCCTAGTGAAATATCTGGAACAAGTTTATCAGGGTAGGTGCTTACCTTTTGTTTTCCTTTTTCTTTAATAAAAATATATGTTCAGTATAAGAAAATTAGAAAAAGTGTGAAGAATAAAAATAATCATTTATAGGTTCATTTCTCAGAGGTAAGTATTGTAAACACTTTGTGAATTTGTTTCAAGCCATTTTTCTGTGTAAATTCTTATTCACTTATTATGATGATTCTTTGTATATTTAAGAGGAAATTAGTAATGTTACAGTCTGCACAATGAATCAGGAATGGATTATTTGATGGTTCTGGTGGATAGTGGTAGATACTACAACATTTTACTGTGTTTTGCCAGTTAATTGTATTGTTTGTTTGCCATTTTAATGATACAGAGATGAACAACTTTGCCCTTAATTTTTTTTTTCTGTGTTTTGACTGATTTCTTAAGGATAGATCTCTAGAAGAGAAATTACCAGGTCAGGAAATTATTAGTGAATTATTTTCTGAATAGGTCTTAAAGACTTGCATTCTCACCATCAGTCATGGTAAGAGTATCCATTTCACTGTTTTCTTATCAGCATTAAAAAAATTTTTTTTTAGTGTTTATTCATTTTTTGATAGACAGAGCATGAGTGGGGGAGGGGCAGAGAGAGAGGGAGACACAGAATCCAAAGCAAGCTCCAGGCTCTGAACTGTCAGCACAGAACCTGAGTGGGGCTCGAACTCACAGACCGTGAGATCATGACCTCAGCTGAAGTCGGACGCGCAACCAACTGAGCCACCCAGGTGCCCCTTCTTATCAGCATTTTAAATAGCTTAAAGTTTTGGATATTTTTTTTTATCTTGTAGTGTTAATTTGATTTTTTAATACTAATGAGATTGGCAAATAATTTTTCAAGGGTTAGAAGAAGAATCATAGTATTTCATAGGTTTTAACTCAAGCCAATTTAACCATGTTCTTAAAAACCAAGTTTTAAGAACATTTTAAAATGTAATTTTTTTAGGGGTGCCTGGGTGGCTCAGTTGGGTAAGCATCCAACTTTGGCTTGGGTCATGATCTCACAATTCATGGGTTCAGGCCCTGCATCTTGGCTCTGTACTGTCTCCCTCTCTCTTTGCCCTCCCCCCTCCTGCCCCCACTTGTGCTCTGTCTGTCTCTCTCTCTCTCTCTCTCTCTCTCTCTCTAAACAAATAAACATTAAAAAAAATTTTTTTTAATAAATAAAATGCAATTTTTTTAAAGTGCCATAATTTGCATTATATACATATATATGTGTATGTATAATTTTTGAAGAATGTAAATTTACTGCTTTGTGAAATGTATGTATATGTAGTTATGTGTAGATGCACTCGTGCGCCTCTGTATATTTCCCTTCATTACTGTGTTCCTTGTCTGCCTAGTTCCCCAATGCCTTCACCAGGGAGCTGCTGTTATTAGTTTCTTAGGTATCTAGAGTTTCTTTATGCATTCATAACCAAATATGAATATATATTCTTGTTGGCTTCACTTTTTATACTCAATATAGGGTCCTTTACACACTCCTCAATGTTTTGCTATACAAGGTTACTTTTGTTATACAAGCCTCGTCTGTATTATAGTCATTTTGTTCATGTGAAATAGATACATGTGAAATAGATATATGTAGGATACATGCCCATAAATGAGATTATTGAATCAAAGAGTATTTGCATTCGTGTTCATATTTAAATTAGTACAACCACTCCATAGAGATTGTATTGATATAATTTTCCCACCAACAGTTTGAGAGCCTGTTTTCCCACAGCCTCATCAGCAGAATGTTTATAAAACTTTTTGATGGTTGATATTTTGATAGGTGAAAAACACAAGTGTTTCAACATGACTTTAATTCATATGTTTTAGGAGTGATGGTGAGCATCTTTTCCTCTATATGTGTGTTTCCATGAATAGATACTTTGTAGATACAAAGTATCTGATAGATACTATAGATACAAAGTATCTATTCATGTTTGTTGCTCATTTTTCTGATGATTTTTAGTCTTTTTTGTCTCCAATTGTAGGGGCCTTTGATGGTCCCTACAATTAGGGGCCCTATATTAGGGAGATGACTAGCCCTTTGTGATATTAGTTATAGTTCCTAGTCTTAAGAAGTTTTTTATTTCAGGGTGCTTGGGTGGCTCAGGTGGTTAAGCCTCTGACTCTTGGTTTCGGTTCAGGTCATGATCTCACAGTTCATGGGTTCGAGCCCCACATCAGGCTCTGTGCTGACAGCAAGGAGCCTGCTTGGGATTCTCTCTCTCCCTCTCTTTCTGCCCCTCCCACACTCATGCTAAAAAAAAAAAAATACTTTTTTTAAAAAAGAAGGTTTTTGGGGCGCCTGGGTGGCTCAGTCAGTTAAGCGTCCGACTTCGGCTCAGGTCATGATCTCGCGGTTCGTGAGTTCAAGCCCCGCGTCGGGCTCTGTGCTGACAGCTCAGAGCCTGGAGCCTGTTTCCAATTCTGTGTCTCCCCCTCTCTCTCTGACCCTCCCCTGTTCATGCTCTGTCTCTCTCTGTCTCAAAAATAAATAAACGTTTAAAAAAAAAATATTTAAAAAAAAATAAATTAAAAAAAATAAAAAAATAAAAAAGGTTTTTTTGTTTTGTTTTTTTTTTTTACTTTGCTTGTATTTTCTGCCATATATAAGTTTACTATTAAATTTATACATTTTGCTTTTTATGGCTTTATGAAAGATCTTTTATATGTTTCTCTATTGAAGGATGTTAATAAACAGCAATTGAAAGATGTTAATAAACAGAAAAACTTGCCTAAACAGTAAAATTATAAAAATTTTCAATATTTAAAAAAATTTTTTTGAGTGTTTATTTACTTAGAGAGAGAGAGAGAGAGAGAGCAAGTAGGGCAGGAACAGAGAGAGGGAGACACAGAATCCGAAGCAGGCTCTGAGCTGTCAGCACAGAGACTGACATGGAGCTCGAACTCACGAGCCCTGAGATCATGACCTGAACCAAAGTTGGACACTCAGCTGACTGAGCCTCCCAGGCACCCCAAAAATTTTCAATATTTTGGAACAGGTTGAAATTGTATCTAATTTCAAAGTTAACTATTAAGTGTTTCTCTAACTGCCATTGAAGTTTTGCATACTCATCTGTAATGGTATGGGTAAGCTAGAGCTTAATATCAGTGGAGGGCTTAATAATTTCCAGTTTCAGTTATTCATATATAAGTTCATCTTGCAATACTTTTTCATATACGCAGCCACCTCTTATTTAATGGTTCATGTTTACAAAACATTAGAAGTCTCCAGCCCAACCACATTTGAAGGTCATCTGACCCTGACTTGTCATGATTGATGTCATCCACTGATTTTTCTCCTATATCTCCTCCCTGATATTTGTAAAGTTATTGAGTATTTATCTTTGTATCATTAAATACACTTCTGCTTCTGACACTTGTTTTAAAGGCTTTTAAATGATGTTCTTTGAGTTCCAGCTGTGTTAGTTTCCCATAGCTGCCATAACAGTGTCACCAACTGGGTGGTTTAACACAACAGAAAGGTATTGTCTCATACTCTGTAGGTGGGAAGTTCAGGGCCATGTTGTCTCTGAAGCTTTTGGGGGGGGGTGCTTGGCTGGCTCAGCTGGTATAGCGTACAACTCTTCTTATTTTTAGTTTTATTTAAAAAAAATTTTTTTTAATGTTTATTTATTGTTGACACAATGCGAGAGACGGGGAGGGGGGTACTTGGCTGGCTCAGCTGGTGTAGTGTGCAACTCTTTATTTTGTTTTATTAAAAAAAAATTTTTTTTTGGGGGCGCCTGGGTGGCGCAGTCGGTTAAGCGTCCGACTTCAGCCAGGTCACGATCTCGCGGTCCGTGAGTTCGAGCCCCACGTCAGGCTCTGGGCTGATGGCTCAGAGCCTGGAGCCTGTTTCCGATTCTGTGTCTCCCTCTCTCTCTGCCCCTCCCCCGTTCATGCTCTGTCTCTCTCTGTCCCAAAAATAAATAAAAAACGTTGAAAAAAAAATTAAAAAATAAATAAATAAAAAAAAATAAATTTTTTTTTAATGTTTATTTTTGAGACTATGTGAGAGAGTGCAAGCAGCAGAGGGGCAGACAGAGGGAGAAACAGAATCTGAAGTGGGTTCCAGGCTCTGAGCTGTCAGCCCAGAGCCTGACGTGGGGCTTGAACTCACAAACCGTGAGATCATGACCTGAGCCGAAGTTGGACGCTTAACCAGCTGAGCCACTCAGGCGCTCCATACAGTGTGCAACTCTTGATCTCAGGCTTGTGAATTCCAGCCCCACATTGGGTGTAGAGATTACTTAAAAATAAAAAAGTTCTTGGGGCGCCTGGGTGGCGCAGTCGGTTAAGCGTCCGACTTCAGCCAGGTCACGATCTCGCGGTCCGTGAGTTCGAGCCCCGCGTCGGGCTCTGGGCTGATGGCTCAGAGCCTGGAGCCTGTTTCCGATTCTGTGTCTCCCTCTCTCTCTGCCCCTCCCCCGTTCATGCTCTGTCTCTGTCTGTCCCAAAAATAAATAAATGTTGAAAAAAAAAAAAAAAAAGAACTTTTTTATTTAAAAAAAAATTTTTTTTCAACGTTTATTTATTTTTGAAAAAAAAAAAAAGAACTTTTTTATTTTTAAAAAAAATTTTTTTTTTCAACGTTTATTTATTTTTGGGACAGAGAGAGACAGAGCATGAACGGGCGAGGGGCAGAGAGAGAGGGAGACACAGAATCGGAAACAGGCTCCAGGCTCTGAGCCATCAGCCCAGAGCCCGACGCGGGGCTCGAACTCACGGACTGTGAGATCGTGACCTGGCCGAAGTCGGACGCCCAACCGACTGCGCCACCCAGGCGCCCCCAAAATAAAAAAGTTCTTAAACTGAGGCTTTTAGGGGAGAATCCTTCCTTACCTCTTCCAGTTTAGGGTAGTCCTGGGTGTCCACTGGCTTGTAGATGAATTACTCTAATCTCTGCCTCTGTATTCACATGGCTGTCTTGTGTCTTTTTGTCCAGAGTTCTCTCTTACAAGGACACCATTCACATTGGATTGAGGGCCCAGCCTACTCCACTATAACCTTATTTTAATTAATTACATCTGTAGTGCCCCCATTTCCAACCAAGGTCACATTCTGAAATACTGGGTGTTAAGACTGTAACATACATTTTTTGGGGAAACAGCTCAACCCATAATAGTGTTTGTGACCAATGAGACAATTTTTATTCTCATGTTCTTTCCCTTTCTACTTTTTTCTTTTAGGTACGTAGTTTCTCTGTTGGCATTTCATTTACATTTTGATTCATCACTGTATCCTACACTTGTTTAGTTTTTATTCTGTATTTAAATATATTCATTTTTAGCCATTAGGTGTTTCTTCTCTTGACTGAAGTATGTTCTGTGGTAATTTGCTCAGAGGACGGAGGGAACAATACTCCCTAGGCTCTTTTATGTTCCATAGTTAAACCTGTGTCTTTTGTAATGGAAGTATGGTGTGGCTCTGTTTAAAATCTTTGGCTTATGCTTTCCTCCCTTAAGATTTTTGTAGGGATTGCTTTACTGTCGCTGTAGAATGTAGGAGGGAAATCTGAGTCATCCCAATTCTTTCTGTCTCAGAATTGACTTGATCTTTTTGTAAGCTTATGCCAAAGATGCCTTATCTTTCAAGTCTAGTTTAATTTTAGTAGGCTCTATCTCTATGTTGACTCTTCGTGGTTACTTTGTGCCATCACACAGTATACCATTCAGTATGTGGATTCAAGCATTTAAGGAAGGGAAAATTTTTTTGAATTACTTGTTAAAGTACGATCCTGCTCCATCACCTTACTGCCCCCAGGGCTCTAGAGATTCCTGTGTGGGATCTATTTTGCTTGACATCTGCATTTATTTTCTCTTTAATCGTTTAAGAACTTACTATTTTGGAAAAATTATAGATCCACAGGAGGTTACAAAGATACTGTAGAAGGATTCCCATGTCCCCTTCACCAAGTTTCCCCTAGTGGTTACATTTCTTATAATTATAGCATGGTGTCACCATCAGTGAATGTATGGGTAGAATTCAGTGTCATTTTATCACAGGTATGAATTCATGTAACAACCACCACCACAATGAAAGATACAGAACTTCACCACCACCACCATGATCTGACTGTTTCTTAATTTCTGTTTCATCTTGCTTGCATTTCACATGTTTGATCTCTGCATTCCTTACAATGTTTTCTGCAATGTCTCTTCCCTCTGTGTACTTTTCCAATTTCATCTTGTTTTCTGTGGTTTTGATATTTTTAAATTGTATGTGAAGGCATTTAATGAAAGCTATCAGTATAAAGACTTACATTTTTTCCTTCATAGTACCCTTGGTCAGACACAAAATGCTGGCTGGACCCACCCAATTTTTCTTGTGCTCCTGAAAAAATATACTTCTCTATTATGTGTAGGAAATATACTTAGGGAGATACTAAAGTTTTTCATGAAGTTGGTATATGTTCAGATATTTTGAATGAGGGTATCATGTTTACCTTTCTAAAGTGATCATGGAATTGGTAAGCTTACGCCACATGGGTAAGCTAGCCAGTTACCTGCACCCTCACCTGTTAGCCTGGGACAAAACAACAGGCCTTAATGAGAAAAGGCCAATTTAGAAGTGGGTAAATGTGCTCTGAATTAACATTGCTGGGGAAAATGCAAGGAGAGTGATGGTGTGTTGCTGAGTTGCTCAGCATACGTATTTTGCTGCCATCGCCACCAAAGTAAATACTGGTTGAGATCTCTCGATCAGTCTGTGACATGAAATTAATCCATGAATCATTTTGGGTGCGGTTTAGCCTACTAGCAAGCTTATTGTCCAAGTTTTGGCCCACTCCTAACCCAATTTTAGGATTTAACAGTATGCGTTGTTGTATTATATTTTTACTGATGTATAATTAACATGTAGTAAAATACACAGATCATAAAGATTTCGGTCAGTGGATTTCTGACACTTACATACACTTATTTAAATACCCCCTGCCCGCCGGGGTGCCTGAGTGGCTTAGTCGGTTGAGCGTCCAACTCTTGATTTCTCCTCTGGCCATGATCCCAGCGTTGTGGGATCAAGCCCTGTGTCAGATTCCGCGCTGAGCATGGTGCCTGCGTGGGATTCTCTCTCTCTCCCTCTGCCCCTCTCTCTTACTTGTGTGCTTGCTCTAATAAAAATTAAAAAAAAAATAAATACCACCTTCTAAATGATATAGCACATTTACATCCCCACCCCCCGCCCCCGCCCCATTAACAATCCTTTACCTTTTTCAAGTCAATTCTCCTCCTCCTTCCCTGGCCCCACCCTAGCATTCACTTTCTGTTCCATATCACCATAGTTTAGTTTTGTTCTTGCATTTTATTTCAGTGGAATCATACATTTTTCTGTCTAGCTTCCTCCGCTTAACATGTTTTTGAGATTGATCCTGTGGTTGCCTGTACCAGTAGCTCCTTGTGCTCATGGCTGCATAGCACTCCATCACATTACTATGACCGTGCCGTGTATCTGTTCCCCTGTTGCACAACATGTGTTTTTGTTCCAGCCTTGTTTCTAGCTCTGTTTTAGGTTCCTACTACAGCCTTCTTCTCTCTTTTTTCCCTCCTCAACTTCAAATGCCTATATCAGTCTCAGTTGATTTTCCTGGGTTATGCTAACC
Source organism: Lynx rufus (assembly GCF_022079265.1). NCBI lineage: Eukaryota > Metazoa > Chordata > Mammalia > Carnivora > Felidae > Lynx > Lynx rufus. The sequence continues at coordinate 2,811,908 of NW_025814844.1, read as the reverse complement.
TCTGCATACATAATTCTTTCTTTCTTCAAGTTTTGTTTTCTGTTACCTTTGATTGTTGATTGTGTTCCATCTATTCCCCCTTCCTTTTGAGAACCCTGGTTTCCCATTAGTGGACACTGTCTTCTCTGGTCATCTATGACTGTTTTCTTTTTCCTAATTTTCATTTTTTTATACATTCACTCTGTATGATGGTGTAGCTGCTCAAGTGTTTACACTCTGCATCGTTGATTTTCTCTAGTATCAATTATGCTTTTTGTTCCTAAATAGACTAATTTTGTATACATTTACTTTTATTGAAGTCATCCTTTTTTATTATGATAAAATGAGTGTGATTTTTTTTTTTTGAGTGGGATATTTTTATTCTTTTTCTCTAGTTTCTGCCATCTTGTATTCCTTTAAGTGTTTTTTTTTTTTTTTTTAACTCATGGTTTACTATTGGTCAAAATTTTCATCTGTCCAGTGGCAACATTTTTTTGGTGAGTGTACTTTTTCTGATAAGTTTTGCTGTTCATTAGCATTCCTGTTAGCTGATCTTCCACCTACTTTCCAGCAGGTTCATAGGACTGATTTAGACCTTCTAATTCCAGAACCACCTTTGTGTCTCCATGTGGCTAGCTCCTTGGCAGTTTTGGGATTCCTTTGAAGTTTGACATCTCAACTGAAATTTCTCTCTTTATTTCCATGCATTCTTACAGTTCACTTGTCATTACTTGAAGTAATAACCCAAAGTACATTTGTTCCTTTCCTTTTTTTAATGAGTTTTTAAAAATTTATTTATTTTGAGAGAGAGCACACATGAACGAGTGCGCAAGCAGAGGAGAGACAGAGAGACAGAGAAAGAGAATCCAAGAAGGCTCCACACTGTCAGCACAGAGCCCCATGCAGGGCTCGAGCTCACAAACCATGATATCATGACGTGAGCTGAAATAAAGAGTTGGACACTTAACTGATTGAGCCACCCAAGCATCCCTCTAATCTTTTTTTTTTTTTAATGTAATGAACATCTTTCTTAGTCAAAGGATAGTACTCAACAGCATGATTTAAAATGGCTGCATAGTGTTTTATTGTGTGTTTGTGCCATAATTTCTATAGCCCAATTTCTCCTATATGATTAGGATTTCTTGCTTTCTTAAAGGATGACATACCCTTTTGACAAAGTCTTTATAAATAGCATTGATTTTTTTCCTTAGGATTAATTCCTAGGTGTAGAATGTCTGAGTCAAAATGATACGCATTGCTTTTTTTTTGACATGCATTGCTTAATTCCTCAGCCAAAGGTTGTTTCACTTCATATTCCGCTCAGCGGTGTATGACTGATACCATTTCTTTGCACTTATATATGTGATTCTTTTTTTCATCTGTACTCTTTGAGGGCAGGAATTTTTGAACACTCTGCTCCTTGCTTTATATCAGGTATTCAATAAATGTTTATCAAATAAATGACTAGCATTGTTCTGTGACTGTATATGAAGTTTATTAATGAAAATGCCACAACCTTTTTCTTAACAATAGTTTACCAAGTACTTTATTCAATAGGGATATGATTTATAATTTTAGATAATTAAGGTAAAAAAAAAGAATCCATGATTGAGTTATTATATATGGCAGCTAGAGCAGAGACTATAGATTAACAAACTTGTAGGCAAGCAGAAATGGCTTTTTGTCAGTCTAGATAATGTTAAATAAGGGAATGGAAAACTCTAATCATGAGATGTTCTCCCTTTTAGGTGTGCTTCAGAGTCTTCTGGTTCAGCAGCTCATCAGAAGCTTCCCTGTGAGAGTGAGTTGTCTCAGTTGGTGTGTCCACAAGCTAGTGTGAGTAGGCTGACGTATGTGTCTGAACAAGAGAGCACCTGTCCCACTCTAGCCTCAGATCATTGCCTTGAGGACTGCAAGGTGGGCAGCATTTCTGTTATTTCTTCATTAAGGCTTATGCTTTAAAGTATTACTGATGTAGGAGTCAGACTGAAATTTAGGCCTATGTAATTTCTGTTGCTGTTTTACCTTTAGGGTGTGTGTGTATGTGTGTGTGTGTGTGTGTGTGTGTGTGTGTGTGTGTGTGTTTTGATCAAACAGCTACTTATGTCGAGTAGGCACTAGATGTACACAAGTATTTTAGTATCTGCCCTCTAAAAGCTTCTAGTCTGGTGGGGGACACTTACCAGATATACTGTAATGAAGTACACTGTGATCCACCTAGGTATGCTGTGGGATTCAGAAGGAGGTAACTACAAATCTGACTGGACTTGGTGATGGTTCAACAAAGGTTTATAGGAGGGATAAATAATGTACTGAAACCATATTTTGCAGAATTACTTGGCAGGGAGGAAGCAGACGAATGAGGGAAGATATGGAGTTGTACAATAGAAGGCTGCAGTGAGTCATACATGGGGATGGGGAGAGGCCAAACCATGAAGAGTCTTGGATGTAAAATTCGGGAGTTTGAAGGCTCTTAAGCAGGACACCGACCTGACCTGTATTAATTTTTTAAAAGCTCATTAGAACCAGGAGGATTTGACACCAGACTGCTGTAGTCAGTCAGGCAAGAGACGCTGTGGGCTTGGATTAAGCTAGTGGCAGTGACGATAGGAGAGAAGCAGGTAGATCTGAGGGATTTATGTGGGAGAAACTAGATTTTATTATCTGTGTGTGTGTGTGTGTGTGTGTGTGTGTGTGTTTTGTGAATATGATAGTATTCAGTTTTTTGATGAGCTGAATGAGTATAACTATTGCTTGCAATACAGTCCTCCTCCACTAACCCATTACTAAATATATCCACTAAAGTTACTATATATATGATGTCATGTTGGACAAATCCTTGAAAGCTGTCATTTTGATGGTGCTGTTAAATGTTGGGTCTTTATGTACTTAGTATAATACAGGCTGAATTATGGAGTTAGATGGGCTCTCCTCTGCTACTTTCTGAGATAGACTGTAGCTTCCTCTTTCTTCATCTGTAAGGAGAGACAGTGATGTGAAAACAGGGCTTGGCACCAAGAAGTCACCACTGAATACATACTGGCTGTTATTTATTTTTATTGATTTGATTGGTTGATGATATCTGGCAAATAACCTGGTCTTTGTTTATTAATGTCTCTATCTGTTTGGTGTAAGAAAAATTTCCAAACCAAGTGCCAAGAATAGTCAGTGAGGGTTAAGTGCATCTTAACTTGTACGTAAATTCCAGTTGGTTGACCCTGCAGAGCTGTAGATGTCACTCCTATGGTGATGCATTATCATGAAATGAATATATGAACATTGACTGCGGCTGTTACTTCTTATTTAAGAAAACAGAACCACATAATCTTAGACATCAGAAAAGAGTGCTCATAGAAATCAGCATGGAGGCGCCTTGGTGGTTCAGTCTGTTCAGAGTCTGACTCTTGATTTCAGCTCAGGGTGTGATCTTGCAGTTCATGGGATTGAGCCCTGTGTTGGGCTCTGCACTGACAGTGCTGAACTGAATATGCTTGGGGATTCTCTCTTCCTCTCTCTCTGCCTCTCCCCAGCTTGTGCATGCACACGCTCTCTCTCTGTCTTTCTCAATAAATAAAAAAGAGATTAGCATCTTCAAGCATAACAGCAGTATAGACAAACAATGGGGTGGGAGAGCCTGTGAGTTACATTGATTATTTCTGAACTCATGTCGATATCACTTGAAAGCTTGCTCACCCCCAACTCCTGTGTTATTAATTTACTTAGATTTTAATTGTACCTCTTATTGTAGTTCCAGGAAAACAATCCCTTAAATTTAACGAAAGTACTTGTCTCTGGTCCTTTATCTGTGTAAATTTGTCAGAGATGTAATTGGTATATATTTCTTTAGTCTCCTCATAATGATTTCTGTGAAACAACTGTACACTTTTCTAACTTTTAATCTTGCATTTCACAGCTGTAAAAAGTTGGCCTTTTTTTTTTCAGAGTTAATGTCATGTAGGTCTTTTTTATTTGAGATTATATCAGCATGGTTTGAATTTGTAACGGTTTGTGGATTATTTAACATTTTATTTGTCACACACAGAGTGATGTCACCAGTGAATTGAGTACCACAATTATTCAAGCCAGTCCAGTTCCATCAGAGGAACAGGCTGTGGAAAAACTGACAGAAAAAGGTTTATTTCAAAGTAGAAGTAAAGGAGCACTATCGTATATTATCCAAAAAGACTCAGATACAGGCAATGTGGCAGAAACGACTTCTCTGAGTAGCAAACCTGAAGATGCAAAACCTTACTTTAGGTTGAGTGAAGATCTTTCCTCCAAGAGTGGAGATCTATCGGAAGCCAGTGCAGTCGGGTTGACCTCTCACCCCACTGAATTGGACCAGATGGGCCTGGCTCTACTGAGCAAGACAGGTCTCGCCCGCCCAGCCATGTCAGCGATGCCACACCTCCCTGTGTCACGTCAGGCTTCTGTGAATGAAAGTGAAAGAGTATCCTCTGAAGATACGCTAACTGCCAGCAGTGCAGTAAGTGGCCAGATTCCTCATCGGATGGCCCCTGGAAACGAGGGTGCCCCTATTCCCAGCACCATGGCTCGTGGCTCTGCTCCTGAGATGCAGAACGTGCCCACTGCACTTCCTACACTCTTGACTCAACATTCTTTTACCACGGCTCCCTTTGCCCAGCACTATTTAGGAACACTGTCTTCAGCTGGAAATGTTGTTTTGCCTCAGTGCCATGCTGGCAGCGCCACTGTCTGTGGATTTTCGGGAAGCTGTCCTTATTCTGCTGTTGCAGGAGAGCATGTTCAGAACTCTGTGGCCATGGGAATTTGTCTAGGGCAAAATACCAGCTCTGGATTGATGGGTACCTCTTCCCTTTATAACCCATATTCTAATGCCTTAAATCAGAATCTTCTAAGTACGGCAAAACCTTTTCCCGTGCAGTCCGTTGGTACAAACTGTGGAATTGAACCATGGGATTCAGGAATGCCGTCAGGATTTGGTAAGATGTTTTTCCTCTGTTGCTGCTAATTGTCGCTTGCTGTTATTGAAAAATTGTGTTTTCTCAAATGAGGCCACAAAACTAGTTTGTTTCAGGGAGATACTGGTTGGCCTGAATTTCTCTTAAGTTTTGTTCTTTGTTCTCAATTGAAAGCACAGATCATGATATATTTCTGTGCAAGGGTCTCCAACATGGCTTTAGAAAAGCATGAACACTTAATGCAGGTGAAACTCCTGATGTCTTTGTCTTCCTGTCTTTCTTGTGCTCTGCACTTGGATTTCTGTAATTGCTTCAACAAGGAACTGTCCAGTTCAGGATTGGCTCTCTGGAGGAGTGAGTCTCCTTCCACTTAAAAAATAATTTTTTTTAATATTTATTTATTTTTGACAGAGAGGGAGACAGAGTGTGAGTGGGGAGGGGCAGAGAGAGAGGGAGACACAGAATCTGAAGAAGGCTTCAGGCTCTGAACTGTCAGCACAGAGCCCCACGTGGAGCTTGAACTCACAAACCATGAGATCATGACCTGAGCCAAAGTCAGACACCCAACTGACTGAGGTACCCAGGTGCCCCTCCTTCCACTTTTTAAAGTCTTTTGGGGGATAACAGTTGTGGTGAGAGACAGTATCCTTCCACTTTTGTCTGCAGTGGCTGAACTGCTCCTGGATTCTTTTGCTAGAGATGGTCACTCTAAGCAGAGTTCGGTGTTGTGCGTTCCCTGACATCATACACACGGCCACTGGAGTGCTGTCTTTTCTACCCCCCTGTTCTTCTCAAGGAAATTCCAAAGTTACTGCATAAGGATAGTGAAAAGATTTGGTCTTATTAAAACTGAGCATATGTATAAATCTTGAAAGTTTGAGCCCTGTGTTGTTTCTTACTAGGTTAGGTAGTGGCTTATATTTGTGGCAGAAAAAAGGAAGAGATTACTAATAGGCAGTACATTGAAGAGTTGATTCGCTGTAAATTGTGGGTTTGATCAGTTGTACTTGTTCTTCCTGAGCTGGATACAGCAAGCAAAAATTGTTGGCCTGGGCTGAGGCTTATACAATGTCAAGGACTCCTAAAGACCCAGTGCACTTCATCCTGTAGCTCTTAGGTGTAAAATAGGTAGTCTTACATAAAAATTTCCATTTAACGAATTGTTCTTTTAATCAGATGTTTGATATCACTTGCATTTGACTACCCTCTATCTTTACCCAGGGAAAGTCAGAGTACCTGAGGAGTTGAAGTTTCCTCATGCTTGCTGTGTTGGCATTGCTTCCCAGACCCACCTTAGTGTACTTAACCCAACTGACCGCTGGCTACAGGTCAGCATTGGGGTTCTCACTGTTAGTGTTAATGGTGAAAAGGTAAGCTTTCTGTGTCTTTCTCCTGTCACTTAGCAATTGCATTTTGATTAATGTTAGATTTCTCCTTTCTCTAGTATTTCCTTTTATACTTGGGAGTCTGTCCTCCCCCCCCCCCCTTGTATGCCTTCACAGAATCATTGAAATGGTATGTGAAAGAATAACATTGTGTCTTTTTCTTAGCACCTCCTTTTCTTGTAGTACTGCATTGAGAAGTGAAATGTGATTGTGGTTCTCCGTTTCTATCAGTTATTTATTTATCATTATATTTCATTGTTATTTATTCATAAAACCATGTAAATATGCTTTAAGTGCTATTTAAACCACCGAAAACTTGGATTTCTGCTATTTGTTGGTTTTGTTAAATGTGATTGAATATAAGTTACTATCATTTATCAAAAAACAAGTTATTCTTGGGACCTATATCTTCATTCAATAAGTGAAATCTTTTTGACTAATTTATCTGATCATGTTTTTACATGATCTTTTGAAATATCTGGAAATACAATTTTAACATTAACTCTTAACAGCAAGGGTCTCTCACATGATCAGTTAGAGGTAGTAAAGTACAATACTCTAAATCTCCTTTCATGATTACAATGACGATGTAGACATGATTGAGCAGGAAAGGTGGGAAATGCGGTCAGCAGCTCCTATTTTGGAATGTCCTGGTTTTGCGACTGCCACTTGCAGATGAGCATGGGTGGATGAGTTTACTTTCTCTCTTACCTCCTGGTAAGATTTACCTGGCAAAATAAGATTGTGTCTAGGGGCGCCTGGGTGGCTCAGTCAGTTAAGTGTCTGACTTTGGCTCAGGTCATGATCTCATGATTCGTGGGTTCGAGCCCTGCGTTGGGCTCTGTGCTGACAGCTCAGAGCCTGGAGCCTGCTTCTGATTCTGTGTTTCGCTCTCTCTCTGCCCCTCCCCTGCTTATGTGCGCGCTCTCTCTCTCTCTCTCAAAAATAAATACACATTGAAAAAAAAAAAAAGATTGTCTCTAGTCTCCCTCTTCCCTTTTCCTAGCCTTTCCCCTCTGATCCTGAGGTTGGATGGAAAGCATGTGATAGCAGGAAAGTGTTAAGGGTGGGAGGTAAGCTTGGAGGCCCTTTTAGGGGCATGTAGGAAGTAGTGTTGCCTCTGGATGCGGGAATAGAAAAGAATGCCCTCATGTATAGTGAGGAGGGAGGGTTTGGAATGAGTCATAATCATGGACTGAGTAGCCTGATCAGGACCTTGGAAGTCAGTCTAATGTCCCTGATCACACAAAAACCAGTCCTGGGTGATGTGCAGGGCACCAGAGTGCTGCCTTTTCCAGGGGCTCTTTCATTGGAAATGAGGGTGTAGATAAGCTGTGTTTGCTTTAAAACAGACTAGGGGACACACAGTCAACTTATCTTCATAAGTCTTCATAATTTTGACTAATTGTATTTTATCGATAATGGGTTATAAGGCTTAGATTATTTTGAAAGGTATATTTCTAGATTTGGTAGTTTGAGAAGAAAAGGATCTTAAACTAGTTGATTTCTGATTCTTGATTTTCAATGTGAAACCATTTCTTAACGAACCGTGTGGCACTTTTTTTTAAAGGTGGATCTTTCAGCATATCCTTGTTTAGTTTTCAAGAATAAAGTCATCATAAGACCTCATTCCACAGAAGAGATAAAAGTACTTTTCATACCATCTGATCCTGGGATTTTCAGATGTATATTCAGTGTTGCTTGTTGGCCATTTTCAGCAGATGCTGAGACCATAGCACAAGCAGAAGCCTTGGCAAGCAGAGTCGTTCTCACAGCTGTTGCTGAGACGCCTGTGATTGAGGTAACTACTTGTAAGCAAGTCTTTGTCATGCCTGGCATTTGAATGAAGCCTGTTTAACCCTTAAGAGGTAATATTTGGGAGAAATGAATATGTGGGTAAATATGTCACAAAGTTACTATCAAGCTACCATTAGTTCTTAATTAGCTTCTTACTTTAGAATTTAAAATTATTTCTGTTGGGGCTCCTGGGTGACTCAGTTGGTTGGGTGTCCAACTTTGGTTCAGGTCATGATCACACAGTTCGTGAGTTCGAGCCCTGTGTTGGGCTCTCTGCTGTCAGCATCTGCTTCAGATCCTCTGTCTCCCTCTCTCTCTGCCCCTCCCCTGCTTTCTTTCCTCTCTCTCACGCTCTCTCTCTGTCTCTCAAAAATAAACATTAATGGAGCACCTGGGTGGCTCGGTCGGTGAAGCGTTTGACTCTTGGTTTCGGCTCAGGTCATGAGTTCATGGCTTCGTGGGTTGTAGCCCTGCATCAGGCTCTGCACTGGCAGTGGGGAGCCTGCTTGGGATTCTATCTTCCCGTCTCTCTGCCCCTCCCCATTTGTGCTGTCTCTGTCTCTCAATATAAATAAATAACTTAAAAAAAAATAAACATTAAAAAAAATTACTGGGGCACCCGGGTGGCTCAGTCGGTTAAGTGTCCAACTTCGGCTCAGATCATGATCTCACGGTTCACGAGTTTGAGCCCTGCGTCAGGCTCTGTGCTGACAGCTCAGAGCCTGGAGCCTGCTTCAGATTCTGTGTCTCCCTCTCTCTCTGTCCCTCCCCTGCTTACATTCTGTCTCTCTTTCTCAAAAATAAACATTTAAAAAAATTAAAAGAAAATAATTTCTATTGTTTTACGGAAATTCAGCTCTACTTGCTAGATGTGGGTGTTAGTTTGGGATGTTCTGAAAAGTCACCAGACATATTGGGTTGTTTGTTTTAAAAGCGACTAAGAAATGTAATGAGATCAGTGATTTTCCCTGGTGGTATATAAACTTTGGATGTTATATATTAACCTTTTAAATACCACTTTAAGAAAGAATACAGGAAGTGGTTACGTAGGGGACATCTTGAATATATGTGTATAGGGAAAATAACTGCCTTATGTTACATGAATGAGTGTTTCAGCTTGGAATAACTTTCAGTAACCACATCACATACGGATTTAAAAAGTGTTTTGATAGCAGTTTGGATGCACATGAAGACTAAGCTTCATGGATGCTGGAAGACAGCTTAGACAGTGTCTCTAGTGATGAAGAAGCCACCAGTGTTGACGATCTTGCCAGGGTTTGAGTACAGTTGTTTTCTGCCTAGAATACTTCTCCCACACACCGCATACTCTCTCACTGTTGGTGGAATGGCAGTCCCCACCTATTCCCTCATCCCTGCACGCCCACCTCCCTTTGCCCACTTTACTTTTCTGCTTAGCATTTTTAGCATTGTCATACTAAATATTTACCTGTTTATTGTCTGATCCTCTTTGCTCCCACTAGAGTGTAAGCTCTGTGGGGGCCAGGACATGTGTCTCTTTTGTTCACTTCCAAAATAGTGCTTGGCATATAGTAAGGGCTCAAGTAATAGTTGTTTGAACTATCAATTCAAATAGAAAGTGGAAATAGCAATATTTCTAAATATATGTGGTTTCTGAAACATTGTATTACATTCGTGTGGACCAAAACCAATGACTATAGTCAGTTAGCTATTTCATCCATATCATTAAAGATTTATGTAGTAAGTCTGGCCAAGGAAGACTTTTTGATCTTGGAGAAATTGGATTGTTACGCATTTTAAAGTACATTTATAGTTTCCAAATGTTTTGGGAATGTTCCAGCAGCCTCTCCCCATTGCATGCCCCATGTTGGAGTCAGAATATGGGTTGAGGAGGGGAAGAAGGAAAGAGATTCTGTAGTTTAGCATGAGTTCAATCTATGTTAATGTTTCTTGTGTGCTTGAAAAGAATGACTCTTAGGTGAAAAGAATTTCTCTTAGGTGCAGAATTCTTTTACATGTCCTTTAGCTCTACTTTGTTACTGTCTTCTGTATCATTACTAACATTTCTGTGTGTTTAGTCTTTTTGCCTTTGAGAGAAGTTTTGTGGATTTGTCTGTTTCTCCTTATAATTCTATTGATTTTTGTCTTGGGTATTCTGAGCTCTGTTATGTGTGTTTAGACTCAAGATAATTTTATCTTCTAAGTGAAATTGTTCCTTGTTAAAGTTATAATTCTCTTGCATCTGCATTAGTTTGGAAGTTACACATTTCTGTTCCCTTCGTATTCAAATTGGTTACTGAAGTCTAAAATTAATCAGGAGCCCAAACAACACAAAAAGCTATAGTCATTTTAATGTTGATCTTTTCCTTCCGTCATATCTTTGACTACTATTTTAATCCCAAATGGTTTTAAAACCGTAACATTAAATGTTTTTTAACAGATTGCTCATGCTATTTTACTTTTTTTTTTTTTTTGCTCACCATTATTTCTTGAATCTTTTGTTTTTACCTTTTTCATGGACTCTATTATCTGTATTTAAAGTGTACTTATTTTATAGTTAATTTCAGATTATTTCTAGTTCTTCAGGTTCTAATTTTTCTGCTAGCTTTGCTAGGTCTCCCTAATTACTTTATTCATGAGGTTTCTAATTTTTTTTTAATGTTTATATTTATTTTTGAGACAGAGAGAGACAGAGCATGAGTGGGGGAGGGCAGAGAGAGAGGGAGACAGAATCTGAAGCAGGCTCCAGGCCCTGAGCTGTCAGCACAGAGCCCGATGGAGGGCTCAAACTCATGACTCTGGAGATCATGACCTGACCCAAAGTTGGACACTCAACCGACTGAGCCACCCAGGCGCCCCAAGGTTTTTAATTTTTTAATTGACTTAAAACATTTTTTAAATGTGAGCTCACATCATTAAGGCCGCTCTTTGCTGTAGTAATTCCATGTGTCCTGGTTTTTCAGAGTGTCCATAGAGAGCACTTTGTACAACTGCTTGGGGCATGAAGGTTGTACTGATTTTCAGCTTGGAGCTTTCATATCTAGTGTGGCATAGGCCTAGAGTTTTACTTTCTTGCAAATGATCTTCTGACACCCACCTATTGCTGGACAAGCTTCCCTGTTACCGCCTCAGACATATAAACAGGTTTTCTAGTTTCCTTTTCATAAAAGGCACTTCTTTCAATTTCTGCACTTGATTGCAGGGAGCTCAGATTCCATTCTAGCCTTGCCCTGCCCACAGCAAGCTCAGGGTCATACTTTCTGTGGTTAGGAGGGTGTTGAAGCTCAACCACCTTGGAAGTAGCTCGATCCCAGACCTTCATGGGCTACCATGGAAGTCAGTTCCCATTTGCCAGTCTGTTTTTGATTTCCCATTATATTTGGCCAGGCTGAAGAAATTTATGTGTGTGTTAAATATTATCCAGCATTTCTACATGTGTGTGTGTGAGAGGTCTGTGTTAAGTTGTTCTTAGGCACACATTTTAAACTTTTGATATGCCTATTTTGGTATCATTTTAAACATTTTTAGTTTTGGGGCGCCTGGGTGGCGCAGTCGGTTAAGCGTCCGACTTCAGCCAGGTCACGATCTCGCGGTCCGTGAGTTCGAGCCCCGCGTCGGGCTCTGGGCTGATGGCTCAGAGCCTGGAGCCTGTTTCTGATTCTGTGTCTCCCTCTCTCTCTGCCCCTCTCCCGTTCATGCTCTGTCTCTCTCTGTCCCAAAAATAAATAAACGTTGAAAAAAAAATTTTTTTTAGTTTTGCCCGAAATTTGGACTAAATCTGAAAATTCCAACGTATATTTTGAAGGGAATTGAGAAGTTAAAATTATAATAATAGAGTTCATAGTAACTCATTGAAGGGAGGCTTGTATCTTTTATAAAATTGTCAGTTTGTCTTAAGATCTCACAGTCTTTTCAAAGTAGCAACAGCAAACATATTACTTTATTCTGTAGTACATTTGCATACATAGACTACATCAGAAAACGAATTTAACATTTATTTTTGTAGAAAATAGCAATTGTAAAATGGCCTGGGGATATTTAGGTAGGCTTACATTTAATGCTGACTATTTGTAACTGGAAAAAGCAGTGATATGAATGTAAGCTGTGATATTAATATATGACTTTTTATAAATTAGTCTTTTCTTTCATAATTAGGTAGAAACAGAAAAAAAAGATGTTCTTGATTTTGGTGACTTGACTTATGGAGGCTGGAAAGCTTTGCCATTAAAATTGATAAACAAGACTCATGCCACTGTGCCAATCAGACTTGTTATTAATGCTGTAAGTAATGTACAGTAAGAAACTTAACAGAACACATTGATTTGGAATTCTAGGTACTGCTAATATCATTCTTGGTTCATTTTTCTTATGGAAGTAAATTTTTTGGTAACGATTCGGTCAACAAATTTAACATCACATGAACATTGCACTGTTGGCTTTACTGAGACTGATTCTTCTATTTCTGAACAGAATGCCATAGCCTGGCGCTGCTTCACATTTTCCAAGGCACCCATCCATGCTTCTTTGAAAGCAGCTCCGTATGCTGACATGATTGCTCAGCTGGCAGCTCCTTCTGTGGTCAACCACATGATGCCTGCCAGTTATGACGGACAGGTAAGCTGGGTGGATTGAAGGAACTGGCTTCAAATTAAAGAGGGAGTTAAGTTTCCAAACTACTTATCTTTCATTAAGATTTACATCTTAATGCTAAATTAAATTTTATTTTATTTTACAGGATCCAGAATTTCTGATAATTTGGGTTCTTTTCCATAGTCCAAAGAAACGGATCACTTCTTCAGGTATTCATGTTTATGTTTTTTGGGGAATTGCTCTTCTCTGTAGCAAAATAAACTACAAAGTTGAGGCATGTTTCTTCCATCAGTGAATGTGAATACTTTGAGGAATTTGTGAAATATGTTATGTTGTTTTAAAAATGGGGCAGAGAGTGTGCTGTTTTGGCTCAAATCCATGTAATTGTGGTTAACCCCAGCAAGTACACTGAAAACCTTTTGGGATCTTTTTTGTACACTGATTTTATCACATCTACCAGTTGGATGTTTTCTTTCTTTTTCTCCTTTCTCCTCCACTAATTTCTATTCCTCTTCAAAGAGGAATTCTTCAAAAAATCATTTTGCTGGGGCTCCTGGGTGGTTCAGTTGGTTAAGCATATGACTCTTGGTTGCAGCTTAGGTCATGATCTCATGGTTTGTGAGTTTAGGCCCCACATCAGGCTCTGCACTGACTGCTTGGGATTCTCTCTCTCTCTCTCTCTCTCTCTCTCTCTCTCTCTCAAAATAAATAAACTTAAAAAAAATCATTTTGCTTAGGATTTCTTGGGATCCCTGAGGGCATAGTGTTGGACCACATACAACATTTAGACTTAAATAACTCTCTGGTGTCTGAACTAAAAGAATGAGCTTTTGTAGAGATTTTAGGCTCAGCAGAAGAGTTCTTGGCAAGAGTCGATATAGAAGTTGATAGCCCAAACCCTACCCCAGTCATTAAAAGTATTGGTCTTCAAGCAAGAACAGGAATAGCTAGGATACATGCTCCAAAAGACTTACAGGTACCCTAAACTCTTTTCTTTGCCATGATTTTATGTTCAGGTTGATTTCATTCTAATTGTGACATTATTTAAGATGTTGGTTTTACTCCATTCTCTAGACTATGCACCTGTTTGCCAGTTTGGCTTCCTCAGCAAAGCAGCACTTACCTTTGAAAAATGCAGGGAATATTGATGTTTACTTAGATATCAAGGTAAGAATTTGTGTAAGAGCGCTATGACATAGTATTTCCTTAGTCTGTGAGACTCTGAGTATCTTCTGACATTGTGAACATGGCTGAGCTGCCCCAGAGATCAAACAGAGTGCTTAAAATCTGAGGATTATACCAGTAGGAAATAGATGATAGGACACTTTAACATCTGATGTTTTATATGTAAGAACCAAGTTCTAGATTAATTCCTGAAAAATGTGTATGTTATCCTGTGGATAGGTGGAATTGGAGGAGAGTGATCATATATGTAGACATTTCTGAGAGGTGTGGATGAGTAAGAGGGTGTTAGTGATAGGAAATAGGAATGGGAGTTTAACTTTTTTGTGGAAAGAGAAAGTGCCCTTTCCAAGAGAATAAGACAAAGTGGGATAGTGACAGACAAGGCAGAAGGGAAAAATAACCTGTCAGAGTAAATGAAAAATGAGAGTAACTGAGTAAAAGCCACATTTGCATAAGTCAGTATTTAGTTATAATTGTATAAATATTTAGATCCCAGACCAAGGAAGTCACTTTTCAGTGGATCCAGAGAATCTATTCCTTAAACCTGGAGAAGAACATGAAGTTATAGTTACATTTACTCCAAAGGATCCCAAAGCCTGTGAGGAAAGGTAATATAAAATTATTTATACTGACCAGTTTTTACTCTTCTCTGAAAATAGCCACTTATTTAGATGTGCTTCATTCCACAGTCTGAATGATCTAGGACATGTTTCGTCTCATCTGATAGATAGTATAGCTCTGTTTAACTTCTGTTAGCCTCAGATTTTCTTCTTTTTGTGTACTAAAACTCTCCTTTTAAACCAATTGACTAGAAATTAAGAAATGACTATTTTTAAATATATTCTGACAAAAGTAAATAATAAAATGTCAATCTTGATGTTTCTCATTAACTTTCTCTCTCTCTCCAAGGAAACCATCACCAGTTGTTGGTAGTTTAAGATGCTTCCCCCTGCTCCCACACCCCCTCCCCCATTTCTCCAGGCTTATGACTTTTTGGCACCTAAATCATAAGTGAATATTACCTGATAGTGGTCGGAGCATCATTGTCATTAGTATTTGAATTTGCTTGGTAAACAGAGCTTAGAAGCACACACTGCTGAGACACATGTGCCCTGTGCCCTGTCCCCTGCCTGGGTTATGGAATGCCTTAGTGTGCTCAGTCTGCTACTGTGGCCTTTCAGAGAAGAGCTGGCCTGCACAAATGTGAACACTTGTGCCTGGAACAGCTGCCCCCAACTTCATTGAGTTACCTCCCCAACTTCATTGAGTTACCTCTTTCATCTGGGAAGCTTTCCTCAACTGTTCTCAAACTCCTCATAAATAGTCGGTAGTATTCCTGTGGCCCCATGAACTTCCCTTGTCCCATTGTGTAGATGGAATTGTGACAGTCTTTCCTTGTCGATATTCCTCTGGAATATAAGCTGTAAGTGTGGGAATGTCATTGTATCCTCAGCACCCAGTTCAGTCTCTTGGACAAAGGAAGCCTGTGGGAAATAGTCGCCAATAGAATTGTGGACATTCAACTTAGATGGTTTTCTTTGTTAGGATCTTGAAAATATTCGTGCAGCCATTTGGACCACAGTATGAAGTGATGTTAAAAGGTGAAGTAGTTTCTTCAGGAAATAAACCTCTAATACCTGGATCTTGCTGCTCAGATGCTCCATCAATTTTGTCCAACAAGCAGTTTCTGGCCTGGGGGGGTGTCCCTCTTGGTAGAATACAGTAAGTATGCATGTAGCAGCTCCTGAGCACAAAGATTCTGCCGTCATCACCTAGCATTGTTTTCCACTCTGATAATTATGACCATGTTAATATTTTTAAAGTTGAAATAATGTTGTCCTATGTTCCGTAATCTTCCTATTATGAATTCCAATGTTTTAATTAAAATTTTCACCTCTGGGGCACCTGGGTGGCTTGGTCAGTTGGGCATCTGACTTCGGCCTTGCGGTTTGTGGGTTTGAACCTCGTGTCGGGCTCTGTGCTAACAGCTCAGAGCCTGGAGCCTGCTTCGGATTCTGTGCCTCCTCCTCTCTCTGCTCATGCTCTGTCTGTCTGTGTCTTTCAATAATAAATAAACGTTAAAAAAAAAAAGTGTTTTTTTTTAAATTTCACCTCTGCAATCCAAAAAAAAAAATAGGTTTCAATTTTCTTAAGCTCTTTGGTGGATTCTCTGCTGATTATCAGATTTAGGCACTTAAGAGTTTCTTTGTTCCTTCTCTGGAAAGCCCTATGGAAAGGTAGGAAGAAAAAATAATCAGAGACCTTGCATTCTGCTTCAGGAGTTTACAAAGTAGTAGAATGTGAATGCTTTGTACCATAAAGAGTACAAGGGGTCTCTAATAGAGCAGATCTGTTCTGTCATAGTTTAATGTGAATTATATCTTGAATCTTATTTTTATATGCACTTTGATTATACATTATGAATATGAACTTTGAGTTAATTGGCATATAATAAATAGTATAGTAATATTTTTCCTTTCATAAGCTTAGCAACATAGCTAAATACTTCTAATTAATAACCTAGGCAATTATTAAAGCTCAGTGTTTCTTCTTCCATATTTTGCATTTTTGTGTTTGACCTAAATGTTTTACCCACACATTTCTATGGTACCTGAGAGATAAGAAACTTCTGGCTGAATCTGTATTATAGGTGTGAAGAATTACTTTTTAAAATTATAGTTTTGTTAGTGCAAAAAAGATCTAATTGAGCTTCCTTACTTTATAGAGTTCATACATCTGCTTAACCATCCATGTAGTCAGTCATATGTACCTTGTCTTGTTGCAAAGGCAGCTTTCAAAAAGATACAGTAAGGTAAAAACTTAAGGGCCGACTGCTGTGGGATGATGAGATATGGTAATCATAAAGGTCGTGCCCGAAGGCTCACCTGCAGAAGGCTCACGCTTTGCACTCACCTTGATGTGGGTCTTATGCTTGGTTCTGACTCTAACCCCATCATCCTGAGATAAGTCACAGTGTTCAGAGGTTAAGAACAAACCAGTTACTGTGTGAGAGAGGATAGCTGTTCCTGCTGTAGACTTTAGACGGATGTTTCTTCCAGGGGTCCTTTCAAAGAGAAATCCATACAGCATGCCAAGTCTCAAAGTAAAACTACTTCATAGTAAATACTCCCATCAGGATGCTCCCTCTTTGAGGTGCTTCATTCAGGTCTGGATGTGTCACACCTGAAGACCCAGCTGAAGATGTTTTCTGGGTGCTGAGGCAGGTGGTGGCTTGAATGAGACAGCTTAGGCACCTAGAAGAATGGTGGGCTGCATGTTCTTTAGGGAGCTCTCAGTAAAGATTCTCTCAGCTAGACTTTTGAAAAGTCCTGATTGGCAGGGAGTGTGAGGTATTGTGCCCTTTTCAGTAGCTCCTGTGTTGTTGGTTATGTCATCTGGTTTTTGCAGACAGCCGAGATGGAATACACGTTGAAAGGAAGGGCGGAACAAGGGCATGTGCCTGTATGGAAGAATTTTCTGGTTCTATACAGTTGAATCTGGACAGTGTATACCAGACTTTTCCTCAAAACATTAGTGGTCTGCTCCACTACACATACAAATAGTGGTTTGAGACTTTGAAGTTCTGTGCCATGGAATGTGGTCAAAATAACATAGCTGTTCAGCTCAGCCATCAATGTCTAAGGTAAAAGGAAGATCACTTTCCAATATGCCCTAGCAGTCATAGTCATTATTACAGTGCAGACTCTGGCAAGCGTCAGCTACTGAGTGTTCCTGTTGATACACCGCTTATTCTATAACTGCTCTTTCCTTTAAGACAAAGGCAGAAGAGAGCTCAGTAAGGGCCATCAGCATCCTTGTGTTGTTCCTGACAGAATTCCCTGTCTTGTGATAAAATTTGCAACAGATGATTAATAGAGTAGAGATGGCTGCTCTTAAAATCTAGCTGTTCCAGATGCCATAACATCTTGAAATCTTAGAGCTCATCTGAAACAAAATTAATGTGTGTTAAACTTTTTTTTTAATCAGAAATTAGTTAAGTTGAAAATGGGGGCACTATCTTGTACGTGCTTTTGGACTTTCAGTGGCATTTTTCCCTGGCCCTCGCCTAAGTGAAAGGCATTCAGGCCGTCCTCTTTTATTTCTTGCTTCACTTCTTCATGGAGATTCATGGAGTGCCTTCTGATCCAACAGATCTAAGTGTAAGCCCCATGCCAGTACAGGGAAGTGACCTGAAAACTGTTCTATCCCTGTTTATGGTTGGTTAGATATCTTAACTCAGCCTGGAGGAGCTCGCCACTTCTGTGAGAACGACCTTAGTCTGTGGATGCTGTGACACATGATGTCTCGAAGTGGACTTGTTGAAAGCAATAGATCCGTAGGTACCATGCTAATGTATGTACAGTATTTAGCGCAGCGCCTGCCTAGGGAAACGATGGACTTCTGTTTCTGTAGTCCCCTTACTTCCATTGTAGTGTCCTACATAGATGATTTTTCCCACCCCAAATATCTCCTGCTACTCCTTTATAAGGATGTTGCAGCATGGTTAATGATACAGAGGTGTATTGTCTGCTTAGAAAGAGATCGTCCTATTTTCTCTCCCTAAGAAATGTCCTAGGAGGCAGTCAGAGGCTGTGACCCAGTGGGTGCTAGGAGAGGACCCAGAAACAGAGGGCAAGGGGATGCTGGTGTTCTTTTGATGTGGTACCTGCCTGCTGCCTGCCTTTGTGGAAGAAGGTGCTTGTTGCAAAAGGAAGATTTGAAGTGAGCTCTTCTTCCAGAGGAAAGAGGAAACAATTCATATATAATTTCAGGGAGAGTGTTCTCATTGAGTCATTGATTTTGCCTCAGTTACAGATAGAAATGATAGTTAATAAATTATATTTTCTAAGGGTAAAGTGGTCCAAAGTGGTATTTCATTCCAGATTGATGTTTTTTTAATTTTTGAAGTTCTACATTTTTCCATATATTCATTCATTTATTCTGATTTCTCTCTCATAAGTCTGCACATGTACTTTGGCTATTTGTTGGTTAGGATTTAGTATTTTTTAATTATTATTTTGTGTGGACTGTATATAATAAAGGTGTTAACCCTTTTTACTTTGTATAGTTCTTTTTTGAAACTAGAAACTGAGCCCCCCTCCCTCTACTTGATTACTACTTGCAAATGATAGCTACATTTCCTTAAAAATAGATAAAAATAAAAGGTTTTAAAGATTTTTTGTTGTTGTTGTTGTTAGGTTTTTCCCAGTGTTCTTTGAATGGTTTCCTCAGGTCTTAGATTTAAATTTTTAAAATATAGTTATTTATTTATTTTGAGAGAGAGAGCGCGTGCACGTGCATGAGCAGGGGAGGGGCAGAAAGAGGGAGAATCCCAAGCAGGCTCCACACTGTCAGCACAGAGCCTGATGCAGAGCTTGAATTTATGAACCGTAACATCATGACCTGAACTGAAATCAGGAGTTGGCTGCTTAACTGCCTGAGCCACCCAGGCATCCCTAAAAATTGTTTTAATGTTTACTTATTTATTTTTAGAGAGATACTGAGCACGCAAGCAGTGGAGGGGCAGAGAGAGAGGGAAAGAGAGAATCCCCTGTAGTACGGGGCTCCATCTCACGAATCATGAGATCATGACCTGAGCCGAAACCAAGGGTCAGATGCTTAACCAACTGAGCCACCCAAGCCCCCCTGTAGGTCTTAGATTTTATTCTGAGGTTGAGCTCAGCAGCCTTTCCCCTTCATCCCAAGGTGGACAAGACATAGGCCACAGTTTAAATAATTTAACTGCCAGTCTTCAAATTTTGAGTAAAATGGGGATGTACTCGTGTTCTCTGTTCTCCACTGAAGACAAGATTTGTATATTTTCACAGATTAAAGGATTTTTTTTTTACCACCAGCTAGCTAGTATTCTTAAGTCTATTCTACTTGCATATCGTAACTTTTTATTTATTTTTATTTTTTTGCATATTGTAACTTTTTAAAAATATGGTTAATTCAATATAGTGTTTAAATAACTAGTTTGTGCAAATGAGGCTCTTAGAGTAAAAAATCCAAGCAATGTGCCTGAGAGTGGTATTGACTTAGAAACTTAATTTGTTATCTGGCTTTTTGTTGTTTTATAAGACAGGTAAGACTTTATATGTATATGTATATACATATATGTATATATGCATATGCATATGTATATATACATACATGTATATATACATATGCATATGCATATATACATACACATATACACATACTATACATATAGTATAAATAATGAAGTGTATACTATATATATATATATATATATATATATATATATATATATATATAGTATAAATAATGAAGTTGGCTAGGGAGCTATAATAGGAGAGCATCTAAACCAAAAACTTGCTCTGACACGGTGAGTCTTGAATGTATGTTTTCAGAAATGGAGGAATGTGTGTTTTCAGGACTGTGGAGACACCTTTGCAGGCTACTAATAAAGTGGCATATGCAATCCAGTCCATCTCTAAACATTGCAGTTAGTTTTAATTGATTTTGTTTTCATGGTTGTAGCAACATCCATGGAGTAAAACCACATTTATAATGTGTTCTTGTTTCTAGGCTTCAGAAGCTAGCTTTAAGAAATAATTGTACATCTACAACCCAGCATCTGCGACTGCTCATTAGAGGACAAGACCAGGACTGCTTTCAGGTTTGTAGTGTGCATGATGCTATTTCATGTTCTTTCAAAGCACTTACATGTGCAGACCATTATGTGTGCTTCATCTTTGAAGCTTTGGTTTGGTGGTAGTTTTGTCTTCTTGCTTTTTTGTATGTAATGATTGTTTTTAAATTGTAGCTTCAGCACACTTTTGGTTCAGAAGAGCGACTGACCAGTAACTGTGAGATTAGAATGCGTCCAAAGGAAGACATTTACATCTCTGTGTTATTTGCTCCTACTCGATTATCTTGTATGTTGGCTAAACTAGAAATTAAACAACTGGGAATTCGATCACAACCAGGCATTAAGTTCACGGTAAGATGATTTTATTGCTTTTTGTCCTCCCATGGAGTTTCTGACATGTTGTAAATATTTGTTTAATATTGGTAATTATATATCCTCTGCTTTTTATAAGTCAAAATAGGGGATTGCCCCGCTTTACAAACAAGTTAGGGAGTAATTATGTACTTTGTACAAGTCTCATGTGATAAAAATAGCTTCCATAGTATTCTATAGGAAACATTCTCTTCTCACACCTTTAAGTTTCATTTCAGTTTGAGAGTTTTGAAATGTACCCAGTTTTACAGGAACACATTTTTTGGTAAATCTGGATCAAACTGTTTAAGATACTGACTTTCCAAGTAAATTGTATTCTTTCAATTCAGCAAAATACCTATTGATACCATTTACTAGATTCTGTTCCAGAACTAGGGCTAAAGACAGGAGCTTTTATTTTATTTATTTGTTTAATTTTCAGTTAGTTTACAGTGCAATATTGATTTTAGGAGTAGAATTCAGTGATTCATCACTTACATACAACACCCAGTGCTCATCACACCCATTTTGCCCATTTCCCACCCACCTCCCTCCATCAACCCGTAGTTTATTCTCTATCATTAAGAGTCTCTCGTGTTTTGTTTCCCTCTCTTCTGACAAGAGCTTTTATAGTTTTGTTTCTTCCCAATGTAATTTTTAAAAAGGATTTCAACTCATTTCTTTAGATATATTTAGAGCAGTAAGAGATAAAGGTCGTAAATCATTGAAAAAAGGAGAGGACAGGGTCGTCAGATGAACCCCAAGCTCCATAAAAGTGCACACCTTAAATCTTCACAGTTTTGGCTGTAATCCCACAGTTTGGGGACTAAAACTTTGGTCCATTTTCTAGAATCAGAGGGAATGTGATGAATTGCAAGATTAAAAATACCTAAACGTTTTTTTTTTTTTTTTCCAACGTTTATTTATTTTTGGAACAGAGAGAGACAGAGCATGAACGGGGGAGGGGCAGAGAGAGAGGGAGACACAGAATCGGAAACAGGCTCCAGGCTCTGAGCCATCAGCCCAGAGCCCGACGCGGGGCTCGAACTCCCGGACCGCGAGATCGTGACCTGGCTGAAGTCGGACGCTTAACCGACTGCGCCACCCAGGCGCCCCCTAAACGTTTTTTTTTAAACAATAGATATTTATGGCAAATCTAGCTTTTTTTTGATGCTGAAACTTGACATATTCTCTGTGGAGCTCTTTACTTGCCCACCACAATTTTGTGGTGGACAAAATTGTTTAAACATGTAAGTGATTGGGCGCCTGGCTGGCTCAGTCAGTAGAGCATGCAACTCCGGATCTCAGGGTTATGAGTTTTAGCCCCATGTTTTCAGGGTAGATTTTATTTAATTAAAAAAAAAAAAAAAGAGATATAAGTGGTCATCTTTAGGAAAGAACATTCTTATATGTGAACCCAGGACACAATGCCAAAGTACCACATATCCTGATGATCTGGCTTCAAGTTAGAATCAAATGGTTTGTGGAGAAGACTAAATGGGCTATATCTTTCAGACTATCCTGAACCTATTTCTTTTTTTTTTTTTTTTTTTTGAGAGAGTGTACGCACTTGCGCATGAGTGGGGGAGGGGCAGAATCCCAAGCAGGCTCTGCACTGCCAGTGGGGCTTGAACCCATAAACTGCAAGATCAAGAGTTGGACGCTTAACCAATGAGCCACCCAGGTGTCACCTTTTTTAAAAAAAAAAAGTGTTTATTTATTTTGAGATAGATGGGCAGAAAGAGAGGGAGAGAGAATCCAAAGCAGGCTCTGTGATGCCAGAGCAGAGCCTGCCTTGGGGCTCAAACCCACAAACCATGAGGTCCTGACCTGAGCTGAAATCAAGAGGTAGACACTTAACTGACTAAACCACCCAGGCGCCCCTATCCTGAATATATTTCGATTAGTTTCAGGTTTACTAGCCAAGATGTTAAGGTTATTCTTAAGTAAGAATTTCTGGAGAGCTAGTAATTCCCTGGTGGTTTACGGCAAGACCATTTGATTTGATAGTCACCAGCAGAAGTTCAAGCTGACCTTCTTAAGACAAAGTAGAATCCTAGTGGGAGTCCTGCCTATGTAGATGCCACTTGTCCTCTCAGAGGTGGGCTGAACGGGGACCAGAAGTGCACAGATATGGCCTTTATCTCACAGGAAGACTTTGCCTACTAGCACTGATGTACATTTGTGGAGATAAGGAGCCTGGCACAGTGGTGGAAGAGCACTTAACTCTAGTGATGAGAGACTGAGAACAGCCACTGTTCTTCACACTCACCCTGGATCAGTCTCTACTCAACTTGTGCTTCACTCACTTACTGTCCTGGTTTGGTTCTGAGGAGCAAGTGAAATTATGCTTTGTGTACTATATAGTACGGTGGGACTGCAATAAAATATATATTTATTGCATTCTGAGTATATGCCAGGCATTACTCTCTCTCTCTTTTTTTTTTTTAACATTTATTTATTTTTGAAATAGAGAGGGGGACATAGCACGAGCAGGGGGAAGGGCAGAGAGAGAGGGAGACACAGAATCCAAAGCAGGCTCCAGGCTCCAAGCTCTCAGCACAAAGCCCAAGGTGGGGCTCAAACTCCTGGACCACAAGATCATGACCTGAATTGAAGTCGATCACTTAACAGACTGAGCTACCCAGGTGCCCCTGCCAAGCACTACTCTTAATCATCACCACACGAATTACCATACTTTATCTTCAAAACGACTGTCTGTCATACCATTCTTCATTTTACACATACGGAAACAGACCTAGAGAGATACTTGCCATGGTCATGTTTCTTACATGGCAGTAAATCATCCAGGATGGGTTCAAATTCAGACTACTTGACTACAAAGCCTGTTTTTATCTATTGTGCAGATTCTAGGTGTGCATACTGCCTCTGTTTTCCAGTCCTGTAGAGCAGCAGTTCTCAACCAGAGGCTGTTTTACCCTCCAGGGGACTCTTGGCAATACTAGACACATTTTTGGTTGTCATTACTGGGGGTGGGAAAAGGGTGCTACTGGCATCTAGTGGGTAGAAGCCAGGGATGCAGCTGAACTCCCTGCAAGGCAAAGGACAGCCCCCACCACAAGGTATGATGTAGCTCAAGACATTGTAGTGCTGAGGTTAAGAAACCCTGCTCTAGAACAGTAGTTTTTCCTCTTGAATCTTTGGATCTGTTAGCATTGGTCAGATAAAATTTTATTTCATCATTCTTTTTCTTTACCTTTTACTCAGCAGTTCTTTGTGATTCTTTAGGCTTGGAAAATACAGGAAGAATATTTATATTGAGTGTGTTCAAAAGCTTTTTCCCTGTTTTCTAGTTTCATATATAAAGTTTACTTGCAAATTTCTGTGGGAAGAGAAATTAGAAACACTTTTGGCTTTTGAAACTACCAAGAGTTCACTCTGAGTGAGGAGGGATTTGTTTTGAAACTACCAGGAGTTTACTCTGAATGAGGAGGAATTTGTAGGAGCTTCACATCTGAAGCACTAATCCAGGGGCACCTGGGTGGCTCAGTCGGTTGAGCATCTGACTTTGGCTCAGGTCTTGATCTCACCATTCATGAGTTTGAGCCCCACATCAGGCTGTGTGCTGACAGCTTAGAGCCTGGAGCCTGCTTTGGATTCTGTGTCTCCCTCTCTCTCTGCCCCTGCCCCACTCTATCTCTCAAAAAAACACAAAAAACAAAAAACAAAACATTGACAATGCAAGCTGGTGCAGTCACTCTGGAAAACAGTATGGAGGTTCCTCAAAAAGCTAAAAATAGAACTACCCTACGACCCAGCAATTGCACTAGTAGGCATTTATCCATGGGATACAGGTGTGCTGTTTTGAAGGGACACATGCTTCCCTGTTTATAGCATGTTTATAGCAGCACTCTCAACAATAGCCAAAGTATGGAAAGAGCCCAAATGTCCATCATGGATGAACAGATAAAGATATGGTATATATATACAATGGAGTATTACTTGGCAATCAAAAAGAATGAAATCTTGCCATTTGCAACTACGTGGATGGAACTGGAGGATATTATGCTAAGTGAAATTAGTCAGAGAAAGACAAAAATCATATGACTTCACTCGTATAAGGACTTTAAGAGACAAAACAGATGAACATAAGGGAAGGGAAACAAAAATAATATAAAAACAGGGAGGGGGGACAAAACAGAAGAGACTCATAAATATGGAGAACAAACTGAGGGTTACTGGAGGGGTTGTGGAAGGGGGGATGGGCTAAATGGGTAAGGGGCATTAAGGAATCTACTCCTGAAATCGTTGTTTCACTATATGCTAACTAATTTGGATGTAAATTTTTTAAAAAATTAAAATGTGAGCTAAAAAAACATTAAAAATTAAAAAAATTAAATACTACTAATCTGTACTCATTTTGGCAAGCCAGTACCAATTGATGAGGCCCCTAAATTTAATTTTTCAAAACGTTATTTTAAGTGCATAATACAACTCAAAATAAGCTATTGATGTTTTCAAGTTTGCAAGGTATTCTTTGGAACGTATTTTATTTTATTTTATTATGTTTTTTGAGAGAGAGAGAGAGAGAGAGAGAGAGGAGGGCACAACTGAGCAAGGGGCAGAGAGAGAGAGAGAGAGAGAATGAGAATCCCAGGATGGGGTGGGGGCGGAGAGAGAGAGAGAGAGAGAGAAAGAGAAAGAGAAAGAGAAAGAGAAAGAGAAAGAGAAAGAAAGAGAAAGAGAGAGAAAGAGAAAGAGAAAGAGAAAGAGAGAGAAAGAGAAAAGTGGGACTTACCCGAAGCAGGGCTCGAGCTCACCCGAAGCAGGGCTTATGCTTACCCGAAGTGCGACTCTAACTCACGAATTGTGAGATCATGACCTCAGCCGAAGTCAGATGCTTAATGACTGAGTGATCCAGGTGCCCTAGAACTATTTTAATAATTGGAAATGATAGGTCATTTTTAAAGGAGTGCATTTTTAAAAGGTATGGGAAGTTTGTTTTCCAGCAGCATACCTGTTTTCCTACATTTTTATTTATAGACTTTATTCTGTGAATCCTTATTTCCTGGTAGTGCTAAGCCCTGTGGAAGCAGCCTGGCTTAGAGACAGCACCAGTTGGCACCTAAAGCCTGCCTCCATTCTGCACCCCAGCTACCAGGGGGGTCTGTCCTCTTGAGAATTGTTTGAGTTCTTGGCTTCTGTTTGGTCCCTTTGGCACACTTCTTTCTCACTCTGGTAGACCAAAGGCTAACAGGATTATAGAACAATAGATTTTTTTCACCAACACATTTCATTTTCAAAATTGAGAATTGCTGGGAAGTTGGAAGAATTATATGGTGAGCTTTCACCCTACCACTTAGATTCCACAATTAAATGTTTTGCTATATTTATGTTATCACATATCTAACCATCCATCAATTCATCTCTTTTTGTAATGCATTTCAAAGTAAATTATAAACATTATGTTCCACCCTAAACACTTGTTTTTTGTTTTTTGTTTTTTGTTTTTGAATGTTACTTTTGACAGAGAGAGACAGGGTGAGCAGGGGAGGGACAGAGAGAGAGAGAGAAAGGGAGACACAGAATCCAAAGAAGGGCCCAGACTGTCAGCACAAAGCCTGACATGGGGCTCTAACGCACAAACTGTGAGATCATAACCTGAGCTGAAGTTGGATGCTTAACCAACTGAGCCACTCAGGTGCTCCCACCTTAAACACTTCTTAAACAAGTTTATTTATACTTATCTTTTATTCCTTTATTATCTAAGCTTGGCTTTTATAACAATGAAATAATTTAGCATATTGGAAGGTAAATAATTTTGCAACTCTTTGTTTTTCTCCTAAGAGAAGTTCTTCAGTATAATGCGGGGCTGGAAGTGGGGTAACTACCAACCAAAGTACACAAAGAGTAATAATTTTTTTTTAATGTTTATTTATTTAGTTTTGAGAGAGAGCATGATCAGGGGAGGGGCAGAGAGAGAGAGGGAGAGAGAGAATTTTCACACTGTCAGCACAGAGCCCAACTCAGGGCTTGAACTCTTGAACTATGAGAAATCAAGAGTTGGACACTTAACCGACTGAGCCACCCAGGTGCCCCAAGAATAATAATTTTAATTGTATTAAATTGGTATGGATTTTCTTTTCTGGTTTTAATTTAATCTTCTTTTTACTTACATAAAAATAATTTTGGATTTATATATTTTCTCCTTTTAGATACCTTTGTCTGGATATGGAGGAACAAGTAATCTTATTTTGGAAGATGTTAAAAAGTTATCTGACAGTTACATGGTAACAGTGAATGACTTAATACCTGGAAAAGAAAGTAGAATTGTTTTTTCTGTTCATAACACTGGCTCTCGGGCAGCTTTTGTTAAAGCAGTAGGTTTTAAGGATTCTCAGAAAAAAATTTTGCTGGATCCTAAAGTATTAAGGATTTTTCCAGATAAATTTGTGCTCAAGGAAAAAACACAAGAAGTAAGTATGAGTCTGTGCACAAAAAATAGGAATTCATTTTTAGGTTAAGTTAATAATTATGTATTTTATGAATAAAAATTAATAGTTGAAAGTAATAAGGAATGGAAGTACTTACCTTTTCAGAAATGCTATCATATACATCCATGTCTGTTGACTGTTTAGGTTCATATGATAGTTAATTCAGAATGAAGTGACTTAAGAAAAATATTTAATATTTACTCCTGATTTGTTTTTCTTGGCATCAGGATGTTACTATAATATATAATCCTTCAGACAGAGAGAACAGTTCTACAACTATAACAGAACTGTCAACTGTATACTTCTTTGGTGGCGATGAAATCTCAAGGCAGCAGTATCGAAGGTAAGTTACTTATATTAGATCATGTTGGGAACTATTCAGTAGAAATAATGAAGGCTTAAAAATGGTTTGGGACTTGAAATTTATAGAACATGCTCAGCTACTTCTTAGTGGACCGGTAGATGAAAAATCTTGGTAAAATTTGTGTGGCTGACAGTCCACCACATTGTGAGGAAAGAAATGCCTGTAGGAAACCCATCTGCTGTGTTTGCAGTGTGCATTCTTTACTAGGCATACCTATTGTGCCCCTTCTCTTTTATGCAAATAGGCACCTTAGTCTTCATAACAGGACAATCTTCCTAATGATGGTACGTCAAGTTTAGAAAAGATTTAAGAACTACTGAAAAAATATATTGTATATAAACACACCTGACTTATTTGTAGTATTTCTAGGAATGTTGTGAATTATTGGAAAGGATCAAGTTGTGTTTAGAAGTGTGTAGGATGTTAAAACACATGCTAGCTTAAAACATGTGCTTCTAGAAAATTTGGTACCTCTAAATATAACTTAATATACAGAAATGTCAAATTTAGACATTTAGATTTAGATGTTATTTAAACATAGGTAACATTCTTGTATGTTGAATTCAGAATTCTTGTGTTATAAAAATCTTCTTCCTAGCCTAGAGGACTGAATATAAAACGAAGCTCACGATATTTCATCTGTCAGTAGGAAATCATTAGCTCTCAGTGGGGGAGGGGTATATGCATATACCAATATTTCCTTCTTCCAACCCTTTGTGCTCTGCTCTGTTCTATTTTGGTATGTAATTTAGGAAATTGTTTTATTTTTAATCTGTTGAGGATTATTGGAATGTTAAAAACGAGATTTGAGGGGCTCCTGGGTGGCTCAGTCGGTTGGGCATCCGACTTCAGCTCAGGTCATGATCTTGCAGTCCGTGAGTTAGAGCCCCGCGTCTGGCTCTGTGCTGACAGCTCAGAGCCTGGAGCCTGTTTCGGATTCTGTGTTTCTCTCTCTCTCTGACCCTTCCCCGTTCATGCTCTGTCTCTCTCTGTCTCAAAAATAAATAAATGTTAAAAAAAAATTAAAAAAAAAAAAGAGATTTGAGTGATATGTTGCTACATGATGTTAGAATAGACCCAAGATCTCAACTTTGAACCTGCTTTTGTTTGTCAAGTAAGTATTTTAGATACAGAAACTGACATTTGGAGAAATTAGATTACTGGGTATTGGTTTTTATTTTTCCCTTTTTCTCTACTGGGATATAACAATCAGCATATTGTTTTAGAACCCCTCTTTGCTGCATGTGTACAGCATATAATTTCTTTTGTTTGTGAACATCACAGTATTACAGAGAAATTTACATTTCAATTCTCTCACCTCAGAGATTCTCTAGAAGAGGCCAGGTAAATATAGTTACATGGTAATTTAAATGTCCCTCTCTCATGTACTTAAATCATGTTCTTGGCCTATTCTTTTGGTTTTTTTCTGAGACAGATTTCTAACTATGATCAAATTCTTACAAATAATGAAAATGTAAGACCTGAAGATAATCTAATTTTACTCTTCTTTCTACTCTTACAGTAGGGAGTTCTCATTTTGATGTTAATATTTAACTGAAATTGATGACTGCACTGCCATGTATAACTTTTAAGGGAACGTCCAAAACAGATTTTCTTTTAAAAATTACTTATATTAGGATTTAAGACATGAGATCTATATACTAATGAATCATTCATGCTGTTTGTGAGATTTGCCAAATACTCTAATGAAAATTGAATTTTTGTAAAATAGTTTTTGAGTAAAAATCTCTGTTGGCAGAGCCCTATTGCACAAACCAGGGATTATAGAACAAATACTTCCAGAACATAGTGTGCTGCAGAACATTGATTTTGCTGAAACATTTCAGGATGAGTTACAAGTAACTGAAGGTAAGAATTTCATCATGACCCAAAAGATTTATCTAGGTCCAGTGATGTAATATAAGGAGAAAGAGTATTAGTTTAGATTGTGGAGTTAGGCTGAGTTTGAGCCACAATTCTGCTGTATGGCTTTCGATGTTACGTAAATTCAGTTTCCTTATTTGTAAAATGAGAGTAATAATATCTATCTTCTCATGCATACAGAATTGTTGTGAAGATGAAATGAGAGAGCTTTGCTATATAAATGTTAGATGTTATGAATAATCTTATGACACCTACTTTATGGGTAGACTTGTAAACAGGAGAATGAATGGTCATTATTAAATCCAGAGTAATTACTATTTAAGATTTAATCATTGGAAAAACTTGAACTCATTTTGAGATTTGTGCCGGCTATGCAGTTTATGGAGGATGTGATGGTGGCAAAATCAATCAATCAATCAATCAATCCAAAATAGACAGCGGTGGAATAGCTCCAACCTAGATATTTAGCTCTATTTGAGCTGAACCATTCAAGCATCTAATAGTGTTTATTACTGATACAAAAAACATGTCTTGACGCATACAAATTATGTGAAAATGGACAGATTTTTACCACAGTGTTGTTTATAATAGCAAGAAGTAACCTAAATGTCCAAGAATAAGGCATCGATTATGTAATAGAAAATGTTGATGCTATTAAAATAATGACATGATTTTATATTAAAGACATGAGAATGTCTTATTATTTTCTTTTAAAATAACTTAATTATTTTAAAGTTGCATAATAAGGGCTTATTATGGTAAAAATAATTTAATGTGTCTATATACAGCTTCACAGGTAAAATCGCAGGATTTAGACACCAGATATTACCAGTGGTTATGTTCTGGTAGTAGAATTTCAGGTGGTCATGTTTTTTTCCTTCATTTCTGTTTTCTAGGGTTTGTTTTTTTTTTTTTTAAGTTTATTTTGAGAGACAGAGAAAGGAAAAAAGAAGGCAGGTGAGGGGCAGAGAGAGGGAGCCCCATGTTGAGCCCCAACATGGGTCTCAAACTCACAAACTGTGAGATCATGACCTGAGCCGAAATCAAGAATTGGACACTTAACTGACTGAGCCAACCAGGCACTCCTGTTTTCTAGGGTTTTTTTAATGGTAAAGTATATATTGCTTCTAAATTATGAAATGGTAAAAGGATATTTATGCCTATGTAGAGGTGATGCAGAATACTCATCTTTTCAGTAGTTAGGAGTCTAAGTCATCTGCTCAAAGGGAAGGTTGGGATGGATAGTTAATAGTGAAAAGAGGGGCGCCTGGGTGGCTCAGCCAGTTAAGCGCCCAACTTTGGCTCAGGTCATGATCTCATGGTTCGTGAGTTCAATCCCCGCATAGGGCTCTGTATGGACAGCTCAGGGCCTGGAGCCTGCTTTGGACTCTGTCTCCCTCTCTCTCTGCCTCTCCACCGCTCACACTCTGTCTCTCAAAAATAAATAAACATTAAAAAAAATTTTAAAAATAATGAAAAGATTTGAAATGAATCTTGTCAGCAGTGCGTTAAGGGTGCAGAGTATAGAACAAACCTTGGATTTGGGGGTGAAGCAATTCAAGACCATCTCTACAACTTCATCTCCTCTGAGTTTTACCTTCCTTATCTCTTCATCATAAGAAAGATCCTAATCAGAGAGTTAAACTGAACTGTGCTTTGTAGATGGAAACACTTAGAATGGGGAGGACTTGATAAGATGGAGAAGATGAGGACCAGAATGGGGAAGGATAGTCCAAGGAGAGGGAGTTGTGTGTACAGAAATTCAAGAAATGTGTTATATTAAGGGTCATGTTGACAAACCCAACCAAGAGCCCAAGTAATCTGTCAAGACCACTCATCTAAGATGGGGAAGAGGTAGGACTTCAGGTAGGTCTTTGGGACACCAGAATACTGGGTTCCTTGCGGTAGTGTATTTATTGTCCAGAGGAAGGGAGGAAACAATCCCACTTTGTTTTGTGTTGGTTAGTTTTAGTAGATCACCTATGGGAGTGTTGCAGTTGAACTTTTTATGTGGTTATTTTGAATAACGTTTGTTTGAGTATATTACTATTATAGGTATTTATAATCTTGTTTTATAAAATGTGTGATTTATGGCAAATATTTTCACACTTGATATAAACTTTTGTAGTCCGATATCTTTGGTTATTACAAATTTCAACTTACACTTACTGTGTTCTTTTAAACACTTTTCATTTAAAAAGTGTCATTCTTAATGTCTAATTTAAATGTAGAATCCAGAATACATAATTCCTACTTCAAAGGGTTGCTGTGAAAGCTAACTAGAATAATATGTATGAAGGGATTAAAACGTTACCTGGCCCACAGTCAGCTTGATGCCATATGTAGCTTTAAACACATTCATACTTTAATGCTCACAACAACCCCTGAGATGGATCATAATTTTTTATATTATCCTTGAGGAGATGAAAGCTTGGAGAGGTTAGGTCACCACATCCAAGGCCAGAGCCTGAGCTGCCTATAATTTCATCCTCGTCAATAGTTGTAAACGTCAAATGTCACCCACCCCAACCTGTTTTGTAAATGTATAAATTTATCTGTTATATTTTTGTGGTGTGATTATGTGAAGATTCATATATTTCAAATATTATTTTCTATTTCAGTGTATGATCTTCCCCAACGGCCTAATGATATTCAGCTCTTTTATGGAAACATGCGTAAAATTATACTTTCAGTAATTGGAGAATTCAGAGACTCCGTGTCTAGCAGTGAATTCCTTCAGCCTTCTTCCAAAGCTAGTGTAGAATCTAAAAGGTAAAACAGAAACAAAACATCTCTCATCATATTTCAAGAGAAGTTAATTCACAGTAGAGCTGATCTTTCCTCCATACTTTTTTGCCTCAAAATGTTTATTACATCTTTATATTTTGGTTTAAGTTGAAATAATTTTAAATTTACAGAAAAGTTTAAAAATAGTACATATTAAACCTGCATTGAGATTCCCTGGTTGCTAACATTTTGCCACATTTACCTTATTATTGTTTTTGTGTCTATAACTTTTTTCTGTACCTTTTAAGAGTAAATTGCAGGCATGATGACCAGTTCATCCTGTTTTCTAAAAACGCAGACCCTCTCCTATATAGCTGTAGTAAACCCATCCAGATTAGGACCTTAGTGTTGTTACAGTACTAACATCTAGTCCACAGATTTCATGCAGATTCCCCAGTTCCCCAGTAAAGTTCTTTATAGTTAAATCAAAGAAATTAGCAAAAACCTCCTCTTTTCTTTTCCTCTTTAGTCCAAAATCTAATCTGAGATCACACGTTACATTTAGCCTGTCTCTTTACCTCTTTCAATATAGAATACTTCTTCAGTCTGTCCTTCTCTTTCACAACAGAACGCAGAAGGTTGGATCATCAAATCAGAGCCACAGAATCAAAGATACTACCCAGAACTAAGCTTTAGTAACAATTTTAGATGAAACATGAGGAAATCAGGATTGCTAATTGTGTTTCCTAGGTCCTTCTTGCAACATGAATACTCCACTCTAGTTCACATTTAACATGAGGTCTCTAAGCTGTGCACGTGATACATTACTAACACGAAGGGGTGGCTGTTTCCATCATGAAAGCTCTTTTATTCTTGTGTAATTACATACCTTATGTGATAATTTTTTTCAAACAACTGTGTTGAAAAAATTCATAAATTTTTATTTTCTTTACCATAACCAATTCTAGACAGACCAGGAACATTCTTCATAAGTATTCTATAGAAAAGTAAATTAGTATGATTGCTGGGAGATGTCATTAGGAAGATTACAAGGGGATTTGACTGAGTCATCTTTCTTTTTTTTTTCCTGGGCTTTTCCTGCCTGGTAAAAAGGGGAAAATGGCACAGGCCAGCTGCTAACCCTTTTCTTACCAGTGAGTGACCTTGATGTTTTTGTAGAGCACAGACTAGTTACTTTGTAAAATGTCCCTCACATCACAGATACGATGCTGTTTGTTTCCTCAGCGCATCTCAGGTGCTAAACAATGCTGATTTGTCCCATTACTTGAAATATTTTATCACTTAGTTAAAATGGTGTCTGCCAGGTTTCTTCATGGTGGTTAGTTAATAAATGTCTTAAAGGAAGATCCTTAGAGATGATGAGTTATCTTATTCCTTTTCAAACTTGTAGTACGCACTGATGATTATTGCTTGAATCATATTAGTACTGTCTTATTTACCAAATGGTGATTTTCTAATTCTGTCTTTTTACATTTACTAGTTGTCTTTCCACTATGAGGAAGAGATTTACTTCACCCTCTTTTGTGTACTTACTTATATTTGGGCAGACTGGTGAATTCAGTATAAAGTCTTTACTGTCCTCATTCGGTTGCTTAATCTGACTTTTTATTCACCGGCATGATGGTTATTTTAGGTTTGTCTTATGCATTTCCTGTCCCAGCCCTGGGATAGGGGTCCTGGTTCATTTTAGTAGAAAATGGTATTAGAAACTGGGATATGAGTGTGCTATTGCTTTTCAGGTATTAGTACTTCTAGGCTCCCTCCATGGACAGAGCTAGGAAATATATGCATTTTATATAAATCCACATGTATCCACATCTATTTATAAATATGTTGAAATCATGAGTTTATACTGATAACTCCAATACTGAGAATCTGCCTTCATTATCCTCAGTATATTTGAATTTTACTCTATCCTCCTATTTTTAACCAATCTTCTCATCTTCTCCTTGGCACATCATTGCCAACTCATGTTGGCTGAGGGTTCTCTACAAGTCCCAGCCACCAACTAATAGCTGACTCAGACCCACCCACCTGGAGCCTCCAGCTCATTTAACCTTGCCCTCTTTTCCCATACTTTTTAAAAGTTTTTATTAGAGTATAATTAACATACAATAATCCTATTCATTTGAGATGTACATCATAGTGATATGATTTTTTATACATTGTGAAATGAAATGATCCCACAATAAGTCTAGTTATCATCTGTCACCAAACTTATAATATTATTGACTATATTTCCTATGCTATATATTCCATCCCCATAATTTATTTTATAAGTGAAAGTTTGTACCTCTTAATCTCCTTCACCTATTTCACTCACCCCTAACGTTACCCTCTCTCTGCCTCCTGTAACCAACAGTTTGTTTCCTGTGTCTAAGAGTCTGGTTTTTTTGGTCTGTTCATTCATTTTGTTTTTTAGATTCTACATATAGGTGAAGTCATTTAGTATTTGTTTTTCTCTGACTTATTTCACTTAGCATAATACCCTCTAGGTTCATGTTGTCACAAGTGGTTAGATTTCATTCTTTTTTTATGACTAATATTCCACTGGGTATATAAACCACATCTTTATCCATTCATCTGTCATGGACACAGGTTGCTTCTGTATCTTGGCTGTTTTAAATAATGATGCACTGAACATAAGGGTGCATATGTCTCTTCCAGTTGGATTTTCATTTTCTTTGGATGAATATTCAGAGTAGAATTGCTAGATCATATGGTAGCTTTATTTTTAATTTTTTGAGGAACCTCCATACTATTTTCCATTAGGGGCCACACCAGTTTACATTCCCACCAGGAGTGCACATGGGATTCCTTTGCTCTCCATCTTCGCTAACATTTATTTGTTGTCTTTGATAATAGTCGGTTTGACAGGTGTGAGGTGATTTCTCATTATGGTTTTGGTTTACATTTCTTTTCATGTGCCTGTTGGTCATCTGTATGTCTTCTTTCGGAAAATGTCTATTCAGGTCCTCTGCCCATTTTTTTGATCAGGCTAGTTATTTTTTTGATACTGAGTTGTATAAGTTCTTTATGTAATTTGGATTGTAACCTCTTATCAGATAAATGATTTGCAAGTATCCTCTCCCTTTCAGTAGGTTGTCTTTTCATTTTGTTTTGATGACTTCCTGTTCAAAAAGCTAGTATCTATCCTTCTCAAATTATTCCAGAAAGCTGAAGAGGAAGGAAGTCTTCTAAACTCTCTTAATGTGACCAGCATTACCCTGATAATGAAACTAGGCAAAAACACCACAGAAAAAGAAAATTACAGGTCATTATCCTTGATGAATACAGATGTAAAAATCCTCAACAAAATATTAGCAAACTGAATTCAACAATATATTAAAAGGGTCCCTATACTTTTTTTTTTTTTAATTTTTTTTTTTTTTCAACGTTTATTTATTTTTGGGACAGAGAGAGACAGAGCATGAACGGGGGAGGGGCAGAGAGAGAGGGAGACACAGAATTGGAAACAGGCTCCAGGCTCCGAGCCATCAGCCCAGAGCCTGACGCGGGGCTCGAACTCCCGGACCGCGAGATCGTGACCTGGCTGAAGTCGGACGCTTAACCGACTGCGCCACCCAGGCGCCCCGGGTCCCTATACTTTTAATGATAATTTTTTCTAAAATATGTAATCAAATAATTAAAGATAGTAGTTCACATTAAAAATTATTTTGAAATTCACTTAAATTGTGAGAAACAGGTTCTTAGGAAACTAAAAAGCCAAGGATCAGCTTTATAATTTTTAAAAAATTGTTTCTGACTTATTGGCTGGTGCCTCCATTATTTCTCTGGGCAGTCGAGGTCTGATTTCAAAAGGAGCAGGTGAGAGGGCAATGGGTAAGAGGGAGGAGAGGAGACACTCTGTCTGCTGAGTGTCTGCTTAAAATAAAGATGTAGCTCTGCTGTATGGTAGAAGAATTTGGGCACTGCCCCATTGAACTTCAGGTAAATCATGTGCTACTGTGATTACAAAATTTATTCAAGTTACAATTTTTTGTAATCTAAGGCTTATTAGAAAACACTTTTAACACTTAAAAATCTTAAGCCTCATCAGCATTTCTCACCATAGTATTTTGCCTGGAAGACTATGTTTGGTGTTAGCATCATGAAACCAGTTATCACTGTACAGTTATAGATACATTAAGAGTTTTGTTGTTTTGTGGGGTGCCTGGGTGGCTCAGTTGGTTGAGCATTCGACTTCAGCTCAGGTCATGATCTCGCAGTTCGTGGATTTGAGCCCCGCGCTGGACTCTGTGCTGACAGCTCAGAGCCTGAAGTCTGCTTTGGATTCTGTGTCTTCCTCTCTCTCTGCCCCTACCCTGCTCACATTCTGTCTGTCTCTCTCTCTCAAAAATAAACATTAAAAAAAAAATTTGTTTTTAATGAAAAAGTTTTATTGTTTTTAAAAAATTCTTAATATTGGGTAGTTTTCTGGTAAACCTTTTAAGAGACTTCAGATGGCATGCTGAGGTCAAGACAGTAAAGAAATCATTGAGTATTCTAATTAAAGATTAGTATAATAATATTAGACCTATACTGTATTTTTTAAACATTAAGAATACACAGTGAAGAATTTTTATTCCATGAAAGATACACAATATATTACATAATGCACCTTTAGTTTTATCTAAATGTTTTTATTTTTTTTAATTTTTTTTTTTAACATTTAATCATTTTTGAGAGACAGTGTGAGCAGGAGAGGAGCAGAGAGAGAGGGAAACACAGAATCCAAAGCAGGCTCCAGCCTCTGAGCTGTCAGCACAGAACCTGACATGGGGCTTGAATTCACAGACTGCAAGGTCATGACCTGACCTGAAGTCAGACACTTAACTGATTGAACCACCCAGGCACCTCTAAATGTTTTTAGACTTAGGAAGAATTCATATAAAAAGGTGACACAGTCTGGCTTTTTATCTTTTTTTTTTTTTAAAGCAGAGCATTATTAGATTTCTTTTTTTTTTTTTTTTTGAGAACATTATTATATTTCAATACACAACTTCTATTCAACCAAAAAGTAAAACATCACAGTAAAAATGTTGGTGAGAAAACGTGGTATTTCATTTGCAGTGCATGGCAAATGGTTAACATTCTTAGTCATAAGCTTTTATTCATATTTTATTTTTTTCCTCTCCCCCTCTCTGTTTCTGTCTCTCTCTGTAGTGAATCTGACAGTTCTGGGAAACATGGTGGCAATGTTTCTTTGGATGTTTTGCCAGTTAAAGGTCCTCAAGGTTCTCCACTTCTTTCAGAAGCTGTTCGCCCACCTCAAGATAAATCATTCTCGAAGGAAATGTGGGCTGTCCAGCCTGAACACTTGATTTTGATAGCTCCTTCTCCTTGTGAGTATATCAACAACAACACAACAGCAGTGAGCTCTGGAAACCAGGCCTATACTCATTCTGAGTCTGTGGCTCATCTAGTAATGTTCATGGACTGTATGCAAAGGTGACCAGTGGCTTACACAGGTCCTCTTCTACGTAGGTCTCTTTGAGACCTACCTCACGCTCAACCAGAACATTGTCCGGCACAAGGCCATGGTCCTCATTCCAAGCTCCCAATTCCCCAT
The DNA here is from genome assembly GCF_022079265.1 of Lynx rufus. Classification (NCBI taxonomy): domain Eukaryota; kingdom Metazoa; phylum Chordata; class Mammalia; order Carnivora; family Felidae; genus Lynx; species Lynx rufus. Next base: position 2,774,060 of record NW_025814844.1, on the reverse strand, counting down.
ATGGCAGGGCCACTCACCCATGGGCCCTTCATCCTACCACATCCCTTGCCCCAAGGTACTTGGCCTATTTTACTAAGTCTTAACATCGATATAGTTGGTTCAGAGTAGGAAAAAATATGGTACCAATGTATGTGCCCAAGATAAGACCAGGGGGTAACAATTTCCAGATGTCCTTTTTTCTTTGTTCAGGGTGTTGAACTTTGTTCAGTATCTTTATAGTTTCCAAGAGTAAACAAATGGTCTTCTTTTACCAGGGATTTGAAATTCCTGTAAAGCAAAAGATGGTAGACTAATGTATTTAGGATTCATTTTTACTATTTATTAATTTTTTTTTTCACTAATGCTAAATGTAAGTTATATCTTACTTATCTGATATAATAGGTGACCTGGCAAAAACTGCATGTTTCCAGATTTTAAATAATTCCATTAGGTTACTGAAATTTGAGTTGTACTGGCCAGCACATTGCCTTACAGTAACACCACAACATGGATTTATCCCACCAGAGTAAGTATGACTTCCTTTTCCTCCAGATTTTATTCAGGTATTAACATGGTGACTTTTTAAGGATCAAATAATACGCTATTTTAACTTATTCATTAGAATTTTGCCATATGCTCCCCGTACTGAGCTCCATTTGGTTTTGTGGGACCACAGTGAACTTCAGGATTCATGCTCTTTAGCAGAATAGAGACCATGTCCACAGCCAGTTATGGTGTACATAGCCTAAAAGGGTCAAGAGGTATGAGTGAGGTGGGAAGGATGTCCTGGAGTGGAAAACATCAGAATGTGTACATGTGTTACTCTGCCTACCAAATTACAAAGCAAGGGATGCCGTTGGGCATACGATGAGAGGTGGTAGTCCCTAAAGCCCAGAGGGTTCTATCCTTGGTTATCTTAGGTCTGGCTCAATTTATTCTGCTTGTTTTGTCTAAAGGACATTTTATAGACAAAGCTTCCTGATGTTTAATATGTCTGAGCCATAACCTAGCTTGCTGTTTTTCACAAAGACTAGTCTAAGACAGAAGGAAGTATTTGGGACCAAATGCTGATGAACAGCTGTCCACTGTCTGCAGCTTAGTTACTGATAGGAGGTAAAGCTGCAGTTCTACAGCTTTTCAGGAACGTTGTCTGGGTCAGCACAGAACATTCACATCTGAAAGTCACTACCTGTTTGGGGATAGCAACTTTGCAGAAGAGCAGCATGAATTTATTAACTTTTGCAAAGTGATGGAGTATGCATTTTAGGAGAGTTTAGTGACTAGTATTGAGGTATGGGTAGGCATACTCCAGAGAAATATTCCTAGGACCAAAGCAATCAATTAAACATTTACTGATTAATGGTTGGAAGGTTAGGGAAATGAATTGTTCATGAATCACTTTTTCTGTCACCCTGTGTATTTAGCCATTAGGAATGGAAAATAATCTTGCTCTGCCATTTTTGATATGTATGCCAACGTATCCTTTGTAACTGGTCGTTTCTTCTAAGTCACAAATCTGATTACATTGTCCACATTTAAAAGTCTTCTTTGACATTCCATAGCTCTTGAAGAGAACAGTGAGCACAAAATTTTAGCAACTGGGTAAATAGCAATATTGTTGGGGCACCTAGGTGGCTCAGTCGGTTAAGCGTCTGACTTCGGCTCAGGTCACGATCTCACGGTTCCTGGGTTCAAGCCCCGCATCAGGCCCTGTGCTGACAGCTCAGAGCCTGGAGCCTGCTAAGGATTCTGTGTCTCCCTCTCTGTCTGCCCCCTGCCTGCACTCATGTTCTGTCTCTCTCTCTTTCTTAAAAATAAATAAAACATTTTTAAAAAATTAAAAAAAAAACAATATTTCATTTATTTCCCATCCCCCCTTTTTCTTCCAGTTTCTTTCCCAGTTATTTAATTCCCTTTATACTGTGACTGTATCATTCTTTATTATGATAAGTTTTATGATAAAGTGCCTCAGAGCTTCTGTATTTTGCTCCAGAAGTTTTAATTTTGAATTGCTTTTTAAATGGTATTTCTATGGCCCAGTCTCTTTTCACATGAGTTTTCCCCTTCAGTTCATAGGTTTATGTCACTCAACTTTTTGTGAGCCACGGAGGTGGGGCTGATATAAAATCACATGTGGATGGGATCTCACCTCTTCTCAGCTCCTTCTTGAGCAACACGGAAAGAGTTGGTCATTGATGGAACAGTATTGATAACTCTGTGGTTATTGCTATTAAAGTATAGGATGTTCTTGCTTTTCATTATTAAATTCTTTCTTTTTAGGAGTAAGCTACAAATTCTTGTGAGTCCTAATTCCTCCTTATCCACAAAACAGTCAATGTTCCCATGGAGTGGTTTGATTTATATACACTGTGACAATGGACAGAAGGTACTTTTAGTGTTTTTTAAGCAAATTTTTCCTGTTTTGCAGCTTAAGTGTCAGGAGGCTTATTAGCTCTAACATCTCAGAAATGAAATGAAGGGGGCTATTCTTTCAGCCGAACTAGACTTATTCAGACAGAGCACTTAGCACATAGTTTTTCCATTAGCGATCTGAACCGTTCTCCTGAGTGGGGGCAGGAATGGAGAGTGGGGCCTAGAAACCATTACTAATTTGCAAAATCTACTTTGAAAAAGAAGGGAGTTGGGGAAGAGAGGGAGGAGTCAAAGATTCACTTTGAGATCTGAATAAACTTTCTCATCCATCAGTGTTTTCCATTTGTTTGGCATTACTTTTCTCCACCGTGATTTAAAAATAGGAATTGTTTCTTTAAAATGATAGCTCCATTTGTGTCTTATCTCCTTTATTTGGCTCATTTCAGAAAATTGTGAAAGTTCAAATTCAAGAAGACTTGACCCAAAAAGAACTCCTCACTCGTTTGGCTTCCAGCCCATTTGGAATCCTTTCCCCAGGAACTGAGCCTTCAGTTTGTCATCTGGTAAAACCAATGACAAAACCACCTTCCACAAAAGTTGAGATAAGAAACAAGACTGTTACTTTTCCTGCAACAGAACCTGGTGAAACTTCAGGTGTGGTTCACAAGTTATGTAATTCAAATGGTCACTGATCTGTTGAGTCTAACACTGTTCTTAGTGAGCCATATTGTAATGACAGGGATAAAATTGTCCTCTATTTCAGGGGGAGGTGGTCACTGGTAGTCATTTCAATGATGGGCAGGATTTGGGGGAGCTTTAAAATCCTAAAATGTTAAATCTAGGTGTTTAAGAACTATTTATATTCTGGGAGTCTCAGATTCTACCTGGTCAGAACCATCCCTTCTCAGTTCTCACTAGGTCTTTTACTAGACTGCTAATAAGCAGCTGAAGAAGAGAGGAAAGTGGGTAAAACCTGGTTCTGTCACTCACTAATGTGATTTTGAGGCGCTACAGAGGTTAAATAGACTCAGTTTCCCCATATGTAAAATGACCATCATAATTGACTCCTCTCACAGAGGGCTTTGAGGAGTAAATGAAATAATATATGTAAAGCACTTGGCACAATGTTTGTCACCTAGTGGACACTTAGTACTGCTAATATTCTTCAAATGTCCTGAGAACACTGCTTTTGCTCTCCCCTCTCCCCTGCCCGTGATGGCTCAGTCTCAGTGAATGGGATTACATGTGGGACCTGTTGGAAAGGGTTTGGACCTTCTGTCACATGACCCTCCACTCCTTGCCTCTCTCACTGGCTTTGTCTCCTACTCATGCTCAGATTCTACTGTCCATCAAGACTGTCCCCCTCTGACCATCACCCATCGCTTCGCCCGTCTTCCCCACTCATGTCCTCTGGGAGTTCCAGCAGCTCTGTGGCTTCATTCAGATGTTCAGGCCACTGGCCCTGCTACCTTCTCACTCTCCACCACCCCAGCCTTGTCCGCTTCTGCTTGAATTCTGTGGTCTGTCACTGCAGTTACTGCCTTAGGAATGTTTTTAACTGCCATGTGTCCCTCCTTCTGCATTCCTGTCTGGCAAGATCCCAACCCTTGTTAGAGCCAGACTTTTCCCAGCCCTATGTCTCTACTGTACTAGGCAGCACTTCTGGAGAAACCTGGGGCTGTGTCCACGGATTCATGGTCTCAGCTCTCAGATGCTCCTCAGTACCAGGCTTTCCTACCAGCCCTCCTTGGTGTGTGTCCTTTCCCATTTCTGGCCATCGTTTGACAGTTTCATCTCTTCTCAGCATCCATCTGCTGCTCCTGCTCTCACTCTTCCTAGCTCTTGACTTTGCCTCACTCTTCACTGCCAATATAAAAGCCATTAGACTAAATGCAAGACTTCTGCTTCCATCCCAGATAAACTCTTCTGCTTGGAAGCTAGGCTCTTCTCAAGGCCTTACTCCACCTCTTCTTTCTCCTGTGTCATCAGTTTCTCCCTTTGTTGATGCCTTTCTGTTGGCACACAGGGCACCCTGCCGTCACATGTTTAAGGAATACCTTCCTTGGCCTCGTCTCCTTGCTGCTCTCCCTGCTTCCTCGGCATCCCTCCCTCATGGTGGGATTGTGCTCTCTGCCTTTCTTTTCTTAGTCTGTAGCAGAGCTGGTGCTGCCATCTTGCCCTGACCCCACTGCTATAGAGGTCACTGAAAAGGGAGCATCTCTTCTATGGGTCTTTTTTTTCAATTAGCAGTAATTGCACTTCTGATAAACTTCATTGGCTATGATACTGCCACTGTGCAAAGCTTATGGGTCTTTGTTAATTTGACCTCTCGACACTGGCGACCACTCCTTCCTTCTTGGACTACATACTTCTTGTGCCTCTCCTGGTTTTCCCTGCCTCACTTGCTCCTTCTCAGGTTCCACTGAGGGCTCTTCTTCCTGGGCCTGCCTATGTCCCCTTCTTTCTCTCTGCTCTCCCTGCACCCTGCTCAGCTTCTATGGGTGGGCATCTCACAAACAGAACTCTTAATTTACCCATGAAACCAGCTTCTCCAGCCTTAACCTGTGTCAGTGAGTGGCACCGCTGTCTGCCCATTAAGCCAATTCCCTGGAAGTTGATTGCTTTTCTTCTCTCTCTCTCTCCTCATCCAGTCCACTAGCAAGTCCTTTGCAGTCTGTCTTCAGAATGGATCCCCTGTCTGCCCACTGCTTTTCCTCCCACTGCTGTGACTCAGGCCTGATACAGACCACCCCGTGCATCCTCTCTCAACTGCTGCTGTGGCGCCTTACCAGGACTCCTCATCTACTCTGACTCCCTAGCGGTCTCTCTTTCCCACAGCAGCCAGTAATTCTTTACACATGTAAATCATCTTATTGCTCTCTTGCTTAAGCCCTTCATTATACTTTGATTAAAAACCAAAACAAGATAGGGGCACCTGGTTGGCTCAGTTGGTGAAGCATCTGGCTTCGGCTCAGGTCATGATCTCACAGCTCATGGGTTTGAGCCTTGCGTCAGGCTCTGTGCTAACAGCTCAGAGTCTGGAGCCTGCTTCGGATTCTGTGTCTCCTTCTCTCTCTGCCCCTCCCCTGCTCACGCTCTGCCTCTCTCAAAAATAAATAAACATTAAAAAAAAATAAGGTACTTGTAAATCTTGATTTTGTTAGAAAATACTATAAATTCCTGTTGGGTTCCTCTGGGGATCTAATGATTGTATTTTTCCCCCTATGATGAGGTAATTAGTCATTGTTACACATTGTCACAGTAATCTGCTTGTTTGCTTACCTCTGCAAGAATTGAGCTGTGATACGTGTGTTCCTTGTAGAAAATTTTCTGGAACTTGAGAATCATGGTAACACAGAAGTGAAGTGGCATCTGTCATCTTTAGCTCCACCTTATGTCAAGGTCAGTAGTAATGGCCTTAAATATATTCATTTTAATGTTTAAACTTTATGCAGGGTGTTTTAAAACTGAGTTATGAGCATAGGTTGAGATTACTGTCTTTTTTAGTTCCACTAATTCACTTACTTGATTTTCTCTATAGATGTGGCTAATATATGCCCCATCTTTTTCACAAGGTGGTTTTGAGAGTCAAATTACAGAATGGATGTGAAAATCTGGGGTTGCTCATTTAATGAACTACCTTCTACAGTCCTGATTTTTATCTGAAATAACTATTTTGAAAAATATATAAAAGCGTTATTATGGAACATTGTGTGTATGCGTGTGCACATGTGCATTCATTTTTCTCTCCCTTGTTCTGAGTGCTGTTTTGTGTTTTCAGCGGGTAGGAGCTAGTGCAGGAGACAGAAGTGAATGTTCTGTGTCAGTGCGTGCTAGCTATTGTATACTGCAAATAGTCTCTGCCAGTAGGTTCTGTCTGAATTAAGCATATTGTCATGTGTGTTGTTTACAACACTGTGGCCTTTTTGCCATGTGTTTTGTGTGACAGAAGCAGTTTTGAGCCACAATACCCACAACATATGTGCAAAAGATAGTGCTGGACCTACTGAAAAGAAATAAACAACTAGTTTTGCATAGGTTATTAAAATGCACATTCAGCAGGGTCTTCAGGGTTTTCGAGGAGAAGGCAAATCCTTTGATATTATGAGCGTCATCCTAAAGATGACTGTAGCCAGGAAGGAATGGTTGCTGATGGAGGGAGGAGAGGCAGCATGAGGTCTTGTGTGAGCTGAGTTTAGTAGCACTCCTGCTTCTAGGCAGGCTTTGAGCTCTCCTGTGCCCTACAAAACCGGTTTGTGTGTCCTTGTTAACCATAAAGATAACGGTCTCACTCTGAATTGATGAACTGACTTTTATATTTTTTCATTTGATTGCTTAAATGATTGTAGGGAGTCAATGACAGTGGAGATGTCTTTAGAGCTACCTATGCCGCATTCAGATGTTCTCCTACTTCTGGTATACTGGAAAGCCATGGAATTCAAAAGGTGAGTGTTGACATTTTTTTTTTTTTTTTTACAGCTTTTGGTAAGAAAGTGGTGTTGTTTGACCAGGAGTGCTTTTGTTTCCACCCAGAGTAGTTGCTTCATCTAGACTACTGCTGCTAACAGCCAGGTTGCCATAGGAGAAGAGGTCTGCCTCAGTACAAGTCAGCGAGTGCTTCCTGCAGCAGAGGTCTTGCTTTCTACATAGCTAAACAAAATGCCATACTTAGTGGTAGGATTGATTTACGTTTTGGTATAAGCACTTCATGTGCCTGCAGGCTGCCAGTACTTAGAACACACTTCGAGTAGCTCTAATCTAGGCAATAGTTTTGTCCACTAGCCCTATGAGAAACATCTACCACTACTTAAAAACAAGTCAGTGTTCATATCATAGTCAACAATATATCTTCATGGGTAAATGGTGATGGATCGTTTTAATACCAAGACCCTCTTTTTATTTTTTTAATGTTTGTGTATTTATTTTTTAGAGAGAGCACAAGCAGGTGAGGGGCAGAGAGAATGGGAGAGAGAGAATCCCAAGCAGGCTCTGTGCTGTCAACACACATGGGGCTCAATCCCACAAACCATGAAAGCATGACCTGAGCCATAATCAAGAGTCAGACGCTCAACTGACTGAGCCACCCAGACGCCCCATAGTATCATGACCCTCTTAAGTTCTTTTTTTTTTTTTCTAAACTTTATTTATTTTTTAGAGAGAGAGAGACAGAGCGTGAGCAGGGGAGGAACAGAGAGAGAAGGAGACCAGAATCCAAAGCAGGCTTCAGACTCTGAGCTGTCAGCACAGAGCCTGACGTGGGGCTTGAAACCATGAACTGCAAGATCATGACCTGAGCTGAAGTCAGACGCTCAACCAACTGAGCCACCCAGGTGCCCTCATGACCCTCTTAAGCTCTAATTTGTTTGTAGACCTGACATAGTTTCTTCAGATATCTTAGTGACGCTAGTCATTCACTTGGCCTCAGTAATACATTTTTTCATGCCAACAGCTGAAACTCAGTTAAACTGTACCATTTATATGACATTGGTCCATTTATTCAGGGATTTAGACTTGTAATGAGTTCTATGCTACAGTTGTAAACTCATTACTGACTATAAAAGAATCTTTGAGCAATGATCATCACAAACTGTGTACTTTAGTAGGTCTGTATAACAGGCTTCTAGAGCCTGGCTTTTTGGGAAGGATCTGCTATTCTACAAGCATAGTTTATTTTACTTCCCAGCCCACGATAGAGGCAAAGCAGCATAATAGGGTACAGACACATTGTTCAACAAAAGTTTAACATTTGGGGCAAAGGTGGTGGGAGGAGGGTTGGAAAGAAAAAAAAAAAAGCCAGCAGGAAAGGCATCCCATATTCATGGATCAGAAGATCTAACATTACTAAAATTGCAGTACTTCCTAAATTGATCTATAGATTCATTATAATCCAAATTGAAAATCCCAGTTGGTGTTTGGTTTTTTTGTTTGTTTTTTAAAGAAATTGACATGCTGATCCTAAAATTCATATAGACATGCAAGGGAACCAGCATAACCAAAACAATCTTTTTTTTTTAAATATAATTTATTGTCAAATTGACTTCCATACAACACCCAGAACAAAGTTGGAGGATTCACACTTTCTACTTTCAAAACCTACAGTAATCAAAACTGTATTGTTGACATAAGGGTAGACATTTAGAATATGTGGAATAGACTTGAGAGTCCCCAAATATACCCTAATATTTATAGTCAGTTGATTTTTTTCAATAAGGGTACTGAGACAATTCAATAGGGAAAGAGTATTTTCAACAAATGGTGCCCAGACAACAGATACCCACATGCAAATTAAGTTTGACCCTTACTTCACACTGTATCCAGAAAGTAACTTGAAGTACACCATAGACCTAAATGTTAAGAGCTAAAACTATAAAATTCTTGGAAGATAACATAGTAAATATCCATGACCTTGAGTTAAGCCTTGGTTTTTTAATTTTTTTTTTTTTTTTTCAACTTTTATTTTTGGGACAGAGAGAGACAGAGCATGAACGGGGGAGGGGCAGAGAGAGAGGGAGACACAGAATCGGAAACAGGCTCCAGGCTCTGAGCCATCAGCCCAGAGCCCGACGCGGGGCTCGAACTCACGGACCGTGAGATCGTGACCTGGCTGAAGTCGGACGCTTAACCGACTGCGCCACCCAGGCGCCCCAAGCCTTGGTTTTTTAGATGTGACACCAATAAAGCACAAGTGATAAAAGAAAAAATAGATGAATTATCAAAATGTAAAACTTGAGTACATCAAAGGATACCATTAAGAAAGTGAAAAGGCAGGGCGCCTGGGTGGCTCAGTTGGTTGGGCAACCGACTTCGGCTCAGTTCTTGATCTCACAGTTTGTGAGTTCAAGCCCCACGTCAGGCTCTGTGCTGACAGCTCAGAGCCTGGAGCCTGCTTCAGATTCTGTGTCTCCCCCTCTCTCTACCCCTCCCCTGCTCACGCTCTGTGTCTTTCTGTCTCTCAACAATAAGTAAACGTTTGAAAAAAATTTTTTTAAAAGCGAAAAGGCATCCCAGATTATGGGAGAAAAATATTTAGAAGTCCTATGTTAACGAAGGGCTTGTATCCAAAATGTATACAACTAGATAATACAAAGACAAATTACCTGTTTAAAAAATGAGTACAAGAGGGGCACCTGGGTGGCTCAGTCGGTTGAGTGTCCGACTTCGGCTCAGGTCATGATCTCACAGTCTGTGAGTTCAAGCCCTGCATCGGGCTCTGTGCTGATGGCTCAGAGCCTGGAGCCTGCTTCCGATTCTGTGTCTGCCTCTCTCTCTGCCCCTTCCCTGCTCATGCTCTGTCTCTCTCTGTCTCAAAAATAAATAAAAACATTAAAAAAATTTTTCTTTAAAAAAAATGAGTACAAGAACTGAATAGACATTTCTCCAAAACAGATATGAAAGTGGCCAGTAAATACATGAAAAAATATTTGGAATTACTGTTCATCAGGGAAATGCAAAAACAAAACCACAATGAGATATCACTTCATGCCCCAGGATGACTGATTTCAAAAACCAGACAGTAATAAGTGTTGGCAAAGATACAGAGAAATTAAGACCTTCGTACATTGCTGGTGGGAATGGAAAATGGTACAGCTGCAATGAAAAATAGTTTGACGGTTCCTCAGTAAAGTAAATGTAGACTTACCCTATGAGCCAGCAACTCCACTTCTGGACATATATCCCAAAACATTGAAAACCAGCATTCAAACAAAAATTTATACACAAATATTCACAGCACAAAAGGATAGAGGGTGGCTAGAGCCTGGGTGGCTCAGTCGGTTAAGCATCCAACTTTGACTCAAGTCATGAGTTCAAGCTGAGTTCTCACAGTCTATGAGTTCGAGCTCCGCGTCAGGCTCTGTGCTGACAGCTCAGAGCCTGGAGCCTGGTAAGGATTCTGTGTCTCCCTCTCTCTCTGCCCCTCCCTGCTCACACTCTGTCTCTCAAAAATAAACATTAAAAAAAAATTAAAAATGAAAAAAAGGATAGAAATAACCCAAATGTCCATCAACTGATAGGTGGATAAACAAAATGTATGTCCATGCAATGAAATATTACTTGGCAATAAAAGGGAATGAAGCACTGATAATATGCTACCACGTGAACCTTGAAAAAACATGCTAAGTGAAACAGTCCAGACACAAAGGCCACGTACCTTGAAAAAACATGCTAAGTGAAACAGTCCAGACACAAAGGCCACATAGTATATGATTCAGTGCGTGTGGAATGTGTAAAATAGGTAAAGCTGTAGAGACAGAAGGTAAATATGTCCTTGCTGGACATGGGAGTGAGAGAGGGGAGTGGGAAATGACTGCTGACGGTATGGGGATTCTTTTTGGATTGTTGAAAATATTTTAAAATCAGATTGTGGTGGTGGGTGCCCAGTTCTGAAAATATACTAAAAACCCTGACCACACTTGAAGTGGGTGAACTGTATGGTATATGAATTCTGTCTCAATGAAGCTTTGAGAAAGGAAAAACAAGGATGCAGGACTAGATTGTCTCTTGGGAATTTCTCCTTTCACATAGTACCAGACATAGAAATGAAACCTCCATGAAGTCTTTGTTTTTTGCTTACCATACTGCCAGATCACATTTGTTAACTGAATTCCAGGTCTGGGTACTTAATTTATGTTAGGGGAGATCTTCTAACATCTCCTGCCTAAGTAAGGCACATCATTCTGGGACCATTTAAGGAAGTACTACCAAAAAGCACAACTATTGATGTGTATAATTAGTGATCCAAATTAGGGTCACTTAAGAGTTTTAATGTTAAGTTCAGATCCAAAGATACTGATTAGTGATTAACATAACTAATAGTATTTTTAACACTAAATTATTTGATAAAGGAAGCACTTAACACTGGTAAACTTTGTAAGATACTACTTTTAAATATTATAGCTTCCTCATCCTGAGCTTTTTATAGGTTGTACTCATACAGTTCATATGTATAACTTTGAAATGTGTGGTCAGGGTAACTGGTTCTGGGCATTAGGCCTTTACTGCATGGCCAGCAGAGGGTTCCATAAGCATTGTAATGAAAGACTGGATTGTGTTTCTGGGATGACCTTCCTCATTTAGGTCTTGTACATGACAGCTCTAGAATTTTTTGATAATGTAAATAACATTTACATTTTGAGGAATATGTTACATAGAAATCTAAAGAAAAATGTATTTTGGATGTGGTATATAGTAACAAGACCACCAAAAGTAGAATTGTTCAAATTCTTTTTCAGTTAGCAGCAAAACTAGCCAGTGCAAAACCGTATACCAATTACAGGTACATGAGATTTGGGTCTAAATTTCTTCCCTGGATGTGTTGTTTTGTAGGTCTCCATCATGTTTTTGCCCAGAGATAGAGGAGATTATGCTCAGTTTTGGGATGTTGAGTGTCACCCCCTTAAAGAGCCTCACATGAAACATACCTTGAGATTTCAACTCTCTGGACAAGTGAGTGTTACACTGAATTTAAGTAAATTATTGTGTGTATATATTAAAAACATTAAGTGAAACTGACATGGAAAACTGTCCTGAAAGTGCAGACTATTTTCCTGGTATTCTAATTTCATTAATTCTGTTGTCTGGCCCTGTAATCTTAATTTTCTCATTTGCCTTGATTGATTGGCATGTTTGAAGTCTGAGTTTGGGTCTATGAAATCTATGTTTGACTTGATTAAGAGCGTGTGTGTGTGTGTGTGTGTGTGTGTGTGTATGTAAAAGAAACTGAACAGTATAAGGTATAGTGTTTGCAATTTAGGGAATTTAAAAATCTTGGGGCGCCTGGGTGGCGCAGTCGGTTAAGCGTCCGACTTCAGCCAGGTCACGATCTCGCGGTCCGTGAGTTCGAGCCCCGCGTCGGGCTCTGGGCTGATGGCTCAGAGCCTGGAGCCTGTTTCCGATTCTGTGTCTCCCTCTCTCTCTGCCCCTCCCCCGTTCATGCTCTGTCTCTCTCTGTCCCAAAAATAAATAAACGTTGAAAAAAAAAAAAAAATTTAAAAATCTTAAGTTTTCTTTGAAAAATTAAGAAGGAAATAGTAGAATTCAAATGGGTAAATTTCCAGATATTTTCCTAGTATTGACTTCTCATCCCCCACCCTGTGATTTTTTTTTTTTTATACAGAGTGTCAAAACAGAAAATGAGCCTGAAAATTCAGAAATTTCCACAAACTCTCTCATTAAACTAGATAATTTAGTTAAACCCCGGAGACCAGCTGTATCAGAGGCTTCTGCTCTCGTACCTGGGTATGTTGTTTTTGTCATTCTTATGACATATTTTCCAGTACTTTACTGAGATATAATTATATACAGTAAAATGCTCAGTGACCTTACCTATGAGTTTCCATGCATTGCTACCACTCCAGTCAAGACAGAGCATTTCTCTCACCCAGAAAGCTCTTACACATCCCTTTGCAGTCAGCCCTGCCCTCACCCCAATATTTGTTCTGTTCTCATCTTTTGGCATAGGTTGGTTTTGTTGAATTTCATACACATACACACCCCTTGAGTCTGGCTTCTTTCACCACACATAATTTTTGGGGATTCATTTGTGTTGTTGAGTATGTCTGTAGTTTGTCCCTTTTCATTATTGAGTATTGCTTTATGTGAACATATCACAATTTATTCATTTTCCTGATGACACTTGAGTAGCTTCTCATTTGGAGCCATTATAAAGGAAGGTGCTATGAACACTATTGTGTGTATTTTTGTGGAGATATTGTTTTAATTTCTTTTGGGTAAAAATACCTGAAAAGTAGAATTGCTGAGTCACATGGTAAGCATGTGTTTAACTTTATTTATATTTTTTAATTTTTTAAATGTTTATTTTTTTATTTTTGAGAGAGAGAAAGAGTGTGAGCAGGGCAGGGGAGAGACAGGGGGAGAGAGAGAATACCAAGCAGGCTCTGTGCTGATAGCACAGAGCCTGACATGGGGCTCGAACATGTCTGAGCAGAAATCAGGAGCTGGCCACTTAACTGACTGAGCCACCCAGGCACGCTGTTTAAAAGTATGTGTTTAACTTTAAAACAAACTGCCAAATTGTTTTCCTGAAGTGGCCATACCATTTTATGTTCCCAAAAACATTGTACAAAAGCCGATTCTTAAAAACTTTTTAAAATGTGTATTTTATACCAGTAGCTTGCACAGCTGTGATGAAAATATTTAAGTATTTTACCTAATACACATGTTTTTTACAATCCTTAAGTAACTAATATTTAGATCTTTGTTCTGGAGGAAGATGCTTATAAGAAAAATATATGTTGAATACCTACTAAATTTAATATAAATGTGGTCATTTATTTTCTAATAGGAGTAAATAATATGTTTTGTAAGAAATTAGGCTCCTTTAAAGAGTATGTGTTCTTACCACACTCTTTTGATGCTGTTTACTCATCTGCTCATCTCGTAATTACTGAGCACACACCATGTGCCAGGTAGTGGAAGCAGAACTGCCCTCGTCCTTGCCTCCATGGACTTCACTTCCTGGAGGAGGAGGCAGCACATCAACAAATTATCTCACTAACAGGCTTGATTACAACTTGTGGAAAGGACTGGAAGGAAATAAATGGGAAACATGGGAAACATGACACAGGGAGCTTGATGTGTGATACCTGGGAAGAGCCTCCCTGAAATGGGACCTTTAAGTTGAGGAGGATGAGTGGAAATGATGGAGGTAAAGAGCATAGGAAAAGTTCCCAGCATTGTGAGGACTGGCTTGTGGGGATCGTTGGCCCTCGAGGAACCAAAGGCAGCACATAGGCCTAGAGCCCAGAGGGAGGGAGAGTATGTGAGGGGAGGCCAGAGGGTGAGTGGGCAGAGGCAGACCACACAGAGCCTTGCATGTCAGATGTTAATTTGGGGGTTTATTTGGGAAGCTGTTGGACCACTGAGTGACATGATCATATTTCAGTATTTATAGAAAAATCCTCTGTCTGTGGTACAGGCTGATTAGGAGGAGGCCAGGGTAGATATGGTAAAACAAGTCTGAAGCTATTATTAAACAGACCAGGATTAAAGTAGTGTCAAGGAAAATGATGAGAAATGAACAGATCTGAGAGGTATAGAGGAAGAAAATTTGAAGGACTCAGTGGATGGGTTGAGTAAGGGGGCTTGAGAGAGAAAGGGGGTCAAAGTTGGCTCTCAGAAAAACAAATGGAGGGTCAGGTTTGAGGAGAAAGATCCCGGGTTTAGTCTGTATTTATGGTGACATATCATTGTGTGGTGATAGGCATGTTGCCCAGAGGCTCAGATCTGGGAGTCATGGGGTCAGGTCGATGGATCACTGAGATGGGATTGCCTAGGGAGACTGCAGGAAGAACAGTTAGGGATGTTGAGGGCTAGGCCACACGGGACAACAGCATTGGCAGTGAGGGAGTGGGCATGAGCCTGCTCAGACTGAGTATGGCATCTAGGTCACTGCCATCAAATGCTGCCAAGAGGCCAGAGCTTGTGTTCCACTCTCAGGGTAGTCTGTCCTGAAAAATGGGGATCATCCCGTGGACTGCACTGGGAGTGGTCCAGCTGAAATGGACTAAGGTGAAAGGAACACCTGTGGATGCATTGAGTGTGAGCCGAGTGGGGAGCTAGAGCCCCAGCCCCCCTGAGGAGAAAGGGGTACTGTCCTGTCCCACTTTGTGGCTGATCCCACACCTTATCTGAGTGCTCTGGTGGGCATTTTCTCTTCACACAGACTAGTGAAGTTGCTGTTACAGAACTATTTTCTAACTGAGTTGTGAGAGAAAACACAAATCAACACTTTCAAGATTAATGTGTATAGCCTAACTTACTGTGGAATTTAAATGGTTAACTTTTCAACATGTTTCCAAAGCAGGCAGCTTGACTTGACTCACCGTGGGGTTTATGCCCCAGAAGATGTATATCAGTTTCTGCCGACTAGGGTCGGGGAATCAAGGACGCTGAAAGTCAACTTGCGAAATAATTCTTTCATTACGCACTCTGTAAGTTGGAAATAGTACTGTGGGCTTTGGGAAAGTGGATATATTCAACTATTTTATAAATATTTTCCTAATAATTTAGAAGCTTGTTTTATAGATTATACCTAAGTTATAATAATGAGTTAATTTTTTAAATGACTCATACTGCATTTGGAAAGATACTCATGGGAAGAATTGAAAATATTTAGCATTTGTCTTCATATTTTCATTTTTAAAGTTTTCTCTCATTTTCTCTTTCTTCTGTACCATTATACCAACATATTTCTGGATAGCATTTACTCTAGTCAGAACTAGGATAAATTCATATTGAAATTCTTTTAAATTTGTTTTCATGTGCAATTACCTAATTTTGTGACTACACTTAAATTTACTAAATATCTTTAATTAAAGAAATGTTTTAAGTATGCTCAAATATCTAACTTGCATAATTTCATAAAGTGTTTCATATTAAATTCCAGCTGAAGTTTTTAAGTCCCAGAGAGCCTTTCTACGTCAAACATTCAAAATATTCTTTGAGGTGAGTTTATTATAAATCAAAATGTTCTCATCCTAGTGCAGGACTTTGTTTTCAGGACTAAAAAGAGCTGAGGAGCCTGCAGGGAAATCATTTCACGACTGCCCATAAGTGTGCTCTACTGTCTAGCAACCCAAACTTTGTGCAATGGTTTGGACTTAGCATATGATTCCTGTTATCTGGTATTTTGCCAGCCACATAAATACATTGAAGCTTAATCATCTTGTGATTAACTTTAGAATAATTCCTGCTTTAAATGTTATTTTCACTGTGCTAAGAATCAAGGAGTTAAATTCTCAATAATTGGGACAAAAACCTTCCCAGATTAACTGGGGAAACTTTTATTATGATATTTTCTAGTTGTCATTCTTCAAATACCCTATATTGTTCTTAAATCCGGGCCTCATTTTCTTGTAATCCTTGCTACTTTTCATTTTCATATGATATACATTTAGATTGATATCTCAAACCGGTTTAATAGTAGGGTTCTATTGGACTTAACACTGAAGAATAATTTTCTCTTCATCTTTGAATCTTTAAGCTACTTAATCATAAGGTATTTCATTTTAGCATTAGATGATTCCGAAAACATGTTGCATGAAAACTTGGACCACTGTGCCTAGGACTAGTCTAGGACTGCCTCTTCCTGAGGTACTAAGGCCAGCAGTGCCATACTCTGGAAAGTTGCACGTATCTCTAGATCCTGAAAAGATAAGACACTGTGCAAGGGAGGCCCTTCTCTCGTCTTCTCTTTCTTTTCCCTCCAAACCTGCTATTCCTGTACTTGAGGTTCTGGCACTCCCTTTGCCTCCCAGGGGACTGACTTAAGGGCACAAACTGCAAATTAAACAATGAATGTATCTAGAAAGTTATCATAGGCTTCATGTCTCTGAGCCTAGGTTTCCTGATTTGTGAAATGCAGTGTTCCTGGCAACCTGGGCTCCTTAGGAGGCTGACGTAAGCCATCTGTGGGTGTCAGCACCTGGCCCTATGGGAGATGCTCAGCAGGTGGTGACATCTTCAGCAGTACTGACAATGCCCTAATTTCAGCCAGCCTACTGGGGGTGGGGGGGCGGTCTGTGAAGACCAGCCCCACAGATTTTGATGGAACACCACAGATGCCTGCATGTCCATGCTTTTCCATTAACCCCTTCAACAGCCACATGGAGGAGAAAGACCTAACTTCATTTATTTGGTTTTTTTTTTTTAATGTTTATTTATTTTTGAGAGAGGGAGAGACAGACCAAACACAAGCAGGGGAGGGGCAGAGAGGGAGACACAGAATCTGAAGCAGGCTCCAGGCTCTGAGCTGTCGGCACAGAGCCCAACGCGGGGCTCAAGCCCACAGACTGTGAGATCATGACCTGAGCAGAAGTCAGACCCTTAACCGACTGAGCCACCCAGGCACCCCAGAAAGGCCTAACTTTAAAAAACAAAAAACAAAAAACACTAACTGAACATTTTCCAGCTTCTCTACTCTTGAGTCCTTGACTCCCAGCAACCTGTGGACCTCCAGTCAGTGAGCCTTTGCCCTACTGGTTTAAGACAGGTGGTGCTAGACTGTTGTGTTAAGACTGTTGTGTTAAGACTGTGGTGCTAGACAGTAGATGGACGCTGCTAAATACATGAGTGAGAAGACCAAGTGAAGTACACCCCAGGTCACAGAAAAACTTCTCTCCTGACTCCTCCACAGGCTAAAATTTTACATAAAGTAAAGCAGAAAAGCTGGTTTCTTTATACTTAAGAATGACTTCTTTCAACTTTGCAGAAGCAAAAATTTGCTACAGTAGCTCACTTGAAAATTTTTACACAAAACTGAAATAATGGTGCTCCTTCTTGTAAGTGTTGAGTGCTTTTGTATTTATCCCAAATATTAGACACTTTGAACAGGGGCTCATGAAATACAAGTGCTGGGGGAGAGCAGTGATTAGCTTGCTTTGGCAGGTGGAACAGAATCTATTCTGAGAATCTGAAAAGCAGTTCCCAGCTTTCTTTTAGTGGCGTTTTTGTTCATTAGATGGTTCTTTGCTCTATGATACCATTAGCTCCACCCTTCCAGAGTAATAATGTGACTTTACTCATCTCTAGGGTACATGAGGTAATCAGTGCCTTACTACAAGTATGCACCTCCCCGGGGCAGTTGTGAGGCATGATGGGGCTGCTTTTACACATGAAAGTGCCCCGAGGCCTTTGGGATATGAACCGCAACATAAATAGGCCAGAAGCGCTTCACCCAGAGGTTCCGGGGGTTTTGTCTAGTGCAGAGGCGGGGAACATGGATGGGTGTTAGGGATATACACGCCTTTTTTTATTTTATTATTTAAAAAATTTTTTTATGTTTATTTATTTTTGAGACGGGGGGAGACAGAGCGTGAGTGGGGGTGGTGGGCAGAGAGAGAGGGAGACACAGAATCCAAAGCAGGCTCCAGGCTCCAAGCTGTCAGCACAGAGCCCAATGCGGGGCTTGAACCCACGAACCATGAGATATGACCTGAGCTGAAGTCAGATGCTTAACCGACTGAGCCACCCAGGCGCCCCAGGGATATACCCCCTTAAAGCAATAGATTATAAATAAGGAAGGTAATAGGGAGAAGGAAACCCTGATTATCAGTTTTTTTGTAAAGGTCGTTTTGGGGGGTCTAGGTGACCATCTCTATCATATCTCCATAAAAAGAATTCATTCATGTTCCCACTTAGCCCTGAAAAGCATTCTTCCGTTAACCTATTGTTTTATTCTAGTTTAATCTCTGCTGTGACATTTTAGTGACATGTTTCCCCTCTCCTGTGCCCACGTCTGCATGCACCCAGTGTCCTGGCAGGCTCCTGCTGCTGACCTGCCAGACCCTGCTGTCTCATTCCAGAGGGCTTTCTCACAAAAGTCACAGCCAGGGACAGTGCTGTCATTGAGCTGTTGTTACTTCTCACCAGCACACACAGGAACCAAGCAGTTTGTTACTTTGTGATGGTACCTTGGCTGTGCCAAGAGTATTCCTTTTAAATTAAAAGAAAGAAAAGAAAAATGATGGTTTATAGAATTTTCAGGTTCTGTAGATGGGGGCAGGCAGTGGAGGAGGCAGTTTGAATGCATGTTCACAGCTGCTGTGTCCCTCTCTTAAAGCATCTTTGCTCTTTGTGTGCCTGTGCTGTAACAGTAGCCCTTGCCTGGTACCTGGTAAGAGATTTTGAGCTAGACCTGTCCCCTGGGTTCAGCATACTTTACTGTTACCTTTAAGTTTAAAGTTGTGTGTGTGTGTGTGTGTGTGTGTGTGTGTGTGTGTGTGTGTGTAGAGAGATTAAAAGCAGTTTTTAATAATAGTACAAGGTACTATGGTAAATATATCCATGTTACTTGAAGTGTTCTAGAACTATGTTAAATTTTATAGTTCTTTCTAAATCGCATTCAAGTTTATTCAGAGTATCTGTAAGTCTAAAACAGATGATATATGTTTATCATAATACATTTTTAAAACACTTTCTCAGTTGAATATAGAACAGTTCTGTGTTCTATATTAAAATTTGTTAATGATGGGATCTGTCAGATTTATTTCAGGATATTTTATTACTTTTAGCAATTCATAAGTTATAAAGCCTCTTAAGTTGGCAAATTGTACTACATTATTCTGGGTACTGAAATGCTAACATGAAAGAGAAAATGGTAGTTTGTCAGTGCCGGGCACTAGGTACTGTGTTTTTAAATTTGGACATGGGAAATTAGGGTATAATGCATTAGGGGAAAATAACCCAGACTTAAAAATTTGGTGTGTGTGTGTGTGTGTGTACGTATGCATGTATTTTTAAAATTCTGCATTATCAGTTATATCCAGGAAAAGGGCTTTGAAATACTAAAACTGTTTTCTAAATTTTTAGCCCACTGCAGTTATATACCCAGAAGCTAACACTGTACACAGGAAGTGTGTTGGAAACAAAAGCATATATCAGTTCCAATTGCTGAACTTTAAGACATGTAGTTTGGAAATGAGACTCAGGGATGAACTACCTTCCCTCTGAGGGAAGTCTGAAAGCTATTAATTTTCACTCAAAACAAGACTAAAAGTCAGTGACATCACATAGGCTTTGATGAACTTTATGTAGTTTCATTCACCATGAGGATAAAGGTGTATTTTAAACTCTTGGGACCTGGTTTTGTGAACAGAAACCTCCCAACATAATACTTTTAAACACAGGGTACTCATTACCTGCCTCTATACAGCTGACCCTTGAACAGAGCAAGGATTAGGGGTGTCAACTCCCATGTGGTAGAAAATCTGTGTATAACTTTTGACTCCCCCCAAAACTAAATTTACAATAGCCCACTGTTGACCAGAAGCCTTACCAATAACATAGTCAATTAACATAACTTTTGTATACTAAATGTATTATGTACTATATTCTTACAATAAAGTAAGCTAGAGAAAAGAAAGTGTTATCAAGAAAATGATAGTACATCAAGCTCTGGCCTCTTGGCAGCATTTGATGGCAGTGACCTAGACGCCATACTCAGTCTGAGCAGGCTCATACCCACTCCCTCACTGCCAATGCTGCTGTCGCGTGTGTACATCAGTTCAAACCCGTGTTGTTCAATGGTCAAACGTAACCTAAAAATAAATTTTCAGGACAGTTTTTTAATAAAAGTTCACACGAATGCTGGTGGAGCAGAACCTGCACAGCCCTGTTAATGACCAGCACAAGTGGCGTGGGTTCATACTCTCCCCAGTTGAGCGTGCTGCTGAAGGAGGGTCGGGGGTCCCCTGTTCCTCTGCCCTTTCTTGGGCAGATGGCTACCTGCCTGCGGACAGAACACTTTCACATGCAATAGAACAGACCTCTTGTTTCCCTTTTCCTATTTTTTTGGATGGCCAGGAATATATATGCAATACTATTTGAATCAGGTTTTAGATTTTCCCTTTCTCTGTGCCAGTTTCTTGTTAAATAATATCATTAAAGAAATGAGAACCAAATTTAAACCAAACATAACTCCGCTGAGTTCTTCCATCAAAATCTGACCGCACCCTGCCATGCACGGAGCTGGTTACAGTGGTGGGTGATGCACGTGCTGCTGTAGCACCAGGCCGATGACCTTTCCTTTCTCTTTCCAGAGCCCAGCATTATATCAACATGCCTGTGCAGTTCAGACCAAAGTCGGCAGGCAGATTTGAAGCTTTGCTGGTTATTCAAACAGATGAAGGCAAGAGTGTTGCTATTCGACTCATGGGTGAAGCTCTTGAAAAAATTAACTAGATACATTTTATGCAAAGTAAACTACATAAGTTATATTTTGGTAACTTCATTTTATTTTTACACTGCAATATTCTTTTGTATATATTTTGTAAGATTGTTTTGATAACTAGATTTTTGTTTGTTTTGAGAAGCTAATACTGAATGAAGACCTGACTAAAATATCATGTATGTAGCCCACAGTATTGTACTTAACTTTTTTATAGGGGACAAGAGAGTTCTATTTTTGCATTGATTATGATACTCTGAATAAATATGGTATATATTTTAATGTGATATAACCAGAAATAAACTTCCATTTCCATTGAACCTGTCTTTTTTATATCATGTAATACAGAAATCAGAATATTGCTTTATTCTAATTATTTTCAAGCTACTGGGTCTGTTTTGTGATCCCCCCCACTCCATTACACAGTTTCCTTTCCTCTAAGAAATTCCTTCTTTGGTCCTTCTTTCTGTTAGCTAATTGCCCAGATTAGAACAGAAGTGTACTTTTAAAGAAATTATTTTTCGGGGCGCCTGGGTGGCGCAGTCGGTTAAGCGTCCGACTTCAGCCAGGTCACGATCTCGCAGTCAGTGGGTTCGAGCCCCGCGTCAGGCTCTGGGCTGATGGCTCAGAGCCTGGAGCCTGTTTCCGATTCTGTGTCTCCCTCTCTCTCTGCCCCTCCCCCGTTCATGCTCTGTGTCTCTCTGTCCCAAAAATAAATAAATGTTGAAGAAAAAAAAAAAATTTAAAGAAATTATTTTTCTCCAGAGTAGCAGAATTCATATTCTGTGCAAATACATTAGAGAGGTTGATGTATTTTAAGATAGCATTTATTGTAATTAAAGCCAGATGGGACAGCTGCTCCAGAACACCGCATAGAAGGTATGCTCCACAAGCAGGTGCCTGTGGGAAGGCAGTGAGTTGCTGAGGGGGCAGAACAGTCCTCCCCTTATGTCATCCTGAGCTGTGAGGTAGAAAAGGTGACACAGATACCTGGTTTTACCCAGGAGGAACATGATTATTAATTGCCTCTCAACCATTACTGTTAAGTCCCCGAGCCCTAGCTAATAGCCTTGGTCTTTGGAGCAACAAAATTCCAGATTGTGAGCAATTGTGTAATGGGTTAGGGTGATCACAGTTGGATATTACTGATGGAGTAGAAAGACCGTGGAATGTGCAAGAAGCTGCCTAGATGGCTTAAATCTACAGCAGTTTGGAAGCAGCGATGGTGAGCTGGAGACAGGAAAACATTTCTTCTTTTCTCTTCTACCTTATTTCTCTGGCTTAGACATTTATAAAAACATTTTTCACAAGTTAAACAGTTGTTGCTGTTACTGATACTGTCCTACTCCAGTTTTAGAGTTCATACATCAAATGTCGGTGACTTCATGCTTGAACATGTATTATTTGACAACATTCAGCCTCAAAAATTTTGAAATGGTGGTACTGCTTTTTAAAAATATTTGCCCTGGTCTTTCAGTTCCTAAGAATTGTTACATTTCTGTGTAACCATCACTTTGCCTTTTACATTCTACTCAGGAGGTTTTAAAAAAAAAAAAAAAAAAGTTTAGGCAAACAAAAACTTTAAAAGTGACTCTCCTTCCACAGACCATATGCTTTTATGGGTATGCATTTCTTCCTGTCCCTTCCGTGTGTTGGAAACCTGATGCTTGGAATTTGGGAAACAGTTGGATGTGAACCAGTGGTTGACTGCAGCCAGTCATCACTGTAAAGCAACTCCAGTCACTGGCTCCCTTCACTGTGATCTGCAGTGTGGAAGAGCATCTAATGGGCAAAGTTACCAACCCCTGATTAGGTTTCCATCTAGAAGCTGGTTCCCCTTCTTTCCCATTCCTTCCCAGATTGATATCTTGAGTCTTAAACTCTCCTGTAAGCTTCAGGCTCAGCTGGACATTTCCACCTGGTTATCAAATAGGCATCTCAAACTTGGATTCACTCCCTGACTTACATATGTTTCTCTCTAGCTTTCCTCATCTCCATAAATTTCCCCACTTTTCATCCAGTTATTTAGCTAAAACCCTAGGTTTGGGTGTTTTACCCTCATCCCCATCTACTCTACCGAACTTTTCTCACAGAAGTCCTTCAGTCTGTGTCCAGAGGTGGCCACTGTGGCCCGGGCCACCATCCTTTCAAGGACCGCTGTCCTTGTCCCCTCCCCACACTGCTGCTGGTGCTCTTGCCTCAGGAAGCCCTTCTACACCAGCAGGCAGAGTTACAGTTTGTAAAAAGGTAGACCAGAGCCAAGGCTCCTCTGCTTATACCGTAAAACCTTGGTTTGTGAGCATAATGTGTTTCAGAAACATACTTGTATTCCAAAGTACTTGTATATCAAAGAGAATTTCCCCATAAGAAAGAATGGAAACTCAGATGATTCATTCCACAACCCAAAAATATTCATATAAAAGTGATTACAATACTGTAATATGATACAAACTAAGAAAATACAAAATGTAAAGAAAAATAAATTAACCTGCATTTACCTTTTTGAAAACCTTTGTGGCTGGTGTGAGGGAGACAAGAGAGGAGGGTTATTGTGTGGGGTGACTTTCACTATCACTAACGGAATCACTGCTATCTATTGGCTCATTGGAATCTTTTTCTTTTCGTGCAACTTTAATAACCTATCCAATGACACTTGCTTTTGTCTCCTTTTGAGGATTTCACAGAAACGTGACATTGCATTGTCATTAAGCAGATTCATTGCTCGCACTGCTACAGCCTTATTTGGGTGGTGCTTTTGTACAAAATTTTGCTCCGTTTCCCACATTTTACACATCTCCTGATCTCATTTGCAGTGAGGGATTCCTCCGCACTTTTCTCCTCCTTCTCTGCAGATGAGATACAGATGTAGACTTCTTGTAAGATCTTGCAATTTTGGCCACTGTATACTTCTCAATGATTTCCTTCTTTCACCATAATCATCTTCTTCTTATCACTCTTCTTTTCAATATTTTTCTGAATGAGGCCATTGTATACACTTGCATGGATGTTGACTACAGTACAGTATTAATAAACTCATCATACACTGTATTTAATGTAAGTGGCAATAAGGCAGCTGAGGAAAGGGTCTATATCTGCAGGCAGCCTGACTTAGAATGAAGCAAAGCATTCCTAGGTGTACTCTTGTATGGAAAAGCAAAGGACTGTCCATAGGTGCTTTGAAGTGACAAAAAATACACTAGTGCCAGTTATGGGCACCTTCCAACGTTCTGAAAAATCACTGATTTCTGCCAACTAGTGCAGGTTGAGACCGAGCATCTGAGCTTGAAAGATCATCACCCACAATCCCACAGCAAGGGAGAGAGAGAAGGACCATTGGCTCAGTTGTGATCATGTGACATTTGGCATCATGTACTACTCGTACTGCAAAACCTCGCTTGTTTTATCAAGTTAAGACTTATTAGAAAGGATTGCTCTTCTTGAGGAACACTTGCAGAACAAGTTACTCGCAATCCAAGGTTTCACTATGTATAATTACATTATGTGCGGTCTGAGCCCACACTCACTCTCCTGTTGGCCTGGGCAGCTGTTGGTCATTTGGCTTCTGCCTTCTTCTGTGGCCTCAACTGCTGCCCCTCCAACCACTTGCACCAGCTCTGTGGCTGTTGTTTTCTGGCTCAATCACTAGGGCCTTCTCAGTTGCTGGGCCCTTGCCATCTCAAGCTCTCCCCCAGATCTTGGTATGGCTGTTTCCTCCCCTCCCTTGGGGAGCCTTTCCTGACCACTGTGTCCAAAGGAACCCTGACTATCTCACATCACACTGCTTACTTCCCATTACAACCCTCTCTCTACCTGACCCTTTCTTACATACTTATTGACTAGTTAATTATCTCCCTCTAAAATGTAAGCTCTGTGTGACCACACACCTAGCTGCCCTTCTGACCACTGCATCCCCAGACCTGGTCAGCCCATGCATGTATGATGATCACATTCATTGTTCTGGAAGTTTCTCCGCACATCGTCCTGATCCAAAGGCCCAGCCATGCTTCTCACCAACCCCAGTACACAGCATCCCAGGTTTCCCCAAGATTTCTTACCTAGTTTCTCACCAGTCTCCTGTGGACTGTTCCTCACCATAATAGATAAATGTTTATTGAGTGCTTCCTATGTGGCAGGTAGTGTCTCAGTGCCTTACATGACTGTCACCCTAAATTCATATCAACTTCATAGCGATGGACCCTTTCTTGGCAGGGAAGCCTGGGGGAGAGAGGATCAAAGGCTTCCCTCCTGCTGCAACCGCCAGGTACCTGTGACCATGTCTGGGGACAGACCAGCAGATCAGTAGCAGGCTCTGGGCTCAGGAGGGCAGGATGGCCTGGTGTGGATGAGCAGCCCAGGGCTGGGATCCGAACCTTGGTGTTTCTGACTTGGGTACCCAGTTGCAGATAATAGGAACTGTTCTGGAAATAGAGAAAATGTAACATTGGTATATGTCTTCTTTTAAAAATTTGATTCCCTTTGTAAAGTGACCCTGAGATCACAGATGAGTGTGTCCCGCCTGGGTCCCACATCTGACACACGATCCTGCTTCCCAGCCAGCCAAGATATTTAGCAGGCAAGACCCAAAGTTCCGTAGAATTCAGGGATGATTAATGTGCATCATTACTGATTTAATTAGTCCAGAAATGAGACCGGGTAAGAGGGCATCTGTTTTTAGTCTCCAATTAAACTCAGGGATGATTTTATACATAGGATACATATATTTTATGGGACACGGATCTCTGGGTAGAATTAAATTGGGCTATGTCTCACAAATATGAACTTGTTCTCTTTGTTTATTGAGTGGCTTTCCTCCCTTTTCGATTCAGTATTCATTTTCTAAAATTTTATATTTAACATGGGGGATTCTTGTTATTCTATAGAGGTTTGATGAAAACCTTGTTCTGAAGTGAAAAGTCTATTTCCCAACATCTTCCACTTAGTGAGAATTAATGCATCATTCTTCTCAAAGACACATCCCCTGGCTGCTGCTCATGCTGGATGCCCAGCCTGGCTCAGATCTACGGGTGTCATGTTGCTGGCCCTCGGATTCCAGCCGCCGGCTCATTGACCAGCGAGTTTGATAAAGTTCACTTTTCAAATTGTGTGCGAGTTGTATCTTTTTAGGTGGCTAACCAGCTCTTAATTAAATTTCAAAATGCCATTGTGATTCTCATAACCACACATGTCCAGCGTCCTGCCAGCTCCCCTGTGTGCTGTCATGCTGCCTTACAAACAGTGCTCCTTGTCCCAGACCTTCCTAAATCCTTGAACCCTACAGGACCTTGGTTATGGAAATTATTTGATATTGCTACTTACTCTGTCATTTTAAACAGGCCAATGACATATTAAAGCAGTGAAACTAAACCATTCAAATACTTATTTTTTTTTTTCAACGTTTATTTATTTTTGGGACAGAGAGAGACAGAGCATGAACGGGGGAGGGGCAGAGAGAGAGGGAGACACAGAATCGGAAACAGGCTCCAGGCTCCGAGCCATCAGCCCAGAGCCTGACGCGGGGCTCGAACTCCCGGACCGCGAGATCGTGACCTGGCTGAAGTCGGACGCTTAACCGACTGCGCCACCCAGGCGCCCCTCAAATACTTATTTTAAAGAAATAGCTCACTTGTTTTTGTGTTTTTATACCATTTCCTATAGCTTGGATAAGAGAATGAGCAGATAAAAATGTTCAGAGCTGTAATATTCTAAAAATAGTTGCTTTGTAAATAAGGATGACTTGAGTGATGGGTGTGGTGGGCATTATGGGCAGTTTCTGAGATGGCCCAAAATAATTCCTGTCTCCTTGTGTTCACGGCCTGTGTAATCGTTCCACCTGAGCAATGTGCTTCTAGCCTCAGCATTGGTGGACGTGTCATTTCTATGATTAGATTACAAAGAGATGTCCGTCTTGCCGAGAGACTCCCTCTGGCTTTAATGGAACGAGATGCCATCTGGGGAGGTCTTTGTGGCAAAGAACTGAGGACAGCTCCCAACCAACAACTGGCTAGGAACTGAGGGGCTCAGTCCAGCAGGTCAAAAGGCAGTGAATACTGTGGACCACCACGTAATTGAGCTTGAAAGTGGGTCCTTCCCCAGTTGAGCTTCAGACAAAACCCTAGTCTCGTCCAACCCTGGGTTGCCAAGCCAGGCCCCCCACTCCCAACCCATAGAAACTGATATCATACATGCTTATTGTTTAAGCCACTAAGTTCCTGGTAATTTGTTATGCAGCAGAAGATAACAAAGTGATGCTTAATGAAAAACTGCTGCCAGTATAACAAGCTCATATAATCAGCCACATTGGTAAATAATTACATGTAATGAATGGAAACAGTCCAACAACTATTGATCTTTCTGTGATTAGAAAGCTCTTTTTTTTTTTTTTTGAGTTTATTTATTTTGAGAGTGTGTGTTTGTGAGCGGGGGAGAGGAAGAGAGAGCAGGGGGGAGAGGCAGAGAGAGGAGAGGGAGAGGGAGAAACCCAAGCAAGCTTTGTGCTGTCAGTGCAGAGCCCGATGCGGGGCTCAGTCTGACAAACTGAGATCATGACCTGAGCCGAAATTAAGAGTTGGGATGCTTAACTGACTGAACCACCCAGGCGCCCTAGAAAACTCTTTTAGTCTCAAATGGGCACTCCCCTTTATGCCCAAGCAAAGGTCTTGGCATACTGGAACCAAGAATCCTATAAGTTTTCAAATGCACACCAAATGATTACAAGCAGTTAGAGCTTATTGAGCATTTAGGGAAACAGAATGAGAGCCTGTGTTAACTTACCTCCAGTTGCCAGAGCGATGGACTTGTTTGGACAGGAAGCCATGTGGGGTGGGTGGCCCTATGCCTAATGGAGCTGAGCAGCACTGGCTTTGAGAGCATGGCATTGAGGTATAGGAGGAGCTAGGCGGATGAAAGCACAATTGGATGTTGGGTCCTCCTTGGCATTGTTATAAATTTTATTCTTACAGCCAGTGCCTAACCTGAAAAATACATATAAGCACATGGAAGCGATTGTATTTAATTCTACAAACAGGGTTGGCATACACAGCCTATGGCAACTTTCTTACTATGACTTCAGGTGGGACAGGACACTGCTTGGTTCAAGCAGATTCTCCTTATGTCGTGGCTGATCCATAAAACTGCCCTTGTGTAGGAATCAGTGTGAGGAAATGCAGTATTTTATGCTTTGCCACATGTGAGGCTTGGGCCCTGAGAAGCTTTGAGGCAGGGCCAGAAACACCCTCGTCATCTGAATGGACTCAGCAGGCATCCTCCACATCCGTGCTGTGAGGGGGCAGGACTGCTGGGGAGAGGGGGCAGGCACCAGCGCCACTTGACTGCGGTACAGTTTTGCAGAGGGCACTTCTGTGGACGGAGCACTATGTCCTCAGTCTTGGAAGGTGATGCTCCAGCAGCTTCTTTGGCAACTGTCTTTATTAAAACATCCAGAGAGGCCAGTTTGTTCTGCTGCTGGGGCCAGGTGTACCTAATCCCTCTGGTCCAGCCTGCTTTCCCCTCACTTGCTTTCCACAGGCAAGGCCACCAGGGAGTGGGCCTCCCAACACCTTCTCTTTCACAGGGACACTTTCCCCACAGGGGGACCTTTCTTACCTGCCTTTCAGGTCCTCAGGGAAGATGGCCCATTGACTAATGGGTAACTGTTGAATGGTGCTCTGTTGAGTGTCTGTTCCATACATTCAATTGGAAGTGCTATGAGGGCAGGGACCAGGGCTGGTTGGTTTACCTCTGAAGTCTCTGCCTAAAGTAGTGCTGGCTTATGATTGGTTTTTGTATGTTTTGAATGAATGAATGCATCATCACTGAAGTTTCCATGTCTTAATATTTCAAAGGAAATACCAAGAGTATATAAATAATAACATAGGAATGGATGGACCCCTGTTTAATACAATGATTTTTTTTTTTTAAAGTGGGCTCCACACCCAATGTGGGGCTTGAACTCACAAGCCTGAGATCAAGAGTTGCATGCTTTACCAACTGAGCCAGCGAGGCGCCCCTAATAGAATGATGTATTCCTATCTCAAGCCACAAGCAAATGTTGCTAATGTAAAAGCACTAGAATCAGGAGCAGGCAACCCTGTTTACACCATAGCTGTCTCATTGTGTGGTCCTGATGGCCTACCTGCTGGCACCTGTGCAGGTGAACAAGTGGAAGAGATGAGATGGATCAGACAGGTGATTAAATTGTTGATGTGTGTTTCCAAGAGATCCCTTTAAAAATTGTGAACAATAGGGGCACCTGAGTGGCTCAGTTGGTTAAGCGTCCGACTTCGGCTCAGGTCATGATCTCACAGTTTGTAGGTTCAAGCCCTGCGTCAGGCTCTGTGTTGACAGCTCAGAGCCTGGAGCCTGCTTGGGATTCTGTGTCTCCCTCTCTCTCTGCCCCTCCCCTGTTCACACTCTCTCTCTCTCTCTCTCTCTCTCTCTCTCAAAAATAAATAAACATTAAAAAAATTAAAATAAATAAAATAAAAATTGTGAACAATAAGCATTCAGTCATGTGACTGGTACAAAATTGATATACAAAAATCCATAGCCTTTCTGTCTATAAAAAAATAATAACGGACAGTCAGAATATAATGGAAGGCAAGATGAAACACCTAGGAATAAAAGCATAAAGAAATGTGTAAAATGTACAGGAAGGAGACTTTAAAGTCTCCCTGGAGGACACAGAAGGAAGCTTGAATAGGAGGAGGACATGTGCCCACCGCGCCACTGAGCAGGAAGCTGTACCATGAATCACACAGGCGGGCCTGGTGGTGACCCCCCCAAGACTAATGCTTTGCAACCGCTGTTGGTTGGGGGTTTTCCACAGAGACAGTGAAGGGTCTCAACCCTCCAGCTGCGCTTGGAGCTGGGCCTGCAGCTAACTGTCCAGCTGCCACGTCTTTGTTCTTGCCCCGCCCCCTCCTTAGCACACCTCCATCAACCTAGCACCTCCTTTCTTTAAAGGGTAAAATCCTACACTTAACATATATCTTTATTAGAATTTTACATGTCCTTTGAATTGCGCTAGAGTTTTGTGAATATTGCACAATTATTACCGCTTTTGTTACAAAGTTGATTTTAAGTAGTCACCCCCAATTTTAGCGTGTGAATGGAGGCAGGTTAGGAATACGTATTTTGCATTACAGCGGAAAGACCTTTTGAAGAAAAATTCCAGTAATTAAATCTGTCAGTTCTCCCTAAACTGATCTCATTATTTAATGGCTTTCCAGTAACAATACCTACAAAGTATTTTTTAGGTGGAAGATTGACTCTAACGTTGATATGGAACAATGCCATGCATAAGTCACCAGGACAGTGCTGAGAAAAGGTAATGAGGGAGGCTGGTCCTGCCAGGTGTCAAAGACAAGGCTCCAGCTGTTGGCCTCCTGGCACCATAGAGAGGTGAGGACACCCCAGCCCTCAGAGACATAGCAGAGCAACCTCACCTTCAGCCTCACCCCCAACCCCTGGGCAGGGAAGTCAACTCTGGGCCTTCTCCCCTCTGTACCAGGGCCATGGGCCACTTGTGGTCCGGGCTGCAGTCTTAATTCAGGACAGGAAGTACTAGGAAGCAACATAGCAACATATGAAGCTCATATTTAATCTCCCATCTGTCAGTGGAAACCTGTGGAAAGAAATTGGTGGTGTGATTCATTGGCCACTTCAACTATAACAACCTCAATGAAGATAGCCTGGATGAGACTGGTTTATGAAAAAGTAATGAAACAAAATGGATTCTGGAAAGACCCAAATACATATTTAGTATATGGCAAATGTGGCATTTTAGTGGGGAAAACATGGGTTATCCCAAGATATTTTCCAGATGAGTTGTAGGTTAAAAATGAAATTATAAAAGTCCCAGAAGAAAATATAGGACAATTTCAGTTAATCTCTTTATTTATTTATTTACTTATTTATTTAGAGACAGCAAGCGAGCAAGGGAGGGGCAGAGAGAGAAAATCTCAAGCAGGCCCTTGCTGTCATCACAAAGCCCGATGGGGGGCTGGATCTCATGAACTGTGAGATCATGACCTGATCCAAAACCAAGAGTCAGATGGTTAACCGAGACACCCAAGCACCCCTCAGTTAATTTCAAATTACAAAACAAAAACTCCTATAAGAAGTCCTATAAGGAAGACTGATAAATTCAACCACGTACAAATACACACAAATTAAAATTTTCTGGGTGGAAAAAGCATAACCACAGTCAAAAGACAAATGACAAGCTGGGGAGAAATTTACAACGCTGTAAAGGGGCTTTAGATGTTAATTTAAAAAAGCAACAATCCATAAGAAAATAGGCAAATACATGGGCAGACAGTTAATAGAATGGGAAAACAAATAACTAAAAATTTTTTAAATAAGTGCTTTTAAATGACCTCAGTCTCAGTGGTCTAAACTGACGCATTTGTCTTTCTCACTCATGGGGCAGGGAGACCTTTTCAAATTCCACCTTCTTATTTAACTAGTTGTGTGACCTTGGGCAAATATGACCTGTGCTTCATTTTCCTCACTAGTTCAATTACCATACTAGTATCTATTTCCTAGATTTTTTGTGAAAATGAGTATTTGTAAAGTGCTTAGAATGGTGTCTGACACATAATAAATGATATAAAGTTGTTTAATTGTAGTATTATATAATTATATATATAATTTTTATTAAACAAAATTTAAGTTTACTTATTTATTATGAGAGGGGGATTGGAGAGAGGCAGAGAGAGGGAGAGAAAGAGAATCCCAAGCAGGCTCTGCACTGTCAGTGTGGAGCCTAATGCAGGGCTTGAACCCATGAACTGTGAGATTATGACCTGAGCCAAAACCAAGAGTTGGATGCTTAACCAACTTAGCCACCCAAGCACCCCTAATTATATATATATATATGTATGTATAATATTTATTTTTGGGAGAGAGACAAAGTATGAGTGGGGGAGGGGCAGAGAGAGAGGAAGACACAGAATCTGAAGCAGCCTCCAGACTCTGAGCTGTCAGCACAGAGCCCGACGCGGGGCTCGAACCCATGAACTGTGAGATCATGACCTGAGCAGAAGTCGGATGTTTAACCAATTGAGCCACCCAGGCGCCCCTATATATATAATTTTTGAAACACCAGTGAATATTCCATATTTGCTCTTTTTTCCCCCGTTTTACTTAAAAGTATACCTTGGAAATCATTCTGTATCAGCACATATAAAACTGCCTCATTCTCAATGTCTGCCTAGCATCTTTGTATGGCTGTGCCATTATTTATTTGACAATCTTTATTTGATAGACGTTTTGGCTGTTCTAATATTTTTCTATCATGAACAGTGCTACTAAGACTGTCTACATACAGATGTCATTTCCCATATGTTCAAGGATATCTGTAGGATAAAATACTAGGAGTGGGGAATTGCTGGGTCAAAGGGTATGAGCAGTTTTAATTTGGATAGATAGTGCCAAATTGCTCTCCATGGTGGTTGTACAAGCTTTTACTCCTGCCAGAAATGTATGAAGAGCGCCTGTTTCTCTACATCCTTGCCAAGACAGTGTGTTAGCCAACTTTTAGCTTTCCCACTCTAATAGGTGAAAAATGGTGTCTGGTTTAATGAGCACAATGGCTTTGAACACTGGGAGCAGAGCCCACCATGGCAGGTACTGTGGCTGCCCCGCCAGTAGCTATCCCTCACCCACTTCCCACCAGGGCTGACTCCAGCAAAGAAGGCCAAATATGCCAGATTGGCTTGCTCTGCACACCCTGCAGCTGAGCTCAAGAGCGAGAACCCTGGGGACAGGACCCCTGTCCTTCCTTTTGGGCTCTAGATGCTGTCACATGTGACCTGGAGCAATGGCAGCCATCTGTGACCGAATATTGACAAATATATGGATACGAAGACACTTCTGAGAATGGGCGGGGCAGAGGATGATGCCCTGGGCCACCTAGGCCGCTATGGAGCTGCCAGCCCAGACATCCCCTTGTCTTACAACAGTAACAGCCAACACTGAGCTAGGATCCTGCATGGATTACCCTGCTGGTGTGTCGGGAACCCTCCAATGGCAGCAGCCTGTAACAGCAGTTGCCTCCAGGCAGAACCACAGGACCTTTGGATAGATAGGGGGAGGGCTTGCCTTTACCGGACTATTCTAAATTTTCTACCATGTTCAAGTATTAGCAATTTTTGTAATGATTTTTTTAAGGTAAACATAACAAATGAATTGTTTTAGTAAGATTTTTTTTCCCACCAACATTCAGGAAACTTGACGGAAGGTATCACTTATTAATTAAGGTGATTAATGCCCAATGAATTGGGCAGCCAAATGTTAACTATCTATAGTAGCCCTTTTCAGAAGGCTTTTGAAGTGACACCTCCCAGTAAAATTCCAGATGGATTCTTTCCCTCTGAAGAACCTGCACTCCAGATCCCCCCTATTCTTCTGCGGAGGCTGGAGTCCCTCTCTCGCCCACAGGAGGAGCCAGGGAGCCAGACGCTCCACATCGCCTCTGCTTACGAAATGCTTCAGTTTGGTGTTTACGGCGAGACACTGAGGCTTGCAGAGCTGGGTGGCTTGGTTTCCTCTCGTGGTCACCCTGGAGAGCCTTTGGTGACCTAGACTCCAGGTCTGAGAGATCTGGAAAGGTTTTCTCAGTCATTCTCAACTGCAGGGCTGCTCCCCGACACCTGCCCTGTCTTTGGGAAGTGAAATTTTAACCATGCCTGATACCTTTGGTGACAGTGATTCTGTGTTGCATTCCAAGTTTGGCTGCCTGGTGTTTTTCTGTTCGTAAGTTTTACTTATTTGAGAGAGAGAGAGAGAGAGAGAGAGAGAGAGAGAGAATGAACATGCACACAAGCTAGGGAAGGGCAGAGAGAAGGAGAGACAGAATCCCAAGCAGGTTCTGCACCATTAGCACAGCAGCCCGATGTGGGGCTCAAACTGTGAGAGCATAACCTGAGCCGAGATAAGAGTTGGGCACTTAACTGACTGTGCCACCCAGGTGCTTCTGTTTGTTTTGTTTTTGTTTTTTTTTTTTTTTTATTGAAGTACAGTTGATAAGGTTTTCTGTTATTTTAATGTTCATCCTAGATTTAATATCCAGCAGGTTTTACGTGTTTCTGGCTATTTAAATCTTTGGACATGAGGCACACCTCTATTTTCACAGTGCTGAGGGCAAGAGTGACGGGCAGCTCCCCCAGAGGAATGGCTCTGGCCAGGGTGGTCTCTGGCCAGCGAGGTGAGCCTTGATTTTTAGGGTTGCTGACTCCTTCCCAAGCTGAGCTACCCCTAAAACTGGTCAAAGATCAGTTACTAAGAATTTCAGTCATGCAAAGATGGCCAAGATAGAATAAAGCTGTAAGATAGTGTGCATAGTTCAATCCTTTTCTAAGACAAATTACTACTGACAGTGTGGACGTTAATAAATGTACAGAGAGCAGGGGCACCTGGGTGGCTCAGTCAGATAAGCTTCCAACTCTTGATCTCAGCTCAGGTCATGATCTCATGGTTTGTGAGTTTGAGCCCCTCATCAGGCTCTGTGCTGGCAGTGGAGAGCCTGCTTGGGATTCTCTCTGTCCCTTCCCTACTTGCGCTGTCTCTCTCTCTCTCTCTCTCTCTCTCTCAAAAATAAACATTAAAAAATATTTTAATAAATGTAAAGAGAACATTTTGGAGAGCATGCTCTGCACTCATGGGAAGGTGGATAATGTTTTAATAATAAATATATATATTAGTTCTGTAGTCCAAAAAGGGAAGTGAGGAAAAAAGACCCAAATTCAGAGACTATAACCAACTCAATGCACCCGACACTAGCTAAGCCATCTAAGGGACGAATCCCAGGGTCACTTCCTGCACTAAGGAGTGGAGCTGGGGGGTCAGACTGAGAGCGTTGCAGCTTCTTTGAGGGGGCTCTGCGCCAGTTCAGTTTGGTGTGTCTGCTTCCTTCCGACACAGGATGGCTGCACTGGGGACCCCGCACATGGAGTCCCCGTGAAATGTGTGCAGCTAGGTGCCTGTCTGCAGCGATGTGTGCTGTCCCTCAGCCTGGCGAAGGCCCGACTCTTGACTCTGGAGGCCCCGGGAAGGCGGATTAGGCCCCATCCCCATGGGAGCCTGCCTTCCTCATTATGTGCGAGGGGAGTGGAGAGCCTTGTGTGAGACAATAGACGAATTCTGTAGGTGTGCTCAGGAGTCCTCACTCTTCAGTGCCACCAGGCTATCAAGTTAAAAGCAAGGGACCCCGCGGGTGAGGAAGGGCTTGTGGTGCTCAGTGCCCTCCCTCCCTGTTTGTACCTTCCCGCCTCACATTCCTCAGAGCCTGGCCGTCAGTGGGACTCATCCCACAAAGGGCTGTCCCTCTTTGTGACTGCTCTGTCACCAGCCAGAGCTGTCAGGTACGTCAGTCATGATGCTTTGTGGTCGTGTCACTGGCATAATCGGCAAGATTAGGTGGCCACAAAGAGCCGTGAATGAGGTGGTAATTGTGTTCAAGGGAAAAGAGAGTTAAAGAAAGAGAGACTTTCCTTTCTCACAAGACCCTTGAAAGAAGTGACAGCTGATATTTTAAAGCTGGAACAAGATAATTGCAGTAAGAGATCTTTGTATGTTCTCTGACAAACGCCACGCACTCACAATAAATATTCAAACGCTCAGTGTGTGTTGTGAGCACCAGATAACCATTTGCAGTGAAACCATTTACATTTGCCATTTTGGAAGTTCAGACTCAGCCCTGCGGTGCCTGAATCAGCGGACCACACAGTCTCCAGGACCTGGGATCGGCTGAGCCACACTGCAGGAGCCGCTCTGCAGAGCACACATGTTCCCCCATTCGTATGAGAGGCAGCTGTGCAAATCCAGGTCAAATCCTTTGGTCAAAAAGGAAAACCCAGCCACGTGGGAGTGGATAGGAAAAGGGAAAAGGTAATACAAAAAACAAAACAAAACAAAAC
The DNA here is from genome assembly GCF_022079265.1 of Lynx rufus. Classification (NCBI taxonomy): domain Eukaryota; kingdom Metazoa; phylum Chordata; class Mammalia; order Carnivora; family Felidae; genus Lynx; species Lynx rufus. The sequence goes on along the minus strand of NW_025814844.1, from coordinate 2,738,105 downwards.
AAAACAAAAAACCCAAACCTGCAGTCAGCCCACCTTGGGGGGGGGGGTGGGGGGTGGAAGAAAAACACAAAACAACCTCTTTTCTAGCACAAAATTAGTAAAGTCGGTCACGGAAAGATGCCAAACTTCCCAATATACAGCTCTTCCTGAAAGCGTTTCATACGGTCTGGAATTGTATATCCTGCCAGGTGACTGGACTACTGCAGGGCAGGGCCAGGAGCTCCTCATGGAGGGGACAGGAGTGAGGGCAGGACCTCGCATGGCCCCAAGGTCCCCGTGCAGTTGGATTTGTTGTCCAGTTTGGGCCTCAGGCCCAGGAAGAGGCATTTGACACAGATGAATTCCCTTCCCAAAGCTGTTCAGTGTGATGCAGGCAGAAGAAAACCCAACCACAAACAGAGCCACGCTGAAGACCATTCAGGAAACAGTGCTTGCTTGCTTTTTTCGAATGTTCTAAATTGAACCTTTGGACACATTGAAGGCCGACAAATTCCATGTCTCATACATTCATCGCATCCTTTATCAGTCCCTCAAAGTTTCTTTCCTTCTTTCTTTCTCCTTTCTTCCTTTCTTCCATCCTTCCTTCCTCCCTCCCTCCCTCTCTCTCTCTCTTTCTTTCTTTGAGTTGGCGTCTCTTAAGTTCCTGGTGAGTAGACCCCCATGAGCTCAGAACCACACACAGACTCAGTCCCCACCCCCCCCCCCAGCGGCCCACAGAAACCTCTGTGCTCTCTCTGCAAGCTTTTGTGTCCCACAGGTCTCCCAGACAAAAAGCTACAGGGGTCCCATTTAGACTCTTCTAGCAGCACTCCATTTGGAGGGGGCAGTTTTTCTCACTGAAGTACTCTCTTCTGAGCACATTCAAGCAATCCTGTTTGCTTTCACGTTTGGTGCTAGAAAATGCACGGAGGGACCCAGGAACCAGCCCCCAGGAACCTCTTACCACAGGGGTGGTGGTGCTCCTTTCCATTTAGGGTGCCCTGAATTTCTGTCTTGAAATATCTTGAGTCTTGACCGAGAATTAAGTGATGTTCCTACATCCTCGGCCTATCCATCCTTTTGTGGATTCCAAAACTCATGAGACCATATAAAGGCGTAAAGAAAATGCTGCAGGAGCTCACTTAGCTTTTGGCAAGGACTCGTGCCTCCAGACCCATCCCAAGTCACCATTTCCCAGCCTCAGGAGGCCTGACTCCTGTGGGGAGCCCGTTTTCATGCAGGTTCTCCTGTGCTGATAAAAAAGAATGAACTCGAACACAGCCAGGTGCTTCAGGAACCCTAAAAGCAGAGGGGCAGAAGCATCTTCCTAGGACCACTCCCCAGGAGCAAGGGAGGAAAGGCAAGCTGGAGCTGGAATACTGAATAGGACAACTAAAAGGGGCCAAAACGGCTTCCGCATGTGGAGAGAGATGGGAGATTGCACCTGCAAGCGGAAAGAGCCAGGGAAAACCTGCTTTCACCTCCCAGAATGACACACCGAAGGCAGGCACCTCCCCCCACACGTACATGCGCACCTTGAATTTCGAAAGGAATAAAAGGGTACACATCTAATTTGCTTCCTATTTGAGCCCAAAGCGTAAAATTCAGTCTTACTGCAGTTGTGCAGACTAAAGTGTTAGGATAAAAATGTTTTGCTAGATCCAGGTTCTGGCGAGGTTGGTGGGCCGGCTGGGGTGGTTTCGGGTGCAGTCTATATCCTGGACGTGAGGGAAGGAGCTTGGCCACCTCTCTCTTTCTTGGACTGGTCCGGGGCGGAGGGTTGGCGTGGAGCTCATTCCTGGGCCAAAGAGGGTTGACGCCCTTTCCCTCTGTCCACACCGCCTCCAGCCTCACCGATCTGATACGCCTCTCTCTGGTCTGCTCCCCTCTTCTTCCCTCCCTGTCTCTCACTCTCTGCCGTTTATTCTTTTCTCCTTCTCTCTTCTCAAAATCCGTCTCCAGCCTCAGTTTCTCCCCTAAGTCTCTCCAGGTGGCTAGACTACGCGCTAGCCCACCTGCCCTGGGTGGGGTAGGGGTGCAATGTGACGCAGAGGACAGGAGGGGGCGCTGCAGCAGGCCCCTGGGCTCAAGTACCTGGCGACTAGACCTCGGAGCCTTTCTGCCCTGTGCCTCTTTTCCTCCTCCGCAAAGTAGGGCTTCTAATAGTTCTTCCCCTGCAGGCGGTGAGCATGTAATGGAAGGGCGTAGAACGGAGGGCGGCTGTCGCTGGCTGCCACTCTTCACGAATCTCTTGCTTTTGGACAGCTGTCTCAATGGGGCAAGTTTTTGGTGACCTCAGCTAGGCTCTGCCCCTTTGGAAGGGTAGTGTTCTGCTTTGGTTTTGCCCATTTGTTTTGTGGGGTGGCTGGGGGAGGGGCTCCTGGAGAGTCTGCCTAATGCGCACCGGCATGGTCAGGCCTGTGATCACTGGTCCGCCCCGCTGTGCGCTGGCTGCAGGTGCACCTGCTGAGGAGTGTCCTTGAGCCTTGCTTTGTGTCAGCCTGTCTGCCGTGCACACACACACACACAGTGCCTACTATTCCAGGGCGAATGAAGTCTTGCCCACTTCCGAGACAGCGTGATTATACTCTGCGCCCAGTGGGGCCACAGGAAACGGTGGCAATTTCTTGCCCAATTCCTGGCTCTATGCAGGTGTCACCTCAGGTGTCCCCTAAAGAAGGTGAAGGGAGGTGTTCAGTGCTCACGTTTCACAGGTGGAAATGCCAGCACTGGCAGGCGGGCACCACCAACAGCACGGAAGAGTGAACCCACTTCAAGAGCCCAGAACATCAGATGGTAACTAGACTTCTACTGGGGATCATTTCATAATATACACACATATCAAATCGCTACCGTGTGCATCTGAAACAGGATATTTTATGTCCCTTATACTTCAATTAAAAAAAAAAGTCGCAGAGGCAAAGAGAGAGAGAGACCAACCACAGCAGTCCGAGGCACCTTGTTTGGATCTCGATTCAAACAAACCACCTATAAAAAGACACTTGGAGACAAGTGAAATTGGAAAGTGGACAAGGGATTGGATATGAAAATATTGTTAACTTAATTGGGAGTGATGACAATTTTTAAAAATGTCCTTATGTCAGTGGTATATACTGAAACATTTATGGATACAATGATACGCTGTCTTGAATTTTCTTTAGACTCTTTGGCAAAGCAATAGACAAAAGCTGGGAGGGGGAGAAAAATATGAAGGAAAACCTGAAGAATGTTGATAATCATAGAAGGTGGGTAATGGGTTTGTAGGGCTTCATATTCTCTATTCTTTCTACCTTTGTGTTTAAAAATGTCTACAATAAACAATGTAAAGGTTGAAGAGTAAATCACAAAATAATATTTGGATGTAACCATTTTTTCTCATATTAAGTAATGCAGAGGCCAGGGTAGTGCTGACAGCCGTTCCCATTCTGGCCTCAGGCCTTGTACCTCTGTTCCCGCTACCTGGAATGTTCTCCCACAGACCGTCATGGGTGACTCTCACCCCCACATCACTCTCTCTGCCAGCTCTTCCCTGCCGTCCCCAAGAAAAATGTCCCTCGCCCCTTGCTTCCTTTCCTCTCCCCCTTTAATTTTTCATGACAGCATCTTTTACCCACTAATATTCTGGGCAACAGAATGAAATACGGAGAGAGCAGGTTCTGTTTGGGATCACGGATGTGCGTGCAATGCTAAGGCGCGTGCGGGGCACATAGAGGCTCACCCCCCATCCCTCACCGAGCGTTGGTTGAGAGATGAATTGTGTTGTGGGTTTCCGGTCAGCTGCGCCTACTTTCCAGGCACTTGAGGTCTCTTTTCTTGAGACACACCTACCCCCTGCCTCCACCTTTCCCTGGACACCCAGGAGAAGCTCTCAGGGGCCGGTGTGCCCTCGAGGGCAGTGGGAAGGGGAGGCTCCACCTCCACCATCCTGACTGCCCTTTGAGCGCTAACGGTTCCACCTGTTCATGCCTTTGACCTATCCCCTCGCACCGGTACCGAGCGAGACTCTTGCTTATTTAATGTTATGGAACTCCATCTTTTCAGGGAAGGAAATGAACCTGTGTAATGTCCTCAGTGGAGCAATTTGACACAGAGAAGCTTTAGAAACATTTTGGAAGCTTTAACCAACTTGGGCAACCGCTCGGTGAGGAAAGCTGAGGCCTCTCTAACCACAAGCTCCTCCCGCGGGGGTCCAAGATCAACACCTGTTCTCCTCCACCTGGAGAGGCAGGACTACATCTCTTATCTCCCTCCTTGGCCGGACAAGTTTTCCCTTTTTCCCCACAGACTCAGTAGGTGGAGAAGTTGCACTGGGGCCTGCTTGTGGAAGACCTCTCAGCCAGAGTGGAAGCAGATTGGCTTTCACAGGACTTCTGTGTAGACACCTGCCCAAGTGCACAGGGACACATGCACAGGGGTCTCTGTTGTAGCATAGTAGGTGGTGAGCCAGCATCAGCCTGGATGATGCCGGGGGACCCGCTAAGTCCCCCTCATACAACAGAATGCCATGCTATCAGGAAAGAAAAGGAGGTGGGTCTGTATTTTGATATAAAGGTCTAAACTATAACATTGAGTGAGAAAAAAAGTTGCCTACCAAAAGGTACAGCACATTTCCCTTTAATAAAGGATAGATGGAAGGACATATGTATGTAACAGTTATGTATATGTAAATTCAGGGGAAATCAGAGACTTTCTTGGAGTCTTGGACACTTCTTGTTTGGTACTGGAATTATGGGTGATTTATAATTTCATCCTTTCAAATTTTCTAACATCTAAAAACCATGGAAAGAATATCAGAGCTGATGAGGACAGTGAAACCTGTCAGATTCCACCATGAAGGCTGAGAGAGGATGCCAGCAAAAGGAGGCATCCAGCTAGGTGCCTGGGCATAGGCTCAGGACACTGTGGTGGCATCAGGGTCACACCTGACTCCTCTATCAGACTCTGTAGAATGACTGCTGTGTGACTGGCCAGCCTCAGAGTGGCTCCATGACTCCAGAGCTGCTGGAAGGCAGAGTGTGTATCATTGGGACCCAGATCAAGCACAGCCTTGCCTGGGCCCTGTGGTGGAAAGAGCCCCAGGACCAGCGGGGGCGCTGGATGTGGGTGCTGCCCTCCCAAGGAAGCAAGGCCCTGTCTCCAATCACTGGGTTTCTTCTTTTGTAAAACAGCATACTAACCCTGTCCTTATTACCAGATGAGTACTTGGAACACCGCAGGCAAAACAGTAAGGCACTGTTGTTTCCCTGCTCTTTGTCATTGCAATGGGCAGTGCTGAGACCTTACACTGGCAAACGGGCAAACAGATCGCTACTTCTCAGCCCCCAAAACAGTGTGGGTTCAGAATGCTTACTCTCGCTCTCTCTCTCTCTCCCTCATAGGTGACTACAATGACATAGTGATGGAATCATGTATATTAATATTTTAAAAAGTAAGTTTGGTTTTCATTCTGTTTTATCACTTACATAAAATTAGTTCTTTTTAGCAGATTATATTTAGGAGTAATTTTTATTTTTATTTATTTTTTTTAAAGTTTACTTGTTTATTTTGAGAGAGACAGAGACAGTGTGAGTGGGGGATGGGCAGAGAGAGAGGGAGACACAGAATCCCAAGCAGACTCCATGCTGTCAGCACAGAGCCCCAAAAGGGGCTTGGACTCACAAAACCACAAGATCATGACCTGAGCTGAAACCAAGAGTCAGATGCTTAACCAACTGAGACACCCAGGCACCCCTAGGAGTAACTTTTAAAAATAGGTAAGATAAAAATAATAGCCAACCTGAAATGGAATAGAAGCAGTGACTCTTTTCATTCATTATGTTTCTCCAGGGCTGTAGAGTCCACACTGAGCTCATTATTTGTCACTGCTGCAACTGATCTTCAGAAAAGGATACAGTTCAAAACAACAATAAACCTTCCACTGCTTTTTTTTCTATTTTATTTTTTGCAGAAAGCTGAGTGTCCTGACTTATTTTACCTAAAACTGAGCTATATTCACTGAATTAAAATATTGATTATAACTTAAATCTGGAGATGACTGTAAGTTTCTCTCCTTCAAAATTCATAAGATTCTTATTTAGGTAATTCTCAAATGTATATCAATCCATAGATTTTTCCAAAATGTATTCTTCAGGGAGATGGTAGCTTTTTAACATTCTATAAATCATGTGCATGCATTCTCTAAGAATGCATAGGAATGCTTTTTGAAAAAGTTTAGGTAAATGTGCCCTAATTGCTTGCTTGGGTGATTATCAACCAAATGTTTAATTTCTGAAAAAAAAATTATCAGATTTATTACACAAATAGTAGGCAGTGGTCAGAGTTTCCCTGGAAAGTCATAGTTAACTTATTTCTAAAGGTGAAATTTGCCTAATTAGAAAGCTTTGCAATTCATTATTTTGTGTGAGTAAAAATTAGTAAAATTCCAATTCTTTTGTTAGAGCACTATTTTAAGTTCATGTTTATAACTTGACCCTTTCAAGACTCATTCAAGTCAGCCAGATTACTCCAGCATGAAATAGTACATGTACTTGCTTAGACCTCTTCATCTCAAAGGCAAAGCAAACTTGTTCATTTCATGCATAGCTCTTAATGGAATTTACAATCTGTACTAATTGTTTAAGAGTTTCTTTAAGCAGAGAGGTGGCTTTGTTCTGAATACCCATGGAGACTAAACAACATGACTATGTCTATTTCCAGGGATTCCTCATGATAACTCCTTACAATTCTGTTCACCAAGACACCTGGGCATGCTTAGTCTGATATAGATTATGGTACAGAGATGACTGATTAATATCTTCATTTATTTAGTTAAAGTTTTCAAAATTAGTTATTGAGATAACATTTCAATGCGGGAGTATTTAGGTTTAAATCTAGAAAAATATGTGCAGGATCTCTATGCAGACAACTACATACTCTTATAAGAGAAATCAGAGACCTAAACAAATCAAAGGATGTACCATGTTCATGGATTGGAAGACTTAAATTGTTAAAATGATGATTCTCCCCAAACTGAGTTTAAGATTTAATGCAATCCTAATCAAAATCCTATCAGAATTTTGTATAGATATTGACAAAAGTAATTCAAAAATTATGTGGAAAAGCAAAAGGAATAGAAGAGCCAAACAATTTTGAAAAAGAAGAACAAAATAGAAGGAATTACACTACCTGATTTCAAGATTTATTATAAAGCTACAAGAACCAAGAGTAGAGGCAAAATGATAGACATATATAGATCAATGGAACATAATGGGAATCCAAGAAATAGACCCACACAAATATATTCAACTGATTTTAACTGCAAAAGTAATTAATGGAGAAATGACAATCTGTTTAACAAATGGTGCTGGAATAATTGGATGTCCATATGGAAAAAAAAGAACCTAGACATATACCTCACACTTGGTATAAAACTAAATGAAAATGTATCATGGACCTACACATACATAGTCAATTAATTTTTGACAAGGGTGCAAAGGCAATTCAGTGAAGAAAATATAATCTTTTCAACACATTGTGCTGGAACAACAGGACATCCATATGAAAAAAAAAATTAACTTTTAGGAGCTTGGGAAGATGGCAGAGTAGGAGGGCTCTAAACTTACCCTGTCCCACATTTTCAACTAGATACCATTCACATCCATATAAATAAACTGAAGAGTGATCTGAAGACTGGCAGAACAAGCTCCATAACTGAATGCAGAGAAGCAGCAGCATCTGAGAGGTTAGAAAGGGCAAAAATGGTGGTCTGAAGCTGCCCACAAGAGGGAGAGAGCTGCAGCTGTGGTGAGGGGAAAGCACCAGGGAACTCACATAGGGAAGACAAATCCCTATACCACTTAGCTTTGAAAACCAGAGAGGCTGAATTCCCTGAATTTGTATAACCAACAGGACTCAGAGCCTGGAGGTTTAAAAATCAGCTGACTCAGCAATGGGTCAGCCAGGAGGGCCAGAGATAGCTGGGTCCCTGCCCTTAAAGAGACAGCAGCCCATGGAAACGCAACGCTTTGCACAATGCCTGGGTCAAACAGGAGAAGGATCTGTTTATTCTGATTTTGGAGTCTGTTGGGGGACTTCTCTGGAAACAAAGGAGAAGGCAAGCTCCATTTTCCTACCCTATCCCCTGGCATAAATACAGGCCCTGTGGGAGGCGGTCAGCACAGACACTTGCTACCTACCAGCTAGTGGTGCGCCCTACCCTTGTGTTCTCCAGAGGACTCGCCCACTCCTAATCTGCTGGCCTGGGCCCTGGACTCAGGACAAATTCTGTTAACTCCTGAGACTGCTACATGCAGATGTTCTATATAAACCAAATGATAACCACAAATAAAAACAGTAATATATATGTAAAAAATAAAGAGTAGAGAATTCAGGTATATCAATAAAGAAAACCAGCAAACTATGACAAAGAGAAAAAGAAGAAAGGATCTGAGAAAAACTACAAAAACAAGCACAAAACAAGTAACAAAAGGGCAATAAATACATATCTATCAATAATTAGTATGAATGTAAATGGACTAAATGCTTTAATAAAAAGACATAGGGTGACAGAGTGGCTTAAAAAAAACAAGACTTATATACTGCCTACAAGAGACTCATTTAAGACAAAGACACCTGCAGATTGAAAGTGAGGGGATGGAGAAACATTTATCACACAAATGGATGTCAAAAGAAAGCCGTAGTAGCAATACTTATATCAGACAAACCAGACTTTGAAACAAAGACTGTAAAAAGAGACAAAGAAGGATACTGTATAATAATAAAGGGGGCAATCCAACAAGAAGATATAACAATTGTAAATATTTATGCACCCAACATGAAAGCACCCAAATACATGAAACAGTTAATAACAAACATAAAGGAACTAATTGATAGTAACACAATAATAGTAGGGGACTTTAATACCTCACTTACATCGATGGACAGATCATCCAAACAGAAAATCAACAAGGAAACGGTGGCTTTGAATGACACACTGGACCAGATGGATTTAACAGATATATTCAGAATGTTCCATCCTAAAACAGCAGAATACATATTCATTTCAAGTGCACATGGAACATTCTCCAGAATAGATCCCATGTTAGGCCACAAAGCAAGCTTCAACAAATTCAAAAAGATCGAAGTCACACCACGCATCTTTTATGACCGCAATAGTATGAAACTAGAAATCAACCACAAGAAAAAAATCTGGAAAGAGTACAAATTCATGGAGGCTAAATGTTACTAAATAATGACTGGGTCAACCAAGAAATCAAAAAAGAAATCAGTAGATACTTGGAAACAAGTGAAAATGAAAACACAATGGTCCAAAACTTTTGGGATGCAGCAAAAGTAGTTCTAAGAGGGAATTTTATAGCAGGAATTTTATAGCAGTACAGGTCTACCTCAAGAAGCAAGAAGAATCTCATATAAACCACCTAAACTCACACCCAAAAGATCTAGAAAAAGAACAAATAAAACCCAAAACCAGCAGAAGTAAGGAAATAATAAAGATCAGAGAAGAAATAAATGATGTAAATTCAAAAAATAGAACAGATCAATGAAATCAGAAGCTGGTTCTTTGAAAAGATCAACAAAATTGATAAACCTCTAGCTAGACTCATCAATAAAAAAAAGAAAGAACTCAAACAAAATCACAAATGAAAGATGAGAAAAAGCAACCAACACTGCATAAATACAAACAATTATAACAGAATATTATAAAAAACTATGTCAGTGAAACGGACAACCTAGAAGAAATAGAACAATTTCTAGAAATATATAAACTGCCAAAACTGAAGCAGGAAGAAGTAGAACATTTGGGAAGACTGATAACCTGCAAAGAAATTGAATCACTAATCAAAAACTCCCAAAAAATAAAGTCCAGGACTAGACGGCTTCACAGGGGAATTCTACCAAACATTTAAAGAAGAGTTAATGCATATTCTTTTCAAACTATTCCAAAAAATAGAAGAAGGAAAATTTCCAAATTCATTCTATGAGGCCAGTATTACCCTGTTACCCAAACCAGACACCACACACACACACACACACACACACACACACACAAACCAACCAAACAAACAACAAAAAAAAAAAAACCAAAACAAAAAAACAAAACACTACAGGCCAATATTTCTGCAATTTTTTCTGTAAAAATCCTCAACAAATACTAGCAAACCAAATCCGACAATACATTAAAAAAATCATTCACCACAATCAAGTAGGATTTAGTCCCAGGATGCAGACGTGGTTCAGCATTTGCAAATCAATGTGATACATCACATCAATAAGAGAAAGGATAAAAACCATATGATCATTTCAATAAATACAGAAAAGGTATTTTACAAAGTACAACATCCATTCATGATAAAAACCCTCAACAAAGTAGGTTTAGAGGGAACATACTTCTAGATAATAAAGGCCATATATGAAAAGCCCACAAGTGAACATCATACTCAGTAGGGAAGAACTGAGAGCTTTCCCCCTAAGGTCAGGAACAAGAATGTTCACTCTCACTACTTTTATTCAACACAGTACTGGGAGTACTAACCACAGTCAGAACAACAACAACAACAACAATAACAACAACATCAAAAATAAAAGGCATCCAAATTGGTAAAGAAGAAATAAAGCTCACTGTTTGCAGATGACATGATACTATACATAGAAAACCCTAAAGACTCCATCAAAAAACTACTAAAACTGATAAGTGAATTTAGTACATTGCAGGATACAAAATTAGTGTGCAGAAATCTGTTGCATTTGAATACACTAATAATGAAGCATCAGAAAGTGAAATAAGAAAACAATCCCATTTACAACTGCACCAGAAATAATAAGATACCTAGGAATAAACCTAACCAAAGAAGTAAAAGACCTATACTCTGAAAACTATAAAACATTGATGAAAGAAATCAAAGAGGACACAATGAGATGGAAAGACATTCCATGCTCATGGATTGGAAGAACTAATATTGTTAAAGTGTCCATACTTCCCAAAGCAGTCTACAGATTTAATTCAATCAGCATTTTTCACAGAGCTAGAACAAATAATCCTAAAATTTATATGGAACCACAAAGGACCTCGAATAGCCAAAGCAATTTTGAAAAAGCAAAGTAAAGCTGGAGGTATCACAATCTCAGACTTCAAGTTATATTGCAAAGCTGTAGTGATCAAAACAGTATGATATTGGCACAAAAACAGACACATAGATCAATGAACAGAATAGAAAGCCCAGAAATAAACCCTCAATTATATGCTCAATTAATCTTTGATAAAACAGGGAAAAATATCCAATGGGAAAAAGACAGTCTGTTTAACAAATGGTGTTGGGAAAACTAGTCAGCTATATGCAAAACAAACAAACAAACAAACAAAAACAAAGAAAAATAAAGATAAATTGGACCACTTTCTTACACCATACACAAAAAGAAATTCAAAATGGATGAAAGACCTAAATGTGAGACCTGGAACCATAATAATCCTAGAACAGAACACAGAGAAATGTCTCTGACATTGGGCTTAGCAACTTCTTACTAGATATGTCTCCTGAGGCAAGGGAAATAAAAGCAAAAATAAACTATTGGGACTACACCAAAATGAAAGTTTTCTTTTTTTTTTTTAATTTTTTTTAACGTTTATTTATTTTTGAGACAGAGAGAGACAGAGCATGAACAGGGGAGGGGCAGAGAGAGAGGTAGACACAGAATCTGAAGCAGGCTCCAGGCTCTGAGCCGTCAGCACAGAGCCCGACGCGGGGCTCAAACTCACGGACCGTGAGATCATGACCTGAGCCGAGGTCGGACGCTTAACCGACCAAGCCACCCAGGCGCCCCCAAAATGAAAGTTTTCTATACAGCAAAGGAAACAGTCAAACTAAAGGCAACCAACAGAATGGGAGAATATATTTGCAAATAACATATCCAATAAAGGGTTGGTATCCAAGATATATAAAGAACTCATACAAACCCAATACCCCCCAAACAAATAATCCAATTAAAAAAATGACCAGAAGACATGAACAGACATTTCATCAAAGAAGGCATCCAGATGGCCAACAGACACATGAAAAGATGCTCAACATCACTTATCATCAGGGAAATGCAAATCAAAACTAAAATGAGATATTGGAGCACCTGTGTGGCTCAGTGAGTTAAGTGTCTGACTTCCACTCAGGTCATGATCTCACAGTTAGTTCGTGGGTTCGAGCCCTGCATCAGGCTCTGTGCTAACAGCTCAAAACCTGAAGCCTGCTTCAGATTCTGTGTCTCCCTCTCTCTCTGCCCCTCCCCTACTCATGCTCTGTCTCTCAAAAATGAATAAATGTTAAAAATTTTTTTTTAATAAATAAAATGATATATCACCTCACATCTGTCAGAATGGCTAAAATTAAAAAAAATACACAAGAAATAAGTGTTGGTGAGTATGTGCAGAAAAAGGAAACTTGTGCACCATTGGTAGAAAAACTGATGCAGCCATTCTGGGAAACAGGATGGAATTTCTCAAAAAGTTAAAGAGAATTACCCTATGATCCAGTAATTGCACTACTGGGTATTTACCCCCGAAATAAAAAGCACTAAATCAAATGGATAATTTATAGCAGTATTATTTACAATAGCCAAATTATGGAAGCAGCGCAAGTGTTTATTGATACATGAATGGATAAAGACGATGTGGTATAGATACAGTGAATATTATTCAGCCATAAAAAAGAATGAAATCTTGCCATTTGCAATAACATGGATGGAGCTAGAGAGTATAATGCTCAGCAAAATAAATCAGTCAGAGAAGAACAAATGCCATATGATTTCACTCATATGTAAAATTTAAGAAACAAAACAAACAAGCAAAAGAAAAAAGAGAGACAAACCAAGAATCAGACTCTTAACTATAGAAAACAAACTGATGGTGGGGCGCCTCAGTGGTTCAACTGATAAGCGGCCAACTCTTTATTTTGGCTCAGATCATGATCTCACACTTCCTGAGCTCAAGCCCCACGTCGAGCTGCACACTGACAGTATGGAGCCTGCTTGAGATGTTCTCTCTCCCTCTTTATCTGTCCCTCTCCTGCTTGCACGCATACACATGCTCTCTAAATAAGTAAATAAATAAATAAATAAATAAATAAATAAATAAATAAAAACTGATGCTTACCAGAGGGGAAGTGGGTGGGAGGATGGGTGATATAGGTGATGGAGATTAAGGACTGCGCTTGTCACGATGAGCACTGGGTGACGTATGGAATTGTTGAATCACTGTATTGTACATTGGAAACTAATGTAACACTGTATGTTGACTATACTAGAATTAAAATGAAAATTTAATAAAAATTTAACTGAGATGTCAGGTTTATAGATATTTTCCACTTTAATATTCCAAATAACCTGGAGGTTAGCATTTAATGAATACATTTTAAAGCAAATAGGAAAAAATAAAAAAATTAACTTTAATGTGTCCTTGTTTATACCAAAATTTTTATATTAAGAATGGACCTTACACTTAAATGTAAAATTGAAAATCATAAAACTTTTAGAAAAAAACACAGGAGGGGCTCCGGGGTGGCGCAGTCGGTTAAGCGTCCGACTTCAGCCAGGTCACGATCTCGCGGTCCGTGAGTTCGAGCCCCGCGTCAGGCTCTGGGCTGATGGCTCAGAGCCTGGAGCCTGTTTCTGATTCTGTGTCTCCCTCTCTCTCTGCCCCTCCCCCGTTCATGCTCTGTCTCTCTCTGTCCCAAAAATAAATAAACGTTGAAAAAAAAATTAAAAAAAAAAAAACACAGGAGAAAATCTTTGGGACATTGAGAAAGGCAAAGAGTTTTTAAATACAATATAAAAATTAAGATGCATAAATGAAGAAGTTGATAAATTGGACTGTATCAAATTTAAAAATCCTGTTCTACAATAGGAGAATGAAATAAGGAGAGAAATGAATAAATAAGAGAATGAAAAAAGACACAGACTGGGAGAAAATATTTGATATCACATGCATGACAAGGGACTTGTACTCATCACATGTAAAGAATTCTCAAAACTAAACATAAGAAAAATTTTAAGTGAGCAAAAGATTTGAACAGACTCTTCATTAAAGAGGAACAGATGGGGGCGCCTGGGTGGCGCAGTCGGTTAAGCGTCCGACTTCAGCCAGGTCACGATCTCGCGGTCCGTGAGTTCGAGCCCCGCGTCAGGCTCTGGGCTGATGGCTCAGAGCCTGGAGCCTGTTTCCGATTCTGTGTCTCCCTCTCTCTCTGCCCCTCCCCCGTTCATGCTCTGTCTCTCTCTGTCCCAAAAAAAATAAATAAAAACGTTGAAAAAAAAAAAAAAAAAAAAGAGGAACAGATGGCAACTAAACCCAGCAAAAGATACTCAATATCATTATTCATTAGAGACACACATATTAAAACCCCAATGAGATACCGGTGTACATCTATTAGAACAGCACAAAAAATTAAAAGAACAAACAGTTGACAATACCAAGTGCTGATGAAGATGTGGAGGAACTGGAATTCTCATTCATTCGTGGGAATGCAGAATGGTATAGTCACTTTGGAGTCAGTTTGGCAATCTCTTATTAAATTAAACATATAGATACCATATAACCAGCAACCCTACTCCTAAGTATTAACTGAAGAGAAATGAAAACGTGTTTATGGGAAAATCCTTACATGAATGTTAATAGCAGTCTTATTCTTAATAGCCAAAAAGCTGGAAACAACCCAAATGTCTTTCAACTGGTGAATGGATAAACACCATAATGAAATACTACTCAGCAATAAAAAGGAATAAACTGCTGATAGGTGCAATAACATGAATAAATGTCAAATGCAGTTTGCTAAGTGAAAAAAAAAGAAAGCCAAACTCACAAGCTGTATACTGTCTGATTCTGTTTATAGGACATTCTGGAAAAAACAAAATTATTGGTACAGAAAACAGATCAGTGTTTTCTAGGAATTACAAGTGGAGTGAGGGGTTGATTACGAAAAGACAGCTTGGGGAAGTTTGGGGGGTGATAAAACTGTTTTGTATCTTGATTGTGATGGTGATACATCACTGTGTGCATTTATTTATGCTTTTAGAACTATACACCAAAAAGAGTAAATTTCCTGCATGTGAAGTTTTAAGATAATAAAATGGAAGTGAAACCACAGCAACAACAAAGGGGATGAAGGAATGTATCTATATCCTTATTTAGGATGAGTTGTAGGAAACATTAAGTGGGAACAGGAAGTTCAGAATGGTGTAAATTATATGCTACCTTTTATCTAAGAAGGGGGAGATAGCCGGCCAGATCCTAAGGTGGTCCCCATGATTACTACCCCCTGCGTATACACCCTGTATGCTCCCCTTGAGTGTGGGTGGCCCTCTAAATAGAATCAGATCACAGCTGGGATTATCTTATGTTACCTGGCAAAAGAGAGAGCATCTGGGGTGGATGGGACCTAATCAGATGAGCCCTTTAAAAGACAGGTTTTTTCCCTGGAGTTGCAGAAGGAGACTAAAGATGAGCTCCTGCTGGCCTGGAAGAAGCAAACAGCTGTGGTATGACCTGCCCAAGAAGCTGAGAGGGGCCTCCAGGAGGTGACAGTGACTAGAAGTCGACAGCCAGTGGCAAACTGAATGCTACCAAAGGAATGAGCTTAGAAGGGGCACTCCAAGCTCCAGATGAGAGCACAGGGCAACCGACACATTGATTTTAGCCTCATGAGATCCTGAGCAGAGAATCCAGCCATGCCGCGCCGGACTTCCAAACTACAGAACTGCGAGCTAGTCAGTGGGTGTTGTGTTAAACCTCTTAAGTTTGTGAGGATTTGTTATGCAGCCACAGAAAACTAGTACAGGGGCCTACAAATACAAATGTGTATTTGTTCATACTTTTTTAAAATGAAAGAATAAATAAAAAGCTAATAAAAATCATTATATTAGTGTGAGGGAGGAAACACAGGGTGAAAGTTACCCTAACTTGAATGTACTTTGCTTTGTAGATTTGACTTTAAAACCATGTAAACACGTTACATAATTATAAATCAATATTAAATTAAAGTTAAAAAATCAATCTGTAAAAATAAAAAATTAAAATAAAACAAGTGAAACTAATTCACACCACACAAAGAGAATTACTTCAAATGACTTTAGATTTCAATAATTTAATTGTGCATCCCTAGTGGAATGTATCCTAAGGGCAAAAAAGTATTACAAATGCATCTTCAACTCTATTGTGAAGAATTGTATATGAGCAATTAATCATATGATTACTACTAATAATATTATGGGTATTGTTACTCAAAAGCTATGAAGTTTGGTAGGCTAAAGCAAATATTTAATTGTATTATGTCATTAGAAGCCAAAATTTTCAATAGAAGAGAAGAGAAAGAAGTATGAAATTAAACAAATTAAGTAAAAACTCTTTAATACTAAGTTTGAATTGTGAATAGTAGAATAACCTCATGGTATGTTTCTTTTGAAAAAATTTATTTCCTGGCTCGGTCTGTCGAAAAATTCTACAATCAATGTGTACTGAGGAGCAAAGGGCACCCTTGCCTTCCAGGAAAAAGAACCAGACATCCCTGGAGAAACACTGCTTCCAGGCCTGAGGAATAATATGTCCAGAATCTGGAACACCCTGTCTCACCAGAAAGCAAGGAATCCATCACAGACAGCCAGGGTCACATCAAAAAGACTCAGATGCCAACTTGTAGGGGTTTTCTTAGACCACAAATGTGACCATTTCAACATTAAAAAGGATCGTAACTACAAAGGGTTGAAACACATTTAATACGTCTAAATCCAGGACTTCATACTGAGACAAGTAAAAATCACAACTCATCACTTACCTTTGGAGGATGCTAAGAAACCAATACTTTGTTTGTGAAAACTTGCAAATAAAAGAAAACAATCATGTACTTATCCTGCAGTTGTGTTAAAACTATAACTCACAGTAATCAAATAGTTGATGAGGGGAAATCCTTTTTCTTATAGACAAATTCCAGCTTATTGTCCAGAATAAAGAAGGAAAAATAGAACATTACCATTATGCCACCTTTAATGAAAGAATAGACCAAGGCCTATTCCTGCCATCCAGGGTTGCTCAGACAATCTGGGCACTGCTGATGTGGAATGGGTACATCAGGCTGATGACAGCCACACCCACTGGTTAATCTCAGCCTCACAAAATGAGAGACATTGTACTTCCTCCTTTGGTGCATTGTGAAGTCCACACTATAACATAGTCTTGCCAAAGAAATCAAGCCTGAGTATGTTCAGATCTCTAGATTTAACTACAGTTTACAGCAAATACAGGTGTACAAAGAAATTTCAGTGACAGTGTGGTAAGCAGAATAATGCCCCCCCTCCCAAAGAAGTGCATTCCCTTGTGATGTCCCCTGACCCTTACTTGCCAAAAAAGGGATTTGCAGATGTGATTAACATTGTGGACTTTGAGTCCTTAGAGCAGAGAACCCTTCCCAGTGTGACCAGAGAGAGATGGCACCATAGGACATGGTCAAAGGCAAGCAACAAAAGGACCCGCTCTGCAGTACAGGCTTTGAGGATGGAGCCACGGACTGTGGGTGGCCTCTAAAAGTGGGGAATGGCCTTCAGCTGACAGCCAGCAGAGAAACAGGGACCTCTGGCAACAACCACAAGGCACTGAATTCTGCCAACCACCAAATCAACAGGGGAACAAGCTTTGAGGAAGACAGGCAGCAAACCAACACCAACTTTAGCTTGGTGAAACCAAAGGGGACTTCTGACTTTCAGAACTACAGAAGAAGACATTTGTTTTGATTAAGGTGCTAAGCCTGTGGTGATGTGTTTTCCAGGCAAATAATTTTATTTAGTGTAAGTAAGTATTTAAAACATTTCTATACAATAATTTCTACAGAAATCCTCCTATAAAGTTGTTTTGTGACCATGAAAAAATTACAGAACTGCTTTGAATTACAGTTTCTTTTTCCACTAAATGAACAGACTAGACAAGATAATTCCAAATCTTCAAAATAAGATGGCCATTACCACTTTAGAAAGAGAACATCAGAATAATTAAAAGCATTGGATTTAAATTCATGAATTCATTAATTTATTCAGCAAATATTTATTGAACAGCTACTATGTGCCAGCACTGTGTTAGACCTGGAGACAAGGTCTTTATCATCATAGAATTTATCTTCCATTTCTTTTTAATGTGATAAAAAACACAAAACATAAAAGTTACCATCTTAACCATTTTGAAGTGTTGTACAGTATTGTATTAACTAGCAACACTTTGTGGTACAATAGATGTCTAGAACTTTTCCATCTTGCAAAACTGCACTGTGGTTTTGTACTATGTTTTGAATTCAGGAAATGTGAGGCCTCCAGCTTTGTTTTTCTTACTCAGGATTATTTTGCTTATTCATCATTCTCTTAAATTCCATATGAATTTTAGGATGGTTTTCTCTATTCCTAAAAAAATGCCACTGAGATTTTGGTAGGTATTGTGTTGAATCTCTAGGACACTTTGGGTAGTATGGACATTTTAACAATGCTAAGCTTACCAGTCCATAAACATGGTTTCTTTCCATTTGTTCATATATTCTTGAGTTTCAGCATTTTGTAGTTTTCAGTGTGCCAACTGAAAGTCTTTTGCCTGCTTGGTTAAATTTATTCCTAAGTACTTTATTCTTTTTCATGCTATTGTAAAAAGTATTTTCTTAATTTCCTTTTCAGACTGCTCATTGTCACTGCATCAAAATACAACAGCTTTTTATGTGTTGACTTTGTATTCTGCAACTTTGTTGAATTCATTTATGACTTCTAACCTGTGTGTGTGTGTAATCTTTAAGGTTTTCTACATATAGCATCATGTCGTCTGCAAACAGAGATAACTTTACTTCTTCCTTTCTGATGTGGATGCTGTACACTTCTTTTTCTTGCCTAATTTCTCTGGTTAGTACTTTTATTTACTACTATGTTGAATAGAAGTGGCAAGAGTGGACATCCTTGCCTTGTTCCTGATCTTATAGGAAAAGCTTTCCATCTTTCACCATTGAGTGTGATGTCCACTGTGGGCTTTTCATATCTGGCCTTTCTTATGTTGAGGTAGTTTCCCCGTATTCCAAATTTGTTGAGTTTTTTTTATCATAAAAGGATGCTGAATTTTGTGAAATGAATTTATTGCATCAATTGACAAAGTTATGTGGTTTTTAAAATTTTTTTTAATGTTTATTTTTGAGAGAGAGACAGAGAATGAGCAGGGGAAGGGCAGTGAGGGATGGAGACACAGAATCAGAAGCAGGTTCCAGGCTCTGAGCTGTCAGCACAGAGCCCAACGCGGGGCTCAAACTCATGTACCTTGAGATCATGACCTGAGCCAAAGTTGGATGCTTAACCAACTGAGCCACCCAGGCACCATGAAAGTTATGTGTGTTTTTTGTTCATTCTGTTTATTCTGTTAACATGGTGTATTACATTAATTGATTTTTTTTTCTACATTGAGCCATCCTTTCACTCCAGGAAAAAAATCCCACATGATCATGGTGCATAATCCTTTTAATGTGTTGTTGAATTTGGAGGCTAGCATTTTGTTAAGGATTTTTGCATCAATGTTCATAAGGGATATTGGTCTATAGTTTTCATTTCTTGTACTGTCTTTGTCTGGCAGGTTAATTCTAGATTTTTAGAATGAGTTAGGATGTATTCCTTCCTCTTCCTACTTTTTGAAACATTTGAGAAATATTGGTGTTACTTGTCCTTTAAATGTTTGGAAGAATTCATCAATGAAACCATAGGGTCCAGGGCTTTTCTTTGTTGGGAGATTTTTATTACTGATTCAATCTCCTTACTAGTTATAGATCTATTCATATTTTCTGCATCTTTGTGATTTTGCCTTGGAAGGTTTTTAGTTCTAGACATGTGTCCATTTCATCTAGGTTATCCCATTTGTTGGTATATGGCTGTTCATAACATTTTCCTATGATCTTCTTTATTTCCATCAAATCAGTGGTAATGTGCCCATTTTCATTTCTAATTTTAGTTACTTGAGTCTTCTCTTTCTTTCATAGTCCATCTAGCTAAGGTTTGTCAGTTTGAAAGAATTTTTGGTTTCATTAATTTTTTTATTATTTTTCTATTTCTGCTCTAATTTTTATTATTCTCTTCCTTCTGCTAGCTTTGGGTTTAGATTGTTCTCTTTCTAGTTCTATAAGTTGTAAAGTTAGGTTGTTGATTTGAGATCTTTCGTTTTTATTTTTTAAATTTATTTTTTAAATGTTCATTTATTTATTTTGAGAGGGGGGATGTATATGAGTGAGGCAGAAGCAGAGAGAGAGAGAGACAGAGGGGGGGTAGGGAGAGAAGCCCAAGCAGGCTCTGTGCTATCAGTGCAGAGCCCGACACAGGACTCGAATCCATGAGCCATGAGATCATGACCTGAGCTGAAATCAAGACTAGGATGCTTAACTGACTGAGTCACCCAGGTGCCCCTCTTTCCTGTTTTTTTTTTAATATATGAAATTTATTGTCAAATTGGTTTCCATACAACACCCAGTGCTCATCCCAAAAGATGCCCTTTTCAATACCCATCACCTACCCTCCCCTCCCTCCCACCCCCCCATCAGCCCTCAGTTTGTTCTCACTTTTTAAGAGTCTCTTATGCTTTGGCTTTCTTTCACTCTAACCTCTTTTTTTTTTCCTTCCCCTCCCCCATGGGTTTCTGTTAAGTTTCTCAGGATCCACATAAGAGTGAAACCATATGGTATCTGTCTTTCTCTGTATGGCTTATTTCACTTAGCATCACACTCTCCAGTTCCATCCATGTTACTACAAAGGGCCATATTTCCTGTTTTTTTTTTTTTAAGTTTATTTATTTATTTAGAGAGGAGAAAGGGCAGAGAGAAAGAATCCCAAGC
Organism: Lynx rufus; assembly: GCF_022079265.1. Lineage (NCBI taxonomy): Eukaryota > Metazoa > Chordata > Mammalia > Carnivora > Felidae > Lynx > Lynx rufus. Next base: position 2,717,265 of record NW_025814844.1, on the reverse strand, counting down.
AGGCTCTAGGCCTAATGTGGGGTTCAAACCCATGAACCATAAGATCATGACCTGAGCTGAAATCAAGAGTTGGATGCCTAACCAACTGAGCCACCCAGGCACCCCTCCTCTTTTCTGTTTTTAATGTAAGTGCTTATAGCTATAAACTTCTCACTTAGCACTTCTTTTGCTGAATCCCAAAAGTCTTGGTATGCTGTGTTTTCATTTTTATTCATCTCTAAGTATTTTGCAGTTTCCCTTGTGATTTATTTTTTGATCTGCCAGTTGTTTAATTGTGTATTGTTTAATTTCTACAAGTTAATGAATTTTCAAATTTTATGTCTGTTGTTGATTTTTAACCTCATCTCATTGTGGTTAGAAAAGATACTTTGTCAGATACTTTGTTTATATATAACATTATAATATAATATATTATATATATAATTATATATAATACATAATTATATATATAATATATAATATAAGATTATATATATATATATATAAATCTACTGAAACTTAATTTGTGGCCTAATCTATACTGGTCTATACTGGAAAGTGTCTCATGTGCACTTCAGAAGACTGTGCATGCTGTTGTTGTTGAGCAGAATGTTCTGTATATGTCTGTTCTAGTTGGTCTACTGTATTGTTTAAGTCCTCTATTCCCTAACTTATCTTCCGTCTGGTTGTTCTATCCAAATTGAGAGTAGGATATTGAAGTTTCCAACCATTGTTTTATAACTGTGTATTTCTCCCTTCAATTCTAATATATTTTTGATTCACATATTTTGATGGCCTGATATTAGGTGCATAACTGTTTAAACTGTTATATCTTCTTACTCTATTAAATATTTTATTAATGTATAATGTCTTTTTTTGTCTCTTGTAAACTTTTTTGATTTAACATCTATTCTGTCTGACATTAGTATAACCTCTCCTGCTCTCTTTTGGTTACTATTTACATGGAATCTTTTTTTCATCCTTTCACTTTTATTTTTTTATTATTTATTTTTTATTAATTTTTTTTAACGTTTATTTTTGAGACAGAGAGAGACAGAGCATGAAAGGGGGAGGGTCAGAGAGAGGGAGACACAGAATCTGAAACAGGCTCCAGGCTCTGAGCCATCAGCCCAGAGCCCGACGCGGGGCTCGAACTCACGGTCCGTGAGATCATGACCTGAGCTGAAGTCGGACGCTTAACCGATTGAGCCACCCAGGTGCTCCTCATCCTTTCACTTTAATCCATTTGTGTCTTTGAATCTCAGGTGAGTCTGTTGTAGCACACTCACCTTCCCTGTGGTCCTGTCCTTGCACTATTCACTACCATTGCCTGTGAAGAACTAGCTCTCTGAGCTGCCTGGCAGTGGGTGAGGGGGCTTTGGTGAGACCAAGAAAGTACAGGCCTGCCCCAGGGCCCCCAGGTCTGTGTGTCTGTCCCCAGCACTCAGCAAGGCTAGAAAAGGAGGAGGAACCTGTCCAGAATCCCTGAGAGACAGGAAAAAAAGGGGAAATCTCAACATGAAAAAACTCTGCAATGAAAATGAAGCAAAGCTGGAAATTGAGGGCAAGCCAGAAGATGAAGCAGAGTCTGACAATGAAGGAAAATCAGATGAGGAAGAAAACCTAGAAGTGGAGGAGAATCCAGGGCACGAAGGAAATATCCAGAATGAGGGACAACCAGATGATGAGAAACAACCAGAAGATGAGAGAAAGCAAGAAAAGCAGGGCATGTCCAAAAATGAGAGAAAACCACATGGTGAGGGCAAGCCAGAATCCCTGGGAAAAACTGGGAGTAAGCCATGGGCCATCAAAAATCCCGCAGCTGAAGATTATGTGCCCAGGAAAGCAAAAAGAAAAATGGGCAGGGGGATGGAAAATTCCCCCAAGGACTATCATGAGGAATTACTGGAAAGACACTTGGGCAATGAGGAGATGATAAGAAAATGTGGAGATAAGGGCTCAGGAAGAGCTAAGAAAAAAAAAGAAAGAAAATGGATTGTTTTCATTGGGTGCAAAGAGATGTACAGGATCCATTCACCCTAAAAGTGTCAGGAGAGTGAGGGGTATAGGTAGGGGCCAAAGGGGATTACATGATATACCACATCGTTAATGTCTTTGGCCTTCAATTCTAATTTCTCTGATGAGAATATTGCTGACCCTACTTTTCCTGACAGGAATTTGCTAGGTTATGTGCTTTAACCTTAAGCTGATACTTTGCTTTAGGTGTCTCTCTTGTTGCCAGCAGCCTTTTGATCCAACTACAGTATTCTCTGTCTTTCAGTAGGAGATTTTCACCCATGTGCATTAAAAAGCCGTTCATAGTACATTGTAAAATAACAATAAAGAAAAACAGTTTCAGAACCACACACATAAAAAATAAAGTGAAGTCTGTTGTAGGCAGAATATAGTTGGGTCATGTGGTTTTTGTACATTCTGTCAACCTCTGTCTTTTGACATTCTCTTTACATTTCAACTAACTACTGATAAGGAGGGACTTACCTCTGTCATTTTGCTATTTGTTATAGCTGTTTGCTATTTGCCTTATAGCTTTTTTTTGTCCCTTATGTCCTGTATTACTATTCTATCATGTTTGATTTTTTTATAGTGAAGTATTTAAATTCTTTTTTCATTTCCTTTTGTGTATATTCTGTAGCTATTTTTCTCTTTGGTTACCATGGGGATTACATTTAACATCCTAAAGTTATAACACTATAATTTGAATTTATACCAGCTTACTTCAGTAATTACATACGAAAACTCTGCTTCTCTACAGCTCTGTCTTCACCCCTTTTGGTTGTTGATATCATCAAATAACATCTTTATACATTGTGTGTCCCCAAACATAAATTAATAATTCTTTAAATGCATTAATGTCTTGGGGCGCCTGGGTGGCGCAGTCGGTTAAGCGTCCGACTTCAGCCAGGTCACGATCTCGCAGTCCGTGAGTTCGAGCCCCGCGTCAGGCTCTGGGCTGACGGCTCGGAGCCTGGAGCCTGTTTCCGATTCTGTGTCTCCCTCTCTCTCTGCCCCTCCCCTGTTCATGCTCTGTCTCTCTCTGTCCCAAAAATAAATAAAAACGTTGAAAAAAAAATTTTAAATGCATTAATGTCTTAAATTATGTAGAAACAAAATTTGGAATTACAAACCAAAGTGACAATAGTACTAGCCTGAAGAACATTAGCTGTTGTTGTTGATTTTTAAATGTATTAGGTTTTAAAAATCAGGTACAAAACAATAAACAGAATCAGGGGCTCCTGGGTGGCTCAGCTGGTTAAGCATCTGACTCTTGATTTTGGCTCAGGTCATGATCTCACAGTTTGTGAGTTGGAGCCCCACGTTGTTCTCTGAGCTGACAGCATGAAGCCTGCTTGGGATTCAACCTCTTCCTCTCTCTCTCTGCCCCTCCTCCCTCAAATAAACATTTTTTTAAAAGGTAGAATTATGAACCACTGTTACAATACTACTAGCTTTGATAATTACCATTGAATTTACCTTTATTTAGATCTTTATTTCTTCTTATGGCTTTAGGTTACTGTATAGTGTCCTTTCATTATACCTTGCTCACTTGAGTATTTCTTGAAGGGCAGGTCTAGTGGTCACATACATCTTCAACTTCTGTTTATTTGGGAATGTCTTAATTTCTTCCTCACTTTTGAAGGACAGTTTTGCCAGGTAGGATTCTTGGTTGACAATTTTTTTCTTTTAACACCTTGAATATATCAACCCTCTGCTTTCTGACCTCCACAAAGTTTCTGATGAGAAATCTGTTGAAAATCTTATTGAGGATCCCCTGTATGTGATAATTATTTTCTTTCTTGCTACTTTCAGGATTCTCTCTTTGTTTTTTGAAAGTTTTATTATAATGTATCTCAGTGTCAGTCTCTTTGAGTTTGAGTTCACTGGGCTTCTTAGATGTTTACATTTGTGTCTTCCATCACATTTGGGAAGTTCTCAGCCATTATTTCTTCAAATATTCTCTCTTGTCTCTTTCTCTCTCTTTCTTCCTCCTGGGGATTCTCACAATCTGTATGTTAGTCCAGTTGATGGTATCCCATGAGTCCCTCAGCTTCTGGTCACATTTCTTCAATCTTTGTTCTTTCAGTTCCTCAGATTCAATCATTTGCATTATCCTATGTTCAGGCTCACTGATTCTTTCTTCTGCCTGCTCAGTTCTGCCTATGATTCCCTCTAGAGAAATTTTGATTTCAGTTATTGAATTTTTTAGCTCCAGACTTTCTTTTCAGTTTCTGTTTAGGTTTTCTACCTCTTTATCAATGTTTTTATTTTGCTCACACATCATTTTCTTGACTTTATCTACATCTTCCTTTAGTTCTTTGAGCATTGTTAAGATAGCTGTTTTAGTCTTTGTCTAGTATACCTGCCACCAGGTCTAGTATACCTGTTGCTGTTTGATTTATTTTTCTCTGTTGATTTCTTTTTTTTCCTCTGAATGGACCAGACCATAATTTCCTGTTTTCTTTGTGTGCCTTATGATTTTTTGTTCAACACTAGATATTTGAATGTTCTAAGAATGTGGTAACTGTGGAAATCAATTCTCCCCTTTCCCTAGTATTTGCTGGGTTTTGTCATTGTTATCGTTTTTTTGGTTCTTGTTGGTTTTCTCTGTGGCAAGGGTCATTCTCAGGTGTGAATTTAAGGTCTTCTCAGGTATCTTCTGAGCTTTTCTTTGGACATGTATGGTTACTTTCTAATATTCCTCCCATATACAGTTGTTTTTGAATGTCCTAGTCTTTATGCCTGGCTCCCCAGAGGGAAAAAATAGAAAGATGAAATATGAGGAGGGAGGTAGACATTGGTTCTTTAAATCCCCAAGAAGTCACTCCAGCCAGAGAGAGGAGGGGCTTGCTACAATTGGGCAGTATAAGAATGGCTGCTCACTTCTGTGTGTTCTCTTCTGTGATCAGAAGCAACGATCAGCACTCAGGGAATATTATGTCCAAGGTTTGGAAGACAAAGTCCTTTCTGCCCACCTTGGATCCTGCAAGTTGCAAGCAAGCTACTCCAGGAACACATGCCTGTGTTCCTGCCTGTCACATGGCTAAGGGTTGGGGGATGGTAGCTGTTACTGTGGTAAGAGCTAAAATTGACTTAAATTAACTAAAATTTTTCATCTAAGCCTTCCTCTGGAAGTTGCAAGCTTCAATAGACTCCAGAGTTCCAAAATAATTATAGCAGAAGATTCTGCCAGTGCAATTATTGTCTAGATGGGGAGAAAGATTCCTGGTGCTTCCTATGCTGCCATCTTCCCAGAATCTGTTTGGTTCTTTTTTACATGTTTATGTCCTTGTTTATATTTTCATTTTTTTCATGCATTTTTTACCTGATTTTCCTTGATTGTCTATTTGTAGTCTCTTGTAGTGCATTGAGCTTCTTAAAGATGATTATTCTGAGTTGTTTGTGAGGCAATTAATATATTATCTCTTTAGGATCAGTCTCTGGAGATGTGTTTTTCCCCTTTGATTGGGCCATGTTTCCTTGTTTCTTCTTGTGTTCTTTTTTTTTAAAAAAAAAATTTGTGCTCTTTGACTGGCTTCATACAGGAAAAGACCTCACCAATCAGCATAGTTAGAGATGCTGGGAGACTCTCAAACCTTTTCTGGGGATATGTCCTCTCTGGGCTTGTATGGCCATTTCCCAATCAGGGAGATTTGCTTTTTCTTTTCTTTCTTTCTTTCTTTCTTTTTTTTTTTGATTTTTTAAATGTTTATTTATTTTTGAGAGACAGAGAGAGACAGCATGAGCAGGGAAGGAACAGAGAGAGAGAGGGAGACATAGAACATGAAGCAGGCTCCAGGCTCTGAGCTGTCAGCACAGAGTCTGATGCAGGGCTTGAACTCACGAGCCATGAGATCATGGCCTGAGCCAAAGTCAGATGCTTAACCAACTGAGCCACCCAGGTGCCCTGCTTTTTCTTTTTTAGAAACTCATAATGTCTCACTTCCTCTGGTGTCTGTCTATGGTACTGCAAGTCCTCTGGTGCTGCAACAAGCCTTTGTGCTTTCTTTTGCTTTCCACAGCCCCACATATCCAAAGTATGTTGGTTCCATCAACCTTCTGAGGCAGGTAAGACCAAAGCCAGTCCCTCAGGAAGTCTCTTGAAAAGTTGGAATGTTGGACATAAAATTCACACTTCTTTTTTCCCTCCTGAGGAAGAAGCTACATGCAGGATGCTTTCTCCTTATTGCATCAAGCTTTCCAGCTTGGGGGAAAGGCTATTGGGTTGAAATTAAACAGCTCTTCTTACCTGTTTCAATTTGTCTCTTCTTGGCTTTGAGTTTGCCTGGGGTAATACGACTTATTTCTTGGTTCCTAGAGTTCTCATAAAGCTGTTTTGGACCATACATTGTTGTTCAGTTGTGTATCTCTGTGGGGAACTGAGATCTGGGGCTTCCTATTCTGCCACCTGGCTGATATAACTCCCTTCTAGTACTTATTATGACAGCAATAGAAATTAATGTGGACATCAAAAGGATGCAGGGAGCAAAATTCTTGAGGAACTAAAGAACACCCTACTAAGGAGTCACGTCCCTGACATGCCTGAACCTCACCTCCCTCCCTTCACTGTGGATGGGGAAATCAGCTGAATAACAAACAAGCATTAAGTGTCCCTCCTGCATAAGGTGTTGGCCAATGTGATGGAAGTCTTGGTCTCTTGCTGGCCATCAGCCTTCTGACTGTTGTGGCCAGTTTTTGTGGCCAGTGGGTGACAGGTGCCCTGATGAGAAGGAAAGGAAGGAGGCACTTTGTGGACTGGTGCAGAGCAGGGGAGGCACCATGAGAGGGTGGAGCTTGAGTTGGCCACCTGAGGGATGATGACAGGTATGTAGGAGTGACAGGAACATTCCAGTTTGAGATGGATAGTAGGGAGTGCTTTTTATGTGCATGTAGAAAAATTAAAATAGAATAAAATTTACCATTTTAACCATTTTTATGTATCCAGTTCAGTAGCAGTGAGTAGGGAGTGTTTTTGTGCAAGAAGTAAGTTTATTTGGGAAAGGGTAATCTGGTGCTGTCTTTTTCAATGGCTAAAAGACTAAAATACTTTTAGAGAAAAAAAGTAAAAGGACTACTTAGGAAGTAATAAGTCAATGAACAATTGAGCATTGTTTGTAGTATTGGCTAAGGAAATGGTTATATGGTTCGAGTAATCTTGCAAAAAAGAAAGAATAGTAATCCCCATTCCTCAGATAAGGAAACTGAAGCACTCATTAAGTGACCTGCGCCAACTGCACAGTATGAAGGGGCATATCCAAGACTAGAACCCAAGTCTTCGCATTCTGACTCCAGGCCTCTTTGCACCACCCCTTGAAGGGCAGTCCACCTTCCTGAAGCTGACGCTTCCTTGGTCTCTGTACAAAATTATCTCCCAGGGAAGACACAGGATGCCAGAGCTGGTTAGCAGCAGGTGACAGCAGTGTTGGACTCAGGGCCACTTGAGCTGGACACTGTGTCCTCAAGAAATCACCACTGTCATTCTAGCAGGCAAGAACATCATTTGGCAGGTCACAAAGTGGGGTTTGGGGCACCTGGCTAACTCAGAAGGAAGAGCATGAGATTCTTGATCTCGGGTGGTGAGTTGGAGCCCCATGTTGAGTGTAGAGATTACTTGAAACAAACAAGAATGGTTTGAATTTTATGTTTATGTGAATGCCATTTGTTGAGAGACACTGTCCCTTCAGTTTTGCGGTCCGTGGTGAGGCCATCTGCGTGGTGCTGATTGCCAGGGCAAGCTGGGGTCCTGGAATCAGAGCATTAGGGTTGGCATAAGGTGCATGGCGACGATAGAGTGTGCTGCTTGCTGGCCAAAGTGTACTCAGCTAGAACAAAGTCCCAAGAATAGATTTTGGAAGCCTAGGAGAAGTGCAGTTGTTCTGGAGGAGGAGAGAACAATAATAAAGCCTGCAGTATGAGCACCTTGGGATCCCTTTGTGGAGGCCACCAGCAAGGAATGAAGACAGCTTGGCCTTGGGGCCAGATTCTCTCCTCTTTGAGCAGCCTCACCGCAGGCAGTGTGACTCAGTCTGTCTGCCTGACAGGAGAGTTGAATCCTAGCTTAAAGGGGTCTAAGTCCATGTGGCCCAGATCTCTCCCCAGGGACAAGACCCCTCTCCCCCAACCCCGGTGACGGAGGCTCTCCAGCTTCTGGGCAAATAGTCCCAGCAGTGAGAGACCCACCATGGGAGGACAAACATTTTCACGTTGGGATAATAGTTACTGTCATCACTTTCCTCTCGGCCTCTGCTTCCCCTTACCTTCCAGAGAGTGAGCTCGGTGACTTGCCCAGCAGTATGGAAAGGGCTCTATCTGTGTCTCCGCCTCCCCCCTGGAAGAGGCAGAAAGGAGGGCCTGTGGGTGGGGCCTGAGCATCCCCACTGCAGTCAGTATTCACCCCCAGGGTCATCCTTGGTATTCACCCCAGAATTCTCCAGCACGAGGAGCCCAGTGCGTCCACCTGCCCTCACCCCAGATTCCAAGTGTTAGAGTGGGGCCCCAGCAGATGTGGGATTTGGTCCCAGTTCTGACGCTAATTGGCCACAGGACCTTGGGCAAGTTGGTTACTTCTTTACACCTCCCTTTCCGTGCTGCATGAGAGACTTAAACCAGATTTGACTTGTTTGTTTATTCAGCACATTTGGAGCACTTCCCACAAATCAGGCTTTGTGTCGGAAGCCGGGTATGCCAAGGTGAGCAAAGCCCAGATTGGTGGGGGACATTCCTCCACATGTGGGTGGTGATGCAGAATGTGGTAAAGTCCGGCAGGAGAGGCCCGCGGGGACAGTAAGCCAGACAGCCCTCCCGGGCAGGGGTGGCTGAGCCAGGCAGCCCTGGGAACAGCGGGCAGGCACTGCGAGGCTCGGGTCTACAGCATAGGGACCACTAGTGGCCTGATCCGAGCACCCCCTGCCCCTCCCCTCCCCCTCCCTCCCCGCCCCAAAGCAGGCACTGTTGGAGTCTGGACAGGGATGACTTCAGATAGCGGGCTGAGGGAAAGGAACAAAGCAAAGGAACAGAAGACGGAAGAGAACAGAAGTGCTGGGAAACTCGGGGGGGGGGGGGGGAGCAGCGGGGGAAGGGGGAGGGTCGGGAAGGGAGTCACTCAGGGCGTGGCCCAGGCGTAAGGACAGAGAATTGGGAAAGGGCCCTCCCAGCTGTGTCACCTTAGACGACAGACGACTTGAGGACGTCGGGGAGTCCACCCACACCCTCTGGGTGGCTAAGAGCACGCGACTTTGGTTCCCTGGGTGCGTGTCGGGGAAGCACCCCGCGCGCCCCCTGCACCCACCTCTCTGTCTGCAAGTGGTGCATCTTCTCCCTCAATGAAGTCAACGACTTAACTGGAGCTGTAAATGGTCTACAGAAAGAATTTTATCATAATTATGGGATTTGTGCAGCTTCTAGACTCGCTTGAGCCATTATCAGAAAAGTACCAGCCCCCAAAGGTAAGCGTAAGTGCTGGGATGTGTCAGGAGACCACTTGTTCCTCCGTTTTGCTGTCTGACCACCATGCCCAGGCGACCCCAGCCTGGAGTAGATGCTGAAGTGGGGAATATGAGGTCGAGGTCAGGAGAAGAGCCTCTGCTCCAAACACCCCGAAAGCTGGCTTTCTGGAAGCCCGAGACCTGTGTAGCATTGTGCTGGAACTAGTCTTCGGGAACACCTGCCAATATCCACAGGAGGATTGGCTGGTGAGGGTGGCAGCTCTGTGAGAACCCAGGCACTCTGAATATGAAGCCCTGGAGAGAGGAGAAGCCGGTGTTTTCGTGAGCAATAGCACCCTATGTTGTTCTTTTTTTTTTTTTTTTTTTTTTTTAAGGAATGAACACATGCCAAGGACTTATTTAACTCAATGAAGGGACAAGTAGGGTGATAGAGCCAGTTTAAAAAGTATCTTAGTCACTGAAAGATTGTAGGAATGAAATTGTTAAATTCTATGCAAAACTGGTCAATGCAGGGGCTCCTGGGTGGCTCAGTAGGTAAAGCGACCGACTTCAGCTCAGGTCATGATCTCACAGCTTATGGGTTCCAGCCCTGCATCCGGCTCTGTGCTGACAGCTCAGAGCCTGGAGGCTACTTCCAATTCTGTGTCCCTCTCTCACTCTGCTCGTCCCCTGCTCGTACTCTCTCTCTCTCTCTCTCAAGAATAAATAAAACATTAAAAAAACAACTGGTCAGTGCAATAAAACTATAACCTGTGGATTGTAATCTTTCCCAGTGGACAGTGACCATTTGTATGTTTACAGGACAAAATTCACTCTTTGCTATTGGGCAAAGATATTTTGCATTGCTATCAGTTTCCTACAAGTTACCATTAACCTCATCATGTTTATAAATTACCTTAGTCAATAGTGCATATTAAGTGAAGGGGAGCCTGGGTGGCTCAGTTGGTGAAGCATCTGATTTCGATTCAGGTCACGATCTCCCAGTTGGTGAGTTTGAGCCCGCACCGGGCTCTTTGCTGACAGTTCAGAACCTGGAGCCTGTATCAGATTCTGTATCTCTCTCTCTCTCTCTCTCTCTACCCCTCCCCTGCTCATGCTCTGTCTCTCCCTGTATCTCAAAAATAAACGTTACAACAAAGGTAAAAAACAAAAACAAAAACTGAAAAGTAAGGTTCACACTGCTGGAGAATTAGACTCCCTCCCAGTGGCTGGCTAGAGCAACATTGAAAGAACAGGCCATCAGCTGTTTTCCTATTTACAAGTTTGGTATAGTTCTTTTCTTAATAGTTCCTTGTAATCATAAATAATCTCCCAATATTATCCTTAACACAGAAAGGCCGGTCTCACTGTGTCTTGGCTGATTTATTGACACAGGTACAACCAGAGGCGTTAGGCCAGGTAAGTCTCCTTATAGTTTGTCCACAGAACTAGAACCCAAAGTCTTGAGTAACAAATGAGACCAGAACATTAACTTCACTTTGGAGATTGCATGAGGATACAAGGACTGCATTTTCAATAGCCTTTACCCTTCCAGAGATTTAAAAATTCTCTTACATGTTCTACCCTGAGGCTGGGACACTAAACGCACAGAATGAATCTCCACTCAGTATTGCCTGCAGAACCTATAAAAGAGGGTGAATTCCACTCTCCTTGAGGTCTGAAAATCTGCTAAGATTCCCAGCCTGCCAGAAAATGCCCTTCCTTACTCTTGTAAACGGCAGCAAACCTTTTCCTCAGGAGGGCTTTCGAGGCATGATTACCACATATGAAGTCCAGGCCATGTTCCTCAATGATCAGTTTGTCACATCTGATCAAATGGAATTATTGTCAAATAAAACACCACAGAAAATGCAAACAAAGTTGCATAATTTTTTCCAGTTTTATCCAGATAAAAATGGGGACAGATTCTTACTGAAAGTATGAAAATAATGCCATTCGAGGCAAATAAACTCAGTAAAACTATTTGTTTCTGATTCCTGAGATAGAATTAAGAATAAAATATTAAAGAGTATTTCATATCAACTGGCAAAAGAATAGTCTATTAAATGAAAGGTTAGAGAAAGATGGAGAAGAAAGAGAAAGGGCTTCATCATATTCTAATCAGAAAATAAAACATAGGTTTCCCTCACTCATCCATTTGGCTGTCCTGAATTAATTCTTATCCCAAGGGATCTTGTACCTAAAATTCACTGCTTTTGAACTACAGAGAATCCTGGAAATCCTAACTCAGTTGCCTGGGATAAACTGACAGTATCTAAGCAATGTCAACTCTAAATGTATAAATGACTGTCCCTTGAAGTGGAGTCCTTCCGCGACGCTTGATGACTCTTCTTTCTGTTAGGATGTAAATTTTCCCCTGGCTTGGTTTAGCTAGCAGTGTGTCTCCAGAATCCCCCCTCTGCATGGTGCTGGATGAGAGGGAGCCCAAAGAGAAATCCTCCTGAAGTTGGGAAGGCTGGGCGGAATGGTAGCTGTCATCCGCTGCAGGTCTCACAGAGGGGCCAACTGGTACTCTTCCTCATGAGTACCTGGTGACAGTGCCCAAGCCCATGCCAGACCAGAGGCAATAGCTTCACACACCTGTCCACCACTACCTGCAGGGGCCTGGCATCCTTGGAGCCCCACTACTTCCAATATGGAAGCCTGAGTGTCACCAGAGATGTGGCCATTAGCTTAGCTCTGTCTCCATACCAGAAATTTCCTGCCCCAAAGACTAACTCTTCTCCTGAGTGCCAGGGTACTCACACCTTTGCCTTTCTATGGTTTTAAATCCAGGTTCCTGAACACACACGCACATACACATTCACTCACACATCACATATCTGTTCAGTTTTCTATGGCTTCGAACTCATGAGTGGAATACTCCTAATTTTTCTGACATTTAAGTTTTTGACATCTTTGTTATCCAAGTTGATGTAGGATCATCTTAGTAACTTATGATCATTTTTATTTTGTTTTTTATTTTTACTTATTTTTTATTAAAATTTTTTAACGTTTATTTATTTTTGAGAGACACACACACACACACACACACACACACCATGAGTGGGGGAGGGGCAGAGAGAGAGGCAGACACAGAATCCCAAGCAGGCTCCATGCTCTGAGCTGTTGGCACAGAGCCTGATGTGGGGCTTGAACCCACTGACTGCGAGATCATGACCTGAGCTGAAGTCGGCTGTTCAATCGACTGAGCCACCCAAGTGCCTGGTCATTTTTTTAAATACCAAATTAAATACCCCAATGCTGAGAAACCCAAATTCCAGTTTTGCATTAATATAATATTTGGCAGTGAAGAATTCATACACTTGTATACTTTCTTATGAACAAATCCATTAAGTATGAACAAATTTTACAAAAGTTTAACACAATTCATATTTCTTTTCAGACCATTATTTGCAACGTTTCAAACCAAGGAAAATAAAGTTCACTGTCTTCAAACCTTCTATAACTTACTATTTTCATTCAAGTTGTATCTTTCACAGCCCTTTTTCCCAATCTGTAGTAAATAAAAACTTTAGACAAACGAATCTCTTTTTCCTTGATAAACAAAAGCACATCCTGAGTGCACTGTCATATTTCTTTACCACTGTTGCTCCTGGTATGGTCTCAATCGCCACACGTGGGGGTCTCTGGAGCAATTGCTGGGATGCAGATGGTTTCTAGGGTCCAACACTTGGGAGGAGAGGGAGGAAGCAGAATTGGGCAGAGGGAGGAGTCAGGGCCTATAGGACTAGAAGTGACAGAGAAAGGGATCCTGCAATGGCTCAATAGTTGGGGCTGTGAACGCCCTCCTTGCTCAGTGGTCACTCCCGGGCAGTGCACATCTCAGGTGAGGTGGCTCTGCTAAGGAGGAAGAGACTGGCAGTGTGTTCCTCTTCAATGGGGCTCCCTGGCTGTGTGCTCCCACATCCACCACAGCTGTGAGGTTCACAAACATAGAAGACCCCTATAGCGCACCTGTCAAAGTGGTAAAAATGGACACATTTGTAACATCTTCCAAAGGCATCACCACTCTGTGACATATAAAAATAAGAAGAAATAGGGGCGCCTGGGTGGCGCAGTCGGTTAAGCGTCCGACTTCAGCCAGGTCACGATCTCGCGGTCCGTGAGTTCGAGCCCCGCGTCGGGCTCTGGGCTGATGGCTCGGAGCCTGGAGCCTGTTTCCGATTCTGTGTCTCCCTCTCTCTCTGCCCCTCCCCCGTTCATGCTGTGTGTCTCTCTCTGTCCCAAAAAAAATAAATAAATGTTGAAAAAAAATTAAAAAAAAATAAGAAGAAATAATTATTTAAAGATTATCTGTTGACTACCTTAATATTAATGCAAAGTCTTAAACTTAATTAAGGACTTTAGAAATGATATGTAAAAATAACATTTTCCAGAACATAATTACTGTTTTATAACAAAGTTTGTTGATTTATGATTCAATACAGTTTAACACAATTTTACATTTTTTAAATCTGCTTTATATGGAAATATTAGCTTATTTGATCAATATAAGAAGAGTAGGAAGTTCAGATTATCTAATCTATCCAGGATAAAACAAACTCAAATTTATAAAAAATAAAATGTATGCTTGCATTACACTTCACATAGGTAAAAATCAAGAAAAAAACCATATTAGATTTTTTTTTAATTTTTTTTTTCAACGTTTATTTATTTTTGGGACAGAGAGAGAGACAGAGCATGAACGGGGGAGGGCCAGAGAGAGAGGGAGACACAGAATGGGAAACAGGCTCCAGGCTCCGAGCCATCAGCCCAGAGCCCGACGCGGGGCTTGAACTCACGGACCGCGAGATCGTGACCTGGCTGAAGTCGGACGCTTAACCGACTGCGCCACCCAGGCGCCCCAAGATGTTTTTAAACCAAATTTATTAACCTAGTGTGATTTGTTTAATCGCTTTGATTATATTAACTTAGTTTCTTATAGAAAAATGCTATAAGTGATAGAAGTTTGGGGAGAAAGATTTTCTCTTAAAAGGTTAGAATATTAAATAAAGTATTAGAAGTTCAGTTTCTGTATTTTCTGGGAATTCTGGGAAAATTAAATTTATATAAGCATTATTAGTGGCTATAGACCAATCAGAACATTTATCTACTGTGATAGACTTTATAATCTAATTTATTAATACACTCTTCACATGAGAAAATATTTCAGGGATACCTGGGTGGCTCAGTTGGCTAAGTGTATGACTCTTGATTTTGGCTCAGGTCATGATCGCATGGTTCATGGGATCAAGCTCTGCTTGGGGCTCTGTGCTGACAGTACAGAGCCTGCTTGGAATTCTCTCTCTCCCTCTCTCTCTCTGCCCCTCCCCTGCTCTCTCTCTCTCTCTCTCTCAAAATAAATAAATAAACATCAAAAAAGAGATAATTGGTAAATTGTTTGGACTTTAAAAAGGCATTTTCAAGCAGCCGTAAATCACTGCACTAAGGTGTGATCAAATCTCTGCCTGGTATCAGTGACGTGTTACATGAAGACACAGTTGTAAATGAGTAAAAAAGGGAGAGTTTCCAGAGCTTATAACTGTGTTTGACATTTGAGCAGTTTAAGTGGATTTACACATAGAATTGTTGAATTGAAGGTGTTACTGTAGCTCGGGGATGTTTGGGGCAGGACTTTAGAAACAAATCACCAACGTGGGGAATCATTTCAGGATTACATGAGAAGTTTGAGGGAGAGTTGCCCGAGCTACTCCACACTGGGTAGTCTGCGGAGGAAGGGCCTGCTGCCAACCTGGGATGTGCCTTCATGTCATCAGAAACATGCACAGAAACATTTGCTTCTCTATGCTGCACATTTAGTGTCACCAACTTCATCTCACAGGGATGTATTACTTATCGAAATGTATAGGTTTTACTTTCTGGTCCGTATTAAAATGGCTTTTTCACTTACATGTGTTATAACTTCTATTAATATAAGGTTTCCACATACATATTTAATACATATGTGGCTAGTACATATATTTACTTATGGTTTAATTTTCTCAATAGCAGAATCCATACGTTCACATTTTACTTGGTCTTCATGGATGTTTATGCAATCTATAATGCATGCCTACCTTTCACTGCTTATGTTGATTGGCAAACTCAGGATGTAATTCATCATTAGAGACCAGATCACTGTGTTTTTTTTTTTTTTCATGTTGTTATGGGGTCCTAATTCATCTTTCAAGAATATGATATTGTAAATTTTATTGTGATTTTTTAATTTTCTTCTTTAATGAATTTAATGGAAAGTACAAGAGAATTGAGTTTACATGAGCTATTTTCTGTATTCTTTCTTTAGAGTTTAATTATTAATTATCTCCTTGATTGTAATTATTAAGTGATACTGACTTTATCATCTTATGATTATTTAGTGTTCTTAAGAATTAGCATTTGTTAGTGCCTTCCGTGTGTGAAACTATCAGTCAAGACACATAGACATATAAATGATATTACTAAAACTCCCACTTGTTTATAAATAGAGATTTGTTTCCAGGTTAAGATCATTTGTTGTCTGTGCCTGAGATGTGGGGTCGATTTGAATGTAAAGAGCTTAGACCTGGAGCTGCTCCAGGGGCCCTGGGTTGATGGTGCATCATGTAGGAACACTGAGCCACCGCCTGGGCTTTCCCTTGTCAGAGGGTGCCAGAGAGCCTGTATATTAGCCACTTCTCACCTGTCCCCTCCAGCATGCTTCCTCCCCTGAGTGTCCCCCAGAGGGCCCTTCACCCTCTCAGAAGCTCATAGACCATTCTGCTCTCATATCAGGCCTATTGCCCAAGGCATTTTGAGACACATTACAATATTAACACAAATAGGCAAAAGGGCTCTCAGACAAAAATAGAGTCCAGAAACCTTGTAGAAAGAGGTGATACAATTGTTCAGGCAGCTGGCATGGACCATCATCACTTTTGGGTTTGTGGTGGTTATTTGGGTTTTTAGTTGTTTTATTTCTTTGCTCCCTTTTTTTCCCCTTTAATCTCTATACCCGACATGAGGCTCAAACTTACGACCCAGAAATCAAGTCAGATTCTCTACCAACTGAGCCAGCCAGATGCCCCGGGGGTTGTTTTGACAGCTTTATTAAGATATAAATTATATACAACTGGCCAAACATACTTAGAAGTGTACAATTGGGTAAGTTCTGACATGTGCATACCATGTGAAGCCATCATCACAAAGTAATGAGCACATCTATTCACCACAGTTTATTCACAGACATTAGCATTCAACAGCTCTTGAGGGCATAAAGAAAAGGTGTTTCAGAAGAAACACCTGAGCAAGGTATGGACCATGATGATAGGAAACACTACTAATATTAGCCACAAGGGAAATTCACATCAAAGTTACAATGAGGTACTACTTCACATGTGCTAGGATGACTACGATGAAAAAGGCAGATAAAAGGAGTTGGAAGGGTGTCTGCGTGGCTCATTCAGTTAAGTGTCTGACTCTTGATTTCAGCTCAGATCATGACCCTACCAGTTCATGGGATCAAGCCCCAAGTCAGAGTCCATACTTACAGCATGGCTTAAGATTTTCTTTCTCCCTCTCTCTCTGTTCTTCCCCTGCTCATGCTGTCACTCTCAAAATAAATACATAGAAATTAAAAAAAAAGACATACACTTGAGAGACAAGACACTAAAACATCTAATTGTGAAAGACAACAGGGCTTATTATGTCCCAAGACCCACAAGACTCTAGTGACCTGAGAAACAGCTCTAAAAGGGCTCACTCCTTCATGCTCACCTGCTCCAGGACCCAATTCACCTGGGCCCCAGGTGCCCAGACTTAAAGTGAGGGAGCTTCACCTGCTTACATTAAAGCATTGCCCTGAGAGGCAGGCATATAATTTAATACAGACATTAAGGAGCCTGCTGGAACACTCCATGGGGACCCAGACTGGTGGATGCCATCTCTGAGCTCTCCCTTTCATATGCCCCAGAATACCAGCATCTCCTTGAAGGGAGCTTTTACACATGTCTGGTGCCCTGATTTTTGCAGCTGCCACCTATGGGATGTCTCTTGATCACCTGGCTCTGGAGGCCAAGGGAGCTTGTGCTCCTGGTCCTATGGGACTGTAATAATTGGTGTCACCCAGAGGGGAGCTCATACCCTTGTCTGACACCCTGATTTTTGCTACAGCTGCCAGGGACACCTGTACATTACCTGGCTCTGGTGGCCAGTGGGACTTACAATGTGGGTCCCACAGGACTACAACAAACAGAAAAAGAGTTCTTAAATAGCTACCACCCCCAGGGCACAGCAAGAGGCAGCAGACCCAGAGCTCATTCTTTCTGTGAAGGAGGTCTATTAGCCAATCACCATGACTGTGACCTGAGGGGAAGGCTTCTTTTTTTTTTTTAAGTTTACTTATTTATTTTGAGAGAAAAAGAGAGTGTGCGCATGTAGGGAAAGGGCAGAGAAGGAGGGAGAGAGAGAGAATCCCAAGAAGGCTCCACACTGACAGCACAGAGCCTGATGCAGAGCTCAAACCCATGAACAGTGAGATCATGACCTGAGCTGAAATCAAGAATGGGACACGTAACTGACTGAGCCACCCAGGTGCCCTAAGCCTTCTTTTTTTAAATGCTTATTTATTTATTCATTTATTTATTTATTTTAAGAGAGAGAGAGCTTGAGTGTGTGCACGAGCTGGGTAGGGGCAGAGAGAGAGAGGGAGTGAGGATCCCAAGAAGGCTCCATGATCAGTGCCCCATGTGGGGCTTGATCCCATGACAGGGGGATCATGAGTTGATATTAGGAGTCAGACGTTTCACCCAGGTGCCCCAGGGGCAGGCTTCTAATTAAATATGCATCTTGTACCTACATTCTTTCCAGAGACCTCAGAGGGTGGGCACTATCTTCATACTCACTCTCTGCCTTACTCCAGAGTGCCAGTGTCTCATGGAGGGGAGCTTTACACACATCTGGTGCTCTGTTTTTTTGTGAGAATGCCCCTTGATCACCTGGCTCTAGTGGCTGTGAAGGAGTTTGCATTCTTTGGTACCACAGGAGTCTGGCAGTTGGAGAGATGATTCTTGGTAGACTATCACTCCCAGGACATTGCACAGAGAGTGGACTGAGGCACACTGCCTAGTCTTTCTGTGAAAGAGAAAGAGGCCTCTTTGCTTGTCCTGGATCTTTGTCCTGAGGGGCAGACTTAATTTAACGGCGTACAGAACTGCTCTCCAGGAACATAAGCTGTGGATGCCATTTTGGTGCTATCCCTCTGCCTTGCTCCTCTTCACTGGGATCAGCCAGAAAAGGGCTTATACACTCACCTGCAGTCCCAATCTCTATGACTGCTGCCTAGGGAACGCCTCCAGACTACCTGGCTCTAATGGCCATCAGGGCTTACACTTGTGGTTCCACAGGAATGTATATATTTCCATACTTTAAAAAGCTGGTGCCTGGAGGTCTGGCATCCAGTCAGCCTGAATCTAGGTGCTGAGATCCTCCCTTTTGGTACACAGACAAGAGTTGGCACATCCTCAAGCACTGGGAGCTATTAAAATATATAATAGGCTGCTTGGACAAGCACAAAGGTTTGAGAGACAACCAAGACCTGATGCAGGGTTGAATGATAAATTTCATCTCCTACATGAGGCCATTCCTCTAATATGGGAGAGGAGGTTGTTTTGTCTACTGTATAGAACCCAACACAGACCAACAAACAAAATGAAGAAACAGAAGAATGCATTTTGAATAAAATAACAAGATAAAATGTCAGGGGAGAGGAAAAAAAACTTAGGTAACTTAACCTGAAAAGAGTTCAAGTAATGGTTATAAAAAGAGCACCAAGGGGTGCCTAGTGGCTCAGTCAGTTAAGCCTCTGACTTCAGCTCAGGTCATGATCTCACGACCTGTGACTTCAAGCCCTGCATTGGACTCTGTGCTGACAGCTCAGAGCCTGGAGCCTGGAGCCTGCGTCAGATTCTTTGTCTCTGTCTCTCTCTGCCCCTCCCCACCTCTCAAAAATAAATAAACATGAAAACATTTTTAAAAAGACAAACAAACTGGAAAAAAGAATGGATGAACACAATGAGAACTTCAACAAAGAGATTGAAAATGTAAGAAAATATCAAATAGAAATCACACAGCTGAAGAATATAATAATTGAACTGAAAAATATGCTAGAGGGGTTCAACAGCAGACTAGATGAAGCATAGGAAAGGATCAGTCAGCTAGAAGACAAAACAGCAGGGCACTTGGGTGGCTCAGTCAGTTAAGAATCCTACTCTTGATTTTGGCTCAGGTCATAATTTCATGGTTCATGCATTTGAGCTGCATGTTGGGCTCTGTGCTATCTGCACAGATTCTCTCTGTGCCTCCCCTATTGTGCACACACTCTCTCTCCCTCTCTCTCTGTGCCTCCCCTATACATGCACACACTCGCTCTCTCACAAAATAAATAAACTTAAAAAAAAGAAGACAGTGGAACTCAGAGCAGCAAAAAGAAAATAAGAATAAAAAAAAGGGTAACTTAAAGGAGTTATGGGACAACATCAAACAGATTAACATTTGCAATATTGGGCTACTAAAGGAGAAGAGATAGAGAAAGGGGTGGATAGCTTACCTGAAGAAATAATGGCTGAAAACTTCCCTAACCTAAAGAAGGAAGCCCAGAGGGTCCAAATAAGAGGAACCCTAAGAGGCACATATAAAGACAATTATAATTAAAGTATCAAAAGTTAAAGACAAGGAGAAAATATTAAAATCACCAAGAGAAAACTTGTTCTGTACAAGGGAACCCTCATAAAACTGTAAGTGGATTTTTCAGCAGAAATTTTGCAGGCCAGAAGGGATTGTCACAATATATTCAAAGTGCTGAAAGAAAAAACTGCCATTCACGAATACTCTATCCATCAAAGTTATCATTCAGAATTGAAGGAGAAATAGAGTTTCCAGACAAGCTAAAGGAGTTCATCACCATCAAACAATGCTTACAAGACAAGTTAAAGGGACTTCTTTAAGCTGAAAAGAAAAGGTGTTAATTAGTAACAAGAACACATAAGAAAGAATAAATCTCATTGGAAATGTGAATATGTTGTAAAGGTACTCACTAATCACTTATAACGCTAGTATAAAAGTTTAATATATAGTAAATAACTATGATTACAATAATTAGTTAAGTCATACACACGTGAAATCAAAAACATAAAACGTTGAGGGGGGAAAGTAATAACGTTGAGCTTTACAATGAGATCAAAGTTAAGTTGTTATCAACTTAAAATAGATTGTTATAGATATAAGTAGTTACGTAAGCCTCATGGTAACTACAAAGCAAAAACCTATGGTAAACACACAAAAAGAAAAGAGAAAAGAATATCACTAAAGTCATCAAATCATAAAGCAAGAGAGCAAGAGAAGAAGGAACAAGGAAAACAATGAACAAAATGGCAATAAGCACATATGTATCAATAATTAATTTCAATGTAAATGGACTAAATTCTCCAATCAAAAGGCATAGAGGGACTGAATGAATTTCAACAACAACAAAAAAGACTCACCTACAAGACGCTCACTTTAGATGTAAAGACACATACAAACTGAAAGTGAAGGAATGGAAAAGATATTCCATGCAACAGAAACCAGAAGAAAGCTTGAGTACCTATACTTATATCAGACAAAACAGACTTTAAAACAAAGACTGAAATGAGACAAAGAAGGGAATTTCCTAACGACAAAAGTGTCAATCCAACAAGAAGATATACAACATTTGTAAATATTTACACACCCAACATCAGAGCACCTAACTATATAAAACAAATATTAGCAAACCTAAAGGGAGGGACAGACAGTAATATAATAATAATAAGGAACTTAAATGACTTGCTTATATCAATGGAGAGATCATCCAGGCAGAAAATCAGTAAGGAAACATCAGCCTTAAACAACATTCTAGACCAGGTGGGCTTAACAGACATTTACAGAACATTCTAAGACAGATCACATGTTAGGTCACAAAACAAGTCTTAATAGGGGCGCCTGGATGGCTCAGTCGGTTGGGCGTCCGACTTCGGCTCAGGTCATGATCTCACAGTCTGTGAGTTCGAGTCCCGCATCGGGCTCTGTGCTGACAGCTCAGGGCCCGGAGCCTGCTTCCGATTCTGTGTCTCCCTCTCTCTCTCTGCTCCTCCCCTGCTCATGCTCTGTCTCTCTCTGTCTCAAAAATAAACAAAAGCGTTTCAAAAAATTAAAAAAACAAGTCTTAATAATTTAAAAGGATTGAAATCATATCAAACAATTTTTCTAAACATAATGATATGAGACTTGAAATTAATTACATGAAGAAAGCTGGAAAATTCACAAATATGTAGAGATTAAACAATATGCTACTGAAGAACCAACGGGTTGATGAAGAAATCAAAAGAGAAATAAACAGAGAAAACCAAAATTTGTGGGATGTAGCAAAAGAAGTTCTGAAAGAAAAATTCATAATAATCAATGCCTACCTCAAGAAACAAGAAAAATCTCAAATAAACAACCTAACCTCAAGGAACTAGACAAAAAATAACAAAGCCTAAAATTAGCAGAAGAAAGGAAATAACAAAGATTAGAGCAGAAATAAATGAAATAATGATTAAAAAGACCATGATTAATGAAACTAAAAATAGGATCTTTGAAAAGTTAAAAGCTTGAGAAATCTTTAGCTAGACCCATCAAGAAAAATAGAGAGAGGTCTCAAACAAAGTCAGAAATGAAATAGGAGATGTTACAACTGATGCCACAGAAATACAAAGAATCATAAGAGGTAATTATGAACAATTATATGCCAACAAATTGGACAATCTAGAAAAAAATGGATAAATTCCTAGAAACATACTGTGTACCAAGGCAGAATCATGATGAAATAGAAAATCTGAGGGTGCCTGGATGTCTCAGTTGGTTAAGTGCCTGACTCTTGATTTTGGCTCAGGTCATGATCACAGGGTTGTGAGATGGGGATCTGCATCAGGCTCCATGCTAGATGTGGAGCCTGCTTAAGATTCTCTCTCCCTCTCTCTCTCTCTCCCTCTCTCTCTCTCTCCCTCTCCCTCTGCCCTCCCCACTCAAAAAAAAAAAAAGAAATAGAAAATCTGAATTTTTTTCAATTTAGATTGAAAATTACTAGTACTACTCCTTTCAATTGAATCAGCAATCAAAAACTTACCAACAAACAAAAGTATAGGACCAGACAGCTTCACTGGTGAATTCTACCAATCCTTCTTAAACACTTCCAAAAAATAGAAGAGGAGGGAACTTTTCAGAACTCATTTTATGAGGCCAGCATTAATTACCCTAATACAAGGATACCACAAAAACTGGAAATTACAGGTCAATATCCCTGAAGAAAATAGATGTAAAAATCCTCAAGAAATATTAGCAAACTGAATTCAACAATACATTGAAAGGATCTTACACCCTGGATTTGTTCCAGGGATGCAAGTATGGTTCAACATCCACAAATCATTCTATGTGATACGACACATTAATGAAACTAAAGAATAAAATTCACATGATCATCTCAATAGATGCAGAAAAAGCATTTGACAAAATTCAGCGTCCATTTGTGCTAAAAAAAACTCAAGAAAGCAGGTATAGAGAGAACATACTTCAATATAATGAAGGCCACACATGACAAGCCCACAGCTAACATCATACTCAAAAGTGAAAAGCTAAAAGCTTTTCCTCAAAGATCAGGAACAAGACAAGGATGTCCATTCTCACCACTTTTATTCAACATAGTATTGAATAGTCTATGTCTTTAACATAGACTAACATAAGTTTAACATGGTAAGTCTTAGGAAACCATCAAAATCCTGGAGGAGAAAGCAGGCAAAAACCTCTTTGACCTTGGCCGCAGCAACTTCTTACTCAACACGTCTCTGGAGGCAAGGGAAACAAGAGCAAAAATGAACTACTGGGACCTCATCAAAATAAAAACCTTCTGCACAGCAAAGGAAAAAATCAGCAAAACTAAAAGGCAACTGAAAGAATGGGAGGAGATATTTGCAAATGACATATCAGATAAAGGGTTAGTATCCAAAATTTGTAAAGAACTTGTCAAACTCAACATCCAAAAAACAATCCAGTGAAGAAATGGGAAAAAGACATGAATAGACACTTCCCCAAAGAAGACATCCAGATGGCCAACCGACACATGAAAAAATGCTCCACATCACTCATCATCAGGGAAATACAAATCAAAACCACAATGAGATACCACCTTACACCTGTCAGAATGGCTAACATTAACAACTCAGACAACAACAGATATTGGCGATGATGTGGAGAAAGAGGATCTCTTTTGCATTGCTGGTGGGAATGCAAGCTGGTGCAGCCACTCTGGAAAACAGAATGGAAGTTCCTCAAAAGGCTAAAAATAGAACTACCCTATGACCCATCAATTGCACTATTAGGCATTTATCCATGGGATACAGGTGTGCTGTTTCGAAGGGACACATGCACCCCCATGTTTATAGCGGCACTATCAACAATAGCCAAAGTATGGAAAGAGCCCAAATGTCCATCGATGGATGAATGGATAAAGAAGATGTGGTATATGCATACAATGGAGTATTACTCGGCAATCAAAAAGAATGAAATCTTGCCATTTGCAACTATGTGGATGGAAATGGAGGGTATTATGCTAAGTGCAATTAGTCAGAGAAAAACAAAAACCATATGACTTCACTCATATGAGAACTTTAAGAGACAAAAGAGATGAACATAAGGGAAGGGAAACAAAAATAATATAAAAACAGGGAGGGGGACAAAACAGAAGAGACTCATAAATATGGAGAACAAACTGAGGGTTACTGGAGGGGTTGTGGGAGGGGGGATGGGATAAATGGATAAGGGGCACTAAGGAATCTACTCCTGAAATCGTTGTTGCACTATACGCTAACTAATTTGGATGTAAATTTTAAAAAATTAAAATTAAAATTGAAAAAACAAACAAACATAGTTAAGTTTTAGCCACAGCAATAAGGCAAGAAAAAGAAACAAAAGATATCCTAATTAAAAAGGAAGAAGTAAAGGGTGCCTGGGTGGCTCAGTTGGTAAGTGTTCAACTTCAGTTCAGGTCATGATCTCACAGTTCGTGTGTTTGAGTCCTGCATCGGGCTCTATGCTGACAGCTCAGAGCCTGGAGCCTGCTTCAGATTCTGTATCTCCCTCTCTCTCTGCCCCTCCCCCACTCACACTCTGTCTCTCTCAAAAGTAAATAAACATTAAAAAATTTTTTAAAAAAGGAAGAAGTAAAACTTTCACTATTTTCAAATGACATGATATTATATATAGAAAACCCAAAAGACTTCATCAGAAAATTGTTTGAACTAATAAACAAGTTTGGTAAAGTCAGTATATGAAATCAATACACAAAAATCTGTTGCATTTCTATACACTAATACAGAACTATAATAAAGATAAATTAAGAAAACAATCCCATTTATAATGATATCAAAAATAACAAACTATCTAGGAATAAATTTAACCAAGGTCGTGAAAGCCCTGTATATTAAAACTACAAGACATTCATGAAAGAAATCCAAGAAGACACACAAAAATGGAAAGATATTCCATGCTCATGAATTAGAAGACTTAATAATGTTAAAACTTCCATAGTATCCAAAGCAATATTCAGTTTCAATGCAATTCTTGTCAAAATTCCCATGGCATTTTTCACAGAAATAGAATGAAGAGTTCTAAAATTGGTATAAAACCATGAAAGACCCCAAAGAGCCAAAGCAATCATGAGAAAAAATAATAAAAAGAAAAAATAACAAAGCTGGAGTCAGCATACACCTTGATTTCAAACTATATCATAAAGCCATAATAATTAAAACAGTGAAGTATTGTCATAACAACAGACATACAGATAAATGAAACAGAATAGGGAGTCCAGAAACACCCATGCATATATGGTCAATAAATCTACAACAAAGGAGCCAAGAATGTATAATAGGGAAAGAACATTCTCTTCAATAAATGGTCTTGGGGAAATTAGACAGCCACATACAAAAGAACAAAACTAGGACACTATCTTCTATCATACACAAAAATTACCTCAAAATGGATTTAAGACTTGAAACCATAAATTTCCTAGAAAAAAAAACCATAGATGGTAAATTTTTGACATAGGTCTTGGCAATGAGTTTTTGAATCTGACCCCAAATACAACAAAAGCAAAAATAGGGGCACCTGGGTGGCTTGGTCAGTTGAGCGTCAACTTTTGTTTTCGGTTCAGGTCATCATCTTGTGGTTTGTGGGTTTGAACCCTGCATTGGGCTCCTCACTGACAGTGCTTGAGATTCTCTCTCTCTCTCTCTCTCTCTCTCTCTCTCTCTCTCTCTCCCCCCTTCTCTTTCTGCCCTTCCCAATTCACTCTCTCTCTCTCTCTCAAATAAATAAATAAAACTTAAAAAAAAGCAAAAATAAACAAGTGGCATTGCATAAACTAAAAAGTTTCTGTGCAACAAAGGAAACTAACAACAAAATGAAAAGGCAACCTATTGAATGAAAGAAAATATTTGCAAATCATTTATCTGATAAAGGGCTAATTTATTTTGGATAAAATAAAGAATTCCTGCAACTCAATAGTAAACAAATATCCTGATTTAAAAAAATGGGCAGAAGATCTGAATATTTTCCAAAGAAGCATGCAGATGGCATGCAGATGGCCAACAGACACATGAAAAGATGCTCTACATCACAATCATCAGGTAAACGCAAATCAAAACCACAATGAGATATCACTTCACATCTGTCAGAATTGCTAATATCAAAAAGACTTGAAATAACAAGTATCGGTGAGGATGTGAAGAAGAGAGAACCTTTGTGTAGTGTTGGTGGGAAGGTAAATTGGGACTACCACTATGGAAAAAATTATGCTAGTTCCTCAAAAAATTAAAATTAGAACTACCATAGGAGCCAGCATTCCACTTCTAGGTATTTATCCAAAGAAAATGAAAACACTAATTCAAAAAGATATATGCACCATCATGTTCATTGCAGTATTATTTACAATAGCCATAATGTGGAAACAACCTAAGTGTCCATAGATAAAGAAATTGTGCTACAAATATATGCAATGAAATATTATTTGGCAATAAGAAAGAAGGAGATCTTGCCATTTGCCACAATGCAGTTGGACCTTGAGGACTTTATGCTAAGTGAAATAAATCAGACAAATAAAGACAAAAAGTGCATAATTTCTCTTATATGTGGAATATATATATATATATATATATATATACCAAGTTCATAGATACAGAAAATTGGTGGTACCAGAAGCAGGGGTTGGAGGTGGGAGAAATGAGTGAATTATCTATGGTTTTGGGGGGGAGTTGTAGTTGAAATAAATCAACTTTTACAAAAAGATAATAACAACAACTAGTCTCCGTTGGTTGCTCACAGTAGTCCAAGATGACAGGCACTATTGTTTCTGGATGAAAAACTAAGGCTTAGAGAGTCTGATGTGTTTTCCACATCACCAAGCATCACCCTATTCTCAGCAGACCTTGATTAGTAGTCTCATAAAATTTTTTAAAGATTTTGTTTTATTATTATTTTTTAAATGTTCATTCATTTCTGAGAGAGAGCACAAATTGCGGAGGGACAGAGAGAAAGAAAGGGAGACAGAGAATCTCAAGTGGGCTCTAGGTTTTGAGTTGTCATTGCAGAGCCCAATGAGGGGCTCAAATCCACAAACTGTGAGATCATGACCTGAGTTGAAGTCAGACACTTAACTGCCTGAGCCACCCAGATGCCCCTAAAGATTTTATTTGTAAGTAGTCTTTACACCCAATGTGGGGCTTGAACTTACAACCCCAAGATCAAGAGTTGTATGCTCTACCAACTGAGCCAGTCAGGTACCCTGGAAGTCCCACAAATTTAATTCCATTCTGATGCTATCTACCTGAAGATCACATCAGATCTCACAGGCTAATAACTAAGTCCCACCTAGACTGCTCTCACTTCAAATGCCAGTCATAAGTTCAGATGGTCACCTGTGCTTCTGACCAACAAGCTGTAAATCAGAGGCTCCTATGATTTCCTCCTTGGGTTGAATTAATTTGCTTAGAGAAACATTTACAGGCATACCTTGGAGATATTGCAGGTTAGGTTACAGACCATCACAATAAAGTGAGTATTGCAATAATGTCAGTCAAATGAATTTTTTGGTTTCACAGTGCATATAAAAGTTATGTTTATACTATGGTCTATTGAATGTGCAATAGCATTATGTCTTAAAATGTACATAAAAATACTTGATTGCCAAAGAATGCTAACCATCATCTGAGCTTTCAGTGAGTTGTAATCACTGATCACAGATCACCGTAGCAAATATAATAATAATGAAAAATTTTGAAATATTCTAAGAAATACCAAAATGTGACAGAGTCATGAAATGAGCAAATGCTGTTGGAAAAAAGGTGCTGATAGACTTGCTTGACACAGGGTTGTCACAAACCTTCAATTTGTAAAAAAAAAAACCACAATATCTGTGAAGCACAATGAAGTGTGCCTGTACTTACTTACATTTGCCAGTTTATTATAAAGGGTGTGATAAAGGATGTGGGTGAATGGCCAGATGTAGAGGTACACAGGACAAGGTCTGAAAGTGTCCCGACTGCAGTCACTTCTGTCTCACCTGGAAGGTGCATCACCTTCCAGGATGTTGACCAACCCAGAAGCTCATCAAATCTCATTAAGAGTTTTCAGAGAGCTGGGGCTGCCTGGGCAGCGCAATGGTTAAGCATCTGACTTAGGCTTAAGTCGTGATATCATGGTTGTGAATTCAAGCCCCATATCCAACTCTGCACTGACAGTGTGGAGCCTGCTTGAGATTCTCTCTCCCTCTCTCTCTCTGCCCCTCCCCTGCTCTCTCTCTCTCAAAATAAATAAGTAAACTTAAAAAAAAAAAGAGTTTTCATAGAGCTAAATCTCCAGTCCACTTCCCCTCTCTCATCTTTCCAGAGGTTGGTGGCTGGAGCTGTAAGTTCCAACTGTCTAATCACTCTGTCCAGGTTCAGATCTGGCCTCTGTACTTACTAGCTGTGTAACTTTGGCCAAAGTACTTGACATCTCTGTGCCTCCATTTCTCATCTATAGAAAGGAAGGAATAAAGCATCTATCTCACAGTTTGGGGTAGTTGACATGAGACAATACATGAAAAGAGCTTAGAATGGCAGGCAGCACACAGCAAGCATTTAGCAAACGTTATTTCATTATCACAATCACATAGAATATTCTTAATACATGTTAGTTAGGTGTATGGATGAAAGTGAGACCCTAGTGGGGGTTAGTTGTGGGGTGGGGAGTGAGTTTAGTATTTCGTTTGGGGCTAAGTGTGAACTACAAGTAGCCCAAACAGGGGAAGACAAGTAGCAGGAGTTTGGGTGTGTAGGTTAGGAGCTCAGGAAAGAGGCTGTGGCTGGAGGTTGAGTTCTGCTGAGTTATTGTGGGGGGGAAGTGGTATGAACTCTGGGAGTAATGTTAGGTGAGAAGAGAACACAAGATGGAGCAGAGTCTCTGGTTTCAGAGAGGATTCAGGAGAAGGTCCAGAAGCAGCTTTCCAGCAGCATGGGTGGGTTCTCCAGAAAGCAGGCTCAAAGTGGGGTTTGATGTGAAGGAGGAGAAGAAAGCAGAACTGGGAAAAGGCTGAGATGCCACAGAGTCTCACTGGAGCCTCAGCCAGTCCTGTGCAGTGTACTGTGGCTTTCCTGACCCTAAGAGTTGTCCTAGGCATGAGCACAAGACCAGGCCTTTATACTGCCAAGTGAGCAGGTCATTGGATGGGGCTGTGAGGAAGGATGACCAGGGCCAAGCCCAAAGTGGCCTCTGGGTGACTATGGCTGACAGCTGTCTTTTGGTGGCACTCCCGGGAGCCTTGGCCCCTGAGGGTGGATCTGGGTGGGCACACAGTGTCCTTTACATGCCGAACTAGGACTGGAGAGCTGGGCATTCTTAAAGAGGGGTCAAAGCAGAAGGGCCATGGATGGCAGTGAGGAGCACATAGACCTAGAGGCAAATAGCCATGGGATCCAGGGACCAAAAAGTCATCAGTAAGGCCCCAGAGGTGGGAGGAAATTTCTTCTTTTGGTAATGAGGTGAGGAGGGTGGAAGTGGACCCACAGCATAAAATTAAGGGGCCCAAGGAGACACTGACCAATGGGGTAACCATTGATGAGGAGGAAGATTTGTTGTGACTCAAACATAAGGCTAATCAGGGATTAGATTTTTGTCCCAAATCTTCATGCAGCCAGAAGATGCAGTGAGGTCTGCTCGCAATGGACAGTTTCATCTCTCTGGTTAGGTACTCTGGCCCCCTTGTCATATTGGTTTCATCCTTGTCACTTAGGAGTATGGTTTGCTGTGAGAGCTGGGCTGCTGAAAGTCAGATTCCAGGCCTAATAAGCCTCCTGTTCATTTCCAGAGTCTTCCAAGGGCCGAGTGTCAGGCCCATCAGGCATCCAGGGAAAGAAAACACTTCTGCAGAAGGTACAGCACACACTGCCATTACAGGAGTGACAGGGAGGGCCTTCAACACTCAAATGGAGAGACAGATGTGAAGCTATTTTCTACTCTGAGGAGATCCGAAAAGTTTTCCCTCACAACTGAGGCCTGGAGGGTCCTTCAGAGCTCTGGTGTCATATCTGAAGTCTGACCACTTCTTACTGCCTCCACAGGCCTCAGTTTCCTCCTCTGTACCCGGGGGTTGATAATAATAGAGTTATCATCTCTCTACAGATGCTGGGTGGTTAGCTGAGATAATGGGAATAAAGCAATAGCCACAGTGTACCTGGACCCCAGAGCATCTGTACACATTTGCCATCATTGCTGCTGTGGTTTTAGGTGGCCCTGCTGGCATGCAGTTCAGCTGGAATTGATCAGCAAGCCTTCCCTTCCTTGGGCAGTGAGGGCTGCCAAGGGACTGGGAGGACCTGGGGGAGGTCAGTGGAACAAAAAGCTCAGGGGACAACCCTGGCCTACATCCAAATGACAAATCACCTGGAGGGGTGGCCCTGGCCTGGGGTTCTGGGGGTAGCAGCTCACGTTGTCTTCTCGGGCTCAGGTGTGTTTGCTTACCACCGCAACATGAGGACCAGCTCTGGCCACATGCATTCCTTCACTGGCTGTGAGCTGACAGCTGGCCAGGGCCAGGATGTGTGCCCAGCTGTGTCTCCGGTGACAGCCAGTGCAGAGGAGGCCAGGATAGCCAGAGGGGTCGCCGCTCTTCATCTCACCAGCCAAGGAGCACAGGACCATGCAGTGCAGGGCAAGGCTGAGGACAGCTTGGGCCTGGACTTCCCTGGCACCTCTGGGGGGCGTCGGCCTTGGGGGAGCCTCTTTCTTTGAAGCTGGTTGGTAAATCCAGCACCTACAGAGACTTAGGGCCGAGAGAGACCTTCTGTCCCTGGGACACTTGGAGTCCCATTCTCACCTGTCTGCCTGTACGGGCCTTGTCACACTCCCTCACAGCTCAAGTTCCAAGGTTTTCTTCCCTCCTACAGGGCAGCTCCTCAGGGTAGGGCCGTTGTTAGCTATTTCTGTGCCACCATGCTTGGCACAGGTAGGTGGTTAATGAATCCGTGTTTAATGAAGGAGTGCAGGCCTTCTCACAGGCAAGGAAACCCAGGCCTGCAGACAGAGAGATCCAGCCTAAGCAGGCAACACACAGCACGGCCAGGGCTGGAACCAACCGCAGGGGAAGTTCCTGTTGGGGGCTAGGTCTTGGTCTTAAAACTCCCCTTCGTGCACAATTGCCTAACATACCCAGCTACTCTCCAGCCATCTCGGAGGAAGTATTGGCAAACAAAGAACAAATACCCCTGCCTGAGACCTCAGTGCTTTCTCAGGGACTCACAGCCCAATGAACACATTTGAGATTCTGCCATGTTCCCAGCAGGCTCAAGACACAGACTGATGAGACCAACGTCTGTCCTCAAAGCTCAAAATCCAGGCAAAGGTGTAAGGCAAATACACCTTACATTTTCATGGTGCTTTCATTTAAAAGAACATGCTCACATAAACTTTTTCACTTTAAAAATCCAGTGTTGGGGCGCCTGGGTGGCGCAGTCGGTTAAGCGTCCGACTTCAGCCAGGTCACGATCTCGCGGTCCGTGAGTTCGAGCCCCGCGTCAGGCTCTGGGCTGATGGCTCAGAGCCTGGAGCCTGTTTCCGATTCTGTGTCTCCCTCTCTCTCTGCCCCTCCCCCATTCATGCTCTGTCTCTCTCTCTCCCAAAAATAAATAAACGTTGAAAAAAAAAATAAAAAAAAATAAAAAAAAATAAAAATCCAGTGTTTCTGTGAGAACAATCATTATTTTTTTTTAAGCTTATTTTATTTATTTTGAGAGACAGAGAGAGCACACGTGAGCAGGGAAGGGGCAGAAAGGGAGAGACGGAATTGCAAACAGGCTTTGCACTGTCAGGGCAGAAGAGCCCAACGGGGGGCCAGATCCCATGGACAGCGAGATCATGATCTGAGCTGAAATCAAGAGTCAGACGCTTAACTGACTGAGCTACCCAGGCACTCCAGTAACAGTCCTTCTTAACTTCCACTCTGCTAACGAAGAACCTAAAACTGAGGGGTGAACGCGTCCCCAGGTCAGACAGCAAATGAGGCTCAGAAGCCACACATTTATTCTCTGGCTGCACTTCTCTGTCCTCTCCCAAACATTACAAGTGAAGGACAGAGGGCCCTGAAAATCTGCTTGCTTCAAAGTTCTACTACCTGATGCACTTAATACACCTACCAAAAGGCTCACCTTACTCCCCGAGAAAGGAGGAAGATCATGAGCCAGGTACACTCTGACAGGAAAATAATCAATTAATTCATAACTCCTGTGCTCTTTTTTTCTTGATCAAACTGTCATGTATCCCTAATAGTTTTTTATGAAAAAATTCCATTGTAAAAATCTATTGCATATTTATTGATTAGTACTTTTCTGGCATTTTGCAGGGAGCTATGGCTCACTGTAGAGTTAACTAGAGTTAATAATTCTTATATGTGTTTTAAACAAAAGCCCATGCCATACTCTACAGGTATAAGTTCATCAAAGAAAGGGGAAAAAAAGAGATTTAATGAAATAAAGGAGCCATGCTATGTTTATACATATGCATCATTCTGTGAATTATAGATTATGTGCTTTCTTCTTTGTATTTATATTGCTTCAATAATTGCTACCTAACTTAAGGATATAAATTACATAAAAGTTGGAACCTAATTTCTAAATCTTTTCCATTCACTTCTTGTATTTAGGAGAAATGTTTGTGTGTTTTGTCACCTGGCATCATGCTGAAGTTAGCCATCTCTGCCTCGTCTGTGCTTAGAGGAGACGGTGTCCCCAGTAACCAGATCACCAGCACTGTGAGCCTCACGTGCAAGGGCCCTGGATCCAAAGCCCAGTCAGGACCTGGGAAACTGCACGTGCCATCCAGCAGGATTGGAGTGGAAAGGGCTGAGAAAATGTTTCAGGATCATTTCAGTTTCAAAATTAAGTTTCACAATTCTTTAGCTGTCAGACATTTCCCCTAAATCTGATGTCAATAGAATAATATTTTAGGTATCTATTCTAAAGGTACACAGGTGAAAATCCAAAGTAACTGAGGCATAAGGTTATTCATCATGGTATCATTTGGAACTGCAAAAAGTCCGTCACGGGCCCAGCTCAGGACACTGGGGTCCACCCACACAGTGGGGAGGCCAGGGAATGTGATGTATAGATACAGAGGGATCCCTGGGGGCACGTTGTGAAGTGTGAAGACTGAGATGCAGAACAGTATATGCAGTATGCTCACTTTTGGTGAGAAAGGTAGAGAAACATGAACACATACATACGAACTTGCTCATATTTGTAAGAAAGAGGAAGATAACCCAAACACTGCAGGGGAGGGAAGGAACAGAGTGAGGAGGCCAACGATGGGGAATTGAGGCTTCTCAGAATAGAATGTGCCATATAGTTTTGACTTCAGGGTCATGTAAATACATTATATATCAACTAATGAATGGATAAAGAAGATATATATCTTATATATGTGTTATATATCAACTAATGAATGTATAGAGAAGATGTATGTATATATACAATGGAATATTACTCAGCCATCAAAAAGAGTGGAATCTTGCCATTTGCAACAACATGGATGGATCTAGAGTGTATTATGTTAAGCAAAATAAGTCCGTCAGAGAAAGACAAACACCATGTTTCATTCATTATGCAGAATTTAAGAAACAAAACATATGAGCATATGGGAGGGGGGAAATAAAAAAAATGAGGGAAACAAACCATAATGACTCTTAATGACAGAGAACAAACTGAGGGTTGATGGAGGGGGGGTGGGGGATAGGTTAGATGAGTGATGGGTATTAGGAGCACACTTATGATGAACACTGGGTGTTGTATGTAAGTGATGAGTCACTGAATTCTATTCCTGAAACCAATATTGCACTGTATGTTAGCTAACTAGAATTTAAGCAAAAATTTGAAAAGACAAAAAATATGTTATATATTGTAAAAAATCAAAAAGCAAAAACCAATCCCTGAAAATCGAAGATAAACTTAAATGAATGACCCTGTTTGGTTGGTGACATATCCATGCAGAGAAAAGTAATTATTTTAAGAGACTTTAGAACACAGTATTTACACTACACAACCTTAGTGGAAAATCTCCTAAACAGAAGTATAGCTGCAAAGACATCTTCAACCTCATTCAGTACTCCTAGGATTGCTACTTTGAAAAACATTTATTTATTTATTTATTTGTTTGTTTATTTATTTATTTGTTATTTATAAAATATATAACATAAATGGATATTTATGTATTTCATATGTTTATTAAAATTATCTTGGGTGCCTAGGTAGCTCAGTTGGTTAAGCATCTGACTCGGCTTTGGTTTGGGTCATGGTCTCATGGTTTGTGGTTTAAACCCTGTGTCAGGCTACATTCTGACAGCACAGGGCCTGCTTGGGATTCTCTCTCCCTCTCTCAAAATAAGTAAATAAAATTAAAAAAAATCTTAAAATGTCTAGAAATGTACATATCAAGATAGAGCAAATGAGTAGTTGGATTAAGGTTATTAGCAACCAGGGTTTTCAGTATAAGATAAAAGTAGTATTATAATTCAAAGATAAATTAAGGTATTAAGTAAAGTCCCTTTGAAGTTAAATTTAAATCAGCAATATTTGCTTGCACTCATGCTTTTTTAAAAAATCCATACTTCCATCTCTGTCCACTGAAAATGCCCACAAGCAATTGTAGCTCATTAGCGATAACATTCTAGAAAAACTAGATACGGGACGTAGCTATGGCTGCATAGTACTTACAATTTGAAGTATTATTTTAATTTTAATCTTGTTATATTAAACAATGTAATGAAAATAAAAACATGAAACTAATATTCAAGAATGATTATGTCATGTCTACATATAATAATTGAACTGGATAACTGTAACTGCTGTAGATTAGTCAAAGTGAATAATTCAAGCCTCAACATGCATTTTGTTTTATCATTCATATTGATTAATTCAATTAATTGCCAAATTTCAACTTCCTTTTGGTTACATGAGTACAGTCTTTTAGAAAAATACTCTCCATTGCATATTTAGAAGAGTGCCAGACAGAATAACTCCATTTGGGATGATTTAATTTATACATGTATTTGTTTATTTCTTTCCTTGAGAGTGAATAGAAATCCTATCAATTATACAAATCCCATAGTCTGCTCACAAAAAAATAATAACTTATCGACTTCTGTAGGAAAACATGCAGCAGCAATTTCTAATTATTAAATAAAAATAAAGCCAGAAAATAGGTTTATTAATTGAAATAAAAGAGAAAAATCATGATGGTATAATTGACTAAATAACTGGAAAACCAATACTTTATGTCTGTCATATTCACAAGTAAATTCCAGATGGATTGAAGTTTTTAATGTAAAAAACAAAACTATAATATTAGAAGATAATTTAAGTTTAAATGGGAGAGAGCTTTCTAAGCAAGAAAGAAAACCCAGAAGCTATAAGGAAAGGTCAGATGTATTTCTTTTTATTGTAAAATATACATAAGGTAAAATTTATCATTTTACCATTTTTTAAAAAAATCTTTTTAAAAAAATTTATTTATATTTGAGAGAGAGAGGGAGACAGAACACGAGAGGGGGAGGGGCAAGGTGAGAGGGAAACAGAATTGGAAGCAGGCTCCAGGCTCTGAACTGTCAGCACAGAGCCCGATGGGGGCTCAAACCCATGAACCGAGAGCCGAAGGGGGACAAACGACTGAGCCACCCCAGGCGCCCCACATTTTACCATTTTTAAGTGTACAGTTCAGTGGCATTAAGCATATTCGCACTGTTGTGTAGCCACACCACCATTTATCTCCAGAAGTTTTCTATCTTCCCAGTGGATGTATTGTAATACATAAATTTTACATACTGAACACTGAGAAGATATAAGCAAAGAGAAGAGATGGATAGTATGTTGGGTAAAAACATTTACAATACTTGCTGTATCTAGCACACCGAGTTCTCCTATAAATTGATAAGGAAAGACAATTACTAGAAAAGTAGATAAAAGAGCCTAGACATTTCACAGAATGAAAAACTTAGCTGGCTAGTAGACATCTGAAGATTGGTTGAGAAAATGTAAATGAAAGCAATCATGAAATAGCAGTTTTAAAAACCCATTGGAGGGGCGCCTGGGTGGCTCAGTCGGTTGGGCGTCCGACTTCAGCTCAGGTCATGATCTCGCGGTCCGTGAGTTCGAGCCCCGCGTCGGGCTCTGTGCTGACAGCTCAGAGCCTGGAGTCTGTTTCAGATTCTGTGTCTCCCTCTCTCTCTGACCCTCCCCCGTTCATGCTCTGTCTCTCTCTGTCTCAAAAATAAATAAAAATGTTAAAAAAATAAATAAATAAAAAATAAAAACCATTGGATTGAAAAATTAAAAAGCATCATGCATCCCTACATTACTGGTGAGTGCGAACTGCTGGAAATTGGTGTGGTAAATGCAAATTCAAGCAATAATAAGATATTTTCTTTTTTCTTTTTTTGCTCCTCAAATCAACAAAAATTATAAAATTAAAGTGAATGAGAACCATCTTTTCTTTGCTAGTAGGAGTGTGACCTGGTAAAACTTTTGAGGAATGTTATCTAAAAATATCTATTACAACTTAGGGGCGCCTGGGTGGCGCAGTTGGTTAAGCGTCCGACTTCAACCAGGTCACGATCTCGCGGTCCGTGAGTTCGAGCCCCGCGTCAGGCTCTGGGCTGATGGCTCGGAGCCTGGAGCCTGTTTCAGATTCTGTGTCTCCCTCTCTGTCTCTGCCCCTCCCCTGTTCATGCTCTGTCTCTCTGTGTCCCAAAAATAAATAAACGTTGAAAAAAAAATTAAAAAAAAATAAATAAAAATATCTATTACAACTTAAAATCCTTTGACCCAACAATCAACTTTTGGGTGTCTATTCTATAAAAAATGAAATTACCAGGGAGTGTATGAGAAAGTTTACCCCAGCATTGTCTGTAGTGGTAAGAAACCCCAGACAATCTAATGTGCACCAACAGGGCTGTACACATTAGATAGTTTATCCAACAGAAATAAACAACAAATAAGTTTATCCAACAGAGATAAGCATAACAAAAAAAAGCATAACAAACATCAACATAAATTAATTTGGCTCAAAAAATCAATGACTTAAAACAAGAAAAGTATATTTCTTGCTCATAATGCACACCTGAGCAGGACAGTGGACATCTTTGCTTACACTGACCTCTCAGGAGCCAGGCTGAGCAACCCTCTTGGGATGTGCATATACACTTGTCACAGTGGAAGAGCAGGCCACAGGACTCACAAAGGCCATGCAGTGTTTTAGCCTGGAAGTGAGGCCATTGGTGGTGCCAAACATCAAGGTATGTGTGCCCAGAAGGGTAGCAGGATACTGATGGACTCTAAAAATCTCTGCTACAAAGGAAATGGTTGAGTAAATACTCCAACATGGAGTATGATGTAATGTTAATAAAATTAATTTAGTTCATGCCTGGTGGGATGCCCATGATCTTGTAAGAGACTAGCAAGTTGCAGGGCAAGATACATACTATTACCCCAGTTTTCTAAAACCAACCACCAACCAGTATCTGCACTTATGAGTGTTTATGTTTGTGTATGTGTGTATGGGCAGGCAGAAATACATGGAAGGGCACATTGGTTCCATCAGGGAAGGGGAAATCCAGTGAGTGAGGAGAAATTTTATTGTCTTCAAAATATATATCATTGGGTAGTTTCGCTTGTGATTTTACTAATTTCAAAGTTATATAAAGAAATAAAGTTAAAATTAAAACAGAAAAAAACCTTGGTATTTCTAATTGAGGATCTTTTGATCCTAAGACATTGCAAGTTAACAAAGAGCAAACATTATTTCCAGTGTGGCTTAATTAGATTTTCTAAAGTTGGCTGCAACCATATCTTTTATTTCCCATGCTCTTCTGTGATGTGAGCTTCCACTCCCTCACCAAGAGTGGGATCTATACCTTCACCCCGTTGACTGGCTCTATGATTGCATTGACTGATAGAACATGGCAGAAGTGATATTGGCCAGATCCGGGCACAGCCCTTGACTAAACTGATGGCTTCTGTTTTGTTCTTCTTGAAGCTGGCATCATGTAAGAAATGGAAAAAATCCTGAAAACGCCTTGCTTTGAGAGGCCTTAGATAAGGATAAGACACCATAGAGGGAGAGAAGTCAAGGGGTCTCAGGTGCCAACAGATGAGCAAAATAACCATGTTGGAACCAGCTCCTTCCTGGCTGTCATCCTGGCTGATGCCCCTCAGGTTAGAGACCACCTGCCCACCAGCTCAGCTGCCCAAATTCCTGACACACACAGATGTGCACAAAATACAGTGGTTACGGGGCGCCTGGGTGGCTCAGTCGGTTAAGCGGCCGATTTCGGCTCAGGTCATGATCTCGCGGTCTGTTTCAGATTTGTGTCTCCCTCTCTCTGCCCCTCCCCCATTCATGCTCTGTCTCTCTCTGTCTCAAAAATAAATAAACGTTAAAAAAATTTTTTTTTTAATAAAAATAAAAAAAATAAAGTGGTTACTTTAAACCACCAAGTTTTAGGGTACTTTGTTGTATAGCAATCAAGAGTAATATTGATACTTATAATACTAAATTGATAGTTATAATAATAAATTATAAGCATACAACAACAATCTTGGTTTCTATAAGGAAAAAAAGTCTCATTCTGCTATTTCCTTACATAATTTATTTCCTTTTTATATAACACATTAATGTACTTTTTTACCTTTTCTTTTAAACTTTATTTATTTATTTTGACAGAGAGAAGAGAAAGCAGAGCAGAGAGAGAATCCCAACCCGGCTGCATGCTGTCAGCACAGAGCCCAATGTGGAGCTCAATCTCACGAACCGTGAAATCATGACCTGAGCTGAAATCAAGAGTCAGAAGCCTAACTGTGGAACTGATTGAGACACCCATGCGCCCCCCTTTTGTTTTTTTTTTTTTTTTTTACCAAAGATCTATCTCCATTCACTAATTGAGTCATAGAACTAAGGGAAAAGAGTTATTAAGCTTTATGTAAAAGGTATTATAGTATTAATATAGCAGTCCTTCCTTATCTGTGGTTTTGCTTTCTATCAGAAAAGCTGGTCAGAAGGTCAGCAGCAGCCTAACACTACATCACAACACCTACATCATTCATCTAACTTCATGTCATCACGTAGGCATTTTATCATCTCACATCACCACAAGAAGGGCGAGTACAGTAAGATATTTCAAGGAAGACCACATTCACAGAACTTTTATCACAATATATTGTTCTATTTTATTATTAGTCATTTTTGTTAATCTCTTACTGTGCCTAATTTGTAAGTTAAACTTCATTGGTATATATGTACAGGAAAAAGCATGATATGTATGGAGATCAGTACAATCTGCAGTTACAGGCATCCCTGGGGGTCTTGGAACATATTCCCAGCAGACAAGGAGAGGGGGACAACTTATATTTTTGAAAAAACCCTCCATAACTAGAGCAGCAATCTTCTTTTTGCAAAATATGCTTCATTGCCTTTTAATTTTTGTAGGCAGTATGTCACAATTGCTTTGTTGTTATTATCTTTTTACATGTTTTAAAACTTAGCCAGCAAACCTTACTAATACTGCTAAAGAGACATTTTTCCTGCTTATTTGGCAAAGTTTCTCTTTGAAATTTTTTTTATTTTTATTTTTATTTATTTATTTTTTTTATAATTTTTTTTTTCAACGTTTATTTATTTTTGCGACAGAGAGAGACAGAGCATGAACGGGGGAGGGGCAGAGAGAGAGGGAGACACAGAATCGGAAACAGGCTCCAGGCTCTGAGCCATCAGCCCAGAGCCCGACGCAGGGCTCGAACTCACGGACCGCGAGATCGTGACCTGGCTGAAGTCGGACGCCTAACCGACTGCGCCACCCAGGCGCCCCGAAATTTTTTTTAAAAGTGAAAGTTGTGTTCAGTGTCTTTCTTTCTCCTTCCTCCTTTCTCTTTATCCCTATTCCTCCTTCTTTCTCTTTTCCTTCTACCCTCTTCTGCTTTTTTTTTTCCCTCAAGTAAGCAATATGCCCAATATGGGCTTAAACTTATGACCTGGAGGTCAATAGTCACATGCTCTACTGCCTGGGTTAGCCAGGTGGCCCTCTTCTGCTTTTTCCTATAATATATCAATCTTCTTATTTACCCACAACAGGATTTGACTGTATCTCTCTTAGCACAAAGGAAACGTACTGGCACATGTTCTCAATGGCAGAATAAGAAGTAGGCTTGAACACTGAGGACCAGCACTGAGAGCTTCTGGAGTTGTGAGCACAGGGAGACTTAGCTGGGGACACACAGCAGGCCTAACCTGGTTTGGGCATCCCTTTTGTGATGAATTTGACTTCCAGTAGCTCCCACTTCCTTAAAAAAACCACTCACTTAAGCCCTTGAGAGCACCTAATTGACCTTGTCTAGGCTACATGTTGCCCCCATGTTAAATGGGGTCAGAGAGGAAGATCTCCAGCAGGAGGCATGCATGATGTAAGATTATCCAAAAAGGAGATGGGATTGCTGCACACAAATGGCCGCTAAAATTTAATTTCAGCAAGACTCTACCTAGAAAAGAAGGAACTGAAAATTGAAGATGAACATACTTTATCATAGTATACATATGACCTTTTCTCACTTGTTGCATTATTTAAATTTATTCAAGTTGATACATGTAGTTTTAGTTCATTTATTTTAACCAGTAATGGTATTTCACTATGTGATTATATCACAATGTACTTATCCATTTTCCTGTTGATGACATTAAAGAGTTTCCAGGGTTGCCTGATGGGTTCAGTCAGTAGGCATCAGACTTTGGCTCATGTCATGATCTCACATTGGGCTCTGTGCTGACAGCTCAGAGCCTGGAGCCTGCTTTGGGTTCTCTGTCTCCCTCTCTCTGCTCCTCCACCACTAATGTTCTCTCTCTCTCTCTCTCTCTCTCTCTCTGTCTCTTAAGGATAAATAAACATCAAAAAAAATTTTTTTAAAGTTTCCAATTTTTCCACTCTTACTCCATTATTGCAATGAATATCCTTGTACATGTCTCTTTGCACACAGCTGTGAGAGTTTTTTCTTACTGTCATTTGTTTTTAATGTTTATTTTTGAAGGAGAGAGAGACAGAGTGTGACTGGGGTTGGGGGGGCTGGTGCAGAGAGAGAGGGAGACACAGAATCTGAAGCAGGCTCCAGGCTCTGAACTGTCAGCACAGAGCCAGAGGCGGGGCTGGAACCCACAAATTGCGAGATCATGACTTGAGCCGAAGTCGGATGCTCAACTGACTGAGCCACCCAGGCGCTCCTTCTTACTGTCATGTTTAAAGTAAAAAACAAACAAACAAAAAACGTATGTTCTTTCTTTCTGTATCTTTCTCCGTTGATCTCCTTTTCTCTCTCATTTTTGTTTCCTTTATGAATTCCTTCCCATGTTGTCTGTCTCCTTTAGCCATAATAAGGAACTGAAGATATTACATTATTTGTTACTCTTAGGGATTTATATTCATTTTATTGATTAAAACAAATAAATGAATAGATTCTTTTACTTTTAATATTAAGTAAACGTGGAAAAAAATAACCCAATAAGTGTGCTATTGGCCCTTGGTTGATTTTTTTTTTCTTTCTGTTAATATGTGGCTTGAAGTCAGTGGAAAACTGTGAACATTACCTGAGGAATAAAAAAGTTAAATATTGCTCTGGGATGTTTCACTTTTTTATTGTAC
Source organism: Lynx rufus (assembly GCF_022079265.1). NCBI lineage: Eukaryota > Metazoa > Chordata > Mammalia > Carnivora > Felidae > Lynx > Lynx rufus. Next base: position 2,675,559 of record NW_025814844.1, on the reverse strand, counting down.
ATTTAACTTTTAAAATTTAAGATATTTCAGACATACCAAGAAATATAGAAGAATATAATAAACACCCATACAAGAATGTTGCTATATTTGTTCAGAGCTTTTTCTTGAGAAATTAAATGTTACAGCCCTCTTTTGACCCTTCTCTTACTCTATTTTCATTCCTACCTTCCTGGACATAACCCTGAAGGTATCTGTCAAGAACTATGAAGAAACTGAAATTACCCCACTTGTGAACTAATAAATTAGCCTGTAAGAGGAAAAACTTAGTTCTCCACCTCCTGTGTAGGGTAAAGTCCAGATCTTCCTTATGTTGTATTTCTTCCCTGTGAGTCTAACTTTAGTACGCAAAACACTTCACTTCTGACACTTACAGTCACCAAATGTGTGGAGCTTTTTCCCCCACACCAAGCAATTCTCTGTAATATCTGCTGGGTATCCTACAATTTAACTCACTCTAACACTGTCTACCTGGAGATAGAATCAGCTCTCACAGGTTAAGGGCTCAGTCCCATAAGACTGCCTCCACCCCAATTTAGATGCCAATCCCAGGTTACCCACACAGCTTCTGTCCAATCAGCTACAAATTGGAGATACCCATGACCTTCTCTTCAGGTTAAATTAGTTTGCTAGTGTGGCTCAAAGACCTCAGGGAAACACTTACTTATGTTTACCAGTTTATTAAAGGAAATGATAAAGGATACAGGTGAGCAGCCAGATGAAGAGATATTTATTGTAAGGTCTGGGAGGGTGCTGAGTCCAGGAGCTTCTGTCCCCATGGAGATGGGATCACCCTGCTTATGTGGATGTGTTTGCCAACCTAGAAGTTCTCCAAACCCCATACTATTGGGATTTTTATTATGGCTCCATCACACTGGCATGATCTATCATTAACTCCATTTTCAGCCCTCCTCCCTTCTCAAGAGAATGGGGGTCAGGGATGAAATGTTTCGAGTTTCTAATTATGGTTTGGTCTTTCTGGTGATGAGAAAAGGAGCCATCCAAGAGCCATCCAGAAGCCTACCCAGAGTCACCTCACTGGAACAATGACACTCCTATCACCCAGGAAATTATAAGGGTTTCAGAAGCCCTGTGTCAGGAACCAGGGTCAAAGACCAAGTATTAGAACAAAAGATGCTTCTGGTGCATGTCACCCAGAAAATTACAAAATTTCAAGAACCTTATGTCAGGAACTGGTAGCAGAGACTGATATATATTTTTCTGTTATCTCTTAGCTATTACTGTCTCTTGGGGGTTGGCAGAAGACATGAGACTCCAAGGTCAGAGACAAAGAACAATTTATTACTCATGACAATAACAGTATCAGCCTATTTGCACTAATATTCTGAGCCCCAGTTCTCACAGAGCAATGCAATAGAGGGATAGATGACAATTACATAGACAGTGGGTTGCATTACAGGAAAGAAGCCTTGAGTTTAGGGACTTGAGTCTTTTATACCGGCCAATAAACATGGCTGGCTTTGCCCTCAAAGGAGACACTATCTCTGTCTTCCAAGTTTTTTGACTGTGCAAACATCCTTCAAAAGACAGTCTAGAACAAAAGTCAGTCAGTGACTCACTTGCATGAGTGACATATTAACATATAAAAGACCAGAATTAATATGTTCCTACTACCTGTGTTGTTATACTAATGCATATATCATATTCCTTAACCATATATACGTGTTTCTAAACTTTATATAAATGATATCATAGTGTAGCTAGACTTTTCATTGCCTTTTTAAAAATTAAGCTTTTTATTTTAAATTCGACAGTTAACATACAGTGTTATATTAGTTTCGGGTGTACAATATAATGATTCAACAATTCTATACATTACTCAGTGCTCATCATAATAAGTGTACTCTTAATCCCCATGTTGTTGAAAACCAACCTCTGTGCTTCAGAGCCAAAATATAACTAAAAGACAGAGTTTGGATAAAGAGAAACAATAACTTTATTGCTTTGCTGGATAAAGGAGTCTATAGCAGGGGATGCCTGGGTGGCTCAGTCAGTTGGGCATCCAACTTCAGCTCAGGTCATGATCTTATGGCTTATGGGTTCAAGCCCCGTGTTGGGGTCTGTACTGACAGCTCAGAGCCTGGAGCCTGCTTCGGAGTCTGTCTCCCTCTCTCTCTGCTCCTCCCCTATTTGTGCTCTGTCTCTCTCAAAAATGAATAAATATTAAAAAAATTTTTTTTAAACAGGAGGCTACAGCAGGCTATTGCCTTCAAATAAACTGTAAGCCTGCCTAGAGGAAGCGGCCAGGGAGTTTTTGAGGGAAATACAGGATCTAGCTGGTTTTGACAGAAATTATGTACCTGTTGCTGGCCTCCTTTGTCATATCATGTCTTAAGGGGGGTAGGGGTTCCTGAAACAAAAGACTAAGAAGGGAGGAGTGGGGGGTTGAGAAAGAGAAGAAAAAGGCTACTCTAAAATTGAGCTTCCCTAGGACAAGAACCACATGATCCTCTCAATAGATTCAGAGAAACATTTGACAAAATACAACATCTTTTCTTGATAAAAACCCTCAAGAAAGTAAGGATAGAAGGATCATACCTTGAGATCATAAAAGCCATATATGAAAGACCCAACACTAATATCATCCTCAATGGGGAAAAACTGAGAGATTTCCCCCTAAGGTCCGGAACAAGACAGGGATGTCCACTGTCACTACTGTTATTCAACATAGTATTGGAAGTCTTAGCTTCAGCAATCAGACAACACAAAGAAATAAAAGGCATCCAAATAGGCCAGGAGGAGGTCAAACTTTCACTCTTCACAGATGACATGATACTCTATATGGAAAACTCAAAAGATTCCACCAAAAAACTGCTAGAACTGATCCATGAGTTCAGCCAGGTTGCAGGATATAAAATCAATGCACAGAAATCGGTTGCATTCGTATACACCAACAATGAAGCAACAGAAAGAGAAATCAAGGAATCGATCCCATTTACAATTGCACCAAAAACCATAAAATACCTAGGGATAAATCTAACCAAAGAGGTTAAAAATCTATACACTGAAAACTATAGGAAGTTTATGAAAGAAATTGAAGAGGACACAAAAAAATGGAAAAATATTTCATGCTCCTGGATAGGAAGAACAAATATTGTTAAAATGTCAGTACTACCCGAAGCAATCTACATATTCAATGCAATCCCTATCAAAATAACACCAGCATTCTTCACAGAGCTAGAACAAACAAGCCTAAAATTTGTATGGAACCAGAAAAGACCCCAAATAGCCAAAGCAACCTTGAAAAAGAAAACCAAGGGAGGAGGCATCATAATCCTGGACTTCAAGGTGTATTACAAAGCTTCAATCATCAAGACAGTACAGTACTGGCACAAAAACAGACACTCAGATCAATGGAACAGAATAGAGAACCCAGAAATAGACCCACAAACGTTTGGCCAACTAATCTTTGACAAAGAAGGAAAGAACATCCAATGGAAAAAAGACAGTCTCTTCAGCAAGTGGTGCTGGGAAAACTGGACAGGAACATGTAGAAAAGTGAACCTGGACCACTTTCTTAGGCCATACACAAAAACAAACTCAAGATGGATGAAATACCTAAATGTAAGACAGGAAGCCATCAAAATCCTCAAGGAGAAAGCAGGTAAAAACCTCTTTGACCTTGGCCACAGCAGCTTCTTACTCAACACGCCTTAAATGCAAGGGAAACAAAAGCAGAAATGAACTATTGGGACCTGATCAAAATAAAAAGCTTCTGCACAATGAAGGAAACAATCAGCAAAACTAAAAGGCAACTGACGGAATGGGAGAAGATATTTGCAAATGACATATCAGATAAAGGGTTAGTACCCAAAATCTATAAAGGACTTATCAAACTCAACGCCCAAAAAAAACAAATAATCCAGTGAAGAAATGGGCAAAAGACATGAATTGACACTTCTCCAAAGAAGACATCCAGATGGTGGACAGACACATGAACAAATGCTCAACATCACTCATTGTCAGAGAAATACAAATCAAAATCACAATGAGGTATCACCTCACACGTGTCAGCATGGCTAACATTAACAACTCAGGCAACAACAGATGTTGGCGATGATGTGGAGAAAGAGGATCTCTTTTGCACTGCTAGTGGGAATACAAACTGGTGCAGCCGCTCTGGAAAACAGTATGGAGGTTCCTCAAAAAATTAAAAATAGAACTACCCTATGATCCATCAATTGCACTACTAGGTATTTATCCAAGGGATACAGGTATGCTGTTTCAAAGGGACACATGTACCCCAATGTTTATAGCAGCAGTATCAACAATAGCCAAAGTATGGAAAGAGCCCAAATGTCCATCAATGGATGAATGGATAAAGAAGATGTGGTATATATATACGATGGAGTATTACTCGGCAATCAAAAAGAATGAAATCTTGCCATTTGCAACTATGTGGATGGAACTGGAGGGTATTATGCTAAGTGCAATTAGTCAGAGAAAGACAAAAATCTTATGACTTCACTCATATGAGGACTTTAAGAGACAAAAGAGATGAACATAAGGGAAGGGAAACAAAAGTAATATAAAAATAGGGAGGGGGACAAAACAGAAGAGACTCATAAATATGGACAACAAACTGAGGGTTACTGGAGGGGTTTTGGGAGGGGGAATGGGAAAAATGGGTAAGGGGCATTAAGGAATCTACTCCTGAAATAATTGTTGGCACTAAATGCCAACTAACTTGGATGTAAATTTAAAAAATAAATAAAAAATAAATAAATAAAATTGAGCTTCCCTGAAGCATTAGTACAGCCATTTTGATTTGTGTTCAACTTTACACTTTTAAGTGATTTCACTCATCACTTATTTAACCCATCCCCCCACCCTCCTCTCCTCTGGTAACCATTAGTTTGTTTTCTATAGTTAAGAGTCTGGTTCTTGGTTTGTGTCTCTCTCCCTCTTTTTTTTTTTTTCCTGTGCTCATGTGTTTTGTTTCTTAAATTCCACATATGAATGAAATCGAATGGTATTTGTCTTTCTCTGACTAACTTATTTTGCTTAACATTATACTCTCTAGCTTTATCCATGTTCTTGAAAATGGCAAGATATCATTCTTTCTTATGGCTGAATAATACCTCATTGTATATATATTCCACATCTTCTTTATCCATTCATCAGTCGGTAAACATAGTTTGGCTATTATAAATAATGCTGCAATAAACATAGGGGTGCCTGTATCCCTTTGAATTCGTGTTTTTGAACTTTTTGGGTAAATACCCAGTCATGTGATGACTGGATTGTAGGATGGCTCTAACAACATAGGTATTTTTAAAGAGATAAAAGGAAAATATATGCTGACCTGAGAGCTACACAACATTCAGATACTCAGAGAATCACACTTGTTTCCTGATACCTCTTTCTCTGGTCTTTGGAGTACAGCAGTGCCTAAGTTTTCTGCTTCTCTCTCTGCTCTTTCCTAGGTCTTGCCAGATCCTCCTTCTCTAGTTAACCTTTACAGTTTAAGTTCCTCAGGGATTTTGGTAGGGGTGCCCCTATCTTATTTTCCCCCAAATATCAATATGAATATTTTTCCTTTGTGTGTTTTTTCCTTACATTAAATGATTTTTAAATTATGGTGAAATATACATAACACAAAAACTACCATCTTAACTATTTTTAAGTGTATAGTTCTATAGCATTAACTACATTCACACTATTGCTATTGTGCAACCATTACTACCTTCCATCCCCAGAACTATTATCATCTTGAAAAACTCAAGCTCTGTACCCATTAAACACTAATTCCTCATTCCTCACACCCCCAACTGTTGGCAGCTACCATTCTACTGTCTACTGCTAGGGACCTCGTATGAATGAGATCACACAGTATTTTTTGTGTGTGTGATTAACTTATTTCATGTAGCATAATGTCCTCCATGTTCATCCATGTTGTAGCATGTCAGAATTTCCTTCCTTTTAAAGGCTGAATACTATTCTGCATATACTACATTTTGTTTATCCATCCATCTGTTGATGGGCACTTGGGTTGCTTTTACCTTTTGGCTATTGTAAATAATGCCGCTATGACCATAGGTGTACCAATGTCTCTTTGAGACTCTGCTTTCAGTTCTTTTGGTTATATACCCAGAAGTGGAATTGCTGGATCATAAGGTAATTAATTATATGTTTAAATACGTTTTACTATTTTCCACAACAGCCGCACAATTTTAAATCCCCACCAACAGTGCACAAGGTTCCAATTTATCTTCTCTAATACTTATTTTCCTTTTTTTTTTTTTAAATAGTAGCCATCCAAGTGGGTGTGAGATACTCTCATTGTTGTTTTGCATTTCCCTAGTGATTAGTGATAGTAAGCATCTTTCCATGTGCTTATTGGTCGTTAGCATATCTTCTTTACAGAAATGTCTATTCAAATCCTATGCCCATTTTTTTTTTAATTTTTTTTCAACGTTTATTTATTTTTGGGACAGAGAGAGACAGAGCATGAACGGGGGAGGGGCAGAGAGAGAGGGAGACACAGAATCGGAAACAGGCTCCAGGCTCTGAGCCATCAGCCCAGAGCCTGACGCGGGGCTCGAACTCACGGACCGCGAGATCGTGACCTGGCTGAAGTCGGACGCTTAACCGACTGCGCCACCCAGGCGCCCCATCCTATGCCCATTTTTAAAACTAGGTTGTTTTTTTGTCACTGTTGTCATTGAATTGTAGTTTTCTGTAAATTCTGGATATGAATCCCTTGTCAGATATATGATTGCACATATTTTCTTCCATTCTGTAGGTTGCCTTTTCACTCTGTTGATTATGTTCTTTGATGTCCAGAAGATTTTAACTTTGATATAGTCCAGTTTATCTATTTTTTCTTTTTTTGCCTATGCTTTTAGTGTCCCATTCAAAAAATCATTCCAAAGTTAGTGCTATAAAGTTTACCCCTATGTTTTATTCTAATAATTTTTATACTTTTACCTCTTACATTTAGGTCTTTGATCCATTTTGAGTTAACTTTTTTATATGGTGTTAGTCAAGAGTCCAACTTCATTCTTTTGCATGTGGATATCCAGTTTCCCCAAAATCATTTGCTGAAAAGGCTATCTTTTTGATATTGGATGGTCTTGGCACCCTGGTCAAAAATCAACTGACCATATATGTAGGACTTATTTCTGGTCTTTTTATTCTATTCCAGTGGTCTATGCTTGACTTTATGCCAGTACTATACTGTTTTGATTACTATAGCTTTGTAGTAGGTTTTGATGTTTCTTATATTGATGTGTTTATGCTAATACAATTTGAGATGAGGATTAAATTTTTTTTTTGGTCAAATCATATTGATAGCTGGGAATAGTCATAATGCTAGAACCTACATTCAGAAATCACTATAAATCAGGGCTTTTCTTTGCACCCCAGATCTTGTTGTTAAATATTTACCAATGCACCACTGTTTCAGTATCTACATTTTTAATTGCTTTTGAACTTTACTAACAATAACTTATACTACATATTTCTTCTTGAGTATTTGGCTTTCCAATGTAGTGTATATTCATAATACACATGTATATAGTACATATTATATATTCCAATAATTCAAGAAATATTTTTGAGAAATATATTTGCTGAGACCTTGTATGATATATGAATGACTATTTGGCTGGATAAAAATTTGGCTCTTCAAATTTCTGTACCTACTATGCTATTTCTCCTGAAACTTAATGCTATGGAGAAGTCTACTTTGACTCTTACTCCTTTGTAGGTAACTCATGTTTTTCTGATTGGATTCCTGTAGAATTTTTCACTTTATCCTTAAATATAAAAATGTTATCATTTAAGTATGGATCTTTTTTCTATTAATTTTATCTGAAATATGCTAAGTACTCTTAATCCATGAACCAAGTCTTGTTTCTTTTTTTTTTTTCATTATCTTTTTATTTTTTTTTTTTTTTTAAATTTTTTTTTTCAACGTTTATTTATTTTTGGGACAGAGAGAGACAGAGCATGAACGGGGGAGGGGCAGAGAGAGAGGGAGACACAGAATCGGAAACAGGCTCCAGGCTCTGAGCCATCAGCCCAGAGCCCGACGCGGGGCTCGAACTCACGGACCGCGAGATCGTGACCTGGCTGAAGTCGGACGCTTAACCGACTGCGCCACCCAGGCGCCCCTCATTATCTTTTTATTTTTATTTTTTTTATTTTTTTTTATATGAAGTTTATTGACAAATTGGTTTCCATACAACACCCAGTGCTCATCCCAAAAGGTGCCCTCCTCAATACCCATCAAGAAGCATAAAATACCTAGGAATAAATCTAACCAAAGATGTAAAGGAACTGTATGCTGAAAACTATAGAAAGCTTATGAAGGTAATTGAAGAAGATTTAAAGAAATGGAAAGACATTCCCTGCTCATGGATTGGAAAAATAAATATTGTCAAAATGTCAATACTACCCAAAGCTATCTACACATTCAATGCAATCCCAATCAAAATTGCACCAGCATTCTTCTCGAAACTAGAACAAGCAATCCTAAAATTCATATGGAACCACAAAAGGCCCTGAATAGCCAAAGGAATTTTGAAGAAGAAGACCAAAGCAGGAGGCATCACAATCCCAGACTTCAGCCTCTACTACAAAGCTGTCATCATCAAGACAGCATGGTATTGGCACAAAAACAGACACACAGACCAATGGAATAGAATAGAAACCCCAGAACTAGACCCACAAACATATGGCCAACTCATCTTTGACAAAGCAGGAAAGAACATCCAATGGAAAAAAGACAGCCTCTTTAACAAATGGTGCTGGGAGAACTGGACAGCAACATGCAGAAGGTTGAAACTAGACCACTTTCTCACACCATTTACAAAAATAAACTCAAAATGGATAAAGGACCTAAATGTGAGACAGGAAACCATCAGAACCTTAGAGGAGAAAGCAGGAAAAGACCTCTCTGACCTCAGCCGTAGCAATCTCTTACTCGACACATCCCCAAAGGCAAGGGAATTAAAAGCAAAAGTGAATTACTGGGACCTTATGAAGATAAAAAGCTTCTGCACAGCAAAGGAAACAACCAACAAAACTAAACGGCAACCAACGGAATGGGAAAAGATATTTGCAAATGACATATCGGACAAAGGGCTAGTATCTAAAATCTATAAAGAGCTCACCAAACTCCACACCTGAAAAACAAATAACCAAGTCTTGTTTCAACTCTGGAAAGCTTTATACTTTTTTTAAATTGGATTTTTCTTATTGGGCCTGATAATGCCTATGTTTTAGTCTTTCTTGCTTACTATTTGCTGTTGTTGTTGTTGTTGTTGTTGTTGTTGTTGACTTTTATTTATTTTTGAGAGAGAGAGAGCGGGGAGGGGCGGAGAGAGAGGGAAAGAGAGAGAATCCCAAGTAGGTTCCACACTGTCAATGCAGAGCCTGATGTGGGGCTTGAACTCATGAACCATGAGACCATGACCTGGGCCAAACTCAAAAGTCAGAAACTTAACTGACTGAGCCACCCAAGCGCCCCTTTCTTGAGTACTCTTGAGGAAACCTGTAATATATAGATTGGATCTCCTTTCTTTCTCCCTCTATATTATTATTATTATTATTATTATTATTACTATTATTATTTAGTAATCTCTACAACCAATGTGGGGCTTGAGCTCATGACCTCAAGCTTAAGAGTCATATGCTTTTCCAGCTGAGCCAGCCAGGTGCCCCCCCATATTATTTTTCATTTCTTCATGTTCATTTCTTTGTATTTTTGTCTCTACTTTCTTTTTAAAATTTTTGATTCAAATTTTTTTATTGAGATGAAATTTGCATAACATAAAACCATTTTAATGTTTGTTTGTTTGTTTGGGTTTTTTGAGAGAGCACAAGCAGGAGAGGGGCAGAGAGAGAGGGAGACAGAAGATCCAAAGCAGGCTCTGTCCTGACATGCTTATAGCAGCAAGCCCAATGTGGGGCTCAAACTCACAAACTGTGAGATCATGACCTGAGCTGAAGTTGGATATTCAAGGGACCGAGCCACCCAGGTGCCACAAAAGTAACCATTTTAAAGTGAATGATTTCGTGGCATTTAGTACATATGCAATGTTGTGCAACTACCTCCTCTAATTCCAAAACATTTTCATCATTCCAAAAGAAAACCCTGTACTTGCTAAGCAGTTACCCACCATTTTCCCCTTCCCCCCAGCTCCTAGCAACCAACAATATGCTTTCTGTTTCTATAGATTTACTGGCTCTGGATATGTCATACAAATGTCATCATATAGACTTCCTTCACTTAATGTAATATTTTTGAGATTCATCCACATTGTGGATTTGAATTACTGTTTGGGGTCCTTTGTTTTTAGTCTGAATTTTTTTCTTTATTATTTCTTTGAAAGTAAGTTAGCTAACAATAAATTCTCTCAGTTTTTGTTTATCTGGGAATGTCTTTATTTCATCTTCACTTTTGAAAGACAGCTTTGCTGTCTACAAGATACTTGGCTGACGGTTTTTTTCCTTTGAGCACGTTGACTGTTACTTCACTGCCTCCTGGACTCCACTGTTTCTGCTGGTTAAGTCAGCTGATGTTCTCACTGGGGCTCCCTTGTAAGTGATGAGTTGTGTTCCTCTTGGTGCTTTCAAGATTTTCCCCTTGGGGAGCCTGGGTGGCTCAGTCGGTTAAGCGTCTTTCTCTTGATTTTGACTCAAGTCATTATCTCACGGTTTTTGAATTTGAGTCCTGAGTTGGGCTCTGCACTGATGGTGAGAAGCCTGCTTGGGATTCTCTCACTCCCTCTCTCTCTGCCCCTCCCCTTCTCTCTCTCTCTCTCTCTCTCTCTCTCTCTCAAAATAAATAAATAAACTTAAAAAATTTTCCTCCTTGTCTTTGACTTTCATCATTTTTACCACAAAGTGTTTATGGATCTCATTGAGCTTATCCTACTTGGAGTCTAGGAATGTCAATAAATTTGGAAGTTTCCAGCCATTATTACTTTAAATATTTTTCTGCTCCTTTCTCTTTCTCCTCTCCTGATACTTCCATTATGCATATGTGTTGTGCTTGATGGTGCCCCACTCTTCTCTGAGGTTCTGTTCATTTTTTCTCATAAGTTTTCTCCCAGTTCTTCAAATTACATCACCTGTAATCTCTATCAACCTATCTTCTAGAGTGTTAATTCTTTCTTCTGTCAGCTCAAGCATACTTCTGAGCCCCCTCAAAGAAACTTCACTTCACTTGTACTTGTGGCTTCCAGAATTTCTGTTTGGTTGTTTTTAATATTTCTCTTTATTGATGGTCTCTATGTGATATGACAATGGCATCATACTCTTCTTTACTTCTTTAAGCATGGTTTCCTTAGTTTTTTTTTTTAAAGAGAAGTTTCTGTTCCCTGCTTGTTTGTGGTGTGTGTGTGCATGCCTGTGTGTGTGTGTGTGTGTGTGTGTGTGTGTGTGTGAATACAGGTCATGCTTTCTTGTTTCTTGGCACATTTCATAACTTTAGAAACTGGACATTTTATTTTATTTTATTTTATTTTATTTTATTTTTTATTTTTAGAGGGAGAGTGTGTGCATGTGTGATTGAGAGAGAGAGAGAGAGAGAGAGAGAGAGAGAGAATCTTAAGCAGGCTCCATGCTTAACACAGAGCCTGATGTGGGGCTCAATCCCATGACCCTGGGATCATGACCTGAGTCAAAATCAAGAGCTGGTTGCTCAATCATCTGAGCTACCCAGGCACCCCAGAAACTGGAGACTTTAGATAAAATATTTTAGCACCTCTGGGTAGTGGTCCCCCACCTCCACCCTGGGGTTTGTTGTTATTTGTTTGTGTCTGTGTTCAGCAACTGGCTGGATTAATTTAGTGAACTTATTCCCTCTGTGGTGTTAAGCCTCTGATGTTGGCTCCTCGGGGAGGCACAGATTTGGATATGCTCATGGTCACCCTTCTTCCTCTTTTACCCACTACCCTCTTTATTCTACTTAGCAGCTGAAATAATTCCTTAAAGGTAAGTTAAATAATTTTACTCCTCTCTGCTATACCCTTGGGTGTTCCCTGCATCACTCAGAATAAAAGCCACTGTCCTGACTAGAGCCTAGAAGGGCCTGACCCATCTGGCCCCCATTGCTTCTGTAACTCCATCTCATCATCCTATACTCTTACCTTCACACTTCCACATCAACCATACCATCTAGCTTTCTACACTCCAGGTGTGCTAGTTAACTGTTGTGGCTGTAACAAGTTACCTCAAATTTGGTGGCTTAAAACAACACAGATCTACTCTCTTATAGTTTTGGAGGTCAGAAGTCCAAAATGCATCAGCAGGGCTCATTCTTTCTGGACTCTGGGCAGAATCTGATTCCTTGCCCTTTCCAGCTTCAAGAAGCTGCTTGTGTGCCATGGCTCATGACCCTTCCTCCATATTCATAGCCAGCAGTGTAGCATCTTTAAATCTCTCTCTCCTCTCTCTCTCTCTCTCTCTCTCTCTCTCTCTCTCTCTCTCTCTCTCCACTTCTTCTTCTCTATTTCCCTCACTTAGGTGTCTTCCCATTATCACATCTCCTTCTCTGACTCTGACCCTCCTACTTCCCTCTGATAAGGATCCTTGTGATCCTTATCTGGGGTCACCCAGATAATCCAGGATAATCTTCTCATCTCAAAGCCCTTAACTTAATTGTATCTGCAAATCCCTTTGCCACATAACATGTCCACAGGTTCCAGGGATTAAGATGTAAACATCTTTGGGGGCCAATACTCATGATACACACCAAGCATGCACATATCCTATGATTTACTTTCAGTTGTCTGCTTTAGAGAGACTTTCCCATATTTACACAAGATTACATGGATAAGAATGTTTAGTGTAGCAACCTGCATAATAGTGAAACATAGGAAATAACTTTTTTTTTCCAGAACAGTGGTTAAGAAGATAAGTCCAAAGCCAAACTGCTTTGATTCAAATTTCAGCTCAGCCATTTACTAGCTGAGTGACCTTGAGCCATTTTCTTAATTTCTCTATAGCTGTTTTTCTCATCTCTAAAAGGGTTGTCACAATAGTTACTGTATTTTAGGGTCATTTTGTGGACTAAGCCACTTAATACAAATAAAGTGCTTAGTGCCTGGAAAATTTCAAGTGCTGGATGAGTGGTTGGTGTACTGGTGGTTTGTTCATTTAATACCACTCTCTCCAACAGTCAAAATGAATAAGCTATTTCTCATATCAGTGGAAAAATCTCAAATATATTCACATTGAGTGAATAAATCAAGTTACAAAAGATATATACTGTATGATATCATGTAATTTTAAAAACACAAAGCAATAGTTCAGATTGTTACAGATATAATAATAATTAATAAAAGTGCAAAAGGGTATAATGCCCATTAACTTCACAGTAATGTTTATCTGTAAGGAAGGAAAGAGAACTTCACCTATATTTATAATATTTTTCTTTTTTATTAGTTCACCCATTCATTTTTCAAAATAGAAAGATATGAAACAAGTAAAGCAATGTGTCAGTTTCTATCTTGCCAGTGGTATTAGGTATCATTATTATTCTTGTATTTATACATTTGAATTATTTTATATTTGAAAATTTGGGGCACCTGTGTGGCTTAGTTGGTTAAGCATCTGACTCTTGAATTCGCTCAGGTCATGATCTCCCAGTTCGTGGGTTTGAGCCCCACATTGGGTTCTGTGCTGACAATGCGGAGCCTGCTTGGGATTCTCTCCTTCTTTCTCTCTGCCTGACTCTCCTCCTCTCTCTCTCTGTCTCAAAATAAATACGTAATTTTAAAAAAAGTTAGAAAATTAAGAAAAAATGGGAACTGGAAGCTCTGTGTGTACATGTGGGGGGATCTTTTTGTCCAGTGTCCTGGGGGACAGCTTTGGGGTATGACCAGGGCTCTAGCACCTTTCAGCATCAGACCCGGTGCTGGTAGGTAGAGTTTTTCTCGGAGGCTATTTGTTGGCACCAAAAGAGATCTTCTTCCCTCCTACTGGTATGCTAGTGGTAATGGGAATCTGGTGTTGGTGCTCTGTGATAGCCCCTGACAGGTCTGGCCAACTCCACCATCTTCCCTTCATCTGTTTTCCACACAGCATCTAGAGTTATTTAAAATGGACTGCAGATATGTTCAGATTCTTCCAGTGATTTCTCAGTCTCTCTTAGGATCCATCTTATATTCTCATCATCTTGAACCTCTATAGGATCTCTCCCACCTCATCCACTGCATGTCAGGCACCCACTGGCCTCCTTCGTGTACATGGAGCAAGCCATGCATGCGTCTGTCTCATGGCCTTTGTACTTGGTGCCTGGAACTCTTATCTCAACTCTCTGGTGGGGCCTTCATTGCATTCAAGTCTCTGCTTCTGTGTCACATCCTCTGACATCCTCTTCTGACTACCCTTCAAAAGCAGAGTCCTGCCCAGAGTCTGTCCCATTATTCTATTACAGTTTTCATCAAGTATTACTTGTACTTTTAATATACATTTCTTTCCATAATTTGGCTATTGTTGAAAGTGCTGCTATAAACACTGGGGTACATGTGCCCCTATGAATCAGCATTTCTGTATCCTTTGGATAAATTCCTAGTAGTGTTATTGCTGGGTCGTAGGGTAATTCTATTTTCAATTTTTTGAGGAACCTCCACAGTGTTTTCCAGAGTGGCTACCCAGTTTGTATTCCCACTAACAGTGCAAGAGGGTTCTTGTTTCTCCACATCCTCACCAGCATCTGTAGTTTCCTGAGTTGTTCATTTTAGCCACTCTGACTGGTATGAGGTGGTTATCTCAGTGTGGTTTTGATTTGTATTTCCCTGATGATGAGTGATGTTGAGCATCTTATCATGTGTCTGCTAGCCATCTGGATGTCTTCTTTGGAAAAATGTCTATTCATGTGTTCTGCTCATTTCTTCACTTGATTATTTGTTTTCTGGGTGGTAAGTTCTTTATGGATTTTGGATACTAACCCTTTATCCGATATGTCATTTGAAAATATCTTCTCCCATTCTGTCAGCTGTCTTTCACTTTTGGTTCAGTTTTTAGAGCCCAAATGTCCATCAACTGATGAATGGATAAAGAAGATGTGGTTTATATATACAATGGAATACTACTTGGCAATGAGAAAGAATGAAATCCTGCCATTTGCAACGACATGGATGGAACTGGAGGGTATTAATGCTAAGTGAAATAAGTCAGTCAGAGAAAGACAGCTATCATATGTTTTCACTCATATGTGGAACTTGAGAAACTTAACAGAAGACCATGGGGGAAGGAAGGGGGAAAATAGTTTCGAACAGAAACAAAGGCAAACCATAACAGACTCTTAAATTCAGAAAACAAACTGAGGGTTGATGGGGGGGGGGGCAAAGGAGAGGGGAAAATGGATGATGGGCATTGAGGAGAGCACTCATTAGGATAGGCACTGGGTATTGTATGCAAGTGATGAATCATGGGAATCTACCCCCAAAGCCAAGAGCACACTGTATATGCTATATGTTAGCTAACTTGACAATAAACTGTATTAAAAATAATAATAATAGGGGCACCTGGGTGGCTTAGTTGGTTAAGCATCCAACTTCGACTCAGGTCATGATCTCACGATTTGTGAGTTTGAGCCCCGTGTTGGGCTCTGTGCTGTCAGCTTGGAGCCTAGAGCCCGCTTTGGATTCTTTGTCTCCCTCTCTCTCTGCCCCTCCCCCACTCATGCTTTCCCTCTCTCTCTCTCAAAAATGAATAAAAACATTAAAAAATTAAAAAATAAAAATATATACATTTTTTTGATATATTTTTTATTGCCTGTCTGCCCTATCAGAATGCCAGCTCCATGGGATCAGGAACTTGCCTGTTTGGTTCACTGTTGAATCCCCTAAAACAGTATCTGGCACAAAGTTGCACTGAATAAATATTTGTTGAATCAATGATTGAGAACAGGTCAGAAAGAAGTGTCAGGGGCCACACAGTTGGGCACTTCATCTCTCTACTTTTATCATCATGCTTCCTTGTTTCACTTATTGCCTCTAGTCTAGTGCCCACACATGGGGTATGACGTCTCTGGAGAATAACGCTTGGCCTCTAAGGAGGGAGTTAAAGGAGGAAGGTCTCTTGGCTACTCAGGGTGGGAAAGGGGACTCAGTAGTTAAATCACTCTCTATACATGCTCCTGTTCCCAGTCTCACACCTACCCATTCACTGTCCCCTGCCATTCCTCACAGGTTTTTGCAACAAATTGATTCACTGAATGATCTACCCATCTCTGTGGTGTTTTTCTAAGCTTCATCTCCTTTCTATTCTCCAAAAATCCACTGAGATGCACTGAGCTGGTCTCTTTTCCCATTGTTTCACACCTTGTAGGTTTGCACTTTTTCTAATCTTTTATTATCACTTCAGCAGGACTTTCGAAGGGGGGGCAATAAAAGCACAAGGCTAATCTACTATGCTTAACTGGAAGCCCAAATCCCTTGTCCTGCAAACTAGTTTTTAAAGTATATGTACTACTAACTTTGTAACAGGTTGAATTTGATAATTGAAGCAACAAATATGGCAATATAATTAATGAGCCAAACATAAAATAACTATTAAGAATGTTGATTTTGTTGGACACATACCTGGGTTTAGCTTAGAGATTGCTTTGATGACCATCTTTTCAGTCTATTGCACCTGTGATGCATAGATAAACCTTTGTTGTTGAACCAATCTTAATTTCTAGCTGTGTGTGGTAATAAAGATATTGGCTTATTCTCCTATTGGAGACTCCATTTTATGAAGTGGGTAGGCAAGAAACTAGCAGTTTTATTTTGACTAATAAACTTCAGTTTTTGAGCAGTTTTGGATTTACAGAAAAATTGAGTGGAAGGTATAGTGGATTCTCATATATTTTCTCACCTTCTTTCCTCCATTTCATTTATTATTGACATTTTGTGTTATTATGATACAGTATTGTTTCTTTCTTTGAAGCTTTTTAAAAAATGTTGGGGCACTTGGGTGGCTCAGTCGGTTAAGTGTCTGACTTCAGCTCAGGTCATGATCTCGCAGTTCTTGAGTGTGAGCCCTGTGTCAGGCTCTGTGCTGACAGCTCAGAGCCTGGAGCCTGCTTCAGATTCTGTGTCTCCTTCTCTATCTGCCCCTTCCCTGCTCCTTGTGCTCAGTCTCTCTCTCTCTCTCTCAAAAATAAATAAACATTTTTTTTATATGAAGTTTATTGACAAATTGGTTTCCATACAACACCCAGTGCTCATCCCAAAAGGTGCCCTCCTCAATACCCATCACCCACCCGCCCCTCCCTTCCACCCCCCATCAACCCTCAGTTTGTTCTCAGTTTTTAACAGTCTCTTATGCTTTGGCTCTCTCCCACTCTAACGTCCTTTTTTTTTTTTTTTCTTCCCCTCCCCCATGGGTTCCTGTTAAGTTTCTCAGGATCCACATAAGAGTGAAACCATATGGTATCTGTCTTTCTCTGTATGGCTTATTTCACTTAGCATCACACTCTCCAGTTCCATCCACGTTGCTACAAAGGGCCATATTTCATTTTTTCTCATTGCCACGTAGTATTCCATTGTGTATATAAACCACAATTTCTTTATCCATTCATCAGTTGATGGACATTTAGGCTCTTTCCATAATTTGACTATTGTTGAGAGTGCTGCTATGAACATTGGGGTACAAGTGCCCCTATGCATCAGTACTCCTGTATCCCTTGGGTAGATTCCTAGCAGTGCTATTGCTGGGTCATAGGGTAGGTCTATTTTTAATTTTCTGAGGAACCTCCACACTGCTTTCCAGAGCGGCTGCACCAATTTGCATTCCCACCAACAGTGCAAGAGGGTTCCCGTTTCTCCACATCCTCTCCAGCATCTATAGTCTCCTGATTTGTTCATTTTGGCCACTCTGACTGGCGTGAGGTGATACCTGAGTGTGGTTTTGATTTGTATTTCCCTGATAAGGAGCGACGCTGAACATCTTTTCATGTGCCTGTTGGCCATCTGGATGTCTTCTTTAGAGAAGTGTCTATTCATGTTTTCTGCCCATTTCTTCACTGGGTTATTTGTTTTTCGGGTGTGGAGTTTGGTGAGCTCTTTATAGATTCTAGATACTAGCCCTTTGTCCGATATGTCATTTGCAAATATCTTTTCCCATTCCGTTGGTTGCCGTTTAGTTTTGTTGGTTGTTTCCTTTGCTGTGCAGAAGCTTTTTATCTTCATAAGGTCCCAGTAATTCACTTTTGCTTTTAATTCCCTTGCCTTTGGGGATGTGTCGAGTAAGAGATTGCTACGGCTGAGGTCAGAGAGGTCTTTTCCTGCTTTCTCCTCTAAGGTTCTGATGGTTTCCTGTCTCACATTTAGGTCCTTTATCCATTTTGAGTTTATTTTTGTAAATGGTGTGAGAAAGTGGTCTAGTTTCAACCTTCTGCATGTTGCTGTCCAGTTCTCCCAACACCATTTGTTAAAGAGGCTGTCTTTTTTCCATTGGATGTTCTTTCCTGCTTTGTCAAAGATGAGTTGGCCATATGTTTGTGGGTCTAGTTCTGGGGTTTCTATTCTATTCCATTGGTCTGTGTGTCTGTTTTTGTGCCAATACCATGCTGTCTTGATGATGACAGCTTTGTAGTAGAGGCTGAAGTCTGGGATTGTGATGCCTCCTGCTTTGGTCTTCTTCTTCAAAATTCCTTTGGCTATTCGGGGCCTTTTGTGGTTCCATATGAATTTTAGGATTGCTTGTTCTAGTTTCTTTTTTTTTTTTTTTTTTTTATGAAGTTTATTGACAAATTGGTTTCCATACAACACCCAGTGCTCATCCCAAAAGGTGCCCTCCTCAATACCCATCACCCACCCGCCCCTCCCTCCCACCCCCCATCAACCCTCAGTTTGTTCTCAGTTTTTAACAGTCTCTTATGCTTTGGCTCTCTCCCACTCTAACGTCCTTTTTTTTTTTTTCCTTCCCCTCCCCCATGGGTTCCTGTTAAGTTTCTCAGGATCCACATAAGAGTGAAACCATATGGTATCTGTCTTTCTCTGTATGGCTTATTTCACTTAGCATCACACTCTCCAGTTCCATCCACGTTGCTACAAAAGGCCATATTTCATTTTTTCTCATTGCCACGTAGTATTCCATTGTGTATATAAACCACAATTTCTTTATCCATTCATCAGTTGATGGACATTTAGGCTCTTTCCATAATTTGGCTATTGTTGAGAGTGCTGCTATGAACATTGGGGTACAAGTGCCCCTATGCATCAGTACTCCTGTATCCCTTGGGTAGATTCCTAGCAGTGCTATTGCTGGGTCATAGGGTAGGTCTATTTTTAATTTTCTGAGGAACCTCCACACTGCTTTCCAGAGCGGCTGCACCAATTTGCATTCCCACCAACAGTGCAAGAGGGTTCCCGTTTCTCCACATCCTCTCCAGCATCTATAGTCTCCTGATTTGTTCATTTTGGCCACTCTGACTGGCGTGAGGTGATACCTGAGTGTGGTTTTGATTTGTATTTCCCTGATAAGGAGCGACGCTGAACATCTTTTCATGTGCCTGTTGGCCATCTGGATGTCTTCTTTAGAGAAGTGTCTATTCATGTTTTCTGCCCATTTCTTCACTGGGTTATTTGTTTTTCGGGTGTGGAGTTTGGTGAGCTCTTTATAGATTCTAGATACTAGCCCTTTGTCCGATATGTCATTTGCAAATATCTTTTCCCATTCCGTTGGTTGCCGTTTAGTTTTGTTGGTTGTTTCCTTTGCTGTGCAGAAGCTTTTTATCTTCATAAGGTCCCAGTAATTCACTTTTGCTTTTAATTCCCTTGCCTTTGGGGATGTGTCGAGTAAGAGATTGCTACGGCTGAGGTCAGAGAGGTCTTTTCCTGCTTTCTCCTCTAAGGTTCTGATGGTTTCCTGTCTCACATTTAGGTCCTTTATCCATTTTGAGTTTATTTTTGTAAATGGTGTGAGAAAGTGGTCTAGTTTCAACCTTCTGCATGTTGCTGTCCAGTTCTCCCAACACCATTTGTTAAAGAGGCTGTCTTTTTTCCATTGGATGTTCTTTCCTGCTTTGTCAAAGATGAGTTGGCCATATGTTTGTGGGTCTAGTTCTGGGGTTTCTATTCTATTCCATTGGTCCGTGTGTCTGTTTTTGTGCCAATACCATGCTGTCTTGATGATGACAGCTTTGTAGTAGAGGCTGAAGTCTGGGATTGTGATGCCTCCTGCTTTGGTCTTCTTCTTCAAAATTCCTTTGGCTATTCGGGGCCTTTTGTGGTTCCATATGAATTTTAGGATTGCTTGTTCTAGTTTCGAGAAGAATGCTGGTGCAATTTTGATTGGGATTGCATTGAATGTGTAGATAGCTTTGGGTAGTATTGACATTTTGACAATATTTATTTTTCCAATCCATGAGCAGGGAATGTCTTTCCATTTCTTTAAATCTTCTTCAATTACCTTCATAAGCTTTCTATAGTTTTCAGCATACAGATCCTTTACATCTTTGGTTAGATTTATTCCTAGGTATTTTATGCTTCTTGGTGCAATTGTGAATGGGATCAGTTTCTTTATTTGTCTTTCTGTGGCTTCATTGTTAGTGTATAAGAATGCAACTGATTTCTGTACATTGATTTTGTATCCTGCAACTTTGCTGAATTCATGTATCAGTTCTAGCAGACTTTTGGTGGAGTCTATCGGATTTTCCATGTATAATATCATGTCATCTGCAAAAAGCGAAAGCTTGACTTCATCTTTGCCAATTTTGATGCCTTTGATTTCCTTTTGTTGTCTGATTGCTGATGCTAGCACTTCCAGCACTATGTTAAACAACAACGGTGAGAGTGGGCATCCCTGTCGTGTTCCTGATCTCAGGGAAAAAGCTCTCAGTTTTTCCCCGTTGAGGATGATGTTAGCTGTGGGCTTTTCATAAATGGCTTTTATGATCTTTAAGTATGTTCCTTCTATCCCGACTTTCTCCAGGGTTTTTATTAAGAAAGGGTGCTGGATTTTGTCAAAGGCCTTTTCTGCATCGATTGACAGGATCATATGGTTCTTCTCTTTTTTTTTGTTAATGTGATGTATCACGTTGATTGATTTGCGAATGTTGAACCAGCCCTGCATCCCAGGAATGAATCCCACTTGATCATGGTGAACAATGCTTTTTATATGCTGTTGAATTCGATTTGCTAGTATCTTATTGAGAATTTTGGCATCCATATTCATCAGGGATATTGGCCTGTAGTTCTCTTTTTTTACTGGGTCTCTGTCTGGTTTAGGAATCAAAGTAATACTGGCTTCATAGAATGAGTCTGGAAGTTTTCCTTCCCTTTCTATTTCTTGGAATAGCTTGAGAAGGATAGGTATTATCTCTGCTTTAAACGTCTGGTAGAACTCCCCTGGGAAGCCATCTGGTCCTGGACTCTTATTTGTTGGGAGATTTTTGATAACCGATTCAATTTCTTCGCTGGTTATGGGTCTGTTCAAGCTTTCTATTTCCTCCTGATTGAGTTTTGGAAGAGTGTGGGTGTTCAGGAATTTGTCCATTTCTTCCAGGTTGTCCAATTTGTTGGCATATAATTTTTCATAGTATTCCCTGATAATTGTTTGTATCTCTGAGGGATTGGTTGTAATAATTCCATTTTCATTCATGATTTTATCTATTTGGGTCATCTCCCTTTTCTTTTTGAGAAGCCTGGCTAGAGGTTTGTCAATTTTGTTTATTTTTTCAAAAAACCAACTCTTGGTTTCGTTGATCTGCTCTACAGTTTTTTTTAGATTCTATATTGTTTATTTCTGCTCTGATCTTTATTATTTCTCTTCTTCTGCTGGGTTTAGGCTGCCTTTGCTGTTCTGCTTCTATTTCCTTTAAGTGTGCTGTTAGATTTTGTATTTGGGATTTTTCTTGTTTCTTGAGATAGGCCTGGATTGCAATGTATTTTCCTCTCAGGACTGCCTTCGCTGCGTCCCAAAGCGTTTGGATTGTTGTATTTTCATTTTCGTTTGTTTCCATATATTTTTTGATTTCTTCTCTAATTGCCTGGTTGACCCACTCATTCGTTAGTAGGGTGTTCTTTAACCTCCACGCTTTTGGAGGTTTTCCAGACTTTTTCCTGTGGTTGATTTCAAGCTTCATAGCATTGTGGTCTGAAAGTATGCATGGTATAATTTCAATTCTTGTAAACTTATGAAGGGCTGTTTTGTGACCCAGTATATGATCTATCTTGGAGAATGTTCCATGTGCACTCGAGAAGAAAGTATATTCTGTTGCTTTGGGATGCAGAGTTCTAAATATATCTGTCAAGTCCATCTGATCCAGTGTCTCATTCAGGGCCCTTGTTTCTTTATTGACCGTGTGTCTAGATGATCTATCCATTTCTGTAAGTGGGGTGTTAAAGTCCCCTGCAATTACCACATTCTTATCAATAAGGTTGCTTCTGTTTATGAGTAATTGTTTTATATATTTGGGGGCTCCGGTATTCGGCGCATAGACATTTATAATTGTTAGCTCTTCCTGATGGATAGACCCTGTAACTATTATATAATGTCCTTCTTCATCTCTTGTTACAGCCTTTAATTTAAAGTCTAGTTTGTCTGATATAAGTATGGCTACTCCAGCTTTCTTCTGGCTTCCAGTAGCATGATAAATAGTTCTCCATCCCCTCACTCTGAATCTAAAGGTGTCCTCAGGTCTAAAATGAGTCTCTTGTAGACAGCAAATAGATGGTTCTTGTTTTTTTATCCATTCTGATACCCTATGTCTTTTAGTTGGCGCATTTAATCCGTTTACATTCAGTGTTATTATAGAAAGATACGGGTTTAGAGTCATTGTGATGTCTGTATGTTTTATGCTTGTAGTGATGTCTCTGGTACTTTGTCTCACAGGGTCCCCCTTAGGATCTCTTGTAGGGCTGGTTTAGTGGTGACAAATTCCTTCAGTTTTTGTTTGTTTGGGAAGACCTTTATCTCTCCTTCTATTCTAAATGACAGACTTGCTGGATAAAGGATTCTTGGCTGCATATTTTTGCTGTCTAGCACCCTGAAAATCTCGTGCCAATTCTTTCTGGCCTGCCAAGTTTCAAAAGAGAGATCAGTCACGAGTCTTATAGGTCTCCCTTTATATGTGAGGGCACGTTTACCCCTTGCTGCTTTCAGAATTTTCTCTTTATCCTTGTATTTTGCCAGTTTCACTATGATATGTCGTGCAGAAGATCGATTCAAGTTACGTCTGAAGGGAGTTCTCTGTGCCTCTTGGATTTCAATGCCTTTTTCCTTCCCCAGTTCAGGGAAGTTCTCAGCTATTATTTCTTCAAGTACCCCTTCAGCACCTTTCCCTCTCTCTTCCTCCTCTGGGATACCAATTATGCGTATATTATTTCTTTTTAGTGTATCACTTAGTTCTCTAATTTTCCCCTCATACTCCTGGATTTTTTTATCTCTCTTTTTCTCCGCTTCCTCTTTTTCCATAACTTTATCTTCTAGTTCACCTATTCTCTCCTCTGCCTCTTCCATCCGAGCCGTGGTGGTTTGCATTTTGTTTTGCATTTCCTTTAAAGCGTTTTTCAGCTCCTCGTGACTGTTCCTTAGTCCCCTGATGTCTGTAGCAAGAGATTCTCTGCTGTCCTGTATGCTGTTTTCCAGCCCAGCGATTAATTTTATGACTATTATTCTAAATTCACTTTCTGTTATATTATTTAAATCCTTTTTGATCAGCTCATTAGCTGTTGTTATTTCCTGGAGATTCTTCTGAGGGGAATTCTTCCGCTTGGTCATTTTGGATAGTCCCTGGTGTGGTGAGGGCCTGCAGGGCACTTCCCCTGTGCTGTGGTGTATAACTGGAGTTGGTGGGCGGGGCCGCAGTCCGACCTGATGTCTGCCCCCAGCCCACCGCTGGGGCCACAGTCAGACTGGTGTGTGCCTTCTCTTCCCCTCTCCTAGGGGCGGGATTCACTGTGGGGTGGCGTGGCCCGTCTGGGCTACTTGCACACTGCCAGGCTTGTGATGCTGGGGATCTGGCGTATTAGCTGGGGTGGGAAGGCAAGGTGCACGGCGGCAGGGGGGGCAGGCTTAGCTCGCTTCTCCTTAGGTGATCCACTTCAGGAGGGGCCCTGTGGCAGCCGGAGGGAGTCAGATCACTGCCGGAGGTTTGGCTCCGCAGAAGCACAGAGTTGGGTGTTCGCGCGGAGCGAGCAATTTCCCTGGCTGGAGCCGGTTCCCTTTGGGATTTTGGCTGGGGGATGGGCGGGGGAGATGGCGCTGGCTAGCGCCTTTGTTCCCCGCCAAACTGAGCTCTGTCGTCCGGGGGCTCCGCAGCTCACCCTCCCTTTGTCCTCCAGCCTTCCCGCTTTCCGAGCAGAGCTGTTAACTTATGACCTCCCAGACGCTAAGTCGCGCTTGCTGTCGGAACACAGTCCGTCAGGCCCCTCCGCTTTTGCAAGCCGGACTCGGGGGCTCTGCTTGGCCGGCGAGCCGCCCCTCCGCCCCGGCTCCCTCCCGCCAGTCCGTGGAGCGCGCACCGCCTCGCCGCCCTTCCTACTCTCTTCCGTGGGCCTCTCGTCTGCACTTGGGTCTGGTGACTCTGTTCTGCTAATCCTCTGGCGGTTTTCTGGGTTATTTAGGCAGGTGTAGGTGGAATCTAAGTGATCAGCAGGACGCGCGGTGAGCCCAGCGTCCTCCTACGCCGCCATCTTCCAGGATAATCCAAAAATAAATAAACATTTAAAAAAACCTTTAAAAATGTTTATTTATTTTTGAGAGAGAGAGAGAAAGAGAAAGAGAGAGAGAGAGAGAGAGAGAGAGAGAATGAGTGGGGGAGGGGCAGAAAGAGAGAAGGAGAGAATGAATCCTAAGCAGGCTCCATGCTCTCAGGGCAGAGCCCAACTTGGGGCTTGATGTCACGGTTTGTGAGATCATGACTTGACCTGAAATCAAGAGTCAGATGCCCAACTGACTGAGCCACCCACGTGCCCTGATACAATATTGGTGAGTCAATACTGATAATTTCTTATTAACTAAAGTCCATAATTTACATTAAGGTTCACTCTTGGTGTGAAAGGGCAGGCCTACGCCAGCCAACTCCATCTTGTTCTGTGTCCTTCACCTCGACCACGCCTCCTCCCCTTGAGTAACCTCCCGCTCACCTGTTCAGACTTCCCCATCAAAACACGCCCGGTGACCTGCGTAACAGGACTCCAACTCTTCCCCAGCCAATCGGCTGAGGCCACGGCCATTACCTCACCAATAAACTGCCCCTAGACCCCAATAAAACCTTTGTGCTTTTGAAACTCGCTCTCTCTCCCAGGTATCTCACTGCTGCGTCGGTGCAGGTAGGGGATTGAGCTCAAGCTAGCTCGAATAAAGGCTCTTTGCTTTTGCATCAGACTCGGCTCCCTGGTGGTCTTTGGGGATCACGAATTCTGGGCATAACAGGTGTTGTACATTCTGTGGGCTTTTACAAATGTATAATGACATGTATCAACCATTACAATGTCTATTCACATAGAATAGTTTCACTGCCCTAAAAATCCCCCCATACTCTACCTATTCATCCCTCTCTCCCCTGAGCTACTGGCAACCACTGATTTTTTTACTTTTTTTGCTTTTTCCAGAATGTCAGATAGTTGGAATCATATAGTTTTTTTGCTTTTTCCAGAATGTCAGATAGTTGGAATCATATCATATGTAGCCTTTTCAGATTTGCTTCTTTTAGTTAACAATATGCATTTGGTGTTCTTCCATGTCTTTTCATGACTTGATAGGTCTTTTTATTAATTATTAAATAATGTTCCATTGTTTGGATGTACCATAGTTCATTTATTTATTCACCTACTGAGGGACATCTTGGTTTCTTCCAAGTTTGGGCACTTATAAATAAAGCTGCTATAAATATGTATGTGTACTGGGTAAATACCAAAGAGCATGATTACTAGAGTTCAGTTTTCAAAATTGTTTATAAAAGTTTCATTTAGATACCATTTTGTACACTTGTGCTTGCCTTCGTTTTTGAATAACTGCATCCCTACATTGCCAACATATAATTAATTCACTTTACCTTAAGGTTAAAAAAGGACATAAACAATGGTTATTTTTTAAGTTTACTGTAATCATACCTTTATATTCTTTAAAATATTTTTTAAGCTTATTTATTTACTTTGAGAGAGAGAGAGAGAGTGATCAAGGGAGGGGCAGAGAGAGAGAAGGAGAGAGAGAATTGCAAGCAGGCTCCACAACAGCATGAAGCCCGAGGTGGGGCTCAAACTCATGAACTGCGAGATCATGACCTGAGCTGAAACCAAGAATCAGATGCTTAACCAACTGAGCCACCCACGCGCCCTATATTCTTTCTTAAAAAAGTGATCTGTACCCCCAACATGGGGCTTGAATCCATGACCCTGAGATCAAGGGTTGCATGCTCTATGGACTGAGCCAGCCAAGTGCCCCTATATTCTTGAATATGATTTAAGATAGTCAACTTAGGTGATCAGAACTTGAGTATATGACTCACACAAATCTCATGGCTTTTCACAGCCTTAACATGCTTCAGTTAACTATAATGGGTACTTTCTTTTTGAAAAAGCAATGCAGTATGGTCAGTGTGGGTTCTTTGTTTTATTTAGCAATATCTCAAAACAGTTTAGAAAACATTCTCTGGCAAGTGTCTTGGGCCTATCTTGATTTTTGCCATCCTTAACACAAATTTAATGATCTTTCAAGGATTTTTGAGCCCTATTTGTGGGGAAGGTAATACAGACAAAGACGTAGGCCTTGGGGCTCATAGGCTGTAAACTGTGATTATGCCCTGGGGGGTGGGGCTGCCCAGTTACACTGTTAGTGATAGAATTAGAATCCCTTTAAAATACATGAGTTCATGCTGATGTTTCTCATTCAACTCTAACTTTCCCAAGCCAGTCTTTATTTTGTTCTAATGTTAAGATATTTTTAAATTAAATTTTGTCTTTTTCAAACATACGCAGATTTTTTTTAATTGCCTCCACCAAAATAAATTTAGAGGAGCTTCGTGTCAGTTAAATATCTTTTATCACCTCTTAGAAGGTGCCTTTTTCCAAGCTAGCATCCATTTCCAAGACCTTCACCCCTCAAAGTCAATTTTTAAAGCTCAATTAATTACAACACATTTACACAAATCACACAGCTTTAAGTCACAGCTCATTGGCAGAAAGTACTCTTGTCTGAAAAAGCAGAGGTTTTAACTCACACATACTAAAACAGAATTACTCATAGTCAATAGTGATAATATTCAAACAGAGTGCCCATTAAAATGAAATTTTCCTGTAATTGGTCTCCCTTTTGTGGTCTATGGGAAGGATTTAATCTCTGAAAATATGAAGCTTTTTTCTTCTTCTCTTTCTCTCTCCTCCTCCTTAATTGAGGAGGACTCTCTCAGTTATTTTATACTGTAAACAAGTCCCTAGTTACCAGAATCCTGGCTTCACTGGTGGTGGTCGGGGGGGGGGGGAGGTAATTTGCCTGTACCTGTGGCGCCTTCTGTGTTTAATCTTTCATGGTAGCCATGTGTCTGGACTCTAGCCGTTTACTTCATTCCCAAGCCTGCTTTGTGAGCCAATGCTTTACTTTCATTTTTAATCTCTTTCTACATCTAGGGCAACAAATCCTCAGGATTGTGTGAAAGAATATCCTTCTAGTTCCACTGTGCTAAATTTTCTAGAAGGCCCTAGAATTCCCAGGCAGCCAGATATCAATGTCTCCATTAGGCTGTCCTGACAGCTGGGAGGCTTCATTCTCCCTGCTTTTATACCACTTTCCAAATCCCATAATGCTGCCCCTGCCATTAAGCTGCAGTGGCCATATAAAGGTTTTGAACTAATTTCTGTCAAAAAAAGTGATGCCCTCAGATTTTAAAGAAAGCAAGTCTTCACTTTATTAAAGGACACAGTTGTATCGATGAGTCAGTCAGTTGCTTCTTGGAGCCCTCTTGTCCTACCCTGAGTTCAACAGCCTGTAGGTAGTAGGGTTACTAGGTGTGGAGAGTCCCTTTGGTTAGTGTTCCTCATCTTTTGCTGCCAGGTGCTGCTTGATACAGAAAAAAGAGGCTACCAGCCCAAAATCCAGAGCATCTAACTCCTCTGTTAGCAATGGATTCTCATGTCCTTTGTACTAAGCAGATAGATCTCAGAGCAAGTGTAGAAAGTCCATCTTCTGGCATCTTTATATCTTGTACTTCCCACACAATGTCCGATGTCTAAACGTAAATTCACAGCCTTCCCTCCAGCCTGATAGCTCCTGGTGACTCTTCTGGATGAATGCAACCATCTTCCATGTGGCTGTCCAAATCAGAGGACTGGAGAGCATTCTGAGGCCCATTACCACAGTTGTCCTGGAGAGCTTCCAGATAGTGCTTCTTGTTCCATGTCCACCACACTACCTTGGCCACATCCCTATGATCTTGCCTTTCGCCTCACAAGACAGCCCTGCTGTGGACCATTTCTCAGCCACTCTCTCCACAGTAGTTGCTGTGCACACCCATGTGCTGTGTCTGTGTTGGGTTCTGTGGCACAGCAGAGACTCTTAGTGCAGATTTTGCCAAGGGCAGAGACTGATATCAAACAGACGTTCTGTTAGTTAGTAATGTGTGAAGAATGAAACAGAACAGAGAGGTGGAGCAACGGTGAAGGACAGGAGTGATATGGGATCCTGTTCAATCTCAGTTGGCAGGGGAATGAAGCAACAGAAGCAGACAGCCAGGGTTGGGAAGTTGTCAGGCAGCTGAACTCTAGGACAAGAAGACAGCAAGACTGGAACAGTGCATGCAAAGGTGAATGGTAGGAGGAGAGCATTTGGCTTGCTGGAAAGCTACAGGGAGGCCAGAATGTGCCAGGAGCACAGGAGAAGGTGACAGGAGAGGCCAGAGAGGTGAGCAGAGGCTATGTAGACTCTGGGAAAGACTTTGGGTTGGATTCCAAGTTAGATGGGAGCCATTGGAGGTTTTGAGTACATTCTCATCAGGTACCATTCAGGTTGCCTGTGAGAAGAGACCACAGAACAGGGAAGTTAGGGGGCTGTTATAATTGTCTAGGTGGGAGAGATTGGTGGCTTATACTAAGAAGGTGGTGGGGTGCCGAGAAGCAATCAGATTCTGGGTGCATCCACCTGAGTGTCTATCCAAACTAAGTCCATCATCCAGCCAGGGTAAACTTTTTAAAATTGAATCATGCCATATCACTCCCCCTTCAAAGCTGAGCAGGAGAGTGAGTGAGGACGCCTGCCCACACCACCCACAAGATACTGCTGTCAACTCCAGGTTACCTGGTGGGGATGCAGGGCTGAAGAGCTAGGCCTTCTCATTTTCCAGGAGAGGCAGAAATGTAAATTTTTTGTGTGAAATCTTCCAAATCATACCTTTTAAAGTAATGAAGTTCAAATGAGACATGTCATTGAAGTTTTGACTTCAGTTCATAGGAGGTAGTTGCCAAGTTTGCTGGATGGAAAAAGTGATAGAATGAGTGGGCATTAAAAATATAAAACATTTATACAGTTTAGGCACTTTTTAAAAATGTTTATTTATTTTTGAGGCGGTGGGGCGGGGGGCAGAGAGAAGGGGACAGAGGATCCGAAGCAGGCTCTGTGCTGACAGTAGTGAGTCAGGTGTGGGGCTTGAATTCATGAACCGTGAGATCATGACCTGAGCCAAAGTCAGACCTTAACCAACTGAGCCACCCAAGTGCCCCAAGTTTAGATATATTTTTTTATTTAAAAAAAAACATTTTTTAAAAATCTTTATCCATTTTTGAGAGAGAGACAGTGTGAGCAGGGGAGGAGCAGAGAAAGAGGGAGACACAGAATCCAAAGCAGGCTCCAGGCCCCGAGCTGTCAGCACAGAGCCCGATGCGGGGCCCGAACTCACCGTGAGATCATGACCTGAGCCGAAGTCGGGCGCTCAACCGACTGAGCCACCCAGGCGCCCCCAAGTGTAGGTATTTTTTTTTAATTTTTTTTAACATTTATTTATTTTTGAGACAGAGAGAGACAGAGCATGAACAGGGGAGGGTCAGAGAGGGAGACACAGAATCTGAAACAGGCTCCAGGCTCCGAGCTGTCAGCACAGAGCCCGACGCGGGGCTCGAACCCACGGACCGCGAGATCATGACCTGAGCCGAAGTCGGCTGCTTAACCGACCGAGCCACCCAGGCGCCCCAAGTGTAGGTATTTTTAATATTACTGTTGGTCTTCAAACTTTTCCCCTGACACAGCTGAGGAAAAGTGTGAAACAGTGGTAGTGATTGTGACAGGAGGGGGGTAAGGGGAAGAAGGTGGAGGGCAAGCCTCCAAGGAAAGTAGGATATGTCAGGCTCTCTGAAAGGGGTGGGATTGAAGGGAGCCTAATGACAGCAACATCCTCACATGGTTATGATCACCAGGCACTGTCCATGTCCACCACTAGGTATAAGGACAAGGACAGGGAGGGCAAATAACTCTAAAAGAGGACTGGATTTGCAGCCTTAACTTCACATGATGTTGTTCAGAGGAAGATGCTCTTGTTGCCATCAATGATCAAGAGTTAGACACTTTAATTATAATTTCACTATAGTGGCTTCATTAATTTAAAGCAATTTTATTAGCTTCAACTATTTTTTTCATTTAATAACATTATACTACATTAGTAGGAGGACATGTGTGTCCTCATGTGATATGTTAATGTTAGAGAGGCCAGGACAGGTAGCCACTGTGGGCAGCCAATTTCAAGATGTGGAGATGTGGCAGGAAGATGTGGGCCTGGGATTCAGATGCCAGATGCAGCGGTTGTATGATGTGCGCACATCATTTAATATACGTGAGACCGAAGGCTTGCTTTTAAGGATGAAATAAATATGTAACTTCTTAGCATGGTGCCTGTGTGCTCATATGTGCTCAATAAACAGTAACTGGCACAGAATTATTTTAACATAATTGGTCTATTCCTTCCTCTGGTACAACAAAGATTATTATCAGAATTTCCAATGCTTACTTTAATGTCCTGTTGATACTTTGATATACTATACATAATACACTGTTGGGCATTGACACATCACCCACTCAGCCTACAATTCACTGGGTCCTTGAGCATATATAAGACTAAGATGAGTTTTTTTTAAAATTTTTTTCTTAACATTTATTTGTTATTGAGAGACAGAGAGAGATAGAGCATGAGCAGGGAGGGGCAGAGAGAGGAGGAGACACAGAATCCGAAGCAGGCTTCAGGCTCCGAGCTGTCAGCACAGAGCCCAACGCGGGGCTCGAACTCACAAACCGCGAGATCATGACCTTAGCCTAAGTCGGACACCCAAACGACTGAGCCACCCAGGCACCCCCAGGACTAAGATGAGTTTTTTTTTGTTTGTTTGTTTTTTTTTTTCAACGTTTATTTATTTTTGGGACAGAGAGAGACAGAGCATGAACGGGGGAGGGGCAGAGAGAGAGGGAGACACAGAATCGGAAACAGGCTCCAGGCTCTGAGCCATCAGCCCAGAGCCTGACGCGGGGCTCGAACTCACGGACCGCGAGATCGTGACCTGGCTGAAGTCGGACGCTTAACCGACTGCGCCACCCAGGCGCCCCTAAGATGAGTTTTAAGACTGGTTTGGAAAGGCAGCTGCTTACTCTGTGATTACAGGGACATAAGGAGGTTTATCCAAGAATATTTCCAATCAGCTTACTGATGTCTGAAAGGTCATAATGAGGAATTAATTTATTTAACTTCATTTCATGTTAGTTAATCTCCCTGGATTAAACCTTACAGCCATTTAGTGTGAATGATGTTGTTAGTGCTTTTTCTAGAAAGGGCATGGATGGGGAAATGGGTGAGGCATGTAGGGAGGGTGACACAGGGGACAAGACTGTGATGCTGGGGTGGCTGATGCAAACTTTGCCAACTACAAGAAATCCCTGAGAAATTCAAGAAATCCCCAGTTCACGGTCCCCCAGATTTAATCTGGACATGGCTAGCCACTTTCTTCAGGCATATAATTTACAGAAAGTTTCAGTCTCTGAGCTAGCCAAGACCTTATTTATACATTGTGGTTTGTTTTCAGGTTAAAGTTACCACTTACCACTGTCCCCATACATATATAAATTTATATATATACATATATAAATCTTTCTGGAAAACAATTTGGTAATATGCATCAAGAATAACTTTGAAATACTCTTTGACACATTTATTCAACTTCTAAGAACACCTTCTAGAGAAATAATCAGGAATTATGAAAAAAGGTGTAAAAAAGGTTCATATTGGTGTATATTATTTATAGGCACACACACACAAAGAAAGAAAGAAACATGATTCTCTAACAATAGAGGAATAGTTAGACAAATTATGGTACATCCATGAAATAGTAACCATGTCTTAAAATATGTCATAAATAAGTCTTAATAACTTGAGGAAATGCTTACACTATAATGTTAAGTGAAACAAAGAAGGTTACAAAGCAGCATGCAGTATCACCTATGTTGAGAGGGCTGTTACTGCTCTGCACAGGCACTGAGCTTGGTGCTGATTCCAGGCCTGGGACAGGTGCGGGGTGGGGGGCAAGGTTTGAATATGGCTGACATGGCTAGAGTGAATGTTTACTGGCTTTTTTTGAGAGAGAGAGAGAGACAGAGTGCATGAGCAAGTGGGGAAGGGGCAGAGAGAGAGGGAGAGAGAATCCTAAGCAGGCTCCACGCCCAGCGCAGAGCCCAACTTGGGGCTTGATCTCACAGACAGTGAGAACATGACCTGAGCCAATAACAAGAGTCAGACACTTAACCTACTGAGCCACCCAGGCTATTTATTGTTCTTGACTAAGCAGTGCTCCTTCTGCCTTCATTTGGTCTTAGAAACACTCTTTTCTCTGTGGAGCCCTTTACACAAGGGTGAATACAAAACTTAGCCCTGACCAATTAGTGCACCCCATTTTCCTGCTTTGGTAATTTGATCTTGGGTGAACATGTGGTCAGCCAGGCTAGAGTTCTCCTAGGACCTTGGGATAGATGTAGTTTTTCACTGGGGCTGTGAAACTGCTGACAGGATGGTATGCTGCAGCAACTGGGGGCCACTGCTACACTATGGGGAGGCTTTGACTGAGAATCAGACCCAACTGAAGCAGTAGAGAGGGAGTGTGGCATGGAGAGAGACAGACGGAACCATGACATTTTCCTTGAAGACCTGGCTTCAGACCTGCCTAAAACTTCATCTGACACTTGAAATTCACAGATAAAGTGAGCCCAAAATTCCATTTTCAGTGTCACTTTCCTTTTTCAAATGTCTTATCATTTGCCATCAAAAGAACCCTGTTGAAAAAGAACTTTGAGGTTTTAGATGCTTAGTTGTAGGCTATTTGCAATTGGTGGCTAAAATGAATTCACAGATATCAGTTTGCACTAACCAGACTACCATATCCAGGAAGGTGACCAACCTGACCTAACTGGTGAAAGCCAGACATGACATTGGGCTGGGTTTTGGGCACCAGACTGCAGGAGGGAGCTGATCAGCCAGGAATTTCTGGAGAAGAGTGGCCAGGGTGATGAGGAAGCCCAAGGCCACAGCACACAAGAGATGATTGGAAGAACCACTGCTGCCTGGAGAAGGAAAGCATGGCAGGCAGGAAAGAGAGGATGTCCTCTTGCTTGGGCACAAAGAGCCAGGGAAATGGGAAGAAGCCTGCTTGGACCCTGGTCTCAGCTCAATGCAAGACCCAGCTTTCCAAAGCTCAGCATGGGCCACAGGGTTGCCCAAGAAAGCAGTGAGTTTGAGGACAGTTTGAAAACCACTTGGCAAGAATGTAGTTGAGAGATTTCTGAGACTGGTTTACCTTCAGGGCACTTCCCCAGGGATTTTAACATTTTATAAAAATGTCAAGCTATTGGCTCCTTCTTTAATTGAGATTAGTTGGCAGCTAGCTGAGAACAAGTTGCCTGCTTAACATTTTTGGCCTAATCAAGGGTTGGCCTTGATTCTAAATGTTTTTTAATCACTCCTTCAGTGGCCAAGTGAACTGAAGGGAGGTTCTTGCCCAAAACAGCTGAAACAGAATGAGTTGAGTTTCTACCATTCCTCACAGTCCTTGCTCTTCCAAATCACACTTACCCATTTTGGCTTTCCAGTGTTTTTGGTGGATGAAGTCACCATGGCCCATGGTGGGGTGGGCCTGACCTGAGATTTCACCTGGAAAAGGCAGGATGAAGATAGTGAGAGCTGGAGCAGCCTAAAACACCCAGGTTTTTTTTTTTGTTTGTTTGTTTGTTTTGTTTTGTTTTTTTAAATAGGAGCCCTCTTTTTCCTGAGCTGTCAAATACTCCTATGGGAAATTTGAGTCCAGTGAATAGACTTCGATTCATAGCTGCAGTCCCAGTGCCTGGCTCAGGGCCTGGCACATAGGAGGACCTCAACCAATATTTGTTGAATGAAAGTGTGAAAGGTCTTAAGGGACCTCTGAGATCATCTAGTCTGAGTCCCTCATTTTCTAAAAGAAGCATTGTAGCTTAGAGAGGTAAAGTAACTTGCTCACATCTGCACAGCTAGCCAATGCAGAGCTGGGTTTCCTGATGATGTTTTCTCCTTTTTATAAGGGTCTTAAATGGAATGATGAGATTTTTTTTTCTTTTTTAAATTTACATCCAGTTAGTTAGCATATAGTGCAACAATGATTTCAGGAGTAGATTCCTTAATGCCTCTTACACATTTGGCTCATCCCCCCTCCCACAACCCCTCCAGTAACCCTCTGTTTGTTCTTCATATTTAAGAGTCTCTTATGTTTTGTCCCTCTCCCTGTTTTTATATTATTTTTTTCTTCCCTTCCCTTATGTTCTCTGTTTTGTTTCTTAAAGTGCTCATATGAGTGAAGTCATATGATACTTGTCTTTCTCTGACTAATTTCACTTAGCATAATACCCTGTAGTTCCATCCACGTAGTTGCAAATGGCAAGATTTCATTCTTTTTGATTCTGAGTCATACTCCATTGTATATATATACCACATCTTCTTTTCCATTCATCCATTGATGGACATTTGGGCTCTTTCCATACTTTGGCTATAGTTGATAGTGCTGCTATAAACGTTGGGGTACATGTGTCCCTTTAAAACAGCATACCTGTATCCCTTGGATAAATACCTAGTAGTGCAATTGCTGGGTCAGAGGGTAGTTCTAGTTTTTTGAGGAACCTCCATACTGTTTTCCAGAGTGGCTGCACCAGTTTGCATGGAATGATGATATTTTTATTTATTTTTCATTTCTTCTAACATTTTAAAAATAATGTTTATTTAATTATTTGGGGGGGGGCGGTGAGGGGCAGAGAGCAATGGAGAGAGAGAGAATTCCAAGCAGGCTCTGCTGCACTGTCAGTGCAGAGCCCAACTTGGTGCTCAATCTCATGAACCACAAGATAATGACCTGAGCCGAAATCAAAAGTCGGTCACTTAACTGACTGAACCACCCCTGTGCCCCCATTTTTGTTTTATTTAAGTAAGCTCTGTGCCCAATGTAGGGCTTGAATTTATGACCCTGAGATCAAGAGTCCAATGCTCTACCAACAGAGCCAGCCAGGTACCCCTGAAATGGTGAGATTTTATTTTATTCACATATTTATTATTAAAAATTTTTTCTGTTTATTTATTTTTGAGAGAGAGCAAGAGACAGAGCATGAGTGGGGAGGGGCAGAGAGAGAGGGAGACACAGAATCAGAAGCAGGCTCCAGGCTCTAAGCTGTTGGCACAGAGCCCGATGTGGGACTCAAACTCCCGAACTGTGAGTTCATTACCTGAGCCGAAGTCAGACACTTAACTGACTGAGCTATCCAGGTGCCCTGAAATGGTGAGATTTTAAAATATTGCTTTCTGCATCAGTCCTCGGCTTGTCCTTACATCTGAATCTGGCTCTGATTTCTGACCCAGAAATGTACTGGGTCTCTGGGAGTTAGCCAGAGCTGTTCCAGAAGCTTGTTTAGTGTCCATAAGAGCTTGGTGTCTGGTAGGCTACATACTCAGCCCCTTCGACCATCCTTCTTTTCCGTTTGAGAAATGATTGTTAACGGGGCAGGACCAGGCAGGACAAAACATATTTGGTTGGACAATGTTTTTGTATTTTAACTTACTATATTAGTTTTAAGTTGCCAAGTAACAAATTAACCACAAATTTAGTGACTTAAAACAATACCCACTGATAAGCTTGCAGGTCAGAATTCCAGACCCGGTGCAGCTGGTTTTCCACTCAGGGTCTCATCTGAGGCAATTAAGGTATTAGCTGGGTGGGGTTCTTATCTGAGACTTGAGAACCTCTTCCACGCTCACATGATTAAGGCAGAATTCCCTTCCTGTGGCTGTAGGATCCATATCCTGGCTGGCTATCAGCAGGGGCTTCACTCAGTTCCCAGAGGTCTCCCACACCCCTTACCATGTGGCCCCTTCCATCTTCAAAGGTGGCACTGGATTTGCTTCTCACTTGGAATAGCTCGCAATGGTTTTTTTTTTTTTTGAATGTTTATTTATTTTGAGAGAGAGAGAGAGTACGCACACATGAATGGGCGAGAGGCAGAGGGAGAGGGAGACAGAGAATCCCAAGCAGGCTCTGTGCTGCAAGCGCAGAGTTTGATGTGGGGCTCCATCCCATGAATACTGAGATCATGACTGGAGCCCAAGAGTTGGCTGCTTAACCACTTGAGCCATCCAGGCGAGCCATGGAATAGCTCTCAATGCTTTGAATCTCTGCCTTCCTTTTCTGCCTCCAGCCAGAGGAAGCTGTTTTTCAAGGGCTCATGTGATTAGGTTGGGTACCCCTGGACAACTTCCCTATCTGAAAGTATAAAGTAACCCAATACCAAAGGCATCACATCTTCCTATTCACAGGTTCCACCAAGGCACAGAGGAACATTGTGTGTGTGTGGGGAGGGTTGTTCTGTCCCCCACACCTTTAATAAACACGTTCCCCTATTTTCTTCTTTCCTTTCTCCTCCATTCAAGCAAGTAACTTGCCTTGTACTTCAATGGATTAGCAAGACAAGTGGTAGGTTGAAAACGGAATAGCCTGGGTTTTCCTGGCTTCTGATTTTCAAAAATCCTAGGCTTCTAGTAGAGCTCAGGGGATGCCTAGGGAGGTAAAAAGGAGAAGGATTTGTGGATGAAGACAGAGTGCTTCTAGGATCAAATCAAAGAACTTCTAGAAGCAAATGGAATTGTAGGCAGGAGCAAGAAAGATGTCTGTGTCCAAGGGACAGGAGTGGTGGGCTGCTGCATCTCAGGTGGCCACACAAATGGCAACAATGGATGGTACAATGGAAATATTTGTGCCCCCTGCCCCCAGTCCCACCATTCCCAAATACCCAAGCGTGGTGCCAAAATTCGGAGAGAGGGCGGCTCCAAGGACTGGGGTTAAGTTTCCCACCAGCTCTGTAGAATGGAATCTTAGGGTCAGAAATTATATGGAGTAGTAGAAAATAAAATTACATTGTTGTACATCTGGGTTTGTGGACTGGGATTCATACTTCCTACATAAGAAAAAAGATGGGATGGCACTTCAGGAAAAATGTGCTAAAGAGAGTATATAGACCTGTAGATTCAGAATGTGTGTATGTATGTGTGTTATGGATATGGATGCAATAATAGCAATATTTATATACACATGCACATATATCAGAATGTAAATGCACATATATACCAGCTGTGTTGACATATATCCACATATATATATTTTTATGTAGCACTTTATTTTTTTTACTTTTAATATTTCATGAAATCATTGCTATGTAATGGACAGCCAATTTATGATTTGAGCTGAAATTAAATGGAATGCCTAGTTCTTGAATCTGATGGATTGAATTGGTTGGAGCAGAGAACCCCCTGAGAATGGCGTCCATAATCCAGACCTCAAGTCCCATGATATGTTACCAACTCTCCAGGTAGAACAGGTTATAAAAGAACATTATAGAAGCTTCCATTGGGCATTGCCTTATTGATGGAAACATGCTATCAGATACAGGCTCTTGCCTTCATGCCCATGTTAACATGTCTTATGGGTGAATGAGCCTCATGTTTTCTTCAGTACCAGCTAGACATTCAGTCCGGAGAAATGAGTCGAGACCTTCTGTATGGCAGGGGGAAGGTGTGTGAGGTGTTTGTGGGGATAGTAGAGTGGGTATAGTTCCTCTCTGATGCTCCCCATGTCTGAGAAAGGTGGTCTTGCTACTGAGTCACCCACCTGACAAAAGGCCTCCTACATCCAATAAATCCCCCCTTTTCAAAACTTTCCATTATAGTGCATAACACATATATAAAATACACTGATTTTAACTGCACAGCTAATGAATTTTTATACATGCATACACCCTTGCAACCATACCCAGATCTACCCCTTACCCTCCAGAGGGTTCTATTTTGGATCTTCCCACTTAATACCACCCACAGGTAACCACTATCCTAACTTCTATCACTGTCATTTAGCTTCTCCTGTTTGGGAGCTTCACATAAATAAAATCATACATTAGCATTCTTTTGTACTTACTTTCTGTCACTCAAATAAGTTTCTGTGACACTCATCCATGTTGTGTGCCAGCAGTTTTAAATTTTTGAAACTGCTGTGTGATCTCCCATTATATGAGCATACCACAATTCATTTATTCTTTATACACTGATGGACATTTGGATTGTTTCGAGTTCTTTTCTTTTTAATATTAATGAATAAACTGGTATGAACATTCTTGTACTTACCTTTTGGTGGACATCCACACACATTTTTGCTGTGCTCTCCAGGGAGTGGAATTGTGGGGGATGCAAGCGAGTTCTAGTTGTGCCATGTCCTTGTGAACTTTTAAAATTGTCTCTTTTAAAGTTTTGCCATTCCAGTGGGTGTGCTATTTCATTATGGTTTTAATTAACATTTCCCTAATGAGTTGAGTACATCGTTACAGGTTTATTGGTTATTTAGTATCTTTTTTTGATAAAATATCTTCTCAAGTGGTTTGCCTGTTTTGGGGGGGAACATCTTTCCTTAAAAAAAGCTAGATAGAGGAGGTTATGTTCTTTGCAAACAACTGAATACTAGCTAAGATAGGGAGATACATAGTTGTCTGATTCTTAGTCAGGTTAGATCATAAGACTCTTTGTAAGTGATACAGAATCAGGGCTTCCATGAGAAGCCCATGGAAGGCCATTGAATCTGGGGCTGGCAGGCCCAGCAGGTAAGCAGGAAAGCCGACCATGAAGTGGGCAAGAGGAACTGACTGGAACATACAGGGACAACCTGAAGCCCATGAAGGCGAACAAATCATGTCTGTCTTTTGTCCCTTCAACTTCAACATCACAGACAACCTGTAGAAGAGGCTACCAAAGGGCTATGCACACTGCCATCTGACACAGGACCAGGGTAAGGGGACAAAGAGAGAGCAGGTCAGGGATATGAATGGGCTTCACAGTGCTTTATGCCCCACGCTACCCTGCACGGGTACCAGCCACTGCTTCACTTCCTCTGACAGCATCCCTAGCCTGTATTTTAAAAAAAGATACTCTGACCTCAGCCGTAGCAATCTCTTACTCAACACATCCCCAAAGGCAAGGGAATTAAAAGCAAAAGTGAATTACTGGGACCTTATGAAGATAAAAAGCTTCTGCACAGCAAAGGAAACAACCAACAAAACTAAAAGGCAACCAACGGAATGGGAAAAGATATTTGCAAATGACATATCAGACAGAGGGCTAGTATCCAAAATCTATAAAGAGCTCACCAAACTCCACACCCGAAAAACAAATAACCCAGTGAAGAAATGGGCAGAAAACATGAATAGACACTTCTCTAAAGAAGACATCCGGATGGCCAACAGGCACATGAAAAGATGTTCAACGTCGCTCCTTATCAGGGAAATACAAATCAAAACCACACTCAGGT
The DNA here is from genome assembly GCF_022079265.1 of Lynx rufus. Classification (NCBI taxonomy): domain Eukaryota; kingdom Metazoa; phylum Chordata; class Mammalia; order Carnivora; family Felidae; genus Lynx; species Lynx rufus. The sequence continues at coordinate 2,635,774 of NW_025814844.1, read as the reverse complement.
ATCACCTCACGCCAGTCAGAGTGGCCAAAATGAACAAATCAGGAGACTATAGATGCTGGAGAGGATGTGGAGAAACGGGAACCCTCTCGCACTGTTGGTGGGAATGCAAATTGGTGCAGCTGCTCTGGAAAGCAGTGTGGAGATTCCTCAGAAAATTAAAAATAGACCTACCCTATGACCCAGCAATAGCACTGCTAGGAATTTACCCAAGGGATACAGGAGTACTGATGCATAGGGGCACTTGTACCCCAATGTTTATAGCAGCACTCTCAACAATAGCCACATTATGGAAAGAGCCTAAATGTCCATCAACTGATGAATGGATAAAGAAATTGTGGTTTATATATACAATGGAATACTACGTGGCAATGAGAAAGAATGAAATATGGCCTTTTGTAGCAACGTGGATGGAACTGGAGAGTGTGATGCTAAGTGAAATAAGCCATACAGAGAAAGACAGATACCATATGTTTTCACTCTTATGTGGATCCTGAGAAACTTAACAGAAACCCATGGGGGAGGGGAAGGAAAAAAAAAAGAAAGAGGTTAGAGTGGGAGAGAGCCAAAGCATAAGAGACTGTTAAAAACTGAGAACAAACTGAGGGTTGATGGGGGGTGGGAGGGCAGGGAGGGTGGGTGATGGGTATTGAGGAGGGCACCTTTTGAGATGAGCACTGGGTGTTGTATGGAAACCAATTTGACAATAAATTTCATATATTAAAAAAAAAGATAAAAGAAGACAATCTAGGTGGTACAAATAAACTTCAACATTTCATGAAATGGACAGTTTCCTTTGAAGAACTGCAAAATGGGGCAAAGGCAAGAAGCTTTTATAGGATTAAGTATAAAGAAAAAAGAAGAGACAAATGGGAAATACTTGATGGGCTTGTTTGGGATGAGAAGGCCCAGTGTTGGCTTGGCATTTGGGGACTGGCTGACTGGACATACTGCATTTTGGATCAAATGCTGCATTTACAGGGACACGAAAGTTATTTAAGCTTTTCGTTTGCTGATGAGGCACCCAAAGCAGGAGTGGCTCCATCTTGGGCCTGGAAATTTATTTCAACACCTAGAACCCCATAGGAGGGGAATTCTGGGAAGCATGGTTCCAGCATGGCTAAATTGTCAGGGTATAAAGTCACCAGAGAGCCTGTCTTTGCTGGCAAGAAAAAGGACTAAAGGAAGCTAATACTTATGGAGTACATTTTGGGCCAGGTACTGTGCTAAGCGTTGAACTTGACAATGAAGACCCTGGTAGAGAGCTGCCTGGACCATGTGTCAGGAAAGCAATGGAATAGGGTGGGGCCACAGTGGCCACTTTACACCCAGCTTTTGATCATACATCACATCCTGAAGGCTGTTGAGATGCCCTGCCCTGGTGTGGGTTACTTGAGACAACCTGGGCACCAGAAGAGGCAGAAGCTGTGAACTGCTATAGCCTTTTCATACTAAGCAGATTTTACTATACTTTAATCATTGTAAGTGGTTTGAAAATACACATGTCATTGCCCAGGAATTGCTCCATCATTTTTTAAAAAAAGATTTTATTTTTTTAAGTACTCTCTACATGCAGTGTTGGGCTCGAATTTAACAACTCCAAGATCAAGGGTCACATACTCCACTGACTGAGCCAACCAGGTGCCCCATTTTCCCATTATTTTTGTTAACTGATGTATAGATACCATACATGAACATGTCTGGATGGAGCATCTGTGAAATAATCATTTACATTTTTTTTCCTTGCTGTATTTTTCCTTTTCCTCTACCTACCCCCCTCTCTTCAAGGAGAAAGGACAGATACTGTTTTTGTTTTTCCCAGGAAGAGTATTGCAGCAAGGCTGAAAGCAGAAGTTGTCTGCAAAACGTTTTCCTTTCTGTCTTTTGTGATTTTAAACAGAAGGGGAGTAGAATATACTACCCCAAGATATGCTTCTTTGGCATAAAGGATTATTTTAGACTGATTATTTTTTTTTTAAGGCAACAGACAAGAGAGAGGCTCTGAAAACCAGGCAGTTACCCTTTTGTAAGAGACATTTTCATGTATAAGGCAAAACTCTATTTGTAAGGGTGTCTCCTCTCTGTACTAGGAAGAGAAGGGTGACTCTAAATCTCTAGAAACTGTTCTCAATGGAGATGGCAAGGACTTAAATATACATAACAATCCTACCTTTGTTTACTCTGCTTTTCCAAGTCTCATCCCATAACTGGTCTCCCCCTACCAACATCTTTTGTCTTTAGCTGGAGATGTTATTTAAGGTCAGGGCTTGGGCTCTTTTAGAGAGTTACTCAGTTTTCCTGGGTCTCTCCCATGTATGGGGTCGGGGCAGGGGGTTTGGTATGTTACTAAATTTTTTTTTCCTCCGGTTAATCGGTCTTTTTATTACAGAAGTGTCTTAGCCAAGAGCCTAGAAGGGTAGAGGGAAAATAATTTTTCTTCCTCCATAAAACCTCCACCCATAGAAGAGTAATATTTGTAGGTCCTGAAGCAGTGGGGACATTTGTAGTTCTCTGAAGCAGAGAATAATATGTATGTACATAGGGATGTAGCCAACCTCACAACAGACCCTGTGAGGTAGAACTTACTATCTCTGGTTTACAGACTGAACTCTGACACAGTTTGATGGCGCAGAGTAGTAACATGATGAAACGTGCCTATGCCATCATTGAGAAGTATGGGACTAATCCTTGTCTCCTGGAGCTGAGCTCATCCACGGATTTTGGGTCTAAGTATTTAGCTAGACTGAGACTCTCACTTCCCTAGAAGAACCTGCAATGCAAGCTTCTCTTTCTCACTTCCTCCTCTCCATTTCTTATTTAAATTAAAAAGTACAAAGAGAAGGAAGGATCATTTTGAATAGTTTAAGTTTCATCTAAATGTTATGCATGAGATCCAAAAAACAGAATTATATTCTCTGATTCATATGTATTTTGTGGTCAGTTGGGGCCCTCAGAATCTCTTTTTTCAACATTTGCTCATTGTGGTGTCTAAATGTGGTGTCTCTCCTGATCTGATGGGGTCCCCGGTTGGGTGAAAGAATTCACCCGAGGCAAAACAAAGCAGATAGAAATTTATTGAATACACTGCAAGGGAAGGAGTGTGGGGGAACTGGACTGCAGAGGAGAGGCTGTCTGCAAGGAGGCAGTGGGTGGAGGGTTGTTTTAAAAGGGGGAAGATGAGGAGGCATGGCGATGTATGGAATTTTCCCTTTTTTGGTAACTGTGCCTGGTTGTAAGCACCCCATTGGTTAGTTAGGGCTTATGAATATTTTGTGGTGGGTCCCTGATGGACCTGTCTGTATGCAGTCAGGTGGTCGGTGTGGGCCCTTTCTATATCCCATGGCTCTTTGCCTAAAAGTGTCCTCTACACTCATGTTTGCCCTTTCTGATCTTTGTCTCCTTAGATAATTGACCTTCTATGGAATAAATATTGTTGGTATATAATCGACACCAGGTAAACTGTAGTGGATTTATACTGAGAAAGAATTTTTCTCACACCCCATTACTTGAAACCAATTTCAGTTGATTTCTGCCCAATTTAGTGATATTTTACTTCAATATTATTTACTTGTTTATCCCAATACTAGGCTCCATTCATTCCCCAAATAGCTCTTGAATCCTTAGTGAGGGTCAGGCATAGTTCTGTGTGTTGGGAATACACATAATCCACTATTTTGAGCAAAACAAAGTCCTGGTCTCCTGTGCTTCAGTCTGGGTCCTTGGAGGGAATGTGATGGATTATTAGTGGGCAGGGTAAAGCTAACATATAATTGTGTTGAATTTTACAGACAGCAAACATATATCTAAAGGCTCTAACTCTCTCATTGCCATAATGTGTGTGTGTGTGTGTGTGTGCGCGCGAATGTGTGTATGTGTGTAGGGGTATGAGAAGGAACAGCTGAAATGGAAAACAAATACAGGGAGGACTGAGTGGAAAATGCAGGGACAGTTTCCTGTCATGGCTATTTTCTAGAAATAGAAATAGAGCCCTGCAGTTTCTAGTTATAAATTAAAGAAGACAAGAAAAGGCAATGCAAGATGAGCTAAGATTCATCATAAATGATAAAACTGAGGTTAAGATTTTAAAACTCAGCTCTCAATTTAAAAAGGTTAAATTATACACAAGGAAATCATGCACAAGTGAAATAGAAGAACAAATTGTTCATGGTCTTAGAAAAAACATTTTCTTCTTCATTGTTCCTGGGCAGTTTCTCATTTAGAAGGGAAAAGTTATTTTTCTTTCTACCCCAGGAGGGCAAGAACAGTTTCTCCAACACCACAGCCTCTGAGCTGCTGAGTGTGGTATGCATTCATGTACATGAAATATAAACTAATAAGTATATACTTGCCAGATTCAGATAACCTGTATTAAATATTTAGTTCACTGCTCATTTAATGAAAGTTTACCCTAGCAGCCAGATTTAAAGTTGTCCTTGTAGTCTAAATGCTCCTCTGTCAGCCTAGGACCTGGGCATTCTCTACAGGCGCCAGCACAGTTCCTGGCCTAGAACAGATCCTGTCCCTTGTGGCTGGGCTGAGCTTAAATGAACTGGATGTCAAAGCTACTGTAGGTAGGTGGCAGTATGGTTCAACTCCAGGCTTTTTGTGTAACCAGCCAGTTAGGAATTTTAAACCCATCTCTTTGTGGTCCAGGAACAAGTTACCGAAATCTTTTATAGCCTCAACTTTCTTGTCTGCAAAATGGGAAAGTATTGGCTGTCTCAGTTATTGTGAATACTAAATAAGACAATCTACTTAGTGTGGGACTTGGCACAATTAATGGTAGCTACTATACTACATATGAGGAATGACCAAATTCTACATAGCAATTACGGTAAGTTGAGGAGAGCAGAGGGCTCTTTAGAGAAAGCTGAATTAAGCCAATGCTTCACTAACCAAAATATTACTGACAAATTATTCATAGTTTTCAAAAGATTCTCTTCTCTGACATTACAGGAAATTGAAAATTAATTTAATTAGCTGCACCTCTATTAGATCCTGCCTGAAATCCCAGGTTAGTATATTTTGGTATGTCTGCAGGGGTTTAATTTGGGCAGAGGGGAATTATCTAATTTTGGCGACTCTAATAAAATTGGGTTAAAATGCCCTATGCTAAGGCAGTACCCAAACTGCTTGGCTGTCAATTCTACTACTGCTGGAGGACAAAATACATTTTGTCTGCACTCAGGTAGAGTTCAAGTCCTGAACGGCTTTCAGAGGAGGAGAGCTGTAGGTCCTTTAAGGAGAAAGGGTTCGTAGCAGGAAGAATCCGGATGACCTTCCATTTTGGAGCCATTGCCCTTTATAAAGGGTGGAGAATCCTTAAGGGGGTGACTACGTGGGGTCAGGAGGAGCCCGGGCCGGGCTGGCTCAGCTAGGATTCATGGGTTCCACTACGTGTCCTGCAGCCCTACTGTATGTCTAGGGACTGGTGTCCAAAGACCCGCAGCCCATTGGGCGCTGATAGCCCGCGAGATAACTGGCGCAGGGAACAAGTCGGCCTGCTCTCCCCAGACCGTCCTTAGCCCGCCCCGGCGAGCCGGCTCCTCCTGGTGCGCCAGCCAGCCTTCTCTCTGCACTTGGAGTTCCCCGTCCGGCCGGCGGTGGGCGCGCGCCCCACGAGGCCCAAGCCCGCTGCCGTGTGTTCTGCCTGCCGGCCCGGCTGAGCCTTGGGGTCCCGCGGCCTCGGCGCCCACACGCCCCCAGCTCCTTGCACGCAGCCTGCAGAGGTTGGTGCGGCCCGTGAGCGCGGGGTCGAGGCCGGCCCACCAGCCGCCAGCACCGCGGCCCCCGCCACCCCCGCGGCCTGGCCGCACGCCGGGTCCCCGCCGCGGAGGGGGATGGGGAGGGAGGAGAGACTGGAGGAGTTGGAGACAGACACAGCCGCGGCGAGCACAGTTACGGCTGGAGACAGACGGCGGCGGGAGGCGGAACACTTCCCCCCCTCCGGCGACGGGAAGCGGGACACCTCCCTCGGCGGCCGCAGCACGGTCTCCCCCTCCTCCCCCCTCCCAGAGGCTGCGGGCCAGGCCCGGCGGGACAGGCAGGCGAGTGCGGCTGGCCCTGCCTGCCCCGCGCGCCGCCGCAGCCGGCCGGGGATCCCCTGCGAGTCGGGGAGGAGCCGCCGCCGCAGCCGCCGCCAGACAGGCTGCGAGTCCCTGGGAAAGTGAAAGGGGGGCGGGGAGCGCGGGGGAGGCCCGGGGGTAAGGTCCCTGGCTCTTAAAGAGACCCGGCGCACCGCGCCGCGCTCCCCGCCGGCCGGCTGCGCGCCCCCCGCCGCGGCGGCCCCGCATCCCGCGCCCCTCCCCCGCGGCCCGCAGGGCCGGTGGCCGGGCGAGCCGCACTGCAGGCGGTCCCCCGCCACGGCTCCGGAGGGGCGGCCGCAGGTGAGTGCAGACCCGAGGTGGCTGTTGTGGTCTCGGCGTCTGGCCCAAGTTCAGCGCGGCGCGGAGGCGGGGTGGTGGTGGCGTTGGTTGGGGAGGGCAGGGGGCGGAGGACGCGGGGACAGGACGCTCAGGGAACGGGACGTCCGCGAGCCTGCGCCGTCGGCGGGGGCCAGAGGGAGCTGCCCAGCCCCGCGGGTCCTCCCCACCCGGACGAGTCCCACAGAGACGAGTGCGCGAGGTCTGAGGCAGTGTAGCCGGTGGGCACGGCGGCGTCCCGGCGCGCTCGCCCGGGCCGGGTGTGGGGAGGGCAACCCCGCACTCCCGAACGGAGGCCGGGCCGCCTCTGCTTGTGTGCTCCGTTGGAGGAACGTTGCCGACCTAAATCTCAGTGCCCGGCGCGGGATGTCCTGCGGTTGCAGGATTTAATTCTGCACCCCCGGGAGGCTGGGGTCAGCGCCGAGGTAACTGCCCAAACTAGGGTCTCGGTTCCCTTGGGCCTGTCAGCGAACCACTGCAGGCGGGGGGACTGGAGGTCGGCGGGAAGCGGGAAGATTGTGCAGGACCTTCCTGGGGAGTTTGCGGGAAGAAAAAGGGGCGGGAGCGGGCCTTACCCTGAACCCTGCATCCCGCTGCCAGACACCCCGCAGCCCGCGGCTCCGAGCCCCAGCACCCCGCATCTCGCGCCCCGCGCCCCTGGGGCCCGCCTCACCCGGCGTCTGCTCGGGTCCCCCCGCGCACGTTGACGTCTGTCGCGGGGCCGCCCGGAGCTCCCGGCATTGGCTGGGAAGTCGATTGTCTGGGGCGGCTGCTATTACACTTAGGCTGGGTCTCCGAGCCCCGGAGGAAGCAGGCGTGTGTTGAATTTCTCTTTGACCCTCACGGTGGAATAAACAGGAAGCGACGAGCACCCAGCCCGGGCTCGGCACTTGCCTTTGTTGTGGGGTCCGCTTTGCTCAGTCGCTAGGAGGCTTCCCCGCGACCCCTACCGGGTGCGCCGCCCGGGGTGGCGTTGGGGGCGCGCCCCGTAAGTACGCGACTGGAAGACAGTGGGTTCTCTTCAGGTTAATTCAGTGTGGTGACGGAGAGGGCATTTGCTTGTTTCAAAACTTTTTTTTTTTTATTTTTATTTTTTTAAACTGGAGAAGGAAGAGGCTTCCCTTTGAGGCAGAGATTTTCGGGAGGACGACGTGGACGCGTGGTGGGTGGCACCTGGAGAAGGCGCGCCAGTGCCCTGGTTCTGGGTTTAGCTGGCGGGGCACCGTGTCGCCGGTCAGAACAGCGAGGAACTCTTTAAAGTAAGCAGGGCTTCCTTGCTCCTAACCGGCATAGGAATGATTGCTGAGTGGCATTGGCCACGTAAGCTAGCTTAATTTTTGTTTTCCCCAGAGTCTTTTAATTAGCTAGAACTGGATAATTTTGATTTGCTTCTTTTCTCTTTCTCTATGTCCCAACTATTCTCTTGCCTTTCTCGCTTTGCAAATTACTTTGGCAACTTATCCCCAGACCCCACTTATGATTCAGTGCTGCTTTCTAAATGTTAATTAAGATTGTGGTAGGTATTCATTGATGACCTACTATGTGCTAGGCATTGTGAGCTGTGAGGTGAGATGAGCTGTTACAGAATGTTGATTCCGAGAGCTACTATTAGTAAGTTTCTTGCAGTGGAGGTGGGTAGAGATGATGAGCAGCCTTGGTCCTTAAAAATATGTGGGTCCTGTGGCTGGTGTGGAGGTGGTGGCTAGTACTAGGAAACTTCCCTTTAAAATGGCCCTTTCCCCTTGTTTGGCTAGCCAAGAAAGCTTTTCTTCCATTTGTATCTCTCCTAGAGCTTCTGGATTGAGCTCGGAATTAACAGGGAAGGTTCTGTAGAGTGTGCTCTGAGAAACTGCCATTGCATCAAGATATGTTCTGCATTTTGTATAAAACTATTTAGTCCTTTCTAATATTTATATTGAGTTTATGGTCATCTGTACATCTGCCTTTGTACTCTACACAGTTTTCTCTTGCAACATATTCTTTATGTTCAGTGAAGAATCATAATGTCAAACTTGAGTCATTACAGAGACAAATGAGATCTGAATATTACCCATGCACATATATTCAGTTATAATATTTGGTTTCCTATCCACCTTGGAATGCCATTTGATGGCCCTTGCAAAGCAGTGCTTTTTAAAACATAGGGGTAAATTCCTCATGATCTTTGGAAGCTTAATTCTTTTAAGAGCTTCATTTTGCTGTTGACATTGAACACACTGCTAGGAATTAGGGCCAAGACTGTAAATGCTGGTAAGGATTTGCTGTAATGGTGTTAGTTGTAGCTACCTTCCTCCCTTGTTTTAAAAGACCCTTCTAATTTCTTAATGTTCTTTTATTGCCCCGGGAAGAGTTTGTTGTCACTGGCCATGGTTCTAGTTCATGTAGGTTTGTATTTACTATGGAGAAGACTTTTCCCAGCAGGGTTTTAGGGCTGTCTCTTGGATCCTTCTGGTTTGCATGACCACGGTCCTGCAGAGGAACCCAGCCAGTGCCACCTGCTTATTAAGGGATTTTGTGCCAATTTGTTGGCACATAATTTGAGAATCAAAGTCCCTCCCCCGCCTTGTCCCCCGCCAGAGTATATACATACATAGACAGATATTTCCCCCTAACTGCTGACGGTGTTCTAAGAATAGTTTTCTTGCCTGGCGCACTGAGAGCAAGGACCCATCTGCAGAGGTGTTTACAATTTGGGACTGTGCTGTAGTCTTGGTTGACTTAGCAGCCTGGCAGAACAGCCTTGTAGCTCATGGGACACTGCCTGTTTTTCATCTGGGCTGCTGGAGGGGCAATTCCCAGCTGGACAGGGGAACATAGGTGAGAATGACTTTTGCTCTATGAGGGTAGTTTCTGTCCTGATGTCAAGTGGAGACCCCTAGGCTCCGTCTAGATCCCTTCACTGTAGCCTAGCTAGCAGTCACCCTGTGGTCTAGGCTTGAGATGACTGCTCTATGTCATCATGTGAAACCCAAGTACTCTCAGGGCTGGGGCGGTGACACATGCTGTTGTGGCTGGTCAGATCTTTCTGGTAGTCCTTGCCATATTTCTTGTCACCTTTCATCATCTAGGCTTGTGGAGTTTCTATGATGTGTCTGTCCTTTTGGGTAAGAGTTAGTAGAGAAGAAAGAAAACTCAAGGAGCAATAGTTGTAAGAAAGATCATTTCATATTAACCTGGAAAGTTTTTAGAAACATTAAACATACTTGATGTAGACACATGGGTATTAAATATAAACAGAAGCAAAATCTCTATGTAGTCCCATCTTGCCCTTTTCTCCCTTCTTCCTTCTCCCCTTCTTCCTCATTCTATCCTTGCTCCCTTCTTTCCTTCCTGTCTCAGAAAACTCTTCTGGAAGCCATTATTTTTTGGTGTCAAAGTGACTCTCTGCCTACATGGGATTTGTTAGTCTAGAATTACACCTTGACCTATATTATGGGTGTTCGTGGAACGTAAATCTTAAGTTTTAAAATAGGAATGTAAAGCTTCTTCCTACTATTTGGAAATTTAGGCCACAAGACCTGCCTACATTTTAGGGAGATTTTTTTTTTTTTTTTTTTAGGGAGATTTTTTTGTGTGTGGCGTTATTCACTTTACTGTTACGCAACTAAAGCAAACAGTCCCAAGCACCTGTACTATTAATTGCTACAGAAATATTGGATTCATATTCCCAGCGACTATTGTTTTTTTCCCTCTATCATAGGAGGAATTGAAAATAGTGTTTGTGTTGTCTCTTATCCATGTGATTTAAGTATGGATTGTTTTTCTCTGAATTTCCACTAAAAATGGCACTTTGGCCTTTTAAGCTGTTTTTGTGAGGACTTTTCTTTCCACCAGGCTTGTTTTCCAGATAGGTCTTGGAAATTACGAAGAACATAGCTATAATTTCTCTCTTGATTGGCAGCTGAGAGCTTTCCCGGACAAAAATAAGGCTACACTGTGCCAAATGGTTGACTTTTCTAGAATAAAAACTCTAAAGGGTATGCAAAAAGTCCTCTGGTTAATATATTGGCATTCCCAGAACCCACTAAAACTCCGGCAGCCTTCCAGACACCACTTAATGAGGATGCAGAATGTCTGGCTCAAATCCCCATGAGCAGAAGGGGGTGGGGAGCTGATGTCCACACCCTTTATTAATTTTTAATGACTGTACTTTTGTTTTGCAGATTTTGCTCCGTACCCCCCTCATGACTGACCCCCACCATGCCACCCCCCTCCCCCATCCATTTATTTACTCATTTACTTGGCATTGGAAAAACGTTGAGACTTTCAAGGTTAAGAATCCTGCTGAGGGATCATTTCTGTTTGCATAGGTTCTTTTGTTGTTGCTTTTCTTTTTCTCCCCTCCTCCCTCTTTTTTAGAAGAGGAAGAGAGAAAAGGAACAGAAAAAGAGATGACAACTTTTTTTTTTTTATGATGCTTTATTGTCTGCTGGAGGAGAACCATTTACGAAACTTTAAGTTTGTCAGACAGTTTATATGACAGTGCAAGTTGGTGCTTGCCAAGCTCCAGACAGATTGCTAATGTTACATGACAGGGATAAATAAATTACCGCTGTCTGCAACACGCTTGCACTGCAAACGCACTCTGCAGCCGGCGGTCGGGCGCTGCGCACCCAGGGAGCCTGTTGGATGTGCAGCTGGGAGGAAGGCCTCTGCCTATTGCCTAGAATTCTGTGACTTGGTTCGGAAATGAAAAGGGTGTGTCTCTCGCTTTTATTTTTGGCAGTGCTGCAGGGCAGCAGAATGCACGTAGCAGCTGTGTGTCCTTCGTTTTGTTAGGCAGCTCTGCCCCCTCGCCTTGCCCTTCCCCTTCCTCCTCTCACCCCAGCACATTCTTCCCTGTGCACCACGGGGCATGGCACCTAGTCTTCCTCCCAGGGACCTGCTGTGGAAGTAACTAAACTTTGTTCTCAGCTGCTTAGGCCCTATGTTTTCTCAAAGCCAAGTTTCAAGCTGTTTACGGTTGCGTTCTTTCTGCAGGTGCAGACATTGAGAACAAATTGTCTGAGATAAGTGTATGTGTGCTGCCCTGGGAGGGGGCTGGGTGGCACTCCTTGGGCATAATGTACTTTCATCTCTGGCAATTTGGATAGTCAGCTGGCAGAGTGACAGGTGTAATGAACTTAATGGTCTTGCTCTAGTTGTTAGCGGACACACTGCTCATATTACAAAGCCACCTCCTAAGTTGGGCCCCTGCCAAATGACTTACTCTTCCCTTTGCAGACAAGATTCAGGGCTTGGACTACTCCAGTGACGTTAAGGTCAGGAATTGGGTAGGTGTGAGCAACATCTGTGTGTCCTCATCCACATGGTCCCTTTCTCTGCAAAGTAGAGCCGTTGCATCCATTTTGCAAAAAGAATCCATCCCATCTGCCCCTGGCTAGTCATCCCTCCTTGAGAGGTGTGGCAAGCATCCTCTGTGTAGGTGTGTGGACTTCTTGCCCCTGGCATTCACAGAATGGCAGGTTTCCTGCTGTGCCTAGTCAGTTCCTGTGCACAGCCACCATTCTGCAGAAGTGGGCTTGGGCCTATGGCTGGTGGAGGCTCAACCAAGCATTGTTTTCATTGTCTGTGGCCCCACAGGCCTGCAACGTCTGCATAGAGTTGGGGAGGGGATTTCCATAGTAAAATCTCACTGCTTCCGGAAGGAAGGCAAGAGTGGAGAGCCCACGGCAGGAGGCCAGGCTGCTTTTGGAAGGGCTCCTGGACCTCTGGCGGGCCCTCCTCCACCAGGGTACTTGGTCACAGAATAGTAGCAGCAGTTCCAAACACTTGCATAGCACTGACTATGTGCCAGGCTGCTCTTAGTGTTGCACACATATGAACTAATTTAGTCCTTAGTGCAGCCCTCCTGTGACATCTGTACTGCTACCATCCCCAGCTTTCAGGAAGGCAATAGGAAGCCCGGAAATTGCCCAGTCACACCTCTTGTAAATAAAGGGTGGAGTCAGTAGGAGGAAGCCCTTGCATTCTCTCTTTTGGGGTCTGGGCTTTGACTCCAGGCTGCCTGAGGCTGGGCCCAAGTCAGAAGTTCATCAGAGATCATTCATTTACCAGCTGGGAGGGGGAGGATAGTACCCTTTCTGTCCCTTTCTTCTTCCTTCCTGCCTTCATCTGTAACTGATTATACCCCCCCTCACCTCCAGTCCCCATTCTTATTTCTAGCTTCTGCTTTCTGTGCCTGTCTTGCTGGTGACAAGAGCCTGAGTTTTGAGAATTAGGCCATTGGTGGCTTTGTTTTGTCCACATTGAACCTTGAGTCCCTTGAAAGACAGATGAAATAAAATCAGCAGCAGTTTTATTGCCTGAGGTATTCTGTGCCATTCCTTAAAAACCTCTTCTGTTTGTCTTGTCTGGGTATAGATTGTGGGAGCATTAGGACCTGTTTTCTGGAGGGTGAACTGAGGCCATTGGAGGAGAAGCCCTCTGTCTGCTGTGAGTCTGGGGATGAGGCTGGATGAGGTCCTACTTAGTCGTTTGTTCACTCAGAAGGATCCAGCTCACCCCAGTTTGTGGAATGCTACGGTTTTAGTTTTGTTCCCCAAATGTGCTTCCCACATTTGGGGGAAAAATGAAAAAATAATCATATCTTTAAGATTTTCTATTTTGCTCCATGAGGACATAGATTAATCATCCATGCACATCACTGTGTACTTTTCATGAAATATAGTCCATCTTGGACAAACCTAACTGTTTGAGATTATGAAACCTAAAGTGAGTTCAGTTTGCAGGAGATCCAGATTTACTTGGGTCTGACAGGATAGTTCTTCAGCTGTTTGCAAACCTTCCCATGGCAGTGGGGCAGGGAATGGAACCCATCACAGCCCCCGAATTAAGCCAGGTGACTGGGGTGGTGCTGTCCCCTATATGATATGGTGCCCACACAATGTGTGGTACTTGATCCCAGCAGTCACCTGGATGGGGTTGGACAAGTGCTGTTCTCCTTGGGGTTGAGGCAGTGCAGGCCTCTGGAAGTTCCTGTTCTGGTCTGTGCTCTGTCCCCCCCATCTCCACAGCGTTGAGCAGCCATGTTTTCATGTGGTGTGTCCCAGAGGTGCATCATAGTCATCAACCCCCAGGATGCGCCCATCACTGCCTGTGTGGCAGGTGTGAGCACCACCTGTCAAGGACAGACGTGGAGGCCTGGGTACACTGGCCACCAGTCCAGCTCTGCCCACTCTAGTTGAACCTAGACTTTTTATTCTACAGTCTTTTAGGCTTGCTGAACCCATCGTCATAGATCTAGGCTCTGAAATTCTTTTTTTCCTGATTATATTCTCACTGACGATAGTTTGGAAAATGAAACGAAGAAAAAAGAAACAAAGAAGAAAATAAAAATGACTAAAATTACCTTTGATTCTACTACCTTTAGAAGACCACTGTTAATAGTTTAGTAGATTCTTTCTAGGCTTATTTACTGATTAAGTATAAAATCATGTATAGAATTTGTATATGTTTTCAGACTTAGCATTTAATCCTGAACATTTTTTCATGTAATTTAAATATTCTCCAAGAGTACCACTGCTGATAACTATAACATTCTACTCTATGGTCATATTATTATTTTTTAAAAATTTGTTTTGGGACGCTATTACCAGTTTTCTCTATTATAAATGATACTGCGTTGAACATTTTGATTACATCCTTTGGATAGATTCCTAAAAGGGAAGTTCATGGGTACAAGAACTTTTAGAGGGTCCTCCAAAAGTTATCACCAGCTTGCTTTTCAGAAAGCATGAGGCATTTTGCATTCCCACAGATATGAGGGTGGCTCACCCTTGCCAGTATCAAATATTATTACAAAACTGTGCAAATTTGGCAGTAAATGTTATGATGTTTAAATTTTCCTTTCCATCTTTTTGTTACAAGAATCTAGGTCTATATCATCTGGATCACAAGTGAAGAGAGTTCTGCTGTTTGCCAGAGTTTTGTTATGGGCAAGTACGGTGATGTTTGTGGATGATCTCCTCAGGGACGGAGAAGACCTTTGTGCTAGTTTACTTTTATTTTTTATTTTTTTAAAGTTTATTTATTTATTTTGAGAGAGAGTGTGTGTGTCAACACACATAGACACACTTATGCACAAGTGGGGGAGGGGCAGAGAGAGGGAGAGAGAAAGAATATTAGCAGGGTCCACGCCCAGTTCAGAGCCCGAGGTGGGGCTCAATCCCAAGAACCGTGAGATCATGACCTGAGCAGAAACCAAGAGTTGGCTGCTCAACCAGCTGAGCTGCCCGGGCGCCCCAGCCTTTGTGCTATTTTAAATTGGAGATACATTCTACTTAGGTAGGTTAAGGACACTAAACAATCTACTATATTTTAAAATAAAATTAGAGGATTTTATGGCCAAGAACTGCACCTGGTTTTCCCACCATCTTCACCCTACCCGCTGAGGGTAACTTGGACTCGCAGGGGAGAAGTGGGGACCAGGAGAGAAAGTGGATTCAGTAGCCAGCTGCTGGAAGATGGTGTGCCATCTTGTTCAGTCACTTCTCTCTGTTTGAATGACTACTTTCTGAGACCACACTCTTCCCTAGCTTTGTCCCCTAGGATGCTGACATAAAATTCTCTTAGGTTTTACCTGATGGCTGATGCTCAACACTTGACGTGGGTGCCTCTGCAGAGGGCACTCACTTCCTCCCTTCCATAGATCTGGCAGAGTCTTCTGCTTCCAGCAGAGGCCTGCGCCCTTTCAGAGTCACATGCTACTATTAACAGTGTCTGGCCTCCTAAGCTGATTGCTCCTGAAGCTTGAGAGAAAAGAAAAATCATTTTAGGAGGTTTTTGATTAACTAAGGGCAAATCAGTTTTGTATTCTTTGAAAGGCAGCCTTTTCAGCTGAGAGGCTGGGACGGGCTGGCTGGAGGGGAGCCCATTCACAGGGCTGGTTGGAGGAAGCAAGATGTAATACCCGCATCTTGGGGGCTAGTCCCATTTTGCTTGTTATGTTCACATGCACCTTCATGCATCCATTTGTTCAGCAGCTGTGAGGGCTTACTGTGCTCTGGGGTGCATGCTGGGAGTGTGCCTCATCTGTGGCATGACCTGGTGAGCAGTGTGCGAGATCCACGGGGCCCAGGTGGGCACCGTCCTCTCCTCTGTGCTGAGGTGAGTTGATCCTTGGCACCACAGGCATGGATGGTGCCAGGCTCTGCGTGGGCATTTGTCTCTTGGCCTGCATCACTCCCTTGCTGGCCATGCCGTCAACCCCATGCTGCATTCTAGGTACAAACCCACTCTTGCCATGGCTGGCAGTGTGGATGGTGCCAAGACCTTGGAGATGGAGTATGCAGAAAACTGCCAGTGGGTGGCAGGGCTGGTTGGTGGCCGCACAGGTGGTCTGACCATAAGGGGTCAGGCAGTATCTTTAGGGGAGCAGCTTGTGCTGGTCCCTTTCTGCAATTGGGAGGGAGGCTCCCAGACAGTTGCGTGCTAGTGATGTTATTGAATAGTTTGCTGGAACATTTACTCAGGGCATTTTGGGTGACTGAAAAATACACCTTGTGTACTTTCCCCCTGTTTGCTGTTGGCTGGTGTGTGCGGGTCTGACAGACTTTTGTTTAATTTGACCTTCCTGCATTTGGCTTGTTCCTTCAGCAGAATGAGAAAATGCCAGACTGTTTTTTCTAGGAGGGATAGAGGGCCTTTTTGGACATAATGCATGCGTTATTTTAAAGGTAGAGGTAATGTTTACAGTTGGATGGCTTGGGTGAATGTTTGTTTTTCTGCTACTTCAGCTATTAAGATAAATATTGTACCCTTACAGAACTTAGCTTTCATCCTATTCATATTTAAATGTGAGATTCAGAATCTTTATTTCTAAACTAGAGGTAGGTCCTGGGACTTAATTTTTTTTTTTTATCTGAAGAGTAATGTAAAAATAATAAATATTATATATATACACACACACACATATATATATATATATATATATACAGTCATAACTACATAATTATTAGTAAATTTAATCCAGAAAAATATTTGTTTTCTGATAAATACAGTGGGACATTAAATGGAGTTGGAATTATTTAATGGAACTCTTAGTGCATTACTTTGCAATGTGAATGCATCCTTTTATTGTTATAACATGGTTTATATATTGGGTTTTAAAAATTGGGGCACATTTGTGTGCCTAAGGGGATGGCTCCCACTCTGGCATCTGCCATGTAGCAGGCCTTCCACTTGGCCCACCTGAGGAAGCAATGTCAGGGCAAAAACGTGGGCCTGAGCACACTGTCTGCAGCACTCTGCTGTCCACACTCTGCTGTCCAGTGTGTGTGGAAGTATCTGAGTAGACGTGTTATGAGGGGGGTGCTATATCTTCTGAGCTCTCGTCTGACTGAACCCTTGGGAGGCTGCATGACCTTGGGAAGATCAGTTTGCTCTTCTCTAAAACAACTATTTGCCCACCTCTTAGGTTTTGAAAAGGATTAAGTAAGATAATGCTTATGCAAACCAGTTGGGAGAGGCTCAGTGAACTACCATGGTGAGTGCCCAGTAAATGGCGGCTGTCATTAAGTCAGCTAAGGATTTGTGAGGCATCTGCCCAGCCTGGTATGGAGACCCAGCTCCTGCCTCTGTAGACTATGTGTACAGGAAGCAGCCAGCAAATAAGAGCAGGCAGTTTATAATCAGGTCTCAAGTTAAGAGTTGGGAAGTCCCAGGGGTGCTTGGGTAACTCAGTTGGTTAAGTGTCCGCCTTCTGCTCAGGTTGTGATCTCACAGTTCGTGGGCTCAAGTCCTGCATTGGGCTCTGTGCTGACAGCTCAGAGCCTGGAGCTTACTTCAGATTCTGTGTCTCCATTGCTCTCTGCCCTTATCCCACTTGCGATCTGTCTCTCTCTGTCTCTCAAAAATGAATAAAATTAAAAAAAAAAAAAGAATTGGGAAACCCCATTTAAGCCCCAAGTCAGTTAAGTCTTTGTACATGGAGAGAGTGAGATGGCTGGGTATGAAGGGCAGTAAACTCTGCCAGCTTGCTTCTGTTACCCCTTGCTCTGCTCTACATTCTTGTGGAGCACTGTGATGCCCAGGCACTGGCTCTATCCCCATACTGCTGGAAGGCAGGTACCCAAATGGTTACTGCACCAGGTGGTGGCCTTGCCAGGGTACTGGCAGCACGAGGAGGTATAAAGATCCCAGAGGAGCAAGGAGGACATCTAGGTCTACTCTGGTCAGTCAAGGAGGACTTCAGGAAGAAGCTGACTTTGGGCTGAGACTTGGTGAAAGAACACAGTTTTCCCAGGTGGACAAGCAGGAAGAGAGTGTTCACTGTCAGTGGCTTTGAGAAAGCTATGTGCACTGGGGTCTGGAAGGCAAATACCAGAGCTTCAAACTTCGGTGTATAAGTGTGTGTGTCAATTTATAGATAAATATACATGACCCATGTGTGTGCTCGTACATTTTTGCTCATAGGAGTATGTTCTTAAAATTGGGGGACTGGGGCACCTGGATGGCTTAGTCGGTGGAACATGTGACTCTTGATCTTGGGGTTGTAAGTTCAAGCCCCATGTTGGGTGTAGAGCTTACTTAAAAATAAAAAATCTTTTAAGAAAATTGGGGGACCACTGGTGAGCAGTGGGAACAAGTGTGCAGAACAGGGATGAGAGAGAGTAGCTGTAAGGGTAAGCAAGGGGCTGGTTATTTCACAGGTTAATAGTGATGCATATAGCTCTTAAAATTTAGAACTCTAACTGCACTTACCCCATGAAGGGGTGAGCCTGGTGAAGAAAATCCTAAATTATTTGTTAGTGTTTAAGTGCCACCAGCTTAAAATCCATGTGCCATATTTTGCCACTTTGCTGCCCTCACTTTTGCAGGCACCTTTTCTTGAGTTTATGACTATTGGAGTATGGCGAGGGGTGGGGGTTTTGTGCTCCGGTTTAGGTAATATGAAATGCTAATATAAATGCTTTGTTGACCCAGAGAAATAATTGTCAAGAAATTGAGATTGTTTATTCATGCTCTGAGTGGGGGTAACAGTTTTAGAGGCCATGTGCATCTATGAAAATGGTCAAGTTCAATTAATATGTCAAGGGGGCTGTGGGGGCTGCAAGGGATAAGTAAAGACTGGTTCTTTTCCTGCCTGCCTTCAGAGACTGTACATCATGGCCAGAGTTTTGTGTGTCAGACACACGTTGGTGTTAGTCGGTGAGGCAGCATGCAGGTAGGAGGGAACTCCATGCTGATGGTGTTGGTGGAAGAGGCTCTCATCGGGGACGGGTGGAAGGGCAAAAGGGCTCAGGACAGATTTTGTGGGGAAAAGAATGGCAGTTGATATGTGCCTCTGAGATGGGCAATGACAGGAAGAAAACAGCTTGCTGGAAGGGTGTGGATCAACGCAGGGGAACACAGAGGGGTATTTGGTGAACACCAGTTTGTTGGAAGCTCTGTCCTTATTGGATCTGATAAACGTTAGCTGTTGTCATCATCATTTTTGTTCTTGTTGTGTCAAGGCGCTGGATTAAGGTAGGCAAGACCAGTTCTGCTGTGGAGTGTTTCATCCCATCTTTGCTGAACACTGAGTCAACAGCCAGTAACGGTGAAGAAAAAACAAGCCTGTTGGGAGACCTACTTTCTATTTATTTCCTTAATCTGTTTGTTTGCACTGGATACTCTGTCTTGACTGTAGTTCTGTAATACTCAATATTTGTTCACATTTCACAGAATGCTTACTTTTCATCCTCCATGCAGTTCACACCAGGAAGCCAGGTTTATTCCTTTCATATGGTAATTTCAATGCCTTCTATTTGCAAAACATTTGTAACTTTTTAAAGCTTTTCATAGACAATATCTAATTTCAGGTTCCTTGGCTTTAAGGAACAAATAATTAATGAAATGTACATAGAAGTGTAATTAATGGATTCGTTCCTTACTCTTCTCTAATGTGGCCGTTAGCTGAATGTGGAATTCAGATTGGAGTTTATTTTAATGTGCAAAACCTAACGGGAAAGAGATGTCCTGTCGTTGTCCAAGCCACATAACGAGGTATTTCTGAAGTTGCTGGGACCAAGGCTTTTGCCCCTTGCTTCCTGGGCAGGCACTCAGTCGACATAATTTTAAAGCACTCAAGTGCTCAAGAGTGGGGTAAAGCACTCAAAATCCAATTCAAAAGTACAGCCGAACACCCATGCAATCCTTCCTCAGGTGGACTGTGCAGACCAGAGACCTCACTGAATTGAAGTGTATGGGCAGCCTGGGTGGATGTGGAAGCCTCCTCTCATCTCTTGTCCTTTGTTAAAGGGAGGCTTACCGGTGAGCTCCTTGTGGCACTTAAAAAGCTGTAGAAGGTTCTGGCAAATCTAAAGTGTCCAGCCATTGTTAACAGCGGAGCAGGCGCACACCCTCTTGTGTGCTGTGGGTCCAGGGCACTTGGGATCTCTGTCCTCAGCCTGCGCTCCTTTTTTTCAAGGTGGTTTTGGCTTCTGTCATGGTATCAGTTTGTTCAGCTGTGCAGGCAAGTCGCTGTCAGTTCTGTCTCTCTCCTTTTAGCAAAATAGTTTTCATTCCGAGTCGGGGCCCTTTGTCCGGGTTACATAAGACTGTTCTGTGGCCTCAGCCCTTGGCCAGCACCTGGCCACCTCCGCCCAGCCCTTGCCTCTCTCTACCTCTAGCGGCCCCTTTTCTCTGCTCAGCTATTTACTGTTGTGTGTGGCTCTGCTTCTTCCTCTGTGGTTGCCAAGTATTCTGATCCCCTTCTTGTATTCCAAGTGGAAGTCATTCACACCGCCGTTCACACTTGCTTTGCAGTTTTCTGCTCTCTCTCCTCCACAGACCTCAGAAGTGCTGTGTCTAACTCTCGCTCCCTGAGGCCGTGTGTGGAGACTGCCTACCTAGTCCAAGCACTCAAAGCCTGCTTCAGCAGTCCTAGGCCTGTAATAGAGACACAGGCTGGAGTGTCTGCTGGCTTTTCCTAATTTGGACACCCCCTGACAGTGGTGTAGATATGGTTCAATGGTTTTGGTGGCAAATGAAGTGCTTTCTGGTCTCCTTGGGTATTTAGTTTGTGTGATCAATAAGGACTGAGGCTCAGTTGGTAGCTGCACATGGTGAGTTATGTGGACAGGTTGTAATGAAATAGCTCTACCTCTGCAGAAAATGGGTGCCCTGAAGGGTGGTACTGATGGGATATGCTCTTTCCGTTGCTTAGAAAGTGAACTTGTCTCCTATAGCATTTGAATATATTTTCTGCTGTTGGAAAATAGAGTGGTTACGTGATTCATTGGCTTGTTCACTGATTGAGAGAGGATGGCAAGATGTCAGTGGGCTCTCCTGGCTTGCTCTCAGAGTTGAGAGGAGTATGGCAGGCAGAACCCAGCAAAGAATAGAAGAGCTGCTCTTGCAAGCTGGCCGAAGAACTGAGTGCCCTCTTGTTTGATATACACCTTTCTGTCACTTATTTGCCACTGTCTCTGGTGCTGTTTTATTGACAGCCTTCTCCAAATGTGTCTGAGCGCCTGGTCACCCTACCTCTATGATGAGGCCTGCCAAGCAAAGCTGCTGAGGACAGTCATTCTCAGAGGTGTTCATTGGTGTCTCTCCCTCATCTGTCAATGGAGGTTTCCAAACCTGGAACCTTATACCCACATCTGGGAAGCTTAGAGGCAGAATTCTTTTGCCTGTATTGAAATTCATTATGCAGTTTGAACAACATGGGCTTGACCTGCACAGGTCCACTTACACGTGTTTATTTATTTATTTTTACAAATACCATACAGTACTATAAATTAAATATATTTTCTTCTTGATGTTCTTTTTTTTTTAAAAAAACATATTTGTTTTTTTTTTTTAATTTTTTTTTTTCAACGTTTATTTATTTTTGGGACAGAGAGAGACAGAGCATGAACGGGGGAGGGGCAGAGAGAGAGGGAGACACACAATCAGAAACAGGCTCCAGGCTCTGAGCCATCAGCCCAGAGCCTGACGCGGGGCTCGAACTCACGGACCGCGAGATCGTGACCTGGCTGAAGTCGGATGCTTAACCGACTGCGCCACCCAGGCGCCCCAAAAAAGCATATTTGTTTAAGTAATCTCTGCACCCAATGTGAGACTCAAACTCATGACCCCAAGATTGAGAGTCCCACGTTCTACTGACTGAGCCAGCCAGGCGCCCCCTTGTGATTTTCTTTTTCTTTTTTTTTTTTTAAAGTTTATTTATTTATTTGGAGAGAGAGAGAGAGAGAGAGAGTGCACGTGCATGCAGGGGAGGGGCAGAGAGAGAGAAAATCCCAAGCAGACTCTGCACTGTCAGCACAGAGCTTCATGAGGGGCTTGAACTCATGAACTGTGAGATCATGACCTGATCCAAAATCAAGAGTCAGATGCCAACTGACTGAGCCACCCACGTGCCCCCCCATTGTGATTTTCTTAATAACATTTTCTTTTCTCTAGCTTAAGTTATTTTAGTAATACAGTGTATTGTACATATGACATACAGAATATGTGTTAATCAGTGGTTTATGTTGGTCAGGCTTCTGGTCACCAGTAGGCTTCTGGTGAACAGTAGTTAAGTTTTGAGGAGTCAACTTACAGGTGGATTTTTGACTGTGCAGGGTTAAGTACCCCTCCCCACTGCCTTGTTCAAGGGTCAACTATATATAGAGGATCTCACCCCTAAACTCTGAAGTGCAAACTCATATCTGTCAGATGTCTCTATTGTCCGATGGGCATCTCTAAAGCCCATGTCTAACAATGATGTCCTGATTCCCAGCACACCCATCCACCTTGTCCCTTTGGTTTCCCCCATCTGCCCTTCACTGTCCCATCTCAGTGACAGTATATTCCAGTCTGCCTAGTGATTCAGGTCACACATCTTGGAGTCCTCCTTGACTTTTTTTTTTTTTTCCATAGCTCACCTCAATCCATCAATAGATCGTGTTTGTTCTGTCTTCTAATTCTGCCTCAAACCTGCTCACTTGTCAGCAGCATGGCTGCTAGCAGCTCAGTGTGTCCCTTCCCCACTCAGGTTAGAGTCTCCTGACTGCAACCCCTCCAACTTTGGAGTCTAGTCTCAGCCCAGCAGACTGTGAGCCAGGGCCCAGCAGTTGAGTAGCTCCTCTGCTGGGGGCTCTGGGGTCTGGCAGCCTTCCCTCTGCGGTGCCTCCTCACAGGCCTTTGTGGTTGCTCTGCTGAAACTCCCCCTTGGTGGCCATGCATCTGTCCCTCGCTTCATTCAGGCCTCAGTCTGGTGACCCTTGTCAGGAGGCTGTGCCTTACCTTGGGCCCTGCCCGGATGCTGTTCCAGTTTTCTCCGTCTGTTCACTGGTGCTGGTTGTTACCCCCCACACTGGAAAGTAAGTGCGGGAGGGCGGGTGTGTTGCCTTGCTCCTTGTTCTGGGAGGTGCCCAACAGCAGCCCCGGGACTGCAGTGCATGACCGCAGGTGAACTCAGGCAGGGCACAGGCCAGCAGGGGGACACAGTGCCGTCGGGCGAGTTGTCCACTCCCTCCTGGGTGGGGCAACTTGTGGGTGCTGGGTGTCTCCCCTCAGTTACCATGGGTCAGGTCAGACCTCAGTGCAAACAGAAAGTTCTGCCAGAAGGGCTGAAGTACAGCTGCAGGAGTGAAAGGGGTGCACATGAGGCTGGCACATCCCAGGTGACATCATTGTGGTCACCCCTTCCACCCCTTGTCTCCTATGGTTTTTCTACTCACCTGCATTAACACTTTGTTTTGCTATTTCTCCCTGAAGTCAACTACCTGCTGGAGGCAGGAGAAGCAATTGTTTTCTAGGCAGGCTCTTGCCTTCCTTCTCTCCTCCATTTGACTTGCTAGCTGTATAAATTATGTATGAAGTAGATACTATTTATATGTTTCAAGACAATTGATAAACCTGTAAAAGATCATCAGATTTATTAATTTTAGTAAAATCATTGTAGGTACACATTTTTTCTTCAGACAATGTGTCTCTATTATAAGCTTGGTTCCCCTCAGCTTGGTTCCTTGGTTTTCTTCTGTTCTTGGGATCATGAAAAGTTCAAAATAGAGAAAATTGTGGTCTGTGAATCTTTTTTCCATCTTTTCACAGAAGACTAAGTGGTTGACAGGTACCTGGAAGTCTGACTCATCTTCCAGACATCTGACTGTGCTTTTATTCTGGTATTAGATATGTGTTCTTGAGTTTTATTTTCTTGCTTGGGTTTAAAATCAACAAGGATGTGAAAACTAAGTACCTAGTGGAACAAGGCAAAAAACCCAAATAAGACAAATTCCAAATAGTGGTGAGTAGTATAGCATTTTATTTTTGTGTGATATATGGTCACATGCTAGCCTGGCCTGCAGATGAGAAGGGCAGCCATGGACAGGTCAGTCTTTCCTTTGCAGGTTCTCCCATCCCATCCAGACCACACATCTACAGTCCTGCCTGAGCAGTAATGGCACATGTCCGGCCCAAGGTTGGGTGGCTTTTCTTGAGGGCAAGCTTCAGTCTTACCTCCATCAGAAATCTGATTTGAATGACATAGGCACCTCCATCCAGAAAACCAACCAGAAGGAAATGTACCAGAACATTAAAAATAGATACCTTCCAGCATAGTGCTATGGATGATTTTAAAAATTCTGTCTTTTTACCTTTTCCATATTTCCTACAATGAGCATTTATATAACAAGAAAATTCCCAGTGAACTTGATTTACTCAGGGCGTGGAATAAAAAGTCAATTTCTGAAAAATTGTGGAAAACAATTTGATGTGTGTCTTTTTAAGCATTTTGGAAGCACGGGTGGAGTTGCTATGGGGATGGTAAGGTTTACTCTCTACAGAGAGTGGTTCCATCTGGCACCACATGCTCCCTGAGCCAAGCTGGGCAGTCCTACGCACAGCAGAGTTTCTCATTAGATGTGGAAACAATTACACATAAAATCACGATTCCATCTTCTCCGCCCCCCCCCCCCAAATCACCATTTAGCTTTGATCTAATAGCAGGACACAATGCTAAACTGCTTTCCACAGCCTCTGACCTCTCTGCCTGTTGTCACCTCTGAGATGGGTGCATTGCTGACAGTCTGAAGGGGTTCTGTCTTTGCTGGTGGAGCAGGGATGTTTCCTGAACAGGGTATATAGCATCGTACCTTTATCACAGTTGGAATTAATTTTCTTTTGCATAAATGCTGACATCTCTTTGAGAGGCATTGTTTTCATTTCCCTTTGCTGTGCCCCTTGAAACCATGGCCTCCTTCCCTTCCTGCACTTGCTTAGAACCAATATGGTCCCATCTCAGTTAGAGATGAGGTTTTAACATTCTGCACTGGGGTCATGGTGGGGACATGATGCATGCAAATAAAGTTCAGTTTTACATTTTATGGAGGATGAAACAAAGTGATTAAGAAAAGTAGTAGGTTTTCTCTTTGTCTTTGGGTCTTCAGTTATCACCGGAGGACTCGTGGAGCTAACATAGTGGTGGAGATGCTGGCTTAGGGATGGTTGGCAGCCAGCCGGTTGGAACTGGTGGTGTTCTCAGAACTGTGGTCGGGGCCCTGGACTAGATGTCTGGGGACCCCATGTTGTTGCTGCTCTTGGTCTCCTTATAGGGGTGTGCTCTTCGGCCAGTCTAAGTTTTGGTTCCCTCATCTGGAAAATGGCATTGGCGATGCTTATTTTCTCGTAAGGTTATTATGATGATCAGATAAGACGGTGCAAGGGTCTGCTTTGAAAAGCAGAGAACTGAATTCTTCAAAGGTGCGTTGCTCCCACAGCCTGACCACTGGCTGAGTCACTGCATGTCCTGTTGTGTCCTGTCCACTTCCTTTGATGATATGATAGGACCTGGCTCTATGATGCCATCATGGATGGCCTGTTAGCACCTCAGCTTCTAGCTTAGATGCTTGTGATGATGGACCTGTAGACAATGGCTGGCTAGTGTGCTGTTTCATTCTTGCCTTGGAGACAAAGGTGATAATTTCACTCAGCCCCAGGACCAAATGGAACTAGGGTGGTTCTACTTAATGGAAAAAGCAGTTGGAAGACATTCAGGAAACATGGATTCTTGTTCCCAGTTCTGCCCCCAAGCAGCATTGTCTGTGAGCAACTCAGGATCTAGTCTTTCAGTGGTAGGATTGCTTGACTGCCTTGGGTCAGGTACTATGGACACTCAAGACCTATGGCCTCAGTGCCCCCATTGAGAACACCCTTCATGTCAGCATGGCTGTCTAGCACTTCCTGTGCGTTAATTCATTTGACCCATTTAATTCATTTGTGGGGTTGGGTGGTATTCCAATCATACATGCTGTTAAGATCTTGTCTCCAAATGGTGGCTGGTATGGAGCCTGGTGGCTCTCTGGGCCCCTCGTAGCTCAAGAGTTCAAAGACTCTGCTTCCTCAGGAGTCACAACTCTTGGGCTGATTGTGGAGGACATGGACAGTGGCATGGGGCTGTTCCCATTCTGTCCTTACCCATTGAACATGAGCTCTGAAAACCCACCTAAAACCCCAGGAACTACTGGCACACAGAAACTTAAAATAACAACACCCAGAATATCTGCCTTTCTTGAGCTGTAGGGGTATTTGCCACCCAAGCACCAAACCAGATCTAGGATTTTTCTTTGTTAGTTTCCAGGGTAGGAACTGGAGGCGGAATTCTAAGGACTGGCCATGATTGATGGTAGAATGAGGTGGAAGCACCTTGTCTTTGCTCTCAAAAACACACTCCTGTCTGTTGTGTGCCCTTCAGGTGTCAGCTCCTGTTGGAATTCCTTTGCTCACCTGGAAGGATATTGGAATTGCCTATGCTGTGCAATCTTTTATTATTTTTGAATGTTCTCAAAGCCCTTTGGATGGAACTGAAGCTTTCTTTATTTGGGTTGCTAATTTTCACACCAAAGGAAGACTTCTATATCTTACACTGTATGCTGAGTTTCTGTGATAAGTTGGATTATTTCAGAGAGTTCCTGGTTAGTTGAGGAAAGGATGAGCAAGAGAGATGTGCCAATCAGGGAATTTACATACACAAAACCAAGAGGCAGCCTGGTGCAGGGTGGGGGATGTGGGCTGTGGAGTCCCACCAGCATGGGTTCCAATCTCTGCTGAAATATGTACCAGTCAATGGTGTGTTATTTTTTAGAATCCTGGAGAGACTAAACGAGATGCCTGGGGTGGGGCTTGCACACGGCAGGTGCTATGGAAGTGGTGGCTGCCTGTGTTTAGAGCGTGGAAATACACATTTATAGAGCCTGGATTCAGACTGCTTGCGAAGGCCAGTCTTGCCCACAACCCACTGGCCCCAGCCCCTTCTCCAGCAGATCCACATGAGTGGCAGTTTCTGCACAGAGTGTAGAAAGTTGCTGTTTGCTTGTAACCGTGGGTTTGATAGAGTATTTGTGTCCTCGGACCCAGCTTGCTGGTGGGGGTGCCTGGTGGAAGGGGAGAGGGTACTGGAAATGTTAATGCAGCTAATCCAATGAGATTAGCCTCCTGAGCTGAGGGATTTGAGGGAACAAAGGGTATTGAAGGGACCACTTAGAAGTTTAAACAGACTCCGTTCTCCCTTTTCACCTACGTCTTGTATAAGGATTTCAATAGCTCCTAAATGAGCTGGCCTGAATGGCAATAGCGCCCTTTTAAATTCTAATTAGCTGGTGAATTAACTAGTATGAATTTTGATTAGTTAGGATGAATTACAGGTATTAATGATTGTACAGTCTTAGAGCAAATGAAAGTAGCGGTTATCCAAAGGGGGCTTTGGCCAGCCATCCGGCCGGAGGACTTTAAATAGTCTCAGAAAGGCTGTGCTCTCTTTTTTTTTTTTTACACTGCATTCTTCACCCTTTAAAGCCCAGACTGGAGCAGCGTGGACTGGGGACAAGATGCAGGTCCTCCGTCTCTCCTTGGTGGCCCTGGAAGGAGCGGAGCCCGCATCCATAGCTGGCGGGCCTCCAGACGCCCTTTGCAGTGTGCCCCGCCACGCGGCTGCACTAGCTTCTTTACTGGAAAGCCCGTGGCTGTAGCTGTTCCCTCCCAGGGCCGGCCTTGACCTGTTCTGGAGCAGCAGTGTTTATGTTTGCTTCAGCTGGCGCTGCAAGCCCTCCTTGTGCCAGTGTGGGGGGCTGCTCCTGTTTGGCCAAGGAAGGGAATTCGCAAGCGTATTGATATTTCTTTGGCTTTGCTGTGTTTCAGACAGCCTTGCACATGGAGACTCATTGCTCAGTAGTTAAATAGGCGAGTGTTTAAAAATATCCAACTCAGACCCATTTCAGTGATGGAGACGTGTTACATGCACGGTCAATGTGCTCTGGAAAGAGTCACGGGCTCATGTACAAAAGGCCTCGCGTACAAAAGGCATCGCATAGTCTAGCTTGCTGAAGGACCAGTTCCTGGTCGGCAGGTGCTGTGAGCTGGAGGTTCAGCATCCTCACCCCTGCCCTTCTCCAGGCTCGCACTCCCTGCCCCCTGTCCTTCCTCTGGGTCTTCTGACTGGGAGGCCTGGGAGGCGCTGCTTCACCTTCCCTCTTCCCCTGAGTCACTCTAAGGCCACGTCTGCACCCTGGGCTGGCAGTTCCCTTCCCTCCCCTCTGCTCAGACTTTGCTCATAGTTGTGTTCGCCTATGTTAGTGTGCATATGTGTTTATGCATGTGTGTACATTGTGTGTGCGTGGATGTCCATGTGTGCTCACACTATTGTTTCCAAATATACTGTGCTCACGCCTGCCTTCCCCATGGACCATAAACTCTGAGTCTGTACTGTGTGTTCTTACATTTAAAGGCCCAGCATAGGGCCTAGTGCATGTAGGCCTTCAGTGATCAATGGGAGAATGCATACATGAGACACAGCAGCTTTGGGGGATGATGGCAGATTGTGGCCTACTCTCACACTTTTTGTCTAAGAGAGAATTGGCTTTTTTTAAAGCAGACTTGGTGCCCTCCTCCTTTGTTTTGTGTCCTGTTGGGCACCTCATATGACACAGTGCTAGTTTATGAGGACCCAAAGACATGTGAAGTTCAACGCTGGACATAGTGTGATTTCCCATCACTGTTGATTCACGAGTTCGGCCAGAATGTTCTTCAGCGGTGACCCACACACTCTTCAGCAATTCTTACATGCATCATCGCTATGAAAAGCAAAGTTTTGATACTTTGAGAATTGAGATGGTGGAGGTCCCACCTGAAAAGAGTGAGAAAAACCTTGGCTAAATCGATTTTACCATGGTTGGTCTTTGGACATATCTGAGGGACAAACATTTGTGCAGAGGGAGTAGCAGGTGAATTCAGGCCCAAGGTTTTCTTGGCAAAAAGCTGCTGTCTGTGGGCCTTGATGGTCAGCCAGCCTCACAGCTTCTTCACCCTCACTGACCAGCTGGCTGTTGCAGGCCTGACCCTCCAAACTTTGGTGTTTTCCCGCTGAAGATGGTGCTGTGCAGTGCTCTTCCTTCAAAAGCAAAATATCCATTACTCTCCCTCCGCCCCAGCCCTCCCCCCACCCCAGTTCATCTCATGATGAGGCCTTCTGGAGGTTGGTTTTTGGGACATTCCTAGGCACATCCTACATCAAAACCACTCCTGCTGGAGGCCAAGGTTGTAAAGATGACTACCCCACTGTCTGCTGTATCTCCGTATTTTACTGTAATAAATAAATGACTGAGAGACTCTCATGTACCACAGAGTAGGCTAGATTTCCAGAGAATGGATGAATTACATCCATACCTTCTGCCACCTGCATGAGACAGGATGACCTTGTTAGGCTGTCTGGAATGGTTTGTGTTGCCTATGCTGGCCACCCTCTGCTGTGGGAAGAAGGCTCAGGCCCCAGAGTCTAGTTTTGTCATGATTGAGAGTAACTCAGACTGAGGTCTCCATCAGAGAATAGATCCCGTAGGAGGGTTTGGTATGTGTTCCTCTGCCTGTATTGCTTGCATTCTATTTATTTCTTTCTGCATGCTCAGCTTTCTTCCAGAAGTGATTTAAAGACAGCTTATAAAATACATATAATGTTAAAATAATAATAAAAGATTGAGGGTTTTAGGAAAAAGAAAATGCATGTTTAACAGTTTTATTAAACAAAGAAGTGCTTCAGACATGTTGACTTACTAGAATCCTTTATTTAAAAGTGTCCAGGAAATTCCATCAAAATAATTTTGTTTAGAATTCTGGTATTTCAAGTTGTACCAAAGAGAAGGAAATTTCAAGTGGCCCCAATACCAGTTCACATTTCTTTTACAGATAAGGGGTTAAGGTTTTTAGGACGCGCTCTCTAAATAGGCGGTTTAATTCCTACTGGTGTTTTGGTTTCAGGCCTGGAGCTGTGTTTGGGTGATTAGTGACATCTAATTACGTATGGGAGGGCAGGCAAAAGCTTTATAGCCTTGAGTCAGATATAGAGAACTACCTTCAAGCACTTACTAATGATTTTTGTCAAGAAATGGATTTTTCAGAACAATAATACAGAGATTGATAATATTTTATGTTGTAAGATATGGTAATCATGGAATATTATGCAGTCTTTGAAGTATGTAGAATAAGAAATAAGAATTAAGTGCCAAAGGTGTATTGTTTTATTCACTTTACTAAAAGTAATTTCCAAGTAGTTTATTTTAATATCATCTAACAGTTTTGTGTGCCCTTGCTCTCAGCTCTGACCCCACTTGTCCCAACTTAATTTCAGCTGTTAAACACTTAGAGCCCCCGTTAGGTCCAAATTAGCACTGTCATCTGACTTATCTGGAGCAGCAGTGCTGGCTGCTGGTTTGCCTGCTCTCCATTTTGCTGGGAGCATCTAGTCTGCTTGTCTGTAGAGGCTCAACAATCCTGGTACTTGCTCCGCCTTTGTGCCTTTGTTCCCGTATTCCTCAGTTCTGCATCCCCTATTTGAGTGTCTCTGAGCTCTTTTATGCTGGAAACACTTAGAGCCTTTGTGTCTGATCCCAGCTGATCTTAATTTTCCAACCAGGACTTGATTTCTTTGAGAGCCACCTTGCCCTGGGCCAGTCTGCTGGAACTGTGCCTCGCCCCTGCCACTTCCGGCTCTTAACCTTGGGCATGTTATGAACTTATGTGAGTGAGCATAACACCTCTCATACTGTGAGGAAGAAAAGTGAGACAAAATATGGGGACAGCACTCAAACTTTACATCAGCACCCCATCCCTCCATCTGCCTAACTCCACTTACCTATCATTTAGTAAACTTAATTGCCAAACATAAATTAAATTAATATTATAGTAAGGGCTCCCAATTTTCTCTATTACCTACCTGTGCCTCTCTTTTTGCTATTAACCTTTGAAATCTTTACAAATTATTTATTGATCTATATCGAGTGTATTGTGGTTAATAGAATCATTTAAATCTACGCCTGCAAATGTTGCCATCAAAAGTTTATTTTTATTTATTTTTTAATTTTTATTATTTATTTATCTATTTATTTATTTATTTTTAAATATATGAAATTTACTGCCAATTTACTGTTGGTTTCCATACAACACCCAGTCCTCATCCCAACAGGTGTCCTCCTCAATACCCATCACCCATCATCCCACCCCCCATCAACCCTCAGTTTGTTCTCAGTTTTTAAGAGTCTCTTATGCTTTGGCTCTCTCCTACTCTAACCTCTTTTTTTTTTTTTCCTTCCCCTCCCGCATGGGTTCCTGTTAAGTTTCTCAGGATCCACATAAGAGTGAACACATATGGTATCTGTCTTTCTCTGTATGCCTTATTTCACTTAGCATCACACTCTCCAGTTCCATCCACGTTGCTACAAAGGGCCATATTTCATTCTTTCTCATTGCCACGTAGTACTCCATTGTGTATATAAACCACAATTTCTTTATCCATTCATCAGTTGATGGACATTTAGGCTCTTTCCATAATTTGGCTATTGTTGAGAGTGCTGCTATGAACATTGGGGTACAAGTGCCCCTATGCATCAGTACTCCTGTATCCCTTGGGTAAATTCCTAGCAGTGCTACTGCTGGGTCATAGGGTAGGTCTATTTTTAATTTTTTGAGGAACCTCCACACTGTTTTCCAGAGTGGCTGCACCAGTTTGCATTCCCAGCAACAGTGCAAGAGGGTTCCTGTTTCTCCACATCCTCTCCAGCATCTATAGTCTCCTGATTTGTTCATTTTGGCCACTTGGACTGGCATGAGGTGATATCTGAGTGTGGTTTTGATTTGTATTTCCCTGGCCATCAAAAGTTTAGATCCCTCTTCCTACCTTCCCCTGAAAGACACACATACACAGACTGATGTACACTCATATATGTTCAGATACACACAAAGGTACAGGCACATATATAGACATACATACAGTCTTCTGTACTTTCAGACACACACAAACTTGCTGATACACATTCAGACACATGCATGCATATGCACACACACTGCACACAACTTACATTTGACTGTTCCTGTGTGCAGTTTGAGCTTCTAGCAGAGCTTATGGATTGACCCTGTGGTTGAGACTTTCTGTGTTTAGGGATAGGTGGGAATACTCATTTTAAAATTAAATTTAATAAATATTTAGAAAGCATGTATTGTATGCCTCATTAGCAATTTTGTTAGATGTTCTGGAAGAAACAAAAGCACATGTATTATCTGTGTCCCATGGACACAGATTTTTTGGGGTTGTTACTTTTTTAATGTTCATTTATTTTTGAGAGAGAGAGAGAGAATGAGAGAGAGAGAGAGAGAGAGAGGGGGAGGGCAGAGAGAGAGAGAGAGAGAGAGAGAGAGAGAGAGAGAGAGAGGGAGGGCAGAGAGAGAGGGAGATACACAATCCGAGGCAGGCTCCAGGCCCTGAGCTGTCAGCACAGAGCCCAATGCAGGGCTCGAACTCACGAACTGTGAGATCATGACCTGAGCCGAGTCAGATGTTTAACCCACCCAGATGCCTCAAAGTGGGGTCATTACTCTTTATGCACATGAGATGCTTGGCGAATATTATCATTTGTCTCATTTCGCTGGACCTGCACACACTCCATTTAGTGGAGGTGATGGGTTCCCGAAAGTCGAGCTGTGCCATAGTCAGTGCCATAAGGGGAAATGTCAAGAAATGCTTTCGAGGGTTGAGCGGTTTGCATGAAGTGTATACACAGGAATAACCCTGACTTTTAGGGACCACGTGTCCCTGGATTTGGAAGAACACCATGTGTGTCACCCAGCAGGTTCTGAACCTTGTGGAGGGCTGACTATGGGAGGCATGCTTAATTCCACCCTGGCCCCACTGTTAGTGAGTTCTCACTTAGTACCAGAGATAATGGGGCAGGTGAGACAGGCAGGTGAGGGGAGACTTTTTTATTCATGCATTGGGTTTAAGCAATATCAGTTTGGGGAGCTGCCTAAAGTTTTTGCTGAGTTTATTCTAGCAGGAAATGCTACTACTCCTAATTAATATTCACATAAACCTTTGCCAAATGCTTACTGTACAGATATTATTGTCATCCTCACTTTCCAAATGTGGAAACTGAGAGGTTGAGTGATGTGCCCAAGTTAATCTGGGTAGGAAGGTGTGGGCTGTGTCCCTTAAACCCACATCTTGGGCCCTGGCTCTCTACTTGTTCCTAAGGACCATGGATAGCAGAGTTTTTCCATGTGGGATGAAAGCAAGCAGCATGATTGTTTCTGCTTCAAGAGGAGCAAGAGAAGTGATATGGTCTCCCAGATCACCTGCACAGACTGCAGCTCCTGGCTCTCAAATGTGAGCATGAGCCTGCTCTTTCCCTCTCTTCTCCTGGGCTTCCACATTTACTTGTCTGCAGCGCAGTAGGATTACTAAGGGAACAAGGCTTGCAGAGGGCGGAGGGTGTGTCTATCATGTAGTGGGGTTCAGGGGCTCAGAACACTATAGCTGCCATTACTCTTTTCTGCAGAGTGGGTCTCTGCTTGGAATTACAAGGCGGGCACTGACAGATGTATAAGTAGATGCTCAAGAGCAAATTAAAAATGCATTGTTAAAAATGGATTCAATGTGTGAACAAAGATTGGCATGAAGGTTGGGTCCCTGTATTTTTAGAGGCTAATTAAAGTGCATGAACAATGATAAATTCAGATAACCCATATCGTGTAAAATCACCATAAAGCATTCACTAAAGAGCTAATTGCATAGGATGCTGTGCTGGCAGGCTGAGAGGTCCAAGTGCTCTGCGGCCTGCACTGCCATCAAGTTCTGTCTGCTTTGTCTGTATAGAGATCAAACTGTGCCTATCGGTCCTGGCCCTGAGGACCTCAGCTGTCTGGCACCTGGTGATGTGCATTCACTATGTTTCTGCAGCCCTGAGTTTGGGACACGTGTGGAATTTTCCCGGGCCACTTGTCTAAATCACTCACAGAAATCTGTGGTCAGGTTTCTGTAAAGTGCTTCATTGGTGATGGGGAGAGGAGGAGAGAGAGATTTATTATTGATGCATGTTCACACACCAAGGCTATGTGCAGTTTGCTTCCCTTTGTGTGGCCCCTGCCATAATGTAAAATGTAGATACTGCAGCCCCCCCCCCCCCCCGGGTGCCTGGACTACAGTTTATTGGCTTGAGTGGGCAGGGTTCTGCATGATCCATGGTGATAGAATTCCCCATGTTTATCTGTCTTGGAAAACTGGCCTCCAGAGATGAACTGTAGAGTGAGCTGTGTCAGAGCCTGTCTGCTGCCATTGCAACATTTACCTGGTTTACTTGGAGGACTTGGTGGTCTGTACTCCTGATGTTCTGTTAGTCACATGTAGAAATAAGAGAACATGTGCACTTAGTAATCTCAGGGTTAAATAGTCTTGCAGGTAGATCACAAGATCTATAACTCAAGATTTTAAAAAATTAGGTTGATTTTGTTCCCAAAAGTCTGTGATGCCTTTTTATCTACAAGCACTTTAAAAAATGTTTCCTAATTTTTATAAGCAAATGTATATTTATCCCACACAGATACAGTAATGGCATGCTAAGGACAAAAAGACCAGGGTAAACTCAAGACCTTTAAACATCATAATTTGGAACACATCCATTCTCACCAGGCAGTCTGTTAAATTCCAACCTGGCTAGCTTTTAAATGCCAGGAAGTAGTTGGTATTATGGGTTACATTTTCAGGGTGGCTGCAGGATTTTAACATGGATATCCCTCCCCTTTCTATCACTAAGCCATTGCTTTTTTTTTTTTAACTTTCCATCAATTACTTTGCAATAATTGTTGATTTATGGAAGAGTTGCAAAGAAGGTGCAGAGAGTTCCTATATACTCTTCACCTAGCTTCCCCTAATATTTACATTTTGCATAACCACTGCATACTTATCACATTAACATTGTGATAATTTGATCATGTATCAAATTAACATTGGTACAGAACTGCTAACTAATACCACAGACTTGATATTGATTTCACTAGCTTTTCTACTAAAGTCCTTTTTCTGTTCTTGGATCCAATCCAATATGCCACATTACATTTAGCCACTGCTCTTTTTTATTCTTTAAACAACTTTTATTTTTAACTTTTTATTATGATAAAATTTCAAACTCTCTAAAAGTAGAGAACAAGAAACTGTGTCTCAGTTGGTCATTACCCATTCTCAGCCATGATCAGCGTATGGCTAATCACACTCTGTCACCACCAAATCTTATTTCCTGTTAAGTAAGTCGGCCTTAAATGGGTTATTGTGATCCCTGGCAGTGCCCTTCCCACGTGTGTACCCATGACCTGTAGAGTCTTGCCTGGCATGGTCATGCGGTCTCTCCTTAATGTTCTAGAATTGCTACTGCATGCACCTTTAAAATGCAGACTTGGCTTGATCTTTTTCCTGCTTTTTCCCACAATTTCCAAGAAGAATGCTTCACATGCAAGGAACATGGGGAAAGAATTGTTGGAAAAGTCTCTCTGGAGCCTTTGTCACTTCCAGTTTGTGCTTGTTATTCGTTGTGACCCAGCATGACCTCAAGAAAAGGTCCATTTTTGGGGCGCCTGGGTGGCGCAGTCGGTTAAGCGTCGACTTCAGCCAGGTCATGATCTCGCGGTCCGTGAGTTCGAGCCCCGCGTCAGGCTCTGGGCTGATGGCTCAGAGCCTGGAGCCTGTTTCCGATTCTGTGTCTCCCTCTCTCTCTCTGCCCCTCCCCCGTTCATGCTCTGTCTCTCTCTGTCCCAAAAATAAATAAAAAAAAAAAAAAAACGTTGAAAAAAAAAAGAAAAGGTCCATTTTTCTTGAGATGTGTGACTAAGAGCCAGGCTAAAGGGCAAGCTCTCACAGGAGAACAATGGCCTTACTTCCATATTACACCTTCCCCAGATGCCCTGGATCCTTACATCACCCTCTTGGATGCTGATGGGTTGAAGAGTTACCCCTTGCTGCAGATGTACTCCTCCTTTCTGCTGGCAGAGCTGTCTTTCTTGTGCTTTCCCCCAGTTATTGGCTGGTCCTGGGCACAGTCATTATCCTCATTAGGCGTTATCTGGTAATTGTTTGTTGAATGAATGAGTGACCACCAGATTACTAATAAATAGGTTTATGGGTTTCACTGCTAAACTACTTCACACCAAGGTGTTAATAGCTGTTAGTGTTTTCAGAACTGACCCCTTGGGATTATTTACATTTTAAGGAGATGATGTCTTGAGGAACAATTGCTTAATCCAAATGTGGCATTCCTGACCTTTGGCCTTCAATGGAGGAGGCTAGGATGCCTTTCTTAACTGGTCTTTAAAACAAGTGTATGGCTTCTATGAAAACTCAACTCTGGTGACTAACTGATGCAAATTGAAAAGAATGTTATTTTTATGGTTGCATAGAAACAATTATTCCAAGGGAACTTGGGTCTTCCAGTGAGAGACAGTATGTTTTGGAAGTCTCCTCGTATTGGAGACTGTAAATGAGTTTTAATGAAAGGTGGACATTATTGCTGAAGCTCAAATGCAAATATACGTTCATTCCTTCAACAGTTGTTTACTGTGTACGTTCTGCCCCATGCAGCCAGATACTGGCGACCCAAGGGGGCCACAGCCCTGATCTGACCTGGTGACTGACCTCAGGTAGCCTTTGATGCACATGAGGCATACTTCCAGTAGTCATTGCTAAGATTATTACAGTTATGAATAGAAAACCAAGACCGATGACGGGGTTGTCACTGTAGTTACTCGATTGGGAGTTGGTGGGTGTCCCGTGCAGTGTTAAGCACTGAGACTGCTGTAGATGTGGGTGACAGGGTCCAGCTTCTGTACTTAGTCATCTCAAGAATTAGGAATTCATTACACGTATATAGTGAAGAATTTTTCATGTGCCTGTGACATACAACTGTGATATTGTGTCTGTGGTGTCACAGTGTCCTCACGTGAATTAGTCCACACTTACAGAGTGCAATCTCAGAGATGACGTGTGTGGCAAATATCTGAATATATGTGTAAAGGCTGTTGAAAAATGTGGAGAAGCCAGTGTGAGAAACTAGATGCCATTGGCTGATATTACAAGTAAGGCTTACATGAAACATTTAGAAGCAGCCTCGTTTGCCCTTTCCTTTCACATCCACAGTCATGTCTACAGAGGAATATTGGAACCTGGGCCCTGTTCTAGTTTAGTATCCGTATAGCCTTGTTAGGTTTATCTTCTATTTTGTATCTGGGTGTTCTGCTTGTTTTCCAAACCACTGCCTGCACCACAGGGCCTCAGAGAACAGATGGCACGAGACAAACATGTGCTCATGTAGAAATTGGGGCAGCCAGAGGGTCCAGGGTCCATGCCTGCCTACTCCTGGCACACCACCACTCCCACCCCCGCTCCCAAGTCTGAGTGATTTCTGGCTGGCCTGGCTCCTGATACGGGATCAGACTGCTGGCTGTCCCAGGGGAGGCCTGAGTGGCCAGTGTTGGTTGCCTTCAGTCTTGATGCATTGTCAGTGCAGAGAGGTGCCACAGGAGAGAAGTGGAGGGAGCTGCTGAGGACATGGGAAATGGGCAGCAGGAGACAGAGCCTCCAGGTGACCAGAGACAGTTGTTGTGAGTGGGGCCCGATGCTTTTTTGTATGCTGCCATTCTTAGCATGAATATACTGAGGCAGTTTACTGAAGTGTGTTATTTGTTCTGTTTTCTTTTCTTTAGAGAGATGTGAGAATCTAGGAAGAGTAATATTTTGAAAATCCTTTTTTTCTTCTCTTTTCCCCCTGCTCTTTGATGACATTTCTAAGCCTGCAGGTAAACTAGCGTTAGATTGGCTAATAAGTCTTTCTAATGACTGATTTAATACCAGCAGGCAAGGTTCCTTTTGGGATTGATTATGGCACATGATGCTAATGGGGGTTAATTTGTAAAGGGAGGTACAGTGTGTGTTACCTTGTGAATTGTGCACATAAGAGAGGGAAAGAAAGAATGAAGGAAGGAATGTATTCAATGGAGACAGAAAAAGCTGGAATTCAGAGTAGTCTTTTTTAAGTTCTAATGATCAGGGTCTATGATATTTCATTTCTTCTCTGTGAAAATGGACACAGGCTCTCTTGATTGAGCACAGAGCATGTGACCCTTTACACTCAGGTGTCGCTGATCGTGAGACCTTTGCGTGAATTTCTGACCACCTTTTCACGGACTCAGCGAGTTCAGCCTGATCTCACAGAGCTGCTGGTGAAGTGGGAAGAATGCAGGGATCAAGCAGTCCTGTGGATAGATGTAGACTTGCCTCTGGGAGAGCTAATGAGGGCAAACATAAACACGAGAGAGAAAGAGAGAGAGAGAGAGGTTCCCTGGTTTCCAGGGGTGGATGGGGATTTCTGGAGGTGAGAGAAGAGCCAGCCCAGAACATGTGCTTACACTAGAGGCAGGGGAACAGACTCAGCAACTGGGAATGGAAAGTGGCATGGACAGGGAGTGAGTCAGGCCAGGATAGGGGTTCCCACAGGAGGCCTGAGGGTTTCCTCTACTGAGACTGTGGGATGTTGTAGGCTTTGGGAAGTCAGTGGAGTTCTTGAAGCTGAAGGATGACAGGCTCTAGGTAAACAGGTTGCAGTGTGGAGAGTGGACAGGGGTATGGAGGGTCTCCCCTTGCACTGTCTGGGAAGACTGGGTGCAGACAGAGCAAGGGCTGCTTTGAGGCCGCTCAGCTGATCTGGAGGTATAGCTGGGCCTAAAAATATAAATAAAGTGCTTGCCCTTACACATACATCCAATATTGTATTCCTGTAAAACTCCGCTGTTTACAAAAGTGGGGTTCTGAGTATAGGGGTCCGGGAAGGCTTTAGCAGTTAGGTGACATTTGAGGAGGGACCCAAGGGAGTGGCCCATGTGGGTATTTAGAATGATTTCCAGGCAGAGAGAACTCTGTACAGAGGCCTTGAGCAAGGCCTCAATGTAACTGAAGAGGAGCAAGGGGGGCAGGGGGGAGAATGAGAGGAGGGAGGCCAGATGTGCATGTGTGTGCATGGTCCTGGAGGGCCCTGGAGGGTTATGGTGAAAGGGTGCCATTCCAGGCGTGGAGCAGAGTAGTTTCTTGGCTTAGGTTCTTGAGTATCTCTTCGGAGTGAAGTGGGTGATGGAACAGGAGGCTGTTGCAGTATCAGGTCTCTGGAGATGATGGTTTCCCAGGCCAGGGTGGTCCAGGTGAGAGGATGAATCAGGACTTGGAAGGGTGGAGTTTTGAGGATTTGCTGAGGGCTGAGAAAGACAAGCGTTCGTTAGAGCTTTTGGTTGAGCAACTGGAGTTTTATTTTATCAGAACGGGGAAGATTAGGGAAGGAGCTACTTTGTTGTTTTTTATAAGAAGACATTTTTTTTTATAATGAAAAGTGATAATAATTACTAGTAGTGGTATTTTGACTTACTTTTATTACTATGGTTTGTTTTCTTTTTGTTTCTGCTTAATCTTTGTTCTCAATAACCTTTTATTTATTTTTATTTTTTAAACTTTTTTTTTTTTTTACAGAGAGAGTGTGTGCGTGTGCACATGAGTGGAGGAGGGGCAGAGAGAGGGAGAGAGAAAATCTTAAAAAGAATTTTTTTTTGAATCTTCATTTATTTTTGAGAAAGAGAGAGATAGAGCGTGAGCAGGAGAGGAACAGAGAGAGAAGGAGACACAGAATCCGAAGCAGGCTTCAGGCTCCGAGCTGTCAGCACAGAGCCCGATGTGGGGCTTGAACCCACGAACTGTGAGATCATGACCTGAGCTGGACGCTCAACCGACTGAGCCACCCAGGGGCCCCAGAGAGAAAAAATCTTATGCCCAGATATGTGCTCGATGTCACAACCCTGAGATCATGACTTGAGCCAAAATCACGAGTCAGATGCTGAATTGACTGAGCCACCCAGGTGTCCTTCAATAACCTTTTAGAAAACAGTGTGCTGCTTATTTAGGACATTATGAGTGTTAATCGTTGTCCAGAAATCAAATGGAATTTCTTTGCAAGATTCAATTTAAGGGACTTGGATTCCCCAGGGGAAGGGGTGCTGTACACACACAAGGTTTTAATGCTCTATCAATAATCAGAACAGTGATTGTATATGTTGACAGGACTGAGATCCATGAACTGCCCTGAATCAGTTGGTGGGAACTTTGGGTGAATATAAATCAGTTTGCTTCCTTTAAAAACATCCTCCTGTATCTGAGGTAGGTCCTAGCTATGTTGGGAGTAGATATCACTCATCTTTTAAGTTAGAGTCACTTTCCTGGCCCTGTTATCTGAGTTACCTCCTGTGATCTTGGTTAGAAATGCAGGCTCTCAGCCCCACTCCTGACCTGCAAATCAGAACCCACCTTTTTACAAGGTCTCTGGGGGGATTCGGGCACCTTACAGTTTGAGAAGCACTGAGTGAGAACAATTGTATGTGTTTCTGAATCCTTCTGGCTTTTGGGGTCAGCATTTCATCCGGTCTGCTGGGTTTCAATCCAGAGCTGGTATGAACAGGGTCGAGTTACAGAACACCCCCAACAGCATTTCCAGCAGTCTGGCGCCCTGTGGATGCTTTCTTAGACTTTTGCAAATGAGACCCCTGGTAAGCTGGTGTGCGTTCTAGCATGCAATAGAGAGCCTTCTCTTTTCTAGGGAGAGGGTCAAAGTTGGTGGGGTTGAGTGAGTGGAAGGGGGAAGTCCAGGTGTCTGGGCATCCAGTGCTGCAGGTGCACTTGGTGGGGTGAAAGGAAATTCATATTGCTGAAATGAAATAGCTGTTTGCTGCACTTATTTGGAAAACATTGCCCATAGATCTCAGAACTGTTTGTTCCATTTTCCTTAAACATTTCTCTTGTCAGAATGATGAGAAAATTGCCTGTGTGGGAACTCTGAGAAGTGCAAATTTGTTAATACATCCTTTGACAATGGTTTGTATTCAGAGCTGTTTATGAGCTGTCACAAATAATTTCCAGTTAAAAATGTGCTGCCTCGAAATCAAGTAGCGGTGGAAGAGTCTGGGAGGATATATGCACGGCCTCATGGCCCCAGCTCAAGAAGGGCCCAAGCATGTATACTGTGAGTCTGGTTTTTAAATTGGTGAATTGGATTGTAGAGAGTGAAAATGGCCTGGTTCCTGTGGAAAAGCTGTGTTTTGAAAATTGTCTCTGTTTTAATGATCTTCAGAAGCCTAATATTAAGGCATGAGTTTGAGATATAGCCATTCTCTCAATGGGGAGGATACAGAGGTATCCAGTGCCTCAGCTTTTGTTCCTGTATGATAGTGTTTGTCAGACTCAGGGGTGGTGCTGTGCTCCGTGTTCTCATCACTGTTAGGATATGGCATGCAGATGCTTTCCCTCGATTACGGTGCATTTGTCCTGACCTATCTGTCCTACCCCATCCACCTTGTGCTCGTGGCAGACATTTGCAAGATGGTTGTCTGGGGTTCAGAGTGTAGCCTGTGGGCTCATTTAGTGAGAAACTAAATGATCTGGTGGGGTATTTTATTGTGGGTCTGGATGCTTTACAGCAGTTGTTCTCAACTGGAGGCAGTTTTGTCCAGGGGACATTTGAAACTGTCTGGACACATTTGGTCATCGTAACTGGGAGGCAGGAGGTGCTACTGGCATCCAGTGTGTAGAGACAAGAGATCCTGGAAATGTCCTACAATGCACCCAACAGCTCCCCCAATAAAGAATCATCCAGCCCTAGTTGTCAGTGGTACTGAGGTCAAGAAACCCTGCTTTAGAGCGAGTGTTAGTTTTGACAGGTAGAAAATGGTGGGTAAAGATTAGAACATATCTGTTGGCCAGATAGTGGTTGAAAAGATGTCAGATGTCTTATGTCAGCTTCTAATCCCTTTTCATTTGTTTACTTAATATTCAGAAAAGAAAATTCATTGTCATTGTCCCAAATCTATTTTTTCTAACAAGGACAGATAGTTGCAAAATGCTGAGGTCCAGATGGCAGACCCCTTTATCAGAAGTGGCCCTACTTCTCTTCTGTGCTTCCAGAACATTTTGCTTGACAATGAAGAGGCACGTCTCTAAAGACACAGGAAGGGTTTTCTTTTTTAAACTCTGTTTTAATCAGTAAATTCTATGAAATTCTTTCTTGTTAGCATTAAAATGGAATCTGCTAGTAAGATAGCCATTGGGACAATAGTGAAAACACTAGAAATGTGATACATTTTCTTGAAGACTTTATGGTCACTGAATTTGGATATATACTTAACATTTTGCTTTCATGACTTCACAATTCAAGTCTCTTTAAACAAGTGTGTACAGATGACTAGAGGAAAGTCCAGGGGATGGAATAATCTGTCACCCGTGCACTGAAGGTCTAGTCTCTTTTCATAATTGCCCTTCCTTCTTTTACCAGGTCCCTTAAAAGCTTTTGTGATCTGATTACATCTTATAGAAATTTGTAATTAATAAATATGTTGTTTATTAATTCAGTATTTAGGCCAATAGTATTTCTTTCTAGCTTGTTACTAAGGCCGTGGTTCAGTCTCTCATGGTACAGATTTCCTCTTTCCCTGGCTAGATTACCAGTAATGGTCAAGTGAGGCAGAGAAAGGATTATGCCCAAACAAGTGGACTTTTAACCTCTTTAAAACGAAGTCTTCCCTGAAAATGCTCTCTACTGGGGACTCCTAATTTTAATCCAGAATTGACTGGGCTGCTGCCATACATAACTGGATCCAATGCTATGCCACACCAGTGAGTCCTGGGGCAGGTTATAGCTTATCATCTTATGCTCATATCAGGATGACAGCATGTTCCTGAAACAAACTCTGTTGTTAGAGACTGCTGTTTTCTTGTAGCACTTATGCAACTTCACGTGTTTGAAATGAAAGGTGAATTTGCATAGTTTGTGGCTACCTCCTAATTTCTGACTTTTGGGTAGAGTGAGTTTTAAATGCTAAAACATCCCACAGTTGTGGCTCTTGGAGAGGTACTAAAATACTAAATAAACGACAAGCCTAGAATGTTCTGTTACATAGATTGTTAGATGATTTTGATTCATTTTTTCCCAATTGTTTCTTTAGCTTGTTTTCTGAGTTTATCTGACTTTTTGTATTTCTATCATCTATCCCTATATATTTCTATCATCTTTATCAACTATATCTGTCCACCTACCTGCCTTGTCTATCATATTATTTATCTTTATTATCTGATTCTGTCTATCCATCCATTTGTCTGTATATCTGTCTGCCTATCTATCATCTACATCTATTTCTACCTATTATCCCTATATATCAACCATCAATCTATCATCTATATTATTTATCTATCATATCTATCTATCTATCTATGTATCCATCCATGCATCCATCCATCCATCCATCCATCCTGCTAACAAAATTCAAGGAGCATGCATTCTACCTTCCTCTTAAAGAGAAAAGGCTATAATTTATTTTCAAATAATTTCCTAAGAGCACATACTGCCTTTTATCAAAGGTCATTGCTTTGACCTACTGATTTTCATGTACAAGCTCTTGTGCTGCAGCTTTAGAAATACACACTTTGCTGCCTTGAGCTTCTTTCTGGCCAAGACTGCAAACATTCTCGCGTAACAGATAGCTCCCTTGACATAGAACCTTCTCTGGCTTTCCAGCAACCCTTTTGGGAGTTCTGAAGCCTTTCTTTGCCTTAGGAACCTAACTGGAGAAGATTGTCTTTTATATAGTGTCATGAACAATTAAAATGTAAGAGGGCACTTTGCAAATCTTTCTCTAATCTGTTTTGACAATAGCTGAGTAGTATTGGTTTTACATGAACTTGGCCAAATTTGTTCATGTTTGGTGTGTGAATGGGGGTATAATACAATTAGTGGGGAATGGTGAGATTCTAAAGTATAGCATTTCTGTGACTCAACCACTTATTTCCTTTTTCATATTGTGTTATTTGTTGTTGCTATTCTTTCTCCCACTATTTCCTTGCCTCCTTGCAGATGTCTTTTTTTCTAGAACTTTTTTCTAGGACTTGTCTTTTTTGACTTTCTGTCTCATAGACATTATAGTCACCTACACCCATCCAACTTTGAATTACCTCTGCTATATTGCTTGATTAAAGGAGCCATCCTTGGTTTGAACCTTTCTGGGGACAGGAAGTTCATCACCACTGAATGCAGCCCATTTTGAGGATGGTACAGCAGCTGGAACACTGCTAGACTGGATTGAAATGTGTCTCCTCCTGGCCTCCTCCGGCCTATGATTCAGAGCAGAGTTTGCCTTTCATCCATGTTGGCAGATATTTGAAGACACTTCTGATGCCCTCTCTGATCTCCCTCTCTTCCAGGTTGGATGGCTTCACTTGCTTTCACCATTCCTTCTCTG
This sequence comes from Lynx rufus, assembly GCF_022079265.1. NCBI lineage: Eukaryota > Metazoa > Chordata > Mammalia > Carnivora > Felidae > Lynx > Lynx rufus. Next base: position 2,591,765 of record NW_025814844.1, on the reverse strand, counting down.
GCATACTGACCATCCCTCTGTGTTCTTCCTCTAGGCAAGGGCATGCTCACCAAATGGTGGTAGGGATGCTTTCCAGAGTCCAGCTACAATGCACTGTGTCCTAGTGTGGTAGGCTTGGTGAGGTGAGCAGAGCACTGTCCAGGAGGAGATGCTGGGGGCATCTAGTCCTGGCACCAGTGAGTAGCAAAACTCTGTCCCAACATTCCATTTACTGGTAGAAAAACAGACCAGTGGGTTCTTGCTGTTCTGCTTACTAGATGATAGATTTTTCTTTATATTGTTTATCAAGAAAGAATGTGGTTTTGCAGCCAAGGACTTGGATTCCTGGTTCCTGGTGAATGGTTGTTAGAGCACTCTGAGTCTCTTCATTTATAGAAAGATAATTTCAAGAAAATGCTCTGCCTGCGACAGGGTAGATTTTAGCAAGTATTTGTAAAAATCCCAGTTCATTTCAAGCTGTGGGCTAAGAATCCTTGCTGTTGGTTTCAACCTCTGACTTTTGGAACTTTTGGGGGTTGTTTTGGCAGCTGTTTCCCAAAGACAATCCTGATAAGGTCCACAGAGCTAGTGAGAAGCCCACCTGGGATATGAAACTGCGGGTAAGAACTTAGGCAGTGTTGTTAGAAAGTACAGTATTTCTGTCCTACTTTTGAATTTCAGAAACGAGCTTCAAGATTTTTAAAGACCTCATTGGTACTGAAGGCTGACAAGACTTATGGCTTAGTAGGCTGGTGGGATCATTCCAGGCCTAAATGCACAGCCTGTGCTGTCCGTTAGGAAGGGAATGATGGTGGGGGCTGTGGAGGCAGGAGTGCACATAAAGCCAGGCCTGGGAGTGAGTAAAGCGGAAGTAAGGAAATGGGGGTGACGCCATGGGGATGGTGTGGTTCCCAGTGAGTTTTGTACATGGGAACTGAAGTTTGAACAGTGCCCGTGCTGTGTACTCCTGAGCCCCATGAGCCAGCCTTCCATCTCTGATCTCACTGATCTCACAGCAGCCTGGCAAGGCCAGCAAGGGCACCAGGCGAAGGACTCGGCTCATGGAGGCAGGAGCTGGCCAGGAGAGAGGTGGTGACACATGGTGATACCTCACCCCACTTGCCGGTTCAAATCCCAGCTCTGCCCAGTCCTAACTGTGTGATCTTGCATGAGTCAGTCAAACTGCCAGTGCCTCATTTTCCTGTCTGTAAGAGGAGGATGTTGGTAATAGCATTACCCACCTCATAGAGTTCTTATAAAGATTTCAAGAGTTAATAATGTAAAGTGCTTAAAACATGCCTGGCCTATCCTAAGTGTTAATGGTTATAAGTGAGGACACAGGTCCACCTGACTGCATTAGCTCTTTTTCTGTCTGAAGGTCATTACTGAGTTATAGCTAAACTTTAGCTTCTCCAACTCTGGAGTAAGTCTGTAAGGCGGTTGTTGCATGCAGGATACCCCAGCGAGCAGTCTGTAGGGTGCTATGATGGCGTCAGGGAAGGGCATGTGACCTTGTCTCTCCTGCGACAGATCAGACCCTGTTCCTCCCTTTCCAGACTCACTGCTGTTGCTTGGTTGGATGCCATTTCAAAGAGCAGTGGTGGGAGGCGGACAAATGTGGCTGTCAGTGGCCCTGTACAACCAAGGACCATAGGACCTGACAGTCCTGTCAGATGACTGCTTTGTGTTAAGTGGCCAAAGGAAGGCCAGGACCTAGAGATGTAGACTTTGGATAGCTTCCCAGCTCCCTGGAGTCACATCTTCAGAGTGGGCCTTGTTGCTGTTTTAAAAGGAAATATCCAGAACATGAGACACACCCGTATTTAACGATGAGTGTAAAAACATTTCATAAAGCCAAAAATTATTTTTGAAGCATTTGCCATTGTTCAATTACACAGCATCCCTTATGAGTATGGCTAATTAAGAATGGACTTTTTTTCCCCATAAATATCTTGAGCCTAATAACTTAAGGTAAATAGCATTCTTGGGCAGAGAAGCCTTTACCATGTGTTTTGTATTAGACAACGTTCTGTGTTTTCTTTCTGTTCAAAATCATGAGCATTAAGCAGTGTTTCATACTTTTCTCTGCCAATGGCTGTACTTTGGATTGTGTGAAGTAATTTCTCTATAGCCTTCCCCTTCTTCCAAGACTTTGAATCTGGATTGATTTTTGTTTATAAAGCTTTCCAAGATGCATTACTGAAAAATATAGTTGAAGAATGTATCAGAAGAAAGCACATGGGTGCATTTCACAACTGTGCTGTTTTATAAAAGCATTTAAATACAATCTTCCTGAATCTGGAAGACTCCAAGCTGGCTTATAAACAGAGTTGAGTGTTTCAAGGTTGAGGCAGACATTGGCACATTTATCTGTACAATGATATAAAAGATCTCTTTCACCTGATTTAAAGCTGGTTACCCAGGCCAGAAACCTGGACTTGTTCTGGCTCCCCACATTTCTCTCTGCACATCCAACCTCTGTATCACCAAGTCCTGTGATTTTACTTCTAAGTATTTTTTCACATGGCTTTTCCCCTTCCTACATGTAGTTACTGCCTTAGATTCTTCGTGCTTCCTGTGTAGACTTCTGCAGCAGCCTCTGGACAGATTGCTCCACCTTTGACTACTGGTTTTCTCTCCCCTCCTCCTGTGTTCTTCCCTGCGCTTTAGAACAAGGGTCTCAGATGAGGGCTCCTTAAAATGCAGTTTCTGATTGGTAGGAGTGGAGCCTGAGACTTTGCATTTCTCACATGTTCCCAGGGGATGCAGATGTTCCTGATCTGGCGCCCCCTCTGAGAATCACCACTGTAGTTGACCTGGCCTGCACAACTGACAAGTGTCACTGCCTTCCTTCCAAGGGCAAAGTAGCCACTGGGTCACAGTGACCTGATTTGGTCTCTGACTCCAGGCCCCTCTCCCACTGCTTCCTGTTTCATCCCATTTCTCTAGACATCTCGTAGACCTTCTTCCTGTCTCCTTTGCCTGGAATGCCGCCTCCTCTGTTATGCAGCCTGGATGTCAGCGGGAGAGGTGAACACTTTTTTTGGGCTCCTTTTAATTTGTTAAGATGCAGAACAGGACTGAATTGTTCCGTGACACTCAGAAGCAAGGCATGCTACATCTCTATTTTTCTAGAGCAATTAGATCTCACTTGAGCCCTGACTCCCCAAGAAAGGTAAGATGGCTTCTGTCAGTCATTTGGTGGTGGGGTGTGCACCCCAGGACTTGTCACTTAACCACCCCTCCCCCCACCACCTGCTCCGTGGGTGGTGGGTCCTGTTTATCTGGCATTCAGGCACATTGAGCCACCCCAGGTAGGGGGTGCCCTGGAGCTGGGCCTGGCAGGCCTGCTCCTCCTGTCTCCATCCCTCCCACCTCTGGTCCCTCAGCCTCCTCTCCTACACACATCAGTTTAATTTGGGTTTAGACCTGTTTTTCAAATGTTGGTATGTTTGAGAATTTGGTGGGGGGTGGGAGGAAACGCATTAAAAATACAGATTCCCGTGGCTCTGTCCCAAGAGATTATAGATTATGACTCAGAAAGAGAGGTGGTGCCCAGGAGTGTGTGTTGTAATAAGAATGTCAGGCCCTTTTGTAGTTGTTCTGAGTAGCAATTGCCCTGGTCCCTCCTGCCTTCCTCCGTTAGATCCAGAAACACAGAAGGCCATTTTACTGCAAATTGTTGGATCAGTTGGCCACCCAGCTTGAGACTCAGTATTGGACTATGGACTCCTTGAGGTCAGGGCAGATGCTGTACTCCTCCTGCACGAAGCCCCCTGCCTCAGACTCCAGGTTGATGTAGACAGGCATAGTCTTGGAGACAAGTACACACCACAGACGGAGGGAGGCACCAAACTCAGGGGTTTGCTTTTTGCTTTTCTTTTTTTTTCTCCTGGTATGATGCTCCCATGTCCAGAGGCGGGAAGGATTCCGAGGGTCTCCAGTGGTTGTCTTCTCCAGTTCTGGGCATGGCTGAGAATGAGTTGCTTTTTAATTGGCAAAATGATCATCTCAGATCAAAGGGAAGCAGCTGAAGTGGCGTTCGTGTTGAGATGCAGCCGGTGAAAGCTTTTAGTGGAAGGAAGGGAGCTGCTTTAAAGGAAGCCCAGCTCTGAAGTCCTGGCTGGCCTCCTGCTCACATCCCCGGAGCCTTGTCCCCACCCCACCCCGCGGAATTGCCTTCAGGGTGTTAGCTACAGTTTTCATCACAACCTCAGAGGGTGGTGAGTCACTGATTTGGTGTAGAACTGAAATGAACAACAGAATTCTGAGTAAGAGCAATTCTAAAAGTTGCAATTTTTACGTTCCAGAGAGGTTGAAAATCTGTGTTAACTGAACGATAGATCTGTGTTCACATGGAATCTCTTCCCATAATAACATCATTGTCTGAGTTCTGCTCTAGCTCTTGGTTAGATTCAACAGGGGATCTTTGGCAAGGCCTGGGTGAGGAGAGGCTGGTAAAAATATTGTCAGACGGCAATTCTGCATTATGAAGATGTCTGAAGTCACTGTGTACCAGTCTTCAGTTATATGTGTATTTGAAAAATGTACTTTTACTTGGAAGGCCCAAATAATTAACTGAATTAGAAACATTCGCTGCATGTGATAGTGTAGAGTCATGCACTTTTACTTATTTTTTATTTTAATTTTTGTTTAATGTTTATTTTTGAGAGAGAGAGAGAGAGAGAGAGAGAGAGAGAGTGTGAGCCGGGTAGGGGCAGAGAGGGGGAGGGAGACACAGAATGTGAAGCAGGCTCCAGGCTCTGAACTGTCAGCACAGAGCCCATTGGCTGGGCTCAAACTCATGAACTGTGAGATCATGAACCGAACTGATGTCGGATGCTCAACTGACTGAGCCACCCAGGAGCCCCTAGAGTCATGCACTTTAAAATTATCAGAGAAATGTTTGGTACTTTTGAAGACTCATACTTGAAGTGACTGTGTGTGTGTGTGTGTGTGTGTGTGTGTGTGTGTGTGTGTTTTGTTTTTGGTGCGTGTACACAGGCCTGCAACATTAAAAATTACCAGAAGAATGGTCTGTCTTACTTATTTTGAAATCAGCAGCACCAGTTCCACCTGTCACATGTCGTAGTGGGGATCTGAGAAGAATGAGGACAGTTTTATCAGGACCATGAAGTTTTGCAGGGGAATAGCCTGTGCATGATCATTCACTTTCTAAAGTAACCTGTTCAGGGACCGCATGCTTGAGACGAGCCGTTTTCACTCAGATCCAGCTCCTACACCACACAGCTTGAGATGAATTAGACTCGCTTCAGATGCATTGTGCAGCTCGGCCACTTGTTCATCCTCCCGTTTGCTTCCCTGGGAGTTTGAAGCAGAGGTAGTGGAACCTCACTCAGGTTGGTGGAGGCCAGTGGTGGCCCCCACCCCCGCCCCTGGTAAGCACTGCCCAGCCTCGTCTGGAGGCTTCCCTGGGGCCTGTGGTAGCAGGGAACAGGTTGCCTTGCCAGGAGGACTAATGCAGACTGTGAGTCCTTAACTGTCCTTCCTGAGCTTTGATTTAAGTAGTGTGCAGGCCAGTGCATTCCTTCATCAAACTTTAATTCTTACACTTCTCAAGAGGTGCGTGCAGAGAGATTTTTCTAAGGCTAAGACCACAGTGTTGTACTGGCTTCTTTTGTTTTCATACCACATGGCAGAATATTTTGTTATTTCTGTTGATGGGTTGCAGACAGTGCTGACCCTGCCTTTTCTCTGAGTCCCTTCTCTTTCTGGTGCCTCAGTTTCCTCCGTCACCCTCCTCTCCCATTTGGGCCTTTTACTCTAGCTTTCTCCTCTTGACCCTGACCCTTCACCTTTCCCCTCTGCCTCCTGTCTGGCAAGCCATTGTAATTGGGAAGTTGGCCAGTCGCATTGTGTGTTAAGTTCTTGTGGTTGTAATTATTTTCCTTTTCACAAAAATTCCAGTTTTGGATTTCCCAGCTGTTTCGATTCTGGCTAACTAAGTGGGACTTACTTCACCTAAGGATCTGAAAACATGGTGCCAATTGGTCTTTACATGCATACCTGAGTTTGCTGTTTAAGACACCAAGGAAGGGGGAGATATTTTCATAAGTCAGCAGATGCAAAATGGGATGCTTTCGAAATCCCTCTTCTGTCTAGTACTTAGCAGCTAGAGCCTACGGCATGCATTGCATCCTGCCTTTGGCTTGATTTTCCCGTCATACAACGTTGCTACACCAAAGTTACTTCATGCTTTTTCCTTTTAAGTGTTCCTTTGTCTTTCCTATGTCACCAATTTTAGATTATACTGCTTTCTTAAAGGCGGAAGTAGTGCACAGAGTAAAACCCTAACATTTTTAGAAGCTATACAACATTATATTGTAAACGTGTAAAAATTCTTAACAAAGTTAGTGGTTTGGAAGGATTTCCATGAGAACTCGTTCGGCTAAAAGGTAGTAAATTCCTTAAAATAACTGAACTTTGGCTTATAACAAGGTCATTGTTTGGCAATGTCCACATTTGAAAAACTTTCCAGAGCTAAGAGGAGGAAACAATTCTGAGACAATGTACCGGTTTAAAAAATAAAGACAAGAAATTAACATTTGCATTATTTGCCAACTACTGCTTTCCTTTCTTCCAACTTTTTACCTCAATTCTGAATAAATTGGACCATGTGAAGAATTAGATTAACTTTCCCCCCCCCCCTTTTTTTTTTGATTGAAATTGGTTTTGCAGAAGTGGAAATTTGGCAGCAGGTATGGAAAGTAGCAAATCAGTTTACAGTGTTCTGTGCTTCTTAGTTTAATGAAACCCACAAGAATGAGGAAAGGCTGCATGGCTTCAAATAAGAGAAGGCTCTAGGTAAAAAGTGTAGGTTTTGCCTTTTCTGGAATTTTATTTTTACCCTTATTAGTTCAGTAACATGTGGAACAGCATGTCCAGACTTTAGTTGGGTAATAGTGACCTCCAAATGTGTGGAATTTCAATTCCCAATAGTTATTTTTTGATGATTTGATGGAGAAAAGGCTGGGAAATATTTTCTAAGAATTGTGTAAAATGAAGAGGAATATGGTAATTTAAAAACAACAGCAGGGGTGCCTGGCTGGTTTAGTCAGTAGAGCATATGATCCTTGATCTTGGGGTTGTGAGCTTGAGCCCCACACTGGGTATAGAAATTACTTAAAAATAAAATCTTAAAAAACAAAATAAAAACAACAACTGTGACCTACTGGAATATAAGCAATTGGCTGATGTTCTAAACTTGACCTCTAATGATGTAGTAGAACCATGTATCTAATTTCAGTTAAAAGGACCAATTAACCTAGGAATATCTGGAACATCTGTGTTCCTTTCAAATAAAATATGGTAGGTGGACATTTTTTTTTTTTGAATGATGGTTTTCATCATCAATATATGTTTTTCAGCCAGCTGGAGCTCCAGCAAGCCTGTTAGACATAGCATGGTTAACTTTTAGTGTATCCAAGTTGGTATTATATGGGTTACTTCCAAATAGATGTTATCTTTTCATCTGTAAATCGTCATAGGTTTCTGTAGGTGGCCTGGTCCTGCTTTCCAAGCCGATTTCCTCTCTGTGTTTCTTTAACTCCCTCACTTCATTCTTCCCAGTGGCCCTTTCTATTACCACCATTGATGGGTTGCCATCACCTGAAACCCACATTAAAATGCTTGCGGATATCACCTAAACATCCACCTTCGCAGCAGGTGCTGTCTGCTGGGGGGGGGGGTTTGCTGTGTATTTGATGTATTTTTAAAAGTATTTTTATTTATTTATTTATTTTTAATGTTTATTATTCATCTTTGAGAGAGAGAGAGAGAGAGAGAGAGAGAGAGAGAGAGAGCGCACACAAGCGGGAGAGGGACAGAAAAAGACAGGGAGACACAGAATCTGAAGCAGGCTCCAGGCTTTGAGCTGTCAGCTCAGAGCCCAACATGGGGCTTGAACTTACAAATCTTGAGATCATGATCTGAGCCAAAGTCAGATGCTTAACTGACTGAGCCACCCAGGCACTTCTGATGTATTTGTTTTTAATGTTCATTTATTTATTCAGAGAGAGAGAGAGTGAGAGCAGGGAGGGGCAGAGAGAGAGGGAGAGAGAATTCCAAACAGGCTGTGCACTGTAAGTGCAGAGCCTGATGCAGGGCTCAATCTCATGAGCCATGAGGTAATGACCTGAACCAAAATCAAGAGTCAAATGCTTAACCGTTGAGCCACCCAAGAGCCCTGTGCTATGTGTTTGAACATATATTATTAGGGGGGCTAAGGAGGGCTACCTAGATCTGTAAATGACCCAGTGCTTTTTAGTGGTATGTTACTGGACCACTGTATTGGCATCCCCTGGGAGCTTGTTGGAAATGAAGAATCTTGGGGCTGACTACAGACCTTCCGAGTCTGAATCTGTCCTACACTGGAATGCAGAGTGGTGCTTATACTGGTCCCATTTGATTTATTAAAAAAATTTTTTTAATGTTCATTCGTTTTTGAGAGACAGAGTGTGAGTGGGGGAGGGGCAGAGAGAGAGGGAGACACAGAATCTGAAGCAGGCTCCAGGCTCTGAGCTGTCAGCACAGAGCCCCATGTGGGGCTTGAACTCACTGACCATGAAATCATGACCTGAGCTGAAGTCAGACGCTTAACCGACTGAAACACCTAGGCAACCTTATACTGGTCCTATTTTTTTTTTAATTTTTTTTTTTGAGTTTATTTATTTTTGACAGAGACAGAGTGCGAGCATGAGCTGGGGAGGGGCAGAGAGAGAGGGAGACACAGAATCTGAAGCAGACTCTAGGCTCCAGGCTGTCAGCACAGAGCCTGACGCGGGGCTCAAACTCACGAACTGTGAGATCATGACCTGGGCTGAAGTTGGACGCTCAACCAACTGAGCCACCCAGGTGGCCCAATACTGGTCCTATTTTAATGACCATTTACAAGTTTATCAAAGCACTGGAAGCCAAAGAAAAAAATCCTTTAGCAATGGAATGTGTTTTCATTAAGTTATTTCAGAATACTGGAGACTTTATTTGACAAGTTCATGCACATAAGTGCAGATACATTTTCTATTTGCCTCCAGCAGAGAACAGTTAGCTCCTTTCTGCTTTCTGGTTAGTCATGAGTCTTGCAGGACTGTGCTGTGAAGGATCATCCTTTAGGACACTCTAAAGTTTTACTAGTAGACTAGAGTTTGCTCTTCTCTGCAGGTTCTGAGGGTAGGTGGACAAAATAGGGGATAGTTGATGTGACAAATGTGAGGTAATTAATTAATTAATAGTTTTTAATCAGTTCAGTGCCTTAACTACTTAAGTGCTTAGACTAGTGTTTTAGCACCGCAACTCATTGGCAGGTCATGAAATCCTTTCAGTAGGTCACACCAGCATTCTAAAAGTGATGTGCAAAAGAAGAGAAGATAGAATGCAGTTCACATAATAAGTCTAAGTAGTGGTTTTAGAAACTTAAAAAAAAGTTATACATGTGTTTATATACATTTGTATATAAAGATATTTAATATCACAACTCAGTGTATGTATATACATATATGCATTTATATATATATATGTATGTGTATAGATGTATGTATATATACACAAATAAATGTATTAAAGTGTTTGAAAGTACAAAATGACTAGTATCACAGGTGAGTTACAGAGGAAGTATTAAGAAGATGTAATCTATATAGTTTAATAAAGGAGAAAGACCAAAGAGAGGTTTATCATTGGCCTACTTTACCAAAATTACAAATAAATATCTAGCTATCAATGAAGAGTAAACATTCTGCCATTTATAAATATTGGGAAATATAGGGTGTTATGTTGTTTAAACCATTGTAGATATAGAGCTATCATAATACCACCAATAGATTTAAATATTTAGAATCTAATGAGGTATAGTCAAGACTAAAATGATTTTGGACTTCATTTGATCTTCACTGCTGATTTATACAACTTCCAGATCTTCTGTATTTTTGGTGTTCTCATGGTAAATGCTCAGGACCTGTATACGTGTAAAGGATGGAGGGGCATCCTTTGAGCCCACTGAATGCTCATTTCCAGGTTCCAGGCATGTACTCTTGGTTACTTAGTGTACTGAAGAAGACCTTAGCTACCACTGAAGGTTGAGGAGTCTAGTTTTTGCCTCTTCTCAACCTTCTTTCTGTTCCTATGTCTTTAGCGTCTGGCACAGGGCTTGGCATGTTTAACATCTGGTAAGTCCTTGTTGAATGAATGCATGACTCACTAGATGTTCATTTTTCTTGAGTAAATGCCAAGTCCTTACAATTGCCTGCAAGCTCTTGTGACCCCCCCACTGCCTCTCTGACCTCATCTCCTGATGCTTTTGCCCTCATTCACTCCATCCAGCCACGCTGCTTCTTTGTTCCTGGACCCCTTTCTGAAATGTTGTTTCTCAAACATCCATGTGCCAGACCCCCTTACCCCTTTCTAGCCTTGCTCAGATATCACCTTCTCAGGGAGCATTCTCTGGCACTGTTTCCTTCTGGCTGTACTGGCTGTCCTCTGTTCTGCTCTGCCCTTGCCTTTCTACATGGCCCTTACAATTTCTGAGCAAGTTGCTTAATTTACCTGTTGAGTAGGTTTATCATTCAACTCTCCACCCTTGTTTTGCTCACTGATATGCCCAAGTGCCTGGAATCATGTCTGGCATTTGGTGGGTGCTCATACAGGCTGCCAGTGGAGTGCATGGTTAATGAATTTGAGTGTGGAGTTTGACATACTTGGGTCTCTTCTTTCCACCTCACATGACGTGGTGACTTCTCTGGTCTCTTCCTGGAATTTAGCATTGCTCCCTCATAGTACTAGGGATTTAGTACATAAAACAGCTTTCTACAGAGAATTAGGTCTATATTAATGTTAAATATTAATAGAGGTCAGTAAAATATTGAGAACAATTTTTATCTTTGGCATATGAAAACCAGTCTTGACATTTTATGATAACAGCACAGACTTATTTATGTTTGTCCTGTTTTCCATACTAAATTTTAGAATTTCAGAGAAATAACAATGTGGGTCCTTTTTATTTTTTGATGGTATGTGGTAGAAAAGTTGAGACATAATGGGTCTCCAAAAATATTGCTTGCCTCACCAGCCTGGGACTGAGTCTGTTGTGGTTCCTGAGAAGTCCTCGCTGTGCCCTCCCATTGTGCCAGTCTTTGGGGGTCAGGACTCTCATCTGCCAATGTAGTTCCACAGTATTCACATTTGTTTCTGCCTGTGGAGTGTTCACAGGAAGTGACCAAAAGGGTCTGAAAGAAGTGTGCTTATTGGTGAATGACTTGTTGCTGTTTCCAAACAGAATCATAAAGTCTGAGTTTGAAGAGAATATTACAACAAAAATACACCTTAGTTTTCAAAGGAATTCCCAAGAACAAAGCATATTCATTTTTTGATACCTCATTGTGCTTTATTTCTTACTATAACCATTTGTTTTGATTTCTCCGTGGATCTGCTAGTAGGATGGAATAGGGCTCAACTCCTGGCTTTGCCTCTTGATAGCTGTATGACCCTGGACAAATCACCTAATTCTCTAGACTCTGGTTGTCTCATCTGTCAACTGGAGATACTAATAACATCCATACAGGGTTGCTGTGAGGATTAAATGAGATAACATACATAGCGTGCCACACGGTGGGAGGCACTGAGCAAAGGTTAAATGAATGTTAGCTTTATGGTTATTGTTACTATTATTACCTAGAAATGAATGACCGAGATGCCTGAGTATCTTTATCTGTTTAATTTTTTCTTGTTATAACTAATTAAGTATCCAAACAGGAGGTCAAAAAGGGCAGAGAACAGAACACTTGGGCCAGAACTCAGAATCCTGAGTATGCAGAGCTGTTTCTTGAAGCAGGCCTGCCTTGCTGTCAGGCATGTTGAAGCCTCAGGGCCCAGTGCTGTGTGGTAGGATATGTGGGTCATTTGGACATTTATCTTTATAATGTCAGTGGCAATTGTTCTTTCTTATGAGGTAGGCTCTGTAATAAGCAGATGCCAATGGCATGGTGGGAGAAGCAAGAGGCCCAGATCTTTGCCCCTGGGACTTGACCAATCTGTGTGACTTGGTCAGCATGCTTCACCTCCTCTGCTCCTTGGTTTCTTTCTCACTCACACAAAGGGACAGGGCTTGAGGCATCAAGTGTGAGAGCTTGTAAGATGTGAAAGGTGGGAGTTTACCTCAAGTCTTCCTCTGAGGCTGCTATTCTGGGGAATGCCAGCTATGGAGATACATGTATGGTTGGGCGTTGCACGGTGGGTGGGTGGGTGGGGGGGTACAAGGAAGGAAGTGAATTGTATTAAAAACCCAGAAAATGTGAGACTTGTTTTTAAGAGTTGGTATTCTCATGGAGGAGTCCTGAGTAAACATGAGGAAGGGTATATGCAGACAGCCCAGGAACACTGAAAGAGGAGGACTGTGGAGGGTGAGGTAAACCAGGGGGACTTTTGGATAGAGGTACTTCTGTTATGAGTCATATGTATTAGCATCCAGTTTTCTCTGTTCAGAAGCAATGCTGCTCTATCATTTGACTATATTAATACTTATGATCAAATACTAAGGCCCCTACAGTCTCTCTAACACCGTGCCGTGACCTGCAAGGTAGATAACCTTATCTTTATTTGTTAGCTGTTGTGTCTCAGAGATGACGTGATTTGCCCTGGTGTTGCAAGCAGTAAGTGGTGGATCTGGATTTGAACTCAGGGCAGGCTGTGTCTGTGGCTCTTTTACTCTCCCAGTCCACATGCTCATGGAGTTCCTGCGATAGTGACTTGAGTGTTTGATTCCTGTTTTGGCTTGTAACGGATATGGTAACATCTCCATTTGGATGTGCGCTAGTATGCTTTAAAGGGTATAATTTGACCCTGAGAACTCCTTCCAGGATGCTTGAGAAATGAGACAGTACTTCATTGCTTAAGAAGCAAAAGAGGATCTTGATGTCTCCCAGTCATTATTGTTAGGGTCAGGCGTAAGGCAGGGTAAAGATAGGAGTCAAAGGCTAAAAAATTTTATCAGTCAAAGGCTTTATTTGGAAACTAAGGTCTCAGGCGAGGTTCCGTGACTCAGGGAGGGAGGGAGAGAGAGAGAGAGAGAGAGAGAGAGAGAAGAGAGAGAGAGGAGTCAGGGAAGTCGCCCCCAGGTGTGGTGGGGTGGGGTTTTTAAGCTGCAGCGGTTCCGGGTTTAGGTCCCGGTGGGTCTTTTTCGCGTCTGGTCGTGCTGTCGCTCGGTGATTGGTTGACCTCCAATTCATTCTGGCATGCTGCTAGGGGCTTTTCATTGAGTTGCTCTGGCAAGATGGCCGTCCCCTCTACTGTGGTTCCAAGGACACCCTAACAATGATCAAGTTTTTCATTACTTTAAAGTATTTTGTGATCTTTTGTGGAGGTGTCAGCCTTTGTCTTTTCCCCCTCCAGTTTGGAAATATCTAGGAAACTTCATTGTTGGATTTGAATGTCACTTAAAAGAAATCATCCCCTTTGTTATTGTTTCTTGAAGGGGCTCATGCTAGCGTTGTTAAAAACTTTTTTCACCTTTTGTGCTTTGGAACATTTAGTTCTGCCTTTACGGGTCCTGAAGCATCCCATCTTAAGATTTTCCAAGCGTACTCAGCTTGTGCCTGCGCGCGTGCCTACTACTGTGCGTGCGCGCTCATGTGCATCTGTGCGCTTGTGAATGCGTCAGTCACCTTACCCGGCAGGAGCCTGGGATGCCATGTTGGCTTTGATGCTGTCTTGCTGTGCAGGGTTGCCCAAGGGTGGCTTTGTCCTAGTTTCCTCGTAGGTAGTTCAGGCCTTTATAAAGCTTAGCTGTGGGAGCTTCAGAACTTTTGCAGCCTGAAGAGCTCAAGCCAAAACAGCAGGGAAGATAGGAAAACCTACCTGTTTAGCCATAGGCAGATGGACTGTTTTTGCTTTGATTGAAAGATTTTCCTTGGTTGAAGGGCGAGGCGGGGCAGGGAAGCCTGTGAAGGTCCGTTGGCCGCTCCACTGCCCTGTGAGTGCAGCCCTCGAAGTTGTTCCTGTCCTTCGCTGGCTGGGAGGAAGTGTGAGTGTGGGAGCCCCCCTGCACTGCCTTACTCCAGTATTTGCACCCCGCGAGGGTCTTTGGGGGCCAGATCTTTGAGAAGGCTAGCCACTTCAGCTATACCCCAGGAAATGTCCCCTTGTATGGTCCTCTGTGCTCCAAAAGAGATGACTTTTGGGTGTGGCTATTGCCGTGCTTTATTTCTTCCTGGCAAGCAAAGTGGGACTGTTTCTTTGTTGCATCTGCTTTAAAGAGGTCCTTCGTTTCTATTTTGGGAACAGAAATCTCTGTTAGAAGTAAGCTAGACAGCCGACAGAAGGCGGCTGGCTTTGGGATCCCTCTCGATAGTCCTGGTCCTGGCTGGCTTCGTTGTTGGCTGGGAGTTGCCCAAAGCCGCCCTCTTCAAGTGCATTCCTGGATTTTGAAAGGCAGGGATGAAATGGTCGGTGATGCTTTGTTAAGATGCAATTTGTCAAACTCTTAGTTCTGGCCCTGAGGCTGGAGCCTGTATTCATTAGCTTTGCATTTCACCCTGGGCTCTGCCGGGAGGCTGCTGGCGGTGCTCCCTGACGGCCTGACCCTTCCCCAGGGCAGAGTCAGCTAGTGAGAGATCCTTGTGCTTGGTACTTGGGCTGCAAAAACATACCTTTGGCCCAGTACTTCTTGGCATCAGTTTACTCTGAACTCAGCCCCCCAGAGAAAGACACCAACTGTATGGCAGTTATGGGTTGAATAAATGCACACGTGCCTTTTATGCCCTCAAGACATGCCTGATAAAAATTTTTATGCATCTGTGGTAGAAGTGTAGTTCCATCCTTAAGGAACGTCTCAACATTTCTGAAAAATGATGTAGAGCAAGTACAGTTTTGGGAAGGAGACCTCTGTTTTCTGTTTTTCTTGATCTGTTTCCGTAGCACCAAATAAGTATATTAACTACTACTTTGTGTTTTTTCGTCTCCCAACTTATAATTTACACAAAATGGCTCTCTCGTCTCCAGGCATCATTGTGTTTTAAATGACTCCAGTTCCTAGCTGGAGCCAGGCCTGTTTTAGAGAAAGAAAGCATGCAACTAGATTTCTCTCTTAACCTTTGTCTGCAACAAATGTCTTCCTTTATTTTAAAGAGAGTGAGAATGCTGTGAAGGTTAAGAAGAAATGCGCCTCTCTTCCCTTATGATTTTTCAGTCTCCTGCCACTTATGTATCTCCTTGGGGCAAGGGAGGTGACCTCCTTGCTTCATATTACTTTCCAGGAATATCTGCAACTCTGCCTCTTGCGCTGCCTCTCACTAGCTCCTGGTTCTCAAACTGTGGCCACTCAACCTACAGTACTAGGTAAACTTCTGGAAACGTGTCAGGATCATGGCACTCAGAAGAAGATGGTTTGAGGCTAGTGAGATCATCATCCCCACAGGACCATACTTTATCACTTAGGAATATCACTTAATATTCCTCAAATATTTAGAGCAGCATGGCATGGTACATGTGTGAGGAACTCTTCCAGCATCTTCTCTGAGGGTCTATGTTCATTAATTCTTTTTAGGGTCTTTCTCTTGGGTGAACCATTCTTCTGAAGGCTTAATTTCCTTTGTGGGGGCATAATATTAACGCCCAGTCTTCTTATTTTGAAGCACTGGAGTTTGTGTTGAGCTGTATTTGTGAGATTATGGAAAAGGCATGCACTTATTAGAACTGAGGGTGGAGGGAACAGGGTGGGGACTATAAACTGGGTCTGTTTCTTTCTTTGCACGGGGAGGGGTCAGCTCAGTGACCCCTTCAGTTCCCTGTAGTGGGTCATTGATTATTTTCACACAGAAGAGTTGGGCCCAAGAGAGTTAAAATTATGCTGAGAAGAAGAGGTGAATTTATTGAAATTCTCTGCCTCCTATGTCATGGAACTGGTGTTTTTCATTTTTCTTGGCTTGAGTGAGAGAAATCTGCTGCCTGAGAGGCTCAGCACCAGGGAGTAAACCCTGGAGATAATGTTAAGGTTTACTGAGTGATTTATGGGGGAGTTGGAATATATAATACAATCATGCATATAGATTTCAGGAGAGTAGTGAATGAAGTTTTTATTTTGTGTCTTTTAAGTAGTTTAACTGATTTGGATGTTTTAAAATCACTCTTTTATTAAACCAATCCTTTCAAAATCTAAAATAAAGCTTTAGTCACAGTCTTCTTTATAATAAAAAACAGTAATTTATCTCTTAAGGAGAGCAGAAACAATATATTTACATATGCAACTTTTATTTTAAACAGGGCTTAAGGGGTACATGGGTGGCTCAGTCAGTTAAGTGTCCGACTCTTGGCTTCAGCTTAGGTCATGATCTCAAAGTTCGGTGAGTTCGAGCCCTGCATCAGCCCTGCTCCTGCACTGACAGTGCAGAGCCTGCTTGAGATTCTCTGTCTCCCTGTCTGCCCCTCTCCTGCTCACACACTTGCTCTCAAAACAAACAAACAAACAAACAAACAAACAAACACAAACCAAAAATACCCACTAAAAAAATAAATTGGGCTTAAGTAAAATCTTGCTTAAAAGAATTAAAAAGCATCAGTTAAAAAAAAATCGTGGGGTGCCTGGGTGGCTTAGTTGGTTAAGTGTCCAACTTTGGCTCAGGTTATGATATTGGGGTTCACAGGTCTGAGCCCCGTGTAGGGTTCTGTGCTGACAACGCAAAGCCTGGAGCCTGCTTCAGATTCCGTGTCTCCCTCTCTCTCTGCTCCTCTCCAGCTCACACTCTATCTCTCAAAACTAATAAAAAAAAAATTAAAAAATTAAAAATAAAAAAATGTTAAAGCCCTTTCGTCAGGAAGTTGGATTAGCATTTTGTTTCATAATTAGAGTTGGGTTTTTTGACTTACACAGGTTTTTCCATTTTGGTTGGGAGTGAATGATTGATATGAATGGAAAACTAAGAGTGAGTCACAAATTCTTACTTTGGAAAATTTCTTAGGGATTTGTTGTTGTGGTGTTGTTTTTAACCTTTAGCTAAATGCCAGAAAAGTGGCAATGGTATTTGGCAAAAGTAGTGACTACTGAGAAACATTTGTAAGCATTGACTCAGGTTCACAGGTATAGTGAATTAACCTGTACTGGAGTAATTGTGGATTCAACATTTGGGGATAGAGCATGAGGCTGTGTCTTCCACCTATTTTGTAATTAATTTAGGGGCACCTAGGTGGCTCAGTCGGTTAAGCGTCCGACTTTGGCTCAGGTCATGATCTTGAGGTTTGTGAGTTCAAGCCCCGTGTCGGGCTCTGTGCTGACAGCTCAGAGCCTGGAGTCTGCTTCAGATTCTGTGTCTCCCTCTCTCTCTGCCCCTCCCCAACTTGCTCTCTCTCTCTCTCTCTCAAAAATAAATAAAAACATAAAAAAATTAATTTAGAGGCTCTGAGCTCTGCTTTGAAGGATTGTATAAATTCCATTGCTTTGGCTTTATTGCAGTAAACCCAGAGATCGACAAATCATAACTCTTTTAATTTGGTTTATTTAAAAAAATGTTAAGGGCCTCCCAGGTGTCACATACTCTAAGGGGATGCCAGGATGATGATGATGTGGTTCTTGTCCACCAGGAGCTCATTGTCGAGAAGGAGAAATAAATTTTCACTTATGGCTGGATGAGGCAGGTAGGAAGCGTTGTTCAGTTGTACCAGTTACGGATGCATGTAATATATATGTATTTAAGTATATCCCTATACTTAATTATGAAGTTAAATTCATTTTCTATTGCTGCATAACAAATTGCCATAAACTTAATGGCTTAAACCAGCACCCATAAATTATCTCATAGTTTCCATGGGTCAGGAGTTTGGGCATGGCTTAAATGGTTCTTTGCTCAGGATCTCAGAAGTCTGCAATCAAGGTGTGGGCCTCGAGGTATGAGTGGGAAGAATCCACTTCTAAGATCATTTAAATTGTTGACAGAATTCATTTCCTTGTAGCTATCGGACTGATGTTCCTTTTTCTTTGCTGGATATCTCTCTCTCAGCTCCTGGAGGTCTCTGCAGTTCCTTGCCATGTGGCCTTTTCACAGGCCCTGTCACGATATAGCAGCTTCTTCAGAGCTAGAAAGGGAGTCTGTCACTCTTTAGTCTGCTGAGATGGAGTCTTATATAGCATTGCCTGATCAAGGGAATGACATGTCATTACTTTTGCCATATTTTGTTGGTTAGAAGCAAGTCACAGGTTTGCCTGCACTCAAGAGTAATTTTGCCCACCAAGGTACATTTCTGGTTATTTCACCAACTTCTTTTCCCAATTAATCTGAACATTTGAACCCTAGGAAGACTGATGATAGCAGTCCCAGTTGGGGAATAAAAACTACTATTTGGAAAACCAGAAGTGGATTGTTTCTTCTCTTAGCAGATAGAAAACAGGAGGAGAAAGTAATGTCTGTGGGTTCACAGTATTGATAGTAAGGGGTTACATAAAAACAGCGACCTGTTAGGCTCATGTGTTCAGGGTGGACCTCCATAGGAATCTCTCAGGATCCTCTGGCTAGACGTAGTCATTTTTTATCCGGATGTCTTAGCATTGGCTGATCACCCAGGAGTGACATATGGCAGGAACACACTTTGAGGGACAAGTCTCCTGGAGGGGACACTATAGCACACAAACTAGACAGATGGTAGCTTATTCAACCTTGGACAGGAGTGTAATCCTACACATTGGCAGGCTGGGTGCTGAGAGGTGCTTGTGGTATCTGAGGCAGAGCTGACTGAGTTTACCTGAAACTGCTTTGTAAGGCACAAGGCAGTCACCTTATATGACCTGGAGTGTGTGATGCACACAGAGCATACTCGTCGAGTTGGGGTGAGGATGATCGTGATAGATCGTGTGAACTGGAACTGGACAAAGTCTAGAGCTCCAGACTGGAGGATGTTCTACCTGCAAGGTGAAAGGCAGGTGGAAAGACAAGTCTTTCAGACAGAACCATGGATGTTCACCCTAGGGTCTTCACTAAGCAGGGGTCAGTGTTGCTTCCGCAGAATTAAACATATCGCATGGGAGGAAAAAGGTGCCACTGGGCCTGCCTCTCTTTACAGTTAAGGATTGTGTGGATCCATGTGCTTACAAGATGATTTGGACTGTTAAGAAAGAAAGTGGGCTTTACAGAGCCATACTTAGTACGTCTATGATTAGAAACCCCCCCACCCCCCAAATCCAATAAGGACATTGTTCATTATTTGTTCTTGGTCCTTCATTGAAGAAAAGGTCTGTGTGTTTGGAGAATGAATCATATCTCTTTTGTTTGGAAGATAAGAACAGGGGCCCCTTGTGGATGCTAGAGAACTGATAGGGGGATTTTGTCCCTACCTCAGTATGTCCCTTACCTGAGATTTTTTTGCTGTAATTCTCTCTTCATTATTTGATGCTTATCTTTGTGTTCTTCTTTTATTCATTTTAGTAATTGTGGCTCAACTCTGTTTTGGAACTTGGGGAAAGGGATAGTCTGTTAAGAGAAACCATGAAATGGCTCACTGAAATTCTTTATTTTTCCTTTTAGCAGTTCAAGCTCTATATTTGTAACATCACACTGCTATCTCCTGATTGGACCATTTTCAAGAACTCACATCTTTTTCATACAGCTTAAAAGGTGAGTAGAACTTAAGACTCTTCTCTTTGATGTTTGTGAAGCAAAGCTTGTCACAGCGCTAACTGTTCTGAGATGGTGTACCTCTTAAGAAAGTCGTGTAATTTCTAGGCACAAAAACTATTTACTAATTTAGTTTTTTCTGGTACGAGGAAAGTTGCATGATATCAGATTGAATGTGGCTTTTCTTTTTTGTTTATAATTCACTTTGGGCTGTGAATGTATATAAAATATGTATTTCTAGATTTACTGAAAAAATAGTCTTACTGTTCAACTTGTATTTGTTGCTGAGCCTGAGCATTTAAAGCCCAGATACTTAAAAACATTTAAGGTCAGTGGGAAATGGGATTCTTTCTTTCTCATTCTAAATTCTTTGTTTTGTTTGATTTCCTACTTCATAAAATGAGGATAACAATGGGATTGCCATGAGAAATAAATGAGCCATCATACTTAATACAGCATCTGGCATATAGCATACATTAAATAAATACTAGTTCCTTTCTCTTTCTTAGCTATTGTGATATCAGGTGGGTAGGTTTTTCTTTCCCTGTATTGATAGCATGTATGGTTTATACTGTGAAGTGGGGGGGCGGGGGTGACCTAATTTGCTGCATTTGGTCTTACATTTGTGTGCCTGTGTGTTTCTGTTTTGGAGAGTGGGTGAGCATTGGGTTATCTGGAAGCTTAGGTGATCCCTATGTATTTTGGTCATCTCTGGACATCCTCAGACCCAAAGATCAATTCAAAGGCTGCCCTTGTTGGGGGACAGTCAGTGAAGGTGCTGGGAGGGTGCCAGGAGCATCCTACCCTGCCTCAGCTTGCCTGCCCTGAGCTTTTCACTTTAGGTGTACCTCTTTAGCTCTTGGTGCCTCTGTTTTGTTAACTCTTAATTGATTTTAGTGATTCTTGTTCTGCCTAATTGCTAGGCTGTAGGGAACATTAAATGAAAAAATACATGAGAGTCTTCAGGAAAGTAAGAAATTCTGTAAAATATAAGGTGCAAGTTTTTCCTAAAATGTAATATGCCAGGTATGACTCATTGTTTATTCCAAGTTTCTTATTAGAATGTAAGCTTTAAAAGGGCAAGAATCTCCCTCCTTCCCTTCTACTGTCTAAAGCAGTGCCTGGTACAAAGGAGCTCAGTAAAACTTTTGTCAAATGAAATGAATTGATAAAGACACTCCCCTCCCCCACTGGAGCATATCCAAGCTTTTTTATTTGTGGTTGCATTTGGAAATAGATGAGGCAATCTATTAATGTGCTCCCTTACTGAGGCACACAGACCCTTGAATTTAAATGGACTTTTCATAGTTTGGAACCTTCCTAAAACTAAGTGCTATGAAGCCCGCGGTATGTAACAACCCACACTCTCTGAGTCCATGTTGGGTGCATTTCCTTTCTGTTGTTGAGTGGGTGCAATTTGTATGTGTTTCTTTCCTGAGTAGATTTTACTATTAAATATCTGAAATATATTTTACTTTCAGATATTTTATTCAGATACTTTATTTTCAGATATTCTACTATCAGGTATTTCAAGCCCATTTGATGTGCTATTCCAGGGTAGGTGGTAAGCTTTCATGGGGAGTATTCCAGCTATGTGCCTTAAAGATATGTTCGGTGACTGACAAAATATTTCTTATTCATGTGATTCTTTATTGCCTCATAGGGCAGCATTTTGAGAATCCCTTACCTTCCCTTACTTGGTGAGTGTTGATGAATTGTGCTATTTTTCTTCCATAATTTGGCATACCCACCACCACCTTAAGGTGGGAGGCAGCAACTCATCTCTACCAGGGCCGAAGAGAGTGCAGGCATAATTTAGTTTCTTTTCTATCATCTCAGATACAGTTTTCTTTAACTTTACTCACCAAAAACTAAAGCCATCTTCACTTAGAATTTTACTGGGTAACCAGAGCTACCACTGGACTATGCTCCTAAGGACAGTGCAGCTTGATTTATAAAATTTTGACAAATGTAGACATATACTTGCAAATTACATAAAAACCTGATTTCCCCCCATATATGGAGTTACCTCATTCTGTCAGCTATTTTAAGTAACTTTCAAAATTGGTAATGGAAAACTTTTTCTTGACTACATTCCTCTATATGGATTTTAAATGAAATACAAAGCTTTGTTGCTCCTTATGAACATTAGAATGGCTGAAGAACAGACCCCTGTCTGCAGAACTGCATGTTGCTTTGTGTATCCCGGGTCACTTTCAAGCACATACTTAGATTCTGAGGTGTTGCAAGAACTTTCACACCTCTAAAATAGGTTCTTACAGCTGACTGTCCTGGAATTTATATTTGCTTTGTTACTTGTAAAATTCTGTCTCTCAAAGCTCACAGCTGGACCGTGAGACATTCCTAAGTGCTGATAAGATGGACAGGTGGCATTACCACTCTGCTTCAATTACTTGGCTGGATTTTTGCATTAACTGCAGAATGTGCTTGTCTTACTGAACAGTGGGTTTTTTGGACTTGGTTCTAAAATGGAGTTGGGTCCCATGTTTAGGTTGTTATTAAATGTATTTCAAAATTTTAACCTCTCCGATAAATTTGAAGACAGATGCCTCTTCGGTGTGTCACATTTGTAAAGTGTAGTTGGAAACACGGCCTTTTGCTCAAATTCTGTCCTTGCCACTTTCATTCACGTTTTTACTCTGACAAGTCCTAAGCCTCTCTGAGTCTGAGCTTTTCTCCTCTTTAAATGGAATAATATTTATCTTGTGGGATTTTTGTGAAGATGCCTCATTCGGCATTCATGCATAGTGGGAGTTCAATAAAATGCCAGTTATTTGCCATCCAAATACTAGCTCTTACTCAAGCACCATGTGCTGGCAGGATCAGAGGAGGAGAAGGAGCAGAGGCGCGGACCTCTCTGTCCTCTCTCAGGGTGAAGGAGGTTTGCTGAGGAATTTCCTGAGGCATCTTCTTGCTGGAGCCAGGTGTGGTGGACTGCTGGTGCTGGTGACTTGACTGAGCACAGTGCCTCTGGGATATAGGTGAAGAAATCCCTAATTCAAGCTTTTTGCACTATTTCCTGTCTTTGTCATGAAAGAATGAAATCTCAGACTTAGATCTGGTTGGCTCTCAGCACAGATAAAAAAGGTTCAGATGGGGAAAACCCCACCTCTCTTTTGGTTTCCTTTAAGGTCCTTAAAGGACCTGAAGTAGCTGATGAGGAATTGGGAGCCTTGTGAAAGTCTTCCTGCATAAGACCTGTGGTCCCAGTGGGGAGATACTCCAGCATTAAAACATCACCTCAGAAACCAGCCTGGCATTCCTGACTTCTTGGCTTTGTGTTAAATTTAAACTTTTAAAGTTTAAAAACCAAAGAGGATCAATAGTGCTGGGAGAAGCAACACCTTTGAGTGTAGGTCCCTGCTTTCTACACTGGTAAATAAAGCAATGCCTATTTTCTCCAGATGTTTCCTTGGCATGTACAGTAAAATAGATTAAACTGTGAAAATGTGATCAAACAAAAACATTTGGAGCTGTGGTATAAATGACCATATTGTGCTGGAGGTTCCCTAACTTGAAGGAAAATTTAAACTCTGCTTTACAATTAGGTTAGGATCATTCAAAGGCTGCACTGAAACTTCCTGTCTGTGTGAGAAGCCAGACAGTGGTGGACCGGTGCCTCTCTGGCTTTCTAGTTTGTCATTAGAGAAGTGACACCAAAGTTCCCAGTGGGAGGGGTCCTGGGACAGATCCCAGGTTGACTAGTTCCGGGTTGCCCCTGGACTTCTGAAAGAGTTTTTGGGTTCTCGAGGCCTCATTCAGGCCCTTCTGCTTCCCACTTCCTTTCCCTTCTCTCTCCTCTGTGTCAGGGGCCTCAGGTCTGAAGTCCATCTCACCGCTTTCCCCTCATTCTTTAGATTTAAGTTTAAGAGTGGCAAAAGAAAAATCGAAACTCAGCAAGAGCATCAGGGATGCTTTGTGCCATGTTTGAATTAGGAAAAACCAGCAATGTGAAAAGGAAGTCCAACAAGCAGGAGCACCACTTTTAGAGACAGGGAAGAGAAACTTGTTATCTGTCATTTTTGTCTGTGGTCTGGGAACTTGGGGAATTTTCTTTTCCTAATTTGTTGGATTCTGTCCTCCTATTATTGGACTATATTATTTTCTTAAAGTAGACTCATTCAGGGCTGTATCAGAAAAATACCTTTTCATTTTGCTTTAAAATCAAAAGGAGTGTGCTAACAGCTTCGTCAGCCCATGCCTAGCACAGTTGTGTCAAACTGCTAAAAAGCTAGCAAATTTTCCACCTAAAATTTTTGTGGGGGAGGTAAGAGTAGGGGGCGTGGGGAAGAGTATAAAAATAAACCTTTCAGAGATTCTGGGTTGCTTGGTGGCATGTGTATTTTTCCATGGTGAGGGTGGTTAGAAATAGCATTGCTTTTTATGGGAGTCTCAGCAGCAGCTCAGAAGTTTGGCTTTGTGGGCTCGGCCTCTCTGTGTGGGTGAGGCAGCTTCTGCAGCCTGTGGGGTGGGGGGCCATGCCTGGCAGCATGCTCTGGCACTGTCACTGTCACTGTGTGTCTTCCTGCCTCCCCAACCCCCGCTTGGTGTCACCCGGATGAACAGCACTCAAGTGTAAAATGTGCTTACCAAGGTCAGGTTCTTGTGATGACTTGCCTGTGGCAACTGATGCCAATTGTAACAGACTGAGTCTCAGCGGTCCCCACAAAGTCACATTGGTACCTGTGTGAGGGCAGTCACAGGGAGCAGGTATCATAATCTGGGAGGGAGTCATCCTTCAGGGCTGCTGTGTGTCAGACTGGCTGAACCTCTTGAGCTTATGTGACCTCCCTTAGAGTCTTGATATCAGTGGGGTGGATGGGCCACCCTATCAAAAGGAGTCCTTATGGATTTTTGAAATTTGTTAGTTACATAATTCTCACAAATGGAGGTAGGTTGCCAAATGTTTCTCAAACTCAACATAGAATGGAAATGGAAGGAAGCAGCCACTGGGACAGAGGTTTTTAACCTCCAGGGGACCCAGGACATATGTGAATTCCTTGAAATTGTGCCTGTTCCTGCAGAGAAAGCCAAGGCTTTGATGGGATTCTCAGTAAGATTTTGACCTCCAAAAAGGTTAAGAGCATTCGCAGTAGAGCATGAGACGTGAAGTTCATTTAACTTGGAAAAATCATTTTGGAAATGTAATGAGTGTGGGCAGAGAGAGATGTCGACAGGCAGAGGGAGGAGAGGGATCCAGTTATAAATTGTGTAACCTAACAAAAAAGGGGACTGTTGGAGGTTTCCACTGGGGTTTTGTTTTGTAGGCTTTCTTCTTGAACTTCATGTAATATTTGTTTTTGTGTTGGAGATGGTTCCTGCTGAAGGCTGCTCGGTTAACTTTGCCAGCTCAGGGAAGAGAG
The DNA here is from genome assembly GCF_022079265.1 of Lynx rufus. Lineage (NCBI taxonomy): Eukaryota > Metazoa > Chordata > Mammalia > Carnivora > Felidae > Lynx > Lynx rufus. The sequence continues at coordinate 2,566,798 of NW_025814844.1, read as the reverse complement.
GTGTCTGCTGCTTTTAGGATGTCTGGGGTCTGTGTGGATTCAGCCTGACATTTAATGGTTTTTCCCTCTTTTCCTGGGATCTACTTTGCATGGTTCTCCACATTTTCCTACACCTGGAGATTACAGTAGGGAAGTTGGGGGACATACTTGTCTGGAGATAGATGGTGGAGGAAACGTCAGGCAACAAGAGTGCTTCATCTTGGCTTTCACAACTTGCTGTGGGTGTTGGGGGTGCTCAGCAGTGCTCTGCTTCAGAACCTTCAGTCTAACTGGGCCCATCGTATTTTGGGGACAAGACTGCTGAATAAGGGTACAGATAATTTACAAATACAAAGCATGACAGTGGCTAAATGATCATGTAGGAGAGAGTGCCTAGGACAGGTCAGCAGTGGTACTTACACTCCCTGGTCTGCATGTTCCACTGAGGAACAGAAGTTGTTCTATTGAGTTCACAGAGCTACAGGATCAGGGGGACCATGGTATTGTTGGGCTTGTGAGTTACAATGGTCACTTCTCTGTCTTCCACAGCAACGCTTTGGAAATGGGGCATTTGGGCAGGGAGTACTCATCCTAAGCACTCTCTGACCTGAGTCTGCATTAATTTTTTAAAAGTTTCTAAGTTGCTACCTGTTATGTAGGTTCTGTTCTGTTCTAAAATTTTTCCTGTGCTGTTACATTCCAAGAATATAATGCTTTGGCTTTTTTACTTCTAGACTTGGGTTGAGCTGCATTTACACAGTACAGTGACTGGGCAGGGAGTTCTACTTCCTCTGGTGTTGAGTCTGGCAACTGCCGCATGTTCCATTACCTCACTCATCGCCCTGTACCCCCAGTGATCTCATAAAAATAAGAAAATGCCATCATTTGAGAAAGAATTGTTTCTTGGGTCCAAGTAGGTTTGTGAAGTGTTTTTTATTGCTTTGCAAGACATAATGGTACTTTTGAGTTATTACTAAAAGAAATTATTACTATTTAGGTTAGTTACCTGATTTTTGATCTTTAATTAGTTCCTAAATCTTCTATTCCTCCACATTGTAGCATGTGTCAGCATTTTCTTCCCCTCTTAAGGCTGTTAATATTACATTGTATGGATATGCTACATTTTGTTTATCCATTCTTTCATTGTTGGACACTTGGCTTGCTTCTAACTTTTGACTATTGTGAATAATGCTGCTAATGAACATGGGTGTCCATATATCTCTTTGAATCCCTGCTTTCAGTTTTTTTGGGTATCCTCATTTAAAAAAAATTAAAACTCCCAAAACTTATTTTTTAAAGCACACTCCCAAGTAGATTCTGTTAGGAATTCAAAAGAAAGGTATATTGAAGTGTGGAGGGAATCTACTTGAAACTACAAGATTTATAAATATAAACTAATTAAGGGGAAATAAAAGAGTAAAGTTGAGAACTGTATTACAGAGGTAATAAATATTATCAGTGGCCAATAAGCCTCTAACACATGTTTCTGAGTGAGGCATTATTCTTTTTTTTAATGTTTGTTTATTTTTGAGAGAGAGAGACAGAGTGTGAGCAGGGGAGGGGCAGAGAGAGACAGAGACACAGAATCTGAAGCAGGCTCCAGGCTCTGAGCTGTCAGCACAGAGCCCAACTTGGGGCTAGAATTCACAAACCGTGAGATCATGACCTGAGCTGAAGTCAGATGCTCAGCCGACTGAGCCACCCAGGTGCTCTGAGGCATTATTCTTTAGACAGGACTCCAAATAGAGCCAGATGCCAACTTCCAGGAACAACCCACTTAGCCTACAAGTTGCTTTTGTTTTGTCAGGGCTGCTAATAAGGGGCATCGTCAGGAAATGTGAAGAAATACAGAAATGGGAAAATTTCTGGTCAGATTCTTGTATTTCCTGAATATTGGAAAAATAATAAATTGTGACCTTTTCAGGATAATAATACATGATTTTGTAATAAGAATTCCTCATAAGTTTTTACTAGAGCGACTTCTAACAATCATGTAATAGGAAGGTTTTCATGTTAAGTTTACAGTATCAGTTCATTCTGTGTGGTACAGCAGCTTGTAAGGGTAGACTCACCCTTAGGAGCCTACCTACTTACTATGCTTCCATTCTCTGTAGTGTGTGAAATGCCTCCATCAAATTGAGAAATAAAACTAATATGTGAGAAGATAGAGAAGCTCATCTTAATCTGGGCAGACTTTGGCTTTCAAAAGTACATGAAGATGTTTGTAAGTCACCAAGAAAAGAAGTTGTTGGAAGAAGAGCCATGGGAAAATAAGGATCACAAACAGCTGTTTGGATATACTTTATCTTTAACACACATTTATAGAGCTGGGCACTCTGAAAAGAACTTGGGCACAAAGATGAATGGGAAGCAGTTCCTGCCTTACAGTGGGATGCATGATATGATGGAGGAGACCCACAATATGTCCTTAGTTCTAGTCCCTGGTGACGTGTGCTCAGCACGGTGTCCAAGGGGACCCCGGGCAGAGATATATGTGTACATCTGTCTAGGAAGCTTTGTTGGTTCACTCAAGAGGTGGTGACATTTAAAGTGGGTCTTAAACTTTAAAACTGTAGTTTTCCAGGTGGACAAAAGTAAGGAGAGAGCATTCTGAACACTGGGAAAGTCTCACACAAATGTGTGGGTGTGGGAAAACTAACAGTGTGTTAGAATAGAAATGGGTAGGGTGCTTGAGAAGGAAGACAAGAGATAGAGATAAGGTTGGAAAAGAAACCTGGGACCAGACCATAAAGTATTTGAATGCTCTGCATAGATTATCCTGTAGTGTGGGGAACACCATTTTGCATTTTTCAGGGAAGATGACATTAGATACGTGTTTAGGGAAGGCGAGTCTGGTGGCCATGGGTAGGAGTACATGGAGGGGAGAGACAGAAGCTAAGCAGACCAGCCAGAAAGAATAACATAGCATGGAGGCTCTTCCAGGGAAGCGGTGAGAAGGCCTGAACTGGGTAGTAGTGACAGAGAAGAGGGCCTGAAACCGAGAGGCTTTGGGTGTGCCCACTAAGCAAATGTGGATTCCAAAATAACTTTTAGGCGTCATCCTTGGGAAAATGAGAAGATGGTATGAGTAGAGACAGGCAACTTAGGAGGTGGAGCTCACCCAGGATGAGATTTCTTGACTGGCATGCCTGTAGGACATCATGGGGAGATGGCTAGAGGTTAAACAGCAAGCGGTCTGAGGCTAGGAGAGGTCATGATGACAAGATGGAGATTTGGGGGTCATCAGCATGATCATCACAAAAGTGTAAAACAAATAAGAGAGCAGGACTTCTGAAAAGGCCATGTAGGCCACAAATATATAACTTGTCTTATACGTGACTATCATCCATTCTGTTAAGTTTTTGTCTGTCTCTTGAGTTGTCAGAAAACAGTTGTTAAACTTTAACATTTAGTACTGTGTATCCTTCCACCTCATTAGTACAGCCATAGAGATTTTCCTCTTGGTCTACCCATTATCCAAAGCATTTCTTGTCTATACCTGGATGCCTTGAGGCCTGTTGCAACTCACACTCACTCTTGTTTATATCATCTGAAAAAAAGTAACCCTAAAGCATGCATTATTATAGTTAACCTTCAATTTGGGTGATTTTGTTCAGTGAACTCCTGGTTTCAAAACCCCCTAACCTAATATCTTATCTTCCTCCTATAACTACCTAGAAGTACTTTTAAGAATTTTACCCCTTTTGTCAGTTATACCTCAATAAAGCTGGAAAAAAAGAATTTCACTCCATCTCTAAATGCGATTGGAAAATTTCCTTGCTGATATTCTGCCATTAGAATTGGGAACACTCAAGAGCTTTGTACTCAGTCTTCTTTCACAAATGCATTTTAATGAATATTAGGTAACCAAAAGTAAGGATAAAATGGATTTTGTGTTCTGTATCTCCTGGGTTGGATCTGAAATAGGGATGTGAGAAATGAGCTCTTGCTTTACTTTGGAAGATGGGTGAGGGGGTGGTGACATCTTTTGGATAAATAATCTATTCTTGGCCTGTACATACTCATTTACATTCTTGTCTCACGCCCTGGCTGTGATGATTTGACTCTGTTGAGTGGGCTTATACATTTTCTCCACCATCTGTTCTCACATTATGGAGGGGGCGCCCAAATTCTTATTACTATTACTATTCTGATTTCATGTGGAACTTAGTATGGGTGAGTGGAGAGAGAAACACTTATTATGAGGAATGGACTTAGTCTAAATTAAAATCAGATAATTAAATATTTCAGAGAAAATGGTAGTAACTAATATAAAATTCGTAAAATTAAGAATAATTAATAGAAGATCAATTAAAGAATCATTGATGACATTGGTTCAATACAGAGAAAAATGTTAAAAACTTTATGTCAAAGGAGGCAAAGAGATTAAAGCAAAATGTACCTGTAAAGCTAGTTTTAGTATAATTATCTAAGTTTCTAGAGTTTTTAGAAAATCTAATATAGACCTAGAAACTATCAGATAAATGACCAGAAACTATTATCATTATCTCCAAAAATGATTACTGTATTCCATGAAGAAGGTGGGATGGGAATAATTTATCAATTTATATTCCTCTCACATTTGGAAGAAAAGAGTTACTTATGTAACAATTTTAATGTGTTCTGTGGGTTTGTTTTTGATTGATAAAACATAGTGGTTTTATTATTCCTTAACTAAATGTAAGTAGAATATAACCCAGAATTATACAACTTTGGCTATTTCATACTAAAATATTGTTAACATAATGCAATTTTAACAAAATAATATTTTATTTAACATAATAATTTTATTTAATAATTAACAATTAAGCAGTTAATATTTAATTTAATATTAATTTAATTTTAATTAATTAAATCAATTTATTAAAATTAATTAATTTAATGTTAATAAATAATTAATGCTTATTTAACATAACAATTTAAACAAAAGGATCCATAAAGTAATTTGCACAATATTGTGACTACAAATGAAAAATGCTTTTGAAACCACTGCTATAAAGTGAATCAAGGGCCACAATAAACAGTTCTCACCAACTTCGGCAATAGACCATACCTCCTGTATTTTGGTGACACTAACAAAGCACTTAAGACTTGCTGATACAATAGCCTACTCAGAATCATTTAAAACACTACCCAAATGCAAATTGGTGCAGCCGCTCTGGAAAACAGTGTGGAGGTTCCTCAGAAAATTAAAAATAGACCTACCCTATGACCCAGCAATAGCACTGCTAGGAATTTATCCAAGGGATACAGGAGTACTGATGCATAGGGGCACTTGTACCCCAATGTTCATAGCAGCACTCTCAACAATAGCCAAATTATGGAAAGAGCCTAAATGTCCATCAACTGATGAATGGATAAAGAAATTGTGGTATATATACACAATGGAATACTACGTGGCAATGAGAAAAAATGAAATCTGGCCCTTTGTAGCAACGTGGATGGAACTGGAGAGTGTAATGCTAAGTGAAATAAGCCATACAGAGAAAGACAGATACCATATGGTTTCACTCTTAGGTGGATCCTGAGAAACTTAACAGGAACCCATGGGGGAGGGGAAGGAAAAAAAAAAAAAGAGGTTAGAGTGGGAGAGAGCCAAAGCATAAGAGACTGTTAAAAACTGAGAACAAACTGAGGGTTGATGGGGGGTGGGAGGGAGGGGAGGGTGGATGATGGGTACTGAGGAGGGCACCTTTTGGGATGAGCACTGGGTGTTGTATGGAAACCAATTTGTCAATAAATTTCATATATATATAAAAAAAAAAAAAAAACTACCCAGAGGGGCGCCTGGGTGGCCCTATCGGTTGGGTGTCTGACGCTTGATATCAGCTTGGGTTGGGTCTTATGGTTTGTGGGATCGAGCCCTTTGTGGGGCTCTGCACTGATAGTGCAAAGCCTGTTGGGGATTCTCTCTCTCTCCCTCTCTCTCTGCTCCTCCCCAGAATGCACACATGCTTTCTGTCTCTCAGTCTCAAAATAAATAAACTTAAAAAAAAAATAAAACACTACCTAGAAAAAAATAAGTATGGAGCTTTGACAAAAGAACTAAAACACTGTGGAAGCAGCATCATGTGGGCCTTTGGGCATTTTGGCGTTGAGGGCTGTTATAAGGACCAGTTGACCTCATAAGGAACTTAGGCTGTGTTCTGCTTTGCAGAAATTGAGAATGCTCCACTGGTATTTTCCACATAACTGTAAGGGTCCCAACACTACACCTGTTGTTTTGAATATGCTCTGAGGGGGCGCCTGGGTGGCGCAGTCGGTTAAGCGTCCGACTTCAGCCAGGTCACGATCTCGCGGTCCGTGAGTTCGAGCCCCGCGTCAGACTCTGGGCTGATGGCTCAGAGCCTGGAGCCTGTTTCCGATTCTGTGTCTCCCTCTCTCTCTGCCCCTCCCCCGTTCATGCTCTGTCTCTCTCTGTCCCAAAAATAAATAAACGTTGAATATGCTCTGAGCTTGTATTGTATTATTCTGTTGAGTTCTAATGGATTACTTCTTAGGGACTTAAATCACATTATGTTTTTTTCTCAGTTGTACCTATTACATAGATGAATAAACTGAGGGAATGAGAGATTACAGGAGGCATATAATAGGATTTCTGATGACTGTTACAATGTCAGAAGGAATTAATAGAGTATTGTAGATTGCAGTACATTGACTGGTTTAACGATTTATAAATGTGTAAATGTGAGACTTAATACTATTAGATGACTAATTGTCTAATCACTTCAAACCTTCTTGAGAAGTGTCATCTGTCTTTAATGTACAATTGAATGAAAACATTGACTCCATCTTTTGGGAACTTTTTAAAAATTTTTATTTTATCTTATTTTTTTAAAGTTTTTTTTTGAGAGAGGGAGGGAAAGAGAGATAGTGCATGCGTGTGGTAATGGTGGGGGTGTGCAGAGAGAGAGAGAGAGAGACAGAGAATCCCACTGTCAGCACAGAGCCTGATACAGGGCTCAAACTCAGGAACACTGAGATCATGACCTGAGCCAAGATCATGACCTGAGCTGAAATCAAGAGTTGGATGCTTAACTGACTCAGCCACCCAGGCGCCCTTATTTTATTTCTTCAAGTAGACTCCATGCTCACTGTGGGGCTTGAACTCATGACTCTGAGATCAAGAGTTGGACGCTCTACCGACTGAGCTAGCCAGGCACCTTGGGAACTTTAATTTTTAGTGGAGAAAGCATAAATAGGGACTGTGATTAAGAATTGCTAGTTGTCCAATGTAGTACTTTGCAAAGTAAAGCTAGATTGGTAAAATCATCTGGGGTCCATCTGTCTCTGTTCTAGAGGGCTCTGCTCACCTGCAGACCCAGCTGTGTCCAGTCCTGAGCTGTGGGGACTGCCATGGAGAGAGAGTTATGAAGAGAAGAGCTGTACTGCAGACCAACAGATGTAAACTCTTATTTGTTGAAGTTTGGTACTTGAACTTGAAGTTTTGGGGGTGAAGAATCAATCATGCTAAAATATAGGCTTCCTCCTACCTAAGGAAGAACCATATTCTATCTTAGTCTTTCATATGAACATTGGGGGATCATATGAGAGGTGCAACAACTTCTGGGGAAATTACTGGAACATTCTGTATTTTTAGTTTGGGACAACAAGACTGATTCTCAGCCCTGGGTATATAACTTTCCCATATCCAGTGCGTGGTTTTTATGCATTGGTAGATGTGGTGGGTTCAGAAACTGGGTGGGGTGATAATCCTGTAGAAGACTTCAGTACTTCTGAGTGTGGCTGAACAGTTGATGCCTCCTGTTTGTTGACGGGAGCATCCATTCCTTCCTCTTTATCATTGACTGGATGACTTTGTTTCCCCATGATTCTCAGGGATCTCAGTTCCATAATTCTTGAAGAGAAATTGGAGTTGGGGATTCCTTTCTGTTCATGGTTCTTCACGGAAAGGTGTTAGTACTTTGGGTGTCTTAAATGTTTATCTTGTAGTCAGTATGATGGTTAATTCTGTGTGTCAACTTGACTGGGTCAGGGGTGCCTAGATTAAACATTTCTGGGTGTGTCTGTGAGGGTGTTGCCAGATGAGGTTAGCATCTGAGTTAGTGGACACAGTAGATTGCCCTCCCCATTGTGGGTAGACACCATCCAGTCTGTTGAAGGCCTGCATAGAACAGAAGGTGAAGGAAGGATGAATTTTCCCCTTTTGCTTCCTGCCTGCCTTCTTCAGCTGCAACATTGGTCTTCCCTACCCTTTGACTGGGATTTACACTGTTGGCTTTCTGGTTCTTGGGCTTTTAGACTCAGACTGGAATTATGTTACTGGCTTACTTGTATATGCAATTTGCAGACAGCAGATCCTGGGACTTCTCAGCCTCTCTAATTGTGCGACCTGTTCTTCATAATCAGTTTCCTTTCTTTTTCTCTCTGTCTCTCTCTCTTATGTGCACATGCACGTGTATTATCCTATTGCTTTTGTTTCTCTGGAGAACCTGTGACTAATACAGTCAGTTTAAGAGTTTGTAGAGCTGCCTCTTCACTGATCTGATTTTGTTTATGTCCTAAGCATTCTCCTACTATTTCAACATATACCTTTTTGCATATCTAACTTAGATGAAACAATCCTGAAGTCATGAGAACACTATACAAGTTTTGCTTGGCCAGCTATTAAAGATTCCATTTTTTCAGTTTTCTCTTTTTCTTTATTCATTCCTCAGACATATATTCTTAACAAAAAAGATTTGAGTTTGTTTTTGGCATCTTTTTGGGCCTTATTCCTGTACTAATATGTGCATAATTTCCTTCTTGATAAGAAGCAGATCAGGGTATCCTGAAAGTTTTGTCATCCATCATCAGTTGTGTGACCTACTCCTTATTGGTGGGTAGCAGTGAAACACTTAGTGAAATATGAAACTAATTAGAGATCAAGCTCTGGGTATATTCTAAGAAGTTAGAGTATACCAGAAAAATGAAAAAGTCTTATTTCTAATTTTAAACCATAGCTGATTTCTACCAAACCTTTGCCTCTAGGGTAGGCCTATAAAAATATAAGAGGGTACAGTCTGTATAAGGACTGTCATTGCCAGCACCAGGGCACATATCTGGAGATCTTGCTCTGTACCACAGCTTTCTGAGAGAAAGTTAGCCCATGTAGAGGCCAGATCTGGATCTGTTATGACACACGCAGATTTTAATTTCTGGAGGCTAACTAAACTCTAAGTATTTTCTTAGTTTATAGGCAGTAAAAACCTAAATAAAACTAAAATGGACTGTCAAGATTGGGTGGAGTTTGGGCCTCTGAATCACAGCAAAATAGCCCCTGAAGAGAGTCTGAGTAGTGGCATATATATCCACCGCTCCTCCTCTTGTCCTGTCAGTCGGTGTTCACTAACATCTTTACATCTTTCTGGCTGAGGCCCAGTCTGTAGTGCTCCAGAAAACAAAATGATAAATGATAATAATGAACATCAAAGCCTTTTTTGCCACATAGAGGGGCATCTGAAAGCAAAATAAGTTGTTAGTTTTTGCATTCATTTTATATGTTCACTCATTTAGTAAATAATTACTGAATACTTGTTGATTGAAACCATAAAATATTTGTCCTGTTAAAAACCTTTTCCCAGTTGAATTGTGTAGTTGGAGAAATTAAGGCTCGGATAGCTATAATGATTTGCATGTGGTTACAGAGCATGTAAATGTAGCAGCAAGGTCCTGGCTCAGGTCTCCAGGTCCCTCATGCAACTTTCACCTCCTCACAGGCTCAGCCCATCTTACTCTTACAGCAAACTCTGCAGACTGGCCTGGTCTGAATTGCAACTGATTTATTGGCAACTAAGATCTTAAGATTCTTTGGAACAGTAGGGTCACATTCAATATAAATGTGATTTATCTTTAAGAATTCCTGAATTTTAACAAAGCAGTGTTTCTGAGGGGAAAAAATGTGCCATCTCACAACCAATGTAGTTTTCTCCTGCATTCTTAAGCTTACAATTCTTTCTTCTTTTTTTTTTCCTAAATAGTCAGTGAACCAGACTATCTGCTTGCTTGCTTGCTTTTTTTTTTATTTTTTTAGTTTTTATTTATTTATTTTGAGAGAGAGAGAGAGGGGAAGGGGCAGAGAGAGAAGGAGAGAGAGAGAGAGAGAGAATATTCTATGAAGGCTCCACACTGACATGGGCCTTGAACTCACGAATGGTAAGATCATGACCCAAGCCAAAATCACTAAGATGCTTAACTGACTGGTCCACCCAGGCACCCCTACAATTCTTTTTTTGAAAATTGTGCTTTTTATACTTAAGATTAGAACTGAGTCGCAAGCAGTGGCAATAGCATAGGAGTTTTGTGTTTACCAGAGGAGTATTGCCCCCAAATATGTTGGGCTAGCTTTTGACCAATCAGGTGAAATTTTGGAAAATGTCCCAGTGAAACAAGATTCTCCCTTCTAGGCTACCAATAAGAAGTGTTAGATGTTGGGTACTTTTAGTATAGTGAGTCTTCATGCCTTTGTTGTGTGTCATCCAGGGGCTCAGCAGTGACAAGGAAGCGCTATGGGATTCAGAAGTTTCATGTCCTCAAGGAGCTATTTGCTGTTTGGATGGTTGAGTGGATGGAGGTAATGATAAAGCATTTCTGAAGGCCTAATGTTTTTTCTGGATTCATTGTCTTAGGTGCTTCAAAAGCATATGGCAAACAGTAACAACAGTCAACAGTGTTGAGTGCCTCTTCATGTGAACATAGATTATCTGTAGGTTGGCTTACTGATATCATTCTTAGATATGTTCAATGCATATTTGTGATTCTGTGAGCCATGCTCTACTGTGTTGTTTCTCCAGCTAATTCATATGACTGTGTGACTTGAGATGACTAAAGGTCAGGGAAACCTGAATTATAAAATCTCTTTAGCATCTAGAAATATCTCAATATTCTTCACTCTTTACCTTCGCAATATCACATGAAATAAAATATCTCTAGTACATTTTGAGAAAGGAGAGAGGCTCTTGGAGTAGGTTTTCTCATATCCAGTTCTCCAAATTTTATAATGGAAATGTTAAAACTTTTAAAAACCATGCCTCGAGGTGAAGAAAATGAAGCAGAAGAGAGCCACATGATTGGTTGAATATCCTGAAGCATGGAGGGTAGAGAGTTCTTGGTTTCTGCTTTCTCCACCTGATTTAGCAGCACATTATTTTCTGGTTATTATATGGAGGATTTATTTTACAGTAAATGAGGCAGCAATAAGCTGCCTTATACTTTGTGAGAGATCAACAGTCCTGATATAAGTTTTTTTTATTTGCTATCCTTTTTTGTTCCTTGATAATTCTGGAGAACAAAGGCCACTGGAGAGAGATCTGGGATCTTTCCAATCCAGGAGATACTTGGAAATGGGATGATGACCAAGGCAGTGGTTACTCCAGGAGATCAATTCTGGGTGTTGGTAAGGATGCTCCTGAAGCAGGGGGGCTTTGTTTCTGGGGCGTGGCTACCCTGTCAAACGAATACTGTGAGACTGTATTGTTGACCTTTTAACTTTTAAGGTAGACATATGAAATAAATAAACCTGAAGTCAATAGTTTAGGTCTTGACAGGGTTACACATAGTTTGATGACCTTTGAAGCATTGAGCATGGGTTGGCATTCCTTATAATTCAATTTTATATCCTTTCTGTGGCCTCTGTGGAATTAAATCACTTTTCTTTTTTTGGAAAACTGATCTTTCTGTGGACATATTAATTTAGTGGAGGAGACCTTATTTTTAGGTTGCTGCTGTGAAGCTTTTGCCATATAGACTAACTGTAGCTAATCTCATGTGTTGGTGTGTGTAGAGAAAGTCAGCAGTAGCTGGACTATGGTTATTTTTTGGCTTCTGTTTCCCCTCTACCATCTCTGAACAGATACTGAAATTATTTAATTAAATTTAGATGCATGAAGAGAACACCTACTTGTGTAGAAGTTATGCAAAGGTATGCAAATCATGCACAAATGAGTTGGCTTGGCTGGACTGGAATATTCATTGCCATCACAGAAGAGGAAATACAGGAAGACAGTTGTCTTATTGTTCACTTTTGGATTGAATCATAACTTCAAGATGCTTTTTTTAAAAAAAGTTTGACTGCCTCATTAAATAGAAGTCTTGAATGAATGTCACCTTCCTTCTTCGTTTTTTTCACAGTGCATATGAATTTTTAGGTGTCAGTATTAACTCATTAGTCATTGTCACCTCTTCTGATCACCCTCTGAAGGTACTTTTAAAGTATACCTTTAAACTTTTTTTTTTTAATATTGCATTGTACCTTGCTTTAAGTCACAGAAAATCGTATGTTAATGGCACTGTCTGAAGCTAGTCCTATCCTCTTTAGGGATCTTTCAGGAGTCAGGCTCACAGACTTGTGGGGGCTGGAGGAGTTCTTTAGTACAAGTTTAGTGGTAGCTATCTCTAAATTTATGGTAAATTATTTGTGAGGTTGGAATGACAGATTTGTCCTAGTGGTTCTCCTATTAACCTCTAGCTATTTAAGTTTAATTCTATAAAGTAAGCTGAGAAATGTACATGTTAAATGCTAGTTACTGCCCATGATGAAAGGGCTGATGATGGTCAAGGTGACTGTCACTTTGAGGCTGTAGGCTGGGAGCATATCAGAAGGACCTGACTAGAAATGGCTTAAATAAGAGATAATTATGATAAATGGCCTTTTCTTAAAAAGGCTTAATCATTCAATCTGAATCTATAGCAAGAGATTTTTGTCATCAAAAGGATGAGGTCTGTGGTAGTTCAAAGCTGTTATTAACAAAAGAACAAGTTGTATCTTTTTCTTCAGAATTGAAAGGGACCAAAGCTATCAGAGATATTCAAAAACCTCAACTACAAGCTAGGAAATACAAGTCAGAGAGGTTAAATGACATGCCCAAGGTCAGACCCTGAGTAAATGGTGGATTGAGCCTTTAAGTGAAAGCCTATGCCCCTTTCAGATCAGACCTCATTCTACACTGCAGGGTGTGGATGGAGGGTATTGTAAGCTGAGTTGAAAATGATAATTTTAATGGTTGCTAGGAAAATTCTGGTTGTACACTTTTTACATAGAAATTGATGTTAGTGAAGCTTGCCTACTTGTTTGAGTACCAGCCTGTTGTGTAGACTAGTAAAAAAATGTTTATCTTTTTCATTTGGTCTTACATGGAATAGCTGAGAGATTGTTAGAAGAGCTGAGAAATTGTGAGTATTCTCAATGGATATAAAAGTGAATTCTCTCAGAATTGTTCACCAGAATTTGTTCATTGGTTATTAGAAAATGCTCAGCAATGAAGAACATTTTGGGGAATGGCTAGTCAGATTTTAGGGACATACGTAAAAAAAATTTGTAGTAGTCAAGTACAATGGAAATTAAGCATTTGATTTGTAGATAAACCCTTCTTGCCCTGGAAGAAGTAAATAAGTTGTGGAGTCTTTGTTTGCAACTGAGGAATTAAACCAACAGCTTTTCTAAGAAAAGTTCCTTAAACAAAGATATCAACAGTAGTGAGGGCCCTTGTTGACATCTGGACTTTGTAGAAACTCAAGATATTTACTCTACTCTTTTGCTTGGAATTTCCTGTCATACAATGGCTTGTTCTTGCCATACCAAGATGAATAACCTTGTGTAATGTGCCCAACATTTGGAAAGCTATGATGGATCTGTCATAGGGAAAACCTTGGAAGTTGATTCTTCTGTAGAGTACCTATTACAGAATCATTACCCTATCAAGCCATGCATGTGGAGATCACACAGTGCCTGAACCTGAAGGGAAAACCAGTGGCTCCTACATTTGGAAGCCCAGTGTGGGTACAGGGCTCCCTCAGCATCTCCCCACATGTCAGCCTATGGTTGTGCTGCCACCCAGGACTACTTGGAACATTAAACATAACTTTACATATCCAAATGTCTTGTATATAAGCTTAAACCTGTGGAAGAAGTAGAATGAGTTTTAAAGGGTCATCTGGCACCTTGAAATGTTTAGCATTATTATACTCAGGAGTTACAATGGTCGTGGTCTGGTGACTTCCAAGTGGGAAGAGAACCTTTATGATGTTATTTCAGCTAATACATGCTCTTGAATACCTGGAGCAAATGGCATAGCCACTGTTAGTTAAATATGCATATCCTATCAGATGTTAAGACCTTCCCAATAAAGTATCATGTGTATTTTCATGTGTGTGCTTTTAATGATTATACGATTTTTTTATTGTTTGTGTGTGAAAGTTAACACTGTGCATGAACAAAGGCAGAAATCATAAAGTCAGTTTTAGAACTCCAAGTAACTGTAGAGATCACTGATTCCATTTTTTGTATTATACAAAGAGGAAAACCTGAAGCCTAGAGAGGTGAAGTGGCTTGTGTGGAACCGTGTAGTCAGCCTGCTGTAGACACAGGAGCAGAGCCAGTGCGGCTGCCTACCAGTCTAGAGCTCCTTGTTTTCTGTTAGGCTGTCCCTGCTCCTGTCCCTTCAGTTCAGTCCCACAAGGTGATCTGCGGCATTATGCCAAGGAAAGGAGGCGTGACCTCCTGTATTCCTGTATTGTAGCAGGAATAGAATGTAGTAGATTACATCTACTTAGCAAGAGGCCATTTCAAATGGAAACTTTTGGAATTCTTAAATATAAGCTAGCATAAAGTAGGGAAAGGGAACTCTGGAAAGTCTTGTTGCAGCAGTTTTAGGATCTAGCCCAGAAATGATCAAGACCAATCACATAGCCCCCCTCTGACCATGCAAGGACAGGGGTCCTTGCCTTTCATGTGCCCTTCAGTGAATAGCACTTGATAACTGACAGGCCCCATTTTGTTTTCTTAAGAAATTGTAATAGAACTAATGGAAAGTACTTGTTCACTGATATACATGCAGTTTTGATTTATAACTAGCATTTTATTACTTAATTTAAAACATTTTTAAATAAGGGGCACCTGGACGGCTCAGTTGGTTAAGCGTCTGACTTTGGCTCAGGTCATGATCTCGCTGTTCGTGAGTTTGAGCCCTGCATCAGGCTCTGTGCTAACAGCTCGGAGCCTGAAGCCTGCTTCAGATTCTCTGTACCCCTCTCTGCCCCTGCCCTGTTTGTTCTCTCTCTCTCAAAAATAAATAAAAAACATTAAAAAAAATTAAAAATTTTTAAACAATAAAAGCAAGAAAATTTAGAAACAAAGAAAAAGGCAAAAGTCACCCATGGTTTCATGATTTTCATACAACTATTTTTCTTCCTGTGTATTTGTCTTTTAATATTTAAAAAAATATTTCTATTATTTTTTTTGAATTTAGAGAGAAAGCATGGGGGAGAGGGGCAGAGAAAGAGAGAGCATTTCAAGCAGGCTCCATGCTCAGCACAGGGCCTGACGTGGGGTTCAATCCCACGATCCTGGGATCATGACCTGAGTCGAAATCAAGAGTCGGACACTCAACCAGCTGAGCCACCCAGGCACCCATGTCTTTTAATATTTACAAAATTTAAAACATTTAAAAAATATGTGCTTTCTACAAGGTGATAGTCATGTGGCTGTGTGAAAAGTTTATGATCTTTGGAGGCAGACAGACCTGGGTTTGATTTCTGGGCCTACCAATTACTAGTTATGTGACCTTGGGCAAGTTCCTTCACTTCTGTGCATTTCAGTTTCTTCATCTGTAAAATGAGCTAATGCCTTAAACTCACATAGCTTTCTTATAGGGTTGAGGGAGATACTGTACATGAAGTACCTGGCCTTTTGTGGTACACCATTCACTGCTTAATGTTCTCTCCCTGGCATTTGTTTTCATTTTGCTGCATGGTCTGAAAGGAAATTACTGCCTTCTTTGATAAGAGAAGTCCCCAGATCCCCATGACTGGCTATGGGAGAATGTTCATAGGAGAGGGCGTTGAGACTGAGTGACTTTGGGGCCCTGAGGATCTCTGCATCTTGGAGGGTACTTTGCTTTGCTGACCTGAGGGTGGAGGGGAAGGGAGAGGAATGGCACTGTGCTCTTTGGTGTTTTCTGGCCCAGTAGAAGTCACACAGCCCTTTTCCTAGTATCCTATAGAGGGCTAAGACAATTCAACCCTCTTTACTGGAGCCTGGTAACATAGGGACCAGACTGAAGGCAAGTACCACTTCTAGTTATTAAAACATCATTTTTTGAATGCCAGAGCCATGATATTGGTGTACAGATTTCAAGTCTAACTTAGAGTCTCTACCAGGCTGTCTGTTATATCTAAGACAATGGGTAGGGCTTTCTTTGATTGTTTAGACAAGAAGGCATATGGAGTTGGGCTAGGATTTGGACTAAACCTGGAACTAGAGTGGGACCTCTCCTATTTGCAGGAACTGACTAAGAGGGCCCCCTGGAACAGGCGTGTAGGGGGCCATTCAGGGGCACTGCAGTAAGAGAGGCGCAGCATAGCCACGGGGGAGCCAGGTGACTATGGAGGAGCAGCCTCCCTGCCCCTGTTCAGGGGCAGAGCTCTGGTCCCAAGATGAGATAGTACATGAGTGAGGGGGTGGTTAGCTTTTATTGATTTTAAAGATTTTATTTTTAAGTAATCTCTACACCCAACGTGGGGCTTGAACTTACAACCCTGAGATCAAGCATTGCATGCTCAACCTACTGAGCCAGCCAGGTGCTCCAGTGGTTAGTTTTTAAAGACAGAAGAGCCACCCAGCATTTATCAACAGGAAACTGGAATTCTGTAGAATCCGGTAGAAATTCACTGGCCTGTGGGGCCTGGGGCCAAGGGGTTTGGATAAAAATGCACTTTCATCAGAACATCTCTAGGGCACAGCTCTTGGGGTTAGGTTGTATCTGGGGTGCAGTATTCTAGTGCTGCTTCAACTTGGGATTGTTCTGAGGTCTGGATAAGTAGGAATATCAGTGGACCCTGTTGTCACATTCTGGGAAAGGAAAAGTCAGTAAGTCATGTGTAGTGTGTAGTTTGAGCATGTAGGCTTGTTCAAAATTACTCCCATTTTTGAAATTTTGGGGGCAACATCCGTGGGATGCCTTTCTTCATCAATCCCTCTGAAGTTCAAGGATGGAATGCTTAGAGTGAGGCTTTTATGTAGCATGTAGGTAGCCTTCTTATATGACATTTGTAGTTAATAAAAGAGGGTGTTGATTTCCTTTGAAAAATGAAGGCCATTTACAATGCCCAAGTTAGTATAGGAACATTAGAGCAACCTTCACAATCAGCTGTACCTGCTGCTATGGACAGTGCATGTGTGTGAGTGGCTATGGAAGATTAATGCTGGGCCAGGCTCTTTCTGGACATTAACAAATTTTAATAGCAGTGGTAGACCTTTTAAAGTTTATGGTGTGCCTATTTGAGATCTCAAAGTAAAAACTTTTCTTTAGAGTTTTGTTTTAGGAAGACCTGCCTCTTCCTCACAAAGTCAAGTGGGTAACACACTCCAACCCCTTCAACCTCCCTCCTTCAGTGGAAGAGAAAAGCCCAAGTAATTGATGACATGGGCCAGAACTGTGTGGAACCAGGACTATAGCACTATTGAGTCAGTCCTGGATTCAAGATTAAAGCCCTCTGTGATGCAACTTTTAGTTTTTAGTGGGGAGACATGAAAATTACAGGTGAATTTCAGGATGGTGGTTGGTGATGTCTGCATTGGTGGTGAGGTGTGTTTTAGGGTCCTCTTGTACGGGGAATGAAACAAGGGGGAGTCCATTGCACCTGGGCTCCTAGAGGATAAATGAGGATGTTGTTCCCCTGAAAATAGGGGGTGGATTGAAAGGTTGCCTATCTGTGTTCACTTGATGCCTGCACAGATCGGTAAAGTTGCTGGCTCTGTCTGGAGAGAAAATGCCTGCATTCAGGAGAATCTACTGGAGATAGGAACAGCTGGTCACAGCCCATCTGGCTCTACCCAGTGCCTGACAAGTTTTGGCTCCTGAGGAATTCCACCCTCCCCAGCCGCAGCTTCTGGTCCTTGCTTGTCTCTGGAGAGGCATGGTTATAAAGCCCAGCCAGTGCTTTCTTACAGGTGGGGCTTATCCAGGGCACAGAGAAGATTGTGGCTTCTCTTCCCATGTCCAACTCACCCCCTTGTCTGTCCAACCTCTCAAGGCAGAATGAATGGTTGTGGTGGGAACCCAAACCTTTGTTGGGGGGCTCTGGGAGCAAGAGGGGCACCCTCTGCTCTGATGGTGTTCTGTCCTAAGGACATGGCCAAGGGAGGGCCGTATGCAGGGACCAGTGCCTGTACTTGCGCAGTGTTCTGTCTCCAATGGGCAGCTTTACTCCTAAGCATGTCGCTAAGTGGAGATGCCTAGAACCATGTCAGCTTATTTTTTTGGACGGGTATGTGAAAATTGGCCATGAGATGAAAGCTTGAGTACTCAACAGCAGGATGAGGGTATTTGGTATGTTTATTTCATCTTTATATTATCAGCCACCGTACTCAAGAATTCCTTGGCTATATTAACACTAAACAGTATGAAGTGGGCAAAGGGGATGCATAATGTTCTATTTTAATGAAGGATTTAGGCTTCTCTATGGAGATCTTCATCTGCTCTTATGTTTCTAAAGCTGAACACCTCTTATGATCAGAGATGGGGTGTGGTAAGGAAGGAAGTGTGGTGAACAGGGAGCTGGCAACTAGTTCAAGTTCTGAAACCGGTTGCTAACTAGCTGCATGACTTTGAGCAGTTCACCTTGCAGAGTTTCCAAATCCTCAGCCATGAGTGCCTGGAGGAGTATGTGTCTTTTCCATGTTTATATCCCTGACATCCAGCATGTGCCTGGCAGGAGTAGGTGCTCAGCAAATGTTTGCCTATCAGTTGGAAGGAGAAGGTGGGCCAGAGGCTAGCCCAGCATGTGTTCAGGGTAGCTTTAGGAGGTGGGCAAAAGAAAAGATCTTCTAGTCAACTGAATTTATAAATGCTGCCTATTAAATCCCTTTCTTGGAGATTCTTAATGTACCATTGGCTTATTAGACACTGTGAGAAGTCCTGCAATAAAGAAAACCTCAGTGATGTTTAACCCAGAATTTCCTAAACTTATTTGACCCAAGAACACCCTTTGCCTACAGCGTCATGAAGCCTGGAGGAACTTTTGCTGGACCAGATTACCTTGCTGGAACATTCTGGAATTTGAGAGTAGGGGTGGGAGGATGGGACATATTTAGCAGGGTAATAAGGTGATAGAAGGTTGAGGGTTGGGGTGGGGGATAAGGTGGGCTCAGTCTTTCAATAGGGCTCAGACTCCAGATTCTGAAAGTAAACATTGTAGGGCATGAATAGGAGCCTTGGACGAGCTATTTATCTCTTAAGCTGGTCTCACACAGGCATGGAGAGATGCTCATCTTGTCCTTATCCCTAAGGATAAATGAACAAAATGACCATGTTTCTCTCATATTCATGCACTTTTTCTTTTTAGCAGTTGTATCTTGAAACCAGGAGGATTCTAATAAAAACTCTGTAAAACTCTGGCACTGATGCTGGTCATTCACGTACCGTGGAAAACAAGAGGAAAGTGCTAAAAGACACCGTGTAGACACTTGGTTTCCTCTGTCCCCTTCCTTTCTCTGTAGGGTCTGAGATGGATGCCACTTAACAAACAGGGCAAGCAAGAAGGTGTTGTGTTGTCCCCTTTTCCTTTGTGTCAGCTACACTGGGTGGGTTTGGTGATGCCGGTGACATGCCCGGTAGCACTGCTGTCTCTGGGGACCCATGCCCCAGCCCCCAGAGTTTCTCTCCATCCACTCCCCCTGCTAGAGAAGTACATATAAATGTGATTATGTTTAGAAGCTGAAGCATTTGAATAAATCAGATGCTTTTGCCCAACCCTAGAATAAAGGCTGTAGTTATTTTAACAACAACAACAACAACAAAAATCCTGCAGTCTTCAGCTATTTCTGGATGTAGACTGGTAATTAGCATGCCATTTGTAATTCATTGCTGTCTCTGGCTGTTTGTTTCCTTGTTCCAATGCAGTCCAGTTTGGGAGACTGGGGTTTATTTCATTTGGAAATGTGATTTTGTGGAGACCTCTAAAATGCCATCATAAGATTAATGGTTTTCTGTAGCCAAAGTTTGCCAAAGCTGGTGTTTGCAGCTCAATTATTAGTTTTAAGCAGCTCTGTGGAGGGGAGGAACAGCTTGCTATAGTATTTAGTTTCCAAGAAAACTGTTAAAAAGCAACTGCTTCAAGAAGGATTTGATGCTACCTAAGGTAAGTGATACTTAAGGAGAACAGGTAGTTTTGGGATAGGTTAAGGAGGCTTGCATTGTTTTACCTGTTTCAGTGTTACTCATGGGAGATAGTTCACATTTTTAGTTTATGTATTAACTGATGTGCATGAAGGCCAAATGCAGAGGAGTGCCCTTTGGGAATTTATACTGCTGGAATGAAAGGAAAATGTTTGCAATTGTTCCTGTAACTGGGCCGCTGGTGAGAAAGCTCCTGGAGACCCTTGTGGTCTCTCCCTCAGGACTTCATGCTTACTCCCCAGCTGCAGAGGGAAAAGAGGAAAATATGTAGTTACTGTTTCTGTTTTGGAATGCTGGGACCTGCTGCTGGTTGTAAAATGAGAACTTGGCCATGGTCCAAAAGGAAAGCTTTTGGTTCCTTCTTTTTAGAAAGATTTATTGGGGGGTAGTCTTTAATGAATAGACTGATTCTCTAGATTTCTCCAGCAGTGTAAGGCTGTTTGACTCTGGCTGATCAGTTGACCCTATAGTTGCCAACAGTAAAGGCAGGAGGTGGGCAGGAGTGTAGCATAAGGAGAGTATGTGTTAGACTATACACCGTACGTGTTCTCGATGCCTGGCTGGCCATCTTGGGGTTACCCATGTATCTTCTCATATCCACTAAAGGGGAAATAGATTAACTTTGCCCTCTGATGAATGAAAAAAGGAGTTATTTTATATGTGAGCTAAATCTTTCAAAACTAACTTTCTTGCCCCTCACTGTCCAAGATGATACAAAAAAGGAAGGAAGCTAAAACAAAACAAAATAAAGCACTCTTGTGAATTAAAGCACAAGTGTTGTTCTATGGATCTCTTGATAAAAGGTTTAGATAGAGGAGCACTGGGTTCTAATAGAAAAGAATTAATGTGGTCCTAATTGCTCTGTAAGATACAATGATAAGAAAGAACTAGTTTTAATTGTACAGAGGCCAAGGAGTCATGCAAAAACTATGGCCTAAGGTTTTAGAGAATGCAGTTTGTCACCAGGGAAAATCATTTCTGGAAATTTTTAGGATGTAAAGGTAAACAGCTAGAAAAATTTGAGTATAATTCTGGATCCAGGTACCTCCATCCAAGTGGGTTATCTTGGACTCCAGCACAGTCTTTCATGGCAGGACCTGTGGGTGGCTTGGAGGCTTCCATGCTCAGATCCAGTTTTGTTTGATGTTGTCGAAGGCATCAAACCTTAGATACATCTGGAGGTGTGGCACAGGGCAGGGTGTGGGTCAGAACACCTGGAAAAGTACTGGGGGAGAGACTAGGGAAGGTGGTTGTCTTTCAGACTCATCCCTGTGCAACAGTAGCAGCCAGCTGTCCTCAAACCAAGAGGTTTCAGCTCTTTCAGGTTTGCCGAGTGCAGGTTTAGGAAAATGGATTCCATGTGTTTGGTTTCAAACTATGAGGTTTAAGAATAATTTCTTTTTTTCTGAAACTCCTTGTGTAGAAACAGGTTTGAAGATAGAGGATTGGTAAACTAAGTACTGTGAGTGAATATTAAGGATCCCCTGAGGATGGGGAGGGGTAAATGATGTTGGAGACAAAAGGATCATCTGAGCAAAGTGGATTCATAATCTTCTTACACCTTAGCTTGCTGAGACGGAATCTAGTATGAAAGACAACTGTAATGTCATGTTTAAAAAGCTATTATTATTATTATTTTATTTTTTTTAATTAGGTAGTATCATTACATGGTTCAAAAATAAAATAAATTATTAAAAGGTATTCATTGAGAAGTCTACTTCTGTTCACTCTGCCCCTGTCCCTGTTTCTATAGCCACTGTTATTAGTTTCTTATGTATCTTTCTAGGATTTATTTATACATTTATAACTAAATTTGAAAATATATTAATCATCACCACCCTCTGTCTATCCAAAACGTCTCCTACCCATTTTCCTGCACCTCGCTTTTTATGCTTAACATGTCTTGGAGATCCTTCCACATCAGCGTGTAGGAAAAGCTTCCTTCCTCATCTGTCCTCTCCCCCTTCCTCCCCTCCCCTCCAGATGTCTGGTGTCCCATTTATATTTTATTTTATTTTATTTTATTTTATTTTATTTTATTTTATTTTATTTTATTTTATTTTATTTTATTTTATTTTCTTAAGAGAGAGCAGGGGAAGGGAGAGAGAGAGAGAGAGAGAGAGAGAGAGACAGAGAGAGAGAGATTCCCAAGCAGGTTCCATGCTATCAGCACCAGAACCCAGTGAGGGGCTTGATCTCATGAATTGTGAGATCATGACCTGAGCTGAAATCAGGAGTCGGTCTCTTAACCAACTGAGCCACCCAGGCACTCCCTAAATGTAGTTTTAATGTACCTTTCTATTATTATGAGTGAGGTTGTACATCTTTGATGTGATTATAAGAGCCTTTTCTATTTGTGGATTGTGATACTTTTTTTTTTCTCATGCCTTTCTAGAAGCATTTTATATATTAGGGAATTAGATTTTGTGATAAAACTTGCAAATATTGTTTCCAAGTTTTTGTCATTTGTATTTTAACTGATTTTTGCCAGACTGGAATTTTTGATGTTTATGTATTTATCATTCTTTTCTTTTGTGGCTTCTGGATTTTGAGTCATAGTTAGGAAGGAATTTCCAACTTGGCTGTAGAATCACAGGGTTGTTTAAGATTAACTGGTTTTAGAAATTCTGTTGGTTTCTCTTTCTAAAACCTAAAAATAACACAGATTATTCAAATTATATTTGCTTTTTGTTTACATAATTTGCTTTTGTCCTTTCTTCTTGACTTTATTTTATTAAAATTTTTTTTTCATTGTATTTATTTTATAGAGAGAGAATGAGTGGGGGAGGAGGTAGAGAGGTAGAGGAAAAGAAAGGAAGGAAGGAAGGAAGGAAGGAAGGAAGGAAGGAAGGAAGGATCTCAAGCAGGCTCCACACTCAGTGCACAGTCCAACATGAGGCTCGATCCCACGACCCTAGGATCATGACCTGAGCTGAAATCAAGAGTTGGACACGCAGGCGCCCCTATTCTTGATCTACTTAGTACATTTTTCCATTTCCCATAACTGGAAAGAGATTATAATTGCCACCCAAAATGGAAAATGAAGGACATATTCTCAGTGGGGCAGATTAGATTTATAGAGGGCTATATGTGGCCCTGGGGCCTGTGAGTGATTCTGCCTGGTGGGACCATGCATTGTCATGGAAGGGAACATTCAGCTTTGCTGGTAAGTAGGGTGTGGCTCTGGATGTCAGTCTAGAGTGCCTTAGAATGCTGGTGTAACAAACACCCATCAAGTTGCCTTGGGAATTCTTGAGTTGGACGAGGGTGATTTGGCCAATGAAAAAATAACTACAAATGTGTCATTTTCTATTCATTCTGGTTCCAGTTTCTTTTGCAAGCAATTTTTAGATGTGCCAGGCCTGTTACGTTTATTACCTACAATTCTATTTTTCTTTGTGTGAATTTACTGAGGATTTGGGGGTTGGTTCATGGGGAGGATTTTGATAAGATACAGAACCCCATTTCCTATAGGCTTGATAGTACTCTTAATAATCATGTGGTAAAGACGTTAAAGACGTTAAAAAAACAAATTAGGGTCAGTGAGATAACTTAGACCTTTGTGGTGTGATTTATAAGAAATATATTTTTGGTTATTCATGTGACCAAAATGTATTTCTTATATATATTTGGTCCTTGTTCATAGTTACTGGTTTATAGCTTCTAAAACTCTTGGAATTTTCTAAGCATTGAGAGTGATAAAAGGTGTCATTTGTTATATAGATGAGGAAACTTTTTTTTTAAGTTTATCTTTTATTTATTTTGAGAGAGAGAGAGAGAGCAAGCAAGCAGGGGAGGGACAGAGAGAGAGAGACAGAATCCCAAGCAGGCTCTGCACTGTCAGTGTAGAGCCCAGTGTGGGGCTTGGACTCATGGACCATGAGATTATGACCTTAGCTGAAGTCAAGAGTTGGACACTTAACCCATCAGCCACCCAGGTGCCCATGAGGAAACTTTTGAAAAGCACTGAAGGATGGGGGTGCCGGTTGCCAATGGAGCCAACCCTGTGATTAGAGGGTTGGAACTTTTAGTTCTAAGGGAGGGAGGAGGGCCTGGAAGTTGACACAGTTGCCAATGGTCAATGATTTAATCAATGTGATGTATGTAATGAAGACTCTGTAAAAACTCTGAAGGACAGTGTTTGGAAAGCTTCCAGGTTAGTGAATACCCAGGGATTGGGGAGAGCATAGCGCCTGGAGAGAGATTGAAATCTCTGAGCCTTCTCCACACCTTGCCCCATGCATCTCTTCCATCTGGCTGTTTCTGAGTTACATCCTTTTGTAATGAAACAGTTATCTGATCTGTGAGCCACTGTAGCAAATTAATTGTACCTGAGGAGGAGGTCCTGGGAATCTCTGATCTTATAGTTAGTTGGTCAGAAATAACAGGTAACAACCTGGATTTGTGACCAGCATCTGAAGTCCAAGGAGGAGGTTGTGTGAACCTCTCATGTGTAGCAGGTCAGGAGGACAGGTGACAACCTGGTCCTGCAATTGACCCGTGAAGTAGCAGGAAGAACAGTGTTACAGGACTGAGCCCTTAAACTATGGGATCTTTGTTATCTGTGGGTATATAGTGTCAGAAATTGAGTTGAATTCTCCTTAGACACCCTGTTGGTGTCTGAGAATTGCTTGGTTGTTTGTGTGGGGCCCCCAACACTGCACCCACACATTGGAATTGGTCTCAGAACACCAATTTGACCTTGATCACTTAGGATAAGATCTTATATATAATCCATCGTTGTGGAGTAAGCATTTTCTGCGACCTGGAAGATGGGCTGAGAGTGTGGTCTGAGGGACACTGGGTGTGATAACAGGAGAGATTGGAGAGAGAGACTTTGGGATGACTATATTTAAGACTGAAAAATACCAGCTAGTCTGGTGCCTACCTCTCTGAAAAATGATTTGTTGAGGATTCTGCCTGTCCTTGCTGGAGCTGTTATCAGCTTATACTGGGTATTATATTTGTCAACTGTGGTAAGTCTGTCTTGCTGTACTTGTCTGTTAACAGGCAGCTGTTTTAACTGTATGTCATTTTAAGCAAATGAAGGTGACTTTTCAGCATTAGGCCTTGAATTCCTGCCATTGGACAGCCTCAACTAAATTCTATATACAGTTGAGTCTTGGCTGTGTGGTTGCCAGTTTTATAGGTGTAGTTGAGCAAGTCTGTGGTTTATCCTTGTCTCCTTCCTCCTCTCACTCCCTTCTTCCTATTGTCCTTCATTTAGTATTTCTCCACTGGTAAGCAAATTTAGGTAAAGTCAGTAAGATTCAGGATGGATGATTTTCTGAGGACAGCATGCTGGGCAGTAGCAAATTTTCAGGGCTCAGTGTAGGAAGAGATGCCTGCAAGGGTGTCAGAGATGATCGATGGTCAGAGAGAGACTGGGACAGTGGTGTCCTGATAACTGTGGAGGGGAACAGGCAGGTGCTGTCAGAGCATTGGATGCTACTGAGAGGTCATATAAGACAGGGACTGAATGATGCTCATTGAATTTGGAAATTATGAGAACATTGGGAAGTTTTGCCAGAGCACTTTCAGAAGCCTAGCTATGTGATGAAAAGTGAACATCCTGCTTGGTTTCATGAGTTCCTTCCTCACAGACACTCTTGAACAAAAAGGCTGGCCTGTGGGAGACCATTGTTCATCAAAGAGCATCTATGCTATATGAACTATTTCATAAATTGTCACAAAATTGGCATTGTTAGAGCTGCTGGTGTGATATAAAATTCCCATGTGACTTAACTTCCAAATTATTGCCAAACATCAAGTTTTTTAAAAAAGTTTTTATTTAAATTCCAGTTTTTTAACAGTGTAATATTAGTTTCAGGTGTATAATACAGTGATTCAACACTTGTATACATCACCAGGTGCTCATCACAACAAGTGCACTCCTTAATTCCCATCACTTATTTAACCCATCTCCCCAACCCACCTCCCCTCTGGCAACCATAAGTTTGTTCTCCATAGTTAAGAGTCTGGTTTCTTGGTTTGCTTCTCCCTGCCCTGGCCTTTGCTTGTTTGCTTTGTTTCTTAAATTACACATATGAGTGGACTCATGGTATTTGTCTTTCTCTGACTTATTTCACTTAGCATAATACTCTCTAGTTCCATTCCTCTTGTCATTGCAAATGGCAAGATTTCATTCTTTTTTGATGGCCAAGTAATATTCCATTGTATTCCATTGTATGTATATATAACATCTTCTTTATTCACCAGTTGATGGATACGTGGGCTGTATCCATAATGCGGCTATTGCAGATAATGCCGTTATAAACATTGGAGTACAGTCATTCCTTTGAATTAGTATTTTTGTATTCTTTGGGTAAATACCTACTAGTGTGATTGCTGGATCATAGAGTAGTTTTATTTTTAACTTATTGAGGAATCTCCATAGTGTTTTCCACAGAGGCTGCAGGAGTTTGTATATCCACCAGCAGTGCAAGAGGGTCCCCCTATCTCCACATCCTTGGCAACACTCATTGTTTCTTGTGTTGTTGATTTTAGCCGTTCTGACGGCTATGAGGTGATATCACACTGTAGTTTTAACTTGCATTTTCCTGATGATAAGTGATACTGAGAATCTTTTATGGTAGCCATCTGTATGTCTTCTTTGGAAAAATATCTGTTCATGTCTTCTGCCCATTCTTTAACTGGATTATTTATTTTTTGAGTGCTGAGTTTTAGAAATTCTTTATATATTTGCATACTAACCCTTTGTCAGATATGGCATTTTCAAATATCTTCTCCCATTCTTTAGGCTGCCTTTTAATTTTGTCGATTGTTTCCTTCACTGTGCAGAAGCTTTTTATTTTGATGTAGTCCAATAGTTTATTTTGCTTTTGTTTCCCTTGTCTCAGGAGACATATTTAGAAAGAAGTTGCTACAGCCGATGTCGAAGAAATTATTGTCCTATGTTCTCTTTTGGCATTTTTGTAGTTTCAGTTCTCACATTTAGGTCTTTAATGCATTATATATTTATTTTGTGTGTGATGTAAGAAAATGATCCAATTTCATTCTTTTGTGTGTTGCCGTCCAGTTTTCCCAATACCATTTGTTGAAGAGATAGTCTTTTTCCCATTGGATATTCTTTCTTGCTTTGTTGAAGATTAATTGACCATATAATTGTGGGTTCATTTTTGGGTTTTCTATTCTGTTCCATTTATCTATGTCTCTGTTTTTGTGCCAGTACCATACTGGCCAAATATGAAATTAAAAAAATAGTTTCTATTTATGATTTATCAGGATACCCAGAAGTGAATTTGGTGTGTGAGGGGGGAAATTATTGCCTTTCTTTGTGACTTGAATCCACATGGCCTTCAATCCACAGGGTCCACCTTCTCCAAAGAATTCTTTCAGTGAACTTAAACTATTGATAGAATGACAATGTGATCACTTAACATCACATCAGGACAAATATAGAGCTAGATAAATGGCCAAGATGGTAGTGCTTGTGATTGGCAGATGGCATTACCCACTTCTTTCAAATCAAGACTAAGAGAGGAGATGCTGGTAGGCCTGCTCAGGCTTTCAGTCAGAGGAAAGAAAAGAGCAGGACTGTGTTTGCTCTAATAACCAAAAGAAAGCCTTACCCTTTCCATTGCCAGGGAGCATTTCAGGTTTTTTGTTTTTTATTGTCATTATATTTGATTTGCTTACAGAGTTTGCCATTCATTTGTTCATTCATTAATTCAACATTAATCCAACTAACATTTTTGAATCTTTGTGATATGTGCAGTGTGGTGAGAGATGTCATGGTAGGAAAACAATATATAGGTGGAAGTCACAGTCCTTGCTGTCAGAGATTTTATAGTCTAATGTGATCAGAGAGGCCATCAGCCCTGGAGTGGAATGACCAGTAAATTCCCTCTGAGGGAGGGTTGGAGGAGGCAGCCTCAGCTGGCCCTGAGCCTTTCTGTCGCCTAGACTCCTCTTCTATATGTGGTCCTGGCTTGAGTTCCTCTCTCTGGGTCTGAGGTTTGCAGGTTTCTTTTGCTGTTTCCATCTGGAATAACACCTTCCAGATGGGTTTTGATCTTCAGTTTTGTGTTTTGGCATGTTTTGGTTTATGTTATTTACAGTAGACAGTCTGAGAAATATTATTTTTTTAATCCTGAAAATAACATATTTACTTTTGCTTATTGTTTTATTTTACTTGGGAAACTTTGCAGAGTTAAACTTTCCTTAAGAAGGTGATTTGATGTGTTGGAAAGGTACAGGTTTTGCAACCAGAGAGATAGAAGTTCAAATTCCTGTTCTGCCCTTAGCATTAATTACTATGGTCTTAAACTGTTTAACTCACTGAAGCTCTGTTCCCTGTTCTACAAAATGAAGAGAACACTGTCTACCTGGAGGGCTGTTATAAAAATAACAACATATTAAAAGCTTTGACTGTTAAGTGTGGAAGGGAGAAGATCCATATGACTTTCCTATCTTATATTTCAAATTCATTCATTCATTCATTCATTCATTCATTCATCCATCTGCCCATTTTACTGTTGAGTCAGTTTATTGGGTGCTTCCCAATAAGACTTTCAGTCTTTTTGGGGGGGGGCAGCAGAGGCCACTCAGGGCCTTCTGCCTACAGATCCATCCTTAAAATGAGAGAGTACTCATTTTCCTGGGAGCAGTGCTGGGCGGTTATTGCTGATGGTGGTGGTGTAAACAAGAAGCTCTGATGTCTATCAAGTCTCTTTGATGCCAGCAGCTATCTACCATCAGACTCTCAGGGACTATTATTCTTCCTGGCCATTGGTAGCACCACTTGCATTGGCCAGCAGAGGTGACTTTTACTCCAGTGTCATCCTCAGGGATGCAAACCACAGTGAATGATGTTTTCAGTGGATTATTACTGTGCACAGGGGAGACTAAAAAATAACCTTTATGGAGGTCTTCAGAAACTGAATATGTTAGGGATGGTGACAATTGGCGATGTCTTCTGGTTTCCTTGTCATCCTGCTTAGGAAAGATGGTAGATTAGCCTGGAGGTAGAGGAAATGCTCCCAGGTCTGACCAGAAGGAGTCCTACAATTTCAGGTTGCTTTGGAAAAAATCTTCTGAGTCATCCAGGCTGCCCTTGGCTAATTTGGAAAATAAAAATCCAGGGGAAGCTATATACTTAAAGGAACTATAGGAAAGCACTGTTAAAAAAAAATGAGTTCACAGTTAAACTACTGCATAATTTTCCTCTTAAGGTTATATGAATGAGATACCTTAAATAATTACAATGATAAAACCAGTGGGGAAAACTTCCTAAGCCTCAAGTGCATTATATGTCTTATGTTTTTTGGCTGTTTAAGCCTATAGCTTAAAAGAGATGGTAATAAAATAATGTAAAAGGAACACAAGGTTCTATTTGTATGTGGGATTTTCCATTTTTTTTTCTTTACCTTTGAGCTTTTTACTGATTGTTAACAATAGGAGGGGTTGGTCTGCTTTGTGTTCAGCTGTGGGGCTTGATCTACATACGTAAGGATTTTTGTTGATGAAATGCTAAAGAGATTCTAGTGCTTCACAGAATTAGGGGTTACTAGAGAGGCTCTGTTATTTTGTCCACCCATCCTCCCACCTGGCCCCATCTCTGTTCTTTGGAAGACAGAACGAGCTTGCAAACCTTTTTGTGTCCTTAATTTCACAGAGACCTGTGTTGATCAGCAGATGATGTATGGCCAACCTGTTTGGGTAAGGATGCTAGCCTCAGCCAGCCTTACATTGGAGGCTGGAGTCAGTTATACCCCAGCTGTGTGCCACAAACAGTTAGTTAGTGGGCAGCCCCTTGCCTTAGCAATGTGGTAATAAGGGAGTGGTTATAGGCTGCAAGTACCATTCACATGTGCCCTTGAACATTTTCTTCGCATGGCAAAAGTGCAAATTCGGGTTGTTTTTATTCTGTAGTGAACCTGACTTCCTCATGGTAAACAGTTGTTTAAAGGACTGTTCCCCAACCCCCCCCCCCCCCCCGGTCTACCCTGCAATGGGAACACAAAGTTAGTCTCCTTGGCACTCATGTGTGCATTTCATTTGAACAAGAACATTTTGCACCTGTTGATGTACTGCTTTTTAATTGTTCACAGCTGTTTTCTTTCTTTTTTTTTTTTTTCTCTTCTAAATTGTAAGGATTTTCAGGACAATGATGGTTTCTGCCTATTTTTGCCTTTGCTATCTTTACCTCATGTTAGTCTGCATGGCCATGTTCTTAAACCAACCCTGTGCAGGGGTGGCCTGATCTTCTCCTCCCCTGACTGATATTTTAGTGCTTGGGTTGAGGACAATAATTTCTTTTTGTAGTTTTTTATGTTTTGGAAGTCAGAAACAGAGGGAAGCAGGAGAAATCATTATTATTTTATTGTGAATTTAGGTGCATCCAAAAAATGTCTTTTCACTGATCTGAGCCCATGATTTAGTAATATCTTCTGAAGAAATTTAGCACAAAGTCCATGTTTTCAAATTGTCAGTATCAGGTGAAAAAGCAATATCTTCATGTCATCCTGGTAATGAATTTGAGAATCAGTGGGGCTCAAGGGGAAATATCTTGGTACGATCTATAGTGGTTTTGGCATATTTCCTAGCAGACTGGGATTTTCAGTCATCAAGTAGTAGATGAGAAAGGACACTTTAAAAGACTATTTAAAAATTTTTTAAAACTCCAGTATAATTAACATACAGTGTTATTAGTTTTAGGTGTACAATGTAGTGATTCAGCAATTCTATACATCACTCGGTGCTCATCATGATAAGTGTACTCTTAATTTCCTTCACCTGTTTCATCCATCCCCTCAGCCATCTCCTCTCAGACAACCACTAGTTTCTTCTTTGTATTCAAGAGTATGGTTTTTTGTTTGTAAAAGACTATTTTTCACCTGACTCAGTGGAATATTTTATGAATTAGAGGTAGCAAGGGGTTATGAGCTAAGGGCTCTGGGAAAAAATGGTAATTGTTTTTATATTTTTAAACTATGTCAGACAATTTATTTAGAAAGTGTTCTCTTATTATTTTTTTTTATTTATGAAATTTATTGTCAAACTGGTTTCTTTTTTTTTAATGAAATTTATTGTCAAATTGGTTTCCATACAACGCCCAGTGCTCATCCCCCAAAATGCCCTCTTCAATACCCATCACCCACCCTCCCCTCCCTCCCACCCCCCATCAACCCTCAGTTTGTTCTCAGTTTTTAAGAGTCTCTTATGCTTTGGCTCTCTCCTACTCTAACCTCTTTTTTTTTTTCTTCCCCTCCCCCATGGGTTTCTGTTAAGTTTCTCAGGATCCACATAAGAGTGAACACATATGGTATCTGTCTTTCTCAGTATGCCTTATTTCACTTAGCATCACACTCTCCAGTTCCATCCATGTTGCTACAAAGGGCCAGATTTCATTCTTTCTCATTGCCACGTAGTATTCCATTGTGTATATAAACCACAATTTCTTTATCCATTCATCAGTTGATGGACATTTAGGCTCTTTCCATAATTTGGCTATTGTTAAGAGTGCTTCTATAAACATTGGGGTACAAGTGCCCCTATGCATCAGTACTCCTGTATCCCTTGGGTAAATTCCTAGCAGTGCTACTGCTGGGTCATAGGGTAGGTCTATTTTTAATTATTTGAGGAACCTCCAGACTGTTTTCCAGAGTGGCTGCACCAGTTTGCATTCCCACCAACAGTGCAAGAGGGTTCCCGTTTCTCCACATCCTCGCCAGCATCTATAGTCTCCTGATTTGTTCATTTTGGCCACTCTGACTGGCGTGAGGTGATATCTGAGTGTGGTTTTGATGTGTATTTCCCTGATGAGGAGCGATGTTGAGCATCTTTTCATGTGCCTGTTGGCCATCCGGATATCTTCTTTTTTTTTTTTTTTTTCAACGTTTATTTATTTTTGGGACAGAGAGAGACAGAGCATGAATGGGGGAGGGGCAGAGAGAGAGGGAGACACAGAATCGGAAACAGGCTCCAGGCTCTGAGCCATCAGCCCAGAGCCCGACGCGGGGCTCGAACTCACGGACCGCGAGATCGTGACCTGGCTGAAGTCGGACGCTTAACCGACTGCGCCACCCAGGCGCCCCATCCGGATATCTTCTTTAGAGAAGTGTCTATTCGTGTTTTCCGCCCATTTCTTCACTGGGTTATTTGTTTTTCGGGTGTGGAGTTTGGTGAGCTCTTTATAGATTTCGGATACTAGCCCTTTGTCCGATATGTCATTTGCAAATATCTTTTCCCATTCCGTCGGTTGCCTTTTAGTTTTGTTGATTGTTTCCTTTGCTGTGCAGAAACTTTTTATCTTGATGAGGTCCCAATAGTTCATTTTTGCTTTTAATTCCCTTGCCTTTGGGGATGTGTCAAGTAAGAAATTGCTACAGCTGAGTCAAATTGGTTTCCATACAACACCCAGTGCTCATCCCAACAGGTGCCCTCCTAAATGCCCATCATCCACTTTTCCCTCCCCCCCACCCCCCATCAACCCTCAGATTGTTCTCAGTATTTAAGAGTCTCTTATGCTTTGGCTCCCTCCCTCTCTGTAACTTGTTTTTTCTTCCCTTCCCCTCCCCCCTGGTCTTCTGTTGAGTTTCTCAGGATCCACATAAGAGTGAAAACATATGGCATCTGTCTTTCTCTGCGTGACTTATTTCACTTAGCATAACACTCTCCAGTTCCATCCATGTTGCTACAAATGGCCAGATTTCATTCTTTCTCATTGCCAAGTAGTATTCCATTGTATATATAAACCACATCTTCTTTATCCATTCGTCAGTTGATGGACATTTAGGCTCTTTCCGTAATTTGGCTATTGTTGAAAGTGCTACTATAAACATTGGGGTACAAGTGCCCCTATGCATCAGTACTCCTGTATCCCTTGGGTAAATTCCTAGCAGTGCTATTGCTGGGTCATAGGGTAGATCTATATTTAATTATTTGAGGAACGTCCACACTGTTTTCCAGACTGGCTGCACCAGTTTGCATTCCCACCAACAGTGCAAGAGGGTTCCCGTTTCTCCACATCCTCTCCAGCATCTATAGTCTCCTGATTTGTTCATTTTGGCCACTCTGACTGGCGTGAGGTGATATCTGAGTGTGGTTTTGATTTGTATTTCCCTGATGAGGAGTGACGTTGAGCATCTTTTCATGTACCTCTTGGCCATGTGGATGTCTTCTTTAGAAAGGTATCTATTCATGTCTTCTGCCCATTTCTTCACTGGATTATTTGTTTTTTGGGTGTGGAGTTTGGTGAGCTCTTTATAGATTTTGGATACTAGCCCTTTGTCTAATGTGTCATTTGCAAATATCTTTTCCCATTCAGTCGGTTGCCTTTTAGTTTTGTTGATTGTTTCCTTTGCAGTGTAGAAGCTTTTTATCTTGATGAGGTCCCAATAGTTCATTTTTGCTTTTAATTCCCTTGCCTTTGGAGATGTGTCAAGTAAGAAATTGCTGTGGCTGAGGTCAGAGAGGTTTTTTTTTTCCTGCTATCTCCTCTAGGGTTTGATGGTTTCCTGTCTCACATTCGGGTCCTTTATCCATTTTGAGTTTATTTTTGTGTATGATGTAAGAAAGTGATCTAGTTTCATTCTTCTGCATGTTGCTGTCCAGTTCTCCCAGCACCATTTGTTAAAGAGACTGTCTTTTTTCCATTGGATACTCTTTACTGCTTTGTCAAAGATTAGTTGGTCATATGTTTGTGGGTCCAATTCTGGAGTCTCTATTCTATTCAATTGGTCTATGTGTCTGTTTTTGTGACAATACCATGCTGTCTTGATGATTACAGCTTTGTAGTAGAGGCTAAAGTCTGGGATGGTGATGCCTCCCACTTTGGTTTTCTTCTGGAATATTACTTTGGTTCTTCGGGGTCATTTCTGGTTCCATACAAATTTTAGGATTGCTTGTTCCAGCTTTGAGAAGAGTGCTGGTGCAATTTTGATTGGGATTGCATGGTATGTGTAGATTGCTTTGGGTAGTATTGACATTTTAACAGTATTTATTCTTCCAATCCATGAGCACAGAATGCTTTACCATTTCTTTGTATCTTCTTCAATTTCCTTCATAAGCTTTCTATAGTTTTCAGGATACAGATCTTTTACATCTTTGGTTATGTTTATTCCTAGGTATTTTATGATTCTTGGTACAATTGTGAATGGGATCAGTTTCTTTATTTGTCTTTCTGTTGCTTCATTATTAGTGTATAAGAATGCAACTGATTTCTGTACATTGATTTTGTATCCTGAGACTTTGCTGAATTCATGTGTCATTTCTAGCAGCCTTTTGTTGGAGTCTGTCGGGTTTTCCATGTATAGTATCATGTCATCTGCAAAAAGTGAAAGCTTGACTTCATCTTTGCCAATTTTGATGCCTTTGATTTCCTTTTGTTGTCTGATTGCTGATGCTAGAACTTCCAACACTATGTTAAACAACAGTGATGAGAGTGGACATCCCTGTCGTGTTCCTGATCTCAAGGGGAAAACTCTCAGTTTTTCCCCATTGAGGATGATACTAGCTGTAGGCTTTTCATAAATGGCTTTTATCATGTTTAAGTATGTTCCTTCTATCCCGACTTTCTCAGGGTTTTTGTTTTTTTTTTTTAACAAAGGATGCTGAATTTTGTCAAATGCTTTTTCTGCATTGATTGACAGGATCATATCGTTCTTCTCTTTTCTTTTATTAATGTGATGTATCACATTGATTGATTTGCGAATATTGAACCAGCCCTGCAGCCCAGGAATGAATCACTTGATCATGGTGAATAATTCTTTTTGTATGCTGTTGAATTTGATTTGCTAGTATCTTGTTGAGAATTTTTGCATCCATATTCATCAGGGATATTGGCCTGTAGTTCTCTTTTTTTTGCTGGGTCTCTGTCAGGTTTGGGAATCAAAGTAATGCTGGCTTCATAGAATGAGTCTGGAAGTTTTCCTTCCCTTTCTATTTTTGGAACAGCTTGAGAAGGATAGGTATTATCTCTGCTTTAAATGTCTGGTAGAATTCCCCAGGGAAGCCATCTGGTCCTGGACTCTTATTTGTTGGGAGATTTTTGATAACTGATTCAATTTCTTCACTGGGTATGGGTCTGTTCAAGTTTTCTATTTTTTCCTGTTTGTTTTTGGAAGTGTGTGTGTGCTTAGGAATTTGTCCATTTCTTCCAGGTTGTCCAGTTTGTTGGCATATTATTTTTCATAGTATTCCCTAATAATTGCTTGTATTTCTGAGGGATTGGTTGTAATACTTCCATTTTCATTCATGATTTTATCTATTTGGGTCATCTCCCTTTTCTTTTTGAGCAGCCTGGCTAGAGGTTTATCAATTTTGTTTATTTTTTCAAAAAACCAAGTCTTGGTTTCATTGATCTGTTCTACTGTGTTTTTTAGATTCTATGTTGTTTATTTCTGCTCTGATCTTTGTTATTTGTCTTCTTCTGCTGGGTTTGGGGTTCTGCTTCTATTTCCTTTAGGTGTGCTGTTAGATTTTGTATTTGGGATTTTTCTTGTTTCTTGAGATAGGCCTGGATTGCAATGTATTTTCCTCTCAGGACTGCCTTCGCTGCTTCCCACAGCGTTTGGATTGTTGTATTTTCATTTTCATTTGTTTCCATATTTTTTTACTTTTTTTTCTAATTGCCTGGTTGACTTACTCATTCTTTAGTAGGGTGTTCTTTAACCTCCATGGTTTTGGAAGTTTTCCAGACTTTTTCCTGTGGTTGATTTCAAGTTTCATAGCATTGTGGTCTGAAAGTGTGCATGGTATGATCTCAGTTCTTTTATACTTATGAAGGGCTGTTTTGTGACCCAGTATGTGATCTATCTTGGTGAATGTTCCATGTGCTCTCGAGAAGAAAGTATATTCTGTTGCTTTGGGATGCAGAGTTCTAAACATATCTTTCAAGTCCATCTGATCCAATATATCATTCAGGGCCCTTGTTTCTTTATTTAGTTTCTCTCTAGATGTTCTATACATTGCTGTGAATGGAGTATTAAAGTTTCCTGCAATTACCATATTCTTATCAATAAGGTTGCTTATGTTTGTGATTCTTTTATATATTTTGGGACTTCTGAATTTGATGCATAGACATTTATAATTGTTAGCTCTTCCTGATGGATAGAGCCTGTAATTATTATATAATGCTCTTCTCCCTCTCATGTTACAGCTTTTAATTTAAAGTATTTTGTGTGATATGAGTATGGCTACTTCAGCTTTCTTTTGGCTTCCAATAGCAGGATAGATAGTTGTCCATCCCCTTACTTTCAATCTGAAGGTGTCCTCAAGTCTAAGATGAGTCTCTTGTAGACAGCAAACAGATGGGTCTTATTTTTTATCCATTCCGACACCCTATGTCTTTTGATTGGAGCATTTAGTCCATTTACATTTGGTGTTATTATTGAAAGATATGGGTGTAGAGTCATTGTGATGTCTGTAGGTTTCATGTTGTAGTGGTGTCTCTGGTACTTTGTGGTCCTTGCAACATTTCACTCACAGAGTCCCCCTTAGGATCTCTTGTATGGCTGGTTTATTGGTAATTAATTCCTTCAGATTTTGTTTGGGAAAACCTTCATCTCTCCTTCTATTCTGAATGACAGACTTGCTGGGTAAAGGATTTTTGGCTGCATATTTTTTCTGTTCATCACGTTGAAGATTTCCTGTCATTCCTTTCTGGCCTGCCAAGTTTCAGTAGATAGGTCTGCTACTACTCATATGTGTCTATGTTTGTATGTTAAGGCCCGTTTGTCCCTAGCTGCTTTCAGAATTCTCTCTTTATCCTTGTATTTTGCCCGTTTCACTATGATATGTCCTGCAGAAGATTGATTTAAGTTACATCTGAAGGGAGTTCTCTGTGCCTTTTGGATTTTAATGCCTGTTTCCTTCCCCAGATCAGGGCAGTTCTCAGCTATGATTTGTTCTAGTACACCTTCAGCCCCTTTCTCTCTCTCTTCTTCTGGAATTCCTGTGATATGGATATTGTTCCATTTGATTGCATCACTTAGTTCTCTAATTCTCCCCTCGTACTCCTGGATTTTTTTCATCTCTCTTTTTCTCAGCTTCCTCTTTTTCCATTATTTTATCTTCTAATTCACTTATTCTCTCCTCTGCCTCTTCAATCTGTGCTGTGGCCCCCTCCAGTTTATTTTGCACCTCATTTATAGCATTTTTTAACTCATCATGAGTATTTTTTAGTCCCTTGATCTCTGTAGCAATAGATTCTCTGTTGTCTTGTATGCTTTTTTCAAGCCCCTCGATTAATTTTATGACTATTATTCTAAATTCTTGTTCCGTTTTATTGCTTAAATCAGTTTTGGTCTATTCATTAGGTGTCGCTACTTCCTGGAATTTCTTTTGAGGAGAATTCTTCCATTTCATCAGTTTGGCTAGTGTTCTGTCCCTTGTGTGTTTTAAAAGCTTGTTGTGTGCTCTTCACCTGCGAGCACTGCTATATTAAAGGAGGGTCATACACTGTCCAGGGCCTGGCCATTCAGGAGGTGTTTTTTCAGGGATTGTTACTTGCTGTCTGTTGTTGTGACTTTGGTTAGTTTGTTACCCTACTCATAGTGATAATTTGGACCCTCCACCAGGTGTGCTTTGATTTGTTCCTTGCAGTAGCCCTGTAAAGGAAAACAGACAAACAGGAGACAAAAACATGCAAACACACAAACAAATAAACAAAAACAAAAACCTAAGGACCCAAAACAAAAAACCCTAAAACACCTACTACAAGTAAAAAAGAGGGTTGAGGCAGTGCTGTTGGAAGAGCACATACAAAGAGAGAAATGACCAGAGTGGGGGCGGGGGAGAAAAAAATAAACATTGATTAGGCAGAAGGACTAAAAGGCTTAATCCAGAGAGAGAGAAAAGAAAATAAAGAAGCAGTTGGGGAAAACAAAACGAAAATAAAGTTACCCAGATAGAGAAACTACATGGCTTGATTATTCCAGAGAGAGAGAGAAAGAGAAAGGAGTGTAAAGAAGCAAGTGTAGAACATGTATCAAGACAATGGATTAAGTATGTCTGTTTAGACAGACCAATAACCAGAGTAACCAGCCTAGGGGAGGGAAGAGATAAGGAGGAGAAATGGTATGTGTGTGGGGGAATATATGTAAATATCCAGAATTGACCTAGAGTTAATCCAGGCAGTGCTGCATCACTTGTTGGGAGTAGGTGTCCGCAGAGTCTGTGCCACTCAGGTGGATATGCAGTTACCCAGTGCTGAGGGGCGTGGTTTGGCGTAATCTGGACCCACCTCCACTATGGACCCCAGGACTGGTCCCTGAGGCGGGCTTGGTGGTGGTGGTGGTGGTAGTGGTGGGGGAATGGTGACCCCCCCCCCCCAGTCTCTTCGCCATGGAGCCGGACCTGGTGGACTCAGTTTGAGTCGTCCTCACTGTGCCACGGGTGCAGACGGGGTGGTCCTTCTCTCACCGCCAACTCCCCTGACCCTGCCCTTGGTTAGGATTCAAAGTCCTGCTCCGTGCGCTCTGGCACTGGGGAAGCACTTCTCAGTGAGGGGATATGTGGTCCTGGCTGGCTTTGTCTGTGTCCCTGCACTTCAGGGAGGACCGCCTTCTCCTGCGGACTGAGCCACTGCTCTCGCCGCCGCCAGCCCCCGGGGTGGTGGATGCAGGCAGCGTTTGTCTTTTCCCACAGCACACGAGGGAAAAGGCGGCCTTTTCCTCCTGCAGACTGTGTCCTCGGCCCAACCACTGCACCCGGGGGTGGCAGATGCAGGCAGGTTCTGTACTATTATGCAGCCCTCCAGGGAAGGAACCACTTTCTCCAACTGTGGACTGAGCCCCTGACCTACCACCGCACCCAGGTCTGGCTCCCCTCCTCCCCAGGTGCACGAACAGGGAGTCGGCTCCAGCCTGAAGAAAGCTCTGCAGTTAGAGATCGGATCCCCCTCAGTCTCAGTCCGAGGTCTTTCTACTATCCAGATATGGTCCTGCACTTCCCTAGCGGCTCTTTCTCTTCCCTTTGTCTCTCAGCAGAAGGGGGTCCCTCCCCTCTGTGCCCACGTGGCCCTTTTTTATCTCCCCCAATTCACAGTTACCCACCTATCTTTTTAACAGCTTTCCCATTTTCTTCGTAGTAGATTCAGTCTCCTTTCCTCCCAGGCTCTGGTGTTCAAAGTCCTTTGGCTTGTATACTTCTTTGTTTGAGGGACATGGGAAGTATGGATTTCCCCTACTTCTCCACCATGTTAGCCTCTCTCCTGAAAGTGTTCTCTTAATGTTAACACTTTTTTGATGTGGCTGTTACTATTTTAATAATATGTACCTGTGTGAGGAATAAAAATAACCTATGTGTATTTTGGATAGCAGCATTAAAAAGCACACATTTGTTGAAAAAGTGTCATCAACTAGAATTAAATAGTGGTCCCCATTGGCCCAGTGCATTTTAAAACTTTCTAGTGATAGTTAAGCATGACACGTGAGTGTTACATGTTTTAGAGGTAACCATGAAACCAGTTTTTTAACTTCCTGTCAGAAGGTTGACCTGTGTATCTAAGCAGGTGTCCGTTTCCTGGGTGGTGTAGGTAGACTGACTTTGTGTAAACCATCAGAGCTGCTCCCCCTCCCAGGTGTGCTCAGAGGGTCTCAGGTCATTGGCTTAAAGGAAGAAAGCTCTACCTATTTTCTCTTGGGTAGTCCCATCAGGCCATAAGAGTTCTTTAAAAATTTTTTTTTTAGTGTTTATTTTTGAGAGAGAGAGAGACAGAGTGTGAGCAAGGGAGGGAGGCAGAGAGAGAGAGAGAGGGAGACATAGAATCTGAAACAGGCTCCAGGCTCTGCGCTGTCAGCACAGAGCCCAACGTGGGCTCGAACTCAAAAACTGTGAGACCATGACCCGAACTGAAGTTGGATGCCAAACTGATTGAGCCACCCACGTGCCCCTGGCCATAAGAGTTCTTAATGAGGCTTCAAGGCTTCAAAACCCCAGATTGCAGGCTCCGTGAATAATGGATGATGGGGTTCTGTGCCCTGAAGTCCATGGGAAGGAAGCTTTGCTTGAAAGGGTGTAAACCAGAAAACCCCACCTCCTTCACCATTTCATATATATGAACCAGGTTGCCTCCATCCATGAAGTTCTTCTTAGAAAGCCCTGGGTAACCTGGATAACTGACCACTTCAGTGACCCCACTTCTTCCTTCCTGTTCCCTAATTCACACAGTTATGTCTTATATTTACCAGTAAAGAGTGAGCCCATGAAACCCTAACCCCCACCCTCAGACCCTAGTAAAGGCAGAGCACCAGATCTGTGGGCCCTACATCTCTCTCTCTACCTTTGACTTTGCTGTGTGGCCCTCAGGACTGTCATGTACCCTCCAGGAACTTTGAGTAATAAATCTCATTTTTCAGGGTTCCCTGATGGTTTTTTTGCTTAGGTGCATCTTGCAGTCATAATAAGAACCACAAAGCTTTCTTGGCCACATTGACTTTGGGTAAATGTCTGGGTGGGGAGGCTTGCCACATGTAGTATGTGATCCAGGTGAGTGTGTCAGGCATTCCTACCCACAGCATTTCTTTTAAGTTTCTTACAGTCATTTCCAAACTGTGTGTGTGTGTGTGTGTGTGTGTGTGTGTGTGTGTGTGTGTGTGTGTGAGAGAGAGAGAGAGAGCGTGCGCGTGAGAGAGAATGTACATATGTATGTGTAGTTGTTGCTAGCAGCAGGGTGTCTGAGAATTCAACTCAATTTTGACACTATCTACCTGGAGATAGCATCAGATTCCACAGGCTAAGGGTTCAGTCCTACAAGACTGCATCCTTGTCCCCCTTCAGATGCCAGGCTTTTTGTTACCTGTGCTTCTGACCAGCTGGCTACAGATTGGAGGATCCAAGGACCTCCTCCTTAGGTTCAAATAATTTGCTAGGTGGCTTATAGAAAGAACTCAGGGAAACACTTCTGTTTACCAGTTTGTTAAAGGATATAATAAAGGATATAATCAATAGCCAGAAAAAGAGATACAAGGGCAAGGTCCCAAATAAAAGGAGTTTCTGTCCTTGTGGAGCTTTAGCCTGCCTCAGTGGCATGTGGAAGTGTTCTGGTTTCCCATCCATGGAAGGTCTGTGAAAAAATGACAAAAAGGCTGTCCTCTTGAGTTTTTATGGAAGCTTCATTACATACTCATGATTGACTGAATCATGGCCATTGGCTGACTCAATCTTCAGCCCCTCTCTCTCCCTGGAGGGGAGTCTCTGCCCTTGGGTGGGTTTCAGAAGTCACCTTTATTAATAATCAGACATCTTTTTCACCTTCATGACTCTGAAGCATTTTTGGGAACTATGGGTGAAGACCAAATATATCTGAGAAATATATTTTGGTTATGTGAATGATCAAATATTGCTTATAAATCATTGTATTGCATATCACTTCAGTAGGCTGAGACCAACACAACAGAGCTTAAATACCTGGTCTTTCTCCCCTGAAAGTGAAGACCTGCTTAATGTCAGAGTTCATAGCTCGGACTTGAGAAAAGGGAGGTGGGTCTCAAAACTTGGAATACAAACATTGGATGGTGCTTGACTTGGGTTGAGAGTATGGGCAGATTTGTTGAGAAAGGTGGAGTTGAGTCTTATGTTTGGGTCTCATTATGTGGTGTAGTGACTAGGAATATGGAGCTTGTGGGTCCAAAAGGAAGACTCTGCCATAAGATAAAATTGGTTGAACCAGATGTAAGTATGTTGGATCATATGTAGAAGAGAACCCAGCAGTGAGAGTTGGCAAATCCAAGTTTGTCAACCCCCAGGAAATGGTCAGAGTTGTAACCAGAGCAGGGCAGTGTATGTAGTGGGCCTGGGTAGAGTTCTGATGGATATTTGAAATAATTGGATGCTGCTTATCTAGACTTTTTTTTTTTTTTTAATCAGCAGCGATTTAACTATGGGGTTTTTAGAGCAGCTTCAAAAAGAAGAAAGAAGCATATCTGGATAGGACAGAGCTCCAAAAATTAAAGCAGTAGTTCATTTCTGCTTTTAGTGAAAGTGAAGTAGCTTATAGGTCAACTTTACTACAAAGCTATCTAGAAAAGCTGGAAGTACAAAAAAAGTGGGCAGGACTTGAGGGACTAGGGTCCTGAAGAGAAGGAGGCATACTGATCAAGCTAACATTCTGTGATGCTTTTCTACTTGAGGTATTTGCTGATTCTTAAGGGCCGTGGGGATAGACAAGCAAAGAAATCAAACAGAAAGTGGTTTCCAAGAAGCTGGGACCATTAATGGATCTGTTAACAGTCTTATGGTGCTGGGGAGACAAAACGTGGAGTTGAAGCCATGAAGGCTGTGCACACTTAAGAGGTTAGGAGCTAGGGGAGAAGAGAAGAATGTTAAGATGAGCCCAAGAATTTGCACTGCTCTTCTTTTCAAGGCATTTGCAGATGTGTTAACAGCTCACAAGCTAGATAGTGAAGAGAAAGTTATTCTTAAAGGCTGGGAGTCTTAACAGGCAGTGTTAGAGATCTGGGAAAACAAAAATTGGAGTTTAGGACTTGCCAAGGAAAAAGAGACCTGTTAAGTACCCTAGCCTTCTTGCTTGGGCCTGGCCTCATCCAGGAATAAGAGTAAACCTGAGAATAGGACATCCTTCACAAAAGAGTGAAAGGTAGCTTTGAACCAGTTTAACTCAGAGTGGGTTACAGTGATCTGTCCCCATTCTAACTGCCTGCCAGAAAGCAAAAATAAATCCTCCCTGAAGCATAACATTAGCCAGAATCTCATATTATTAGTTTTAGATACACAGTGTCTGGCATTCAATGAAAAAGCAACAGGCATGCTGGGATATAGGGCTAAATGATTAAAAGAAAAAAAAAAAGTAAAAACTGATGATGAAAAGAGCAACAGGTGATCCAGCTATTAAAATAATTAGATACAGATTTTTAAAGAGCTGTCATTAATATGTTCAAGAAAGTAGATGAGAATTTCACAAACAAAAGGAACGTATATAAAAAAGGGCTTAAATAGAAGTGCCTGGAATGAAAAATACAGTAAAAAATGAGGAATTAAATAGATAAATTTGATAGCAGATTGGACATAGGAAATTAGTGAACTCTGCGATATAGGTCAATAGAAAATACCCAGACTGAAGCATAGAGAGAAAAAAGAGTAGAAAAATAGACCATAAGAACGTATGAAATATGGTGAAATGATCCAGCATGTGTGCATGTAAAGGGAAATACTGACAGAAGAGACAGATTGGGGTAGAAGCAATGTTTGAAGTGATACTGGCTGAGAATTAATCCAAAACTGTCTAAACATGTTAAGTCAGAGAGTCAAGAAGTTCTATAAACTCCAAACATGATAGATACAAAGAAAACCACACCTGACATCATAATAAAACCAAAACACAAAGAGAAAGTGTGAAAAAGCAGCCAGAGGGCTTTCTAACCAGGGCCCTGCAGAATGGCTCCCACAAAGAAGGGTGACAAGAAGAAAGAGCTGTTCTGCCATCAGTGACGTAGTGACCAGAGAATACACCATCAGCATTCACAGGTGCATCCATGGAGTGGGGTTCAAAAAGCTTGTCCCTTGGGTACTCAAAGATTCTGGAAATTTGCCATGAAGGATATGGGAATTCCAGATGTGTGCATTGACAACAGGTTGAACAAAGCTGTATGGGCCAAAGGAATAAGGAATGTTCCATAGTGTATCCATGTGCAGTTGTCTAGAAAACATAACAAAGATTGAAGAGTCACCAAACAAGCTCTATACATTGGTTACCTATGTATCTGTCGCCACTTTCAAAAATCTACAGTTAACGTGGATGAGAACTAACTGCTGATTATCAAATAAAAGTATAAAACTGAAAAAAAAGCAGTCAGAGGGGAAAAACATTATTTTAAAGGGGCTATTGTAGGACTGGGAGCAGGCTTTTCACAAAAATAATTGAAATGAGAAGACAATGAAATGATCTTTTTTTTTAAGTTTACTCTCATTTATTTTGAGAGAGAGAGAGCAAACAGGGAGGTGCAGAGAGAGGGGGAGAGAGAGAATCCCAAGCAGGCTCTGCACTGTCAGCCCAGAGCCCGACATGGGGCTCGAACCCACAAACTGTGAGATCATGACCTGAGCTGAAATCAAGAGTCAGACGCTTAACTGACTGAGCCACCCAGGTGCCCCAACAATGAAATGATCTTTAAATTGATGAGGAAAGTAACTGTCAATCTAATTCACTTCCCAGCGAAAATATCTTTCAAAAATGAAGGCAACCAAAGGACATTTTCAGACAAAAGCAGAGAGAATTTGTCACCAGAAGACCAATAGTAATAGAAATATTAAAGAAAACTCTTCAGGCAGAAGGAGAAATGATTCCTGATGGAAGCATGGAAGTATAGGAAGAAATGAAGAGTAACAAAAACA
Organism: Lynx rufus; assembly: GCF_022079265.1. NCBI lineage: Eukaryota > Metazoa > Chordata > Mammalia > Carnivora > Felidae > Lynx > Lynx rufus. Next base: position 2,522,327 of record NW_025814844.1, on the reverse strand, counting down.
ATAAACATGTAGATAATTTTACATGAGTATGGACTATAGAGTGTCAACAAAATAATATCTTGCATATACCTCAATTAAAAGTACCTTATTAAAATGCTAACCATTATTTGAGCTTTCAGCTACTCTAAACTTTTTGCTGGTATAGGGTCTTGCTTCGATATTGATGGCTGCTGACTTATCAGGGTTGTGGTTGCTGAAAGTTGGGGTGGCTGTGGCAATTTCTTAAATAACACAGCAATGAAGACTGCCTCACCAATTGACTCTTCCTGTTATGAATGATTTCTCTGCAGCATGGGATTGTGTTTGATAGAATTTTATCCACAATAGAACTTCTTTAAAAAGAAGAGTCAGTCTGGGGAACCTGGGTGTCTCAGTTGGTTAAGTATCTGACTCTTGATTTCAGCTCAGGTCTTAATCTCAGGGTTGTGAGTTTAAGTCCCATGTTGGGCTCTGCACTGGGTGTGAAGCCTACTTAAAAAAAAAAAAAAAATTAGAGTCAGTCCTCCCAAACCTTGCCACTGCTTTATCAACTAAGTTTATGTACTATTCTAAATCCTTTGTTTATGTACTATTCTAAATCATTTCAACAGTCTTCACCAGGAGTAGATTCCATCTCAGGAAACCACTTTCTTTGCTTGTCCATAAGAAGCAACTCCCCATGTGTTCAAGTTTTGTGAGATTGTAGCAATTCAGTCACCCCTTCAAGCTCCACTTCTAATTCTAGTTCTCTTGTTATTTCTATCATGGCTACAGTTACTTTCTGTACTGAAGTCTTGAACCCCTCAAGGTCATCTGTGAGGTTTGGGATCAACTTCTTCCAAACTTGTGTTTATGTTGATATTTTGACCTCTTTCCATGAATCATGAGTGTTCTTCATGGCATCTAGAATGGTGAAGCCTTTCCAGAAGGTTTCAATTTACTTTGTCCAGGTCTGTCAGAGTAATCACTATTTATGGCAGCTATAGCCTTACGAAATGTATTTCTTAAATAATAAGATTTGAAAGTTGGATTACTCCTATTCCTTGAGCTGCAGAATGGATTTTACGTTACAGGAATGAAAACAACATTAATCTCGTTGTGTATCTCCATTAGAGCTCTTGGGTGACCAGGTGCATTGTCTATGAACAGTCATATTTTGAAAGGAATCTTTTTTTTTTCTGAGTAGTGGGTTTCAGCAGAGGGTTTAAAATATTCAGTCAACCATGTTATAAACAGATGTGCTGTCATTCTGGCTTTGTTGTTCCATTTATAGAGCCCTGGCGAGTAGATTTAGCATAATTCTGAAGGGCCTTGGGATTTTCAGAATGGTAAGTGAGCATTAGCTTCAACTAACAATCACCAGCTGTATCAGTCCCTAACAGGAGAGTCAGCCTCAACTTTGGAGCTTTGAAGTCAGGCATTGATTTCTCCTCTCTAGCTATGAAAGTTCAAGATAGCTTCTTCTTCTGATACAACAAGGCTGTTTCATCTGCATTGAAAATCTGTTGTTTTGTGTAGCCTGCTTGATGAATTGCCTTAACAAGATCTGGATAACTTGCTGCAGTTTCTACATCAGCACTTGCTGCTGCACCTTGCCCTTTTATGTTATGGAGATGGTTTCCTTAAACTCATGAACTAACCTCTGCTTGTTTCAAACTTTTCTTCTGCAGCTTTGTCACCTCTATCAGTCTTCATAGAATTGGAGAGTTAGGGCCTTGTTCTGAGTTAGGCTTTGGCTTGGAATCTTGTGGCTACTTTGATCTATCTAGATCCTTAAAACTTTCTCCGTATCAGCAATAAGGCTGTTCTGCTTTCTTATTATCCGTGTGTCCACTGGAGTTCCACTTTTAATTTTCTTCAAGAGCTTTTCCTTTGTATTCACAACTTGACTGTGTTTTGTGCAAGAGGCCTCGTTTTTGGCCTGTCTTGGCTTTTGACATGTCTTCCTTCCTCAGTAAGCCACATCATTTTCACTTTTGATTTACAGTGAGACACCTGCAACTCCTCCTTTCTCCTGAACACCTAGAGGCCCTTGTAGGGTTATTGATTGGCCTAGATTCAATACTGTTGTGTCCCAGGAAATAAGGAGGCCCAAGGAGGGGGAGAAAATGGTGGGACAGTCAGCCAGTAGAGCAGTAAGAAAACACATTTATTAAGTTCACTTTCTTTTTTAAAAAATTTTTTAATATTTTAATTTTAATTTTTATTTTATTCAATATATGAAATTTATTGTCAAATTGGTTTCCATACAACACCCAGTGCTCATCCCAAAAGGTGCCCTCCTCAATACCCATCACCCACCCTCCTCTCCCTCCCACCCCTCATCAACCCTCAGTTTGTTGTCAGTTTTTAAGAGTCTCTTATGCTTTGGCTCTCTCCTACTCTAACCTCTTTTTTTTTTCCTTCTCCTCCCCCATGGGTTTCTGTTAAGTTTCTCAGGATCCACATAAGAGTGAACACATATGGTATCTGTCTTTCTCTGTATGGCTTATTTCACTTAGCATCACACTCTCCAGTTCCATCCATGTTGCTACAAAGGGCCATATTTCATTCTTTCTCATTGCCACATAGTACTCCATTGTGTATATAAACCACAATTTCTTTATCCATTCATCAGTTGATGGACATTTAGGCTCTTTCCATAATGTGGCTATTGTTGAGAGTGCTTCTATAAACATTGGGGTACAAGTGCCCCTATGCATCAGTACTCCTGTATCCCTTGGGTAAATTCCTAGCAGTGCTACTGCTGAGTCATAGGGTAGGTCTATTTTTAATTATTTGAGGAACCTCCAGACTGTTTTCCAGAGTGGCTGCACCAGTTTGCATTCCCACCAACAGTGCAAGAGGGTTCCCGTTTCTCCACATCCTCTCCAGCATCTATAGTCTCCTGATTTGTTCATTTTGGCCACTCTGACTGGCGTGAGGTGATATCTGAGTGTGGTTTTGATTTGTATTTCCCTGATGAGGAGCGACGTTGAGCATCTTTTCATGTGCCTGTTGGCCATCCGGATGTCTTCTTTAGAGAAGTGTCTATTCATGTTTTCTGCCCATTTCTTCACTGGGTTATTTGTTTTTCGGGTGTGGAGTTTGGTGAGCTCTTTATAGATTTTGGATACTAGCCCTTTGTCCGATATGTCATTTGCAAATATCTTTTCCCATTCCGTTGGTTGCCTTTTAGTTTTGTTGGTTGTTTCCTTTGCTGTGCAGAAGCTTTTTATCTTCATAAGGTCCCAGTAGTTCATTTTTGCTTTTAATTCCCTTGCCTTTGGGGATGTGTCAAGTAAGAAATTGCTGTGGCTGAGGTCAGAGAGGTCTTTTCCTGCTTTCTCCTCTAGGGTTTTGATGGTTTCTTGTCTTACATTCAGGTCCTTCATCCATTTTGAGTTTATTTTTGTGAATGGTGTGAGAAAGTGGTCTAGTTTCAATCTTCTGCATGTTGCTGTCCAGTTTTCCCAGCACCATTTGTTAAAGAGAGTGTCTTTTTTTCCATTGGATGTTCTTTCCTGCTTTGTCAAAGGTTAGTTGGCCATGCGTTTGTGGGTCCAATTCTGGGGTTTCTATTCTATTCCATTGGTCTATGTGTCTGTTTTTGTGCCAATACTATGCTGTCTTGATGATTACAGCTTTGTAGTAGAGGCTAAAGTGTGGGATTGTGATGCCTCCTGCTTTGGTCTTCTTCTTCAAAATTACTTTGGCTATTTGGGGCCTTTTGTGGTTCCATATGAATTTTAGGATTGCTTGTTCTAGCTTTGAGAAGAATGCTGGTGCAATTTTGATTGGGATTGCATTGAATGTGTAGATAGCTTTGGGTAGTATTGACATTTTGACAATATTTATTCTTCCAATCCATGAGCAGGGAATGTCTTTCCATTTCTTTATATCTTCTTCAATTTCCTTCATAAGCTTTCTATAGTTTTCAGCATACAGATCTTTTACATTTTTGGTTAGATTTATCCCTAGGTATTTTATGCTTCCTGGTGCAATTGTGAATGGGATCAGTTTCTTTATTTGTCTTTCTGTTGCTTCATTGTTAGTGTATAGGAATACAACTGATTTCTGTACATTGATTTTGTATCCTGCAACTTTGCTAAATTCCTGTATCAGTTCTAGCAGACTTTTGGTGGAGTCTGTCGGATTTTCCATGTATAATGTCATGTCATCTGCAAAAAGTGAAAGCTTGACTTCATCTTTGCCAATTTTGATGCCTTTGATTTTCTTTTGTTGTCTGATTGCTGATGCTAGAACTTCCAACACTATGTTAAACAACAGTGGTGAGAGTGGACATCCCTGTCGTGTTACTGATCTCAGGGAAAAAGTTCTGAGTTTTTCCTCATTGAGGATGATGTTAGCTGTGGGCTTTTCCTAAATGGCTTTTATGATGTTTAAGTATGTTCCTTCTATCCCAACTTCCTTCAGGGTTTTTATTAAGAAAGGTTGCTGAACTTTGTCAAAGGCCTTTTGTGCATCGATTGACAGGATCATATGGTTCTTATCTTTTCTTTTATTAATGTGATGTCTCACGTTGATTGATTTGCGAATGTTGAACCAGCCCTGCAGCCCAGGAATGAATCCCACTTGATCATGGTGAATAATTCTTTTTATATGCTGTTGAATTCGATTTGCTAGTATCTTATTGAGAATTTTTGCATCCATATTCATCAGGGATATTGGCCTGTAGTTCTCTTTTTTTACTGGGTCTCTGTCTGGTTTGGGAATCAAAGTAATACTGGCTTCATAGAACGAGTCTGGAAGTTTTCCTTCCCTTTCTATTTTTTTGGAATAGCTTGAGAAGGATAAGTATTATGTCTGCTTTAAACATCTGGTAGAACTCCCCTGGGAAGCCATCTGGTCCTGGACTCTTATATGTTGGGAGATTTTTGATGACTGATTCAATTTCTTCACTGGTTATGGGTCTGTTCAAGCTTTGTATTTCCTCCTGATTGAGTTTTGGAAGGGTGTGGGTGTTTAGGAATTTGTCCATTTCTTCCAGGTTGTCCAGTTGGTTGGCATATAATTTTTCATAGTATTCCCTGATAATTGCTTGTATCTCTGAGGGATTGGTTGTAATAATTCCATTTTCATTCATGATTTTATCTCTTTGGGTCATCTCCCTTTTCTTTTTGAGAAGCCTGGCTAGGGGTTTATCAATTTTGTTTATTTTTTCAAAAAACCAACTCTTGGTTTCGTTGATCTGCTCTACAGTTTTTTTTAGATTCTATATTGTTTATTTCTGCTCTGATCTTTATTATTTCTCTTCTTCTGCTGGGTTTAGGCTGTCTTTGCTGTACTGCTTCTATTTCCTTTAGGTGTGCTGTTAGATTTTGTATTTGGGATTTTTCTTGTTTCTTGAGATAGGCCTGGATTGCAATGTATTTTCCTCTCAGGACTGCCTGCGCTGCATCCCAAAGCGTTTGGATTGTTGTATTTTCTTTTTTTTTTTTTTATTTTATTTATTTTTGGGACAGAGAGAGACAGAGCATGAATGGGGGAGGGGCAGAGAGAGAGGGAGACACAGAATGGGAAGCAGGCTCCAGGCTCTGAGCCATCAGCCCAGAGCCTGACGCAGGGCTCGAACTCATGGACCGCGAGATCGTGACCTGGCTGAAGTCGGACGCTTAACTGACTGCGCCACCCAGGCGCCCCTGGATTGTTGTATTTTCATTTTCGTTTCTTTCCATATATTTTTAAATTTCTTCTCTAATTGCCTGGTTGACCCACTCATTCTTTAGTAGGGTGTTCTTTAACCTCCATGCTTTTGGAGTTTTTCCAGACTTTTTTCTGTGGTTGATTTCAAGCTTCATAGCATTGTGGTCTGAAAGTATGCATGGTATGATCTCAATTCTTGTATATTTATGAAGGGCTGTTTTGTGACCCAGTATGCGATCTATCTTGGAGAATGTTCTGTGTGCACTCGAGAAGAACGTATATTCTGTTGCTTTGGGATGCAGAGTTCTAAATGTATCTGTCAAGTCCATCTGATCCAATGTCTCATTCAGGGCCCTTGTTTCTTTATTGACCGTGTGTCTAGATGATCTATCCATTTCTGTAAGTGGAGTGTTAAAGTCCCCTGAAATTACCACATTCTTATCAATAAGGTGGCTTATGTTTGTGAGTAATTGTTTTATGTATTTGGGAGCTCCTGTATTCGGTGCATAGACATTTATAATTGTTAGCTCTTTTTGATGGATAGACCCTGTAATTATTATATAATGCCCTTCTTCATCTCTTATTATAACGTTTAATTTAAAGTCTAGTTTGTCTGATATAAGTATGCCTACTCCAGCTTTCTTTTGACTTCCAATAGCATGATAGATAGTTCTCCATCCCCTCACTCTCAATCTGAAGGTGTCCTCAGGTCTAAAATGAGTCTCTTGTAGACAGCAAATAGATGGGTCTTGTTTTTTTATGCATTCTCATACCCTATGTCTTTTGGTTGGCACATTTAGTCCATTTACATTCAGTGTTATTATAGAAAGATATGGGTTTAGAGTCATTGTGATGTCCGTAGGTTTCATGCTTCTAGCGATGTCTCTGGTACTTTGTCTCACAGGATCTCCCTTAGGATCTCTTGTAGGGCTGGTTTAGTGGTGACGAATTCCTTCAGTTGTTGTTTGTTTAGGAAGACCTTTATCTCTCCTGCTATTCTAAATGACAGACTTGCTGGGTAAAGGATTCTCAGCTGCATATTTTTTCTGTTCATCACATTGAAGATCTCCTGCCATTCCTTTCTGGCCTGCCAAGTTTCAGTAGAGAGATCGGTCATGAGTCTTATAGGTCTCCCTTTATATGGTAGAGCAGGTTTATCCCTAGCTGCTTTCAGAATTTTCTCTTTATCCTTTTATTTTGCCAGTTTCACTATGATATGTCATGCAGAAGATCGATTCAAGTTATGTCTGAAGGGAGTTCTCTGTGTGTCTTGGATTTCAATTCTTTTTTCCTTCCCCAGATCAGGGAAGTTCTCAGCTATTATTTCTTCAAGTATACCTTCAGCACCTTTCCCTCTCTCTTCCTCCTCTGGAATACCAATTTTGCATAGATTATTTCTCTTTCGTGCATCACTTAGTTCTCTAATATTCTCCTCATACTCCTGGATTTTTTTTATCTCTCTTTTTCTCAGCTTCTTCTTTTTCCATAATTTTTATCTTCTAGTTTACTTATTCTTTCCTCTGCCTCTTCAATCTGAACTGTGGTTGTCTCCATTTTATTTTGCAGATCATTAATAGCATTTTTTAGCTCCTCCTGGCTGTTACTTAGTCCCTTGATCTCTGTAGCATTAGATTCTCTGCTGTCCTTTATACTGTTTTCAAGCCCAGCGATTAATTTTATGACTATTTTTCTAAATTCACTTTCTGTTATATTGTTTACATCGTTTTTGATCAGTTCATTAGCTGTCGTTATTTCCGGGATTTTTTTTGAGGGGAATTCTTCTGTTTCGTCATTTTGGATAGTCCCTGGAGTGGTGGGGGACTGTGAGGCACTTCCCCTGTGCTGTCTTGAATAACTTGCATTGGTGGGCAGGGCCACAGGCAGACCTGATGTCTGCCCCCAGTCCACTGCTGGGGCCACAGTCAGACTGGTGTGTGCCTTCTCTTTCCCTCTCCTAGGGGCGGGATTCACTGTGGGGTGGCCTGGCCCATCTGGGCTACTTGCACACTGCCAGGCTTGTGGTGCTGGGGATCTGGCATGTTATCTGGGGTGGATCGGCAAGGTGCACAGGGGCGGGAGGGGCAGGCTCAGCTCGGTTTTCCTTCGGAGATCTGCTTCGGGAGGGGCCCTGCAGCACCGGGAGGGAGTCAGCCCCGCCGGAGGGATGGATCCGCAAAAGCACACCATTCAGTGTTTGCGCGGTGCAAGCAAGTTCCCTGGCAGGAACTGGTTCCCTTTGGGATTTTGGCTGGGGGATGGGTGAGGGAGATGGCGCTGGCACGCGCCTTTGTTCCCTGCCAAGTTGCGCTCTGTCATTGGGGGCTCAACAATTCTCCCTCCCGTTGTCCTCCAGCCATCCCGTTCTCAGAGCAGAGCTGTTAACTTATAACCTTCCAGATGTTAAGTCCCGCTTGCTGTCAGAACACATTCCGTCTGGCCCCTCCGCTTTTGCCAGCCAGACTTGGGGGCTCTGCTTTGCGGGCGGGCTGCCCCTCCACCCCCGCTCCCTCCCGCCAGTCCGTGTAGCGCACACCGCCTCTCCTCCCTTCCTACCCTCTTCCGTGGACCTCTCGTCTACGCTTGCCTCTGGAGAATCCATTCTGCTAGTCTTCTGGTGATTTTCTGGGTTATTTAGGCAGGTGTGGGTGGAATCTAAGGGATCTGAAGGACATGGTGAGCTCAGCGTCCTCCTACGCTGCCATCTTCCCAGAAGCCCTGGTATGTTGAATTTCTAATGGTCGGTACCTCAGAATGTGACCTTGTTTGAAAATAGAGTCTTTGCAGATGTAATTAGTTAAGATGAGGTCATAGTGAAGGATGATTGGTCCTTAATCCAGTATGACTGGTGTCTTTAGAAGAAGTGGAGAACAGACACAAAGACAGAAACACATGGGTGAGGGGCAGTGGGGGAGGTGAGGAGAATAATCCTATAGTGAGAGAAGCAGAGATCCAAGTCAAGTTTACTTTCTTATACAGTAATTCAATTACAGTAATAACATCAAAGATTACTGATCATAGGGGTATCTAGATGGCTCAGTTGAGTGTCCCACTCTTGATTTTAGCTCAAGTCATGATTCCAGGGTTGTGGGATCCCTCCTTGCATTGGGCTCTGTGCTGAGCGTGGAATCTGCTTAAGATTCTCTCTCTCCTTCCTCTCCCCCTCTCCCTCCTCCCCCTCCTCCTCTCCCTCCCTTTCCTCCTCATGTTTCCCTCCCCCTCCTCCTCTCCCTGCCTTTCCTCCTCCCCCTCCCCGTCTCCCTCTCCTCCCTCTGCCCTTCTCCCCGACTTGCATGCTTTCTAAATAAAAAAAAAAGATCACTTTAAAAAATGTAATAATGATGAAAAAGTTTGAAATATTGTGAGAATTGCCAAAATGTGAGACTTCATGAGACATGAAGTGAGCAAATGCTGTTGGAAAAATGGCACCCATAGATTTGCTTGATGTAAGATTGCCACAAACTTTCAATTTGAAAAAATTTCACAGCACAATAAAATGAGGTATCTCTAAATTTAGAGTGTATGTTATAAACTCTAAAGTGATCATTAAAATAATAATAATGTATAAGTTGTAGGGGATTTAAAAGGGAAATTGAAATGATGAAAAGTATTTGAAGAGTCAAAAAGAAAGTAAGAAAGGGGTGAGAGAAAACAGGTGGGAGAAACAGAAAATAAATAGTAACATGGTCAGTTTCTCCCTATATATATTATCACATGAAATGCAACTGGGTTAGGTACTTCATTTAACTGACAACAATTACTGCTCAGAGTATTAAAAAAAACCAATTGTGTCTTACAGTAGACATAACTTAAATAAAAGGATAGAGAAAGGTTGAAAGTAAAAGGATGGAAAAAGATAGATCATGCTAACACACCAACTAAGAGAAAGTTGTGTAGCTATATATAATATTAGATGAGGTAGGCTTAGGCAAGGAGCATTGCTAAAGATAGAGACATTTCATAATGATAAAGTCAATTCCTAAGGAAGATAATTTATTATAAAAGCAGAATCTATAACCATAAAGGGATAGTCCTTCAGTTACCTCCAAGTGTACCCAAAGGTCTCAGGGACCATTTCAGTCAGTGGAGAGTGAAGACTCCCAACGTCTTCAACTCTACACATCCCCAAGAGCAACTTGGATGGAAGATGCTTGCCTGCTTGGTTACTGAGATTTTTTTTTTTTTTAAAGAAGAAAGAGTGTTTCATGTTTGTCTGGATTCATTTTGGTGGATTTGCAAATATTTTTCACTAGGAGGCATCCCTCATTTAAAAAAAATTAACATTTGAAATTGGTCATCCTCCCATCTTTTTGTCAATTCTAACAGTTAGGGGCCGGTTGAGTAATTGGTAGTACACCTGTGTATTTTCTGTGATGCCACTAGAAGATCTTACAATACTGTTGAATTGTAGTCATTGAACATGGGATCTGTTAAAGAAAGCAAGTTACAAAACAGTATGTACACTATGATTCTGGTTCACTTAAAAATGTGAATGTTTATATTCATATAGGAAAAATCTGAGAGAATACAACAAAATAGAAATAATATTTCTGTCAATAAAAGGATTATGGGTGATTTTATTTTGTCTGTTTATCTGTACTTTTGTATTTTCTCCTGTGAATACTTATTATTTATATGGTAAAAATAAAAGTTATTTGAAGAAAAAAATTCATCATATGATACCAGTTTACTTGGCCTTTTAAAGCTTGTCCATAAGTAAGGTGATTGTTCCTGTAATGTGTCAGTGTTAGGAGTATTCACTGACATAGGAGTTGGACTTCTTAGAGGTGAGGCCATGCCTTACCGTTAGTCCCCACTTTATAGCACCACATGATGCTTCCCCTTCTGATTGGCATGGAGCTTGCATTAATGGTGGATCTTTAGTGTGTCCTCAGAAATTACAATAAATGCCTAACAATAGTCTAACATTTCCTGTTTTTTTTTCCCCCTTCATCTGAGTTTAAAATGACACTGGATGACAATGAGAACTTTAATGCTATAGCTGGTCTGTAGCTGTGGCAAAAACAGAAGAGGGCACTCAAGTGACTGAAGTTTTGGTAACTTTGAATGAAGTGACTTCTAAATGTGTGCATTTTAGGGTATTGACTTCTGGCTCTAAAACTTGTAAGTTTAATGCTCAAGTTAGGAGGCATTACTCAGGATCACTATGGTGAATTTTTGTTATTTTTTAAAAATAATAATTTTATAATGAAAGAGTTCTTGACTTATATTCCCAAATGTAAGAAGGGGTGAAAAACAAGACCAAACCCAGTGGCTGATTCACATACCATAAAAACATTTTTGTATTGACTTAGGAACAATGTTGTCTACATTGCTGCAGAACCATACTTACTTCTTATGGTATCCTGAGACACCAACTTTCTGATGAAATAATGAACTTTATTGCATATTGCATTAGAAACTCTTCAGTAGCTTTCATTTTCAAGTCTCTTAGCTACATTTCTGAGTCTGCTCATTTTGCTTTCAAGATTGTGGTAATCTAATTAGGCAGAATATGCTATGACTTTTTTTTTTTTAATTTTTAAAACTTTTTTATTTGAGAGAGAGAGAGAGAGCATGAGCAGAGGAGAGGGGCAGAGAGAGAGAGGGAAAGAGAGAATCCTAAGCAGGCTCCATGCCCAGTATGAAGCCTGACAAGGTTCAATCTCAGGCTTGATCACGGCTGTGAGATCATGACCTGAGCTGAAATCAAGAGTGAGACACTCAACTGACTCAGCCACCCAGGTACCCCATAGGAAGTCTTGTGTTGACATAATCCTGTTGCCTCTTCTTTATTTTATTTTGATATTTCATATTTTATTATAATTTATTGTCAAGTTAGCTATACAGTGTATATACAGTGTGCTCTTGGGTTTTGGGGTAGATTCCCGTGATTCATCACTACATACAACACCCAATGCTCATCCCAACAAGTGCCCTCCTCAGTGCCCATCACCCATTTCTTCCCCCTCCCCCGCCCCCCCCGCCGCCTATCAACCCTCAGTTCTCTGTATTTAAGAGTCTCTTATGGTTAAGACTGTTCTGTCTCTCCAAAATAAACATTAAAAAAATAAAACAAATAGCCTCTTCTTTATTTTTACTTTTATGCTATATCTATCCTAGGAGGGAACTATTTATTTATTTATTTATTTGTTTGTTTATTTATTTATTTATAGATTTTGTTTTTAGATTTTTTTTAATGTTTATTATTTTTTTGTTTTGAGAGAAAGAGAGAGAGAGGGAGAGCAAGCAGGAACGGGAGAGGGGCAGAGAGAGAGGGAGACACAAGATCCAAAGCAGGTTGTAGGCTCTGAGCTCGAACTCGGGAACAGAACTTGACATCTAAACCTTGACATCATGAGCTTAACTGACTGAGCCACCCAGGCACCCAGGAGGGAACCTTTTAAATTAAAATATTTAAAATGCATCCTCTAGTTTAGGGAAAAGATCTTTTGTTGTTGCTCTTGTTGGTTTTTAAATACATCATGTGAATGTTTCTTTCCTCCTAGAATTGTAGCAGGAACTGTTAGCAGGAACAGTACTGAATCTCTTGGTATAGTTAGTTTTCTGCAGTTGAACTCTGACGAGTGGTTACCCTTGACCGTGCTTGAACTCTTCCAGTATTAGAGAATTCACCACCTAAGTAGGGAGCATAATCCTATTTCTGGACAGTTCTAATTTTGGAAACCTCTTCTTTATATGGAGGTGAAAAGTCTGTTTTTGTAATTCTCATCTGATGAACAGTCAAGGTTTGAGGAATACTGCTGCCAGGTGGTAACATGGCAGGAAGGGGTAAACTAGGGTGAGAAGTAGGGTAATTCTGAGTTTGAGATGTTTCTTGACTTCATTGTTTCCTTTGACATAGTGTGAATGCCCACAGCATCAGGTGGACTGTATTCAAATGTAAAGCTCAGCATTATATAGCTCAGTAGGAATGGTTTTGGGTCCTGTCCTGTATTGAATCCTTTAGGACTTGACCCTTCTGTTACCGGACCTGTGAAGCCTTGCCTGTGTCTGTGGATAAAATGATTTCTGATAAATTAGTGGGAGCAGGGAAAAGTAAATTGGAGACAGGAGTAAACACAGTATTTTAGTGAGCCAAAGTGAGCTTTGTAAGGAGAGCATAATTTGAGATATTTGATTTCGCAGCTTCTTTTCGAAGCAATCTTTTGTCCCCCTTTCTCCCTGCATGTTTATAAAGTCAGCAAGCAGAAGGTAATTTTCATCCCGAGCTTCCTTTAGGGTTCTGAGAGATTTGGCTCCCCATTTGTTACCTGGCCTAACAGGTAGTTCATTGAAGAGCAGGTTTATTTTCTACCCCTGAATCTCTGAGTCTGCGTGCTTAGGAACTGCTTTTCACCACAGAAATCTGTTTATTATTTGGTTCCCTCTTTAGCTTCCTTCTTTGAAAGTTACTACTCGGTGATCTCAGATGTAGTAGCAGACATTTTCAAAACCTGTTTCTATGACTGCATGATTCATAAAAGCCATAGTTTGTCTGGCTTTTAGTGGCTATTTAATTATTCTCTTTTGTACTCTATTAATTGCCCTCAAATTTTAAGTGGTTATTTATAGCTCTGAATTAGTTTCTTTGTGTCTTCTCTCTTCTAGTCTTTTCCATACAATTTTACAGCTGTTGGCTTTGGATAATTATAACAGTGACTTTATTTCCAAAAATACTCTGTGAAAAATTGCATTTTCGTATTTGAATTCTTGTTTTTTAATAAAAGGAATTTATTTCAAACCTGCTTTTGAAAAATGGCTCTTGCTTTTTGTATTTAACATTATACCTTCCAGATTGTTTTTGGATAATGTATATTTGTGTCACGTAAAAAACAGACATATAGACCAGCGGAATAGAGAACCCAGAATTGGATGGCCAACTAATCTTTGACAAAGCAGGAAAGAGTATCCAATGGAAAAAAGACAGTCTCTTTAACAAATGGTGCTGGGAGAACTGGACAGCAGCATGCAGAAGAATGAAACTAGACCACTTTCTTACACCATTCACAAAAAATAAGCTCAAAATGGATAAAGCACCCGAATGTGAGACAGGAAACCATCAAAATCCTAGAGGAGAAAGCAGGAAAAAACCTCTCTGACCTCAGCCACAGCAATTTCTTACTTGACACATCCCCAAAGGCAAGGGAATTAAAAGCAAAAATGAACTATTGGGACCTTATGAAGATAAAAAGTTTCTGCACTGCAAAGGAGACAGTCAACAAAACTAAAAGGCAGCCGACGAAATGGGAAAAGGTATTTGCAAATGACATATCAGACAAAGGGCTAGTATCCAAAATCTATAAAGAGCTCACCAAACTCCACACCTGAAAAACAAATAATCCAGTGAAGAAATGGGCAGAAGACATGAATAGACACTTTTCTAAAGAAGATATCCACATGGCCAAGAGGTACATGAAAATATGCTCAACGTCACTCCTCATCAGGGAAATACAAATCAAAACCACACTGAGATATCACCTCATGCCAGAATGGCTAAAATGAACAAATCAGGACACTATAGATACTTGAGAGGATGTGGAGAAACGGGAACCCTCTTGCACTGTTGGTGGGGATGCAAACTGGTGCAGCCACTCTGGAAAACAGTCTGGAGGTTCCTCAAATAATTAAAAATAGATCTATCTTATGACCCAGCAATAGCACTGCTAGGAATTTACCCCAGGGATACAGGAGTGCTGATGCATGGGGGCACTTGTACCCCAATGTTTATAGTAGCACTTTCAACAATAGCCAAATTATGGAAAGAGCCTAAATGCCCATCAACTGATGAATGGATAAAGAAACTGTGGTATAAATACACAATGGAATACTACGTGGCAATGAGAAAGAATGAAATATGGCCTTTTGTAGCAACGTGGATGGAACTGGAGAGTGTTATGCTAAGTGAAATAAGTCATACAGAGAAAGACAGATGCCATATGTTTTCACTCTTATGTGGATCCTGAGAAACTTAACAGAAGACCAGGGGGGAGGGGAAGGGAAAAAAAAAAAGAGGTTAGAGTGGAAGAGAGCTAAAGCATAAGAGACTCTTAAAAACTGAGAACAAACTGAAGGTTGATGGGGGGTGGGAGGGAGGAGAAAGTGGATGGTGGGCATTTAGGAAGGCACCTGTTGGGATGAGCACTGGGTATTGCATGGAAACCAATTTGACAATAAATTTCATATTAAAAAAAAAGAGAATGTTTTTTTAAGACATATATCTCTGTGCATTTTTGTTTTTCTGACTACATGTTCTTTGTGTGTTTGCTTCTACTAGTGATGTTCCTTTTTTATTATAAGCTCCTAGAAGTGAGAACTTGTACTGTGTAAAATGGCAGGACCAGCAATTAGGAGAGGGATGGATGTCTTTAAATGGCAATTTAATGCAAAGGTACAAGGGCTATATAAGTAGATCATTTTTGTATCCTAAGCAGGAAATACAATATGTTAGTACTCTTTGCTCTTTTTTTTCCCCCCTTAAATCATGTATCAAGAGCTAGGACTAGAGTCAGGCACCAACTTTAAGAAGGTACCAAAAGTTTATTATCAGTGGTCAAGATAAAGAATATTTTAAAAAATCAAAATTATTACCAAAGCCCATGATGAACAAAATATTAAAATTTTAAATAGACACAAGGTTAGTATTGCTGGTATCCTTTTGCTTCAAGCTCCAATATGGCTTAATACTGAAACAACTTGGGGCCCCTGGCTGGCTCAGGTGGTTAAGCTTCTGACTCTGGATTTCAGTTTAGGTCATGATCTCATGGTTCATGAGATCAAGCCCTGTGTCAGGCTCTGTGCTGACAGCAGGGAACCTGCTTGGGATTCTTTCTTTCCCTCTCTTTCTGCCCCTTCCGTGTTCATGTTCTCGCCCTGTTTCTCAAAATAAATAAACTTAAAAAAATGCTGAAACACCTTGTTTGTTGTACCAGTTTTGTTAAGCTACCTTAATCTCAATTTTTTTTGTTTTTCTTTTTTGGTGGATGATTTGTATGTGGATTTTAAAGGATCTGAATTGTATGCCTTTCTTTATATTTAGTTAGGAGAAATAAAAAATAGTGAGGTGCTTTTACCATGTAAGCTTTCTTGGGGTGTTTAAATACATTTCATGAAAATATCTTAATATATCACCATAAACAGAAACTTCTGGTAATGTATTATATTGTTATAAATTGTAGCATTTATACTTTCGTGGATATACTGAGATGAATATTTGATTCTATTTTAGCTGTATGATTGGAATTCTTTCTTAATTGTGTATCAGCAAAAAAGAGGATTCCATTTCTGATAAGATGTAAAATATTTAGCATATGGGGTCAGATTTCTTGGGAATGATGTTAAATGTATATGGGACATAGGGTTTCCAGTGACTACTTTTGAATATTTTATTAACCTCTTTGTATGGATATTCTTCCTTAGTGTCCATTTATAATAAAGAAGGAAAGACTTAGGTTCAGGTAATGATGTAATCTTTTAAAAGTTGTCAGAGCTCACATGCCATATCTTGAAAAAGAATTGTATACCTTTAGCTCCACTAACCACATTGGGCTCAGTGTATTTTTGAGGGAACAAGGTTTAGAAATGATTTACTTAGTATTTGTTGAACACCTACAATATATAAAGAACAGTGACAGAAATTGGGGAAGATGGAAAAGGAACAGACTCGTGGGTTTCAGTGCTGGCTTCAGGTTTGAGCATTTTGATTTTGAGGTGAAGATGGGACAACCAGGTGCATGTTACTAGGCCACTTGGAAGGGCTAGCCTGGAACCCAGCCAATAGTCTCAAACCTTGAGTCCCTATCATGCAAAGTGAGACTTGAAATAACAGGTATGGATATCTGTGGGAGGTTGATGTTAGGTCTTTGAACCAGCAAAGAGGACTGAGAGAAGACCGAGATGGAAGATCTGGAGAGTGCAGTAAGCCTACAAATTACTCTAATCAAAACACCACCCTGAGGTGGTTCATTAGGTTAAGTGGGTTAAGTTTATGATTCTTGATCTCTTCTCAGGTGTTGATCACAGGGTCATTAGTTCAGGCTCTGCATTGGCCTTTGCACTGGGCATAAAGCCTACTTAAAAACAAACAAACAAGCAAACACCCCTCCCCCCAAAAAAACCCAACTCCACCAAACCCAGCTCAACCCAGTGGCACCCCAGATCCCAAACCAATAACTGACACAACCCCTAGCCCCCCACCCTGTAGGCCAATTTGTCCTTCTGTTTGTAGTTCACCTCCTTAAAGGATGGTTAGGGCTGTCTTTATTTCCCGCATCTTGTTCACTTTTTAGTGGCTTGCAATTTAGCATCTTCCTGTGCACTTCACTGAAATCGCTTTCATGGTGACCTTCATGTTGGCAGATCATGTTGTATACTTTTTAGGCCTGTTCAGCTGGACTTACTTGTTGCATTCAACTCTGCTGAGTACTCAGTCATCTTGAAACTTCCATGTGCTTTGGAGTAAATCTCAATATCCTCATCTGTATAATGGGGATAGCAATACATACCTCAGGAGGTTATATGTGGTTAAATGAGACAATATATTAAAAAATGCTTATCATACCTAGCAAGTGCTTCAATAATAATAGTACAGTAGGCACTGTATTATCATCATCATTGTCATCATCATTATTGCTGTCATTAGTGAACTACTTCTTTGATATGTGATTCTCCCTTTATCAGGGATCCTTCTTTTACCTTAAAAGTTAGCATTTTGTTATGGGCCCATTGCTTTTCTGTTTGACTCTCATCTGTGGGCTGAGGACTTAG
Organism: Lynx rufus; assembly: GCF_022079265.1. Lineage (NCBI taxonomy): Eukaryota > Metazoa > Chordata > Mammalia > Carnivora > Felidae > Lynx > Lynx rufus. Next base: position 2,504,939 of record NW_025814844.1, on the reverse strand, counting down.
GTGTAGATCTTCATCTCCCTGAGTCTGATTGGTTATCCTCTTGTCTTCTAAATAAATGATGCTATAAGTATGCTGATAGTAACAATGATGATGGTGATTGAACCACTTTTCTAAACATTTGTGAGTATCAACCCATGAATTGTCACCACAGCTGTATGAGGTTATTGGAACACAGTGTCTAGCCCTTAATTGATAACAAGTACTTGTATCAGTGAAGAATATGGTATTGCTGAAATTAAGGAAGGAACTTTAAGAAGCGGACTGGCAACAGCATCACCATGTAGAAAGATTAAAATTGGATAAGGACTGGCTGAGAACAGGTTGTCCTCATGGCAAGAGGGGAATCATGAAGAGCAAGTTTAGTCAAGTCTTCAAAATGAAAGCCAAATTTTTTTTTTTTAATTTTTTTTCAACGTTTATTTATTTTTGGGACAGAGAGAGACAGAGCATGAACGGGGGAGGGGCAGAGAGAGAGGGAGACACAGAATCGGAAACAGGCTCCAGGCTCTGAGCCATCAGCCCAGAGCCTGACGCGGGGCTCGAACTCACGGACCGCGAGATCGTGACCTGGCTGAAGTCGGACGCTTAACCGACTGCGCCACCCAGGCGCCCCAAGAAAGCCAAATTTTAAGGAAGTTGGAAGAGGAAGATGGAGAAAAAGGAGTTTTCCTGTCCTGTGGTGCTTGCATTTGTTTTGTTTTGTTTTGTTTTTTGAGAGAGAGAGAGAAAGAGCATGAGCAAGAGTGGAGGGAGGGGCAGAGAGAGAGAGAGAGAGAGAGAGAACCCCAAGCAGTTTCCACGTTCAGTGTGGAGCCTGATGCGGGTTTGATGTCACAACCAAGAGTCAGATGCTTAACTGATTGAGCCACCCAGGCATCCTGCATTTCTTTTTTCAATTAAAGATTTTGGTGTCAAATGGAAATAGTACTAGATGGCCTAGTAGGATGAAGGGAAGTTGTTTTTTTTTTTTTTTTTTTTAATAATAGTGACTAACATTGACTGCATGCTTCTTTTTTATTTAAAAAAAATTTTTTTTTTTTTGAGAGAGAGCGAGCAAGCATGAGTGGGGGAGAGGCAGAGAGAGATGCAAGAGTTACAGAATCTGAAGCGTGCTCTAGCTCCAACCTGGGATTCGAACTCATGAGCTGTGAGATCATGACCTGAGCCAAAGTTGGATGCTTAACTGACTGAGTCACCCAGGCACCCCCAGGAAAGTTTGTTTCTAAATATAGGGGGACATGAGCTCATTTTATTTATTTACTTTTTATTAAAAAGATCTTTTTAAATGTTTACTTTTGAGGAAGAGAGAGAGACACAGAGTGTAGGGTAGGGGCAGAGAGAGAGGGAGACACAGAATCCCAAAGCAGGCTCCAGGCTCTGAGCTGTTAGCACAGAGCCCAACATGGGGCTTGAACTCTTGGACCACGAGATCATGACCTGAGCTGAAGTCAGATGTTAAACTGACTGAGACACCCAGGCACCCTGTCACTTTAATGAGAAGGAAGTGGCTAATGAATTATGAGAAACTGAAGGTGCTGGAAACTGGATCTCTGAAATGGCCCAGAGAGCTGAGGAACACAGGGTTGGAAAAAAAGAAGTGTTTTCCAACTCCTAGGCCTCACTGGGTTTCCATATGGGATGTTGAGAGTCCAACATCATTTCATGGCCCTCTTGCTTTGGTTTTGGGCTTGTCATTACTATGCTTTGTAGTATTATCCTTATCCTGCTAACAGCAGGAGAACTTAACATTTATTGAGCATCTTCTTTGTGTTAGGGACTCGTCTTTCTAATATTTTCACAGCTCTGTGGAATATATTGTGTTCACTTTTAACTTTAATTTTTTGAATATGGCTTGTAGTCAGATGGCTCAGAAGCATACAAAAACATATTTATTGAATAATTTCCTTCCCATCCTTATTCTCCATCCATCAAATTCTCCCACTTCTCAGTATTTAACCATTTTATTTTCTTGTATACACATCCTAAAATTTTAAGCATATAAATCAAATATAGAATATGCTATTATTCACCTTTTATGCCAAATTGTGGATTCTATGCACACCTTGCTTTATTTCACTTAACAGTTTATCTTGAAAATCCTTATATATTAGTTCACAGAGAGTGGTCTCATTCTTTTTTTTTTTAATTAAAAAAAAGTTTTTATTTAAGTAATTTCTACATCCAGTTTGGGGCTTGAATTTAGGACCCTGACACCCAAAGATCAAGAGTTGCATGTTCTTCCAACAGAGCCAGCCACACGCCCCGGCCTCATTCTTTTTTAACAGCTTCATAGTATTGACTGGATACACCAGAATTTATTTACTCAATGCCATATAAATAGATAAGTGTCTATTTGCATGTCGTCATTTAGTATTATTACAAATGATGCTAAAATGAATAATCTTTTTTTAAAAAATTTTTTAACGTTTATTTATTTTTGAGACAGAGAGAGACAGAGCATGAACGGGGGAGGGTCAGAGAGAGAGGGAGACACAGAATCTGAAACAGGCTCCAGGCTCTGAGCGGTCAGCACAGAGCCCGACGCGGGGCTCAAACTCACGGACAACGAGATCATGACCTGAGCCGAAGTCGGCCGCTCAACCGACTGAGCCACCCAGGCGCCCCATGAATAATCTTATATATACATATTTTCCTACATGTAAATGTACATCTCTAGGGTGCGTTCCCAGAGTGGAACTGGTTAAGATTATATGCACTTATTTTATTTTTAAAAAATTTTTTATTTGGGAGAGACAGAGAAAGAGAGAGAATCCTAAACATACTCCGTACTGCCACTGCAAAGCCTGATGTGGGGCTCAAACTCACAAACCATGAGATGATGACCTGAGCCAAAGTCAGACACCTAAATGACTGAGCCACCCAGGCACCCTGAGTGTATGCATTTTAAATATTGAGTAGTTAGTACTAGTGCTTTTCCTTAGGGTTGTACCAATTTACATCATAATTAGCAATATACTAGAGTCCTGGTCATCTTTCTTAATTGATTTCTAGGGGCTCTTCATATAATAAAAGGGTTAACCTTTTTGCTGTGATATGCATTACAAATTTCCTTCCATTTTTTCATTTGTATTTTACTTTACTTACGTTTTTTTCCCCCTTCCATGTGTAAGTTTTTGATTTCCTGTGGTCAGATCTGTCCATCAAATCTTTCTTTTGTGACTATTGGCTTTAGAACCATAGTTAGGAGGGTCTTCTGAAGTTACAAAGGAATTTTCTCATGCATTCTTTTAATTTTAAGGCTTAAAAAAATTTATTCTTTCATCCATTTGGATATATCCTGCTGTGGTATAAATTACTGATCCATTTTTTTCCTCCAGATAGTTATCCAATTCTAATACAATTTATTGCACAGTCTACTTGTTACTGATTTGAAATTCTACCTTTATCATACGGTAAATTACCATTTGTATTTGGATCTAGTTTTGGACTTTTTATATAAATTCATTGGTCTATCTCTGTTCATTTTTCTTCATTTAATTAATCTATTAATTATTATGTCTTTATTCATGTGTCAATATCTGATAGTTTCCTACTCCCCTCCAATTTCCTTGGTTGTATTTTTTTGTTTTTCCATCTTAAAGTTTTATAATGCTTATTTTTGAGAGAGAAAGAGCACAAGCAGGGGAGGGGCAGACACACACACACACACACACACACACACACACACACACACACACAGAATCCGAAACAGGCTCCAGGCTCTGAGCTGTCAGCATAGAGCCTGATGTGGGGCTCGAACCCACAAACCATGAGATTACGACCCAAGCCAAAGTCGGACGCTCAACCAACTGAGCCACCCGGGTGCCCCTTCCATCTTAGCTTTAGAATCAAACTTGTGTAGTTGAAAAAAAAGTGGGTATTTTTTATTGGGATATGATAAAAGTATACATTTTTGAGAACTGACATCTTTATGGTGTTGAGTCTTCCTTTTCTAGATCATAGTATATCTTTCCATTTGTTCAGGTCTTATTTTTTGTCCATCAGTTACATTTTAAAGTTTTCTATATATAAATCTTACTGGTATTTAATTTGGATACATATTTTTTTTATTGCTACTGATTAAGATCTGATTATTTGTAGCAGTATTTCCCACCATTTTCTTGAATTTCCAGGTATACAGTCATTTTATTTGCAAATAGCCATTATTTACCTTCTGTTTTCCAGTTTTTAACAGGGTCTTCAGTTTCTTTTCTGACAATTATTAGATCACTTTGGCTAGTACCTCCAGTACAGTGTTAACTAAATGTATTGGTGGTAGGAGGTATCTTTATTCCTAGCCTTGTATCTTGTGTTTCTTTATTAAGTGTGACCAATATAATTAATTATAATAATAAATGTATGATATTAAAATATGTTTTTGTTTCCTAAATAAATGGCAGTTGATCATATTACACTTTTTAGTTGATATTGGATAATGATTTATGATTTTTAAATTGAATGTAGTAAGTGAATATACACTTGTTTTGGTATCAAATGTTATATTTGCTTCTTATAAAAAATAGTTTCTATTTTCTGTCTTCTGGAGCAAATAATTGACTACTGTAGTGGAACTGGTTTGGCACTATTTAAGCAGGTAGCTTTTTGACACCTTTCTTTCTCTTTTTTTTTTTTTATGTGGCAGTCAGTCAATTAATACATCTTTGGTATGAATTTGGTAAATGGTTATATTTTCCTAGAAACTTATTTCATTCAAAATTTCAAATATTTTCAAGTTGAGCAAAACAACCCTTTATGGGTTGAATTTTTTAAAAATAGATTAAAAAATTGTTTTTTACATTTATTCATTTTTGAGAGACACAGAGAGAGCACAAGTGGGGGAGGGGCAGAGAGAGAGGGAGACACAGAATCTGAAGCAGGCTCCAGGCTCTGAGCTGTCAGCACAGAGCCTGACGCGGGGCTCGAACTCACAAACTGCGAGATCATGACCTGAGCCGAAGTCGGACGCACAACAGACTGAGCCACCCAGGTGCCCCTTAAATAGATTTTTTTAGAGCAGTTTTAAGTACACAGAAAATTGAGTGAATGTTAGAGATTTCCCATATACTTCCTGTCTCCATATAGCACAGCTTCATTATCAGGATCCCATAGTGGAGTGGAATATTCATTACAATTGATGAACCTACATTGGTGTGTGATTTTCAACAGAACTCCATGGTTTACATTATGGTCCATTTTTGGTTTTATACATTCTATGTGTTTTGACAAATGTGTAATAAAGTGTATCTACCATTATAGTATCGTACATTTTGACTGCCCTAAAAATCCTCTGTGCTCTACCTATTCTTTCCTCCCTTCTTCAACCCTTGGTAAGCACTGATTCTGTTATTGTCTTCATAGTTTTACCTTTTCCAGAATGTCATAAAGTTGGAATCTTATAGTAAGTACCCTCTTCAAGTTGGCTTTTTTTTTCCCATTTAGTAATGTGCATTGATAGTTCTTCATGTCTTTTCATGGCTTTAAGAAAATCACATTTTTTTTTAGTGATGACTAATAATCCATTATGTGGATGCACCATAGTTCATTTATATATTCATCTATTGAAGGACATCTTGGTTGCTTCCAAGTTTTGGTGATGTTGGATAAAGCTGCTGTAAATATCCATGTGCTGATTTTTGTGTGAATGTAAGATTTCAATTCATTTGGGTTTATACTGAGGAGTGCAGTTGCTGGATTGTAAGGTAAGAGTATGTTTAATTTTGTAAGGAAATACTAGACTGTCTTTCAAAGTGGTTATATCATTTTGCATTCATTCCAGGAATAAATGAAAATTCCTATTATTCCATATCTCTACCAATATTTGGTGTTGTCAGTGTTTGGGGCTTTGGCTATTCCAATCATGTGTAGTGATACCTCATTTTAATTTGACTTATGATATGGAGCATTCTTTGCATAGGCTTATTTGCCATCTGTGAATCTTTGATGAAGTGTCTGCTCAGGTCTTTTGCCCATTTTTTAGTCAGGTTGGTTTGTTTCTTACTGTCAAGTTTTAAGAGTTCTTTGTATATTTTGGATAACAATCCTTTATCAGACATGTCTTTCACAATATTTTCTTCCAGTGTATGACTTGTTTTCTCATCCCTTTGACATTGTCTTTCACAGAGCAGAAGTTTTAAATTTTAACGAAGTCTAGCTTATCAATTATTTCTTTGGTGGATTGTGACTTTGGTGTTATATTCAAAAGTCATCACCATACTCAAGGTCAACTAGATTTTCTCTAAATGTTGTCTTCTATGAGTTTTGTAGTTTGGCATTTTACATTTAGGTTTATGGTCCAATTTGAGTTAACTTTTGTGGAAAGTATAAGGTCTATGTCTAGATTTTTTTTTTTTTGCAAAGTTGATTTTCAGTTTTTCCAGCATCATTTCTTGAAAATACTGCTTTTTTGCCAGTGTATTGCCTTTGTTCTTCTGTCAAAGATTAGTTGACTATATTTAAATGGTCTGTCTGGGCTCTTTATCCTGTTCCTTTGATCTGTCTATCCATGCTTTCATCAGTATCATGCTAAGTCTTAAAGTCAGATAGTGTCTGTCCTCTGATTTTTTTCATCTCCTTCAGTATTGTGTTGGCTATTCTGATTCTTTGGCCTCTCCATGTAAACTTTAGAATCAGTTTTTTGATTTTCACAAACTAGCTTGTGATTTTAATTGAGATTTCATTGAATCCATAGATCATGTTAGGAAGAACTGACATCTTAAAACATTGAGTATGCCTATCCATGAACATGGAATATTTCTTGATTTACCTACTTCTTTGATTTCATTCACCAGAGTTTTGTAGTTTTTCTGTTATAGATCTTATACATATTTTGTTAAATTTATACCTAATTTCATTTTTGCAGGTGTTAGTTTAAATGATACTGTTTTAAATTTCAAATTCCACTTGTTTATTATTGGTAGTAGGGTGGTGATTGACTTTTTTGTATTAACCTTGTATCTTGCAACCTTACTTTAAAGGTTTTTGGGTTTTTTTAAATGTTTATTTATTTATTTTTTTTGAGAGAGAGACAGACAGACAGACATAGTGCAAGCTGAGGAGGAGCAGAGAGACAGGGAGACAGAATCTTAAGCAGGCTCCAGGCCCTGAGCTGTCAGCACAGAGCCCAATGAGGGGCTCAAACTCATGAACTGTGAGATTATGACCTGAGCCGAAGTTGGATGCTTAACCGACTGAGCCACACAGGCCCCCCCCCCCTTACTTTAATCATTTGGTTTAAGAGTTTTTTGTTTGTTTGTTTGTTTATATTTGTTTGGATTTGCTGTAAGGCAATCATGTTATGTGTTAAAAAAAAAGACAGTTTTATGTCTTCTTTCCCAATCATATACCTTCTATTTTATTTTCTTGTCTTACTGCATTATCTAGGACTTCAGTACGATGTTGATGAGAAGGGACATTATTGCCATGTTTCTGATCTTAATAGGAAATTTAGTTTCCCACCATTAAGTATGATATTAGCTGTAGGTTTCTTGTAGATGTTCTGTGTCAAGTTAAAGAAGTTCCCCTCTATTTCTGTTTTGCTGAGGATGAATTGATTTTTACTTTATGACCTCATCTGAATAAGTTTTATTTGGTGAGTTAAGCTTATTTAGTTTGGATTTTAGCTTGTTGTTGACATGATAGATATGTTTGATATAAATTCTGTTACATTGTATGTTTTCTGTTTTTATAGTTTACCTTAAGTCTTTTTCATTATGTGACCTACTGTTTATGCTTACATGTTTTGTTTGAGTTCTTTCATATTATTTTATGGTTTCTGTTTTCAGAGTTTTGTAAGTCTTACTATGGGGTCTTTTTATACTTTATGTTTTATTTTTGTTATTTATAATTGTTTTTTTCTAGTAGTAATTTTTTTTATTACAGCTTTATGAAATACCTTTACTCCTCTCTTTTGTTTGAGAGAAACTTCTAAAGTGAGCAGTGCTGTTTAGCCTATATCTTTCTTCCTCTCTGACCCCTCTTTCCCTTCTGGCACTTGATATTAGTCAATCATATTGTCTAATAGTGTTTCCCTTTGTATTGTTAGATAAGGTTATACATATTACTTTTTTCATTACACTTGAATGATATCTTTTGAGTTTCAGCCACTAGGCAATCAGTGACATTACATTATATCTCACCATCTTATACTGCTTCTTCTTTACTGCCCCAATTTTTGCTGGTTGTATCATTTTTACACTGTCATACATTATAAAATTTACTTTTGGCTTATCCCTTTAATCTTTATATTTGTTTTAATCTCAGTTCTACAGTTAAATGAATTTGACAGCTCTTTTGCCCAGTTGTCTCTTGGATTCAGTGGGACAATAGTTCCTGAGTTCTGAGGTATACAAAACTATTAGTTTGTGGGCTTTGTACTTGAAGGAATACCTAGCTGGATATGAAATCCTTGGTTCATACTTTATTTGCTTATGCATTTTAAGTATTTGGAAGATTTATTCTCCTGGTTTATGAGATTGGCTATTATTGTAAAGAACTATCAGGCAAGATTAATGTGTTTACATCTGATAGGTGACTTGGCTTTTTTCTTTTTGTCTAGCTGCCATAAAGATTTTTTTCTTATTTTGAAAGTCCAAATTTGTTATGTCCAGTTTTACTAAGTTATGCCTGATGGTTGACAATTCTGGGTCAGTTTCCTTGTGACATAGGTTGCCTTGTGTGTCCTTTTATTATATCCATTTAAGTATCTTTGTATTCAGGAAAATTTTCTTGAATCATGTCTTTAAGTATTTGTTTCATTCTATTATCTTTTAAAAATATTTTAGAGACATATGTTGAATCTCATTTGCCATTTTTCAGAATCTGCCATTTTTCTCCCCAATTCTTCTTAAGTCTTTCTTCAGTTCAGTTTTTTTTTTTTTTTTTAAATCCCTACCCTCTGCCCCTTCCTTTATTTTCTGAGGTATCTTTTCTGTTTTGTGCTCATTTCAAATTTATTTTCATTTCTGTGATTTTTTTCTTCCCCTAAAATTTCTTTTCTGATTTCTGCCAGCCATATTTTATTTCCTTCCTCTTGATTCTTACCATATCTATCTTGAATTTTTCCATTTGTACTTTGTAGTCTTTTTCCTTCCCCTTGGTTTTCATAGAGATGATTTCCTTGTTAAGTTTTAAAAATTTTTGGAAAATATTTGGATACTATTTTGACCTGTGGCAACATTCTAGGGAGTATTCCTTGTCTGTTGGTAAGTTTTATGGTTTTACATTTTTTCTGTAGAATACCTTTTTTATTGCTTCTCCAGTTCTTTTTTTTTTACTACTCATCACTGAGTACACTGGACTTTCTGAATCCAGGTTTTTTTCAAGATGTATTGTGGTATGGGGAAGCTTTCAGTATAGCTTTCCAGGTTTGACAACCCAGAGCCTCCCTCCATCTCTGCTGCAACAGAGATAGGGCTATTTCCAATAAATATGGCTCATTCATGAGATTTTTTTTTCCAGCTGTGAAATGTTTTGAATAGTCTCATCTCTTCTGATTCTTTGAACCTTTGTAAGTCCTGGAGAGCTTCTGCTACCACCTGGCTCCTACCATTTCTTGCACCCATTGTTGCAAATGTAGGATATAGCTTTTGTTCTTCAGGATGTGCTCTTCACCTTTTCAAGTATGTTTTCACGTATGATGCTTGGAATCTTCTAACACTGAGTCCTTTGTAATTCTCTGTGCTTCTTTTCTTCACTTCCCCCTGTTTCTTTCTGGCTAGTCTCACCTGCTTGTGTAGTTATTACAGATATTTTGAAGTCTGTAGATTGCACCTATCTCCTAGTTGCAAGGAAAATAATGTTTGAAAATTCCATGTAACTTTTTTTTTCATTGTCTTTTGTGTTTGTTTAATATCCAGAGGAGGAGAAAGTTCTGTTGTTTCCATTATTATGGATAAGGATATGGATAATAGTTTCTTGAAAGTTAAGGAACTTGAAAATTGCCACCCAGCAAAAGGCAGAGTGAGGATTCAAAATTAAGTTTAAAATTTAGCTTATGTTTTGTCACTACAACCTTATGTGTCCTCAGGTTTGGAAGTATACTCACAACAGAGAGTAGTTATATGGTCAAAGAAATCTTACTCTCATTGGATATTTGTCACAGAGGTAGGTGCCTTTAAGTAGCAAGTAATGGTCCTGGAAAATTTTTGAAGCTTAATTTACTGGAACATTAAGAACTTCATGATCTTCTACAGCTTCAAGTATCTTCCCTCCCTTCCATTTTTTCCCCCCGTCTTTCTGTGGCCCCAAAAGAAGACTATAGATAGATAAGGCTCTCTATTTCTTCTGCTGTCTTTTTTGCAACTTCTTTGAACACGATGATGTTTTATATTACCCATCATTCTTCCTTTCTATTCTACCTTGATTATTCCTTTTTAGAAGTAGACTCACTAATATAATATGTGCTCTCCCTTTGTTTTGTTTAAGGGGACCTCCAGTCAGACATTCTTTGGAGAGAAGGGATGAGTGGGTAAAATATGATTTCTTTTTTAATCTTTCCTAGTTTCACAAGTTTAGGGTGGTTGTACTTTTTGAAACAGATCTAAAAACAGTAATTGCTGCTGTTGACTCTGACAGGATCCTCAGCCCTGAACACTGCTGTGCCCTTCTTGAATATAGCATTTGTGGATTTGTTTGTGAATGCTTCTGAGAGTGTAAAGGTTACTCTCACACATGTGTTTACTTTGTCAAGATAAGGTTCTGGTAAAAATAGAATTGAATTGCCATGTTCTCCATCTTTATATTTCTGTGAAGAACAGTTTAGTTTTCAGAGGTTATTAATGGTTGTTTCTCTCTCTCTCTCCCTCCCCTCTCTATATATGTAGGTAGATATCTATCTATCTATCTATCTATCTATCTATCTATCTATCTATCTATAGATACAGACGATATATATGTCTGTATCTAGATATCTATCTGTAGATATATCTATATATAGATATATGTCTGTATCTATAGATAGATAGATAGATAGATAGATATGAGCGCGCGCGCGTGTGTGTGTATTTGTGTATTTAAAGGCTTAATTGCTAACTCTTAAGACATCTTAGGATCAGACTTAGTTGTTTGTGCATATGGGCCCTATACACAATTTCTGGCTTATGTGCTTTTTTTTGTTTGTTTGTTTTTAGCTGGGTAGATTTGTGGGAGATTGAGGGTGGAGAGTAGACAAGGATGATGATGGTGTTTTCAAATGATGCTTTCCATTGACTTTGTTTCTTCTGAAGAGGACATTGGTGAGTCTAGGGGATTTTTTTTTTTTTGGTCTGCTTTGGGGTTGGATAAGCAAAAGATATTCTTTCTGAAGAATTCATAAGATAGTTAAAACTTTTGTTTATGCTTAATTTATAATACCTGTGACATAGCAGCATAGTTTGGTAGGAAAGACAGAGGCATTTGATAGTTTTATTTTCCCTATTTCAGGGCCTCCTTTGCATTGCAGCTTAGGAGTATTCTGTATTCTTTTTGATGCTATTGTAAATGGAATTGTTTTGTTAATTTCCTTTTTGTATTGTTCATTCTTAGTGTATAAATTTTACCATGTTGATTTTGTATCCTGCAACTTAACCATATTCACTTATCTAACAGGCTTTCTTTATTTGTGTTTGTGAAAAATCTTCAGGATTTTCTACATATAAGATCATTTCATTTGTGAACAGAGATCATTTTATTTTATTTTTTTTCCAATTTGGATGCCTTGTATTTCTTTTTCCTGCCAAATTGTTCTGGCTAGGACTTACAGTACTATACTGAATAGAAATAGTGACAGTAGGCATCCTTGTCTTGATCCCAGTATTGGAGGAAAAGCTTTCCGTCTTTCACCATTGAGTATGATATTAGCGGTTTTTCATAAATGGATCTCAATAATGTTACAGGGTTTTCTTTCTGTTCCTAGTTTGTTGAGTGTTTTTATCATGAGCAGTGTTGAATTTTGTCACTTTTTTTCTCTATCAATTGAGATGATCATGTTTTTTTCATCCTTCATTTTGTTAACATAGTATATTACCTTGACATCATTTTTGATTATGCAAATAATTCTTACATTCAAGGAATAAATCCTACTGCATTATGTTGTATAATCCTTTTAATATGCTGTTGAACTTGGTTTGCTGGTAATTTGCATCAGTGTTTATAAGGGATATTGGTCTATAGTTTCCTTATAGTGTTTTTGTCTGGTGTTGGTATTAGAGTAATTCTGATCTCATAGAATGAATTAAGAAGTGTTTGCTCATATTCATTATTTTAAAAGAGTTTGAGAGGGATCAGTGTTAATTCTTTAAATGTTTGGTAGAATTCACCAGTGAAGACATCTGGTTCTGGTATTTTTCTTATGAGAGGTTTTTTTTTTTGATTACTAATTCAGTTGCCTTACTTGTTATAGGTCTTTTCATATTTTTTACATTTTCATGACTCCGTCTTTGTGGGTTATGTATTTCTAGGAATCCATTTAGGTATCCAATTGGATACCATCTAGATGTCTATTATGTGGCATGTAATTTTATTTCTGTAAAACAAGTAGTGTTTCCACATTCACTTTTGATTTTAGTATCAATCTTTTCTTTTTTTTCTTGGGTAAAGGTGTGAAAATTTGGTTGATCTTTTCAATGAATCCATTCTTGGTTTTGTTAACTTTTCTTTAATGTTTTTCTATTCTCTATTTCATTTATCTCTAATCTTTATTATTTTTTGTTCTTCTAGTTATGAGTTTAATTTGTTCTTTTTTTTAGTACCTTAAGGTGTAAAGTTATATTGATGATTTTAGATCTTTCTAAAGTTTATTATTTATTTTGAGAGAGACAGAGACAGCGTGAGTAGGGGAGGGGCAGAGATAGAGGGCTAGAGAGAGAATTCTAAGCAGTCTCTGTGCTGCCAGCACAGCTGCAGGGCTTGATCTCATGAAACTGTGAGATCATGACCTGAGATGAAACCAAGAGTCAGACACTTAACTGGCTGAGCCACCCAGGTGCTCCTAGATCTTAAAAAAAATTTTTTTTAAGTTTCTATATTTGAGAAAGAGAGAGAGAGAGAGAGAGAGAGCAAGTGGGGGAGGGGAAGAGAGAGAGAGACAGACAGACAGACAGACACAGAATCCAAAGCAGGCTGCAGGCTCCAAGCTGTCAGCACAGAGCCCAACATGGGGCTTGAACTCATGAATCATGAGATCATGACCCAAGCTGAAATCAGATGCTTAACCAACTGAGCTACCCAGGTACACTGCCCCTAAATTTTTTTTTAAATATAAGTGTTTATAGCTATAAATTTCTGTCTTAACATTGCTGCATTTCATGTTTTAGTATGTTGTGTTTTATTTTCATTTGTCTGAAGAGCTTTTCTAATTTCTCTTAGGATTTTTTCTTTGACCCAAACAAGAGCATATTATTTAGGTTCCTCAAGTTTGTGAATCTAACTTTTCCTTCTGGTATTGATTTCTATTTTTTTTTCCCATTGTGGTTGAAAAGATACTTTATATGATTTCGGTCTTTAAAAATTCATTGACTTGTTCTGTGTTCTAACAAATGTTGTGTAATGAAGAATATTCCATGTGCATTTGTAAAAAGTGTATTCTGCTATTGTTGGGTGGAGTGTTTTGTGTATGTCTGCTAAGGGTGCTGTTGGTTGTAATGTTGAGTTTCTTTATTGGTCTTCTTTGTATCCATTATTGAAGGTGGGGTAGTGAAATCTATTATTTTAGACCTAATTTCTCTCTTTAATTCTGTTAATATAGCTTCATGTACTTTTGAGCTTTGATGTTGTTCCATATATGTTTATAATTGTTACATCCTTTTGGTTTGTTTGTTTTATCTTCTCTATTTATTGTAACAATTTTTGACTTAGTGTCTTTTTTTGTCTCATTTGTATACCCACTCTTGCTTTCTTTTCATTAGTATTTACATGGAATATTTTTCAGCTGTGTATGTCCTTAGATCCAAAGTGAGTTTCCTATGGGGGTGCCTGGGTGGCTCAGTTAATTAAGCATCCAACTCTTGATTTCTGCTCAGGTCATGGATCTGACTTTGAGCCCCACATGGGGCTCTGTGCTTACAGTGCATAGCCTACTTGGGATTCTCTCTCTTCCTCTCTTTCTGTCCCTCCCACATGCACTCTCTTTCTTTCTCTCTCAAAGTAAATAAATAAACTTAAACACACACACACACACACACACACACACAAAAGTGAGTCTCTTATGGACAAAATATAGTTTGATCTTTTTTTTTTGAAATTCCAAACGCTGACAGTCTATGTCTTTTAATTGAAAAGCTTAATCCATTTGTGATAGGGAAGAACTTTTTATTCTGTTTTGTGTTTGTCTTATAGCATTTTTGCCTATTATTTCCTCCATTACTGTTGTTGGTTGATATTTTTGTAGTGATGTGTTTTACTTTCCTTCTCATTTACTTTTGTAAATAGTCTGTAGATTTTTTTTGTTGTTGGTACAATGAAGATTACATATAATATCCTAAAGTTATAACAATCTGTTTTAGGTTAGTACCAATTTAAACTCCATTGCATATAAATATTCTACTTAAAAAAAACAAACCTCTGTTCCTAGTCTATGTTATTGATGTCATAAATGATACCTTTGTTATGTTGTGTACCTATTAACATAGATTTGTACTTATTCTTTAGACATTTCTTTTAAGTCCTATTGATAAATAAAAAGGTTATAAGCCAAAATTACAATATTACTGGTTTTTATTTTTGTCCATGTGTTTACCAGAAAACTATATTTTTGTATGGCCATGAGTTATCTGTTGTCCTTTCATTTCTGCTTGATGTACTCCCATTAGTATTTCTTGGGAGTGGGAGGTCTAGTGGTAATGAACTCTATTATCTATTATATTAGCTTTTGTTTATCTAGGAATGTCTTAATTTCCCTTTCATTTTTAAATAACGCAGTTTGCCAGATACTGAATTCTTAATTGACACTTTTTCGCCCCTTTCAGCATTTTAAATTTATCATTGCACGGTGTTCTGGCTGGCTAGATTTCTGCTGAGAAATCCACTGATAATCTTATTGAGGATCTGTTTTATGTAATAGGTTGTTTTCTTCTTGCTGCTTTCATGATTCTCTCTCTGGTTTTCTGTGGTTTGATTATAATGTGTCTTGGTGTGAGTGTCTTTGTATTTATCCTGTTTGGAGTTTGTTGAGTTACTTAGAGTTATAGGTCTATGTTTTTTTTCTCTCAAATTTAGGAAATTTTTGGCCATTTTTCTTCAAATAGTGTCTGCCTTTTCTCTCCTTACCTTCTGGGACTCCCATAGTACATATTTTGGTCCATTTGATGGTGTCATTAAGTTCTTTAGGCTCTGTTCACTTTTCTTCAATTTTTTTTCTCCTTCTCTGGCTCAATAATTTCAAATGACCTATTTTCAAGTTATCTAATTCTTTCTTCTACCTGTTGGAGTTCACTATTAAATCTCTCTAGGGAATTTTTCAATTCAGTTATTGTGTTTTTCAACTTAAGAATTTCTTTTTGGTTCCATTTTATAGTATCTGTTTTGTTTTTTTTTTTCATGTACTGTTTTCTCGATTCTCTTTAGATCTTTGTTCATGGTTTCCTTTGGCTCTTTGAACATATTTAAGGCATTTGTGTTAAATTCTTTATGTAGTATGTGTACTTCTTGTGTTTCTTCAGGAAAGTTTTTACCATTTAATTTTATTCCTTCAAATGAACCATGTTTTCCTGGCTTTTCCCTCTCCAGTTTTATTGAGATATAGTTGACAGACATCACTGTGTAAGTTATGCTTTCTTTGCATGCCTTATTTTTATTGCATGCAATAAAATAAGTAAAATAGTAAAATAAAATAAATATATATCTAAATATATATAAATATATACATAATTTATATATATATATATATATATATATATATTTAAATAAAATAGTAAAATAAAACTATGCATTTGGCAAAAAAAATCCCAGCCACTTCCCCGTGTCTTTTTATAGTGGCTTAATTCCTAGGGAAGACCTTCATTGATTAGTTGGGCATGTTATGAATTTGGGATTACTAAGTTGTGAAGGCTTAATGCTTTTTGGGCTTTTTCTGGATATGTGTCTTGCCTGGGCCTGTGTGTATGCTTTCTTGATTTTTCCATATATACTGCTTGTAAATGTCTTAATTCTCTAAGATTCTCACCTTGATTTTTTTCTCTTGACCTTTCATTTTCTATTATATGCCTCTCTATAAATTTCTTGCCACATGCATCTATGCATCTTATAGTCTCCCTGCAGCCTTTACTGCTGCTTTCTATTTCCTAGCAATTTTCCTAGCCTTAGATCCAAGCTGTGTTGGTTTTGTGCTGTTGGAGCTTTGAGTTAGGTGACACAGAGACTAATTCATTATCCAGTGTCCAGACAGGTTAGAACTTTGCAAAATAGGTCTCATCTGCTCCTTCTGTTTCAAGAGAGGAAATTGAGAACTGGGTTGCCACCTCTTCCAGATTAAGGCCATGCCAAGCTAGAAGGTTTTGGGACAACGGTGAATAAAAGTGCCAGGAAATTTCTTACTTTGAATGTGGCTTCTTGATCAGTCCTTTGCTGCTTGATTGCTGTAGACTTTTGTTTTCTGCAGCTTCTGTAAAATTAATGTAGCCAGTCTGAAGTTGTGTGTTTTTTGTTTCTGTGGATGAATGAGGGCCTGGAGTCTCTTAGTTTGCTGTGTTGCTGACATCACTTCTCCAGATGTTTGCCCAAGTAATACATCAATGATTTAGCTCAAATGACTATAGACATTTAGTTTATTTAACTACTTTTAAAAATGCAATATGAAGTTGTCAACGTTTTACAGTAAAATTTCTCATATCAAAGTTTTCATTTTGCTGATATAAGTGCAATGCCACTTCCTTTTATTCACAAAAATGAAATTTGCTCTTAGTGGTGATATGAATTTTTGTCTGATTTTGGGCAATCAGCCATAATATGGGAATCTTTTCCAACTGCTATTGGGTTTCCAGTCTTTAGTTTTCACATAGGGTACTGTCAATTAGAAATTACATTTATTTTTGTGATGGAAAGATGTAGAGAACTAGAGGTAGTCTGAACTGATGTATACACAGCCTGTTAAAGTGCAAATGGAACTGGGCCTGTGATGACTTAGATACTGTGCTTCTTGAAGGAAGGAGAATCAGTAAATGACCATTTGAGCCTTCTGATTGTGTGATTCGGAGACTATTCATCTGGTGTTCTGAACCCAGAATCTGTTAATAGATCTAAAGCAAACTTTCTTGTAAAATATACTCCAAAATCATTTTGCCGAGGATTTGCTGAAGTCTTCCTCAGTGTACAGTTTGCCTCTCAATACTGATCGAAAGGCAAGGGTGCATGTTGTTAGATACTGATAGATGTACTATAGGCCTTTAGTGAGTTCGTGGCAGTTTAGGGTGTACCTTGTTTCCAGAGGCCATCTCCAATATCACCAATATCCACCTTTTTTTTTTTAATTTTTGTTTATTTTTGAGAGAGAAAGAGAGAGAGGCAAAACTTGAGCAGGGGAGGGGCAGAGAGAGGGAGACACAGAATCCAAAGCAGGCTCCAGGCTCTGAGCTGTCAGCACAGAGCCCGACGTGGGGCTCGAACTCACAGACAGTGAGATCATGACCTGAGCTGAAGTCGGAGGCTCAACTGACTGAGCCACCCAGGCGCCCCACCAATATCCATCTTTATGGTTGTCTAGTCTGGAACCTGGTGTCAACACAGAGTGACTGAATTGGACCCCTGAAACTAAAATGAATGGAAAGAGGTGGCTGTTTCCACCTCACTTCCATGCCTTTTTGACACATTGATAGTAATATGTTAAATATACAGATTAAAGTTGTCATACTGTCACACTGTGGCAAAGAATGTTTGGCACAGGGAAACTTTTAGAGGCTGTGAGTGCTCCTCCAATTAGGTCTATGTTGTCAAGTTTTGTTTGTTTGTTTCATTTAATCAGACGTTACCTATTCATTTTATCTAAAATTGGATACTCCTAGCAGTGCTTAAAACTTAGGAGCACTTGGAGACTTGATGAATCTGGAGATCTAGTGAGAAGCTGACTTGATCTTTCCATGTGGATAACCTGGATGGTTCTCCAGATGCTGTTTAACAGAAGGCTCTGGTAATCAACTCACAAGAGAAATTAAGACCCTTTGCTCTTTGTCTTTCTTAAGGAGTTGATATTAGATGCCAGTTATTAGGGAGTCTTATGAGAGAGTTACTTAATCACCCACATTAAGTAGTGAAAAATGTTGAGACATGCTGATGGCATTTAGTGTTTCTAGAATGACAAAATGCTTACTCATTATGATTTGCTGAGACTTCTCATACCTATCAGTAGTTTACTTCTTTTATGCCAAAGTCACTTTGGTCATTGCAAAAGTGGACTTTTCATTTTCAAGTCTTAAGTTGGTTTTCTAGAAGCAGAGCCTGAGACAGCAATACAGTTGCAAATGATTTATTGAGAACATATGCTCAGGAACAGGGGGTTAGGGAGAGCAGGATTGGACAATAGGGTGAGGAGCTAAACACATAAGTAGTTTCAGCCAGAGTCTACTTCGGCACCATCCTCTGGGGTCTCCTCAGCATGAAGTGCTCTTATTTTGAGGAAGGTGGTAGGGCTTTTGTACTCATTACAGTCACTCTTTGGCTACTGGTTGCCTGAGGGCTGGAAGTGCTGAGGTATGGGGGTGGGCCATTGGGCACAACTTCTGAGGGTGGTGGCTCCCATTCAGCCAAGATATCTGTAAACTGTTGGGAGACAGTGCCCACAGCCTCAGGATGGGTGCAATGCCAATAAACCAAGCATGCAACGGACTCAGATAATGTAAATGCATTGTTTCAGGCAGTTTAGCATACTTAATTGAGGAAAAAAATCCTCTAATTATCCACTTTTATTATGTGTTTTATCATAAGTCAAGTGGAGAAGATGTAGGGTTATAGAAGGAAAAAAAAAGCAAGACAGGCATTTTATTTAAAATGAAAAATAATAGTTCTTCTTTTTAATGTTTATTTTTGGGAGAGAGAGGGAGAGCATGCTTGTGAGTCGGGGAGGGGCAGAGAGAGAGGGAGACATAGAATCTGAAGCAGGCTCTGGTCTCTGAGCTGTCAGCACAGAACCCGATGCAGGGCTTGAACTCATGAACAGTGAGATCATGACCTGCATCAAAGTTGGACGCTTAACTGACTGAGCCACCCAGGTGCACCTAAAAATACTAAAAATAATACTTCTAATTACTAATTTACTGTAAGATAAAACACAGTTAAGAGAAACATATGGAACAAATTTATAGATAAGTAAATTATGCTATGGTGAATATACCTGTAACTGTCACTGACAACAAGAATAGAGCTTTGCCACCCACCCAAGAAGTCCCCATATGCACCCCTTTCCTATCTCATTTTATTTCTCCCTTCTTCCTTCCGAAAGTAACTGCTATCTTGTCTTTTATAATAATGGCTTATTGGCATTTCTTTATGATTTTATCATACAAATTTATAATTAAATCTTTAATACTTAAAAAGAACTGGATAAGTCTTTTAAGTTTCTTTTAATTTATAAGTTCTCCCTTTATACCTTTATTTTCCTTTAAGTTTATTTGTTAAAGACCTGGGCCCTATTGACCTATAGTTTCCTTCACTCTGGATTTTGGTACTTGCATAGTCATCATGCAATTCAGCACGTTTCTCTGTCCTTTATAATTCCTGTAAATTGGTAGCTATATCCGGAAGATTCAGAATTTGGTCTAGAAGATGATTTGTGTTCTTTTATCAGGAGGCATGTAATGTCTGCTTGTCTACTCTTTTAAGTTTTTTTAAAAATGTGTATTTATTTTTGAGAGAGGGAGAGACAGAGGATGAGTCGGGGAGGGGAAGAGAGAGAGGGAGACAACAGAATCTGAAGCAGGCTCCAGGCTCTGAGCTGTTAGCACAGAGCCTGCAGCGGAGCTCGAACTCACAAACTGTGAGATCATGACCTGAACCCAAGTCGGACGCCCAACCGACTGAGCCACACAGGCGCACCGGAAAGTTGCATTTTAAGAGCATAGTCTGAATACTAGGGATGCTCACTGATACTACGTTCTTGTTTTTAGGCCTTTTCAGTGAATAGAGCTAGGCATATATACACAGTATAAGATTAAAAAGGCCTTGTGAATTTATCTTAATATGTTCAATTCAAATTTAGAATTTCAGGATTACTGGGTTTTTACCTAACCTTTTCTGTATTACATTATCTCCTTTCTTCTATACTAAAAATCCTGGTTCTCAAGGATATGAGGAATGATGGAATTAGAATATCTCATGCTTACTCCTTTGATTTATCTCATTTTACATGTACAGCAGAGCTAGAGGAAAAATACTAACACTATAACCACCAATTATGATTACTAAAAATAGTTGTTTTCGGAGGAAGGGATATTCTTGCCCTGTCCCATTTAGAGTTTTTCAGCAATTAAAGTTTTGAACGATGGTGCTAAGGTCTGAATGTGCCCCCAAACTTCATATGCTGAAATCCTAGCCTCCAAGGTTATAGTGTTAAAAGGTGGGGCCCCTGGGAGGTGATTAGGTATGAGGGCCAAGCCTTCTGAATGGAATTATTGCTCTTAAAATGGAGACACCAGAGAGTTCGCTTGTGCCTTCTGTGTGAGGTTACAGTGAGAACATGGCTGTTTGTGAGGAAGTACGCTCTCAGCAGACACAACACACTGAATCTGCCAGCACTGTGATCTTGGACTTCTCAGCCTCCAGAACTGTGAGAAATACATGTTGCTTATAAGTCATCCAATTAATAGGGTTTTTGTTATAGCAGCCTGAGTAGACTAAGACAGATATTTTATATATTTTTAAAATTTTTAAAATTTATATCCAAATTAGTTAGCATATAGTGCAACAATGATTTCAGGAGTAGATTGTTTAATGCCCCTTACCCGTTTAGCCCATCCTCCCTCCCACAACCCCTCCAGTAACCCTCTGTTCTCCGTATTTAAGAGTCTCTTATGTTTTGTCCGCCTCCCTGTTTTTATATTATTTTTGCTTTCTATCTGGAAACAGTAAATATATTATAAAAGGGTCATAATTTAGAATGGCATTGATAGGCTAGAAACATTAATTAACACAAATATGATGAAATTTAATATGGGTGAAAATGCAGGTTTGAATTGTATTTTGGTTCAGAAACCAAGTTACATAATTTTAGGATGGGAAAATGAAAAGGACTAGATGGAGAAGGGGTTAGTAGTAAAACAGAACACAGCAAAACTAAAAACTATGATATATATCAAGAATATGAGGCAGCTGAAAATAAACAAAACCCCATGGATTTTCATGCTGCATTCATAGAAGACTAGTGTCTAATCAGTGCCTGTCATTTCCCCATGGAAACCCACATTGGTTAGGCCACATTTATTTTCAGTTTTAGGTTTCATGCTAAAGTATGGATGATGATACACTAAAAAGTTTGGACATGATGTCACACGAGAAGTAAACTGAGGAGCCCAAGGATGGAGAGGACTCCATATTTGTAAGACAGAGGCCTTATATAAATGGAGTGGCTCTTTGGTGAAAGAAGTGGGGTTTTAGCATTGGAATTATCATTCTAGGGCCTGTGAGTACAAGGTATAGGGAAGCAAAATTCTGCTCCATCGTTGGAAGGTTGTTTCTTTGACAGTTGAAGTTGTCCAACAGTGGGATGGACTTGTCAAGTAATGAACTTCCCTGTCTTTTTAATTTTTTTTTTTTAAGATTTTATTTTTGGGTAATCTCTACACCCAATGTGGGGCTTGAACTCACAACCCTGGGATCAAGAGCTGCATGTTCTACTGACTGAGCCAGCCAGGTGTCCTGAGTGTACCTGTCTTTACAACTGTTTAAGTTAGTTTACAAGCAAAGTCATATTGTTACCTGTGAACTTTAATACTCTGCTTTCCATTTACTATGTAATAATAGCAGGGAAGGCATTTTTTATGGCAGATAAACATGATTGTGAGCTCATTTTTGAGAATTTAATTATCAGAGAGTTGTCTCTTGTGGACAGATACCTAATAAGGAGACACTGCCAGTTGAGTTTGATGTTATAATCACATATATGATGAATGATAGGAACGTTGGTACGTCATCAGAAATATTATCCCGAGGAAGGAAACTTTCTGGTGACAGCTACATTAAACACATCTTGGTGAAAACTAGACACAACAGCTGCAAAGGGTACACATTCCTCCAACCTGTTCAACCCTCACATGACACTATTCTTGAGATCGGCATGTGTGTTTCAAAGATTTCCTTTCAACCAATAGGCATATAGCTAAGACACGGTTGGAAATTGATTAATTTTTTTCTGACTGTTGTTAGCCTTTGAAATCAATGAGACTAAGGTGTTTGCACTTTCTGATGGAGCATAGAGAATGTGAGCTGTGGGTGGGCCATGGAATCAAAAGACTTAAACTTCACGCTGTAGCCAGTTTTGGAGAATGGTATCTCTCTGGAGTGATGAACAAGGTGTGGCCTCCCAAGCTCTCAGCCAGGTTCTCTTTATCCAAGACCCAGGCTTTCCACTTTCTTGATTTCTCTTGTTATCAGTGGAGAAAAAAATTGCATCTCTGAGCCACTGTGGAAGCAGGTTTATTTTAGGGTCAGACCAAGAATAAATAACCTGTAGAATTTCTCTTTCCAGAAAAGTGTGTTCTCTGCTCTCAGGAAGGTTGTAATTTAATTGAGTATGTAGCTGGATAAATACAAGTGAAGAGATATGCAGCATTACAGTGTACCTTGCAAGGACAGTTATCAATATTTCTCAGTGATAATTCTGTGTAGTTTTTGGTCTCCGTGTTATCATGTGTTTTGCCCTGTTAGACTTTGGGCCTCTGTTATAGATATCAGTACTAAAATAAGTAAGTATGACAAAAGATGCCTGCAGTTTTAACTCATGGAATTTTCAAGTCATACTTACAAAATGACCATGCCTAGCCATGAAAAGAACATAAGTAAATATAATGTGGATTTTCCAATTTCTGTCTTTAAATATACTGGCCATTTTTTTTTTAATTTTTTTTTTTCAACGTTTGTTTATTTTTGGGACAGAGAGAGACAGAGCATGAACGGGCGAGGGGCAGAGAGAGAGGGAGACACAGAATCGGAAACAGGCTCCAGGCTCTGAGCCATCAGCCCAGAGCCCGACGCGGGGCTCGAACTCACGGATCGCGAGATCGTGACCTGGCTGAAGTCGGACGCTTAACCGACTGCGCCACCCAGGCGCCCCATACTGGCCATTTAAATTTATTTACAAAGATAATTTGGCTCAAAAAATTCTCTAGTATTATTACTTGAAGGTGAAAAGGCCACTGAAAGGGTAGATGGACATCTTCTCATACAGGGCCTCTCAGGAGTGGAAACTGAGTAAAAATAGAAAGACTGACTGACATGCACTGCTTTTTTCATAATGCAAGTAAGAGGGGATATGAAAGTGTCCGCTCATGGCCCCAGTGAGAATTTCTGAAATATATACATATACGTATGTATTTTTTTAAGTTTATATATTTTGAGGGAGAGAGAGAGAATGAGAATGCAAGTGGGAGAGGGGCAGAGAGAGAGGGAGAAAGAGAATACCAAGCAGGCTCTGTGCTGCCAGCGTGGAGCCAGATGCCAGCTTGAAGGCAAGAATTGCAAGATCATGATCTGAGCTGAAATCAAGAGTCGGTTGCTTAACCGACTGAGCCACCCAGACACCCCTCTGATATTTTTTGTCCCATCTTTTTTCTCCTTTTCTCCCCACTGAATTTGGTCTCTTTTACCCTATGAGGAGAAGGCAGATGGGTGGGATATGAATATAACAACTTCACCAAATTTTGTGTTAAGAAATGCCTTTCGTGCCTCGTGACTCAGTCAGTTAAGCATCCAGCTTTTGGTTTTGGCTCAGGTCATGACTTCACAGTTTGTGAGTTCGAGCTCCCCATCAGGCCCTGTGCTGACAGTGTGGAATCTTCTTGGGAATCTTCTTTCTCTCCCCCTCCCAGCTTGTTTTCTCTTTCTCAAAGTAAATAAGTAAACTTAAAAAAAAAAAAAAGAATTGCCTTTCAGAAGAAGGAAAAAAAGGAATTGCGTTTTAGGTTTGCAAAAAATATTTGAATGTTCAGCTCGGGTGCATTGTAGTTACTGGCTTATAGAGAGAGGGAGTAGAGATAGTAGTACATGTTTCAAGTTTTGAGTACCAAGCAACCCCTGTGAAAGGAGCCTAATTGTTCATCAAGGAGATAGTAGATGTGGCCTCAGGGCTTCCCTTTTGTTGTTCACTAAACATGGTGGCTCAGTCAGTTAAGGTTAAGCATCAGACTTCTTGATTTCAGCTTGGGTCATGATCTCAAGGTTTTTGAGTTCGAGCCACACATCAGGCTCTGTGCTGACAGTGCGGAGCCTGCTTGGGATTCTCTGGTCCCTCATCCACGCACGCACAATCTCTCTCTCTCCAAAATAAATAAATTAACATTTAATGGGGCTCCTGGGTGGCTCAGTCAGTTAAGCGTTTGACTTCGGCTCAGGTCATGATCTCATGGCTCATGAGTTCGAGCCCCATGTTGGTCTCTGTGCTGACGGCTCAGAGCCTGGAGCCTGCTTCGGATTCTGTGTCTCCCTCTCTCTCCGCACCTCCCCTGCTTATGTGTGCTCTTTCTCTCTCTCAAAAATAAATAAAAACATTTAAAAAGTTAAAAAAATATGCCTCTGAATCTAAGTTCTTATTCTTCTGTCATTTTAGTATACACAGCGTGCCAGCTCTTCTAGTGATGAATTCTAGTAGGGAAGAGATAGTGGGTTTGAGGAAGAGTGAATACTTCTTTCCTTAAATTCTAAGTGCTTCTTTTTTGCACTTCGCTTAGGGGGGTGATTCCATGGGCTCTAAGCACAATCCCTCAGACAGGAGAGCCAACATCACTATGGCCCTGAGCCAGATTTGTATTGCTTTGTATCACCTTTCTGGGCCTTTCCATGTGGGTTCTTTCATCAGTTCACATGCATGTCATCTCATGGGTTGTCTGGATGACATCATTGTTACCCTCATCCATGTCAGGTATTATCACTATAGTGAAGACTACACTGACAGAGATGAGAAGGGCCTGTTACAACAGTATGATGGATGAGAAATAATGAGTTGCATGTTTCTCATTAAGGGCATCTCTCTTCTAGCATGATGTCAGCTACACACTGTGTTGTCCCTCATGAGGGTTTTGCCCCTGGTCAATGAGCACAGGGTCATGGCAGAGCCAGGCATGCCTGATCTTATTCCTGTCAGCACCAGGCTTTGACACAGTTGGCACATGTTGACTGTACAGTAATGGGTAAGGGGAACATAAACTTGTGATTGTTACCCACAGAGAAGGTGGATGGGCAAAGACATGTACTTGGAATATGGTGTTAGCAGAGGTGTTAAGAGAAAAAAGGCCATTCTTGGAATTTGCATAGTTGCTTTGCCTTGTACACTGACATTTCTGTTGAGGCTAGTTGTGTGCCGTACTAGCTTATGTAGGACTGTCTGGCAGCAGTTGTGATATTCTCACAGCTTGTACTAGAACATTTCTTGTTTTTTCTGCATGTGAGTCACCATTTTACTTTCATGTATTTATGCCAGTATAGTGTTCTGGTGACCTTATCGTTCAAGAGTCTTTTGCAGTCCAAATAAACCTTCCACGTGGAACTCTGAAATATACCAATAAAGTCTGTAGGTAGGGGGAGCTGCTATTTAGGAATACCCCAGAGTCCACCTGGTTTCGATGTCTGATTCTGAAATACTGCCGTGGCAGGACAGCCCAGGTGACCTTAAGATCTCAATCTACTTGCTTCAGGTATGCACCTGCATCTTTCCAGCTGGACCTGAGTAGAAATATAAATGCCTTTTAGAAGACAAACTGAATAAACCAAGTAGAAAATTCAAAAGGTAAAAGTAGCAGAAAATAGCTTCCTAGATCTAACAGTGTGGAGACCAATTTAATAGAAATGAAAAGGGGAATACAAAGATGATAAACATCATAAATTATTCTTGAGTGAGATTTAGTATTTATTTGTGTTAAGGGCAGGAAGGTTTCTTCTGGCTTCCATTATGAAAATTACATGAGAAGTCTGTGGATCACTGGATATGAGCTTGTTGAATACTTCTATGCCTTCAGAGAAGAGCTTAATTGGAAAACTACGATTTTTTTCTTTCTTTGCTTGAGATAGAGAGCTTGACTCATCTTTTGGGAAAAAACTAATCATGTTTCTAACCAGTTCTGTGTGTGTAGTTATCAGGTTAATCACAAAGACGTCACCCAGCAGAAAGGCTTGAGAATAAGAAGAATGGAGAATGGGGGTGGATGGGCAGGCTGTGAGTTGCTTCCCTTAATGAAAGTCTTTAGGATTGACTGCACCAAAGGAAAATGATAGTAGAAATTAAAATGCAGATTTCTCAAGTGTGCCTGTGTGGTTTAATTATTCCAGCACCAAAAAGAGCTTTGTCTAAACAGAACAAAACCTGTTAGGCATTATGTCAGAGAGGCCTAGGAGTCAGCTCTGAGGACAGTTTTGCATTTTTAACTATCATGTTGTCTTTGAGTTAGTGTTGGCTTATGACCTAGGCTTTTAGGAAGTGTTTTGACAGCTGACAATGATAATAGTAGTTCTCATTTCCACAATAAAATATGTAGTGTCAGGAACAGTACTGTAATAAAAATAAAATAAATATTGGTTGGGATCTCATAGATACCTTAAGTCTTTATAATTATAATTGAGTCTCATTTTAAAAAATGTGCAACATTTTAATTGCCAGATCAACAGCACTAGAGTGCTCTTTTAGGTGGAATAGTAATATGACTTGACACTTTACTTTTTGTGATGCCTGTCAGCATTAAAAGCCTCTAAATAATTTCATGTACTGTGCATGTTCTTTGCTGCCTCTCTTTTATTTATTTTAATTTTTTTAATATTTATTTTTGAGAGGGGAGGGTAGGGGCAGAGAGAGATGGAGACACAGATTCTAAAGCAGGCTTCAGGCTCTGAGCTGTCAGCACAAAGGCCGATGCATGGCTCAAATTCACGAACCTCAAGATCGTGACCTAAGCCTAAGTCGGCGCTCAACTGACTGACCCACCCAGGTGCCCCTGTTGCCCCTCTTTTAGACCTAATCTTGTTATCAGCAAGGAGTGACGATGAGTTTTATTCTGAACTTTAGAAGATTGTCTTCAAATATACCGAGGTCATATAAATGTTCTGTTCCAAAGAATAATTAACATAGAATGAGTTTTAACATATATTAAATGAAAACTTTATATAATAATCTGTGGTATGACACTGTTTTTGTTAAAAAAATATATATGCATATTTAACTGATATGAAGGATATACCAAGATATTAATACTGGTTAGCTTTGATGATGGGAGGTTAAGTATTAATTTTTTAAATTACTTACCTGTATTTTCCATTCTTTCCCACAGTGAACATTATTGTTTTTTGTTTTTTAGAAATGTCTTTAATGACAGGTATTGTTTGATTTTTTTGTGTAGAGGCATATGTTATACAAATAGCACATCAATTTAAAAATCTTCAGTGGAGGCACTTTTTTCTCCTTTTCCTGCGTACCTGAAGACAGCGATGCTTTGAATAGTGTCATGTGTGCAAGAGTCTCTCAGTAATTCCTCACTGAATACGGGAAGGAAGGGGGCAAGTAACCCCAAAGGCAGGTAGTATTAAACTGTGTATTTGATAGAGTACCTGCTACATTTGAAGTGTGTGAACTGTTCAGAGGGAGTAGATGGGGGGAACGTAGGGCAATGTCCTTGTACCTTCAGCAGTGTGTAGTCTGATTAGGGAGACAAGGCATACCCTCAAAGCAGTCAGTGGAGGATATAGTATGTGCTGTGCTGCTAAGTTCTACAGTACAAGTAGTTAGAGAAGCTGCTCATGGTGTGTTGCAGACAGTGGGAGTGAAGCACATAGGAAGGGAAAGGTAAATGTAGATAGGAGCCACTGAGGAAACTTTGTCGTATTGTTTTGTGTGTTCTTCCCCCTGGAAGACAGGTGTCCATCCTTGGAAAGGTCTCCTGCATAGTGGTGCCCTCGGTGCGTCAGCATCAGTCCTTTGCTCTTCACCTTGAGTGTTGGCTCTACAAGAGTTACTAAAATAGAAAGCTCTCTTAACTAAATCTGGGTGCTGTCTTCTTCTAGATACATGGACAATTTTGTTTCCCTCACATGTCTTCATTCATGCCACCTGAGAATGGAAGCCGGGCTGTGGGAAACAAGATAGATAATTCTACCACAGTCAGGCTGCTTTTTTAATTCTGTAGTCACTGTTACAAAAATGATAATTTTCAATATTTGTAGTACTCTGTAGAGAGTGGCAAAATTCATTAAAACCTTCTCCACTTTTTTTTTTTTTTTGCTCATAAGAAAAATTAAACCGTGTTACTTAGAAGACAGCCTGTGCATTTGAATACTCTTCACTGGCAGTTTCCTTTTCTGATAACACTCAGTTTGTATCTAGACATGGGGAAATGTCATAAGAATAAATTGATTTGATTCTGAAATATACTTCCTGTAAAAACCCATTAGACTGAAGTCATTTCACTCAAAAGGGCTGTCTGTCTCAAATCACAAAGATTCCCTGCAGGTTTTATTTATTTATTTATTTTGACTGTAAGGAAACACTGATTATTTGAAATTCAAAGTAAATATCTGTTCCTATAAGTTCTTTTTTAAAAAATTTTTTTGAATGTTTATTTTTTAGAGAGAGACAGAATGCAAGCAGAGGAAGGGCAGAGAGAGAGGGAGACACAGAATCTGAAGCAGGCTCCAGGCTCTGAGCTGTCAGCACAGAGCCCAATGCAGGGCTTGAACTCATGAACCATGAGATCATGACCTGAGCTGAAGTCAGACGCTCAACCGACTGAGCCACCCAGGTGCCCCTGTTCCTATAAGTTCTGAACTCACAGTGAATTGAGTGTTTATCTCAAAGTCTATGAGTGTTCTGCAAGAGACCCTGCTTACTTTTAAATGAAAGGAGAGAATAATTTGGAGCATAGTTTCTTTCTCACACTGTCTCCCTAAAGACAGTTAATGGAATGATTCACAGATTCTTCTGTGGAGAAATCATGCTTGTTGAATGTTCAGCTAAAATTAAATACTTGATTTTTGAACACTGGTATTTCCTTATCCTTGGATTTACCATTTTTATAAGCTCTTAGAGAGCAGGCTCTGAAATATATTTATTTGATATCATAAACTTCAACATGAGAAAAAATCCATCTGAATAAATATGAGGGTTTGATCTTTAGCATGTAAATTCTATCTTTGAAAGAAAAATAAAAAAAATAAATTTTATCTTTGGTTTAATCCCTCCTAAAACAAATAAACAAATAAAAAAATAAACAATAAACCTTCCTAGCTCATTGCTTCTAGTAGCAAGAATGCTTGAGATTCAAGTCCCATTTTTAAGGCAGAGCTGATGAATACTGGCCTTGACTCCTGAAACTCTGTCTATAAATGGCTCCTCTGGGAGTCTGGGTAATGACTGGTCTTTATGGTAGGTATCTGAGAGAATCATTTGTTCTTTTTAGGGTATGTCCTTAAGGTCACTGTTAACAACAGGTCTGTGAGTGAAATTCAACAAGGGTTAACCCATACACAATTACTGTTTTATAAAATCATTCAGAAGTGGAAGGGCATTTCCTGGCTCTCTGATGCAATCCTATCTGATGGATGAATTCCTCTTCAACACCCTTGACATGTGGTCATTCAGCCTTTCTCCAACAGCTGCAGTGATGGGGAGCCTACTGCCTCATAAAGCAGTCCACTTCAGTTTTGCATGGTTCTAAATTACTTAAATTTATTCCCTGTCAATGAGTAGAAGCCAGTTTTTTCACTCAGTGGTCCTAGTTCTGACTATGAGCGTCATGTACAGTAATCCTATTTGCTGTCCATATGAAAGTCCTTTGGATATGTGAGGGAATGCACATTATAACCCACTCGAGCCCCACTGAACCACAGCCTGTGATAGAACTTGGAATCCTAGTTTTAAATAAACTCCCCAGATGGTTTTGATCCATGCAAAGTCTGAGAATCGCTGTGTGGGTGGGAGAGACCAGTGGCCTGTGACAGCGTGAGAAGGCTGTGTGTCAGGTGGTGTGGACAGCTGGTGGGATGTAGTAGGTCTGGCAGAGGAGGGCACATGAAGTTTAAGAAGGACTCCCCCAGATACACAGGGACTGGCAGTCAGGGAAGGAATGAAAGAGGTCACAGGCTCAGACTTGGGTGTGTCATTCCTTGGGACAGGAAGGAGCCTGGTGAGTTGAGGGACAGGCAACAGACCCAGTGTGGCTGATTGTAGGACCTGGGTAGAGGGCAGGCCAATAGTCTGGAGAGGTCAGACTGTAAAGGACTCTGTCAGTCACACTCAGGAATTACACATCATACCATAAGTATTGGGGAACCGCAGTCAGCTTCCATCTAGGAAAGCCCTGGAGAGAGGGATATAGAAACATAGCCATGGCAGTGTGAACAGAGTGGACTGAAGGGGGTTGGTAGGCACATGGGTGGCTGAGAGTG
This sequence comes from Lynx rufus, assembly GCF_022079265.1. Taxonomy (NCBI): domain Eukaryota; kingdom Metazoa; phylum Chordata; class Mammalia; order Carnivora; family Felidae; genus Lynx; species Lynx rufus. The sequence goes on along the minus strand of NW_025814844.1, from coordinate 2,474,405 downwards.
AAGTCAGGAACATAAAGTTTTTAGGATGACCATACCTTTTGTTTTAAGTCAGGGTGTATAAAACTAGAAGGGACAGGTTTGCTTTGGAGGAAAGGTTTGTTTTTGATGTCTTAAAATTGGGTATGTTTGGGAGATGAGCAAGTGAGACTATCTACGGAGTGGATTGGATCTCAGGAAAAGTTTTATGAGCTGAAGTTACAGATTTGGGGTTATCAGTGATGGCTATGAAGGTAAGTCTCTAGAGGGAGATGAGAGGCCTGACAATGGGACTTTGGGAACACCAACACTTAGGAGATGAGCCGAGGAGTAAGAAGCACCAAAAGAAAGAGAGGAAAAACAGACACACAAAGAGGGGACCAGGAGAGGGTGAAGACCTGGATGTCCGGTGCTACAGTGGGATGGGGAGAGTGCCCATGGCAGTTCTGGCCATCAGAAGTGGGAGTGTTATGGAACCTGGTCTGGATCACCTGGTGGAAGAACCAAGTGGCACTCAGAGATCTTAGAAGGCAGGAGGTTTATTTCACACTGATGGGCTCAGAGGAGATCACTCTCCAGAGATCTTGAGTCCGAGCATAAGCAGAAGGAACAATTGATAGTCTGTTACGTCGCATTCTGCATTAGTAGTAATTTGGTGCGCACATGGCAAGCGGGGTAGGAAGAAGAACCCAGAAGGGGAGTCTTCGGCTGGGGACAGGAATTTCCCTGTCAGTCCTGTAGGCCATCTTATAACAGACTTTTCCCTATCAAGAGCTTCCCAGTTGTGGCTACTTTATGTTTAGGGAGCTACAGTTACTAATTGCCTGGCCTACTTCAGAACTTTACAAATCATATCTAAATTGGACAAATATTAAAAACATAGATATGAAGCAGTTTTTTCTCATAAAAAACTATGGTTTTTTTCACTTGTCATCTATCTGTTGTCCCTTTGTCCTGTTCATCTGTCTAGGTAGATGAGAGCCTGCTGTGTGCCAGGTGCTCTTCTAGATGCTTCCATGGCACTTACCTGCTTTATTTAATTTATATTATTTCTCTAGATACTTTGTATTTAGGAATGCCCTAAGTTTTAGAAGGTGTTCCTAGCCTAGGACCTGTTTGAACCTTGTAGAAAATATTAATAAGTGGTTTAATTTGTGCTCTTCACAGATTTCTTCTTTCATACATTTTGGGGTGGAAAGGGACTCTGCTAGGGTTCTAGTTCAATCTTTCCCTTTACTTGTGAGGAACTTGAGATTAGAGAAGTTATCCAAGGTCACAGGGAGGGTGGTGGGACCCCAGGCCTCAGTGAACTAAGTCATCTTTACTCCTTACCAACCAAGCCCTATTTCCTTCCTTCCTCCTTCCTTCCTCCCTCCCTCCCTCCGTCCTATCCCTTCTTTCCTCCCTCCTATCTATCTATCTATCTATCTATCTATCTATCTATCTATCTATCTATCCACCACCATTTCCCTTTTAAAACCTGAGTTTATTCATTTAACCAAGTGCTAGGGTTTTCTTTTATGGTTTTTTTCTGTCCCATTTATGTTTTTGCCCTATCTGAACCATTTTAATTGGGAAGGGTGGAGTAAAAATTGATTGGCTTTCTTTGTTTTATATTATTTCTTGTTTATTATTTATTATTATAGGTGCTGGATCCAGCTGCCCAGCTTCTGGGCAGACATGGTTTCATGGAGCATCTCCTAAGGGCAGGAAAGACCCCCAACCCCCAGGCAGGGGAGGGGGCATTATTACTCTTATTCTTTTGTGGTAGGGATGTCTGAGATTGCTGCGGCCCTGGCACAAAGATGCTGGCTTTCCACTGGGAAGAGCTCCTATTAGCCAAATTTTGTTACAGTCTAACCTTGCAACCTTCAGCAAAGCCTTTGGCCTTTCTGATATTTGTCTTACCTGTCTATAAAGGAGGAATGAGTAGAATTATTGACTGTGGGGGAAAGACCAGCCTTATAATAGATATGAAACAATATTATAGTATAAGTAAATATGTACACATATCAATTTTCATTTTGAAGTATTATTTGAAATACCCATCAGGATTAAAAGGTGACCCCAGGGTCGTCTGTAAGATGAACTGTTTGATAGCCTGAGGGTCTGTGACTCAGGGAGTCCATGGTGAGGAGTGTTTGGAGGTAGCTGCCTGGAGCTAATCACCAGGGAGGAAGGATTGGAAAGGAGTAGAGCTTCTTCCTCGCAAAGAGTGGGAAGTGTTCCCCTTCTTTCTTTTTTACTTTTCTTTTTTCTTTTCTTTATTTTTTATTTTTAACGTAATTTATTGTCAACTGGCTAACATACAGTGTGTAAAGTATGCTCTTGGTTTTGGGGTAGATTCCCGTGGTTCATCACTTACATATAACAGCCAGTCCTCATCCCAATAAGTGCCCTTTTCGATGCCCATCACCCACTTTCCCCTCTCCCCCACCCACATCAGCCTTCAGTTTGTTCTCTGTATTTAAGAGTCTCTTAGGTTTGCTTCCCTCCCTCTCTGTTTGTAACTAATTTTTCCCCTTCCCTTCCCCCATGGTTTCTCAAGATCCTCATATGAGTGAAAACATATGATATCTGTCTTTATCTGACTGACTTACTAACTTACCATAATACCTTCCAGTTCCATCCATGTTGCTGCAAATGACATGATTTCATTCTTTCTCATTGCCACGTAGTATTCCATTGTATATATAAACCACATCTTTATCCATTCATCAGTTGATGGACATTTAGGTTCTTGCCATAATTTGGCTATTGTTGATAGCGCTGCTATAAACATTGGGTACATGTGGCCCTATGAATCACCATTCTTGTATATTCGGATAAATTCCTAGTAGTACTGTTGATGGGTCGTAGGGCAGTTCTATTTTTAATTTTTTGAGGAACCTCCACACTGGAGCGGCTGCATCAGTTTGCATTCTCACCAACCGTGCAAGAGGGTTCCCATTTCTCCACATCCTCACCAGCCAGTATCTGTTGTTTCCTGGGTTGTTAATTTTAGCCACTCTGACCAGTGTGAGGTGGTATCTCAGTGTGGTTTTGATTTGTGTTTCCCTGATGATAAGTGACATTGAGCATGTTTTCATGTGTCTGTTGGCCATCTGGATGTCTTCTTTGGAAAAGTGTCTATTCATGTCTTCTGCCCATTTATTCACTGGATTACTTGTTTTTTGGGTGTGGACTTTGGTAAGTTCTTTATAGATTTTGGATACTAACCCTTTATCTGATATGTCATTTGCAAATATCTTTTCCCATTCTGTCAGTTGCCTTTCAGTTTTGTTGATTTTTTCCTTTGCAGTGCAGAAGCTTTTTATCTTGATGAGGTCCCAATAGTTCATTTTTGCTTTTAATTCCCTTGCCTTTGGAGATGTGTTGAGTAAGAAATTGCTGCAGCTGAGGTCAAAGAGGTTGTTGCCTGCTTTCTCCTCTAGGGTTTTGATGGTTTTCTGTCTCACATTTAGGTCTTTCATCCATTTTGAGTTTATTTTTATGTATGGTGTAACAAAGTGTTCTAATTTCATTCTTTTGCATGTTGCTGTCCAGTTCTCCCAGCACCATTTGTTAAAAAGACTGTCTTTTTTCCATTGGATACTCTTTCCTGCTTTGTAAAAGATTAGTTGGCCAGACATTTGTGGGTCCAATTCTGGGTTCTCTATTCTATTCCGTTGGTCTATGTGTCTGTTTTTGTGTCAATACCATACCGTCTTGATGATTACAGCTTTGTAGTAGAGGCTAAAGTCTGGGATTGTGATGCCTCCCACTTTGGTTTTCTTCTGCAATATTACTTTGACTATTTGGGGTCTTTTGTGGTTCCATACAAATTTTAGGATTGTTTGTTCTAGCTTTGAGTAGAATGCTGGTGCAATTTTGATTGGGATTGCATGGAATGTGTAGATTGCTTTGGGTAGTATTGACATTTTGACAATATTTATTCTTCCAATCCATGAGCACGGAATGTTTTCCCATTTCTTTGTGTCTTCTTCGATTTCCTTCATAAGCTTTCTATAGTTTTCAGGATACAGATCTTTTACATCTTTGGTTAGGCTTATTCCTAGGTATTTCATGGTTCTTGGTGCACTTGTAAATGGGATCAGTTCCTTGATTTCTCTTTCTGATGCTTCATTATTGGTGTATAAAAATGGAACTGATTTCTATAGATTGATTTTGTACCCTGTGACTTTGCTGAAATCGTGTATCAGTTCTAGCAGACTGTTGGTGGAGTCTTTTGGGTTTTCCATGTATAGTATCATGTCATCTGCAAAAAGTGAAAGCTTGACTTCATCTTTGTCAATCTTGATGCCTTTGATTTCATTTTGTTGTCTGATTGCTAATGCTAGCACTTCCAACACTATGTTAAACAACAGTGGTGAGAGTGGACATCCCTGTCGTGTTCCTGATCTCAGGGGGATAGCTCTCAGTTTTTCGCCATTGAGGATGATATTAGCTGTGGGCTTTTCATATATGGCTTTTATTATAGTTAGGTATGTTCCTTCTATCCCGACTTTCTTGAGGGTTTTTATTAAGAAAGGATACTGTATTTTGTCAAATGCTTTTTCTGCATCTATTGGCAGAATCACATGGTTCTTATCCTTTGTTTTATTAATGTGCTGTATCACATTGATTGATTTGCAAATATTGAAACAGCCTTGCAGCCCAGGAATGAATCCCACTTGATCATGGTGAGTAATTCTTTTTGTATGCTGTTGAATTCGATTTGCTAGTATCTTGTTGAGAATTTTTACATCCATGTTCATTAGGGATATTGGCCTGTAATTCTCCTTTTTTTTTGTGGGGTCTCTGTCTGGTTTGGGAATCAAGGTAATGCTGGCTTCATAGAATGAGTATGGAAGTTTTCCTTCCATTTCCATTTTTTGGAACAGCTTGAGAAGGATAGGTATTAACTCTGCTTTAAATGTCTGGTAGAATTCCCTTAGGAAGCCGTCTGGCCCAGGACTTATTTGTTGGGAGATTTTTGATAAATGATTCAATTTCTTCACTAGTTATGGGTCTGTTCAAATTTTCTATTTCTTCCCGTTTGAGTTTTGGTAGTATGTGGGTACTTAGAAATTTGTCCATTTCTTCCAGGTTGTCCAGTTTGTTGGCATATAATTTTTCATAGTATTTTCTGATCATTGTATTCCTGAGAGATTAGTTGTGTTAAGTCCATTTTTATTTGTGATTTTATCTATTTGGGTCCTCTCTCTTTTCTTTTTGAGAAGTCTGACTAGGGGCTTATCAGGTTTGTTTATTTTTTCAAAAACCCAGCTCTTAGTTTCCTTGATCTGTTCTACTGTTTTTTTGGATTTTATATTGTTTATTTCTGCTGTGATCTTTAATATTTCTCTTCTTCTACTGGGTTTGGGGTCTTTGTTTCTAGTTCCTTTAGGTGTGCTGTTAGATTTTGTGTTTGGGGTTTTTCTTGTTTCTTGAGATAGGCCCAGATTGCAATGTATTTTCCTCTTAGGACTGCTTTTGCTGCATCCCAAATGGTTTGGAGTGTCATGTTTTCATTTTCATTTGTTTCCATATATTTTTTAATTTCTTCTTTAATTGCCTGGTTGACCCATTCATACTTTAGTAGGATGTTCTTTAACCTCCATGTTTTTGGAGGTTTTCCAAACTTCTTCCTGTGGTTGATTTCAAGTTTCATAGCACTGTATCTGAAAGTGTGCATTTTATGATCTCATTTCTTTTATATTTATTAAGAGCTGTTTTGTGACCCAGTATGTGATCTATCTTGGAAAATGTTCCATGTGCATTCGAGAAGAATGTGTATGCTGCTGCTTTAGGATGAAAAGCTCTGAATATATCTGTCAAGTCCATCTGGTCCAGTGTATCATTCAGGGCCATTGCTTCTTTATTGATTTGCAGCCTAGGTGATCTGTACACTGTTGTAAGTGGAGTATTAAAGTCCCCTGCAATTACCACATTCTTACCATTAATTGCTTATGTTGTGATTGTCTTATATATTTACGTTCTACTGAATTGGGTGCATAAACATTTATAATTGTTAGCTCTTCTAGATTTCTTCTTCTGAAATTATGATATAATGCCCTTCTTCATCTCTTGTTACAACCTTTAGTTTAAAATCTAGTTTGTCTGATATAAGTATGGCTACTCCAGCTTTCTTTTGACATCCAGTAGCATGATAGATGGTTGTCCATCCCCTCACTTTCTTTTTTTTTTTAACTTGTGAATTTACCCTATTTGTTTGTTTGTTTCTTTATTTATTTATTTATTTATTTTTGTTTATTTTTTTATTTTTGTTCATTTTTTATTTTTTTCAATATATGCGATTTATTGTCAAATTGGTTTCCATACAACACCCAGTGCTCATCCCAAAAGGTGCCCTCCTCAATACCCATCACCCACCCTCCCCGCCCTCCCAGCCCCCATCAAACCTCAGTTTGTTCTCAGTTTTTAAGAGTCTCTTATGCTTTGGCTCTCTCCCACTCTAACCTCTTTTATTTTTTCCTGCCCCTCCCCCATGGGTTTCTGTTAAGTTTCTCAGGATCCACATAAGAGTGAACACATATGGTATCTTTCTCTGTATGGCTTATTTCACTTAGCATCACACTCTCCAATTCCATCCACGTTGCTACAGAGGGCCATATTTCGTTCTTTCTCATTGCCACGTAGTATTCCATTGTGTATATAAACCACAATTTCTTTATCCATTCATCAGTGGATGGACATTTAGGCTCTTTCCATAATTTGGCTATTGTTGAGAGTGCTGCTATAAACATTGGGGTACAAGTGCCCCTATGCATCAGTACTCCTGTATCCCTTGGGTAAATTCCTAGCAGTGCTATTGCTGGGTCATAGGGTAGATCTATTTTTAATTTTCTGAGGAACCTCCACACTGCTTTCCAGAGCGGCTGCACCAATTTGCATTCCCACCAACAGTGCAAGAGGGTTCCTGTTTCTCCACATCCTCTCCAGCATCTGTAGTCTCCTGATTTGTTCATTTTGGCCACTCTGACTGGCGTGAGGTGATATCTGAGTGTGGTTTTGATTTGTATTTCCCTGATGAGGAGCGACGTTGAGCATCTTTTCATGTGCCTGTTGGCCATCCGGATATCTTCTTTAGAGAAGTGTCTATTCGTGTTTTCTGCCCATTTCTTCACTGGGTTATTTGTTTTTCGGGTGTGGAGTTTGGTGAGCTCTTTATAGATTTTGGATACTAGCCCTTTGTCCCATATGTCATTTGCAAATATCTTTTCCCATTCCGTCGGTTGCCTTTTAATTTTGTTGGTTGTTTCCTTTGCTCTGCAGAAGCTTTTTATCTTCATAAGGTCCCAGTAGTTCATTTTTGCTTTTAATTCCCTTGCCTTTGGGGATGTGTCAAGTAAGAAATTGCTGTGGCTGAGGTCAGAGAGGTCTTTTCCTGCTTTCTCCTCTAGGGTTTTGATGGTTTCCTGTCACACATTCAGGTCCTTTATCCATTTTGAGTTTATTTTTGTGAATGGTGTGAGAAAGTGGTCTAGTTTCAATCTTCTGCATTTGGCTGTCCAGTTCTCCCAGCACCATTTGTTGAAGAGACTGTCTTTTTTCCATTGGATGTTCTTTCCTGCTTTGTCAAAGATTAGTTGGCCATACGTTTGTGGGTTCAATTCTGGGGTTTCTATTCTATTCCGTTGGTCTATGTGTCTGTTTTTGTGCCAATACCATGCTGTCTTGATGATTACAGCTTTGTAGTGGAGGCTAAAGTCTGGGATTGTGATGCCTCCTGCTTTGGTCTTCTTCTTCAAAATGACTTTGACTATTCGGGGCCTTTTGTGGTTCCATGTGAATTTCAGGATTGCTTGTCCTAGTTTCGAGAAGAATGCTGGTGCAATTTTGATTGGGATTGCATTGAATGTGTAGATAGCTTTGGGTAGTATTGACATTTTGACAATATTTATTCTTCCAATCCATGAGCAGGGAATGTCTTTCCATTTCTTTATATCTTCTTCAATTTCCTTCATAAGCTTTCTATAGTTGTCAGCATACAGATCTTTTACATCTTTGGTTAGATTTATTCTAGGTATTTTATGCTACTTGGTGCAATTGTGAATGGGATCAGTTTCTTTATTTGTCTTTCTGTGGCTTCATTGTTAGTGTATAAGAATGCAACTGATTTCTGTACATTGATTTTGTATCCTGCAACTTTGCTGAATTCCTGTATCAGTTCTAGCAGACTTTTGGTGGAGTCTGTCGGATTTTCCACGTATAATGTCATGTCATCTGCAAAAAGTGAAAGCTTGACTTCATCTTTGCCAATTTTGATGCCTTTGATTTTCTTTTGTTGTCTGATTGCTGATGCTAGAACTTCCAACACTGTGTTAAACAACAGCGGTGAGAGCGGACATCCCTGTCGTGTTACTGATCTTAGGGAAAAAGCTCTCAGTTTTTCCTCATTGAGGATGATGTTAGCTGTGGGCTTTTCATAAATGGCTTTTATCATGTTTAAGTATGTTCCTTCTATACCGACTTCGAGGGCTTTTATTAAGAAAGGTTGCTGAATTTTGTCAAAGGCCTTTTGTGCATCGATTGACAGGATCATATGGTTCTTATCTTTTCTTTTATTAATATGATGTCTCACGTTGATTGATTTGCGAATGTTGAACCAGCCCTGCAGCCCAGGAATGAATCCCACTTGATCATGGTGAATAATTCTTTTTATATGCCGTTGAATTTGATTTGCTAGTATCTTATTGAGAATTTTTGCATCCATATTCATCAGGGATATTGGCCTGGAGGTCTCTTTTTTTACTGGGTCTCTGTCTGGTTTAGGAATCAAAGTAATACTGGCTTCATAGAATGAGTCTGGAAGTTTTCCTTCCCTTTCTATTTTTTGGAATAGCTTGAGAAGGATAGGTATTATGTCTGCTTTAAACGTCTGGTAGAACTCCCCTGGGAAGCCATCTGGTGCTGGACTCTTATTTGTTGGGAGATTGTTGATGACTGATTCAATTTCTTCACTGGTTATGGGTCTGTTCAAGCTTTGTATTTCCTCCTGATTGAGTTTTGGAAGGGTGTGGGTGTTTAGGAATTTGTCCATTTCTTCCAGGTTGTCCAGTTGGTTGGCATATAATTTTTCATAGTATTCCCTGATAATTGCTTGTATCTCTGAGGGATTGGTTGTAATAATTCCATTTTCATTCATGATTTTATCTCTTTGGGTCATCTCCCTTTTCTTTTTGAGAAGCCTGGCTAGGGGTTTATCAATTTTGTTTATTTTTTCAAAAAACCAACTCTTGGTTTCGTTGATCTGCTCTACAGTTTTTTTAGATTCTATATTGTTTATTTCTGCTCTTATCTTTATTATTTCTCTTCTTCTGCTGGGTTTAGGCTGTCTTTGCTGTTCTGCTATTTCCTTTAGGTGTGCTGTTAGGTTTTGTATTTGGGATTTTTCTCGTTTCTTGAGATAGGCCTGGATTGCAATGTATTTTCCTCTCAGGACTGCCTGCGCTGCATCCCCAAGCATTTGGATTGTTGTATTTTCATTTTCATTTGTTTCCATATATTTTTTAATTTCTTCTCTGATTGCCTGGTTGACCCACTCATTCTTTGGTAGGGTGTTCTTTAATCTCCATGGTTTTGGAGGTTTTCCGGACTTTTTCTTGTGGTTGATTTCAAGCTTCATAGCATTGTGGTCTGAAAGTATGCATGGTATGATTTCAATTCTTGTATACTTATGAAGGGCTGTTTTGTGATCCAGTATGTGATCTATCTTGGAGAATGTTCCGTGTGCACTCGAGAAGAACGTATATTCTGTTGCTTTGGGATGCAGAGTTCTAAATATATCTGTCAAGTCCATCTGATCTGATGTATCATTCAGGGCCCTTGTTTCTTTATTGACCATGTGTCTAGATGATCTATCCATTTCTGTAAGTGGAGTGTTAAAATCCCCTGCAATTGCTACATTGTTATCAATAAGGTTGCTTATGTTTGTGAGTCATTGTTTTATATATTTGGGGGCTTCCGTGTTCGGTGCATAGACATTTATAATTGTTAGCTCTTCCTGATGGATAGACCCTGTAATTATTATATAATGCCCTTCTTCATCTCTTGTTACAACCTTTAATTTAAAGTCTAATTTGTTTGATATAAGTATGGCTACTCTAGCTTTCTTTTGACTTCCAGTAGCATGATAAATAGTTCTCCATCACCTCACTGTCAATCTGAAGGTATCCTCAGGTCTAAAATGAGTCTCTTTTAGACAGCAAATAGATGGGTCTTGTTTTTTTATCCATTCTGATACCCTATGTCTTTTGGTTGGCGCATTTAGTCCATTTACATTCAGTGTTATTATAGAAAGATATGGGTTTAGAGTCATTGTGATGTCTGTATGTTTTATGTTTGTAGCGATCGCTCTGGGACTTTGTCTTACAGGATCCCCCTTAGGTTCTCTTGTAGGGCTGGTTTAGTGGTGACGAATTCCTTCAGTTGTTGTTTGTTTGGGAAGACCTTTATCTCTCCTTCTATTCTAAATGACAGACTTGCTGGATAAAGGATTCTCGGCTGCATATTTTTCCTGTTTAGCACACTGAAAATCTCGTGCCAATTCTTTCTGGCCTGCCAAGTTTCAAAAGAGAGATCGGTCACGAGTCTTATAGGTCTCCCTTTATATGGTAGAGCAGGTTTATCCCTTGCTGCTTTCAGAATTTTCTCTTTATCCTTGTATGTTGCCAGTTTCACTATGATATGTCATGCAGAAGATTGAGTCAAGTTATGTCTGAAGGGAGTTCTGTGTGCCTCTTGGATTTCAATGCCTTTTTCTTTCCCCAGATCAGGGAAGTTCTCACCTATTATTTCTTCAAGTACACCTTCAGCACCTTTCCCTCTCTCTTCCTCCTTTGGAATCTCAATTATGCGTAGATTATTTCTCTGTAGTGCATCCCTTAGTTCTCTAATTTTTCCCTCATACTCCTGGATTTTTTAATCTCTCTTTTTCTCAGCTTCTTCTTTTTCCATAATTTTATCTTCTAGTTCACCTATTCTTTCCTGTGCCTCTTCAATCTGAGCCGTGGACATTTCCATTTTATTTTGCAGCTCGTTTATCCCATTTTTTTGCTCCTCCTGTCCATTCCTTAGTCCCTTGATCTCTGTAGCAATAGATTCTCTGCTGTCCTCTATACTGTTTTCAAGCCCAGCGGTTAATTTTATGACTATTAATCTAAATTCACTTTCTGTTATATTGTTTAAATCCTTTTTGATCAGTTTGTTAGCTGTTGTTATTTCCTGGAGATTCTTTTGAGGGGAATTCTTCTGTTTGGTCATTTTGGATAGTCCCTGGAGTGGTGTAGAACTGCAGGGCACTTTCCCTGTGTTGTCTTGAATAACTCGCGTTGGTGGGTGGGTCCGCAGTCAGACCTGATTTCTGCCCCCAGCCCACCGCCGGGGCCACAGTCAGACTGGTGTGTGTCTTCTCTTTCCCTCTCCTAGGGGTGGGATTCACTGTGGGGTGGTGTGGCCCGTCTGGGCTACTTGCACACTGCCAGGCTTGTGGTGCTGGGGATCTGGTGTATTATCTGGTGTCGATAGGCAAGGTGCATGGGGGGCGGGAGGGGCAGGCTCAGCTTACTTCTCCTAAGGTGATCCTCTTTGGGAGGGGCCCTGCAGCAGTGGGAGGGAGTCAGACCCGCCATGGGAGGTGTGGATCCGCAGAAGCACAGCATTCGGTGTTTGCGCGGTGCAAGCAAGTTCCCTGGCAGGAACTGTTTCCCTTTGGGAGTTTGGCTGGGGATGGGCGAGGGAGATGGTGCTGGCAAGCGCCTTTGTTCCCCGCCAAACTGAGCTCTTTCGTCCTGGGGCTCAGCAACTCTCCTTCCCATTGTCCTCCAGCCTTCCCGCTCTCTGAGCAGAGCCGTTAACTTATAACTTTCCAGATGTTAGGTCCCGCTCACTGTCTGAACACACTCCGTCTGGCCCCTCTGCTTTTGCAAGCCAGACTCAGGGTCTCTGCTTGGCCGGCGGGCTGTCCCTCTGCCCCAGCTCCCTCCCGCTAGCCCTGTAGCGTGCACCGCCTTGCCGCCCTTCCTACCCTCTTCCGTGGGCCTCTTGTCTGTGCTTGGCTCCAGAGACTCTGTTCTGCTAGTCTTCTGGTGGTTTTCTGTGTTATTTAGGCAGGTGTGGGTGGAATCTAAGTGATCAGCAGGACGTGGTGAGCCCAGCATCCTCCTACGCCGCCATCTTCTCTCCTCTCAATCCATCCCCTCACTTTCAATCTGAAGGTGTCCTCGGGTCTGAAATGGGTCTCTTGTAGATAGCAAAAAGAGGAATCTTGGTTTTTTTTGTATCCATTCTGATACCCTATGTCTTTTGATTGAAGGATTTAGTCCATTTACATTCTGTGTCATTATTAAAAGATATGTATTTAGAGTCATTGTGTTTTCTGTAGGTTTCATGCTTGTAGTGATGTCTCTGGTTCTTTGTGGTCTTTGCAAGATTCCACTTACAGAATCCCCCTTTGGACTCTTATAGGGTTGGTTTAGTGGTGATGAACTCCTTCATTTTTTGTTTGTCTAGGAAAACCTTTATAACCCCTTCTATTCTTAATGACAGGCTTGCTGGATAAAGGATTCTTGGCTGCATATTTTTCCTATTCAATGCATTGAATATGTCCTGTCACTCCCTTCTGGCCTGCCAAGTTTCAGTAGATAGGTCTGCTACTACTCTTATGTGTCTATGCTTGTAGGTGAGGCCCGTTTGTCTCTACCTGCTCTCAGAATTCTCTCTTTATCTTTGTATTTTGCCAGTTTTACTATGCTATGTTGTGCAGAAGATTGATTCAAGTTATGTCTGAAGGGAGTTCTCTGTGCAATGTCTGTTTCCTCCGCCATATTAGGGAAATTCTCAGCTATGATTTGTTCAAGTATACCTTCCACCCCTTTCTCTCCCTTCTTCTTCTGGAACTCCTATGATACAGATATTATTATGTTTCATTGAGTCATTTAGTTTTCCAATTCTTCCCTGGTGGTCTAGAATTTTTTTTTATCTCTTTTTCTCAGCTTCATCTTTTTCCATAATTTTATCTTCTATTTCACTTATTCTCCCCTCTGCCTCTTCAGTCCTTGCTGTCACTGCCTCCTGTTTATTTTGCCCTTCATTTACACCATTTTAAAATTCATCATGACTAGTTTTTATTTCCTTGAGCTCTATAGCAATAGATTCTCTGCTGTCTTCTATGCTTCTTTCAAGCACAGCAATTAATCTTATGACTCTTATCCTAAATTCTTGTTCAGTTATATTGTTTATATCTGTTTTGATCAATTATTTAGCTGTCATTTCTTCCTGGAATTTCTTTTGAGGAGAATTCTTCTGTTTCATCATTTGGCTACTTCTCTGTCCCTTATGTGTTTTAAAAGCTTGTTATGTGCCCTGCACCTGTGAGCACTACTATGTTAAAGAGGGGTCATATACTGCCCAGGGCCTGGCCTTTCAAGAGGTATTTTTTGGTGTGTGTTCCTTGCTCTCTGTTGTTGTGACTTTGTTTGCTTTATTGCCCTACTTGTAGTGATGCTTTGGACCCTCCATTAGGTGTCCTTTGATTTGTTCATTGAAGTAGCCTACTACTGCTCTCTGTAAGTTTTCCCCTCAGTGAACTTCTCCTCTCAGCTTCTGTTTGTGTTTTTGGCTCATTCACTCATGATTACTTGATATTAGATGATTTTGGACAAGTTAATTCCCTGCGAATTTCAGTATACTTTTTATCAAATATGGATAATGATAGTAAACACTTCATTTGGGTTCTGCTAGTATCTGTTTATTGTGGTTTGAAGTATGATTCAGAGCCAATGGCTAAGAAAGAATTCTTGACACATCTTTCATGAAAAAAGATCAGTGTTACCCTTCTCTCCTCACACCTCACTTGGAGGTACAGGGGTATGTAGATAGCAAATATGGCAGGAAGCCAAGGGTGCCATGAACAGGAGTGGGTTTGGGGACGGGCATTAAGGTTCAGGTTTGGGGCAGGGTGGAGGCTCTGAGATGCCCTTAGCCCCACTGATCATATTGCTAGTGCTGTGCAAAATGAATAGCCATGTGCCATCTTTCACAGTTCCCTTTTCATCTGAAACACTTAGATATGTGAAGCTGGGAGGGTTAATACAGGAAGAAGGAGATAGAATCTCCAAGGACAAATCCACTGTAGCAGTGAGCATTGTTTCCAGGTCCTAACAAGTTTACACTATTGGATTAAAAACACTAATGACTCTTTACCTGGGCCAAGGTTTTGTCAGTAGCAGCAACTAGGGCAACTCCTCTTCCTTCTTGTCTCCTTGGGTGGTAATATCCCCTTTGTACATAAGAAGAAACAGATAGGACTTCCCCTGTGGTTGTGGCCTGAGCTAAAAGGGTGGGCTTGCCCCATATGAGAAGATGAGATTTACTCTTGCTCAAAAGTGGTCCAGTTTGGAAGGCAAGGACAAAGATACAGGCTTTCCTGTCTTTTCATCACACCCAATCCCTTCTGAAGCAGGCCCACCTTACGTACCTGCCAGTGGCTCATGCAGGTGAGTGACCTGGCTTACTCATGAAGTGATGAGTTTCTGTTACCCCAGGTGGGTAGGCCTGAGCAGGCTCAGCAGTGGAGAGAATGCTTTGGGTGCTCAAGCACTGGGTGGAGTCACATCACATTGTTACAGAGAGCTTACCAGATGCAAATGTTTTGTTTTTGTTTTTGTTTTTTCCCAGTAATGGCTTTGTCATTTGTAGTTGCTGCTGTTTCTAGTGTTTATTATAACTTTACAAGCACAGTCATCTGTTGGGTTTTGGGAGTGAACTCGTCATCTTGTTGAGATGAACCTATTATGTGTGCCTTCCCCCAACCCTGCCCAGTGCCATGTGTTAATCCATCCTAATTAATAGATGTGTTCTGTCTCTCTCCTTATCTCTGTTTCTATGTCTGTCTCCACACACATATCCTCATGTATGTACTGTGTGTAATATGTAATGCACAACATATAACATGTATATAATGTGTATATAACTATATAGTTTTCATATATCATGAAGGTGTGTTTACCTGTTACTTGTAACAGTCCTTATCAGCTCAGAGTATTTACCTTGGAAGCTGTCTGTCAGCATTAAGTGCTATCTGTTCCCTTTTGTGGTCAACCTGCTGGTTAGTGTTTTGACTTTATGTCTAGGTGGGGTGGAGGGTCAGTGGAGAAGGAGGAAAATGTTATATGCCATAGTTCTTTCTGCCAGAGGAAGCTGTCAGTTGTGTGTGTCCAGCAGTAAATTGGACATCAAAATCACGAATGGAAAGGCCAAGGCTGGCTATAGGACGGTGTACTTTATCCAGATGTTGATGCCAGGCTCATAAAAGTAGGGCATAGGCAAACTGAAGAGCAATGACCACTCCCCATCCCTCTAAGAGTAGTTTTGTCTTTTTCCATTCAGTTAAGTATTTATGGAGCACTTCTTACCCCTGGATCCCTGTGTTTGGAGGCAAAGTGATAGGCATTTATTGCCCTCAAGAAGCCACTCAGCCTGAAAGAGACAGAAAACTGAAAAATATGCTGGGATGACAGTTGCTTTTAGAAAGGGCTGCATGTGGCAGGAGCCCCCAGAGGCAAGAAAGAGGCTCAGGTTGGTTGTATGTGTTTATGGGGGAGGTGCTGGTGAGGGCACTGCAGGCACTGGGCTGGCCGTGGCATCTTGTGGAGTTGCTCAGGATGGCTGGAACATGGGATTTGCACAGGAATTCGGGGAGATGAGTTGGGGAAAAGGAGACAGCAGCTGGACCACAAAAGGCTCCAGATGTTTCAGAATTTGAACTACATCCTGCAGGCAGTGGGGAGCCACTGAAGAATACTAAGCAGGGAAGCAACCTGATCAGATTGGCATTTCAGAGAGCTACTTCAGGGTTCCCAGATCTTTGGTAAATGCTCTTACTACCTCTTAATAAATATTGAAAATGAACTTCATGTTCTATAGATAAATATGCTGTCCTTCAGTGTCTTTTCCTCTGATGACAGGTTTCTTAAATTTTTTTTTTAATGTTTATTTACTTTTTTGAGAGAGAGAGAGAGACAGAGCTTGAGAGGGGAAGGGTCAGAGAGAGAGGGAGACACAGAATCTGAAGCAGGCTCCAGGCTCCGAGCTGTCGGAGCTCAGCTCATCGGGCACAGAGTCTGATGCGGGGCTCAAAGTCACGAACTGCAAGATCATGACCTGAGCCGAAGTTGGATGCTTAACCGACTGAGCCACCCAGGCGCCCCTCTGATGACAGGTTTCTTTTAAATAAAGAGTGGGATTACACAGTTAGACTGCCTCTCTCATGTCTTCTGCCTCATCTTCAAATCAGGGATAATTGTGAAGATCATCACTTTCAGACCAGCCATGCTGGCTACCCAGAAGCAGGGCTCAGGCTTGGAACTATGGGGGGTTCTGGGGAGATTTTGAGTTCTTGAGATTTTTTCACTAGAATATGTCTCCATTAGTATGGAGTAGTTAGTGCATGGACATTTTTAGTATTCAGCCAACACAATAATTAAATTCCTGATTACAAGTGGCCTTTCACACAGGGAGCTGTGTTGCTGATCTGTGTTAGTAGCATAGTATTCCTCAGTAGGAAGTGAATTTTATATCCTGACCACGATTCACAGTAAGAAGTAAATGTTACATTGTGACCCAGTGCACACATACCAGTACCCACAATATCTATCACTGTACAGAAGTTTCTTGAGGCAGTACTCACCCTTACTTTCTGAGATGTACTTTGTGTTAAAAAATGTATATATACTGGCTATTATCCACAACATTAATCTCATAGCCCATTAATGGGTCACAACCCAGTTTGAAAAACATTGTCCTATAGGAACTTACAGTTTTGGGTGTAATGGACTTGTGGCCTCTGTTCATGTTCCAATGGACACAAAGGGGAAGAGGTGAAGGGTGGATATGGAGAACTAGAATCACTGAGAATCTAGGCTGGGATTGAACATGGTCACCACTGAGCCCCATGTGAACACATTATTTGAAAACTAGTTGAAAACTAGTTTTATTGCTTTTATTTACTTGAGTTGACTGTGTTGACTGTCCTTAATGATTCCCATTATGATGGTGCTCAGTATAATAGTAATACTAGTAAGTGCCTGCTCTATGTCAGGCATTTTACATGGACCCTACATAGTTTAGTATTTGTATCACTCCTATAAAGCACAATAGTAAAAATGGGAAAGATGATGCTCTTTCCATTTCCTGTACTGCCAGAGTGGCTGAAAGAAACAGCTGGGGGGTGGGGGGGAGCGCCTGGGTGGCTCAGTTGGTTGAGCATCTGACTTTGGCTTAGGTCATGATCTCATGGTTCATGGGTTCAAGGCCCGCGTTGGGCTCTGTGCTGACAGCTCAGAGCCTGGAGCCTGCTTCAGGTTCTTTGTCTCCCCCTGTCTCTGCCCCTCCCCTCACACTGTCTCATTCTCTCTCAAAAATAAATAAACATTAAGGAAGGAAGGAAGGAAGGAAGGAAGGAAGGAAGGAAGGAAGGAAGGAAGGAAGAAAAACAGCTTGGAATGGTCCAGGGAGCTGGCCATTTTCTGTGACATCAGACCTTACTTTGTTTTCAGATGTAGGTCATGTCTCCTTCATGGTTTTTGATCCTTCTACCTTTTCTTATCAGATTATGTTAACAAGATTTTCGATTGAGCTAGTGTTGTTCTTGAGACAGCAGTGGGAGGTAGAGATGGCTGCAGAAAAGACTCTCCTCCTTTGGGATTAAGTGGCCATGGAAATTGCTGCCTGTGTTCATCTTTTTTTGTTTTGTTTTGTTTTTTTAAATCATCATCTATTTTTGAGAGAGCGACAGAGTGCAAGCCGGGGAGGAACAGAGAGAGAGGGAGACACAGAATCCGAAGTGGGCTCCAGGCTCTGAGCTGTCAGCACAGAGCCTGTTGTAGGGCTCGAACCATGAGATCATGACCTGAGCCGAAGTCGGACGCTCAACTGACTGAGCCACCCAGGCGCCCCTGCCTGTGTTCATCTTAATTTGATGCTTCATGGGAACAGCATACAGAGAAACTGAGATTGAGGACCCAGGTCTGTGAAATGCTGCTGAGACACGAGATGGTGTCTCCTGTGCTCTAAGATTGAGGCTGTCTCCAGAGGCATGGTGTTCCATACCCTGCTCCTCCTGGATCCCAAGCCACAACTGTATATCCTCTCTGCTGTGTCACTTCCGACTGTCATAGTCTCCTGTATGAACACTGTAAGTAGTGACTGGTATGCCTTCCACTAGGCAGATTGAGTCTGTGAGAACCCAGATTCAAGGAACTGCTCAATTAGGGAATAAACATCTTTTTACTAATGCATATGCTTTTATTTATGAGGAAGATTTGTTATAGGATCCCCTAAAACATCAGGAATTTCTCTATTGTATCTAAAAGAGCCTGGGATCTAGCTCAATTTTATGCTCTGTTCTAGGCCCAGCTCTGCATAACTTTTGGTGATATCTGAGCCATAATTTCTGTTTATGTGGGACGAGTTGAACTGGATGATGATATCTAAAAGCACTTCCTATTCCCATATTCCACAGTTTTGTTCAAGTGTAAGAAATTAGCCTGGTTCACCATACAGTTCATCATACTATTGAATTTAGTAGATATTTCCATGTGCAGTGTCTGAGGACACAATTGGGTAAGGCCAGCCCTAGCCCTCAGGAAGTTCTAATGAATATGTTCACTATGTACTTGGTCTTCATAGGGTAGACCTGAAGATCGTCCTCTCTACCAGTCATATTGGTGGTAAACATAAAAGATGGTAGTGTCTTTTTCCCCCCGTTTAGCCATTTTTTACCTCCCCTCGAGAGGTGGGGAGGATTTGTCAGCAGTATCTTTTGCTGAACATTAAACTAAATTCTGAGGGAAAGTGCAAATTACAAAGTCTTGCCCTTGGGACTATTAGAATCTAGTGAAGGAAACAAGATAAATGCAATAAAGCACAAGACAAGATGCAGAGAACACAGCACACAACAAGTAATTATTATATGTTAATTACTAGCAGCTGTACAGGGCTAAAATATAAGTGCTGGGAAATGCTAGAACATTTAGGAAGAGTCCAAGGAATTCCTTAGGGGTGACTGAAAAATGGATACAAGACAGCTCCTGCAGCCTTTTTTTCTCTTCCCTTACCTAAAGCTATGGAGAGGGTGTTGAATAAGACATTTCCTTCAAACTACGGAGTTTATAGTCTAGTCCGGTGGTTTGTAAATTGTAGCTCAGGCCACATCCTGGCTAGCACTTGTTTGTGTAAATAAAGTTTTATTGGAACATATCACACTTATTTGTTTATGTGTTTGTGGTGGCTGTTTTCATGCTGTGATGATAGAGGTGAGGAACAGGGACAGAGACTGTATGCCTCGCAAAGCCATTTACCATCTGGCCTTTTGGTGGAAGTTTGTTGGCCCAGCTCCAGTTTCTTCTTCATGTAAACACAAAGTAAACAAACACATGTACACACTAAATACCTACAACTGATTCTCTGGCTAGGGTCTCACAGACTAACAGATTTCAGTGGAGCTGTATTAGAACAACTCTGCATTTATTCCCAATTATTTTTATATTTTTTAATGGAGCATTTAACAGCTCACACCCTTTTGGCATCCTCTACTGCAGCTGTTTAATTTGTTATTTTGTGTGTGTGTGTGTGTTTGTTATCTTTGAAGCAAATGCAGAAATCCCTCATTATGACTTTATTTTCTTATCATAGCAGTTGTAGCACTCTGGCTTCATGTGCTTTGGGAACCTAAAAAGCAACTGAGTCTCAAACTAACTCATGGCTTTTTTTAAAGTTTGTGTGTGACATTATATATGCATGTATAAATAAATATATGTATATTTTTGCCTCATTGGAATGAAAATGTGTCACAGACTGTATGTGCGAAGTTTTCTTTGGCTGCCTGCAGGACTTACAGGACTCTGCAAAACGCTGAGCTCTCTTTGTTACGTGTGTGCTGACTAATCAAAGAATTGATCTTTTTCCCCATTTATATTTTTAGAATCAGAAGATTGTTTTTCAAGTAAGCTTGTAACATAATTCAATGATTTATAGTTGAATTCTTTGTTCATATTTTAATTTCCAAAGATTAATGTATGTTATGCTTTTTGAAGAAGGAGATTCAAAATGTATTTAATGAAACAAACTGAAATAGCTCCCTTTTTATACATAGGCAAAATGAAGATTTCTTAAAATAGAAAATCAGTGACTTGCTTTTGAATAACACACTGGCATTTTATGTGGTTTAAAGTTATTTTGTGGTTCAGTATAGAAATCAACATTACTTTTGTATTACTCTTCATACTTTTAGCTGAAATGTGGAGCCTACTCTTACTCTGTACATTTTCTACTAGAATAGGGATTTTAAGGCTAGCTGAGTTATTTCCTTATAATTATAGAGTTTTTCAAAATTATCTCTTATTTCTTTTAAAACAACATGTGGAGTTTCATTCTTCTTTGATAATATATTCTAAGTATTTCATACATTTTTCACCACAAATTGATCCTCAGCTATGTAGAATTTGCTTTTTACCTTTAGAGAAATCTGATTTGGAGGAGACAAGCATGGTTCCCCTAAGGACTATACATAAATTTTGACTATTTTGTTACCATTTTATCCATGTAGGATTGTCCCTGGAGGTAGTGGAAACAGAGGGATGGTAATATAAAGCATGACTCAACTCCTGTTTAGCCCCCAACACCAAGCTGTCTGTCTTAGAGGCCTTGCCTGGGTGTGGACTGATGGCTGAAGATGGGAATAAGGTGCTCCTGTGGGAATGGCTGCAGTCTCTATCTT
Organism: Lynx rufus; assembly: GCF_022079265.1. Lineage (NCBI taxonomy): Eukaryota > Metazoa > Chordata > Mammalia > Carnivora > Felidae > Lynx > Lynx rufus. The sequence goes on along the minus strand of NW_025814844.1, from coordinate 2,453,647 downwards.
TGGTCAGTTGAGAAGTTTCTAGAGCCAAATCACTAGAATCTGGATTCTCACTACTCAGATGTGGTTCAAGTAGTAGAATCATCAGTATCATCTGGGAGCTAGTTAGAAATGCAGAATCTCAGACCCTTCCCCAGACCTGCTGAATTGGAATCTGCATTTCACCATGGTCCCCACAAGATCCATGAGCACCGTAAACTTTGGGAAGTTCTGGTCTAGGTCATTGGTTTCCCAGAATGGCCAACTATTAGAATCACCTCTGGAGCTGATTAAAAACTACATAATCCTGGTCCCAGCTCCTGAGATATTATTTCATTAGGTCTGGGATGATCCCGCTGCCTAGCCAGACATGGAAACCACTAGTCTGAAATGTATTACCTCTGGTTGGTAAAGGAATGTTCGAGAAGGTGAATCACCTGCTGAGTGGGTGTCTGGAGGTTTGCAGCTGCTATTGGTGTGAGGTTCCCTTTCTCTAGACTCCATCCCTGAGTGGAAATATCATTCTTGACGAGACCATGGAAGCCTGCAGGCCGTTGGACCAGTGTGCCAACACTGTCTGCATCTCCATCTGATGGGAATGGAGATTTGCAGGCAGTCTAGCTACCCAGCCTCCATTCTCTTCTCTTCCAGTTCCCATGGAAACAGATTGCAAGAAAACTGGGCATGGTGCTATCTTTACCCTGTTTTTGGCGATCTGAGGTCTGTTTCCATGGGAACCAGTAAGGAAAGGATGGTAGTAGAGTAGCTAGACTGCTTTTAAATTTCAATGGCAGCCTTCGTCCTCACTATAAAACCCTCTTTTGCCCAAGTTTACCTCTAGGCCAGGGGCCCGTGTGTCTCTGAATATTGCTGTGACTCATCTGTGGGGGGAGGTGGGTGGAGAAGGAGGAGAAAAGATGGAGCTCTTAAAATATCCTTGAAAATGCCTATCATTTCCTTTTCTTCCAAGAAGCCATTTTTAGGTGTTGGTATAAGTTATTTAAATGTCATCTTTAGCTATTATTTCTTGTATGGTTTTATTGAACATAATAACATGTTTTTATCCAAAGGAAGTGAAGAGATGAGTCACTTCAATAGGAGTGATTTCTATGATGTGGGGAATCCCTATGGTTAGTGGGTGTGCAGTAAATATTGACTAGTTCTACATGTTGGGGTAGGAATGAGGGTGTAGTAGGGTGAAGTAGGGCAGATTAATAGGGGTCAGGTGAATGTTTGGGTTAGATGGGGGACTTTTCGCCTGTGGTCAGGACAAAGTGAAATGTCCCTGATGTTGACCTATTTAAGTATTTGGAAATGAGAATATTGATTTCTAATCTAACAGGCCCTAGATTTTAACTCTTTGAGAATTCAGCCACGGAGTGGAGCTGAATGGGTCCCACTGAGGCTCTCTATTTTTCTTATCCCCTACCCTGTCCTTTTTTTTTTTTTTAAACTCTCTTACAGTCTTGTCAACTGACCTCAACTTCGATGCATTTTCTAAGGGTCAGACAACCACAGGTAGTGTCATTCCTGCCCTTCTTCGCTGCTTCCTATTATTGCCTTAACCTTTTTTTTGAGAGCCTGTTAGATTTTCTGGTGCCATGTACGTACATTTCCTATATTTTCTCACTTAGTCATTGCCACTGCCTTACAGTTACATTAATGCCCCATTTGACAGATGAATACACTGAGTCTTACAGAGATTGTATAACCGGCCCAAGTAGTGTGTAGCAGGCTGCTCAGCAGAATTGTCATTCTAAGCTCCTTCTGTTAGACCCCAAAGCTGTGCTTACTTCTCTGAGCACAGCACGCCCACAGAGTGAGTGGCTGTGTCGGTGCCAAGGGGTATTGTAGAGCTCCTGACTGTAGTAGTTCATCACTTAATGGGAGCCTGTCTTAGCACTCAGCCCCACCCTCTCTATCATTTCTTCCAACCAACCAGCCCAGATAAACAGGCAGCTTCATGCTTTTTGATATTAGCCTTGTGTGTTTACATTTGGGTGTTTCCTATTTTAAATTTATTTGTCAATATATTTAGCTTTTAGGTCAAAATGGACAAAATTTAGTTTTGATGATTGCATGCCTCCTTTTGAATATTTGGGGGAACAGTGGTTTAGAGAGAATATTTTGGTGAGAAGCAGCAATAGGAGGAACAAAATTAAATCCTCATTCTTGCTGTTTAAAGGAACTCATTTACTCACTAGACCATGGGAAGGTGGGAGTGGGGTGATGTTATTGTACACTGTGGAAAAGTCTCTTCCTTCCCTCCCATCTTATGTTCTCTTCTTACCTGTGCCTCCCTCCTACCCTCCTGGGGACGTGGAAGCAGGAGGTACGGGCTTCTGTCTGAAGAAGCTTGCTGAGGGCTCCCAACTGCAGATTAGAGGTTAGAATGTGCCCAGAAGGGAAGGGAATAAATAAGGGCTAGATTTCAAGAAGGAACATGGAAGAACTGAAAGAAGATGCTATTTTAAATGCAGAGAAAGTTGCCTGTCAGGCTGGCGAGGTCCATGGTGTACTTAGATCATGAAAAGCCTCACAGACACTGTGTAGCTAACTTTGGCAAGTGATGGGAACATGAATAGTGATTTCAGGTTTTGAATTTGGTAGTTAGAATTTCCTCTTGCTGCCAGAGTTCTGCAGTTTTCTTTGGTGGCAGAATTCTCTTGTCCAGATCTGATGGTGTACATATAAGACAGACAGACTGACTCAGCATCGAGGATGCTGGGTTGAGTACACTATTCAGAATGAGATAGTTTCTGTAGCTGCCAGGAAGTGCTTCTAAAGCTGAGCAAACTCAGCAAACTTACAAGCACCTGGCGTCAGGTGCTATGGGAGACTGCTTCCTGTCACACTGGGCTTGTGGAGGGACCAGTTCTACACTGCAAGAGGGCAGGTTTCTACTGCCCTCTGGGCTGCTGGGTGGGACACGCAGTACCTGTCTGTAGTGCTTTCCCCCATGAATAACACTCGTTTGCTTTTACTGTGTAAGAGCACACGCATAGGCCTTTGTTACCAAGGCAGCGGAAATTGGTCTAATGAACTCTTTCTGCTTGGCTGGAGGCCTCCAGACACACAGGGACAGGGTTTGTGTAGTCCCATTAGTTAAATACCAGGCAGCCTTTCCCCTGAATTCTCTGTCCCCTTCAACAGCTGCTCTTCAGGACAGATGCACTTTCATGGCTCTGCCTCATCCAGCCTTCCAGGAAGACGTGAAACTCTATCAGTGTTTCCCTAATATATGTGGAGTCAGGCACTGCTTGTCAAATGGCTTGGTGTGCTGGGGCCTCTCACAGATGTAGCGTTCATTATTGTGCGTAACTGTATCACCGAGAGCTCGTTTGTCACACTCTCAGACTGGTTGCTGCCGGTGACATCAGCTCCGGGGGCCAACCTCAGACAGTACCATTTTGTGTTATGTCCTTCAGACATCTGCTGAAATGTTCATCTCCTTGAATTTCTGTGATCAGATTAAGTTGTTCCACCAATGCTAACTGGGCTAAATGAGTTCTGTTTCCAGAATTTGGTATGTCTCAAATGACAGCTTTCCAGTTGAATTCCAAGTCATTCTTGAAAGGTTGCTCTCGAGATTATCTTTTCACTCTCATATGACAACATGTGTTTTCTCTAAGGTACTCAGGGAATCTGTGATCTTAGTAGGATGGTGTGTGATCCAGCACATATCATTTTTCTGGTTTCCTTAAATGATAGAAACAGTACTGTGTTGAGTGGAAGTTTAAGTTCTAAAAGGATATGGGATGGGTCTGTGTCTATGTCTGCTGTGCTGACAATAGGAAGGAACTGTCTTCTCTTTCTGGAGGTAAGTGGGATTCCCCTAAATTTTGTTGTAATGGGCGTATTTAGGCCATAAGGAGTCTTTCTGCCAGGGCACAAATTGCTCAACAGTTGTATGTGTGTGTGTGTGTGTGTGTGTGTGTGTGTGTGTGTGTGTGTCCATCCCACAGTTGCAACTACATTAAATTGAGCAGTGGAGTCTGCTGGCCACTAGTCAGAGTGTCGCAGTCCCCAGGTGTTGGGGAGATGCCTGTCAGGTGTTCAGTATACATCCCTCTTTTCTCCTATCTGTCCCAGATGATATAGACTTTTCTTTGGAAATATCTTAAGAAAAGTATTGTCAAAGTATTTCTATCCAACACAACCCACCTCAAACTGGATATTGAGTTGTAAAAAATTATAAAACAGAGGGGTGCCTGGCTGACTCAGTCAGTAAAGAATGTGACTCTTGATCTTGGGGTTGTAAGTTTGAGCCCCATGCTGGGTGTAGAGATTACTTTAAAAAGATAACATCTTTACAAAAATGATAAAACAGAAAGTTTTCTTTTTTCTAAAGGAATATATTTGTCAGAAAATGAATACAAGCAAATAAGACAAAACTATATAATGAAAGTTTCAGCATTCCCTATGTGTTTTGATTAAAGATGCAAATGTGGAGCTGGCTTGGAGCTTTGTAAACAAGGGATGTTTAGGAAACCTTTGCTAATGCAAGTGACTGAAATTATATAGATCTTTCATTTCTATAGGGAGCATTGGCTCTATTATTGATCAATTTTTATTAGCTTTTAAAGTGATGGTGTTTCTGTTCCAAAACCTGCTGTTTCATAGAAGAGAGCTGGGTTTATCAAGCTGTTGGGAGGGGTTGGTAGGATATCCTCGTGCAGAGTTTAATTCTTGGGCCTTTTGGAAGCTTAAGAAATGAACATTAAGGGCTTAAAAAGTTAGCACTTTACAAAGGGAACAAACCAAATGGGGAAAAGGATGGAATAAAGTCAAATTGGAAGATTGGACCCTACATGATTATTTTCTGGCAAAGAGATGTAAAACCTTGGTTAAGTTCATTTATTATTGTCTTTGCTGTTTTTTAAATTTGATGTTCAATATGAAACATGAAAAAAATTGAGTATCAAGAGGATCTTTTGCCTTTTAAAGGCAAGTTTCTTTTTTGTTATTTTTTCTTCTACTATTCTACCACATTTCATACCAAATATCTCACCCACACATTTTGTCTAATTTTGTATCCTTTCTCCTGATTCTTTCTGTTATTAATTTTAGCTCATATAAAATGATTTTAAGCTTAGATTTTTATCTATTGAGAACTTTAAAAAAATAAATCAAGACAAATCAATTGAGGAACTATGAGATAAAATCCATTTTTTGTCTCATTAGGTCAATTAGAAACTGGAAAAGTGGGAGGGAATACTCTTTAAAGACATAATTTATCAATCTGCTGAGGGGAGTTATAATCACTGTAGCAACTATTACTTCTTTACCATTTATTAGAGACCAGTATTCTGTGTATGTTTCCTCATTAAATGTACAAGAATTCTATGAGGTAGGTTCCACTGTTGCTTTCATTTTACAAATGAGGAAACTGAGGCTCAAAGGGGTTAAGTAACTACTGAAATCACACATAGCCTAGAATGAGGTGAACCCAAGGCAGTCTGACTCAACCTGGCCTTTTGTCCTCTGGCCTGTTGGTGTATAAAGCTCTCATTTGAGTGTCTTTTACATAGTGGAGGGGTTGGCACTGCCTGGGCTCCAGACTTCTAGTTGGAACTTCTCTCACAGAATGCCCTCTAGGCTTTGAGTGCCCTGTGGCTAGCAGCCTCTTTGTGTACCATGCGTCAGGACTTTGTGCAGCCAATATAGAGCAGAGGTAGTAAGAGTGACAAGGGGGTGATCAAGCTGAAGCTCATATGTGATTCAGTGCAGTATAACCTGTATTTATCGGACACCTGCTGTATCCTAGGCCCCATGGTCAATGCTAAAGATACAAACATTAGCAAGAAAAGGTTTCCATTAGGAAACAGCTCCATAAACAGCATAGACACCATGGGGACAGGAACTTGGTTTGTTTTGTTAACTCCTGTTTCCCCATCATCTAAAATAATACCTTGCTAGAGTAATATCCACAAAGAGCTATTGAAATACTGAATGAAAGGATGCAGCTTGTACAGCATTCTGTAGGACAGAGAGCAGGGCTTGTCTTAGGCAAGGCCTAGGTGTTGTATGGAAGGCTGCTGTTAGCTGGGGCAGGGAGTGGCTTGGTGTGGGGAGTGCATATGGGCAGGACAAACACTGTTTCACACAGATAGCTCCTCAGTCCTCACTCTCTCCTACTCTTACCGAAGAACCAGAGGACAGCTCCTCCTCCTTATTGCTCACACTTGTTAGCTCCCTGTGGGAGCCCATTTTTCTTTGCCTGTCATGCCCATTGCAAGCTAATTTTATCTGAAGACAATTGGAATGGGGGAGAGTGCTAAGTGTGGAGCATCTCAAGCCCAACTCCCTAGTGTGGCCAGTCTGTACCCCTTGTACCAGGCATGGAGGGGTAACCATTTCTCATGCAGCCACCTTCTGCTTGCCTGGCGTTCACAGCTGAGGTGACCATGATGTGCTCAGACTGTGTCAGGTGAAACTTCAGTGTACATTCTGATTCTGTACCAAGCTCCCGACCCTTCCTTGACTTTTCTTTTTAGCACATTGGTGTTGTGGTGTGGGCCTGGGAAAGTGGAAAACTTCTCAGGATTCCCTGGTCCCCATTGGTAGTGGTATAGGTGTGTACCACATCCCTTTTTCAGCTTCTTCCTTTTGGCCAGTTTGTGTGAACGGGAGAACTTGGGAGCTTGGGCCTAAACTGATACCTGGTTTCATTCCCAGCTCTGCCTTTATCATCACAGTCACTTTCAACACATTGCCTCTCCTCCATGAACCTCAGTCTCCTCCATAAAATGAAGGGGTGGGATAGACAACCTCTTGCTTCCTTTGCTCCTAGATAGCATGAGGAGATAGTTACAGACTTCCTGATTCACTAGGGACAGTATCCTATTTGCTTATTTGGTGGGAGGGGAACTTTCTCCCACCTGGTTTGAGTAGAACCTCAGACTATAGTCCTTCAGATTTATCAGGTGTTGTATTTGTCAAAGTGACATTTTAAAGGATGTTCTAATATAATTACTGCATTTTCCAGTTTGCAGCTTGTGTGTATATTTGATTTTGCACTTGTTTCCTAAAATGCTGACCTAATTATCTGGAGCCCATCAAGCTTCCCAGGGCTAGGATGTTTTTTTGTTTGTTTGTTTGTTTGTTTTTAATTTTTAAGTTTATTTATTTAGAGAGAGAGAGCATGTGTGCACACACACGAGCAGGGGAGGGTGAGAGAGAAGGAGAGACAGAATCCCAAGCAGGCTTCACACCGTCAGCACAGAGCTCGATGTGGGGCTCGAACCTACGAGCTGTGAGATCATGACCTGAGCTGAGATCAAGAGTCGGAGGCTCAACCAACTGCGCCACCCAGGTGCCCCTTTATAGCTTTTATAATACAACTTCAAATTGTTTTATAGCCCCGAATCATAGAAATTAATAGTAGCATGAAGGATCTATAATACCCAACCTGGCCTTCCCTGGTTGCAAGCAGCTCATTTCTCTGACTTGTTCTCAGACTTGGGTTTATGTGCAGATTTTCTGTATTTGGTCACTATGTTCTTTTCATACACATTTGTCCTGTCTCCCTTGACCAGAGACAGGGCCACAGCAGAATATTCAAGGGGGACTTATTCAGAAGGGACTTCAAGTTTCATGTCTTCACTTCACAAATGAGAAAGTGTGAGTTTGACAGGCTGAGGGACTCGACCAAGTTCTGTAAGTGGGCCCAGAACCAGGGGAAGGATGTCCTATCTGGTGTTGTCTGCCCCATGGCTGCCTTGAGGGCAGGGGCTGTGTTTTTTCCAAGGACATCCTTTTATGCTATTAGGAAATGTTGAGACATGGAAACTTGCCAAGGTCCAGATTATCTGTTCATGAGGTTGAGGAGCTCATGTGGGTAAGTGTGACATCTCTTTCCCAGGGTGACACCTGATTCAGACTTTGGTTAGAAACAGATCCTCAGGTTTCTTCTGTCTACTTTTTGTCACATCTGTCTCCCTGAAAGTCCATTACCCCTTTAAACTTAAGTGAACCAGCCAGTAATTGAGATTTTTTTCCCATAAGCAGTGACTCTTCATGTATTAATTTTCATGGTGTGTGTGTGTGTGTGTGTGTGTGTGTGTGTGTGTTGTCAAGGTTAGAGCTGTCTCTTCATTTCTCAGTGGACTTTCTTCCTAGGACTTATTTGGTGATTAGAACAGTGACAGATCATCAGACATAGGCACAGAGCCTCAACTCTCAGAGTCTTTTCGGCCTGGAGCCCGTTGGGCTGCTCAGTCTAGCCATCACCTAGGTAACCGACACTAGGCCAGTGAAGCAGTCTGTCCACAGTGAGAGGAAATAAAAAATGAAGCTGCAGTGTTTATTTCTTATGCACTACAAATTTTTTGAATGTTGCTAGATTTTTAAAAAAGTTCGTTTCGCTTTCTCTTCTGGGTTTTGGCCTTTGTGCCTAGTGTATAACCCTAATGTTTCCTGAATTGCATATGCCTATTTTTGTAGTGTAGTTTTGTGAGAGCTGTGAGCTGTTGAATGCAGTTAAGATTTCATTCCCCAGCGATTTCTAGGAGGACTGCATTTCATGTAAGTTTTTAGGAATAAGTGGTAAGGCAAAAACATATTCTACAACTTATTTGGTTAGGTTTTGTGGGTGTTCATGTTTTAAAAAAAAGTCCCTTCCTGTAGGGATGTTTTTCCATTTGGTGTGCTCTATTTCCTTAGTAACTGTTGCTCTGTTGTGGGAGGGACTTAATGACATTTTTCAAGTGCAGTATTGAATTAATTTACTTCCTGGTTAGGCCTGTCCATCTTTCCAGTATAAATAGAATGTGTGTGTGTGTGTGTGTGTGTGTGTGTGTGTGTGTGTGTGTGTATAAAAGACAGGATGATGGTAGCCTGCTTTCTGTAGCAAGGGATCTTGAATGTGTGACTCAGGATGACTCTGTGATCTTGCTAGCTGGGTAAGTTGCCTCTCTCTCTTTACTCTTTTCTTTTCTTTTCTTTTCTTTTCTTTTCTTTTCTTTTCTTTTCTTTTCTTTTCTTTTCTTTTCTTTTCTTTCTCAGTATCCTATCCTCTACTTGATAGGACAGGACGTTCTGTGAAGTGAGTAGGAATGATCACTGGTAGTCACTGCCTCATCTTGACCGGTGGGTGGTAGGAAAACCATTTCAGAGAACCCTCCCAGTTCAGAGGCTCTGAGCCAGCCGTGCAGAATAGTCTCTCAGGAAATGCTACCTCTGTTCACTGCTTGGGGTGGGTTTGTTTTGTAAGTGTTTGCTGAGCTCTTCTGTGTGTACCCCTCCGAACACCAATGGCCTTCATCCATTCTTCCATTCATTCAGCAGAACAGGCATCAGGCAGTATCTTAGCTGCTGAAGGGAGGTGGAAAGTCAGTCAGTCACTGTCCTTGTCTTCAATGCACTTAGAGTCCAGCAGGAAAGATGGGTGCTAAGTGATCAGGACCCCTGCATGCAGCTGTGACTATGGCAAGTACTGGGAAGCTGGGTAGATAGGCTGGGAATTTATCCTGGGGGATGATCATGGAGGCCTCTCTGACCAGGGACATTTGAGCTGTGATTGGAAGGTGAGAAGGATCATGAGCAAGAGCCATAGGAGAGGGTTAGATGGGGAAAGTGGGTGAGACCACCATTTGTTCTGTTTCTCTGCCTTTTTTGCTGATTCTTGGTTGGTTGTTAAGCTGTGAAAGCAGATGTGCTTTGCTTCTCCTAATTCTGGGTTCTAGTCATCCACCTCTGTTCCCCAGCCTGTTGGGTCATCTGACACTTTCTTACTGAGCGTGACTGGGTTCCTTGCCCTGTCCTGGATGCGTGGGTCCCTCACTGAACAGAACAGAGTCTTCAGGTCCTGGGCACTCTTGCTACTTTCTTGTATATTTCTACAAAAGGAATATGTGTTAGTAGTTAGGAAGAAAACATTTTATGGAAGTTACAGTTTCATTTTAACTTAAAAATTGCATTTATGGAGACTGAGTATATGCAGGAATTTGAAAGTTACTCATTAATGGGATAATACTGTGTTCCTCTGGTCTTTATCAGTTTACACATTGCCCTAAAAGTTCTGACCAATACCATTCCTGAGACCCCAATTTGAGCTGTTAGACACCTGTCACCATACTTCTCTTTTAGAAGTAAAGTTAAGAATTGGTGAGCGTGGGGGCGCCTGGGTGGCTCAGTTGGTTAAGCATCCAACTTCGGTTCAGGTCATGATCTCACAGCTCATGGGTTCAAGCCCCACAGCGGGCTCTGTGCTGACAGCTCAGAGCCTGGAGCCTGCTTCAGATTCTGTGTCTCCTCCTGTCTCTGCCCCTTCCTCGCTTGTACTCTCTCTCTCTCTTTCTCTCAAAAATAAATAGACATTATAAGAATTGGTGAGTATGATGAAGATGGTAAAAGGAAGAAAAGAAAAAAAATTGTTGTTTGTTCCATTTTGGTCCACATCTGCCTCAGTCTTTTCCATAGCCATTTGAAATGTGATATAGGATAGCTTGATTTTGTTTTTAAAAATTGAGGTAGCATACCTTTTGCAATGAAACAAAATAAAATAAACAGAAAGCCCACGATAAAGTAACAAAAACCTCATCACGCTTCGTTTGTCTCTGAGTTTAAAGAAAAAGAACAAGTAAAGTCTATTGTTTCTGTGCTTTGAAAGCACCATAGCAAAGGGCAAAGAAGATAGAGGTTTTATAGGGGCAGGTGGTTTTGTTTTTTTCTGGCACTTCCATTTCCTCAAATTGATAGGTATAGTGCATGTGGTTAGTTTACTTTAGAAGTTAGTGTAGGCCGTTAGGATGCTCACACTGTGTGTGTTGGTCATTTTACATGGAATGTTTCAATTCAGAGAAAAAAATGTTTTGTCACATTTTCAAGCACTTCAGAACTACCATTTGCATAAATTATTTTAATTGGAATAATTTTTTCCACCTATTCATTAAATTTAAGGACTTGTGGTACACTACACCTTATTAACTGTGATTGTTACTGCAGGTACATGAAGGCAATACAATTGAATTTATTAACATAATTACAGCACTTCATTAATACATAAGGTCTTCCTTATAGCTAGCCTGCATTAGTGATGTTTCCTTTACTACTTTATATTTACAACAAGAGGGCTTAACAGAGTGTTCTTTTCTGTTATGTGCCATTTTCTGAAATTATTTTTCTTTCCTCTAGTTTGATGGTGAAAAAGAGGAATAAGGTTATATTTTTGAAAGATCGATATGAATTGATTAGAGTGAAGTGCTGATAATGGAAAAAAGATTTTTCTCTAATACTGGAGAGTCCTATTCGGATTCTATTTTAAAAAGTCTCATCTTTGGGCTTCTAACGTTCTTGTTATTAGTGTTGCTTCTTGTATACTATAACAACACTAAAGTATCTGAGAAATATTTTGTAAAATGCTTTTATATTATATAATGGTGTGTAATAGGTAATGCAAAATTTCAGATTAAACTTGCTTTTCCTTCTCACTCTTTAAAATATTGTTATAGGCCTTTGTTTTCCCCCTTGAGAGTCATTTTTTAAAACTCCTCAACACAAGTCATTCTAGGAGTACTGACAGCAGTGGATAGGAACCTCAGACCTCACTTCTAAGACCTCAGGAACAAGCTTGGGAAATGGGTTTCTTCTTCAGGGTACCTGTGAACTACAAGTAACTGAGGGAAAGACATTTGAATATTGTATGGCCTTTGTAGCCATTCTTAGAGAGGCTCGGAGCAGTGAATACTGTCTTCTGTCTTTTTTTCTGGGGTGCAAGTAAAAGCTACCTCTGCTCCCTGCCCCTTCACAGGCACTCAGGAAAAGGTGGTGCACCTACCGCCTCCCCAGAGCTCCTCCAGTGCCCATAGCGTGACCATGAACATTGCTCTGGGTAGCTTTTTCTTTTTCTCTTTTTTTTGGCCTCAATGGGTCTACTAAATTTCATGTTCCTACAGGTCATCAGGAAAGTGATCTCTTTCTTTTTAATTTCAGCAAGGGGAGAGGCGAAGCACAGAGAGCAGCAGATCAGACCATACTGAGCTCCCTTAGAGCGGCTGAGACCCGTGGAGGATGCTGGCTGCCAAGTGGCTGAGGAGGGCCTCACTCTAAGGTGGGAAAGCAGGTCTCAGCGGGACAGCTTCCTCTGCTCCTGGGCTCACCATGGCCTTCACCCTCTGGCTGGACGGCTGACGTGACTGTGTGCCCCAAGTGTGCACGCTGCTGGACTGGGTGCCGTCCCAGGTACCACCTGCTCTCAGGGTCTGGGAGCAGGACAGGTGGGCATCAGATGCTACCAAAAGCCGGACGGGGCAGAGCGATGGACTCCGACAAGCTAAGATGGAAGTGACCTGAGGCCTCGCCCAGGCAGTTTTCTCTTGACAGGATAGCTTAAGAGTTGGAGCACAGGCTTGTCTGGGGAGCAGTATGCAGGAAGCTGGTTTTCAGGCCACAAATGCTTTCACAGGTGAGAATTCTCCACGCTTAAAACTTTATTTGAACTTAGTTGGTAGGTAATAAAGTAACAAACAATTCTATAAAATGAGTATGCATTTATGTTTATGAACTGAAGGCAATTCAGAGTCAAGGGGCTCAGGCTGCCATGGTGACTGATTTTGACAAAATAATAGTATGTTTTTCTTCTCTCTAAATAGAAATTTGAAAAAGCATTTGACATTATATGATTCTACTTTTGTCGAGTAATATGGCACACACAATATTCTGCAAGTCATTGTTCTCTAAAGGAAATATGTCACTTGCAGAGCTATGCATAGAGGATATGTTTTTCTTTACAGAAGTGGGAAGACTCTCTGAGGGAATAAAGTTATTGATGATGAGTGACTTCTCCCTCCCCATCTTTAGTTTTCCTTCTCAGATTTATTTGTGTGCAAATGGTGGTGGGGGTGGAAATTCTGCTGAACTAACCACTCAGTTGAGATTCTTCTCATGTAAGTGAGCTTATGGAGAAGCCCCGCATCACTATTTGACATTGCTTTGCCCACTGGCTGCCAGTTTGCACATTTTGCAGGGAACCACTCAGTCTGGCTGACGCCCCAGACCCATGGCCTGAAACACAGGGCCTTTTGAATTTGGGTCCTTGTTCCTTGTCAGATTCACTTAACATCCCAGGCTTCTGCCTCCTTATTTATAAAATGGGGGCGGTGAAGTTAAAGAAACTAATGGAATCAAGGAGAAACATTTTTATATAAGAAGATAGTTTTTTGGGCTTTTTTTTTTTTTAAGGAAAGATGGTAGTATAATCACAACAAGTGACCACATTCTCTGGTCCTGTGAGTCTTAAAAGTTTGCAACATTTCAAATTCTGTGGAGAGAGCAGGTCAGGTTGTTGTGTGCCTGGAGAGGTTGTGGCTCAGCCTGAGGGCCACACAGACTTGGATTGGGGCTCTGCCCTCTCCCCTGATGAGAGCTCTGCTCTTGGACAGTCATTGAGCTTTTTTCTGTTTCCTTTTGCTCATTTCTAAATGAAGATGGACACGGACTCAACTTCCCTGCTCTGGGGAAGAAATGAGACTACATATGTGAGTGCTGAGTATGGAGTTCGATCCTTTCCAGACCTTGGCTCTTTCCTAATGTGGAGTTACAGGGTTGAGCCTGGCTGCCCAGTCCAGTCCTTGCACTCTGTGCTCACACTTTGAGTGAGCTCCTTAGACTGTCACCATCTGTGTCTATAACATGGGAGCCTTCATCCTGGGGGCTGTGCTGGGGACGGTCCTCTTGGGGTGGTAACAGCCCTTTGAAAATGAATGAAACTGTATTTAAGTGTAGATTCAGAAAAGCATACAAAGTTGAGTGCTTTAGACCATCTCAGACTTCCAGTCTGGCTGATTGGAAACCCTGTCCTCCTGTCCTCCCTTAATGGGTCCACTTCAGCTGTTTCAGTCACATGAGCTGCTCCTTCATGGAATGTCACTTTCTCTATTCTGTGTGAAGGGTAGCATACTCTTCTTCCCCACTCTCTGGAAGACATCTGGGGAGGAGAGGCAACCAGGAGGTGTAAGGAAAGAAGCTCCTAAAGCAATTCTGAGAGGAAGAGGTAACAAAAAGAACTGGAGGAAGAGCAGCACATGGTTCAAAATGTAGACTAGCCTCGTGTTCACGCTCCTCAGCTGTTTCAATGCCTGCCCAGGAGGTGAAAAGCTCCTGTAGTTGTTGCCTCCCCCTGCATGGCTTTTGAGACTCCTACTTTACTGCCATTGCCTTCTTGGGCAGTCAGCCTTTTAGAGGGGCCTGACCAGGGAGTGGAGGTGAGGGGGGCACCCCATTGGATTCTACACACAGTCTCTCCTGAGCCTGACATTAGTCTGCCATGGTTCACAGTTAACAGAGTTGTGTCCAGTCCTCACCAGTTTCCTCATTTTCTGAGGAAAAATGAAGACATCCCCCATTTCTGTCAAGATCCCAGGCCATCTTGAGCCTGGGGCCTTGAGACAGTTGGTTCTGAATAATGGAAACCACTGGGTTCTGCCTGGAAAATTCACAGTAGTTAGGACAGTGCCTGAAACATTAAGGCCCGAGAAAATGGCAGCTGTAATTATGACTGTTACTGCCCTGGTTATGGGCACAGAACCATGGTCACCTCCTCCTACATTTGCTTTTAGCCACCCTCTCAAGGCTCCTCCCCAGTTCATATTTTCTGAACTTCTTTTAAATTATAATTTACTGAAGAACTCTATTTCCTTACAAATTTGACCTCCTCCTAGTTGCATCAGCCTACCTGAATAATAATCATATTGGTAGTAGTAGTAAAATAATATCCATGGCCAATATTTTAGAGAGCTTACCATGTGCTTTACCTGTGTGTGTGTGCTGGTATTGTTGATGCAGGGGCACACTCAGAGCCAGCAGTTAGACCAGGCTGGTGGCCTTTTGAAATGTCTTAGCCCTGTATGCAAACTTGGCTGCACATGCGGGTCACCTGGAGAGCCTTACCACTGCCTGGGTCTCCCCCTCAGAGAGTGGGGTTTAATTGCATCAACTAGCCCTGCTAAACCAGGACCTATAGTCTAACAAGATCCCCAGGTGCTCGGTGCATTTGAAAGTCTGGCAAGCTGTGAGAGCCAACACTGTACAAAGAGTGGTGGTTAGAGTTTAGAGGAGAGGGTGGGTTGGGAGAGTCAGTACTTGAAAAAAGGAACTGACTTGTCCCATTTCCTCAACACAGGTGATTGAATAATCTGCACATTCTCAAGGAAGCTGTGGATTGTTGGATATTAGTTATAAGAGCCAGGCGCACAAGTACCTGTAGGACAATGGTTTTAGTGCCCCACTTTCTCTAGGGAAATAACCAGTGATGGAATAAAGGAGATAGAAGTACCCAGCCTTCTCTGGAGTGGGTCCCTGTGGAGTGGGCTCATCATTTTTATTTTTTGCCTGCTCTTCTCATCTTTCTTTCCCCACATGGTTGGTAATAGTTACTTATGATGTAGGATGAAAGGGCCGATCCTCTGTCCCTGCCCAAGCAATGCAGTAAAGCTGTAGTCTTAGAGGTGAGTCAGAGGCTGGTGCCCACCCACTTAGTTGGTTTGCCGTTCTTATGTTTCTTGATTTTAGACTTTTCTTATCCCAGGGCAACTAAAGGTGCTGATGTCTTAGTTTCTGGAATTGAAGATGCACTGATTTTGTGGATTTTCTAGGCCAGTGGAAAAAAGTCTTGCCTTCGATATTTGAAACGGTGAAGGGGTTAAAGCATTTGTCCTTGGCTTTAAATCTTGTCTTAGAGTGTGACAAAGTCATTATACAGTTAACCATATTTCCACTTAAAAAAATTTGTTAGTTTATATTTTAGGTTTCAATTCCCTTGGTGATGGGAGTCTGGAGGGCTCAGGATGCCTATTAAAGAAGTACTTAGGGGCTGCAGTCTGGCCAGGAGGGAAGCCTGGTAGACCAGTATGAAGCTGTGTTTGCATGGCAAGCCCACTGCTTGTTTTGCAGTGAGTGCAATTACTGTGACGGCTGGTGGGAGCTTGGAAGCCCCTTTGTCCCCATGCCATTGCTGGTTTGCCTGTGTCTTTCAAATCCCCTCTTACATTTTGCTTCCTGTGTGAATATAGGTGTACACCCATGGATACATATTGCAAATTCATCCTCCTAATTATGATTTTCTATTCTTGCATATAAGAATTTACACATTATTGTAAGTTTTCTCAGCACATGTAATTTGGAAATGATTTTAATCAGTTAGGCACTATTTTATAACAAAAAAAGACTTAATTTTCTCTTTTACAAGTAATACCTATTCATTGTAAGCAAATTTGGAAAGCTCAGACAAATTGCAAGAAAAAAATAATTACCCATCCTATAGCCTTGCCATATGAAGCTTTCCACTGTTAACATCTGGCTTACATCTTTTCTATCTTTTTTTCCTGTGTACATTTCTTCCTATAAACTGTTTTTATAACATGTGTTCACTTTTATAACCTGATCATTCCCCTTTAACATTACGAGCATTTTCTTTAGAAATATGCCTTAAAATTGCTACATCATATTCTTTATGTATGTGTACTTGAATTTTTAAATTGTGCTTTTATTATTGGATATTGAAGTTTTTGACAGCTTTTGCCCTTATAGATAATGCTTTGATGAACACTGTTGTGCAAAAAGCTTTTCTGTGTATTGGGCTATTTTCTTAGGTTAAGGTCCCAGAATTAGAATTATGGAGTTCAAAGATGTGAACTTTATTAAGGTTTATGACTGAATTTTTAAAAGATTTTTATTATTTTTAAATAATCTCTACACTCAACGTGGAGCTCGAACCCACAACCCCGAGATTGAGTCACATGCTCCTCTGACTGAGCCAGCCAGGCACCCCTGTGACTGAATTTTCAAAGGGATTGGTTGGTCCTAGCTTCTGAGACTGTGCTGAGCTCCATTTCTTCCAGGTGCCTGTTCCCAGTTACTGTGGCCTGTTCCTGCCATTCAGCTGTGAGATGGAGCAGCCCTGCTTGCACTGCAGGGTGTCATGAGATTAATGCATGTTTATGGAGCTCTTTGCAGCATGATGCTGTAGAGCCTACCTGAGTGCCATCATTACAACAGTGATGCTAATGTTTCATTTTGGCAGTGAAAACTCAAGCATCCTAAGTTCATTGTTTTTGTTCTTTCAGATAGTCTCTGTCTGGCTTTAGTTCATGGAAGCAATAATGTAGATGAATAGATGCCAGCAAGATAAGACTTTTGTAAGAACACCCCCCCCCCCCCCCGCAACCCTGGTGCCTCTGGGCATAGAGAAATGGGAATCCTTTCAGGCTGGGTCAGTCAGCTCTCTGTTGAAGTGTCCTAATAGTGATGGAGATTTCATCTGAGGTTTGCTGTACTTTCTCCTGACTTGGAAAGCATCCTGCCTGGGTTATCACCATTACATCCTAAAGAAGATGCCAGTGTTAGGATTCTGCTCCCTCCCCACCACTAATGACACCCTTAAATACTGTTTTGCATAATTAAATTTCTTGGGCTTCTGGAATCATTTCGTTCAGTGTTAGAAGAAACATATATCCTTGGATGACTAAATAAATGAACCAAATTCCTATAGAATTTACAAGTCTTTCTTGTGAAAAGGATGGTCAGACCTAGTTGTTAAATAAATTAAGGTTATATCACTCATAAAGGAGAAGAATGAGAGTTGATTTAATAGTCTTCAGATATCCGAAACAGAGCTATTTTATGAATTTAGGTGATTGTGTTTTCTTAGCCACTAAGAACCAAAAAATTGAAAGAATCACTTAAATGGAGTTGTTGTGATGCTTATTTTTCCATGGAAATCTTTCACACTAGCTTGAGTGCTGGGACCCTGTGTGGGATGGACGTGGCCTTACTTGGAGGCTTGACCAGCGCTACACTATTCCAAGGGCTCTGAACAGCCCCGAAGGATCTTGAGCCACCTAGACTTTGAGCTTATTACTCACCCCTTTGAGGCTGTGCCTGTGTGCCGACCATGGATGACCTTAGCTCACACTTTCCATATCTGCCTGAAGGATGCTTGTTTTAGTTGATAGTGAGAGCTGTTTATCAATTAAAGGGAGGTGGGGCTGGGGGGGGGGGAGTGATTCATGGCCAAATTTTGGAGGAAGAAATTTAATTGGTTTCTTTACTGTAGAACTTTTCAAAGTGTTTAATATGAAACTTGGAATATGAAGGTCCCTAATGGGCGATAATGGGCAGCATTTCCCAAATGACAAGACATTGAAGGCTTTTTAGAAAGCAAAACACAGAGGGACAACACATGCTGCCAGTCTGTGATGTTGCTTTCCTTCTAGCTGAGGTTTGGGTGTCACTGTCCCACGGCACTAGTGAAGCAGAGCTCTTGCCAGACGTGTGTAATGTGCTGCAGATGAAAAGAAGGTAAGGAGGCAATCTTTCTTCTGCCTCCATTCTCCCCCTTGGCTCATTCTGCCAGCATACTTTAAAATGCAGCTTTAATTATACCTTCTCTTGTCCTCAAACTTTTCATGGTTTCTTGTTTCCTAAAAAGAGTCTAGACTCCTCAGCCTGGAGTTCAAAGTTCCCTTGTGTTTTCTTCCATCATTCTCTTGCTGTGACTGAAGTTCCAGACAAACTGGACTACTTGCCCATCCTCAAATAGTTTTTACATTTTAAATACCTCAATGCCTTTGCTAACACTTCTTCATCTCCCTTAGACTTTATCCTTCTACAATTTTTCTGACTTCAGGGTCTGTCTCAGTTCCATGACATCTTTTGTGATGTGCGTGAGAGAAGCCCAGACGATCTTCCTACTTGTAATTTAACAGATATAGAAATGATTGATAATAATAGCTTTTTGTAAAATCTTGCATGCTCTGGCTTGAGGGAAGTTAGATTTACTAAGAGAGCTATCAGAACACACTGTGGTGTGTGTGCTTGGTTTTTACATTGCCCTATTTAGCCTGGCATCTGGTCCTCAGTTCCAAACGTAACCCTTATTTAATAACATTGTTTCTATGTGTAAATTGTTTTCTAATAAGCTCCTAAAGCATCTCCATTTTCTTTCCTGTAAACTATTCTGCACTGTTTCCAGAGTTTTCCTACTGTGACAAAGATGATCATCTTTTTTAGAGGCATTATGGTAGCCTGATGCCTGAAGAGTGTATATACCCATTTTAAATAAGGATAAGAAGTAATGTCAGTATTGCTTGAAACTGTATTTATTTTAAGGTTACTTAAATATGTACAACATAAATATAGTTATAAAATCCTTATGTTTATAGCTTTTAAATAGCTATAACATCAAAACAAATATAGGAATTATAAAGTTGAAATCACTCAAATTGCTGCTTAATCTGACATACTTTTATTTTGCTGAACCTTTCCATTTCCCAGCCTTTTAAATTCTGAGCAGAGCATCCTAAAGGGTGACTCAAAGTGATGATGGGCACTCATTGCTGGATTTTAGGATATACACACAAAAGTCAACAAGGCTGGTTTGAAGAATTCCTTGTCCTTGAATATCCAGGGTCAAAAACTACCTACAAATCTCCTTAGGGTTCTTCAAAAAATGTTGGCTTTTGACCATCATACTTCTGAAACTTGGATGTTTAAGTTACCCCTGTAAAGAATGGTTTAGTTCTGGAGAAATCAAAGACTTGTACAGAAACCAGGTTACTGCTTCAACATGTGACCCCTTGAATTTCTTTCTCGGGTCCTAGATTCTTGCTGTATTGGTGTGCAGAGGGTTTGGAATCCTTTGTTTGGACTATCTTGTGCTTACCACTGCAGGATGAGCCCAGAGGCCAGAAAAGGCCTGGCTTCCAGTAGAAGTAGCCATTCCCGTGTTGAACTTCCCCCAAATTTCTACTCAGTGATGTTGACAAGTTAGCTGACTATTCTGAAGCACACCTTTTACAACACTAAAGTGGAGATCATAATAACTAGTCAGTAGGATTTTAGTAAGGATTAAATGAAGTAACATATGTAAAGTATCAACTGTAGAGCCTAGCAGATAGATGGTGCTCAGTAAGTGGTTTTCTTCTCCTATCACCATCTTCAAGAGGTTAGCTACATGTAAAGGCCTCAGAAAGCAGGGGTTCATTTAGCAAATGTTTGATGGGAGCTCATGCCATGCCTGTGAGGGGTTCAGAGCAGATTGATATGATCCTTCCCCCTGGATATAGATGTTCGGTGCAGAGCAGATGCATCACTGCTATTGTGGACCTGGGAGCATGGTCTAGAGAGGCTGTCTTTTGCTGAGACCCCCTGGCCTCTCTGCTTATGGAAATCTTCAGCATATAGCTTCCTCTCTCCCTCATTTATATTCTACCCAATATGATTTCTGTCTCTGCACTCAAGTCACTCTACCTGCCTTACTCAGAGATGGCTCTGGGTGATGGTTTGTGGGGCAGTGATCCTGTGCAGTCATCACAGGTCGTGAGTGTGTGCCCTGATGGGTCTAAGTTGGAGTTACAGGTCTGCATGTGTTTATTTCATAACATTATGTTCAAATGTGAAAACTCTGAAAGGGATGCAGAAATAAACATGTTTGGTATCTGTGTAGATGTTTTATGGTTCTATTTAAAAAATTTTAACCAGCAATAGTGAATATGGTAACATGGACATTTTTTCCCTCTCAGCTGACTTGGGTATTTTAGAGCATTTCCAGAGCAGTGTGAGGAAGACACCTCTTGGTTACAGATGCAGGATGACAGTATGTGGCCCTGCATACCTGTAGGTAGCATCTGGGCTCAGGGCTCCTCTGTATCAGTAGTAAGATGGGGAAACTATGCTGTCTTACTATTTAAATTTATTTTCTTTTATGATAAAATTTCAGAAAATTAAGGATGTTTTCCTTGCCCTTTGGAATTGCTTATCCATGATCTCAGATGCGGTATTTCACAGAGCTGACATAAGGAGTGAAGATTAATTGTCTGCTCTGCCAGGTGCTTTCACATATACAGTCTCATTCACTCCTTGGAACAGCCCTAGGAGGTATAAGTATTATGCCAGGTCTATTTGTAAGGGAACAATACAGGCCCAGAGTAAGCCTGCTTGAGGCCACATTGTCTAGCAAGCCTCAGTGCCAGAGTTGAAACACAGGTCTGTCTGTGCTGGAGCTGGATCCCAAGCATGCAGAGAGAAATAGTCCTTCTCCTTTATAAATCAATGCAAGGCAAGAGGGACATAGAGAGAGAAAGAGAGAGACGGGCATTTGAAGCTTGAAACTGAACTCACACAGTAAGTGTTTGTCAGATAGTGTTGTGTGTTTTCTAACTTAGAAAATCTTTTACATGCCTACCTCTTAACCTCACCAGTTTTTATGTGATTCTGCTTTTGGAATATTTAGGAGTGAAAGAAGAATGACCCATGGTGGTGATGGTTGTAAAACAATGTGAATGTACAGAATGCTGTAGGACTGTACACCTAAAAATGGTTAAAATGGCAAATTTTATATATATTTTTACCACAATAAAAATAAACACTTAAGAAAAAAACAAACCCGTTACACGTTCACTGATGGCTTTCTGCTGTCATCCAGGTTTGACTGAGTATGCCATGAATGTAAGCATTCCTTATCCTTGCTTCGTTGGAGTGAGGGTTATGGAGACTGAGTAAATGATAGTAATTATTACTATGTGCCAGGCAATATTCTAAGCACTTTATACTCTTATTCGAGCCTCAAAACAATTCTACAAAATAGTTGCTGTTGTGAAGCGCTTTTGACAGATGAGGAAAAACAGGCACAGGTTAAGCGAAGGTAACACCTCTGATAAGATGAGTAGCTAAGATTAGAACCTACAACCGCCATAATCAACACAAATGACTGGACTATGCCATGACTGGACTATGGCCAAGGCCAGCCTTTGTCAGGAAGTGTTTCCCTTCCAGCTTATCAATGTCCACAGAGATCTATGATCCAAATGCTTCTCTTGGAGAGGTGGTTTAGTTTATGGAGAGATGCATATTATAGTTGTATATTTAAGAAAACTTGGCCTATAAGGACATTTTTTTTTTTTTTTTACATAGTATGATAGAATCATAGCCTGTGTATAAACTGTAGCTTCTAGTATATGGGCTTACAGCCTTGTTTACCTTCTCTAATTCTAGACTCAGACCACACAGGAGTAGGTCTTGTCACTGTGATAGTCTTTTAGGGTGTCTGCAAGTAAGCACGTGCAGAAGCCCTGGAACACCTGTGTTTCCTCTGTGTTTGCAGCCAGTGCAGTACATTTAGCGTTCAACTGTCTAGCTGGTATGTTTTCAATACAAACCTCATTTCTCACAAAGTCTTTTTCTCCTTATAAAAACATTAAATGAACATTAAGAAAAATTCCATTTATTTGGAGATATTGGCTAATATTCTAGAATGGAAGAAAAATCTGCCTGCCTCATGCTTCTGGTTTGCTCCTGCCCCGTGGTGTTCCATTCAATGCTTAGACATTGGGTAACAGTTCAGAGTGTAGGAAGAGGTTCTTTTGGACCCAGAGCATAGAGAGTCTGGCGAACACCTCTTGTGAGCATATAGCAGATCATCCTTCACACACAGGATGGGAGAGAGTATGGGCTTAGGCTCATAAGCTCTGAGGTTTGTTTTTAATGTTTATTTATTTTTGAGAAAGAGAGACACAGAGAGAGGGAGACATAAACTCTGAAGCAAGGCTCTGAGCTGTCAGCACAGAGCCTGATGTGGGGCTTGAACCCACAAACCGCAAGATCATGACCTGAGCCGAAGTCGGATGCTTAATCAACTGAGCTACCCAGGTGCCCCCATCATAAGATCTGAGTTTTGATGTAAGTCCTACCATTTGTTGGGGTGAGATCTGGGTAAGTTACTTAATCCGGAGCCCAGCTTTTTTCCCTCTAAATTAGTAGTTATGATCTCAGCCCATACAACTGATAGCTAAAGAGAGAACCTAAGTGACAGTGCTGGACCAGGCTGCCTGTTTCCTTCCATGGTGTCTATGCCGTGATGTAAAGCCCTCCTAGCTGTGCTCTGACATCCCCTGGAATCTGCTGAGGCCTTGATGTGGAGATAGGCCTGGCCTGCCTCAGAGACAAGTTGTTCGGGATGAGGCTTCTCCAGCTAGACCTAGGCCTCCTCTGTGCCTGCCTGTAATCTTTATTTCATATGTCGGGCACATTCACAGAGGATGGACGTGAGCAGGGGGGCAAATTACAACTTAAACCTAGCCATGTGGTCTCATGTAAGTAGTGTGGACACCGTTTAGGTGGTTGAGGTGCTGGGCCCTATAGGCCAAAATGGGGTGAGGGGATTATGGATGTATTTGGCAGTTAATTTTGTCCCTATCCTGCCCTTCTGTGGGTTTGTGATGCATGAAGAGACAGTACAGGACCTAATGTGCAGTTGTTATACCTCTGTTGTTTCTTCATCTAGTTTTGAGCAACTTTCCTGTTTTGGAGGTGGGGCAGTTATTTGGCCCAAACTATTTTGTAAAAAAATTTTTTAATGTTTATTTTTGAGAGAGAGAGAAACAGAGCACAAGCAGGAGAGGGGCAGAGGAAGAGGGAGACCCAGAATCCGAAGCAGGCTCCAGGCTCTGAGCTGTCAGCACAGAGCGCGATGGCTCGAACTCAAGAACTGGGAGATCATGACCTGAGCTGAAGTCGGACGCTTAATCAACTGAGCCACGCAGGCGCTCCTGGCCCCAAATTTTTTCTAATGTTAAATATTAATATATTGGTCTATGACATTAGACTTAGTCAAGTAAAAACCAACACTGGGAAAACTCACCCTTGTCGTTTGTTCTCTCCCTTGTGGTCCCACAGAGGTGCCCTGCTGGAAACCTCTTGTTTGTCTTGCGATGGTGCCCTCTCCCTTTCCTGTCACTTGCCAGTGCTGTTGTCTTTTACCTCCAGAAGATGGCCTCTTGGAAAGTGAGCTGAGTGGTGAGAGCACATCAGGGCACACAGGAATGGTAGACATGCAAGCACTGGGTCTGGCTGGCTCTTCCACCTGGCAGCCATGCACCTTCACAGATGTTTTATTTCTCTGAACCCATCCTCATCTGTAGGATGGAAAATGTTTAAATGCCCACATTCCTAGGTGGGGATACAGGGCCAGATTTTAAAAAGCATATGGAAAGTGCTGTGTAAGTTTTAAAATGTTGCACAAGAGTGAATAATTCGGATAATTATGTTTAGATAACTGAGAGCTCTTCTCATCAGAGGTTTGCTCTAGGTAGGGTAGCCAGGTGTCCCCATGTATGCCTGTTGTGGTGGTGCTTCCTTTCACTCTCAGGAATGTCCTGGTTTGAACGATTAATTATATATATGATCACCTTACTTATGGCTGATGCCCTGACTAAAAGAGTGACTTTTCTGGCTCTGAATAGTGATGGGAAAGCTTACTTGGATGGTCTTCACTCTCTGTACCATCTCTGCAACAGCTGCGTATGGCTTTTGTAGCAGTGGAGGTTTTCTATTGCATGAAATGTTTATAATTGGAAGATAAACTCTGCAGCAGTATGGCACGGTGGAAGAGGTGTTAACCCCACAGTTGGATCAGCCCTGTCTCCCCACTGGGGAGCTATGTGGCAATGAGTATGGATGTTTACTTATGTCTCTAAGGGCATGGTACCTCCCTCATGGGGCTGTTGTGAGGGCTTGATGAGGTCTGTTGAAGTTGCCAGCAAACCACATCGCACCAACTCATGTACATGCAAGTAAATGTTTTTTGAAAGTAAAGTTTGTTGTGTTTTATTTTTTTTGTCAAAAGTAACTTTTATTATTTTTTATTACTACAAAACTGTACATGTTTACACTTGTTTGAGGTTGTGGAGTTTGTTCTCCCTTTAGTTGTGGAGTTTGTTCTATCAGTCTTCAAGTTGATTTCTGGGGTATTTAGGATGATTTGAAAGTAATCTAGTTGTGTTCATGGGATGAGATGAATCTAGGGTCCTCTTATTCCACTGCCATCTTCTCTTCTCACCTGTTGTTTGTTTGTTTATTATTTATTTATTATTACTATTTAAAATATTCATTTATTTTTGAGAGAGAGAGAGAGAGAGCGAGCAAGTGAAGGAGACGGGCAGAGAGAGAGGGAGACAGAGAATCCCAAGCAGGTTCTATGTTGTCAGCGCAGAGCCCAATGCAGGGCTCTAATTCACAAACCATGAGATCATGACCTGAGCTGAAATCAAGAGTTGGGTGGACCCTTAACTGACTGAGCTACTCGAGAGCTCCTCGCCTGTTGTTTTTTTAATTTAAGATGTATAAACAAAAAGAAGTATGATGTTCCTGCTGTTGACTGAACTGCTGAATTGGGTGCCCGGCCGTGGAGTATAGGGGAGAGATGAGGGAAGGGGACACTTCAGAAGTTTTTGTTGATGAATAATAGAAACTCATCAGAGCTTGTTTTTGCTTTTTGTTTATAAATCAGCATAGTGGCCTTAGTCTTCAGTTGCACCACGGATGAATACCTTGTCTTTCTGGCTTCACTGAAGTACCCTTAGTAAGTGTTGCTTGTTTATTTGTTGTCTATCTGTTGTTGCTCACCTACTCTTGGCCTGGAATGGAGGAGCAATGTCAATTAATTTGGTGTGTCTCCCAACCTTGGTGTCCTGTTTTATTTGGAGAGATATGTAGCACATGTGGACAGGACAGCTACCATGTGAAGCAGAAGGTTCAATGCTGAGGAAGGCACCAGTGAAACTCTCTGAGAGTTCAGAAGATGCAGGCTCCTGGGGTAGCTTAGGGAATATGAGCTGAGCCCAGAGCCCAGGTAGGGAGATTTCAAGCAGAGGAAGAGGGAAATCGAGGTGGAAGCAGTGCAGACACAAGTGGCTCATGACCAGGAGCGTGAGGAAACGCGGAGTCAGAATGAAGATTTGGAGTTTATTTGGTACTGGGTGAAGAGCCTTTGAAGATTCCCAGCTGGGGAGTGACTGTATCAGAGCTGCTCTGGCAGCAGAGGACGGTGTCCCAGAAAGGGTAGACACAAAGGAGGCCGGGCAGAAGGAAGTTGGTGCTTGGTCATAAATAATGCTGAGCTGGGGCGGGGGGTGGGGGATGTTTTTAAATTCCCTTTCACCTTCTCCCTTGATGGACTGGACAAGGCTCACTAGCTTTTTTGTCTGTTCATCTCAAAGGCACACACTCTCCTTTTGAACACAAAGAACCTATTCCTTATTGTTCAAAGTCAGAAGTATGGTCGAGAGATTTGTGAACCCCTGCCAGCCTTCGAGAGTGGTTAAGACAAAAAAATAAGAAGTTAAGATATGTACATCATAAATGTAGTTTTTACCAAGAGGTAGAATAATCTGCAGACAGCAAGTTGTATAAGTTTAGCTTATGGAATGCTATTTTCTTCTTGAAATTGCATTGTTTTAAAAGCCATTATGTGCTTTTTTTCTGGCTGTGGAGTTCAGGTGGCTGTACGACCATGGACAACCTTGTGGGATTTGCTCAACTCAGTGTTTTGGAAAAGGTGAACGGAGTGACCAAAACCAAGTTGTGATTGATGGTCACATCTTCCCATCCTCTTCCCTTTCCCCTCTCATTTAAAAAATTTTTTTAATGTTTATTTATTTTTGAGAGAGAGCGAGAGAGAGAATATGAGTGGGGTAGGGGAAGAGAGAAAGGGAGACACAGAATCTGAAGCAGGCTCCAGGCTTTGAGCTGTCAGCACAGAGCCCAATGCGGGGCTTGAACTCAACAAGCCATGAGATCATGATCTGAGTTGAAGTCAGGCACCTAACCGACTGAGCCACCCAGGCGCCCCTTCCCTTTCCCTTTCTTTTCCTTCTTGGCAGACCTTGTGTCTCTTCCTTATAAAGGAAATGTTTGCCAAGTGAAGTTATCAAAATACTACAACTTCTTAGCTGAAGTAGGGATTATATATTGAAGAATTAAGTTGTGTCACCTTGTTTCATCCATGTTAAACACTGCACCTAAAAATGATGGCTATATAGACCTCTGCTGATGAGGCTGAGCCACTAAGTGGAAACCAAAGTCATCCATTCCATCTGCAGTAGTTGTTGGGTTTCTAGTGTGTTCTGGGCATGGTAGGAGCTGATCCCCAAGGAGCATAAAGCCTGAGAGAGGACCTGGACAAGGGGCTGAACCATTGTCATCAAGACCCATTTCCATGGCCTACGTAGTATTGTTACCTGCACTACATCATGGTATCAGAGAAAGGCTTTCAATAAGAAATGATTTAGAAACAGAGATCAGAAGTAGGACTTGGCCAAATGAGGGAGTAGAATGGAGTAGGAGGGAGTCCCAGGAAGACTTGGCAGTAGGAGCAACAGCAGCAACAGCCCAGAGATGAGTGGGAAGAGCCTGGGTGGTAGTTCCGTCCAGCCAGAGTTAGAGTTTACATGGTGGTAGAGATCGCGTGATGGGTGAGCAGGCCCCAGACAGTGGCAGTGTGAAGTGAGAGACGATTCAGAGGTAAGTTCTGTTGAACAGTGATTGGCTGGGAGTAGGGTATGAGGGAGAGGAAGAGTCAAAACTGATGCTAAGATGTCTTGCTGAAGCACCTGGAGAATGGGTGAGTGATCTCAGGCAGGTCATGTAGGAGGAGGAGGTGTTGTGGGGAAGCCCTCAAGTGTAATCTTGGATGTATTGAATTTGAAGTGCTTTGGGACATCATGGTGGAAAAGACAGGCAGACAGTTGGATATGAACCTGCATATCCAACCATATCAAGGATGGATGCGGGGATTTGGGAATCATTTGTAGCTTAGAGCACTGTGTGTCCTGCAGATACCTGCATCCCTTCCTTGCAGCCGACCTCTGCAGAAAGGAGCACATTTCACAACCCTTCCTTCTCTGTGTGCACCGACACTGCCTCTCTGCCACAGCACCTCCCTTTTTGTCCTGCTCCACTCTGAGCCTCCCACCCCCTCTGTCTGCCATAGTGAGAACCGCACTGCTGCCCTCCCCTAAAACATTGTGGCGGAGCTGTTCTTGCAGGGACTGAAGCCAGCTCTCCATTGCCATCTGAACCCTGCAATAATACTAACATAAGACTGTGGGTGGCCTGCTTTACCAAAGGCTGCAGATAGCCAGTAGGAGCTACAGTTTAGGGAAAAAACATTTAAAATCAAGTAAGACAATTACATAATTTGAGAGAAAAGCAAAGTTCTTCACAGATGATTTTCTCATGGGGCAGCCTACTCCTACCCTTTCTTTTCTATGGGTCTGCCCCCTCTCTTATCTCTTCAGAATGAGAGCTCCTTCCTCCTTCATGAAGCCCTTCCCTGTAAATCTCCATTTTCCTGTCTTTTAGGGAAACCCCACTTCCTACCCACATGTGTTGCCCTAGGATTTACCCTCTTCCCTCACAGAGCAGGCTGCAGGACCCATGAACCCTGTATATAACATTGCTGCCTAGTCCATGGTGGATGATGCGCCAGAGCATACTTCCCTTTGAGGTCTCTGGGCCAGTGTGAGCTGAAGCTGTATTCCCTGTGTTCTCCCTGAGTCTTCACTTCTCTTGGTGACTGCTGTACAACTGTGCTCACACACAGACATCTCCCAAGGAGCCCACGTTTTATGTCCTGGAGGCAGTAAAGCCTGTCCAGAGACTTGAGTTCTATTGCTGCACTTTATTATATGCCTCCTCTTGTGTTCTGCTTCCAGACCAACCCAGAACCCACTAACATACAAGAGGCAGAGTCCATCACTAGGCCTTTCTGAAAAGGGGCCATCTACTCCATGGATACAGAGGCCTGCAGGAGCTTCAGGATTAGAAGTTGTTCTTCTTTTATCTTGGGTCTCACACAGCTTCACCATATTTCTAGTGGAAATACAGTGGAATACATGGAAGCTCCTGGGTCTACTTTTCATCATTATAACTGGGAATGGGGGGGGGGGGTAAAAATTGAGGCCAAGAGACGGAAGGAACACAGTTATGGAAAGATGGTATATAGCTTGAGAAGAGAGGATCGGGGTAGGACTTTGTGGAATTCAGTATTCAAGGACACTGGAAATGTGGAGGGCACAGCCAGAGTGAGGAGGAAGCCAATCAGGGGAGGGCGTCAGGATGTGGCCTGAGGGGTCAGGGGTGGATGTATGAATGGACAGTGAGGAAGCAGAGACAAGGAGTATAAACAACTTTGCATGAAGAAGTTTAGAGAAAGGAGAAAAGGGCTAAAGGGAGAGGTGGGTCAAGGAGGGTATAAGGAGCAAGCTGACAGAAAAGTATGTGTTAGATTAGAAAAGGTAGAGCAGTGGGAAAATGGATCCAAACTCAGTGAGATGGCTGGGCCAGTGCCACTGCTGTCTTCATGACAGAGCGAGGGGAGGCAGTGAGGCCAATGCTGTGGTCCTGATGCCCAGGAGAGTATTTGGGATCAGATAGTTTCCTCTTCCTTTCCTCCTGGGCCCAGAGGAGGATCTGCAGGGGAGCAAGAGTGACTGTGGAATGGAAATGAAGCCCGTTTCTGGGTCAGAGGGAGAGGAAAGACATGATTTAGACTTGAGAGCAGATTCTGGGAGTAACTAAAGATTCTAGAAATCTAACTGATATTATCCAACATCCAGCTGAAAATCTGGGAGCTCTTTTGGCAGACCGTAGTCAGGGCTAGAACAGAAGGAATTTGGTATGGGTGCCTTATGTATTTTGCCAGCCCAGGCTATCCTCGGCTAGACTTTAGAGTTAGCAGAAGGTTGCCTCGGCAAACTCACAATGCCTTGTTTCTGGGTCCTCCATTTAACCTCCACACTTACTGCCTGCTTCCTTGGAGGATTACTCAGGTTCTTTTGGAAAAAGTCCGATATTACCTGGATTTGAGCTCTGAGGACCCCCAAAGTCCACTCCTTGGTTTAGAACAGATAAGGAGGTTCCATGTGGCTATGCTTGCTGGAAACAGTCCATCAGCCCATCCAGGTCCAGAGAGAGGAACTGGGCTAGCTCTGCTGCTTTGCTTCTGCCCTCCTCACTGGTTCCCACTCCTCTCAGCTCCCATGGATTCCAGCTTGAGGTTGAAAGGGCCTTGCTAGGAGTGATTGTATTTTAATAGAAGATTTTGTGCTAATTGTCACTAGTGGGAATTCACTACATGGACAACTTGGGGTAGGAAGTTCAGGAAGTGTGGGGTGAGGGGAGTGGTTTTTTATTTAGTGATTTTTCCCAAAATGTTTGCATAATATTTGAAATATTTTCAAATGATGTTTATAGAAATAAAGACATGTGTGCATGTTGTACAGCCAGTAATTAGAAGGCAGAGACTTCTCTTGTTTCTGCTTCCTTCCCAGCATCCATGCCTTTGTGGGAGCTGTCCTGCCACTCTACTTGATTCTAGTGATCTGTCAATCATAGGATTCCAGAGACAAGCTAAGCCAAAATGATCAGGCTCTCTCTTCTAGGAGCTTTAATTGTGAGCAGGGACACACAGGACTAGGAGGTAGGTAGAATGGACTCATCTGATGGCAGCTCCTAACATAGAGAACACAGGAGTTCCCCAATATATGTCACTTTAGTGCTCAATTCCCTTGCTTTCCTAGACCTGGTTATTCAGCATGCTGTTCATCAGCCTTACAATAAGTTTACCCAGCTTGCATGCTTGCTTTTATGCTTTACTTAGCAAGAGTTTGTTAAAATACTGGTGTATGTATCATCAACTTCTCATGATACATTTTTTCTCCTAATACTTTGAAGTATGTATATAGATCATTTAGTTACAAAGAGGATAATGAACTTGGAGGATGAAAAGGTCTGTGATGAAAAACATTATTGTGTTTTCAAGTACAGAAATGATGGCAAGAGAATGTGGCACAGGGTGGAGTTGTTGTTGTACCAGAAATGGTCTCTGACTTTTCCAGCACCGTCCCCAACTTGAACCTGGTCTTGGTAAAATCTCTCCATCAGTGCAGCATTGTAGATTGTGAAATAAAGGGAATTTAAGGAAGGACAAAAATAGATGAACAGTGAAAGGAATAGTTATAAGAAGAAGGAAGAGAGTAAGAAAGTGAAGGAAAATATGAGTCAGTAATGTCAAGGGTAGACTGCACCCACCCAGAAGTCAAAGTCTATACATAGGGCCAAATTAGGACAGTCATAGGGGACAGCCTCATCTGTTTCTCTTCATCACAAGCCCTTAGTGGGAAATGATATTACATGCGCGCGCGTGCACACACACACACACACACACACACACACACACACACATCATGTATTTTAAATCCCCCTCATCTCTTCTCCCCCCACCATATGTAAAATACCTAGGAAGTCAGTTAACATCTCTGAACAATTTATTTATTGTTAAAATGAAGAAGTTGAACTAGGTGGTTTTTTTCTTTTTATTTAAGCTAACGAAACCCACCAACAACCAGTTCACCATTTTTCCCACCCCCACCCCACTGCTGACAACCACCAGTTTGTTCCTTGCATCTGT
Source organism: Lynx rufus (assembly GCF_022079265.1). NCBI lineage: Eukaryota > Metazoa > Chordata > Mammalia > Carnivora > Felidae > Lynx > Lynx rufus. The sequence continues at coordinate 2,422,428 of NW_025814844.1, read as the reverse complement.
GAACTTGGTGGGGTTTTTGTCTGTTTTTGTTTTAAGATTCCACATATAAGAGAGATCATGTAGTATTTGTCTTTGTCTGACTTATTTCACTTAGCATAATGCCCTTGAGGTCCATTCATGTTGTTGCAAATGGCAGGATTTTACTCTTTTTTTGTGGTTAATATCCCTGTGTGTGTGTTACAATTTATTTATTGATTCATCCATCAGTGGACACTTACATTGTTTCCATGATCTTGCCTTATAAATAATGCTGCTTTGAACATGATGGGGAGGGGGGTGGGGGAAATCTTTTCAAATTAGTGTTTTTGTTTTCTTCACATAAGTACCCAGGAGTGGAATTGCTGGGTCATAATGGTAGTTCTATTTTTAATTTTTTGAGGGACCTTCATGCAATTTTCTGTAGTGACCACACCAGTTTACATTCCCACCAACAATACATAAGGGTCCCCTTTCTTCACATCTTTGCCAACAATTGTTACTTTTTATATTTTTGATAATAGATAGCTATTCTAACAAGTGTGAGGTGATATCTCATTGGGGCTTTTATTTGCATCTGTTTGGTGATTGATGATGTAGAACATCTTTTTATGTGTGTATGGCCATCTGTATGTCTCTGGAGAAATGGTTTTCAGATCTTCTGCCCATTTTTAAAGTGTATTGTTTGTTCTTTTGCTGTTGAGTTGTATGAATTCTTTACATTTTTCTGATATTAGTCCCTTAGCAGATACATGGTTTACAAATATATTTTGTCATTCAAAATGTTTATCATGTCAAGGAGTTTTCTGCCTGTGTTTTCTTCCAGTTTTATGGTTTTATGTCATACATTCAAGTCTTTAATCCATTAATTGTAATTAATTTTTGTCTATGGTGTAAGATAGTGGTCCAGGTTCATTCTTTTGCATGCGGATGTCCATTTTCTCAACACCATTTATTATAGAGATTATCTTTGCCCCCATTGCATTTTCTTGGCTCCTTTGTTGTATATTAATTGACCATATATGCTTGGGTTTATTTCTGGACTCCCTTTTCTGTCCCATTGATCTATGTGTCTGTTTTTATGCCAATACCATACTATATTAATTACTAAGACTTTATAATATAGTTTGAAATCAGGGTGTGTAATGCCTCTAGCTTTGTTCTTTCTCCAGTTTTCTTTCGCTGTTTAGCATTTCATAACTACTTATAAGATTGGTCCTATGAACTCTCATAAGACTAGGATGTAAAGCCCACCAATGGAGATGGTGCTAGATTCGTGACCTCCTTCCAAGGGTTCTCATACCTAGAACTTACTGTCCTCCTATGAAGGAAAGAGCTCCTTTCACTGAATTCCCAATCATAACATATACATATCCTATACATTGACACTTCCCAGAGGTGTCTAAAGCTTTTTTATCCAAATGAGTGATATTCTAAATAGCAGTCATCTTAAGACGCTATATATATTTTGTGGTGGAGATAGATAGAATTGCAGTATGCTTAAGCACATGTGGTCTGTGATCCAGACTACCTGGGTTCAGATCCTGGCTCTTTTATAGCAGCCTTTATGGCACTGGGTGAGTAACTTAACCACTCTGTGATTCACTTTCCTCATCTATAACATGAGAATAATGGTAATAGAATATACTTAAGAGAGTTGTTGGGAAAATACATGAGTTTATGCAGGTACTACTTTATGGCAACAAGCAATTGTTAGGCATAGATTCACCTCATTTACACAACTTGGTCCCCAGATGAATTTTTCCTGCCTCTGCAAACCTCAGTCCACCATCAGCAGGTTTATATGTGGCATCATATTTGCCCATGGGTTCTGAGGACATTTCCAGAAGAGCCATTCCAAAGGGTTTTGAATGACTGCAACAGTATTGGAATTAATGGGTTAAACTCATGTCAATATGTGCTTTTCTAGTTCATTTGTCAAACAACAATAAGAAAACAGACTTCTGAATCTTGGATACCCCTTGTAATTTGAATTTAATATTACCATGTGACTAAGTGTTCCCCATGCATTCACTGAAGATTAATTTCCTACTAGAGTGTGAATCTTTATTACATATTTGTCATTTAAATACATTTTTTTTGCTATATGTTATAATAAGGCAGAAATGTAATTTAAACATACGTGTTGCTAAACAGTTTGAATTCTGTATCTTTTTGTTAATCTTCCTCTTGTTGTCTTGCTAGATATAAAGAACACTCTTGGGGCTGGAGACAATCAGCACTAATTGTCTTGTTCACTTTTATTGAATTTTATGCTAGACTCTGAGCTAGGTGCTGGGAATATAAGGATGAAAGGACTTAGCAAACAAAAGAACGGGGTGCCTGGGTAGCTTATTTGGTTAAGCATCTGACTCTTGATTTCAGCTCAGGATGTGATCTCACAGTTGTGAGATTGAGCCCCATGTCGGGCTTTGTGCTGACAGCGTGGAGCCTGCTTGATATTCTCTCACCCTCTCTCTCCACTCCTCCCCTGCTCACATGCACTGTCTTAAAATAAATAAATAAACTTTTAAAAAAAGAAACAAAAGAGCATTTCATTTAATAAAAGCATGACATAGTTTACTTAGATGGCAGTCTTCGTTAGGGCAGTGTGCTCATGTCATATTTGCTTGTAGTTAATTTTTAGTGTGGAAAAAAAAAGGGAAGCACGCAAGACTTTGAGATTTTATTTCTGCATATCAAAAAAGTACCGTAAGGGTGTTTTACATGTCTCCTTGTATCCCTTTAAGATCCTGGGGGCCTTAAGGGATTTCTGTTTCTAGCAGAAATTTGGAGTTGGGTCAAAGTCCAGAGGGGTGAGGGTAGGGCTGCACCCCTTGGGAAGCTCGGGCTTGGTACTTGGTGCTCCGTGTGGAGCCCAGACTTGCTGGCACCAGGCTTGTCCCTCTATTTGTGTAGCCCAATTCACAGGTGAGCAGACAAGACTCTTAAATGTGGCAACAGAGAAGGAGACCCTCTAAGATGGTGAAAAGAGTATTTATGATGGGAGTCCATGGTTGGAAATGAACCAGGATAATAACAAACCCAGCTCTGTTCACATGTATTTTTTATAAGTTGATCAGGATTGAGAGCATGTGTGGGAACAAATCTCTCTTCTCTCTTATATCCTCTAAAAACAGTGACCAGGAGGAGGCCTTACTTTTGCCTTAAGGATGATTGAGGAATGGATGTGGTTTATTTATGAGTCCATGACCTGAGGTCCACTTTTAGATTTATTCACTTAGCACATATTTATTGAGCACTTGCTATATAATAGGAGCCATAGTAGGTACTGGGATTACAGGGGTGAATAAGACAGAGCCCCTGCGTTCAAGGAATTTACAAGTTGGCTGGGAGACAGATAATAAGAAGTAAACAAACACATCATGTGATTCAGATAGCTGGGAAATCCTATAGAAAATAAAGGGGTGGGGGGCAGAGATGAGAGAGTGACAGGGAATGCTGTTGCTGATAGGATGATCTGGGAAGGCCTCTCTAAGGAAAAGGAAGGGAGAAAGAATGTGGAGATGGAAAGAGAGTTCTGGGCAGAGGGCCCAGCAAGGACAGAGGCCTTGGGTTCACAACAAAGTTGGTGTTTGAATGGCAAGATGGTTGTTTGGATGGTCACATGCCCTGGAATGGACTGGGCAGATGGGTGATCCTTGGGCTTTTGTTTTAATTTGTTTTGATTCTCAAGTTCTCTCCAAAAGGGGAGAGAATCTGGGTAAGTATCTATAAATTTTAGGTAGCACTGTTTGCTGTATATTTAGTACATTATGTTTTATTTTGAATCACTGCTTTTTAAAAAATTGTCTATCTTCCAAACACTGAGTCCACTAGGACAGTCCTATATTCAAGGTCAGTTCTTAGACTTCAGGTTTTTTATTTCTTGGCACTTTCTAAGCACGTGGCTCAGACGTTTTGATACAGTGTGAGAGAAACAACTGCAGGTGGTGGCGGAGCAAATTCTCATGGTTAGTGGCTGAGAAATGTGAAACAGAACAGCCAGTCTAGTTGGAGAGAAGATACTCCACGTGATGAGCTTCTCAAGCCTGGGGAGAGCCTGAGAGCCTGTGCTCTCTAGTGGAGGTCGAGGAACATGAAAGACATGACAGACATTTGCATCTTAGTGCTCACAGTTTTGTTCCTCAGATGCAGGCTGTAGTCATTTGGGGCCAGACATGTAGAGAATGTCTTCAGCCCTTGTTCTTTTCTTCCGTACGGGGTTCACTTCAGCCAAGACGAAGGCTATTTCTCATTATCCATCCTTTCAGAATGCCACCCTCTAGCAGGTAATATCATCACCAGTTCATGTTGGAATTTATTTTTCTTAGATTTCTGGATTACTTAACAGGCACAATTTCCAAGGGTGGTTCGTCCTTAAGCGGGGCAAGTATATAATAAAATAGCGATGGGAATCAGTACCAATGGCACTTTGCCAAATCACTTTTTAATCTTGCCATACTTTGTCTCTTCTCACTTAAAATGAGAACATCTGATGCACTTTTCATGATATTTTCAGCATTAAATACCGCCTTTTAAAAAGATATGCACCAAAAATATCCTTTGTCCTTCTCTTCCAACTCTTCTTTTGAGGCTTTCAGCTCTTGGTTCCTCTTTGCTTGTAACTACATGAGTTTCCTTGTTTGTTTGAAGAAGTCAGGTACAGCCTATTGTCCTTTCTTCAAAACCAAAGCTGCTGCCCTTGTTACAGGACTGTGCTACTGTGACCTGAATTCATACTTTCATTATAAACATCCCATTTTCAGAAACTCATTGCTTAGCAATGATGATAGTTGCCCAATAGCTAAATCTTGAAGTGTGAGATTTTTTTTTTACCTCCAGTAACTTGAATAATTTTTTATAGTCCAGGTAAGTTTCAAAAACATGTTTTTTGTATTGCAGTGATTTTTTTTTATTAAAAAGAAACTTACAAAAAAATTTAAAGTCTCTTAGATTTAAAAAAAGTGAACAACACTGTAACTTTTGGGATGCCAAATCTAGGTGTATTTTTGTCAAGAAGAGTTATAAAAGTTCTAATTTATATAAGTCTTCCTAACACTTTGCAGACATTTTTAGAGCTTCTAGGTCAGTGCTGTTTATAGACAGAAGTAGGTAAACATATATTGAATGAATGAAACACCAAATATTTGTGATGATTGGGGGCTCTCTCATAATTTGAATTCCTTTTTTTTTTTTTCTAATTTGAATTCCTAATTGGTGGTCCTAAAGAATGTTTATAAATGAATAAGTGTCAACCAGGTGGGAACTGTCTAATGGTTGTATCTCAGGGATTTTGTCAAGTTGATAAAAAGCATGCTTATTAAATTTGGAAATGACAGGGAGCTAGAAGGAATTGCTCAGTCCTTGGCTGACACAGTCAAAATTTAGAAAGATAGCAATATTAAAATATGATGAGGGGTGCCTGAGTGGCTCAGTTGGTTAAAATGCGCTGACTTCAGCTCAGGTCAAGGTAGGTATGTGGGAAGGGGTGGAGCACCCATGCTGTCTGGGGGGCCACTCTCCCAGAACCTTCTTGTGTTCACCAGCCTGGAAGCTCTCTGAATCCTGTCCTTTTGGGTTTTTATGGAGGCTTCATTGCATAGACATGATTGATTAAATCATTGGCCTTTGGTGATTGAATCAATCTCAACCCCTCTCTTCTCCCCAAATATTGAGAGGTGGGGCTGAAAGTTCTACCTCCTTAATCACACAGTTAGTTCCCCTGGCAATCAGTCCCCATTTTTAGGGGTTTCCAAAAGTCACCTCATTAACTTATACTCAGGTGTGGTTGAAAGGGGCTTGTTATGAATAACAAAAGACATCTTTATGGCTCTCTTATCACTTAGGAAGTTCCAAGATTTTTAGGAGCTCTGTGTCAAAAACAGGGACTAAGATCATATAATGTATTTCTTATTATAAATCACAGTATCATGATTCCCACGCCCTACGCTAATGGTAGGAAATGGACTGGGAAATGACTTTTACATCTCCTTTAAAGTATATTTTACTAAGAGGCCAAATAATGTCATATTCTGCTATTTCTTGATTGACGTCTTTTAGGGTTTACAGGTGCCTTGGAGACTGGAATTCTTTCTCGAGCATCTCTGATACGTGGTTTTACATCCTGAACTTGACCCCTCCATTCAGGTGTGTGTGCTGTGTCACAAGCCACCCTTTTCTGTGGTGGCTTTGCTGTCACATTGCTCTCTTTTCTCACTGTTTCTAGTGCCCCCTAAAGCTGGTGTCCATGTGTGCACATTATACTCCCAAGTCCAGATGTCTGAAGGCAGAAAGTGCAGTGATATGTGACCTCAACCTGGGCTCTAGGCTTTACCACTCAGCCTGAGATTATATTAATCTTTTTGGCAACCTTCCCTCCCTGGCATGATCTACTTCCTGTGAGTATCCTCTGTGCCAGCCATTGTGCTTGTCACAGTGTGAGTTGAGAGACATGCTGAGTTACTGAACATGAAAACTCCTAATTCTTTTCATGGGGAACTGTTGCTAAGCAAGATTTTCTCCCAAAATAATATTTTTTGTTGTTATTTTAAATTTGTTTTAGATTTTTAAAAAGTAATTATGCAAACTCAGGACCCATTTTAACATCCATTTCAGTTGTCTGTGATATTTCAGAAATGCATGCAAAGAACAGAAATCAGAAATCTAATATGTATCTTATATAAGTAATGGAAAAAAATGTAGTGCGAGAGAAACCTAATGAAGATATATTGGTACAGAAGTGGATGTGCCATAGCAGCCTGAAGTGCCCCTCTTTCATGAGGACTATGCCGCTATTCCCTGATGCAGTGAGACCCCCTGGGAAATGGCTTGGTTGTCTTAACTGTGGCTTCACATTTGTTTCTTGATGAACAGATGATGATAATGACTAATGATAATATGAAATACAATATTATTAGCTGCCATTTTATTATATGTGAATCATGGATCAAACACTGTGGTAAGCACTTCATGTGTAGCATCTTGTGTAATCTTCATAGCACCTTAAGAAGTAGGTATTAAACCTGTTTTATGCGTGAAAAACTGAGGCTTGAAGAGACAATGCAACACAGCTTATTGATGGCACAGTTGGAATTTGTACCCAGGCCCATTGCCTTAACTAGTATATGTGATCTTCTTAAAGTACCATGTTGAGAATGGAGGCTATAAACTACTAAAGTTCGTCACCACCTCCTCAAAGACAACACTATCACAATAATTTGATCTCCACCACAGGTCTTTTTTCCTCATATGTCAGAACCATGGGCATTCATTTTTTAAATGAAAAAAAAATGTTGAAATGTTGAAATGTGGATGTGTGAGCATTTTTGCCATTCAGAGTTTCTACTGTTGACTTGTTTGGGCATGCATGGTGCTCTGCCCCTCACTGAGTGGGAGTGTGTGTGATGGTGCTGGGAGTGTGAGCGAGCACCGAGGGGCTCCTGGACCCTTTCCTCTAAAGCAGGTGGTTCCTCCCTAATTTCTTTTCTTTAGACTGAGCAAAAGTTTTTGTGAAGATTCTTACTATATACCTTTCAAAACATCAATTTCACAGTCTTTATGGTGACTGATACAGTCACCTCTAGTTTTGCAGCATATTTCATCCTGTGGTCTAACAGAGCTGTATGCCATGACAGCTGCCCCTCATGACAGTGGTATGCCCAGGACTTCTAGACAGATCTGCCCTGGATTCTTACTAACCAACCCTCCTGACTGATGACACCTGGCCAATCTCCAAGCCCAAGTGACTGTGGCAACTTCCAGCTGGTAAGACTCACATGTCTCAATTGGGAAAGTGATGCTGAGGTACTAAGGGCTGGATTTTGTAAGTTAGTTGGCTTCTTGAAAATGACAGTAACCTGTAAACAAGAAGCAGGGATCCATCTTTATTAAGAAGTGACATGAACGATGCTACCTAGGCATTTTTTGTTGTTGTTACAGAGAAGATGAAGGATTTGAGATCATGTAGGACCAAGAGAGGATGATATATTAAGGATGACACGTTGTTCTCTTTGTCCCATCCACGTCATGGAGCACATGATGACTATGCGTACTGGGGAACATGCTTCCCTGTCATGCTAAACTGGTCTGCTCCAGAATTTCCATTCACGCTTAGCCATTCTTTTTTTTTTGAGATAGAATATTTTTTTAAACATTTATTTATTTATTTTGAGAAAGAGGGAGAGAGCATGGTGGTGGGGCAGAGGGAGAGAGAGAGAGAGAGAGAGAGAGAGAGAGAGAAAGAGAGAGGGAGGGAGAGAATCTTAAGCAGGCTTCCCCCTCAGTGTGGAGCCTGACTCAGGGCTCCATCCCACCATCCTGGGATCATGACCCGAGCCAAAATCAAGAGTCAGACACTCAACCCACTGAGCTACCCAGATTCCCCTCATGCTTAATCATTCTGCTTGCCTCTGCAAGGGGCAATTGGAGTGGAGCTAGGGCAGACCCCAGGACCTGATGGAATGTAACACAGAGCCAGCTGTGTAGCACACTATTTCTTGTGGCACTGGGGCTGACTCACACATAGCACATTGCCCCTGATTGCTTGTGGGACCTCACTATAGCAGTCCTGGCATGTGCTGGGTGAGAGGACACAGAAGGAAATAGATGGCTAGGGGTCTCCGCATGGACACATGGTGAAGTGTATGTCCTCCAGAGGCCTGCTGTCTGTGAGATGAAATACGATTGTCAGAGTGCTAAAGATTGGGTGGTGTGGCAATTGAAGGTGGATTTGAGTCCTTGACCTTTGGAGCCCAGACACTGATTCAGCAATAAAATAAAATGACTGTTTATTAATGGCAATTTAAGTCCAGGCCTGTTGGCCTCTGCCCTTTCATATGTCCCATAAATTTAACATGGTCTGACATACTGTGGAACAGAATAATAAACAAGGCACATGGTGGTATGGATTTTAAGATTTTTTTCTGATTGTTTTTTTCTTTGCAGAGTGTTTTGGATAATCTGAGAATAAGTGTGTGAGAGAGAAGAACTTGGTAGATTCTTATGATTAATTTAAATATATATTATATTGTTCTTTACTCTTTGACATCACCTGCTTAACTTGGGGTGCTTCACTCATAAAGGCAAATCTGTGATTGCACAGCTTCTCAAATTTCATTTCTTATTAGAGACATGCAAATAATCTAGCTTATAGGAAAATGCCATTTCCCCCTCATTATAACAGTGCATTAATTGAGAGTGGTGTAATTATCTTGAATAATTTTTGCCCTGTATTTATAGAACTACAGTGGTGAGGCATTGCATTAACACTGTGATTAGGTGTGAAGAGGAACAAGAGAAGATGTCTCCCATCCAGTTATTTTTATACATTACCTGACTCTTCCCATCTATCCCCAGATTGCCCGAGGGAGGAACTGTGCCAGTGCTCTGTGTCCAAAAGGTTTTGACCTTTGTTAGTGGAGATGGCTGTTCGGAGCTCAGAGAACTACCCCTGGGCCAAATGATAGGAATGCAGCTGGTCACTGTCCAAAAGGGTACCCTGGGTATTGGCAGGAGTAGGCTGCCTGTCTATGAGGCACACACCCCTTACCATAATTTCTAATGATATATTTATGTGATTGTTTTTACTAGTGTCTGTCTCCCCAAGTCCCTGACGCTTCTAATGTACTAATTGGTCTACTTCCAGCACTTAGCACAAAGTAGGTGCTCAATAAATATTGAGTAAATAAGTGAATGGGTGAACTTTCTTGGAGGTAATTTGGCAGTGTATATATATCAATATATAGCTATTAAAATGATGGGGAAAGGCATTTTTAATAACATGAGAAGTATTTTTTTAACCTATTTTTTTATACCTTTATTTATTTATTTATTTTTCAATATATGAAATTTATTGTCAAATTGGTTTCCATACAACACCCAGTGCTCATCCCAAAAGGTGCCCTCCTCAATACCCATCACCCACCCTCCCCTCCCTCCCACCCCCCATCAACCCTCAGTTTGTTCTCAGTTTTTAACAGTCTCCTGTGCTTTGGCTCTCTCCCACTCTAACCTCTTTTTTTTTTTCTTCCCCTCCCCCATGGGTTTCTGTTAAGTTTCTCAGGATCCACATAAATAACATGAGAAGTATTTAAGAAACCCCAAGTAGATAGTCTAATTGAAGCATGTTACCCTCCCCCCCCCATTGTGATATCTTCCAAACTGGGATATAGTCACATCTGAAAATTGCTTGTGTTTTCTTTTTCTTTCTTATTGACACACAAAATAGGGTCTTACAGTTACTATCCCCTTTGATTCAATTAAATGTAGTGTATTAGATATAAAGTAGGTAAATTGTGAGTCCATTTTTGTAAAAAAGAAAATACCTGCATATTAAAAAATTGTCAATAGAAGGGACACAGCAAGCTTGTTAATAGTGCTTTCTTCTGGTTTGTGAGGTTGGGATGCATTTTTTTTCTTTCTTCCTTTTTTTTCTTTTCCTTTTTCTTTTTCCTCTTTCTCTTCCTTGTTCTTTTGTTTCTAATTTGTCTAAGTTTTCTAAATTTTGTACTATGAATATGAATTACCTTTTTGAGCAATGGAAATTAGCTTAAAATCACTTTTCAGAAAGTGATGATTATTTTTGTTTTAGTGTGCAGAAAGCAAAGATGTGTGAGCACACTGAGTTCAGAGGAGTTGTGAGATTGTGTCTGTGTGTCATAGCCCCACCCTAACCCCCCAAATAGGTTTGCCCTTAATGAACTCCATTCTGCTTGTTTCCAGCTTTAGGTATGTTACATGAAATAATTACATCATTTTCTCTCACCAGGGAAGTAACTGGGCCACCTTCATAATGTAGACGAGACATGCCTCCTGGTAGTGAGTGATTGAGTAGAGCCCAGGAAGGGGAAAGTTGTGTGGGGTCCCCTTGGCGATACTGTGTAAAATGCTTTTAATTGCCCTCTAGGGGATCTGTCCTTGGCCATAAGTAATTCTTTTTTTTTAATTTTTTTAATGTTTATTTATTTTTGAGAGAGAGACAGTGCATGAGCAGGGGAGGGTCAGAGAGAGAGGGAGACACAGACTCTGAAGAAGGCTCCAGGCTCCAGACTGTCAGCACAGGGCCTGAGGCGGGGCTTGAACCCACAGACTGCGAGATCATGATCTGAGCTGAAGTCAGACGCTTAACCGACTGAGCCATCTAGGCTCCCCAACTATAGGTAATTCTACACTGTACCACTTGTGGTTACCTTGGCTATGGATTATGAAATAACCTTGCATCTTACTTACTGCTGGTACAAATAGGAAGTTGGTAGGTGAAACTATTAACCTATTATATCTTACGTGGGACTTATATTCTTAGAACTCTGTCTGCAACCTATATTTCATCCTTTAGTTCTAGAACATATGGAAGTTTTGCATTACATATTGCAATATGAGTGTCCCCTCGCTTAATTCTTGCATTAGGTACAGTTCACAAGTATAAAAAGCGTTATGCGATGGAAGGGAAGGAACAACTCTCCCTTACAGAAGAATTCCAGTTAATACATGTAGACGAAATGAGGAAAAGGGAAATTCATCATTAGCATACCATAATAATAATTGCTGTACATGAAATTGAAGGAGAAACAGCATATTTGAATAGTCTGAAAGTATCTCCCATAAGGTAAATATTTATTAATTACAAAGAGAAAAATAATAACTCTATGGTTAGAGAAAACAGGCAGACATCAAGTGCTCAAGGTCAACATCAGCAGTAATAAACATACTCACATTTTATATCCTTGGATAGGATGCTATGAGAGGGGAAGATCACCTCTCACCTGTGGTATTCTTCCCTATATGCATAATCTTAGTCTAATCATGATAGGACACCACACAAACCCAAATCAAAGACATTTTAGTGAATTGCCTGACCAATACTTTTTAAAAGTGTGAAGGCTCTGAAGGCAAGGAAAGATTGAGGACATGCCACAGATGGAGGAGACTAAAGAGATGTGACAAGTAAATGAAACCTGGGCTCCTATATTAGATCCTGGAACATAGAAAGGACATTATTGAGAAAAATTAGTGAAATCTGGAAAATATCTTTAGTTAATGTATTATACCAATGCTAATTTCTTAGTTTTGATAAATGTCCTATAGTTGTCAGATTATAACACTAAAGGAAGTTGGGTTAAAGGTATGCAGGAACTCTGAAGTACTTTTGCATCTTTTCTGTAAGTCTAAAACTATGTCCAAGTAACAAGTTTAAGAAATTCATCATGGATATTTATACCCCTTAAATGAACATATAGCTTTGGTAATGTTTATTAGTCTTGCTTGATCATCTGCATTAAAGCATAGAAGCATAGGCTATAGGAAGTCCAAAATTACAGCTATTGGTTTACATTGGACTTTAAAATACAATGTATATAAATTTTTCCCTTCTTCAGATTTGCCTTGTGATTAACCTAACAGAATATGAGGTGAGATCAAACAGGTTGGATGCCTAGAAAAATTCATAAAACTGATAAGCCCTTTTATGGGTAACTGAAAGTTCTTTTTCTAAAAGGATAGCTTGGTTTTAGTGATGATTTTTTTGCAAGTGGGAAGCAGAGATTCAGGACAAACAAGAGGATGAATTTTGAGCACAGCAGCAGCCCTTTGCAGTTGGAGGTCTGTGAAGCACATGGCTGCTGTAGAAAGTGGCAGTTAGCTTTAAGCAAATCTACATAGATTGCTAATGAGGAGAATCATCTTTTTTAGTCCCTCTATTTCATAATTTTGCCACAGTAGGTGCTCAATAAATGTTTGAACAAAATGTTTGCTACAAACTGATATGTAACTACTTTAGTAGTAACCTCCTGTAGATACAATGGCTTCATATAAAAGAATGGGTATTTCAGTTACTGTTTTAGGCCTGTGAGGAATTTTGTTGTTGTTGAAATTGCCATTATAAGACTTAACCCGGTAGTCTACACTGAGTTGGTGTTCACTCAGGGTAGCTCCCTAAGTCCTTCACAGCAATCAGCTCGGTGACACGACTTTGCCTTAGTTACTGCATTGTCTGCCTCTTCCCCGTGCACATCCTTCTGTAGAGCATGGCATGTCCTTTACCACCAGCCTCTGTTTGTTGTTTCCTGACCTTAGAGCGTACTCACCTTTCTTCTCTGTCTGAGAAATTTGTATTCATCTTTGGAACTTAGGTCAGCAAGTGTTTCTTCTGTGAACTCTACCCTGTTTGCAGAAACCCATAGTTCTCTAGTATAACGTTTACTATGGGGTTTCTATTTAAATGAATTAAATTCATTCATTCATTTACCCATTCATGAATCTGATGTTGATTTTCTGTTACAGGCTGGATACTTGAGGAACTAGAGAGATGGCAGTAAAAGGACAGACAGGATTCCTGACTTTATAGGTCTCTGTTTTAGCAGGGCAGGCAGACTAAGCTAATTATGTTATTTTGGATGTGAGAAGATGATCTAAATACCAATTTCCACGTCTAGATTATGAGTTCTTTGAGGGCATGGATTTTGTCTTCCTTATATTTATAGGCCTAGTATATAGAATAGCAGTCTGGCAGCTCGTAGGTGCTCAATAAATGTACAAATGAACTGAGCACTTAATGTGCCTATTGGTACATGATTATATGGCTGATCACTTTACTCTCAGCTGCCTTCCAAATTTTTATTTATCATCTATGAAGTGAGCTAATCAAAGGAAGACTGTTACTGATTCCTCTCTGACTTACTGGAAGTGCTGCTGCCTTCTTCTGGCATATGGTGAGAGTGGCATATGTGATAGTGCACGATGTAAGATAGAGACCAGCAGGATGGGCTCTTCTTGACCTTTCTATCTTGTACCACTAACTCCAGGTCAAGCCCAGGAGGGTGCATTGAATTCTTGAAACCAAGGTCACATGACTGCACCCTAGCTACAGGTGAGGCTGGAACCGAAGGCTGTATTTGTTTTTGCACTTTCTGTTGTGATAGACCTGCACTTCCCATAAGACATAAAGTAAGGAATTCCCTTAAAAAGTGTTTCAGGGCTGTGTAAGAAAAGAGAATTGTAAATGTATACTAGCAACTGAAATGCAGCTGCTTGATTGTTCATAAATTCCAGCTAGTTTTTGTTGCTTCTGCAGGAGTTGTATCACAGTATACTGTATCACAGTATATTTTAATATTATAAACTGCATTTTTCCTTTTAACCCTGTCTCTAGTATAATCAAGTCTGTGACCAGGCGTTTGTAATTTTCCCAGAACAGTGTCTTTTACAGAAATCAGCACGGTGGAATGTGACTTGGGGGAAAGAGATAAAGTCTTTGCTTGAGTACAGAAATTGCATCTTTAAAAATCAGGGAATTCTAGTCCATCAATTCTAGTCAGTCAAAAAAATTTACTGGATGTCCAGCGTCCACTGAGTTTGCTGCATAATAATTTGCATTACTTAGTAAGTTTTTCTGAGAAATTTCGTATCTTCTTTCTATGACAGAATAAAGTTGGCACATGGAAGATCATTGGGGAAAAGAAGAGTTATATGGGTTAGCATTTCTAGCCAAAAACAAAGTTTCTTTGTTTGTGGTAATTAAATAAATGGGTGATGTTTTATCTGGTGGTATTCTGGACATACTTTCTCAAGTCATAGATGAACTATATGATCAGCTACATTTTGTTCTACAAATACTTATTTGAGGCCTACCTGGTACCTAGTTTCATGCTTGGCTAAAAAGAAATACAAAGATGAACAAGTTGGAGTGCCTGCCTTTACAAAGCAGTTCTCCTGATTGAAGGGACAAACAGGTGGGCTTTGGAGCTAAGCAGACTTAAGAAACCATCATTCCTGCCATTTCTTGGAGTCTGTTTCATCCTTTCAGTATGGGGTTATTTATACCTGCCTCATTGGATTCAGCAGAGCAGTGCATGTACAGTGCCTGGCCTAGTTCAGTTCCTTGTACAGTCAACATCACTATTGTCATTATCACTTAGAGGTCAGAGGGCAGGCAGGAATTTGGGTTTTACAGAGGGAAATCATTTTTCAACTTCATAATTATAGGACTAATTGGAGAATATGATAACGTCCCCCATTGACACAATGAACCATTTTTTACTTACTTTTGCATTTCTAGTTGCTGCAGCCTAGCAGGAGGTCCATTAAACCAAAAGACCTCATTATCTTCTTAGGCCAGGGACAGTAAATGGGGACGCTGGTTTTCAGATGGCCACCTTCTCTCTATTCAGCTTGAAGTGTTGGGGAGCTCAGAGTAGGAGGAAGCCCACACGACCCTAAGCCCTTAGACAGTGTAGCCCTTCTGAGGGGGGCTTCACTATTCACTATGAAGTAAAATCCCCATACACCAGGCTCAGCTTTATGCAAAAAGAGGGTACAAAAATTCTTTGTGAAGCCTGTGTAAGCAGTTCTTTGGGGATCATCCTTACTATTCACCCATGATCGTGGATAATTGAAATTCACCTCCAGTTGAAACTGGAGGTAAGATATTTGATGGCACCCTTGCATGGAGGTCTCTGTACAGTGTAGGGTCCTTAGCCCCAGAAATGCTGATTTACTCCTCAGCTAAGAGGTTGTTCACATTTCTAGAACATATACAATGTCTGATGACCTGAAAAACCCTACCATTTTTATTTGTTCATTAAGATGGGTAATAGCCTAGAAGAACGACCTTTCTCCAGATGATTATCCTCCCCCCAGAAGTGGGGTTTGTGTAAGTTCATCCAGCATGTGGTGTGCTTGGGTTGTTGGTAAGAGTGTGACAAAGAGCAGCAGGGGAGGTCCTGATGCTGTTCCACTGAGGATGGGGTATGGGTGCTTTCTTCATTGAGGGAGGTCTGATTGCATGCAGATGCCTCTCCTTCATGGTCAAGAGTATCTGAAGGAGCTGGCCATGGTCTCAGGGCTGTGAGACATATTGTGCCTTGTGGGGAAAGGCGACTTGTTTTTGAACAGCTCCTGGAGTTGATATATGAAGTGGGCAACACCCTCAGCTTACGAGAGGGGCAAACCTCACCCTGTAGGACAAGTCTCAGCAACCCGTTGGAATCCATTGTATCATCTTTCCCATGGGATTCCAGTTCTCCAAGGCTGTTGTCTGGAGAACAGGACATCTAGTTGCCTCATCTGCTGCCCCATCAATCAGCAGGGTGGGTAGGCAGGCTGGTCTGCCTAGACCCTAAGTGGGTCCTTCCTGAAGCTGCATTTTAGTTCTAGCAGAAAGCCTTCCAGGATGGAAGGTTGGGTGGCTAGGATTGTGTTTGGCTGCTGGCCTCATCTCCACAGTGCTTTGCCCACTGTGGGGATCTTTTGTTTTGGACTCTACATCAGCTGTTAGCTGACTTGTAGGTCAGGGGATCAAAGGGGGGGGGGTCAATCAGATCTTCAGTAATGGCATGGGACTGGTGGAGGGTTTTGCATCTTTGTGATAATGGAAGCTGCTGGGTTGAATGAAAGATAAAAGGATTCAGAGCAGGTGGGCAGCAGCCTGAAAAGCAGGGCCATGAACTAAGACAAGGAATACCATGGTTGTCCAGTAGGACATAATTAGGAATTTGATGCTGAGGGTAGTTTAAAGTTAAGTTTAAGGTTAGAAAAGTCATCAAAAATCTTCTTTTTAGGTTCCTCATTTTTTTTTCAGGTATGAAAAACTAAGGCCCAGAGTTCAAAATCATACAATCACCTTTTAGCAGACCTGATATTAGAAACTGGAGTCCTAATCCCTGAGTATAAGTCTCTGCTCTGCCACACACTGGTTGTTCTGAACTGTGGCAAATCATCATCCTTGGTTTACCCTTGGGAAAGTGGGCCCAGTTATACCCAGTAATAGCTCTTGTGGGTTTGTTGTGAAACTTACATGGGATAATGCACAGGAAGCCCCTTCCCTAGTTATAAATATGAATGATCCTGAATGATTGCTGTGTTCATCAGCCAGAACATGAGGCAGCCCTGGGCCTCTTCAGGTTCTTGCGTTTTTTCAAGTTATGTGAATGGGATCATACCAGCACCATCACCTTTTGAAATTCTGGTTTTGTTCCCACTTTTCTTTCCAATAATAACAGTGACTTTGTCTTTAGTCGTTTGCAGTTCCACCTTCATTTATGGGTCCATTATCTTACATGATGTCTCAGGTCAGCATGGCTCATTATCACACCCTGCTGTAGAGATAAATAATGAAAACAGCCCTTATCCAAGGGCCACTGTGTCAATTATATTACAGCTGTGTGAAGTCAGTTTGTACCTCAGATGTCTGTGTTTCTTGGTATGACACTGGTGCCTGTATCTAGTGAAATAGGAATTCATTCATTCACTCATTCAACAAAACTTTATTTTCTATTTGCAAAAAAATGTAATTGCTATAGCAAAAATAGTTATAGTACATGTTATTGGTGAAAAAATGTAAACTGCACAAGATTTATAATAAAGGGTAAAGACCAAATTTATATAATAGAAGGTATCGTTAATAATCATAGCACGCACTTACGTGGTGCTCTCTATGCCACACACTATTCTTGGTGCTTTCTATGTATATTACTAGAATTCTCATAGCAACCTTATGAGACAGATACTATTTCTGATTCCTTTTTATAGCTAAGTGAACTGCAGCACAGAGAGATTAAGTGACTTGTCCAAAGTTGCACAGCCAGAAAGTAGTAGAGCCATGCATCAAATCCAGGTACTCTGGCAGCAGTGTCCACTGTTAACCACTTTGCCACACTGACTCTGAAATCAACTGCTACATTAGAAAAACCAAGGTACATAATTGTGAATGAGAAATGGCTCATAGCTTGAGTCTCCATAGTTCACAGCCCAGTGTGGTAGGGAGAGGCCAGGCCAAGATCTGATCAAGATCTGGAGATCAGAAAAGTATTTTCAAGAAATGTATTTGTGAGGTGCCTGGCCGGCTCATTCGGAAGAGTGTGCGACTTTTGATCTCCAGGTTGTGAGCTTGAGCCCCACGTTAGGTGTAGAGATTACTTGAATAAGTAAATAAAAGCTTAAAAAATAAATGCATTTGCACATAAATTGATTCCTTCTCTGTCAAGTTGACCTGCCATAATTCACAAGCTTTGTACAAAATTTCAGTGCAAAAGTAAGGGGCTAAAGACTACCAATTATTTCTACCTTGGTGTCTTGGCCTGAACACATCTCTATTTGCAAATAGTAATTTGATGGTTTGATATATTTCAAACCACATGAACTCATGCTCCTGTCACAGTGGCCTGGAGTGTGGCCTACAGATGTCAGGATTCCTTTTAGTCCAATTTATTATAGGTAATTTTTTGTGTGTTTCCTTTTATCTACCTCTTTTACTATAGGTTTTACAATATGGCACATCCCAACACCATCAGGCATCTATTGAGGAAGAGAGGCCCTGGGAAATAAAGGCTTTCCCAATTCTGTGGCTCACCTCGTGTTTTAGCATTGACATTGATAGTCTTGGAGGCTTGGCTTCTCAGATGTTCAGGAGTCTTGAGCCTGCACTGAGCCCTTGATCACCTGCTCATTACCTGAGACCTTCAAGGGCTTGTCCTGTCCTCCCTCTGTAGCCTTTTCCTCAGTTAGTCTCTTTTCTACCTCCCAGCCCAGCCCTGGCCATGGTGGGCATTCACAGTGCTGGGGGGTAGGCTCCTTCATGCTCCCCCACTCTAGGCACTGAGTCTATGCTGGGACCTCCATGCCTGCTTGGACACTCATCTGGGACCTCCATGCCTACTTGGATACTCACCTTTAGGAGCCAGCTTGATGCCATTTTTATTGGGAGTCTCACCTGGTTCTATCAACTCAGTGTCCCTGTGCTCCTGTCTAACTCACCACCTGGGACAGGGAAGCTCATGCTATTAGACCTTACCTCTGCCAGGCCTCTTTTAGATCATTCTTCCTGCCTGAGGGGATTTTAAAACCGCATCTCATATTGATGCCCTGAATCATTATATTTTCTTTGTCGTTCATCTCTTAGGGGTTCTGGGTCTTTATGATTCCATTGTGGGCACTTGTGACTATGGACAGCCCACAGGTCTAATATGGTCAGCTCTTGAATAACCTGTACTTTTGTATGTTGAGATACCTAAACTACCTTTGGTATACCAAGTTCAAGGTTTGAGCAGCAGCTAGTGAACAAACACTTTGAGCTATGGTTGGCTGGCACTATATGCCAGACAGTAGTTTGGTTCCAGAAACATATATTCGTGGGCCAGGCATTGTGCCAGAGAATGCTGGCTGGTCACTTGTAGCTCCCATCCTTAAGGGATTTCAGCCCAGTCCTGCCACCTTTAGACCCTGATCAGTTGGGTTTCAAAACCAGACAATAGAAATTCTGTATAAATAAAAGCAAAGATTTTTTAATTCTATGGTGGCTTGATTGTATGACATAGAGAAATGCTTTATGTACTTTTGTCACCAACAATAAAAACTTGCAGTAAATGCTTCAGTTGGAATGTATTTTATTAGCTTTATAAATTACCTTAGGGTTATATTTATAGAATCATTAAAAGTCTAAAGGGGTCCCTTAAATTTTTCAGTTATACTTTGCTGCATTTTATTGGGGGAAATTATGTGCCATAACAGTATTTGGAAATTCACATACGTTTTGGGACAAGGGCCTCTGTGTGTATACATATATAACAGAGATGCATGTTTTTGATGTTCATTCAGTCTTTTTGTCCTTTTACAACATGTTGTACACTCTAAGTGATGATCCATGTTGGAAAGCAGTTAGCTTGGAAATCATTAAGCCAAAGTTTTGGATCATGGTTTGGTTCAAACTTAGTTTTAGGTACAATATTATCTATCTGGGAGTCTTTTAAGTTCCTTACATGAATTATACAATTTCATCCTTAAAATATTCCCATGAGGTAGATTTGGGGGTTGTCTGTATTTTACAAGTATGCAAACTGTGACCCAGAGAAGAGGGGTAACTTGCCCGAGATCAGCTAGGTAATCAATGCTCACATCAGGATTTGAACTCAGGGGGTCTGATTCTAGTTCCACCATGTTATAGCTCCTCCTTTCTTTGGGACTGAAATTTCTCATCTCTAAAATAAGGGATTTGGATTTCACGATTTCTAGTATTCCTTCCAGCTTTAACGTTCTTTGTTCTCAGCTGGTAGAAGACTGGACACACACTCTTGTGCACATGTTCACATACGTGCCACATACAGAGATGTCAGCTGAATGGTCTTGTTGAAATGCCTGCATAAATATTGTGTCTGAGTGCCACGGATGAGGACAGAATCTCTGTGCCAATCTGCATGCACCTTCAGAGGAGGAAAAACTGTTGGTCTCTTGCTAACTGGCTATCACACTTGTGATTTATAATGAAACAGTGCCACAATATTGAGAACTTTTTTAAAGAGGGAGGTTCTTAGGACACAGCAGAGCACAAAATGTCTTTTCAATATCTTAATTCTTTACAAAAATAAAGAACACGGGTCTTTGTTGAAGATAAATTTCACAAAAGCATACCTGAGCTCTGATATTTATTTTGCTGGGGATATCTGGTGAAATGTTGCTCAGGTTTCAGAGCCCAAGTGTAGAGCTTACTTGCATGGCTTATAGGACATAACAGTCCACATTCAGCCTTGATTTAACACTTCCTGAACTTTGCAGAGGGTAATGGCTAACTATGGAATACTCCCTTTAGAATGATCTGTTGGCATCCTAGAAAATATTAGTTACATTCACTCATGCTAGAAGGCACCTCAATCCTCTGTGTCCCAAATGTACAAGGAACTCAGTGCATGCAGCCTAGCAGATGCTTAATTTGGCAGGATGTTCTCATCTGAGCAAGCTGCTGAGTATGGTGATGGCATAGAGAACCTCCTCTAAGTAGCCTTCCTCCACATTATACAGAGAAAAACATACCAGGGCCACTGAACAAAGTAATCATTGAATATTAAAAGGAGCGGGGATTATCTTTCTGCATTTAGTACCACAGACTAACTTTTTAAAGTCTCTGTAGGAGGGGATAGCTGTGCAGGATGGAATAGTCAAGTTGCCTTTCAGGTTACTGCTGTGTGTGTGTGTGTGTGTGTGTGTGTGTGTGTGTGTGTTGTGGGGAGGTGTTTGTGGGCATGAATCCATGTATGAGGATATGTTTGTATGTCTTGATCATTTCCAGATCGAGGACTGGGAAAGATGGGCGGGGGAATTATGTGGAATTTAGGAAGCCAGCCTGGGCTCTGCACCCCTCTCCTCCAGTCTGTAGATGCTGCAGCACTGCCCCCATCACTGCAGGAGATCCTCTGCCTGCTCCTCCACCTCTGACCTACGTAGACACCATAGCTCCGTGTGGGTCCCAGGGCCCAGTGCCCAGAGCAGGAGAAAGTGAACATGCGAAGAATTGTTTTCTGGCTCTTCCCCAGGTGACCATCTACTCAGAGAAGCTTTCTGAGCATCAGCTTCCTCATCTATGATGTGCAAAAGCCCTCTAATACAGGACCTGGCATTCAGTAGTTGCTGACTAAATACTAAGCGATTGAATAAATAACAGTGGGATGAAGAAAGTAAAAGTTAAGGACATCTGATATTTGGTGATGATAAGGTTGGAAAGGCAACTGCTTTAATTGTGGTTAGTCTGAGGCACTCAGGCAGAAGGTGAAGAATAAGGGAAGCTGAAACTTGTCCAAGGCTGTGGAGAAACCAGTAGAGGCCTTCATGTTCAGGGGTTGAGTGCTGCCCATTTGGGAAAGCTGAGGTGTCCGTTCCACCCAGTACAAGCCTCCTACCAATATAGAAGTCTTTAGAGTTCTGTGAGTCTCTGTTAGGCCTCTCGTCACTGAGGGCAGAGCTCTGTCCTTCGTGGAAGAAGGCATGGTACCGGCTGCTGGATGCCCCTCATCTCTGCCTCTGTGTTTTTGTAGATCTTCTGAGAGGCTGTCCCCATTCACCCCAGTCTTGCCCTGATTGCTGCTTATAGAATTAAAAGATACATTGGGCACTCTAGGGAAAGCAAAAATGTAGATCTTCACATGAGCTGGGGCAGCTGCAGGGGAAAGCACGTTTTGCAGAGCACAGTACAGCAGGTGTGCTTATGGGCGGGGCTGGAGGCTGTGGGCCTGACCAAGCCTGCATGGTACCTGCAGTCTCAGGTTTGTGACACGACCCCGTGTTGGTGTCCTCCACACTTGGGAATGGCTTGATCTAGGGCCCAGGCAATAAGGTAACCAAATGGTTCCAACAGAATGGCTTACTTGTAGTTTCAATGCTCATTGTAGACTGAATACGTTTTAATTTCTGGTGTGATGAACAAATTATTCATCTCTAAGTATTACTGAATTAATGGCAACTTTTTGCATATGTGCATTTCTATAACCCATTTGATTATTTTATCATTCCTTTCTTCATCAAACGTCCATTATTGCTGAGGAATACTTCTGTGAACTGGTCCCATAAGGCTCACACTATGGAAGATGAGGGGAGAAGAACCACAGTTAGGAAAAGGGCTTCAGCCCTTCAAGTTCCAAGATCCAAAGAAATATTCCCTCTAGCCCTATAAGGCCATATTAATTGCCACTTGCA